>NC_139010.1:83933577-86697128 GCF_964374135.1 Grampus griseus | reverse complement strand
CTAAAGCGTTGTCGTACCCTCACCTGGACCCTAAACCGTGTCCGTCCCCTAACCCTAACCCTAGCCCGAACCCTAACCCTAACCCTTCCCCGAAGCTTGACCCTCACCCGTCCCCTAATCCTAACCCGTACGCTGACACTAACCTGCGCCCTCACACGTACGCTCCCCCTAAAGCGTTGTCGTACCCTCACCTGGACCCTAAACCGTCCCCGTCCCCTAAACCTAACCCTAGCCCGAACCCTAACCCTAACCTTTCCCCGAAGCCTGACCCTCACCCGTCCCCTAATCCTAACCCGTACGCTGACACTAACCCGCGCCCTCACACGTACGCTCCCTCTAAAGCGTTGTCATACCCTCACCTGGACCCTAAACCGTCCCCGTCCCCTAACCCTAACCCTAGCCCGAACCCTAACCCTAACACTTCCCCGAAGCCTGACCCTCACCCGTCCCCTAATCCTAACCCGTACGCTGACACTAACCCGCGCCCTCACACGTACGCTCCCCCTAAAGCGTTGTCGTACCCTCACCTGGACCCTAAACCGTCACCATCCCCTAACCCTAACCCTAGCCCGAACCCTAACCCTAACCCTTCCCCTAAGCCTGACCCTCACCCGTCCCCTAATCCTAACCCGTACGCTGACACTAACCCGCGCCCTCACACGTACGCTCCCCCTAAAGCGTTGTCGTACCCTCACCTGGACCCTAAACCGTCCCCGTCCCCTAACCCTAACCCTAGCCCGAACCATAACCCTAACCCTTCCCCGAAGCCTGACCCTCACCCGTCCCCTAATCCTAACCCGTACGCTGACACTAACCCGCGCCCTCACACGTACGCTACCCCTAAAGCGTTGTCGTACCCTCACCTGGACCCTAAACCGTCCCCGTCCCCTAACCCTAACCCTAGCCCGAACCCTAACCCTAACCATTCCCCGAAGCCTGACCCTCACCCGTCCCCTAATCCTAACCCGTACGCTGACACTAACCCGCGCCCTCACACGTACGCTCCCCCTAAAGCGTTGTCGTACCCTCACCTGGACCCTAACCCGTCCCCGTCCCCTAACCCTAACCCTAGCCCGAACCCTAACCCTAACCCTTCCCCGAAGCCTGACCCTCACCCGTCCCCTAATCCTAACCCGTACGCTGACACTAACCCGCGCCCTCACACGTACGCTCCCCCTAAAGCGTTGTCGTACCCTCACCTGGACCCTAAACCGTCCCCGTCCCCTAACCCTAACCCTAGCCCGAACCCTAACCCTAACCCTTCCCCGAAGCCTGACCCTCACCCGTCCCCTAATCCTAACCCGTACGCTGACACTAACCCGCGCCCTCACACGTACGCTCCCCCTAAAGCGTTGTCGTACCCTCACCTGGACCCTAAACCGTCCCCGTCCCCTAACCCTAACCCTAGCCCGAACCCTAACCCTAACCCTTCCCCGAAGCCTGACCCTCACCCGTCCCCTAATCCTAACCCGTACGCTGACACTAACCCGCGCCCTCACACGTACGCTCCCCCTAAAGCGTTGTCGTACCCTCACCTGGACCCTAAACCGTCCCCGTCCCCTAACCCTAACCCTATCCCGAACCCTAACCCTAACCCTTCCCCGAAGCCTGACCCTCACCCGTCCCCTAATCCTAACCCATACGCTGACACTAACCCGCGCCCTCACACGTACGCTCCCCCTAAAGCGTTGTCGTACCCTCACCTGGACCCTAAACCGTCCCCGTCCCCTAACCCTAACCCTAGCCCGAACCCTAACACTAACACTTCCCCGAAGCCTGACTCTCACCCGTCCCCTAATCCTAACCCGTACGCTGACACTAACCCGCGCCCTCACATGTACGCTCCCCCTAAAGCGTTGTCGTACCCTCACCTGGACCCTAAACCGTCCCCGTCCCCTAACCCTAACCCTAGCCCGAACCCTAACCCTAACCCTTCCCCGAAGCCTGACCGTCACCCGTCCCCTAATCCTAACCCGTACGCTGACACTAACCCACGCCCTCACACGTACGCTCCCCCACAAGCGTTGTCGTACCCTCACCTGGACCCTAAACCTTCCCCGTCCCCTAACCCTAACCCTAGCCCGAACCCTAACCCTAACCCTTCCCCGAAGCCTGACCCTCACCCGTCCCCTAATCCTAACCCGTACGCTGACACTAACCCGCACCCTCACACGTACGCTCCCCCTAAAGCGTTGTCGTACCCTCACCTGGACCCTAAACCGGCCCCGTCCCCTAACCCTAACCCTAGCCCGAACCCTAACCCTAACCCTTCCCCGAAGCCTGACCGTCACCCGTCCCCTAATCCTAACCCGTACGCTGACACTAACCCGCGCCCTCACACGTACGCTCCCCCTAAAGCGTTGTCGTACCCTCACCTGGACCCTAAACCGTCCCCATCCCCTAACCCTAACCCTAGCCCGAACCCTAACCCTAACCCTTCCCCGAAGCCTGACCCTCACCCGTCCCCTAATCCTAACCCGTACGCTGACACTAACCCGCGCCCTCACACGTACGCTCCCCCTAAAGCGTTGTCGTACCCTCACCCGGACCCTAAACCGTCCCCGTCCCCTAACCCTAACCCTAGCCCGAACCCTAACCCTAATCCTTCCCCGAAGCCTGACCCTCACCCGTCCCCTAATCCTAACCCGTACGCTGACGCTAACCCGCGCCCTCACACGTACGCTCCCCCTAAAGCGTTGTCGTACCCTCACCTGGACCCTAAACCGTCCCCGTCCCCTAACCCTAACCCTAGCCCGAACCCTAACCCTAACCCTTCCCCGAAGCCTGACCCTCACCCGTCCCCTAATTCTAACCCGTACGCTGACACTAACCCGCGCCCTCACACGTACGCTCCCCCTAAAGCGTTGTCGTACCCTCACCTGGACCCTAAACCGTCCCCGTCCCCTAACCCTAACCCTAGCCCGAACCCTAACCCTAACCCTTCCCCGAAGCCTGACCCTCACCCGTCCCCTAATCCTAACCCGTACGCTGACACTAACCCGCGCCCTCACACGTACGATCCCCCTAAAGCGTTGTCGTACTCTCACCTGGACCCTAAACCGTCCCCGTCCCCTAACCCTAACCCTAGCCCGAACCCTAACCCTAACCCTTCCCCGAAGCCTGACACTCACCCGTCCCCTAATCCTAACCCGTACGCTGACACTAAACCGCGCCCTCACACGTACGCTCCCCCTAAAGCGTTGTCGTACCCTCACCTGGACCCTAAACCGTCCCCGTCCCCTAACCCTAACCCTAGCCCGAACCCTAACCCTAACCCTTCCCCGAAGCCTGACCCTCACCCGTCCCCTAATCCTAACCCGTACGCTGACGCTAACCCGCGCCCTCACACGTACGCTCCCCCTAAAGCGTTGTCGTACCCTCACCTGGACCCTAAACCGTCCCCATCCCCTAACCCTAACCCTAGCCCGAACCCTAACCCTAACCCTTCCCCGAAGCCTGACCCTCACCCGTCCCCTAATCCTAACCCGTACGCTGACACTAACCCGCGCCCTCACACGTACGCTCCCCCTAAAGCGTTGTCGTACCCTCACCTGGACCCTCAACCGTCCCCGTCCCCTAACCCTAACCCTAGCCCGAACCCTAACCCTAAACCTTCCCCGAAGCCTGACCCTCACCCGTCCCCTAATCCTAACCCGTACGCTGACACTAACCCGCGCCCTCACACGTACGCTACCCCTAAAGCGTTGTCGTACCCTCACCTGGACCCTAAACCGTCCCCGTCCCCTAACCCTAACCCTAGCCCGAACCCTAACCCTAACCCTTCCCCGAAGCCTGACCCTCACCCGTCCCCTAATCCTAACCCGTACGCTGACACTAACCCGCGCCCTCACACGTACGCTCCCCCTAAAGCGTTGTCGTACCCTCACCTGGACCCTAAACCTTCCCCGTCCCCTAACCCTAACCCTAGCCCGAACCCTAACCCTAACCCTTCCCCGAAGCCTGACCCTCACCCGTCCCCTAATCCTAACCGGTACGCTGACACTAACCCGCACCCTCACACGTACGCTCCCCCTAAAGCGTTGTCGTACCCTCACCTGGACCCTAAACCGGCCCCGTCCCCTAACCCTAACCCTAGCCCGAACCCTAACCCTAACCCTTCCCCGAAGCCTGACCGTCACCAGTCCCCTAATCCTAACCCGTACGCTGACACTAACCCGCGCCCTCACACGTACGCTCCCCCTAAAGCGTTGTCGTACCCTCACCCGGACCCTAAACCGTCCCCGTCCCCTAACCCTAACCCTAGCCCGAACCCTAACCCTAACCCTTCCCCGAAGCCTGACCCTCACCCGTCCCCTAATCCTAACCCGTACGCTGACGCTAACCCGCGCCCTCACACGTACGCTCCCCCTAAAGCGTTGTCGTACCCTCACCTGGACCCTAAACCGTCCCCGTCCCCTAACCCTAACCCTAGCCCGAACCCTAACCCTAACCCTTCCCCGAAGCCTGACCCTCACCCGTCCCCTAATCCTAACCCGTACGCTGACACTAACCCGCGCCCTCACACGTACGCTCCCCCTAAAGCGTTGTCGTACCCTCACCTGGACCCTAAACCGTCCCCGTCCCCTAACCCTAACCCTAGCCCGAACCCTAACCCTAACCCTTCCCCGAAGCCTGACCCTCACCCGTCCCCTAATCCTAACCCGTACGCTGACACTAACCCGCGCCCTCACACGTACGATCCCCCTAAAGCGTTGTCGTACTCTCACCTGGACCCTAAACCGTCGCCGTCCCCTAACCCTAACCCTAGCCCGAACCCTAACCCTAACCCTTCCCCGAAGCCTGACACTCACCCGTCCCCTAATCCTAACCCGTACGCTGACACTAACCCGCGCCCTCACACGTACGCTCCCCCTAAAGCGTTGTCGTACCCTCACCTGGACCCTAAACCGTCCCCGTCCCCTAACCCTAACCCTAGCCCGAACCCTAACCCTAACCCTTCCCCGAAGCCTGACCGTCACCCGTCCCCTAATCCTAACCCGTACGCTGACACTAACCCGCGCCCTCACACGTACGCTCCCCCTAAAGCGTTGTCGTACCCTCACCTGGACCCTAAACCGTCCCCATCCCCTAACCCTAACCCTAGCCCGAACCCTAACCCTAACCCTTCCCCGAAGCCTGACCCTCACCCGTCCCCTAATCCTAACCCGTACGCTGACACTAATCCGCGCCCTCACACGTACGCTACCCCTAAAGCGTTGTCGTACCCTCACCCGGACCCTAAACCGTCCCCGTCCCCTAACCCTAACCCTAGCCCGAACCCTAACCCTAACCCTTCCCCGAAGCCTGACCCTCACCCGTCCCCTAATCCTAACCCGTACGCTGACACTAACCCGCGCCCTCACACGTACGCTCCCCCTAAAGCGTTGTCGTACGCTCACCCGGACCCTAAACTGTCCCCGTCCCCTAACCCTAACCCTAGCCCGAACCCTAACCCTAATCCTTCCCCGAAGCCTGACCCTCACCCGTCCCCTAATCCTAACCCGTACGCTGACGCTAACCCGCGCCCTCACACGTACGCTCCACCTAAAGCGTTGTCGTACCCTCACCTGGACCCTAAACCGTCCCCGTCCCCTAAACCTAACCCTAGCCCGAACCCTAACCCTAACCCTTCCCCGAAGCCTGACCCTCACCCGTCCCCTAATCCTAACCCGTACGCTGACACTAACCCGCGCCCTCACACGTACGCTCCCCCTAAAGCGTTGTCGTACCCTCACCTGGACCCTAAACCGTCCCCGTCCCCTAACCCTAACCCTAGCCCGAACCCTAACCCTAACCCTTCCCCGAAGCCTGACCCTCACCCGTCCCCTAATCCTAACCCGTACGCTGACACTAACCCGCGCCCTCACACGTACGATCCCCCTAAAGCGTTGTCGTACTCTCACCTGGACCCTAAACCGTCCCCGTCCCCTAACCCTAACCCTAGCCCGAACCCTAACCCTAACACTTCCCCGAATTCTGACCCTCACCCGTCCCCTAATCCTAACCCGTACGCTGACGCTAACCCGCGCCCTCACACGTACGCTCCCCCTAAAGCGTTGTCGTACCCTCACCTGGACCCTAAACCGTCCCCGTCCCCTAACCCTAACCCTAGCCCGAACCCTAACCCTAACACTTCCCCGAAGCCTGACCCTCACCCGTCCCCTAATCCTAACCCGTACGCTGACACTAACCCGCGCCCTCACACGTACGCTCCGCCTAAAGCGTTGTCGTACCCTCACCTGGACCCTAAACCGTCCCCGTCCCCTAACCCTAACCCTAGCCCGAACCCTAACCCTAACACTTCCCCGAAGCCTGACCCTCACCCGTCCTCTAATCCTAACCCGTACGCTGACACTAACCCGCGCCCTCACACGTACGCTCCCCCTAAAGCGTTCTCGTACCCTCACCTGGACCCTAAACCGTCCCCGTCCCCTAACCCTAACCCTAGCCCGAACCCTAACCCTAACCCTTCCCCGAAGCCTGACCCTCACCCGTCCCCTAATCCTAACCCGTACGCTGACACTAACCCGCGCCCTCACACGTACGCTCCCCCTAAAGCGTTGTCATACCCTCGCCCGGACCCTAAACTGTCCCCGTCCCCTAACCCTAACCCTAGCCCGAACCCTAACCCTAATCCTTCCCCGAAGCCTGACCCTCACCCGTCCCCTAATCCTAACCCGTACGCTGACGCTAACCCGCGCCCTCACACGTACGCTACCCCTAAATCGTTGTCGTACCCTCACCTGGACCCTAAACCGTCCCCATCCCCTAACCCTAACCCTAGCCCGAACCCTAACCCTAACCCTTTCCCAAAGCCTGACCCTCACCCGTCCCCTAATCCTAACCCGCACGCTGACACTAACCCGCGCCCTCACACGTACGCTCCCCCTAAAGCGTTGTCGTACCCTCACCTGGACCCTAAACCGTCCCCGTCCCCTAACCCTAACCCTAGCCCGAACCCTAACCCTAACCCTTCCCCGAAGCCTGACCCTCACCCGTCCCCTAATCCTAACCCGTACGCTGACACTAACCCGCGCCCTCACACATACGCTCCCCCTACAGCGTTGTCGTACCCTCACCTGGACCCTAAACCGTGTCCGTCCCCTAACCCTAACCCTAGCCCGAACCCTAACCCTAACCCTTCCCCGAAGCCTGACCCTCACCCGTCCCCTAATCCTAACCCGTACGCTGACACTAACCCGCGCCCTCACACGTACGCTCCCCCTAAAGCGTTGTCGTACCCTCACCTGGACCCTAAACCGTCCCCGTCCCCTAAACCTAACCCTAGCCCGAACCCTAACCCTAACCTTTCCCCGAAGCCTGACCCTCACCCGTCCCCTAATCCTAACCCGTACGCTGACACTAACACGCGCCCTCACACGTACGCTCCCTCTAAAGCGTTGTCGTACCCTCACCTGGACCCTAAACCGTCCCCGTACCCTAACCCTAACCCTAGCCCGAACCCTAACCCTAACACTTCCCCGAAGCCTGACCCTCACCCGTCCCCTAATCCTAACCCGTACGCTGACACTAACCCGCGCCCTCACACGTACGCTCCCCCTAAAGCGTTGTCGTACCCTCACCTGGACCCTAAACCGTCCCCGTCCCCTAACCCTAACCCTAGCCCGAACCCTAACCCTAACCCTTCCCCGAAGCCTGACCCTCACCCGTCCCCTAATCCTAACCCGTACGCTGACACTAACCCGCGCCCTCACACGTACGCTACCCCTAAAGCGTTGTCGTACCCTCACCTGGACCCTAAACCGTCCCCGTCCCCTAACCCTAACCCTAGCCCGAACCCTAACCCTAACCATTCCCCGAAGCCTGACCCTCACCCGTCCCCTAATCCTAACCCGTACGCTGACACTAACCCGCGCCCTCACACGTACGCTCCCCCTAAAACGTTGTCGTACCCTCACCTGGACCCTAAACCGTCCCCGTCCCCTAACCCTAACCCTAGCCCGAACCCTAACCCTAACACTTCCCCGAAGCCTGACCCTCACCCGTCCCCTAATCCTAACCCGTACGCTGACACTAACCCGCGCCCTCACACGTACGCTCCCCCTAAAGCGTTGTCGTACCCTCACCTGGACCCTAAACCGTCCCCGTCCCCTAACCCTAACCCTAGCCCGAACCCTAACCCTAACCCTTCCCCGAAGCCTGACCCTCACCCGTCCCCTAATCCTAACCCGTACGCTGACACTAACCCGCGCCCTCACACGTACGCTCCCCCTAAAGCGTTGTCGTACCCTCACCTGGACCCTAAACCGTCCCCGTCCCCTAACCCTAACCCTAGCCCGAACCCTAACCCTAACCCTTCCCCGAAGCCTGACCCTCACCCGTCCCCTAATCCTAACCCGTACGCTGACACTAACCCGCGCCCTCACACGTACGCTCCCCCTAAAGCGTTGTCGTACCCTCACCTGGACCCTAAACCGTCCCCGTCCCCTAACCCTAACCCTAGCCCGAACCCTAACCCTAACCCTTCCCCGAAGCCTGACCCTCACCCGTCCCCTAATCCTAACCCGTACGCTGACACTAACCCGCGCCCTCACACGTACGCTCCCCCTAAAGCGTTGTCGTACCCTCACCTGGACCCTAAACCGTCCCCGTCCCCTAACCCTAACCCTAGCCCGAACCCTAACCCTAACCCTTCCCCGAAGCCTGACCCTCACCCGTCCCCTAATCCTAACCCGTACGCTGACACTAACCCGCGCCCTCACACGTACGCTCCCCCTAAAGCGTTGTCGTACCCTCACCTGGACCCTAAACCGTCCCCGTCCCCTAACCCTAACCCTAGCCCGAACCCTAACCCTAACCCTTCCCCGAAGCCTGACCCTCAACCGTCCCCTAATCCTAACCCGTACGCTGACACTAACCCGCGCCCTCACACGTACGCTCCCCCTAAAGCGTTGTCGTACCCTCACCTGGACCCTAAACCGTCCCCGTCCCCTAACCCTAACCCTAGCCCGAACCCTAACCCTAACCCTTCCCCGAAGCCTGACCCTCACCCGTCCCCTAATCCTAACCCGTACGCTGACACTAACCCGCGCCCTCACACATACGCTCCCCCTAAAGCGTTGTCGTACCCTCACCTGGACCCTAAACCGTCCCCGTCCCCTAACCCTAACCCTAGCCCGAACCCTAACCCTAACCCTTCCCCGAAGCCTGACCCTCACCCGTCCCCTAATCTTAACCCGTACGCTGACACTAACCCGCGCCCTCACACGTACGCTTCCCCTAAAGCGTTGTCGTACCCTCACCTGGACCCTAAACCGTCCCCGTCCCCTAACCCTAACCCTAGCCCGAACCCTAACCCTAACCCTTCCCCGAAGCCTGACCCTCAACCGTCCCCTAATCCTAACCCGTACGCTGACACTAACCCGCGCCCTCACACGTACGCTCCCCCTAAAGCGTTGTCGTACCCTCACCTGGACCCTAAACCGGCCCCGTCCCCTAACCCTAACCCTAGCCCGAACCCTAACCCTAACCCTTCCCCGAAGCCTGACCCTCACCCGTCCCCTAATCCTAACCCGTACGCTGACACTAACCCACGCCCTCACACGTACACTCCCCCTAAAGCGTTGTCGTACCCTCACCTGGACCCTAACCCGTCCCCGTCCCCTATCCCTAACCCTAGCCCCAACCCTAACCCTAACCCTTCCCCGAAGCCTGACCCTCACCCGTCCCCTAATCCTAACCCGTACGCTGACACTAACCCGCGCCCTCACACGTACGCTCCCCCTAAAGCGTTGTCGTACCCTCACCTGGACCCTAAACCGTCCCCGTCCCCTAACCCTAACCCTAGCCCGAACCCTAACCCTAACCCTTCCCCGAAGCCTGACCCTCACCCGTCCCCTAATCCTAACCCGTACGCTGACACTAACCCGCGCCCTCACACGTACACTACCCCTAAAGCGTTGTCGTACCCTCACCTGGACCCTAAACCGTCCCCGTCCCCTAAACCTAACCCTAGCCCGAACCCTAACCCTAACCATTCCCCGAAGCCTGACCCTCACCCGTCCCCTAATCCTAACCCGTACGCTGACACTAACCCGCGCCCTCACACGTACGCTCCCCCTAAAGCGTTGTCGTACCCTCACCTGGACCCTAAACCGTCCCCGTCCCCTAACCCTAACCCTAGCCCGAACCCTAACCCTAACCCTTCCCCGAAGCCTGACTCTCACCCGTCCCCTAATCCTAACCCGTACGCTGACACTAACCCGTGCCCTCACACGTACGCTCCCCCTAAAGCGTTGTCGTACCCTCACCTGGACCCTAAACCGGCCCCGTCCCCTAACCCTAACCCTAGCCCGAACCCTAACCCTAACCCTTCCCCGAAGCCTGACCCTCACCCGTCCCCTAATCCTAACCCGTACGCTGACACTAACCCGCGCCCTCACACGTACGCTCCCCCTAAAGCGTTGTCGTACCCTCACCTGGACCCTAAACCGTCCCCGTCCCCTAACCCTAACCCTAGCCCCAACCCTAACCCTAACCCTTCCCCGAAGCCTGACCCTCAACCGTCCCCTAATCCTAACCCGTACGCTGACACTAACCCGCGCCCTCACACTTACGCTCCCCCTAAAGCGTTGTCGTACCCTCACCTGGACCCTAAACCGTCCCCGTCCCCTAACCCTAACCCTAGCCCGAACCCTAAACCTAACCCTTCCCCGAAGCCTGACCCTCACCCGTCCCCTAATCCTAACCCGTACGCTGACACTAACCCGCGCCCTCACACGTACGCTACCCCTAAAGCGTTGTCGTACCCTCACCTGGACCCTAAACCGTCCCCGTCCCCTAACCCTAACCCTAGCCCGAACCCTAACCCTAACACTTCCCCGAAGCCTGACCCTCACCCGTCCCCTAATCCTAACCCGTACGCTGACACTAACCCGCGCCCTCACACGTACGCTCCGCCTAAAGCGTTGTCGTACCCTCACCTGGACCCTAAACCGTCCCCGTCCCCTAACCCTAACCCTAGCCCGAACCCTAACCCTAACACTTCCCCGAAGCCTGACCCTCACCCGTCCTCTAATCCTAACCCGTACGCTGACACTAACCCGCGCCCTCACACGTACGCTCCCCCTAAAGCGTTCTCGTACCCTCACCTGGACCCTAAACCGTCCCCGTCCCCTAACCCTAACCCTAGCCCGAACCCTAACCCTAACCCTTCCCTGAAGCCTGACCCTCACCCGTCCCCTAATCCTAACCCGTACGCTGACACTAACCCGCGCCCTCACACGTACGCTCCCCCTAAAGCGTTGTCATACCCTCGCCCGGACCCTAAACTGTCCCCGTCCCCTAACCCTAACCCTAGCCCGAACCCTAACCCTAATCCTTCCCCGAAGCCTGACCCTCACCCGTCCCCTAATCCTAACCCGTACGCTGACGCTAACCCGCGCCCTCACACGTACGCTACCCCTAAATCGTTGTCGTACCCTCACCTGGACCCTAAACCGTCCCCGTCCCCTAACCCTAACCCTAGCCCGAACCCTAACCCTAACCCTTTCCCAAAGCCTGACCCTCACCCGTCCCCTAATCCTAAACCGTACGCTGACACTAACCCGCGCCCTCACACGTACGCTCCCCCTAAAGCGTTGTCGTACCCTCACCTGGACCCTAAACCGTCCCCGTCCCCTAACCCTAACCCTAGGCCGAACCCTAATCCTAACCCTTCCCCGAAGCCTGACCCTCACCCGTCCCCTAATCCTAACCCGTACGCTGACATTAACCCGCGCCCTCACACATACGCTCCCCCTAAAGCGTTGTCGTACCCTCACCTGGACCCTAAACCGTGTCCGTCCCCTAACCCTAACCCTAGCCCGAACCCTAACCCTAACACTTCCCCGAAGCCTGACCCTCACCCGTCCCCTAATCCTAACCCGTACGCTGACACTAACCCGCGCCCTCACACGTACGCTCCCCCTAAAGCGTTGTCGTACCCTCACCTGGACCTTAAACCGTCCCCGTCCCCTAAACCTAACCCTAGCCCGAACCCTAACCCTAACCTTTCCCCGAAGCCTGACCCTCACCCGTCCCCTAATCCTAACCCGTACGCTGACACTAACCCGCGCCCTCACACGTACGCTCCCTCTAAAGCGTTGTCGTACCCTCACATGGACCCTAAACCGTCCCCGTCCCCTAACCCTAACCCTAGCCCGAACCCTAACCCTAACACTTCCCCGAAGCCTGACCCTCACCCGTCCCCTAATCCTAACCCGTACGCTGACACTAACCCGCGCCCTCACACGTACGCTCCCCCTAAAGCGTTGTCGTACCCTCACCTGGACCCTAAACCGTCCCCGTCCCCTAACCCTAACCCTAGCCCGAACCCTAACCCTAACCCTTCCCCGAAGCCTGACCCTCACCCGTCCCCTAATCCTAACCCGTACGCTGACACTAACCCGCGCCCTCACACGTACGCTACCCCTAAAGCGTTGTCGTACCCTCACCTGGACCCTAAACCGTCCCCGTCCCCTAACCCTAACCCTAGCCCGAACCCTAACCCTAACCATTCCCCGAAGCCTGACCCTCACCCGTCCCCTAATCCTAACCCGTACGCTGACACTAACCCGCGCCCTCACACGTACGCTCCCCCTAAAGCGTTGTCGTACCCTCACCTGGACCCTAAACCGTCCCCGTCCCCTAACCCTAACCCTAGCCCGAACCCTAACCCTAACCCTTCCCCGAAGCCTGACCCTCACCCGTCCCCTAATCCTAACCCGTACGCTGACACTAACCCGCGCCCTCACACGTACGCTCCCCCTAAAGCGTTGTCGTACCCTCACCTGGACCCTAAACCGTCCCCGTCCCCTAACCCTAACCCTAGCCCGAACCCTAACCCTAACCCTTCCCCGAAGCCTGACCCTCACCCGTCCCCTAATCCTAACCCGTACGCTGACACTAACCCGCGCCCTCACACGTACGCTACCCCTAAAGCGTTGTCGTACCCTCACCTGGACCCTAAACCGTCCCCGTCCCCTAACCCTAACCCTAGCCCGAACCCTAACCCTAACCATTCCCCGAAGCCTGACCCTCACCCGTCCCCTAATCCTAACCCGTACGCTGACACTAACCCGCGCCCTCACACGTACGCTCCCCCTAAAGCGTTGTCGTACCCTCACCTGGACCCTAAACCGTCCCCGTCCCCTAACCCTAACCCTAGCCCGAACCCTAACCCTAACCCTTCCCCGAAGCCTGACCCTCACCCGTCCCCTAATCCTAACCCGTACGCTGACACTAACCCGCGCCCTCACACGTACGCTCCCCCTAAAGCGTTGTCGTACCCTCACCTGGACCCTAAACCGTCCCCGTCCCCTAACCCTAACCCTAGCCCGAACCCTAACCCTAACCCTTCCCCGAAGCCTGACCCTCACCCGTCCCCTAATCCTAACCCGTACGCTGACACTAACCCGCGCCCTCACACGTACGCTCCCCCTAAAGCGTTGTCGTACCCTCACCTGGACCCTCAACCGGCCCCGTCCCCTAACCCTAACCCTAGCCCGAACCCTAACCCTAACCCTTCCCCGAAGCCTGACCCTCACCCGTCCCCTAATCCTAACCCGTACGCTGACACTAACCCGCGCCCTCACACGTACGCTCCCCCTAAAGCGTGGTCATACCCTCACCTGGACCCTAAACCGTCCCCGTCCCCTAACCCTAACCCTAGCCCGAACCCTAACCCTAACCCTTCCCCGAAGCCTGACCCTCACCCGTCCCCTAATTCTAACCCGTACGCTGACACTAACCCGCGCCCTCACACGTACGCTCCCCCTAAAGCGTTGTCGTACCCTCACCTGGACCCTAAATCGTCCCCGTCCCCTAACCCTAACCCTAGCCCGAACCCTAACCCTTCCCCGAAGCCTGACCCTCACCCATCCCATAATCCTAACCCGTACGCTGACACTAACCCGCGCCCTCACACGTACGCTCCCCCTAAAGCGTTGTCGTACCCTCACCTGGACCCTAAACCGTCCCCGTCCCCTAACCCTAACCCTAGCCCGAACCCTAACCCTAACCCTTCCCCGAAGCCTGACCCTCACCCTTCCCCTAATCCTAACCCGTACGCTGACACTAACCCGCGCCCTCACACGTACGCTCCCCCTAAAGCGTTGTTGTACCCTCACCTGGACCCTAAACCGGCCCCGTCCCCTAACCCTAACCCTATCCCGAACCCTAACCCTAACCCTTCCCCGAAGCCTGACCCTCACCCGTCCACTAATCCTAACCCGTACGCTGACACTAACCCGCGCCCTCACACGTACGATCCCCCTAAAGTGTTGTCGTACTCTCACCTGGACCCTAAACCGTCCCCGTCCCCTAACCCTAACCCTAGCCCGAACCCTAACCCTAACAATTCCCCGAAGCCTGACACTCACCCGTCCCCTAATCCTAACCCGTACGCTGACACTAACCCGCGCCCTCACACGTACGCTCCCCCTAAAGCGTTGTCGTACCCTCACCTGGACCCTAAACCGTCCCCGTCCCCTAACCCTAACCCTAGCCCGAACCCTAACCCTAACCCTTCCCCGAAGCCTGACCGTCACCCGTCCCCTAATCCTAACCCGTACGCTGACACTAACCCGCGCCCTCACACGTACGCTCCCCCTAAAACGTTGTCGTACCCTCACCTGGACCCTAAACCGTCCCCGTCCCCTAACCCTAACCCTAGCCCGAACCCTAACCCTAACACTTCCCCGAAGCCTGACCCTCACCCGTCCCCTAATCCTAACCCGTACACTGACACTAACCCGCGCCCTCACACGTACGCTCCCCCTAAAGCGTTGTCGTACGCTCACCCGGACCCTAAACTGTCCCCGTCCCCTAACCCTAACCCTAGCCCGAACCCTAACCCTAATACTTCCCCGAAGCCTGACCCTCACCCGTCCCCTAATCCTAACCCGTACGCTGACGCTAATCCGCGCCCTCACACGTACGCTCCCCCTAAAGCGTTGTCGTACCCTCACCTGGACCCTAAACCGTCCCCGTCCCCTAAACCTAACCCTAGCCCGAACCCTAACCCTAACCCTTCCCCGAAGCCTGACCCTCACCCGTCCCCTAATCCTAACCCGTACGCTGACACTAACCCGCGCCCTCACACGTACGCTCCCCCTAAAGCGTTGTCGTACCCTCACCTGGACCCTAAACCGTCCCCGTCCCCTAACCCTAACCCTAGCCCGAACCCTAACCCTAACCCTTCCCCGAAGCCTGACCCTCAACCGTCCCCTAATCCTAACCCGTACGCTGACACTAACCCGCGCCCTCACACGTACGATCCCCCTAAAGCGTTGTCGTACTCTCACCTGGACCCTAAACCGTCCCCGTCCCCTAACCCTAACCCTAGCCCGAACCCTAACCCTAACCCTTCCCCGAAGCCTGACCCTCACCCGTCCCCTAATCCTAACCCGTACGCTGACGCTAACCCGCGCCCTCACACGTACGCTCCCCCTAAAGCGTTGTCGTACCCTCACATGGACCCTAAACCGTCCCCGTCCCCTAACCCTAACCCTAGCCCGAACCCTAACCCTAACCCTTCCCCGAAGCCTGACCCTCACCCGTCCCCTAATCCTAACCCGTACGCTGACACTAACCCGCGCCCTCACACGTACGCTCCCCCTAAAGCGTTGTCGTACCCTCACCTGGACCCTAAACCGTCCCCGTCCCCTAACCCTAACCCTAGCCCGAACCCTAACCCTAACCCTTCCCCGAAGCCTGACCCTCACCCGTCCCCTAATCCTAACCCGTACGCTAACACTACCCCGCGCCCTCACACGTACGCTCCCCCTAAAGCGTTGTCGTACCCTCACCTGGACCCTAAACCGTCCCCGTCCCCTAACCCTAACCCTAGCCCGAACCCTAACCCTAACCCTTCCCCGAAGCCTGACCCTCACCCGTCCACTAATCCTAACCCGTACGCTGACGCTAACCCGCGCCCTCACACGTACGCTCCCCCTAAAGCGTTGTCGTACCCTCACCTGGACCCTAAACCGTCCCTGTCCCCTAACCCTAACCCTAGCCCGAACCCTATCCCTAACCATTCCCCGAAGCCTGACCCTCACCCGTCCCCTAATCCTAACCCGTACGCTGACGCTAACCCGCGCCCTCACACGTACGCTCCCCCTAAAGCGTTGTCGTACCCTCACCTGGACCCTAAACCGTCCCCGTCCCCTAACCCTAACCCTAGCCCGAACCCTAACCCTAACCCTTCCCCGAAGCCTGACCCTCACCCGTCCCCTAATCCTAACCCGTACGCTGACACTAACCCGCGCCCTCACACGTACGCTCCCCCTAAAGCGTTGTCGTACCCTCACCTGGACCCTAAACCGTCCCCGTCCCCTAACCCTAACCCTAGCCCGAACCCTAACCCTAACCCTTCCCCGAAGCCTGACCCTCACCCGTCCCCTAATCCTAACCCGTACGCTGACACTAACCCGCGCCCTCACACGTACGCTCCCCCTAAAGCGTTGTCGTACCCTCACCTGGACCCTAAACCGGCCCCGTCCCCTAACCCTAACCCTAGCCCGAACCCTAACCCTAACCCTTCCCCGAAGCCTGACCCTCACCCGTCCCCTAATCCTAACCCGTACGCTGACACTAACCCGCGCCCTCACACGTACGCTCCCCCTAAAGCGTGGTCATACCCTCACCTGGACCCTAAACCGTCCCCGTCCCCTAACCCTAACCCTAGCCCGAACCCTAACCCTAACCCTTCCCCGAAGCCTGACCCTCACCCGTCCCCTAATTCTAACCCGTACGCTGACACTAACCCGCGCCCTCACACGTACGCTCCCCCTAAAGCGTTGTCGTACCCTCACCTGGACCCTAAATCGTCCCCGTCCCCTAACCCTAACCTTAGCCCGAACCCTAACCCTTCCCCGAAGCCTGACCCTCACCCATCCCATAATCCTAACCCGTACGCTGACACTAACCCGCGCCCTCACACGTACGCTCCCCCTAAAGCGTTGTCGTACCCTCACCTGGACCCTAAACCGTCCCCGTCCCCTAACCCTAACCCTAGCCCGAACCCTAACCCTAACCCTTCCCCGAAGCCTGACCCTCACCCTTCCCCTAATCCTAACCCGTACGCTGACACTAACCCGCGCCCTCACACGTACGCTCCCCCTAAAGCGTTGTTGTACCCTCACCTGGACCCTAAACCGGCCCCGTCCCCTAACCCTAACCCTATCCCGAACCCTAACCCTAACCCTTCCCCGAAGCCTGACCCTCACCCGTCCACTAATCCTAACCCGTACGCTGACACTATCCCGCGCCCTCACACGTACGATCCCCCTAAAGCGTTGTCGTACTCTCACCTGGACCCTAAACCGTCCCCGTCCCCTAACCCTAACCCTAGCCCGAACCCTAACCCTAACAATTCCCCGAAGCCTGACACTCACCCGTCCCCTAATCCTAACCCGTACGCTGACACTAACCCGCGCCCTCACACGTACGCTCCCCCTAAAGCGATGTCGTACCCTCACCTGGACCCTAAACCGTCCCCGTCCCCTAACCCTAACCCTAGCCCGAACCCTAACCCTAACCCTTCCCCGAAGCCTGACCGTCACCCGTCCCCTAATCCTAACCCGTACGCTGACACTAACCCGCGCCCTCACACGTACGCTCCCCCTAAAACGTTGTCGTACCCTCACCTGGACCCTAAACCGTCCCCGTCCCTTAACCCTAACCCTAGCCCGAACCCTAACCCTAACCCTTCCCCGAAGCCTGACCCTCACCCGTCCCCTAATCCTAACCCGTACGCTGACACTAACCCGCGCCCTCACACGTACGCTCCCCCTAAAGTGTTGTCGTACCCTCACCTGGACCCTCAACCGTCCCCGTCCCCTAACCCTAACCCTAGCCCGAACCCTAACCCTAAACCTTCCCCGAAGCCTGACCCTCACCCGTCCCATAATCCTAACCCGTACGCTGACACTAACCCGCGCCCTCACACGTACGCTACCCCTAAAGCGTTGTCGTACCCTCACCTGGACCCTAAACCGTCCCCGTCCCCTAACCCTAACCCTAGCCCGAACCCTAACCCTAACCCGTCCCCGAAGCCTGACTCTCACCCGTCCCCTAATCCTAACCCGTACGCTGACACTAACCCGCGCCCTCACACGTACGCTCCCCCTAAAGCGTTCTCGTACCCTCAGCTGGACCCTAAACCGTCCCCGTCCCCTAACCCTAACCCTAGCCCGAACCCTAACCCTAACACTTCCCCGAAGCCTGACCCTCACCCGTCCCCTAATCCTAACCCGTACACTGACACTAACCCGCGCCCTCACACGTACGCTCCCCCTAAAGCGTTGTCGTACGCTCACCCGGACCCTAAACTGTCCCCGTCCCCTAACCCTAACCCTAGCCCGAACCCTAACCCTAATACTTCCCCGAAGCCTGACCCTCACCCGTCCCCTAATCCTAACCCGTACGCTGACGCTAATCCGCGCCCTCACACGTACGCTCCCCCTAAAGCGTTGTCGTACCCTCACCTGGACCCTAAACCGTCCCCGTCCCCTAAACCTAACCCTAGCCCGAACCCTAACCCTAACCCTTCCCCGAAGCCTGACCCTCACCCGTCCCCTAATCCTAACCCGTACGCTGACACTAACCCGCGCCCTCACACGTACGCTCCCCCTAAAGCGTTGTCGTACCCTCACCTGGACCCTAAACCGTCCCCGTCCCCTAACCCTAACCCTAGCCCGAACCCTAACCCTAACCCTTCCCCGAAGCCTGACCCTCAACCGTCCCCTAATCCTAACCCGTACGCTGACACTAACCCGCGCCCTCACACGTACGATCCCCCTAAAGCGTTGTCGTACTCTCACCTGGACCCTAAACCGTCCCCGTCCCCTAACCCTAACCCTAGCCCGAACCCTAACCCTAACCCTTCCCCGAAGCCTGACCCTCACCCGTCCCCTAATCCTAACCCGTACGCTGACGCTAACCTGCGCCCTCACACGTACGCTCCCCCTAAAGCGTTGTCGTACCCTCACATGGACCCTAAACCGTCCCCGTCCCCTAACCCTAACCCTAGCCCGAACCCTAACCCTAACCCTTCCCCGAAGCCTGACCCTCACCCGTCCCCTAATCCTAACCCGTACGCTGACACTAACCCGCGCCCTCACACGTACGCTCCCCCTAAAGCGTTGTCGTACCCTCACCTGGACCCTAAACCGTCCCCGTCCCCTAACCCTAACCCTAGCCCGAACCCTAACCCTAACCCTTCCCCGAAGCCTGACCCTCACCCGTCCCCTAATCCTAACCCGTACGCTAACACTACCCCGCGCCCTCACACGTACGCTCCCCCTAAAGCGTTGTCGTACCCTCACCTGGACCCTAAACCGTCCCCGTCCCCTAACCCTAACCCTAGCCCGAACCCTAACCCTAACCCTTCCCCAAAGCCTGACCCTCACCCGTCCACTAATCCTAACACGTACGCTGACGCTAACCCGCGCCCTCACACGTACGCTCCCCCTAAAGCGTTGTCGTACCCTCACCTGGACCCTAAACCGTCCCTGTCCCCTAACCCTAACCCTAGCCCGAACCCTATCCCTAACCATTCCCCGAAGCCTGACCCTCACCCGTCCCCTAATCCTAACCCGTACGCTGACGCTAACCCGCGCCCTCACACGTACGCTCCCCCTAAAGCGTTGTCGTACCCTCACCTGGACCCTAAACCGTCCCCGTCCCCTAACCCTAACCCTAGCCCGAACCCTAACCCTAACCCTTACCCGAAGCCTGACCCTCACCCGTCCCCTAATCCTAACCCGTACGCTGACACTAACCCGCGCCCTCACACGTACGCTCCCCCTAAAGCGTTGTCGTACCCTCACCTGGACCCTAAACCGTCCCCATCCCCTAACCCTAACCCTAGCCCGAACCCTAACCCTAACCCTTCCCCGAAGCCTGACCCTCACCCGTCCCCTAATCCTAACCCGTACGCTGACACTAACCCGCTCCCTCACACGTACGCTCCCCCTAAAGCGTTGTCGTACCCTCACCTGGACCCTAAACCATCCCCGTCCCCTAACCCTAACCCTAGCCCGAACCCTAACCCTAACCCTTCCCCGAAGCCTGACCCTCACCCGTCCCCTAATCCTAACCCGTACGCTGACACTAACCCGCGCCCTCACACGTACGCTCCCCCTAAAGCGTTGTCGTACCCTCACCTGGACCCTAAACCGTCCCCGTCCCCTAACCCTAACCCTAGCCCGCACCCTAACCCTAACACTTCCCCGAAGCCTGACCCTCACCCGTCCCCTAATCCTAACCCGTACGCTGACACTACCCCGCGCCCTCACACGTACGCTCCCCCTAAAGCGTTGTCGTACCCTCACCTGGACCCTACACCGTCCCCGTTCCCTAACCCTAACCCTAGCCCGAACCCTAACCCTAACCCTTCCCCGAAGCCTGACCCCCACCCGTCCCCTAATCCTAACCCGTACGCTGACACTAACCCGCGCCCTCACACGTACGCTCCCCCTAAAGCGTTGTCGTACCCTCACCTGGACCCTAAACCGTCCCCGTCCCCTAACCCGAACCCTAGCCAGAACCCTAACCCTAACCCTTCCCCGAAGCCTGACCTTCACCCGTCCCCTAATCCTAACCCGTACGCTGACACTAACCCGCGCCCTCACACGTACGCTCCCCCTAAAGTGTTGTCGTACCCTCACCTGGACCCTCAACCGTCCCCGTCCCCTAACCCTAACCCTAGCCCGAACCCTAACCCTAACCCTTCCCCGAATTCTGACCCTCACCCGTCCCCTAATCCTAACCCGTACGCTGACGCTAACCCGCGCCCTCACACGTACGCTCCCCCTAAAGCGTTGTCGTACCCTCACATGGACCCTAAACCGTCCCCGTCCCCTAACCCTAACCCTAGCCCGAACCCTAACCCTAACCCTTCCCCGAAGCCTGACCCTCACCCGTCCCCTAATCCTAACCCGTACGCTGACACTAACCCGCGCCCTCACACGTACGCTCCCCCTAAAGCGTTGCCGTACCCTCACCTGGACCCTAAACAGTCCCCGTCCCCTAACCCTAACCCTAGCCCGAACCCTAACCCTAACCCTTCCCCGAAGCCTGACCCTCACCCGTCACCTAATCCTAACCCGTACGCTGACACTAACCCGCGCCCTCACACGTACGCTCCCCCTAAAGCGTTGTCGTACCCTCACCTGGACCCTAAACCGTCCCCGTCCCCTAACCCTAACCCTAGCCCGAACCCTAACCCTAACCCTTCCCCGAAGCCTGACCCTCACCCGTTCCCTAATCCTAACCCGTATGCTGACACTAACCCGCGCCCTCACACGTACGCTCCCCCTAAAGCGTTGTCGTACCCTCACCTGGACCATAAACCGTCCCCGTCCCCTAACCCTAACCCTAGCCCGAACCCTAACCCTAACCCTTCCCCGAAGCCTGACCCTCACCCGTCCCCTAATCCTAACCCGTACGCTGACACTAACCCGCGCCCTCACACGTACGCTCCCCCTAAAGCGTTGTCGTACCCTCACCTGGACCCTAAACCGTGTCCGTCCCCTAACCCTAACCCTAGCCCGAACCCTAACCCTAACCCTTCCCCGAAGCCTGACCCTCACCCGTCCCCTAATCCTAACCCGTATGCTGACACTAACCCGCGCCCTCACACGTACGCTCCCCATAAAGCGTTGTCGTACCCTCACCTGGACCCTAAACCGTCCCCGTCCCCTAAACCTAACCCTAGCCCGAACCCTAACCCTAACCCTTCCCCGAAGCCTGACCCTCACCCTTCCCCTAATCCTAACCCGTACGCTGACCCTAATCCGCGCCCTCACACGTACGCTCCCCCTAAAGCGTTGTCGTACCCTCACCTGGACCCTAAACCGTCCCCATCCCCTAACCCTACCCTAGCCCGAACCCTAACCCTAACCCTTCCCCGAAGCCTGACCCTCACCCGTCCCCTAATCCTAACCCGTACGCTGACACTAACCCGCGCCCTCACACGTACGCTCCCCCTAAAGCGTTGTCGTACCCTCACCTGGACCCTAAACCGTCCCCGTCCCCTAACCCTAAACCTAGCCCGAACCCTAACCCTAACCCTTCCCCGAAGCCTGACCCTCACCCGTCCCCTAATCCTAACCCGTACGCTGACACTAACCCGCGCCCTCACACGTACGCTCCCCCTAAAGCGTTGTCGTACCCTCACCTGGACCCTAAACCGTCCCCGTCCCCTAACCCTAACCCTAGCCCGAACCCTAACCCTAACCCTTCCCCGAAGCCTGACCCTCACCCGTCCCCTAATCCTAACCCGTACGCTGACACTAACCTGCGCCCTCACACGTACGCTCCCGCTAAAGCGTTGTCGTACCCTCACCTGGACCATAAACCGTCCCCGTCCCCTAACCCTAACCCTAGCCCGAACCCTAACCCTAACCCTTCCCCGAAGCCTGACCCTCACCCGTCCCCTAATCCTAACCCGTACGCTGACACTAACCTGCGCCGTCACACGTACGCTCCCCCTAAAGCGTTGTCGTACCCTCACCTGGACCCTAAACCGTCCCCGTCCCCTAACACTAACCCTAGCCCGAACCCTAACCCTAACCCTTCCCCGAAGCCTGACCCTCACCCGTCCCCTAATCCTAACCCGTACGCTGACGCTAACCCGCGCCCTCACACGTACGCTCCCACTAAAGCGTTGTCGTACCCTCACCTGGACTCTAAACCGTCCCCGTCCCCTAACCCTAACTCTAGCCCGAACCCTAACCCTAACACTTCCCCGAAACCTGACCCTCACCCGTCCTCTAATCCTAACCCGTGCGCTGACACTAATCTGCGCCCTCACACGTACGCTCCCCCTAAAGCGTTGTCGTACCCTCACCTGGACCCTAAACCGTCCCCGTCCCCTAACCCTAACCCTAGCCCGAACCCTAACCCTAACCCTTCCCCGAAGCCTGACCCTCACCCGTCCCCTAATCCTAACCCGTACGCTGACACTAACCCGCGCCCTCACACGTACGCTCCCCCTAAAGCGTTGTCGTACCCTCACCTGGACCCTAAACCGTCCCCGTCCCCTAACCCTAACCCTAGCCCGAACCCTAACCCTAAACCTTCCCCGAAGCCTGACCCTCACCCGTCCCCTAATCCTAACCCGTACGCTGACGCTAACCCGCGCCCTCACACGTACGCTCCCCCTAAAGCGTTGTCGTACCCTCACCTGGACCCAAAACCGTCCCCGTCCCCTAACCCTAACCCTAGCCCGAACCCTAACCCTAACCCTTCCCCGAAGCCTGACCCTCACCCGTCCCCTAATCCTAACCCGTACGCTGACACTAACCCGCGCCCTCACACGTACGCTCCCCCTAAAGCGTTGTCGTACCCTCACCTGGACCCTAAACCGTCCCCGTCCCCTAACCCTAACCCTAGCCCGAACCCTAACCCTAACCCTTCCCCGAAGCCTGACCCTCACCCGTTCCCTAATCCTAACCCGTATGCTGACACTAACCCGCGCCCTCACACGTACGCTCCCCCTAAAGCGTTGTCGTACCCTCACCTGGACCATAAACCGTCCCCGTCCCCTAACCCTAACCCTAGCCCGAACCCTAACCCTAACCCTTCCCCGAAGCCTGACCCTCACCCGTCCCCTAATCCTAACCCGTACGCTGACACTAACCCGCGCCCTCACACGTACGCTCCCCCTAAAGCGTTGTCGTACCCTCACCTGGACCCTAAACCGTGTCCGTCCCCTAACCCTAACCCTAGCCCGAACCCTAACCCTAACCCTTCCCCGAAGCCTGACCCTCACCCGTCCCCTAATCCTAACCCGTATGCTGACACTAACCCGCGCCCTCACACGTACGCTCCCCATAAAGCGTTGTCGTACCCTCACCTGGACCCTAAACCGTCCCCGTCCCCTAAACCTAACCCTAGCCCGAACCCTAACCCTAACCCTTCCCCGAAGCCTGACCCTCACCCTTCCCCTAATCCTAACCCGTACGCTGACCCTAATCCGCGCCCTCACACGTACGCTCCCCCTAAAGCGTTGTCGTACCCTCACCTGGACCCTAAACCGTCCCCATCCCCTAACCCTACCCTAGCCCGAACCCTAACCCTAACCCTTCCCCGAAGCCTGACCCTCACCCGTCCCCTAATCCTAACCCGTACGCTGACACTAACCCGCGCCCTCACACGTACGCTCCCCCTAAAGCGTTGTCGTACCCTCACCTGGACCCTAAACCGTCCCCGTCCCCTAACCCTAAACCTAGCCCGAACCCTAACCCTAACCCTTCCCCGAAGTCTGACCCTCACCCGTCCCCTAATCCTAACCCGTACGCTGACACTAACCCGCGCCCTCACACGTACGCTCCCCCTAAAGCGTTGTCGTACCCTCACCTGGACCCTAAACCGTCCCCGTCCCCTAACCCTAACCCTAGCCCGAACCCTAACACTAACCCTTCCCCGAAGCCTGACCCTCACCCGTCCCCTAATCCTAACCCGTACGCTGACACTAACCTGCGCCCTCACACGTACGCTCCCGCTAAAGCGTTGTCGTACCCTCACCTGGACCATAAACCGTCCCCGTCCCCTAACCCTAACCCTAGCCCGAACCCTAACCCTAACCCTTCCCCGAAGCCTGACCCTCACCCGTCCCCTAATCCTAACCCGTACGCTGACACTAACCCGCGCCGTCACACGTACGCTCCCCCTAAAGCGTTGTCGTACCCTCACCTGGACCCTAAACCGTCCCCGTCCCCTAACACTAACCCTAGCCCGAACCTTAACCCTAACCCTTCCCCGAAGCCTGACCCTCACCCGTCCCCTAATCCTAACCCGTACGCTGACGCTAACCCGCGCCCTCACACGTACGCTCCCACTAAAGCGTTGTCGTACCCTCACCTGGACTCTAAACCGTCCCCGTCCCCTAACCCTAACTCTAGCCCGAACCCTAACCCTAACACTTCCCCGAAACCTGACCCTCACCCGTCCTCTAATCCTAACCCGTGCGCTGACACTAATCTGCGCCCTCACACGTACGCTCCCCCTAAAGCGTTGTCGTACCCTCACCTGGACCCTAAACCGTCCCCGTCCCCTAACCCTAACCCTAGCCCGAACCCTAACCCTAACCCTTCCCCGAAGCCTGACCCTCACCCGTCCCCTAATCCTAACCCGTACGCTGACACTAACCCGCGCCCTCACACGTACGCTCCCCCTAAAGCGTTGTCGTACCCTCACCTGGACCCTAAACCGTCCCCGTCCCCTAACCCTAACCCTAGCCCGAACCCTAACCCTAAACCTTCCCCGAAGCCTGACCCTCACCCGTCCCCTAATCCTAACCCGTACGCTGACGCTAACCCGCGCCCTCACACGTACGCTCCCCCTAAAGCGTTGTCGTACCCTCACCTGGACCCAAAACCGTCCCCGTCCCCTAACCCTAACCCTAGCCCGAACCCTAACCCTAACCCTTCCCCGAAGCCTGACCCTCACCCGTCCCCTAATCCTAACCCGTACGCTGACACTAACCCGCGCCCTCACACGTACGCTCCCCCTAAAGCGTTGTCGTACCCTCACCTGGACCCTAAACCGTCCCCGTCCCCTAACCCTAACCCTAGCCCGAACCCTAACCCTAACCCTTCCCCGAAGCCTGACACTCACCCGTCCCCTAATCCTAACCCGTACGCTGACACTAACCCGCGCCCTCACACGTACGCTCCCACTAAAGCGTTGTCGTACACTCACCTGGACCCTAAACCGTCCTCGTCCCCTAACCCTAACCCTAGCCCGAACCCTAAACCTAACCCTTCCCCGAAGCCTAACCCTCACCCGTCCCCTACTCCTAACCCGTAGGCTGACACTAACCCGCGCCCTCACACGTACGCTCCCCCTAAAGCGTTCTCGTACCCTCACCTGGACCCTAAACCGTCCCCGTCCCCTAACCCTAACCCTAGCCCGAACCCTAACCCTAACACTTCCCCGAAGCCTGACCCTCACCCGTCCCCTAATCCTAACCCGTACGCTGACACTAACCCGCGCCCTCACACGTACGCTCCCCCTAAAGCGTTGTCGTACCCTCACCTGGACCCTAAACCGTCCCTGTCCCCTAACCCTAACCCTAGCCTGAACCCTAACCCTAACACTTCCCCGAAGCCTGACCCTCACCCGTCCCCTAATCCTAACCCGTTCTCTGACACTAACCCGCGCCGTCACACGTACGCTCCCCCTAAAGCGTTGTCGTACCCTCACCTGGACCCTAAACCGTCCCCGTCCCCTAACACTAACCCTAGCCCGAACCCTAACCCTAACCCTTCCCCGAAGCCTGACCGTCACCCGTCCCCTAATCCTAACCCGTACGCTGACACTAACCCGCGCCCTCACAGGTACGCACCCCCTAAAGCGTTGTCGTACCCTCACCTGGAACCTAAACCGTCCCCGTCCCCTATCCCTAACCCTAGCCCGAAATCTAACCCTAACCCTTCCCCGAAGCCTGACCCTCACCCGTCCCCTAATCCTAACCCGTACGCTGAGACTAACCCGCGCCCTCACACGTACGCTCCCCCTAAAGCGTTGTCGTACCCTCACCTGGACCCTAAACCGTCCCCGTCCCCTAACCCTAACCCTAGCCCGAACCCTAACCCTAACCCTTCCCCGAAGCCTGACCCTCACCCGTCCCCTAATCCTAACCCGTACGCTGACACTAACCCGCGCCCTCACACGTACGCTCCCCCTAAAGCGTTGTCGTACCCTCACCTGGACCCTAAACCGTCCCCGTCCCCTAACCCTAACCCTAGCCCGAACCCTAACCCTAACCCTTCAACCGAAGCCTGACCCTCACCCGTTCCCTAATCCTAACCCGTACGCTGACACTAACCCGCGCCCTCACACGTACGCTTCCCCTAAAGCGTTGTCGTACCCTAACCTGGACCCTAAACCGTCCCCGTCCCCTAACCCGAACCCTAGCCCGAACCCTAACCCTAACCCTTCCCCGAAGCCTGACCCTCACCCGTCCCCTAATCCTAACCCGTACGCTGACACTAACCCGCGCCCTCACACGTACGCTCCCTCTAAAGCGTTGTCGTACCCTCACCTGGACCCTAAACCGTCCCCGTCCCCTAACCCTAACCCTAGCCCGAACCCTAACCCTAACCCTTCCCCGAAGGCTGACCCTCACCCGTCCCTTAATCCTAACCCGTACGCTGACACTAACCCGCGCCCTCACACGTACGCTCCCCCTAAAGCGTTGTCGTACACTCACCTGGACCCTAAACCGTCCTCGTCCCCTAACCCTAACCCTAGCCCGAACCCTAAACCTAACCCTTCCCCGAAGCCTAACCCTCACCCGTCCCCTACTCCTAACCCGTAGGCTGACACTAAGCCGCGCCCTCACACGTACGCTCCCCCTAAAGCGTTGTCGTACCCTCACCTGGACCCTAAACCGTCCCCGTCCCCTAACCCTAACCCTAGCCCGAACCCTAACCCTAACACTTCCCCGAAGCCTGACCCTCACCCGTCCCCTAATCCTAACCCGTACGCTGACACTAACCCACGCCCTCACACGTTCGCTCCCCCTAAAGCGTTGTCGTACCCTCACCTGGACCCTAAAGCGTCCCCGTCCCCTAACCCTAACCCTAGCCCGAACCCTAACCCTAACACTTCCCCGAAGCCTGACCCTCACCCGTCCCCTAATCCTAACCCGTTCTCTGACACTAACCCGCGCCGTCACACGTACGCTCCCCCTAAAGCGTTGTCGTACCCTCACCTGGACCCTAAACCGTCCCCGTCCCCTAACCCTAACCCTAGCCCGAACCCTAACCCTAACCCTTCCCCGAAGCCTGACCCTCACCCGTCCCCTAATCCTAACCCGTACGCTGACACTAGCCCGCGCCCTCACACGTACGCTCCCCCTAAAGCGTTGTCGTACCCTCACCTGGACCCGAAACCGTCCCCGTCCCCTAACCCTACCCCTAGCCCGAACCCTAAACCTAACCCTTCCCCGAAGCCTGACCCTCACCCGTCCCCTAATCCTAACCCGTACGCTGACACTAACCCACGCCCTCACACGTACGCTCCCCCTAAAGCGTTGTCGTACCCTCACCTGGACCCTAAACCGTCCCCGTCCCCTAACCCTAACCCTAGCCCGAACCCTAACCCTAACACTTCCCCGAAGCCTGACCCTCACCCGTCCTCTAATCCTAACCCGTACGCTGACACTAACACGCGCCCTCACACGTACGCTCCCCCTAAAGCGTTGTCGTACCCTCACCTGGACCCTAAACCGTCCCCGTCCCCTAACCCTAACCCTAGCCCGAACCCTAACCCTAACCCTTCCCCGAAGCCTGACCCTCACCCGTCCTCTAATCCTAACCCGTGCGCTGACACTAATCTGCGCCCTCACACGTACGCTCCCCCTAAAGCGTTGTCGTACCCTCACCTGGACCCTAAACCGTCCCCGTCCCCTAACCCTAACCCTAGCCCGAACCCTAACCCTAACCCTTCCCCGAAGCCTGACCCTCACCCGTCCCCTAATCCTAACCCGTACGCTGACACTAACCCGCGCCCTCACACGTACGCTCCCCCTAAAGCGTTGTCGTACCCTCACCTGGACCCTAAACCGTCCCCGTCCCCTAACCCTAACCCTAGCCCGAACCCTAACCCTAAACCTTCCCCGAAGCCTGACCCTCACCCGTCCCCTAATCCTAACCCGTACGCTGACGCTAACCCGCGCCCTCACACGTACGCTCCCCCTAAAGCGTTGTCGTACCCTCACCTGGACCCTAAACCGTCCCCGTCCCCTAACCCTAACCCTAGCCCGAACCCTAACCCTAACCCTTCCCCGAAGCCTGACCCTCACCCGTCCCCTAATCCTAACCCGTACGCTGACACTAACCCGCGCCCTCACACGTACGCTCCCCCTAAAGCGTTGTCGTACCCTCACCTGGACCCTAAACCGTCCCCGTCCCCTAACCCTAACCCTAGCCCGAACCCTAACCCTAACCCTTCCCCGAAGCCTGACACTCACCCGTCCCCTAATCCTAACCCGTACGCTGACACTAACCCGCGCCCTCACACGTACGCTCCCCCTAAAGCGTTGTCGTACACTCACCTGGACCCTAAACCGTCCTCGTCCCCTAACCCTAACCCTAGCCCGAACCCTAAACCTAACCCTTCCCCGAAGCCTAACCCTCACCCGTCCCCTACTCCTAACCCGTAGGCTGACACTAACCCGCGCCCTCACACGTACGCTCCCCCTAAAGCGTTGTCGTACCCTCACCTGGACCCTAAACCGTCCCCGTCCCCTAACCCTAACCCTAGCCCGAACCCTAACCCTAACACTTCCCCGAAGCCTGACCCTCACCCGTCCCCTAATCCTAACCCGTACGCTGACACTAACCCGCGCCCTCACACGTACGCTCCCCCTAAAGCGTTGTCGTACCCTCACCTGGACCCTAAACCGTCCCCGTCCCCTAACACTAACCCTAGCCCGAACCCTAACCCTAACCCTTCCCCGAAGCCTGACCGTCACCCGTCCCCTAATCCTAACCCGTACGCTGACACTAACCCGCGCCCTCACAGGTACGCACCCCCTAAAGCGTTGTCGTACCCTCACCTGGAACCTAAACCGTCCCCGTCCCCTATCCCTAACCCTAGCCCGAAATCTAACCCTAACCCTTCCCCGAAGCCTGACCCTCACCCGTCCCCTAATCCTAACCCGTACGCTGAGACTAACCCGCGCCCTCACACGTACGCTCCCCCTAAAGCGTTGTCGTACCCTCACCTGGACCCTAAACCGTCCCCGTCCCCTAACCCTAACCCTAGCCCGAAACCTAACCCTAACCCTTCCCCGAAGCCTGACCCTCACCCGTCCCCTAATCCTAACCCGTACGCTGACACTAACCCGCGCCCTCACACGTACGCTCCCCCTAAAGCGTTGTCGTACCCTCACCTGGACCCTAAACCGTCCCCGTCCCCTAACCCTAACCCTAGCCCGAACCCTTACCCTAACCCTTCAACCGAAGCCTGACCCTCACCCGTTCCCTAATCCTAACCCGTACGCTGACACTAACCCGCGCCCTCACACGTACGCTTCCCCTAAAGCGTTGTCGTACCCTAACCTGGACCCTAAACCGTCCCCGTCCCCTAACCCGAACCCTAGCCCGAACCCTAACCCTAACCCTTCCCCGAAGCCTGACCCTCACCCGTCCCCTAATCCTAACCCGTACGCTGACACTAACCCGCGCCCTCACACGTACGCTCCCTCTAAAGCGTTGTCGTACCCTCACCTGGACCCTAAACCGTCCCCGTCCCCTAACCCTAACCCTAGCCCGAACCCTAACCCTAACCCTTCCCCGAAGGCTGACCCTCACCCGTCCCCTAATCCTAACCCGTACGCTGACACTAACCCGCGCCCTCACACGTACGCTCCCCCTAAAGCGTTGTCGTACACTCACCTGGACCCTAAACCGTCCTCGTCCCCTAACCCTAACCCTAGCCCGAACCCTAAACCTAACCCTTCCCCGAAGCCTAACCCTCACCCGTCCCCTACTCCTAACCCGTAGGCTGACACTAAGCCGCGCCCTCACACGTACGCTCCCCTAAAGCGTTGTCGTACCCTCACCTGGACCCTATAACCGTCCCCGTCCCCTAACCCTAACCCTAGCCCGAACCCTAACCCTAACACTTCCCGAAGCCTGACCCTCACCCGTCCCCTAATCCTAACCCGTACGCTGACACTAACCCACGCCCTCACACGTTCGCTCCCCCTAAAGCGTTGTCGTACCCTCACCTGGACCCTAAAGCGTCCCCGTCCCCTAACCCTAACCCTAGCCCGAACCCTAACCCTAACACTTCCCCGAAGCCTGACCCTCACCCGTCCCCTAATCCTAACCCGTTCTCTGACACTAACCCGCGCCGTCACACGTACGCTCCCCCTAAAGCGTTGTCGTACCCTCACCTGGACCCTAAACCGTCCCCGTCCCCTAACCCTAACCCTAGCCCGAACCCTAACCCTAACCCTTCCCCGAAGCCTGACCCTCACCCGTCCCCTAATCCTAACCCGTACGCTGACACTAGCCCGCGCCCTCACACGTACGCTCCCCCTAAAGCGTTGTCGTACCCTCACCTGGACCCGAAACCGTCCCCGTCCCCTAAACCTACCCCTAGCCCGAACCCTAAACCTAACCCTTCCCCGAAGCCTGACCCTCACCCGTCCCCTAATCCTAACCCGTACGCTGACACTAACCCACGCCCTCACACGTACGCTCCCCCTAAAGCGTTGTCGTACCCTCACCTGGACCCTAAACCGTCCCCGTCCCCTAACCCTAACCCTAGCCCGAACCCTAACCCTAACACTTCCACGAAGCCTGACCCTCACCCGTCCTCTAATCCTAACCCGTACGCTGACACTAACCCGCGCCCTCACACGTACGCTCCCCCTAAAGCGTTGTCGTACCCTCACCTGGACCCTAAACCGTCCCCGTCCCCTAACCCTAACCCTAGCCCGAACCCTAACCCTAACCCTTCCCCGAAGCCTGACCCTCACCCGTCCCCTACTCCTAACCCGTAGGCTGACAGTAACCCGCGCCCTCACACGTACGCTCCCCCTAAAGCGTTGTCGTACCCTCACCTGGACCCTAAACCGTCCCCATCCCCTAACCCTAACCGTAGCACGAACCCTAACCCTAACACTTCCCCGAAGCCTGACCCTCACCCGTCCCCTAATCCTAACCCGTACGCTGACACTAACCCACGCCCTCACACGTACGCTCCCCCTAAAGCGTTGTCGTACCCTCACCTGGACCCTAAACCGTCCCCGTCCCCTAACCCTAACCCTAGCCCGAACCCTAACCCTAACACTTCCCCGAAGCCTGACCCTCACCCGTCCCCTAATCCTAACCCGTTCTCTGACACTAACCCGCGCCCTCACACGTACGCTCCCCCTAAAGCGTTGTCGTACCCTCACCTGGACCCTAAACCGTCCCCGTCCCCTAACACTAACCCTAGCCCGAACCCTAACCCTAACCCTTCCCCGAAGCCTGACCGTCACCCGTCCCCTAATCCTAACCCGTACGCTGACACTAACCCGCGCCCTCAGACGTACGCACCCCCTAAAGCGTTGTCGTACCCTCACCTGGAACCTAAACCGTCCCCGTCCCCTAACCCTAACCCTAGCCCGAAATCTAACCCTAACCCTTCCCCGAAGCCTGACCCTCACCCGTCCCCTAATCCTAACCCGTACGCTGAGACTAACCCGCGCCCTCACACGTACGCTCCCCCTAAAGCGTTGTCGTACCCTCACCTGGACCCTAAACCGTCCCCGTCCCCTAACCCTAACACTAGCCCGAACCCTAACCCTAACCCTTTCCCGAAGCCTGACCCTCACCCGTCCCCTAATCCTAACCCGTACGCTGACACTAACCCGCGCCCTCACACGTACGCTCCCTGTAAAGTGTTGTCGTACCCTCACCTGGACCCTAAACCGTCCCCGTCCCCTAACCCTAACCCTAGCCCGAACCCTAACCCTAACCCTTCCCCGAAGCCTGACCCTCACCCGTCCCCTAATCCTAACCCGTACGCTGACACTAACCTGCGCCCTCACACGTACGCTCCCCCTAAAGCATTGTCGTACCCTCACCTGGACCCTAAACCGTCCCCGTCCCCTAACCCTAACCCTAGCCCGAACCCTAACCCTAACCCTTCCCCGAAGCCTGACCCTCACCCGTCCCCTAATCCTAACCCGTACGCTGACACTAACCCGCGCCCTCACACGTACGCTCCCCCTAAAGCGTTGTCGTACCCTCACCTGGACCCTAAACCGTCCCCGTCCCCTAACCCTAACCCTAGCCCGAACCCTAACCCTAACCCTTCCCCGAAGCCTGACCCTCACCCGTCCCCTAATCCTAACCCGTACGCTGACACTAACACGCGCCCTCACACGTACGCTCCCCCAAAGCGTTGTCGTACCCTCACCTGGACCCTAAACCGTCCCCGTCCCCTAACCCTAACCCTAGCCCGAACCCTAACCCTAACACTTCCCCGAAGCCTGACCCTCACCCGTCCCCTAATCCTAACCCGTACGCTGACACTAACCCACGCCCTCACACGTACGCTCCCCCTAAAGCGTTGTCGTACCCTCACCTGGACCCTAAACCGTCCCCGTCCCCTAACCCTAACCCTAGCTCGAACCCTAACCCTAACCCTTCCCCGAAGCCTGACCCTCACCCGTCCCCTAATCCTAACCCATACGCTGACACTAACCCACGCCCTCACACGTACGCTCCCCCTAAAGCGTTGTCGTACCCTCACCTGGACCCTAAACCGTCCCCGTCCCCTAACCCTAACCCTAGCCCGAACCCTAACCCTAACCCTTCCCCGAAGCCTGACCCTCACCCGTCCTCTAATCCTAACCCGTGCGCTGACACTAATCTGCGCCCTCACACGTACGCTCCCCCTAAAGCGTTGTCGTACCCTCACCTGGACCCTAAACCGTCCCCGTCCCATAACCCTAACCCTAGCCCGAACCCTAACCCTAACCCTTCCCCGAAGCCTGACCCTCACCCGTCCCCTAATCCTAACCCGTACGCTGACACTAACCCATGCCCTCACACGTACGCTCCCCCTAAAGCGTTGTCGTACTCTAACCTGGACCCTAAACCGTCCCCGTCCCCTAACCCTAACCCTAGCCCGAACCCTAACCCTAACCCTTCCCCGAAGCCTGACCCTCACCCGTCCCCTAATCCTAACCTGTACGCTGACACTAACCCGCGCCCTCACACGTACGCTCCCCCTAAAGCGTTGTCGTACCCTCACCTGGACCCTAAACCGTCCCCGTCCCCTAACCCTAACCCTAGCCCGAACCCTAACCCTAACCCTTCCCCGAAGCCTGACCCTCACCCGTCCCCTAATCCTAACCCGTACGCTGACACTAACACTCGCCCTCACACGTACGCTCCCACAAAGCGTTGTCGTACCCTCACCTGGACCCTAAACCGTCCCTGTCCCCTAACCCTAACCCTAGCCCGAACCCTAACCCTAACACTTCCCCGAAGCCTGACCCTCACCCGTCCCCTAATCCTAACTCTTACGCTGACACTAAACCGCGCCCTCACACGTACGCTCCCCCTAAAGCGTTGTCGTACCCTCACCTGGACGCTAAACCGTCCCCGTCCCCTAACCCTAACCCTAGCCCGAACCCTAACCCTAACCCTTCCCCGAAGCCTGACCCTCACCCGTCCCCTAATCCTAACCCATACGCTGACACTAACCCACGCCCTCACACGTACGCTCCCCCTAAAGCGTTGTCGTACCCTCACCTGGACCCTAAACCGTCCCCGTCCCCTAACCCTAACCCTAGCCCGAACCCTAACCCTAACCCTTCCCCGAAGCCTGACCCTCACCCGTCCCCTAATCCTAACCCGTACGCTGACACTAACCCGCGCCCTCACACGTACGCTCCCCCAAAGCGTTGTCGTACCCTCACCTGGACCCTAAACCGTCCCCGTACCCTAACCCTAACCCTAGCCCGAACCCTAACCCTAACACTTCCCCGAAGCCTGACCCTCACTCGTCCCCTAATCCTAACCCGTACGCTGACACTAAACCGCGCCCTCACACGTACGCTCCCCCTAAAGCGTTGTCGTACCCTCACCTGGACGCTAAACCGTCCCCGTCCCCTAACCCTAACCCTATCCCGAACCCTAACCCTAACCCTTCCCCGAAGCCTGACCCTCACAAGTCCCCTAATCCTAACCCATACGCTGACACTAACCCACGCCCTCACACGTACGCTCCCCCTAAAGCGTTGTCGTACCCTCACCTGGACCCTAAACCGTCCCCGTCCCCTAACCCTAACCCTAGCCCGAACCCGAACACTAACCCTTCCCCGAAGCCTGACCCTCACCCGTCCCCTAATCCTAACCCGTACGCTGACACTAACCCGCGCCCTCACACGTACGCTCCCCCTAAAGCGTTGTCGTACCCTCACCTGGACCCTAAACCGTCCCCGTCCCCTAACCCTAACCCTAGCCCGAACCCTAACCCTAACGCTTCCCCGAAGCCTGACCCTCACCCGTCCCCTAATCCTAACCCGTACGCTGACACTAACCCGCGCCCTCACACGTACGCTCCCCCTAAAGCGTTGTCGTACCCTCACCTGGACCCTAAACCGTCCCCGTCCCCTAACCCTAACCCTAGCCCGAACCCTAACCCTAACCCTTCCCCGAAGCCTGACACTCACCCGTCCCCTAATCCTAACCCGTACGCTGACACTAACCCGCGCCCTCACACGTACGCTCCCACTAAAGCGTTGTCGTACACTCACCTGGACCCTAAACCGTCCTCGTCCCCTAACCCTAACCCTAGCCCGAACCCTAAACCTAACCCTTCCCCGAAGCCTAACCCTCACCCGTCCCCTACTCCTAACCCGTAGGCTGACACTAACCCGCGCCCTCACACGTACGCTCCCCCTAAAGCGTTCTCGTACCCTCACCTGGACCCTAAACCGTCCCCGTCCCCTAACCCTAACCCTAGCCCGAACCCTAACCCTAACACTTCCCCGAAGCCTGACCCTCACCCGTCCCCTAATCCTAACCCGTACGCTGACACTAACCCGCGCCCTCACACGTACGCTCCCCCTAAAGCGTTGTCGTACCCTCACCTGGACCCTAAACCGTCCCTGTCCCCTAACCCTAACCCTAGCCTGAACCCTAACCCTAACACTTCCCCGAAGCCTGACCCTCACCCGTCCCCTAATCCTAACCCGTTCTCTGACACTAACCCGCGCCGTCACACGTACGCTCCCCCTAAAGCGTTGTCGTACCCTCACCTGGACCCTAAACCGTCCCCGTCCCCTAACACTAACCCTAGCCCGAACCCTAACCCTAACCCTTCCCCGAAGCCTGACCGTCACCCGTCCCCTAATCCTAACCCGTACGCTGACACTAACCCGCGCCCTCACAGGTACGCACCCCCTAAAGCGTTGTCGTACCCTCACCTGGAACCTAAACCGTCCCCGTCCCCTATCCCTAACCCTAGCCCGAAATCTAACCCTAACCCTTCCCCGAAGCCTGACCCTCACCCGTCCCCTAATCCTAACCCGTACGCTGAGACTAACCCGCGCCCTCACACGTACGCTCCCCCTAAAGCGTTGTCGTACCCTCACCTGGACCCTAAACCGTCCCCGTCCCCTAACCCTAACCCTAGCCCGAACCCTAACCCTAACCCTTCCCCGAAGCCTGACCCTCACCCGTCCCCTAATCCTAACCCGTACGCTGACACTAACCCGCGCCCTCACACGTACGCTCCCCCTAAAGCGTTGTCGTACCCTCACCTGGACCCTAAACCGTCCCCGTCCCCTAACCCTAACCCTAGCCCGAACCCTAACCCTAACCCTTCAACCGAAGCCTGACCCTCACCCGTTCCCTAATCCTAACCCGTACGCTGACACTAACCCGCGCCCTCACACGTACGCTTCCCCTAAAGCGTTGTCGTACCCTAACCTGGACCCTAAACCGTCCCCGTCCCCTAACCCGAACCCTAGCCCGAACCCTAACCCTAACCCTTCCCCGAAGCCTGACCCTCACCCGTCCCCTAATCCTAACCCGTACGCTGACACTAACCCGCGCCCTCACACGTACGCTCCCTCTAAAGCGTTGTCGTACCCTCACCTGGACCCTAAACCGTCCCCGTCCCCTAACCCTAACCCTAGCCCGAACCCTAACCCTAACCCTTCCCCGAAGGCTGACCCTCACCCGTCCCTTAATCCTAACCCGTACGCTGACACTAACCCGCGCCCTCACACGTACGCTCCCCCTAAAGCGTTGTCGTACACTCACCTGGACCCTAAACCGTCCTCGTCCCCTAACCCTAACCCTAGCCCGAACCCTAAACCTAACCCTTCCCCGAAGCCTAACCCTCACCCGTCCCCTACTCCTAACCCGTAGGCTGACACTAAGCCGCGCCCTCACACGTACGCTCCCCCTAAAGCGTTGTCGTACCCTCACCTGGACCCTAAACCGTCCCCGTCCCCTAACCCTAACCCTAGCCCGAACCCTAACCCTAACACTTCCCCGAAGCCTGACCCTCACCCGTCCCCTAATCCTAACCCGTACGCTGACACTAACCCACGCCCTCACACGTTCGCTCCCCCTAAAGCGTTGTCGTACCCTCACCTGGACCCTAAAGCGTCCCCGTCCCCTAACCCTAACCCTAGCCCGAACCCTAACCCTAACACTTCCCCGAAGCCTGACCCTCACCCGTCCCCTAATCCTAACCCGTTCTCTGACACTAACCCGCGCCGTCACACGTACGCTCCCCCTAAAGCGTTGTCGTACCCTCACCTGGACCCTAAACCGTCCCCGTCCCCTAACCCTAACCCTAGCCCGAACCCTAACCCTAACCCTTCCCCGAAGCCTGACCCTCACCCGTCCCCTAATCCTAACCCGTACGCTGACACTAGCCCGCGCCCTCACACGTACGCTCCCCCTAAAGCGTTGTCGTACCCTCACCTGGACCCGAAACCGTCCCCGTCCCCTAACCCTACCCCTAGCCCGAACCCTAAACCTAACCCTTCCCCGAAGCCTGACCCTCACCCGTCCCCTAATCCTAACCCGTACGCTGACACTAACCCACGCCCTCACACGTACGCTCCCCCTAAAGCGTTGTCGTACCCTCACCTGGACCCTAAACCGTCCCCGTCCCCTAACCCTAACCCTAGCCCGAACCCTAACCCTAACACTTCCCCGAAGCCTGACCCTCACCCGTCCTCTAATCCTAACCCGTACGCTGACACTAACACGCGCCCTCACACGTACGCTCCCCCTAAAGCGTTGTCGTACCCTCACCTGGACCCTAAACCGTCCCCGTCCCCTAACCCTAACCCTAGCCCGAACCCTAACCCTAACCCTTCCCCGAAGCCTGACCCTCACCCGTCCTCTAATCCTAACCCGTGCGCTGACACTAATCTGCGCCCTCACACGTACGCTCCCCCTAAAGCGTTGTCGTACCCTCACCTGGACCCTAAACCGTCCCCGTCCCCTAACCCTAACCCTAGCCCGAACCCTAACCCTAACCCTTCCCCGAAGCCTGACCCTCACCCGTCCCCTAATCCTAACCCGTACGCTGACACTAACCCGCGCCCTCACACGTACGCTCCCCCTAAAGCGTTGTCGTACCCTCACCTGGACCCTAAACCGTCCCCGTCCCCTAACCCTAACCCTAGCCCGAACCCTAACCCTAAACCTTCCCCGAAGCCTGACCCTCACCCGTCCCCTAATCCTAACCCGTACGCTGACGCTAACCCGCGCCCTCACACGTACGCTCCCCCTAAAGCGTTGTCGTACCCTCACCTGGACCCTAAACCGTCCCCGTCCCCTAACCCTAACCCTAGCCCGAACCCTAACCCTAACCCTTCCCCGAAGCCTGACCCTCACCCGTCCCCTAATCCTAACCCGTACGCTGACACTAACCCGCGCCCTCACACGTACGCTCCCCCTAAAGCGTTGTCGTACCCTCACCTGGACCCTAAACCGTCCCCGTCCCCTAACCCTAACCCTAGCCCGAACCCTAACCCTAACCCTTCCCCGAAGCCTGACACTCACCCGTCCCCTAATCCTAACCCGTACGCTGACACTAACCCGCGCCCTCACACGTACGCTCCCCCTAAAGCGTTGTCGTACACTCACCTGGACCCTAAACCGTCCTCGTCCCCTAACCCTAACCCTAGCCCGAACCCTAAACCTAACCCTTCCCCGAAGCCTAACCCTCACCCGTCCCCTACTCCTAACCCGTAGGCTGACACTAACCCGCGCCCTCACACGTACGCTCCCCCTAAAGCGTTGTCGTACCCTCACCTGGACCCTAAACCGTCCCCGTCCCCTAACCCTAACCCTAGCCCGAACCCTAACCCTAACACTTCCCCGAAGCCTGACCCTCACCCGTCCCCTAATCCTAACCCGTACGCTGACACTAACCCGCGCCCTCACACGTACGCTCCCCCTAAAGCGTTGTCGTACCCTCACCTGGACCCTAAACCGTCCCCGTCCCCTAACACTAACCCTAGCCCGAACCCTAACCCTAACCCTTCCCCGAAGCCTGACCGTCACCCGTCCCCTAATCCTAACCCGTACGCTGACACTAACCCGCGCCCTCACAGGTACGCACCCCCTAAAGCGTTGTCGTACCCTCACCTGGAACCTAAACCGTCCCCGTCCCCTATCCCTAACCCTAGCCCGAAATCTAACCCTAACCCTTCCCCGAAGCCTGACCCTCACCCGTCCCCTAATCCTAACCCGTACGCTGAGACTAACCCGCGCCCTCACACGTACGCTCCCCCTAAAGCGTTGTCGTACCCTCACCTGGACCCTAAACCGTCCCCGTCCCCTAACCCTAACCCTAGCCCGAAACCTAACCCTAACCCTTCCCCGAAGCCTGACCCTCACCCGTCCCCTAATCCTAACCCGTACGCTGACACTAACCCGCGCCCTCACACGTACGCTCCCCCTAAAGCGTTGTCGTACCCTCACCTGGACCCTAAACCGTCCCCGTCCCCTAACCCTAACCCTAGCCCGAACCCTTACCCTAACCCTTCAACCGAAGCCTGACCCTCACCCGTTCCCTAATCCTAACCCGTACGCTGACACTAACCCGCGCCCTCACACGTACGCTTCCCCTAAAGCGTTGTCGTACCCTAACCTGGACCCTAAACCGTCCCCGTCCCCTAACCCGAACCCTAGCCCGAACCCTAACCCTAACCCTTCCCCGAAGCCTGACCCTCACCCGTCCCCTAATCCTAACCCGTACGCTGACACTAACCCGCGCCCTCACACGTACGCTCCCTCTAAAGCGTTGTCGTACCCTCACCTGGACCCTAAACCGTCCCCGTCCCCTAACCCTAACCCTAGCCCGAACCCTAACCCTAACCCTTCCCCGAAGGCTGACCCTCACCCGTCCCCTAATCCTAACCCGTACGCTGACACTAACCCGCGCCCTCACACGTACGCTCCCCCTAAAGCGTTGTCGTACACTCACCTGGACCCTAAACCGTCCTCGTCCCCTAACCCTAACCCTAGCCCGAACCCTAAACCTAACCCTTCCCCGAAGCCTAACCCTCACCCGTCCCCTACTCCTAACCCGTAGGCTGACACTAAGCCGCGCCCTCACACGTACGCTCCCCCTAAAGCGTTGTCGTACCCTCACCTGGACCCTAAACCGTCCCCGTCCCCTAACCCTAACCCTAGCCCGAACCCTAACCCTAACACTTCCCCGAAGCCTGACCCTCACCCGTCCCCTAATCCTAACCCGTACGCTGACACTAACCCACGCCCTCACACGTTCGCTCCCCCTAAAGCGTTGTCGTACCCTCACCTGGACCCTAAAGCGTCCCCGTCCCCTAACCCTAACCCTAGCCCGAACCCTAACCCTAACACTTCCCCGAAGCCTGACCCTCACCCGTCCCCTAATCCTAACCCGTTCTCTGACACTAACCCGCGCCGTCACACGTACGCTCCCCCTAAAGCGTTGTCGTACCCTCACCTGGACCCTAAACCGTCCCCGTCCCCTAACCCTAACCCTAGCCCGAACCCTAACCCTAACCCTTCCCCGAAGCCTGACCCTCACCCGTCCCCTAATCCTAACCCGTACGCTGACACTAGCCCGCGCCCTCACACGTACGCTCCCCCTAAAGCGTTGTCGTACCCTCACCTGGACCCGAAACCGTCCCCGTCCCCTAAACCTACCCCTAGCCCGAACCCTAAACCTAACCCTTCCCCGAAGCCTGACCCTCACCCGTCCCCTAATCCTAACCCGTACGCTGACACTAACCCACGCCCTCACACGTACGCTCCCCCTAAAGCGTTGTCGTACCCTCACCTGGACCCTAAACCGTCCCCGTCCCCTAACCCTAACCCTAGCCCGAACCCTAACCCTAACACTTCCACGAAGCCTGACCCTCACCCGTCCTCTAATCCTAACCCGTACGCTGACACTAACCCGCGCCCTCACACGTACGCTCCCCCTAAAGCGTTGTCGTACCCTCACCTGGACCCTAAACCGTCCCCGTCCCCTAACCCTAACCCTAGCCCGAACCCTAACCCTAACCCTTCCCCGAAGCCTGACCCTCACCCGTCCCCTACTCCTAACCCGTAGGCTGACAGTAACCCGCGCCCTCACACGTACGTTCCCCCTAAAGCGTTGTCGTACCCTCACCTGGACCCTAAACCGTCCCCATCCCCTAACCCTAACCGTAGCACGAACCCTAACCCTAACACTTCCCCGAAGCCTGACCCTCACCCGTCCCCTAATCCTAACCCGTACGCTGACACTAACCCACGCCCTCACACGTACGCTCCCCCTAAAGCGTTGTCGTACCCTCACCTGGACCCTAAACCGTCCCCGTCCCCTAACCCTAACCCTAGCCCGAACCCTAACCCTAACACTTCCCCGAAGCCTGACCCTCACCCGTCCCCTAATCCTAACCCGTTCTCTGACACTAACCCGCGCCCTCACACGTACGCTCCCCCTAAAGCGTTGTCGTACCCTCACCTGGACCCTAAACCGTCCCCGTCCCCTAACACTAACCCTAGCCCGAACCCTAACCCTAACCCTTCCCCGAAGCCTGACCGTCACCCGTCCCCTAATCCTAACCCGTACGCTGACACTAACCCGCGCCCTCAGACGTACGCACCCCCTAAAGCGTTGTCGTACCCTCACCTGGAACCTAAACCGTCCCCGTCCCCTAACCCTAACCCTAGCCCGAAATCTAACCCTAACCCTTCCCCGAAGCCTGACCCTCACCCGTCCCCTAATCCTAACCCGTACGCTGAGACTAACCCGCGCCCTCACACGTACGCTCCCCCTAAAGCGTTGTCGTACCCTCACCTGGACCCTAAACCGTCCCCGTCCCCTAACCCTAACACTAGCCCGAACCCTAACCCTAACCCTTTCCCGAAGCCTGACCCTCACCCGTCCCCTAATCCTAACCCGTACGCTGACACTAACCCGCGCCCTCACACGTACGCTCCCTGTAAAGTGTTGTCGTACCCTCACCTGGACCCTAAACCGTCCCCGTCCCCTAACCCTAACCCTAGCCCGAACCCTAACCCTAACCCTTCCCCGAAGCCTGACCCTCACCCGTCCCCTAATCCTAACCCGTACGCTGACACTAACCTGCGCCCTCACACGTACGCTCCCCCTAAAGCATTGTCGTACCCTCACCTGGACCCTAAACCGTCCCCGTCCCCTAACCCTAACCCTAGCCCGAACCCTAACCCTAACCCTTCCCCGAAGCCTGACCCTCACCCGTCCCCTAATCCTAACCCGTACGCTGACACTAACCCGCGCCCTCACACGTACGCTCCCCCTAAAGCGTTGTCGTACCCTCACCTGGACCCTAAACCGTCCCCGTCCCCTAACCCTAACCCTAGCCCGAACCCTAACCCTAACCCTTCCCCGAAGCCTGACCCTCACCCGTCCCCTAATCCTAACCCGTACGCTGACACTAACACGCGCCCTCACACGTACGCTCCCCCAAAGCGTTGTCGTACCCTCACCTGGACCCTAAACCGTCCCCGTCCCCTAACCCTAACCCTAGCCCGAACCCTAACCCTAACACTTCCCCGAAGCCTGACCCTCACCCGTCCCCTAATCCTAACCCGTACGCTGACACTAACCCACGCCCTCACACGTACGCTCCCCCTAAAGCGTTGTCGTACCCTCACCTGGACCCTAAACCGTCCCCGTCCCCTAACCCTAACCCTAGCTCGAACCCTAACCCTAACCCTTCCCCGAAGCCTGACCCTCACCCGTCCCCTAATCCTAACCCATACGCTGACACTAACCCACGCCCTCACACGTACGCTCCCCCTAAAGCGTTGTCGTACCCTCACCTGGACCCTAAACCGTCCCCGTCCCCTAACCCTAACCCTAGCCCGAACCCTAACCCTAACCCTTCCCCGAAGCCTGACCCTCACCCGTCCTCTAATCCTAACCCGTGCGCTGACACTAATCTGCGCCCTCACACGTACGCTCCCCCTAAAGCGTTGTCGTACCCTCACCTGGACCCTAAACCGTCCCCGTCCCATAACCCTAACCCTAGCCCGAACCCTAACCCTAACCCTTCCCCGAAGCCTGACCCTCACCCGTCCCCTAATCCTAACCCGTACGCTGACACTAACCCATGCCCTCACACGTACGCTCCCCCTAAAGCGTTGTCGTACTCTAACCTGGACCCTAAACCGTCCCCGTCCCCTAACCCTAACCCTAGCCCGAACCCTAACCCTAACCCTTCCCCGAAGCCTGACCCTCACCCGTCCCCTAATCCTAACCTGTACGCTGACACTAACCCGCGCCCTCACACGTACGCTCCCCCTAAAGCGTTGTCGTACCCTCACCTGGACCCTAAACCGTCCCCGTCCCCTAACCCTAACCCTAGCCCGAACCCTAACCCTAACCCTTCCCCGAAGCCTGACCCTCACCCGTCCCCTAATCCTAACCCGTACGCTGACACTAACACTCGCCCTCACACGTACGCTCCCACAAAGCGTTGTCGTACCCTCACCTGGACCCTAAACCGTCCCTGTCCCCTAACCCTAACCCTAGCCCGAACCCTAACCCTAACACTTCCCCGAAGCCTGACCCTCACCCGTCCCCTAATCCTAACTCTTACGCTGACACTAAACCGCGCCCTCACACGTACGCTCCCCCTAAAGCGTTGTCGTACCCTCACCTGGACGCTAAACCGTCCCCGTCCCCTAACCCTAACCCTAGCCCGAACCCTAACCCTAACCCTTCCCCGAAGCCTGACCCTCACCCGTCCCCTAATCCTAACCCATACGCTGACACTAACCCACGCCCTCACACGTACGCTCCCCCTAAAGCGTTGTCGTACCCTCACCTGGACCCTAAACCGTCCCCGTCCCCTAACCCTAACCCTAGCCCGAACCCTAACCCTAACCCTTCCCCGAAGCCTGACCCTCACCCGTCCCCTAATCCTAACCCGTACGCTGACACTAACCCGCGCCCTCACACGTACGCTCCCCCAAAGCGTTGTCGTACCCTCACCTGGACCCTAAACCGTCCCCGTACCCTAACCCTAACCCTAGCCCGAACCCTAACCCTAACACTTCCCCGAAGCCTGACCCTCACTCGTCCCCTAATCCTAACCCGTACGCTGACACTAAACCGCGCCCTCACACGTACGCTCCCCCTAAAGCGTTGTCGTACCCTCACCTGGACGCTAAACCGTCCCCGTCCCCTAACCCTAACCCTATCCCGAACCCTAACCCTAACCCTTCCCCGAAGCCTGACCCTCACAAGTCCCCTAATCCTAACCCATACGCTGACACTAACCCACGCCCTCACACGTACGCTCCCCCTAAAGCGTTGTCGTACCCTCACCTGGACCCTAAACCGTCCCCGTCCCCTAACCCTAACCCTAGCCCGAACCCGAACACTAACCCTTCCCCGAAGCCTGACCCTCACCCGTCCCCTAATCCTAACCCGTACGCTGACACTAACCCGCGCCCTCACACGTACGCTCCCCCTAAAGCGTTGTCGTACCCTCACCTGGACCCTAAACCGTCCCCGTCCCCTAACCCTAACCCTAGCCCGAACCCTAACCCTAACGCTTCCCCGAAGCCTGACCCTCACCCGTCCCCTAATCCTAACCCGTACGCTGACACTAACCCGCGCCCTCACACGTACGCTCCCCCTAAAGCGTTGTCGTACCCATACCTGGACCCTAAACCGTCCCCGTCCCCTAACCCTAACCCTAGCCCGAACCCTAACCCTAACCCTTCCCCGAAGCCTGACCCTCACCCGTCCCCTAATCCTAACCCGTACGCTGACACTAACCCGCGCCCTCACACGTACGCTCCCACTAAAGCGTTGTCGTACCCTCACCTGGACCCTAAACCGTCCCCGTCCCCTAACCCTAACCCTAGCCCGAACCCTAACCCTAACCCTTCCCCGAAGCCTGACCGTCACCCGTCCCCTAATCCTAACCCGTACGCTGACACTAACCCGCGCCCTCACACGTACACTCCCCCTAAAGCGTTGTCGTAACCTCACCTGGACCCTAAACCGTCCCCGTCCCCTAACCCTAACCCTAGCCCGAACCCTAACCCTAACCCTTCCCCGAAGCCTGACCCTCACCCGTCCCCTAATCCTAACCCGTACGCTGACACTAACCCGCGCCCTCACACGTACGCTCCCCCTAAAGCGTTGTCGTACCCTCACCTGGACCCTAAACCGTCCCCGTCCCCTAACCCTAACCCTAGCCCGAACCCTAACCCTAACCCTTCCCCGAAGCCTGACCCTCACCCGTCCCCTAATCCTAACCCGTACGCTGACACTAACCCGCGCCCTCACACGTACGCTCCCCCTAAAGCGTTGTCGTACCCTCACCTGGACCCTAAACCGTCCCCGTCCCCTAACCCTAACCCTAGCCCGAACCCTAACCCTAACCCTTCCCCGAAGCCTGACCCTCACCCGTCCCCTAATCCTAACCCGTACGCTGACACTAACCCGCGCCCTCACACGTACGCTCCCCCTAAAGCGTTGTCGTACCCTCACCTGGACCCTAAACCGTCCCCGTCCCCTAACCCTAACCCTAGCCCGAACCCTAACCCTAACCCTTCCCCGAAGCCTGACCCTCACCCGTCCCCTAATCCTAACCCGTACGCTGACACTAACCCGCGCCCTCACACGTACGCTCCCCCTAAAGCGTTGTCGTACCCTCACCTGGACCCTAAACCGTCCCCGTCCCGTAACCCTAACCCTAGCCCGAACCCTAACCCTAACCCTTCCCCGAAGCCTGACCCTCACCCGTCCCCTAATCCTAACCCGTACGCTGACACTAACCCGCGCCCTCACACGTACGCTCCCCCTAAAGCGTTGTCGTACCCTCACCTGGACCCTAAACCGTCCCCGTCCCCTAACCCTAACCCTAGCCCGAACCCTAACCCTAACACTTCCCCGAAGCCTGACCCTCACCCGTCCCCTAATCCTAACCCGTACGCTGACACTAAACCGCGCCCTCACACGTACGCTCCCCCTAAAGCGTTGTCGTACCCTCACCTGGACCCTAAACCGTCCCCGTCCCCTAACCCTAACCCTAGCCCGAACCCTAACGCTAACCCTTCCCCGAAGCCTGACCCTCACCCGTCCCCTAATCCTAACCCATACGCTGACACTAACCCACGCCCTCACACGTACGCTCCCCCTAAAGCGTTGTCGTACCCTCACCTGGACCCTAAACCGTCCCCGTCCCCTAACCCTAACCCTAGCCCGAACCCTAACCCTAACCCTTCCCCGAAGCCTGACCCTCACCCGTCCCCTAATCCTAACCCGTACGCTGACATTAACCCGCGCCCTCACACGTACGCTCCCCGTAAAGCGTTGTCGTACCCTCACCTGGACCCTAAACCGTCCCCGTCCCCTAACCCTAACCCTAGCCCGAACCCTAACCCTAACCCTTCCCCGAAGCCTGACCCGCACCCGTCCCCTAATCCTAACCCGTACACTGACACTAACCCGCGCCCTCACACGTACGCTCCCCGTAAAGCGTTGTCGTACCCTCACCTGGACCCTAAACCGTCCCCGTCCCCTAACCCTAACCCTAGCCCGAACCCTAACCCTAACACTTCCCCGAAGCCTGACCCTCACCCGTCCCCTAATCCTAACCCGTTCTCTGACACTAACCCGCGCCCTCACACGTACGCTCCCCCTAAAGCGTTGTCGTACCCTCACCTGGACCCTAAACCGTCCCCGTCCCCTAACACTAACCCTAGCCCGAACCCTAACCCTAACCCTTCCCCGAAGCCTGACCGTCACCCGTCCCCTAATCCTAACCCGTACGCTGACACTAACCCGCGCCCTCAGACGTACGCACCCCCTAAAGCGTTGTCGTACCCTCACCTGGAACCTAAACCGTCCCCGTCCCCTAACCCTAACCCTAGCCCGAAATCTAACCCTAACCCTTCCCCGAAGCCTGACCCTCACCCGTCCCCTAATCCTAACCCGTACGCTGAGACTAACCCGCGCCCTCACACGTACGCTCCCCCTAAAGCGTTGTCGTACCCTCACCTGGACCCTAAACCGTCCCCGTCCCCTAACCCTAACACTAGCCCGAACCCTAACCCTAACCCTTTCCCGAAGCCTGACCCTCACCCGTCCCCTAATCCTAACCCGTACGCTGACACTAACCCGCGCCCTCACACGTACGCTCCCCGTAAAGTGTTGTCGTACCCTCACCTGGACCCTAAACCGTCCCCGTCCCCTAACCCTAACCCTAGCCCGAACCCTAACCCTAACCCTTCCCCGAAGCCTGACCCTCACCCGTCCCCTAATCCTAACCCGTACGCTGACACTAACCTGCGCCCTCACACGTACGCTCCCCCTAAAGCATTGTCGTACCCTCACCTGGACCCTAAACCGTCCCCGTCCCCTAACCCTAACCCTAGCCCGAACCCTAACCCTAACCCTTCCCCGAAGCCTGACCCTCACCCGTCCCCTAATCCTAACCCGTACGCTGACACTAACCCGCGCCCTCACACGTACGCTCCCCCTAAAGCGTTGTCGTACCCTCACCTGGACCCTAAACCGTCCCCGTCCCCTAACCCTAACCCTAGCCCGAACCCTAACCCTAACCCTTCCCCGAAGCCTGACCCTCACCCGTCCCCTAATCCTAACCCGTACGCTGACACTAACACGCGCCCTCACACGTACGCTCCCCCAAAGCGTTGTCGTACCCTCACCTGGACCCTAAACCGTCCCCGTCCCCTAACCCTAACCCTAGCCCGAACCCTAACCCTAACACTTCCCCGAAGCCTGACCCTCACCCGTCCCCTAATCCTAACCCGTACGCTGACACTAACCCACGCCCTCACACGTACGCTCCCCCTAAAGCGTTGTCGTACCCTCACCTGGACCCTAAACCGTCCCCGTCCCCTAACCCTAACCCTAGCCCGAACCCTAACCCTAACCCTTCCCCGAAGCCTGACCCTCACCCGTCCCCTAATCCTAACCCGTACGCTGACACTAACACGCGCCCTCACACGTACGCTCCCCCAAAGCGTTGTCGTACCCTCACCTGGACCCTAAACCGTCCCCGTCCCCTAACCCTAACCCTAGCCCGAACCCTAACCCTAACCCTTCCCCGAAGCCTGACCCTCACCCGTCCTCTAATCCTAACCCGTGCGCTGACACTAATCTGCGCCCTCACACGTACGCTCCCCCTAAAGCGTTGTCGTACCCTCACCTGGACCCTAAACCGTCCCCGTCCCATAACCCTAACCCTAGCCCGAACCCTAACCCTAACCCTTCCCCGAAGCCTGACCCTCACCCGTCCCCTAATCCTAACCCGTACGCTGACACTAACCCATGCCCTCACACGTACGCTCCCCCTAAAGCGTTGTCGTACTCTAACCTGGACCCTAAACCGTCCCCGTCCCCTAACCCTAACCCTAGCCCGAACCCTAACCCTAACCCTTCCCCGAAGCCTGACCCTCACCCGTCCCCTAATCCTAACCTGTACGCTGACACTAACCCGCGCCCTCACACGTACGCTCCCCCTAAAGCGTTGTCGTACCCTCACCTGGACCCTAAACCGTCCCCGTCCCCTAACCCTAACCCTAGCCCGAACCCTAACCCTAACCCTTCCCCGAAGCCTGACCCTCACCCGTCCCCTAATCCTAACCCGTACGCTGACACTAACACTCGCCCTCACACGTACGCTCCCACAAAGCGTTGTCGTACCCTCACCTGGACCCTAAACCGTCCCTGTCCCCTAACCCTAACCCTAGCCCGAACCCTAACCCTAACACTTCCCCGAAGCCTGACCCTCACCCGTCCCCTAATCCTAACTCTTACGCTGACACTAAACCGCGCCCTCACACGTACGCTCCCCCTAAAGCGTTGTCGTACCCTCACCTGGACGCTAAACCGTCCCCGTCCCCTAACCCTAACCCTAGCCCGAACCCTAACCCTAACCCTTCCCCGAAGCCTGACCCTCACCCGTCCCCTAATCCTAACCCATACGCTGACACTAACCCACGCCCTCACACGTACGCTCCCCCTAAAGCGTTGTCGTACCCTCACCTGGACCCTAAACCGTCCCCGTCCCCTAACCCTAACCCTAGCCCGAACCCTAACCCTAACCCTTCCCCGAAGCCTGACCCTCACCCGTCCCCTAATCCTAACCCGTACGCTGACACTAACCCGCGCCCTCACACGTACGCTCCCCCAAAGCGTTGTCGTACCCTCACCTGGACCCTAAACCGTCCCCGTACCCTAACCCTAACCCTAGCCCGAACCCTAACCCTAACACTTCCCCGAAGCCTGACCCTCACTCGTCCCCTAATCCTAACCCGTACGCTGACACTAAACCGCGCCCTCACACGTACGCTCCCCCTAAAGCGTTGTCGTACCCTCACCTGGACGCTAAACCGTCCCCGTCCCCTAACCCTAACCCTATCCCGAACCCTAACCCTAACCCTTCCCCGAAGCCTGACCCTCACAAGTCCCCTAATCCTAACCCATACGCTGACACTAACCCACGCCCTCACACGTACGCTCCCCCTAAAGCGTTGTCGTACCCTCACCTGGACCCTAAACCGTCCCCGTCCCCTAACCCTAACCCTAGCCCGAACCCGAACACTAACCCTTCCCCGAAGCCTGACCCTCACCCGTCCCCTAATCCTAACCCGTACGCTGACACTAACCCACGCCCTCACACGTACGCTCCCCCTAAAGCGTTGTCGTACCCTCACCTGGACCCTAAACCGTCCCCGTCCCCTAACCCTAACCCTAGCCCGAACCCTAACCCTAACGCTTCCCCGAAGCCTGACCCTCACCCGTCCCCTAATCCTAACCCGTACGCTGACACTAACCCGCGCCCTCACACGTACGCTCCCCCTAAAGCGTTGTCGTACCCATACCTGGACCCTAAACCGTCCCCGTCCCCTAACCCTAACCCTAGCCCGAACCCTAACCCTAACCCTTCCCCGAAGCCTGACCCTCACCCGTCCCCTAATCCTAACCCGTACGCTGACACTAACCCGCGCCCTCACACGTACGCTCCCACTAAAGCGTTGTCGTACCCTCACCTGGACCCTAAACCGTCCCCGTCCCCTAACCCTAACCCTAGCCCGAACCCTAACCCTAACCCTTCCCCGAAGCCTGACCGTCACCCGTCCCCTAATCCTAACCCGTACGCTGACACTAACCCGCGCCCTCACACGTACACTCCCCCTAAAGCGTTGTCGTAACCTCACCTGGACCCTAAACCGTCCCCGTCCCCTAACCCTAACCCTAGCCCGAACCCTAACCCTAACCCTTCCCCGAAGCCTGACCCTCACCCGTCCCCTAATCCTAACCCGTACGCTGACACTAACCCGCGCCCTCACACGTACGCTCCCCCTAAAGCGTTGTCGTACCCTCACCTGGACCCTAAACCGTCCCCGTCCCCTAACCCTAACCCTAGCCCGAACCCTAACCCTAACCCTTCCCCGAAGCCTGACCCTCACCCGTCCCCTAATCCTAACCCGTACGCTGACACTAACCCGCGCCCTCACACGTACGCTCCCCCTAAAGCGTTGTCGTACCCTCACCTGGACCCTAAACCGTCCCCGTCCCCTAACCCTAACCCTAGCCCGAACCCTAACCCTAACCCTTCCCCGAAGCCTGACCCTCACCCGTCCCCTAATCCTAACCCGTACGCTGACACTAACCCGCGCCCTCACACGTACGCTCCCCCTAAAGCGTTGTCGTACCCTCACCTGGACCCTAAACCGTCCCCGTCCCCTAACCCTAACCCTAGCCCGAACCCTAACCCTAACCCTTCCCCGAAGCCTGACCCTCACCCGTCCCCTAATCCTAACCCGTACGCTGACACTAACCCGCGCCCTCACACGTACGCTCCCCCTAAAGCGTTGTCGTACCCTCACCTGGACCCTAAACCGTCCCCGTCCCGTAACCCTAACCCTAGCCCGAACCCTAACCCTAACCCTTCCCCGAAGCCTGACCCTCACCCGTCCCCTAATCCTAACCCGTACGCTGACACTAACCCGCGCCCTCACACGTACGCTCCCCCTAAAGCGTTGTCGTACCCTCACCTGGACCCTAAACCGTCCCCGTCCCCTAACCCTAACCCTAGCCCGAACCCTAACCCTAACACTTCCCCGAAGCCTGACCCTCACCCGTCCCCTAATCCTAACCCGTACGCTGACACTAAACCGCGCCCTCACACGTACGCTCCCCCTAAAGCGTTGTCGTACCCTCACCTGGACCCTAAACCGTCCCCGTCCCCTAACCCTAACCCTAGCCCGAACCCTAACGCTAACCCTTCCCCGAAGCCTGACCCTCACCCGTCCCCTAATCCTAACCCATACGCTGACACTAACCCACGCCCTCACACGTACGCTCCCCCTAAAGCGTTGTCGTACCCTCACCTGGACCCTAAACCGTCCCCGTCCCCTAACCCTAACCCTAGCCCGAACCCTAACCCTAACCCTTCCCCGAAGCCTGACCCTCACCCGTCCCCTAATCCTAACCCGTACGCTGACATTAACCCGCGCCCTCACACGTACGCTCCCCGTAAAGCGTTGTCGTACCCTCACCTGGACCCTAAACCGTCCCCGTCCCCTAACCCTAACCCTAGCCCGAACCCTAACCCTAACCCTTCCCCGAAGCCTGACCCGCACCCGTCCCCTAATCCTAACCCGTACGCTGACACTAACCCGCGCCCTCACACGTACGCTCCCCGTAAAGCGTTGTCGTACCCTCACCTGGACCCTAAACCGTCCCCGTCCCCTAACCCTAACCCTAGCCCGAACCCTAACCCTAACCCTTCCCCGAAGCCTGACCCTCACCCGTCCCCTAATCCTAACCCGTACGCTGACACTAACCCTCGCCCTCACACGTACGCTCCCCCAAAGCGTTGTCGTACCCTCACCTGGACCCTAAACCGTCCCCGTCCCCTAACCCTAACCCTAGCCCGAACCCTAACCCTAACACTTCCCCGAAGCCTGACCCTCACCCGTCCCCTAATCCTAACCCGTACGCTGACACTAAACCGCGCCCTCACACGTACGCTCCCCCTAAAGCGTTGTCGTACCCTCACCTGGACGCTAAACCGTCGCCGTCTCCTACCCCTAACCCTAGCCCGAACCCTAACCCTAACCCTTCCCCGAAGCCTGACCCTCACCCGTCCCCTAATCCTAACCCGTACGCTGACACTAACCCGCGCCCTCACACGTACGCTCCCCCAAAGCGTTGTCGTACCCTCACCTGGACCCTAAACCGTCCCCGTCCCCTAACCCTAACCCTAGCCCGAACCCTAACCCTAACACTTCCCCGAAGCCTGACCCTCACCTGTCCCCTAATCCTAACCCGTACGCTGACACTAACCCACGCCCTCACACGTACGCTCCCCCTAAAGCGTTGTCGTACCCTCACCTGGACCCTAAACCGTCCCCGTCCCCTAACCCTAACCCTAGCTCGAACCCTAACCCTAACCCTTCCCCGAAGCCTGACCCTCACCCGTTCCCTAATCCTAACCCATACGCTGACACTAACCCACGCCCTCACACGTACGCTCCCCCTAAAGCGTTGTCGTACCCTCACCTGGACCCTAAACCGTCCCCGTCCCCTAACCCTAACCCTAGCCCGAACCCTAACCCTAACCCTTCCCCGAAGCCTGACCCTCACCCGTCCCCTAATCCTAACCCTTACGCTGACACTAACCCGCGCCCTCACACGTACGCTCCCCGTAAAGCGTTGTCGTACCCTCACCTGGACCCTAAACCGTCCCCGTCCCCTAACCCTAACCCTAGCCCGAACCCTAACCCTAACCCTTCCCAGAAGCCTGACCCTCACCCGTCCCCTAATCCTAACCCGTACGCTGACACTAACCCGCGCCCTAACACGTACGCTCCCCCTAAAGCGTTGTCGTACCCTCACCTGGACCCTAAACCGTTCCCGTCCCCTAACCCTAACCCTAGCCCGAACCCTAACCCTAACCCTTCCCCGAAGCCTGACCCTCACCCGTCCCCTAATCCTAACCCGTACGCTGACACTAACCCATGCCCTCACACGTACGCTCCCCCTAAAGCGTTGTCGTACCCTAACCTGGACCCTAAACAGTCCCCGTCCCCTAACCCTAACCCTAGCCCGAACCCTAACCCTAACCCTTCCCCGAAGCCTGACCCTCACCCGTCCCCTAATCCTAACCTGTACGCTGACACTAACCCGCGCCCTCACACGTACGCTCCCCCTAAAGCGTTGTCGTACCCTCACCTGGACCCTAAACCGTCCCCGTCCCCTAACCCTAACCCTAGCCCGAACCCTAACCCTAACCCTTCCCCGAAGCCTGACCCTCACCCGTCCCCTAATCCTAACCCGTACGCTGACACTAACCCGCGCCCTCACACGTACGCTCCCCCTAAAGCGTTGTCGTACCCTCACCTGGACCCTAAACCTTCCCCGTCCCCTAACCCTAACCCTAGCCCGAACCCTAACCCTAACCCTTCCCCGAAGCCTGACCCTCACCCGTCCCCTAATCCTAACCCGTACGCTGACACTAACCCGCGCCCTCACACGTACGCTCCCCCTAAAGCGTTGTCGTACCCTCACCTGGACCCTAAACCGTCCCCGTCCCCTAACCCTAACCCTAGCCCGAACCCTAACCCTAACCCTTCCCCGAAGCCTGACCCTCACCCGTCCCCTAATCCTAACCCGTACGCTGACACTAACCCGCGCCCTCACACGTACGCTCCCCCTAAAGCGTTGTCGTACCCTCACCTGGACCCTAAACCGTCCCCGACCCCTAACCCTAACCCTAGCCCGAACCCTAACCCTAACCCTTCCCCGAAGCCTGACCCTCACCCGTCCCCTAATCCTAACCCGTACGCTGACACTAACCCGCGCCCTCACACGTACGCTCCCCCTAAAGCGTTGTCGTACCCTCACCTGGACCCTAAACCGTCCCCGTCCCCTAACCCTAACCCTAGCCCGAACCCTAACCCTAACACTTCCCCGAAGCCTGACCCTCACCCGTCCCCTAATCCTAACCCGTACGCTGACACTAAACCGCGCCCTCACACGTACGCTCCCCCTAAAGCGTTGTCGTACCCTCACCTGGACGCTAAACCGTCCCCGTCCCCTAACCCTAACCCTAGCCCGAACCCTAACCCTAACCCTTCCCCGAAGCCTGACCCTCACCCGTCCCCTAATCCTAACCCATACGCTGACACTAACCCACGCCCTCACACGTACGCTCCCCCTAAAGCGTTGTCATACCCTCACCTGGACCCTAAACCGTCCCCGTCCCCTAACCCTAACCCTAGCCCGAACCCTAACCCTAACCCTTCCCCGAAGCCTGACCCTCACCCGTCCCCTAATCCTAACCCGTACGCTGACACTAACCCACGCCCTCACACGTACGCTCCCCGTAAAGCGTTGTCTTACCCTCACCTGGACCCTAAACCGTCCCCGTCCCCTAACCCTAACCCTAGCCCGAACCCTAACCCTAACCCTTCCCCGAAGCCTGACCCGCACCCGTCCCCTAATCCTAACCCGTACGCTGACACTAACCCGCGCCCTCACACGTACGCTCCCCGTAAAGCGTTGTCGTACCCTCACCTGGACCCTAAACCGTCCCCGTCCCCTAACCCTAACCCTAGCCCGAACCCTAACCCTAACCCTTCCCCGAAGCCTGACCCTCACCCGTCCCCTAATCCTAACCCGTACGCTGACACTAACCCGCGCCCTCACACGTACGCTCCCCCAAAGCGTTGTCGTACCCTCACCTGGACCCTAAACCGTCCCCGTCCCCTAACCCTAACCCTAGCCCGAACCCTAACCCTAACCCTTCCCCGAAGCCTGACCCTCACCCGTCCCCTAATCCTAACCCGTACGCTGACACTAACCCGCGCCCTCACACGTACGCTCCCCCTAAAGCGTTGTCGTACCCTCACCTGGACGTTAAACCGTCCCCGTCTCCTAACCCTAACCCTAGCCCGAACCCTAACCCTAACCCTTCCCCGAAGCCTGACCCTCACCCGTCCCCTAATCCTAACCCGTACGCTGACACTAACCCGCGCCCTCACACGTACGCTCCCCCAAAGCGTTGTCGTACCCTCACCTGGACCCTAAACCGTCCCCGTCCCCTAACCCTAACCCTAGCCCGAACCCTAACCCTAACACTTCCCCGAAGCCTGACCCTCACCCGTCCCCTAATCCTAACCCGTACGCTGACACTAAACCGCGCCCTCACACGTACGCTCCCCCTAAAGCGTTGTCGTACCCTCACCTGGACGCTAAACCGTCCCCGTCTCCTAACCCTAACCCTAGCCCGAACCCTAACCCTAACCCTTCCCCGAAGCCTGACCCTCACCCGTCCCCTAATCCTAACCCGTACGCTGACACTAACCCGCGCCCTCACACGTACGCTCCCCCTAAAGCGTTGTCGTACCCTCACCTGGACCCTAAACCATCCCCGTCCCCTAACCCTAACCCTAGCCCGAACCCTAACCCTAACCCTTCCCCGAAGCCTGACCCTCACCCGTCCCCTAATCCTAACCCGTACGCTGACACTAACCCGCGCCCTCACACGTACGCTACCCCTAAAGCGTTGTCGTACCCTCACCTGGACCCTAAACCGTCCCCGTCCCCTAAACCTAACCCTAGCCCGAACCCTAACCCTAACCATTCCCCGAAGCCTGACCCTCACCCGTCCCCTAATCCTAACCCGTACGCTGACACTAACCCGCGCCCTCACACGTACGCTCCCCCTAAAGCGTTGTCGTACCCTCACCTGGACCCTAAACCGTCCCCGTCCCCTAACCCTAACCCTAGCCCGAACCCTAACCCTAACCCTTCCCCGAAGCCTGACTCTCACCCGTCCCCTAATCCTAACCCGTACGCTGACACTAACCCGTGCCCTCACACGTACGCTCCCCCTAAAGCGTTGTTGTACCCTCACCTGGACCCTAAACCGGCCCCGTCCCCTAACCCTAACCCTAGCCCGAACCCTAACCCTAACCCTTCCCCGAAGCCTGACCCTCACCCGTCCCCTAATCCTAACCCGTACGCTGACACTAACCCGCGCCCTCACACGTACGCTCCCCCTAAAGCGTTGTCGTACCCTCACCTGGACCCTAACCCGTCCCCGTCCCCTAACCCTAACCCTAGCCCCAACCCTAACCCTAACCCTTCCCCGAAGCCTGACCCTCAACCGTCCCCTAATCCTAACCCGTACGCTGACACTAACCCGCGCCCTCACACGTACGCTCCCCCTAAAGCGTTGTCGTACCCTCACCTGGACCCTAAACCGTCCCCGTCCCCTAACCCTAACCCTAGCCCGAACCCTAACCCTAACCCTTCCCCGAAGCCTGACACTCACCCGTCCCCTAATCCTAACCCGTACGCTGACACTAACCCACGCCCTCACACGTACGCTCCCCGTAAAGCGTTGTCTTACCCTCACCTGGACCCTAAACCGTCCCCGTCCCCTAACCCTAACCCTAGCCCGAACCCTAACCCTAACCCTTCCCCGAAGCCTGACCCGCACCCGTCCCCTAATCCTAACCCGTACGCTGACACTAACCCGCGCCCTCACACGTACGCTCCCCGTAAAGCGTTGTCGTACCCTCACCTGGACCCTAAACCGTCCCCGTCCCCTAACCCTAACCCTAGCCCGAACCCTAACCCTAACCCTTCCCCGAAGCCTGACCCTCACCCGTCCCCTAATCCTAACCCGTACGCTGACACTAACCCGCGCCCTCACACGTACGCTCCCCCAAAGCGTTGTCGTACCCTCACCTGGACCCTAAACCGTCCCCGTCCCCTAACCCTAACCCTAGCCCGAACCCTAACCCTAACACTTCCCCGAAGCCTGACCCTCACCCGTCCCCTAATCCTAACCCGTACGCTGACACTAACCCGCGCCCTCACACGTACGCTCCCCCTAAAGCGTTGTCGTACCCTCACCTGGACGCTAAACCGTCCCCGTCTCCTAACCCTAACCCTAGCCCGAACCCTAACCCTAACCCTTCCCCGAAGCCTGACCCTCACCCGTCCCCTAATCCTAACCCGTACGCTGACACTAACCCGCGCCCTCACACGTACGCTCCCCCAAAGCGTTGTCGTACCCTCACCTGGACCCTAAACCGTCCCCGTCCCCTAACCCTAACCCTAGCCCGAACCCTAACCCTAACCCTTCCCCGAAGCCTGACCCTCACCCGTCCCCTAATCCTAACCCGTACGCTGACACTAACCCGCGCCCTCACACGTACGCTCCCCCAAAGCGTTGTCGTACCCTCACCTGGACCCTAAACCGTCCCCGTCCCCTAACCCTAACCCTAGCCCGAACCCTAACCCTAACACTTCCCCGAAGCCTGACCCTCACCCGTCCCCTAATCCTAACCCGTACGCTGACACTAACCCGCGCCCTCACACGTACGCTCCCCCTAAAGCGTTGTCGTACCCTCACCTGGACGTTAAACCGTCCCCGTCTCCTAACCCTAACCCTAGCCCGAACCCTAACCCTAACCCTTCCCCGAAGCCTGACCCTCACCCGTCCCCTAATCCTAACCCGTACGCTGACACTAACCCGCGCCCTCACACGTACGCTCCCCCAAAGCGTTGTCGTACCCTCACCTGGACCCTAAACCGTCCCCGTCCCCTAACCCTAACCCTAGCCCGAACCCTAACCCTAACACTTCCCCGAAGCCTGACCCTCACCCGTCCCCTAATCCTAACCCGTACGCTGACACTAAACCGCGCCCTCACACGTACGCTCCCCCTAAAGCGTTGTCGTACCCTCACCTGGACGCTAAACCGTCCCCGTCTCCTAACCCTAACCCTAGCCCGAACCCTAACCCTAACCCTTCCCCGAAGCCTGACCCTCACCCGTCCCCTAATCCTAACCCGTACGCTGACACTAACCCGCGCCCTCACACGTACGCTCCCCCTAAAGCGTTGTCGTACCCTCACCTGGACCCTAAACCATCCCCGTCCCCTAACCCTAACCCTAGCCCGAACCCTAACCCTAACCCTTCCCCGAAGCCTGACCCTCACCCGTCCCCTAATCCTAACCCGTACGCTGACACTAACCCGCGCCCTCACACGTACGCTACCCCTAAAGCGTTGTCGTACCCTCACCTGGACCCTAAACCGTCCCCGTCCCCTAAACCTAACCCTAGCCCGAACCCTAACCCTAACCATTCCCCGAAGCCTGACCCTCACCCGTCCCCTAATCCTAACCCGTACGCTGACACTAACCCGCGCCCTCACACGTACGCTCCCCCTAAAGCGTTGTCGTACCCTCACCTGGACCCTAAACCGTCCCCGTCCCCTAACCCTAACCCTAGCCCGAACCCTAACCCTAACCCTTCCCCGAAGCCTGACTCTCACCCGTCCCCTAATCCTAACCCGTATGCTGACACTAACCCGTGCCCTCACACGTACGCTCCCCCTAAAGCGTTGTTGTACCCTCACCTGGACCCTAAACCGGCCCCGTCCCCTAACCCTAACCCTAGCCCGAACCCTAACCCTAACCCTTCCCCGAAGCCTGACCCTCACCCGTCCCCTAATCCTAACCCGTACGCTGACACTAACCCGCGCCCTCACACGTACGCTCCCCCTAAAGCGTTGTCGTACCCTCACCTGGACCCTAACCCGTCCCCGTCCCCTAACCCTAACCCTAGCCCCAACCCTAACCCTAACCCTTCCCCGAAGCCTGACCCTCAACCGTCCCCTAATCCTAACCCGTACGCTGACACTAACCCGCGCCCTCACACGTACGCTCCCCCTAAAGCGTTGTCGTACCCTCACCTGGACCCTAAACCGTCCCCGTCCCCTAACCCTAACCCTAGCCCGAACCCTAACCCTAACCCTTCCCCGAAGCCTGACACTCACCCGTCCCCTAATCCTAACCCGTACGCTGACACTAACCCACGCCCTCACACGTACGCTCCCCGTAAAGCGTTGTCTTACCCTCACCTGGACCCTAAACCGTCCCCGTCCCCTAACCCTAACCCTAGCCCGAACCCTAACCCTAACCCTTCCCCGAAGCCTGACCCGCACCCGTCCCCTAATCCTAACCCGTACGCTGACACTAACCCGCGCCCTCACACGTACGCTCCCCGTAAAGCGTTGTCGTACCCTCACCTGGACCCTAAACCGTCCCCGTCCCCTAACCCTAACCCTAGCCCGAACCCTAACCCTAACCCTTCCCCGAAGCCTGACCCTCACCCGTCCCCTAATCCTAACCCGTACGCTGACACTAACCCGCGCCCTCACACGTACGCTCCCCCAAAGCGTTGTCGTACCCTCACCTGGACCCTAAACCGTCCCCGTCCCCTAACCCTAACCCTAGCCCGAACCCTAACCCTAACACTTCCCCGAAGCCTGACCCTCACCCGTCCCCTAATCCTAACCCGTACGCTGACACTAACCCGCGCCCTCACACGTACGCTCCCCCTAAAGCGTTGTCGTACCCTCACCTGGACGCTAAACCGTCCCCGTCTCCTAACCCTAACCCTAGCCCGAACCCTAACCCTAACCCTTCCCCGAAGCCTGACCCTCACCCGTCCCCTAATCCTAACCCGTACGCTGACACTAACCCGCGCCCTCACACGTACGCTCCCCCAAAGCGTTGTCGTACCCTCACCTGGACCCTAAACCGTCCCCGTCCCCTAACCCTAACCCTAGCCCGAACCCTAACCCTAACACTTCCCCGAAGCCTGACCCTCACCCGTCCCCTAATCCTAACCCGTACGCTGACACTAAACCGCGCCCTCACACGTACGCTCCCCCTAAAGCGTTGTCGTACCCTCACCTGGACGCTAAACCGTCCCCGTCTCCTAACCCTAACCCTAGCCCGAACCCTAACCCTAACCCTTCCCCGAAGCCTGACCCTCACCCGTCCCCTAATCCTAACCCGTACGCTGACACTAACCCGCGCCCTCACACGTACGCTCCCCCTAAAGCGTTGTCGTACCCTCACCTGGACCCTAAACCATCCCCGTCCCCTAACCCTAACCCTAGCCCGAACCCTAACCCTAACCCTTCCCCGAAGCCTGACCCTCACCCGTCCCCTAATCCTAACCCGTACGCTGACACTAACCCGCGCCCTCACACGTACGCTACCCCTAAAGCGTTGTCGTACCCTCACCTGGACCCTAAACCGTCCCCGTCCCCTAAACCTAACCCTAGCCCGAACCCTAACCCTAACCATTCCCCGAAGCCTGACCCTCACCCGTCCCCTAATCCTAACCCGTACGCTGACACTAACCCGCGCCCTCACACGTACGCTCCCCCTAAAGCGTTGTCGTACCCTCACCTGGACCCTAAACCGTCCCCGTCCCCTAACCCTAACCCTAGCCCGAACCCTAACCCTAACCCTTCCCCGAAGCCTGACTCTCACCCGTCCCCTAATCCTAACCCGTATGCTGACACTAACCCGTGCCCTCACACGTACGCTCCCCCTAAAGCGTTGTTGTACCCTCACCTGGACCCTAAACCGGACCCGTCCCCTAACCCTAACCCTAGCCCGAACCCTAACCCTAACCCTTCCCCGAAGCCTGACCCTCACCCGTCCCCTAATCCTAACCCGTACGCTGACACTAACCCGCGCCCTCACACGTACGCTCCCCCTAAAGCGTTGTCGTACCCTCACCTGGACCCTAACCCGTCCCCGTCCCCTAACCCTAACCCTAGCCCCAACCCTAACCCTAACCCTTCCCCGAAGCCTGACCCTCAACCGTCCCCTAATCCTAACCCGTACGCTGACACTAACCCGCGCCCTCACACGTACGCTCCCCCTAAAGCGTTGTCGTACCCTCACCTGGACCCTAAACCGTCCCCGTCCCCTAACCCTAACCCTAGCCCGAACCCTAACCCTAACCCTTCCCCGAAGCCTGACACTCACCCGTCCCCTAATCCTAACCCGTACGCTGACACTAACCCGCGCCCTCACACGTACGCTACCCCTAAAGCGTTGTCGTACCCTCACCTGGACCCTAAACCGTCCCCGTCCCCTAACCCTAACCCTAGCCCGAACCCTAACCCTAACCCTTCCCCGAAGCCTGACCCTCACCCGTCCCGTAATCCTAACCCGTACGCTGACACTAACCCGCGCCCTCACACGTACGCTCCGCCTAAAGCGTTGTCGTACCCTCACCTGGACCCTAAACCGTCCCCGTCCCCTAACCCTAACCCTAGCCCGAACCCTAACCCTAACACTTCCCCGAAGCCTGACCCTCACCCGTCCTCTAATCCTAACCCGTACGCTGACACTAACCCGCGCCCTCAAACGTACGCTCCCCCTAAAGCGTTCTCGTACCCTCACCTGGACCATAAACCGTCCCCGTCCCCTAACCCTAACCCTAGCCCGAACCCTAACCCTAACCCTTCCCCGAAGCCTGACCCTCACCCGTCCCCTAATCCTAACCCGTACGCTGACACTAACCCGCGCCCTCACACGTACGCTCCCCCTAAAGCGTTGTCATACCCTCGCCCGGACCCTAAACTTTCCCCGTCCCCTAACCCTAACCCTAGCCCGAACCCTAACCCTAATCCTTCCCCGAAGCCTGACCCTCACCCGTCCCCTAATCCTAACCCGTACGCTGACGCTAACCCGCGCCCTCACACGTACGCTACCCCTAAATCGTTGTCGTACCCTCACCTGGACCCTAAACCGTCCCCGTCCCCTAACCCTAACCCTAGCCCGAACCCTAACCCTAACCCTTTCCCAAAGCCTGACCCTCACCCGTCCCCTAATCCTAACCCGTACGCTGACACTAACCCGCGCCCTCACACGTACGCTCCCCCTAAAGCGTTGTCGTACCCTCACCTGGACCCTAAACCGTCCCCGTCCCCTAACCCTAACCCTAGCCCGAACCCTAACCCTAACCCTTCCCCGAAGCCTGACCCTCACCCGTCCCCTAATCCTAACCCGTACGCTGACACTAACCCGCGCCCTCACACGTACGCTCCCCCAAAGCGTTGTCGTACCCTCACCTGGACCCTAAACCGTCCCCGTACCCTAACCCTAACCCTAGCCCGAACCCTAACCCTAACACTTCCCCGAAGCCTGACCCTCACTCGTCCCCTAATCCTAACCCGTACGCTGACACTAAACCGCGCCCTCACACGTACGCTCCCCCTAAAGCGTTGTTGTACCCTCACCTGGACGCTAAACCGTCCCCGTCCCCTAACCCTAACCCTATCCCGAACCCTAACCCTAACCCTTCCCCGAAGCCTGACCCTCACAAGTCCCCTAATCCTAACCCATACGCTGACACTAACCCACGCCCTCACACGTACGCTCCCCCTAAAGCGTTGTCGTACCCTCACCTGGACCCTAAACCGTCCCCGTCCCCTAACCCTAACCCTAGCCCGAACCCGAACACTAACCCTTCCCCGAAGCCTGACCCTCACCCGTCCCCTAATCCTAACCCGTACGCTGACACTAACCCGCGCCCTCACACGTACGCTCCCCCTAAAGCGTTGTCGTACCCTCACCTGGACCCTAAACCGTCCCCGTCCCCTAACCCTAACCCTAGCCCGAACCCTAACCCTAACGCTTCCCCGAAGCCTGACCCTCACCCGTCCCCTAATCCTAACCCGTACGCTGACACTAACCCGCGCCCTCACACGTACGCTCCCCCTAAAGCGTTGTCGTACCCATACCTGGACCCTAAACCGTCCCCGTCCCCTAACCCTAACCCTAGCCCGAACCCTAACCCTAACCCTTCCCCGAAGCCTGACCCTCACCCGTCCCCTAATCCTAACCCGTACGCTGACACTAACCCGCGCCCTCACACGTACGCTCCCACTAAAGCGTTGTCGTACCCTCACCTGGACCCTAAACCGTCCCCGTCCCCTAACCCTAACCCTAGCCCGAACCCTAACCCTAACCCTTCCCCGAAGCCTGACCGTCACCCGTCCCCTAATCCTAACCCGTACGCTGACACTAACCCGCGCCCTCACACGTACACTCCCCCTAAAGCGTTGTCGTAACCTCACCTGGACCCTAAACCGTCCCCGTCCCCTAACCCTAACCCTAGCCCGAACCCTAACCCTAACCCTTCCCCGAAGCCTGACCCTCACCCGTCCCCTAATCCTAACCCGTACGCTGACACTAACCCGCGCCCTCACACGTACGCTCCCCCTAAAGCGTTGTCGTACCCTCACCTGGACCCTAAACCGTCCCCGTCCCCTAACCCTAACCCTAGCCCGAACCCTAACCCTAACCCTTCCCCGAAGCCTGACCCTCACCCGTCCCCTAATCCTAACCCGTACGCTGACACTAACCCGCGCCCTCACACGTACGCTCCCCCTAAAGCGTTGTCGTACCCTCACCTGGACCCTAAACCGTCCCCGTCCCCTAACCCTAACCCTAGCCCGAACCCTAACCCTAACCCTTCCCCGAAGCCTGACCCTCACCCGTCCCCTAATCCTAACCCGTACGCTGACACTAACCCGCGCCCTCACACGTACGCTCCCCCTAAAGCGTTGTCGTACCCTCACCTGGACCCTAAACCGTCCCCGTCCCCTAACCCTAACCCTAGCCCGAACCCTAACCCTAACCCTTCCCCGAAGCCTGACCCTCACCCGTCCCCTAATCCTAACCCGTACGCTGACACTAACCCGCGCCCTCACACGTACGCTCCCCCTAAAGCGTTGTCGTACCCTCACCTGGACCCTAAACCGTCCCCGTCCCGTAACCCTAACCCTAGCCCGAACCCTAACCCTAACCCTTCCCCGAAGCCTGACCCTCACCCGTCCCCTAATCCTAACCCGTACGCTGACACTAACCCGCGCCCTCACACGTACGCTCCCCCTAAAGCGTTGTCGTACCCTCACCTGGACCCTAAACCGTCCCCGTCCCCTAACCCTAACCCTAGCCCGAACCCTAACCCTAACACTTCCCCGAAGCCTGACCCTCACCCGTCCCCTAATCCTAACCCGTACGCTGACACTAAACCGCGCCCTCACACGTACGCTCCCCCTAAAGCGTTGTCGTACCCTCACCTGGACCCTAAACCGTCCCCGTCCCCTAACCCTAACCCTAGCCCGAACCCTAACCCTAACCCTTCCCCGAAGCCTGACCCTCACCCGTCCCCTAATCCTAACCCGTACGCTGACATTAACCCGCGCCCTCACACGTACGCTCCCCGTAAAGCGTTGTCGTACCCTCACCTGGACCCTAAACCGTCCCCGTCCCCTAACCCTAACCCTAGCCCGAACCCTAACCCTAACCCTTCCCCGAAGCCTGACCCGCACCCGTCCCCTAATCCTAACCCGTACGCTGACACTAACCCGCGCCCTCACACGTACGCTCCCCGTAAAGCGTTGTCGTACCCTCACCTGGACCCTAAACCGTCCCCGTCCCCTAACCCTAACCCTAGCCCGAACCCTAACCCTAACCCTTCCCCGAAGCCTGACCCTCACCCGTCCCCTAATCCTAACCCGTACGCTGACACTAACCCTCGCCCTCACACGTACGCTCCCCCAAAGCGTTGTCGTACCCTCACCTGGACCCTAAACCGTCCCCGTCCCCTAACCCTAACCCTAGCCCGAACCCTAACCCTAACACTTCCCCGAAGCCTGACCCTCACCCGTCCCCTAATCCTAACCCGTACGCTGACACTAAACCGCGCCCTCACACGTACGCTCCCCCTAAAGCGTTGTCGTACCCTCACCTGGACGCTAAACCGTCCCCGTCTCCTACCCCTAACCCTAGCCCGAACCCTAACCCTAACCCTTCCCCGAAGCCTGACCCTCACCCGTCCCCTAATCCTAACCCGTACGCTGACACTAACCCGCGCCCTCACACGTACGCTCCCCCAAAGCGTTGTCGTACCCTCACCTGGACCCTAAACCGTCCCCGTCCCCTAACCCTAACCCTAGCCCGAACCCTAACCCTAACACTTCCCCGAAGCCTGACCCTCACCTGTCCCCTAATCCTAACCCGTACGCTGACACTAACCCACGCCCTCACACGTACGCTCCCCCTAAAGCGTTGTCGTACCCTCACCTGGACCCTAAACCGTCCCCGTCCCCTAACCCTAACCCTAGCTCGAACCCTAACCCTAACCCTTCCCCGAAGCCTGACCCTCACCCGTCCCCTAATCCTAACCCATACGCTGACACTAACCCACGCCCTCACACGTACGCTCCCCCTAAAGCGTTGTCGTACCCTCACCTGGACCCTAAACCGTCCCCGTCCCCTAACCCTAACCCTAGCCCGAACCCTAACCCTAACCCTTCCCCGAAGCCTGACCCTCACCCGTCCCCTAATCCTAACCCTTACGCTGACACTAACCCGCGCCCTCACACGTACGCTCCACGTAAAGCGTTGTCGTACCCTCACCTGGACCCTAAACCGTCCCCGTCCCCTAACCCTAACCCTAGCCCGAACCCTAACCCTAACCCTTCCCAGAAGCCTGACCCTCACCCGTCCCCTAATCCTAACCCGTACGCTGACACTAACCCGCGCCCTAACACGTACGCTCCCCCTAAAGCGTTGTCGTACCCTCACCTGGACCCTAAACCGTTCCCGTCCCCTAACCCTAACCCTAGCCCGAACCCTAACCCTAACCCTTCCCCGAAGCCTGACCCTCACCCGTCCCCTAATCCTAACCCGTACGCTGACACTAACCCATGCCCTCACACGTACGCTCCCCCTAAAGCGTTGTCGTACCCTAACCTGGACCCTAAACAGTCCCCGTCCCCTAACCCTAACCCTAGCCCGAACCCTAACCCTAACCCTTCCCCGAAGCCTGACCCTCACCCGTCCCCTAATCCTAACCCGTACGCTGACACTAACCCGCGCCCTCACACGTACGCTCCCCCTAAAGCGTTGTCGTACCCTCACCTGGACCCTAAACCGTCCCCGTCCCCTAACCCTAACCCTAGCCCGAACCCTAACCCTAACCCTTCCCCGAAGCCTGACCCTCACCCGTCCCCTAATCCTAACCCGTACGCTGACACTAACCCGCGCCCTCACACGTACGCTCCCCCTAAAGCGTTGTCGTACCCTCACCTGGACCCTAAACCTTCCCCGTCCCCTAACCCTAACCCTAGCCCGAACCCTAACCCTAACCCTTCCCCGAAGCCTGACCCTCACCCGTCCCCTAATCCTAACCCGTACGCTGACACTAACCCGCGCCCTCACACGTACGCTCCCCCTAAAGCGTTGTCGTACCCTCACCTGGACCCTAAACCGTCCCCGTCCCCTAACCCTAACCCTAGCCCGAACCCTAACCCTAACCCTTCCCCGAAGCCTGACCCTCACCCGTCCCCTAATCCTAACCCGTACGCTGACACTAACCCGCGCCCTCACACGTACGCTCCCCCTAAAGCGTTGTCGTACCCTCACCTGGACCCTAAACCGTCCCCGACCCCTAACCCTAACCCTAGCCCGAACCCTAACCCTAACCCTTCCCCGAAGCCTGACCCTCACCCGTCCCCTAATCCTAACCCGTACGCTGACACTAACCCGCGCCCTCACACGTACGCTCCCCCTAAAGCGTTGTCGTACCCTCACCTGGACCCTAAACCGTCCCCGTCCCCTAACCCTAACCCTAGCCCGAACCCTAACCCTAACACTTCCCCGAAGCCTGACCCTCACCCGTCCCCTAATCCTAACCCGTACGCTGACACTAAACCGCGCCCTCACACGTACGCTCCCCCTAAAGCGTTGTCGTACCCTCACCTGGACGCTAAACCGTCCCCGTCCCCTAACCCTAACCCTAGCCCGAACCCTAACCCTAACCCTTCCCCGAAGCCTGACCCTCACCCGTCCCCTAATCCTAACCCATACGCTGACACTAACCCACGCCCTCACACGTACGCTCCCCCTAAAGCGTTGTCATACCCTCACCTGGACCCTAAACCGTCCCCGTCCCCTAACCCTAACCCTAGCCCGAACCCTAACCCTAACCCTTCCCCGAAGCCTGACCCTCACCCGTCCCCTAATCCTAACCCGTACGCTGACACTAACCCACGCCCTCACACGTACGCTCCCCGTAAAGCGTTGTCTTACCCTCACCTGGACCCTAAACCGTCCCCGTCCCCTAACCCTAACCCTAGCCCGAACCCTAACCCTAACCCTTCCCCGAAGCCTGACCCGCACCCGTCCCCTAATCCTAACCCGTACGCTGACACTAACCCGCGCCCTCACACGTACGCTCCCCGTAAAGCGTTGTCGTACCCTCACCTGGACCCTAAACCGTCCCCGTCCCCTAACCCTAACCCTAGCCCGAACCCTAACCCTAACCCTTCCCCGAAGCCTGACCCTCACCCGTCCCCTAATCCTAACCCGTACGCTGACACTAACCCGCGCCCTCACACGTACGCTCCCCCAAAGCGTTGTCGTACCCTCACCTGGACCCTAAACCGTCCCCGTCCCCTAACCCTAACCCTAGCCCGAACCCTAACCCTAACACTTCCCCGAAGCCTGACCCTCACCCGTCCCCTAATCCTAACCCGTACGCTGACACTAACCCGCGCCCTCACACGTACGCTCCCCCTAAAGCGTTGTCGTACCCTCACCTGGACGTTAAACCGTCCCCGTCTCCTAACCCTAACCCTAGCCCGAACCCTAACCCTAACCCTTCCCCGAAGCCTGACCCTCACCCGTCCCCTAATCCTAACCCGTACGCTGACACTAACCCGCGCCCTCACACGTACGCTCCCCCAAAGCGTTGTCGTACCCTCACCTGGACCCTAAACCGTCCCCGTCCCCTAACCCTAACCCTAGCCCGAACCCTAACCCTAACACTTCCCCGAAGCCTGACCCTCACCCGTCCCCTAATCCTAACCCGTACGCTGACACTAAACCGCGCCCTCACACGTACGCTCCCCCTAAAGCGTTGTCGTACCCTCACCTGGACGCTAAACCGTCCCCGTCTCCTAACCCTAACCCTAGCCCGAACCCTAACCCTAACCCTTCCCCGAAGCCTGACCCTCACCCGTCCCCTAATCCTAACCCGTACGCTGACACTAACCCGCGCCCTCACACGTACGCTCCCCCTAAAGCGTTGTCGTACCCTCACCTGGACCCTAAACCATCCCCGTCCCCTAACCCTAACCCTAGCCCGAACCCTAACCCTAACCCTTCCCCGAAGCCTGACCCTCACCCGTCCCCTAATCCTAACCCGTACGCTGACACTAACCCGCGCCCTCACACGTACGCTACCCCTAAAGCGTTGTCGTACCCTCACCTGGACCCTAAACCGTCCCCGTCCCCTAAACCTAACCCTAGCCCGAACCCTAACCCTAACCATTCCCCGAAGCCTGACCCTCACCCGTCCCCTAATCCTAACCCGTACGCTGACACTAACCCGCGCCCTCACACGTACGCTCCCCCTAAAGCGTTGTCGTACCCTCACCTGGACCCTAAACCGTCCCCGTCCCCTAACCCTAACCCTAGCCCGAACCCTAACCCTAACCCTTCCCCGAAGCCTGACTCTCACCCGTCCCCTAATCCTAACCCGTATGCTGACACTAACCCGTGCCCTCACACGTACGCTCCCCCTAAAGCGTTGTTGTACCCTCACCTGGACCCTAAACCGGCCCCGTCCCCTAACCCTAACCCTAGCCCGAACCCTAACCCTAACCCTTCCCCGAAGCCTGACCCTCACCCGTCCCCTAATCCTAACCCGTACGCTGACACTAACCCGCGCCCTCACACGTACGCTCCCCCTAAAGCGTTGTCGTACCCTCACCTGGACCCTAACCCGTCCCCGTCCCCTAACCCTAACCCTAGCCCCAACCCTAACCCTAACCCTTCCCCGAAGCCTGACCCTCAACCGTCCCCTAATCCTAACCCGTACGCTGACACTAACCCGCGCCCTCACACGTACGCTCCCCCTAAAGCGTTGTCGTACCCTCACCTGGACCCTAAACCGTCCCCGTCCCCTAACCCTAACCCTAGCCCGAACCCTAACCCTAACCCTTCCCCGAAGCCTGACACTCACCCGTCCCCTAATCCTAACCCGTACGCTGACACTAACCCACGCCCTCACACGTACGCTCCCCGTAAAGCGTTGTCTTACCCTCACCTGGACCCTAAACCGTCCCCGTCCCCTAACCCTAACCCTAGCCCGAACCCTAACCCTAACCCTTCCCCGAAGCCTGACCCGCACCCGTCCCCTAATCCTAACCCGTACGCTGACACTAACCCGCGCCCTCACACGTACGCTCCCCGTAAAGCGTTGTCGTACCCTCACCTGGACCCTAAACCGTCCCCGTCCCCTAACCCTAACCCTAGCCCGAACCCTAACCCTAACCCTTCCCCGAAGCCTGACCCTCACCCGTCCCCTAATCCTAACCCGTACGCTGACACTAACCCGCGCCCTCACACGTACGCTCCCCCAAAGCGTTGTCGTACCCTCACCTGGACCCTAAACCGTCCCCGTCCCCTAACCCTAACCCTAGCCCGAACCCTAACCCTAACACTTCCCCGAAGCCTGACCCTCACCCGTCCCCTAATCCTAACCCGTACGCTGACACTAACCCGCGCCCTCACACGTACGCTCCCCCTAAAGCGTTGTCGTACCCTCACCTGGACGCTAAACCGTCCCCGTCTCCTAACCCTAACCCTAGCCCGAACCCTAACCCTAACCCTTCCCCGAAGCCTGACCCTCACCCGTCCCCTAATCCTAACCCGTACGCTGACACTAACCCGCGCCCTCACACGTACGCTCCCCCAAAGCGTTGTCGTACCCTCACCTGGACCCTAAACCGTCCCCGTCCCCTAACCCTAACCCTAGCCCGAACCCTAACCCTAACACTTCCCCGAAGCCTGACCCTCACCCGTCCCCTAATCCTAACCCGTACGCTGACACTAAACCGCGCCCTCACACGTACGCTCCCCCTAAAGCGTTGTCGTACCCTCACCTGGACGCTAAACCGTCCCCGTCTCCTAACCCTAACCCTAGCCCGAACCCTAACCCTAACCCTTCCCCGAAGCCTGACCCTCACCCGTCCCCTAATCCTAACCCGTACGCTGACACTAACCCGCGCCCTCACACGTACGCTCCCCCTAAAGCGTTGTCGTACCCTCACCTGGACCCTAAACCATCCCCGTCCCCTAACCCTAACCCTAGCCCGAACCCTAACCCTAACCCTTCCCCGAAGCCTGACCCTCACCCGTCCCCTAATCCTAACCCGTACGCTGACACTAACCCGCGCCCTCACACGTACGCTACCCCTAAAGCGTTGTCGTACCCTCACCTGGACCCTAAACCGTCCCCGTCCCCTAAACCTAACCCTAGCCCGAACCCTAACCCTAACCATTCCCCGAAGCCTGACCCTCACCCGTCCCCTAATCCTAACCCGTACGCTGACACTAACCCGCGCCCTCACACGTACGCTCCCCCTAAAGCGTTGTCGTACCCTCACCTGGACCCTAAACCGTCCCCGTCCCCTAACCCTAACCCTAGCCCGAACCCTAACCCTAACCCTTCCCCGAAGCCTGACTCTCACCCGTCCCCTAATCCTAACCCGTATGCTGACACTAACCCGTGCCCTCACACGTACGCTCCCCCTAAAGCGTTGTTGTACCCTCACCTGGACCCTAAACCGGACCCGTCCCCTAACCCTAACCCTAGCCCGAACCCTAACCCTAACCCTTCCCCGAAGCCTGACCCTCACCCGTCCCCTAATCCTAACCCGTACGCTGACACTAACCCGCGCCCTCACACGTACGCTCCCCCTAAAGCGTTGTCGTACCCTCACCTGGACCCTAACCCGTCCCCGTCCCCTAACCCTAACCCTAGCCCCAACCCTAACCCTAACCCTTCCCCGAAGCCTGACCCTCAACCGTCCCCTAATCCTAACCCGTACGCTGACACTAACCCGCGCCCTCACACGTACGCTCCCCCTAAAGCGTTGTCGTACCCTCACCTGGACCCTAAACCGTCCCCGTCCCCTAACCCTAACCCTAGCCCGAACCCTAACCCTAACCCTTCCCCGAAGCCTGACACTCACCCGTCCCCTAATCCTAACCCGTACGCTGACACTAACCCGCGCCCTCACACGTACGCTACCCCTAAAGCGTTGTCGTACCCTCACCTGGACCCTAAACCGTCCCCGTCCCCTAACCCTAACCCTAGCCCGAACCCTAACCCTAACACTTCCCCGAAGCCTGACCCTCACCCGTCCCGTAATCCTAACCCGTACGCTGACACTAACCCGCGCCCTCACACGTACGCTCCGCCTAAAGCGTTGTCGTACCCTCACCTGGACCCTAAACCGTCCCCGTCCCCTAACCCTAACCCTAGCCCGAACCCTAACCCTAACACTTCCCCGAAGCCTGACCCTCACCCGTCCTCTAATCCTAACCCGTACGCTGACACTAACCCGCGCCCTCAAACGTACGCTCCCCCTAAAGCGTTCTCGTACCCTCACCTGGACCCTAAACCGTCCCCGTCCCCTAACCCTAACCCTAGCCCGAACCCTAACCCTAACCCTTCCCCGAAGCCTGACCCTCACCCGTCCCCTAATCCTAACCCGTACGCTGACACTAACCCGCGCCCTCACACGTACGCTCCCCCTAAAGCGTTGTCATACCCTCGCCCGGACCCTAAACTTTCCCCGTCCCCTAACCCTAACCCTAGCCCGAACCCTAACCCTAATCCTTCCCCGAAGCCTGACCCTCACCCGTCCCCTAATCCTAACCCGTACGCTGACGCTAACCCGCGCCCTCACACGTACGCTACCCCTAAATCGTTGTCGTACCCTCACCTGGACCCTAAACCGTCCCCGTCCCCTAACCCTAACCCTAGCCCGAACCCTAACCCTAACCCTTTCCCAAAGCCTGACCCTCACCCGTCCCCTAATCCTAACCCGTACGCTGACACTAACCCGCGCCCTCACACGTACGCTCCCCCTAAAGCGTTGTCGTACCCTCACCTGGACCCTAAACCGTCCCCGTCCCCTAACCCTAACCCTAGCCCGAACCCTAACCCTAACCCTTCCCCGAAGCCTGACCCTCACCCGTCCCCTAATCCTAACCCGTACGCTGACACTAACACGCGCCCTCACACGTACGCTCCCTCTAAAGCGTTGTCGTACCCTCACCTGGACCCTAAACCGTCCCCATCCCCTAACCCTAACCCTAGCCCGAACCCTAACCCTAACACTTCCCCGAAGCCTGACCCTCACCCGTCCCCTAATCCTAACCCGTACGCTGACACTAACCCGCGCCCTCACACGTACGCTCCCCCTAAAGCGTTGTCGTACCCTCACCTGGACCCTAAACCGTCCCCATCCCCTAACCCTAACCCTAGCCCGAACCCTAACCCTAACCCTTCCCCGAAGCCTGACCCTCACCCGTCCCCTAATCCTAACCCGTACGCTGACACTAACCCGCGCCCTCACACGTACACTCCCCCTAAAGCGTTGTCGTACCCTCACCTGGACCCTAAACCGTCCCCGTCCCCTAACCCTAACCCTAGCCCGAACCCTAACCCTAACCCTTCCCCGAAGCCTGACCCTCACCCGTCCCCTAATCCTAACCCGTACGCTGACACTAACCCGCGCCCTCACACGTACGCTACCCCTAAAGCGTTGTCGTACCCTCACCTGGACCCTAAACCGTCCCCGTCCCCTAACCCTAACCCTAGCCCGAACCCTAACCCTAACCATTCCCCGAAGCCTGACCCTCACCCGTCCCCTAATCCTAACCCGTACGCTGACACTAACCCGCGCCCTCACACGTACGCTCCCCCTAAAGCGTTGTCGTACCCTCACCTGGACCCTAAACCGTCCCCGTCCCCTAACCCTAACCCTAGCCCGAACCCTAACCCTAACCCTTCCCCGAAGCCTGACCCTCACCCGTCCCCTAATCCTAACCCGTACGCTGACACTAACCCGCGCCCTCACACCTACGCTCCCCCTAAAGCGTTGTCGTACCCTCACCTGGACCCTAAACCGTCCCCGTCCCCTAACCCTAACCCTAGCCCGAACCCTAACCCTAACCCTTCCCCGAAGCCTGACCCTCACCCGTCCCCTAATCCTAACCCATACGCTGACACTAACCCGCGCCCTCACACGTACGCTCCCCCTAAAGCGTTGTCGTACCCTCACCTGGACCCTAAACCGTCCCCGTCCCCTAACCCTAACCCTAGCCCGAACCCTAACCCTAACACTTCCCCGAAGCCTGACCCTCACCCGTCCCCTAATCCTAACCCGTACGCTGACACTAACCCGCGCCCTCACACGTACGCTCCCCCTAAAGCGTTGTCGTACCCTCACCTGGACCCTAAACCGTCCCCGTCCCCTAACCCTAACCCTAGCCCGAACCCTAACCCTAACACTTCCGCGAAGCCTGACCCTCACCCGTCCACTAATCCTAACCCGTACGCTGACACTAACCCGCGCCCTCACACGTACGCTCCCCCTAAAGCGTTGTCGTACCCTCACCTGGACCCTAAACCGTCCCCGTCCCCTAACCCTAACCCTAGCCCGAACCCTAACCCTAACCCTTCCCCGAAGCCTGACCCTCACCCGTCCCCTAATCCTAACCCGTACGCTGACACTAACCCGCGCCCTCACACGTACGCTCCCCCTAAAGCGTTGTCGTACCCTCACCTGGACCCTAAACCGTCCCCGTCCCCTAACCCTAACCCTAGCCCGAACCCTAACCCTAACCCTTCCCCGAAGCCTGACCCTCAGCCGTCCCCTAATCCTAACCCGTACGCTGACACTAACCCGCGCCCTCACACGTACGCTCCCCCTAAAGCGTTGTCGTACCCTCACCTGGACCCTAAACCGTCCCCGTTCCCTAACCCTAACCCTAGCCCGAACCCTAACCCTAACCCTTCCCCGAAGCCTGACCCTCACCCGTCCCCTAATCCTAACCCGTACGCTGACACTAACCCGCGCCCTCACACGTACGCTCCCCCTAAAGCGTTGTCGTACCCTCACCTGGACCCTAAACCGTCCCCGTCCCCTAACCCTAACACTAGCCCGAACCCTAACCCTAACGCTTCCCCGAAGCCTGACCCTCACCCGTCCCCTAATCCTAACCCGTACGCTGACACTAACCTGCGCCCTCACACGTACGCTCCCCCTAAAGCGTTGTCGTACCCTCACCTGGACCCTAAACCGTCCCCGTCCCCTAACACTAACCCTAGCCCGAACCCTAACCCTAACCCTTCCCCGAAGCCTGACCCTCACCCGTCCCCTAATCCTAACCCGTACGCTGACACTAACCCTCGCCGTCACACGTACGCTCCCCCTAAAGCGTTGTCGTACACTCACCTGGACCCTAAACCGTCCCCGTCCCCTAACACTAACCCTAGCCCGAACCCTAACCCTAACCCTTCCCCGAAGCCTGACCCTCACCCGTCCCCTAATCCTAACCCGTACGCTGACGCTAACCCGCGCCCTCACACGTACGCTCCCACTAAAGCGTTGTCGTACCCTCACCTGGACTCTAAACCGTCCCCGTCCCCTAACCCTAACCCTAGCCCGAAACCTAACTTTAACACTTCCCCGAAACCTGACCCTCACCCGTCCTCTAATCCTAACCCGTGCGCTGACACTAATCTGCGCCCTCACACGTACTCTCCCCCTAAAGCGTTGTCGTACCCTCACCTGGACCCTAAACCGTCCCCGTCCCCTAACCCTAACCCTAGCCCGAACCCTAACCCTAACACTTCCCCGAAACCTGACACTCACCCGTCCTCTAATCCTAACCCGTGCGCTGACACTAATCTGCGCCCTCACACGTACGCTCCCCCTAAAGCGTTGTCGTACCCTCACCTGGACCCTAAACCGTCCCCGTCCCCTAACCCTAACCCTAGCCCGAACCCTAACCCTAACCCTTCCCCGAAGCCTGACCCTCACCCGTCCCCTAATCCTAACCCGTACGCTGACACTAACCCGCGCCCTCACACGTACGCTCCCCCTAAAGCGTTGTCGTACCCTCACCTGGACCCTAAACCGTCCCCGTCCCCTAACCCTAACCCTAGCCCGAACCCTAACCCTAAACCTTCCCCGAAGCCTGACCCTCACCCGTCCCCTAATCCTAACCCGTACGCTGACGCTAACCCGCGCCCTCACACGTACGCTCCCCCTAAAGCGTTGTCGTACCCTCACCTGGAACCAAAACCGTCCCCGTCCCCTAACCCTAACCCTAGCCCGAACCCTAACCCTAACCCTTCCCCGAAGCCTGACCCTCACCCGTCCCCTAATCCTAACCCGTACGCTGACACTAACCCGCGCCCTCACACGTACGCTCCCCCTAAAGCGTTGTCGTACCCTCACCTGGACCCTAAACCGTCCCCGTCCCCTAACCCTAACCCTAGCCCAAACCCTAACCCTAACCCTTCCCCGAAGCCTGACACTCACCCGTCCCCTAATCCTAACCCGTACGCTGACACTAACCCGCGCCCTCACACGTACGCTCCCCCTAAAGCGTTGTCATACCCTCACCTGGACCCTAAACCGTCCCCGTCCCCTAACCCTAACCCTAGCCTGAACCCTAACCCTAACACTTCCCCGAAGCCTGACCCTCACCCGTCCCCTAATCCTAACCCGTTCTCTGACACTAACCCGCGCCGTCACACGTACGCTCCCCCTAAAGCGTTGTCGTACCCTCACCTGGACCCTAAACCGTCCCCGTCCCCTAACTCTAACCCTAGCCCGAACCCTAACCCTAACCCTTCCCCGAAGCCTGACCGTCACCCGTCCCCTAATCCTAACCCGTACGCTGACACTAACCCGCGCCCTCACGGGTACGCACCCCCTAAAGCGTTGTCGTACCCTCACCTGGAACCTAAACCGTCCCCGTCCCCTATCCCTAACCCTAGCCCGAAATCTAACCCTAACCCTTCCCCGAAGCCTGACCCTCACCCGTCCCCTAATCCTAACCCGTACGCTGAGACTAACCCGCGCCCTCACACGTACGCTCCCCCTAAAGCGTTGTCGTACCCTCACCTGGACCCTAAACCGTCCCCGTCCCCTAACCCTAACCCTAGCCCGAAACCTAACCCTAACCCTTCCCCGAAGCCTGACCCTCACCCGTTCCCTAATCCTAACCCGTACGCTGACACTAACCCGCGCCCTCACACGTACGCTTCCCCTAAAGCGTTGTCGTACCCTAACCTGGACCCTAAACCGTCCCCGTCCCCTAACCCGAACCCTAGCCCGAACCCTAACCCTAACCTTTCTGCGAAGCCTGACCCTCACCCGTCCCCTAATCCTAACCCGTACGCTGACACTAACCCGCGCCCTCACACGTACGCTCCCTCTAAAGCGTTGTCGTACCGTCACCTGGACCCTAAACCGTCCCCGTCCCCTAACACTAACCCTAGCCCGAACCCTAACCCTAACCCTTCCCCGAAGCCTGACCCTCACCCGTCCCCTAATCCTAACCCGTACGCTGACACTAACCCGCGCCCTCACACGTACGCTCCCCCTAAAGCGTTGTCGTACCCTCACCTGGACCCTAAACCGTCCCCGTCCCCTAACCCTAACCCTAGCCCGAACCCTAACCCTAACACTTCCCCGAAGCCTGACCCTCACCCGTCCCCTAATCCTAACCCGTACGCTGACACTAACCCACGCCCTCACACGTACGCTCCCCCTAAAGCGTTGTCGTACCCTCACCTGGACCCTAAACCGTCCCCGTCCCCTAACCCTAACCCTAGCCCGAACCCTAACCCTAACACTTCCCCGAAGCCTGACCCTCACCCGTCCCCTAATCCTAACCCGTTCTCTGACACTAACCCGCGCCGTCACACGTACGCTCCCCCTAAAGCGTTGTCGTACCCTCACCTGGACCCTAAACCGTCCCCGTCCCCCAACACTAACCCTAGCCCGAACCCTAACCCTAACCCTTCCCCGAAGCCTGACCGTCACCCGTCCCCTAATCCTAACCCGTACGCTGACACTAACCCGCGCCCTCACACGTACGCACCCCCTAAAGCGTTGTCGTACCCTCACCTGGAACCTAAACCGTCCCCGTCCCCTAACCCTAACCCTAGCCCGAAATCTAACCCTAACCCTTCCCCGAAGCCTGACCCTCACCCGTCCCCTAATCCTAACCCGTACGCTGAGACTAACCCGCGCCCTCACACGTACGCTCCCCCTAAAGCGTTGTCGTACCCTAACCTGGACCCTAAACCGTCCCCGTCCCCTAACCCGAACCCTAGCCCGAACCCTAACCCTAACACTTCCCCGAAGCCTGACCCTCACCCGTCCCCTAATCCTAACCCGTACGCTGACACTAACCCGCGCCCTCACACGTACGCTCCCTCTAAAGCGTTGTCGTACCGTCACCTGGACCCTAAACCGTCCCCGTCCCCTAACCCTAACCCTAGCCCGAACCCTAACCCTAACCCTTCCCCGAAGCCTGACCCTCACCGGTCCCCTAATCCTAACCCGTACGCTGACACTAACCCGCGCCCTCACACGTACGCTCCCCCTAAAGCGTTGTCGTACACTCACCTGGACCCTAAACCGTCCTCGTCCCCTAACCCTAACCCTAGCCCGAACCCTAAACCTAACCCTTCCCGGAAGCCTAACCCTCACTCGTCCCCTACTCCTAACCCGTAGGCTGACACTAACCCGCGCCCTCACACGTACGCTCCCCCTAAAGCGTTGTCGTACCCTCACCTGGACCCTAAACCGTCCCCGTCCCCTAACCCTAACCCTAGCCCGAACCCTAACCCTAACACTTCCCCGAAGCCTGACCCTCACCCGTCCCCTAATCCTAACCCGTACGCTGACACTAACCCACGCCCTCACACGTACGCTCCCCCTAAAGCGTTATCGTACCCTCACCTGGACCCTAAACCGTCCCCGTACCCTAACCCTAACCCTAGCCCGAACCCTAACCCTAACACTTCCCCGAAGCCTGACCCTCACCCGTCCCCTAATCCTAACCCGTTCTCTGACACTAACCCGCGCCGTCACACGTACGCTCCCCCTAAAGCGTTGTCGTACCCTCACCTGGAACCTAAACCGTCCCCGTCCCCTAACACTAACCCTAGCCCGAACCCTAACCCTAACCCTTCCCCGAAGCCTGACCGTCACCCGTCCCCTAATCCTAACCCGTACGCTGACACTAACCCGCGCCCTCACACGTACGCACCCCCTATAGCGTTGTCGTACCCTCACCTGGAACCTAAACCGTCCCCGTCCCCTAACCCTAACCCTAGCCCGAAATCTAACCCTAACCCTTCCCCGAAGCCTGACCCTCACCCGTCCCCTAATCCTAACCCGTACACTGAGACTAACCCGCGCCCTCACACGTACGCTCCCCCTAAAGCGTTGTCGTACCCTCACCTGGACCCTAAACCGTCAACGTCCCCTAACCCTAACCCTAGCCCGAACCCTAACCCTAACCCTTCCCCGAAACCTGACCCTCACCCGTCCCCTAATCCTAACCCGTACGCTGACACTAACCCGCGCCCTCACACGTACGCTCCCCCTAAAGCGTTGTCGTACCCTCACCTGGACCCTAAACCGTCCCCGTCCCCTAACCCTAACCCTAGCCCGAACCCTAACCCTAACCCTTCAACCGAAGCCTGACCCTCAACCGTCCCCTAATGCTAACCCGTACGCTGACACTAACCCGCGCCCTCACACGTACGCTTCCCCTAAAGCGTTGTCGTACCCTAACCTGGACCCTAAACCGTCCCCGTCCCCTAACCCGAACCCTAGCCCGAACCCTAACCCTAACCCTTCCCCGAAGCCTGACCCTCACCCGTCCCCTAATCCTAACCCGTACGCTGACACTAACCCGCGCCCTCACACGTACGCTCCCCCTAAAGCGTTGTCGTACCCTCACCTGGACCCTAAACCGTCCCCGTCCCCTAACCCTAACACTAGCCCGAACCCTAACCCTAACCCTTCCCCGAAGCCTGACCCTCACCCGTCCCCTAATCCTAACCCGTACGCTGACACTAGCCCGCGCCCTCACACGTACGCTCCCCCTAAAGCGTTGTCGTACCCTCACCTGGACCCGAAACCGTCCCCGTCCCCTAACCCTAACCCTAGCCCGAACCCTAAACCTAACCCTTCCCCGAAGCCTGACCCTCACCCGTCCCCTAATCCTAACCCGTACGCTGACATAACCCGCGCCCTCACACGTACGCTCCCCCTAAAGCGTTGTCGTACCCTCACCTGGACCCTAAACCGTCCCCGTCCCCTAACCCTAACCCTAGCCCGAACCCTAACCCTAACATTTCCCCGAAGCCTGACCCTCACCCGTCCTCTAATCCTAACCCGTACGCTGACACTAACCCGCGCCCTCACACGTACGCTCCCCCTAAAGCGTTGTCGTACCCTCACCTGGACCCTAAACCGTCCCCGTCCCCTAACCCTAACCCTAGCCCGAACCCTAACCCTAACCCTTCCCCGAAGCCTGACCCTCACCCGTCCCCTAATCCTAACCCGTACGCTGACGCTAACCCGCGCTCTCACACGTACGCTCCCCCTAAAGCGTTGTCGTACCCTCACCTGGACCCTAAACCGTCCCCGTCCCCTAACCCTAACCCTAGCCCGAACCCTAACCCTAACACTTCCCCGAAGCCTGACCCTCACCTGTCCTCTAATCCTAACCCGTACGCTGACACTAACCCGCGCCCTCACACGTACGCTCCCCCTAAAGCGTTGTCGTACCCTCACCTGGACCCTAAACCGTCCCCGTCCCCTAACCCTAACCCTAGTCCGAACCCTAACCCTAACCCTTCAACCGAAGCCTGACTCTCACCCGTCCCCTAATCCTAACCCGTACGCTGACACTAACCCGCGCCCTCACACGTACGCTCCCCCTAAAGCGTTGTCGTACACTCACCTGGACCCTAAACCGTCCTCGTCCCCTAACCCTAACCCTAGCCCGAACCCTAAACCTAACCCTTCCCCGAAGCCTAACCCTCACCCGTCCCCTACTCCTAACCCGTAGGCTGACACTAACCCGCGCCCTCACACGTACGCTCCCCCTAAAGCGTTGTCGTACCCTCACCTGGACCCTAAACCGTCCCCGTCCCCTAACCCTAACCCTAGCCCGAACCCTAACCCTAACACTTCCCCGAAGCCTGACCCTCACCCGTCCCCTAATCCTAACCCGTTCTCTGACACTAACCCGCGCCGTCACACGTACGCTCCCCCTAAAGCGTTGTCGTACCCTCACCTGGACCCTAAACCGTCCCCGTCCCCTAACACTAACCCTAGCCCAAACCCTAACCCTAACCCTTCCCCGAAGCCTGACCGTCACCCGTCCCCTAATCCTAACCCGTACGCTGACACTAACCCGCGCCCTCACACGTACGCACCCCCTAAAGCGTTGTCGTACCCTCACCTGGAACCTAAACCGTCCCCGTCCCCTAACCCTAACCCTAGCCCGAAATCTAACCCTAACCCTTCCCCGAAGCCTGACCCTCACCCGTCCCCTAATCCTAACCCGTACGCTGAGACTAACCCGCGCCCTCACACGTACGCTCCCCCTAAAGCGTTGTCATACCCTCACCTGGACCCTAAACCGTCCCCGTCCCCTAACCCTAACCCTAGCCCGAACCCTAACCCTAACCCTTCCCCGAAGCCTGACCCTCACCCGTCCCCTAATCCTAACCCGTACGCTGACACTAACCCACGCCCTCACACGTACGCTCCCCCTAAAGCGTTGTTGTACCCTCACCTGGACCCTAAACCGTCCCCGTCCCCTAACCCTAACCCTAGCCCGAACCCTAACCCTAACCCTTCAACCGAAGCCTGACCCTCAACCGTCCCCTAATGCTAACCCGTACGCTGACACTAACCCGCGCCCTCACACGTACGCTTCCCCTAAAGCGTTGTCGTACCCTAACCTGGACCCTAAACCGTCCCCGTCCCCTAACCCGAACCCTAGCCCGAACCCTAACCCTAACCCTTCCCCGAAGCCTGACCCTCACCCGTCCCCTAATCCTAACCCGTACGCTGACACTAACCCGCGCCCTCACACGTACGCTCCCCCTAAAGCGTTGTCGTACCCTCACCTGGACCCTAAACCGTCCCCGTCCCCTAACCCTAACCCTAGCCCGAACCCTAACCCTAACCCTTCCCCGAAGCCTGACCCTCACCCGTCCCCTAATCCTAACCCGTACGCTGACACTAGCCCGCGCCCTCACACGTACGCTCCCCCTAAAGCGTTGTCGTACCCTCACCTGGACCCGAAACCGTCCCCGTCCCCTAACCCTAACCCTAGCCCGAACCCTAAACCTAACCCTTCCCCGAAGCCTGACCCTCACCCGTCCCCTAATCCTAACACGTACGCTGACACTAACCCGCGCCCTCACACGTACGCTCCCCCTAAAGCGTTGTCATACCCTCACCTGGACCCTAAACCGTCCCCGTCCCCTAACCCTAACCCTAGCCCGAACCCTAACCCTAACACTTCCCCGAAGCCTGACCCTCACCCGTCCCCTAATCCTAACCCGTACGCTGACACTAACCCGCGCCCTCACACGTACGCTCCCCCTAAAGCGTTGTCGTACCCTCACCTGGACCCTAAACCGTCCCCGTCCCCTAACCCTAACCCTAGCCCAAACCCTAACCCTAAACCTTCCCCGAAGCCTGACCCTCACCCGTCCCCTAATCCTAACCCGTACGCTGACGCTAACACGCGCTCTCACACGTACGCTCCCCCTAAAGCGTTGTCGTACCCTCACCTGGACCCTAAACCATCCCCGTCTCCTAACCCTAACCCTAGCCCGAACCCTAACCCTAACCCTTCCCCGAAGCCTGACCCTCACCCGTCCCCTAATCCTAACCCGTACGCTGACACTAACCCGCGCCCTCACACGTACGCTCCCCCTAAAGCGTTGTCGTACCCTCACCTGGACCCTAAACCGTCCCCGTCCCCTAACCCTAACCCTAGCCCAAACCCTAACCCTAACCCTTCCCCGAAGCCTGACCCTCACCCGTCCCCTAATCCTAACCCGTACGCTGAGGCTAACACGCGCTCTCACACGTACGCTCCCCCTAAAGCGTTGTCGTACCCTCACCTGGACCCTAAACCGTCCCCGTCCCCTAACCCTAACCCTACCCCGAACCCTAACCCTAACCCTTCCCCGAAGCCTGACCCTCACCCGTCCCCTAATCCTAACCCGTACGCTGACACTAGCCCGCGCCCTCACACGTACGCTCCCCCTAAAGCGTTGTCGTACCCTCACCTGGACCCGAAACCGTCCCCGTCCCCTAAACCTAACCCTAGCCCGAACCCTAAACCTAACCCTTCCCCGAAGCCTGACCCTCACCCGTCCCCTAATCCTAACCCGTACGCTGACACTAACCCGCGCCCTCACACGTACGCTCCCCCTAAAGCGTTGTCGTACCCTCACCTGGACCCTAAACCGTCCCCGTCCCCTAACCCTAACCCTAGCCTGAACCCTAACCCTAACACTTCCCCGAAGCCTGACCCTCACCCGTCCTCTAATCCTAACCCGTACGCTGACACTAACCCGCGCCCTCACACGTACGCTCCCCCTAAAGCGTTGTCGTACCCTCACCTGGACCCTAAACCGTCCCCGTCCCCTAACCCTAACCCTAGCCCGAACCCTAACCCTAACATTTCCCCGAAGCCTGACCCTCACCCATCCTCTAATCCTAACCCGTACGCTGACACTAACCCGCGCCCTCACACGTACGCTCCCCCTAAAGCGTTGTCGTACCCTCACCTGGACCCTAAACCGTCCCCGTCCCCTAACCCTAACCCTAGCCCGAACCCTAACCCTAACCCTTCCCCGAAGCCTGACCCTCACCCGTCCCCTAATCCTAACCCGTACGCTGACGCTAACCCGCGCTCTCACACGTACGCTCCCCCTAAAGCGTTGTCGTACCCTCACCTGGACCCTAAACCGTCCCCGTCCCCTAACCCTAACCCTAGCCCGAACCCTAACCCTAACACTTCCCCGAAGCCTGACCCTCACCTGTCCTCTAATCCTAACCCGTACGCTGACACTAACCCGCGCCCTCACACGTACGCTCCCCCTAAAGCGTTGTCGTACCCTCACCTGGACCCTAAACCGTCCCCGTCCCCTAACCCTAACCCTAGCCCGAACCCTAACCCTAACCCTTCAACCGAAGCCTGACCCTCACCCGTCCCCTAATCCTAACCCGTACGCTGACACTAACCCGCGCCCTCACACGTACGCTCCCCCTAAAGCGTTGTCGTACACTCACCTGGACCCTAAACCGTCCTCGTCCCCTAACCCTAACCCTAGCCCGAACCCTAAACCTAACCCTTCCCCGAAGCCTAACCCTCACCCGTCCCCTACTCCTAACCCGTAGGCTGACACTAACCCGCGCCCTCACACGTACGCTCCCCCTAAAGCGTTGTCGTACCCTCACCTGGACCCTAAACCGTCCCCGTCCCCTAACCCTAACCCTAGCCCGAACCCTAACCCTAACACTTCCCCGAAGCCTGACCCTCACCCGTCCCCTAATCCTAACCCGTTCTCTGACACTAACCAGCGCCGTCACACGTACGCTCCCCCTAAAGCGTTGTCGTACCCTCACCTGGACCCTAAACCGTCCCCGTCCCCTAACACTAACCCTAGCCCGAACCCTAACCCTAACCCTTCCCCGAAGCCTGACCGTCACCCGTCCCCTAATCCTAACCCGTACGCTGACACTAACCCGCGCCCTCACACGTACGCACCCCCTAAAGCGTTGTCGTACCCTCACCTGGAACCTAAACCGTCCCCGTCCCCTAACCCTAACCCTAGCCCGAAATCTAACCCTAACCCTTCCCCGAAGCCTGACCCTCACCCGTCCCCTAATCCTAACCCGTACGCTGAGACTAACCCGCGCCCTCACACGTACGCTCCCCCTAAAGCGTTGTCATACCCTCACCTGGACCCTAAACCGTCCCCGTCCCCTAACCCTAACCCTAGCCCGAACCCTAACCCTAACCCTTCCCCGAAGCCTGACCCTCACCCGTCCCCTAATCCTAACCCGTACGCTGACACTAACCCACGCCCTCACACGTACGCTCCCCCTAAAGCGTTGTTGTACCCTCACCTGGACCCTAAACCGTCCCCGTCCCCTAACCCTAACCCTAGCCCGAACCCTAACCCTAACCCTTCAACCGAAGCCTGACCCTCAACCGTCCCCTAATGCTAACCCGTACGCTGACACTAACCCGCGCCCTCACACGTACGCTTCCCCTAAAGCGTTGTCGTACCCTAACCTGGACCCTAAACCGTCCCCGTCCCCTAACCCGAACCCTAGTCCGAACCCTAACCCTAACCCTTCCCCGAAGCCTGACCCTCACCCGTCCCCTAATCCTAACCCGTACGCTGACACTAACCCGCGCCCTCACACGTACGCTCCCCCTAAAGCGTTGTCGTACCCTCACCTGGACCCTAAACCGTCCCCGTCCCCTAACCCTAACCCTAGCCCGAACCCTAACCCTAACCCTTCCCCGAAGCCTGACCCTCACCCGTCCCCTAATCCTAACCCGTACGCTGACACTAGCCCGCGCCCTCACACGTACGCTCCCCCTAAAGCGTTGTCGTAGCCTCACCTGGACCCGAAACCGTCCCCGTCCCCTAAACCTAACCCTAGCCCGAACCCTAAACCTAACCCTTCCCCGAAGCCTGACCCTCACCCGTCCCCTAATCCTAACCCGTACGCTGACACTAACCCGCGCCCTCACACGTACGCTCCCCCTAAAGCGTTGTCATACCCTCACCTGGACCCTAAACCGTCCCCGTCCCCTAACCCTAACCCTAGCCCGAACCCTAACCCTAACACTTCCCCGAAGCCTGACCCTCACCCGTCCCCTAATCCTAACCCGTACGCTGACACTAACCCGCGCCCTCACACGTACGCTCCCCCTAAAGCGTTGTCGTACCGTCACCTGGACCCTAAACCGTCCCCGTCCCCTAACCCTAACCCTAGCCCAAACCCTAACCCTAAACCTTCCCCGAAGCCTGACCCTCACCCGTCCCCTAATCCTAACCCGTACGCTGACGCTAACACGCGCTCTCACACGTACGCTCCCCCTAAAGCGTTGTCGTACCCTCACCTGGACCCTAAACCATCCCCGTCTCCTAACCCTAACCCTAGCCCGAACCCTAACCCTAACCCTTCCCCGAAGCCTGACCCTCACCCGTCCCCTAATCCTAACCCGTACGCTGACACTAACCCGCGCCCTCACACGTACGCTCCCCCTAAAGCGTTGTCGTACCCTCACCTGGACCCTAAACCGTCCCCGTCCCCTAACCCTAACCCTAGCCCGAACCCTAACCCTAACACTTCCCCGAAGCCTGACCCTCACCCGTCCCCTAATCCTAACCCATACGCTGACACTAACCCACGCCCTCACACGTACGCTCCCCCTAAAGCGTTGTCGTACCCTCACCTGGACCCTAAACCGTCCCCGTCCCCTAACCCTAACCCTACCCCGAACCCTAACCCTAACACTTCCCCGAAGCCTGACCCACACCCGTCCCCTAATCCTAACCCGTACGCTGACACTAGCCCGCGCCCTCACACGTACGCTCCCCCTAAAGCGTTGTCGTACCCTCACCTGGACCCGAAACCGTCCCCGTCCCCTAAACCTAACCCTAGCCCGAACCCTAAACCTAACCCTTCCCCGAAGCCTGACCCTCACCCGTCCCCTAATCCTAACCCGTACGCTGACACTAACCCGCGCCCTCACACGTACGCTCCCCCTAAAGCGTTGTCGTACCCTCACCTGGACCCTAAACCGTCCCCGTCCCCTAACCCTAACCCTAGCCCGAACCCTAACCCTAACCCTTCAACCGAAGCCTGACCCTCACCCGTCCCCTAATCCTAACCCGTACGCTGACACTAACCCGCGCCCTCACACGTACGCTCCCCCTAAAGCGTTGTCGTACACTCACCTGGACCCTAAACCGTCCTCGTCCCCTAACCCTAACCCTAGCCCGAACCCTAAACCTAACCCTTCCCCGAAGCCTAACCCTCACCCGTCCCCTACTCCTAACCCATAGGCTGACACTAACCCGCGCCCTCACACGTACGCTCCCCCTAAAGCGTTGTCGTACCCTCACCTGGACCCTAAACCGTCCCCGTCCCCTAACCCTAACCCTAGCCCGAACCCTAACCCTAACACTTCCCCGAAGCCTGACCCTCACCCGTCCCCTAATCCTAACACGTACGCTGACACTAACCCACGCCCTCACACGTACGCTCCCCCTAAAGCGTTGTCGTACCCTCACCTGGACCCTAAACCGTCCCCGTCCCCTAACCCTAACCCTAGCCCGAACCCTAACCCTAACACTTCCCCGAAGCCTGACCCTCACCCGTCCCCTAATCCTAACCCGTTCTCTGACACTAACCCGCGCCGTGACACGTACGCTCCCCCTAAAGCGTTGTCGTACCCTCACCTGGACCCTAAACCGTCCCCGTCCCCTAACACTAACCCTAGCCCGAACCCTAACCCTAACCCTTCCCCGAAGCCTGACCGTCACCCGTCCCCTAATCCTAACCCGTACGCTGACACTAACCCGCGCCCTCACACGTACGCACCCCCTAAAGCGTTGTCGTACCCTCACCTGGAACCTAAACCGTCTCCGTCCCATAACCCTAACCCTAGCCCGAAATCTAACCCTAACCCTTCCCCGAAGCCTGACCCTCACCCGTCCCCTAATCCTAACCCGTACGCTGAGACTAACCCGCGCCCTCACACGTACGCTCCCCCTAAAGCGTTGTCATACCCTCACCTGGACCCTAAACCGTCCCCGTCCCCTAACCCTAACCCTAGCCCGAACCCTAACCCTAACCCTTCCCCGAAGCCTGACCCTCACCCGTCCCCTAATCCTAACCCGTACGCTGACACTAACCCAGGCCCTCACACGTACGCTCCCCCTAAAGCGTTGTCGTACCCTCACCTGGACCCTAAACCGTCCCCGTCCCCTAACCCTAACCCTAGCCCGAACCCTAACCCTAACCCTTCAACCGAAGCCTGACCCTCAACCGTCCCCTAATGCTAACCCGTACGCTGACACTAACCCGCGCCCTCACACGTACGCTTCCCCTAAAGCGTTGTCGTACCCTAACCTGGACCCTAAACCGTCCCCGTCCCCTAACCCGAACCCTAGCCCGAACCCTAACCCTAACCCTTCCCCGAAGCCTGACCCTCACCCGTCCCCTAATCCTAACCCGTACGCTGACACTAACCCGCGCCCTCACACGTACGCTCCCCCTAAAGCGTTGTCGTACCCTCACCTGGACCCTAAACCGTCCCCGTCCCCTAACCCTAACCCTAGCCCGAACCCTAACCCTAACCCTTCCCCGAAGCCTGACCCTCACCCGTCCCCTAATCCTAACCCGTACGCTGACACTAGCCCGCGCCCTCACACGTACGCTCCCCCTAAAGCGTTGTCGTACCCTCACCTGGACCCGAAACCGTCCCCGTCCCCTAATCCTAACCCTAGCCCGAACCCTAAACCTAACCCTTCCCCGAAGCCTGACCCTCACCCGTCCCCTAATCCTAACCCGTACGCTGACACTAACCCGCGCCCTCACACGTACGCTCCCCCTAAAGCGTTGTCGTACCCTCACCTGGACCCTAAACCGTCCCCGTCCCCTAACCCTAACCCTAGCCCGAACCCTAACCCTAACACTTCCCCGAAGCCTGACCCTCACCCGTCCCCTAATCCTAACCCGTACGCCGACACTAACCCGCGCCCTCACACGTACGCTCCCCCTAAAGCGTTGTCGTACCCTCACCTGGACCCTAAACCGTCCCCGTCCCCTAACCCTAACCCTAGCCCGAACCCTAACCCTAACCCTTCCCCGAAGCCTGACCCTCACCCGTCCCCTAATCCTAACCCGTACGCTGACGCTAACACGCGCTCTCACACGTACGCTCCCCCTAAAGCGTTGTCGTACCCTCACCTGGACCCTAAACCATCCCCGTCTCCTAACCCTAACCCTAGCCCGAACCCTAACCCTAACCCTTCCCCGAAGCCTGACCCTCACCCGTCCCCTAATCCTAACCCGTACGCTGACACTAACCCGCGCCCTCACACGTACGCTCCCCCTAAAGCGTTGTCGTACCCTCACCTGGACCCTAAACCGTCCCCGTCCCCTAACCCTAACCCTAGCCCGAACCCTAACCCTAACCCTTCCCCGAAGCCTGACCCTCACCCGTCCCCTAATCCTAACCCGTACGCTGACACTAACCCGCGCCCTCACACGTACGCTCCCCCTAAAGCGTTGTCGTACCCTCACCTGGACCCTAAACCGTCCCCGTCCCCTAACCCTAACCCTAGCCTGAACCCTAACCCTAACACTTCCCCGAAGCCTGACCCTCACCCGTCCTCTAATCCTAACCCGTACGCTGACACTAACCCGCGCCCTCACACGTACGCTCCCCCTAAAGCGTTGTCGTACCCTCACCTGGACCCTAAACCGTCCCCGTCCCCTAACCCTAACCCTAGCCCGAACCCTAACCCTAACCCTTCCCCGAAGCCTGACCCTCACCCGTCCCCTAATCCTAACCCGTACGCTGACGCTAACCCGCGCTCTCACACGTACGCTCCCCCTAAAGCGTTGTTCTACCCTCACCTGGACCCTAAACCATCCCCGTCTCCTAACCCTAACCCTAGCCCGAACCCTAACCCTAACCCTTCCCCGAAGCCTGACCCTCACCCGTCCCCTAATCCTAACCCGTACGCTGACACTAACCCGCGCCCTCACACGTACGCTCCCCCTAAAGCGTTGTCGTACCCTCACCTGGACCCTAAACCGTCCCCGTCCCCTAACCCTAACCCTAGCCCGAACCCTAACCCTAACCCTTCCCCGAAGCCTGACCGTCACCCGTCCCCTAATCCTAACCCGTACGCTGACACTAACCCGCGCCCTCACACGTACGCACCCCCTAAAGCGTTGTCGTACCCTCACCTGGAACCTAAACCGTCTCCGTCCCATAACCCTAACCCTAGCCCGAAATCTAACCCTAACCCTTCCCCGAAGCCTGACCCTCACCCGTCCCCTAATCCTAACCCGTACGCTGAGACTAACCCGCGCCCTCACACGTACGCTCCCCCTAAAGCGTTGTCATACCCTCACCTGGACCCTAAACCGTCCCCGTCCCCTAACCCTAACCCTAGCCCGAACCCTAACCCTAACCCTTCCCCGAAACCTGACCCTCACCCGTCCCCTAATCCTAACCCGTACGCTGACACTAACCCAGGCCCTCACACGTACGCTCCCCCTAAAGCGTTGTCGTACCCTCACCTGGACCCTAAACCGTCCCCGTCCCCTAACCCTAACCCTAGCCCGAACCCTAACCCTAACCCTTCAACCGAAGCCTGACCCTCAACCGTCCCCTAATGCTAACCCGTACGCTGACACTAACCCGCGCCCTCACACGTACGCTTCCCCTAAAGCGTTGTCGTACCCTAACCTGGACCCTAAACCGTCCCCGTCCCCTAACCCGAACCCTAGCCCGAACCCTAACCCTAACCCTTCCCCGAAGCCTGACCCTCACCCGTCCCCTAATCCTAACCCGTACGCTGACACTAACCCGCGCCCTCACACGTACGCTCCCCCTAAAGCGTTGTCGTACCCTCACCTGGACCCTAAACCGTCCCCGTCCCCTAACCCTAACCCTAGCCCGAACCCTAACCCTAACCCTTCCCCGAAGCCTGACCCTCACCCGTCCCCTAATCCTAACCCGTACGCTGACACTAGCCCGCGCCCTCACACGTACGCTCCCCCTAAAGCGTTGTCGTACCCTCACCTGGACCCGAAACCGTCCCCGTCCCCTAACCCTAACCCTAGCCCGAACCCTAAACCTAACCCTTCCCCGAAGCCTGACCCTCACCCGTCCCCTAATCCTAACCCGTACGCTGACACTAACCCGCGCCCTCACACGTACGCTCCCCCTAAAGCGTTGTCGTACCCTCACCTGGACCCTAAACCGTCCCCGTCCCCTAACCCTAACCCTAGCCCGAACCCTAACCCTAACCCTTCCCCGAAGCCTGACCCTCACCCGTCCCCTAATCCTAACCCGTACGCTGACACTAACCCGCGCCCTCACACGTACGCTCCCCCTAAAGCGTTGTCGTACCCTCACCTGGACCCTAAACCGTCCCCGTCCCCTAACCCTAACCCTAGCCTGAACCCTAACCCTAACACTTCCCCGAAGCCTGACCCTCACCCGTCCTCTAATCCTAACCCGTACGCTGACACTAACCCGCGCCCTCACACGTACGCTCCCCCTAAAGCGTTGTCGTACCCTCACCTGGACCCTAAACCGTCCCCGTCCCCTAACCCTAACCCTAGCCCGAACCCTAACCCTAACCCTTCCCCGAAGCCTGACCCTCACCCGTCCCCTAATCCTAACCCGTACGCTGACGCTAACCCGCGCTCTCACACGTACGCTCCCCCTAAAGCGTTGTTCTACCCTCACCTGGACCCTAAACCATCCCCGTCTCCTAACCCTAACCCTAGCCCGAACCCTAACCCTAACCCTTCCCCGAAGCCTGACCCTCACCCGTCCCCTAATCCTAACCCGTACGCTGACACTAACCCGCGCCCTCACACGTACGCTCCCCCTAAAGCGTTGTCGTACCCTCACCTGGACCCTAAACCGTCCCCGTCCCCTAACCCTAACCCTAGCCCGAACCCTAACCCTAACCCTTCCCCGAAGCCTGACCGTCACCCGTCCCCTAATCCTAACCCGTACGCTGACACTAACCCGCGCCCTCACACGTACGCACCCCCTAAAGCGTTGTCGTACCCTCACCTGGAACCTAAACCGTCTCCGTCCCATAACCCTAACCCTAGCCCGAAATCTAACCCTAACCCTTCCCCGAAGCCTGACCCTCACCCGTCCCCTAATCCTAACCCGTACGCTGAGACTAACCCGCGCCCTCACACGTACGCTCCCCCTAAAGCGTTGTCATACCCTCACCTGGACCCTAAACCGTCCCCGTCCCCTAACCCTAACCCTAGCCCGAACCCTAACCCTAACCCTTCCCCGAAGCCTGACCCTCACCCGTCCCCTAATCCTAACCCGTACGCTGACACTAACCCAGGCCCTCACACGTACGCTCCCCCTAAAGCGTTGTCGTACACTCACCTGGACCCTAAACCGTCCCCGTCCCCTAACCCTAACCCTAGCCCGAACCCTAACCCTAACCCTTCCCCGAAGCCTGACCCTCACCCGTCCCCTAATCCTAACCCGTACGCTGACACTAACCCGCGCCCTCACACGTACGCTCCCCCTAAAGCGTTGTCGTACCCTCACCTGGACCCTAAACCGTCCCCGTCCCCTAACCCTAACACTAGCCCGAACCCTAACCCTAACGCTTCCCCGAAGCCTGACCCTCACCCGTCCCCTAATCCTAACCCGTACGCTGACACTAACCTGCGCCCTCACACGTACGCTCCCCCTAAAGCGTTGTCGTACCCTCACCTGGACCCTAAACCGTCCCCGTCCCCTAACACTAACCCTAGCCCGAACCCTAACCCTAACCCTTCCCCGAAGCCTGACCCTCACCCGTCCCCTAATCCTAACCCGTACGCTGACACTAACCCTCGCCGTCACACGTACGCTCCCCCTAAAGCGTTGTCGTACACTCACCTGGACCCTAAACCGTCCCCGTCCCCTAACACTAACCCTAGCCCGAACCCTAACCCTAACCCTTCCCCGAAGCCTGACCCTCACCCGTCCCCTAATCCTAACCCGTACGCTGACGCTAACCCGCGCCCTCACACGTACGCTCCCACTAAAGCGTTGTCGTACCCTCACCTGGACTCTAAACCGTCCCCGTCCCCTAACCCTAACCCTAGCCCGAACCCTAACTTTAACACTTCCCCGAAACCTGACCCTCACCCGTCCTCTAATCCTAACCCGTGCGCTGACACTAATCTGCGCCCTCACACGTACTCTCCCCCTAAAGCGTTGTCGTACCCTCACCTGGACCCTAAACCGTCCCCGTCCCCTAACCCTAACCCTAGCCCGAACCCTAACCCTAACACTTCCCCGAAACCTGACACTCACCCGTCCTCTAATCCTAACCCGTGCGCTGACACTAATCTGCGCCCTCACACGTACGCTCCCCCTAAAGCGTTGTCGTACCCTCACCTGGACCCTAAACCGTCCCCGTCCCCTAACCCTAACCCTAGCCCGAACCCTAACCCTAACCCTTCCCCGAAGCCTGACCCTCACCCGTCCCCTAATCCTAACCCGTACGCTGACACTAACCCGCGCCCTCACACGTACGCTCCCCCTAAAGCGTTGTCGTACCCTCACCTGGACCCTAAACCGTCCCCGTCCCCTAACCCTAACCCTAGCCCGAACCCTAACCCTAAACCTTCCCCGAAGCCTGACCCTCACCCGTCCCCTAATCCTAACCCGTACGCTGACGCTAACCCGCGCCCTCACACGTACGCTCCCCCTAAAGCGTTGTCGTACCCTCACCTGGAACCAAAACCGTCCCCGTCCCCTAACCCTAACCCTAGCCCGAACCCTAACCCTAACCCTTCCCCGAAGCCTGACCCTCACCCGTCCCCTAATCCTAACCCGTACGCTGACACTAACCCGCGCCCTCACACGTACGCTCCCCCTAAAGCGTTGTCGTACCCTCACCTGGACCCTAAACCGTCCCCGTCCCCTAACCCTAACCCTAGCCCAAACCCTAACCCTAACCCTTCCCCGAAGCCTGACACTCACCCGTCCCCTAATCCTAACCCGTACGCTGACACTAACCCGCGCCCTCACACGTACGCTCCCCCTAAAGCGTTGTCATACCCTCACCTGGACCCTAAACCGTCCCCGTCCCCTAACCCTAACCCTAGCCTGAACCCTAACCCTAACACTTCCCCGAAGCCTGACCCTCACCCGTCCCCTAATCCTAACCCGTTCTCTGACACTAACCCGCGCCGTCACACGTACGCTCCCCCTAAAGCGTTGTCGTACCCTCACCTGGACCCTAAACCGTCCCCGTCCCCTAACTCTAACCCTAGCCCGAACCCTAACCCTAACCCTTCCCCGAAGCCTGACCGTCACCCGTCCCCTAATCCTAACCCATACGCTGACACTAACCCGCGCCCTCACGGGTACGCACCCCCTAAAGCGTTGTCGTACCCTCACCTGGAACCTAAACCGTCCCCGTCCCCTATCCCTAACCCTAGCCCGAAATCTAACCCTAACCCTTCCCCGAAGCCTGACCCTCACCCGTCCCCTAATCCTAACCCGTACGCTGAGACTAACCCGCGCCCTCACACGTACGCTCCCCCTAAAGCGTTGTCGTACCCTCACCTGGACCCTAAACCGTCCCCGTCCCCTAACCCTAACCCTAGCCCGAAACCTAACCCTAACCCTTCCCCGAAGCCTGACCCTCACCCGTTCCCTAATCCTAACCCGTACGCTGACACTAACCCGCGCCCTCACACGTACGCTTCCCCTAAAGCGTTGTCGTACCCTAACCTGGACCCTAAACCGTCCCCGTCCCCTAACCCGAACCCTAGCCCGAACCCTAACCCTAACCTTTCTGCGAAGCCTGACCCTCACCCGTCCCCTAATCCTAACCCGTACGCTGACACTAACCCGCGCCCTCACACGTACGCTCCCTCTAAAGCGTTGTCGTACCGTCACCTGGACCCTAAACCGTCCCCGTCCCCTAACACTAACCCTAGCCCGAACCCTAACCCTAACCCTTCCCCGAAGCCTGACCCTCACCCGTCCCCTAATCCTAACCCGTACGCTGACACTAACCCGCGCCCTCACACGTACGCTCCCCCTAAAGCGTTGTCGTACCCTCACCTGGACCCTAAACCGTCCCCGTCCCCTAACCCTAACCCTAGCCCGAACCCTAACCCTAACACTTCCCCGAAGCCTGACCCTCACCCGTCCCCTAATCCTAACCCGTACGCTGACACTAACCCACGCCCTCACACGTACGCTCCCCCTAAAGCGTTGTCGTACCCTCACCTGGACCCTAAACCGTCCCCGTCCCCTAACCCTAACCCTAGCCCGAACCCTAACCCTAACACTTCCCCGAAGCCTGACCCTCACCCGTCCCCTAATCCTAACCCGTTCTCTGACACTAACCCGCGCCGTCACACGTACGCTCCCCCTAAAGCGTTGTCGTACCCTCACCTGGACCCTAAACCGTCCCCGTCCCCCAACACTAACCCTAGCCCGAACCCTAACCCTAACCCTTCCCCGAAGCCTGACCGTCACCCGTCCCCTAATCCTAACCCGTACGCTGACACTAACCCGCGCCCTCACACGTACGCACCCCCTAAAGCGTTGTCGTACCCTCACCTGGAACCTAAACCGTCCCCGTCCCCTAACCCTAACCCTAGCCCGAAATCTAACCCTAACCCTTCCCCGAAGCCTGACCCTCACCCGTCCCCTAATCCTAACCCGTACGCTGAGACTAACCCGCGCCCTCACACGTACGCTCCCCCTAAAGCGTTGTCGTACCCTAACCTGGACCCTAAACCGTCCCCGTCCCCTAACCCGAACCCTAGCCCGAACCCTAACCCTAACACTTCCCCGAAGCCTGACCCTCACCCGTCCCCTAATCCTAACCCGTACGCTGACACTAACCCGCGCCCTCACACGTACGCTCCCTCTAAAGCGTTGTCGTACCGTCACCTGGACCCTAAACCGTCCCCGTCCCCTAACCCTAACCCTAGCCCGAACCCTAACCCTAACCCTTCCCCGAAGCCTGACCCTCACCGGTCCCCTAATCCTAACCCGTACGCTGACACTAACCCGCGCCCTCACACGTACGCTCCCCCTAAAGCGTTGTCGTACACTCACCTGGACCCTAAACCGTCCTCGTCCCCTAACCCTAACCCTAGCCCGAACCCTAAACCTAACCCTTCCCGGAAGCCTAACCCTCACTCGTCCCCTACTCCTAACCCGTAGGCTGACACTAACCCGCGCCCTCACACGTACGCTCCCCCTAAAGCGTTGTCGTACCCTCACCTGGACCCTAAACCGTCCCCGTCCCCTAACCCTAACCCTAGCCCGAACCCTAACCCTAACACTTCCCCGAAGCCTGACCCTCACCCGTCCCCTAATCCTAACCCGTACGCTGACACTAACCCACGCCCTCACACGTACGCTCCCCCTAAAGCGTTATCGTACCCTCACCTGGACCCTAAACCGTCCCCGTACCCTAACCCTAACCCTAGCCCGAACCCTAACCCTAACACTTCCCCGAAGCCTGACCCTCACCCGTCCCCTAATCCTAACCCGTTCTCTGACACTAACCCGCGCCGTCACACGTACGCTCCCCCTAAAGCGTTGTCGTACCCTCACCTGGAACCTAAACCGTCCCCGTCCCCTAACACTAACCCTAGCCCGAACCCTAACCCTAACCCTTCCCCGAAGCCTGACCGTCACCCGTCCCCTAATCCTAACCCGTACGCTGACACTAACCCGCGCCCTCACACGTACGCACCCCCTATAGCGTTGTCGTACCCTCACCTGGAACCTAAACCGTCCCCGTCCCCTAACCCTAACCCTAGCCCGAAATCTAACCCTAACCCTTCCCCGAAGCCTGACCCTCACCCGTCCCCTAATCCTAACCCGTACACTGAGACTAACCCGCGCCCTCACACGTACGCTCCCCCTAAAGCGTTGTCGTACCCTCACCTGGACCCTAAACCGTCAACGTCCCCTAACCCTAACCCTAGCCCGAACCCTAACCCTAACCCTTCCCCGAAACCTGACCCTCACCCGTCCCCTAATCCTAACCCGTACGCTGACACTAACCCGCGCCCTCACACGTACGCTCCCCCTAAAGCGTTGTCGTACCCTCACCTGGACCCTAAACCGTCCCCGTCCCCTAACCCTAACCCTAGCCCGAACCCTAACCCTAACCCTTCAACCGAAGCCTGACCCTCAACCGTCCCCTAATGCTAACCCGTACGCTGACACTAACCCGCGCCCTCACACGTACGCTTCCCCTAAAGCGTTGTCGTACCCTAACCTGGACCCTAAACCGTCCCCGTCCCCTAACCCGAACCCTAGCCCGAACCCTAACCCTAACCCTTCCCCGAAGCCTGACCCTCACCCGTCCCCTAATCCTAACCCGTACGCTGACACTAACCCGCGCCCTCACACGTACGCTCCCCCTAAAGCGTTGTCGTACCCTCACCTGGACCCTAAACCGTCCCCGTCCCCTAACCCTAACACTAGCCCGAACCCTAACCCTAACCCTTCCCCGAAGCCTGACCCTCACCCGTCCCCTAATCCTAACCCGTACGCTGACACTAGCCCGCGCCCTCACACGTACGCTCCCCCTAAAGCGTTGTCGTACCCTCACCTGGACCCGAAACCGTCCCCGTCCCCTAACCCTAACCCTAGCCCGAACCCTAAACCTAACCCTTCCCCGAAGCCTGACCCTCACCCGTCCCCTAATCCTAACCCGTACGCTGACATAACCCGCGCCCTCACACGTACGCTCCCCCTAAAGCGTTGTCGTACCCTCACCTGGACCCTAAACCGTCCCCGTCCCCTAACCCTAACCCTAGCCCGAACCCTAACCCTAACATTTCCCCGAAGCCTGACCCTCACCCGTCCTCTAATCCTAACCCGTACGCTGACACTAACCCGCGCCCTCACACGTACGCTCCCCCTAAAGCGTTGTCGTACCCTCACCTGGACCCTAAACCGTCCCCGTCCCCTAACCCTAACCCTAGCCCGAACCCTAACCCTAACCCTTCCCCGAAGCCTGACCCTCACCCGTCCCCTAATCCTAACCCGTACGCTGACGCTAACCCGCGCTCTCACACGTACGCTCCCCCTAAAGCGTTGTCGTACCCTCACCTGGACCCTAAACCGTCCCCGTCCCCTAACCCTAACCCTAGCCCGAACCCTAACCCTAACACTTCCCCGAAGCCTGACCCTCACCTGTCCTCTAATCCTAACCCGTACGCTGACACTAACCCGCGCCCTCACACGTACGCTCCCCCTAAAGCGTTGTCGTACCCTCACCTGGACCCTAAACCGTCCCCGTCCCCTAACCCTAACCCTAGTCCGAACCCTAACCCTAACCCTTCAACCGAAGCCTGACTCTCACCCGTCCCCTAATCCTAACCCGTACGCTGACACTAACCCGCGCCCTCACACGTACGCTCCCCCTAAAGCGTTGTCGTACACTCACCTGGACCCTAAACCGTCCTCGTCCCCTAACCCTAACCCTAGCCCGAACCCTAAACCTAACCCTTCCCCGAAGCCTAACCCTCACCCGTCCCCTACTCCTAACCCGTAGGCTGACACTAACCCGCGCCCTCACACGTACGCTCCCCCTAAAGCGTTGTCGTACCCTCACCTGGACCCTAAACCGTCCCCGTCCCCTAACCCTAACCCTAGCCCGAACCCTAACCCTAACACTTCCCCGAAGCCTGACCCTCACCCGTCCCCTAATCCTAACCCGTTCTCTGACACTAACCCGCGCCGTCACACGTACGCTCCCCCTAAAGCGTTGTCGTACCCTCACCTGGACCCTAAACCGTCCCCGTCCCCTAACACTAACCCTAGCCCAAACCCTAACCCTAACCCTTCCCCGAAGCCTGACCGTCACCCGTCCCCTAATCCTAACCCGTACGCTGACACTAACCCGCGCCCTCACACGTACGCACCCCCTAAAGCGTTGTCGTACCCTCACCTGGAACCTAAACCGTCCCCGTCCCCTAACCCTAACCCTAGCCCGAAATCTAACCCTAACCCTTCCCCGAAGCCTGACCCTCACCCGTCCCCTAATCCTAACCCGTACGCTGAGACTAACCCGCGCCCTCACACGTACGCTCCCCCTAAAGCGTTGTCATACCCTCACCTGGACCCTAAACCGTCCCCGTCCCCTAACCCTAACCCTAGCCCGAACCCTAACCCTAACCCTTCCCCGAAGCCTGACCCTCACCCGTCCCCTAATCCTAACCCGTACGCTGACACTAACCCACGCCCTCACACGTACGCTCCCCCTAAAGCGTTGTTGTACCCTCACCTGGACCCTAAACCGTCCCCGTCCCCTAACCCTAACCCTAGCCCGAACCCTAACCCTAACCCTTCAACCGAAGCCTGACCCTCAACCGTCCCCTAATGCTAACCCGTACGCTGACACTAACCCGCGCCCTCACACGTACGCTTCCCCTAAAGCGTTGTCGTACCCTAACCTGGACCCTAAACCGTCCCCGTCCCCTAACCCGAACCCTAGCCCGAACCCTAACCCTAACCCTTCCCCGAAGCCTGACCCTCACCCGTCCCCTAATCCTAACCCGTACGCTGACACTAACCCGCGCCCTCACACGTACGCTCCCCCTAAAGCGTTGTCGTACCCTCACCTGGACCCTAAACCGTCCCCGTCCCCTAACCCTAACCCTAGCCCGAACCCTAACCCTAACCCTTCCCCGAAGCCTGACCCTCACCCGTCCCCTAATCCTAACCCGTACGCTGACACTAGCCCGCGCCCTCACACGTACGCTCCCCCTAAAGCGTTGTCGTACCCTCACCTGGACCCGAAACCGTCCCCGTCCCCTAACCCTAACCCTAGCCCGAACCCTAAACCTAACCCTTCCCCGAAGCCTGACCCTCACCCGTCCCCTAATCCTAACACGTACGCTGACACTAACCCGCGCCCTCACACGTACGCTCCCCCTAAAGCGTTGTCATACCCTCACCTGGACCCTAAACCGTCCCCGTCCCCTAACCCTAACCCTAGCCCGAACCCTAACCCTAACACTTCCCCGAAGCCTGACCCTCACCCGTCCCCTAATCCTAACCCGTACGCTGACACTAACCCGCGCCCTCACACGTACGCTCCCCCTAAAGCGTTGTCGTACCCTCACCTGGACCCTAAACCGTCCCCGTCCCCTAACCCTAACCCTAGCCCAAACCCTAACCCTAAACCTTCCCCGAAGCCTGACCCTCACCCGTCCCCTAATCCTAACCCGTACGCTGACGCTAACACGCGCTCTCACACGTACGCTCCCCCTAAAGCGTTGTCGTACCCTCACCTGGACCCTAAACCATCCCCGTCTCCTAACCCTAACCCTAGCCCGAACCCTAACCCTAACCCTTCCCCGAAGCCTGACCCTCACCCGTCCCCTAATCCTAACCCGTACGCTGACACTAACCCGCGCCCTCACACGTACGCTCCCCCTAAAGCGTTGTCGTACCCTCACCTGGACCCTAAACCGTCCCCGTCCCCTAACCCTAACCCTAGCCCAAACCCTAACCCTAACCCTTCCCCGAAGCCTGACCCTCACCCGTCCCCTAATCCTAACCCGTACGCTGAGGCTAACACGCGCTCTCACACGTACGCTCCCCCTAAAGCGTTGTCGTACCCTCACCTGGACCCTAAACCGTCCCCGTCCCCTAACCCTAACCCTACCCCGAACCCTAACCCTAACCCTTCCCCGAAGCCTGACCCTCACCCGTCCCCTAATCCTAACCCGTACGCTGACACTAGCCCGCGCCCTCACACGTACGCTCCCCCTAAAGCGTTGTCGTACCCTCACCTGGACCCGAAACCGTCCCCGTCCCCTAAACCTAACCCTAGCCCGAACCCTAAACCTAACCCTTCCCCGAAGCCTGACCCTCACCCGTCCCCTAATCCTAACCCGTACGCTGACACTAACCCGCGCCCTCACACGTACGCTCCCCCTAAAGCGTTGTCGTACCCTCACCTGGACCCTAAACCGTCCCCGTCCCCTAACCCTAACCCTAGCCTGAACCCTAACCCTAACACTTCCCCGAAGCCTGACCCTCACCCGTCCTCTAATCCTAACCCGTACGCTGACACTAACCCGCGCCCTCACACGTACGCTCCCCCTAAAGCGTTGTCGTACCCTCACCTGGACCCTAAACCGTCCCCGTCCCCTAACCCTAACCCTAGCCCGAACCCTAACCCTAACATTTCCCCGAAGCCTGACCCTCACCCATCCTCTAATCCTAACCCGTACGCTGACACTAACCCGCGCCCTCACACGTACGCTCCCCCTAAAGCGTTGTCGTACCCTCACCTGGACCCTAAACCGTCCCCGTCCCCTAACCCTAACCCTAGCCCGAACCCTAACCCTAACCCTTCCCCGAAGCCTGACCCTCACCCGTCCCCTAATCCTAACCCGTACGCTGACGCTAACCCGCGCTCTCACACGTACGCTCCCCCTAAAGCGTTGTCGTACCCTCACCTGGACCCTAAACCGTCCCCGTCCCCTAACCCTAACCCTAGCCCGAACCCTAACCCTAACACTTCCCCGAAGCCTGACCCTCACCTGTCCTCTAATCCTAACCCGTACGCTGACACTAACCCGCGCCCTCACACGTACGCTCCCCCTAAAGCGTTGTCGTACCCTCACCTGGACCCTAAACCGTCCCCGTCCCCTAACCCTAACCCTAGCCCGAACCCTAACCCTAACCCTTCAACCGAAGCCTGACCCTCACCCGTCCCCTAATCCTAACCCGTACGCTGACACTAACCCGCGCCCTCACACGTACGCTCCCCCTAAAGCGTTGTCGTACACTCACCTGGACCCTAAACCGTCCTCGTCCCCTAACCCTAACCCTAGCCCGAACCCTAAACCTAACCCTTCCCCGAAGCCTAACCCTCACCCGTCCCCTACTCCTAACCCGTAGGCTGACACTAACCCGCGCCCTCACACGTACGCTCCCCCTAAAGCGTTGTCGTACCCTCACCTGGACCCTAAACCGTCCCCGTCCCCTAACCCTAACCCTAGCCCGAACCCTAACCCTAACACTTCCCCGAAGCCTGACCCTCACCCGTCCCCTAATCCTAACCCGTTCTCTGACACTAACCAGCGCCGTCACACGTACGCTCCCCCTAAAGCGTTGTCGTACCCTCACCTGGACCCTAAACCGTCCCCGTCCCCTAACACTAACCCTAGCCCGAACCCTAACCCTAACCCTTCCCCGAAGCCTGACCGTCACCCGTCCCCTAATCCTAACCCGTACGCTGACACTAACCCGCGCCCTCACACGTACGCACCCCCTAAAGCGTTGTCGTACCCTCACCTGGAACCTAAACCGTCCCCGTCCCCTAACCCTAACCCTAGCCCGAAATCTAACCCTAACCCTTCCCCGAAGCCTGACCCTCACCCGTCCCCTAATCCTAACCCGTACGCTGAGACTAACCCGCGCCCTCACACGTACGCTCCCCCTAAAGCGTTGTCATACCCTCACCTGGACCCTAAACCGTCCCCGTCCCCTAACCCTAACCCTAGCCCGAACCCTAACCCTAACCCTTCCCCGAAGCCTGACCCTCACCCGTCCCCTAATCCTAACCGGTACGCTGACACTAACCCACGCCCTCACACGTACGCTCCCCCTAAAGCGTTGTTGTACCCTCACCTGGACCCTAAACCGTCCCCGTCCCCTAACCCTAACCCTAGCCCGAACCCTAACCCTAACCCTTCAACCGAAGCCTGACCCTCAACCGTCCCCTAATGCTAACCCGTACGCTGACACTAACCCGCGCCCTCACACGTACGCTTCCCCTAAAGCGTTGTCGTACCCTAACCTGGACCCTAAACCGTCCCCGTCCCCTAACCCGAACCCTAGTCCGAACCCTAACCCTAACCCTTCCCCGAAGCCTGACCCACACCCGTCCCCTAATCCTAACCCGTACGCTGACACTAACCCGCGCCCTCACACGTACGCTCCCCCTAAAGCGTTGTCGTACCCTCACCTGGACCCTAAACCGTCCCCGTCCCCTAACCCTAACCCTAGCCCGAACCCTAACCCTAACCCTTCCCCGAAGCCTGACCCTCACCCGTCCCCTAATCCTAACCCGTACGCTGACACTAGCCCGCGCCCTCACACGTACGCTCCCCCTAAAGCGTTGTCGTAGCCTCACCTGGACCCGAAACCGTCCCCGTCCCCTAAACCTAACCCTAGCCCGAACCCTAAACCTAACCCTTCCCCGAAGCCTGACCCTCACCCGTCCCCTAATCCTAACCCGTACGCTGACACTAACCCGCGCCCTCACACGTACGCTCCCCCTAAAGCGTTGTCATACCCTCACCTGGACCCTAAACCGTCCCCGTCCCCTAACCCTAACCCTAGCCCGAACCCTAACCCTAACACTTCCCCGAAGCCTGACCCTCACCCGTCCCCTAATCCTAACCCGTACGCTGACACTAACCCGCGCCCTCACACGTACGCTCCCCCTAAAGCGTTGTCGTACCGTCACCTGGACCCTAAACCGTCCCCGTCCCCTAACCCTAACCCTAGCCCAAACCCTAACCCTAAACCTTCCCCGAAGCCTGACCCTCACCCGTCCCCTAATCCTAACCCGTACGCTGACGCTAACACGCGCTCTCACACGTACGCTCCCCCTAAAGCGTTGTCGTACCCTCACCTGGACCCTAAACCATCCCCGTCTCCTAACCCTAACCCTAGCCCGAACCCTAACCCTAACCCTTCCCCGAAGCCTGACCCTCACCCGTCCCCTAATCCTAACCCGTACGCTGACACTAACCCGCGCCCTCACACGTACGCTCCCCCTAAAGCGTTGTCGTACCCTCACCTGGACCCTAAACCGTCCCCGTCCCCTAACCCTAACCCTAGCCCGAACCCTAACCCTAACACTTCCCCGAAGCCTGACCCTCACCCGTCCCCTAATCCTAACCCATACGCTGACACTAACCCACGCCCTCACACGTACGCTCCCCCTAAAGCGTTGTCGTACCCTCACCTGGACCCTAAACCGTCCCCGTCCCCTAACCCTAACCCTACCCCGAACCCTAACCCTAACACTTCCCCGAAGCCTGACCCACACCCGTCCCCTAATCCTAACCCGTACGCTGACACTAGCCCGCGCCCTCACACGTACGCTCCCCCTAAAGCGTTGTCGTACCCTCACCTGGACCCGAAACCGTCCCCGTCCCCTAAACCTAACCCTAGCCCGAACCCTAAACCTAACCCTTCCCCGAAGCCTGACCCTCACCCGTCCCCTAATCCTAACCCGTACGCTGACACTAACCCGCGCCCTCACACGTACGCTCCCCCTAAAGCGTTGTCGTACCCTCACCTGGACCCTAAACCGTCCCCGTCCCCTAACCCTAACCCTAGCCCGAACCCTAACCCTAACCCTTCAACCGAAGCCTGACCCTCACCCGTCCCCTAATCCTAACCCGTACGCTGACACTAACCCGCGCCCTCACACGTACGCTCCCCCTAAAGCGTTGTCGTACACTCACCTGGACCCTAAACCGTCCTCGTCCCCTAACCCTAACCCTAGCCCGAACCCTAAACCTAACCCTTCCCCGAAGCCTAACCCTCACCCGTCCCCTACTCCTAACCCATAGGCTGACACTAACCCGCGCCCTCACACGTACGCTCCCCCTAAAGCGTTGTCGTACCCTCACCTGGACCCTAAACCGTCCCCGTCCCCTAACCCTAACCCTAGCCCGAACCCTAACCCTAACACTTCCCCGAAGCCTGACCCTCACCCGTCCCCTAATCCTAACACGTACGCTGACACTAACCCACGCCCTCACACGTACGCTCCCCCTAAAGCGTTGTCGTACCCTCACCTGGACCCTAAACCGTCCCCGTCCCCTAACCCTAACCCTAGCCCGAACCCTAACCCTAACACTTCCCCGAAGCCTGACCCTCACCCGTCCCCTAATCCTAACCCGTTCTCTGACACTAACCCGCGCCGTGACACGTACGCTCCCCCTAAAGCGTTGTCGTACCCTCACCTGGACCCTAAACCGTCCCCGTCCCCTAACACTAACCCTAGCCCGAACCCTAACCCTAACCCTTCCCCGAAGCCTGACCGTCACCCGTCCCCTAATCCTAACCCGTACGCTGACACTAACCCGCGCCCTCACACGTACGCACCCCCTAAAGCGTTGTCGTACCCTCACCTGGAACCTAAACCGTCTCCGTCCCATAACCCTAACCCTAGCCCGAAATCTAACCCTAACCCTTCCCCGAAGCCTGACCCTCACCCGTCCCCTAATCCTAACCCGTACGCTGAGACTAACCCGCGCCCTCACACGTACGCTCCCCCTAAAGCGTTGTCATACCCTCACCTGGACCCTAAACCGTCCCCGTCCCCTAACCCTAACCCTAGCCCGAACCCTAACCCTAACCCTTCCCCGAAGCCTGACCCTCACCCGTCCCCTAATCCTAACCCGTACGCTGACACTAACCCAGGCCCTCACACGTACGCTCCCCCTAAAGCGTTGTCGTACCCTCACCTGGACCCTAAACCGTCCCCGTCCCCTAACCCTAACCCTAGCCCGAACCCTAACCCTAACCCTTCAACCGAAGCCTGACCCTCAACCGTCCCCTAATGCTAACCCGTACGCTGACACTAACCCGCGCCCTCACACGTACGCTTCCCCTAAAGCGTTGTCGTACCCTAACCTGGACCCTAAACCGTCCCCGTCCCCTAACCCGAACCCTAGCCCGAACCCTAACCCTAACCCTTCCCCGAAGCCTGACCCTCACCCGTCCCCTAATCCTAACCCGTACGCTGACACTAACCCGCGCCCTCACACGTACGCTCCCCCTAAAGCGTTGTCGTACCCTCACCTGGACCCTAAACCGTCCCCGTCCCCTAACCCTAACCCTAGCCCGAACCCTAACCCTAACCCTTCCCCGAAGCCTGACCCTCACCCGTCCCCTAATCCTAACCCGTACGCTGACACTAGCCCGCGCCCTCACACGTACGCTCCCCCTAAAGCGTTGTCGTACCCTCACCTGGACCCGAAACCGTCCCCGTCCCCTAATCCTAACCCTAGCCCGAACCCTAAACCTAACCCTTCCCCGAAGCCTGACCCTCACCCGTCCCCTAATCCTAACCCGTACGCTGACACTAACCCGCGCCCTCACACGTACGCTCCCCCTAAAGCGTTGTCGTACCCTCACCTGGACCCTAAACCGTCCCCGTCCCCTAACCCTAACCCTAGCCCGAACCCTAACCCTAACACTTCCCCGAAGCCTGACCCTCACCCGTCCCCTAATCCTAACCCGTACGCCGACACTAACCCGCGCCCTCACACGTACGCTCCCCCTAAAGCGTTGTCGTACCCTCACCTGGACCCTAAACCGTCCCCGTCCCCTAACCCTAACCCTAGCCCGAACCCTAACCCTAACCCTTCCCCGAAGCCTGACCCTCACCCGTCCCCTAATCCTAACCCGTACGCTGACGCTAACACGCGCTCTCACACGTACGCTCCCCCTAAAGCGTTGTCGTACCCTCACCTGGACCCTAAACCATCCCCGTCTCCTAACCCTAACCCTAGCCCGAACCCTAACCCTAACCCTTCCCCGAAGCCTGACCCTCACCCGTCCCCTAATCCTAACCCGTACGCTGACACTAACCCGCGCCCTCACACGTACGCTCCCCCTAAAGCGTTGTCGTACCCTCACCTGGACCCTAAACCGTCCCCGTCCCCTAACCCTAACCCTAGCCCGAACCCTAACCCTAACCCTTCCCCGAAGCCTGACCCTCACCCGTCCCCTAATCCTAACCCGTACGCTGACACTAACCCGCGCCCTCACACGTACGCTCCCCCTAAAGCGTTGTCGTACCCTCACCTGGACCCTAAACCGTCCCCGTCCCCTAACCCTAACCCTAGCCTGAACCCTAACCCTAACACTTCCCCGAAGCCTGACCCTCACCCGTCCTCTAATCCTAACCCGTACGCTGACACTAACCCGCGCCCTCACACGTACGCTCCCCCTAAAGCGTTGTCGTACCCTCACCTGGACCCTAAACCGTCCCCGTCCCCTAACCCTAACCCTAGCCCGAACCCTAACCCTAACCCTTCCCCGAAGCCTGACCCTCACCCGTCCCCTAATCCTAACCCGTACGCTGACGCTAACCCGCGCTCTCACACGTACGCTCCCCCTAAAGCGTTGTTCTACCCTCACCTGGACCCTAAACCATCCCCGTCTCCTAACCCTAACCCTAGCCCGAACCCTAACCCTAACCCTTCCCCGAAGCCTGACCCTCACCCGTCCCCTAATCCTAACCCGTACGCTGACACTAACCCGCGCCCTCACACGTACGCTCCCCCTAAAGCGTTGTCGTACCCTCACCTGGACCCTAAACCGTCCCCGTCCCCTAACCCTAACCCTAGCCCGAACCCTAACCCTAACCCTTCCCCGAAGCCTGACCGTCACCCGTCCCCTAATCCTAACCCGTACGCTGACACTAACCCGCGCCCTCACACGTACGCACCCCCTAAAGCGTTGTCGTACCCTCACCTGGAACCTAAACCGTCTCCGTCCCATAACCCTAACCCTAGCCCGAAATCTAACCCTAACCCTTCCCCGAAGCCTGACCCTCACCCGTCCCCTAATCCTAACCCGTACGCTGAGACTAACCCGCGCCCTCACACGTACGCTCCCCCTAAAGCGTTGTCATACCCTCACCTGGACCCTAAACCGTCCCCGTCCCCTAACCCTAACCCTAGCCCGAACCCTAACCCTAACCCTTCCCCGAAACCTGACCCTCACCCGTCCCCTAATCCTAACCCGTACGCTGACACTAACCCAGGCCCTCACACGTACGCTCCCCCTAAAGCGTTGTCGTACCCTCACCTGGACCCTAAACCGTCCCCGTCCCCTAACCCTAACCCTAGCCCGAACCCTAACCCTAACCCTTCAACCGAAGCCTGACCCTCAACCGTCCCCTAATGCTAACCCGTACGCTGACACTAACCCGCGCCCTCACACGTACGCTTCCCCTAAAGCGTTGTCGTACCCTAACCTGGACCCTAAACCGTCCCCGTCCCCTAACCCGAACCCTAGCCCGAACCCTAACCCTAACCCTTCCCCGAAGCCTGACCCTCACCCGTCCCCTAATCCTAACCCGTACGCTGACACTAACCCGCGCCCTCACACGTACGCTCCCCCTAAAGCGTTGTCGTACCCTCACCTGGACCCTAAACCGTCCCCGTCCCCTAACCCTAACCCTAGCCCGAACCCTAACCCTAACCCTTCCCCGAAGCCTGACCCTCACCCGTCCCCTAATCCTAACCCGTACGCTGACACTAGCCCGCGCCCTCACACGTACGCTCCCCCTAAAGCGTTGTCGTACCCTCACCTGGACCCGAAACCGTCCCCGTCCCCTAACCCTAACCCTAGCCCGAACCCTAAACCTAACCCTTCCCCGAAGCCTGACCCTCACCCGTCCCCTAATCCTAACCCGTACGCTGACACTAACCCGCGCCCTCACACGTACGCTCCCCCTAAAGCGTTGTCGTACCCTCACCTGGACCCTAAACCGTCCCCGTCCCCTAACCCTAACCCTAGCCCGAACCCTAACCCTAACCCTTCCCCGAAGCCTGACCCTCACCCGTCCCCTAATCCTAACCCGTACGCTGACACTAACCCGCGCCCTCACACGTACGCTCCCCCTAAAGCGTTGTCGTACCCTCACCTGGACCCTAAACCGTCCCCGTCCCCTAACCCTAACCCTAGCCTGAACCCTAACCCTAACACTTCCCCGAAGCCTGACCCTCACCCGTCCTCTAATCCTAACCCGTACGCTGACACTAACCCGCGCCCTCACACGTACGCTCCCCCTAAAGCGTTGTCGTACCCTCACCTGGACCCTAAACCGTCCCCGTCCCCTAACCCTAACCCTAGCCCGAACCCTAACCCTAACCCTTCCCCGAAGCCTGACCCTCACCCGTCCCCTAATCCTAACCCGTACGCTGACGCTAACCCGCGCTCTCACACGTACGCTCCCCCTAAAGCGTTGTTCTACCCTCACCTGGACCCTAAACCATCCCCGTCTCCTAACCCTAACCCTAGCCCGAACCCTAACCCTAACCCTTCCCCGAAGCCTGACCCTCACCCGTCCCCTAATCCTAACCCGTACGCTGACACTAACCCGCGCCCTCACACGTACGCTCCCCCTAAAGCGTTGTCGTACCCTCACCTGGACCCTAAACCGTCCCCGTCCCCTAACCCTAACCCTAGCCCGAACCCTAACCCTAACCCTTCCCCGAAGCCTGACCGTCACCCGTCCCCTAATCCTAACCCGTACGCTGACACTAACCCGCGCCCTCACACGTACGCACCCCCTAAAGCGTTGTCGTACCCTCACCTGGAACCTAAACCGTCTCCGTCCCATAACCCTAACCCTAGCCCGAAATCTAACCCTAACCCTTCCCCGAAGCCTGACCCTCACCCGTCCCCTAATCCTAACCCGTACGCTGAGACTAACCCGCGCCCTCACACGTACGCTCCCCCTAAAGCGTTGTCATACCCTCACCTGGACCCTAAACCGTCCCCGTCCCCTAACCCTAACCCTAGCCCGAACCCTAACCCTAACCCTTCCCCGAAGCCTGACCCTCACCCGTCCCCTAATCCTAACCCGTACGCTGACACTAACCCAGGCCCTCACACGTACGCTCCCCCTAAAGCGTTGTCGTACCCTCACCTGGACCCTAAACCGTCCCCGTCCCCTAACCCTAACCCTAGCCCGAACCCTAACCCTAACCCTTCAACCGAAGCCTGACCCTCAACCGTCCCCTAATGCTAACCCGTACGCTGACACTAACCCGCGCCCTCACACGTACGCTTCCCCTAAAGCGTTGTCGTACCCTAACCTGGACCCTAAACCGTCCCCGTCCCCTAACCCGAACCCTAGCCCGAACCCTAACCCTAACCCTTCCCCGAAGCCTGACCCTCACCCGTCCCCTAATCCTAACCCGTACGCTGACACTAACCCGCGCCCTCACACGTACGCTCCCCCTAAAGCGTTGTCGTACCCTCACCTGGACCCTAAACCGTCCCCGTCCCCTAACCCTAACCCTAGCCCGAACCCTAACCCTAACCCTTCCCCGAAGCCTGACCCTCACCCGTCCCCTAATCCTAACCCGTACGCTGACACTAGCCCGCGCCCTCACACGTACGCTCCCCCTAAAGCGTTGTCGTACCCTCACCTGGACCCGAAACCGTCCCCGTCCCCTAACCCTAACCCTAGCCCGAACCCTAAACCTAACCCTTCCCCGAAGCCTGACCCTCACCCGTCCCCTAATCCTAACCCGTACGCTGACACTAACCCGCGCCCTCACACGTACGCTCCCCCTAAAGCGTTGTCGTACCCTCACCTGGACCCTAAACCGTCCCCGTCCCCTAACCCTAACCCTAGCCCGAACCCTAACCCTAACACTTCCCCGAAGCCTGACCCTCACCCGTCCCCTAATCCTAACCCGTACGCCGACACTAACCCGCGCCCTCACACGTACGCTCCCCCTAAAGCGTTGTCGTACCCTCACCTGGACCCTAAACCGTCCCCGTCCCCTAACCCTAACCCTAGCCCGAACCCTAACCCTAACCCTTCCCCGAAGCCTGACCCTCACCCGTCCCCTAATCCTAACCCGTACGCTGACGCTAACACGCGCTCTCACACGTACGCTCCCCCTAAAGCGTTGTCGTACCCTCACCTGGACCCTAAACCATCCCCGTCTCCTAACCCTAACCCTAGCCCGAACCCTAACCCTAACCCTTCCCCGAAGCCTGACCCTCACCCGTCCCCTAATCCTAACCCGTACGCTGACACTAACCCGCGCCCTCACACGTACGCTCCCCCTAAAGCGTTGTCGTACCCTCACCTGGACCCTAAACCGTCCCCGTCCCCTAACCCTAACCCTAGCCCGAACCCTAACCCTAACACTTCCCCGAAGCCTGACCCTCACCCGTCCCCTAATCCTAACCCATACGCTGACACTAACCCACGCCCTCACACGTACGCTCCCCCTAAAGCGTTGTCGTACCCTCACCTGGACCCTAAACCGTCCCCGTCCCCTAACCCTAACCCTAGCCCGAACCCTAACCCTAACCCTTCCCCGAAGCCTGACTCTCACCCGTCCCCTAATCCTAACCCGTACGCTGACACTAGCCCGCGCCCTCACACGTACGCTCCCCCTAAAGCGTTGTCGTACCCTCACCTGGACCCGAAACCGTCCCCGTCCCCTAAACCTAACCCTAGCCCGAACCCTAAACCTAACCCTTCCCCGAAGCCTGACCCTCACCCGTCCCCTAATCCTAACCCGTACGCTGACACTAACCCGCGCCCTCACACGTACGCTCCCCCTAAAGCGTTGTCGTACCCTCACCTGGACCCTAAACCGTCCCCGTCCCCTAACCCTAACCCTAGCCTGAACCCTAACCCTAACACTTCCCCGAAGCCTGACCCTCACCCGTCCTCTAATCCTAACCCGTACGCTGACACTAACCCGCGCCCTCACACGTACGCTCCCCCTAAAGCGTTGTCGTACCCTCACCTGGACCCTAAACCGTCCCCGTCCCCTAACCCTAACCCTAGCCCGAACCCTAACCCTAACCCTTCCCCGAAGCCTGACCCTCACCCGTCCCCTAATCCTAACCCGTACGCTGACGCTAACCCGCGCTCTCACACGTACGCTCCCCCTAAAGCGTTGTTCTACCCTCACCTGGACCCTAAACCATCCCCGTCTCCTAACCCTAACCCTAGCCCGAACCCTAACCCTAACCCTTCCCCGAAGCCTGACCCTCACCCGTCCCCTAATCCTAACCCGTACGCTGACACTAACCCGCGCCCTCACACGTACGCTCCCCCTAAAGCGTTGTCGTACCCTCACCTGGACCCTAAACCGTCCCCGTCCCCTAACCCTAACCCTAGCCCGAACCCTAACCCTAACCCTTCCCCGAAGCCTGACCCTCACCCGTCCCCTAATCCTAACCCGTACGCTGACACTAACCCGCGCCCTCACACGTACGCTCCCCCTAAAGAGTTGTCGTACCCTCACCTGGACCCTAAACCGTCCCCGTCCCCTAACCCTAACCCTAGCCCGAACCCTAACCCTAACCCTTCCCCGAAGCCTGACCCTCACCCGTCCCCTAATCCTAACCCGTACGCTGACACTAACCTGCGCCCTCACACGTACGCTCCCCCTAAAGCGTTGTCGTACCCTCACCTGGACCCTAAACCGTCCCCGTCCCCTAACCCTACCCCTAGCCCGAACCCTAACCCTAACACTTCCCCGAAGCCTGACCCTCACCCGTCCCCTAATCCTAACCCGTACGCTGACACTAACCCGCGCCCTCACACGTACGCTCCCCCTAAAGCGTTGTCGTACCCTCACCTGGACGCTAAACCGTCCCCGTCCCCTAACCCTAACCCTAGCCCGAACCCTAACCCTAACCCTTCCCCGAAGCCTGACCCTCACCCGTCCCCTAATCCTAACCCATACGCTGACACTAACCCACGCCCTCACACGTACGCTCCCCCTAAAGCGTTGTCGTACCCTCACCTGGACCCTAAACCGTCCCCGTCCCCTAACCCTAACCCTAGCCCGAACCCTAACCCTAACCCTTCCCCGAAGCCTGACCCTCACCCGTCCCATAATCCTAACCCGTACGCTGACACTAACCTGCGCCCTCACACGTACGCTCCCCCTAAAGCGTTGTCGTACCCTCACCTGGACCCTAAACCGTCCCCGTCCCCTAACCCTAACCCTAGCCCGAACCCTAACCGTAACCCTTCCCCGAAGCCTGACCCTCACCCGTCCCCTAATCCTAACCCGTACGCTGACACTAACCCGCGCCCTCACACGTACGCTCCCCCTAAAGCGTTGTCGTACCCTCACCTGGACCCTAAACCGTCCCCGTCCCCTAACCCTAACCCTAGCCCGAACCCTAACCCTAACCATTCCCCGAAGCCTGACCCTCACCCGTCCCCTAATCCTAACCCGTACGCTGACACTAACACGCGACCTCACATGTACGCTCCCGCAAAGCGTTGTCGTACCCTCACCTGGACCCTAAACCGTCCCCGTCCCCTAACCCTAACCCTAGCTCGAACCCTAACCCTAACCCTTCCCCAAAGCCTGACCCTCGCCCGTCCCCTAATCCTAACCCATACGCTGACACTAACCCACGCCCTCACACGTACGCTCCCCCTAAAGCGTTGTCGTACCCTCACCTGGACCCTAAACCGTCCCCGTCCCCTAACCCTAACCCTAGCCCGAACCCTAACCCTAACCCTTCCCCGAAGCCTGACCCTCACCCGTCCCCTAATCCTAACCCGTACGCTGACACTAACCCGCGCCCTCACACGTACGCTCCCCGTAAAGCGTTGTCGTACCCTCACCTGGACCCTAAACCGTCCCCGTCCCCTAACCCTAACCCTAGCCCGAACCCTAACCCTAACTCTTCCCAGAAGCCTGACCCTCACCCGTCCCCTAATCCTAACCCGTACGCTGACACTAACCCGCGCCCTCACACGTACGCTCCCCCTAAAGCGTTGTCGTACCCTCACCTGGACCCTAAACCGTCCCCGACCCCTAACCCTAACCCTAGCCCGAACCCTAACCCTAACCCTTCCCCGAAGCCTGACCCTCACCCGTCCCCTAATCCTAACCCGTACGCTGACACTAACCCGTGCCCTCACACGTACGCTCCCCCTAAAGCGTTGTCGTACCCTAACCTGGACCCTAAACCGTCCCCGTCCCCTAACCCTAACCCTAGCCCGAACCCTAACCCTAACCCTTCCCCGAAGCCTGACCCTCACCCGTCCCCTAATCCTAACCCGTACGCTGACACTAACACTCGCCCTCACACGTACGCTCCCCCAAAGCGTTGTCGTACCCTCACCTGGACCCTAAACCGTCCCCGTCCCCTAACCCTAACCCTAGCCCGAACCCTAACCCTAACACTTCCCCGAAGCCTGACCCTCACCCGTCCCCTAATCCTAACCCTTACGCTGACACTAAACCGCGCCCTCACACGTACGCTCCCCCTAAAGCGTTGTCGTACCCTCACCTGGACGCTAAACCGTCCCCGTCCCCTAACCCTAACCCTAGCCCGAACCCTAACCCTAACCCTTCCCCGAAGCCTGACCCTCACCCGTCCCCTAATCCTAACCCATACGCTGACACTAACCCACGCCCTCACACGTACGCTCCCCCTAAAGCGTTGTCGTACCCTCACCTGGACCCTAAAACGTCCCCGTCCCCTAACCCTAACCCTAGCCCGAACCCTAACCCTAACCCTTCCCCGAAGCCTGACCCTCACCCGTCCCCTAATCCTAACCCGTACGCTGACACTAACCCGCGCCCTCACACGTACGCTCCCCCAAAGCGTTGTCGTACCCTCACCTGGACCCTAAACCGTCCCCGTACCCTAACCCTAACCCTAGCCCGAACCCTAACCCTAACACTTCCCCAAAGCCTGACCCTCACCCGTCCCCTAATCCTAACCCGTACGCTGACACTAAACCGCGCCCTCATACGTACGCTTCCCCTAAAGCGTTGTCGTACCCTAACCTGGACCCTAAACCGTCCCCGTCCCCTAACCCGAACCCTAGCCCGAACCCTAACCCTAACCCTTCCCCGAAGCCTGACCCTCACCCGTCCCCTAATCCTAACCCGTACGCTGACACTAACCCGCGCCCTCACACGTACGCTCCCCCTAAAGCGTTGTCGTACCCTCACCTGGACCCTAAACCGTCCCCGTCCCCTAACCCTAACCCTAGCCCGAACCCTAACCCTAACACTTCCCCGAAGCCTGACCCTCACCCGTCCCCTAATCCTAACCCGTACGCTGACACTAGCCCGCGCCCTCACACGTACGCTCCCCCTAAAGCGTTGTCGTACCCTCACCTGGACCCGAAACCGTCCCCGTCCCCTAAACCTAACCCTAGCCCGAACCCTAAACCTAACCCTTCCCCGAAGCCTGACCCTCACCCGTCCCCTAATCCTAACCCGTACGCTGACACTAACCCGCGCCCTCACACGTACGCTCCCCCTAAAGCGTTGTCGTACCCTCACCTGGACCCTAAACCGTCCCCGTCCCCTAACCCTAACCCTAGCCCGAACCCTAACCCTAACCCTTCAACCGAAGCCTGACCCTCACCTGTCCTCTAATCCTAACCCGTACGCTGACACTAACCCGCGCCCTCACACGTAGGCTCCCCCTAAAGCGTTGTCGTACCCTCACCTGGACCCTAAACCGTCCCCGTCCCCTAACCCTAACCCTAGCCCGAACCCTAACCCTAACCCTTCAACCGAAGCCTGACCCTCACCTGTCCCCTAATCCTAACCCGTACGCTGACACTAACCCGCGCCCTCACACGTACGCTCCCCCTAAAGCGTTGTCGTACACTCACCTGGACCCTAAACCGTCCTCGTCCCCTAACCCTAACCCTAGCCCGAACCCTAAACCTAACCCTTCCCCGAAGCCTAACCCTCACCCGTCCCCTACTCCTAACCCGTAGGCTGACACTAACCCGCGCCCTCACACGTACGCTCCCCCTAAAGCGTTGTCGTACCCTCACCTGGACCCTAAACCGTCCCCGTCCCCTAACCCTAACCCTAGCCCGAACCCTAACCCTAACACTTCCCCGAAGCCTGACCCTCACCCGTCCCCTAATCCTAACCCGTACGCTGACACTAACCCACGCCCTCACACGTACGCTCCCCCTAAAGCGTTATCGTACCCTCACCTGGACCCTAAACCGTCCCCGTCCCCTAACCCTAACCCTAGCCCGAACCCTAACACTTCCCCGAAGCCTGACCCTCACCCGTCCCCTAATCCTAACCCGTTCTCTGACATTAACCCGCGCCGTGACACGTACGCTCCCCCTAAAGCGTTGTCGTACCCTCACCTGGACCCTAAACCGTCCCCGTCCCCTAACACTAACCCTAGCCCGAACCCTAACCCTAACCCTTCCCCGAAGCCTGACCGTCACCCGTCCCCTAATCCTAACCCGTACGCTGACACTAACCCGCGCCCTCACACGTACGCACCCCCTAAAGCGTTGTCGTACCCTCACCTGGAACCTAAACCGTCTCCGTCCCATAACCCTAACCCTAGCCCGAAATCTAACCCTAACCCTTCCCCGAAGCCTGACCCTCACCCGTCCCCTAATCCTAACCCGTACGCTGAGACTAACCCGCGCCCTCACACGTACGCTCCCCCTAAAGCGTTGTCATACCCTCACCTGGACCCTAAACCGTCCCCGTCCCCTAACCCTAACCCTAGCCCGAACCCTAACCCTAACCCTTCCCCGAAGCCTGACCCTCACCCGTCCCCTAATCCTAACCCGTACGCTGACACTAACCCAGGCCCTCACACGTACGCTCCCCCTAAAGCGTTGTCGTACCCTCACCTGGACCCTAAACCGTCCCCGTCCCCTAACCCTAACCCTAGCCCGAACCCTAACCCTAACCCTTCAACCGAAGCCTGACCCTCAACCGTCCCCTAATGCTAACCCGTACGCTGACACTAACCCGCGCCCTCACACGTACGCTTCCCCTAAAGCGTTGTCGTACCCTAACCTGGACCCTAAACCGTCCCCGTCCCCTAACCCGAACCCTAGCCCGAACCCTAACCCTAACCCTTCCCCGAAGCCTGACCCTCACCCGTCCCCTAATCCTAACCCGTACGCTGACACTAACCCGCGCCCTCACACGTACGCTCCCCCTAAAGCGTTGTCGTACCCTCACCTGGACCCTAAACCGTCCCCGTCCCCTAACCCTAACCCTAGCCCGAACCCTAACCCTAACCCTTCCCCGAAGCCTGACCCTCACCCGTCCCCTAATCCTAACCCGTACGCTGACACTAGCCCGCGCCCTCACACGTACGCTCCCCCTAAAGCGTTGTCGTACCCTCACCTGGACCCGAAACCGTCCCCGTCCCCTAACCCTAACCCTAGCCCGAACCCTAAACCTAACCCTTCCCCGAAGCCTGACCCTCACCCGTCCCCTAATCCTAACCCGTACGCTGACACTAACCCGCGCCCTCACACGTACGCTCCCCCTAAAGCGTTGTCGTACCCTCACCTGGACCCTAAACCGTCCCCGTCCCCTAACCCTAACCCTAGCCCGAACCCTAACCCTAACACTTCCCCGAAGCCTGACCCTCACCCGTCCCCTAATCCTAACCCGTACGCTGACACTAACCCGCGCCCTCACACGTACGCTCCCCCTAAAGCGTTGTCGTACCCTCACCTGGACCCTAAACCGTCCCCGTCCCCTAACCCTAACCCTAGCCCGAACCCTAACCCTAACCCTTCCCCGAAGCCTGACCCTCACCCGTCCCCTAATCCTAACCCGTACGCTGACGCTAACACGCGCTCTCACACGTACGCTCCCCCTAAAGCGTTGTCGTACCCTCACCTGGACCCTAAACCATCCCCGTCTCCTAACCCTAACCCTAGCCCGAACCCTAACCCTAACCCTTCCCCGAAGCCTGACCCTCACCCGTCCCCTAATCCTAACCCGTACGCTGACACTAACCCGCGCCCTCACACGTACGCTCCCCCTAAAGCGTTGTCGTACCCTCACCTGGACCCTAAACCGTCCCCGTCCCCTAACCCTAACCCTAGCCCGAACCCTAACCCTAACACTTCCCCGAAGCCTGACCCTCACCCGTCCCCTAATCCTAACCCATACGCTGACACTAACCCACGCCCTCACACGTACGCTCCCCCTAAAGCGTTGTCGTACCCTCACCTGGACCCTAAACCGTCCCCGTCCCCTAACCCTAACCCTAGCCCGAACCCTAACCCTAACCCTTCCCCGAAGCCTGACCCTCACCCGTCCCCTAATCCTAACCCGTACGCTGACACTAGCCCGCGCCCTCACACGTACGCTCCCCCTAAAGCGTTGTCGTACCCTCACCTGGACCCGAAACCGTCCCCGTCCCCTAAACCTAACCCTAGCCCGAACCCTAAACCTAACCCTTCCCCGAAGCCTGACCCTCACCCGTCCCCTAATCCTAACCCGTACGCTGACACTAACCCGCACCCTCACACGTACGCTCCCCCTAAAGCGTTGTCGTACCCTCACCTGGACCCTAAACCGTCCCCGTCCCCTAACCCTAACCCTAGCCTGAACCCTAACCCTAACACTTCCCCGAAGCCTGACCCTCACCCGTCCTCTAATCCTAACCCGTACGCTGACACTAACCCGCGCCCTCACACGTACGCTCCCCCTAAAGCGTTGTCGTACCCTCACCTGGACCCTAAACCGTCCCCGTCCCCTAACCCTAACCCTAGCCCGAACCCTAACCCTAACCCTTCCCCGAAGCCTGACCCTCACCCGTCCCCTAATCCTAACCCGTACGCTGACGCTAACCCGCGCTCTCACACGTACGCTCCCCCTAAAGCGTTGTTCTACCCTCACCTGGACCCTAAACCATCCCCGTCTCCTAACCCTAACCCTAGCCCGAACCCTAACCCTAACCCTTCCCCGAAGCCTGACCCTCACCCGTCCCCTAATCCTAACCCGTACGCTGACACTAAACCGCGCCCTCACACGTACGCTCCCCCTAAAGCGTTGTCGTACCCTCACCTGGACCCTAAACCGTCCCCGTCCCCTAACCCTAACCCTAGCCCGAACCCTAACCCTAACCCTTCCCCGAAGCCTGACCCTCACCCGTCCCCTAATCCTAACCCGTACGCTGACACTAACCCGCGCCCTCACACGTACGCTCCCCCTAAAGAGTTGTCATACCCTCACCTGGACCCTAAACCGTCCCCGTCCCCTAACCCTAACCCTAGCCCGAACCCTAACCCTAACCCTTCCCCGAAGCCTGACCCTCACCCGTCCCCTAATCCTAACCCGTACGCTGACACTAACCCGCGCCCTCACACGTACGCTCCCCCTAAAGCGTTGTCGTACCCTCACCTGGACCCTAAACCGTCCCCGTCCCCTAACCCTACCCCTAGCCCGAACCCTAACCCTAACACTTCCCCGAAGCCTGACCCTCACCCGTCCCCTAATCCTAACCCGTACGCTGACACTAAACCGCGCCCTCACACGTACGCTCCCCCTAAAGCGTTGTCGTACCCTCACCTGGACGCTAAACCGTCCCCGTCCCCTAACCCTAACCCTAGCCCGAACCCTAACCCTAACCCTTCCCCGAAGCCTGACCCTCACCCGTCCCCTAATCCTAACCCATACGCTGACACTAACCCACGCCCTCACACGTACGCTCCCCCTAAAGCGTTGTCGTACCCTCACCTGGACCCTAAACCGTCCCCGTCCCCTAACCCTAACCCTAGCCCGAACCCTAACCCTAACCCTTCCCCGAAGCCTGACCCTCACCCGTCCCCTAATCCTAACCCGTACGCTGACACTAACCTGCGCCCTCACACGTACGCTCCCCCTAAAGCGTTGTCGTACCCTCACCTGGACCCTAAACCGTCCCCGTCCCCTAACCCTAACCCTAGCCCGAACCCTAACCGTAACCCTTCCCCGAAGCCTGACCCTCACCCGTCCCCTAATCCTAACCCGTACGCTGACACTAACCCGCGCCCTCACACGTACGCTCCCCCTAAAGCGTTGTCGTACCCTCACCTGGACCCTAAACCGTCCCCGTCCCCTAACCCTAACCCTAGCCCGAACCCTAACCCTAACCCTTCCCCGAAGCCTGACCCTCACCCGTCCCCTAATCCTAACCCGTACGCTGACACTAACACGCGACCTCACACGTACGCTCCCGCAAAGCGTTGTCGTACCCTCACCTGGACCCTAAACCGTCCCCGTCCCCTAACCCTAACCCTAGCTCGAACCCTAACCCTAACCCTTCCCCAAAGCCTGACCCTCGCCCGTCCCCTAATCCTAACCCATACGCTGACACTAACCCACGCCCTCACACGTACGCTCCCCCTAAAGCGTTGTCGTACCCTCACCTGGACCCTAAACCGTCCCCGTCCCCTAACCCTAACCCTAGCCCGAACCCTAACCCTAACCCTTCCCCGAAGCCTGACCCTCACCCGTCCCCTAATCCTAACCCGTACGCTGACACTAACCCGCGCCCTCACACGTACGCTCCCCGTAAAGCGTTGTCGTACCCTCACCTGGACCCTAAACCGTCCCCGTCCCCTAACCCTAACCCTAGCCCGAACCCTAACCCTAACTCTTCCCAGAAGCCTGACCCTCACCCGTCCCCTAATCCTAACCCGTACGCTGACACTAACCCGCGCCCTCACACGTACGCTCCCCCTAAAGCGTTGTCGTACCCTCACCTGGACCCTAAACCGTCCCCGACCCCTAACCCTAACCCTAGCCCGAACCCTAACCCTAACCCTTCCCCGAAGCCTGACCCTCACCCGTCCCCTAATCCTAACCCGTACGCTGACACTAACCCGTGCCCTCACACGTACGCTCCCCCTAAAGCGTTGTCGTACCCTAACCTGGACCCTAAACCGTCCCCGTCCCCTAACCCTAACCCTAGCCCGAACCCTAACCCTAACCCTTCCCCGAAGCCTGACCCTCACCCGTCCCCTAATCCTAACCTGTACGCTGACACTAACCCGCGCCCTCACACGTACGCTCCCCCTAAAGCGTTGTCGTACCCTCACCTGGACCCTAAACCGTCCCCGTCCCCTAACCCTAACCCTAGCCCGAACCCTAACCCTAACCCTTCCCCGAAGCCTGACCCTCACCCGTCCCCTAATCCTAACCCGTACGCTGACACTAACACTCGCCCTCACACGTACGCTCCCCCAAAGCGTTGTCGTACCCTCACCTGGACCCTAAACCGTCCCCGTCCCCTAACCCTAACCCTAGCCCGAACCCTAACCCTAACACTTCCCCGAAGCCTGACCCTCACCCGTCCCCTAATCCTAACCCTTACGCTGACACTAAACCGCGCCCTCACACGTACGCTCCCCCTAAAGCGTTGTGGTACCCTCACCTGGACGCTAAACCGTCCCCGTCCCCTAACCCTTACCCTAGCCCGAACCCTAACCCTAACCCTTCCCCGAAGCCTGACCCTCACCCGTCCCCTAATCCTAACCCATACGCTGACACTAACCCACGCCCTCACACGTACGCTCCCCCTAAAGCGTTGTCGTACCCTCACCTGGACCCTAAACCGTCCCCGTCCCCTAACCCTAACCCTAGCCCGAACCCTAACCCTAACCCTTCCCCGAAGCCTGACCCTCGCCCGTCCCCTAATCCTAACCCGTACGCTGACACTAACCCGCGCCCTCACACGTACGCTCCCCCAAAGCGTTGTCGTACCCTCACCTGGACCCTAAACCGTCCCCGTACCCTAACCCTAACCCTAGCCCGAACCCTAAACCTAACACTTCCCCGAAGCCTGACCCTCACCCGTCCCCTAATCCTAACCCGTACGCTGACACTAAACCGCGCCCTCACACGTACGCTCCCCCTAAAGCGTTGTCGTACCCTCACCTGGACGCTAAACCGTCCCCGTCCCCTAACCCTAACCCTATCCCGAACCCTAACCCTAACCCTTCCCCGAAGCCTGACCCTCACAAGTCCCCTAATCCTAACCCATACGCTGACACTAACCCACGCCCTCACACGTACGCTCCCCCTAAAGCGTTGTCGTACCCTCACCTGGACCCTAAACCGTCCCCGTCCCCTAACCCTAACCCTAGCCCGAACCCTAACCCTAACCCTTCCCCGAAGCCTGACCCTCACCCGTCCCCTAATCCTAACCCGTACGCTGACACTAACCCGCGCCCTCACACGTACGCTCCCCCTAAAGCGTTGTCGTACCCTCACCTGGACCCTAAACCGTCCCCGTCCCCTAACCCTAACCCTAGCCCGAACCCTAACCCTAACGCTTCCCCGAAGCCTGACCCTCACCCGTCCCCTAATCCTAACCCGTACGCTGACACTAACCCGCGCCCTCACACGTACGCTCCCCCTAAAGCGTTGTCGTACCCATACCTGGACCCTAAACCGTCCCCGTCCCCTAACCCTAACCCTAGCCCGAACCCTAACCCTAACCCTTCCCCGAAGCCTGACCCTCACCCGTCCCCTAATCCTAACCCGTAAGCTGACACTAACCCGCGCCCTCACACGTACGCTCCCCCTAAAGCGTTGTCGTACCCTCACCTGGACCCTAAACCGTCCCCGTCCCCTAACCCTAACCCTAGCCCGAACCCTAACCCTAACCCTTCCCCGAAGCCTGACCCTCACCCGTCCCCTAATCCTAACCCGTACGCTGACACTAACCCGCGCACTCACACGTACGCTCCCCCTAAAGCGTTGTCGTACCCTCACCTGGACCCTAAACCGTCCCCGTCCCCTAACCCTAACCCTAGCCCGAACCCTAACCCTAACACTTCCCCGAAGCCTGACCCTCACCCGTCCCCTAATCCTAACCCGTACGCTGACACTAAACCGCGCCCTCACACGTACGCTCCCCCTAAAGCGTTGTCGTACCCTCACCTGGACGCTAAACCGTCCCCGTCCCCTAACCCTAACCCTAGCCCGAACCCTAACCCTAACCCTTCCCCGAAGCCTGACCCTCACCCGTCCCCTAATCCTAACCCATACGCTGACACTAACCCACGCCCTCACACGTACGCTCCCCCTAAAGCGTTGTCGTACCCTCACCTGGACCCTAAACCGTCCCCGTCCCCTAACCCTAACCCTAGCCCGAACCCTAACCCTAACCCTTCCCCGAAGCCTGACCCTCACCCGTCCCCTAATCCTAACCCGTACGCTGACACTAACCCGCGCCCTCACACGTACGCTCCCCGTAAAGCGTTCTCGTACCCTCACCTGGACCCTAAACCGTCCCCGTCCCCTAACCCTAACCCTAGCCCGAACCCTAACCCTAACCCTTCCCCGAAGCCTGACCCGCACCCGTCCCCTAATCCTAACCCGTACGCTGACACTAACCCGCGCCCTCACACGTACGCTCCCCGTAAAGCGTTGTCATACCCTCACCTGGACCCTAAACCGTCCCCGTCCCCTAACCCTAACCCTAGCCCGAACCCTAACCCTAACCCTTCCCCGAAGCCTGACCCTCACCCGTCCCCTAATCCTAACCCGTACGCTGACACTAACCCGCGCCCTCACACGTACGCTCCCTCTAAAGCGTTGTCGTACCCTCACCTGGACCCTAAACCGTCCCCGTCCCCTAACCCTAACCCTAGCCCGAACCCTAACCCTAACCCTTCCCCGAAGCCTGACCCTCACCCGTCCCCTAATCCTAACCCGTACGCTGACACTAACCCGCGCCCTCACACGTACGCTCCCCCTAAAGCGTTGTCGTACCCTCACCTGGACCCTAAACCGTCCCCGTCCCCTAACCCTAACCCTAGCCCGAACCCTAACCCTAACCCTTCCCCGAAGCCTGACCCTCACCCGTCCCCTAATCCTAACCCGTACGCTGACACTAACCCGCGCCCTCACACGTACGCTCCCCCTAAAGCGTTGTCGTACCCTCACCTGGACCCTAAACCGTCCCCGTCCCCTAACCCTAACCCTAGCCCGAACCCTAACCCTAACCCTTCCCCGAAGCCTGACCCTCACCCGTCCCCTAATCCTAACCCGTACGCTGACACTAACCCGCGCCCTCACACGTACGCTCCCCCTAAAGCGTTGTCGTACCCTCACCTGGACCCTAAACCGTCCCCGTCCCCTAACCCTAACCCTAGCCCGAACCCTAACCCTAACCCTTCCCCGAAGCCTGACCCTCACCCGTCCCCTAATCCTAACCCGTACGCTGACACTAACCCGCGCCCTCACACGTACGCTCCCCCTAAAGCGTTGTCGTACCCTCACCTGGACCCTAAACCGTCCCCGTCCCCTAACCCTAACCCTAGCCCGAACCCTAACCCTAACCCTTCCCCGAAGCCTGACCCTCACCCGTCCCCTAATCCTAACCCGTACGCTGACACTAACCCGCGCCCTCACACGTACGCTCCCCCTAAAGCGTTGTCGTACCCTCACCTGGACCCTAAACCGTCCCCGTCCCCTAACCCTAACCCTAGCCCGAACCCTAACCCTAACCCTTCCCCGAAGCCTGACCCTCACCCGTCCCCTAATCCTAACCCGTACGCTGACACTAACCCGCGCCCTCACACGTACACTCCCCCTAAAGCGTTGTCGTGCCCTCACCTGGACCCTAAACCGTCCCCATCCCCTAACCCTAAACCTAGCCCGAACCCTAACCCTAACCCTTCCCCGAAGCCTGACCCTCACCCGTCCCCTAATCCTAACCCGTACGCTGACACTAACCCGCGCCCTCACACGTACGCTCCCCCTAAAGCGTTGTCGTACACTCACCTGGACCCTAAACCGTCCCCGTCCCCTAACCCTAACCCTAGCCCGAACCCTAACCCTAACCCTTCCCCGAAGCCTGACCCTCACCCGTCCCCTAATCCTAACCCGTACGCTGACACTAACCCGCGCCCTCACACGTACGCTCCCCCTAAAGCGTTGTCGTACCCTCACCTGGACCCTAAACCGTCCCCGTCCCCTAACCCTAACCCTAGCCCGAACCCTAACCCTAACCCTTCCCCGAATCCTGACCCTCACCCGTCCCCTAATCCTAACCCGTACGCTGACACTAACCCGCGCCCTCACACGTACGCTCCCCCTATAGCGTTGTCGTACCCTCACCTGGACCCTAAACCGTCCCCGTCCCCTAACCCTAACCCTAGCCCGAACCCTAACCCTAACCCTTCCCCGAAGCCTGACCCTCACCCGTCCCCTAATCCTAACCCGTACGCTGACACTAACCCGCGCCCTCACACATACGCTCCCCCTAAAGCGTTGTCGTACCCTCACCTGGACCCTAAACCGTCCCCGTCACCTAACCCTAACCCTAGCCCGAACCCTAACCCTAACCCTTCCCCGAAGCCTGACCCTCACCCGTCCCCTAATCCTAACCCGTACGCTGACACTAACCCGCGCCCTCACACGTACGCTCCCCCTAAAGCGTTGTCGTACCCTCACCTGGACCCTAAACCGTCCCCGTCCCCTAACCCTAACCCTAGCCCGAACCCTAACCCTAACACTTCCCCGAAGCCTGACCCTCACCCGTCCCCTAATCCTAACCCGTACGCTGACACTAAACCGCGCCCTCACACGTACGCTCCCCCTAAAGCGTTGTCGTACCCTCACCTGGACGCTAAACCGTCCCCGTCCCCTAACCCTAACCCTAGCCCGAACCCTAACCCTAACCCTTCCCCGAAGCCTGACCCTCACCCGTCCCCTAATCCTAACCCGTACGCTGACACTAACCCACGCCCTCACACGTACGCTCCCCCTAAAGCGTAGTCGTACCCTCACCTGGACCCTAAACCGTCCCCGTCCCCTAACCCTAACCCTAGCCCGAACCCTAACCCTAACCCTTCCCCGAAGCCTGACCCTCACCCGTCCCCTAATCCTAACCCGTACGCTGACACTAACCCGCGCCCTCACACGTACGCTCCCTGTAAAGCGTTGTCGTACCCTCACCTGGACCCTAAACCGTCCCCGTCCCCTAACCCTAACCCTAGCCCGAACCCTAACCCTAACCCTTCCCCGAAGCCTGACCCTCACCCGTCCCCTAATCCTAACCCGTACGCTGACACTAACCCGCGCCCTCACACGTACGCTCCCCCTAAAGCGTTGTCGTACCCTCACCTGGACCCTAAACCGTCCCCGTCCCCTAACCCTAACCCTAGCCCGAACCCTAACCCTAACCCTTCCCCGAAGCCTGACCCTCACCCGTCCCCTAATCCTAACCCGTACGCTGACACTAACCCGCGCCCTCACACGTACGCTCCCCCTAAAGCATTGTCGTACCCTCACCTGGACCCTAAACCGTCCCCGTCCCCTAACCCTAACCCTAGCCCGAACCCTAAACCTAACCCTTCCCCGAAGCCTGACCCTCACCCGTCCCCTAATCCTAACCTGTACGCTGACACTAACCCGCGCCCTCACACGTACGCTCCCCCTAAAGCGTTGTCGTACCCTCACCTGGACCCTAAACCGTCCCCGTCCCCTAACCCTAACCCTAGCCCGAACCCTAACCCTAACCCTTCCCCGAAGCCTGACCCTCACCCGTCCCCTAATCCTAACCCGTACGCTGACACTAACACGCGCCCTCACACGTACGCTCCCCCAAAGCGTTGTCATACCCTCACCTGGACCCTAAACCGTCCCCGTCCCCTAACCCTAACCCTAGCCCGAACCCTAACCCTAACCCTTCCCCGAAGCCTGACCCTCACCCGTCCCCTAATCCTAACCCTTACGCTGACACTAAACCGCGCCCTCACACGTACGCTCCCCCTAAAGCGTTGTCGTACCCTCACCTGGACGCTAAACCGTCCCCGTCCCCTAACCCTAACCCTAGCCCGAACCCTAACCCTAACCCTTCCCCGAAGCCTGACCCTCACCCGTCCCCTAATCCTAACCCATACGCTGACACTAACCCACGCCCTCACACGTACGCTCCCCCTAAAGCGTTGTCGTACCCTCACCTGGACGCTAAACCGTCCCCGTCCCCTAACCCTAACCCTAGCCCGAACCCTAACCCTAACCCTTCCCCGAAGCCTGACCCTCACCCGTCCCCTAATCCTAACCCGTACGCTGACACTAACCCACGCCCTCACACGTACGCTCCCCCTAAAGCGTTGTCGTACCCTCACCTGGACCCTAAACCGTCCCCGTCCCCTAACCCTAACCCTAGCCCGAACCCTAACCCTAACCCTTCCCCGAAGCCTGACCCTCACCCGTCCCCTAATCCTAACCCGTACGCTGACACTAACCCGCGCCCTCACACGTACGCTCCCCGTAAAGCGTTGTCGTACCCTCACCTGGACCCTAAACCGTCCCCGTCCCCTAACCCTAACCCTAGCCCGAACCCTAACCCTAACCCTTCCCAGAAGCCTGACCCTCACCCGTCCCCTAATCCTAACCCGTACGCTGACACTAACCCGCGCCCTCACACGTACGCTCCCCCTAAAGCGTTGTCGTACCCTCACCTGGACCCTAAACCGTCCCCGTCCCCTAACCCTAACCCTAGCCCGAACCCTAACCCTAACCCTTCCCCGAAGCCTGACCCTCACCCGTCCCCTAATCCTAACCCGTACGCTGACACTAACCCGCGCCCTCACACGTACGCTCCCCCTAAAGCGTTGTCGTACCCTCACCTGGACCCTAAACCGTCCCCGTCCCCTAACCCTAACCCTAGCCCGAACCCTAACCCTAACCCTTCCCCGAAGCCTGACCCTCACCCGTCCCCTAATCCTAACCCGTACGCTGACACTAACACGCGCCCTCACACGTACGCTCCCCCAAAGCGTTGTCGTACCCTCACCTGGACCCTAAACCGTCCCCGTCCCCTAACCCTAACCCTAGCCCGAACCCTAACCCTAACCCTTCCCCGAAGCCTGACCCTCACCCGTCCCCTAATCCTAACCCGTACGCTGACACTAAACCGCGCCCTCACACGTACGCTCCCCCTAAAGCGTTGTCGTACCCTCACCTGGACGCTAAACCGTCCCCGTCCCCTAACCCTAACCCTAGCCCGAACCCTAACCCTAACCCTTCCCCGAAGCCTGACCCTCACCCGTCCCCTAATCCTAACCCGTACGCTGACACTAACCCGCGCCCTCACACGTACGCTCCCCCTAAAGCGTTGTCGTGCCCTCACCTGGACCCTAAACCGTCCCTGTCCCCTAACCCTAACCCTAGCCCGAACCCTAACCCTAACCCTTCCCCGAAGCCTGACCCTCACCCGTCCCCTAAACCTAACCCGTACGCTGACACTAACCCGCGCCCTCACACGTACGCTCCCCCAAAGCGTTGTCGTACCCTCACCTGGACCCTAAACCGTCCCCGTCCCCTAACCCTAACCCTAGCCCGAACCCTAACCCTAACCCTTCCCCGAAGCCTGACCCTCACCCGTCCCCTAATCCTAACCCGTACGCTGACACTAACCCACGCCCTCACACGTACGCTCCCCCTAAAGCGTTGTCGTGCCCTCACCTGGACCCTAAACCGTCCCTGTCCCCTAACCCTAACCCTAGCCCGAACCCTAACCCTAACCCTTCCCCGAAGCCTGACCCTCACCCGTCCCATAATCCTAACCCGTACGCTGACACTAACCCGCGCCCTCACACGTACGCTCCCCCAAAGCGTTGTCGTACCCTCACCTGGACCCTAAACCGTCCCCGTCCCCTAACCCTAACCCTAGCCCGAACCCTAACCCTAACCCTTCCCCGAAGCCTGACCCTCACCCGTCCCCTAATCCTAACCCGTACGCTGACACTAAACCGCGCCCTCACACGTACGCTCCCCCTAAAGCGTTGTCGTACCCTCACCTGGACGCTAAACCGTCCCCGTCTCCTAACCCTAACCCTAGCCCGAACCCTAACCCTAACCCTTCCCCGAAGCCTGACCCTCACCCGTCCCCTAATCCTAACCCATACGCTGACACTAACCCACGCCCTCACACGTACGCTCCCCCTAAAGCGTTGTCGTACCCTCACCTGGACCCTAAACCGTCCCCGTCCCCTAACCCTAACCCTAGCCCGAACCCTAACCCTAACCCTTCCCCGAAGCCTGACCCTCACCCGTCCCCTAATCCTAACCCGTACGCTGACACTAACCCGCGACCTCACACGTACGCTCCCCCTAAAGCGTTGTCGTACCCTCACCTGGACCCTAAACCGTCCCCGTCCCCTAACCCTAACCCTAGCCCGAACCCTAACCCTAACCCTTCCCCGAAGCCTGACCCTCACCCGTCCCCTAATCCTAACCCGTACGCTGACACTAACCCACGCCCTCACAGGTACGCTCCCCCTAAAGCGTTGTCGTACCCTCACCTGGACCCTAAACCGTCCCCGTCCCCTAACCCTAACCCTAGCCCGAACCCTAACCCTAACACTTCCCCGAAGCCTGACCCTCACCCGTCCCCTAATCCTAACCCGTACGCTGACACTAACACGCGCCCTCACACGTACGATCCCCCAAAGCGTTGTCGTACCCTCACCTGGACCCTAAACCGTCCCCGTCCCCTAACCCTAACCCTAGCCCGAACCCTAACCCTAACCCTTCCCCGAAGCCTGACCCTCACCCGTCCCCTAATCCTAACCCTTACGCTGACACTAAACCGCGCCCTCACACGTACGCTCCCCCTAAAGCGTTGTCGTACCCTCACCTGGACGCTAAACCGTCCCCGTCCCCTAACCCTAACCCTAGCCCGAACACTAACCCTAACCCTTCCCCGAAGCCTGACCCTCACCCGTCCCCTAATCCTAACCCATACGCTGACACTAACCCACGCCCTCACACGTACGCTCCCCCTAAAGCGTTGTCGTACCCTCACCTGGACCCTAAACCGTCCCCGTCCCCTAACCCTAACCCTAGCCCGAACCCTAACCCTAACCCTTCCCCGAAGCCTGACCCTCACCCGTCCCCTAATCCTAACCCATACGCTGACACTAACCCACGCCCTCACACGTACGCTCCCCCTAAAGCGTTGTCGTACCCTCACCTGGACCCTAAACCGTCCCCGTCCCCTAACCCTAACCCTAGCCCGAACCCTAACCCTAACCCTTCCCCAAAGCCTGACCCTCACCCGTCCCCTAATCCTAACCCGTACGCTGACACTAACCCGCGCCCTCACACGTACGCTCCCCGTAAAGCGTTGTCGTACCCTCACCTGGACCCTAAACCGTCCCCGTTCCCTAACCCTAACCCTAGCCCGAACCCTAACCCTAACCCTTCCCAGAAGCCTGACCCTCACCCGTCCCCTAATCCTAACCCGTACGCTGACACTAACCCGCGCCCTCACACGTACGCTCCCCCTAAAGCGTTGTCGTACACTCACCTGGACCCTAAACCGTCCCCGTCCCCTAACCCTAACCCTAGCCCGAACCCTAACCCTAACCCTTCCCCGAAGCCTGACCCTCACCCGTCCCCTAATCCTAACCCGTACGCTGACACTAACCCGCGCCCTCACACGTACGCTCCCCCTAAAGCGTTGTCGTACCCTCACCTGGACCCTAAACCGTCCCCGTCCCCTAACCCTAACCCTAGCCCGAACCCTAACCCTAACCCTTCCCCGAAGCCTGACCCTCACCCGTCCCCTAATCCTAACCTGTACGCTGACACTAACCCGCGCCCTCACACGTACGCTCCCCCTAAAGCGTTGTCGTACCCTCACCTGGACCCTAAACCGTCCCCGTCCCCTAACCCTAACCCTAGCCCGAACCCTAACCCTAACCCTTCCCCGAAGCCTGACCCTCACCCGTCCCCTAATCCTAACCCGTACGCTGACACTAACACGCGCCCTCACACGTACGCTCCCCCAAAGCGTTGTCGTACCCTCACCTGGACCCTAAACCGTCCCCGTCCCCTAACCCTAACCCTAGCCCGAACCCTAACCCTAACCCTTCCCCGAAGCCTGACCCTCAGCCGTCCCCTAATCCTAACCCGTACGCTGACACTAAACCGCGCCCTCACACGTACGCTCCCCCTAAAGCGTTGTCGTACCCTCACCTGGACGCTAAACCGTCCCCGTCCCCTAACCCTAACCCTAGCCCGAACCCTAACCCTAACCCTTCCCCGAAGCCTGACCCTCACCCGTCCCCTAATCCTAACCCGTACGCTGACACTAACCCGCGCCCTCACACGTACGCTCCCCCTAAAGCGTTGTCGTGCCCTCACCTGGACCCTAAACCGTCCCTGTCCCCTAACCCTAACCCTAGCCCGAACCCTAACCCTAACCCTTCCCCGAAGCCTGACCCTCACCCGTCCCCTAATCCTAACCCGTACGCTGACACTAACCCGCGCCCTCACACGTACGCTCCCCCAAAGCGTTGTCGTACCCTCACCTGGACCCTAAACCGTCCCTGTCCCCTAACCCTAACCCTAGCCCGAACCCTAACCCTAACCCTTCCCCGAAGCCTGACCCTCACCCGTCCCCTAATCCTAACCCGTACGCTGACACTAACCCGCGCCCTCACACGTACGCTCCCCCAAAGCGTTGTCGTACCCTCACCTGGACCCTAAACCGTCCCCGTCCCCTAACCCTAACCCTAGCCCGAACCCTAACCCTAACCCTTCCCCGAAGCCTGACCCTCACCCGTCCCCTAATCCTAACCCGTACGCTGACACTAACCCGCGCCCTCACACGTACGCTCCCCCTAAAGCGTTGTCGTGCCCTCAACTGGACCCTAAACCGTCCCTGTCCCCTAACCCTAACCCTAGCCCGAACCCTAACCCTAACCCTTCCCCGAAGCCTGACCCTCACCCGTCCCCTAATCCTAACCCGTACGCTGACACTAACCCGCGCCCTCACACGTACGCTCCCCCAAAGCGTTGTCGTACCCTCACCTGGACCCTAAACCGTCCCCGTCCCCTAACCCTAACCCTAGCCCGAACCCTAACCCTAACACTTCCCCGAAGCCTGACCCTCACCCGTCCCCTAATCCTAACCCGTACGCTGACACTAAACCGCGCCCTCACACGTACGCTCCCCCTAAAGCGTTGTCGTACCCTCACCTGGACGCTAAACCGTCCCCGTCTCCTAACCCTAACCCTAGCCCGAACCCTAACCCTAACCCTTCCCCGAAGCCTGACCCTCACCCGTCCCCTAATCCTAACCCATACGCTGACACTAACCCACGCCCTCACACGTACGCTCCCCCTAAAGCGTTGTCGTACCCTCACCTGGACCCTAAACCGTCCCCGTCCCCTAACCCTAACCCTAGCCCGAACCCTAACCCTAACCCTTCCCCGAAGCCTGACCCTCACTCGTCCCCTAATCCTAACCTGTACGCTGACACTAACCCGCGCCCTCACACGTACGCTCCCCCTAAAGCGTTGTCGTACCCTCACCTGGACCCTAAACCGTCCCCGTCCCCTAACCCTAACCCTAGCCCGAACCCTAACCCTAACCCTTCCCCGAAGCCTGACCCTCACCCGTCCCCTAATCCTAACCCGTACGCTGACACTAACACGCGCCCTCACACGTACGCTCCCCCAAAGCGTTGTCGTACCCTCACCTGGACCCTAAACCGTCCCCGTCCCCTAACCCTAACCCTAGCCCGAACCCTAACCCTAACCCTTCCCCGAAGCCTGACCCTCACCCGTCCCCTAATCCTAACCCATACGCTGACACTAACCCACGCCCTCACACGTACGCTCCCCATAAAGCGTTGTCGTACCCTCACCTGGACCCTAAACCGTCCCCGTCCCCTAACCCTAACCCTAGCCCGAACCCTAACCCTAACCCTTCCCCGAAGCCTGACCCTCACCCGTCCCCTAATCCTAACCCGTACGCTGACACTAACCCGCGCCCTCACACGTACGCTCCCTGTAAAGCGTTGTCGTACCCTCACCTGGACCCTAAACCGTCCCCGTCCCCTAACCCTAACCCTAGCCCGAACCCTAACCCTAACCCTTCCCCGAAGCCTGACCCTCACCCGTCCCCTAATCCTAACCCGTACGCTGACACTAACCCGCGCCCTCACACGTACGCTCCCCCTAAAGCGTTGTCGTACCCTCACCTGGACCCTAAACCGTCCCCGTCCCCTAACCCTAACCCTAGCCCGAACCCTAACCCTAACCCTTCCCCGAAGCCTGACCCTCACCCGTCCCCTAATCCTAACCCGTACGCTGACACTAACCCGCGCCCTCACACGTACGCTCCCCCTAAAGCGTTGTCGTACCCTCACCTGGACCCTAAACCGTCCCCGTCCCCTAACCCTAACCCTAGCCCGAACCCTAAACCTAACCCTTCCCCGAAGCCTGACCCTCACCTGTCCCCTAATCCTAACCTGTACGCTGACACTAACCCGCGCCCTCACACGTACGCTCCCCCTAAAGCGTTGTCGTACCCTCACCTGGACCCTAAACCGTCCCCGTCCCCTAACCCTAACCCTAGCCCGAACCCTAACCCTAACCCTTCCCCGAAGCCTGACCCTCACCCGTCCCCTAATCCTAACCCGTACGCTGACACTAACACGCGCCCTCACACGTACGCTCCCCCAAAGCGTTGTCATACCCTCACCTGGACCCTAAACCGTCCCCGTCCCCTAACCCTAACCCTAGCCCGAACCCTAACCCTAACCCTTCCCCGAAGCCTGACCCTCACCCGTCCCCTAATCCTAACCCTTACGCTGACACTAAACCGCGCCCTCACACGTACGCTCCCCCTAAAGCGTTGTCGTACCCTCACCTGGACGCTAAACCGTCCCCGTCCCCTAACCCTAACCCTAGCCCGAACCCTAACCCTAACCCTTCCCCGAAGCCTGACCCTCACCCGTCCCCTAATCCTAACCCATACGCTGACACTAACCCACGCCCTCACACGTACGCTCCCCCTAAAGCGTTGTCGTACCCTCACCTGGACCCTAAACCGTCCCCGTCCCCTAACCCTAACCCTAGCCCGAACCCTAACCCTAACCCTTCCCCGAAGCCTGACCCTCACCCGTCCCCTAATCCTAACCCATACGCTGACACTAACCCACGCCCTCACACGTACGCTCCCCCTAAAGCGTTGTCGTACCCTCACCTTGACCCTAAACCGTCCCCGTCCCCTAACCCTAACCCTAGCCCGAACCCTAACCCTAACCCTTCCCCGAAGCCTGACCCTCACCCGTCCCCTAATCCTAACCCGTAGGCTGACACTAACCCGCGCCCTCACACGTACGCTCCCCGTAAAGCGTTGTCGTACCCTCACCTGGACCCTAAACCGTCCCCGTTCCCTAACCCTAACCCTAGCCCGAACCCTAACCCTAACCCTTCCCAGAAGCCTGACCCTCACCCGTCCCCTAATCCTAACCCGTACGCTGACACTAACCCGCGCCCTCACACGTACGCTCCCCCTAAAGCGTTGTCGTACCCTCACCTGGACCCTAAACCGTCCCCGTCCCCTAACCCTAACCCTAGCCCGAACCCTAACCCTAACCCTTCCCCGAAGCCTGACCCTCACCCGTCCCCTAATCCTAACCCGTACGCTGACACTAACCCGCGCCCTCACACGTACGCTCCCCCTAAAGCGTTGTCGTACCCTCACCTGGACCCTAAACCGTCCCCGTCCCCTAACCCTAACCCTAGCCCGAACCCTAACCCTAACCCTTCCCCGAAGCCTGACCCTCACCCGTCCCCTAATCCTAACCCGTACGCTGACACTAACACGCGCCCTCACACGTACGCTCCCCCAAAGCGTTGTCGTACCCTCACCTGGACCCTAAACCGTCCCCGTCCCCTAACCCTAACCCTAGCCCGAACCCTAACCCTAACCCTTCCCCGAAGCCTGACCCTCACCCGTCCCCTAATCCTAACCCGTACGCTGACACTAAACCGCGCCCTCACACGTACGCTCCCCCTAAAGCGTTGTCGTACCCTCACCTGGACGCTAAACCGTCCCCGTCCCCTAACCCTAACCCTAGCCCGAACCCTAACCCTAACCCTTCCCCGAAGCCTGACCCTCACCCGTCCCCTAATCCTAACCCGTACGCTGACACTAACCCGCGCCCTCACACGTACGCTCCCCCTAAAGCGTTGTCGTGCCCTCACCTGGACCCTAAACCGTCCCTGTCCCCTAACCCTAACCCTAGCCCGAACCCTAACCCTAACCCTTCCCCGAAGCCTGACCCTCACCCGTCCCCTAAACCTAACCCGTACGCTGACACTAACCCGCGCCCTCACACGTACGCTCCCCCAAAGCGTTGTCGTACCCTCACCTGGACCCTAAACCGTCCCCGTCCCCTAACCCTAACCCTAGCCCGAACCCTAACCCTAACCCTTCCCCGAAGCCTGACCCTCACCCGTCCCCTAATCCTAACCCGTACGCTGACACTAACCCACGCCCTCACACGTACGCTCCCCCTAAAGCGTTGTCGTGCCCTCACCTGGACCCTAAACCGTCCCTGTCCCCTAACCCTAACCCTAGCCCGAACCCTAACCCTAACCCTTCCCCGAAGCCTGACCCTCACCCGTCCCATAATCCTAACCCGTACGCTGACACTAACCTGCGCCCTCACACGTACGCTCCCCCAAAGCGTTGTCGTACCCTCACCTGGACCCTAAACCGTCCCCGTCCCCTAACCCTAACCCTAGCCCGAACCCTAACCCTAACCCTTCCCCGAAGCCTGACCCTCACCCGTCCCCTAATCCTAACCCGTACGCTGACACTAAACCGCGCCCTCACACGTACGCTCCCCCTAAAGCGTTGTCGTACCCTCACCTGGACGCTAAACCGTCCCCGTCTCCTAACCCTAACCCTAGCCCGAACCCTAACCCTAACCCTTCCCCGAAGCCTGACCCTCACCCGTCCCCTAATCCTAACCCATACGCTGACACTAACCCACGCCCTCACACGTACGCTCCCCCTAAAGCGTTGTCGTACCCTCACCTGGACCCTAAACCGTCCCCGTCCCCTAACCCTAACCCTAGCCCGAACCCTAACCCTAACCCTTCCCCGAAGCCTGACCCTCACCCGTCCCCTAATCCTAACCCGTACGCTGACACTAACCCGCGCCCTCACACGTACGCTCCCCCTAAAGCGTTGTCGTACCCTCACCTGGACCCTAAACCGTCCCCGTCCCCTAACCCTAACCCTAGCCCGAACCCTAACCCTAACCCTTCCCCGAAGCCTGACCCTCACCCGTCCCCTAATCCTAACCCGTACGCTGACACTAACCCGCGCCCTCACACGTACGCTCCCCCTAAAGCGTTGTCGTACCCTCACCTGGACCCTAAACCGTCCCCGTCCCCTAACCCTAACCCTAGCCCGAACCCTAACCCTAACCCTTCCCCGAAGCCTGACCCTCACCCGTCCCCTAATCCTAACCCGTACGCTGACACTAACACGCGCCCTCACACGTACGCTCCCCCAAAGCGTTGTCGTACCCTCACCTGGACCCTAAACCGTCCCCGTCCCCTAACCCTAACCCTAGCCCGAACCCTAACCCTAACCCTTCCCCGAAGCCTGACCCTCACCCGTCCCCTAATCCTAACCCTTACGCTGACACTAAACCGCGCCCTCACACGTACGCTCCCCCTAAAGCTTTGTCGTACCCTCACATGGACGCTAAACCGTCCCCGTCCCCTAACCCTAACCCTAGCCCGAACCCTAACCCTAACCCTTCCCCGAAGCCTGACCCTCACCCATCCCCTAATCCTAACCCATACGCTGACACTAACCCACGCCCTCACACGTACGCTCCCCCTAAAGCGTTGTCGTACCCTCACCTGGACCCTAAACCGTCCCCGTCCCCTAACCCTAACCCTAGCCCGAACCCTAACCCTAACCCTTCCCCGAAGCCTGACCCTCACCCGTCCCCTAATCCTAACCCATACGCTGACACTAACCCACGCCCTCACACGTACGCTCCCCCTAAAGCGTTGTCGTACCCTCACCTGGACCCTAAACCGTCCCCGTCCCCTAACCCTAACCCTAGCCCGAACCCTAACCCTAACCCTTCCCCGAAGCCTGACCCTCACCCGTCCCCTAATCCTAACCCGTACGCTGACACTAACCCGCGCCCTCACACGTACGCTCCCCGTAAAGCGTTGTCGTACCCTCACCTGGACCCTAAACCGTCCCCGTTCCCTAACCCTAACCCTAGCCCGAACCCTAACCCTAACCCTTCCCAGAAGCCTGACCCTCACCCGTCCCCTAATCCTAACCCGTACGCTGACACTAACCCGCGCCCTCACACGTACGCTCCCCCTAAAGCGTTGTCGTACCCTCACCTGGACCCTAAACCGTCCCCGTCCCCTAACCCTAACCCTAGCCCGAACCCTAACCCTAACCCTTCCCCGAAGCCTGACCCTCACCCGTCCCCTAATCCTAACCCGTACGCTGACACTAACCCGCGCCCTCACACGTACGCTCCCCCTAAAGCGTTGTCGTACCCTCACCTGGACCCTAAACCGTCCCCGTCCCCTAACCCTAACCCTAGCCCGAACCCTAACCCTAACCCTTCCCCGAAGCCTGACCCTCACCCGTCCCCTAATCCTAACCTGTACGCTGACACTAACCCGCGCCCTCACACGTACGCTCCCCCTAAAGCGTTGTCGTACCCTCACCTGGACCCTAAACCGTCCCCGTCCCCTAACCCTAACCCTAGCCCGAACCCTATCCCTAACCCTTCCCCGAAGCCTGACCCTCACCCGTCCCCTAATCCTAACCCGTACGCTGACACTAACACGCGCCCTCACACGTACGCTCCCCCAAAGCGTTCTCGTACCCTCACCTGGACCCTCAACCGTCCCCGTCCCCTAACCCTAACCCTAGCCCGAACCCTAACCCTAACCCTTCCCCGAAGCCTGACCCTCAGCCGTCCCCTAATCCTAACCCGTACGCTGACACTAAACCGCGCCCTCACACGTACGCTCCCCCTAAAGCGTTGTCGTACCCTCACCTGGACGCTAAACCGTCCCCGTCCCCTAACCCTAACCCTAGCCCGAACCCTAACCCTAACCCTTCCCCGAAGCCTGACCCTCACCCGTCCCCTAATCCTAACCCGTACGCTGACACTAACCCGCGCCCTCACACGAACGCTCCCCCTAAAGCGTTGTCGTGCCCTCACCTGGACCCTAAACCGTCCCTGTCCCCTAACCCTAACCCTAGCCCGAACCCTAACCCTAACCCTTCCCCGAAGCCTGACCCTCACCCGTCCCCTAATCCTAACCCGTACGCTGACACTAACCCGCGCCCTCACACGTACGCTCCCCCAAAGCGTTGTCGTACCCTCACCTGGACCCTAAACCGTCCCCGTCCCCTAACCCTAACCCTAGCCCGAACCCTAACCCTAACCCTTCCCCGAAGCCTGACCCTCACCCGTCCCCTAATCCTAACCCGTACGCTGACACTAACCCGCGCCCTCACACGTACGCTCCCCCTAAAGCGTTGTCGTGCCCTCACCTGGACCCTAAACCGTCCCTGTCCCCTAACCCTAACCCTAGCCCGAACCCTAACCCTAACCCTTCCCCGAAGCCTGACCCTCACCCGTCCCCTAATCCTAACCCGTACGCTGACACTAACCCGCGCCCTCACACGTACGCTGCCCCAAAGCGTTGTCGTACCCTCACCTGGACCCTAAACCGTCCCTGTCCCCTAACCCTAACCCTAGCCCGAACCCTAACCCTAACCCTTCCCCGAAGCCTGACCCTCACCCGTCCCCTAATCCTAACCCGTACGCTGACACTAACCCGCGCCCTCACACGTACGCTCCCCCAAAGCGTTGTCGTACCCTCACCTGGACCCTAAACCGTCCCCGTCCCCTAACACTAACCCTAGCCCGAACCCTAACCCTAACCCTTCCCCGAAGCCTGACCCTCACCCGTCCCCTAATCCTAACCCGTACGCTGACACTAACCCACGCCCTCACACGTACGCTCCCCCTAAAGCGTTGTCGTGCCCTCAACTGGACCCTAAACCGTCCCTGTCCCCTAACCCTAACCCTAGCCCGAACCCTAACCCTAACCCTTCCCCGAAGCCTGACCCTCACCCGTCCCCTAATCCTAACCCGTACGCTGACACTAACCCGCGCCCTCACACGTACGCTCCCCCAAAGCGTTGTCGTACCCTCACCTGGACCCTAAACCGTCCCCGTCCCCTAACCCTAACCCTAGCCCGAACCCTAACCCTAACACTTCCCCGAAGCCTGACCCTCACCCGTCCCCTAATCCTAACCCGTACGCTGACACTAAACCGCGCCCTCACACGTACGCTCCCCCTAAAGCGTTGTCGTACCCTCACCTGGACGCTAAACCGTCCCCGTCTCCTAACCCTAACCCTAGCCCGAACCCTAACCCTAACCCTTCCCCGAAGCCTGACCCTCACCCGTCCCCTAATCCTAACCCATACGCTGACACTAACCCACGCCCTCACACGTACGCTCCCCCTAAAGCGTTGTCGTACCCTCACCTGGACCCTAAACCGTCCCCGTCCCCTAACCCTAACCCTAGCCCGAACCCTAACCCTAACACTTCCCCGAAGCCTGACCCTCACCCGTCCCCTAATCCTAACCTGTACGCTGACACTAACCCGCGCCCTCACACGTACGCTCCCCCTAAAGCGTTGTCGTACCCTCACCTGGACCCTAAACCGTCCCCGTCCCCTAACCCTAAACCTAGCCCGAACCCTAACCCTAACCCTTCCCCGAAGCCTGACCCTCACCCGTCCCCTAATCCTAACCCGTACGCTGACACTAACACGCGCCCTCACACGTACGCTCCCCCTAAAGCGTTGTCGTACCCTCACCTGGACCCTAAACCGTCCCCGTCCCCTAACCCTAACCCTAGCCCGAACCCTAACCCTAACCCTTCCCCGAAGCCTGACCCTCACCCGTCCCCTAATCCTAACCCGTACGCTGACACTAACCCGCGCCCTCACACGTACGCTCCCCCTAAAGCGTTGTCGTACCCTCACCTGGACCCTAAACCGTCCCCGTCCCCTAACCCTAACCCTAGCCCGAACCCTAACCCTAACCCTTCCCCGAAGCCTGACCCTCACCCGTCCCCTAATCCTAACCCGTACGCTGACACTAACACGCGCCCTCACACGTACGCTCCCCCAAAGCGTTGTCGTACCCTCACCTGGACCCTAAACCGTCCCCGTCCCCTAACCCTAACCCTAGCCCGAACCCTAACCCTAACCCTTCCCCGAAGCCTGACCCTCACCCGTCCCCTAATCCTAACCCATACGCTGACACTAACCCACGCCCTCACATGTACGCTCCCCCTAAAGCGTTGTCGTACCCTCACCTGGACCCTAAACCGTCCCCGTCCCCTAACCCTAACCCTAGGCCGAACCGTAACCCTAACCCTTCCCCGAAGCCTGACCCTCACCCGTCCCCTAATCCTAACCCATACGCTGACACTAACCCACGCCCTCACACGTACGCTCCCCCTAAAGCGTTGTCGTACCCTCACCTGGACCCTAAACCGTCCCCGTCCCCTAACCCTAACCCTAGCCCGAACCCTAACCCTAACCCTTCCCCGAAGCCTGACCCTCACCCGTCCCCTAATCCTAACCCATACGCTGACACTAACCCACGCCCTCACACGTACGCTCCCCCTAAAGCGTTGTCGTACCCTCACCTGGACCCTAAACCGTCCCCGTCCCCTAACCCTAACCCTAGCCCGAACCCTAACCCTAACCCTTCCCCGAAGCCTGACCCTCACCCGTCCCCTAATCCTAACCCGTACGCTGACACTAACCCGCGCCCTCACACGTACGCTCCCCGTAAAGCGTTGTCGTACCCTCACCTGGACCCTAAACCGTCCCCGTCCCCTAACCCTAACCCTAGCCCGAACCCTAACCCTAACCCTTCCCCGAAGCCTGACCCTCACCCGTCCCCTAATCCTAACCCGTACGCTGACACTAACCCGCGCCCTCACACGTACGCTCCCCCTAAAGCGTTGTCGTACCCTCACCTGGACCCTAAACCGTCCCCGTCCCCTAACCCTAACCCTAGCCCGAACCCTAACCCTAACCCTTCCCCGAAGCCTGACCCTCACCCGTCCCCTAATCCTAACCCGTACGCTGACACTAACCCACGCCCTCACACGTACGCTCCCCCTAAAGCGTTGTCGTGCCCTCAACTGGACCCTAAACCGTCCCTGTCCCCTAACCCTAACCCTAGCCCGAACCCTAACCCTAACCCTTCCCCGAAGCCTGACCCTCACCCGTCCCCTAATCCTAACCCGTACGCTGACACTAACCCGCGCCCTCACACGTACGCTCCCCCAAAGCGTTGTCGTACCCTCACCTGGACCCTAAACCGTCCCCGTCCCCTAACCCTAACCCTAGCCCGAACCCTAACCCTAACACTTCCCCGAAGCCTGACCCTCACCCGTCCCCTAATCCTAACCCGTACGCTGACACTAACCCGCGCCCTCACACGTACGCTCCCCCTAAAGCGTTGTCGTACCCTCACCTGGACCCTAAACCGTCCCCGTCCCCTAACCCTAAACCTAGCCCGAACCCTAACCCTAACCCTTCCCCGAAGCCTGACCCTCACCCGTCCCCTAATCCTAACCCGTACGCTGACACTAACACGCGCCCTCACACGTACGCTCCCCCTAAAGCGTTGTCGTACCCTCACCTGGACCCTAAACCGTCCCCGTCCCCTAACCCTAACCCTAGCCCGAACCCTAACCCTAACCCTTCCCCGAAGCCTGACCCTCACCCGTCCCCTAATCCTAACCCGTACGCTGACACTAACCCGCGCCCTCACACGTACGCTCCCCCTAAAGCGTTGTCGTACCCTCACCTGGACCCTAAACCGTCCCCGTCCCCTAACCCTAACCCTAGCCCGAACCCTAACCCTAACCCTTCCCCGAAGCCTGACCCTCACCCGTCCCCTAATCCTAACCCGTACGCTGACACTAACACGCGCCCTCACACGTACGCTCCCCCAAAGCGTTGTCGTACCCTCACCTGGACCCTAAACCGTCCCCGTCCCCTAACCCTAACCCTAGCCCGAACCCTAACCCTAACCCTTCCCCGAAGCCTGACCCTCACCCGTCCCCTAATCCTAACCCGTACGCTGACACTAACACGCGCCCTCACACGTACGCTCCCCCTAAAGCGTTGTCGTACCCTCACCTGGACCCTAAACCGTCCCCGTCCCCTAACCCTAACCCTAGCCCGAACCCTAACCCTAACCCTTCCCCGAAGCCTGACCCTCACCCGTCCCCTAATCCTAACCCGTACGCTGACACTAACCCGCGCCCTCACACGTACGCTCCCCCTAAAGCGTTGTCGTACCCTCACCTGGACCCTAAACCGTCCCCGTCCCCTAACCCTAACCCTAGCCCGAACCCTAACCCTAACCCTTCCCCGAAGCCTGACCCTCACCCGTCCCCTAATCCTAACCCGTACGCTGACACTAACACGCGCCCTCACACGTACGCTCCCCCAAAGCGTTGTCGTACCCTCACCTGGACCCTAAACCGTCCCCGTCCCCTAACCCTAACCCTAGCCCGAACCCTAACCCTAACCCTTCCCCGAAGCCTGACCCTCTCCCGTCCCCTAATCCTAACCCATACGCTGACACTAACCCACGCCCTCACATGTACGCTCCCCCTAAAGCGTTGTCGTACCCTCACCTGGACCCTAAACCGTCCCCGTCCCCTAACCCTAACCCTAGCCCGAACCCTAACCCTAACCCTTCCCCGAAGCCTGACCCTCACCCGTCCCCTAATCCTAACCCATACGCTGACACTAACCCACGCCCTCACACGTACGCTCCCCCTAAAGCGTTGTCGTACCCTCACCTGGACCCTAAACCGTCCCCGTCCCCTAACCCTAACCCTAGCCCGAACCCTAACCCTAACCCTTCCCCGAAGCCTGACCCTCACCCGTCCCCTAATCCTAACCCATACGCTGACACTAACCCACGCCCTCACACGTACGCTCCCCCTAAAGCGTTGTCGTACCCTCACCTGGACCCTAAACCGTCCCCGTCCCCTAACCCTAACCCTAGCCCGAACCCTAACCCTAACCCTTCCCCGAAGCCTGACCCTCACCCGTCCCCTAATCCTAACCCGTACGCTGACACTAACCCGCGCCCTCACACGTACGCTCCCCGTAAAGCGTTGTCGTACCCTCACCTGGACCCTAAACCGTCCCCGTTCCCTAACCCTATCCCTAGCCCGAACCCTAACCCTAACCCTTCCCAGAAGCCTGACCCTCACCCGTCCCCTAATCCTAACCCGTACGCTGACACTAACCCGCGCCCTCACACGTACGCTCCCCCTAAAGCGTTGTCGTACCCTCACCTGGACCCTAAACCGTCCCCGTCCCCTAACCCTAACCCTAGCCCGAACCCTAACCCTAACCCTTCCCCGAAGCCTGACCCTCACCCGTCCCCTAATCCTAACCCGTACGCTGACACTAACCCGCGCCCTCACACGTACGCTCCCCCTAAAGCGTTGTCGTACCCTCACCTGGACCCTAAACCGTACCCGTCCCCTAACCCTAACCCTAGCCCGAACCCTAACCCTAACCCTTCCCCGAAGCCTGACCCTCACCCGTCCCCTAATCCTAACCTGTACGCTGACACTAACCCGCGCCCTCACACGTACGCTCCCCCTAAAGCGTTGTCGTACCCTCACCTGGACCCTAAACCGTCCCCGTCCCCTAACCCTAACCCTAGCCCGAACCCTAACCCTAACCCTTCCCCGAAGCCTGACCCTCACCCGTCCCCTAATCCTAACCCGTACGCTGACACTAACACGCGCCCTCACACGTACGCTCCCCCAAAGCGTTGTCGTACCCTCACCTGGACCCTAAACCGTCCCCGTCCCCTAACCCTAACCCTAGCCCGAACCCTAACCCTAACCCTTCCCCGAAGCCTGACCCTCAGCCGTCCCCTAATCCTAACCCGTACGCTGACACTAAACCGCGCCCTCACACGTACGCTCCCCCTAAAGCGTTGTCGTACCCTCACCTGGACGCTAAACCGTCCCCGTCCCCTAACCCTAACCCTAGCCCGAACCCTAACCCTAACCCTTCCCCGAAGCCTGACCCTCACCCGTCCCCTAATCCTAACCCGTACGCTGACACTAACCCGCGCCCTCACACGTACGCTCCCCCTAAAGCGTTGTCGTGCCCTCACCTGGACCCTAAACCGTCCCCGTCCCCTAACCCTAACCCTAGCCCGAACCCTAACCCTAACCCTTCCCCGAAGCCTGACCCTCACCCGTCCCCTAATCCTAACCCGTACGCTGACACTAACACGCGCCCTCACACGTACGCTCCCCCAAAGCGTTGTCGTACCCTCACCTGGACCCTAAACCGTCCCCGTCCCCTAACCCTAACCCTAGCCCGAACCCTAACCCTAACCCTTCCCCGAAGCCTGACCCTCACCCGTCCCCTAATCCTAACCCGTACGCTGACACTAACCCGCGCCCTCACACGTACGCTCCCCCTAAAGCGTTGTCGTACCCTCACCTGGACCCTAAACCGTCCCCGTCCCCTAACCCTAACCCTAGCCCGAACCCTAACCCTAACACTTCCCCGAAGCCTGACCCTCACCCGTCCCCTAATCCTAACCCGTACGCTGACACTAACCCGCGCCCTCACACGTACGCTCCCCCTAAAGCGTTGTCGTACCCTCACCTGGACCCTAAACCGTCCCCGTCCCCTAACCCTAACCCTAGCCCGAACCCTAACCCTAACCCTTCCCCGAAGCCTGACCCTCACCCGTCCCCTAATCCTAACCCGTACGCTGACACTAACCCGCGCCCTCACGCGTACGCTCCCCCTAAAGCATTGTCGTACCCTCACCTGGACCCTAAACCGTCCCCGTCCCCTAACCCTAACCCTAGCCCGAACCCTAACCCTAACCCTTCCCCGAAGCCTGACCCTCACCCGTCCCCTGATCCTAACCCGTACGCTGACACTAACCCGCGCCCTCACACGTACGCTCCCCCTAAAGCGTTGTCGTACCCTCACCTGGACCCTAAACCGTCCCCGTCCCCTAACCCTAACCCTAGCCCGAACCCTAACCCTAACCCTTCCCCGAAGCCTGACCCTCACCCGTCCCCTAATCCTAACGCGTACGCTGACACTAACCCGCGCCCTCACACGTACGCTCCCCCTAAAGCGTTGTCGTACCCTCACCTGGACCCTAAACCGTCCCCGTCCCCTAACCCTAACCCTAGCCCGAACCCTAACCCTAACCCTTCCCCGAAGCCTGACCCTCACCCGTCCCCTAATCCTAACCCGTACGCTGACACTAACCCGCGCCCTCACACGTACGCTCCCCCTAAAGCGTTGTCGTACCCTCACCTGGACCCTAAACCGTCCCCGTCCCCTAACCCTAACCCTAGCCCGAACCCTAACCCTAACCCTTCCCCGAAGCCTGACCCTCACCCGTCCCCTAATCCTAACCCGTACGCTGACACTAACCCGCGCCCTCACACGTACACTCCCCCTAAACCGTTGTCGTACCCTCACCTGGACCCTAAACCGTCCCCGTCCCCTAACCCTAACCCTAGCCCGAACCCTAACCCTAACCCTTCCCCGAAGCCTGACCCTCACCCGTCCCCTAATCCTAACCCGTACGCTGACACTAACCCGCGCCCTCACACGTACGCTCCCCCTAAAGCGTTGTCGTACCCTCACCTGGACCCTAAACCGTCCCCGTCCCCTAACCCTAACCCTAGCCCGAACCCTAACCCTAACCCTTCCCCGAAGCCTGACCCTCACCCGTCCCCTAATCCTAACCCGTACGCTGACACTAACCCGCGCCCTCACACGTACGCTCCCCCTAAAGCGTTGTCGTACCCTCACCTGGACCCTAAACCGTCCCCGTCCCCTAACCCTAACCCTAGCCCGAACCCTAACCCTAACCCTTCCCCGAAGCCTGACCCTCACCCGTCCCCTAATCCTAACCCGTACGCTGACACTAACCCGCGCCCTCACACGTACGCTCCCCCTAAAGCGTTGTCGTACCCTCACCTGGACCCTAAACCGTCCCCGTCCCCTAACCCTAACCCTAGCCCGAACCCTAACCCTAACCCTTCCCCGAAGCCTGACCCTCACCCGTCCCCTAATCCTAACCCGTACGCTGACACTAACCCGCGCCCTCACACGTACGCTCCCCCTAAAGCGTTGTCGTACCCTCACCTGGACCCTACACCGTCCCCGTCCCCTAACCCTAAACCTAGCCCGAACCCTAACCCTAACCCTTCCCCGAAGCCTGACCCTCACCCGTCCCCTAATCCTAACCCGTACGCTGACACTAACCCGCGCCCTCACACGTACACTCCCCCTAAAGCGTTGTCGTACCCTCACCTGGACCCTAAACCGTCCCCGTCCCCTAACCCTAACCCTAGCCCGAACCCTAACCCTAACCCTTCCCCGAAGCCTGACCCTCAACCGTCCCCTAATCCTAACCCGTACGCTGACACTAAACCACGCCCTCACACGTACGCTCCCCCTAAAGCGTTGTCGAACCCTCACCTGGGCCCTAAACCGTCCCCGTCCCCTAACCCTAACCCTAGCCCGAACCCTAACCCTAACCCTTCCCCGAAGCCTGACCCTCACCAGTCCCCTAATCCTAACCCATACGCTGACACTAACCCGCGCCCTCACACGTACACTCCCCCTAAAGCGTTGTCGTACCCTCACCTGGACCTTAAACCGTCCCCGTCCCCTAACCCTAACCCTAGCCCGAACCCTAACCCTAACCCTTCCCCGAAGTCTGACCCTCAACCGTCCCCTAATCCTAACCCGTACGCTGACACTAACCCACGCCCTCACACGTACGCTCCCCCTAAAGCGTTGTCGAACCCTCACCTGGGCCCTAAACCGTCCCCGTCCCCTAACCCTAACCCTAGCCCGAACCCTAACCCTAACCCTTCCCCGAAGCCTGACCCTCACCCGACCCCTAATCCTAACCCGTACGCTGACACTAACCCGCGCCCTCACCCGTACGCTCCCCCTAAAGAGTTGTCGTACCCTCACCTGGACCCTAAACCGTCCCCGTCCCCTAACCCTAACCCTAGCCCGAACCCTAACCCTAACCCTTCCCCGAAGCCTGACCCTCACCCGTCCCATAATCCTAACCCGTAGGCTGACACTAACCCGCGCCCTCACACGTACGCTCCCCCTAAAGCGTTGTCGTACCCTCACCTGGACCCTAAACCGTCCCCGTCCCCTAACCCTAACCCTAGCCCGAACCCTAACCCTAACCCTTCCCCGAAGCCTGACCCTCACCCGTCCCCTAATCCTAACCCGTACGCTGACACTAACCCGCGCCCTCACACGTACGCTCCCCCTAAAGCGTTGTCGTACCCTCACCTGGACCCTAAACCGTCCCCGTCCCCTAACCCGAACCCTAGCCCGAACCCTGACCCTAACCCTTCCCCGAAGCCTGACCCGCACCCGTCCCCTAATCCTAACCAGTACGCTGACACTAACCCGCGCCCTCACACGTACGCTCCCCCTAAAGCGTTGTCGTACACTCACCTGGACCCTAAACCGTCCCCGTCCCCTAACCCTAACCCTAGCCCGAACCCTAACCCTAACACTTCGCCGAAGCCTGACCCTCACCCGTCCCCTACTCCTAACCCGTAGGCTGACACCAACCCGCGCCCTCAAACCTACGCTCCCCCTAAAGCGTTGTCGTACCCTCACCTGGACCCTAAACCGTCCCCGTCCCCTAACCCTAACCCTAGCCCGAACCCTAACCCTAACCCTTCCCCGAGGCCTGACCCTCACCCGTCCCCTAATCCTAACCCGTAGGCTGACACTAACCCGCGCCCTCACACGTATGCTCCCCCTAAAGCGTTGTCGTACCCTCACCTGGACCCTAAACCGTCCCCGTCCCCTAACCCTAACCCTAGCCCGAACCCTAACCCTAACCCTTCCCCGAAGCCTGACCCTCACCCGTCCCCTAATCCTAACCCGTACGCTGACATTAACCCGCGCCCTCACAGGTACGCTCCCCCTAAAGCGTTGTCGTACCCTCACCTGGACCCTAAACCGTCCCCGTCCCCTAACACTAACCCTAGCAGGAACCATAACCCCAACCCTTCCCCGAAGCCTGACCCTCACACGTCCCCTAATCCTAACCCGTACGCTGACACTAACCCACGCCCTCACACGTACGCATCCCCTAAAGCGTTGTCGTACCCTCACCTGGACCCTAAACCGTCCCCGTCCCCTAACCCTAACCCTAGCCCGAAATCTAACCCTAACCCTTCCCCGAAGCCTGACCCTCACCCGTCCCCTAATCCTAACCCGTACGCTGACACTAACCCGCACCCTCACACGTACGCTCCCCCTAAAGCGTTGTCGTACCCTCACCTGGACCCTAAACCGTCCCCGTCCCCTAACCCTAACCCTAGCCCGAACCCTAACCCTAACCCTTCCCCGAAGCCTGACCCTCACCCGTCCCCTAATCCTAACCCGTACGCTGACACTAACCCGCGCCCTCACACGTACGCTCCCCCTAAAGCGTTGTCGTACCCTCACCTGGACCCTAAACCGTCCCCGTCCCCTAACCCTAACCCTAGCCCGAACCCTAACCCTAACCCTTCCCCGAAGCCTGACCCTCACCCGTCCCCTAATCCTAACCCGTACGCTGACACTAACCCGCGCCCTCACACGTACGCTCCCCCTAAAGCGTTGTCGTACCCTCACCTGGACCCTAAACCGTCCCCGTCCCCTAACCCTAACCCTAGCCCGAACCCTAACCCTAGCCCTTCCCCGAAGCCTGACCCTCACCCGTCCCCTAATCCTAACCCGTACGCTGACACTAACCCGCGCCCTCACACGTACGCTCCCCCTAAAGCGTTGTCGTACCCTCACCTGGACCCTAAACCGTCCCCGTCCCCTAACCCTAACCCTAGCCCGAACCCTAACCCTAACCCTTCCCCGAAGCCTGACCCTCACCCGTCCCCTAATCCTAACCCGTACGCTGACACTAACCCGCGCCCTCACACGTACACTCCCCCTAAAGCGTTGTCGTACCCTCACCTGGACCCTAAACCATCCCCGTCCCCTAACCCTAACCCTAGCCCGAACCCTAACCCTAACCCTTCCCCGAAGCCTGACCCTCACCCGTCCCCTAATCCTAACCCGTACGCTGACACTAACCCGCGCCCTCACACGTACGCTCCCCCTAAAGCGTTGTCGTACCCTCACCTGGACCCTAAACCGTCCCCGTCCCCTAACCCTAAAACTAGCCCGAACCTTAACCCTAACCCTTCCACGAAGCCTGACCCTCACCCGTCCCCTAATCCTAACCCGTACGCTGACACTAACCCGCGCCCTCACACGTACGCTCCCCCTAAAGCGTTGTCGTACCCTCACCTGGACCCTAAACCGTCCCCGTCCCCTAACCCTAAACCTAGCCCGAACCCTAACCCTAACCCTTCCCCGAAGCCTGACCCTCACCCGTCCCCTAATCCTAACCCGTACGCTGACACTAACCCGCGCCCTCACACGTACACTCCCCCTAAAGCGTTGTCGTACCCTCACCTGGACCCTAAACCGTCCCCGTCCCCTAACCCTAACCCTAGGCCGAACCCTAACCCTAACCCTTCCCCGAAGCCTGACCCTCAACCGTCCCCTAATCCTAACCCGTACGCTGACACTAACCCACGCCCTCACACGTACGCTCCCCCTAAAGCGTTGTCGAACCCTCACCTGGGCCCTAAACCGTCCCCATCCCCTAACCCTAACCCTAGCCCGAACCCTAACCCTAACCCTTCCCCGAAGCCTGACACTCACCCGACCCCAAATCCTAAACCGTACGCTGACACTAACCCGCGCCCTCACCCGTACGCTCCCCCTAAAGAGTTGTCGTACCCTCACCTGGACCCTAAACCGTCCCCGTCCCCTAACCCTAACCCTAGCCCGAACCCTAACCCTAACCCTTCCCCGAAGCCTGACCCTCACCCGTCCCCTAATCCTAACCCGTATGCTGACACTAACCCGCGCCCTCACACGTACGCTCCCCCTAAAGCGTTGTCGTACCCTCACCTGGACCCTAAACCGTCCCCGTCCCCTAACCCTAACCCTAGCCCGAACCCTAACCCTAAACCTTCCCCGAAGCCTGACCCTCACCCGTCCCCTAATCCTAACCCGTACGCTGACACTAACCCGCGCCCTCACACGTACGCTCCCCCTAAAGCGTTGTCGTACCCTCACCTGGACCCTAAACCGTCCCCGTCCCCTAACCCGAACCCTAGCCCGAACCCTAACCCTAACCCTTCCCCGAAGCCTGACCCGCACCCGTCCCCTAATCCTAACCCGTACGCTGACACTAACCCGCGCCCTCACACGTACGCTCCCCCTAAAGCGTTGTCGTACACTCACCTGGACCCTAAACCGTCCCCGTCCCCTAACCCTAACCCTAGCCCGAACCCTAACCCTAACCCTTCCCCGAAGCCTGACCCTCACCCGTCCCCTACTCCTAACCCGTAGGCTGACACTAACCCGCGCCCTCAAACCTACGCTCCCCCTAAAGCGTTGTCGTACCCTCACCTGGACCCTAAACCGTCCCCGTCCCCTAACCCTAACCCTAGCCCGAACCCTAACCCTAACCCTTCCCCGAAGCCTGACCCTCACCCGTCCCCTAATCCTAACCCGTAGGCTGAAACTAACCCGCGCCCTCACACGTACGCTCCCCCTAAAGCGTTGTCGTACCCTCACCTGGACCCTAAACCGTCCCCGTCCCCTAACCCTAACCCTAGCCCGAACCCTAACCCTAACACTTCCCCGAAGCCTGACCCTCACCCGTCCCATAATCCTAACTCGTACGCTGACATTAACCCGCGCCCTCACAGGTACGCTGCCCCTAAAGCGTTGTCGTACCCTCACCTGGACCCTAAACCGTCCCCGTCCCCTAACACTAACCCTAGCAGGAACCCTAACCCTAACCCTTCCCCGAAGCCTGACCCTCACCCGTCCCCTAATCCTAACCCGTACGCTGACACTAACCCGCGCCCTCACACGTACGCACCCCCTAAAGAGTTGTCGTACCCTCACCTGGACCCTAAACCGTCCCCGTCCCCTAACCCTAAAACTAGCCCGAACCTTAACCCTAACCCTTCCACGAAGCCTGACCCTCACCCGTCCCCTAATCCTAACCCGTACGCTGACACTAACCCGCGCCCTCACACGTACGCTCCCCCTAAAGCGTTGTCGTACCCTCACCTGGACCCTAAACCGTCCCCGTCCCCTAACCCTAAACCTAGCCCGAACCCTAACCCTAACCCTTCCCCGAAGCCTGACCCTCACCCGTCCCCTAATCCTAACCCGTACGCTGACACTAACCCGCGCCCTCACACGTACACTCCCCCTAAAGCGTTGTCGTACCCTCACCTGGACCCTAAACCGTCCCCGTCCCCTAACCCTAACCCTAGCCCGAACCCTAACCCTAACACTTCCCCGAAGCCTGACCCTCAACCGTCCTCTAATCCTAACCCGTACGCTGACACTAACCCACGCCCTCACACGTACGCTCCCCCTAAAGCGCTGTCGAACCCTCACCTGGGCCCTAAACCGTCCCCATCCCCTAACCCTAACCCTAGCCCGAACCCTAACCCTAACCCTTCCCCGAAGCCTGACACTCACCCGACCCCAAATCCTAAACCGTACGCTGACACTAACCCGCGCCCTCACCCGTACGCTCCCCCTAAAGAGTTGTCGTACCCTCACCTGGACCCTAAACCGTCCCCGTCCCCTAACCCTAACCCTAGCCCGAACCCTAACCCTAACCCTTCCCCGAAGCCTGACCCTCACCCGTCCCCTAATCCTAACCCGTACGCTGACACTAACCCGCGCCCTCACACGTACGCTCCCCCTAAAGCGTTGTCGTACCCTCACCTGGACCCTAAACCGTCCCCGTCCCCTAACCCTAACCCTAGCCCGAACCCTAACCCTAAACCTTCCCCGAAGCCTGACCCTCACCCGTCCCCTACTCCTAACCCGTAGGCTGACACTAACCCGCGCCCTCAAACCTACGCTCCCCCTAAAGCGTTGTCGTACCCTCACCTGGACCCTAAACCGTCCCCGTCCCCTAACCCTAACCCTAGCCCGAACCCTAACCCTAACCCTTCCCCGAAGCCTGACCCTCACCCGTCCCCTAATCCTAACCCGTAGGCTGAAACTAACCCGCGCCCTCACACGTACGCTCCCCCTAAAGCGTTGTCGTACCCTCACCTGGACCCTAAACCGTCCCCGTCCCCTAACCCTAACCCTAGCCCGAACCCTAACCCTAACACTTCCCCGAAGCCTGACCCTCACCCGTCCCATAATCCTAACTCGTACGCTGACATTAACCCGCGCCCTCACAGGTACGCTGCCCCTAAAGCGTTGTCGTACCCTCACCTGGACCCTAAACCGTCCCCGTCCCCTAACACTAACCCTAGCAGGAACCCTAACCCTAACACTTCCCCGAAGCCTGACCCTCACCCGTCCCCTAATCCTAACCCGTACGCTGACACTAACCCGCGCCCTCACACGTACGCACCCCCTAAAGAGTTGTCGTACCCTCACCTGGACCCTAAACCGTCCCCGTCCCCTAACCCTAACCCTAGCCCGAACCCTAACCCTAACCCTTCCCCGAAGCCTGACCCTCACCCGTCCCCTAATCCTAACCCGTACGCTGACACTAACCCGCGCCCTCACACGTACGCTCCCCCTAAAGCGTTGTCGTACCCTCACCTGGACCCTAAACCGTCCCCGTCCCCTAACCCTAACCCTAGCCCGAACCCTAACCCTAACCCTTCCCCGAAGCCTGACCCTCACCCGTCCCCTAATCCTAACCCGTACGCTGACACTAATCCGCGCCCTCACACGTACGCTCCCCCTAAAGCGTTGTCGTACCCTCACCTGGACCCTAAACCGTCCCCGTCCCCTAACCCTAACCCTAGCCCGAACCCTAACCCTAACCCTTCCCCGAAGCCTGACCCGCACCCGTCCCCTAATCCTAACCAGTACGCTGACACTAACCCGCGCCCTCACACGTACGCTCCCCCTAAAGCGTTGTCGTACACTCACCTGGACCCTAAACCGTCCCCGTCCCCTAACCCTAACCGTAGCCCGAACCCTAACCCTAACCCTTCCCCGAAGCCTGACCCTCACCCGTCCCCTACTCCTAACCCGTAGGCTGACACTAACCCGCGCCCTCAAACCTACGCTCCCCCTAAAGCGTTGTCGTACCCTCACCTGGACCCTAAACCGTCCCCGTCCCCTAACCCTAACCCTAGCCCGAACCCTAACCCTAACCCTTCCCCGAAGCCTGACCCTCACCCGTCCCCTAATCCTAACCCGTAGGCTGACACTAACCCGCGCCCTCACACGTACGCTCCCCCTAAAGCGTTGTCGTACCCTCACCTGGACCCTAAACCGTCCCCGTCCCCTAACCCTAACCCTAGCCCGAACCCTAACCCTAACCCTTCCCCGAAGCCTGACCCTCACCCGTCCCCTAATCCTAACCCGTACGCTGACATTAACCCGCGCCCTCACAGGTACGCTCCCCCTAAAGCGTTGTCGTACCCTCACCTGGACCCTAAACCGTCCCCATCCCCTAACACTAACCCTAGCAGGAACCCTAACCCTAACCCTTCCCCGAAGCCTGACCCTCACCCGTCCCCTAATCCTAACCCGTACGCTGACACTAACCCACGCCCTCACACGTACGCATCCCCTAAAGCGTTGTCGTACCCTCACCTGGACCCTAAACCGTCCCCGTCCCCTAACCCTAACCCTAGCCCGAAATCTAACCCTAACCCTTCCCCGAAGCCTGACCCTCACCCGTCCCCTAATCCTAACCCGTACGCTGACACTAACCCGCGCCCTCACACGTACGCTCCCCCTAAAGCGTTGTCGTACCCTCACCTGGACCCTAAACCGTCCCCGTCCCCTAACCCTAACCCTAGCCCGAACCCTAACCCTAACCCTTCCCCGAAGCCTGACCCTCACCCGTCCCCTAATCCTAACCCATACGCTGACACTAACCCGCGCCCTCACACGTACACTCCCCCTAAAGCGTTGTCGTACCCTCACCTGGACCTTAAACCGTCCCCGTCCCCTAACCCTAACCCTAGCCCGAACCCTAACCCTAACCCTTCCCCGAAGTCTGACCCTCAACCGTCCCCTAATCCTAACCCGTACGCTGACACTAACCCACGCCCTCACACGTACGCTCCCCCTAAAGCGTTGTCGAACCCTCACCTGGGCCCTAAACCGTCCCCGTCCCCTAACCCTAACCCTAGCCCGAACCCTAACCCTAACCCTTCCCCGAAGCCTGACCCTCACCCGACCCCTAATCCTAACCCGTACGCTGACACTAACCCGCGCCCTCACCCGTACGCTCCCACTAAAGAGTTGTCGTACCCTCACCTGGACCCTCAACAGTCCCCGTCCCCTAACCCTAACCCTAGCCCGAACCCTAACCCTAACCCTTCCCCGAAGCCTGACCCTCACCCGTCCCCTAATCCTAACCCGTACGCTGACACTAACCCGCGCCCTCACACGTACGCTCCCCCTAAAGCGTTGTCGTACCCTCACCTGGACCCTAAACCGTCCCCGTCCCCTAACCCTAACCCTAGCCCGAACCCAAACCCTAACCCTTCCCCGAAGCCTGACCCTCACCCGTCCCCTAATCCTAACCCGTACGCTGACACTAACCCGCGCCCTCACACGTACGCTCCCCCTAAAGCGTTGTCGTACCCTCACCTGGACCCTAAACCGTCCCCGTCCCCTAACCCGAACCCTAGCCCGAACCCTAACCCTAACCCTTCCCCGAAGCCTGACCCGCACCCGTCCCCTAATCCTAACCAGTACGCTGACACTAACCCGCGCCCTCACACGTACGCTCCCCCTAAAGCGTTGTCGTACACTCACCTGGACCCTAAACCGTCCCTGTCCCCTAACCCTAACCCTAGCCCGAACCCTAACCCTAACACTTCGCCGAAGCCTGACCCTCACCCGTCCCCTACTCCTAACCCGTAGGCTGACACTAACCCGCGCCCTCAAACCTACGCTCCCCCTAAAGCGTTGTCGTACCCTCACCTGGACCCTAAACCGTCCCCGTCCCCTAACCCTAACCCTAGCCCGAACCCTAACCCTAACCCTTCCCCGAAGCCTGACCCTCACCCTTCCCCTAATCCTAACCCGTAGGCTGACACTAACCCGCGCCCTCACACGTACGCTCCCCCTAAAGCGTTGTCGTACCCTCACCTGGACCCTAAACCGTCCCCGTCCCCTAACCCTAACCCTAGCCCGAACCCTAACCCTAACCCTTCCCCGAAGCCTGACCCTCACCCGTCCCCTAATCCTAACCCGTACGCTGACATTAACCCGCGCCCTCACAGGTACGCTCCCCCAAAGCGTTGTCGTACCCTCACCTGGACCCTAAACCGTCCCCGTCCCCTAACACTAACCCTAGCAGGAACCCTAACCCTAACCCTTCCCCGAAGCCTGACCCTCACCCGTCCCCTAATCCTAACCCGTACGCTGACACTAACCCACGCCCTCACACGTACGCATCCCCTAAAGCGTTGTCGTACCCTCACCTGGACCCTAAACCGTCCCCGTCCCCTAACCCTAACCCTAGCCCGAAATCTAACCCTAACCCTTCCCCGAAGCCTGACCCTCACCCGTCCCCTAATCCTAACCCGTACGCTGACACTAACCCGCGCCCTCACACGTACGCTCCCCCTAAAGCGTTGTCGTACCCTCACCTGGACCCTAAACCGTCCCCGTCCCCTAACCCTAACCCTAGCCCGAACCCTAACCCTAACCCTTCCCCGAAGCCTGACCCTCACCCGTCCCCTAATCCTAACCCGTACGCTGACACTAACCCGCGCCCTCACACGTACGCTCCCCCTAAAGCATTGTCGTACCCTCACCTGGACCCTAAACCGTCCCCGTCCCCTAACCCTAACCCTAGCCCGAACCCTAACCCTAACCCTTCCCCGAAGCCTGACCCTCACCCGTCCCCTAATCCTAACCCGTACGCTGACACTAATCCGCGCCCTCACACGTACGCTCCCCCTAAAGCGTTGTCGTACCCTCACCTGGACCCTAAACCGTCCCCGTCCCCTAACCCTAACCCTAGCCCGAACCCTAACCCTAACCCTTCCCCGAAGCCTGACCCGCACCCGTCCCCTAATCCTAACCCGTACGCTGACACTAACCCGCGCCCTCACACGTACGCTCCCCCTAAAGCGTTGTCGTACACTCACCTGGACCCTAAACCGTCCCCGTCCCCTAACCCTAACCCTAGCCCGAAACCTAACCCTAACCCTTCCCCGAAGCCTGACCCTCACCCGTCCCCTACTCCTAACCCGTAGGCTGACACTAACCCGCGACCTCAAACCTACGCTCCCCCTAAAGCGTTGTCGTACCCTCACCTGGACCCTAAACCGTCCCCGTCCCCTAACCCTAACCCTAGCCCGAACCCTAACCCTAACCCTTCCCCGAAGCCTGACCCTCACCCGTCCCCTAATCCTAACCCGTAGGCTGACACTAACCCGCGCCCTCACACGTACGCTCCCCCTAAAGCGTTGTCGTACCCTCACCTGGACCCTAAACCGTCCCCGTCCCCTAACCCTAACCCTAGCCCGAACCCTAACCCTAACCCTTCCCCGAAGCCTGACCCTCACCCGTCCCCTAATCCTAACCCGTACGCTGACATTAACCCGCGCCCTCACAGGTACGCTCCCCCTAAAGCGTTGTCGTACCCTCACCTGGACCCTAAACCGTCCCCATCCCCTAACACTAACCCTAGCAGGAACCCTAACCCTAACCCTTCCCCGAAGCCTGACCCTCACCCGTCCCCTAATCCTAACCCGTACGCTGACACTAACCCACGCCCTCACACGTACGCATCCCCTAAAGCGTTGTCGTACCCTCACCTGGACCCTAAACCGTCCCCTTCCCCTAACCCTAACCCTAGCCCGAAATCTAACCCTAACCCTTCCCCGAAGCCTGACCCTCACCCGTCCCCTAATCCTAACCCGTACGCTGACACTAACCCGCGCCCTCACACGTACGCTCCCCCTAAAGCGTTGTCGTACCCTCACCTGGACCCTAAACCGTCCCCGTCCCCTAACCCTAACCCTAGCCCGAACCCTAACCCTAACCCTTCCCCGAAGCCTGACCCTCACCCGTTCCCTAATCCTAACCCATACGCTGACACTAACCCGCGCCCTCACACGTACACTCCCCCTAAAGCGTTGTCGTACCCTCACCTGGACCTTAAACCGTCCCCGTCCCCTAACCCTAACCCTAGCCCGAACCCTAACCCTAACCCTTCCCCGAAGTCTGACCCTCAACCGTCCCCTAATCCTAACCCGTACGCTGACACTAACCCACGCCCTCACACGTACGCTCCCCCTAAAGCGTTGTCGAACCCTCACCTGGGCCCTAAACCGTCCCCGTCCCCTAACCCTAACCCTAGCCCGAACCCTAACCCTAACCCTTCCCCGAAGCCTGACCCTCACCCGACCCCTAATCCTAACCCGTACGCTGACACTAACCCGCGCCCTCACCCGTACGCTCCCCCTAAAGAGTTGTCGTACCCTCACCTGGACCCTCAACCGTCCCCGTCCCCTAACCCTAACCCTAGCCCGAACCCTAACCCTAACCCTTCCCCGAAGCCTGACCCTCACCCGTCCCCTAATCCTAACCCGTACGCTGACACTAACCCGCGCCCTCACACGTACGCTCCCCCTAAAGCGTTGTCGTACCCTCACCTGGACCCTAAACCGTCCCCGTCCCCTAACCCTAACCCTAGCCCGAACCCTAACCCTAACCCTTCCCCGAAGCCTGACCCTCACCCGTCCCCTAATCCTAACCCGTACGCTGACACTAACCCGCGCCCTCACACGTAAGCTCCCCCTAAAGCGTTGTCGTACCCTCACCTGGACCCTAAACCGTCCCCGTCCCCTAACCCGAACCCTAGCCCGAACCCTAACCCTAACCCTTCCCCGAAGCCTGACCCGCACCCGTCCCCTAATCCTAACCAGTACGCTGACACTAACCCGCGCCCTCACACGTACGCTCCCCCTAAAGCGTTGTCGTACACTCACCTGGACCCTAAACCGTCCCTGTCCCCTAACCCTAACCCTAGCCCGAACCCTAACCCTAACACTTCGCCGAAGCCTGACCCTCACCCGTCCCCTACTCCTAACCCGTAGGCTGACACTAACCCGCGCCCTCAAACCTACGCTCCCCCTAAAGCGTTGTCGTACCCTCACCTGGACCCTAAACCGTCCCCGTCCCCTAACCCTAACCCTAGCCCGAACCCTAACCCTAACCCTTCCCCGAAGCCTGACCCTCACCCGTCCCCTAATCCTAACCCGTACGCTGACATTAACCCGCGCCCTCACAGGTACGCTCCCCCTAAAGCGTTGTCGTACCCTCACCTGGACCCTAAACCGTCCCCATCCCCTAACACTAACCCTAGCAGGAACCCTAACCCTAACCCTTCCCCGAAGCCTGACCCTCACCCGTCCCCTAATCCTAACCCGTACGCTGACACTAACCCACGCCCTCACACGTACGCATCCCCTAAAGCGTTGTCGTACCCTCACCTGGACCCTAAACCGTCCCCTTCCCCTAACCCTAACCCTAGCCCGAAATCTAACCCTAACCCTTCCCCGAAGCCTGACCCTCACCCGTCCCCTAATCCTAACCCGTACGCTGACACTAACCCGCGCCCTCACACGTACGCTCCCCCTAAAGCGTTGTCGTACCCTCACCTGGACCCTAAACCGTCCCCGTCCCCTAACCCTAACCCTAGCCCGAACCCTAACCCTAACCCTTCCCCGAAGCCTGACCCTCACCCGTCCCCTAATCCTAACCCATACGCTGACACTAACCCGCGCCCTCACACGTACACTCCCCCTAAAGCGTTGTCGTACCCTCACCTGGACCTTAAACCGTCCCCGTCCCCTAACCCTAACCCTAGCCCGAACCCTAACCCTAACCCTTCCCCGAAGTCTGACCCTCAACCGTCCCCTAATCCTAACCCGTACGCTGACACTAACCCACGCCCTCACACGTACGCTCCCCCTAAAGCGTTGTCGAACCCTCACCTGGGCCCTAAACCGTCCCCGTCCCCTAACCCTAACCCTAGCCCGAACCCTAACCCTAACCCTTCCCCGAAGCCTCACCCTCACCCGACCCCTAATCCTAACCCGTACGCTGACACTAACCCGCGCCCTCACCCGTACGCTCCCCCTAAAGAGTTGTCGTACCCTCACCTGGACCCTCAACCGTCCCCGTCCCCTAACCCTAACCCTAGCCCGAACCCTAACCCTAACCCTTCCCCGAAGCCTGACCCTCACCCGTCCCCTAATCCTAACCCGTACGCTGACACTAACCCGCGCCCTCACACGTACGCTCCCCCTAAAGCGTTGTCGTACCCTCACCTGGACCCTAAACCGTCCCCGTCCCCTAACCCTAACCCTAGCCCGAACCCTAACCCTAACCCTTCCCCGAAGCCTGACCCTCACCCGTCCCCTAATCCTAACCCGTACGCTGACACTAACCCGCGCCCTCACACGTAAGCTCCCCCTAAAGCGTTGTCGTACCCTCACCTGGACCCTAAACCGTCCCCGTCCCCTAACCCGAACCCTAGCCCGAACCCTAACCCTAACCCTTCCCCGAAGCCTGACCCGCACCCGTCCCCTAATCCTAACCAGTACGCTGACACTAACCCGCGCCCTCACACGTACGCTCCCCCTAAAGCGTTGTCGTACACTCACCTGGACCCTAAACCGTCCCTGTCCCCTAACCCTAACCCTAGCCCGAACCCTAACCCTAACACTTCGCCGAAGCCTGACCCTCACCCGTCCCCTACTCCTAACCCGTAGGCTGACACTAACCCGCGCCCTCAAACCTACGCTCCCCCTAAAGCGTTGTCGTACCCTCACCTGGACCCTAAACCGTCCCCGTCCCCTAACCCTAACCCTAGCCCGAACCCTAACCCTAACCCTTCCCCGAAGCCTGACCCTCACCCGTCCCCTAATCCTAACCCGTAGGCTGACACTAACCCGCGCCCTCACACGTACGCTCCCCCTAAAGCGTTGTCGTACCCTCACCTGGACCCTAAACCGTCCCCGTCTCCTAACCCTAACCCTAGCCCGAACCATAACCCTAACCCTTCCCCGAAGCCTGACCCTCACCCGTCCCCTAATCCTAACCCGTACGCTGACATTAACCCGCGCCCTCACAGGTACGCTCCCCCAAAGCGTTGTAGTACCCTCACCTGGACCCTAAACCGTCCCCGTCCCCTAACACTAACCCTAGCAGCAACCCTAACCCTAACCCTTCCCCGAAGCCTGACCCTCACCCGTCCCCTAATCCGAACCCGTAGGCTGACACTAACCCGCGCCCTCACCCGTACGCTCCCCCTAAAGCGTTGTCGTACCCTCACCTGGACCCTAAACCGTACCCGTCCCCTAACCCTAACCCTAGCCCGAACCCTAACCCTAACCCTTCCCCGAAGCCTGACCCTCACCCGTCCCCTAATCCTAACCCGTAGGCTGTCACTAACCCGCGCCCTCACACGTACGCTCCCCCTAAAGCGTTGTCGTACCCTCACCTGGACCCTAAACCGTCCCCGTCCCCTAACCCTAACCCTAGCCCGAACCCTAACCCTAACCCTTCCCCGAAGCCTGACCCTCACCCGTCCCCTAATCCTAACCCGTACGCTGACATTAACCCACGCCCTCACAGGTACGCTCCCCCTAAAGCGTTGTCGTACCCTCACCTGGACCCTAAACCGTCCCCGTCCCCTAACACTAACCCTAGCAGGAACCCTAACCCTAACCCTTCCCCGAAGCCTGACCCTCACCCGTCCCCTAATCCTAACCCGTACGCTGACACTAACCCACGCCCTCACACGTACGCATCCCCTAAAGCGTTGTCGTACCCTCACCTGGACCCTAAACCGTCCCCGTCCCCTAACCCTAACCCTAGCCCGAAATCTAACCCTAACCCTTCCCCGAAGCCTGACCCTCACCCGTCCCCTAATCCTAACCCGTACGCTGACACTAACCCGCACCCTCACACGTACGCTCCCCCTAAAGCGTTGTCGTACCCTCACCTGGACCCTAAACCGTCTCGTCCCCTAACCCTAGCCCAAACCCTAACCCTAACCCTTCCCCGAAGCCTGACCCTCACCCGTCCCCTAATCCTAACCCGTACGCTGACACTAACCCGCGCCCTCACACGTACGCTCCCCCTAAAGCGTTGTCGTACCCTCACCTGGACCCTAAACCGTCCCCGTCCCCTAACCCTAACCCTAGCCCGAACCCTAACCCTAACCCTTCCCCAAAGCCTGACCCTCACCCGTCCCCTAATCCTAACCCGTACGCTGACACTAACCCGCGCCCTCACACGTACGCTCCCCCTAAAGCGTTGTCGTACCCTCACCTGGACCCTAAACCGTCCCCGTCCCCTAACCCTAACCCTAGCCCGAACCCTAACCCTAGCCCTTCCCCGAAGCCTGACCCTCACCCGTCCCCTAATCCTAACCCGTACGCTGACACTAACCCGCGCCCTCACACGTACGCTCCCCCTAAAGCGTTGTCGTACCCTCACCTGGACCCTAAACCGTCCCCGTACCCTAACCCTAACCCTAGCCCGAACCCTAACCCTAACCCTTCCCCGAAGCCTGACCCTCACCCGTCCCCTAATCCTAACCCGTACGCTGACACTAACCCGCGCCCTCACACGTACACTCCCCCTAAAGCGTTGTCGTAGCCTCACCTGGACCTTAAACCGTCCCCGTCCCCTAACCCTAACCCTAGCCCGAACCCTAACCCTAACCCTTCCCCGAAGTCTGACCCTCAACCGTCCCCTAATCCTAACCCGTACGCTGACACTAACCCACGCCCTCACATGTACGCTCCCCCTAAAGCGTTGTCGAACCCTCACCTGGGCCCTAAACCGTCCCCGTCCCCTAACCCTAACCCTAGCCCGAACCCTAACCCTAACCCTTCCCCGAAGCCTGACCCTCACCCGACCCCTAATCCTAACCCGTACGCTGACACTAACCCGCGCCCTCACCCGTACGCTCCCCCTAAAGAGTTGTCGTACCCTCACCTGGACCCTAAACCGTCCCCGTCCCCTAACCCTAACCCTAGCCCGAACCCTAACCCTAACCCTTCCCCGAAGCCTGACCCTCACCCGTCCCCTAATCCTAACCCGTACGCTGACACTAACCCGCGCCCTCACACGTACGCTCCCCCTAAAGCGTTGTCGTACCCTCACCTGGACCCTAAACCGTCCCCGTCCCCTAACCCTAACCCTAGCCCGAACCCTAACCCTAACCCTTCCCCGAAGCCTGACCCTCACCCGTCCCCTAATCCTAACCCGTACGCTGACACTAACCCGCGCCCTCACACGTACGCTCCCCCTAAAGCGTTGTCGTACCCTCACCTGGACCCTAAACCGTCCCCGTCCCCTAACCCGAACCCTAGCCCGAACCCTAACCCTAACCCTTCCCCGAAGCCTGACCCGCACCCGTCCCCTAATCCTAACCAGTACGCTGACACTAACCCGCGCCCTCACACGTACGCTCCCCCTAAAGCGTTGTCGTACCCTCACCTGGACCCTAAACCGTCCCCGTCCCCTAACCCTAACCCTAGCCCGAACCCTAACCCTAACCCTTCCCCGAAGCCTGACCCTCACCCGTCCCCTAATCCTAACCCGTACGCTGACACTAACCCGCGCCCTCACACGTACGCTCCCCCTAAAGCGTTGTCGTACCCTCACCTGGACCCTAAACCGTCCCCGTCCCCTAACCCGAACCCTAGCCCGAACCCTAACCCTAACCCTTCCCCGAAGCCTGACCCGCACCCGTCCCCTAATCCTAACCAGTACGCTGACACTAACCCGCGCCCTCACACGTACGCTCCCCCTAAAGCGTTGTCGTACACTCACCTGGACCCTAAACCGTCCCTGTCCCCTAACCCTAACCCTAGCCCGAACCCTAACCCTAACACTTCGCCGAAGCCTGACCCTCACCCGTCCCCTACTCCTAACCCGTAGGCTGACACTAACCCGCGCCCTCAAACCTACGCTCCCCCTAAAGCGTTGTCGTACCCTCACCTGGACCCTAAACCGTCCCCGTCCCCTAACCCTAACCATAGCCCGAACCCTAACCCTAACCCTTCCCCGAAGCCTGACCCTCACCCGTCCCCTAATCCTAACCCGTTGGCTGACACTAACCCGCGCCCTCACACGTACGCTCCCCCTAAAGCGTTGTCGTACCCTCACCTGGACCCTAAACCGTCCCCGTCTCCTAACCCTAACCCTAGCCCGAACCCTAACCCTAACCCTTCCCCGAAGCCTGACCCTCACCCGTCCCCTAATCCTAACCCGTACGCTGACATTAACCCGCGCCCTCACAGGTACGCTCCCCCAAAGCGTTGTAGTACCCTCACCTGGACCCTAAACCGTCCCCGTCCCCTAACACTAACCCTAGCAGCAACCCTAACCCTAACCCTTCCCCGAAGCCTGACCCTCACCCGTCCCCTAATCCTAACCCGTAGGCTGACACTAACCCGCGCCCTCACCCGTACGCTCCCCCTAAAGCGTTGTCGTACCCTCACCTGGACCCTAAACCGTACCCGTCCCCTAACCCTAACCCTAGCCCGAACCCTAACCCTAACACTTCCCCGAAGCCTGACCCTCACCCGTCCCCTAATCCTAACCCGTAGGCTGTCACTAACCCGCGCCCTCACACGTACGCTCCCCCTAAAGCGTTGTCGTACCCTCACCTGGACCCTAAACCGTCCCCGTCCCCTAACCCTAACCCTAGCCCGAACCCTAACCCTAACCCTTCCCCGAAGCCTGACGCTCACCCGTCCCCTAATCCTAACCCGTACACTGACATTAACCCACGCCCTCACAGGTACGCTCCCCCTAAAGCGTTGTCGTACCCTCACCTGGACCCTAAACCGTCCCCGTCCCCTAAAACTAACCCTAGCAGGAACCCTAACCCTAACCCTTCCCCGAAGCCTGACCCTCACCCGTCCCCTAATCCTAACCCGTACGCTGACACTAACCCACGCCCTCACACGTACGCATCCCCTAAAGCGTTGTCGTACCCTCACCTGGACCCTAAACCGTCCCCGTCCCCTAACCCTAACCCTAGCCCGAAATCTAACCCTAACCCTTCCCCGAAGCCTGACCCTCACCCGTCCCCTAATCCTAACCCGTACGCTGACACTAACCCGCACCCTCACACGTACGCTCCCCCTAAAGCGTTGTCGTACCCTCACCTGGACCCTAAACCGTCTCGTCCCCTAACCCTAGCCCAAACCCTAACCCTAACCCTTCCCCGAAGCCTGACCCTCACCCGTCCCCTAATCCTAACCCGTACGCTGACACTAACCCGCGCCCTCACACGTACGCTCCCCCTAAAGCGTTGTCGTACCCTCACCTGGACCCTAAACCGTCCCCGTCCCCTAACCCTAACCCTAGCCCGAACCCTAACCCTAACCCTTCCCCAAAGCCTGACCCTCACCCGTCCCCTAATCCTAACCCGTACGCTGACACTAACCCGCGCCCTCACACGTACGCTCCCCCTAAAGCGTTGTCGTACCCTCACCTGGACCCTAAACCGTCCCCGTCCCCTAACCCTAACCCTAGCCCGAACCCTAACCCTAGCCCTTCCCCGAAGCCTGACCCTCACCCGTCCCCTAATCCTAACCCGTACGCTGACACTAACCCGCGCCCTCACACGTACGCTCCCCCTAAAGCGTTGTCGTACCCTCACCTGGACCCTAAACCGTCCCCGTACCCTAACCCTAACCCTAGCCCGAACCCTAACCCTAACCCTTCCCCGAAGCCTGACCCTCACCCGTCCCCTAATCCTAACCCGTACGCTGACACTAACCCGCGCCCTCACACGTACACTCCCCCTAAAGCGTTGTCGTAGCCTCACCTGGACCTTAAACCGTCCCCGTCCCCTAACCCTAACCCTAGCCCGAACCCTAACCCTAACCCTTCCCCGAAGTCTGACCCTCAACCGTCCCCTAATCCTAACCCGTACGCTGACACTAACCCACGCCCTCACATGTACGCTCCCCCTAAAGCGTTGTCGAACCCTCACCTGGGCCCTAAACCGTCCCCGTCCCCTAACCCTAACCCTAGCCCGAACCCTAACCCTAACCCTTCCCCGAAGCCTGACCCTCACCCGACCCCTAATCCTAACCCGTACGCTGACACTAACCCGCGCCCTCACCCGTACGCTCCCCCTAAAGAGTTGTCGTACCCTCACCTGGACCCTAAACCGTCCCCGTCCCCTAACCCTAACCCTAGCCCGAACCCTAACCCTAACCCTTCCCCGAAGCCTGACCCTCACCCGTCCCCTAATCCTAACCCGTACGCTGACACTAACCCGCGCCCTCACACGTACGCTCCCCCTAAAGCGTTGTCGTACCCTCACCTGGACCCTAAACCGTCCCCGTCCCCTAACCCTAACCCTAGCCCGAACCCTAACCCTAGCCCTTCCCCGAAGCCTGACCCTCACCCGTCCCCTAATCCTAACCCGTACGCTGACACTAACCCGCGCCCTCACACGTACGCTCCCCCTAAAGCGTTGTCGTACCCTCACCTGGACCCTAAACCGTCCCCGTACCCTAACCCTAACCCTAGCCCGAACCCTAACCCTAACCCTTCCCCGAAGCCTGACCCTCACCCGTCCCCTAATCCTAACCCGTACGCTGACACTAACCCGCGCCCTCACACGTACACTCCCCCTAAAGCGTTGTCGTAGCCTCACCTGGACCTTAAACCGTCCCCGTCCCCTAACCCTAACCCTAGCCCGAACCCTAACCCTAACCCTTCCCCGAAGTCTGACCCTCAACCGTCCCCTAATCCTAACCCGTACGCTGACACTAACCCACGCCCTCACATGTACGCTCCCCCTAAAGCGTTGTCGAACCCTCACCTGGGCCCTAAACCGTCCCCGTCCCCTAACCCTAACCCTAGCCCGAACCCTAACCCTAACCCTTCCCCGAAGCCTGACCCTCACCCGACCCCTAATCCTAACCCGTACGCTGACACTAACCCGCGCCCTCACCCGTACGCTCCCCCTAAAGAGTTGTCGTACCCTCACCTGGACCCTAAACCGTCCCCGTCCCCTAACCCTAACCCTAGCCCGAACCCTAACCCTAACCCTTCCCCGAAGCCTGACCCTCACCCGTCCCCTAATCCTAACCCGTACGCTGACACTAACCCGCGCCCTCACACGTACGCTCCCCCTAAAGCGTTGTCGTACCCTCACCTGGACCCTAAACCGTCCCCGTCCCCTAACCCTAACCCTAGCCCGAACCCTAACCCTAACCCTTCCCCGAAGCCTGACCCTCACCCGTCCCCTAATCCTAACCCGTACGCTGACACTAACCCGCGCCCTCACACGTACGCTCCCCCTAAAGCGTTGTCGTACCCTCACCTGGACCCTAAACCGTCCCCGTCCCCTAACCCGAACCCTAGCCCGAACCCTAACCCTAACCCTTCCCCGAAGCCTGACCCGCACCCGTCCCCTAATCCTAACCAGTACGCTGACACTAACCCGCGCCCTCACACGTACGCTCCCCCTAAAGCGTTGTCGTACCCTCACCTGGACCCTAAACCGTCCCCGTCCCCTAACCCTAACCCTAGCCCGAACCCTAACCCTAACCCTTCCCCGAAGCCTGACCCTCACCCGTCCCCTAATCCTAACCCGTACGCTGACACTAACCCGCGCCCTCACACGTACGCTCCCCCTAAAGCGTTGTCGTACCCTCACCTGGACCCTAAACCGTCCCCGTCCCCTAACCCGAACCCTAGCCCGAACCCTAACCCTAACCCTTCCCCGAAGCCTGACCCGCACCCGTCCCCTAATCCTAACCAGTACGCTGACACTAACCCGCGCCCTCACACGTACGCTCCCCCTAAAGCGTTGTCGTACACTCACCTGGACCCTAAACCGTCCCTGTCCCCTAACCCTAACCCTAGCCCGAACCCTAACCCTAACACTTCGCCGAAGCCTGACCCTCACCCGTCCCCTACTCCTAACCCGTAGGCTGACACTAACCCGCGCCCTCAAACCTACGCTCCCCCTAAAGCGTTGTCGTACCCTCACCTGGACCCTAAACCGTCCCCGTCCCCTAACCCTAACCATAGCCCGAACCCTAACCCTAACCCTTCCCCGAAGCCTGACCCTCACCCGTCCCCTAATCCTAACCCGTAGGCTGACACTAACCCGCGCCCTCACACGTACGCTCCCCCTAAAGCGTTGTCGTACCCTCACCTGGACCCTAAACCGTCCCCGTCTGCTAACCCTAACCCTAGCCCGAACCCTAACCCTAACCCTTCCCCGAAGCCTGACCCTCACCCGTCCCCTAATCCTAACCCGTACGCTGACATTAACCCGCGCCCTCACAGGTACGCTCCCCCAAAGCGTTGTAGTACCCTCACCTGGACCCTAAACCGTCCCCGTCCCCTAACACTAACCCTAGCAGCAACCCTAACCCTAACCCTTCCCCGAAGCCTGACCCTCACCCGTCCCCTAATCCTAACCCGTAGGCTGACACTAACCCGCGCCCTCACCCGTACGCTCCCCCTAAAGCGTTGTCGTACCCTCACCTGGACCCTAAACCGTACCCGTCCCCTAACCCTAACCCTAGCCCGAACCCTAACCCTAACACTTCCCCGAAGCCTGACCCTCACCCGTCCCCTAATCCTAACCCGTACGCTGTCACTAACCCGCGCCCTCACACGTACGCTCCCCCTAAAGCGTTGTCGTACCCTCACCTGGACCCTAAACCGTCCCCGTCCCCTAACCCTAACCCTAGCCCGAACCCTAACCCTAACCCTTCCCCGAAGCCTGACGCTCACCCGTCCCCTAATCCTAACCCGTACGCTGACATTAACCCACGCCCTCACAGGTACGCTCCCCCTAAAGCGTTGTCGTACCCTCACCTGGACCCTAAACCGTCCCCGTCCCCTAAAACTAACCGTAGCAGGAACCCTAACCCTAACCCTTCCCCGAAGCCTGACCCTCACCCGTCCCCTAATCCTAACCCGTACGCTGACACTAACCCACGCCCTCACACGTACGCATCCCCTAAAGCGTTGTCGTACCCTCACCTGGACCCTAAACCGTCCCCGTCCCCTAACCCTAACCCTAGCCCGAAATCTAACCCTAACCCTTCCCCGAAGCCTGAACCTCACCCGTCCCCTAATCCTAACCCGTACGCTGACACTAACCCGCACCCTCACACGTACGCTCCCCTTAAAGCGTTGTCGTACCCTCACCTGGACCCTAAACCGTCTCGTCCCCTAACCCTAGCCCGAACCCTAACCCTAACCCTTCCCCGAAGCCTGACCCTCACCCGTCCCCTAATCCTAACCCGTACGCTGACACTAACCCGCGCCCTCACACGTACGCTCCCCCTAAAGCGTTGTCGTACCCTCACCTGGACCCTAAACCGTCCCCGTCCCCTAACCCTAACCCTAGCCCGAACCCTAACCCTAACCCTTCCCCAAAGCCTGACCCTCACCCGTCCCCTAATCCTAACCCGTACGCTGACACTAACCCGCGCCCTCACAGGTACGCTCCGCCTAAAGCGTTGTCGTACCCTCACCTGGACCCTAAACCGTCCCCGTCCCCTAACCCTAACCCTAGCCCGAACCCTAACCCTAGCCCTTCCCCGAAGCCTGACCCTCACCCGTCCCCTAATCCTAACCCGTACGCTGACACTAACCCGCGCCCTCACACGTACGCTCCCCCTAAAGCGTTGTCGTACCCTCACCTGGACCCTAAACCGTCCCCGTCCCCTAACCCTAACCCTAGCCCGAACCCTAACCCTAACCCTTCCCCGAAGCCTGACCCTCACCCGTCCCCTAATCCTAACCCGTACGCTGACACTAACCCGCGCCCTCACACGTACACTCCCCCTAAAGCGTTGTCGTAGCCTCACCTGGACCTTAAACCGTCCCCGTCCCCTAACCCTAACCCTAGCCCGAACCCTAACCCTAACCCTTCCCCGAAGTCTGACCCTCAACCGTCCCCTAATCCTAACCCGTACGCTGACACTAACCCACGCCCTCACACGTACGCTCCCCCTAAAGCGTTGTCGAACCCTCACCTGGGCCCTAAACCGTCCCCGTCCCCTAACCCTAACCCTAGCCCGAACCCTAACCCTAACCCTTCCCCGAAGCCTGACCCTCACCCGTCCCCTAATCCTAACCCGTAGGCTGACACTAACCCGCGCCCTCACACGTACGCTCCCCCTAAAGCGTTGTCGTACCCTCACCTGGACCCTAAACCGTCCCCGTCCCCTAACCCGAACCCTAGCCCGAACCCTAACCCTAACCCTTCCCCGAAGCCTGACCCGCACCCGTCCCCTAATCCTAACCAGTACGCTGACACTAACCCGCGCCCTCACACGTACGCTCCCCCTAAAGCGTTGTCGTACCCTCACCTGGACCCTAAACCGTCCCCGTCCCCTAACCCTAACCCTAGCCCGAACCCTAACCCTAACCCTTCCCCGAAGCCTGACCCTCACCCGTCCCCTAATCCTAACCCGTACGCTGACACTAACCCGCGCCCTCACACGTACGCTCCCCCTAAAGCGTTGTCGTACCCTCACCTGGACCCTAAACCGTCCCCGTCCCCTAACCCGAACCCTAGCCCGAAACCTAACCCTAACCCTAACCCTTCCCCGAAGCCTGACCCGCACCCGTCCCCTAATCCTAACCAGTACGCTGACACTAACCCGCGCCCTCACACGTACGCTCCCCCTAAAGCGTTGTCGTACACTCACCTGGACCCTAAACCGTCCCTGTCCCCTAACCCTAACCCTAGCCCGAACCCTAACCCTAACACTTCGCCGAAGCCTGACCCTCACCCGTCCCCTACTCCTAACCCGTAGGCTGACACTAACCCGCGCCCTCAAACCTACGCTCCCCCTAAAGCGTTGTCGTACCCTCACCTGGACCCTAAACCGTCCCCGTCCCCTAACCCTAACCATAGCCCGAACCCTAACCCTAACCCTTCCCCGAAGCCTGACCCTCACCCGTCCCCTAATCCTAACCCGTAGGCTGACACTAACCCGCGCCCTCACACGTACGCTCCCCCTAAAGCGTTGTCGTACCCTCACCTGGACCCTAAACCGTCCCCGTCTCCTAACCCTAACCCTAGCCCGAACCCTAACCCTAACCCTTCCCCGAAGCCTGACCCTCACCCGTCCCCTAATCCTAACCCGTACGCTGACATTAACCCGCGCCCTCACAGGTACGCTCCCCCAAAGCGTTGTAGTACCCTCACCTGGACCCTAAACCGTCCCCGTCCCCTAACACTAACCCTAGCAGCAACCCTAACCCTAACCCTTCCCCGAAGCCTGACCCTCACCCGTCCCCTAATCCTAACCCGTAGGCTGACACTAACCCGCGCCCTCACCCGTACGCTCCCCCTAAAGCGTTGTCGTACCCTCACCTGGACCCTAAACCGTACCCGTCCCCTAACCCTAACCCTAGCCCGAACCCTAACCCTAACACTTCCCCGAAGCCTGACCCTCACCCGTCCCCTAATCCTAACCCGTAGGCTGTCACTAACCCGCGCCCTCACACGTACGCTCCCCCTAAAGCGTTGTCGTACCCTCACCTGGACCCTAAACCGTCCCCGTCCCCTAACCCTAACCCTAGCCCGAACCCTAACCCTAACCCTTCCCCGAAGCCTGACCCTCACCCGTCCCCTAATCCTAACCCGTACGCTGACATTAACCCACGCCCTCACAGGTACGCTCCCCCTAAAGCGTTGTCGTACCCTCACCTGGACCCTAAACCGTCCCCGTCCCCTAAAACTAACCCTAGCAGGAACCCTAACCCTAACCCTTCCCCGAAGCCTGACCCTCACCCGTCCCCTAATCCTAACCCGTACGCTGACACTAACCCACGCCCTCACACGTACGCATCCCCTAAAGCGTTGTCGTACCCTCACCTGGACCCTAAACCGTCCCCGTCCCCTAACCCTAACCCTAGCCCGAAATCTAACCCTAACCCTTCCCCGAAGCCTGAACCTCACCCGTCCCCTAATCCTAACCCGTACGCTGACACTAACCCGCACCCTCACACGTACGCTCCCCCTAAAGCGTTGTCGTACCCTCACCTGGACCCTAAACCGTCTCGTCCCCTAACCCTAGCCCGAACCCTAACCCTAACCCTTCCCCGAAGCCTGACCCTCACCCGTCCCCTAATCCTAACCCGTACGCTGACACTAACCCGCGCCCTCACACGTACGCTCCCCCTAAAGCGTTGTCGTACCCTCACCTGGACCCTAAACCGTCCCCGTCCCCTAACCCTAACCCTAGCCCGAACCCTAACCCTAACCCTTCCCCAAAGCCTGACCCTCACCCGTCCCCTAATCCTAACCCGTACGCTGACACTAACCCGCGCCCTCACAGGTACGCTCCCCCTAAAGCGTTGTCGTACCCTCACCTGGACCCTAAACCGTCCCCGTCCCCTAACCCTAACCCTAGCCCGAACCCTAACCCTAGCCCTTCCCCGAAGCCTGACCCTCACCCGTCCCCTAATCCTAACCCGTACGCTGACACTAACCCGCGCCCTCACACGTACGCTCCCCCTAAAGCGTTGTCGTACCCTCACCTGGACCCTAAACCGTCCCCGTCCCCTAACCCTAACCCTAGCCCGAACCCTAACCCTAACCCTTCCCCGAAGCCTGACCCTCACCCGTCCCCTAATCCTAACCCGTACGCTGACACTAACCCGCGCCCTCACACGTACACTCCCCCTAAAGCGTTGTCGTAGCCTCACCTGGACCTTAAACCGTCCCCGTCCCCTAACCCTAACCCTAGCCCGAACCCTAACCCTAACCCTTCCCCGAAGTCTGACCCTCAACCGTCCCCTAATCCTAACCCGTACGCTGACACTAACCCACGCCCTCACACGTACGCTCCCCCTAAAGCGTTGTCGAACCCTCACCTGGGCCCTAAACCGTCCCCGTCCCCTAACCCTAACCCTAGCCCGAACCCTAACCCTAACCCTTCCCCGAAGCCTGACCCTCACCCGTCCCCTAATCCTAACCCGTAGGCTGACACTAACCCGCGCCCTCACACGTACGCTCCCCCTAAAGCGTTGTCGTACCCTCACCTGGACCCTAAACCGTCCCCGTCCCCTAACCCTAACCCTAGCCCGAACCCTAACCCTAACCCTTCCCCGAAGCCTGACCCTCACCCGTCCCCTAATCCTAACCCGTACGCTGACATTAACCCGCGCCCTCACAGGTACGCTCCCCCAAAGCGTTGTCGTACCCTCACCTGGACCCTAAACCGTCCCCGTCCCCTAACACTAACCCTAGCAGGAACCCTAACCCTAACCCTTCCCCGAAGCCTGACCCTCACCCGTCCCCTAATCCTAACCCGTACGCTGACACTAACCCACGCCCTCACACGTACGCATCCCCTAAAGCGTTTTCGTACCCTCACCTGGACCCTAAACCGTCCCCGTCCCCTAACCCTAACCCTAGCCCGAAATCTAACCCTAACCCTTCCCCGAAGCCTGACCCTCACCCGTCCCCTAATACTAACCCGTACGCTGACACTAACCCGCGCCCTCACACGTACGCTCCCCCTAAAGTGTTGTCGTACCCTCACCTGGACCCTAAACCGTCCCCGTCCCCTAACCCTAACCCTAGCCCGAACCCTAACCCTAACCCTTCCCCGAAGCCTGACCCTCACCCGTCCCCTAATCCTAACCCGTACGCTGACACTAACCCGCGCCCTCACACGTACGCTCCCCCTAAAGCGTTGTCGTACCCTCACCTGGACCCTAAACCGTCCCCGTCCCCTAACCCTAACCCTAGCCCGAACCCTAACCCTAACCCTTCCCCGAAGCCTGACCCTCACCCGTCCCCTAATCCTAACCCGTAGGCTGACACTAACCCGCGCCCTCACACGTACGCTCCCCCTAAAGCGTTGTCGTACACTCACCTGGACCCTAAACCGTCCCCGTCCCCTAACCCTAACCCTAGCCCGAACCCTAACCCTAGCCCTTCCCCGAAGCCTGACCCTCACCCGTCCCCTAATCCTAACCCGTACGCTGACACTAACCCGCGCCCTCACACGTACGCTCCCCCTAAAGCGTTGTCGTACCCTCACCTGGACCCTAAACCGTCCCCGTCCCCTAACCCTAACCCTAGCCCAAACCCTAACCCTAACCCTTCCCCGAAGCCTGACCCTCACCCGTCCCCTAATCCTAACCCGTACGCTGACACTAACCCGCGCCCTCACACGTACACTCCGCCTAAAGCGTTGTCGTACCCTCACCTGGACCCTAAACCGTCCCCGTCCCCTAACCCTAACCCTAGCCCGAACCCTAACCCTAACCCTTCCCCAAAGCCTGACCCTCACCCGTCCCCTAATCCTAACCCGTACGCTGACACTAACCCGCGCCCTCACACGTACGCTCCCCCTAAAGCGTTGTCGTACCCTCACCTGGACCCTAAACCGTCCCCGTCCCCTAACCCTAACCCTAGCCCGAACCCTAACCCTAACCCTTCCCCGAAGCCTGACCCTCACCCGTCCCCTAATCCTAACCCGTACGCTGACATTAACCCGCGCCCTCACAGGTACGCTCCCCCTAAAGCGTTGTCGTACCCTCACCTGGACCCTAAACCGTGCCCGTCCCCTAACACTAACCCTAGCAGGAACCCTAACCCTAACCCTTCCCCGAAGCCTGACCCTCACCCGTCCCCTAATCCTAACCCGTACGCTGACACTAACCCGCGCCCTCACACGTACGCACCCCCTAAAGCGTTGTCGTACCCTCACCTGGACCCTAAACCGTCCCCGTCCCCTAACCCTAACCCTAGCCCGAACCCTAACCCTAACCCTTCCCCAAAGCCTGACCCTCACTCGTCCCCTAATCCTAACCCGTACGCTGACACTAACCCGCGCCCTCACACGTACGCTTCCCCTAAAGCGTTGTCGTACACTCACCTGGTCCCTAAACCGTCCCCGTCCCCTAACCCTAACCCTTGCCCGAACCCTAACCCTAACCCTTCCCCGAAGCCTGACCCTCACCCGTCCCCTAATCCTAACCCGTACGCTGACACTAACCCGCGCCCTCACACGTACGCTCCCCCTAAAGCGTTGTCGTACCCTCACCTGGACCCTAAACCGTCCCCGTCCCCTAACCCTAACCCTAGCCCGAACCCTAACCCTAACCCTTCCCCGAAGCCTGACCCTCACCCGTCCCCTAATCCTAACCCGTACGCTGACACTAACCCGCGCCCTCACACGTACGCTCCCCCTAAAGCGTTGTCGTACCCTCACCTGGACCCTAAACCGTCCCCGTCCCCTAACCCTAACCCTAGCCCGAACCCTAACCCTAGCCCTTCCCCGAAGCCTGACCCTCACCCGTCCCCTAATCCTAACCCGTACGCTGACACTAACCCGCGCCCTCACACGTACGCTCCCCCTAAAGCGTTGTCGTACCCTCACTTGGACCCTAAACCGTCCCCGTCCCCTAACCCTAACCCTAGCCCGAACCCTAACCCTAACCCTTCCCCGAAGCCTGACCCTCACCCGTCCCCTAATCCTAACCCGTACGCTGACACTAACCCGCGCTCTCACACGTACGCTCCCCCTAAAGCATTGTCGTACCCTCACCTGGACCCTAAACCGTCCCCGTCCCCTAACCCTAACCCTAGCCCGAACCCTAACCCTAACACTTCCCCGAAGCCTGACCCTCACCCGTCCCCTAATCCTAACCCGTACGCTGACACTAAACCGCGCCCTCACACGTACGCTCCCCCTAAAGCGTTGTCGTACCCTCACCTGGACGCTAAACCGTCCCCGTCCCCTAACCCTAACCCTAGCCCGAACCCTAACCCTAACCCTTCCCCGAAGCCTGACCCTCACCCGTCCCCTAATCCTAACCCATACGCTGACACTAACCCACGCCCTCACACGTACGCTCCCCCTAAAGCGTTGTCGTACCCTCACCTGGACCCTAAACCCTCCCCGTCCCCTAACCCTAACCCTAGCCCGAACCCGAACAGTAACCCTTCCCCGAAGCCTGACCCTCACCCGTCCCATAATCCTAACCCGTACGCTGACACTAACCCGCGCCCTCACACGTACGCTCCCCCTAAAGCGTTGTCGTACCCTCACCTGGACCCTAAACCGTCCCCGTCCCCTAACCCTAACCCTAGCCCGAACCCTAACCCTAACCCTTCCCCGAAGCCTGACCCTCACCCGTCCCCTAATCCTAACCCGTACGCTGACACTAACCCGCGCCCTCACACGTACGCTCCCCCTAAAGCGTTGTCGTACCCTCACCTGGACCCTAAACCGTCCCCGTCCCCTAACCCTAACCCTAGCCCGAACCCTAACCCTAACCCTTCCCCGAAGCCTGACCCTCACCCGTCCCCTAATCCTAACCCGTACGCTGACACTAACCCGTGCCCTCACACGTACGCTCCCCCTAAAGCGTTGTCGTACCCTAACCTGGACCCTAAACCGTCCCCGTCCCCTAACCCTAACCCTAGCCCGAACCCTAACCCTAACCCTTCCCCGAAGCCTGACCCTCACCCGTCCCCTAATCCTAACCTGTACGCTGACACTAACCCGCGCCCTCACACGTACGCTCCCCCTAAAGCGTTGTCATACCCTCACCTGGACCCTAAACCGTCCCCGTCCCCTAACCCTAACCCTAGCCCGAACCCTAACCCTAACCCTTCCCCGAAGCCTGACCCTCACCCGTCCCCTAATCCTAACCCGTACGCTGACACTAACCCGCGCCCTCACACGTACGCTCCCCCTAAAGCGTTGTCGTACCCTCACCTGGACCCTAAACCGTCCCCGTCCCCTAACCCTAACCCTAGCCCGAACCCTAACCCTAACCCTTCCCCGAAGCCTGACCCTCACCCGTCCCCTAATCCTAACCCGTACGCTGACACTAACCCGCGCCCTCACACGTACGCTCCCCCTAAAGCGTTGTCGTACCCTCACCTGGACCCTAAACCGTCCCCGTCCCCTAACCCGAACCCTAGCCCGAACCCTAACCCTAACCCTTCCCCGAAGCCTGACCCGCACCCGTCCCCTAATCCTAACCAGTACGCTGACACTACCCCGCGCCCTCACACGTACGCTCCCCCTAAAGCGTTGTCGTACACTCACCTGGACCCTAAACCGTCCCCGTCCCCTAACCCTAACCCTAGCCCGAACCCTAACCCTAACACTTCGCCGAAGCCTGACCCTCACCCGTCCCCTACTCCTAACCCGTAGGCTGACACTAACCCGCGCCCTCAAACCTACGCTCCCCCTAAAGCGTGGTCGTACCCTCACCTGGACCCTAAACCGTCCCCGTCCCCTAACCCTAATCCTAGCCCGAACCCTAACCCTAACCCTTCCCCGAAGCCTGACCCTCACCCGTCCCCTAATCCTAACCCGTAGGCTGACACTAACCCGCGCCCTCACACGTACGCTCCCCCTAAAGCGTTGTCGTACCCTCACCTGGACCCTAAACCGTCCCCGTCCCCTAACCCTAACCCTAGCCCGAACCCTAACCCTAACCCTTCCCCGAAGCCTGACCCTCACCCGTCCCCTAATCCTAACCCGTACGCTGACATTAACCCGCGCCCTCACAGGTACGCTCCCCCAAAGCGTTGTCGTACCCTCACCTGGACCCTAAACCGTCCCCGTCCCCTAACACTAACCCTAGCAGGAACCCTAACCCTAACCCTTCCCCGAAGCCTGACCCTCACCCGTCCCCTAATCCTAACCCGTACGCTGACACTAACCCGCGCCCTCACACGTACGCTCCCCCTAAAGCGTTGTCGTACCCTCACCTGGACCCTAAACCGTCCCCGTCCCCTAACCCTAACCCTAGCCCGAACCCTAACCCTAACCCTTCCCCGAAGCCTGACCCTCACCCGTCCCCTAATCCTAACCCGTAGGCTGACACTAACCCGCGCCCTCACACGTACGCTCCCCCTAAAGCGTTGTCGTACCCTCACCTGGACCCTAAACCGTCCCCGTCCCCTAACCCTAACCCTAGCCCGAACCCTAACCCTAACCCTTCCCCGAAGCCTGACCCTCACCCGTCCCCTAATCCTAACCCGTACGCTGACACTAACACGCACCCTCAAACGTACGCTCCCCCAAAGCGTTGTCGTACCCTCACCTGGACCCTAAACCGTCCCCGTCCCCTAACCCTAACCCTAGCCCGAACCCTAACCCTTCCCCGAAGGCTGACCCTCACCCGTCCCCTAATCCTAACCCTTACGCTGACACTAACCCGCGCCCTCACACGTACGCTCCCCCTAAAGCGTTGTCGTACCCTCACCTGGACCCTAAACCGTCCCCGTCCCCTAACCCTAACCCTAGCCCGAAACCTAACCCTAACCCTTCCCCGAAGCCTGACCCTCACCCGTCCCCTAATCCTAACCCGTACGCTGACACTAACCCGCGCCCTCACACGTACGCTCCCCCTAAAGCGTTGTCGTACCCTCACCTGGACCCTAAACCGTCCCCGTCCCCTAACCCTAACCCTAGCCCGAACCCTAACCCTAACCCTTCAACCGAAGCCTGACCCTCACCCGTCCCCTAATCCTAACCCGTACGCTGACACTAACCCGCGCCCTCACACGTACGCTTCCACTAAAGCGTTGTCGTACCCTAACCTGGACCCTAAACCGTCCCCGTCCCCTAACCCGAACCCTAGCCCGAACCCTAACCCTAACCCTTCCCCGAAGCCTGACCCTCACCCGTCCCCTAATCCTAACCCGTACGCGGACACTAACCCGCGCCCTCACACATACACTCCCCCTAAAGCGTTGTCGTACACTCACCTGGACCCTAAACCGTCCCCGTCCCCTAACCCTAACCCTAGCCCGAACCCTAACCCTAACCCTTCCCCGAAGCCTGACCCTCACCCGTCCCCTAATCCTAACCCGTACGCTGCCACTAACCCACGCTCTCACACATACACTCCCCCTAAAGCGTTGTCGTACACTCACCTGGACCCTAAACCGTCCCCGTCCCCTAACCCTAACCCTAGCCCGAACCCTAACCCTAACCCTTCCCCGAAGCCTGACCCTCAACCGTCCCCTAATCCTAACCCGTACGCTGACACTAACCCACGCCCTCACACGTACGCTCCCCCTAAAGCGTTGTCGAACCCTCACCTGGGCCCTAAACCGTCCCCGTCCCCTAACCCTAACCCTAGCCCGAACCCTAACCCTAACCCTTCCCCGAAGCCTGACACTCACCCGACCCCTAATCCTAAACCGTACGCTGACACTAACCCGCGCCCACACCCGTACGCTCCCCCTAAAGAGTTGTCGTACCCTCACCTGGACCCTAAACCGTCCCCGTCCCCTAACCCTAACCCTAGCCCGAACCCTAACCCTAACCCTTCCCCGAAGCCTGACACTCACCCGTCCCCTAATCCTAACCCGTACGCTGACACTAACCCGCGCCCTCACACGTACGCTCCCCCTAAAGCGTTGTCGTACCCTCACCTGGACCCTCAACCGTCCCCGTCCCCTAACCCTAACCCTAGCCCGAACTCTAACCCTAAACCTTCCCCGAAGCCTGACCCTCACCCGTCCCCTAATCCTAACCCGTACGCTGACACTAACCCGCGCCCTCACACGTACGCTCCCCCTAAAGCGTTGTCGTACCCTCACCTGGACCCTAAACCGTCCCCGTCCCCTAACCCGAACCCTAGCCCGAACCCTAACCCTAACCCTTCCCCGAAGCCTGACCCTCACCCGTCCCCTAATCCTAACCCGTACGCTGACACTAACCCGCGCCCTCACACGTACGCTCCCCCTAAAGCGTTGTCGTACACTCACCTGGACCCTAAACCGTCCCCGTCCCCTAACCCTAACCCTAGCCCGAACCCTAACCCTAACCCTTCCCCGAAGCCTGACACTCACCCGTCCCCTACTCCTAACCCGTAGGCTGACACTAACCCGCGCCCTCAAACCTACGCTCCCCCTAAAGCGTTGTCGTACCCTCACCTGGACCCTAAACCGTCCCCGTCCCCTAACCCTAACCCTAGCCCGAACCCTAACCCTAACCCTTCCCCGAAGCCTGACCCTCACCCGTCCCCTAATCCTAACCCGTAGGCTGACACTAACCAGCGCCCTCACACGTACGCTCCCCCTAAAGCGTTGTCGTACCCTCACCTGGACCCTAAACCGTCCCCGTCCCCTAACCCTAACCCTAGCCCGAACCCTAACCCTAACACTTCCCCGAAGCCTGACCCTCACCCGTCCCATAATCCTAACTCGTACGCTGACATTAACCCGCGCCCTCACAGGTACGCTCCCCCTAAAGCGTTGTCATACCCTCACCTGGACCCTAAACCGTCCCCGTCCCCTAACAATAACCCTAGAAGGAACCCTAACCCTAACCCTTCCCCGAAGCCTGACCCTCACCCGTCCCCTAATCCTAACCCGTACGCTGACACTAAACCGTGACCTCACACGTACGCTCCCCCTAAAGCGTTGTCGTACCCTCACCTGGACCCTAAACCGTCCCCGTCCCCTAACCCTAACCCTAGCCCGAACCCTAACCCTAAACCTTCCCCGAAGCCTGACCCGCACCCGTCCCCTAATCCTAACCAGTACGCTGAAACTAACCCGCGCCCTCACACGTACGCTCCCCCTAAAGCGCTGTCGTACACTCACCTGGACCCTAAACCGTCCCCGTCCCCTAACCCTAACCCTAGCCCGAACCCTAACCCTAACCCTTCCCCGAAGCCTGACCCTCACCCGTCCCCTACTCCTAACCCGTAGGCTGACACTAACCCGCACCCTCAAACCTACGCTCCCCCTAAAGCGTTGTCGTACCCTCACCTGGACCCTAAACCGTCCCCGTCCCCTAACCCTAACCCTAGCCCGAACCCTAACCCTAACCCTTCCCCGAAGCCTGACCCTCACCCGTCCCCTAATCCTAACCCGTAGGCTGACACTAACCCGCGCCCTCACACGTACGCTCCCCCTAAAGCGTTGTCGTACCCTCACCTGGACCCTAAACCGTCCCCGTCCCCTAACCCTAACCCTAGCCCGAACCCTAACCCTAAGCCTTCAATCGAAGCCTGACCCTCACCCGTCCCCTAATCCTAACCCGTACGCTGACACTAACCCGCGCCCTCACACGTACGCTTCCCCTAAAGCGTTGTCGTACCCTAACCTGGACCCTAAACCGTCCCCGTCCCCTAACCCGAACCCTAGCCCGAACCCTAACCCTAACCCTTCCCCGAAGCCTGACCCTCACCCGTCCCCTAATCCTAACCCGTACGCTGACACTAACCCGCGCCCTCACACGTACGCTCCCTCTAAAGCGTTGTCGTACCCTCACCTGGACCCTAAACCGTCCCCGTCCCCTAACCCTGACCCTAGCCCGAACCCTAACCCTAACCCTTCCCCGAAGCCTGACCCTCACCCGTCCCCTAATCCTAACCCGTACGCTGACACTAACCCGCGCCCTCACACGTACACTCCCCCTAAAGCGTTGTCATACCCTCACCTGGACCCTAAACCGTCCCCTTCCCCTAACCCTAACCCTAGCCCGAACCCTAACCCTAACCCTTCCCCGAAGCCTGACCCTCAACCGTCCCCTAATCCTAACCCGTACGCTGACACTAACCCACGCCCTCACACGTACGCTCCCCCTAAAGCGTTGTCGAACCCTCACCTGGGCCCTAAACCGTCCCCGTCCCCTAACCCTAACCCTAGCCCGAACCCTAACCCTAACCCTTCCCCGAAGCCTGACACTCACCCGACCCCTAATCCTAAACCGTACGCTGACACTAACGCGCACCCTCACCCGTACGCTCCCCCTAAAGAGTTGTCGTACCCTCACCTGGACCCTAAACCGTCCCCGTCCCCTAACCCTAACCCTAGCCCGAACCCTAACCCTAACCCTTCCCCGAAGCCTGACACTCACCCGTCCCCTAATCCTAACCCGTACGCTGACACTAACCCGCGCCCTCACACGTACGCTCCCCCTAAAGCGTTGTCGTACCCTCACCTGGACCCTCAACCGTCCCCGTCCCCTAACCCTAACCCTAGCCCGAACCCTAACCCTAAACCTTCCCCGAAGCCTGACCCTCACCCGTCCCCTAATCCTAACCCGTACGCTGACACTAACCCGCGCCCTCACACGTACGCTCCCCCTAAAGCGTTGTCGTACCCTCACCTGGACCCTAAACCGTCCCCGTCCCCTAACCCGAACCCTAGCCCGAACCCTAACCCTAACCCTTCCCCGAAGCCTGACCCTCACCCGTCCCCTAATCCTAACCCGTACGCTGACACTAACCCGCGCCCTCACACGTACGCTCCCCCTAAAGCGTTGTCGTACACTCACCTGGACCCTAAACCGTCCCCGTCCCCTAACCCTAACCCTAGCCCGAACCCTAACCCTAACCCTTCCCCGAAGCCTGACCCTCACCCGTCCCCTACTCCTAACCCGTAGGCTGACACTAACCCGCGCCCTCAAACCTACGCTCCCCCTAAAGCGTTGTCGTACCCTCACCTGGACCCTAAACCGTCCCCGTCCCCTAACCCTAACCCTAGCCCGAACCCTAACCCTAACCCTTCCCCGAAGCCTGACCCTCACCCGTCCCCTAATCCTAACCCGTAGGCTGACACTAACCCGCGCCCTCACACGTACGCTCCCCCTAAAGCGTTGTCGTACCCGCACCTGGACCCTAAACCGTCCCCGTCCCCTAACCCTAACCCTAGCCCGAACCCTAACCCTAACACTTCCCCGAAGCCTGACCCTCACCCGTCCCATAATCCTAACTCGTACGCTGACATTAACCCGCGCCCTCACAGGTACGCTCCCCCTAAAGCGTTGTCATACCCTCACCTGGACCCTAAACCGTCCCCGTCCCCTAACAATAACCCTAGAAGGAACCCTAACCCTAACCCTTCCCCGAAGCCTGACCCTCATCCGTCCCCTAATCCTAACCCGTACGCTGACACTAAACCGTGACCTCACACGTACGCTCCCCCTAAAGCGTTGTCGTACCCTCACCTGGACCCTAAACCGTCCCCGTCCCCTAACCCTAACCCTAGCCCGAACCCTAACCCTAACCCTTCCCCGAAGCCTGACCCGCACCCGTCCCCTAATCCTAACCAGTACGCTGAAACTAACCCGCGCCCTCACACGTACGCTCCCCCTAAAGCGCTGTCGTACACTCACCTGGACCCTAAACCGTCCCCGTCCCCTAACCCTAACCCTAGCCCGAACCCTAACCCTAACCCTTCCCCGAAGCCTGACCCTCACCCGTCCCCTACTCCTAACCCGTAGGCTGACACTAACCCGCGCCCTCAAACCTACGCTCCCCCTAAAGCGTTGTCGTACCCTCACCTGGACCCTAAACCGTCCCCGTCCCCTAACCCTAACCCTAGCCCGAACCCTAACCCTAACCCTTCCCCGAAGCCTGACCCTCACCCGTCCCCTAATCCTAACCCGTACGCTGACATTAACCCGCGCCCTCACAGGTACGCTCCCCCTAAAGCGTTGTCGTACCCTCACCTGGACCCTAAACCGTTCCCGTCCCCTAACACTAACCCTAGCAGGAACCCTAACCCTAACCCTTCCCCAAAGCCTGACCCTCACCCGTCCCCTAATCTTAACCCGTACGCTGACACCAACCCACGCCCTCACACGTACGCATCCCCTAAAGCGTTGTCGTACCCTGACCTGGACCCTAAACCGTCCCCGTCCCCTAACCCTAACCCTAGCCCGAAATCTAACCCTAACCCTTCCCCGAAGCCTGACCCTCACCCGTCCCCTAATCCTAACCCGTACGCTGACACTAACCCGCGCCCTCACACGTACGCTCCCCCTAAAGCGTTGTCGTACCCTCACCTGGACCCTAAACCGTCCCCGTCACCTAACCCTAACCCTAGCCCGAACCCTAACCCTAACCCTTCCCCGAAGCCTGACCCTCACCCGTCCCCTAATCCTAACACGTACGCTGACACTAACCCGCGCCCTCACACGTACGCTCCCCCTAAAGCGTTGTCGTACCCTCACCTGGACCCTAAACCGTCCCCGTCCCCTAACCCTAACCCTAGCCCGAACCCTAACCCTAGCCCTTCCCCGAAGCCTGACCCTCACCCGTCCCCTAATCCTAACCCGTACGCTGACACTAACCCGCGCCCTCACACGTACGCTCCCCCTAAAGCGTTGTCGTACCCTCACCTGGACCCTAAACCGTCCCCGTCCCCTAACCCTAACCCTAGCCCAAACCCTAACCCTAACCCTTCCCCGAAGCCTGACCCTCACCCGTCCCCTAATCCTAACCCGTACGCTGACACTAACCCGCGCCCTCACACGTACACTCCCCCTAAAGCGTTGTCGTACCCTCACCTGGACCCTAAACCGTCCCCGTCCCCTAACCCTAACCCTAGCCCGAACCCTAACCCTAACCCTTCCCCGAAGCCTGACCCTCACCCGTCCCCTAATCCTAACCCGTACGCTGACACTAACCCGCGCCCTCACACGTACGCTCCCCCTAAAGCGTTGTCGTACCCTCACCTGGACCCTAAACCGTCCCCGTCCCCTAACCCTAAAACTAGCCCGAACCCTAACCCTAACCCTTCCACGAAGCCTGACCCTCACCCGTCCCCTAATCCTAACCCGTACGCTGACACTAACCCGCGCCCTCACACGTACGCTCCCCCTAAAGCGTTGTCGTACCCTCACCTGGACCCTAAACCGTCCCCGTCACCTAACCCTAACCCTAGCCCGAACCCTAACCCTAACCCTTCCCCGAAGCCTGACCCTCACCCGTCCCCTAATCCTAACCCATACGCTGACACTAACCCGCGCCCTCACACGTACACTCCCCCTAAAGCGTTGTCGTACCCTCACCTGGACCTTAAACCGTCCCCGTCCCCTAACCCTAACCCTAGCCCGAACCCTAACCCTAACCCTTCCCCGAAGCCTGACCCTCACCCGTCCCCTAATCCTAACCCGTACGCTGACACTAACCCGCGCCCTCACACGTACGCTCCCCCTAAAGCGTTGTCGTACCCTCACCTGGACCCTAAACCGTCCCCGTCCCCTAACCCTAAAACTAGCCCGAACCCTAACCCTAACCCTTCCACGAAGCCTGACCCTCACCCGTCCCCTAATCCTAACCCGTACGCTGACACTAACCCACGCCCTCACACGTACGCTCCCCCTAAAGCGTTGTCGAACCCTCACCTGGGCCCTAAACCGTCCCCGTCCCCTAACCCTAACCCTAGCCCGAACCCTAACCCTAACCCTTCCCCGAAGCCTGACCCTCACCCGACCCCTAATCCTAACCCGTACGCTGACACTAACACGCGCCCTCACCCGTACGCTCCCCCTAAAGAGTTGTCGTACCCTCACCTGGACCCTAAACCGTCCCCGTCCCCTAACCCTAACCCTAGCCCGAACCCTAACCCTAACCCTTCCCCGAAGCCTGACCCTCACCCGTCCCCTAATCCTAACCCGTAGGCTGACACTAACCCGCGCCCTCACACGTACGCTCCCCCTAAAGCGTTGTCGTACCCTCACCTGGACCCTAAACCGTCCCCGTCCCCTAACCCTAACCCTAGCCCGAACCCTAACCCTAACCCTTCCCCGAAGCCTGACCCTCCCCCGTCCCCTAATCCTAACCCGTACGCTGACACTAACCCGCGCCCTCACACGTACGCTCCCCCTAAAGCGTTGTCGTACCCTCACCTGGACCCTAAACCGTCCCCGTCCCCTAACCCGAACCCTAGCCCGAACCCTAACCCTAACCCTTCCCCGAAGCCTGACCCGCACCCGTCCCCTAATCCTAACCCGTAGGCTGACACTAACCCGCGCCCTCAAACCTACGCTCCCCCTAAAGCGTTGTCGTACCCTCACCTGGACCCTAAACCGTCCCCGTCCCCTAACACTAACCCTAGCCCGAACCCTAACCCTAACCCTTCCCCGAAGCCTGACCCTCACCCGTCCCCTAATCCTAACCCGTACGCTGACACTAACCCGCGCCCTCACACGTACACTCCCCCTAAAGCGTTGTCGTACCCTCACCTGGACCCTAAACCGTCCCCGTCCCCTAACCCTAACCCTAGCCCGAACCCTAACCCTAACCCTTCCCCGAAGCCTGACCCTCACCCGTCCCCTAATCCTAACCCGTACGCTGACACTAACCCGCGCCCTCACACGTACGCTCCCCCTAAAGCGTTGTCGTACCCTCACCTGGACCCTAAACCGTCCCCGTCCCCTAACCCTAAAACTAGCCCGAACCCTAACCCTAACCCTTCCCCGAAGCCTGACCCTCACCCGTCCCCTAATCCTAACCCGTACGCTGACACTAACCCGCGCCCTCACACGTACGCTCCCCCTAAAGCGTTGTCGTACCCTCACCTGGACCCTAAACCGTCCCCGTCCCCTAACCCTAACCCTAGCCCGAACCCTAACCCTAACCATTCCCCGAAGCCTGACCCTCACCCGTCCCCTAATCCTAACCCATACGCTGACACTAACCCGCGCCCTCACACGTACACTCCCCCTAAAGCGTTGTCGTACCCTCACCTGGACCTTAAACCGTCCCCGTCCCCTAACCCTAACCCTAGCCCGAACCCTAACCCTAACCCTTCCCTGAAGTCTGACCCTCAACCGTCCCCTAATCCTAACCCGTACGCTGACACTAACCCACGCCCTCACACGTACGCTCCCCCTAAAGCGTTGTCGAACCCTCACCTGGGCCCTAAACCGTCCCCGTCCCCTAACCCTAACCCTAGCCCGAACCCTAACCCTAACCCTTCCCCGAAGCCTGAACCTCACCCGACCCCTAATCCTAACCCGTACGCTGACACTAACACGCGCCCTCACCCGTACGCTCCCCCTAAAGAGTTGTCGTACCCTCACCTGGACCCTAAACCGTCCCCGTCCCCTAACCCTAACCCTAGCCCGAACCCTAACCCTAACCCTTCCCCGAAGCCTGACCCTCACCCGTCCCCTAATCCTAACCCGTAGGCTGACACTAACCCGCGCCCTCACACGTACGCTCCCCCTAAAGCGTTGTCGTACCCTCATCTGGACCCTAAACCGTCCCCGTCCCCTAACCCTAACCCTAGCCCGAACCCTAACCCTAACCCTTCCCCGAAGCCTGACCCTCCCCCGTCCCCTAATCCTAACCCGTACGCTGACACTAACCCGCGCCCTCACACGTACGCTCCCCCTAAAGCGTTGTCGTACCCTCACCTGGACCCTAAACCGTCCCCGTCCCCTAACCCGAACCCTAGCCCGAACCCTAACCCTAACCCTTCCCCGAAGCCTGACCCGCACCCGTCCCCTAATCCTAACCCGTAGGCTGACACTAACCCGCGCCCTCAAACCTACGCTCCCCCTAAAGCGTTGTCGTACCCTCACCTGGACCCTAAACCGTCCCCGTCCCCTAACACTAACCCTAGGCCGAACCCTAACCCTAACCCTTCCCCGAAGCCTGACCCTCACCCGTCCCCTAATCCTAACCCGTACGCTGACACTAACCCGCGCCCTCACACGTACGCTCCCCCTAAAGCGTTGTCGTACCCTCACCTGGACCCTAAACCGTCCCCGTCCCCTAACCCTAACCCTAGCCCGAACCCTAACCCTAACCCTTGCCCGAAGCCTGACCCTCACCCGTCCCCTAATCCTAACCCGTACGCTGACATTAACCCGCGCCCTCACAGGTACGCTCCCCCTAAAGCGTTGTCGTACCCTCACTTGGACCCTAAACCGTGCCCGTCCCCTAACACTAACCCTAGCCCGAACCCGAACAGTAACCCTTCCCCGAAGCCTGACCCTCACCCGTCCCCTAATCCTAACCCGTACGCTGACACTAACCCGCGCCCTCACACGTACGCACCCCCTAAAGCGTTGTCGTACCCTCACCTGGACCCTAAACCGTCCCCGTCCCCTAACCCTAACCCTAGGCCGAACCCTAACCCTAACCCTTCCCCGAAGCCTGACCCTCACCCGTCCCCTAATCCTAACCCGTACGCTGACACTAACCCGCGCCCTCACACGTACGCTCCCCCTAAAGCGTTGTCGTACCCTCACCTGGACCCTAAACCGTCCCCGTCCCCTAACCCTAACCTTAGCCCGAACCCTAACCCTAACCCTTCCCCGAAGCCTGACCCTCACCCGTCCCCTAATCCTAACCCGTACGCTGACACTAACACGCGCCCTCACACGTACGCTCCCCCAAAGCGTTGTCGTACCCTCACCTGGACCCTAAACCGTCCCCGTCCCCTAACCCTGACCCTAGCCCGAACCCTAACCCTAACCCTTCCCCGAAGCCTGACCCTCACCCGTCCCCTAATCCTAACCCGTACGCTGACACTAACCCGCACCCTCACACGTACACTCCCCCTAAAGCGTTGTCGTACCCTCACCTGGACCCTAAACCGTCCCCGTCCCCTAACCCTAACCCTAGCCCGAACCTTAACCCTAACCCTTCCCCGAAGCCTGACCCTCAACCGTCCCCTAATCCTAACCCGTACGCTGACACTAACCCACGCCCTCACACGTACGCTCCCCCTAAAGCGTTGTCGAACCCTCACCTGGGCCCTAAACCGTCCCCGTCCCCTAACCCTAACCCTAGCCCGAACCCTAACCCTAACCCTTCCCCGAAGCCTGACACTCACCCGACCCCTAATCCTAAACCGTACGCTGACACTAACCCGCGCCCTCACCCGTACGCTCCCCCTAAAGAGTTGTCGTACCCTCACCTGGACCCTAAACCGTCCCCGTCCCCTAACCCTAACCCTAGCCCGAACCCTAACCCTAACCCTTCCCCGAAGCCTGACACTCACCCGTCCCCTAATCCTAACCCGTACGCTGACACTAACCCGCGCCCTCACACGTACGCTCCCCCTAAAGCGTTGTCGTACCCTCACCTGGACCCTAAACCGTCCCCGTCCCCTAACCCTAACCCTAGCCCGAACCCTAACCCTAAACCTTCCCCGAAGCCTGACCCTCACCCGTCCCCTAATCCTAACCCGTACGCTGACACTAACCCGCGCCCTCACACGTACGCTCCCCCTAAAGCGTTGTCGTACCCTCACCTGGACCCTAAACCGTCCCCGTCCCCTAACCCGAACCCTAGCCCGAACCCTAACCCTAACCCTTCCCCGAAGCCTGACCCTCACCCGTCCCCTAATCCTAACCCGTACGCTGACACTAACCCGCGCCCTCACACGTACGCTCCCCCTAAAGCGTTGTCGTACACTCACCTGGACCCTAAACCGTCCCCGTACCCTAACCCTAACCCTAGCCCGAACCCTAACCCTAACCCTTCCCCGAAGCCTGACCCTCACCCGTCCCCTACTCCTAACCCGTAGGCTGACACTAACCCGCGCCCTCAAACCTACGCTCCCCCTAAAGCGTGTCGTACCCTCACCTGGACCCTAAACCGTCCCCGTCCCCTAACCCTAACCCTAGCCCGAACCCTAACCCTAACCCTTCCCCGAAGCCTGACCCTCACCCGTCCCCTAATCCTAACCCATAGGCTGACACTAACCCGCGCCCTCACACGTACGCTCCCCCTAAAGCGTTGTCGTACCCTCACCTGGACCCTAAACCGTCCCCGTCCCCTAACCCTAACCCTAGCCCGAACCCTAACCCTAACACTTCCCCGAAGCCTGACACTCACCCGTCCCATAATCCTAACTCGTACGCTGACATTAACCCGCGCCCTCACAGGTACGCTCCCCCTAAAGCGTTGTCATACCCTCACCTGGACCCTAAACCGTCCCCGTCCCCTAACAGTAACCCTAGAAGGAACCCTAACCCTAACCCTTCCCCGAAGCCTGACCCTCACCCGTCCCCTAATCCTAACCCGTACGCTGACACTAAACCGCGACCTCACACGTACGCTCCCCCTAAAGCGTTGTCGTACCCTCACCTGGACCCTAAACCGTCCCCGTCCCCTAACCCTAAGCCTAGCCCACACCCTAACCCTAACCCTTCCCCGAAGCCTGACCCGCACCCGTCCCCTATTCCTAACCAGTACGCTGAAACTAACCCGCGCCCTCACACGTACACTCCCCCTAAAGCGCTGTCGTACACTCACCTGGACCCTAAACCGTCCCCGTCCCCTAACCCTAACCCTAGCCCGAACCCTAACCCTAACCCTTCCCCGAAGCCTGACCCTCACCCGTCCCCTACTCCTAACCCGTAGGCTGACACTAACCCGCGCCCTCAAACCTACGCTCCCCCTAAAGCGTTGTCGTACCCTCACCTGGACCCTAAACCGTCCCCGTCCCCTAACCCTAACCCTAGCCCGAACCCTAACCCTAACCCTTCCCCGAAGCCTGACCCTCACCCGTCCCCTAATCCTAACCCGTAGGCTGACACTAACCCGCGCCCTCACACGTACGCTCCCCCTAAAGCGTTGTCGTACCCTCACCTGGACCCTAAACCGTCCCCGTCCCCCAACCCTAACCCTAGCCCGAACCCTAACCCTAACCCTTCCCCGAAGCCTGACCCTCACCCGTCCCCTAATCCTAACCCGTACGCTGACATTAACCCGCGCCCTCACAGGTACGCTCCCCCTAAAGCGTTGTCGTACCCTCACCTGGACCCTAAACCGTCCCCTCCCCTAACACTAACCCTAGCAGGAACCCTAACCCTAACCCTTCCCCGAAGCCTGACCCTCACCCGTCCCCTAATCCTAACCCGTACGCTGACACCAACCCACGCCCTCACACGTACGCATCCCCTAAAGCGTTGTCGTACCCTCACCTGGACCCTAAACGGTCCCCGTCCCCTAACCCTAACCCTAGCCCGAAATCTAACCCTAACCCTTCCCCGAAGCCTGACCCTGACCCGTCCCCTAATCCTAACCCGTACGCTGACACTAACCCGCGCCCTCACACGTACGCTCCCCCTAAAGCGTTGTCGTACCCTCACCTGGACCCTAAACCGTCCCCGTCCCCTAACCCTAACCCTAGCCCGAACCCTAACCCTAACCCTTCCCCGAAGCCTGACCCTCACCCGTCCCCTAATCCTAACCCGTACGCTGACACTAACCCGCGCCCTCACACGTACGCTCCCCCTAAAGCGTTGTCGTACCCTCACCTGGACCCTAAACCGTCCCCGTCCCCTAACCCTAAAACTAGCCCGAACCCTAACCCTAACCCCTCCACGAAGCCTGACCCTCACCCGTCCCCTAATCCTAACCCGTACGCTGACACTAACCCGCGCCCTCACACGTACGCTCCCCCTAAAGCGTTGTCGTACCCTCACCTGGACCCTAAACCGTCCCCGTCCCCTAACCCTAACCCTAGCCCGAACCCTAACCCTAACCCTTCCCCGAAGCCTGACCCTCACCCGTCCCCTAATCCTAACCCATACGCTGACACTAACCCGCGCCCTCACACGTACACTCCCCCTAAAGCGTTGTCGTACCCTCACCTGGACCTTAAACCGTCCCCGTCCCCTAACCCTAACCCTAGCCCGAACCCTAACCCTAACCCTTCCCCGAAGTCTGACCCTCAACCGTCCCCTAATCCTAACCCGTACGCTGACACTAACCCACGCCCTCACACGTACGCTCCCCCTAAAGCGTTGTCGAACCCTCACCTGGGCCCTAAACCGTCCCCGTCCCCTAACCCTAACCCTAGCCCGAACCCTAACCCTAACCCTTCCCCGAAGCCTGACCCTCACCCGACCCCTAATCCTAACCCGTACGCTGACACTAACCCGCGCCCTCACCCGTACGCTCCCCCTAAAGAGTTGTCGTACCCTCACCTGGACCCTAAACCGTCCCCGTCCCCTAACCCTAACCCTAGCCCGAACCCTAACCCTAACCCTTCCCCGAAGCCTGACCCTCACCCGTCCCCTAATCCTAACCCGTAGGCTGACACTAACCCGCTCCCTCACACGTACGCTCCCCCTAAAGCGTTGTCGTACCCTCACCTGGACCCTAAACCGTCCCCGTCCCCTAACCCGAACCCTAGCCCGAACCCTAACCCTAACCCTTCCCCGAAGCCTGACCCGCACCCGTCCCCTAATCCTAAACAGTACGCTGACACTAACCCGCGCCCTCACCCGTACGCTCCCCCTAAAGAGTTGTCGTACCCTCACCTGGACCCTAAACCGTCCCCGTCCCCTAACCCTAACCCTAGCCCGAACCATAACCCTAACCCTTCCCCGAAGCCTGACCCTCACCCGTCCCCTAATCCTAACCCGTAGGCTGACACTAACCAGCGCCCTCACACGTACGCTCCCCCTAAAGCGTTGTCGTACCCTCACCTGGACCCTAAACCGTCCCCGTCCCCTAACCCTAACCCTAGCCCGAACCCTAACCCTAACCCTTCCCCGAAGCCTGACCCTCACCCGTCCCCTAATCCTAACCCGTACGCTGACATTAACCCGCGCCCTCACAGGTACGCTCCCCCTAAAGCGTTGTCGTACCCTCACCTGAACCCTAAACCGTCCCCGTCCCCTAACACTAACCCTAGCAGGAACCCTAACCCTAACCCTTCCCCGAAGCCTGACCCTCACCCGTCCCCTAATCCTAACCCGTACACTGACACTAACCCACGCCCTCACACGTACGCATCCCCTAAAGCGTTGTCGTACCCTCACCTGGACCCTAAACCGTCCCCGTCCCCTAACCCTAACCCTAGCCCGAAATCTAACCCTAACCCTTCCCCGAAGCCTGACCCTCACCCGTCCCCTAATCCTAACCCGTACGCTGACACTAACCCGCGCCCTCACACGTACGCTCCCCCTAAAGCGTTGTCGTACCCTCACCTGGACCCTAAACCGTCCCCGTCCCCTAACCCTAACCCTAGCCCGAACCCTAACCCTAACCCTTCCCAGAAGCCTGACCCTCACCCGTCCCCTAATCCTAACCCGTACGCTGACACTAACCCGCGCCCTCACACGTACGCTCCCCCTAAAGCGTTGTCGTACCCTCACCTGGACCCTAAACCGGCCCCGTCCCCTAACCCTAACCCTAGCCCGAACCCTAACCCTAACCCTTCCCCGAAGCCTGACCCTCACCCGTCCCCTAATCCTAACCCGTACGCTGACACTAACCCGCGCCCTCACACGTACGCTCCCCCTAAAGCGTTGTCGTACCCTCACCTGGACCCTAAACCGTCCCCGTCCCCTAACCCTAACCCTAGCCCGAACCCTAACCCTAACCCTTCCCCGAAGCCTGACCCTCACCCGTCCCCTAATCCTAACCCGTACGCTGACACTAACCCGCGCCCTCACACGTACGCTCCCCCTAAAGCGTTGTCGTACCCTCACCTGGACCCTAAACCGTCCCCGTCCCCTAACCCTAACCCTAGCCCGAACCCTAACCCTAACCCTTCCCCGAAGCCTGACCCTCACCCGTCCCCTAATCCTAACCCGTACGCTGACACTAACCCGCGCCCTCACACGTACGCTCCCCCTAAAGCGTTGTCTTACCCTCACCTGGACCCTAAACCGTCCCCGTCCCCTAACCCTAAAACTAGCCCGAACCCTAACCCTAACCCTTCCACGAAGCCTGACCCTCACCCGTCCCCTAATCCTAACCCGTACGCTGACACTAACCCGCGCCCTCACACGTACGCTCCCCCTAAAGCGTTGTCGTACCCTCACCTGGACCGTAAACCGTCCCCGTCCCCTAACCCTAACCCTAGCCCGAACCCTAACCCTAACCCTTCCCCGAAGCCTGACCCTCACCCGTCCCCTAATCCTAACCCGTACGCTGACACTAACCCGCGCCCTCACACGTACGCTCCCCCTAAAGCGTTGTCGTACCCTCACCTGGACCCTAAACCGTCCCCGTCCCCTAACCCTAACCCTAGCCCGAACCCTAACCCTAACCCTTCCCCGAAATCTGACCCTCAACCGTCCCCTAATCCTAACCCGTACGCTGACACTAACCCACGCCCTCACACGTACGCTCCCCCTAAAGCGTTGTCGAACCCTCACCTGGGCCCTAAACCGTCCCCGTCCCCTAACCCTAACCCTAGCCCGAACCCTAACCCTAACCCTTCCCCGAAGCCTGACCCTCACCCGACCCCTAATCCTAACCCGTACGCTGACACTAACCCGCGCCCTCACCCGTACGCTCCCCCTAAAGAGTTGTCGTACCCTCACCTGGACCCTAAACCGTCCCCGTCCCCTAACCCTAACCCTAGCCCGAACCCTAACCCTAACCGTTCCCCGAAGCCTGACCCTCACCCGTCCCCTAATCCTAACCCGTAGGCTGACACTAACCCGCGCCCTCACACGTACGCTCCCCCTAAAGCGTTGTCGTACCCTCACCTGGACCCTAAACCGTCCCCGTCCCCTAACCCTAACCCTAGCCCGAACCCTAACCCTAACCCTTCCCCGAAGCCTGACCCTCACCCGTCCCCTAATCCTAATCCGTACGCTGACACTAACCCGCGCCCTCACACGTACGCTCCCCCTAAAGCGTTGTCGTACCCTCACCTGGACCCTAAACCGTCCCCGTCCCCTAACCCGAACCCTAGCCCGAACCCTAACCCTAACCCTTCCCCGAAGCCTGACCCGCACCCGTCCCCTAATCCTAAACAGTACGCGGACACTAACCCGCGCCCTCACACGTACGCTCCCCCTAAAGCGTTGTCGTACACTCACCTGGACCCTAAACCGTCCCCGTCCCCTAACCCTAACCCTAGCCCGAACCCTAACCCTAACCCTTCCCCGAAGCCTGACCCTCACCCGTCCCCTACTCCTAACCCGTAGGCTGACACTAACCCGCGCCCTCAAACCTACGCTCCCCCTAAAGCGTTGTCGTACCCTCACCTGGACCCTAAACCGTCCCCGTCCCCTAACCCTAACCCTAGCCCGAACCCTAACCCTAACCCTTCCCCGAAGCCTGACCCTCACCCGTCCCCTAATCCTAACCCGTACGCTGACACTAACCCGCGCCCTCACACGTACGCTCCCCCTAAAGCGTTGTCGTACCCTCACCTGGACCCTAAACCGTCCCCGTCCCCTAACCCTAACCCTAGCCCGAACCCTAACCCTAACCCTTCCCCGAAGCCTGACCCTCACCCGTCCCCTAATCATAACCCGTACGCTGACACTAACCCGCGCCCTCACACGTACGCTCCCCCTAAAGCGTTGTCGTACCCTCACCTGGACCCTAAACCGTCCCCGTCCCCTAACCCTAACCCTAGCCCGAACCCTAACCCTAGCCCTTCCCCGAAGCCTGACCCTCACCCGTCCCCTAATCCTAACCCGTACGCTGACACTAACCCGCGCCCTCACACGTACGCTCCCCCTAAAGCGTTGTCGTACCCTCACCTGGACCCTAAACCGTCCCCTTCCCCTAACCCTAACCCTAGCCCGAACCCTAACCCTAACCCTTCCCCGAAGCCTGACCCTCACCCGTCCCCTAATCCTAACCCGTACGCTGACACTAACCCACGCCCTCACACGTACGCTCCCCCTAAAGCGTTGTCGTACCCTCACCTGGACCCTAAACCGTCCCCGTCCCCTTACCCTAACCCTAGCCCGAACCCTAACCCTAACCCTTCCCCGAAGCCTGACCCTCACCCGTCCCCTAATCCTAACCCGTACGCTGACACTAACCCGCGCCCTCACACGTACGCTCCCCCTAAAGCGTTGTCGTACCCTCACCTGGACCCTAAACTGTCCCCGTCCCCTAACCCTAACCCTAGCCCGAACCCTAACCCTAACCCTTCCCCGAAGCCTGACCCTCACCCGTCCCCTTATACTAACCCGTACGCTGACACTAACCCGCGCCCTCACACGTACGCTCCCCCTAAAGCGTTGTCGTACCCTCACCTGGACGCTAAACCGTCCCCGTCCCCTAACCCTAACCCTAGCCCAAACCCTAACCCTAACCCTTCCCCGAAGCCTGACCCTCACCCGTCCCCTAATCCTAACCCGTACACTGACACTAACCCACGCCCTCACACGTACGCATCCCCTAAAGCGTTGTCGTACCCTCACCTGGACCCTAAACCGTCCCCGTCCCCTAACCCTAACCCTAGCCCGAAATCTAACCCTAACCCTTCCCCGAAGCCTGACCCTCACCCGTCCCCTAATCCTAACCCGTACGCTGACACTAACCCGCGCCCTCACACGTACGCTCCCCCTAAAGCGTTGTCGTACCCTCACCTGGACCCTAAACCGTCCCCGTCCCCTAACCCTAACCCTAGCCCGAACCCTAACCCTAACCCTTCCCAGAAGCCTGACCCTCACCCGTCCCCTAATCCTAACCCGTACGCTGACACTAACCCGCGCCCTCACACGTACGCTCCCCCTAAAGCGTTGTCGTACCCTCACCTGGACCCTAAACCGGCCCCGTCCCCTAACCCTAACCCTAGCCCGAACCCTAACCCTAACCCTTCCCCGAAGCCTGACCCTCACCCGTCCCCTAATCCTAACCCGTACGCTGACACTAACCCGCGCCCTCACACGTACGCTCCCCCTAAAGCGTTGTCGTACCCTCACCTGGACCCTAAACCGTCCCCGTCCCCTAACCCTAACCCTAGCCCGAACCCTAACCCTAACCCTTCCCCGAAGCCTGACCCTCACCCGTCCCCTAATCCTAACCCGTACGCTGACACTAACCCGCGCCCTCACACGTACGCTCCCCCTAAAGCGTTGTCTTACCCTCACCTGGACCCTAAACCGTCCCCGTCCCCTAACCCTAAAACTAGCCCGAACCCTAACCCTAACCCTTCCACGAAGCCTGACCCTCACCCGTCCCCTAATCCTAACCCGTACGCTGACACTAACCCGCGCCCTCACACGTACGCTCCCCCTAAAGCGTTGTCGTACCCTCACCTGGACCGTAAACCGTCCCCGTCCCCTAACCCTAACCCTAGCCCGAACCCTAACCCTAACCCTTCCCCGAAGCCTGACCCTCACCCGTCCCCTAATCCTAACCCGTACGCTGACACTAACCCGCGCCCTCACACGTACGCTCCCCCTAAAGCGTTGTCGTACCCTCACCTGGACCCTAAACCGTCCCCGTCCCCTAACCCTAACCCTAGCCCGAACCCTAACCCTAACCCTTCCCCGAAATCTGACCCTCAACCGTCCCCTAATCCTAACCCGTACGCTGACACTAACCCACGCCCTCACACGTACGCTCCCCCTAAAGCGTTGTCGAACCCTCACCTGGGCCCTAAACCGTCCCCGTCCCCTAACCCTAACCCTAGCCCGAACCCTAACCCTAACCCTTCCCCGAAGCCTGACCCTCACCCGACCCCTAATCCTAACCCGTACGCTGACACTAACCCGCGCCCTCACCCGTACGCTCCCCCTAAAGAGTTGTCGTACCCTCACCTGGACCCTAAACCGTCCCCGTCCCCTAACCCTAACCCTAGCCCGAACCCTAACCCTAACCGTTCCCCGAAGCCTGACCCTCACCCGTCCCCTAATCCTAACCCGTAGGCTGACACTAACCCGCGCCCTCACACGTACGCTCCCCCTAAAGCGTTGTCGTACCCTCACCTGGACCCTAAACCGTCCCCGTCCCCTAACCCTAACCCTAGCCCGAACCCTAACCCTAACCCTTCCCCGAAGCCTGACCCTCACCCGTCCCCTAATCCTAATCCGTACGCTGACACTAACCCGCGCCCTCACACGTACGCTCCCCCTAAAGCGTTGTCGTACCCTCACCTGGACCCTAAACCGTCCCCGTCCCCTAACCCGAACCCTAGCCCGAACCCTAACCCTAACCCTTCCCCGAAGCCTGACCCGCACCCGTCCCCTAATCCTAAACAGTACGCGGACACTAACCCGCGCCCTCACACGTACGCTCCCCCTAAAGCGTTGTCGTACACTCACCTGGACCCTAAACCGTCCCCGTCCCCTAACCCTAACCCTAGCCCGAACCCTAACCCTAACCCTTCCCCGAAGCCTGACCCTCACCCGTCCCCTACTCCTAACCCGTAGGCTGACACTAACCCGCGCCCTCAAACCTACGCTCCCCCTAAAGCGTTGTCGTACCCTCACCTGGACCCTAAACCGTCCCCGTCCCCTAACCCTAACCCTAGCCCGAACCCTAACCCTAACCCTTCCCCGAAGCCTGACCCTCACCCGTCCCCTAATCCTAACCCGTACGCTGACACTAACCCGCGCCCTCACACGTACGCTCCCCCTAAAGCGTTGTCGTACCCTCACCTGGACCCTAAACCGTCCCCGTCCCCTAACCCTAACCCTAGCCCGAACCCTAACCCTAACCCTTCCCCGAAGCCTGACCCTCACCCGTCCCCTAATCATAACCCGTACGCTGACACTAACCCGCGCCCTCACACGTACGCTCCCCCTAAAGCGTTGTCGTACCCTCACCTGGACCCTAAACCGTCCCCGTCCCCTAACCCTAACCCTAGCCCGAACCCTAACCCTAGCCCTTCCCCGAAGCCTGACCCTCACCCGTCCCCTAATCCTAACCCGTACGCTGACACTAACCCGCGCCCTCACACGTACGCTCCCCCTAAAGCGTTGTCGTACCCTCACCTGGACCCTAAACCGTCCCCGTCCCCTAACCCTAACCCTAGCCCGAACCCTAACCCTAACCCTTCCCCGAAGCCTGACCCTCACCCGTCCCCTAATCCTAACCCGTACGCTGACACTAACCCACGCCCTCACACGTACGCTCCCCCTAAAGCGTTGTCGTACCCTCACCTGGACCCTAAACCGTCCCCGTCCCCTTACCCTAACCCTAGCCCGAACCCTAACCCTAACCCTTCCCCGAAGCCTGACCCTCACCCGTCCCCTAATCCTAACCCGTACGCTGACACTAACCCGCGCCCTCACACGTACGCTCCCCCTAAAGCGTTGTCGTACCCTCACCTGGACCCTAAACTGTCCCCGTCCCCTAACCCTAACCCTAGCCCGAACCCTAACCCTAACCCTTCCCCGAAGCCTGACCCTCACCCGTCCCCTTATACTAACCCGTACGCTGACACTAACCCGCGCCCTCACACGTACGCTCCCCCTAAAGCGTTGTCGTACCCTCACCTGGACGCTAAACCGTCCCCGTCCCCTAACCCTAACCCTAGCCCAAACCCTAACCCTAACCCTTCCCCGAAGCCTGACCCTCACCCGTCCCCTAATCCTAACCCATACGCTGACACTAACCCACGCCCTCACACTTACGCTCCCCCTAAAGCGTTGTCGTACCCTCACCTGGACCCTAAACCGTCCCCGTCCCCTAACCCTAACCCTAGCCCGAACCCTAACCCTAACCCTTCCCCGAAGCCTGACCCTCACCCGTCCCCTAATCCTAACCCATACGCTGACACTAACCCACGCCCTCACACGTACGCTCCCCCTAAAGCGTTGTCGTACCCTCACCTGGACCCTAAACCGTCCCCGTCCCCTAACCCTAACCCTAGCCCGAACCCTAACCCTAACCCTTCCCCGAAGCCTGACCCTCACCCGTCCCCTAATCCTAACCCGTACGCTGACACTAACCCGCGCCCTCACACGTACGCTCCCCCTAAAGCGTTGTCGTACCCTCACCTGGACCCTAAACCGTCCCCGTCCCCTAACCCTAACCCTAGCCCGAACCCTAACCCTAACCCTTCCCAGAAGCCTGACCCTCACCCGTCCCCTAATCCTAACCCGTACGCTGACACTAACCCGCGCCCTCACACGTACGCTCCCCCTAAAGCGTTGTCGTACCCTCACCTGGACCCTAAACCGTCCCCGTCCCCTAACCCTAACCCTAGCCCGAACCCTAACCCTAACCCTTCCCCGAAGCCTGACCCTCACCCGTCCCCTAATCCTAACCCGTACGCTGACACTAACCCGTGCCCTCACACGTACGCTCCCCCTAAAGCGTTGTCGTACCCTCACCTGGACCCTAAACCGTCCCCGTCCCCTAACCCTAACCCTAGCCCGAACCCTAACCCTAACCCTTCCCCGAAGCCTGACCCTCACCCGTCCCCTAATCCTAACCTGTACGCTGACACTAACCCGCGCCCTCACACGTACGCTCCCCCTAAAGCGTTGTCGTACCCTCACCTGGACCCTAAACCGTCCCCGTCCCCTTACCCTAACCCTATCCCGAACCATAACCCTAACCCTTCCCCGAAGCCTGACCCTCACCCGTCCCCTAATCCTAACCCGTACTCTGACACTAACACGCGCCCTCACACGTACGCTCCCCCAAAGCGGTGTCGTACCCTCACCTGGACCCTAATCCGTCCCCGTCCCCTAACCCTAACTCTAGCCCGAACCCTAACCCTAACACTTCCCCGAAGCCTGACCCTCACCCGTCCCCTAATCCTAACCCGTACGCTGACACTAAACCGCGCCCTCACACGTACGCTCCCCCTAAAGCGTTGTCGTACCCTCACCTGGACGCTAAACCGTCCCCGTCCCCTAACCCTAACCCTAGCCCGAACCCTAACCCTAACCCTTCCCCGAAGCCTGACCCTCACCCGTCCCCTAATCCTAACCCATACGCTGACACTAACCCACGCCCTCACACGTACGCTCCCCCTAAAGCGTTGTCGTACCCTCACCTGGACCCTAAACCGTCCCCGTCCCCTAACCCTAACCCTAGCCCGAACCCTAACCCTAACCCTTCCCCGAAGCCTGACCCTCACCCGTCCCCTAATCCTAACCCGTACGCTGACACTAACCCGCGCCCTGACACGTACGCTCCCCCAAAGCGTTGTCGTACCCTCACCTGGACCCTAAACCGTCCCCGTCCCCTAACCCTAACCCTAGCCCGAACCCTAACCCTAACACTTCCCCGAAGCCTGACCCTCACCCGTCCCCTAATCCTAACCCGTACGCTGACACTAAACCGCGCCCTCACACGTACGCTCCCCCTAAAGCGTTGTCGTACCCTCACCTGGACGCTAAACCGTCCCCGTCTCCTAACCCTAACCCTAGCCCGAACCCTAACCCTAACCCTTCCCCGAAGCCTGACCCTCACCCGTCCCCTAATCCTAAACCATACGCTGACACTAACCCATGCCCTCACACGTACGCTCCCACTAAAGCGTTGTCGTACCCTCATCTGGACCCTAAACCGTCCCCGTCCCCTAACCCTAACCCTAGCCCGAACCCTAACCCTAACCCTTCCCCGAAGCCTGACCCTCACCCGTCCCCTAATCCTAACCCGTACGCTGACACTAACCCGCGCCCTCACACGTACGCTCCCCCTAAAGCGTTGTCGTACCCTCACCTGGACCCTAAACCGTCCCCATCCCCTAACCCTAACCCTAGCCCGAGCCCTAACCCTAACCCTTCCCCGAAGCCTGACCCTCACCCGTCCCCTAATCCTAACCCGTACGCTGACACTAACCCGCGCCCTCACACGTACGCTCCCCCTAAAGCGTTGTCGTACCCTCACCTGGACCCTAAACCGTCCCCGTCCCCTAACCCTAACCCTAGCCCGAACCCTAACCCTAACCCTTCCCCGAAGCCTGACCCTCACCCGTCCCCTAATCCTAACCCGTACGCTGACACTAACCCGCGCCCTCACACGTACGCTCCCCCTAAAGCGTTGTCGTACCCTCATCTGGACCCTAAACCGTCCCCATCCCCTAACCCTAACCCTAGCCCGAACCCTAACCCTAACCCTTCCCCGAAGCCTGACCCTCACCCGTCCCCTAATCCTAACCCGTACGCTGACACTAACCCGCGCCCTCACACGTACGCTCCCCCTAAAGCGTTGTCGTACCCTCACCTGGACCCTAAACCGTCCCCGTCCCCTAACCCTAACCCTAGCCCGAACCCTAACCCTAACCCTTCCCCGAAGCCTGACCCTCACCCGTCCCCTAATCCTAACCCGTACGCTGACACTAACCCGCGCCCTCACACGTACACTCCCCCTAAAGCGTTGTCGTACCCTCACCTGGACCCTAAACCGTCCCCGTCCCCTAACCCTAACCCTAGCCCGAACCCTAACCCTAATCCTTCCCCGAAGCCTGACCCTCACCCGTCCCCTAATCCTAAGCCGTACGCTGACACTAACCCGCGCCCTCACACGTACGCTCCCCCTAAAGCGTTGTCGTACCCTCACCTGGACCCTAAACCGTCCCCATCCCCTAACCCTAACCCTAGCCCGAACCCTAACCCTAACCCTTCCCCGAAGCCTGACCCTCACCCGTCCCCTAATCCTAACCCGTACGCTGACACTAACCCGCGCCCTCACACGTACGCTCCCCCTAAAGCGTTGTCGTACCCTCACCTGGACCCTAAACCGTCCCCGTCCCCTAACCCTAACCCTAGCCCGAACCCTAACCCTAACCCTTCCCCGAAGCCTGACCCTCACCCGTCCCCTAATCCTAACCCGTACGCTGGCACTAACCCGCGCCCTCACACGTACGCTCCCCCTAAAGCGTTGTCGTACCCTCACCTGGACCCTAAACCGTCCCCGTCCCCTAACCCTAACCCTAGCCCGAACCCTAACCCTAACCCTTCCCCGAAGCCTGACCCTCACCCGTCCCCTAATCCTAACCCGTACGCTGACACTAACCCGCGCCCTCACACGTACGCTCCCCCTAAAGCGTTGTCGTACCCTCACCTGGACCCTAAACCGTCCCCGTCCCCTAACCCGAACCCTAGCCTGAACCCTAACCCTAACCCTTCCCCGAAGCCTGACCCGCACCCGTCCCCTAATCCTAACCAGTACGCTGACACTAACCCGCGCCCTCACACGTACGCTCCCCCTAAAGCGTTGTCGTACACTCACCTGGACCCTAAACCGTCCCCGTCCCCTAACCCTAACCCTAGCCCGAACCCTAAACCTAACCCTTCCCCGAAGCCTGACCCTCACCCGTCCCCTACTCCTAACCCGTAGGCTGACACTAACCCGCGCCCTCAAACCTACGCTCCCCCTACAGCGTTGTCGTACCCTCACCTGGACCCTAAACCGTCCCCGTCCCCTAACCCTAACCCTAGCCCGAACCCTAACCCTAACCCTTCCCCGAAGCCTGACCCTCACCCGTCCCCTAATCCTAACCCGTACGCTGACACTAACCCACGCCCTCACACGTACGCATCCCCTAAAGTGTTGTCGTACCCTCACCTGGACCCTAAACCGTCCCCGTCCCCTAACCCTAACCCTAGCCCGAAATCTATCCCTAACCCTTCCCCGAAGCCTGACCCTCACCCGTCCCCTAATCCTAACCCGTACGCTGACACTAACCCGCGCCCTCACACGTACGCTCCCCCTAAAGCGTTGTCGTACCCTCACCTGGACCCTAAACCGTCCCCGTCCCCTAACCCTAACCCTAGCCCGAACCCTAACCCTAACCCTTCCCCGAAGCCTGACCCTCACCCGTCCCCTAATCCTAACCCGTACGCTGACACTAACCCGCGCCCTCACACGTACGCTCCCCCTAAAGCGTTGTCGTACCCTCACCTGGACCCTAAACCGTCCCCGTCCCCTAACCCTAACCCTAGCCCGAACCCTAACCCTAACCCTTCCCCGAAGCCTGACCCTCACCCGTCCCCTAATCCTAACCCATACGCTGACACTAACCCGCGCCCTCACACGTACGCTCCCCCTAAAGCGTTGTCGTACCCTCACCTGGACCCTAAACCGTCCCCGTCCCCTAACCCTAACCCTAGCCCGAACCCTAACCCTAACCCTTCCCCGAAGCCTGACCCTCACCCGTCCCCTAATCCTAACCCGTACGCTGACACTAACCCGCGCCCTCACACGTACACTCCCCCTAAAGCGTTGTCGTACCCTCACCTGGACCCTAAACCGTCCCCGTCCCCTAACCCTAACCCTAGCCCGAAACCTAACCCTAACCCTTCCCCGAAGCCTGACCCTCACCCGTCCCCTAATCCTAACCCGAACGCTGACACTAACCCACGCCCTCACACGTACGCTCCCCCTAAAGCGTTGTCGTACACTCACCTGGACCCTAAACCGTCCCCGTCCCTTAACCCTAACCGTAGCCGGAACCCTAACCCTAACCCTTCCCCGAAGCCTGACCCTCACCCGTCCCCTAATCCTAACCCGTACGCTGACAGTAACCCGCGCCCTCACACGTACGCTCCCCCTAAAGCGTTGTCGTACCCTCACCTGGACCCTAAACCGTCCCCGTACCCTAACCCTAACCCTAGCCCGAACCCTAACCCTAACCCTTCCCCGAAGCCTGACCCTCACCCGTCCCCTAATCCTAACCCGTACGCTGACACTAACCCGCGCCCTCACACGTACGCTCCCCCTAAAGCGTTGTCGTACCCTCACCTGGACCCTAAACCGTCCCCGTCCCCTAACCCTAACCCTAGCCCGAACCCTAACCCTAACCCTTCCCCGAAGCCTGACCCTCACCCGTCTCCTAATCTTAACCCGTACGCTGACACTAACCCGCGCCCTCACACGTACGCTCCCCCTAAAGCGTTGTCGTACCCTCACCTGGACCCTAAACCGTCCCCGTCCCCTATCCCTAACCATAGCCCGAAACCTAACCCTAACCCTTCCCCGAAGCCTGACCCTCACCCGTCCCCTAATCCTAACCCGTACGCTGACACTAACCCGCGCCCTCACACGTATACTCCCCCTAAAGCGTTGTCGTACCCTCACCTGGACCCTAAACCGTCCCCGTCCCCTAACCCTAACCCTAGCCCGAACCCTAACCCTAACCCTTCCCCGAAGCCTGACCCTCAACCGTCCCCTAATCCTAACCCGTACGCTGACACTAACCCACGCCCTCACACGTACGCTCCCCCTAAAGCGTTGTCGAACCCTCACCTGGGCCCTAAACCGTCCCCGTCCCCTAACCCTAACCCTAGCCCGAACCCTAACCCTAACCCTTCCCCGAAGCCTGACACTCACCCGACCCCTAATCCTAAACCGTACGCTGACACTAACCCGCGCCCTCACCCGTACGCTCCCCCTAAAGAGTTGTCGTACCCTCACCTGGACCCTAAACCGTCCCCGTCCCCTAACCCTAACCCTAGCCCGAACCCTAACCCTAACCCTTCCCTGAAGCCTGACCCTCACCCGTCCCCTAATCCTAACCCGTACGCTGACACTAACCCGCGCCCTCACACGTACGCTCCCCCTAAAGCGTTGTCGTACCCTCACCTGGACCCTAAACCGTCCCCGTCCCCTAACCCTAACCCTAGCCCGAACCCTAACCCTAACCCTTCCCCGAAGCCTGACCCTCACCCGTCCCCTAATCCTAACCCGTACGCTGACACTAACCCGCGCCCTCCCACGTACGCTCCCCCTAAAGCGTTGTCGTACCCTCACCTGGACCCTAAACCGTCCCCGTCCCCTAACCCGAACCCTAGCCCGAACCCTAACCCTAACCCTTCCCCGAAGCCTGACCCGCACCCGTCCCCTAATCCTAACCCGTACGCTGACACTAACCCGCGCCCTCACACGTACGCTCCCCCTAAAGCGTTGTCGCACACTCACCTGGACCCTAAACCGTCCCCGTCCCCTAACCCTAACCCTAGCCCGAACCCTAACCCTAACCCTTCCCCGAAGCCTGACCCTCACCCGTCCCCTACTCCTAACCCGTAGGCTGACACTAACCCGCGCCCTCAAACCTACGCTCCCCCTAAAGCGTTGTCGTACCCTCACCTGGACCCTAAACCGTCCCCGTCCCCTAACCCTAACCCTAGCCCGAACCCTAACCCTAACCCTTCCCCGAAGCCTGACCCTCACCCGTCCCCTAATCCTAACCCGTAGGCTGACACTAACACGCGCCCTCACACGTACGCTCCCCCTAAAGCGTTGTCGTACCCTCACCTGGACCCTAAACCGTCCCCGTCCCCTAACCCTAACCCTAGCCCGAACCCTAACCCTAACACTTCCCCGAAGTCTGACCCTCACCCGTCCCATAATACTAACTCGTACGCTGACATTAACCCGCGCCCTCACAGGTACGCTCCCCCTAAAGCGTTGTCATACCCTCACCTGGACCCTAAACCGTCCCCGTCCCCTAACACTAACCCTAGCAGGAACCCTAACCCTAACCCTTCCCCGAAGCCTGACCCTCACCCGTCCCCTAATCCTAACCCGTACGCTGACACTAACCCGCGCCCTCACACGTACGCACCCCCTAAAGAGTTGTCGTACCCTCACCTGGACCCTAAACCGTCCCCGTCCCCTAACCCTAACCCTAGCCCGAACCCTAACCCTAACCCTTCCCCGAAGCCTGACCCTCACCCGTCCCCTAATCCTAACCCGTACGCTGACACTAACCCGCGCCCTCACACGTACGCTCCCCCTAAAGCGTTGTCGTACCCTCACCTGGACCCTAAACCGTCCCCGTCCCCTAACCCTAACCCTAGCCCGAACCCTAACCCTAACACTTCCCCGAAGCCTGACCCTCACCCGTCCCCTAATCCTAACCCGTACGCTGACACTAAACCGCGACCTCACACGTACGCTCCTCCTAAAGCGTTGTCGTACCCTCACCTGGACGCTAAACCGTCCCCGTCCCCTAACCCTAACCCTAGCCCAAACCCTAACCCTAACCCTTCCCCGAAGCCTGACACTCATCCGTCCCCTAATCCTAACCCATACGCTGACACTAACCCACGCCCTCACACGTACGCTCCCCCTAAAGCGTTGTCGTACCCTCACCTGGACCCTAAACCGTCCCCGTCCCCTAACCCTAACCCTAGCCCGAACCCTAACCCTAACACTTCCCCGAAGCCTGACCCTCACCCGTCCCCTAATCCTAACCCGTACGCTGACACTAACCCGCGCCCTCACACGTACGCTCCCCCTAAAGCGTTGTCGTACCCTCACCTGGACCCTAAACCGTCCCCGTCCCCTAACCCTAACCCTAGCCCGAACCCTAACCCTAACCCTTCCCCGAAGCCTGACCCTCACCCGTCCCCTAATCCTAACCCGTACGCTGACACTAATCCGCGCCCTCACACGTACGCTCCCCCTAAAGCGTTGTCGTACCCTCACCTGGACCCTAAACCGTCCCCGTGCCCTAACCCTAACCCTAGCCCGAACCCTAACCCTAACCCTTCCCCGAAGCCTGACCCTCACCCGTCCCCTAATCCTAACCCGTACGCTGACACTAACCCGCGCCCTCACATGTACGCTCCCCCTAAAGCGTTGTCGTACCCTCACCTGGACCCTAAACCGTCCCCATCCCCTAACCCGAACCCTAGCCCGAACCCTAACCCTAACCCTTCCCCGAAGCCTGACCCGCACCCGTCCCCTAATCCTAACCAGTACGCTGACACTAACCCGTGCCCTCACACGTACGCTCCCCCTAAAGCGTTGTCGTACACTCACCTGGACCCTAAACCGTCCCCGTTCCCTAACCCTAACCCTAGCCCGAACCCTAACCCTAACCCTTCCCCGAAGCCTGACCCTCACCCGTCCCCTAATCCTAACCCGTACGCTGACATTAACCCGCGCCCTCACAGGTACGCTCCCCCTAAAGCGTTGTCGTACCCTCACCTGGACCATAAACCGTCCCCGTCCCCTAACACTAACCCTAGCAGGAACCCTAACCCTAACCCTTCCCCGAAGCCTGACCCTCACCCGTCCCCTAATCCTAACCCGTACGCTGACACTAACCCACGCCCTCACACGTACGCATCCCCTAAAGCGTTGTCGTACCCTCACCTGGACCCTAAACCGTCCCCGTCCCCTAACCCTAACCCTAGCCCGAAATCTAACCCTAACCCTTCCCCGAAGCCTGACCCTCACCCGTCCCCTAATCCTAACCCGTACGCTGACACTAACCCGCGCCCTCACACGTACGCTCCCCCTAAAGCGTTGTCGTACCCTCACCTGGACCCTAAACCGTCCCCGTCCCCTAACCCTAACCCTAGCCCGAACCCTAACCCTAACCCTTCCCCGAAGCCTGACCCTCACCCGTCCCCTAATCCTAACCCGTACGCTGACACTAACCCGCGCCCTCACACGTACGCTCCCCCTAAAGCGTTGTCGTACCCTCACCTGGACCCTAAACCGTCCCCGTCCCCTAACCCTAACCCTAGCCCGAACCCTAACCCTAGCCCTTCCCCGAAGCCTGACCCTCACCCGTCCCCTAATCCTAACCCGTACGCTGACACTAACCCGCGCCCTCACACGTACGCTCCCCCTAAAGCGTTGTCGTACCCTCACCTGGACCCTAAACCGTCCCCATCCCCTAACCCTAACCCTAGCCCGAACCCTAACCCTAACCCTTCCCCGAAGCCTGACCCTCACCCGTCCCCTAATCCTAACCCGTACGCTGACACTAACCCGCGCCCTCACACGTACACTCCCCCTAAAGCATTGTCGTACCCTCACCTGGACCCTAAACCGTCCCCGTCCCCTAACCCTAACCCTAGCCCGAACCCTAACCCTAACCCTTCCCCGAAGCCTGACCCTCACCCGTCCCCTAATCCTAACCCGTACGCTGACACTAACCCGCGCCCTCACACGTACGCTCCCCCTAAAGCGTTGTCGTACGCTCACCTGGACCCTAAACCGTCCCCATCCCCTAACCCTAACCCTAGCACGAACCCTAACCCTAGCCCTTCCCCGAAGCCTGACCCTCACCCGTCCCCTAATCCTAACCCGTACGCTGACACTAACCCGCGCCCTCACACGTACGCTCCCCCTAAAGCGTTGTCGTACCCTCACCTGGACCCTAAACCGTCCCCGTCCCCTAACCCTAACCCTAGCCCGAACCCTAACCCTAACCCTTCCCCGAAGCCTGACCCTCATCCGTCCCCTAATCCTAACCCGTACGCTGACACTAACCCGCGCCCTCACACGTACGCTCCCCCTAAAGCGTTGTCGTACCCTCACCTGGACCCTAAACCGTCCCCGTCCCCTAACCCTAACCCTAGCCCGAACCCTAACCCTAACACTTCCCCGAAGCCTGACCCTCACCCGTCCCCTAATCCTAACCCGTACGCTGACACTAAACCGCGACCTCACACGTACGCTCCCCCTAAAGCGTTGTCGTACCCTCACCTGGACCCTAAACCGTCCCCGTCCCCTAACCCTAACCCTAGCCCAAACCCTAACCCTAACCCTTCCCCGAAGCCTGACACTCATCCGTCCCCTAATCCTAACCCATACGCTGACACTAACCCACGCCCTCACACGTACGCTCCCCCTAAAGCGTTGTCGTACCCTCACCTGGACCCTAAACCGTCCCCGTCCCCTAACCCTAACCCTAGCCCGAACCCTAACCCTAACCCTTCCCCGAAGCCTGACCCTCACCCGTCCCCTAATCCTAACCCGTACGCTGACACTAAGCCGCGCCCTCACACGTACGATCCCCCTAAAGCGTTGTCGTACCCTCACCTGGACCCTAAACCGTCCCCGTCCCCTAACCCTAACCCTAGCCCGAACCCTAACCCTAACCCTTCCCCGAAGCCTGACCCTCACCCGTCCCCTAATCCTAACCCGTACGCTGACACTAATCCGCGCCCTCACACGTACGCTCCCCCTAAAGCGTTGTCGTACCCTCACCTGGACCCTAAACCGTCCCCGTCCCCTAACCCTAACCCTAGCCCGAACCCTAACCCTAACCCTTCCCCGAAGCCTGACCCTCACCCGTCCCCTAATCCTAACCCGTACGCTGACACTAACCCGCGCCCTCACACGTACGCTCCCCATAAAGCGTTGTCGTACCCTCACCTGGACCCTAAACCGTCCCCATCCCCTAACCCGAACCCTAGCCCGAACCCTAACCCTAACCCTTCCCCGAAGCCTGACCCGCACCCGTCCCCTAATCCTAACCAGTACGCTGACACTAACCCGCGCCCTCACACGTACGCTCCCTCTAAAGCGTTGTCGTACACTCACCTGGACCCTAAACCGTCCCCGTCCCCTAACCCTAACCCTAGCCCGAACCCTAACCCTAACCCTTCCCCGAAGCCTGACCCTCACCCGTCCCCTACTCCTAACCCGTAGGCTGACACTAACCCGCACCCTCAAACCTACGCTCCCCCTAAAGCGTTGTCGTACCCTCACCTGGACCCTAAACCGTCCCCGTCCCCTAACCCTAACCCTAGCCCGAACCCTAACCCTAACCCTTCCCCGAAGCCTGACCCTCACCCGTCCCCTAATCCTAACCCGTAGGCTGACACTAACCCGCGCCCTCACACGTACGCTCCCCCTAAAGCGTTGTCGTACCCTCACCTGGACCCTAAACCGTCCCCGTCCCCTAACCCTAACCCTAGCCCGAACCCTAACCCTAACCCTTCCCCGAAGCCTGACCCTCACCCGTCCCCTAATCCTAACCCGTACGCTGACATTAACCCGCGCCCTCACAGGTACGCTCCCCCTAAAGCGTTGTCGTACCCTCACCTGGACCCTAAACCGTCCCCGTCCCCTAACACTAACCCTAGCAGGAACCCTAACCCTAACCCTTCCCCGAAGCCTGACCCTCACCCGTCCCCTAATCCTAACCCGTACGCTGACACTAACCCACGCCCTCACACGTACGCATCCCCTAAAGCGTTGTCGTACCCTCACCTGGACCCTAAACCGTCCCCGTCCCCTAACCCTAACCCTAGCCCGAAATCTAACCCTAACCCTTCCCCGAAGCCTGACCCTCACCCGTCCCCTAATCCTAACCCGTACGCTGACACTAACCCGCGCCCTCACACGTACGCTCCGCCTAAAGCGTTGTCGTACCCTCACCTGGACCCTAAACCGTCCCCGTCCCCTAACCCTAACCCTAGCCCGAACCCTAACCCTAACCCTTCCCCGAAGCCTGACCCTCACCCGTCCCCTAATCCTAACCCGTACGCTGACACTAACCCGCGCCCTCACACGTACGCTCCCCCTAAAGCGTTGTCGTACCCTCACCTGGACCCTAAACCGTCCCCGTCCCCTAACCCTAACCCTAGCCCGAACCCTAACCCTAGCCCTTCCCCGAAGCCTGACCCTCACCCGTCCCCTAATCCTAACCCGTACGCTGACACTAACCCGCGCCCTCACACGTACGCTCCCCCTAAAGCGTTGTCGTACCCTCACCTGGACCCTAAACCGTCCCCGTCCCCTAACCCTAACCCTAGCCCGAACCCTAACCCTAACACTTCCCCGAAGCCTGACCCTCACCCGTCCCCTAATCCTAACCCGTACGCTGACACTAACCCGCGCCCTCACACGTACACTCCCCCTAATGCGTTGTCGTACCCTCACCTGGACCCTAAACCGTCCCCGTCCCCTAACCCTAACCCTAGCCCGAACCCTAACCCTAACCCTTCCCCGAAGCCTGACCCTCACCCGTCCCCTAATCCTAACCCGTACGCTGACACTAACCCACGCCCTCACACGTACGCTCCCCCTAAAGCGTTGTCGTACCCTCACCTGGACCCTAAACCGTCCCCGTCCCCTAAACCTAACCCTAGCCCGAACCCTAACCCTAACCCTTCCACGAAGCCTGACCCTCACCCGTCCCCTAATCCTAACCCGTACGCTGACACTAACCAGCGCCCTCACACGTACGCTCCCCCTAAAGCGTTGTCGTACCCTCACCTGGACCCTAAACCGTCCCCGTCCCCTAACCCTAACCCTAGCCCGAACCCTAACCCTAACCCTTCCCCGAAGCCTGACCCTCACCCGTCCCCTAATCCTAACCCGTACGCTGACATTAACCCGCGCCCTCACAGGTACGCTCCCCCTAAAGCGTTGTTGTACCCTCACCTGGACCCTAAACCGTCCCCGTCCCCTGACACTAACCCTAGCAGGAACCCTAACCCTAACCCTTCCCCGAAGCCTGACCCTCACCCGTCCCCTAATCCTAACCCGTACGCTGACACTAACCCGCGCCCTCACACGTACGCACCCCCTAAAGCGTTGTCGTACCCTCACGTGGACCCTAAACCGTCCCCGTCCCCTAACCCTAACCCTAGCCCGAACCCTAACCCTAACCCTTCCCCGAAGCCTGACCCTCACTCGTCCCCTAATCCTAACCCGTACGCTGACACTAACCCGCGCCCTCACACGTACGCTCCCCCTAAAGCGTTGTCGTACACTCACCTGGACCCTAAACCGTCCCCGTCCCCTAACCCTAACCCTAGCCCGAACCCTAACCCTAACCCTTCCCCGAAGCCTGACCCTCACCCGTCCCCTAATCCTAACCCGTACGCTGACACTAACCCGCGCCCTCACACGTACGCTCCCCCTAAAGCGTTGTCGTACCCTCACCTGGACCCTAAACCGTCCCCGTCCCCTAACCCTAACCCTAGCCCGAACCCTAACCCTAACCCTTCCCCGAAGCCTGACCCTCACCCGTCCCCTAATCCTAACCCGTACGCTGACACTAACCCGCGCCCTCACACGTACGCTCCCCCTAAAGCGTTGTCGTACGCTCACCTGGACCCTAAACCGTCCCCATCCCCTAACCCTAACCCTAGCCCGAACCCTAACCCTAGCCCTTCCCCGAAGCCTGACCCTCACCCGTCCCCTAATCCTAACCCGTACGCTGACACTAACCCGCGCCCTCACACGTACGATCCCCCTAAAGCGTTGTCGTACCCTCACCTGGACCCTAAACCGTCCCCGTCCCCTAACCCTAACCCTAGCCCGAACCCTAACCCTAACCCTTCCCCGAAGCCTGACCCTCACCCGTCCCCTAATCCTAACCCGTACACTGACACTAACCCGCGCCCTCACACGTACGCTCCCCCTAAAGCGTTGTCGTACCCTCACCTGGACCCTAAACCGTCCCCGTCCCCTAACCCTAACCCTAGCCCGAACCCTAACCCTAACCCTTCCCCGAAGCCTGACCCGCACCCGTCCCCTAATCCTAACACGTACGCTGACACTAACCCGCGCCCTCACACGTACGCTCCCCCTAAAGCGTTGTCGTACACTCACCTGGACCCTAAACTGTCCCCGTCCCCTAACCCTAGCCCGAACCCTAACCCTAACCCTTCCCCGAAGCCTGACCCTTACCCGTCCCGTACTCCTAACACGTAGGCTGACACTAACCCGCGCCCTCAAACGTACGCTCCCCCTAAAGCGTTGTCGTACCCTCACCTGGACCCTAAACCGTCCCCGTCCCCTAACCCTAACCCTAGCCCGAACCCTAACCCTAACACTTCCCCGAAGCCTTACCCTCACCCGTCCCCTAATCCTAACACGTACGCTGACACTAAGCCGCGCCCTCACATGTACGCTCCCCCTAAAGCGTTGTCATACCCTCACCTGGACCCTAAACCGTCCCCGTCCCCTAACACTAACCCTAGCAGGAACCCAAACCCTAACCCTTCCCCGAAGCCTGACCCTCACCCGTCCCCTAATCCTAACCCGTACGCTGACACTAACCCGCGCCCTCACACGTACGCACCCCCTAAAGCGTTGTCGTACCCTCACCTGGACCCTAAACCGTCCCCGTCCCCTAACCCTAACCCTAGCCCGAAATCTAACCCTAACGCTTCCCCGAAGCCTGACCCTCACCCGTCCCCTAATCCTAACCCGTACTCTGACACTAAGCCGCGCCCTCACACGTACGCTCCCCCTAAAGCGTTGTCGTACCCTCACCTGGACCCTAAACCGTCCCCATCCCCTAACCCTAACCCTAGCCCGAACCCTAACCCTAACCCTTCCCCGAAGCCTGACCCTCACCCGTCCCCTAATCCTAACCCGTACGCTGACACTAAGCCGCACCCTCACACGTACGCTCCCCCTAAAGCGTTGTCGTACCCTTACCTGGACCCTAAACCGTCCCCGTCCCCTAACCCTAACCCTAGCCCGAACCCTAACGCTAACCCTTCCCCGAAGCCTGACCCTCACCCGTCCCCTAATCCTAACGCGTACGTTGACACTAACCCGCGCCCTCACACGAACGCTCCCCCTAAAGCGTTGTCGTACCCTCACCTGGACCCTAAACCGTCCCCGTCCCCTAACCCTAACCCTAGCCCGAACCCTAACCCTAACCCTTCCCCGAAGCTTGACCCTCACCCGTCCCCTAATCCTAACCCGTACGCTGACACTAACCCACGCCCTCACACGTACACTCCCCCTAAAGCGTTGTCGTACCCTCACCTGGACCCTAAACCGTCCCCGTCCCCTAACCCTAACCCTAGCCCGAACCCTAACCCTAACCCTTCCCCGAAGCCTGGCCCTCAACCGTCCCCTAATCCTAACCCGTACGCTGACACTAACCCGCGCCCTCACACGTACGCTCCCCCTAAAGCGTTGTCGTACCCTCACCTGGGCCCTAAACCGTCCCCGTCCCCTAACCCTAACCCTAGCCCGAACCCTAACCCTAACCCTTCCCCGAAGCGTGACCCTCACCCGTCCCCTAATCCTAACCCGTACGCTGACACTAACCCGCGCCCTCACACGTACGCTCCCCCTAAAGCGTTGTCGTACCCTCACCTGGACCCTAAACCGTCCCCGTCCCCTAACCCTAACCCTAGCCCGAAATCTAACCCTAACGCTTCCCCGAAGCCTGACCCTCACCCGTCCCCTAATCCTAACCCGTACTCTGACACTAAGCCGCGCCCTCACACGTACGCTCCCCCTAAAGGGTTGTCGTACCCTCACCTGGACCCTAAACCGTCCCCATCCCCTAACCCTAACCCTAGCCCGAACCCTAACCCTAACCCTTCCCCGAAGCCTGACCCTCACCCGTCCCCTAATCCTAACCCGTACGCTGACACTAAGCCGCACCCTCACACGTACGCTCCCCCTAAAGCGTTGTCGTACCCTTACCTGGACCCTAAACCGTCCCCGTCCCCTAACCCTAACCCTAGCCCGAACCCTAACGCTAACCCTTCCCCGAAGCCTGACCCTCACCCGTCCCCTAATCCTAACGCGTACGCTGACACTAACCCGCGCCCTCACACGAACGCTCCCCCTAAAGCGTTGTCGTACCCTCACCTGGACCCTAAACCGTCCCCGTCCACTAACCCTAACCCTAGCCCGAACCCTAACCCTAACCCTTCCCCGAAGCCTGACCCTCACCCGTCCCCTAAACCTAACCCGTACGCTGACACTAACCCGCGCCCTCACACGTACGCTCCCCCTAAAGCGTTGTCGTATCCTCACCTGGACCCTAAACCGTCCCCGTCCCCTAACCCTAACCCTAGCCCGAACCCAAACCCTAACCCTTCCCCGAAACCTGACCCTCACCCGTCCCCTAATCCTAACCCGTACGCTGACACTAACCCACGCCCTCACACGTACGCTCCCCCTAAAGCGTTGTCATACCCTCACCTGGACCCTAAACCGTCCCTGTCCCCTAACCCTAACCCTAGCCCGAACCCTAACCCTAGCCCTTCCCCGAAGCCTGACCCTCACCCGTCCCCTAATCCTAACCCGTACGCTGACACTAACCCGCGCCCTCACACGTACGCTCCCCCTAAAGCGTTGTCGTACCCTCACCTGGACCCTAAACCGTCCCTGTCCCCTAACCCTAACCCTAGCCCGAACCCTAACCCTAACCCTTCCCCGAAGCCTGACCCTCACCCGTCCCCTAATCCTAACCCGTACGCTGACACTAACCCGCGCCCTCACTCGTACGCTCCCCCTAAAGCGTTGTCGTACCCTCACCTGGACCCTAAACCGTCCCCGTCCCCTAACCCTAACCCTAGCCCGAACCCTAACCCTAACCCTTCCCCGAAGCCTGACCCTCACCCGTCCCCTAATCCTAATGCGTACGCTGACACTAACCCGCGCCCTCACACGTACGCTCCCCCTAAAGTGTTGTCGTACCCTCACCTGGACCCTAAACCGTCCCCGTCCCCTAACACTAACCCTAGCAGGAACCCTAACCCTAACCCTTCCCCGAAGCCTGACCCTCTCCCGTCCCCTAATCCTAACCCGTACGCTCACACTAACCCGCACCCTCACACGTACGCACCCCCTAAAGCGTTGTCGTACCCTCACCTGGACCCTAAACCGTCCCCGTCCCCTAACCCTAACCCTAGCCCGAAATCTAACCCTAACCCTTCCCCGAAGCCTGACCCTCACCCGTCCCCTAATCCTAACCCGTACGCTGACACTAAGCCGCGCCCTCACACGTACGCTCCCCCTAAAGCGTTGTCGTACCCTCACCTGGACCCTAAACCGTCCCCGTCCCCTAACCCTAACCCTAGCCCGAACCCTAACCCTAACCCTTCCCCGAAGCCTGACCCTCACCCGTCCCCTAATCCTAACCCGTACGCTGACACTAAGCCGCGCCCTCACACGTACGCTCCCCCTAAAGCGTTGTCGTACCCTTACCTGGACCCTAAACCGTCCCCGTCCCCTAACCCTAACCCTAGCCCTAACCCTAACCCTAACCCTTCCCCGAAGCCTGACCCTCACCCGTCCCCTAATCCTAACCCGTACGCTGACACTAACCCGCGCCCTCACTCGTACGCTCCCCCTAAAGCGTTGTCGTACCCTCACCTGGACCCTAAACCGTCCCCGTCCCCTAACCCTAACCCTAGCCCGAACCCTAACCCTAACCCTTCCCCGAAGCCTGACCCTCACCCGTCCCCTAATCCTAACCCGTACGCTGACACTAACCCGCGCCCTCTCACGTACGCTCCCCGTAAAGCGTTGTCGTACACTCACCTGGACCCTAAACCGTTCCCGTCCCCTAACCCGAACCCTAGCCCGAACCCTAACCCTAACCCTTCCCCGAAGCCTGACCCTCACCCGTCCCCTACTCCTAACCCGTAGGCTGACACTAACCCGCGCCCTCAAACGTACGCTCCCCCTAAAGCGTTGTCGTACCCTCACCTGGACCCTAAACCGTCCCCATACCCTAACCCTAACCCTAGCCCGAACCCTAACCCTAACCCTTCCCCGAAGCCTGACCCTCACCCGTCCCCTAATCCTAACCCGTAGGCTGACACTAACCCGCGCCCTCACACGTACGCTCCCCCTAAAGCGTTGTCGTACCCTCACCTGGACGCTAAACGGTCACCGTCCCCTAACCCTAACCCTAGACTGAACCCTAACCCTAACACTTCCCCGAAGCCTGACCCTCACCCGTCCCCAAATCCTAACCCGTACGCTGACACTAACCCGCGCCCTCACAAGTACGCACCCCCTAAAGCCTTGTCGTACCCTCACCTGGACCCTAAACCTTCCCCGTCCCCTAACACTAACCCTAGCAGGAACCCTAACCCTAACCCTTCCCCGAAGCCTGACCCTAACCCGTCCCCTAATCCTAACCCGAACGCTGACACTAACCCACGCCCTCACACGTACGCACCCCCTAAAGCGTTGTCGTAGCCTCACCTGGACCCTAAACCATCCACGTCCCCTAACCCTAACCCTAGCCCGAAATCTAACCCTAACCCTTCCCCGAAGCCTGACCCTCACCCGTCCCCTAATCCTAACCCGTACGCTGACACTAAGCCACGCCCTCACACGTACGCTCCCCCTAAAGCGTTTTCGTACCCTCACCTGGACCCTAAAACGTCCCCGTCCCCTAACCCTAACCCTAGCCCGAACCCTAACCCTAACCCTTCCCCGAAGCCTGACCCTCACCCGTCCCCTAATCCTAACCCGTACGCTGACACTAAGCCGCGCCCTCACACCTACGCTCCCCCTAAAGCGTTGTCGTACCCTTACCTGGACCATAAACCATCCCCGTCCCCTAACCCTAACCCTAACCCTAACCCTTCCCCGAAGCCTGACCCTCACCCGTCCCCTAATCCTAACCCGTACGCTGACACTAACCCGCGCCCTCACACGTACGCTCCCCCTAAAGCGTGGTCGTACCCTCACCTGGACCCTAAACCTTCCCCGTCCCCTAACCCTAACCCTAGCCCGAACCCTAACCCTAACACTTCCCCGAAGCCTGACCTTTACCCGTCCCCTAATCCTAACCCGTACGCTGACACTAACCCGCGCCATCACACGTACGCTCCCCCTAAAGCGTTGTCGTACCCTCAACTGGACCCTAAACCGTCCCCGTCCCCTAACCCTAACCCTAGCCCGAACCCTAACCCTGACACTTCCCCGAAGCCTGACCCTCACCCGTCCCCTAATCCTAACCCGTACGCTGACACTAACCCACGCCCTCACACGTACGCTCCCCCCAAAGCGTGGTCGTACCCTCACCTGGACCCTAAACGGTCCCCATCCTCTAACCCTAACCCTAGACCGAACCCTAACCGAACCCTTCCCCGAAGCCTGACCCTCACCCGTCCCCTAATCCTAAACCCTACGCTGACACTAACCCGCGCCCTCACACGTACGCTCCCCCTAAAGCGTGGTCGTACCCTCACCTGGACCCTAAACCGTCCCCGTCCCCTAACCCTAACCCTAGCCCGAACCCTAACCCTAGCCCTTCCCCGAAGCCTGACCCTCACCCGTCCCCTAATCCTAACCCGTACGCTGACACTAACCCGCGCCCTCACACGTACGCTCCCCCTAAAGCGTTGTCGTACACTCACCCGAACCCTAAACCGTCCCCGTCACCTAACCCTAACCCTAGCCCGAACCCTAACCCTAACCCTTCCCCGAAGCCTGACCTTCACCCGTCCCCTAATCCTAACCCGTACGCTGACACTAACCCGCGCCCTCACACGTACGCTCCCCCTAAAGCGTTGTCGTACCTTCACCTGGACCCTAAACCGTCCCCGTCCCCTAACCCTAACCCTAGCCCGAACCCTAACCCTAACCCTTCCCCGAAGCCTGACCCGCACCCGTCCCCTAATCCTAACCCGTACGCTGACACTAACCCGCGCCCTCACACGTACGCTCCCCCTAAAGCGTTGTCGTACCCTCACCTGGACCCTAAACCGTCCCCGTCCCCTAACACTAACCCTAGCCCGAACCCTAACCCTAACCCTTCCCCGAAGCCTGACCCTCTCCCGTCCCCTAATCCTAACCCGTACGCTCACACTAACCCGCGCCCTCACACGTACGCACCCCCTAAAGCGTTGTCGTACCCTCACCTGGACCCTAAACCGTCCCCGTCCCCTAACCCTAACCCTAGCCCGAACCCTAACCCTAACCCTTCCCCGAAGCCTGACCCTCACCCGTCCCCTAATCCTAACCCGTACGCTGACACTAACCGGCGCCCTCACACGTACGCTCCCCCTAAAGCGTTGTCGTACCCTCACCTGGACCCTAAACCGTCCCCGTCCCCTAACCCTAACCCTAGCCCGAACCCTAACCCTAACCCTTCCCCGAAGCCTGACCCTCACCCGTCCCCTAATCCTAACCCGTACGCTGACACTAACCTGCGCCCTCACACGTACGCTCCCCCTAAAGCATTGTCGTACCCTCACCTGGACCCTAAACCGTCCCCGTCCCCTAACCCTAACCCTAGCCCGAACCCTAACCCTAACCCTTCCCCGAAGCCTGACCCTCACCCGTCCCCAATCCTAACCCGTACGCTGACACTAACCCGCGCCCTCACCCGTACGCTCCCCCTAAAGCGTTGTCGTACCCTCACCTGGACCCTAAACCGTCCCCGTCCCCTAACCCGAACCCTAGCCCGAACCCTAACCCTAACCCTTCCCCGAAGCCTGACCCGCACCCGTCCCCTAATCCTAACCCGTACGCTGACACTAACCCGCGCCCTCACACGTACGCTCCCCCTAAAGCGTTGTCGTACACTCACCTGGACCCTAAACCGTCCCCGTCCCCTAACCCGAACCCTAGCCCAAACCCTAACCCTAACCCTTCCCCGAAGCCTGACCCTCACCCGTCCCCTACTCCTAACCCGTAGGCTGACACTAACCCGCGCCCTCAAACGTACGCTCCCCCTAAAGCGTTGTCGTACCCTCACCTGGACCCTAAACCGTCCCCATACCCTAACCCTAACCCTAGACCGAACCCTAACCCTAACCCTTCCCCGAAGCCTGACCCTCACCCGTCCCCTAATCCTAACCCGTAGGCTGACACTAACCCGCGCCCTCACACGTACGCTCCCCCTAAAGCGTTGTCGTACCCTCACCTGGACGCTAAACCGTCACCGTCCCCTAACCCTAACCCTAGACTGAACCATAACCCTAACACTTCCCCGAAGCCTGACCCTAACCCGTCCCCTAATCCTAACCCGTACGCTGACACTAACCCACGCCCTCACACGTACGCACCCCCTAAAGCGTTGTCGTACACTCACCTGGACCCTAAACCATCCCCGTCCCCTAACCCTAACCCTAGCCCGAAATCTAACCCTAACCCTTCCCCGAAGCCTGACCCTCACCCGTCCCCTAATCCTAACCCGTACGCTGACACTAACCCGCGCCCTCACACGTACGCTCCCCCTAAAGCGTTTTCGTACCCTCACCTGGACCCTAAACCGTCCCCGTCCCCTAACCCTAACCCTAGCCCGAACCCTAACCCTAACCCTTCCCCGAAGCCTGACCCTCACCCGTCCCCTAATCCTAACCCGTACGCTGACACTAAGCTGCGCCCTCACACGTACGCTCCCCCTAAAGCGTTGTCGTACCCTTACCTGGACCATAAACCATCCCCATCCCCTAACCCTAACCCTAACCCTAACCCTTCCCCGAAGCCTGACCCTCACCCGTCCCCTCATCCTAACCCGTACGCTGACACTAACCCGCGCCCTCACACGTACGCTCCCCCTAAAGCGTTGTCGAACCCTCACCTGGACCCTAAACCGTCCCCGTCCCCTAACCCTAACCCTAGCCCGAACCCTAACCCTAACCCTTCCCCGAAGCCTGACCCTCACCCGTCCCCTAATCCTAACCCGTACGCTGACACTAACCCGCGCCCTCACACGTACGCTCCCCCTAAAGCGTTGTCGTACCCTCACCTGGACCCTAAACCGTCCCTGTCCCCTAACCCTAACCCTAGCCCGAACCCTAACCCTAACCCTTCCCCGAAGCCTGACCCTCACCCGTCCCCTAATCCTAACCCGTACGCTGACACTAACCCGCGCCCTCACACGTACGCTCCCCCTAAAGCGTTGTCGTACCCTCACCTGGACCCTAAACCGTCCCCGTCCCCTAACCCTAACCCTAGCCCGAACCCTAACCCTAACCCTTCCCCGAAGCCTGACCCTCACCCGTCCCCTAATCCTAACCCGTACGCTGACACTAAACCGTGCCCTCACACGTACGCTCCCCCTAAAGCGTTGTCGTACCCTCACCTGGACCCTAAACCGTCCCCGTCCCCTAATCCTAACCCTAGCCCGAACCCTAACCCTAAACTTTCCCCGAAGCCTGACCCTCACCCGTCCCCTAATCCTAACCCGTACGCTGACACTAACCCGCGCCCTCACACGTACGCTCCCCCTAAAGCGTTGTCGTATCCTCACCTGGACCCTAAACCTTCCCCGTCCTCTAACCCTAACCCTAGCACGAACCCTAACCGAACCCTTCCCCGAAGCCTGACCCTCACCCGTCCCCTAATCCTAACCCGTACGCTGACACTAACCCGCGCCCTCACACGTACGCTCCCCCTAAAGCGTGGTCGTACCCTCACCTGGACCCTAAACCGTCCCCGTCCCCTAACCCTAACCCTAGCCCGAACCCTAACCCTAACACTTCCCCGAAGCCTGACCCTCATCCGCCCCCTAATCCTAACGCGTACGCTGACACTAACCTGCGCCCTCACACGTACGCTCCCCCTAAAGCATTGTCGTACCCTCACCTGGACCCTAAACCGTCCCCGTCCCCTAACCCTAACCCTAGCCCGAACCCTAACCCTAACCCTTCCCCGAAGCCTGACCCACACCCGTCCCCTAATCCTAACCCGTACGCTGACACTAACCCGCGCCCTCACACGTACGCACCCCCTAAAGCGTTGTCGTACCCTCACCTGGACCCTAAACCGTCCCCGTCCCCTAACCCGAACCCTAGCCCGAACCCTAACCCTAACCCTTCCCCGAAGCCTGACCCGCACCCGTCCCCTAATCCTAACCCGTACGCTGACACTAGCCCGCGCCCTCACACGTACGCTCCCCCTAAAGCGTTGTCGTACACTCACCTGGACCCTAAAACGTCCCCGTCCCCTAACCCGAACCCTAGCCCGAACCCTAACCCTAACCCTTCCCCGAAGCCTGACCCTCACCCGTCCCCTACTCCTAACCCGTAGGCTGACACTAACCCGCGCCCTCAAACGTACGCTCCCCCTAAAGCATTGTCGTACCCTCACCTGGACCCTAAACCGTCCCCATACCCTAACCCTAACACTAGCCCGAACCCTAACCCTAACCCTTCCCCGAAGCCTGACCCTCACCCGTCCCCTAATCCTAACCCGTAGGCTGACACTAACCCGCGCCCTCACACGTACGCTCCCCCTAAAGCGTTGTCGTACCCTCACCTGGACGCTAAACCGTCACCGTCCCCTAACCCTAACCCAAGACTGAACCCTAACCCTAACACTTCCCCGAAGCCTGACCCTCACCCGTCCCCAAATCCTAACCCGTACGCTGACACTAACCCGCGCCCTCACACGTACGCACCCCCTAAAGCGTTGTCGTACCCTCACCTGGACCCTCAACCTTCCACGTCCCCTAACACTAACCCTAGCAGGAACCCTAACCCTAACCCTTCCCCGAAGCCTGACCCTAACCCGTCCCCTAATCCTAACCCGTACGCTGACACTAACCCACGCCCTCACACGTACGCACCCCCTAAAGCGTTGTCGTACCCTCACCTGGACCCTAAACCATCCCCGTCCCCTAACCCTAACCCTAGCCCGAAATCTAACCCTAACCCTTCCCCGAAGCCTGACCCTCACCCGTCCCCTAATCCTAACCCGTACGCTGACACTAAGCCGCGCCCTCACACGTACGCTCCCCCTAAAGCGTTTTCGTACCCTCACGTGGACCCTAAACCGTCCCAGTCCCCTAACCCTAACCCTAGCCCGAACCCAAACCCTAACCCTTCCCCGAAGCCTGACCCTCACCCGTCCCCTAATCCTAACCCGTACGCTGACACTAAGCCGCGCCCTCACACGTACGCTCCCCCTAAAGCGTTGTCGTACCCTTACCTGGACCATAAACCATCCCCGTCCCCTAACCCTAACCCTAACCCTAACCCTTCCCCGAAGCCTGACCCTCACCCGTCCCCTCATCCTAACCCGTACGCTGACACTAACCCGCGCCCTCACACGTACGCTCCCCCTAAAGCGTTGTCGTACCCTCACCTGGACCCTAAACCGTCCCCGTCCCGTAACCCGAACCCTAGCCCGAACCATAACCCTAACCCTTCCCCGAAGCCTGACCCTCACCCGTCCCCTAATCCTAACCCGTACGCTGACACTAACCCGCGCCCTCACACATACGCTCCCCCTAAAGCGTTGTCGTACCCTCACCTGGACCCTAAACCGTCCCCGTCCCCTAACCCTAACCCTAGCCCGAACCCTAACCCTAACCCTTCCCCGAAGCCTGACCCTCACCCGTCCCCTAATCCTAACCCGTACGCTGACACTAACCCGTGCCCTCACACGTACGCTCCCCCTAAAGCGTTGTCGTACCCTCACCTGGACCCTAAACCGTCCCCGTCCCCTAACCCTACCCCTAGCCCGAACCCTAACCCTAACCCTTCCCCGAAGCCTGACCCTCACCCTTCCCCTAATCCTAACCCGTACGCTGACACTAAACCGTGCCCTCACACGTACGCTCCCCCTAAAGCGTTGTCGTACCCTCACCTGGACCCTAAACCGTCCCCGTCCCCTAATCCTAACCCTAGCCCGAACCCTAACCCTAACCTTTCCCCGAAGCCTGACCCTCACCCGTCCCGTAATCCTAACCCGTACGCTGACACTAACCCGCGCCCTCACACGTACGCTCCCCCTAAAGCGTTGTCGTATCCTCACCTGGACCCTAAACCTTCCCCGTCCTCTAACCCTAACCCTAGCCCGAACCCTAACCGAACCCTTCCCCGAAGCCTGACCCTCACCCGTCCCCTAATCCTAACCCGTACGCTGACACTAACCCGCGCCCTCACACGTACGCTCCCCCTAAAGCGTGGTCGTACCCTCACCTGGACCCTAAACCTTCCCCGTCCCCTAACCCTAACCCTAGCCCGAACCCTAACCCTAACCCTTCCCCGAAGCCTGACCTTTACCCGTCCCCTAATCCTAACCCGTACGCTGACACTAACCCGCGCCCTCACACGTACGCTCCCCCTAAAGCGTTGTCGTACCCTCACCTGGACCCTAAACCGTCCCCGTTCCCTAACCCTAACCCTAGCCCGAACCCTAACCCTGACACTTCCCCGAAGCCTGACCCTCACCCGTCCCCTAATCCTAACCCGTACGCTGACACTAACCCGCGCCCTCACACGTACGCTCCCCCCAAAGCGTGGTCGTACCCTCACCTGGACCCTAAACCGTCCCCATCCTCTAACCCTAACCCTAGCCCGAACCCTAACCGAACCCTTCCCCGAAGCCTGACCCTCACCCGTCCCCTAATCCTAAACCCTAGGCTGACACTAACCCGCGCCCTCACACGTACGCTCCCCCTAAAGCGTGGTCGTACCCTCACCTGGACCCTAAACCGTCCCCGTCCCCTAACCCTAACCCTAGCCCGAACCCGAACCCTAACCCTTCCCCGAAGCCTGACCCTCACCCGTCCCCTAATCCTAACCCGTACGCTGACACTAACCCGCGCCCTCACACGTACGCTCCCCCTAAAGCGTTGTCGTACCCTCACCTGGACCCTAAACCGTCCCCGTCCCCTAACCCTAACCCTAGCCCGAACCCTAACCCTAACCCTTCCCCGAAGCCTGACCCTCACCCGTCCCCTAATCCTAACCCGTACGCTGACACTAACCCGCGCCCTCACACGTACGCTCCCCCTAAAGCGTTGTCGTACACTCACCCGGACCCTAAACCGTCCCCGTCCCCTAACCCTAACCCTAGCCCGAACCCTAACCCTAACCCTTCCCCGAAGCCTGACCCTCACCCTTCCCCTAATCCTAACCCGTACGCTGACACTAACCCGCGCCCTCACACGTACGCTCCCCCTAAAGCGTTGTCGTACCTTCACCTGGACCCTAAACCGTCCCCGTCCCCTAACCCTAACCCTAGCCCGAACCTAACCCTAACCCTTCCCCGAAGCCTGACCCGCACCCGTCCCCTAATCCTAACCCGTACGCTGACACTAAGCCGCGCCCTCACACGTACGCTCCCCCTAAAGCGTTGTCGTACCCTCACCTGGACCCTAAACCGTCCCCGTCCCCTAACCCTAACCCTAGCCCGAACCCAAACCCTAACCCTTCCCCGAAGCCTGACCCTCACCCGTCCCCTAATCCTAACCCGTACGCTGACACTAAGCCGCGCCCTCACACGTACGCTCCCCCTAAAGCGTTGTCGTACCCTTACCTGGACCATAAACCATCCCCGTCCCCTAACCCTAACCCTAACCCTAACCCTTCCCCGAAGCCTGACCCTCACCCGTCCCCTCATCCTAACCCGTACGCTGACACTAACCCGCGCCCTCACACGTACGCTCCCCCTAAAGCGTTGTCGTACCCTCACCTGGACCCTAAACCGTCCCCGTCCCGTAACCCGAACCCTAGCCCGAACCATAACCCTAACCCTTCCCCGAAGCCTGACCCTCACCCGTCCCCTAATCCTAACCCGTACGCTGACACTAACCCGCGCCCTCACACATACGCTCCCCCTAAAGCGTTGTCGTACCCTCACCTGGACCCTAAACCGTCCCCGTCCCCTAACCCTAACCCTAGCCCGAACCCTAACCCTAACCCTTCCCCGAAGCCTGACCCTCACCCGTCCTCTAATCCTAACCCGTACGCTGACACTAACCCGCGCCCTCACACGTACGCTCCCCCTAAAGCGTTGTCGTACCCTCACCTGGACCCTAAACCGTCCCCGTCCCCTAACCCTAACCCTAGCCCGAACCCTAACCCTAACCCTTCCCCGAAGCCTGACCCTCACCCGTCCCCTAATCCTAACCCGTACGCTGACACTAAACCGTGCCCTCACACGTACGCTCCCCCTAAAGCGTTGTCGTACCCTCACCTGGACCCTAAACCGTCCCCGTCCCCTAATCCTAACCCTAGCCCGAACCCTAACCCTAACCTTTCCCCGAAGCCTGACCCTCACCCGTCCCGTAATCCTAACCCGTACGCTGACACTAACCCGCGCCCTCACACGTACGCTCCCCCTAAAGCGTTGTCGTATCCTCACCTGGACCCTAAACCTTCCCCGTCCTCTAACCCTAACCCTAGCCCGAACCCTAACCGAACCCTTCCCCGAAGCCTGACCCTCACCCGTCCCCTAATCCTAACCCGTACGCTGACACTAACCCGCGCCCTCACACGTACGCTCCCCCTAAAGCGTTGTCGTACCCTCACCTGGACCCTAAACCTTCCCCGTCCCCTAACCCTAACCCTAGCCCGAACCCTAACCCTAACCCTTCCCCGAAGCCTGACCTTTACCCGTCCCCTAATCCTAACCCGTACGCTGACACTAACCCGCGCCCTCACACGTACGCTCCCCCTAAAGCGTTGTCGTACCCTCACCTGGACCCTAAACCGTCCCCGTCCCCTAACCCTAACCCTAGCCCGAACCCTAACCCTGACACTTCCCCGAAGCCTGACCCTCACCCGTCCCCTAATCCTAACCCGTACGCTGACACTAACCCGCGCCCTCACACGTACGCTCCCCCCAAAGCGTGGTCGTACCCTCACCTGGACCCTAAACCGTCCTCATCCTCTAACCCTAACCCTAGCCCGAACCCTAACCGAACCCTTCCCCGAAGCCTGACCCTCACACGTCCCCTAATCCTAAACCCTAGGCTGACACTAACCCGCGCCCTCACACGTACGCTCCCCCTAAAGCGTGGTCGTACCCTCACCTGGACCCTAAACCGTCCCCGTCCCCTAACCCTAACCCTAGCCCGAACCCGAACCCTAACCCTTCCCCGAAGCCTGACCCTCACCCGTCCCCTAATCCTAACCCGTACGCTGACACTAACCCGCGCCCTCACACGTACGCTCCCCCTAAAGCGTTGTCGTACCCTCACCTGGACCCTAAACCGTCCCCGTCCCCTAACCCTAACCCTAGCCCGAACCCTAACCCTATCCCTTCCCCGAAGCCTGACCCTCACCCGTCCCCTAATCCTAACCCGTACGCTGACACTAACCCGCGCCCTCACACGTACGCTCCCCCTAAAGCGTTGTCGTACCCTCACCTGGACCCTAAACCGTCCCCGTCCCCTAACCCTAACCCTAGCCCGAACCCTAACCCTATCCCTTCCCCGAAGCCTGACCCTCACCCGTCCCCTAATCCTAACCCGTACGCTGACACTAACCCGCGCCCCCACACGTACACTCCCCCTAAAGCGTTGTCGTACCCTCACCTGGACCCTAAACCGTCCCTGTCCCCTAACCCTAACCCTAGCCCGAACCCTAACCCTAACCCTTCCCCGAAGCCTGACCCTCACCCGTCCCCTAATCCTAACCCGTACGCTGACACTAACCCGCGCCCTCACTCGTACGCTCCCCCTAAAGCGTTGTCGTACCCTCACCTGGACCCTAAACCGTCCCCGTCCCCTAACCCTAACCCTAGCCCGAACCCTAACCCTAACCCTTCCCCGAAGCCTGACCCTCACCCGTCCCCTAATCCTAACGCGTACGCTGACACTAACCCGCGCCCTCACACGTACGCTCCCCCTAAAGCGTTGTCGTACCCTCACCTGGACCCTAAACCGTCCCCGTCCCCTAACACTAACCCTAGCCCGAACTCTAACCCTAACCCTTCCCCGAAGCCTGACCCTCTCCCGTCCCCTAATCCTAACCCGTACGCTCACACTAACCCGCGCCCTCACACGTACGCACCCCCTAAAGCGTTGTCGTACCCTCACCTGGACCCTAAACCGTCCCCGTCCCCTAACCCTAACCCTAGCCCGAACCCTAACCCTAACCCTTCCCCGAAGCCTGACCCTCACCCGTCCCCTAATCCTAACCCGTACGCTGACACTAAGCCGCGCCCTCACACGTACGCTCCCCCTAAAGCGTTGTCGTACCCTCACCTGGACCCTAAACCGTCCCCGTACCCTAACCCTAACCCTAGCCCGAACCCTAACCCTAACCCTTCCCCGAAGCCTGACCCTCACCCGTCCCCTAATCCTAACCCGTACGCTGACACTAACCCGCGCTCTCACACGTACGCTCCCCCTAAAGCGTTTTCGTACCCTCACCTGGACCCTAAACCGTCCCCGTCCCCTAACCCTAACCCTAGCCCGAACCCTAAACCTAACCCTTCCCCGAAGCCTGACCCTCACCCGTCCCCTAATCCTAACCCGTACGCTGACACTAACCCGCGCCCTCACACGTACGCTCCCCCTAAAGCGTGGTCGTACCCTCACCTGGACCCTAAACCGTCCCCGTCCCCTAACCCGAACCCTAGCCCGAACCCTAACCCTAACCCTTCCCCGAAGCCTGACCCGCACCCGTCCCCTAATCCTAACCCGTACGCTGACACTAACCCGCGCCCTCACACGTACGCTCCCCCTAAAGCGTTGTCGTACACTCACCTGGACCCTAAACCGTCCCCGTCCCCTAACCCGAACCCTAGCCCGAACCCTAACCCTAACCCTTCCCCGAAGCCTGACCCTCACCCGTCCCCTACTCCTAACCCGTAGGCTGACACTAACCCGCGCCCTCAAACGTACGCTCCCCCTAAAGCGTTGTCGTACCCTCACCTGGACCCTAAACCGTCCCCATACCCTAACCCTAACCCTAGACCGAACCCTAACCCTAACCCTTCCCCGAAGCCTGACCCTCACCCGTCCCCTAATCCTAACCCGTAGGCTGACACTAACCCGCGCCCTCACACGTACGCTCCCCCTAAAGCGTTGTCGTACCCTCACCTGGACGCTAAACCGTCACCGTCCCCTAACCCTAACCCTAGACTGAACCCTAACCCTAACACTTCCCCGAAGCCTGACCCTCACCCGTCCCCAAATCCTAACCCGTACGCTGACACTAACCCGCGCCCTCACACGTACGCACCCCCTAAAGCGTTGTCGTACCCTCACCTGGACCCTAAACCTTCCCCGTCCCCTAACACTAACCCTAGCAGGAACCCTAACCCTAACCCTTCCCCGAAGCCTGACCCTAACCCGTCCCCTAATCCTAACCCGTACGCTGACACTAACCCACGCCCTCACACGTACGCACCCCCTAAAGCGTTGTCGTACCCTCACCTGGACCCTAAACCATCCGCGTCCCCTAACCCTAACCCTAGCCCGAAATCTAACCCTAACCCTTCCCCGAAGCCTGACCCTCACCCGTCCCCTAATCCTAACCCGTACGCTGACACTAACCCGCGCCCTCACACGTACGCTCCCCCTAAAGCGTTTTCGTACCCTCACCTGGACCCTAAACCGTCCCCGTCCCCTAACCCTAACCCTAGCCCGAACCCTAACCCTAACCCTTCCCCGAAGCCTGACCCTCACCCGTCCCCTAATCCTAACCCGTACGCTGACACTAAGCCGCGCCCTCACACGTACGCTCCCCCTAAAGCGTTGTCGTACCCTTACCTGGACCATAAACCATCCCCATCCCCTAACCCTAACCCTAACCCTAACCCATCCCCGAAGCCTGACCCTCACCCGTCCCCTCATCCTAACCCGTACGCTGACACTAACCCGCGCCCTCACACGTACGCTCCCCCTAAAGCGTTGTCGTACCCTCACCTGGACCCTAAACCGTCCCCGTCCCTTAACCCTAACCCTAGCCCGAACCCTAACCCTAACCCTTCCCCGAAGCCTGATCCTCACCCGTCCCCTAATCCTAACCCGTACGCTGACACTAACCCGCGCCCTCACACGTACGCTCCCCCTAAAGCGTTGTCGTACCCTCACCTGGACCCTAAACCGTCCCCGTCCCCTAAACCTAACCCTAGCCCGAACCCTAACCCTAACCCTTCCCCGAAGCCTGACCCTCACCCGTCCCCTAATCCTAACCCGTACGCTGACACTAACCCGCGCCCTCACACGTACGCTCCCCCTAAAGCGTTGTCGTACCCTCACCTGGACCCTAAACCGTCCCCGTCCCCTAACCCTAACCCTAGCCCGAACCCTAACCCTAACCCTTCCCCGAAGCCTGACCCTCACCCGTCCCCTAATCCTAACCCGTATGCTGACACTAAACCGTGCCCTCACACGTACGCTCCCCCTAAAGCGTTGTCGTACCCTCACCTGGACCCTAAACCGTCCCCGTCCCCTAATCCTAACCCTAGCCCGAACCCTAACCCTAACCTTTCCCCGAAGCCTGACCCTCACCCGTCCCCTAATCCTAACCCGTACGCTGACACTAACCCGCGCCCTCACACGTACGCTCCCCCTAAAGCGTTGTCGTATCCTCACCTGGACCCTAAACCTTCCTCGTCCTCTAACCCTAACCCTAGCACGAACCCTAACCGAACCCTTCCCCGAAGCCTGACCCTCACCCGTCCCCTAATCCTAACCCGTACGCTGACACTAACCCGCGCCCTCACACGTACGCTCCCCCTAAAGCGTGGTCGTACCCTCACCTGGACCCTAAACCGTCCCCGTCCCCTAACCCTAACCCTAGCCCGAACCCTAACCCTAACACTTCCCCGAAGCCTGACCCTCATCCGCCCCCTAATCCTAACGCGTACGCTGACACTAACCTGCGCCCTCACACGTACGCTCCCCCTAAAGCATTGTCGTACCCTCACCTGGACCCTAAACCGTCCCCGTCCCCTAACCCTAACCCTAGCCCGAACCCTAACCCTAACCCTTCCCCGAAGCCTGACCCTCACCCGTCCCCTAATCCTAACCCGTACGCTGACACTAACCCGCGCCCTCACACGTACGCTCCCCCTAAAGCGTTGTCGTACCCTCTCCTGGACCCTAAACCGTCCCCGTCCCCTAACCCGAACCCTAGCCCGAACCCTAACCCTAACCCTTCCCCGAATCCTGACCCGCACCCGTCCCCTAATCCTAACACGTACGCTGACACTAACCCGCGCCCTCACACGTACGCTCCCCCTAAAGCGTTGTCGTACACTCACCTGGACCCTAAACCGTCCCCGTCCCCTAACCCGAACCCTAGCCCGAACCCTAACCCTAACCCTTCCCCGAAGCCTGACGCTCACCCGTCCCCTAATCCTAACCCGTAGGCTGACACTAACCCGCGCCCTCACACGTACGCTCCCCCTAAAGCGTTGTCGTACCCTCACCTGGACGCTAAACCGTCACCGTCCCGTAACCCTAACCCTAGACTGAACCCTAACCCTAACACTTCCCCGAAGCCTGACCCTCACCCGTCCCCAAATCCTAACCCGTACGCTGACACTAACCCGCGCCCTAACACGTACGCACCCCCTAAAGCGTTGTCGTACCCTCACCTGGACCCTAAACCTTCCCCGTCCCCTAACACTAACCCTAGCAGGAACCCTAACCCTAACCCTTCCCCGAAGCCTGACCCTAACCCGTCCCCTAATCCTAACCCGTACGCTGACACTAACCCACGCCCTCACACGTACGCACCCCCTAAAGCGTTGTCGTACCCTCACCTGGACCCTAAACCATCCCCGTCCCCTAACCCTAACCCTAGCCCGAAATCTAACCCTAACCCTTCCCCGAAGCCTGACCCTCTCCCGTCCCCTAATCCTAACCCGTACGCTGACACTAAGCCGCGCCCTCACACGTACGCTCCCCCTGAAGCGTTTTCGTACCCTCACCTGGACCCTAAACTGTCCCCGTCCCCTAACCCTAACCCTAGCCCGAACCCTAACCCTAACCCTTCCCCGAAGCCTGACCCTCACCCGTCCCCTAATCCTAACCCGTACGCTGACACTAAGCCGCGCCCTCACACGTAGCTCCCCCTAAAGCGTTGTCGTACCCTTACCTGGACCATAAACCATCCCCGTCCCCTAACCCTAACCCTAACCCTAACCCTTCCCCGAAGCCTGACCCTCACCCGTCCCCTCATCCTAACCCGTACGCTGACACTAACCCGCGCCCTCACACGTACGCTCCCCCTAAAGCGTTGTCGTACCCTCACCTGGACCCTAAACCGTCCCCATCCCCTAACCCTAACCCTAGCCCGAACCCTAACCCTAACCCTTCCCCGAAGCCTGACCCTCACCCGTCCCCTAATCCTAACCCGTACGCTGACACTAACCCGCGCCCTCACACGTACGCTCCCCATAAAGCGTTGTCGTACCCTCACCTGGACCCTAAACCGTCCCCGTCCCCTAACCCTAACCCTAGCCCGAACCCTAACCCTAACCCTTCCCCGAAGCCTGACCCTCACCCGTCCCCTAATCCTAACCCGTACGCTGACACTAACCCGCGCCCTCACACGTACGCTCCCCCTAAAGCGTTGTCGTACCCTCACCTGGACCCTAAACCGTCCCCGTCCCCTAACCCTACCCCTAGCCCGAACCCTATCCCTAACCCTTCCCCGAAGCCTGACCCTCACCCGTCCCCTAATCCTAACCCGTACGCTGACACTAAACCGTGCCCTCACACGTACGCTGCCCCTAAAGCGTTGTCGTACCCTCACCTGGACCCTAAACCGTCCCCGTCCCCTAATCCTAACCCTAGCCCGAACCCTAAACCTAACCCTTCCCCGAAGCCTGACCCTCTCCCGTCCCGTAATCCTAACCCGTACGCTGACACTAACCCGCGCCCTCACACGTACGCTCCCCCTAAAGCGTTGTCGTACCCTCACCTGGACCCTAAACCGTCCCCGTCCCCTAACCCTAACCCTAGCCCGAACCCTAACCCTGACACTTCCCCGAAGCCTGACCCTCACCCGTCCCCTAATCCTAACCCGTACGCTGACACTAACCCGCGCCCTCACACGTACGCTCCCCCCAAAGCGTGGTCGTACCCTCACCTGGACCCTAAACCGTCCCCATCCTCTAACCCTAACCCTAGCCCGAACCCTAACCGAACCCTTCCCCGAAGCCTGACCCTCACCCGTCCCCTAATCCTAAACCCTACGCTGACACTAACCCGCGCCCTCACACGTACGCTCCCCCTAAAGCGTGGTCGTACCCTCACCTGGACCCTAAACCGTCCCCGTCCCCTAACCCTAACCCTAGCCCGAACCCGAACCCGAACCCTTCCCCAAAGCCTGACCCTCACCCGTCCCCTAATCCTAACCCGTACGCTGACACTAACCCGCGCCCTCACACGTACGCTGCCCCTAAAGCGTTGTCGTACACTCACCCGGACCCTAAACCGTCCCCGTCACCTAGCCCTAACCCTAGCCCGAACCCTAACCCTAACCCTTCCCCGAAGCCTGACCCTCACCCGTCCCCTAATCCTAACCCGTACGCTGACACTAACCCGCGCCCTCACACGTACGCTCCCCCTAAAGCGTTGTCGTACCTTCACCTGGACACTAAACCGTCCCCGTCCCCTAACCCTAACCCTAGCCCGAACCCTAACCCTAACCCTTCCCCGAAGCCTGACCCGCACCCGTCCCCTAATCCTAACCCGTACGCTGACACTAACCCGCGCCCTCACACGTACGCTCCCCCTAAAGCGTTGTCGTACCCTCACCTGGACCCTAAACCGTCCCCGTCCCCTAACCCTAACCCTAGCCCGAACCCTAACCCTAACCCTTCCCCGAAGCCTGACCCTCACCCGTCCCCTAATCCTAACCCGTACGCTGACAATAACCCGCGCCCTCACACGTACGCTCCCCCTAAAGCGTTGTCGTAACCTCACCTGGACCCTAAACCGTCCCCGTCCCCTAACCCTAACCCTAGCCCGAACCCTAACCCTAACCCTTCCCCGAAGCCTGACCCTCACCCGTCCCCTAATCCTAACCCGTACGCTGACACTAACCCGCGCCCTCACACGTACGCTCCCCCTAAAGCGTTGTCGTACCCTCACCTGGACCCTAAACCGTCCCCGTCCCCTAACCCTAACCCTAGCCCGAACCCTAACCCTAACCCTTCCCCGAAGCCTGACCCTCACCCGTCCCCTAATCCTAACCCGTACGCTGACACTAACCCGCGCCCTTACACGTACGCTCCCCCTAAAGCGTTGTCGTACCCTCACCTGGACCCTAAACCGTCCCCGTCCCCTAACCCTACCCTAGCCCGAACCCTAACCCTAACCCTTCCCCGAAGCCTGACCCTCACCCGTCCCCTAATCCTAACCCGTACGCTGACACTAACCCGCGCCCTCATACGTACGCTCCCCCTAAAGCGTTGTCGTACCCTCACCTGGACCCTAAACCGTCCCCGTCCCATAACCCTAACCCTAGCCCGAACCCTAACCCTAACCCTTCCCCGAAGCCTGGCCCTCAACCGTCCCCTAATCCTAACCCGTACGCTGACTCTAACCCGCGCCCTCACACGTACGCTCCCCCTACAGCGTTGTCATACCCTCACCTGGACCCTAAACCGTCCCTGTCCCCTAACCCTACCCCTAGCCCGAACCCTAACCCTAGCCCTTCCCCGAAGCCTGACCCTCACCCGTCCCCTAATCCTAACCCGTACGCTGACACTAACCCGCGCCCCCACACGTACACTCCCCCTAAAGCGTTGTCGTACCCTCACCTGGACCCTAAACCGTCCCTGTCCCCTAACCCTAACCCTAGCCCGAACCCTAACCCTAACACTTCCCCGAAGCCTGACCCTCACCCGTCCCCTAATCCTAACCCGTACGCTGACACTAACCCGCGCCCTCACTCGTACGCACCCCCTAAAGCGTTGTCGTACCCTCACCTGGACCCTAAACCGTCCCCGTCCCCTAACCCTAACCCTAGCCCGAACCCTAACCCTAACCCTTCCCCGAAGCCTTACCCTCACCCGTCCCCTAATCCTAACGCGTACGCTGACACTAACCCGCGCCCTCACACGTACGCTCCCCCTAAAGCGTTGTCGTACCCTCACCTGGACCCTAAACCGTCCCCGTCCCCTAACACTAACCCTAGCCCGAACCCTAACCCTAACCCTTCCCCGAAGCCTGACCCTCTCCCGTCCCCTAATCCTAACCCGTACGCTCACACTAACCTGCGCCCTCATACGTACGCACCCCCTAAAGCGTTGTCGTACCCTCACCTGGACCCTAAACCGTCCCCGTCCCCTAACCCTAACCCTAGCCCGAAACCTAACCCTAACCCTTCCCCGAAGCCTGACCCTCACCCGTCCCCTAATCCTAACCCGTACGCTGACACTAAGCCGCGCCCTCACACGTACGCTCCCCCTAAAGCGTTGTCGTACCCTCACATGGACCCTAAACCGTCCCCGTCCCCGAACCCTAACCCTAGCCCGAACCCTAACCCTAACCCTTCCCCGAAGCCTGACCCTCACCCGTCCCCTAATCCTAACCCGTACGCTGACACTAACCCGCGCCCTCACACGTACGCTCCCCCTAAAGCGTTGTCGTACCCTCACCTGGACCCTAAACCGTCCCCGTCCCCTAACCCTAACCCTAGCCCGAACCCTAAACCTAACCCTTCCCCGAAGCCTGACCCTCACCCGTCCCCTAATCCTAACCCGTACGCTGACACTAACCCGCGCCCTCACACGTACGCTCCCCCTAAAGCGTGGTCGTACCCTCACCTGGACCCTAAACCGTCCCCGTCCCCTAACCCTAACCCTAGCCCGAACCCTAACCCTAACCCTTCCCCGAAGCCTGACCCTCACCCGTCCCCTAATCCTAACCCGTACGCTGACACTAAGCCACGCCCTCACACGTACGCTCCCCCTAAAGCGTTGTCGTACCCTTACCTGGACCATAAACCATCCCCATCCCCTAACCCTAACCCTAACCCTAACCCTTCCCCGAAGCCTGACCCTCACCCGTCCCCTCATCCTAACCCGTACGCTGACACTAACCCGCGCCCTCACACGTACGCTCCCCCTAAAGCGTTGTCGTACCCTCACCTGGACCCTAAACCGTCCCCGTCCCCTAACCCTAACCCTAGCCCGAACCCTAACCCAAACCCTTCCCCGAAGCCTGACCCTCACCCGTCCCCTAATCCTAACCCGTACGCTGACACTAACCCGCGCCCTCACACGTACGCTCCCCCTAAAGCGTTGTCGTACCCTCACCTGGACCCTAAACCGTCCCCGTCCCCTAACCCTAACCCTAGCCCGAACCCTAACCCTAACCCTTCCCCGAAGCCTGACCCTCACCCGTCCCCTAATCCTAACCCGTACGCTGACACTAAACCGTGCCCTCACACGTACGCTCCCCCTAAAGCGTGGTCGTACCCTCACCTGGACCCTAAACCGTCCCCGTCCCCTAACCCTAACCCTAGCCCGAACCCTAACCCTAACACTTCCCCGAAGCCTGACCCTCATCCGCCCCCTAATCCTAACGCGTACGCTGACACTAACCTGCGCCCTCACACGTACGCTCCCCCTAAAGCATTGTCGTACCCTCACCTGGACCCTAAACCGTCCCCGTCCCCTAACCCTAACCCTAGCCCGAAACCTAACCCTAACCCTAACCCTTCCCCGAAGCCTGACCCTCACCCGTCCCCTAATCCTAACCCGTACGCTGACACTAACCCGCGCCCTCACACGTACGCTCCCCCTAAAGCGTTGTCATACCCTCACCTGGACCCTAAACCGTCCCCGTCCCCTAACCCGAACCCTAGCCCGAACCCTAACCCTAACCCTTCCCCGAAGCCTGACCCGCACTCGTCCCCTAATCCTAACCCGTACACTGACACTAACCCGCGCCCTCACACGTACGCTCCCCCTAAAGCGTTGTCGTACACTCACCTGGACCCTAAACCGTCCCAGTCCCATAACTCGAACCCTAGCCCGAACCCTAACCCTAACCCTTCCCCGAAGCCTGACCCTCACCCGTCCCCTACTCCTAACCCGTAGGCTGATACTAACCCGCGCCCTCAAACGTACGCTCCCCCTAAAGCGTTGTCGTACCCTCACCTGGACCCTAAACCGTCCCCATACCCTAACCCTAACCCTAGCCCGAACCCTAACCCTAACCCTTCCCCGAAGCCTGACCCTCACCCGTCCCCTAATCCTAACCCGTAGGCTGACACTAACCCGCGCCCTCACACGTACGCTCCCCCTAAAGCGTTGTCGTACCCTCACCTGGACGCTAAACCGTCACCGTCCCCTAACCCTAACCCTAGACTGAACCCTAACCCTAACACTTCCCCGAAGCCTGACCCTCACCCGTCCCCAAATCCTAACCCCTACGCTGACACTAACCCGCGCCCTCACACATACGCACCCCCTAAAGCGTTGTCGTACCCTCACCTGAACCCTAAACCTTCCCCGTCCCCTAACACTAACCCTAGCAGGAACCCTAACCCTAACCCTTCCCCGAAGCCTGACCCTAACCCGTCCCCTAATCCTAACCCGTACGCTGACACTAACCCACGCCCTCACACGTACGCTCCCCCTAAAGCGTTGTCGTACCCTCACCTGGACCCTAAACCGTCCCCGTCCCCTAACCCTAACCCTAGCCCGAACCCTAACCCTAACCCTTCCCCGAAGCCTGACCCTCACCCGTCCCCTAATCCTAACCCGTACGCTGACACTAACCCGCGCCCTCACACGTACGCTCCCCCTAAAGCGTTGTCGTACCCTCACCTGGACCCTAAACCGTCCCCGTCCCCTAACCCTAACCCTAGCCCGAACCCTAATCCTAACCCTTCCCCGAAGCCTGACCCTCACCCGTCCCCTAATCCTAACCCGTACGCTGACACTAAACCGTGCCCTCACACGTACGCTCCCCCTAAAGCGTTGTCATACACTCACCCGGACCCTAAACCCTCCCCGTCACCTAACCCTAACCCTAGCCCGAACCCTAACCCTAACCCTTCCCCGAAGCCTGACCCTCACCCGTCCCCTAATCCTAACCCGTACGCTGACACTAACCCGCGCCCTCACACGTACGCTCCCCCTAAAGCGTTGTCGTACCTTCACCTGGACCCTAAACCGTCCCCGTCCCCTAACCCTAACCCTAGCCCGAACCCTAACCCTAACCCTTCCCCGAAGCCTGACCCGCACCCGTCCCCTAATCCTAACCCGTACGCTGACACTAACCCGCGCCCTCACACGTACGCTCCCCCTAAAGCGTTGTCGTACCCTCACCTGGACCCTAAACCGTCCCCGTCCCCTAACCCTAACCCTAGCCCGAACCCTAACCCTAACCCTTCCCCGAAGCCTGACCCTCACCCGTCCCCTAATCCTAACCCGTACGCTGACACTAACCCGCGCCCTCACACGTACGCTCCCCCTAAAGCGTTGTCGTATCCTCACCTGGACCCTAAACCGTCCCCGTCCCCTAACCCTAACCCTAGACCGAACCCGAACCCTAACCCGAACCCGAACCCTAACCCTTCCCCGAAGCCTGACCCTAACCCGTCCCCTAATCCTAACCCGTACGCTGACACTAACCCACGCCCTCACACGTACGCACCCCCTAAAGCGTTGTCGTACCCTCACCTGGACCCTAAACCATCCCCGTCCCCTAACCCTAACCCTAGCCCGAAATCTAACCCTAACCCTTCCCCGAAGCCTGACCCTCACCCGTCCCCTAATCCTAACCCGTACGCTGACACTAAGCCGCGCCCTCACACGTACGCTCCCCCTAAAGCGTTTTCGTACCCTCACCTGGACCCTAAACCGTCCCCGTCCCCTAATCCTAACCCTAGCCCAAACCCTAACCCTAACCCTTCCCCGAAGCCTGACCCTCACCCGTCCCCTAATCCTAACCCGTACGCTGACACTAAGCCGCGCCCTCACACGTACGCTCCCCCTAAAGCGTTGTCGTACCCTCACCTGGACCATAAACCATCCCCATCCCCTAACCCTAACCCTAACCCTAACCCTTCCCCGAAGCCTGACCCTCACCCGTCCCCTCATCCTAACCCGTACGCTGATACTAACCCGCGCCTTCACACGTACGCTCCCCCTAAAGCGTTGTCGTACCCTCACCTGGACCCTAAACCGTCCCCGTCCCCTAACCCTAACCCTAGCCCGAACCCTAACCCTAACCCTTCCCCGAAGCCTGACCCTCACCCGTCCCCTAATCCTAACCCGTACGCTGACACTAACCCGCGCCCTCACACGTACGCTCCCCCAAAAGCGTTGTCGTACCCTCACCTGGACCCTAAACCGTCCCCGTCCCCTAACCCTAACCCTAGCCCGAACCCTAACCCTAACCCTTCCCCGAAGCCTGACCCTCACCCGTCCCCTAATCCTAACCCGTACGCTGACACTAAACCGTGCCCTCACACGTACGCTCCCCTAAAGCGTTGTCGTACCCTCACCTGGACCCTAAACCGTCCCCGTCCCCTAATCCTAACCCTAGCCCGAACCCTAACCCTAACCTTTCCCCGAAGCCTGACCCTCACCCGTCCCCTAATCCTAACCCGTACGCTGACACTAACCCGCGCCCTCACACGTACGCTCCCCCTAAAGCGTTGTCGTATCCTCACCTGGACCCTAAACCTTCCCCGTCCTCTAACCCTAACCCTAGCACGAACCCTAACCGAAACCTTCCCCGAAGCCTGACCCTCACCCGTCCCCTAATCCTAACCCTTACGCTGACACTAACCCGCGCCCTCACACGTACGCTCCCCCTAAAGCGTTGTCGTATCCTCACCTGGACCCTAAACCGTCCCCGTCCCCTAACCCTAACCCTAGCCCGAACCCGAACCCTAACCCTTCCCCAAAGCCTGACCCTCACCCGTCCCCTAATCCTAACCCGTACGCTGACACTAACCCGCGCCCTCACACGTACGCTGCCCCTAAAGCGTTGTCGTACCCTCACCTGGACCCTAAACCGTCCCCGTCCCCTAACCCTAACCCTAGCCCGAACCCTAATCCTAACCCTTCCCCGAAGCCTGACCCTCACCCGTCCCCTAATCCTAACCCGTACGCTGACACTAACCCGCGCCCTCACACGTACGCTCCCCCTAAAGCGTTGTCATACACTCACCCGGACCCTAAACCGTCCCCGTCACCTAACCCTAACCCTAGCCCGAACCCTAACCCTAACCCTTCCCCGAAGCCTGACCCTCACCCGTCCCCTAATCCTAACCCGTACGCTGACACTAACCCGCGCCCTCACACGTACGCTCCCCCTAAAGCGTTGTCGTACCTTCACCTGGACCCTAAACCGTCCCCGTCCCCTAACCCTAACCCTAGCCCGAACCCTAACCCTAACCCTTACCCGAAGCCTGACCCGCACCCGTCCCCTAATCCTAACCCGTACGCTGACACTAACCCGCGCCCTCACACGTACGCTCCCCCTAAAGCGTTGTCGTACCCTCACCTGGACCCTAAACCGTCCCCGTCCCCTAACCCTAACCCTAGCCCGAACCCTAACCCTAACCCTTCCCCGAAGCCTGACCCTCACCCGTCCCCTAATCCTAACCCGTACGCTGACACTAACCCGCGCCCTCACACGTACGCTCCCCCTAAAGCGTTGTCGTACCCTCACCTGGACCCTAAACCGTCCCCGTCCCCTAACCCTAACCCTAGCCCGAACCCGAACCCTAACCCTTCCCCAAAGCCTGACCCTCACCCGTCCCCTAATCCTAACCCGTACGCTGACACTAACCCGCGCCCTCACACGTACGCTCCCCCTAAAGCGTTGTCGTACCCTCACCTGGACCCTAAACCGTCCCCGTCCCCTAACCCTAACCCTAGCCCGAACCCTAATCCTAACCCTTCCCCGAAGCCTGACCCTCACCCGTCCCCTAATCCTAACCCGTACGCTGACACTAACCCGCGCCCTCACACGTACGCTGCCCCTAAAGCGTTGTCGTACCCTCACCTGGACCCTAAACCGTCCCCGTCCCCTAACCCTAACCCTAGCCCGAACCCTAATCCTAACCCTTCCCCGAAGCCTGACCCTCACCCGTCCCCTAATCCTAACCCGTACGCTGACACTAACCCGCGCCCTCACACGTACGCTCCCCCTAAAGCGTTGTCATACACTCACCCGGACCCTAAACCGTCCCCGTCCCCTAACCCTAACCCTAGCCCGAACCCTAACCCTAACCCTTCCCCGAAGCCTGACCCTCACCCGTCCCCTAATCCTAACCCGTACGCTGACACTAACCCGCGCCCTCACACGTACGCTCCCCCTAAAGCGTTGTCGTACCTTCACCTGGACCCTAAACCGTCCCCGTCCCCTAACCCTAACCCTAGCCCGAACTCTAACCCTAACCCTTCCCCGAAGCCTGACCCGCACCCGTCCCCTAATCCTAACCCGTACGCTGACACTAACCCGCGCCCTCACACGTACGCTCCCCCTAAAGCGTTGTCGTACCCTCACCTGGACCCTAAACCGTCCCCGTCCCCTAACCCTAACCCTAGCCCGAACCCTAACCCTAACCCTTCCCAGAAGCCTGACCCTCACCCGTCCCCTAATCCTAACCCGTACGCTGACACTAACCCGCGCCCTCACACGTACGCTCCCCCTAAAGCGTTGTCGTAACCTCACCTGGACCCTAAACCGTCCCCGTCCCCTAACCCTAACCCTAGCCCGAACCCTAACCCTAACCCTTCCCCGAAGCCTGACCCTCACCCGTCCCCTAATCCTAACCCGTACGCTGACACTAACCCGCGCCCTCACACGTACGCTCCCCCTAAAGCGTTGTCGTACCCTCACCTGGACCCTAAACCGTCCCCGTCCCCTAACCCTAACCCTAGCCCGAACCCTAAACCTAACCCTTCCCCGAAGCCTGACCCTCACACGTCCCCTAATCCTAACCCGTACGCTGACACTAACCCGCGCCCTCACACGTACGCTCCCCCTAAAGCGTTGTCGTACCCTCACCTGGACCCTAAACCGTCCCCGTCCCCTAACCCTAACCCTAGCCCGAACCCTAACCCTAACCCTTCCCCGAAGCCTGACCCTCACCCGTCCCCTAACCCTAACCCGTACGCTGACACTAACCCGCGCCCTCACACGTACGCTCCCCCTAAAGCGTTGTCGTACCCTCACCTGGACCCTAAACCGTCCCCGTCCCCTAACCCTAACCCTAGCCCGAACCCTAACCCTAACCCTTCCCCGAAGCCTGACCCTCACCCGTCCCCTAATCCTAACCCGTACGCTGACACTAACCCGCGCCCTCACACGTACGCTCCCCCTAAAGCGTTCTCGTACCCTCACCTGGACCCTAAACGGTCCCCGTCCCCTAACCCTAACCCTAGCCCGAACCCTAACCCTAACCCTTCCCCGAAGCCTGGCCCTCAACCGTCCCCTAATCCTAACCCGTACGCTGACTCTAACCCGCGCCCTCACACGTACGCTCCCCCTAAAGCGTTGTCGTACCCTCACCTGGGCCCTAAACCGTCCCCGTCCCCTAACCCTAACCCTAGCCCGAACCCTAACCCTAACCCTTCCCCGAAGCCTGACACTCACCCGTCCCCTAATCCTAACCCGTACGCTGACACTAACCCGCGCCCTCACACGTACGCTCCCCCTAAAGCGTTGTCGTACCCTCACCTGGACCCTAAACCGTCCCCGTCCCCTAACCCTAACCCTAGCCCGAACCCTAACCCTAACCCTTCCCCGAAGCCTGACCCTCACCCGTCCCCTAATCCTAACCCGTACGCTGACACTAACCCGCGCCCTCACACGTACGCTCCCCCTAAAGCGTTGTCGTACCCTCACCTGGACCCTAAACCGTCCCCGTCCCCTAACCCTAACCCTAGCCCGAACCCTAACCCTAACCCTTCCCCGAAGCCTGACCCTCACCCGTCCCCTAATCCTAACCCGTACGCTAACACTAACCCGCGCCCTCACACGTACGCTCCCCCTAAAGCGTTGTCGTACCCTCACCTGGACCCTAAACCGTCCCCGTCCCCTAACCCTAACCCTAGCCCGAACCCTAACCCTAGCCCTTCCCCGAAGCCTGACCCTCAACCGTTCCCTAATCCTAACCCGTACGCTGACACTAACCCGCGCCCTCACACGTACGCTCCCCCTAAAGCGTTGTCGTACCCTCACCTGGACCCTAAACCGTCCCCGTCCCCTAACCCTAACCCTAGCCCGAACCCTAACCCTAACCCTTCCCCGGAGCCTGACCCTCACCCGTCCCCTAATCCTAACCCGTACGCTGACACTAACCCGCGCCCTCACACGTACGCTCCCCCTAAAGCGTTGTCGTACCCTCACCTGGACCCTAAACCGTCCCCGTCCCCTAACCCTAACCCTAGCCCGAACCCTAACCCTAACCCTTCCCCGAAGCCTGACCCACACCCGTCCCCTAATCCTAACCCGTACGCTGACACTAACCCGCGCCCTCACACGTACGCTCCCCCTAAAGCGTTGTCGTACCCTCACCTGGACCCTAAACCGTCCCCATCCCCTAACCCTAACCCTAGCCCGAACCCTAACCCTAACCCTTCCCCGAAGCCTGACCCTCACCCGTCCCCTAATCCTAACCCGTACGCTGACACTAACCCGCGCCCTCACACGTACGCTCCCCCTAAAGCGTTGTCGTACCCTCACCTGGACCCTAAACCGTCCCCGTCCCCTAACCCTAACCCTAGCCCGAACCCTAACCCTAACCCTTCCCCGAAGCCTGACCCTCACCCGTCCCCTAATCCTAACCCGTACGCTGACACTAACCCGCGCCCTCACACGTATGCTGCCCCTAAAGCATTGTCGTACCCTCAACTGGACCATAAACCGTCCCCGTCCCCTAACCCTAACCCTAGCCCGAAACCTAACCCTAAACCTTCCCCGAAGCCTGACCCTCACCCGTCCCCTAATCCTAACCCGTACGCTGACACTAACCCGCACCCTCACACGTACGCTCCCCCTAAAGCGTTGTCGTACCCTCACCTGGACCCTAAACCGTCCCCGTCCCCTAACCCTAACCCTAGCCCGAACCCTAACCCTAACCCTTCCCCGAAGCCTGACCCTCACCCGTCCCCTAATCCTAACCCGTACGCTGACACTAACCCGCGCCCTCACACGTACGCTCCCCCTAAAGCGTTGTCGTATCCTCACCTGGACCCTAAACCGTCCCCGTCCCCTAACCCTAACCCTAGACCGAACCCGAACCCTAACCCGAACCCGAACCCTAACCCTTCCCCGAAGCCTGACCCTAACCCGTCCCCTAATCCTAACCCGTACGCTGACACTAACCCACGCCCTCACACGTACGCACCCCCTAAAGCGTTGTCGTACCCTCACCTGGACCCTAAACCATCCCCGTCCCCTAACCCTAACCCTAGCCCGAAATCTAACCCTAACCCTTCCCCGAAGCCTGACCCTCACCCGTCCCCTAATCCTAACCCGTACGCTGACACTAAGCCGCGCCCTCACACGTACGCTCCCCCTAAAGCGTTTTCGTACCCTCACCTGGACCCTAAACCGTCCCCGTCCCCTAATCCTAACCCTAGCCCGAACCCTAACCCTAACCCTTCCCCGAAGCCTGACCCTCACCCGTCCCCTAATCCTAACCCGTACGCTGACACTAAGCCGCGCCCTCACACGTACGCTCCCCCTAAAGCGTTGTCGTACCCTTACCTGGACCATAAACCATCCCCATCCCCTACCCCTAACCCTAACCCTAACCCTTCCCCGAAGCCTGACCCTCACCCGTCCCCTCATCCTAACCCGTACGCTGATACTAACCCGCGCCTTCACACGTACGCTCCCCCTAAAGCGTTGTCGTACCCTCACCTGGACCCTAAACCGTCCCCGTCCCCTAACCCTAACCCTAGCCCGAACCCTAACCCTAACCCTTCCCGAAGCCTGACCCTCACCCGTCCCCTAATCCTAACCCGTACGCTGACACTAACCCGCGCCCTCACACGTACGCTCCCCCTAAAGCGTTGTCGTACCCTCACCTGGACCCTAAACCGTCCCCGTCCCCTAACCCTAACCCTAGCCCGAACCCTAACCCTAACCCTTCCCCGAAGCCTGACCCTCACCCGTCCCCTAATCCTAACCCGTACGCTGACACTAAACCGTGCCCTCACACGTACGCTCCCCCTAAAGCGTTGTCGTACCCTCACCTGGACCCTAAACCGTCCCCGTCCCCTAATCCTAACCCTAGCCCGAACCCTACCCCTAACCTTTCCCCGAAGCCTGACCCTCACCCGTCCCCTAATCCTAACCCGTACGCTGACACTAACCCGCGCCCTCACACGTACGCTCCCCCTAAAGCGTTGTCGTATCCTCACCTGGACCCTAAACCTTCCCCGTCCTCTAACCCTAACCCTAGCACGAACCCTAACCGAACCCTTCCCCGAAGCCTGACCCTCACCCGTCCCCTAATCCTAACCCGTACGCTGACACTAACCCGCGCCCTCACACGTACGCTCCCCCTAAAGCGTTGTCGTATCCTCACCTGGACCCTAAACCGTCCCCGTCCCCTAACCCTAACCCTAGCCCGAACCCGAACCCTAACCCTTCCCCAAAGCCTGACCCTCACCCGTCCCCTAATCCTAACCCGTACGCTGACACTAACCCGCGCCCTCACACGTACGCTGCCCCTAAAGCGTTGTCGTACCCTCACCTGGACCCTAAACCGTCCCCGTCCCCTAACCCTAACCCTAGCCCGAACCCTAATCCTAACCCTTCCCCGAAGCCTGACCCTCACCCGTCCCCTAATCCTAACCCGTACGCTGACACTAACCCGCGCCCTCACACGTACGCTCCCCCTAAAGCGTTGTCATACACTCACCCGGACCCTAAACCGTCCCCGTCACCTAACCCTAACCCTAGCCCGAACCCTAACCCTAACCCTTCCCCGAAGCCTGACCCTCACCCGTCCCCTAATCCTAACCCGTACGCTGACACTAACCCGCGCCCTCACACGTACGCTCCCCCTAAAGCGTTGTCGTACCTTCACCTGGACCCTAAACCGTCCCCGTCCCCTAACCCTAACCCTAGCCCGAACCCTAACCCTAACCCTTACCCGAAGCCTGACCCGCACCCGTCCCCTAATCCTAACCCGTACGCGGACACTAACCCGCGCCCTCACACGTACGCTCCCCCTAAAGCGTTGTCGTACCCTCACCTGGACCCTAAACCGTCCCCGTCCCCTAACCCTAACCCTAGCCCGAACCCTAACCCTAACCCTTCCCCGAAGCCTGACCCTCACCCGTCCCCTAATCCTAACCCGTACGCTGACACTAACCCGCGCCCTCACACGTACGCTCCCCCTAAAGCGTTGTCGTACCCTCACCTGGACCCTAAACCGTCCCCGTCCCCTAACCCTAACCCTAGCCCGAACCCGAACCCTAACCCTTCCCCAAAGCCTGACACTCACCCGTCCCCTAATCCTAACCCGTACGCTGACACTAACCCGCGCCCTCACACGTACGCTCCCCCTAAAGCGTTGTCGTACCCTCACCTGGACCCTAAACCGTCCCCGTCCCCTAACCCTAACCCTAGCCCGAACCCTAACCCTAACCCTTCCCAGAAGCCTGACCCTCACCCGTCCCCTAATCCTAACCCGTACGCTGACACTAACCCGCGCCCTCACACGTACGCTCCCCCTAAAGCGTTGTCGTAACATCACCTGGACCCTAAACCGTCCCCGTCCCCTAACCCTAACCCTAGCCCGAACCCTAACCCTAACCCTTCCCCGAAGCCTGACCCTCACCCGTCCCCTAATCCTAACCCGTACGCTGACACTAACCCGCGCCCTCACACGTACGCTCCCCCTAAAGCGTTGTCGTACCCTCACCTGGACCCTAAACCGTCCCCGTCCCCTAACCCTAACCCTAGCCCGAACCCTAAACCTAACCCTTCCCCGAAGCCTGACCCTCACACGTCCCCTAATCCTAACCCGTACGCTGACACTAACCCGCGCCCTCACACGTACGCTCCCCCTAAAGCGTTGTCGTACCCTCACCTGGACCCTAAACCGTCCCCGTCCCCTAACCCTAACCCTAGCCCGAACCCTAACCCTAACCCTTCCCCGAAGCCTGACCCTCACCCGTCCCCTAACCCTAACCCGTACGCTGACACTAACCCGCGCCCTCACACGTACGCTCCCCCTAAAGCGTTGTCGTACCCTCACCTGGACCCTAAACCGTCCCCGTCCCCTAACCCTAACCCTAGCCCGAACCCTAACCCTAACCCTTCCCCGAAGCCTGACCCTCACCCGTCCCCTAATCCTAACCCGTACGCTGACACTAACCCGCGCCCTCACACGTACGCTCCCCCTAAAGCGTTCTCGTACCCTCACCTGGACCCTAAACGGTCCCCGTCCCCTAACCCTAACCCTAGCCCGAACCCTAACCCTAACCCTTCCCCGAAGCCTGGCCCTCAACCGTCCCCTAATCCTAACCCGTACGCTGACTCTAACCCGCGCCCTCACACGTACGCTCCCCCTAAAGCGTTGTCGTACCCTCACCTGGGCCCTAAACCGTCCCCGTCCCCTAACCCTAACCCTAGCCCGAACCCTAACCCTAACCCTTCCCCGAAGCCTGACACTCACCCGTCCCCTAATCCTAACCCGTACGCTGACACTAACCCGCGCCCTCACACGTACACTCCCCCTAAAGCGTTGTCGTACCCTCACCTGGACCCTAAACCGTCCCCGTCCCCTAACCCTAACCCTAGCCCGAACCCTAACCCTAACCCTTCCCCGAAGCCTGACCCTCACCCGTCCCCTAATCCTAACCCGTACGCTGACACTAACCCGCGCCCTCACACGTACGCTCCCCCTAAAGCGTTGTCGTACCCTCACCTGGACCCTAAACCGTCCCCGTCCCCTAACCCTAACCCTAGCCCGAACCCTAACCCTAACCCTTCCCCGAAGCCTGACCCTCACCCGTCCCCTAATCCTAACCCGTACGCTAACACTAACCCGCGCCCTCACACGTACGCTCCCCCTAAAGCGTTGTCGTACCCTCACCTGGACCCTAAACCGTCCCCGTCCCCTAACCCTAACCCTAGCCCGAACCCTAACCCTAGCCCTTCCCCGAAGCCTGACCCTCAACCGTTCCCTAATCCTAACCCGTACGCTGACACTAACCCGCGCCCTCACACGTACGCTCCCCCTAAAGCGTTGTCGTACCCTCACCTGGACCCTAAACCGTCCCCGTCCCCTAACCCTAACCCTAGCCCGAACCCTAACCCTAACCCTTCCCCGAAGCCTGACCCTCACCCGTCCCCTAATCCTAACCCGTACGCTGACACTAACCCGCGCCCTCACACGTACGCTCCCCCTAAAGCGTTGTCGTACCCTCACCTGGACCCTAAACCGTCCCCGTCCCCTAACCCTAACCCTAGCCCGAACCCTAACCCTAACCCTTCCCCGAAGCCTGACCCACACCCGTCCCCTAATCCTAACCCGTACGCTGACACTAACCCGCGCCCTCACACGTACGCTCCCCCTAAAGCGTTGTCGTACCCTCACCTGGACCCTAAACCGTCCCCATCCCCTAACCCTAACCCTAGCCCGAACCCTAACCCTAACCCTTCCCCGAAGCCTGACCCTCACCCGTCCCCTAATCCTAACCCTTACGCTGACACTAACCCGCGCCCTCACACGTACGCTCCCCCTAAAGCGTTGTCGTACCCTCACCTGGACCCTAAACCGTGTCCGTCCCCTAACCCTAACCCTAGCCCGAACCCTAACCCTAACCCTTCCCCGAAGCCTGACCCTCACCCGTCCCCTAATCCTAACCCGTACGCTGACACTAACCCGCGCCCTCACACGTATGCTGCCCCTAAAGCATTGTCGTACCCTCAACTGGACCATAAACCGTCCCCGTCCCCTAACCCTAACCCTAGCCCGAAACCTAACCCTAAACCTTCCCCGAAGCCTGACCCTCACCCGTCCCCTAATCCTAACCCGTACGCTGACACTAACCCGCACCCTCACACGTACGCTCCCCCTAAAGCGTTGTCGTACCCTCACCTGGACCCTAAACCGTCCCCGTCCCCTAACCCTAACCCTAGCCCGAACCCTAACCCTAACCCTTCCCCGAAGCCTGACCCTCACCCGTCCCCTAATCCTAACCCGTACGCTGACACTAACCCGCGCCCTCACACGTACGCTCCCCCTAAAGCGTTGTCGTACCCTCACCCGGACCCTAAACCGTCCCCGTCACCTAACCCTAACCCTAGCCCGAACCCTAACCCTAACCCTTCCCCGAAGCCTGACCCTCACCCGTCCCCTAATCCTAACCCGTACGCTGACACTAACCCGTGCCCTCACACGTACGCTCCCCCTAAAGCGTTGTCGTACCCTCACCTGGACCCTAAACCGTCCCCGTCCCCTAACCCTAACCCTAGCCCGAACCCTAACCCTAACCCTTCCCCGAAGCCTGACCCTCACCCGTCCCCTAATCCTAACCCGTACGCTGACACTAACCCGCGCCCTCACACGTACGCTCCCCCTAAAGCGTTGTCGTACCCTCACCTGGACCCTAAACCGTCACCGTCCCCTAACCCTAACCCTAGCCCGAACCCTAACCCTAACCCTTCCCCGAAGCCTGACTTTTACCCGTCCCCTAATCCTAACCCGTACGCTGACACTAACCCGCGCCCTCACACGTACGCTCCCCCTAAAGCGTTGTCGTACCCTCACCTGGACCCTAAACCGTCCCCGTCCCCTAACCCTAACCCTAGCCCGAACCCTAACCCTAACCCTTCCCCGAAGCCTGACCCTCACCCGTCCCCTAATCCTAACCCGTACGCTGACACTAACCCGCGCCCTCACACGTACGCTCCCCCTAAAGCGTGGTCGTACCCTCACTTGGACCCTAAACCGTCCCCGTCCTCTAACCCTAACCCTAGCCCGAACCCTAACCGAACCCTTCCCCGAAGCCTGACCCTCACCCGTCCCCTAATCCTAACCCCTACGCTGACACTAAGCCGCGCCCTCACACGTACGCTCCCCCTAAAGCGTTATCGTACCCTCACCTGGACCCTAAACCGTCCCCGTCCCCTAACCCTAACACTAGCCCGAACCCTAACCCTAACCCTTCCCCGAAGCCTGACCCTCACCCGTCCCCTAATCCTAACCAGTACGCTGACACTAACCCGCGCCCTCACACGTACGCTCCCCCTAAAGCGTTGTCGTACCCTCACCTGGACCCTAAACCGTCCCCGTCCCCTAACCCTAACCCTAGCCCGAACCCTAACCCTAACCCTTCCCCGAAGCCTGACCCTGACCCGTCCCCTAATCCTAACCCGTACGCTGACACTAACCCGCGCCCTCACACGTATGCTCCCCCTAAAGCGTTGTCGTACCCTCACCTGGACCCTAAACCGTCCCCGTCCCCTAACCCTAACCCTAGCTCGAACCCTAACTCTAACCCTTCCACGAAGCCTGACCCTCACCCGTCCCCTAATCCTAACCCGTACGCTGACACTAACCCGCGCCCTCACACGTACGCTCCCCCTAAAGCGTGGTCGTACCCTCACCTGGACCCTAAACCGTCCCCATCCCCTAACCCTAACCCTAGCCCGAACCCTAACCCTAACCCTTCCCCGAAGCCTGACCCTCACCCGTCCCATAATCCTAACCCGTACGCTGACACTAACCTGCGCCCTCACACGTACGCTCCCCCTAAAGCGTTGTCGGACCCTCGCCTTGACCCTAAACCGTCCCCGTCCCCTAACCCTAACCCTAGCCCGAACCCTAACCCTAACCCTTCCCCGAAGCCTGACCCTCACCCGTCCCCTAATCCTAACCCGTACGCTGACACTAACCCGCGCCCTCACACGTACGCTCCCCCTAAAGCTTTGTCGTACCCTCACCTGGACCCTAAACCGTCCCCGTCCCCTAACCCTAATCCTAGCCCGAACCCTAACCCTAACCCTTCCCCGAAGGCTGACCCTCACACGTCCCCTAATCCTAACCCGTACGCTGACACTAAACCGCGCCCTCACACGTACGCTCCCCCTAAAGCGTTGTCGTACCCTCACCTGGACCCTAAACCGTCCCCGTCCCCTAACACTAACCCTAACCCGAACCCTAACCCTAACACTTTCCCGAAGCCTGACCCTCACCCGTCCCCTAATCCTAACCCGTACGCTGACACTAACCCGCGCCCTCACACGTACGCTCCCCCTAAAGCGTTGTCGTACCCTCACCTGGACCCTAAACTGTCCCCGTCCCCTAACCCTAACCCTAGCCCGAACCCTAACCCTAACCCTTCCCCGAAGCCTGACCCTCACCCGTCCCCTAATCCTAACCCGTACGCTGACACTAACCCGCGCTCTCACACGTACGCTGCCCCTAAAGCATTGTCGTACCCTCACCTGGACCATAAACCGTCCCCGTCCCCTAACCCTAACCCTAGCCCGAACCCTAACCCTAACCCTTCCCCGAAGCCTGACCCTCACCCGTCCCCTAATCCTAACCCGTACGCTGACACTAACCCGCGCCCTCACACGTACGCTCCCCCTAAAGCGTTGTCGTACCCTCACCTGGACCCTAAACCGTCCCCGTCCCCTAACCCTAACCCTAGCCCGAACCCTAACCCTAACCCTTCCCCGAAGCCTGACCCTCACCCGTCCCCTAATCCTAACCCGTACGCTGACACTAACCCGCGCCCTCACACGTACGCTCCCCCTAAAGCGTTGTCGTACCCTCACCCGGACCCTAAACCGTCCCCGTCACCTAACCCTAACCCTAGCCCGAACCCTAACCCTAACCCTTCCCCGAAGCCTGACCCTCACCCGTCCCCTAATCCTAACCCGTACGCTGACACTAACCCGCGCCCTCACACGTACGCTCCCCCTAAAGCGTTGTCGTACCCTCACCTGGACCCTAAACCGTCCCCGTCCCCTAACCCTAACCCTAGCCCGAACCCTAACCCTAACCCTTCCCCGAAGCCTGACCCTCACCCGTCCCCTAATCCTAACCCGTACGCTGACACTAACCCGCGCCCTCACACGTACGCTCCCCCTAAAGCGTTGTCGTACCCTCACCTGGATCCTAAACCGTCCCCGTCCCCTAACCCTAACCCTAGCCCGAACCCTAACCCTAACCCTTCCCTGAAGCCTGACCCTCACCCGTCCCCTAATCCTAACCCGTACGCTGACACTAACCCGCGCCCTCACACGTACGCTCCCCCTAAAGCGTTGTCGTACCCTCACCTGGACCCTAAACTGTCCCCGTCCCCTAACCCTAACCCTAGCCCGAACCCTAACCCTAACCCTTCCCCGAAGCCTGACCCTCACCCGTCCCCTAATCCTTACCCGTACGCTGACACTAACCCGCGCCCTCACACGTACGCTCCCCCTAAAGCGTTGTCGTACCCTCACCTGGACCCTAAACCGTCCCCGTTCCCTAACCCTAACCCTAGCCCGAACCCTAACCCTAACCCTTCCCCGAAGCCTGACCCTCACCCGTCCCCTAATCCTAACCCGTACGCTGACACTAACCCGCGCCCTCACACGTACGCTCCCCCTAAAGCGTTGTCGTACCCTCACCTGGACCCTAAACCGTCCCCGTCCCCTAACCCTAACCCTAGCCCGAACCCTAACCCTAACCCTTCCCCGAAGCCTGACCCTCACCCGTCCCTTAATCCTAACCCGTACGCTGACACTAACCCGCGCCCTCACACGTACGCTCCCCCTAAAGCGTTGTCGTACCCTCACCTGGACCCTAAACCGTCCCCGTCCCCAACCCTAACCCTAGCCCGAACCCTAACCCTAACCCTTCCCCGAAGCCTGACCCTCACCCGTCCCCTAATCCTAACCCGTACGCTGACACTAACCCGCGCCCTCACACGTACGCTCCCCCTAAAGCGTGGTCGTACCCTCACCTGGACCCTAAACCGTCCCCGTCCTCTAACCCTAACCCTAGCCCGAACCCTAACCGAACCCTTCCCCGAAGCCTGATCCTCACCCGTCTCCTAATCCTAACCCCTACGCTGACACTAACCCGCGCCCTCACACGTACGCTCCCCCTAAAGCGTTGTCGTACCCTCACCTGGACCCTAAACCGTCCCCGTCCCCTAACCCTAACCCTAGCCCGAACCCTAAGCCTAACCCTTCCCCGAAGCCTGACCCTCACCCGTCCCCTAATCCTAACCCGTACGCTGACACTAACCCGCGCCCTCGCACGTACGCTCACCCTAAAGCGTTGTCGTACCCTCACCTGGACCATAAACCGTCCCCGTCCCCTAACCCTAACCCTAGCCCGAACCCTAACCCTAACCCTTCCCCGAAGCCTGACCCTCACCCGTCCCCTAATCCTAACCCGTACGCTGACACTAACCCGCGCCCTCACACGTACGCTCCCCCTAAACCGTTGTCGTACACTCAACTGGACCCTAAACCGTCCCCGTCCCCTAACCCTAACCCTAGCCCGAACCCTAACCCTAACCGTTCCACGAAGCCTGACCCTCACCCGTCCCCTAATCCTAACCCGTACGCTGACACTAACCCGCGCCCTCACACGTACGCTCCCCCTAAAGCGTGGTCGTACCCTCACCTGGACCCTAAACCGTCCCCGTCCCCTAACCCTAACCCTAGCCCGAACCCTAACCCTAACCCTTCCCCGCAGCCTGACCCTCACCCGTCCCCTAATCCTAACGCGTACGCTGACACTAACCTGCGCCCTCACACGTACGCTCCCCCTAAAGCGTTGTCGTACCCTCACCTGGACCCTAAACCGTCCCCGTCCCCTAACCCTAACCCTAGCCCGAACCCTAACCCTAACCCTTCCCCGAAGCCTGACCCTCACCCGTCCCCTAATCCTAACCCGTACGCTGACACTAACCCACGCCCTCACACGTACGCTCCCCCTAAAGCGTTGTCGTACCCTCACCTGGACCCTAAACCGTCCCCGTCCCCTAACCCTAACCCTAGCCCGAACCCTAACCCTAACCCTTCCCCGAAGCCTAACCCTCACCCGTCCCCTAATCCTAACCCGTACGCTGACACTAACCCGCGCCCTCACACGTACGCTCCCCCTAAAGCGTTGTCGTACCCTCACCTGGACCCTAAACCGTCCCCGTCCCCTAACACTAACCCTAACCCGAACCCTATCCCTAACACTTTCCCGAAACCTGACCCTCACCCGTACCCTAATCCTAACCCGTACGCTGACACTAACCCGCGCCCTCACACGTACGCTCCCCCTAAAGCGTTGTCGTACCCTCACCTGGACCCTAAACTGTCCCTGTCCCCTAACCCTAACCCTAGCCCGAACCCTAACCCTAACCCTTCCCCGAAGCCTGACCCTCACCCGTCCCCTAATCCTAACCCGTACGCTGACACTAACCCGCGCCCTCACACGTACGCTGCCCCTAAAGCATTGTCGTACCCTCACCTGGACCCTAAACCGTCCCCGTCCCCTAACCCTAACCCTAGCCCGAACCCTAACCCTAACCCTTCCCCGAAGCCTGACCCTCACCCGTCCCCTAATCCTAACCCGTACGCTGACACTAACCCGCGCCCTCACACGTACGCTCCCCCTAAAGCGTTGTCGTACCCTCACCTGGACCCTAAACCGTCCCCGTCCCCTAACCCTAACCCTAGCCCGAACCCTAACCCTAACCCTTCCCCGAAGCCTGACCCTCACCCGTCCCCTAATCCTAACCCGTACGCTGACACTAACCCGCGCCCTCACACGTACGCTCCCCCTAAAGCGTTGTCGTACCCTCACCTGGACCCTAAACCGTCCCCGTCCCCTAACCCTAACCCTAGCCGGAACCCTAACCCTAACCCTTCCCCGAAGCCTGACCCTCACCCGTCCCCTAATCCTAACCCGTACGCTGACACTAACCCGTGCCCTCACACGTACGCTCCCCCTAAAGCGTTGTCGTACCCTCACCTGGACCCTAAACCGTCCCCGTCCCCTAACCCTAACCCTAGCCCGAACCCTAACCCTAACCCTTCCCCGAAGCCTGACCCTCAACCGTCCCCTAATCCTAACCCGTACGCTGACACTAACCCGCGCCCTCACACGTACGCTGCCCCTAAAGCATTGTCGTACCCTCACCTGGACCATAAACCGTCCCCGTCCCCTAACCCTAACCCTAGCCCGAACCCTAACCCTAACCCTTCCCCGAAGCCTGACCCTCACCCGTCCCCTAATCCTAACCCGTACGCTGACACTAACCCGCGCCCTCACACGTACGCTCCCCCTAAAGCGTTGTCGTACCCTCACCTGGACCCTAAACCGTCCCCGTCCCCTAATCCTAACCCTAGCCCGAACCCTAACCCTAACCCTTCCCCGAAGCCTGACCCTCACCCGTCCCCGAATCCTAACCCGTACGCTGACATTAACCCGCGCCCTCACACGTACGCTCCCCCGAAAGCGTTGTCGTACCCTCACCCGGACCCTAAGCCGTCCCCATCACCTAACCCTAACCCTAGCCCGAACCCTAACCCTAACCCTTCCCCGAAGCCTGACCCTCACCCGTCCCCTAATCCTAACCCGTACGCTGACACTAACCCACGCCCTCACACGTACGCTCCCCCTAAAGCGTTGTCGTACCCTCACCTGAACCCTAAACCGTCCCCGTCCCATAACCCTAACCCTAGCCCGAACCCTAACCCTAACCCTTCCCCGAAGCCTGACCCTCACCCGTCCCCTAATCCTAACCCGTACGCTGACACTAACCCGCACCCTCACACGTACGCTCCCCCTAAAGCGTTGTCGTACCCTCACCTGGATCCTAAACCGTCCCCGTCCCCTAACCCTAACCCTAGCCCGAACCCTAACCCTAACCCTTCCCCGAAGCCTGACCCTCACCCGTCCCCTAATCCTAACCCGTACGCTGACACTAACCCGCGCCCTCACACGTACGCTCCCCCTAATGCGTTGTCGTACCCTCACCTGGACCCTAAACCGTCCCCGTCCCCTAACCCTAACCCTAGCCTGAAACCTAACCCTAACCCTTCCCGGAAGCCTGACCCTCACCCGTCCCCTAATCCTAACCCGTACGCTGACACTAACCCGCGCCCTCACACGTACGCTCCCCCTAAAGCGTTGTCGTACCCTCACCTGGACCCTAAACCGTCCCCGTCCCCTAACCTTAACCCTAGCCCGAACCCTAACCCTAACCCTTCCCCGAAGCCTGACCCTCACCCGTCCCCTAATCCTAACCCGTACGCTGACACTAACCCGCGCCCTCACACGTACGCTCCCCCTAAAGCGTTGTCGTACCCTCACCTGGACCCTAAACCGTCCCCGTCCCCTAACACTAACCCTAGCCTGAACCCTAACCCTAACCCTTCCCCGAAGCCTAACCCTCACCCGTCACTTAATCCTAACCCGTACGCTGACACTAACCCGCGCCCTCACACGTACGCTCCCCCTAAAGCGTTGTCGTACCCTCACCTGGATCCTAAACCGTCCCCGTCCCCAACCCTAACCCTAGCCCGAACCCTAACCCTAACCCTTCCCCGAAGCCTGACCCTCACCCGTCCCCTAATCCTAACCCGTACGCTGACACTAACCCGCGCCCTCACACGTACGCTCCCCCTAAAGCGTGGTCGTACCCTCACCTGGACCCTAAACGGTCCCCGTCCCCTAACCCTAACCCTAGCCAGAACCCTAACCCTAACCCTTCCCCGAAGCCTGACCCTCACCCGTCCCCTAATCCTAACCCATACGCTGACACTAACCCGCGCCCTCACACGTACGCTCCCCCTAAAGCGTTGTCGTACCCTCACCTGGACCCTAAACCATCCCCATCCCCTAAACCTAACCCTAGCCCGAACACTAACCCTAACACTTCCCCGAAGCCTGACCCTCACCCGTCCCCTAATCCTAACCCGTACGCTGACACTAACCCGCGCCCTCACAGGTACGCTCCCCCTAAAGCGTTGTCGTACCCTCACCTGGACGCTAAACCGTCACCGTCCCCTAACCCTAACCCTAGCCCGAACCCTAACCCTAACCCTTCCCCGAAGCCTGACCTTTACCCGTCCCCTAATCCTAACTCGTACGCTGACACTAACCCGCGCCCTCACACATACGCTTCCCCTAAAGCGTTGTCGTACCCTCACATGGACCCTAAACCGTCCCCGTCCCCTAACCCTAACCCTAGCCCGAACCCTAACCCTAACACTTCCCCGAAGCCTGACCCTCACCCGTCCCCTAATCCTAACCCGTACGCTGACACTAACCCGCGCCCTCACACGTACGCTCCCCCTAAAGCGTTGTCGTACCCTCACCTGGACCCTAAACCGTCCCCGTCCCCTAACCCTAACCCTAGCCCGAACCCTAACCCTAACCCTTCCCCGAAGCCTGACCCTCACCCGTCCCCTAATCCTAACGCGTACGCTGACACTAACCTGCGCCCTCACACGTACGCTCCCCCTAAAGCGTTGTCGTACCCTCACCTGGACCCTAAACCGTCCCCGTCCCCTAACCCTAACACTAGCCCGAACCCTAACCCTAACCCTTCCCCGAAGCCTGACACTCACCCGTCCCCTAATCCTAACCCGTACGCTGACACTAACCCACGCCCTCACACGTACGCTCCCCCTAAAGAGTTGTCGTACCCTCACCCGGACCCTAAACCGTCCCCGTCCCCTAACCCTAATCCTAACCCGAACCCTAACCCTAACCCTTCCCCGAAGCCTGACCTTTACCCGTCCCCTAATCCTAACCCGTACGCTGACACTAACCCGCGCCCTCACACGTACGCTCCCCCTAAAGCGTTGTCGTACCCTCACCTGGACCCTAAACCGTCCCCGTCCCCTAACACTAACCCTAGCCCGAACCTTAACCCTAACCCTTCGCCGAAGCCTGACCCTCACCCGTCCCCTAATCCTAACCCGTACGCTGACACTAACCCGCGCCCTCACACGTACGCTCCCCCTAAAGCGTTGTCGTACCCTCACCTGGACCCTAAACCGTCCCCGTCCCCTAACCCTAACCCTAGCCCGAACCCTAACCCTAACCCTTCCCTGAAGCCTGACCCTCACCCGTCCCCTAATCCTAACCCGTACGCTGACACTAACCCGTGCCGTCACACGTACGCTCCCCCTAAAGCGTTGTCGTACCCTCACCTGGACCCTAAACCGTCCCCGTCCCCTAACCCTAACCCTAGCCTGAACCCTAACCCTAACCCTTCCCCGAAGCCTGACCCTCACCCGTCCCCTAATCCTAACCCGTACGCTGACACTAACCCGCGCCCTCACACGTACGCTCCCCCTAAAGCGTTGTCGTACCCTCACCTGGACCCTAAACCGTCCCCGTCCCCTAACCCTAACCCTAGCCCGAACCCTAACCCTAACCCTTCCCCGAAGCCTGACCCTCAACCGTCCCCTAATCCTAACCCGTACGCTGACACTAAACCGCGCCCTCACACGTACGCTCCCCCTAAAGCGTTGTCGTACCCTCACCTGGACCCTAAACCGTCCCCGTCCCCTAATCCTAACCCTAGCCCGAACCCTAACCCTAACCTTTCCCCGAAACCTGACCCTCACCCGTCCCCTAATCCTAACCCGTACGCTGACACTAACCCGCGCCCTCACACGTACGCTCCCCCTAAAGCGTTGTCGTATCGTCACCTGGACCCTAAACCTTCCCCGTCCTCTAACCCTAACCCTAGCCCGAACCTTAACCGAACCCTTCCCCGAAGCCTGACCCTCACCCGTCCCCTAATCCTAACCCGTACGCTGACACTAACCCGCGCCCTCACACGTACGCTGCCCCTAAAGCGTTGTCGTACCCTCACCTGGACCCTAAACGGTCCCCGTCCCCTAACCCTAACCCTAGCCAGAACCCTAACCCTAACCCTTCCCCGAAGCCTGACCCTCACCCGTCCCCTAATCCTAACCCGTACGCTGACACTAACCCGTGCCCTCACACGTACGCTCCCGCTAAAGCGTGGTCGAATCCTGACCTGGACCCTAAACCGTCCCCGTCCCCTAAACCTAACCCTAGCCCGAACCCTAACCCTAACACTTCCCCGAAGCCTGACCCTCACCCGTCCCCTAATCCTAACCCGTACGCTGACACTAACCCGCGGCCTCACACGTACGCTCTCCCTAAAGCGTTGTCGTACCCTCACCTGGAGCCTAAACCGTCACCGTCCCCTAACCCTAACCCTAGCCCGAACCCTAACCCTAACCCTTCCCCGAAGCCTGACCTTTACCCGTCCCCTAATCCTAACCCGTACGCTGACACTAACCCGCGCCCTCACACGTACGCTCCCCCTAAAGCGTGGTCGTACCCTCACCTGGACCCTAAACCGTCCCCGTCCTCTAACCCTAACCCTAGCCCGAACCCTAACCGAACACTTCCCCGAAGCCTGACCCTCACCCGTCCCCTAATCCTAACCCCTACGCTGACACTACCCCGCGCCCTCACACGTACGCTCCCCCTAAAGCGTGGTCGTACCCTCACCTGGACCCTAAACCGTCCCCGTCCCCTAACCCTAACCCTAGCCCGAACCCGAACCCTAACCCTTCCCCGAAACCTGACCCTCACCCGTCCCCTAATCCTAACCCATACGCTGACACTAACCCGCGCCCTCACACGTACGCTCCCCCTAAAGCGTTGTCGTATCGTCACCTGGACCCTAAACCTTCCCCGTCCTCTAACCCTAACCCTAGCCCGAACCTTAACCGAACCCTTCCCCGAAGCCTGACCCTCACCCGTCCCCTAATCCAACCCGTACGCTGACACTAACCCGCGCCCTCACACGTACGCTCCCCCTAAAGCGTGGTCGTACCCTCACCTGGACCCTAAACGGTCCCCGTCCCCTAACCCTAACCCTAGCCAGAACCCTAACCCTAACCCTTCCCCGAAGCCTGACCCTCACCCGTCCCCTAATCCTAACCCGTACGCTGACACTAACCCGCGCCCTCACACGTACGCTCCCCCTAAAGCGTGGTCGAATCCTGACCTGGACCCTAAACCGTCCCCGTCCCCTAAACCTAACCCTAGCCCGAACCCTAACCCTAACACTTCCCCGAAGCCTGACCCTCACCCGTCCCCTAATCCTAACCCGTACGCTGACACTAACCCGCGGCCTCACACGTACGCTCTCCCTAAAGCGTTGTCGTACCCTCACCTGAACCCTAAACCGTCACCGTCCCCTAACCCTAACCCTAGCCCGAACCCTAAACCTAACACTTCCCCGAAGCCTGACCTTTACCCGTCCCCTAATCCTAACCCGTACGCTGACAATAACCCGCGCCCTCACACGTACGCTCCCCCTAAAGCGTTGTCGTACCCTCACCTGGACCCTAAACCGTCCCCGTCCTCTAACCCTAACCCTAGCCCGAACCCTAACCGAACACTTCCCCGAAGCCTGACCCTCACCCGTCCCCTAATCCTAACCCCTACGCTGACACTACCCCGCGCCCTCACACGTACGCTCCCCCTAAAGCGTGGTCGTACCCTCACCTGGACCCTAAACCGTCCCCGTCCCCTAACCCTAACCCTAGCCCGAACCCGAACCCTAACCCTTCCCCGAAGCCTGACCCTCACCCGTCCCCTAATCCTAACCCATACGCTGACACTAACCCGCGCCCTCACACGTACGCTGCCCCTAAAGCGTTGTCGTACCCTCACCTGGACCCTAAACCGTCCCCGTCCCCTAACCCTAAACCTAGCCCGAACCCTAACCCTAACCCTTCCCCGAAGCCTGACCCTCACCCGTCCCCTAATCCTAACCCGTACGCTGACACTACCCCGCGCCCTCACACGTACGCTCCCCCTAAAGCGTTGTCGTACCCTCACCTGGACCCTAAACCGTCCCCGTCCCCTAACCCTAACCCTAGCCCGAACACTAACCCTAACACTTCCCCGAAGCCTGACCCTCACCCGTCCCCAAATCCTAACCCGTACGCTGACACTAACCCGCGCCCTCACACGTACGCTCCCCCTAAAGCGTTGTCGTACCCTCACCCGGACCCTAAACCGTCCCCGTCCCCTAACCATAACCCTAGCCCGAACCCTAACCCTAACCCTTCCCCGAAGCCTGACCCTCACCCGTCCCCTAATCCTAACCCGTACGCTGACACTAACCCGCGCCCTCACACGTCCGCTCCCCCTAAAGCGTTGTCGTACCCTCACCTGGACCCTAAACCGTCCCCGTCCCCTAACACTAACCCTAGCCCGAACCCTAACCCTAACCCTTCCCCGAAGCCTGACCCTCACCCGTCCCCTAATCCTAACCCGTACGCTGACACTAACCCGCGCCCTCACACGTACGCTCCCCCTAAAGCGTTGTCGTACCCTCACCTGGACCCTAAACCGTCCCCATCCCCTAACCCTAACCCTAGCCCGAACCCTAACCCTAACCCTTCCCCGAAGCCTGACCCTCACCCGTCCCCTAATCCTAACCCGTACGCTGACACTAACCCGCGCCCTCACACGTACGCTGCCCCTAAAGTGTTGTCGTACCCTCACCTGGACCCTAAACCGTCCCCGTCCCCTAACCCTAACCCTAGCCCGAACCCTAACCCTAACCCTTCCCCGAAGCCTGACCCTCACCCGTCTCTTAATCCTAACCCGTACGCTGACACTAACCCGCGCCCTCACACGTACGCTCCCCCTAAAGCGTTGCCGTACCCTCACATGGACCCTAAACCGTCCCCGTCCCCTAATCCTAACCCTAGCCCGAACCCTAACCCTAACCTTTCCCCGAAGCCTGACCCTCACCCGTCCCCTAATCCTAACCCGTACGCTGACACTAACCCGCGCCCTCACACGTACGCTCCCCCTAAAGCGTTGTCGTATCCTCACCTGGACCCTAAACCTTCCCCATCCTCTAACCCTAACCCTAGCCCGAACCCTAACCGAACCCTTCCCCGAAGCCTGACCCTCACCCGTCCCCTAATCCTAACCCGTACGCTGACACTAACCCGCGCCCTCACACGTACGCTCCCCCTAAAGCGTGGTCGTACCCTCACCTGGACCCTAAACCGTCCCCGTCCCCTAACCCTAACCCTAGCCAGAACCCTAACCCTAACCCTTCCCCGAAGCCTGACCCTCACCCGTCCCCTAATCCTAACCCGTACGCTGACACTAACCCGCGCCCTCACACGTACGCTCCCCCTAAAGCGTGGTCGAACCCTCACCTGGACCCTAAACCGTCCCCGTCCCCTAAACCTAACATTAGCCCGAACCCTAACCCTAACACTTCCCCGAAGCCTGACCCTCACGGGTCCCCTAATCCTAACCCGTACGCTGACACTAACCCGCGCCCTCACACGTACGCTCCCCCTAAAGCGTTGTCGTACCCTCACCTGGACCCTAAACCGTCACCGTCCCCTAACCCTAAACCTAACCCTAGCCCGAACCCTAACCCTAACCCTTCCCCGAAGCCTGACCTTTACCCGTCCCCTAATCCTAACCCGTACGCTGACACTAACCCGCGCCCTCACACGTACGCTCCCCCTAAAGCGTTGTCGCACCCTCACCTGGACCCTAAACCGTCCCCGTCCCCTAACCCTAACCCTAACCCGAACCCTAACCCTAACCCTTCCCCGAAGCCTGACCCTCACCTGTCCCCTAATCCTAACCCGTACGCTGACACTAACACGCGCCCTCACACGTACGCTCCCCCTAAAGCGTGGTCGTACCCTCACCTGGACCCTAAACCGTCCCCGTCCTCTAACCCTAACCCTAGCCCGAAACCTAACCGAACCCTTCCCCGAAGCCTGACCCTCACCCGTCCCCTAATCCTAACCCCTATGCTGACACTAACCCGCGCCCTCACACGTACGCTCCCCCTAAAGCGTGGTCGTACACTCACCTGGACCCTAAACCATCCCCGTCCCCTAACCCTAACCCTAGCCCGAACCCGAACCCTAACCCTTCCCCGAAGCCTGACCCTCACCCGTCCCCTAATCCTAACCCGTACGCTGACACTAACCCGCGCCCTCACACGTACGCTGCCCCTAAAGCGTTGTCGTACCCTCACCTGGACCCTAAACCGTCCCCGTCCCCTAACCCTAACCCTAGCCTGAACCCTAACCCTAACCCTTCCCCGAAGCCTGACCCTCACCCGTCCCCAAATCCTAACCCGTACGCTGACACTAACCCGTGCCCTCACACGTACGCTCCCCCTAAAGCGTTGTCGTACCCTCACCTGGACCCTAAACCGTCCCTGTCCCCGAACCCTAACCCTAGCCCGAACCCTAACCCTTCCCCGAAGCCTGACCCTCACCCGTCCCCTAATCCTAACCCGTACGCTGACACTAACCCGCGCCCTCACACGTACGCTCCCCCTAAAGCGTTGTCGTACCCTCACCTGGACCCTAAACCGTCCCCGTCCCCTAACCCTAACCCTAGCCCGAACCCTAACCCTAACCCTTCCCCGAAGCCTTACCCTCACCCGTCCCCTAATCCTAACCCGTACGCTGACACTAACCCGCGCCCTCACACGTACGCTCCCCCTAAAGCGTTGTCGTACCCTCACCTGGACCCTAAACCGTCCCCGTCCCCTAATCCTAACCCTAGCCCGAACCCTAACCCTAAACTTTCCCCGAAGCCTGACCCTCACCCGTCCCCTAATCCTAACCCGTACGCTGACACTAACCCGCGCCCTCACACGTACGCTCCCCCTAAAGCGTTGTTGTACCCTCACCTGGACCCTAAACCGTCCCCGTCCCCTAACCCTAACCCTAGCCCGAACACTAACCCTAACACTTCCCCGAAGCCTGACCCTCACCCGTCCCCAAATCCTAACCCGTACGCTGACACTAACCCGCGCCCTCACACGTACGCTCCCCCTAAAGCGTTGTCGTACCCTCACCCGGACCCTAAACCGTCCCCGTCACCTAACCCTAACCCTAGCCCGAACCCTAACCCTAACCCTTCCCCGAAGCCTGACCCTCACCCGTCCCCTAATCCTAACCCGTACGCTGACACTAACCCGCGCCCTCACACGTACGCTCCCCCTAAAGCGTTGTCGTACCCTCACCTGGACCCTAAACCGTCCCCGTCCCTTAACCCTAACCCTAGCCCGAACCCTAACCCTAACCCTTCCCCGAAGCCTGACCCTCACCCGTCCCCTAATCCTAACCCGTACGCTGACACTAACCCGCGCCCTCACACGTACGCTCCCCCTACAGCGTTGTCGTACCCTCACCTGGACCCTAAACCGTCCCCGTCCCCTAACCCTAACCCTAGCCCGAACCCTAACCCTAACCCATCCCCGAAGCCTGACCCTCACCCGTCCCCTAATCCTAACCCGTACGCTGACACTAACCCGCGCCCTCACACGTACGCTGCCCCTAAAGCGTTGTCGTACCCTCACCTGGACCCTAAACCGTCCCCGTCCCCTAACCCTAACCCTAGCCCGAACCCTAACCCTAACCCTTCCCCGAAGCCTGACCCTCACCCGTCCCCTAATCCTAACCCGTACGCTGACACTAACCCGCGCCCTCACACGTACGCTCCCCCTAAAGCGTGGTCGAACCCTCACCTGGACCCTAAACCGTCCCCGTCCGCTAAACCTAACATTAGCCCGAACCCTAACCCTAACACTTCCCCGAAGCCTGACCCTCACGGGTCCCATAATCCTAACCCGTACGCTGACACTAACCCGCGCCCTCACACGTACGCTCCCCCTAAAGCGTTGTCGTACCCTCACCTGGACCCTAAACCGTCACCGTCCCCTAACCCTAACCCTAACCCTAGCCCGAACCCTAACCCTAACCCTTCCCCGAAGCCTGACCTTTACCCGTCCCCTAATCCTAACCCGTACACTGACACTAACCCGCGCCCTCACACGTACGCTCCCCCTAAAGCGTTGTCGTACCCTCACCTGGACCCTAAACCGTCCCCGTCCCCTAACCCTAACCCTAGCCCGAACCCTAACCCTAAACCTTCCCCGAAGCCTGACCCTCACCGGTCCCCTAATCCTAACCCGTACGCTGACACTAACCCGCGCCCTCACACGTACGCTCCCCCTAAAGCGTGGTCGTACCCTCACCTGGACCCTAAACCGTCCCCGTCCTCTAACCCTAACCCTAGCCCGAAACCTAACCGAACCCTTCCCCGAAGCCTGACCCTCACCCGTCCCCTAATCCTAACCCCTACGCTGACACTAACCCGCGCCCTCACACGTACGCTCCCCCTAAAGCGTGGTCGTACACTCACCTGGACCCTAAACCATCCCCGTCCCCTAACCCTAACCCTAGCCCGAACCCGAACCCTAACCCTTCCCCGAAGCCTGACCCTCACCCGTCCCCTAATCCTAACCCGTACGCTGACACTAACCCGCGCCCTCACACGTACGCTGCCCCTAAAGCGTTGTCGTACCCTCACCTGGACCCTAAACCGTCCCCGTACCCTAACCCTAACCCTAGCCCGAACCCTAACCCTAACCCTTCCCCGAAGCCTGACCCTCACCCGTCCCCAAATCCTAACCCGTACGCTGACACTAACCCGTGCCCTCACACGTACGCTCCCCCTAAAGCGTTGTCATACCCTCACCTGGACCCTAAACCGTCCCTGTCCCCGAACCCTAACCCTAGCCCGAACCCTAACCCTTCCCCGAAGCCTGACCCTCACCCGTCCCCTAATCCTAACCCGTACGCTGACACTAACCCGCGCCCTCACACGTACGCTCCCCCTAAAGCGTTGTCGTACCCTCACCTGGACCCTAAACCGTCCCCGTCCCCTAACCCTAACCCTAGCCCGAACCCTAACCCTAACCCTTCCCCGAAGCCTGACCCTCACCCGTCCCCTAATCCTAACCCGTACGCTGACACTAACCCGCACCCTCACACGTACGCTCCCCCTAAAGCGTTGTCGTACCCTCACCTGGACCCTAAACCGTCCCCATCCCCTAACCCTAACCCTAGCCCGAACCCTAACCCTAACAATTCCCCGAAGCCTGACCCTCACCCGTCCCCTAATCTTAACCCGTACGCTGACACTAACCCGCGCCCTCACACGTACGCTCCCCCTAAAGCGTTGCCGTACCCTCACCTGGACCCTAAACCGTCCCCGTCCCCTAACCCTAACCCTAGCCCGAACCCTAACCCTATCCCTTCCCCGAAGCCTGATCCTCACCCGTCCCCTAATCCTAACCCGTACGCTGACACTAACCCGCGCCCTCACACGCACGCTCCCCCTAAAGCGTTATCGTACCCTCACCTGGACCGTAAACCTTCCCCGTCCTCTAACCCTAACCCTAGCCCGAACCCTAACCGAACCCTTCCCCGAAGCCTGATCCTCACCCGTCCCCTAATCCTAACCCCTACGCTGACACTAACCCGCGCCCTCACACGTACGCTCCCCCTAAAGCGTTGTCGTACACTCACCTGGACCCTAAAGCATCCCCGTCCCCTAACCCTAACCCTAGCCCGAACCCTAACCCTAACACTTCCCCGAAGCCTGACCCTCACCCGTCCCCTAATCCTAACTCGTACGCTGACACTAACCCGCGCCCTCAAACGTATGCTCCCCCTAAAGCGTTGTCGTACCCTCACCCGGACCCTAAACCGTCCCCGTCACCTAACCCTAACCCTAGCCCGAACCCTAACCCTAACCCTTCCCCGAAGCCTGACCCTCAACCGTCCCCTAATCCTAACCCGTACGCTGACACTAACCCACGCCCTCACACGTACGCTCCCCCTAAAGCGTTGTCGTACCCTCACCTGGACCCTAAACCGTCCCCGTCCCCTAACCCTAACCCTAGCCCGAACCCTAACCCTAACCCTTCCCCGAAGCCTGACCCTCACCCGTCCCCTAATCCTAACCCGTACGCTGACACTAACCCGCGCCCTCACACGTACGCTCCCCCTAAAGGGTTGTCGTACCCTCACCTGGACCCTAAACCGTCCCCGTCCCCTAACCCTAACCCTAGCCCGAACCCTAACCCTAACCCTTCCCCGAAGCCTGACCCTCACCCGTCCCCTAATCCTAACCCGTACGCTGACACTAACCCGTGCCCTCACACGTACGCTCCCCCTAAAGCGTTGTCGTACCCTCACCTGGACCCTAAACCGTCCCCGTCCCCTAACCCTAACCCTAGCCCGTACCCTAACCCTAACCCTTCCCCGAAGCCTGACCCTCACCCGTCCCCTAATCCTAACCCGTACGCTGACACTAACCCGCGCCCTCACACGTACGCTCCCCCTAAAGCGTTGTCGTACCCTCACCTGGACCCTAAACCGTCCCCGTCCCCTAACCCTAAACCTAGCCCGAACCCTAACCCTAACCCTTCCCCGAAGCCTGACCCTCACCCGTCCCCTAATCCTAACCCGTACGCTGACACTAACCCGCGCCCTCACACGTACGCTCCCCCTAAAGCGTGGTCATACCCTCACCTGGACCCTAAACCGTCCCCGTCCTCTAACCCTAACCCTAGCCCGAACCCTAACCGAACCCTTCCCCGAAGCCTGACCCTCACCCGTCCCCTAATCCTAACCCCTACGCTGACACTACCCCGCGTCCTCACACGTACGCTCCCCCTAAAGCGTGGTCGTACCCTCACCTGGACCCTAAACCGTCCCCGTCCCCTAACCCTAACCCTAGCCCGAACGCGAACCCTAACCCTTCCCCGAAGCCTGACCCTCACCCGTCCCCTAATCCTAACCCGTACGCTGACACTAAGCCGCGCCCTCACACGTACGCTCCTCCTAAAGCGTTGTCGTACCCTCACCTGGACCCTAAACCGTCCCCGTCCCCTAACCCTAACCCTAGCCCGAACCCTAACCCTAACCCTTCCCCGAAGCCTGACCCTCACCCGTCCCCTAATCCTAACCCATACGCTGACACTAACCCGCGCCCTCACACGTACGCTCCCCCTAAAGCGTTGTCGTACCCTCACCTGGACCCTAAACCGTCCCCATCCCCTAACCCTAACCCTAGCCCGAACCCTAACCCTAACACTTCCCCGAAGCCTGACCCTCACCCGTCCACTAATCCTAACCCGTACGCTGACACGAACCCGCGCCCTCACACGTACGCTCCCCCTAAAGCGTTGTCGTACCCTCACCCGGACCCTAACCCTAACCCTAGCCCAAACCCTAACCCTAACCCTTCCCCGAAGCCTGACCCTCACCCGTCCCCTAATCCTAACCCGTACGCTGACACGAACCCGCGCCCTCACACGTACGCTCCCCCTAAAGCGTTGTTGTACGCTCACCTGGACCCTAAACCGTCCCCGTCCCCTAACCCTAAGCCTAGCCCGAATCGAAACCCTAACACTTCCCCGAAGCCTGACCCTCACCCGTCCCCTAATCCTAACCCGTACGCTGACACTAACACGCGCCCTCACACGTACGCTCCCCCTAAAACGTTGTCGTACCCTCACCTGGACCCTAAACCGTCCCCGTCCCCTAACCCTAACCCTAGCCCGAACCCTAACCCTAACCCTTCCCCGAAGCCTGACCCTCACCCGTCCCCTAATCCTAACCCGTACGCTGACACTAACCCGCGCCCTAACACGTACGCTCCCCCTAAAGCGTTGTCGTACCCTCACCTGGACCCTAAACCGTCCCCCTCCCCTAACCCTAACCCTAGCCCGAAACCTAACCCTAACCCTTCCCCGAAGCCTGACCCTCACCCGTCCCCTAATCCTAACCCGTACGCTGACACTAACCCGCGCCCTCACACGTACGCTCCTCCTAAAGCGTTGTCGTACCCTCACCTGGACCCTAAACCGTCCCCGTCCCCTAACCCTAACCCTAGCCCGAACCCTAACCCTAACCCTTCCCCGAAGCCTGACCCTCACCCGTCCCCTAATCCTAACCCGTACGCTGACACTAACCCGCGCCCTCACACGTACGCTCCCCCTAAAGCGTTGTCGTACCCTCACCTGGACCCTAAACCGTCCCCGTACCCTAACCCTAACCCTAGCCCGAACCCTAACCCTAACCCTTCCCCGAAGCCTGACCCTCACCCGTCCCCTAATCCTAACCCGTACGCTGACACTAACCCGCGCCCTCACACGTACGCTCCCCCTAAAGCGTTGTCGTACCCTCACCTGGACCCTAAACCGTCCCCGTCCCCTAACCCTAACCCTAGCCCGAACCCTAACCCTAACCCTTCCCCGAAGCCTGACCCTCACCCGTCCCCTAATCCTAACCCGTACGCTGACACTAACCCGCGCCCTCACACGTACGCTCCCCCTAAAGCGTTGTCGTACCCTCACCTGGACCCTAAACCGTCCCCGTCCCCTAACCCTAACCCTAGCCCGAACCCTAACCCTAACCCTTCCCCGAAGCCTGACCCTCACCCGTCCCCTAATCCTAACCCGTACGCTGACACTAACCCGCGCCCTCACACGTACGCTCCCCCTAAAGCGTTGTCGTACCCTAACCTGGACCCTAAACCGTCCCCGTCCCCTAATCCTAACCCTAGCCCGAACCCTAACCCTAACCTTTCCCCGAAGCCTGACCCTCACCCGTCCCCTAATCCTAACCCGTACGCTGACACTAACCCGCGCCCTCACACGTACGCTCCCCCTAAAGCGTTGTCGTATCCTCACCTGGACCCTAAACCTTCCCCGTCCTCTAACCCTAACCCTAGCCCGAACCCTAACCGAACACTTCCCCGAAGCCTGACCCTGACCCGTCCCCTAATCCTAACCCGTAGGCTGACACTAACCCGCGCCCTCACACGTACGCTCCCCCTAAAGCGTGGTCGAACCCTCACCTGGACCCTAAACCGTCCCCGTCCCCTAAACCTAACCTTAGCCCGAACCCTAACCCTAACACTTCCCCGAAGCCTGACCCTCACCCGTCCCCTAATCCTAACCCGTACGCTGACACTAACCCGCGCCCTCACACGTACGCTCCCCCTAAAGCGTTGTCGTACCCTCACCTGGACCCTAAACCGTCACCGTCCCCTAACCCTAACCCTAGCCCGAACCCTAACCCTAACCCTTCCCCGAAGCCTGACCTTTACCCGTCCCCTAATCCTAACCCGTACGCTGACACTAACCCGCGCCCTCACACGTACGCTCCCCCTAAAGCGTTGTCGTATCCTCACCTGGACCCTAAACCTTCCCCGTCCTCTAACCCTAACCCTAGCCCGAACCCTAACCGAACACTTCCCCGAAGCCTGACCCTCACCCGTCCCCTAATCCTAACCCGTAGGCTGACACTAACCCGCGCCCTCACACGTACGCTCCCCCTAAAGCGTGGTCGAACCCTCACCTGGACCCTAAACCGTCCCCGTCCCCTAAACCTAACCTTAGCCCGAACCCTAACCCTAACACTTCCCCGAAGCCTGACCCTCACCCGTCCCCTAATCCTAACCCGTACGCTGACACTAACCCGCGCCCTCACACGTACGCTCCCCCTAAAGCGTTGTCGTACCCTCACCTGGACCCTAAACCGTCCCCGTCCCCTAACCCTAACCCTAGCCCGAACCCTAACCCTAACACTTCCCCGAAGCCTGACCCTCACCCGTCCCCTAATCCTAACCCGTACGCTGACACTAACCCGCGCCCTCACACGTACGCTCCCCCTAAAGCGTTGTCGTACCCTCACCCGGACCCTAAACCGTCCCCGTCACCTAACCCTAACCCTAGCCCGAACCCTAACCCTAACCCTTCCCCGAAGCCTGACCCTCACCTGTCCCCTAATCCTAACCCGTACGCTGACACTAACCCGCGCCCTCACACGTACGCTCCCCCTAAAGCGTTGTCGTACCCTCACCTGGACCCTAAACCGTCCCCGTCCCCTAATCCTAACCCTAGCCCGAACCCTAACCCTAACCTTTCCCCGAAGCCTGACCCTCACCCGTCCCCTAATCCTAACCCGTACGCTGACACTAACCCGCGCCCTCACACGTACGCTCCCCCTAAAGCGTTGTCGTATCCTCACCTGGACCCTAAACCGTCCCCGTCCTCTAACCCTAACCCTAGCCCGAACCCTAACCGAACACTTCCCCGAAGCCTGACCCTCACCCGTCCCCTAATCCTAACCCGTACGCTGACACTAACCCGCGCCGTCACACGTACGCTCCCCATAAAGCGTGGTCGAACCCTCAACTGGACCCTAAACCGTCCCCGTCCCCTAAACCTAACCTTAGCCCGAACCCTAACCCTAACACTTCCCCGAAGCCTGACCCTCACCCGTCCCCTAATCCTAACCCGTACGCTGACACTAACCCGCGCCCTCACACGTACGCTCCCCCTAAAGCGTTGTCGTACCCTCACCTGGACCCTAAACCGTCACCGTCCCCTAACCCTAACCCTAGCCCGAACCCTAACCCTAACCCTTCCCCGAAGCCTGACCTTTACCCGTCCCGCGCCCTCACACGTACGCTCCCCCTAAAGCGTGGTCGAACCCTCACCTGGACCCTAAAACGTCCCCGTCCCCTAAACCTAACCTTAGCCCGAACCCTAACCCTAACACTTCCCCGAAGCCTGACCCTCACCCGTCCCCTAATCCTAACCCGTACGCTGACACTAACCCGCGCCCTCACACGTACGCTCCCCCTAAAGCGTTGTCGTACCCTCACCTGGACCCTAAACCGTCACCGTCCCCTAACCCTAACCCTAGCCCGAACCCTAACCCTAACCCTTCCCCGAAGCCTGACCTTTACCCGTCCCCTAATCCTAACCCGTACGCTGACACTAACCCGCGCCCTCACACGTACGCTCCCCCTAAAGCGTTGTCGTACCCTCACCTGGACCCTAAACCGTCCCCGTCCTCTAACCCTAACCCTAGCCCGAAACCTAACCGAACCCTTCCCCGAAGCCTGACCCTCACCCGTCCCCTAATCCTAAACCCTACGCTGACACTAACCCGCGCCCTCACACGTACGCTCCCCCTAAAGCGTGGTCGTACACTCACCTGGACCCTAAACCGTCCCCGTCCCCTAACCCTAACCCTAGCCCGAACCCGAACCCTAACCCTTCCCCGAAGCCTGACCCTCACCCGTCCCCTAATCCTAACCCGTACGCTGACACTAACCCGCGCCCTCACACGTACGCTGCCCCTAAAGTGTTGTCGTACCCTCACCTGGACCCTAAACCGTCCCCGTCCCCTAACCCTAACCCTAGCCCGAACCCTAACCCTAACCCTTCCCCGAAGCCTGACCCTCACCCGTCCCCTAATCCTAACCCGTACGCTGACACTAAACCGCGCCCTCACATGTACGCTCCCCCTAAAGCGTTGTCGTACCCTCACCTGGACCCTAAACCATCCCCGTCCCCTAACCCTAACCCTAGCCCGAACCCTAACCCTAACACTTCCCCGAAGCCTGACCCTCAACCGTCCCCTAATCCTAACCCGTACGCTGACACTAACCCGCGCCCTCACACGTACGCTCCCCCTAAAGCGTTGTCGTACCCTCACCCGGACCCTAAACCGTCCCCGTCCCCTAACCCTAACCCTAGCCCGAACCCTAACCCTAACCCTTCCCCGAAGCCTGACCCTCACCCGTCCCCTAATCCTAACCCGTACGCTGACACTAACCCGCGCCCTCACACGTACGCTCCCCCTAAAGCGTTGTCGTACCCTCACCTGGACCCTAAACCGTCCCCGTCCCCTAACCCTAACCCTAGCCCGAACCCTAACCCTAACCCTTCCCCAAAGCCTGACCCTCACCTGTCCCCTAATCCTAACCCGTACGCTGACACTAACCCGCGCCCTCACACGTACGCTCCCCCTAAAGCGTTGTCGTACCCTCACCTGGACCCTAAACCGTCCCCGTCCCCTAACCCTAACCCTAGCCCGAACCCTAACCCTAACCCTTCCCCGAAGCCTGACCCTCACCCGTCCCCTAATCCTAACCCGTACGCTGACACTAACCCGCGCCCTCACACGTACGCTCCCCCTAAAGTGTTGTCGTACCCTCACCTGGACCCTAAACCGTCCCCGTCCCCTAACCCTAACCCTAGCCCGAACCCTAACCCTAACACTTCCCCGAAGCCTGACCCTCACCCGTCCCCTAATCCTAACCCGTACGCTGACACTAACCCGCGCCCTCACACGTACGCTCCCCCTAAAGCGTTGTCGTACCCTCACCCGGACCCTAAACCGTCCCCGTCACCTAACCCTAACCCTAGCCCGAACCCTAACCCTAACCCTTCCCCGAAGCCTGACCCTCACCTGTCCCCTAATCCTAACCCGTACGCTGACACTAACCCGCGCCCTCACACGTACGCTCCCCCTAAAGCGTTGTCGTACCCTCACCTGGACCCTAAACCGTCCCCGTCCCCTAATCCTAACCCTAGCCCGAACCCTAACCCTAACCTTTCCCCGAAGCCTGACCCTCACCCGTCCCCTAATCCTAACCCGTACGCTGACACTAACCCGCGCCCTCACACGTACGCTCCCCCTAAAGCGTTGTCGTATCCTCACCTGGACCCTAAACCGTCCCCGTCCTCTAACCCTAACCCTAGCCCGAACCCTAACCGAACCCTTCCCCGAAGCCTGACCCTCACCCGTCCCCTAATCCTAACCCGTACGCTGACACTAACCCGCGCCGTCACACGTACGCTCCCCCTAAAGCGTGGTCGAACCCTCAACTGGACCCTAAACCGTCCCCGTCCCCTAAACCTAACCTTAGCCCGAACCCTAACCCTAACACTTCCCCGAAGCCTGACCCTCACCCGTCCCCTAATCCTAACCCGTACGCTGACACTAACCCGCGCCCTCACACGTACGCTCCCCCTAAAGCGTTGTCGTACCCTCACCTGGACCCTAAACCGTCACCGTCCCCTAACCCTAACCCTAGCCCGAACCCTAACCCTAACCCTTCCCCGAAGCCTGACCTTTACCCGTCCCGCGCCCTCACACGTACGCTCCCCCTAAAGCGTGGTCGAACCCTCACCTGGACCCTAAACCGTCCCCGTCCCCTAAACCTAACCTTAGCCCGAACCCTAACCCTAACACTTCCCCGAAGCCTGACCCTCACCCGTCCCCTAATCCTAACCCGTACGCTGACACTAACCCGCGCCCTCACACGTACGCTCCCCCTAAAGCGTTGTCGTACCCTCACCTGGACCCTAAGCCGTCACCGTCCCCTAACCCTAACCCTAGCCCGAACCCTAACCCTAACCCTTCCCCGAAGCCTGACCTTTACCCGTCCCCTAATCCTAACCCGTACGCTGACACTAACCCGCGACCTCACACGTACGCTCCCCCTAAAGCGTTGTCGTACCCTCACCTGGACCCTAAACCGTCCCCGTCCTCTAACCCTAACCCTAGCCCGAAACCTAACCGAACCCTTCCCCGAAGCCTGACCCTCACCCGTCCCCTAATCCTAAACCCTACGCTGACACTAACCCGCGCCCTCACACGTACGCTCCCCCTAAAGCGTGGTCGTACACTCACCTGGACCCTAAACCGTCCCCGTCCCCTAACCCTAACCCTAGCCCGAACCCGAACCCTAACCCTTCCCCGAAGCCTGACCCTCACCCGTCCCCTAATCCTAACCCGTACGCTGACACTAACCCGCGCCCTCACACGTACGCTGCCCCTAAAGTGTTGTCGTACCCTCACCTGGACCCTAAACCGTCCCCGTCCCCTAACCCTAACCCTAGCCCGAACCCTAACCCTAACCCTTCCCCGAAGCCTGACCCTCACCCGTCCCCTAATCCTAACCCGTACGCTGACACTAAACCGCGCCCTCACATGTACGCTCCCCCTAAAGCGTTGTCGTACCCTCACCTGGACCCTAAACCATCCCCGTCCCCTAACCCTAACCCTAGCCCGAACCCTAACCCTAACACTTCCCCGAAGCCTGACCCTCAACCGTCCCCTAATCCTAACCCGTACGCTGACACTAACCCGCGCCCTCACACGTACGCTCCCCCTAAAGCGTTGTCGTACCCTCACCCGGACCCTAAACCGTCCCCGTCCCCTAACCCTAACCCTAGCCCAAACCCTAACCCTAACCCTTCCCCGAAGCCTGACCCTCACCCGTCCCCTAATCCTAACCCGTACGCTGACACTAACCCGCGCCCTCACACGTACGCTCCCCCTAAAGCGTTGTCGTACCCTCACCTGGACCCTAAACCGTCCCCGTCCCCTAACCCTAACCCTAGCCCGAACCCTAACCCTAACCCTTCCCCGAAGCCTGACCCTCACCCGTCCCCTAATCCTAACCCGTACGCTGACACTAAACCGCGCCCTCACATGTACGCTCCCCCTAAAGCGTTGTCGTACCCTCACCTGGACCCTAAACCGTCCCCGTCCCCTAACCCTAACCCTAGCCCGAACCCTAACCCTAACACTTCCCCGAAGCCTGACCCTCAAACGTCCCCTAATCCTAACCCGTACGCTGACACTAACCCGCGCCCTCACACGTACGCTCCCCCTAAAGCGTTGTCGTACCCTCACCCGGACCCTAAACCGTCCCCGTCCCCTAACCCTAACCCTAGCCCGAACCCTAACCCTAACCCTTCCCCGAAGCCTGACCCTCACCCGTCCCCTAATCCTAACCCGTACGCTGACACTAACCCGCGCCCTCACACGTACGCTCCCCCTAAAGCGTTGTCGTACCCTCACCTGGACCCTAAACCGTCCCCGTCCCCTAACCCTAACCCTAGCCCGAACCCTAACCCTAACCCTTCCCCAAAGCCTGACCCTCACCCGTCCCCTAATCCTAACCCGTACGCTGACACTAACCCGCGCCCTCACACGTACGCTCCCCCTAAAGCGTTGTCGTACCCTCACCTGGACCCTAAACCGTCCCCGTCCCCTAACCCTAACCCTAGCCCGAACCCTAACCCTAACCCTTCCCCGAAGCCTGACCCTCACCCGTCCCCTAATCCTAACCCGTACGCTGACACTAACCCGCGCCCTCACACGTACGCTCCCCCTAAAGCGTTGTCGTACCCTCACCTGGACCCTAAACCGTCCCCGTCCCCTAACCCTAACCCTAGCCCGAACCCTAACCCTAACACTTCCCCGAAGCCTGACCCTCACCCGTCCCCTAATCCTAACCCGTACGCTGACACTAACCCGCGCCCTCACACGTACGCTCCCCCTAAAGCGTTGTCGTACCCTCACCCGGACCCTAAACCGTCCCCGTCACCTAACCCTAACCCTAGCCCGAACCCTAACCCTAACACTTCCCCGAAGCCTGACCCTCACCTGTCCCCTAATCCTAACCCGTACGCTGACACTAACCCGCGCCCTCACACGTACGCTCCCCCTAAAGCGTTGTCGTACCCTCACCTGGACCCTAAACCGTCCCCGTCCCCTAATCCTAACCCTAGCCCGAACCCTAACCCTAACCTTTCCCCGAAGCCTGACCCTCACCCGTCCCCTAATCCTAACCCGTACGCTGACACTAACCCGCGCCCTCACACGTACGCTCCCCCTAAAGCGTTGTCGTATCCTCACCTGGACCCTAAACCGTCCCCGTCCTCTAACCCTAACCCTAGCCCGAACCCTAACCGAACCCTTCCCCGAAGCCTGACCCTCACCCGTCCCCTAATCCTAACCCGTACGCTGACACTAACCCGCGCCGTCACACGTACGCTCCCCCTAAAGCGTGGTCGAACCCTCAACTGGACCCTAAACCGTCCCCGTCCCCTAAACCTAACCTTAGCCCGAACCCTAACCCTAACACTTCCCCGAAGCCTGACCCTCACCCGTCCCCTAATCCTAACCCGTACGCTGACACTAACCCGCGCCCTCACACGTACGCTCCCCCTAAAGCGTTGTCGTACCCTCACCTGGACCCTAAACCGTCACCTTCCCCTAACCCTAACCCTAGCCCGAACCCTAACCCTAACCCTTCCCCGAAGCCTGACCTTTACCCGTCCCGCGCCCTCACACGTACGCTCCCCCTAAAGCGTGGCCGAACCCTCACCTGGACCCTAAACCGTCCCCGTCCCCTAAACCTAACCTTAGCCCGAACCCTAACCCTAACACTTCCCCGAAGCCTGACCCTCACCCGTCCCCTAATCCTAACCCGTACGCTGACACTAACCCACGCCCTCACACGTACGCTCCCCCTAAAGCGTTGTCGTACCCTCACCTGGACCCTAAACCGTCACCGTCCCCTAACCCTAACCCTAGCCCGAACCCTAACCCTAACCCTTCCCCGAAGCCTGACCTTTACCCGTCCCCTAATCCTAACCCGTACGCTGACACTAACCCGCGCCCTCACACGTACGCTCCCCCTAAAGCGTTGTCGTACCCTCACCTGGACCCTAAACCGTCCCCGTCCTCTAACCCTAACCCTAGCCCGAAACCTAACCGAACCCTTCCCCGAAGCCTGACCCTCACCCGTCCCCTAATCCTAAACCCTACGCTGACACTAACCCGCGCCCTCACACGTACGCTCCCCCTAAAGCGTGGTCGTACACTCACCTGGACCCTAAACCGTCCCCGTCCCCTAACCCTAACCCTAGCCCGAACCCGAACCCTAAACCTTCCCCGAAGCCTGACCCTCACCCGTCCCCTAATCCTAACCCGTACGCTGACACTAACCCGCGCCCTCACACGTACGCTGCCCCTAAAGTGTTGTCGTACCCTCACCTGGACCCTAAACCGTCCCCGTCCCCTAACCCTAACCCTAGCCCGAACCCTAACCCTAACCCTTCCCCGAAGCCTGACCCTCACCCGTCCCCTAATCCTAACCCGTACGCTGACACTAAACCGCGCCCTCACATGTACGCTCCCCCTAAAGCGTTGTCGTACCCTCACCTGGACCCTAAACCATCCCCGTCCCCTAACCCTAACCCTAGCCCGAACCCTAACCCTAACACTTCCCCGAAGCCTGACCCTCACCCGTCCCCTAATCCTAACCCGTACGCTGACACTAACCCGCGCCCTCACACGTACGCTCCCCCTAAAGCGTTGTCGTACCCTCACCCGGACCCTAAACCGTCCCCGTCCCCTAACCCTAACCCTAGCCCAAACCCTAACCCTAACCCTTCCCCGAAGCCTGACCCTCACCCGTCCCCTAATCCTAACCCGTACGCTGACACTAACCCGCGCCCTCACACGTACGCTCCCCCTAAAGCGTTGTCGTACCCTCACCTGGACCCTAAACCGTCCCCGTCCCCTAACCCTAACCCTAGCCCGAACCCTAACCCTAACCCTTCCCCAAAGCCTGACCCTCACCCGTCCCCTAATCCTAACCCGTACGCTGACACTAACCCGCGCCCTCACACGTACGCTCCCCCTAAAGCGTTGTCGTACCCTCACCTGGACCCTAAACCGTCCCCGTCCCCTAACCCTAACCCTAGCCCGAACCCTAACCCTAACCCTTCCCCGAAGCCTGACCCTCACCCGTCCCCTAATCCTAACCCGTACGCTGACACTAACCCGCGCCCTCACACGTACGCTCCCCCTAAAGCGTTGTCGTACCCTCACCTGGACCCTAAACCATCCCCGTCCCCTAACCCTAACCCTAGCCCGAACCCTAACCCTAAACTTTCCCCGAAGCCTGACCCTCACCCGTCCCCTAATCCTAACCCGTACGCTGACACTAACCCGCGCCCTCACACGTACGCTCCCCCTAAAGCGTTGTCGTATCCTCACCTGGACCCTAAACCTTCCCCGTCCTCTAACCCTAACCCTAGCCCGAACCCTAACCGAACCCTTCCCCGAAGCCTGACCCTCACCCGTCCCCTAATCCTAACCCGTACGCTGACACTAACCCGCGCCCTCACACGTACGCTCCCCCTAAAGCGTGGTCGAACCCTCACCTGGACCCTAAACCGTCCCCGTCCCCTAAACCTAACCTTAGCCCGAACCCTAACCCTAACACTTCCCCGAAGCCTGACCCTCACCCGTCCCCTAATCCTAACCCGTACGCTGACACTAACCCGCGCCCTCACACGTACGCTCCCCCTAAAGCGTTGTCGTACCCTCACTTGGACCCTAAACGGTCACCGTCCCCTAACCCTAACCCTAGCCCGAACCCTAACCCTAACCCTTCCCCGAAGCCTGACCTTTACCCGTCCCCTAATCCTAACCCGTACGCTGACACTAACCCGCGCCCTCACACGTACGCTCCCCCTAAAGCGTTGTCGTACCCTCACCTGGACCCTAAACCGTCCCCGTCCTCTAACCCTAACCCTAGCCCGAAACCTAACCGAACCCTTCCCCGAAGCCTGACCCTCACCCGTCCCCTAATCCTAACCCCTACGCTGACACTAACCCGCGCCCTCACACGTACGCTCCCCCTAAAGCGTGGTCGTACACTCACCTGGACCCTAAACCGTCCCCGTCCCCTAACCCTAACCCTAGCCCGAACCCGAACCCTAACCCTTCCCCGAAGCCTGACCCTCACCCGTCCCCTAATCCTAACCCGTACGCTGACACTAACCCGCGCCCTCACACGTACGCTGCCCCTAAAGTGTTGTCGTACCCTCACCTGGACCCTAAACCGTCCCCGTCCCCTAACCCTAACCCTAGCCCGAACCCTAACCCTAACCCTTCCCCGAAGCCTGACCCTCACCTGTCCCCTAATCCTAACCCGTACACTGACACTAAACTGCGCCCTCACACGTACGCTCCCCCTAAAGCGTTGTCGTACCCTCACCCGGACCCTAAACCGTCCCCGTCACCTAACCCTAACCCTAGCCCGAACCCTAACCCTAACCCTTCCCCGAAGCCTGACCCTCACCCGTCCCCTAATCCTAACCCGTACGCTGACACTAACCCGCGCCCTCACACGTACGCTCCCCCTAAAGCGTTGTCGTACCCTCACCTGGACCCTAAACCGTCCCCCTCCCCTAACCCTAACCCGAGCCCGAACCCTAACCCTAACCCTTCCCCGAAGCCTGACCCTCAGCCGTCCCCTAATCCTAACCCGTACGCTGACACTAACCCGCGCCCTCACACGTACGCTCCCCCTAAAGCGTTGTCGTACCCTCACCTGGACCCTAAACCGTCCCCGTCCCCTAACCCTAACCCTAGCCCGAACCCTAACCCTAACCCTTCCCCGAAGCCTGACCCTCACCCGTCCCCTAATCCTAACCCGTACGCTGACACTAACCCGCGCCCTCACACGTACGCTCCCCCTAAAGCGTTGTCGTACCCTCACCTGGACCCTAAACCATCCCCGTCCCCTAACCCTAACCCTAGCCCGAACCCTAACCCTAACCCTTCCCCGAAGCCTGACTCTCACCCGTCCCCTAATCCTAACCCGTACGCTGACACTAACCCGCGCCCTCACACGTACGCTCCCCCTAAAGCGTTGTCGTACCCTCACCTGGACCCTAAACCGTCCCCGTCCCCTAACCCTAACCCTAACCCGAACCCTAACCCTAACCCTTCCCCGAAGCCTGACCCTCACCCGTCCCCTAATCCTAACCCGTACGCTGACACTAACCCGCGCCCTCACACGTACGCTCCCCCTAAAGCGTTGTCGTACCCTCACCTGGACCCTAAACCGTCCCCGTCCCCTAACCCTAACCCTAGCCCGAACCCTAACCCTAACCCTTCCCCGAAGCCTGACCCTCACCCGTCCCCTAATCCTAACCCGTACGCTGACACTAACCCGCGCCCTCACACGTACGCTCCCCCTAAAGCGTTGTCGTACCCTCACCTGGACCCTAAACCGTCCCCGTCCCCTAATCCTAACCCTAGCCCGAACCCTAACCCTAACACTTCCCCGAAGCCTGACCCTCACCCGTCCCCTAATCCTAACCCGTACGCTGACACTAACCCGCGCCCTCACACGTACGCTCCCCCTAAAGCGTTGTCGTACCCTCACCTGGACCCTAAACCGTCACCGTCCCCTAACCCTAACCCTAGCCCGAACCCTAACCCTAACCCTTCCCCGAAGCCTGACCTTTACCCGTCCCCTAATCCTAACCCGTACGCTGACACTAACCCGCGCCCTCACACGTACGCTCCCCCTAAAGCGTTGTCGTATCCTCACCTGGACCCTAAACCTTCCCCGTCCTCTAACCCTAACCCTAGCCCGAACCCTAACCGAACACTTCCCCGAAGCCTGACCCTCACCCGTCCCCTAATCCTAACCCGTAGGCTGACACTAACCCGCGCCCTCACACGTACGCTCCCCCTAAAGCGTGGTCGAACCCTCACCTGGACCCTAAACCGTCCCCGTCCCCTAAACCTAACCTTAGCCCGAACCCTAACCCTAACACTTCCCCGAAGCCTGACCCTCACCCGTCCCCTAATCCTAACCCGTACGCTGACACTAACCCGCGCCCTCACACGTACGCTCCCCCTAAAGCGTTGTCGTACCCTCACCTGGACCCTAAACCGTCCCCGTCCCCTAACCCTAACCCTAGCCCGAACCCTAACCCTAACACTTCCCCGAAGCCTGACCCTCACCCGTCCCCTAATCCTAACCCGTACGCTGACACTAACCCGCGCCCTCACACGTACGCTCCCCCTAAAGCGTTGTCGTACCCTCACCCGGACCCTAAACCGTCCCCGTCACCTAACCCTAACCCTAGCCCGAACCCTAACCCTAACCCTTCCCAGAAGCCTGACCCTCACCCGTCCCCTAATCCTAACCCGTACGCTGACACTAACCCGCGCCCTCACACGTACGCTCCCCCTAAAGCGTGGTCGAACCCTCAACTGGACCCTAAACCGTCCCCGTCCCCTAAACCTAACCTTAGCCCGAACCCTAACCCTAACACTTCCCCGAAGCCTGACCCTCACCCGTCCCCTAATCCTAACCCGTACGCTGACACTAACCCGCGCCCTCACACGTACGCTCCCCCTAAAGCGTTGTCGTACCCTCACCTGGACCCTAAACCGTCACCGTCCCCTAACCCTAACCCTAGCCCGAACCCTAACCCTAACCCTTCCCCGAAGCCTGACCTTTACCCGTCCCGCGCCCTCACACGTACGCTCCCCCTAAAGCGTGGTCGAACCCTCACCTGGACCCTAAACCGTCCCCGTCCCCTAAACCTAACCTTAGCCCGAACCCTAACCCTAACACTTCCCCGAAGCCTGACCCTCACCCGTCCCCTAATCCTAACCCGTACGCTGACACTAACCCGCGCCCTCACACGTACGCTCCCCCTAAAGCGTTGTCGTACCCTCACCTGGACCCTAAACCGTCACCGTCCCCTAACCCTAACCCTAGCCCGAACCCTAACCCTAACCCTTCCCCGAAGCCTGACCTTTACCCGTCCCCTAATCCTAACCCGTACGCTGACACTAACCCGCGCCCTCACACGTACGCTCCCCCTAAAGCGTTGTCGTACCCTCACCTGGACCCTAAACCGTCCCCGTCCTCTAACCCTAACCCTAGCCCGAAACCTAACCGAACCCTTCCCCGAAGCCTGACCCTCACCCGTCCCCTAATCCTAAACCCTACGCTGACACTAACCCGCGCCCTCACACGTACGCTCCCCCTAAAGCGTGGTCGTACACTCACCTGGACCCTAAACCGTCCCCGTCCCCTAACCCTAACCCTAGCCCGAACCCGAACCCTAACCCTTCCCCGAAGCCTGACCCTCACCCGTCCCCTAATCCTAACCCGTACGCTGACACTAACCCGCGCCCTCACACGTACGCTGCCCCTAAAGCGTTGTCGTACCCTCACCTGGACCCTAAACCGTCCCCGTCCCCTAACCCTAACCCTAGCCCGAACCCTAACCCTAACCCTTCCCCGAAGCCTGACCCTCACCCGTCCCCTAATCCTAACCCGTACGCTGACACTAAACCGCGCCCTCACATGTACGCTCCCCCTAAAGCGTTGTCGTACCCTCACCTGGACCCTAAACCATCCCCGTCCCCTAACCCTAACCCTAGCCCGAACCCTAACCCTAACACTTCCCCGAAGCCTGACCCTCACCCGTCCCCTAATCCTAACCCGTACACTGACACTAACCCGCGCCCTCACACGTACGCTCCCCCTAAAGCGTTGTCGTACCCTCACCCGGACCCTAAACCGTCCCCGTCCCCTAACCCTAACCCTAGCCCGAACCCTAACCCTAACCCTTCCCCGAAGCCTGACCCTCACCCGTCCCCTAATCCTAACCCGTACGCTGACACTAACCCGCGCCCTCACACGTACGCTCCCCCTAAAGCGTTGTCGTACCCTCACCTGGACCCTAAACCGTCCCCGTCCCCTAACCCTAACCCTAGCCCGAACCCTAACCCTAACCCTTCCCCAAAGCCTGACCCTCACCCGTCCCCTAATCCTAACCCGTACGCTGACACTAACCCGCGCCCTCACACGTACGCTCCCCCTAAAGCGTTGTCGTACCCTCACCTGGACCCTAAACCGTCCCTGTCCCCTAACCCTAACCCTAGCCCGAACCATAACCCTAAACTTTCCCCGAAGCCTGACCCTCACCCGTCCCCTAATCCTAACACGTACGCTGACACTAACCCGCGCCCTCACACGTACGCTCCCCCTAAAGCGTTGTCGTATCCTCACCTGGACCCTAAACCTTCCCCGTCCTCTAACCCTAACCCTAGCCCGAACCCTAACCGAACCCTTCCCCGAAGCCTGACCCTCACCCGTCCCCTAATCCTAACCCGTACGCTGACAGTAACCCGCGCCCTCACACGTACGCTCCCCCTAAAGCGTGGTCGAACCCTCACCTGGACCCTAAACCGTCCCCGTCCCCTAAACCTAACCTTAGCCCGAACCCTAACCCTAACACTTCCCCGAAGCCTGACCCTCACCCGTCCCCTAATCCTAACCCGTACGCTGACACTAACCCGCGCCCTCACACGTACGCTCCCCCTAAAGCGTTGTCGTACCCTCACTTGGACCCTAAACCGTCACCGTCCCCTAACCCTAACCCTAGCCCGAACCCTAACCCTAACCCTTCCCCGAAGCCTGACCTTTACCCGTCCCCTAATCCTAACCCGTACGCTGACACTAACCCGCGCCCTCACACGTACGCTCCCCCTAAAGCGTTGTCGTACCCTCACCTGGACCCTAAACCGTCCCCGTCCTCTAACCCTAACCCTAGCCCGAAACCTAACCGAACCCTTCCCCGAAGCCTGACCCTCACCCGTCCCCTAATCCTAACCCCTACGCTGACACTAACCCGCGCCCTCACACGTACGCTCCCCCTAAAGCGTGGTCGTACACTCACCTGGACCCTAAACCGTCCCCGTCCCCTAACCCTAACCCTAGCCCGAACCCGAACCCTAACCCTTCCCCGAACCCTGACCCTCACCCGTCCCCTAATCCTAACCCGTACGCTGACACTAACCCGCGCCCTCACACGTACGCTGCCCCTAAAGTGTTGTCGTACCCTCACCTGGACCCTAAACCGTCCCCGTCCCCTAACCCTAACCCTAGCCCGAACCCTAACCCTAACCCTTCCCCGAAGCCTGACCCTCACCCGTCCCCTAATCCTAACCCGTACACTGACACTAAACCGCGCCCTCACACGTACGCTCCCCCTAAAGCGTTGTCGTACCCTCACCTGGACCCTAAACCATCCCCGTCCCCTAACCCTAACCCTAGCCCGAACCCTAACCCTAACACTTCCCCGAAGCCTGACCCTCACCCGTCCCCTAATCCTAACCCGTACGCTGACACTAACCCGCGCCCTCACACGTACGCTCCCCCTAAAGCGTTGTCGTACCCTCACCCGGACCCTAAACCGTCCCCGTCACCTAACCCTAACCCTAGCCCGAACCCTAACCCTAACCCTTCCCCGAAGCCTGACCCTCACCCGTCCCCTAATCCTAACCCGTACGCTGACACTAACCCGCGCCCTCACACGTACGCTCCCCCTAAAGCGTTGTCGTACCCTCACCTGGACCGTAAACCGTCCCCGTCCCCTAACCCTAACCCTAGCCCGATCCCTAACTCTAACCCTTCCCCGAAGCCTGACCCTCACCCGTCCCCTAATCCTAACCCGTACGCTGACACTAACCCGCGCCCTCACACGTACGATCCCCCTAAAGCGTTGTCGTACCCTCACCTGGACCCTAAACCGTCCCCGTCCCCTAACCCTAACCCTAGCCCGAACCCTAACCCTAACCCTTCCCCGAAGCCTGACCCTCACCCGTCCCCTAATCCTAACCCGTACGCTGACACTAACCCGCGCCCTCACACGTACGCTCCCCATAAAGCGTTGTCGTACCCTCACCTGGACCCTAAACCGTCCCCGTCCCCTAACCCTAACCCTAGCCCGAACCCTAACCCTAACCCTTCCCCGAAGCCTGACCCTCACCCGTCCCCTAATCCTAACCCGTACGCTGACACTAACCCGCGCCCTCACACGTACGCTCCCCCTAAAGCGTTGTCGTACCCTCACCTGGACCCTAAACCGTCCCCGTCCCCTAACCCTAACCCTAGCCCGAACCCTAACCCTAACCCTTCCCCGAAGCCTGACCCTCACCCGTCCCCTAATCCTAACCCGTACGCTGACACTAACACGCGCCCTCACACGTACGCTCCCCCTAAAGCGTTGTCGTACCCTCACCTGGACCCTAAACCGTCCCCGTCCCCTAACCCTATCCCTAGCCCGAACCCTAACCCTAACCCTTCCCCGAAGACTGACACTCACCCGTCCCCTAATCCTAACCCGTACGCTGACACTAACCCGCGCCCTCACACGTACGCTCCCCCTAAAGCGTTGTCGTACCCTCACCTGGACCCTAAACCGTCCCCGTCCCCTAACCCTAACCCTAGCCCGAACCCTAACCCTAACCCTTCCCCGAAGCCTGACCCTCACTCGTCCCCTAATCCTAACCCGTACGCTGACACTAACCCGCGCCCTCACACGTACGCTCCCCCTAAAGCGTTGTCGTACCCTCACCCGGACCCTAAACCGTCCCCGTCCCCTAACCCTAACCCTAGCCCGAACCCTAACCCTAACCCTTCCCCAAAGCCTGACCCTCACCCGTCCCCTAATCCTAACCCGTACGCTGACACTAACCCGCGCCCTCACACGTACGCTCCCCCTAAAGCGTTGTCGTACCCTCACCTGGACCCTAAACCGTCCCCGTCCCCTAACCCTAACCCTAGCCCGAACCCTAACCCTAACCCTTCCCAGAAGCCTGACCCTCACCCGTCCCCTAATCCTAACCCGTACGCTGACACTAACCCGCGCCCTCACACGTACGCTCCCCCTAAAGCGTTGTCGTACCCTCACCCGGACCCTAAACCGTCCCCGTCCCCTAACCCTAACCCTAGCCCGAACCCTAACCCTAACCCTTCCCCGAAGCCTGACCCTCACCCGTCCCCTAATCCTAACCCGTACGCTGACACTAACCCGCGCCCTCACACGTACGCTCCCCCTAAAGCGTTGTCGTATCCTCACCTGGACCCTAAACCTTCCCCGTCCTCTAACCCTAACCCTAGCCCGAACCCTAACCGAACCCTTCCCCGAAGCCTGACCCTCACCCGTCCCCTAATCCTAACCCGTACGCTGACACTAACCCGCGCCCTCACACGTACGCTCCCCCTAAAGCGTGGTCGAACCCTCACCTGGACCCTAAACCGTCCCCGTCCCCTAAACCTAACCTTAGCCCGAACCCTAACCCTAACACTTCCCCGAAGCCTGACCCTCACCCGTCCCCTAATCCTAACCCGTACGCTGACACTAACCCGCGCCCTCACACGTACGCTCCCCCTAAAGCGTTGTCGTACCCTCACTTGGACCCTAAACCGTCACCGTCCCCTAACCCTAACCCTAGCCCGAACCCTAACTCTAACCCTTCCCCGAAGCCTGACCTTTACCCGTCCCCTAATCCTAACCCGTACGCTGACACTAACCCGCGCCCTCACACGTACGCTCCCCCTAAAGCGTTGTCGTACCCTCACCTGGACCCTAAACCGTCCCCGTCCTCTAACCCTAACCCTAGCCCGAAACCTAACCGAACCCTTCCCCGAAGCCTGACCCTCACCCGTCCCCTAATCCTAACCACTACGCTGACACTAACCCGCGCCCTCACACGTACGCTCCCCCTAAAGCGTGGTCGTACACTCACCTGGACCCTAAACCGTCCCCGTCCCCTAACCCTAACCCTAGCCCGAACCCGAACCCTAACCCTTCCCCGAAGCCTGACCCTCACCCGTCCCCTAATCCTAACCCGTACGCTGACACTAACCCGCGCCCTCACACGTACGCTGCCCCTAAAGTGTTGTCGTACCCTCACCTGGACCCTAAACCGTCCCCGTCCCCTAACCCTAACCCTAGCCCGAACCCTAACCCTAACCCTTCCCCGAAGCCTGACCCTCACCCGTCCCCTAATCCTAACCCGTACACTGACACTAAACCGCGCCCTCACACGTACGCTCCCCCTAAAGCGTTATCGTACCCTCACCCGGACCCTAAAACATCCCCGTCCCCTAACCCTAACCCTAGCCCGAACCCTAACCCTAACACTTCCCCGAAGCCTGACCCTCACCCGTCCCCTAATCCTAACCCGTACGCTGACACTAACCCGCACCCTCACACGTACGCTCCCCCTAAAGCGTTGTCGTACCCTCACCCGGACCGTAAACCGTCCCCGTCACCTAACCCTAACCCTAGCCCGAACCCTAACCCTAACCCTTCCCCGAAGCCTGACCCTCACCCGTCCCCTAATCCTAACCCGTACACTGACACTAAACCGCGCCCTCACACGTACGCTCCCCCTAAAGCGTTATCGTACCCTCACCCGGACCCTAAAACATCCCCGTCCCCTAACCCTAACCCTAGCCCGAACCCTAACCCTAACACTTCCCCGAAGCCTGACCCTCACCCGTCCCCTAATCCTAACCCGTACGCTGACACTAACCCGCACCCTCACACGTACGCTCCCCCTAAAGCGTTGTCGTACCCTCACCCGGACCGTAAACCGTCCCCGTCACCTAACCCTAACCCTAGCCCGAACCCTAACCCTAACCCTTCCCCGAAGCCTGACCCTCACCCGTCCCCTAATCCTAACCCGTACACTGACACTAAACCGCGCCCTCACACGTACGCTCCCCCTAAAGCGTTATCGTACCCTCACCCGGACCCTAAAACATCCCCGTCCCCTAACCCTAACCCTAGCCCGAACCCTAACCCTAACACTTCCCCGAAGCCTGACCCTCACCCGTCCCCTAATCCTAACCCGTACGCTGACACTAACCCGCACCCTCACACGTACGCTCCCCCTAAAGCGTTGTCGTACCCTCACCCGGACCCTAAACCGTCCCCGTCACCTAACCCTAACCCTAGCCCGAACCCTAACCCTAACCCTTCCCCGAAGCCTGACCCTCACCCGTCCCCTAATCCTAACCCGTACGCTGACACTAACCCGCGCCCTCACACGTACGCTCCCCCTAAAGCGTTGTCGTACCCTCACCTGGACCCTAAACCGTCCCCGTCCCCTAACCCTAACCCTAGCCCGAACCCTAACCCTAACCCTTCCCCGAAGCCTGACCCTCACTCGTCCCCTAATCCTAACCCGTACGCTGACACTAACCCGCGCCCTCACACGTACGCTCCCCCTAAAGCGTTGTCGTACCCTCACCCGGACCCTAAACCGTCCCCGTCCCCTAACCCTAACCCTAGCCCGAACCCTAACCCTAACCCTTCCCCAAAGCCTGACCCTCACCCGTCCCCTAATCCTAACCCGTACGCTGACACTAACCCGCGCCCTCACACGTACGCTCCCCCTAAAGCGTTGTCGTACCCTCACCTGGACCCTAAACCGTCCCCGTCCCCTAACCCTAACCCTAGCCCGAACCCTAACCCTAACCCTTCCCAGAAGCCTGACCCTCACCCGTCCCCTAATCCTAACCCGTACGCTGACACTAACCCGCGCCCTCACACGTACGCTCCCCCTAAAGCGTTGTCGTACCCTCACCCGGACCCTAAACCGTCCCCGTCCCCTAACCCTAACCCTAGCCCGAACCCTAACCCTAACCCTTCCCCAAAGCCTGACCCTCACCCGTCCCCTAATCCTAACCCGTACGCTGACACTAACCCGCGCCCTCACACGTACGCTCCCCCTAAAGCGTTGTCGTACCCTCACCTGGACCCTAAACCGTCCCCGTCCCCTAACCCTAACCCTAGCCCGAACCCTAACCCTAACCCTTCCCAGAAGCCTGACCCTCACCCGTCCCCTAATCCTAACCCGTACGCTGACACTAACCCGCGCCCTCACACGTACGCTCCCCCTAAAGCGTTGTCGTACCCTCACCCGGACCCTAAACCGTCCCCGTCCCCTAACCCTAACCCTAGCCCGAACCCTAACCCTAACCCTTCCCCGAAGCCTGACCCTCACCCGTCCCCTAATCCTAACCCGTACGCTGACACTAACCCGCGCCCTCACACGTACGCTCCCCCTAAAGCGTTGTCGTACCCTCACCCGGACCCTAAACCGTCCCCGTCCCCTAACCCTAACCCTAGCCCGAACCCTAACCCTAACCCTTCCCCGAAGCCTGACCCTCACCCGTCCCCTAATCCTAACCCGTACGCTGACACTAACCCGCGCCCTCACACGTACGCTCCCCCTAAAGCGTTGTCGTATCCTCACCTGGACCCTAAACCTTCCCCGTCCTCTAACCCTAACCCTAGCCCGAACCCTAACCGAACCCTTCCCCGAAGCCTGACCCTCACCCGTCCCCTAATCCTAACCCGTACGCTGACACTAACCCGCGCCCTCACACGTACGCTCCCCCTAAAGCGTGGTCGAACCCTCACCTGGACCCTAAACCGTCCCCGTCCCCTAAACCTAACCTTAGCCCGAACCCTAACCCTAACACTTCCCCGAAGCCTGACCCTCACCCGTCCCCTAATCCTAACCCGTACGCTGACACTAACCCGCGCCCTCACACGTACGCTCCCCCTAAAGCGTTGTCGTACCCTCACTTGGACCCTAAACCGTCACCGTCCCCTAACCCTAACCCTAGCCCGAACCCTAACTCTAACCCTTCCCCGAAGCCTGACCTTTACCCGTCCCCTAATCCTAACCCGTACGCTGACACTAACCCGCGCCCTCACACGTACGCTCCCCCTAAAGCGTTGTCGTACCCTCACCTGGACCCTAAACCGTCCCCGTCCTCTAACCCTAACCCTAGCCCGAAACCTAACCGAACCCTTCCCCGAAGCCTGACCCTCACCCGTCCCCTAATCCTAACCACTACGCTGACACTAACCCGCGCCCTCACACGTACGCTCCCCCTAAAGCGTGGTCGTACACTCACCTGGACCCTAAACCGTCCCCGTCCCCTAACCCTAACCCTAGCCCGAACCCGAACCCTAACCCTTCCCCGAAGCCTGACCCTCACCCGTCCCCTAATCCTAACCCGTACGCTGACACTAACCCGCGCCCTCACACGTACGCTGCCCCTAAAGTGTTGTCGTACCCTCACCTGGACCCTAAACCGTCCCCGTCCCCTAACCCTAACCCTAGCCCGAACCCTAACCCTAACCCTTCCCCGAAGCCTGACCCTCACCCGTCCCCTAATCCTAACCCGTACACTGACACTAAACCGCGCCCTCACACGTACGCTCCCCCTAAAGCGTTATCGTACCCTCACCCGGACCCTAAAACATCCCCGTCCCCTAACCCTAACCCTAGCCCGAACCCTAACCCTAACACTTCCCCGAAGCCTGACCCTCACCCGTCCCCTAATCCTAACCCGTACGCTGACACTAACCCGCACCCTCACACGTACGCTCCCCCTAAAGCGTTGTCGTACCCTCACCCGGACCCTAAACCGTCCCCGTCACCTAACCCTAACCCTAGCCCGAACCCTAACCCTAACCCTTCCCCGAAGCCTGACCCTCACCCGTCCCCTAATCCTAACCCGTACGCTGACACTAACCCGCGCCCTCACACGTACGCTCCCCCTAAAGCGTTGTCGTACCCTCACCTGGACCCTAAACCGTCCCCGTCCCCTAACCCTAACCCTAGCCCGAACCCTAACCCTAACCCTTCCCCGAAGCCTGACCCTCACCCGTCCCCTAATCCTAACCCGTACGCTGACACTAACCCGCGCCCTCACACGTACGCTCCCCCTAAAGCGTTGTCGTACCCTCACTTGGACCCTAAACCGTCACCGTCCCCTAACCCTAACCCTAGCCCGAACCCTAACTCTAACCCTTCCCCGAAGCCTGACCTTTACCCGTCCCCTAATCCTAACCCGTACGCTGACACTAAACCGCGCCCTCACACGTACGCTCCCCCTAAAGCGTTGTCGTACCCTCACCTGGACCCTAAACCGTCCCCGTCCTCTAACCCTAACCCTAGCCCGAAACCTAACCGAACCCTTCCCCGAAGCCTGACCCTCACCCGTCCCCTAATCCTAACCACTACGCTGACACTAACCCGCGCCCTCACACGTACGCTCCCCCTAAAGCGTGGTCGTACACTCACCTGGACCCTAAACCGTCCCCGTCCCCTAACCCTAACCCTAGCCCGAACCCGAACCCTAACCCTTCCCCGAAGCCTGACCCTCACCCGTCCCCTAATCCTAACCCGTACGCTGACACTAACCCGCGCCCTCACACGTACGCTGCCCCTAAAGTGTTGTCGTACCCTCACCTGGACCCTAAACCGTCCCCGTCCCCTAACCCTAACCCTAGCCCGAACCCTAACCCTAACCCTTCCCCGAAGCCTGACCCTCACCCGTCCCCTAATCCTAACCCGTACACTGACACTAAACCGCGCCCTCACACGTACGCTCCCCCTAAAGCGTTATCGTACCCTCACCCGGACCCTAAAACATCCCCGTCCCCTAACCCTAACCCTAGCCCGAACCCTAACCCTAACACTTCCCCGAAGCCTGACCCTCACCCGTCCCCTAATCCTAACCCGTACGCTGACACTAACCCGCACCCTCACACGTACGCTCCCCCTAAAGCGTTGTCGTACCCTCACCCGGACCCTAAACCGTCCCCGTCACCTAACCCTAACCCTAGCCCGAACCCTAACCCTAACCCTTCCCCGAAGCCTGACCCTCACCCGTCCCCTAATCCTAACCCGTACGCTGACACTAACCCGCGCCCTCACACGTACGCTCCCCCTAAAGCGTTGTCGTACCCTCACCTGGACCCTAAACCGTCCCCGTCCCCTAACCCTAACCCTAGCCCGAACCCTAACCCTAACCCTTCCCCGAAGCCTGACCCTCACCCGTCCCCTAATCCTAACCCGTACGCTGACACTAACCCGCGCCCTCACACGTACGCTCCCCCTAAAGCGTTGTCGTACCCTCACCTGGACCCTAAACCGTCCCCGTCCCCTAACCCTAACCCTAGCCCGAACCCTAACCCTAACCCTTCCCCGAAGCCTGACCCTCACCCGTCCCCTAATCCTAACCCGTACGCTGACACTAACCCGCGCCCTCACACGTACGCTCCCCCTAAAGCGTTGTCGTACCCTCACCTGGACCCTAAACCGTCCCCGTCCCCTAACCCTAACCCTAGCCCGAACCCTAACCCTAACCCTTCCCCGAAGCCTGACCCTCACCCGTCCCCTAATCCTAACCCGTACGCTGACACTAACCCGCGCCCTCACACGTACGCTCCCCCTAAAGCGTTGTCGTACCCTCACCTGGACCCTAAACCGTCCCCGTCCCCTAACCCTAACCCTAGCCCGAACCCTAACCCTAACCCTTCCCCGAAGACTGACACTCACCCGTCCCCTAATCCTAACCCGTACGCTGACACTAACCCGCGCCCTCACACGTACGCTCCCCCTAAAGCGTTGTCGTACCCTCACCTGGACCCTAAACCGTCCCCGTCCCCTAACCCTAACCCTAGCCCAAACCCTAACCCTAACCCTTCCCCGAAGCCTGACCCTCACCCGTCCCCTAATCCTAACCCGTACGCTGACACTAACCCGCGCCCTCACACGTACGCTCCCCCTAAAGCGTTGTCGTACCCTCACCTGGACCCTAAACCGTCCCCGTCCCCTAACCCTAACCCTAGCCCGAACCCTAACCCTAACCCTTCCCCGAAGCCTGACCCTCACCCGTCCCCTAATCCTAACCCGTACGCTAACACTAACCCGCGCCCTCACACGTACGCTCCCCCTAAAGCGTTGTCGTACCCTCACCTGGACCCTAAACGGTCCCCGTCCCCTAACCCTAACCCTAGCCCGAACCCTAACCCTAACCCTTCCCCGAAGCCTGACCCTCAACCGTCCCCTAATCCTAACCCGTAGGCTGACACTAACCCGCGCCCTCACACGTACGCTCCCCCTAAAGCGTTGTCGTACCCTCACCTGGACCCTAAACCGTCCCCGTCCCCTAACCCTAACCCTAGCCCGAACCCTAACCCTAACCCTTCCCCGAAGCCTGACCCTCACCCGTCCCCTAATCCTAACCCGTACGCTGACACTAACCCGCGCCCTCACACGTACGCTCCCCCTAAAGCGTTGTCGTACCCTCACCTGGACCCTAAACCGTCCCCGTCCCCTAACCCTAACCCTAGCCCGAACCCTAACCCTAACTCTTCCCCGAAGCCTGACCCTCACCCGTCCCCTAATCCTAACCTGTACGCTGACACTAACCCGCGGCCTCACACGTACGCACCCCCTAAAGCGTTGTCGTACCCTCACCAGGACCCTAAACCGTCCCCGTCCCCTAACCCTAACCCTAGCCCGAACCCTAACCCTAACCCTTCCCCGAAGCCTGACCCTCACCCGTCCCCTAATCCTAACCCGTACGCTGACACTAACCCGCGCCCTCACACGTACGCTCCCCCTAAAGCGTTGTCGTACCCTCACCTGGACCCTAAACCGTCCCCGTCCCCTAACCCTAACCCTAGCCCGAACCCTAACCCTAACCCTTCCCCAAAGCCTGACCCTCACCCGTCCCCTAATCCTAACCCGTACGCTGACACTAACCCGCGCCCTCACACATACCCTCCCCCTAAAGCGTTGTCGTACCCTCACCTGGACCCTAAACCGTCCCCGTACCCTAACCCTAACCCTAGCCCGAACCCTAACCCTAACCCTTCCCCGAAGCCTGACCCTCACCCGTCCCCTAATCCTAACCCGTACGCTGACACTAACCCGCGCCCTCACACGTACGCTCCCCCTAAAGCGTTGTCGTACCCTTACCTGGACCCTAAACCGTCCCCGTCCCCTAACCCTAACCCTAGCCCGAACCCTAACCCTAACCCTTCCCCGAAGCCTGACCCTCACCCGTCCCCTAATCCTAACCCGTACGCTGACACTAACCCGCGCCCTCACACGTACGCTCCCCCTAAAGCATTGTCGTACCCTCACCTGGACCCTAAACCGTCCCCATCCCCTAACCCTAACCCTAGCCCGAACCATAACCCTAACCCTTCCCTGAAGCCTGACCCTCACCCGTCCCCTAATCCTAACCCGTACGCTGACACTAACCCGCGCCCTCACACGTACGCTCCCCCTAAAGTGTTGTCGTACCCTCACCTGGACCCTAAACCGTCCCCGTCCCCTAACCCTAACCCTAGCCCGAACCCTAACCCTAAGCCTTCCCCGAAGCCTGACCCTCACCCGTCCCCTAATCCTAACCCGTACGCTGACACTAACCCGCGCCCTCACACGTACGCTCCCCCTAAAGCGTTGTCGTACCCTCACCTGGACCCTAAACCGTCCCCGTCCCCTAACCCTAACCCTAGCCCGAACCCTAACCCTAACCCTTCCCCGAAGCCTGACCCTCACCCGTCCCCTAATCCTAACCCGTACGCTGACACTAACCCGCGCCCTCACACGTACGCTCCCCCTAAAGCGTTGTCGTACCCTCACCTGGACCCTAAACCGTCCCCGTCCCCTAACCCTAACCCTAGCCCGAACCCTAACCCTAACCCTTCCCCGAAGCCTGACCCTCACCCGTCCCCTAATCCTAACCCGTACGCTGACACTAACCCGTGCCCTCACACGTACGCTCCCCCTAAAGCGTTGTCGTACCCTCACCTGGACCCTAAACCGTCCCCGTCCCCTAACCCTAACACTAGCCCGAACCCTAACCCTAACCCTTCCCCGAAGCCTGACCCTCACCCGTCCCCTAATCCTAACCCGTACGCTGACACTAACCCGCGCCCTCACACATACGCTCCCCCTAAAGCGTTGTCGTACCCTCACCTGGACCCTAAACCGTCCCCGTCCCCTAACCCTAACCCTAGCCCGAACCCTAACCCTAACCCTTCCCCGAAGCCTGACCCTCACCCGTCCCCTAATCCTAACCCGTACGCTGACACTAACCCGCGCCCTCACACGTACGCTCCCCCTAAAGCGTTGTCGTACCCTCACCTGGACCCTAAACCGTCCCCGTCCCCTAACCCTAACCCTAGCCCGAACCCTAACCCTAACCCTTCCCCGAAGCCTGACCCTCACCCGTCCCCTAATCCTAACCCGTACGCTGACACTAACCCGCGCCCTCACACGTACGCTCCCCCTAAAGCGTTGTCGTACCCTCACCTGGACCCTAAACCGTCCCCGTGCCCTAACCCTAACCCTAGCCCGAACCCTAACCCCAACCCTTCCCCGAAGCCTTACACTCACCCGTCCCCTAATCCTAACCCGTACGCTAACACTAAACCGTGCCCTCACACGTACGCTCACCTTAAACCGCTGTCGTACCCTCACCTGGACCCTAAACCGTCCCCGTCCCCTAACCCTAACCCTAGCCCGAACCCTAACCCTAACCCTTCCCCGAAGCCTGACCCTCACCCGTCCCCTAATCCTAACCCGTACGCTAACACTAACCCGTGCCCTCACACGTACGCTCACCCTAAACCGCTGTCGTACCCTCACCTGGACCCTAAACCGTCCCCGTCCCCTAACCCTAACCCTAGCCCGAACCCTAACCCTAACCCTTCCCCGAAGCCTTACCCTCACACGTCCCCTAATCCTAACCCGTACGCTAACACTAACCCATGCCCTCACACGTACGCTCACCCTAAAACGTTGTGGTACCCTCACCTGGACCCTAAACCGTCCCCGTCCCCTAACCCTAACCCTAGCCCGAACCCTAACACTAACCCTTCCCCAAAGCCTTACCCTCACACGTCCCCTAATCCTAACCCATACGCTAACACTAACCCGTGCCCTCACACGTACGCTCACCCTGAAGCGTTGTCCTACCCTCATCTGGACCCTAAACCTTCCCCGTGCTCTAACCCTAACCCTAGCCCGAACCCTCACCCTAACCCTTCCCCGAAGCCTTACCCTCACCCGTCCCCTAATCCTAACCCGTACGCTAACACTAACCCGTGCCCTCACACGTACGCTCACCCTAAAGCGTTGTCGTACCCTCACCTGGACCCTAAACCGTCCCCGTCCCCTAACCCTAACCCTAGCCCCAACCCTAACCCTAACCCTTCCCCGAAGCCTTACCCTCACCCGTCCCCTAATCCTAACCCGTACGCTAACACTAACCCGTGCCCTCACACGTTCGCTAACCCTAAAGCTTTGTCGTACCCTCACCTGGACCCTAAACCTTCCCCATCCCCTAACCCTAACCCTAACCTTAACATTAACCCCTAACACTAACCCTAACCCTAACCCTAACCCCTAACCCTTACCCTAACCCTAACCCCTAACCCTAACCCTAACCCTAACCCCCTAACACCCTTACCCTAACCCCTAACCCCTAACACTAACCCTAACCCTCTAACCCTAACCCTAACCCTAACCCTAACCCATACCCTAACCCTCACCCTAACCTCTACCCTAATCCTAACCTCTATCCTAACCCTAACATGTACCCTAACCTGTAGCCGTACCCTATCCTGTACCCTAACCCATACCCGAACCCTATCCTTTACCCGTACCTGTACCCTAACCCTGCCCCATTCCCTAACCCTAACCCGTAACCTAACTCTAACACGTACCCTAACCCTAACCCGTAGCCATACCCTAACCTGTACCCTAACTCGTACCCGAACCCATACCCTAACCCTATCACATAGCTGTACCCAATCCCTACCCCATTCCCTAACCCTAACATGTACCCTAACCCTGACACATATCCTAACATATACCCTATTCCTAAACCGTAGCTGTATCCTAACCTGTTCCCTAACCCCACCCGAACCCTAACCCTAACCCTAACCCGTACCCTAACCCATACCCTAACTGTAACCCATACCATAACCCTAACCTGTACATTAACCCATACCCTAACCCATACCCATACCGTAACCTGTACCTTAACCCATACCCTAACCCTATTGCTAACCCTAACCTGTACCCTAATCCTAACCTGTACCCTAAACCTAACCCGTACCCTAAACCCTAATCCTTACCCTTAACTTAATTTTTTTTGTGTGTTTTAAAAAATATTTTTCTGGGGTGAAAACAAATTGCAGAACAATAAAATAAGACAGAAAGTAACCTGAGTGCCCCTCCAAAAGCGAAGTCTGAAATACTTGATACTTCTGTTATATGGACTTTTATGTAGCCTATAAAAGGTGTGAGAGCTCAATCTGTTTTTCTACAGTGAGAAACATGATGTTCCACATGTAAGGAACACCTGAATAAAATGAGAAAGCTTTACATTATGCTAGTCGTTTCAGGGAGTGTGGAAGGATGGCAAGTGTTCAAATATTTTCTTTTCCTTTAATCTTTTTAAATTTCCATTGTTACAAAGAACTTGAATTATAATTGTACTTTTAAAAAGTAACAATGGAAATTTAAAAGAAAAAAATGTATATTGTGTGTTTACATTTCGTAGAATTATTATCCCTGAATCATAATTCTGTTAGTACACCAGTATAGAGATTTGTTCTTAATATTTAGGTGAGAACCATTTTCTTCTGTTTTTGAGAATAATTCTGTGAACTCATTTCCAGTAATGGCACTCTTCCCCAAATCAAAGGTTTAACAAGGGAGATGCAGGCAGAATAATCATGAAAACACAAAGCAATACAACAGCAACACAAAATTTGTAACTTCCAATAACAACTCAATTTAGAAGAGGGGTTATATCTTCAGAACAAAAGCATTCCTCCTTGACTTGCTAACGACTCAAATTCTGTGTATTCCACAGAAAATCTGTGATGTTATTCCCATAAAACCGCCCTTTACTGCGTCTGCCTCCATTAGATTTCCTAAGCACTAGTGTTTTAATGTACAGGTTAAAAACAAAATCCTAATGTGATTTATTTATAATGTGTGTGCTCTTTGTCTTATCCTAGTGTCTAAAGTGTTCTCCTTGGCTGGACCCCAAATAATATTCCTTTACGTGCTAAGTGATATCTGGAGAGTGGGAGAGGTTTTATAAATACCCTAACCCTAAAGCATACGCTAACCCTAAACCGTACCTTAATCCGTACCCTGACACTAACCCTAACCCTAACCCATACACTAAACCTAACTCGTAACCCAACTCTAACCTGTACCCTAACCCTAACCCATACCCTAAACCTAAACCTAACCCATACCCGTACCCTAACCCTACCCCGTACCCTAAGCCTAACATGTACTGTATCCCTAACACGTACCCTAACACATACCCTAACCATAAGCCAAAGCCGTACCCTAACCTGTACCCTAACCCATACCCAAAACCTAACCTACCCATCACCCGTACCCTAACCCATACCCTAACCCTAACTGTACCCTAACCCTAATCCTAACCCTAACCCCTACCCTAACCCATACCCTAACACTAACCAGTAGACATACCCTAACCTGTACCCTAACCCTACCCCGTACCCTAACCGTACCCTGTACCATAACACTACCCCATACCCTAACCCTACAACATACCCTAACCCATACCCTAACCCTAACCTGTACCCTAACCCCTACCCGAACCCTAACCCTAACCCTACCCCGTACTCTAACACGTACCCTAATGCTAACCCGTATCCTAACACTAAACTGTACCCTAACACATACCCTAACCCTACCCCGTAGCCGTACACTAAACTGTACCCTAACCCTAACCCATACCCTAACCCGTATCCTAACCCGTATCCTAACCCTAAACCGTACCCTAATACATACCCTAACCCTAATCCGTAGTTGTACCCTAACCTGTGCCCTAACCTGTACCCTAACCCTAACGCTAACCCTAACCCTAATCCTAACCTGTACACTAATCCTAACCTGTACCCTAACGCTTGAACCCTAACCCTAACCCGTAACCTAACCCGTACCTTAAACCCTAATCCTTACCCCTAACTTAATTTTTGTTTTTTTGTTTTTTAAAAAATATTTTTCTGTGGTTAAAACAAATTAGCAGAAAAACAAAAGTAAACAGAAAGTAACCTGAGTGTCCCTCAAAAAGCTAAGTCTCAAATACTCGGTACTTCTGTTCTATGGACTGATATGTAGCCTATAAAAACTGTGATAGCTAAATCTGTTTTTCTACAGTGAGAAACATGATGTTCCAGATGTAAAGAACACCTGGATAAAATGAGAAAGCTACACATTATGCTGGTCGTTTCAGGGAGTGGGAAAGGATGGCAAGTGGTAAAATATTATCTTTTCATTTATCTTCTCAAATTTCACTTGTTACAAAGAACTTGAATTTTAATTGTACTTTTAAAAAGTAACAATGGAAAATTAAAAGAAAAAATATATATAGTGTGTTTAATTACATTTCATAGAATTATTATCCCTGAATCATAATTCTGTTAGTACACCAGTATAGAGATTATTTCTTCATATTTAGGTGAGAACCATTTCCTTCTGTTTTTGAGAATAATTCTGTAAACTCATTTCCAGTAACGGCACTCTTCCCCAATTCAAAGGTTTAACAAAGGAGATGCAGGCAGAAAAATCATGAAAACACAAAGCAATACAACAGCAACACAAAATTTCTAACTTCCAATAACAGCTCAATTTAGAAGAGGGTTTATATCTTCAGAACAAAAGCATTCCTCCTTGACTTGCTAACCAGTCAAAATCTGTGTATTCTACAGAAAATCTGTGATGTTATTCCCATAAAACCACCCTTTACTGCTTCTGCCTCCATTAGATTTCCTAAGCACTAGTGTTTTAATGAACAGGTTAAAATCAAAATCATAATGTGTGTGTTCTTTGTCTTATCCTAGTGTCTAAAGTCTTCTCCTTGGCTGGACCCCAAATAATATTCCTTTACGTGTTAAGTGATATCTGGAGAGTGGGAGAGGTTTAATAAATACCCTAACCCTAAAGTGTACCCTAACCCTAACCCTAAACCTAACCCATACCCTAACCCGTACCCATACCCTAACCTGTACCCGTACACTAACCCTAACCCATAGCCGTACCCTAACTTGTACCCTAACCCTAACCCGTATCCTAACCCTAACCCATACCCTAACACTAACCCGTACCCTATACCGTACCCTAACCCTAACCCATAGCCGTACCCTAAACTGTACCTTAACCCTATCTCATACCCTAAACCTAACCCTAACCCATCCCCTAACCCTAACCCGTACCCTAACCCATACCCTAACTCTAACCCGTAGCCATACCCTAAACTGTACCCTAACCCATCCCCTAACCCTAACCCTAAAACCTAAACCCTCACCCTAACCCCTAACCCCTAGCCCTAGCCCTAGCCTTCACCCTAACCGCTAACCCCTAACCCCTAATCCCTAACCCTAACCCTAAACCCAACCCTAACCCTAACCCTCTAACCCTAACCCTAAACCCTAAACCCTAACCCTAACCCTAACCCCTAAACCCTAAACCCTAACCCTAACCCTAACCCTGGAGACGTGCAGGAAGCCGGGCTGGCCCAGCTGGCCAGAGTAGGAGTTGGAGGGGTCCCAGCAGGTGAAATCACCATGCAGGATAAATTCCTTGGACTTGCCATAGGCCAAGGGAGAGTCTCAGGGCAACCCGCCCCTCTCTGGTCCTGCTTGGAGAGACCTCGCCAGGGCCACTTGGCTACTTTGGAGAAGCGCGCGGGAGTGAGCTTTACACCAGCAGACATTTTGTAAAATTTGAGAGCGTAGGCTCAGGCCTGTTCTCAAAGCCTTTACTCAAAGGCGAGCCCTTCCTGCGGCCGTCAGGTTAGGGGGCTCCGTGACTGTGCCAAACAGCTCTGCTGTGAGTCGTGCTTCCCTCCTCTACCCACCCCCACCGAGTCCCTGTCCCCTTACCAGCGGTCTGCGGCCCTCCGCTCCGCGCTCGGATGCCGCTGGGGTGCCAGGGACCCACGGGAGGGGTCGTTCCCAGCCGCCGCGCGTAAGTTTCCTAGACCCGCGCCGGCTCGCCGTGGGCCGGCGGCGAGGAGCCCCGAGGACGCCCCGCGCCAGGTGCGCTCTGGCCATGAAACCCACTTCCGGGAGAGGCACGCGGACCGCCAGCGCGCTCAGGTGAGCTGCAGCCAATGCCGAACAAAACCCGCCCCGCCGGCGCCGCGTCCGCGCGACACAGCGCCGTCTCAGCACTCCTGGCACGGGCGCCTGGGGCCGGGCGTCTCCTCTCCTAAGAGCATGAGGGAGGAAGCGGCGCCCCTGCGAGGCCGCTAGCGATGCCCCGATGCGCGGGCCCCTGCGGCGCGGAGACCGCTCCAGGCTGGACTCACCGAGACCAAGGCCGCCAGCAGGAGCGCTTGGTGGGACCCGGCTTGGGCGGGGGAGCTACAGGCCCCCGCAAACAACCCAATATCTTTAAATGGAGAAAGGACTTGAAAAGACCCTTCCCCAGATAAGACGTACAAATGGTCAACAAACAGCTGAAGAGATGTTAAACATCATGAGTCAAGATGGAAATGCACATTAATACCACAACGCCATACCCCTCCACAAACACTAGAAGGCCTATAACCAAGAAAATTAAAAATAACTAATTTTGGCAAAAATGTAGAGAAATTGATACAGAGTTTCCCATGGGGAAAATGAATCGGTCCTGGAGATGGATGGTGAGAATATTTGTACAACAATGTGAAGGTAGTTAATGCCACAGAACTGTATACTCAGAATGGTTTAAATGATAAACGTTATTTTTAATCACAATGAAAAAAATGAATGAAGCACTGATGATACATGTTAGAACATGGATGAACACTGAAAACATTCTAAGTCAAAGAGGTCATGCAGAAAAGGTCACCCAGATCATACTCATCTCATGTGCTTTAAATCCATAAAGGTTTAGAAAATGAGGGAAAGTCTCAGTGATGGTTTCAGAAAAAGAAAACTGGATCACAATGGGAAAAGATATTTCCATGCAGTTGGGGAAACAGTGAATGTTGAAGCGGGCCAGTGCATAGGATTATAAGGTGGAACCATAAAATTTCCTCTTTGGGGCTTTATGTGCTGGTTCCCTGGGAGAGGAGCCCAGTATTGGGTAAAACACAATGGAGTATTTTATGGGAGGTGGTGTGTTTTGTACTGCTACTTACAGTTTTTTTATACACTTGAAATTACTAGGAAGTAAATTACTTTTCAAATGAATCATGTCAAAACTATGCCCAAAAAAATGCAGAGAAGACATCAAACTTCATGATAGAGGCAAAGCCTTAACCAGATGCGATTCACCTAAAGCGGTGATGCTCATCTTTCTTGTAGGAATCCACGCGTTATTAACAGGCATGGTGGGAAGATTATATTGGAAGCCACTATGTGTTGGGTGCTGTGGATGACCTGCATGTAGTAGAAACAGTAGGCTATCTGAATTCTAGTTTTCCACATCAAACCACCAAAAAACTGTTAGAACTAATAAATGAATTCAGTAAAGCTGAAATCAATACACAGGGTACAAAATACAAAGGGTACAAAATCAATACACGGGCTGCCCTGGTGGCGCAGTGGTTGAGAGTCCGCCTGCCGATGCAGGGGACACGGGTTTGTGCCCCGGTCCGGGAAGATCCCACGTGCCGCGGAGCAGCTGGGCCCATGAGCCATGGCCGCTGAGCCTGCGCGTCCGGAGCCTGTGCTCCACAACGGGAGAGGCCACATCAGCGAGAGGCCCGCGTACTGCAAAAAGGGGGAAAAATCAATACACAAAAATAAGTTGTCTTTCTATACACTAATAATGTGCCATCAGAAAGAGAAATTAAGAAACAACCCCATTTACAATTGCATCCAAAAAATTCCTAGGAATAAATTTAACTGAGAAGGTGAAAGCACACCTGAAAACTGTAAGACACTGATGAAAGAAACTGAACAAACACAAATAAATGGAAAGATATCCAGTGCTCATGTTTGCAAAGAATATTCTTAAAATGTCCATTCTAGGGCTTCCCTGGTGACGCAGTGGTTAAGAATCCGCCTGCCAATGCAGGGGACAGGGGTTCGATCCCTGGTCTGGAAAGATCCCACATGCCACGGAGCAACTAATCCCGTGCGCCACAACTACTGAGCCTGTGCTCTAGAGCCTGCGAGCCACAACTACTGAAGCCCGCGTGCCTAGAGCCTGTGCTCCACAACAAGAGAAGCCACCACAATGAGAAGCCCGTGCACTACAACGAGATGTGGCCCCACTCTCCGCAACCAGAGAAAAGCCCGCGCGCAGCAACGAAGACCCAACGCAGCCAAAAATAAAATTAAAAATAAATACATTTATTTTTAAAAAATGTCCATTCTACCCAAAGCAATGTTCAAATGCAAAGTAAACCTGGTCAAAACTCCAAAGGCATTTTTCACAGAAACAGAACAAACATTCCTAACATTTGTGTGAAAACACAAAGGCCCCTGAATAGCCAAAGGGATTCTGAGAAAGGAAAACAGGCTGGAGGCATCTTGCTCCCTGACTTCACACTACATTAGGAAGCTACAGTCACCAATAAAGTGTGTAACTGGCACAAAAACACATTCACACACCAGAGGAACAGAATAGATAGCCCAGAAATAAACCTACAGGTGTGTGATCAGTTGATTCACAAGAAAGGAGCCAAGAACATACACCAGGGAAAGGAGAGTCCCCTCAATAAACGGTGCTGGGAAAACTGGACACCACACACCAGACAACAACACTGCACTCTGTCTACACCATACACAAAAACTGGCTAAAAAGCCAGTTTTCCACATCAAGCCCTTCCTCTCCTGGGTCCTCTAAAGACAGACACCCTCAGCGGTCAGCCACGCACAGGAACCTTCCCCCCACTTTTCCTCACTTTTTCCCTCAGGAGCATCACCTCCCAGCAGGTCCTGAGGAGACCAGACTTCCATTACTGTGGCCTCGATGCCTGTCCTCCCGGAGCTGCGGCCGTCAGCATGGCCTCGGCCCCGCGTGTTCCAGAAGCCAAGGCTCCAGTGGGTCCTGAGGAGACCCAGCTCTTCTCAGCTGCTCGGGCAGAGCCAGGTCCGCAGTCAGAGCGGGTATTCCTGCGGAGGGTCAGGGAGGTGGGCTGGCGTCCCCTCCAGCCAATGCGAATGTGCCGACCAAGCCTCCCTCACAGTTCAGCAGAGGCCCCGCCCCCTGAGAGCAGTTCTGCTGAATCCATTAAACTGCAGAAATTCAAACTGAAATACAGCCAAATATCTCATGACTTCTCCAAAATAGTTAAGGAACAATTTAACTGGAAACCATATGAAATGAAATGACTGCAGACACAAACTTTAAAGCTTACACAAAAATCATTCAAATTTATTCACAGACATTCAAAATGCAAAACTATCAAAATTATAGAGAAACATAGAAGAAAATCTACATGACCTTGGGTTTGGTCTGTAGATCATGAACTTTGAGATTTAACACACAACACAAAAACCCAATCCACAGGGCTTCCCTGGTGGCACAGTGGTTGAGAGTCTGCCTGCCGATGCAGGGGACACGGGTTCATGCCCTGGTCCAGAAGGATCCCACATGCTGTGGAGCGGCTAGGCCCGTGAGCCATTGTCGCTGAGCCTGCGCGTCCGGAGCCTGTGCTCCACAACGGGAGAGGCCACAACAGTGAGAGGCCCGCGTACAGCAAAAAAAAAAAAAAAAAAAAAAAAAAAAAAAAAAAACAATCCACAACACAAAATAAATAATATTGTGGACTTTATAAAATTAAAGATTTCTACTCTGAAAGACCTTATTCAGAAAGTCAAAAGACAAGCCACAAACTGGGAGAAAAATATTTGCAAACCTCATATCCAATAAAGGATTTGGACTCAAAATAGACAAAGACCTCTGAAACAGCCCTATAAAAACATGGGTAAGGATCTGAACACACACACACAGCCAAAAAAGATATACAGATAGTAAAAATCAAACAAAAATATACTCAACATTATATACCATTAGGGAATTAAAATCATGAGATATCACACCACACCTATTAGGAATGCTTAACTCCAAAAATGTGACAATACCAATTGCTAGAGCATGAGGAACAACAGGAACTCTCCCTCCTTGCTTTTGGGATGCCTGTACAGTCACTTTGTAAGACAGTTTAGCAGTTTTCCTTTCCAAAGCTAAACAAGTCTCACCTTGGGATCCAACAATCATGCTTTGAAAATCTATGTCCAAATGCAAACAAGGATGCAATTATGCACAGCAGCACTATTCATAATGGCTAAAAACGTGAAGAAATCAGGATATCCTTCAATAGATGAATGCATAAGCAAATTGGGGTACATCTATGTCAAGGTGACTAGAATATGCCACCCCAAAATATGTCTCTCTGACATAAGGATTATTTCAGTCTGCTTAAAAAAAAAAAAAAAGGAATCTGAATCCCTGTTTGTGAGTTGTAGGAGCCTCAGGAACTGAGGATGGGGTCCCTGAGGATAGGCACAAGATACAAGATTATAGGCATTGGGGCTTCCCTGGTGGCGCAGTGGTTGAGAGTCTGCCTGCCAACAGGTAGGGGACGTGGGTTCGTGCCCCAGTCTGGGAAGATCCCACATGCCCCGGAGCAGCTAGGCCCGTGAGCCATGGCCGCTGAGCCTGCGCGTCCGGAGCCTGTGCTCCGCAACGGGAGAGGCCCGAGTACCGCAAAAAAAAAAAAAAAAAGATTATAGGCATAACATGACTGCATTCTTCTTTTTGTATTTTATTTTATTTATTTATATTTTGGCTGCATTGGGTCTTCGTTGCTGTGTGCAGGCTTTCTCTAGTTGCGGCGAGTGGGAGCTACTCTTCGTTGCGGTGCGCGGGCTTCTCACTGCAGTGGCTTCTCTTGTTGCAGAGCACGGGTTCTAGGCGCGCAGGCTTCAGTAGTTGTGGCTCGTGGGCTCTAGGGCGCAGGCTCAGTAGTTGTGGCGCTCGGGCTTAGTTGTTTCGCAGCATGTGGGATCTTTCTGGACCAGGGATCCAACCCGGGTCCCCTGCATTGGCAGGCGGATTCTTAACCACTGCGCCACCAGGGAAGCCCGACTGCATTCTTCTTAAACGAGCCTGACCTACACTCACACGAGATGGTTTTCTCTTGTATGCACACTGACATAGGCACCTTCAGTCTGAACTGCAGACCTTTGGCTTCACCACCTCCACTGACAGCGTTAGCTTCACCTGCTGTGAACCACCTCCTATACGATTTCCAGAACCAGAAAGCATCGAAGAGCTCATGCTCACGTGTAATCACGTTTTACAGGACCAGAGACTGTGCACTAGCATATGGGCAACTCATACTGTCCTCCCTTGATAGCAAGAAGTTCTTCCACTTGCTAAAATAGCAACTGTGCTGTTGGTGGTAAACTCAAGGCTCTGGCTTTGGGCATCAGGTCCTCACATCAGAGAGTGGCCCTGATTGCCCATGTGCCTCAAAAAGCACACAGACTTCATTTGTGACTCTGGGAGGTGGGAGCCCAGTAGTCACACCTGGCCCCTGGCCATATTAATCACCCATCCTTGAAGAATAAAATTGCTCATTTTCCAGTCTTTTCTCTCTCCTTTACAAAGAGCAGAGACCGAACGCTGGGTGGTAAGGAAACTCTAGCTTAGTGAAGCAGTAGGAGTTTCAAGGGTTATTCCATGCCACGCAGTCCACAGTTGGCAAGCTTTCTGCGGGACGCAGGGCCGAGCCCTAAGCTCACATGGCGCGCTGAGACCATGCGGCCCCAGTGAGAAACTGCCCATTGCGAGGCCCAGCGGCCCCCATATCCTTGAGTCTTAACGAGTATGAGTGTCAAAAGTTTATTACAGCTGGAAGGCCAAAGAATTATGGGGTAACAGTCTGCTGTTTGGATGTTGTGGCCAGCCACACTCAGTGTTGGAGGGTTATTACTTCTCTTGGCAGGCTATGAGGCTGTGAGGGAAGAGACACTTCTCTCAATCACATGGATGTAGGGAATTGAACCACCCAGGGGTCTGTCTATGCTGCCCAGGTAGCTATTCTATTGCACAGTAACATGGTCAGCTCAGTGACTGGCAACAAGGGCTTGACAGGGCCCAGGCTGGCCTGAGCTAGAGGACTGCAAATGCCTGCCTGGATGGTTGAAGGTCAAGGGCTGTCCTGGCTAAGACCTGACTGTCTACTGCTGGCCACTTGAATAGGACAAAGGATCCATTCAGTCCCAGGAGGGCCCAACCAGCCTTGAAGTATGCAGCACGTGGGGGCTGGCAGGTCACTACCCCCAGTCCTATATAAACCCACACATGTCTTCTGAGTGCTCTGTGGGTCAGGGCTGTGCTGGAATCTGGGGCTGCCCAGACAGAGTGGGCAGACAGAGGGTGGGAGGACAGAGGGACACCCTGTGGGACTTCTGGGGCCCTCCACAACACTTGACTGAGTAGAGTTAGATTTGAAACAATCAGTGACCAGAGTAGACATTTCATTCTTCTAACAGAGCCCAGTACTGGGGTACAGAAAATCAACGGTTCAGCTTACCTTCCTGACTCATGTGTGACCCTGGGCCACTCCTACCCTTCCTGGACGCCTCACAAAGATGGAGAGTGAGGAGGCGGAAGAGGACCAGTTATGCTTAAACCTAACTCTAACCCTAATCCTCTGATTCTAACACCCTAACCTATAACCCTAATCCCCCTATATATAATCCTAAACTGTAACAACCCTAGCCCCAGACCCCTAGACTGTGGACCCTGACCCCCTAAGCTCTAAATCTTAACCCTCCAAACCTGACTCTCTAATCCTGACCCATAACCCTAAACTCTGACCCCGACCCCAGCCCTAAACTCTAGCCTAGCACTGACCCTGATCCCCAACACTGACACTGACCCTGGATTTTGAGCCAGAGCCCAACCCTAACCCTAGGGGTTAGGGTCCTTAATCCTGATCCTAGCCCCTAACCCCAGGAAGTCTGTACAAGACGGGTTCTGGCTTCAAGGGTCATTTGAACTTTGGTCTGTCCATATCTTGCATATATCAGTTCATTCCCAAAGAAGTAGCCCCAGTAGCAAGGAGATCACGGTCCATTCTGCCATAGTTTGGGTCAGTAGTCCCTGACTTGAACCATGATCTTGGGCGGGAATGGCCATGGTCTCGAGTCTCTAATTCCTATCCCTGTCCCCGACCTCGATGCTGATCCTAACAATGAACAGTGACTCTGAATATGGCCTCTGACATTGACTCTTGACCCTTTCCCTGACCCTGGTCCCCAATCAGACTTTTGCTTGGACCCTGAGTCCTAATTCTTACTCTGTGACTTTTCATAACCTTATCCATATCATGAGAGCTATGGATTTTTAGACAGCATGTTCACATTGATGTGACAGTTCAAGCTTTGAAAACTTCAGAAGGGTGCATGTGGTAGCGGTGACAGCCTTTGTAAAGGCTTAAGGTGGGTTTGAGCCTATTTATCTTGAGGAAGGAGGCTGGTGGCTTGAGCAGAGTGGGTGAGGGGGAGTCCAGCCAGGTTGTCCTTTGACAGGATTACATGAAATAGTCTCCTACCGTGACGAGAATAGGAACTGTTCTGGCACAGGAAGCCCTCCTTACATGTTAGTTCTTGTTTGCTATTACTATTTCCAGACTACAGATGAGGAAAACTGACGGCAGCTCTTAGAGCAAAGCTTTTCACAGGTAGTTCTCAAAACTGCTCCTCACACTTCGTTGTTACTGTCGTGATTGGATCCCGGTCAACAGGTGAGGAAGACGAGGGGTGGGATGTCTTGGAACAGGATTTGTGCACAGTGAACACTCAGATGTCCAGATTCAGGCTGGTAACTGTCACCTGCACCGCCTGCAACCAGGTCCACCGGCCTCCCCCAAAACGTGAATTCTGCCCCATCCAGCGCGCGGCAGGGAGCCTGGCTGAACCTCCCCTCCACATGCAGCCCTGAGGTCCACCACGGTCCTTCCAGACCCACAGGGGAACGCGGCAGTTCTGCACCCCCAGCCCGCCCTACAGACCCGACATCGTCCACCCTTCGGCCCCGCCTCCCTTGAGAATGTGTCACGCTAGGCAGGGCCAGCCTCGGGATCACGCTGGGAAGAATCAGGGTCTCGCTGCACCCTTGCCCTCTCCTCCGCGTCCAGCCACGAAGAGCGGCCAAGATGAGTCTGGTGGGGCCAACTCACGGCCTCTGTGCAGAACGCCCACGCGGAGGTTTGCGGTAAACCGGAAACCTCGCCTAAGCCTGCAGAGACGGAAATCAAACTCGGCTCCCCACCGCCAGGCTCTGGCCCACTCGCCGCAACGCAGGTGACGTCACGTGGGGCGGGCTCTAGGGAGGCCTCTACACTCTCGCAGGCCACGGCTCCTCAACCGGCCAATCGCAAGCCTGGAAGACCAGGCGCCGCCCTCGCCTGCTCTGCCCTGAATCGGCACCGGGAGGCCTCAAGCATACGCACTGGCGCTTGCCCAACTGTCTATTCCGCGGTCCGCTCTCGAAGGGATCGGCGCGGGGCGCACTGCGCAGGCGTGCTGAGGGAGCCCCGCCCCCGGCGTGCGTTCCGTCCAATCCAGGCGGAGGCGCCAGACTGAGAGGAAATGGCGGGGCGCTCGGAGCTTTCGAGCGCGAAGCGGGCGGGAGCCGTGGGTCGGGCTGACGAGGCCGGAGGTAGAGCCGGGCGATAGAGGGCTGGGCGGGCAGGGAGCGCACGCGGGCGCCGCTTCGAGTCAGGGCGGACGTGGGGAAAAACGACTTTCGTCCCCTCCGGAAGGGCCTCGGCGGCTCTGCCGGCAGCCGCGAGGACTCACCCACAGGCCCGCGTCCTACATTCACACACCTCTCGCTGGCCTCGTTTGCCCCATCTGCTCCGTTTAAGTAGCTAAAAGTAGGCAGAGGACATCCTTTCGACTTGATATCACACTCAGATGATAGGAAGACTAGTGGGTAAAGCTTTGCAGTAGCCCATCTGGCACCAATTTTAACATTTAAATTATTTTTCCCCCTTTTTGGTCACCTTCCTAGAGGATCACACAAAGCATATAGATGCATGGACTGGATGGTCCCTGTAGCCTGGGTGGCGGTACGAAAACGGGGAGGGAACCGCTAAATCCCATGCAGTTCTCGACTGATGGGCGTTCACGTTTTTTTCCCACTTTTGACATAAATGTTGCTTCAGTGTCATTTAACATACCTTTTGCATATTTAACCAAGCATATCTGATGGATACATTCCTAGAAGTGGAACTTGTCTTCAAAATGTTGATGTAGCCAGACTGGCCTCCAAAAGGTTGCATCAGTTTCCACAGTCTGCCAGTTTCCCTACATCATCACAAACACTGGGCCTTATCAGACTTACTAATCTTTACCAACCTGCTAGATGCAACATGTTATTTTCATCTCTTTAATTATGACTGAAGTAGTACGTCTTTTCAAATATTATTAGCCATCTGTGTAGTTTTTGGTTAATTGTTCTCTCCATTTCTCCATTCTTAGGTAGAAATGATTATTTACCTTCTCTATATTGTTTGATTGGTTGGTTGCTTTATTTTTTTTTAACTTTTTATTATGGATAAATTTAAGCACATACAAAAAAATATACAGGCACATGAAAAGATACTCAACATTGCTAATTATTAGAGAAATGCAAATCAAAACTACAATGAGGCATCACCTCACACTGGTCAAAATGGCCACCATCAAAATGTCTACAAATAATAAATGCTGGAGAGGGTGTGGAGAAAAGGGGACCCTCCTACACGGTTGGTGGGAATATAAACTGGTGCAGCCACTATGGAGAACAGTATGGAGGTTCCTCAAAAAAAAAAAAAAAACTAAAAATAGAGTTACTGTATTATCCAGCAATCCCATTCCTGGGCATATATCCGGCCAAGACGAAAGCTCTAATTCAAAAAGATACGTGCACCCCAGTGTCATAGCAGCACTGTTTACAGTAGCCAAGATGTGGAAGCAACTTAAATGTCTATTGACAGATGAATGGATAAAGAAGATGTGGTACCTATATACAATGGATTATTACTAAGACATAAAAAGTAAGGAAATAATGCCATTTGTAGCAACATGGATGGACCTAGAGATTATCATACTAAGTGAAGTAAGTCAGAGAAATATATGATATCACTTATATGTGGAATCTAAAACTGGTACAAATTAACTTACTCACAAAACAGAAATAGACTCACAGACACAGAAAAGAAATTTATGGTTGCCAAAGGGGAAAGGGGTGTGGGAGAGTTAAGTTAGGATTGGGATTAACAGATACACACTACTAAATAGAAACAAGGACCTACTCTATAGCACAGGGAACTATATTCAATATCTTGTAATCTATAATGGAAAAGAATCTGAAAAGTATATATATAATATAACCAAATCACTTTGCTGTACACCTGAAACTAAAACACTATTGTAAATCAACTATACTTCAATTTAAAAACTTTTTTTTTAATATTTACTTATTTATTTATTTGGCTGTGCTGGGTCTTAGTTGCAGCACACGGGATCTTCATTGCAGCATGTGGGATCTTTAGCTGTGGCATATGGGATCACGTTCCCTGACCAGGGATCAGACCCGGGTTCCCTGCATTGGGAGTGCAGAGTCTTAACCACTGGACTACCAAGGAAGTCCTAAAAACATTTTCTTAAGTCAAGAACAAAGTATAATTACCCCATGAACTCATCTTTCAGTTTTAACAATTATCAGCTCTTGGCCAATCTTGTTTCCTCGTTATCCTCACCCACTCCCTACCACCGACTCCACTGTTTCATTTCGAAGTATCCCAGGCAACATAACATATCATCCATAGATATTGGGTTGGCCAAAAAGTTCGTCCGGGTTTTTCCATTAAGATGGTATGGAAAAACCCAGACGAACTTTTTGGCCAACCCAATATTTGCATATATCTCTCTAAAACATAAGCACTCTGCAGAAAAGTAACCACAATAGCATTGTCACATGTGAATAATGGCTACAATAATTCCTTTGTTTCATCAACTATCTAGTCAGTTTTCAAATTTCCTTGATTGTGTCATCACCATTTTAAAAAGCGCTTTCGATTGAATCGAAATCCAAGTATGGTCCATTTATTGAAATTGGTTGATACGTTTCTTTAATCTCTTTTTGTCTGTAAGGGTCTTCCTTTCTCCCTTTTCCCCCAAAATGTATTTAAATTAAAGAAACTGGGTTGTTTTTCCTGTGACGTTTCCCAGTGTGGATGTTACTAATTGCATGCCCATGTGCCACTTAAAATGTTCCGCTCTCCCTGTATTTCCTCTGAATTGGTTATTTAGATTGAGAGGCTTAACAGGTATTAGTGTCATTTTTTTACAAGAATCCTACATTGAATTTTTACATTACATAGCTCATAATATCCAGTTATTTTTATTGTGATGTTAATCCATTAATAATAATTGCCTAGATCTACTAATTCATCAAGGAGTTAAAAATAAGTGCCTATATTGATTATAAGCAAGTTAATATGAAATATTTTACTTGGAGGCTACAGAATAACAATTGTATATAGGAAAGCTATTTATATTTATTTAAATGAGACATCTTATTAGATTTTCTCAGTATTCCTTGTAAGGCTTCTTTGGGTAATATTCTCTAGAAATTTCTAGTTCATTATGCCACCTACTAGTTAACAGTGATTTCTGAATCCTTGTTTCCAGTTTTTAATACCACTTCTTTTTTTTTCTTTCATTATACATCCTGAGCTTTGGCCAAGCCTTGAACAGTATCAGCAGTAAGAGTGTACCCCTTTCCTTGCCCTGAGTTTTATTAAGGGGAAATCTGTGGTGTCATTTCACCCTTTAGGAAAGTCTGCCCAGGAAGGGCCGGTTCATCCCTTGTGCAGTGTCTCCCTCAGGGCAAGGAGCAGACGCCCCACTCTGGCTGGAGACCTGCCCTCAGGCCACCTCAGTCCCGGCCCAGTGTTATCAGATCCTTCCTCAGGCCTCTCACTCCTACATAATTCTTTTTTTTTTAAATCTTTATTGGAGCCTACATAATTCTTAAATGTTTGGTTTTCTCTCCACAGGGCAGGCCAAGTCCTCACAGAAAATTGAAGACTTGATGGAAATGGTGAAGCAGTTACAGAAAGGTCACGTGTCTCCTCTGTAACTGGGGCTCAGCGTGAGATTTGGGGTCAGGCAGAAGTGGAATCAATTCCAAGGCCCAAAATTCACCACCTTGGGAAATTAACTCATTTGTTCTCTCTTACTTTTAAAACAATTTTTTGAAGTAAAAATATGAACCCATGATTCAAAATTCAAGTATAAGGGGATAAAGTACAAACGTTTTCCCAAAACTCAGCTGCAGTCCCCTTGCTGGCCGTCCATTTGGTTCCCATGCACTCTGCTGGATCCAGGGTTTCACCTTCCCTCCACCTCACCTCCGCTCCTCTGGCTTGCTCACCAGGCACCTTCCACCCGTGTTCCCACCTTAGGGCAGGCCTTTGTACTGACTGTCTCCCACCCCCACCCAGGGAACAGCAAGGTCTGCCCCCCTCACTTCATTTGGGGCCCTCAAGGGGTCTTGCCATATCTGAAGAAGCACGTCCCACTCCACTTTGTAATCTGTTGCCCCTCCTCTGTTTCTCTTGACTGCACTTAACCACAACCTGACTCAGGTTCTTTATCTGTTCCTGTCTCCCCTCCCCAGAATGTGAGCCCTTGGAGGGCATCCACCTCCCTTCACCTGCCCTGTCATCTTCACTCAACCTCCTTGTTTCCCTGCAGCCGGAAGCCTAGAGCCCAGGATTGAGGTCCTGATTAACCGGATTAATGAGGTCCAGCAAGGTGAGCTCAGGACCTTGGCTTGTCTGCCAGGTGCGGTTGCGTGATTGGCAGGGCCCAGTGCAAAATGAAAATGTAGGGCCCCTTGTTCCAAATTACTGTGTTTTGAAAGAGCAGAGCATTAAACTTAGCATGGGTTGGTCGGGCCCATCTAAATTCAGGTGCTGTACTCACACGTTTATTAACCTGTCCTGCTGTCAACTGAGCCCAACAAGAAAGGCTTGGGCTCTGGAAGCCTTGTTTCCTGCTTCCGGAAACAAGAATCTGGGCCCCTCTAGGTTTGCTTAAAGACAAATGCGAAATGTTTGCAAGGACAGACACTCACACAATGTTCTGCGGTTTGGCACAGCAAAAAAGAAAGCCAGTGAGGAGCTAGGCGAGGCCCGGACTGTCTGGGAGACCCTGCAGAAGGAACTGGACTCATGTAAGCTTGTGGGGGATGACCCAGAGGTCCCCACAATGTCATGCATCCTTGAACCCAGTATTCCAATCAGCATCCTTGCCGTGGCCAAGGGCTCCTGCCCCCTCTCCAACCTCAGGTCCTACCAATCTCCCCACTCCAACTCTGTGGGTGGGAGTGTTCCGGAAACACCCTCCAAGCATACTCTTACCTTAGGGGCTTTGCTAGGAGAGGTTCCCCCAGATAATACAGGTTCCTATTGCCTCACATCATCATTCAGTTCTCAGCTCAAATGTCCCCGTCTCAGAGAGGCCTTCCCCAGTTACCCCACCCAAAGACCGCACTCTGCCCACACCTAGTCACATGGCTCTTACTGCTTGATGTGTTTCTTCGCAGCCCTTATCCAACTTCGTGCAATGTGTTTATTTTTCCTCTTCCCTCCATGTAAACGCACTGCCATTCCACAGGGTCCTCACAGCCACCCTTTATCAACTTGAGGGCCCTTTGATGCTTACAGGGAGTATGGGCCCAAGAGGGAAGGGGCTCACCTCAAGGGGTCTACATCTGGGGTTAGGGCTCACCTTGAGGGGTCTACATCTGGGGTTGGGGGTAGGGCTGTACCAGACCACACATGTGACCATGGGCAAGCCCAGTCCCTGAAGGTTCAGTGTGTGGACTCTGATGCCTGAACATGTTACTGCTTTTTCCAGTGAGTGGAGAGAAAGTACGCCTGAAAGAGATCTTGAGCAAAAAGCAAGGTAATTGCAGCTACTCTGTCTCCAGGTTTTTGCCTTTGCCACCCTGCAGAAGCCCACTCTCTCTATAGAAGTAGGAGCCTTTTGAAACCTGAATCACCATGCATCCCTCCTGTGGCTTCCACCAAACATGCAGTAAACGACAGAGTCCCGTCAACTCCAGAGATCCCACATGATCTAGCACTTTTACCTCTGCCCAAACCTCATGCCCTGATGGGCTCTCACGGGGCCCTCACTTCCTCTCCCTGCAGAGACCCTGAGGATCCTCCGGCTCCACTGCCAGGAGAAGGAAAGTGAGGCACAGAGGTAAGAGCTTCCCCCTGGCCCCTGCTCAGCGCTGTCCATTCTGGTAGAGAGAGAAAGCAGAGGAAATCGGTCTTAGACCCACAGCTCTCATCTTCTCCCTAAAACGGGGAGGCCAAATGCCTGTCTTCCCACCTTGACTCCAACAGTAGGCAGTAGTGTTAGGAGTACTCATTCACGGGGACGGGCATTCATTTGCTAGAATGTCAATTAAATTCCCTCGGCTGGTTTTCATTCTATACCTTCATACTTTCTGCAGGCTGTCTTGGCTGTCTACTCACCTGTCCCTTCATTTAGGCGTCAAGCCAACCATCTGTGCACCAGTCTCTCTCCATTCATCCATTATCCCTCCATCCACCCAACTACTTGTACATCCATGTCTCTACCTCCTGAATCTTTATTTTGCTCATTTTGTGACCAGAGGCCCCAAGCCCCTAGCATACCAACTTTGAAACTGTTCGAGAAATTCACGAGATTAATACGTGTGTGTGCCTGTACTCGTGACCATGCCCACACTGATCTCCCCGGTCTTCACAGTGACATTTCCAGAGGGCATGAGCTCATGCCCCCTCCCACAAAGTTACAGAGAAGGACCTCAATCTAGAAGGTTAGAACAGACCTCAAGAGAAGGACGCGGAAGCCCCACCCCAGGCCCCTCCTAGGGAGACTTTCAGAAAACATGACGGCTGCCTTGCCTCTTGCCAGGAAGCATACCATGCTGCAGGAGTGCAAGGAGCGAATTTCTGCCCTGAACTCCCAGATGGGGCAGGAGAAGAACAAGCAGAGGCAGTTGAGGTAAAGCCCATTGCCCAAGGCCTGGGGGCTGGATGCATTGTAAGTGGGGGGAATGCTAAGAATGGGGGTTAGAAGACGAGCTGGCTGAGCTGAAGCTTGGAGGGTCAAGGAGGCAAGGTGCTCCCAGCAGAGTGAGGAGCATGGGCGAGCTCTCCCATGTCTCTGCATGAAGACCCCGGCCTGAGCCAGGTTGAGGAGGGGCGTCTCTCAGCCCACGGCCCCTCATCCTGTGTGGTTGGTCCCCAGGTTGGATTTTGAGGAGCAACTGGAGGATCTGATGGGCCAGCATAAGGGCCTCTGGGAATTCCACGTGAGTCACTCGGGGCCACTCCTTCCACCTTCCACATCTTCTCTGGCAGCACCAGCCCAAACCTCGGGGTCATCCTCCAGGCCTCCTTCCTCTCAGTTGCCGCACCCAGTTCCTGAGCAGCCCTGGCAGCCGTGTGTTAGAATCATGCTCAGTCCAGTTCCTCGTCACCCTCACTGCCACCCGGTATTGTCCTCTTCACTGGCCCTGCCCACCCATCCCTGATGCCCTCCCAGGGGCCTTAAGTGGTCAGGAGGAGCCCTGATGAACCAAGGAGGGGTTATCCATCAAGGAGATTCCTGGGTGTGTCTGGGGCCATCGCACACACAGGGCAGATAGTGGGGAACCAGGCAGGCCGGTGTTTGCCACCTGGGGATCCCAAACAAGAAAACAGAATGAATGTCAGGACGGAAGGGCTCAGTGCGGTCACAGAGCGGGAAGAGAAGGAGCTGCAGGGCTGGGCTGGTAACTGACTCTCCAGAGAACAGCCTCGATTTGTGGTGTTTGCAGGATGCCCTATAGCGAATACCCCAGGGCTGATTTCAAACCTTGCAGAATTCCTGAACACTAACCCTCACGAGCCTCCCCAGCATAGCACCACAGGTATCTGGGGTGAAACAGCTCCAGGTGGACAGAATGGCCAATGGAAAGGCCCTGAGGCTGGGCCATGCCTGGCATGCATGGAGGGCCAGAGCAGCAGGAAGTAAGGCATGCAGAGTAAAGACCAGATCCAGATTGGCTTCTCTGAGGCACATGGGAGGAAGCCAGGAGATGTGGACAGGCTGCCTTTCTACCCCTCAGAAGCCAGAGCAGCTGGCCCTGGAGATCGCCGCCCTGGACAGCAGCAAGGAGAAGCTGCTCAAGGAAGGTGAGGCCTGGAGAATGGGGATGCCCTGCCCTGCCCTGCCCTGCCCTGCCACTGTCCCTTCCTGCTGCAGAAAAGCTGGTGGAGGCAAAGCTGGAGGATGTGAAGCATCGTCTGTGCTCCCAGTTCGGAGCCAAGGGCTGCTCGGCAATCACTGAGGGGCTCTTCCTGCGCAGCCAGGAAGCAGCAGCTGTGGTGTAAGAGAGGGACGGTGCGGGGGGCGGCGGGGAGGGAGAGGTGCTGCCATCACTGACGCCCACCCTCAGGCATCTGTTTGAGGAGGAGAACAAGAAGGCCGGGGAGTTCCTGGAGGATGCTGCCCAGCGCCAGGAGCAGCTGCAGCAGAAGTGCCGGCAGCTGCAGCAGCAGAGGCAGAGGTAGGCGTGGTCCCCAAGGGGAAGGTGGCTAAGGGAGTCTCTGCTCCCTCCTAGACTCTGTCACTTGGTCTCTTTACAATCCTTCCCTTCTCCCCCTACCCTCCTACCCTACCCCCCTACCCCTTTTTGTCCAGGCTGAAGGAGGAGCTGGAAAAGCTTGGAGTGCAGGTCCCTGCTCAAGGCCAGAGCAATCAAGAGGAAGGGGCTGGCCCAGGAGAAGCTGTGAGTCCTGGCATCTGGGTCAGGGAGCAGAGACAGCTTATGAAAGGAGCTCTGGGTGGGCAGGCAAGGAGGGGTTCTGCAGAGAGCTCAGAAGATGGTCTTCAGGGAAGGGCATTCCCAAAGGGACACAGCCAAGGCAAAGGTGCAGAAGCTGGCAGCAGTGGGGTGAGGAAGGGCAGGACCCAGGGAGGGTGTGGGCATGGGGATGTGAGGAGACTCCCACGTCACACTCTGACCTCCCGCAGGCCAATCCCAAGCCCCTTGGAGTTAGTGAGGAGAAAGACCCAGAGCCGCCCACTAAGCAGAGCCTGATGCCCTCCTAGGCAAGGAGGAGCCACCCTGCACTAGAGCTTATGCCCTGCACTGGAGCTTATGGGCTTCAGGAAATAAAGGCACCATATTAACACAACTGCCTCAGCTGAGTCTGTGTTAGGTGGGGGGTTGTCCATCCCAAGACCCCTGGCACCTGAGACTGAGTGAAGCCTTGGCCACACTCTGCCTCTTGGCTTCAGCCAGAGTCCCACAGCAGGCACTCAATAAGTGCTTCCCTCACCTCACAGTCTCTGGTCTGCTCATCTCTAGGACTTGACATGTTCTGGGTCCCCAGGCAGAGGGATGCAAGACTGAGACCCTCTCACAATAGGCCCAGGGGTTCTGAAAACCCAGCCTGTGATAGTTTCTTCCATTCCTTATTCAGGCCTAGACCACAGAGTCTCAGAAATCCCAACAAGGACCAAGGGTCCTCAGCCAGTCAGTTCCATGCCCACAGCCCCCACTGATTCGCTGAGAAAAAGAAATGTAATTGGAGCCTAAATGTAATTTGTGCCTGCACAGGCACAAAACCTGTACCTGAGACACTTGTCACAAGAACATAATATGTTAGAAATCCTCAGTGTCGTGGAAGTCAGTCACCTAGGACAGTTGGTGCTTAGGGCATGTTTCAAATCCACTGGAGTGCATCACCCAAGCCAGGGCAATGATGGGAGTCAAAGTCTGTGTTCTTGGGTCAAAAGACAGTGAATTCAGTACGTACAAAGAGATTCCTTCTCTTGAACGGCTCCCCCATCCAGGTAGGACAGTGACACAGTCGGGCAGACAAACCTCAACAACTCTCATTTCTGAATATATACATATATATATATATATCCATTTCTGTAACTGGTCGTGGAATCACAGCCGGTATTTATATCCATCTTCACCTTCTTCCACCACCCATTCTGCTTCCCCTTTGCCTTCATCAAGCAACTCAGCCGTCTGTGCCTTTTTACCCGGTGGAGTGACCAAAACCTTTATTCCTGAAGGATCTGGGCCATCAGTACTCTTGCTGGATTGGATTGTTATCGTTTTTCATTGGCATTAATCACAGGGCGTGGTCATACTCAAAGAAACCCTAAGGTATCTCCTGTATCACAGACATGGTTTCCCTACCTGCACTGACGAGAAGTCCAGTTTCCCTGTGGTAGTCAGGCTCAGTGATCAGTCACACCAGCCAGCACAGGGACTCCTTTGCCTGTTGATTCACAGGCATGAGAAGCCCAAGGGGGCTGAGCGGCGGTCTTAACTTCCCGTTCAGTGGAATCATTATTGTATCTCCTAGTGGAGGCATTCCTCCCTCTGGGACTAAGGCCTCTAGGCCAGTGGAATATACAGTTGGGGGAACAGGAAGCAAAACTTTTCCAGCTGATCGCTAGGGACAACAGTGAATGTTACCACTCCCATTTCCACCCCATGATTTTTGGACCTTAGAGTGCTGGCCATGGGAGACAGCACCATATATTAGACACTGATTCAGAACATATGCAACCTTCTGGAGAACCCTGTCCCAGCCCTGCAAGGTATTGCCACCTAGCTGGTATTGTAACTGAGTCTTCAAAAGACCATTCCACCATTCTATCAAGCCAGCTGCTTCAGGATGGCAGGAGCATGGTAAGACCAGTGAATTCCATCACAACTTGGGCCCACTGCATAACTTTTTTTTGTTGTTAAGGGAACTCTTCAATCAGAAGTAATGCTGTGTATGAGACCATGATAGTGAATAGGAATTCTTAACTCTGCAGATGGCAGTTTGGGCCGAAGCATTGTGTACAGGGAAGGCAAATCCACATCCACATTTAACCCTACCCTCATTCCTTCTGGGGTAGCAGGCATTACTGATATTAACCAAGGCACATAGTTCACTTCTCAGAATACACCATGTTAGACTCTTTAAAAAGGCCTTCAATAGCACTTTTATCTTCCTGATAGGTTCTTGATAGCCGATTCAACTGAGAGACATGATGGTCTCCTCAGACAGTTTTTCAAATTCCACTCCAGCAAATGGACACCTTATATGGGTCTCTGTCTTGTCCCAGGCCTTAATCGCTTAATTCAAAGCCCCTTGTGAAACCATACCCTGTAATTTACAAGGTCCATGTAGTAGAAACAAAATGATACACCAAGAACACCAGGGAAACCACAGATAGGGAAACAACTTGCTGATGCACAGGCACATTGAGGGACTAGGGTGACTGATAGTGAACGTTAGATGTCACGAGCCAAAAATTCAGCCCCTGCTACACACCAAACACCCTGAATTTGCACATATGACACATGAAGAGCAGAGCAGTACTGCCTGGGCAGAGAACTCAATACTTCCATTGAAACTTACACGTACTTTTCACCAATCATTTCTGAGCTCCCTGCCCCTCTTTCTCCCTCTTTCCAAGATAAATACACCACTTTGCCTCCTGTCTCCTTGCTTGGCCACCCTGCAATAAAGCCTTTTATTTTCTGCAAAAGACTTGTCTCAATATTTGGTCTTTTCTATTGTGTAGCAGGAAATGAGCCCACACGCTTGGTTACAAATTTGCTGACATCTCCATGTACTCCAGGACTGTTCTCACAGGCAGTGTGGACTACGGAAAAGATAAATAGAAAACTCCACTTAGTAAATGAAATTCACATTTGGAGATAATAAAATCAAAACCATATTCCATAAGGATAAAACCAGAACACCTCTACCTGTTACTGATACGTGCTGGAGGAAAATCAACATCAAATGACAAAAGCCAGCCAAGTGAGCTGTAACCACTCTGCTGGATGTCTCCTTACTGTCAGTCTGGGTGTTTTCATTGGTTTGCAAACCAGAGTCCCAAACCTTCCAAGGAAGCCATGGTTTAAACCAACATGGTGAATGCAGGCCGACATGCCATCACTTTTGACTAATACAAGTTTTACAACCCAAAGACTGCAGGCTAGCCTGTCACCATCCAAACCAACAGCTGAGGCAAAGGGACGTAGAAATTGGCCAAATTAGAGGGCCTGTCTAGAGGGTAATGCCAAAGCTCCACAGCCACAGATATTTTAATTGTCAACCGGACACCCTGCTAACAACATACACCCAAATCAGGCCATATGACTTAAACCTATTTGCAACAGAATCCAACTCATCACCCATCTGGGAAAAACCTTGGAGAGTTAAAACCTCAGATCTGGCCATCTCTAATGGAGCCTTTAACTGCGCCAGTTGAGTGCCGGCACTTTGGTTCATGATGACAGCATCACAGGTGCCAACATCACCTTGGCTACCTGTGCACCCACGGCCCCTTAACTTAAAAGATATTTGCAAGTCAAGCTCCCAGGCCCAACGCTGCCTTCAAATTAGACAAGTTGTTCAGCATCTTTATAATGCCAAAGAGTCAGAAAAATAAGACTCATACCACTCCAAGTGGGTGTCCACTTGAAAAGGATACCCCAGTCTCACATTCTAGACAATATTGCTCTATCCAGGAGCTCAATGTTGGAGATGGCATCGCCCCCTGAGGTGGAGACAACTCTGTCCTGGACACTAAAACCTCTGCTCCAGGGATGCCTAAGACTTGCCCCACCCAAGGTGCTGGCAAACTAGCTCCAGGACATTCACTGCTTTTCTTCCTTTGACATTAGGGATTCTGTTGTGTTTCTTGAGCTCCTGGCCTGCTTATCCCATGATCCAAGTATACTCTTGCTCTCTGCAGAAACATACATCCCTACACGTCTACGCCTAAAGGGAAATCTGTAGAGATTACTACTGTCTGTACCGTTCTACAAATTAATGGAGACTATTGCCTTTCCCAGGAGACAACTGCCGCCTATCAGTCAATTCCTCAACCTGCTTGGGAAAGGACAACACACTCCCCAGTGCCTCTCCTACTCCCTGCCCCAGCTTTCCACCACCAGTTCCCACCTGGAGTCTCCCACCACGAGCACCACGACCACCGCTTTCTACTAGTTAACACACGAATACAACGAATCTCTACGCTGACTTCACTAACATCCATGCTCTCCAACAGCACAGTGGCCAGACCTGCCACACTGACCCGAGAAATTGACCCTACGCTGTTCAGGGCAATGTATGTCCTACACTCATTTATTCAGGCCACTCCAATACCCCAAATACTTGAGCTCAGTATTGACTCAATTTTGCGGCCCTAGCTAGATGAGTTTACCCTCTTAAACGGCCAATTAAGTCCACACTCCCAAGCACCTGCTGAGTTGTACCCTCACACTCTGCACTACTGTACACCTGCCCTAATTGCCCTAGGGCCAGGTAGCAGAACAGTCAGGGACAGCCTCAATGCCCCAAAGTCCACTGAAAATATTCACATTAGCCAATCCTAAGCCTGCTTGCAATGCCTATCCCCTTCCTTCTTGCTGAATCCACAGTACAGGCACTGGATCCACAGTTCCCCCTCTCCTCTGTCTACCTCTGAGTGGCCCTGCACGGTGTGCCGTTTCTTCCCAGGAAATTGTAACTAAACTGTGAAACTTTCTGGATTCTCTCTCTTGTTCTGCAACCTCATGCAAGACAATAGGATTAAAACAGGGTCAGAGTGATAACGGCCACACACGTGTTAAGCCACACACACACACACACACACGTGTCAGCTTCCCATGTCTATTGGGTCAGTTGAGATGTACATGACCCAGCTCCTTACGGAGTACCCAGCACGATGGATGTCAGCTTGTTCATAGTGGTCACCAGCTCAGTAGCATACACCTTACTGGCTTTTCCTCCTCTCCGCTGTCATTTCCCCCACTACCTCATTCCTGCTTTTTGCAATCACTTCCCAAATAAACTGCTTACACAAGCTCGTGTCTCACCTCTGTTTTGGAACACAAAACGAAGACAACAGGAAAACCAAGCAAGGCAACCCAGCCCCTACTCTGATCAAGTCAAAGACAAATATAGGGACTCCATCCAAAAATAAATTGATACCCACCTTAACACTCCCACCAAGAATTAAAGAGTGGACAGGTCCCCAAGCTAGCAATCCCAACACAATCACCCAGCAGAATCAATTATCACCACCAGGAGAGTCAGTAGTACTTCCGTTGTGTTTTTCAGAACATCTGATTTGTCCATTGACAGCTACCACTTAATGCTGGGAACATCTGCTTGGTGGAACCTCAGTCAGATACAGGATTTTAGCTGCAATGGATACTGGTTTCCATTGCTGTGTAAGAAATTACTGCAAACATAATAGTTTAATAAAAAGAAATGTACTCCCTCACATCTGGAAGACAGAAGTTCAAGATCAGTGTCACAGGGCTGAAACCAAAGTGTCAGCAGGGCCCATCTCCAGAGACTCTAGGGGATAATCTATCCCTTCCAGCCTCTGATGGCTGCTGGCATTCTTGTGGCCAAATCACTCTATATCATCTATCCCTTGGTGGTTTCAGGAATTTCTTAAGTGTCAAATCTTCTCTCATTTATAAGAACACTTGTGATTGCATTTAGAGTGTACCTGGACAACCCAAGGTGATCTCATCAAAAAATCCTTGATTTAATCTGTACAACTCTTTCCATATAAGGTAACACACACAGATACCAGAGATTGAGATCTGATATCTCTGGGGGCCATTATGCAGTCTTCCATACCTGGGAAAGAGCTTTTACCTTTCAAGCTTATTTAATGAGCAAAGGCCTGCTGCCACAGTGTTGGACTGGTTGCACGTTAAGTGAGCCATTATACATTATCTACTATACTCCCCCAACAGCAAAATTAGTCATCTGATAAACTCTCACCCACAGGCCCAGAAGACAAAGAAAGGTACGGCAAGCCAGGAAGGGGCTCAGCCCTGACTTGGAAGAAACAAGAAGTTTAGCAACTCTTGGGACAAACACAGGGTAAGCTGAGAAGGAGGCTGAAACTGAGGGACGGGAGGTGGAAGGTGGTGGGGGGAGAAGGTATCAGAGCAATAAAAGAAGGAAAATAAGAGGAAGAAGACTCCAAAGTTTTCCAACGTGACAAGAGCTCCTGGGAAACCAAGGGCCGAGTGCTGGGGGGAAGTGGTTGAGGTGGAGGCAAGGGATCAGGCCTGGGAGAAGAGATGCTACCAGTAAGACGTGAGCATCTGCTTCAGTTCAAGGTGGAGGAAGGGAATGTGTTCCAGAGGAAATGTGCGTGTGGCTTCCATCTAATGGAATGGGTCACAATTTGACATATCGTGAATCCCAAAACTTTTTTTTAAGGATTTCAATCAATTTGAAATAAAAGGTTTAAAAACAGTTCAAATGAAAAGAGCCCTCTGGGAATTCCTTGGTGGTCCAGTGGTTAGGACTTGGCACTGTAACTGCCAGGGGCCGGGATTCGATCCCTGGTTGGGGAACTAAGATCCCACAAGCTGTGTAGCATGGCCAAAAAAAAAGAAGGAAAAAAATTTTTTTTAATTTAAAAAAAAAATTTTTTTTAAAGAGGAAAAGAATAAAGAGAAGAAAAAGAGCGCTCTGGGCAGGAAGTAGGACTGAAGCAACTAGTTAAGTTATAAAATCAGGCTTTGTCTCTTGGAAAAGGGAAGACGACTTGACTCAGCACAGAGCCTTGGAAATCATCCCCTGAAACACTGTAGCCTAATCAAGGAACTGATGGTGTGTCCTGCTAGACTCAGCCAGTGATGCCTCAGTGCCTCCCCACTGCCCCGTGAATGGACGTGCTCTTGGTATCCCATCTCTGTGTTACCATTGCCTGTTGAGCGTTTGCAGGGCAGGTGACTGGTCACTTCAGGTCACACATCTTCAGATTCAGAGCAACCACGAACATGGAACTGTGCCCAAAGAGCCTATGTGTACCTAGACCTGATACAGATGACAAGCTCCTAGATTTCTGCGCCAACAGCTTTATAAAATGAGATTTGGGGGAGACTTAGTAGAGTATGAGTATTTTTTGTATGTGGAAGCTATGTGAACTCTGTGGCCATACAGTGGACAGTATCATACTATATTTTCCAAAGATGGTTGCATTAACATGTCCCATCCTGCACACTCTTCTGCAATGTGCTCTTGCAACATTTCCATCAAAGACGGAGAGTCTATTTCTCCACTCCTCAGAACTTTCATGGGCCTTGCAACTTCTCCGAATATGAAAAGGCAGAAGTGGCACTGCACTGGTACCAGGAGTAGCTCTGCCAAATGTTCCTTTGGAGGCAAAATCATTCCCATTAGAGAACAACTGGTCTACAGTCTTAAATTTTTCAATACGTTAATATTTCTATCTGAAAAATTGCATTCACGTTACCTAAGCTGATAGTTTTCATTAGAAATTCTCTGATGTACATAAAGTTGTTTTATTGAAAACTCTGACACATTAAAGATATTTGTAAGGCTTTACTTTATTCTCAGTGTTCAATGAGCTGTCTCTGCCTGATAAAGGCATTCCTACATTTCTTGCATTCTTTGTCTCTTCATATGACTTGATTTTTCCATCAATTGACTGGGGATGAAAGATGACACCACAAGGAATTGTGTTGAATTTTCTACACAATTTGTGTGAATTTTCTACACAAGGACTGGTAACTTCTCACAGAAGTCTGTCTCAAATTCATAAAATGAACTGGCCACAGTGGACTGGTAGCGTTGTAAATAGATTACACATGGGAGGGCCCAACAGTGAATATTTATTTCTCACTCAGGTAAAGCACAACTGAACATTTTTTTTGGTAGAGTTGGGAAAATTTCTGCTCTCCATAATCATAATCAATTTTTTCTGTCTTAAGTCATGATTGCCATCTCCACCCAGTGGCTCCCAAGGCAAACTGGGGTGGGGGTGTGGGGAGCAGATTTGCGCTTCAGAATCACAGGGCATAAAAAGTCAGCAGGAATGCATGGAAGGTTTTTGTTTTTTTTCTTCTGGCCTGGCCTGGAATTAATGTTTATTGCTTGTGTTCAAATTCTCCTGGCCACAGCTCAGTTATATGGTCCCACCCACAGTAAAGGAAGGCTGAGAAATGCAGGCTAACTGTGTGCCCCAAAGAAAAAGAAAGTGAGTTTGGGTGTACAGACAGCCAGTCTCTGCCATACATGATTTCTCCTCTGTGTGAGTCCTCTGATGTTTGCTGAGGTGTGATTTCTGGCAAAAGGTTTTTCCACATTCATTACATTCATAGGGCTTCTCTCCTGTGTGAGTTCTTTGATGTACAGTGAGGGCTGACTTCTGGAAGAAAGTTTTCCTACATTCTTTACATCCATAGGGCTTCTCTCCTGTGTGTGTTCTCTGATGTCTATTGAGGGTTGACTTTTCACAAAAGGTTTTCTGACATTCGTCACATTTATAAGGTTTCTCACCTGTGTGAGTTCTCTGGTGTACAGTGAGTTTTGACTTCTGGTAGAAAGTTTTACCACATTCTTTACATTCATAGGGTTTCTCACCTGTGTGAAGTCTCAGATGTACAGTGAGTTTTGGCTTCACACAGAAGGATTTCCCACATTCATTACATTTATAAGGTTTATCTCTTGTGTGAGTTCTCTGATGTACAGTGAGGGCTGGCCGGTGTCCAAAGGATTTCCCACATTCTTTACATGCGTAAGGTCTCTCTCCTGTGTGAGTTCTCTGATGTGCAGTGAGTACTGACTTCTTATGGAAGGTTTTACCACAATCATTGCATTCATGAGGTCTCTCCCTATTGTGAATCCTTTGATGAACAGTGAGGGCTGAATTCTGGCAGAATGATTTCCCAAATTCATTACATTCATAGGGCTTTCCCCCAGTGTGGATTCTCTGATGAATAGTATGGCCTGATTTACGGCAGAAGGATTTCTCACGTTCATCACGTGCATAGGGTTTCTCTCCAGTGTGTACTTTCTGATGTTTAGTGAGATTAGACTTTTTATAGAACGTTTTACCGCATACATCACATTCAAACATTTTCTCTAACTGAATTCTCTGAAGCTGAGTGGGATGTTATTCCCACTGGCAGAAATTATTCCCACTTTGATTACATTTATGCTGTTGCTCCTGGAGATCAGCTCTGTGTTGGTTTCTTACAAAAGGTATTCCCCCATTTGTTACATCTATAGTGATTCTCCCTTACGTGAGTTCTCTCTTGGGCAATGAGAGCTGACTTACCACAGGCCTTCCAATATTTCTTATATTTGTAAGCCATCTCACCCATACGAACCATCCTATGTATAAAGAATATTGCTTCCTTGATGAAGTCTCTCCCTTGTCTGTTACATTCAAAAGGTTGCTGCAGAGTTTGATTCTTCTTCTGATGCCTAGGGTACTCAGCATATCTGAGGGATTTCCCAGTTCTATTACTATCCTCCGGTTTCTCTCCAGCATGCATCTCATCAGGCTCACTAGGGAGAAACGTGTTCTTACACATATTCAACATTTCTGGCTTCATTTCTGAATAGTTACCATCATTTATCATCAGTTTTGAAATATGAATTGGGCTCAAATTAAATGTTTTTCCTAAGTCAGCTGTCCCCTTAGTTGACGTTTCATTGCTGGTGATTACAACTTGCCACAAACGTCTACCGTGATTTTCCTGGCTGGTCTCAATCATGTCATCCACAATCTGGACATCTAAAAGGAGATAAACATAATTACAGGTCATACCTTTGAATCACATATAAGTATTTCCTATTGAATGGTTTGTAAAGGTAAAGAAGTTTCTTTTCATCCTAGCAGGATACGATTCTTTAAAAAATCAGTAACGGGGGACTTCTCTGGTGGCACAATGGTTAAGAATCAGCCTGCCGATGCAGGGGATACAGGTTCAAGGCCTGGTCCTGGAAGATCCCACACGCCGCAGAGCAACTAAGATCCTACATGCTGTGCACCCCAACTACTGAGCCTGTGTTCTAGAGCCTGCGTGCCACAGCTACGAAGCTCACATGCCTAGAGCCCGTGCTCTACAACAAAGAGAAGCCACCACAGTGAGAAGCCCACGCACCACAACGAAGAGTAGCCCCCGCTCGCCACAACTAGAGAAAGCCGGCGCTCAGCAACAAAGACCCAACGCAGCCAAAGATAAATAAATAAATATTTTAAAAAATCAATAATGGGTACTGATTTTATGTGATTTTTCTCCCTAATGAATTAATGTAAGAACCTTCATTGATAGGTTTTCTAATGTCAAATCATTGGGTTTTTTGTTTTTGTTTGGTTTTGCTTAAGTTTTTTTCTTTTCTTTTAAATTCTTTTCAATGAGGAAGTATTAGATGAAAATATTTACTTACTGTCTAAATGTAGATTTCAGCTGACAGCTTTTCATCTACCATTGGTTTTCCATTCATTATCTCTACCTTTCTTCTTATAATTGTGGGTAACTTGTGCTAGCCCTTTTCTAATAGCTCAGCTTTGAAGATGGCATGATTTTCCTGGATAAGTTACTTACAGGATACGGGAGAGGGCCACTTGTCTGTCACCTAAACAAGAATACTGCTTAGAGAGAAGAACTTTACACCTCTGTTTGTTTAGTTTTTACTTCTCCCTGGGGAACACCTATAGGCACCTGTGGGTTTTTCAAAGGCTTAATCTTTTTTTCCATGCTAGACAAGGGAGCTTTCTGCAAATTCTTAACTTAACACTATACCCTTGGCTTCTCAGAACCCTAACAAGTTCATGAAACTCTAATTCATCACTTTGTGAAACTCCTCCCTGCTGGCCTGAAGGATTTAGGTTCTGCAACCCAGCATGTGCCCACCATCTTCGAAAAGCTTTCTCTGGGTGCTTCTGAGACCAACAGCCAAGGCATTTTCACCTCACTTCATGGTGCGAGTGACTCTACTTGATAATTCACTGCTTCTGAAGATATTAACTTTACTGTACTTTACAGTTTCAGCTGTCCCTTAGTTGTATTGAAACTGGAGTCCCATGTATACTTCTCATTCTTTTTTTAAAAAAAAAAACAACAATGATCTTCACAAGAGAAAGTAAAAAAAAATTTAATTTCAAACTCCACTCCCAAAGTATGAAATTCTTGGTTTCACTGGCCTTGGACCCATAGTCTCTAGTTTATCCTCCCGTGTCACAGGCCACCGCTTTCCACGGTGAACAGTTTTCTGGGTCCTTCTCAGCCTCATGGTTTCTGATGTAGTGATTCATGAGACCTGTACCTGGACCACTTCTCTCATGGTCTTAATAGGTCCGTAGGCCACCTCCTCTACTCCTACCAGTCTTGAGTTAATGATTTGCTAATTTGCATCTCCAGCAGTGATGTCCATCTTCTACTCCAGATTTTACATGCATGCATATGTTCCATGTCAAAATGGAATACAGTCATCTCAAACGTAAGCTCTACCAACATAAACACTTAATCTCCCCTAAATGTGCCTTCTTAACACCCTTCTGGAAACACTATACTCTTATTATCCTCTCTCTCATCCTTGTTTAACACTTTTGTGGCTCTGATTTCACTACTAAACATGTACATTTGTTTCATTTTTCTCTTTCAACAAAATATAAGTTCTATATAAAAAGGACATTTCGGGACTTCCCTGGTGGCACAGTGGTTAAGAATCCACCTGCCAATGCAACAGACACGGGTTCGATCCCTGGTCCAGGGAGATCCCACACGCCGCAGAGCAAGTAAGCCCATGTGCCACAGCTACTGAACCTGCACTCTAGAGCCCGTGAGCCACAACTACTGAAGCCTGTGCACCTAGAGTCTGTGCTCCGCAACAAGAGAAGCCATAGCAATGAGAAGCCTGTGCACCGCAACGAAAAGTAGCCCCCGCTCACCACAACTAGAGAAAGCCCATGTGCAGCAACAAAGACCCAATGCAGCCAGAAATAAAAATAAATTAATTTTAAAAAGGACATTTCTTTGATTACTGCTGTTATCCACACATTTACAAAATTTACCAGTGTGTAAAACTTCCCAATTAACATGTTAAAAGAATAAATGAATGTACGACTAAATGCCCAAAAGAAAACAGTCTCTGAGAATGAACAAAAAGGAGGCCTATTGGGACTTCCCTGGTGGTCCAGCGGTTAAGAATCCTTCTTGCAATGCAGGGGACGCCAGTTCAATTCCTGGTCGGGGAACTAAGATCCCACATGCTGTGGGGCAACTAAGCCTGTGCGCCTCACCTAGAGAGAAGCCCGTGCACCACAACAAATCGAAGATCCCACGTGCTGCAACTAAGATGCGACGCAGCCAAAAAATAAATAAATATTTTTAAAAAACCAAAAAAGGCGGCCTACTGAGAATCTAGGGACAGTGACTAACCAAGAAAAAATTCCAAGAGGAGGCAGGTGGGCACCGGTTTTTGGTAAGTCTAAGAAAACATTCAGCAATTAACAAAAAGGGGGAGGTTTACATGTGAGAGCCGTATCTGGAGACTGAATAATGCATGAGTCTGATACATGCAGACTGAAGTCTGTCCCAAGGTATGAACTTGGAGAAAACAACTGGTGAAAAAGAGCTCAGCACGGCCAACATCTGCTGTGCACTTGTCTTCGCAGCCTCCCTGCTCAGTGTGCACTGACTCCCTGCTCAGTGTGCACAGTGACAGTGTGCACTGACACCGGGAAACCCTGGTCTGGGGTTTTTCTTTTACAGTCCATGGTGCTGCTCCTTGCTCCAACTTGATGATCACCTCAGGCCTGGTAATGCAATGCCCTGTTGATGAGAAATACTGTAGGACTTTTGCCAAACTGTTTATGTTTCATGGGCTCTTGAAAAATGCCAACAGCACAGCCTCAAGAGTAGTGCAATGAAGGGCCAATCTGAACCTCTGACTGGAGGGGTGAACACACGTTCTTCCTGGCCCGGAATCTTAAACCTAAGTAGCATTTCATTTCACAAACAACTGTACATTTACCAATGAAGAAAAACGTGCTTGCACTTGGCAGTTACTAGGGGAGTTTTGCTCACCCAGTGACACCAGGCTACTGTAGTTCTCCAGCATGACATCCCTGTATAGGGTCCTCTGAGCAACATCCAGGTCCTGCCACTCCTCCCAGGTGAAGTTCACAGCCACATCCTCAAGTGACACCAACCCCTGTAATGGTACATTTTTCCTCAATTCAAGGCATCAGCCTGGGTCAAAAGAACAGGAAGTCTAGGAATTCATTCTTATGTGTGTGTTTTATCTTACACAGGATATACCATACCATGCTTTGTACTCTATATTGTGGGATAAGGAGAAATCATCATAGAAATACCCTACGTCTGTGTTAATTTAGTAGTTCTTCAAAGTACCATCATAGTTTCCCTTATAAATCTGGAATGGTCCTCATTGCCAAAGATACAAGGAACATATGAGCTGGTATGGAGACATAAGTACAAACACTTACCTGGAATAATGTGTTAGATGAACCAGGTTACACACATATTTAAGGTAGCCTGGGGTATCAAGGGAGAAAAAGAATAGTTGTACTTTGTACTGTCAGGTTGCACTTCACTGAAGAGCTAAACATGTCAGCTGTTCAGTGTGAACCACATGTTCTCATGAATATGAGGCAAGAGCAGAAGTCAAGCTGAGAGGCATAAAGAACAGATGCCACTTTAACAGAAGTACAAGCAGCACCACATCCAGGTGGGTGCTCCTGGGCTGAGATAAGAGATAAAGACAGTAAAGGTATTCAAGGAACTGATTATAAAGTTACCCTGCATTTAAATATATGACCTAACTCCATCAATAAAAAACCTTACGTGCTCACCATTTTTTTAAAAAAGTATGTACACATGCATCCTAGAATTTTCTTATTACCTAAGGAATTGCTTATGTCTACCCAAGAGTGAACATGACCCACTTCCTAAACAACAGGGAGTGAATAATGAGGGGCTGCTAACGAGAGGTAAGCTACATAACCAGATGTGCCCTTTAACAGTCATCATCCAGCAGGAGAATGGAGAAGGGCTTAAGGGAGAATCAGAGGAGAAAAAACCAGAGGGAGAAATGACCAACTATACTAGGTAACAGAGGTAACAGAGGAAGATGAATACGGAACAGGGGACTAATTCCAAAACAGAAAAAAAGAAAAAGAATTTGGTACTCATTTGCTCTGAGAAGGTGAAGGGAAAGCTTTACTACCAGGCTGTCTGCACAACAAGCTGGTAGATACTAGCGCTATAAACTGATATTGGGATAAGGACAAAGAATAGGATTTGCAGAACAGACACAGATCTTGGACACAGCATGTTTGAAGTTTGAAATTTCTGTGGTCAAATATGTGAAGATGTGCAACTGGCAAATGGATATATGCTCTTGAGCTCAGGAGAGAGATACAAGATGAAGAAAAGGATTTAGGAAACAGCAATATTTTAGTGGTAGCTGAAGCCATCAGAGTGAATAAAATTGCTCAAAGAGAACCTAAGAGATTGAAAGGAGAAAATGAACAGGTATGGTGTTTTAGGAAACACTGATATTTACTGAGATTACTGAGAAAGAAAAACAGACCATGACAATGGAGAAGAAATTTTTAATTATTCTAGGAATAGAGAAAGCCTCAATATTAAGAAATCTATTAATACAATTCATCATATTTGTAGTTCAGTGGAGAAAATTCTAGATGCTAATAAGTAGACATCTATAAAAATACCCTCTCATTTGTAATAAAAAAACTTAAAAGAGGATTCACGGGATTTTTCCTTAACATGATAAACATGTATGTCTTAGCCACAAGTGAAAGCCAGCATCACACTTATGGGGAAACATGCAGAGCAAGGATGCTTCATCACCATAGTTACTAACACTGTACTAGTAGTGTCAGTCAACACAATTAAAGAGAGAAAAACAGCACTGAAAGTGATGATGGTTTCCATATAATTCATACTTGGGAAGCTGAAGAGAATCACATGACATCCAAGTACATCCAAGTACTCCACATAGGAAGACTTAATAAGTTAGTAGCTTGTATGACTAATATAAGGCTTTTATATAAACCTTCATATACATGATACTCACACAACCACAATAACAAGAAGACAAAACACCTAGCAATACATTTAACAAAATAATGTACAAAATTTATGAGGCGGGGAAAAAACCCTGAAGGATACAAAAAGGAACTAAACAAATGAAAAGACACACCATGTTCACGGATGTGAATGAGTAGTACACATCATGGTAAGCTGATTTAAAAGTTCATGTGGAAAATTAAGAATAAACATGTGGTAGGTTATATTTCTGTCCAGCTAAATTCAGTGCCATAGACTGGGTGGCTTAAACAACAGAAAACTCTTTTCTTACAATTCTAGAGGCAGGGAAGTCTAAGATCAAGGTGCCAGCCAATTCATTTCCTGGTAAGATCTCCATTCCTAGCTTGCAGATGGCTGTGTTTCTGCTGAGTCCATATATGGCAGGGAGGGAGGGAGAAGGAAGGAAAAGATCTCTCTCTTCCTTTTCTTATAGGGCCACTAATTCTATTGGAGTAACGGCCCCACCCTACGACCTCATTTAAACTTGATTAAATGCATTGGGAGTTAAGGCTACAGCATATATATTTGGGGGGAATATAATTCAGTTCATAGCACTCCTTGCAGTGCCTTTCTCTGTAAAAGGATGTATATATCGCCTTGCGCTGGAACTCACATATAAACAGATTTGTAATTCCCCACCTGTCTTGCTTTGACCGATGACATGTGAATGGAAGCATTACTCCTAAACAGAACCTATTTAAGAGTCACACAATGATCACCGTATTTCCCCTTTACCATGTTCATCCTCAGCAATATGACAGAAAGAAATACTCCTCTGTCTGGGATGCTGCATGATGCTGAAAGGAACAAAACTAAAGCTGACCCATGAAGGACAGGTAATAGCACTGAGAAAGAAACCTTTCTTCCTGACCGAACTGGTAACTGAACTGGCACCAAACCAAACAGAAACAAACACCAACAATGGCAACAAGTAGCGCAAAGAAACTGTGAGGATGGTGTTATAATGGACCATGGTGTTACTTAAGATAACTGGTAGTTATATACTTACTGTTACTTAAGCCACATGAGTCATACTTCTTAAATCAAATAATGTTTACCTCATGGACTTAAAATCTTAGAAAAAGAGGCAGGAAATCAAAATGTGAGTAGTAAATCTCAACTACTAGTCACCGCTTCTGATAAAGCAATATAGGAAAATGATGAGCTAAGGGGAGGGGAAAAAAAACAGATTGCAAGGAGGGATGAAAGAAAACAAGCAGAAGCTAGAAATTTGGGGTCTTGTAGAGTAGGAAAACTCTCAAAACATTTCTTTAGCTTTTACTGTGTCAAGGCAGAAAAAGTTGCCTCTTTCAGTTCTTACAGAAAAAAATACAATGAGAAATACTTTAGGAATCAAAAGTAATTATACTGAACTGTATGGCAAGTAACAAATGAAGAATATAACTATGACAGTCACTGTTAAAACTTAAGAATGGCTTGAGCTGGCCCACAATAAATCCCTTCTGCTGCACAAAATGGCAAAGACTAAGGATGAAATACTTAAGAATAAAACAAAAACTTACAGTCTAAAAAATATATAGATACATGAATACCAAAAAAAAAGAAAGGTATGTCTCAAAAAGCTCAAACTGGCTGAAATCAAAGATATATAAACCCAACTATATTTTTTATGGTTGTACTGTCAAAAACCAACCAAACTGAACTAAAAAGTACGGACAGTTTAAGATTTAAAGAGGCTGCTTGAGACTATCGACAAGAGGCATATCAAAAAAAGCAGCCCAGCCACTGAGGAAGGCATATTTATTTTTTATTAGTTTTTAATTTTATACCTAATTTTACATTATTCCACTTTTATTGAAGTATAATTGACAATTAAAATTATATATATTTAAAGTGTATAACCTGCTGATTTGATAAATGTATGCATTATGACCTGATTACTACAATCAAGTTACTTAACACACCCATCACCTCACCGTTACCCTCTTTGTGTGTATGTGTGAGAACACGTAAGATCAATTCTCATGGCAAATTGCAACTAAACAATAAATTATAAACTATGGTCTTATAGTCACCATATTGTACATTAGTTCCTCATAATTTATTCATCTTATAATTAGAAGTTTGTACCCTTTCACCAACCTTTACCATTTCCCCCGTCCCGACAACCACCATTCGAATGTTTTCATGAACTCGACTTTTTAAATCTTCCCTTCCACAGTTAAGTGATACCACAAAGTAGCCTCTCACTGTCTGGCTTATCTCGCTTAGCATAATGCCCTCAGGTTCATCTATGTTGCTGCAAATGGCAGAATCTTTCTTTTTAATGGATAAATAACATTCCCATAGATATCCATACCACATTTGCTTTATCCATTCATCTGATGACTGACACTTAGGTTATTTCTGTATCTTGGCTGTTGTAACACTGCAAGGAACACGGGTGTTAAGATACTTCTTTGATATACTGATTTCTTTTCCATCAGAAATATTCCCAGAAGCAGATTTCCTGGATCACACAGTAGTTCTATTTTTAAGGTTTCTTATTGTTTCTTTCTTCCTATCTATCTATCTATCATCTATTTGGCTGTGCTGGGTCTTAGTTGCAGCACGCGGGATCTTTGTTGCCGTGTGCGGGATCTTCACTGTGGCGTGCGGGATCTTTAGTTGTGGCATGTGGGATCTAGTTCCCTGACCAGGGATTGAACCTGGGCCCCCTGCATTGAGAGCACGGAGTATGAGCCACTGGGCCACTAAGGAAGTCCCTATTTTTAAGTTTTGAGAAAACCTCATATTGTCTTCTAAAATGGCTGTATAAATTCCCACCCTAGCGTAAAAGGTTTCCTTTTAACTACATCCTCACCAACACTTGTGATCTCTTGTCTTTTGGATACTAGCATTAAACAGGGGTGAGGTGATATCTCATTGTGGTTTTGATTTGCATTTTCCCAATGATTACTGACATTGAGCACCTTTTCATGTACATGTTGGCCATCTGTATGTTTTCTTTGGAAAAATGTTTATTCAGGTCCTTTGCCCATTCTTGACTTGGTTATTTTTTCCTATGAGTTGTAATAAATTCCTTATATTTTGGATATTAACCTCTTATCATATGACTTGCAAATTTTTCTCATCTCACGGGTTCCCTTCTCATTTGGTTGAGTGCTTTCTTTGCAGTACAAAAGCTTTTTAGTGTGATGTAGTCCTACTTGTTTATTTTTGCTTTTGTTTCTCGTGCATCTGGTGCCATATATTGCCAAGTCTCATGTAGAAGCTTTTTCTGTTAGGAGTTTTACGGTTTCAGGCTTTACATATAAGCCCTGAAGTGTCTTGACTGATACAAGTATCTTTGTTTAACCTGATAGCTTTGGGTCACACAGATACCCTATGCTAAAAATGTGATTAATAGTGGGAGGCCTTGTTATCAGCACATTTTATGAGCTCAGTCTATGGAGGGACTAGAGACTAAGGTCAGCCACACAGATGGTCAGCCAGGTCTACATGACAGAGCCCCAGTGCAAGCTGGATATCAAGGCTCAAGTAAGCTTCCCTATTTCTCCACATTCCACGCACACTGTCAAACCCTGTTGCTGCGAGAAAAAGGCACCGTCCACGTGGCTCCACTGGCAGGTTTTTGGAACCCTGCACATGAAGACTCGTGGACCCTGCTTTATGTGCCTGATCCCTTAACTGATTTTAATCTGCATCCTTTCACTGTACAAAACCATAAACATGAGTACAACAGCTCTTTTTTTAAATTTATTTACTCATTTATTTAACTTTTGGCTGCACTGGGTCTTCGCTGCTGCACGGGGGTTTTCTCTAGTTGCTGAGAGCGGGGGCTACTCTTTGTTGCGGTGCACGGGCTTCTCATTGCAGTGGCTTCTCTTGTTGCGGAGCACAGGCTTCAGTAGTTGTGGCTCGTGGGCTCTGGAGCACAGGCTCAGTAGTTGTGGCGCATGGGCTTAGTTGCTCGGCGGCATGTGGGATCTTCCCGGGCCAGGGCTCGAACCCATGTCCCCCGCATCGGCAGGTGGACTCTTAACCACTGCGCCACCAGGGAAGCCCACAACGGCTTTTCTGAGTTCCGTTGAGTCCTGCTAGTGAATTACTGAACCTGAGGGTGATCATGGGGATGGTAACGGGCATGAGGGCGCTCTGGGGACCAGACTTTGTACAAGCAAGAAACATCAGGTAACTAACTAGAACAAGGACCACGATAATCAAATTGCCTAAAATCTGAAGAAAAATGTATCAGATAGAAATCTGGGTATATATAAAGGAATAAAGAGCACTCAAAATGGTAAATATATTAATAAATATATAATATATATTGTATTATGTAATATATGTTTTATAATATATTATGATATAATATTATATTATTTTTATGTTCAAACTCCTTTAAAGGTAATTGACCATATGAAGCAAAATAAGAATGCATGTGGGGGACTTCCCTAGTGGCGCAGTACTTAAAAATCTGCCTGCCAGTCAGGGGACACAGGTTCGATCCCTGGTCCGGGAAGATCCCACATGCCATGGAACAACTAAGCCCATGCACCACAACTACTGAGCCTGTGCTCTAGAGCCCGTAAGCCACAACTACTGAGCTCACAGACCACAACTACTGAAGCCTGCATGCCCTAGGGCCTGTGTGCTGCAACTACTGAGCCCATGTGCTGCAACTACTGAAGCCCGTGCACCTAGAGCCCAGGCTCTGCAACAAGAGAAGCCACTGTACTGAGAAGCCTGTGCACCACAATGAAGGGTAGACCCCGCTCACTGCAACTAGAGAAAGCCGGTGCGCAGCAACGAAGACCCAACGCAGCCAAAACAAAAGAATGCATGTGGGAGTAAAAGGTATGCCAACGATATCACAGAAGCTGGGAGGAGAAAACTTTTGAAGTGTACTGTTTTAAGGTTCTTATATAAATGGTATCTTATTTGAAAGTAGACTAGGATAAATTAAAGATGAACAGCACAGACCTTACAGTAACTGCGTAAAAAGGTGTAATAAGCCAACGAACGAGCTCACAGGCCACACAACAATAGGCAGTAGCCACATCTGACCTGTGTGCCGTAATTTACTGCCCCTTACCTTGGATGAATTATTCCCATGGAAGAAAGAACTGAGTTGGGATAGTAATAAGATTGGGAGACTTAAGAGAGCTGACCAATAGTCCAGTGGAGAGAAAATGGCCCTATGATAAAGACAGGCCAGATAAACTAGTGAAGATAGATTTAAAAATATAAACATCATAAATGTAGCATGGCTTGTATGTTAATGGCAAAGTAGCTTGACCAGACTAACAATGTGCAGAAAACTATTATAAAAGCTGGACAAAATTTATAACACAATCACCTAAAGGCACTGGAGAACAACTAAAAGTAGGCAGAAACTAGATTTGAATAATCCATTAAAGGACAAACTACTTTGCAAGTTTATGGCATTTTACCAGAGGGCAATCTTCACTCTGCAAATAGATCAAGAAACTGAAAGCTGGAGCTTTACTGGCTTAGGTGTCAGAGGGCATAGTTCAGGGCTGCCAACAAAACTGGAAAACTCAGTGGGGGTTGGGGGGTAGCCCTCGGAGAGAAGCAGCAAAAGAACATGATGTACCAAATTTCCACACAAAACCAACCACAGTTGTTGGCTGACTGCTAAACTACACATATGTGGAAGACCTCAGAGGGCCCAACAAGAAAGCAGCCTCTCAAAGCTGAAGGAAATGAATGAAGAGTCAGCTGCTGGTCACTATAAGAAATGAAGTTTAGAATTTGAATCCAGCCAAGTTAACTGCCTTGTAGAACAAAATCACTCTTCAGAGAAATGTAACAGGATCCAAAAACTCTTGCAACATATGATTTACAATGTTTAGTACATAATTCAGAATCTCAACACATGTAAAGTAAGAGGAAAATGTTACTCATATTCAAGAAGAAAAACAAAAAACGACCATAAACAATCACTAGAAACTAATCCCAAGGTATCCCGGATGCTGCACGTAGCAGAAACATAGTTAACCCATCCATAAATGCATTCAAGTACTTAAAGGAAGATAAAAAATAATGTATTGGCGGGGGGGAGGGGCAATATCAGTACAGAAAAACAAACTAGAAAAACAATTCAATGGAAATTGCAGAGCTACATACTACAGTAACAAAAATGAAAAACTTTCTGATGAGCTGAACGTCGCATTGGAAACAGCAAAAGAAAGCCAATGAACTTAAAGATAGATCAGTAGATATTTTCTTATCTTTTTGAGAGAAAAAAATGAAGAAAAATGAAAAGAGGCTAAGAAACAATTTAGAAAACAGTCTAACATATGTGACTGTAGCACCAGCCAGAAAGGAGGGAGAAAGAATGGAACATAATATGTATTTTTAGAAACAGTGGCTAAAACCTTCCCAAATTTTGTGAAAGACACGAATTTACAGACTGAAGCAGCTCAATGACCCATGATCAGCTTAGATTCAAAGAAAACTACTCTAGGGACTTCCCTGTGGCACAGTGGTTAAGAATCCGCCTGCCAACGCAGGGGACATGGGTTCGAGCCCTGGTCCAGGAAGATGCCACATGCCGCAGAGCAACTAAGCCCGTGCGCCACAACTACTGAGTCCGTGTGCCACAACTACTGAAGTCTACGCGCCTAGAGCCCGTGCTCCACAACAAGAGAAGCTGCTGCAATGAGAAGCCCGCGCACAACGAAGAGCAGCCCCCACTCGCCGCAACTAGAGAAAGCCCACGCGCAGCAACAAAGACCCAACGCAGCCAAAAATAAATTAATTAATTTATAAAAAAAGAAAAGAAAACTACTCTAGGCACACCAGTCACACTGCCAGTATCCAAAGGTAAAGAGAAGATCTCGAAAGCAGCCAAAGGAAAAGATCCCACTCAGGTACATCTGCACATGAATGATAGATGACTTCTTATCAGAAACCGTGGGGAACGCCTTTATTACCCTGAATGGAAACATCCTTCAAGTTGTAATTCTACCCAGTGAAACTATGCTAAAAATAAAGATGAAATAAAGACATTTTCAGATAAAGATAAACTAAGCTAATTCATCATCAGAAGATAGCACTAAAAATGATAACGGACATTCTCCAGGAGGAAAGAAAAAGATACCAGATGTTAACCTGAATCCACAGGAAAGAATCAGGATCACTGGAAATGGTAAATATAAAAGATTTTATTTTTATATATATATATATATATATATATTTCTTCTCTTAATTCCTTTAAAATAGATATGATTGTTTAAAGAAAAATTATAATAACATACAGGAGACTCATAATGTATGTAGACTCAATATGTAAATACACATGTATAAAAACAAAAGTACAAATGATAGGGGTTGTAAATGGAATACTACTACTCAAAGGTCTCTACATTTTATGTGAAGTAATGCACTGCTCCTCTAGTATATTCTGGTAAGGACTCATACCGTAAGCCTTACAGTAACCAATAAAAAAGCCGTGGAATGAAGTGCAGTGTATTAATTTGACAGGCTGCCATAGCAAAGTAGCAAAATGGTAGAGCCACTCTAGAAGACAGTTTGGTGCTGTCTTCAAAATTAAACACACACTTTCAACACATGATCCAGCAAGTGCGCTTCTGGAATTTATCCAAAGGAACTGAAAACGTATGTCCACATAAAACCAGTACACGGATGTTTGCAATAGCTTCATTCATCAACTGCCAAACTTGGAAGCAACCAAAATGTCCTTCCGTAAATGAGTGGATAAACTGTGGTACAACCAGGAAATGTAATATTACTCAGTGCTAAAAATAAATGAGCTATCAAGCCATGAAAAGACACAGAGGAAACTTAAAAGCATGTTAACAAGTGAAAGAAGCCAATCTAAAAAACCTACCTAACGTGGTTCTAACTATATGACATTCTCTAATAGGCAAAACTATGCAGACAGGAAAAATACCCGTGGTTGCCAAGGGCTACGGACTACAGAAGGATATGAACAGAAGGAGCGCAGAGGATTCTCAGGGCAATAAAACCACTCTGCATGACTATAATGGTGAATACGTATCATTACACATTTGTCCAAACCCATAAAAAGTGCAGTACCAAGAGCGAATTATAATGTAAACCGAGGACTTTGGGTAATAATGATATGTCTGTGTAGGTTCATGAATTGTAACAAATGAATACCTGATACTGATAATGGGGAGGCAGCGCCTGGGGGCAGAGAGTACACTGGAAATCACTGTATCTTCTGCTCAATTTTGCTGGGAATCTAAAACTGCTATAAAAAAATAAAAGTCTATTTAAAAAATGTGCAAAAAGGATAAACAAATGGCCCATACACACATAAAAACATGCTCAACATTGCTAGTCATTAGAGAAAAGCAAATCAAAAGCACCGTGAGACACCATCTTATGCCCAATAGGATGGCTACTATGTAAAAAACAAAACAAAACAGGAAAGAACAAGCGTTGGCAAGAATATGAAGAAACTGGAAACCTTGTGCACGGCTGGTGGGAATGTAAAATAGTGCAGCCACCACGGAAGACAGCACGGTGATTCCTGAAAAAATTAAATACAGAATTACAACGCGATCCTACAACTTTACTTCTGGGTGTATAAGAAACAAAGTAAAAGTGGGAACTAGAAAAGATACGTCTACACACATGGTCATAACAGCATTATCCTTTATAGCCTGAAGGTCGAAGTAACCCATAAAACCATTGATGGATTAATGGATAAGTAAAACGTGGGCATACATACAATGGTAATATTATTGAGACTTCATAAGGAAGTGAATTTTACCATGCTACGATACGGATAAACCTTGAAGACACTACACTAGGTGAAATACGTCAGTCACTTAAGGACAGGCACTGCATGATTCCACTTACATGAGGTTCTCAGAGTCATCAACTTCATAGACACAGAGATTAGAGTGGTTGCTGCCAGGGGCTGGGGGAGGGGAGAATAGAGAGTTAGGGTTTAATGAGTAAAGTTTTTTTTTGTTTGTTTTTGGCTGCGTTGGGTCTTCAGTGCTGCGTGCGGGCTTTCTCTAGTTGCGGTGAGTGGTAGCTACTCTCTGCTGCGGTGCACGGGCTTCTCACTGCAGTGGCTTCTCTTGTTGCAGAGCACGGGAGAAGGTGCTCAGGCCTCAGTAGTTGCAGCATGCGGGCTTCAGTAGTTACAGCGCATCGGCTTAGTTGCTCCGTGGCATGTGGGATCTTCCTGGACAAGGGATTGAACCTGTGTTCCCTGCATTGGCAGGCAGATTCTTAACCACTGCGCCACCAGGGAAGTCCCGAGTAAAGTTTTATCTGGGGAGGATGAATCTGGATATTCTTAGTGGTGATGATTACACAACAGTGTGAATAAACTAAATATACCACGAGTACTGAATTGTACTCTTAAAAATGGTGAAATTGCCGACATTAGCTTATGTATATTTTATCACAATAAAAGAATTAACCAACAATTAGGAGAGTTCTGCTCCATAGTCATAGTTACGAATAACGCACACGTGCACTTCTCCCTATTCATTTTTAAGTGATTAACTGAAATAGCAGAAGAATTAAATAGTCTTTAACAGGGTTTGCAAAAAGGTCATTTTGGAACTAGCAATACGCAACTATATCATAATAAAAGCGACAGAATCACTGACAAGTTTATATAAATGGAAGCTAAAAATTACAAAAGTCTGTAACCCTTGTTTTTAGACTTTGTGTAACTTTGTCCTGACCCTTGTTCAAAATAACTCTGAATAACTCCTGAATTCTTTCTCTCACTGGACTCCTAAGGCTGTCACCACACATGCTGGCCAGTAGCACAGCTCGAGGGGAATCTAACCAGATCACAGCAAACACATCCTTCAGGTTTTGCCAAGGATGACAATTCCAACGTAAAAAAGAAAGTTACTGCGTTTGTTGGTGAGCAACAGTGCAGACATCAGACGAAATTAAAGGCACAAACAGAAGTAGCAGGACTTTACCTTAGATGAGATTAAAGCTGAGAGAGAGGGAGGGGTCCAGGAGAAATCCCATTTTGGTGGTTTGACGCACTGGCTCCATGAAAGTAGCATCATATGTACGGGAAGAAAGAAGAATGTGGTTTTCATTTTGGATTTGTTGAGCTTGTGATACCTTCTGGATAGCGACAAGAAAGCATTCAACAAGGAGCTGAACCTACGGTCTAAAGGTAGGGAAGAGGTCCAAGCTGGAGAGAAACAGGACTGTCAAATCACAGAGGGCCAAACAGGTCAAGGAGAACTGCAGCGTGTGAAGAATGGGGCCCAGGTTTGAACACCTGGATGAGCAACGCTCAGGAGCAGAAGAAAAAGACAGAAGAATTCGGGAATAAACCATCAGAGAGGCCACAACAGAAGCTAATGGCCGAGAATTTCCAGGAGATCATGGACAGTAGCTTCAATATGGCAGAAGGTTCAAGTAAGGCAAAGACTACAACATATTCATTGAACCTAACTATAATTTAGGCTACTGGCGAGCTTGAGAAGAAATGAATTAAGACCATGTTGAGTAGGTTAAGCTGCAAAAGAGCAGTGGAAACATTTGCCAGAAAATATAGCCTTGTACAGTCTGCTATACAACCTGCATGCATTGACTAGCGGAGAGAAATGAGTTACTTAACGGACCTGCAGTCAATTCAATCCTCTAGACATTCCACGTTTTATCCATGCATCAAGTAGGGCCTTCCAAAAGCTGTCTGGGACCACACTCTTTTAGCAACTCCAGAAAAACCTTATTAAGCAAGTTCTGCTTCAGCACTAGGTAAGTGTCACCATTGCAGAATGCATGAAGTGTTTATTTCCAGACGGGCAGTGAAACACTGTCCACTCCATCATCTATGTGACCAGTTAAGCCACTGTTCAGACATCTGTGCATGCAAGTTCTCATGTCTCAAAGGAATACAGCATGCTTTCTTCTAAGGGTCCATTCTGATCAGAGAACAGGTGTATCTGTGTTTTTGCCATTGCACTCACCTTGGACCACTCTAAGGTCATATTACCTGCCTATATCCACATGCCACCTTTACCTTTTTTATGTATATTGCCCTGAAGCTGAATCTTACTTAGTTTTACTTTTCCATTTTACTTTAAGGACCCTCATAAAGCTCATATAGTAAAATAGAAAACAAGCTGAGGAAAAAAAACAACTCACCAGAGATGTATTCATTTCCTGCTGTTCTTAGAAACACACAGAGGACTCTGGAAATAGAGCTGCGAGAGAAGGTGAATGGAGGGGCATCAATTTAAATTTTTAAAAATGCTTATTTAAACAATGGCTGCTTCTCCGCATTTATTTCCCTGTGAAGTTCCCTACAACTGATGTGGGCTCTGCCATTTGACTTGCTTTGGTTAAAAGGGCATAGGATACAGCAGAAACTAACACAACACTGTAAAGCAATTATATTCCGAAAAAGATATTAAAAAAAAATAAGGACATATGATGCAAACACAGATGAAAAGCACTTTTCCACTACAGCTTGCCTTCTGGGGCTAGCCTGTTAGGGACATGTGGTTTAGCCAACAGCCAGCACAAACCACCAGAAAAGTAAATGAAGTCATCTTAAATCAAACAGCCTCAGTCAGGGCATCAGATGACTACAGCTTCATTTGTGAACCAGACAACACGAACATAGGAACTGACCAACTAAACCCAGCCCCAAAATGCTGAACCACAGACCTAGAGATTGTCACACTGAGTGAAGTAAGTCAGACAAAGACAAACATCATATGATATTGCTCATATATGGAATCTAAAAAAAATGGTACAAATGAACCTATTTACAATACAGAAATAGAGTCCCAGATGTAGAAAACAAACTTATGGTTACCGAGGGGAAAAGGACAGGGGGAGGAATAAATTGGGAGATTGGGATTGACATATACATACTACTATATATAAAAGAGATAACTAATAAGAACCTACTGACAGCACAGGGAACTCTACTCAATACTCTGTAATGACCTATATGGGAATAGAATCTAAAAAAGAGTGGACATATGTATAACTGATTCACTCTGCTGTACAACAGAGACTAACACAACATTGTAAATTAACTATGCGTCAATAAAATTTTAAAAAGTAAAAACAAAACAAAAATTTAAAAAAACCCAAAATGCTAAACTTTGAGCACATTTTTTTTTAATATACTTATTTATTTATTTATTTTGGGCCACGTTGGGTCTTTGTTGCTGCGCGCGGGCTTTCTCTAGTTGCGGTGAGCAGGGGCTACGCTTCGTTGCAGTGCGTGGGCTTCTCATTGCGGTGACTTCTCTTTGTTGTGAGGCACGGGCTCTAGGCGCACGGGCTTCAGTAGTTGTGACACGTGGGCTCAGTAGTTGTGGCTCACAGGCTCTAGAGCACAGGCTCAGTAGTTGTGGCGCACGGGCTTAGCTGCTCCATGGCATGTGGGATCTTCCCAGACCAGGGCTCAAATCTGTGTCGCCTGCACTGTTAGGCGGATTCTCAACCACTGTGCCACCAGGGAAGCCCCCAATGTTTTTTTATTATTTTTTATTTTTTAAGTCAGTAAATTTGGGTTGGTTCATTACTGAGCAAATGCTAAATGATATGTCTAAGTCCCCAAACTCAATGTTTTTAACAAAATTACGTGGGGAAAAAAGTCTTACATTACATGCTGAAAAACAACCAATAGAACTTCACAACACATGCAGAACTTCTGAAAGGAAAACAAATGTCACCTGGATGGACCTCAGTAAGGTTGTTGCACTAAGAGACCACGTGAATTTTAAAAAGCAATTGTGTGCAGACCAGAAAACTATATTTTAACTTTTTTACACCATAACATGAGCCTGTTAATTTTATGGGGGCATATGCTGTGTTTTATTTACATTTTTAAAAAATCAGTTTGGAGCCAATTAGAGTGAAGTGTGATTCACTCTAATTTTCCCATTTTAAACAGTGGAAAATAGGCTTCTGTTATTGTGCTGTGGAATTTATGATTATCAAGCACAGATTTCTGATGTTAAGTGGGAAACACTTGTATTATGAGTCCCCGGAGCTCACTTAGTCCACAGAAAGAATTAGGGAAAATAAGACAGGCATGTTTAAGACAAGGTCTTCTAAAACTTATTTGTTCTTAAGTTGACTGCATTTCTCAAAAATGGTGTCAAAAGTAAACGTGTTTGACTTAATGGTGGCAGAGTGGATAATATTATCCAAAAGTCAAGATGCCTGATGTATACAAAAAATCACGTGAGCCTGGCACATCACCCATGTCCTCAAATCCTTTTTCCTCTCCTCCACCCACACCCCGCTCACTCCCCAGTCTTTCTCATAAGGCAGACATACCCTGACAAACCCTTCCTGAACTAACAGAAAGAACTGCTGGGAAGAGCAAGCACCAGCATACCTCCAGATACCAAACTTGACGGTATAATAGGCTTGAGAGAGCTCAGATAACAGAAACAGTGGGAGCAGAATGAAGGAATGGGAATATTTAGGGAGCACCATAGACAGATTCTCTCAGCTGTGACAGGTTATCCCTCCACCCCAGACCACACCCTCGGGACCTCTCCAAGAAGTAACGTTTCTTTTGGCCTCTGCCTACCCGCCTCAGCCTAGCTCAGGTCTCCTGAAAGTCCACTCGGACCTCCCATTATCACCCAGTCTTTGACAACTTCGGGAGGAAGCAGTGTCACCCATATCTCGTTCACTCTGCGCAGACGCATCAGTAATTGCTTGGCCACGCAGAGCCAGAATCTCCTCCTTTCTGTGATTCTTCCGCCTCTGCTCTGAAGCGCTAATAAGCGGGTTCAGGTTTCAGGGGTTGTCCTTCGTTCACAGGGCGCCTCCCCTCCATGCTTCATAATAACTACCTTGTTCCAAAGAAAAGGGGTCAGTCATTCAGAGCGCAACGATCCCCCCGGCACTCACGGTCCCTAGAAACTAGGTCTTGTGAAAACTGTAAACGAAACCTGGTGCTCAGCAGGCTACACAGCGCAGGAGGGGACCTGACCCCTCACCTGCTGAAAAGACTCCGAGAGACCCCAGTAACAACTACCACACAGTAAGACTCCTCATGCACTTCACACTGATTTCCCCGGGAATCGGGGGCAACTCGCTAGTCCTTAAGGCGCTCGCGTCACAGGTGAGCAAACCGAATGTCACAGAGGTTAATGACATCGCCCGGGAGGCTTGCTTCGGCGGCACAGCTGGACAGTGCACGCAGCCCGCAGCCCACCCACGCTCGCTCGCGTGGTCTGCAGACCCGCCCCGGCCTCACAGTCACCTTGGACTCCACCCCCAGGTCGCGAAGCCTCCGGAGGCGGGCGCCCGGCTGCCCGCAGTGCGCCGTCTTCTGACCAAGCAACACTCGAAGCACGGCCCGAGCCGGCCCTTTCCAGCCCTGGACCAGCGGGTCCTAAGGCCACAATCGCCTCCCGGGCCCTGCCCAGGGTGCGGCTCGCGCCTGCGCCTCAGGCCGCGCCGCTCACACCCGCCGACCTTTACGCTCCCACCGAGTGGAGCAGCGTCCCCACCCCGCCCTGCGTCCCCGCGCCGCGGCCGCCTTCCACCCTTGCACCCACCTTCAGGGTCCCAGAAGGACAGCCAGCGCGCGGGCGCAGCTGCCGTAGCGCGCTGGGGCCCCGACGTTCCGGACGGAAGAGGGTGAGGTGGGCGGGGCCGCACACGCGCAGGAGAAACCCGTAAGACTCCATCCCAGAGGCTCCCGCGGGAACGCGTCCTTGCGTGGGGAGAGTGCGTGTCCCACACGCGTCTCCGTCCGTCGGCGCCGTCGGGGGACGTTTTGTGTATCGAGGGGTAATGGGTCTTGCTGCCCTGAGCCCCGGATGTGATGGATGAGACTGTGTCTCGACCCACGTGCAACCACGTGGAATTCTGGTTTGTTATTAAGTCCTAGTTTAAGAAACTGAAAGAGATGTTGTGAGACGAATGGGTAAATTCTTATGGGGGCCGAGAATCCGATGATACTATAAGTTAGCTTTAATGTTTTTGTTAACTATAATGGCATTGCGGTTATGGATCCCACGTCCTTTTTTTTTTTTTAACAGTTGCATACTACCGCATGAATCGTGAAATATCACAATGTCTGTCCTTATTAAAGTACGTAAACCAATATTGCAACTGTTGTGACTTTGTTAAATTAACAGTTTAAATGTATATCCTGTGTGCGCGATATTGTTGAACCACTGTCAACAAAGACCACGAGGAAACGTGAAATAGAAAATTTTATTACACGTAGGTCTATGCGTGCCTGTATGTGCCACAAGAGGAGTTCAAGGCAGGCGGTGTGGATGGGAAAGGGACAGGGCATGCTGCTTGGGAGGCTCTGGGACATTGCAGTGGCCGCAACGTGACAGAGCGATAGGAGTCCTGTAACTCTTTGTTCCGGCAATGCTGGCCCTTTGAGTTTATCTTGTTTTTTGTCCTTGGAGCGCCACATTTCCCCCTCTCTTTATTTATAGGGCCAATCCTTTGGCCCTGTTGGACACCCTGCTCATGTCTACCTGTCTGCCTAGCTCCTTCTCAGGCGTTCCAGAACGCTTTTTGTTAGGAGAAGAGGCAGGGACGTCGTAGGGGCCCTGGGTTCCTGATGCCTGCTCTCTGTCAGAGTATTCCTAGAGAGGGGGTGGGGGCTCCATGGGATGTGACGGAGGCTTGTTCAAGTGTTGTCTGGGTGTTGACTGGCCTGTATTCTTGTCACCTTACCATCTGGAGGTTCATTGGTTGTATTCTAGAAGAGACAAACTTAACAAGGAAGTTAAAAATGCATGGCCCGAAGATCAGTAGAAGTAGGAAGGCTGCTATAGGACCTAGAAGAGGAGTTAGCCAAGAGAACCAGGACCAGATATTAGTCTTGAGATCCCACCAGTCGAATCCCTCTGAGGCTCCCTTCATATAAAACCCTTTAGCTCTTTCGATAATATTCCGAAGTTTAGTTTGAATTTTGCCCAATTGGTTGACCAAAAAAAACAGCAATTCTCCTTTAACATTGCACAGGTCCCACCTTGTTTAACCATTGGTAAGTATAAAGCTCTCCTATTCTGTAAAACCACTCCTGCTAGAGAATTTATTTGTTCTTGTAGAGTGTTAATTTGAGCTGCCGGGTAGGCAGTCTGTTGTGTAAGTTCAAGAAAGAGCTGTCGGGCAGTGAAAATAAAGTTTAAAAGTCCAGATGAGCCTCTTTCTATCCCAACAATAATCTCTAGGACTGATATTACAGTGAGAGGTGCCCGCTTTTGTTTACGTGATTGAGAGTATAAGGGAAGTGGGGTGCTGTCATTTATAAGGATAAGATTAGGAATAATGTATGCAAGGGTACAGGTCCCCCGTCCAGTTGGCTGGAAGGCATAAATAGGCATTGGGTCCGCAAAGGAAACAGGTGCGATTTGTAGGGGCTAGGCAGACGTCTAAGGTGATGTTGAAGTAGGGTTTTCCTAAATGGGTGCGGGAATGTTCTATGCCCTCACAGGTAGTAGCTAAAGTCATTCCAGCTAAAGGAGAGAGGCAAGCAACCTTTGAGGGATGAGAGGAAAAGTTTTAAGCCCAGTTGAAAGAAGGAATAGTAAGGTTCCACCCTATGTCATAATCCTCAGGTGTCTTGAGATTTTCGCAGTCTTCTTGCTTAATATTTGAGGGTTGGAACCAAAAATTGTGGTTCTGTTAGGGACAACTTGGGGATGGGGTGGGACTTCAGCTAGAGTAGTCTTCGTGGTGGCTGTTAGGGCCATACTTACTGGTGTAAATGATAAAGCAGCTTTAAGTTTTGTTAAAAGGTCCCAGCCTAGCAGAGGCGTGGGACAGGCCGGGAGGACTAGGAAAGAGTGTGTGAATAAAGCATTTTCAAGAGACAGGGTGAGGGAGGTGTAAAATGGCCATAAGAGGGTTGTCCATCTATCCCTGTTGGGAGGATCGAGGAACAGCGAGTGGGACCAGAGAAGGAGGTCAGAGCTGAATAAGTAGCCCCAGTGTCAATCAGACACTGATAGGAGCCCCTGCCACATCCAGGGTTATCTGGGGCTTCTCCGGTCTTACGGGGAACGTAGGGGCCTGGAGGTTGAGCCCCAGGCACCTTCAGTCATCCGCACCCAGGAGCCCCAGATCCAGAGCACAGTCCGCTTCTCGTTCCTGATGGCCACTTACCACCGACAGGGGAAACTGGCCTTGACTTTGGCACAGGGGGCAGGGACCTGAAATACCCTGGGTGTTGGGTGGTCATGGTGTTGGCCTACCCGCTTGAGGATGGGAGGGACAACTCCTTTTCCAATGGCCCTTTTGGTGACAGTAAGGGCATGGGGTATGGGGTGGCAGGGTGCAGCATTTCCTGACAGTGTGCCCTGCTGACTGCACTGGTAGCAGGTCAGCGGTGGTCTTTGAGAAGGAGAGGGGATTCCTGTCGGTCCCTGTTGTGGGGGACTGAGCAGTGGCAACGGCCATGTATTAGAGCGTGTGTCGCTTTAATTTTTCCTCCTCTCTTAGTTCTCACCCATTCCTGGAAATTTCCTCCCTGTCGCTGAAGATCTTAAAGGCCGTGTCAAGTAGGACAGAGAGTGGGGTTTGCGGGCCCTGTTCTAGTTTTCGTAATTTTTGTCTGATGTCAGGGGATGCTTGGCTTTTAAAATGAACTGCAAGTGTGGCCTGACTTTCAATGATGCAAAGAGGATCATTCCCAGGCTTTAAGGTCTTGTCATTTGCTCGCTAGGTTTTGGATTTGCTTGGGACCCGACACCCCTTCCTTCTTTCTAATCTGTGGATATGTTACCTCACGTGGTAGGTGGGACTTTGCATATGTGATAGGGTAAGGATCCTGAGAAGGGGAGGGATTCCAGGGTTACCTGGGTGAGCTCGATGTTATCACAGGACCTTATAAGTGAGAAGCAGGAGGGTCAGTGAGAGCTGGAAGATGCTGCACTGCTGGCTGTGAAAACTTACTCACTTTACTAAGGAACATGGGGCTTATGTGCTGCACAGTGTTCCAAAGCTCTGCATCTTACCCGTTCAGCCCTCACACTCTATGCTGGGGGGGGGGGGCTGCTGACATGCCCATTTTACAGGAAGTCTGGACATACAGTGCGTTTCCTGGTGTGTGCCCTCTGGGTGGGAACAGGGTTCTTGTCCCAAATTATTCTTCTGTTTCACAACACTGAGGTTTAGTTCACGGAGCTGATTAATGATTTCCTCGTTTCTGCCTCATTCTGCACAAGGGTCCCCATATCCTTATGAGTTCCGCTTCCAGGCACAAAGACTTAAGAGATAATAAGAGATCTCTATGCTGACTTTTCAGACATATTTTAATCTTAAAATATAGCACAGGATAATGCTATTAGTGAGCCCAAAGGAATACTTCACATCCTAGGGAAAGATGTCAGGGGATACTTTTAGGATATGGCTAACAAATCCTCCGAAGGTATATTATTTTCATTTTTTCCAAACAGCAAAATAGTGTCTGTGCTCCTTTTTGTGAATCCTTTACAGGAGATGCTGACTCTGGTGACTGGGGAGCTCTACTTTTGCCGAAGAGTTCAGTTTAACCTACACTGATATGTTCTTACTTATCATGGTTTCTAGGAACTCCAACACAAACTAAGTCATAGTTTGCTTTAATTACTTTAATTAGTTTGACACAATCTTTTATGGACTTTGTTTCAAATTCTATCTGAGGAATGTGCTTGGCCTGGAAAGCAGCCTCTCTGGCCCAGGTGGTTCCCTGTGGAGCCCTGGCTAGCCTTGCTGAGGGGCACAGGGAAGCGGGAGGCCTCCAGGCCAGCATCAAGGGACCCGCGGGCTTCAGAGAACGTGTGCCTCACACTTGTGAGCGGGGAATGACACAGAGTCTGTAATGGGGGGGGACCTTGGCAAACCCAACTGCTATGGGGCTGAGGTCGATATCCATGGGGTCCACTGGCGACTTCAAGTTAAAGTGCTGCAGGATGGAGGCCAAGAACAGGAACAGTTCCATGCGAGCCAGGCCTTCTCCAACACACACCCGCTTTCCTGGAGGTGACAGCAACACTAAGACACCGCCCTGGGCGACACAGCAAGGGCAGAGCTGGGTGGGAGGAGGCTGTGCGTCAACGGCCACCCTAAGCAGAGTTGACCCCCGTCTGTCTGTTGAAAGGGAGCCCAGAGTGGATTTCAGTGTAAGAGTATCAGCGACGGGTGTGCTCAGGGACCAGCCTTCACACAGCCTCAACCACCAGGACTCAGCTTCATGAACCTGTGTTAGGTTGGGAGAATGGGCCCTGCCCAGTGCTCAGCCTGATGTCCTACAGGAAAGAAGAGCGGCCCCAGGTGGAAGCCAAAGCTCTCGTGTTGGTGTTAAAGTTATCGAGTTGGTTTCAGATCTTCCATCATACCCATGCCAAGGGCAGGCCCTGGAAAGGCAGCCAAGGGCTGGAAAGGTTAGATGGTCCTACGATGAGTCCAGGTAACCAAACGTTAAAATTTGCTTAGTAACCCTTGTTTAAAATTATGGAGAGTCAGTAATATAGTTTTGAAAGATTTTCACTAAGTTCTAGTAAATGAAGAGTTTTAGCACTGAATGAAGTATCCAAGGAAAGAAGAACTCGTCTCAACTCATTCCCAGGACTTCTGGTGAAAAGATGTCATTTAACCTCTCTGAACAGGGAAGAACACATTTGGGTCATGTTGGGGACGGAAATCAGGGGCACGATGCTGGTCACACATGGAACGGAGAGCAGGACTTAGGGACAATCCCCGGGAAGGGGCTACACGTGACCTCTTCTTACCTGCGGAAAATGGCTTGAAATGGTCACTGTACTTGAACTTTCCATTTTCATTCAGAAAGTGCTCTGGCTTAAACTTCTCTGGTCCGGGGAATTCTTGGCTGTCATACAAGAGGGAGTCCAGCGTCGGAATTATGACTGTGCCCTGGAAGGAAGAGGCTGCCTTGGTCAGTCAAGTTGACACAACACAGGCTCACCTGGGAGCCAGCGGTTGAATGTTACGTTAGACAAGATGGTATGTTCCCAACCGGGGAAGGAGTTCGCCTGAGGGCAGACAGAGAGCAGGTGGGGGTCACGACCAAATGGCAATGAGAGCTCTCATCTTTTCAGGGAAGTAGCTCCTCTGACCTACTCATCCAGGGCTGGGTGCTACTGGTGTTGTCTCTTTCTGCTGCTGGAACACACCTCAACCCCAGGCACCGTCTGAGGAGCCCCTTCCCAGACTGCCTCCATTCCTGTGGCCACCAGGTCCCCACAGGCCTGCTGGGGCAGCAGCACTTTGCAGGGTAGGGGTGCTGGCCCGGCCCCCAGTGTTCAGCCGCCTCTGCCTAGAGCAGGTGTCCTTGGTCCCCGTCCTGTTCCCTGGCCGGCGGCTGATCGGCAGGGTGGTGCTCGGGGGTGCGCTGCAGGCTCACATCTGACCTTGGGGATGACGTATCCTCTGAACACTGTGTCCCGGGTTGCTTCGTGGAACAGGTTGGAGGGAATGAGGTCGATGAATCGCTGAATCTCATGCACCACGGCATCCAGGTAGGGCATATCCAGCCTGTCCTTGATGGCAGGGATTCGGCTTGGCCCAATCACCCTGTCAATTTCCTCATGAAGTTTCTCTGCGAAGACATGCATGGAATAAACGCACGACTCCAGGCTGGCTCAGCGATCATGCTCCCGTCCATATACCCAGTAGATGCTCATGGAGCTTTGGATTCTTGGGTAGTTCATCCGCGTGCGTCAGCAGGAACCAGGCTCAGTGAGGCTAGGGACCGTCTACAGCATTTATGTAGTTACTTATTCGTGGCCTCCACTACCGTAGCTGGTCATGGCTAGCCCCGTTCTGGTCGTCATGCCAGGAGCAGAGAATAAGAAAGGGTCTTGGGGATCTCTAGTTGGAGGGAAACTGTGGTTATGGTTACCCCAGGCTGGGTTGTTGCAGGCTCGTAAGGAGTGTGGAGGCGAATGGAGGATGGAAACTGACATGCTCCGTGTGTTTCTGAGCAGGCTCCGGCAGGCCAGCCTCCGCTTGGCCTCTGTGGGTTTGAGGTTGCCTGTGGGCCTTGTAATCTGTTGAGTGAACTGCAGAGCTTCCGCAGTATGGCAACCGAGTAACAATTTTAAACACGTGTAACAAGAGGGACGGTATGCTGATGTTTACTAGATGGTAAATATAAGAAGTGGTGCACAGGGATCTCACGTGGCAGTCCAGGGATATGTGGCGTTAGGGGTGGGTGGAAGGCAGGGAGGCGAGGAGGGGCCTGGGCTGGCTCTGCACCCTGCTTTCTTTCCAAGAGCTCTGAGCCAGTACTGAAAGCTGTCAACACATGTTAAGTTTGGCAGTGGATGTGTGGGCGTCAGTCATATTTCCTTTCTGTCTTTTTCTCTGTATTGGAAATTCCTCATAATCCATAATTAAAACAGTCTTGGATTCCGTGGCTCCCCTATAGTACAGAGTGGTCAGAAGCCCCCTCAGAGCTGCCACAGACCCGTGGAGCCTTCGCGCCCTAGACTTCCGGCTCTTTCGCGTCACCTTTCTGTCAGGTAGAAAAGCAAAGGCTTTGGAGTCGGACCAGGTCTGACCCTGGACAGGTCACAAATACGCATTCCTAGGGAAAATAACCTCACGCCCTTTCCATCAGCCCTCAAGAATACAGTGTGTTAAAGGGCTGATTCCCATACCTGGCACACAACCGCAGCCAGCATGGCTCGGGTGGTGAGGGGCTCCTTGCAGTGGGGACCCCCCCTCCCCAGCTCTGTGCCCAGGCCTGAGCACTGCCGGGGAGGGCACCCTGGCCCCAGGCGATGGCTCCTTTACCTCCTCTTTCCTTGGAGGTTGGCGCTGATTGGCCTGTTGATAAGTGGCGTTGCTCACATCGCCTCCACTGGCCCATGCGGCTGGTTCTAGTGCCTCGTGCTCTGTGCATGCGGCCCCCAAAGCCATGCCTGATCCACCCTGGGTCCCACCCGGCCCAGTGCTGGGGAGGAGCCCTGGGAGGGAAGGCCGGGTCCAGGGCAGCAGGCAGACTTGCAGTGCTTTTCCTGGGGTTCCTCCTCTGATCCCCACTCTTCCAATCGGGTGAGACACGCCAGGAGGCCTTGCCCCTGCCCCCTCCTGCCTCTCAGCTCTGCCTGGAAGGCTGGGGCTGACCCAGGGGCGGTGTGCCCATTTTTTCTCTGTCATAAATAGATCATGGCCTGGAGTGGATGCAGCTGGCCTGGCATTTCTCCACTGGGCTTTCTTCCTGCAATCTGGGGTTTGCCAGTGGGTGTGGGAGAGCTGAGTGCCGGGGCCTGTCATGTACGGGAACACTGCCCCTAACGCATTCGTCCAGCAACCCCAGTGTCACTGCTGCAAGGGTTAACAAGCAGTCCCCGTGTGGCCGACGGGAAGCTGAAGCCTAAGTGCTCCAGGCTGACCGTGCAGGTGTGACGGCCACATGGTCCGGTGGCCTTGCCTGTTACTTGTCCTACCTTCGACCTCCGGGTATTTCATGAGAATCAGGAGCCCGTATCTCAGGGTGGTGCTGGTGGTCTCTGTCCCCGCAAAGAGCAGGTCAGCCACGGTCACAGCTATGTTGTCCAAAGTGTACACAGGGTCTGTACTGTGTTTTTCCTGCAATGTGAGAGATAGGGCCTCAATACAGGGAGGTGTTCAGGTGGATGAGAAAGAGACCCTGTGTCCCTCAGCAGAAGAGCACCTGGCAGCCCTGCCAGCTCCACAGGGGGCCCATCCTGCACAGACACCATCGTCTCCATTGCAAGGCTAGGGAACAGAGGCTCCCAGAAAACCGACCACGGGTGGGACTGTGCCCTCACCTGGCTGTGCGGTCCGTGCTCCTTCTACAGCACCGAGGGCCCTCCTGGGGGTGGGGCTCTCCCTGGCCCTGCGCCACGACCTCCAGCAGCTCAGGGCTGAGCTGTGGGGCTTCTGCAGGTCTGCCCTCGGCCTCATTCCACCCCAGGCCGCTGCCTTAGGTCCCAGGAGGCAGGGAAGTCACAGGGGAGCTGGGCATAGGGTGGGAGGTGGGAGGGGTGGGAGGAGAGACTCTCAGACTCCAAGGGCAGCCTTCCGGGAGGCAGGTGTGGAGCTCACGTGTGGCTCTGGAGCCACGTGTGATGCCGAGGAAAGAAGAGAAGCTTGACTGATCTGGGCGGGCGACCCGGGGGGTGCCAGAGAGGCGGTGCCGGGAGGGCCCGGGCCCCCTTAGTCCATGCACGACGTGGGGGTTACGTGCTGACGAGGAGCACCGAGGGCCTCTCCCCAGGTGACATGTGGTCATTAGTCAGTTGATCAGAAGTGGTTAAGAGGCTGGGCTGGAGGGAGCCTACGTGAGGGGCCCACTCACCCGGTCCCACAGCCCCCTGATGGCTTCCCCAAGAAAGGCCATCCTGTTGGCCGGCACAGTGGACAGTACAGTGGAGCCTAGGGCGGCCAGGAAGGCTGGCCGTGTGTCGAGGTGTGGTGGTCACGCTCAAGCCAGTGCACTTGTATAAAACTAAGAGCATCAGAATGTACACGATGTGGGCGGCGTGGACACTGCAGTGCAGGTCATAATACAAATCTGAAAGATGCGCCCTGCCCCCGCAGACCCTCTCACAACGGCCGAGTGCCCGGCTCCGCCTGGTCTGGACGCTGAGAGCTGTGAGGGTACCTTCTCCATTTCCAACAGCATGGTGTCAGTGAAGTCTCGGGGGCAGCTGGCCTCCAGCGACCTCTGGTGGTCCTTCACTCCTTCTAGAGCGTACTCTTTTATTTCAGACACATTTTTCATTAGTTTTCTATGGCTTCCAGGCAGGTAACGTATACAGCCTGAGAAATTATTATAAAGCTAGAGAGAGAGGGAGGGAGGGAGAGAATTTTCTTACTATACATATTTTTTCCAGATGCAATAGCACTTGGCGTACTAGGCTGACAACCTTCTCCAAACCTGAACTGATGGCTGTCACTATTGTACTGTTTAGAATATTTTGGCTGAAAGTGTCTTTCTGGGCACCACTCTACGAGGTCGTGTGAGTTCCGTGGTGGGAATGCGAGCACATAGGCAGAGGCACCGTGTGCCTGGTGAGGACTGATTTTAAAGAGTGAAATGGTAAGTGTCCTGCGGTTAGCAAGGGGGAAAGGCGGGCCCCGTGGAAGTGTCCCGAAGGAGCGCTCAGGCTCTCTAGTCTTGTGTGCCTGTCTGTCCGCACACACAAGTACCCCTTCTTATCCTTTCCCTGCTGTAAACCCTCGACTGAAGCCGCGTGCAGACCAGGCGAGAGGGAGGGAAGTGCTTCACCTGGATCCAGGGTGTGCTGAGCAGGTAGAAGTTCTCATTGAACAGACTCAGCATCCTCAGGGCCGTCCTGTCGTTGTAGTCAGCGCGTCTGTGGAAGAGGATGTCGGAGATGACGTTGTAGGGCGCGAAGCCGATGACAAAGGTGGGGTCGAAGGGCTGGCCTGGAAAACAGGGGAGCCATCAGGGCGCTTCGCTCGTGGGTGTGGCAGGAGGGCCGTTTCCAGTGCTTGTGAAGAGACACCCTAGGACTGTGAGAATTCTCGGGAGGTGGTGACTGGGAACCACTCGGGTTTTCTTCACTTGTCAGTTATTCAGGACACACCAGCGGCACCCTTGATGACCACGCCCGCTCCCTGGGTTAGAGGGGAAACCAGCTTGTGAAGTGGCGTCTGGGGGCCAACGTGGGGCGCTGCCTCGGTCGTCAGGGGTCGTGGGGCCCAGGCCAGGCTGTACGCACCATGGGTCTTCCGGAGCGCCCCCAGCAGGAGCTGGGCCTCCCTCTGGATCCGCTGCTCATTGCCCTGTTTCCCCATCCCGAAGTCACGGAGGGTGGTCAGGGAGAACCGCCGGGTGTCCTGCCAGGTCGGTCCATTATTGAAAATAATCCCTAAGGAAGAGGGAGCAGCAGGCTGTCACTGCAAACTGTCCTCTCAGGAGAAAGGGGCAGGAGTGATGGGCGCCCTGCGCTGCGCTCTGCGCGGGAGGGACCAGGGGCCGCACTGACCCGCGCAGTGACAGATGCTTGGGTTTGGAGAGAAGCCGTTGGGGCCGGCTGGCTTTCTCCGTTGCCCCTGTAAGCTCTGCAACCACCAGCCTGCTTGCTTTCCCCACTCTGCCTTGTGTCCTCCCCACAGGAGGGAAACCACACCTGACCACTGAGAAAAACCTCTGCCTCTTTCCTGTTTACTGACTAATTTCCTTGAAGCCATCCTGTTTCCAATGATTTTTTTACCCTCACACTATAGACACCTCAGCTCACACTCTGTGGCCTCACAGCAAGTCCTTACTAAAATCTGAGGTCACAGGGCCCCCGGACCACGGAGACCTCCGGATACGGGAAGATCTTGATCTGGTTCCCTCCTGCACGTGGAGGCCTGAGGAAAGCCATGGCCCCGGACATTCCAGAAGGAAGTCTGGCCGGACCTGAGAGGTATAGCGGAGGAGGGCTTCATTCTACCCCAAAGGGACACCTGGACGGTCTGCAGGGGAAGCACAGGCAGGGGTGGGAGGATAGGGATGTGACTCAAGGAGGCTGCCATGGAGTCAAGCCCGGGGATGGACAGCATGACTACTGATGGGTGTGTGGGCACCAAGAAGATCCATTTACAGGTGCCGTTCACCAGGTTAAAAGCACAGGTGACACTGAGTTCAGGGTCCTGTGTTCAGGTATCCTGGTGCCGATTCCTGTGGGGCACTGCATAACGGGCCAAGTGGATGCTGGGTACGTGGCACAGCAGCCCAAGAGGGAACCTAGGGGAGGGACGCTCCAAACTCGCGGGTGTCTATGCCATCAGCCCGGCCAGGCCTCGGGCAGCTCCAGCCTTCCAAGTTGCTGACCCAGGACACAGGGCAGACAAGCAAGCGGTGGCAGGGACCAGGGAGCGTGTGCTGAGGAGGCCAGAGGACAGAGCAGAGCCTGTGCCCCTAGTCCTGAGGACCAGAGAAGCCAGAAGGAAGGCAGGAGGAGAGGCGCTGGGGGACCACCCTGAACGGCATGTGATAAGGAGAAGGGGTGGTTAAGGAGGGAGGGGCAGAGAAGCAGTTAATTTTAAAATGTTCTGGCAAGAACTGTGTGGAAAGAAAAGGTGGAAGATACAGAAAAATGTGAGAAGAGACAGAGGGAGACAGAGATACAGAGACAGAAAGACAGAGACAGAGATGGAGAGCGAAAGAGACAGAGTCAGAGAGACACAGAGATGGAGAGAGGAAGAGACAGAACCCAGAGGCGCACCATCATTCGGGATCCAAACAGGCTGAAATGGGGCAACAAATCTCCTCTCCCAGAGCTTTGTGAAGATTGACTGAAAGGATGGGTGCGGCCCCCTCGGCACTTTAATACGCAGCCGCTGCTCCACACTATTGGTAGTCACCAATGCTCACGTCATTATTCCTGGGGACCAAATGCAGCCCTGGTCCAGGGCCTGACTGAGGCTCAGGGTCAGCCCTGGGCCGTGTGGGACATACAAAAACAGCACTTTGGAGCCCTCAGGCAGGAGGCAGGCAAGCCCCTTGTGTCTCACCTGCAGGATGTGGATGCTGGCCCCTGCCTGACTGCTCTCAGGGGCCCATGACTTGGACCAGGGCTGGCAGATAAAGGGTCCCCAGAGCCAGGATGGAGCTCTTTGGCCCCAGAACTCCTGCTCTCCTGGGGCTCTCCTCCAGTAAGTCTCCTCTTGTGTTAATGACAAAGATTAGGGTGGTTAATTTTGCTTTGAGCCGCCCCCAATAACAAACCCACCCACAATATCTAAGAGGGACAATCAACCGCCATTGGTTGTGGCAGGATATAACCTCGGAAATGCAGACTGGAAAAATAAGGCAAGGAGCCCGTATACAACTGTAAGCACATCAGTTTGAAAATTCTACATAAAATGAATAAAAGTTTTCTAGAGGCTCATCACCAAAGTTGACTCAGGAAGCGCTAGAGGCTTCCAAGTTTTGCTGGGTTGGTGGGACACTGTTTCCTTCTCATCTGCTTTGGATCTCAAACACCAGGGAGCAAATGACAAAGGCCAAGCAGGTGAGGCTGGAGGACAGCAGGTGGGGCAGGGAGCTTTCAGAGCTCAGAGGTGGGGGAGGGGCGCCCCCGCCCAGGCTCCAGGACCTCCTGGGAGACGCGGAAGATGGAGTCTGAAGTCAGGAGTCTGGAAAACACTCAGATAAAGACCAGTTAGACCCCACCCCACCCCTGCCCCGCCAAGGCCTCCTCCGCCTGCCGGAGGGGAACTCAGGGGCTCTGGAGACACCGGAGGGGGGAGGGGCAGAGGAAAGAGGTGAGCCTGGGGAGACGGGGTCACTGGGAAGTCTCAACACCCCCTTCCTGGTCTAAGAACAGCCCCAGGTAGGACATCGGGAGGCCCCCTCGATGGAGAAGCGGGGTGCCCATCGTAGGTGAGGGGCCCTCGGTGGATGGAGCCCCAACACCCACGAGTAGTTGAAACTGTGACTGGAAAGAGCTCCCAGGGGAGACTGAGGGCCCAGGGAGGCGGGAAGGTCTGCGGGGGGAGGCCCGGCCCAGCCGTCAGAAGCAGCTCCCTGGGTCCTATTTCTCTATGAACACGTCTGTCCTGCTGGCCGGAGGGTGGGTGCTCCAGGTCTTGTCCACTCTGGGTCCATCAGAAGGTGCAGAGCAATGACTGAGTGAGTGAATGCACCAACCTTCACCCGAGTTGTCTGCGGATCGCTTCACCTTTCTGTCTTTAGCATGTTGTTACTGTTATCTCAGTACCTCCCCCCAGCATCTTCCCCACCCCACAAACACCGCCCCCCCCCCGCCCCAAGTAGGACGCACCTTTGTCCTGGTGCACCCGGAACGCGGGGATTTCTCCTCTGCCAGAAAACTCATTCCTGTAGTCGAGCAGGACCTCCTTCACGGCCTTGTAGCCGTGCAGGACCACGAAGCGCCGTGAGCCCAGGTACAGGGTGAACACCGGGCCGAAACGCTCTGCCAGCTGCGGAGGCCACCAGGCCGGGGAGTGAAGCCACCGCGGACTTGGGGAACATGCCTCGCTTTAACGTGCCCCCCAAGGTCGCTGTTGTTGACCAGGAGAACCCAGAGTGATCTGGGGAAGACCTCCCTAGAGGCTTCTTCTGCCGGGAACACCTCCAGCGCACGGCGCACCTGGGTGTGCCTAGCTGCCCTCCCTCCGGGGAACAAGTAACTGGGAAGGCCGATTCCTCTTGTTCCCCCTGAGGCCCCTTTGCCCATATCCGCCCCACCCCTGTCTGCTGTCCCCAGTCAAGGTCCCGGACCCCAGGACGCTGCTGGAGGCCCCGGAGCCATACTGTTCGGAGGCCCGAGCACGTCTTCCTCTGCCGGAAGCTCGTCAACGCCTTTCAGAGCGGCTCCGTGCCCTGTGGCGTTCTTTTACTAGCTCATTTAATAGACTCATTAACGCATTTTGCTTTTAGATTTGTTAGCTCGTTCACTGTTCACAGCAATCGTAGTGGGGGGGGGGGTCAAACTCTTCACTTTTCCCCCTGTTCTTTGGCGCTACGGAGTGCTGCAGGTTGACGCGCAGCTAGTGTGCGTCTGGTCTCAACGCGTGTCCCTCCTTGCATCCCAGTGGCAAAGAGCAGCAGCCCCGGCCACACTGCCCTGGCCAAGCCACCCAACGACAGCACGGCAGTTAACGCTTCGCTCGAGCAAGGGCCTTCGGGGCCAGCCATGGCCAAGGCCCACTGAGCTCCATACCCGAGCTGTAACACTAGCTAAATATTTTGAATATCACTCTTGGGTGCTACTGGTAATTCAGCGAATTCATAACAAGCTGGTATCGAATTACAATTTGTCTGAGAGTGAATTGAATGCACACATATTACATCTAATTCCTGAATGCTCCTCCCTCAAACCAACAATATTTCTCTTACCCTGGTGAAGGACTTGGGAATATCCTTAAATTCCAACTGGAAAATGTTCCCAACGATGGGCAGTGGGAAAGGGCCAGGGGGCAGTTGCCAGCTGCTGTAGATGTGTTTCCAGATGGAGATGAGCAGCAGGGTGGCCATCCACACCAGCAGGGCGACCACGATGCCCAGGGCGGCCATGGTGCCTTCCGGGGATCTGCCGACTCATGCGGACACTCCTGGGGAGAGGCACAGCTTTTATAGCGCATCCTTGAGAAGGAGGGTGACCAGCCAACCAATGTCACCTTCCTTTTCCTCTGGCCCAAGATATTAGTTTATTATTAGCTGCTGTTGGCCACCATTTCAAAGGCCGATCCCTTCAGTGTTTGCCGCTTAGAACTCCATCCAGGCACCCACTTGGCCACGCCTGGGCTCTGCCAGCACTGGCTACTGACACCTGCACCAATGTCAGTAAACTCGGCATCCAGGGGAGCTCCACCAACCCACACCTCAGAACACGGGGTGATGGCCTGTCCTCCCTTTGACACTGATTGGACAAGAAGGAGTACGGTCCTGTTTACATGGGTTTGTTTGGGGTAGGATTTACGTAAGGCAACATCAATTATGTGCCGACAGTCTCCATGGCAGAGTGCCTGATCTCCTGGTGCAGGTCTCACCTCTGAGCAGGTTTGTCTGAGCAGCCCCAGTGGCACTGAATCACCAACAGCCAAATTCATAAGCCAGAGAAGGAAAATGCAGCATCTGACATTTATTCCACTTTGTCAGATCAACTGGCAAATTCAGTAGAAGAAAAAAAAAGAAAGAAAAAGAAAAGAGTTGACCAATTATGAAAAACTTAACTACATTTTTAATGTAGAAAATTAGGGGATAATCACTGTTTAGAATCATTTCTTCAAATTAAAAAAAAATACGTTAGGATTTTTATTGTGTTTAAATCAATGAACTATTTTGGTAGACTTTATGTTTTAACATATCTTATCTTTGTGCACAAAAATCACCTTCTGTATATTTATTTATGTAAAACCGAGGCTGCATTCCACATACTGAATTTTAACCCACTTTCCCACCCAGTTTGCTAGCAATGTGATTTTTCTGCGTCTAGACCTGCAGCCATGTCACTGGTGTTGGACTTGTTAACTTATTGTGCCATGTAGGGGCGTTGGCCTTGGCAGGAGTCTCAGGCCTGTTTTGTGCCCGTGAGCTGCTGGGCGGCAGGCCCTGCCAGCTTGCGTGGGCTCTGCTCGTTCCTCCCAGGGGCTGGTGTGGGGCTGCAGGGCGCATTCCGCAGGATGGAGACTGAGCAACCTTGACCCCCCTCTGCCCTCTTCCACCCTGCCAGGCCTGCCAGACAGACATCCGGGTCCACGCGGCATTTTTCTTCTTGGTTTGTCCCTCTTGCTGGTGCTGAGGGTTGGGCAGGGTCAGCCTTCCCTGGGGCTCCAGTTCAAGCCCTGACTGGTGGTCGCGAGGACAGCAGACGTTTGAGGCAGAGAAGGCCCTCTGGCCCCCGTTGGCTGAGAATAACTACACCTGGCAGCTTATCTGAGCGTGTGCATCCTGCAAAGGGGCCCAAGGGCAGGCGCAGGTGAACCTAGACCTCACAGGGGTGCAGCCTGGGTGGTCTGGGGCCAGGCCCTACTATTCTAGGTCCTCTGTGGAAATGCCGTTGGAGGGCCAAACAACAACAAATTCTAAATGCAGGTACAGATGTCTTTTGAGAGTAAGGATATTGTTGAGTCCTTCTTTGCAGAAGCAAAAGACCTTTTTATTTGTCTTGGATCTTATTCAGTTGCCTGCACCTTCTCGGACAATGTTGACTAATTGGGATGACAGAGGTGGCCTTGCCTTGTGCCTGGCGGGAATGGGTACTTCTCCATCAAGTCTATTGTTGTTTGGTTGTAGCAAAGAGGCAATCACATTGCGATGATTTTCTTCTTTCTCTAGTTAGCAAGGAGTGTTTAGCAGGGATGAGTGCTGAGGTAATGAAATATCTTTTTAATTGAGACAATCCTAGGACTTTTCTCCTTAAACCTGCTGGTATGATGCTGGATGAAAACATTGTTTCGTATAAAAGCAGTCTTATAGTTCCGCTTCACAGCCAAGATTTTCATGGAACGATACTCTTTACATGCTCGCGGGTTTAACTTGTTAATAGTGTTTTTAGTAGTTGTGCATCTATAGCCATAGACAAAATTGGGCTTCAGTTTCTTATGTTTTATTATATCTGCTGTAAGAATTGTGCTAACTCTAGAAACAATTACAATTCTCTCCATCTTTTTCTATTGTCTGGGATACTTTAAATTGTTAGGGAATTATCTGGACTTTGAAATTTTGATAGAATTTACTAGTAAAACAATATGGAAAGGCCTTATTGAAGTTAAACAATTGTTTATAAAGATTACAAATATCATCTCAATTAGGAAATTAAGACATGCTCCTTGTAACAAATCAAACAATGCAGAACTGGATAAAGCAAGATGTGAGCGTACAGACTCTCCCTACCGCGGTAGTTCTCCTATTTTCAGTCCCATTAAGAAAGAAAAACTGCTGCCGACTTTTGTATTATTTCTCATCTTTCTTTTATACCTACTAAAAGATTTCTTTTGCACTTACTTTGATTCTGTGTATCAGACCTGTGCCTACATTTAAAAAGCACATGTAAACACGTATCTTGGTTAAAGTGTACTTAAAATAACTTCCTGTGCCCTGGCATGGCCTGGGGGGAGCCACACCTTCAACACTGGCAGAATCAGTGGCAGCAACTTGAAATAAAGTCCTGGAAGAATAGCAGATATCTTTTAAAAAGCTACCCTGCAATACTTTGAATGGCATAGAAGGAATATTGTGTAGGGAAACCATGGACTTTGACAACTCAGAGGAAACATGTTCCAGAGAAGTTGCATCCAAATGGTTTATTCTGGGTACAAGTCCCCGTTGGGTATAGAATTTGCAAGTATTTTCTCCCGTCCTGTGGGTTGTCTTTTTACTTCCTTGCTGATGTCCTCGGTAGCACAAAAGGTTTACATCTTGATGAAGTCAAGTTGATCTATTTTTTCTTTTGTCACTTGTGCTTTGGTTCGTATCTAAGAAATCATTGCCTAATCTAAGTTCATGAAGATTTATTCTGAGGTTTTCTTCTACGTGAACCATCCATTTTGAGCTGTTTTGTATATGGTATGAGATCGGGTCCAACTTAGTCCTTTGCATATGGGCAGCCTTTGTCCCAACACCATTTGTTGAAAAGAGCAAACTTCAGGAATGGGGAAATCCCCAAGAGTGCCAACTGTCTTGGTACTTTTGTCAAAAGTCAGTTGACCACAGATGTGAGGGTTTACTTCCAGACTCTCAATTCTATTCCGTTATTCTGTATGTCTATCCTTATGCCAGTTCCACAGTGTCTTGATAACTGTAGCTTTGTGTTAAGCTTTTAAGTTAGGAAGTGAGTTCTTTAAGTTAGTTCTTCTTTTTAAAGATTTTTAAAGAAGGTATTCTGAACTTCTTGCATTTCCATATGAATTTTAGGATTAGTTTGTCAATTCCTACAAAACAGATAAGTGGGATTTTGAAAGGGATTGCAATAAGTCTGTGCATCACTTTGAGAGAAGAGCTGTCTGTATGAGTTTGCTGCGGCCGCCATAACAAAGCACCGTAGACTGGGTGGCATAAGCAATAGAAATTTCTTCTCACGGTTCTGGAAGATACGTCCAAGATCAGGTGTTGGCAGGTTTGCTTTCTTCTGAGGGCTCTCTCCCTGGCTTGCAGGCAGCACCCCTCTTGCTACCTCTTCACATGGCCTCTCCTCTGTGCGCAGGTCCCCCCGTCTCTGTGTATCCTAATCTCCTCTTCTTATAAGGACACAGACCAGATTGCATTAGGACCCACCCTAATGCCTAATTTCAACTTACTCACCCCTTTAAAAGCCCTGTCTCCAAATACAGTCACGTTCTGAGGTGCTGGGGGTTAGCAGTCCAACATATGGATTTGGCGGAGGGGAGGGACACACAATTCAGCCCATAGCACCACCTTAACAATGGTACAATATTAAGTCTTCTGATCCACAGAGGGGGAAAGTCTTTCCATGTATTTAGATTTAATTTACTTCAGTGAGGTTTTATAGTTTTCAGTGTTCAAGTTTTATACTTCTTTTGTTAATTTCTTCCTATTTTGTTTTTTGATGCTATTGTAAATGGAGCTTTTTCTTCACTTCACTTATGCATAGTTCATTGGTAGTGTCTAGAAATACAGCTGAATTTTGTATACTGACCTTGCATTCTGCAACCTTGCTGAACTCATACAGTTCTAATCGTTTTTATACACTCCTTAGGACTTCCTATATACAGGATCACATTATCTACGAATAGACACAGTTTCACTTTTTTGTTTCCAGTTTGAACATCTTTCATTTCTTTCTCTTGCGTGATTGCTCAGGCACCTCCAGGGCTCTGTTGAGTAGAAGTGGTGAGAGCGGGCATTCTTGTCTTGTTCCTGGTCTTAGGGAGAAAGCAATCTTTCACCATTGAGTATAATGTTACCTGTGAGTTTTTAGTAGATGTCTTTTATCTGCTTGAGGAAGTTCCCACATATTCTTAGCTTGTATAGTGTTTTTGTGATGAAAAGGTGTTGAATTTTGTCAAAAGTATTTCTGCATCCATTGAGATGATCATGCAGCTTTTGTCTTTCGCCGTGTAAGTATTGTGCATTACATTGACTTTTATACGTTAAATCAACCTAGCATTGCTGAGATAAATCCTACTTGGTCGTGCCATATAATTTGTTCTATGTGTTGCTGGATTTGGTTAGCTAGTATTTTGCTGAGAACTTTTGAGTGTGTAGTCATAAGAGACATTGTATTTTTTTCTTATGATATCTGTGTCTAGTTCTGGTAACTGGGTAATACAACTCTCTTAAAATGAGCTGGGAAGTGTGTGTGAACAATTGGTATTAATTTTCCTTTAAACATTTAGTAGAATTCACCATGAAGTCATGTGAGCCTGGAATCTTCCTTGCTGGAAGTTTTTTGATTACTTATTCAATCTCTTAACATTATAGGTACATTCAGATTTTCTCTTTCTTCTTAAGTCTGTTTTGGCAGCTGGTCTAGAATGTGTTGGTTTTCTAGGAATTGGTCCATTTCTTCTAGGTTACCTATTTTGCTGGCACACAGATGCTTGTAGCATCCCGTATAGTATCCCGTAGAATCATGTTTTTATTTCTGTAAGGTCACTTGTGATGCTCTCACTCTCATTCCTGATTTTAAGGATTTGAATCATCCCTCTTTTTTTCATGATCATTCTAGCCATATATGTTAAAATAATATTTTCAAATCATCAATTTTGATTTAAATTTTTTCTCTATTGTTTTTGTATTCCTATTCAATTGATTTCTACTCTAGAATTTATTACATCTTCCCTTCTGCTTGCTTTGGGTTTAACTTGCTCTTCTGCTTCTACTTAATTAGGATGGAAAGTTAAGTTACTGATTTGAGATCTTTCTTCTTATTTAATGTAGGCGTTTACAGGTATAAATGGTATATGCATTACAGGTATAAGTTTTCCTCTAAGCAGTGCTTTAGCTGCATCTCCTATGTTTTCATATGTTGTGTTTTCAGTCTCATTCACCAAAAAATATTTTCTAACTTGCTTAGTGATTTCTTCTTTCACCCACTTGTTATTTAGAAGTGTATTGTCTACTTCTCACATATTTTTTACTTTTCAAAATTTCCTTGTTATTGATATTTCATTTTATTCTCTTGTGGTCAGTGAATATACCTTGTATGAACTCAATGTCTTTACATTTATTGAGATCCTAAGTTACAGCCTAATCCACAGGCTGTCCTGGAGAATGTTCCATGTGTCCTCGAGAAGAATGTATATGTCACTGCTGATGGGTGAAGTGTGTTATAGATCAGCGGTCCCCAACCTTTTCGGCACCAGGGAACAGTTTTGTGGAAGACAATTTTTCCACAGACCGGGGAGGGGGTTGGTTTTGGGATGGTTCAAGCGCATTACATTTATTGTGCACTTTATTTCTATGATTATTACATTGTAATATATACTGAAATAATTATACAACTCACAGTAATGCGGAATCAGTGGGAGCCCTGAGCTTGTTTTCACTTGCCGCTCACTGATAGGGTTTTGATATGGGTCTGCAAGCAGTTCATTTATTATGGTCTCTGTGCAGTCAAAGCTCTCCGCTAATGATAATCTGTATTTGCAGCCACTCCCCAGCGCTAGCATCATCGCCTCAGCTCCAACTCAGATCATCAGGCATTAGGTTCTCATAAGGAGCACGCAACCTAGATCCCTTGCATGTGCAGTTCACAGCAGGGTTTGCGCTCCTACAAGATTCTAATGCCACCACTGATCTGACAGGAGGCGGAGCTCGGGCGGTAATGGGAGCGATGGGGAGCAGCTATAAATACAGCCACTTGCCCACCACTCACCTCCTGCTGTGCAGCCCCATCCCTAACAGGCCATGGACGGTAGCGGTCCATGGCCCGGAGGTTGGGAGCCCTTGGTCTAGATGACTATTAAATCGAGTTGGGCTTTATTGTTGGTCAAGTCGTTTATCTCCTTGCTGATATTTTGCCTAGTTGTTCTCTATATACATTAGTGAAAGGGAAGGTTGGTGTCTCTAGCTAGTATCGATGAATTGTCTATTTCTCCTTTCAATTATCTGAGTTTTTGATTAATCTAAATTTTGGGGCTCTGTTGTTAGGTACCTGTATATTCATAATTGCTGTATCTTCCTGATGGATTGATTCTTTTATCATAACAAAATATCCTTGTTGTCTCCAGCAATAATTTTTGTCATAGAATCTATTTTGTCGGATATTACTATAGAACTTCAGCTCTTTTTGGTTACTGTTTGCATAACACCTTTTTCTATCCTTTACTTTCAACCTTTTGCTGTCTTTGAATCTAAAATGTATGTCTTGTAGATCGTGTGAAAAAAATCATTAAAAAACATCCATTCTGCCAATCTCTGCCTTTGATTTGAGTGTATAGTCTGTTTACATTTAATAAAGTTACTGATAAGGTAAGATTTACATCTACCATTTTTCTATTCGTTTTATGTGTGTCTGATGTCTTCTTTGGTCCTCTAACCTCTATTCGTGTGTGTGTGTGTGTGTGTGTGTGTGTGTGTGTGTATGAAATTGATATTTTCAAATATGCTATTTTAATTCCATTCTTTGTTTAAGCTATATATTCATATACATTACATTACTTTATAGTATAATTAATGTATTATAATAGAGACTATAAATTATATATTATTATATTATAATTATGAGTTATTTTCTTATTGGTTGCCCTGGAGACTACAATGACCATCTTAACTTAAAATGATCTAGTTTTATTAATACCAACTTAATTTCAATATTATTCAAAATTTGCCCCAATTTGACCTTGTTCTCTCTCCCGCTTTTGTGTAATTTTTGTCATACAAATGACATCTTTATACATAGTAAGTCTATTGACACTTTTATAATTATTGAGTTATGTGTTTTAAATTAGATAGAAGAAAAGAGTTACAAATGAAAATTCATTTATGCCATATGTAGTTACTTTTACTGTCAATTTCCATTTTTCATGTGGATTTAAATTACTGTCTAGTATCTTTTCATTTTAGCCTGAAGTACTCCCTTTAAGATTTCTTGTAAGGCAGGCCTGCTAGTGGTGAATTCTCTCAATTTGGGTTTATCTGAGAATGTTTGAATCTCTCCTTCTTCTTTTTTTTTTTGCGGTACGCGGGCCTCTCACTGTTGTGGCCTCTCCCGTTGCGGAGCACAGGCTCCGGACGCGCAGGCTCAGTGGCCATGGCTCACGGGCCCAGCCGCTCCACGGCATGTGGGATCTTCCCGGACTGGGGCACGATCCCGTGTCCCCTGCATCGGCAGGCGTACTCTCAACCACTGCGCCACCAGGGAAGCCCCCTCTCCTTCTTTTTTGAAGGATTGTACTTCTGGATATAGAATTCTTGACTGACAGTACAGTTGACGCATGAACAACATGGGTGAGCAACACGTGTGGGTCCACTTGCTTATGTGTGGATTTTTTTTGTTTTGTTTTATGGTTTTTTAAAAATATTTATTTATTTATTTGGCTGTGCTGGGTCTTAGTTGTGGCTGGCGGGATCTTCTGTTTTTGTTGCAGCATGTGGGATTTTTAGCTGCAGCATGTGAAATCTTAGTTGTGGCATGTGGGATCTAGTTCCCTGATCAGGGATCGAACCCAGGCCCCCTGCATTGGGAGCACAGAGTCTTAGCCACTGGACCACCAGGGAAGCCCTTTGTGAATTTTTAAAAATAGTAAATACTCAAACTAGTGGTTTCCAGCGGGGAGAGGGAAGGGGGAAGGAGCAATAAAGGGGGAGGGGAGTAAAAGGTACAGATTATTAGGTATAAAAGAAGCTACAGGGAATATAGCCAATATTTTATAATAACTATAAATGGAGTGTAACCTTTAAAAATGTGAATCATTATATTGCACACCTGTAACTTATATACTACTGTACAGCAAATATACCTCAATAAAAAATAGTAAATACTACCGTGCTACACGATGTGCAGTTGGTTGATTTGGAACCATGGATATGGAGGGGTCGCGTGTACAGAGGAGCATCTATAAGTTATACGCGAATCTTTGACTGTGTGGAGAGTGGGAACCCCTAACCCCAGCGTTGTTCAAGGGTCAACTGTCTTCTTTCTGCACTTGGATTATGTCATTTCACTGCCTCTGGCCTCCACAGTTTCTGGTGAGAAGTCAACTGTTATTTTATGGAGGATTGCTTACACATGGGGTTCACTTTCTCCTGCTGCTTCCACGGTTCCCTCTTTGTCTTTGTCTCTGACAGTGTGACCATGAGGTGTGTAGGTGTGGCACTCCAGTTTATTTTCCTTGGAGTTTGTTAAGTTTCTTGCATATGCAGATGAATGTTTGTCATCGACTTTGGAAGTCTCTAGCAGTTATTTGTTCCAATAGTCTTTCTCTCCCCTTCTTCTTTTCTCTCCTCCAGAGGCTTCCATTATGCATACGTGGGTATTCTTGATGATGTCCTGCAGTTTTCCGAGGCAGTGTTCATCTTTCTTTATTTTGACATTTTGGTAGTGTTTTCATCACAGTTATGAAGGAGCAGATTTTCAGAGTTCTTAATCCACCATTCTGGAAGTGCTTCTCTTGCCTCTCCCTTTATCCCGTTGTCAGCGCTTATTCAAGAGCTTTCCAAAAGACGTCCAGGAAACCTGAAATTGCTTTTATTATTGGTTAGAACGTAGCCACTCCTATGTGCAAAAGAGGTTGGAATGTGAGCATTTAGCTTTTCCAGACTTTAAAAAGTGGATGTATTCAAAGAAGAAAGTGATTGGAAATGGATGCTAGATTATCAGTTAATAGCGTGTGCCCTGTTATGGTTAGCGGTCTTCTGTGTATTCTTCTGATTTTTAAAAACTTATATAAATACACACACACACACACATTTCCCTCCCAGAGAACTGTATCACAGTAATCACAAAATTATCTTCTTAGCAATAATTATACCACAGGTATGTATTTTTAGACCTGGAACATACAGCTCTTCATCATTCATCTTCGTGACTGGAGAATATTTCATTTTGTGAATATTTCATAATTTGTCGATTTTGAGTTGATGAACAGTTAGTTTTCCCCCAACCTTTTGCCATTACGAACAGTGCTGCAATGATATCCTTGCACATGTATTTTTGTTCAGAGGTGCATATATTTCCATAAGATAGTTCTGTGAGAGTGAGGTTGTTAGATCATCAGGCGTGCAGACTTGAGATGTGAATAGCTACATAAAATTGCCCCTCAGGAAGGTTGCGGTCCTTCAGAGCCCTGCACAGTGGTCAGGCGCGCTCATTTCTACACATGTTTTCTGCCACTGGATGCTGTCAGTTACTGACAACTGAGAAAATGCTATCTCATTACTCTATTTTGCATTTCTCTGATCAATAAAGTTCATCAGCTTTTCACTCATTTATTAGCTATTTTAATTTTTAATTTAATAAAATATCTATATATTTTTCCCTTTTTATATTCGTGTTTAATATATTTCTTTTTTTTTAACATCTTTATTGGGGTGTAATTGCTTTACAATGGTGTGTTAGTTTCTGCTTTATAACAAAGTGAATCAGTTATACATATACATATGTTCCCATATCTCTTCCCTCCTGCATCTCCCTCCCTCCCACCCTCCCTATCCCACCCCTCCAGGCGATCACAAAGCACCGAGCTGATCTCCCTGTGCCATGCGGCTGCTTCCCACTAGCTATCTACCTTACGTTTGTTAGTGTGTATATGTCCATGCCTCTCTCTCGCCCTGTCACAGCTCACCCCTCCCCCTCCCCATATCCTCATCGTGTTTAATATATTTCTTATGAGGTTTTTAGAACTTTTAAAAAATAGGTATAGGTTTATTTTAAATATTATCATACTTTTACTTGTTTCATTTATGAAAACATTGTGGCGTCAGGGAGGGAGGAAAAAAGGAAACTTTCTTCCTGCGCAAAGGGTGTGCTATCGACCCAAGAGGACAGGGCAAAAATTGCTCAGTTTGCTCTCCCGGGCTGAGGGCGGCCTGCGGTGAAACTTGGAAGAGAATTCCATCCCTTCCCTGGCAGTCGTACCACGCCCAGGAACGTTCGGAAAAAAAGTTGCCTGGTCCCTGGTCCCCAGTCGGAGGCCCCCAGTGAAGAAACGCGCGCCAAGAGGATCCAGACCAGGCCCTGCGCCAGGGGGTCCGGCGACGAGTCCCGGCCGCCCAGCGATTCCGATGGGTCCCGCTCCCTGGACTGCCGGTTGTCCTAGAACTCTTTATATATCCATATCAAATAAATATTTGTTATTTTCCTGTTTTATGCGTTGAAAATAATTTCTCCCAGTCTCTTGTTTGATTTGTCATATAGACATTTAGATTTTTATGTAGTTAAAAATTTCAGAACTTTTCCTTTATGGCTTTCAAAATTTAGATCATGCTTTAAAAGACTTTCTCGGACTTTCCTGGCGGTCCAGTGGTTAAGACCCCGCGCTCCCAATGCAGGGGGCCCAGTTTCCATCCCTGGTCAGGGAACTAGATCCTGCATGCATGCTGCAACTAAGACACAGTGCAGCCTAAATAAATATTAAAAAAAAAAAAAAAAAAGACCTCTATCTTGAGATTACAAAACACTTCTGTTATATTTTTGTCTCTGTTAATTACTTTTTAATCGTGTAATTTAACACTTGTCTTAAATCAATGTGATCTTGTCATTTCTAAGTAAGATGTGCTGATTTCTCACATTATAATCATGTTTTGTTAAATGCTGCTTTATTTTAAAAGTTACTTTGATATATTCAATGCACATTAAGACTGGTGATTTATCTTTTAACAAATTGTACCTTTTAGCAGCAGAAACATATTTTTGTCCCCTTTGATAATTGCTGACACATATTTTCTTTTGTCCATCCCAGCATTTTAAGGTCTCTACGCCATTTTGTCCTTGAGGAATGCCTGGTACAATCCGTTCGTTTGACATAATTGAAAATTCTTTCTTTTTAACAGGAGAATTATGTCACGTTCATTGTGACTGCTGGTAAATACGGCCTTATGACATACATCCTTTCCCTTTTAGTTGCTGACTTTGTCATATTCTGTTTGCTCCTTTTCTTCTGCGATGCTTTGGTGTCTTTATGTTCTGTTGTCATTCTACTAATGATTACCCTTAAGTTTGAAAGTACACATAGACTTATTAACCTGAAGAGTTCTTTTGATCTGAGCAAAAAGAGACCTTTAGCATACTTTTCCTCTCCACTTTCCATGCAATATACCACTCTGCCCCAACTCAGGAATTTTAGTTTCATAATATTAGTTTTAAGTATGTTTAAATGTATTTTCTTCTGTTTTTTTTTTTAACATTTATTTATTTGGCTGCACCGTGTCTTTGTTGCAGCACGTGGGATCTAGTTCCCTGACGAGGGATTGAACCTGGGCCCCCTGCATTGGGAGCGTGGAGTCTTAACCACTGGACCACCAGGGAAATTCCTATTTTCTTCTATTTTTGAAAGTCAACTTTTGCAATTGCATGAATATTTATAGCCATCTTATCAAGTCATTATTTTCCTTTAAATATACACTTTACTGGTCTCTTTGCCTGTTAATTTTACATTATATCTTTTTCTTGGATTCAGCCTCCTAGAAGTGTAAAATCGAAACTCAAACAAGTCTTAGGGGAGAGGATGGGCCACGTGTTTGCAATATCCAGTGAGCCTTTTCCCCTCAAGATTGCTCCTGGGCTGTAACCCCCACAGGCTCCTTGACCTCCCTCCACGGGCCAAGCTCTCCTTAGCGGTAGATTCTGTGGTAACAGTATTTTCTACCAGGTTGATTTTGTGCACTGACTTCCCCTTCCTTCTTACTCACAAGAAGACACACAACTATCCCAGAAGTTCCTTAAGAGGCAACCCAGTAGCCATGAATCCTTAGACCACAGACGTAAAAAGTATTACTTCTCTGGGCACCCAAAAGGCTGTGGATAAGCAAGAAGGAGTGGAGTAGAGTTGGAGCTGAAAATAGGATGCTCTCCTGGAAATTCCCTCTTCCTTTGTAGGTAAAAGGTTTGCGAAGAGCCACATAGAAATATGGGCAGGTAAGTATGTGACATTTAATGCACTCTGGGCTAAAAAGAATGACCTTGACAAAGCCAAAATCTCTTCCAAGTAAAACAAAAGCAGAGAACACACAACCTCCCAGGGTCCAAAGGGTGAGCTGGCTTGGCCCGGGAGCAGAATTTTCACATCAAAGGGACTGGGGATTATAAGTGTGTGTTCTCTCATCTGTCCCCTGGCTCTGCATTCGTCTCAGAGCTGCTGTTTACAATTCCGGGAGCAAGCAACACAGTTTCCCTACGTGCAGAAGAGCTAGCCCCGCGTGGTGGACGAAGGCGCGCTCCTGAATTCCAGGGGTGTGGCTTCTGCTTACTGAGACTCCAAAGGAGATGCCAGCACAGAGCAGTGGTGGGGCTTGGCAACAGAAGGGTCCCCCAAAGGGCAGTGATGCCTGTGGAAGCTGGATGGACCCAGAGAGAGGACCAGCCACTGCAGGACCTACCAGAGGGCCCAGAGGAGAGGCAAAAGGAAAAAGCCTAAAGCAAACTTGTCCTCTATTATCTTTCATATCATCCTTGGTACGTTGAAAAGAATGTATGAGGAATTCCTCATGTAAATCAAGGTATAAGAACAGTGAACACCAAGCAATCCGCTGCTAATCCCAGAACGAGCACCTCACTTCCAGCTGCACCTGCCTGCCTCCGTCCTGTCCCTGTGCCTCCAGAGGTGACCACTGCCCCGAATTTCCCTTCTGATATTCTCGGTGGTTTTCTTGCCAATGTTTTCACATTGTTTCATTTTCCTTATTTTTGAATTTCTAGAAATGATTCCATCATTACCTCTAGGCGCCCTGTGAGCCGTGGCTGGGAGTCAGTGACCAGGACTGTCCACTACCCATCAGATTATTCCCACGTTCCTGCTGCTGCAAGGAGTGATGCTCAGGCCGTTAATGCATGCTTCCTGGAACACCTTGCAGGAGCATCTCTAGGCCAGGAGTCTCAAGGTCTACGTCATACATGACACCATGTCACTTCTTAAGTGTTTGAACCCATTCAACTCTTACCAGCATGTCCAAGTGTTCCTGTCCATTCACAACACTTAATACTAACGGAGTTCCTAATTTTTACCCGACTAATGGGCACAAAATGGTATTTAATTCTGGTCCCAATTTGCATTTCTCTGATTATGAATGAAGTAGAGAATCTCTTTATATATGTTTATTCATCAGACTTGTATCTTCTTCTGTAAAATGCCTGCTCGTGTACATGCTCTTCTCTTGTGGTTTCTGTCCTATTCTCGTGGTTTGTAGCACTGCTTTATGTATTGTAGCTAATGGCCGTTTTTCAGTTTTATGTGTTGCAGTGATGTGCTTCCTCTTCGGGGGCCTCCTTTTCACACTATGGCATTTTTAAAAAATAAATGGATACTTTAAAATTATCGGTCTTATATTTTGGAGCTATAGCACTTTTTTGGGTTTAAAAATCTGTCCTTGCCCCGGAAATATCAGAAAGATAGTTGCCCATATTTAAAGTTTTACTTTTCACATTTACATCTTAAATCCATGTGGAACTGATTTTTGTGTACGGTAAGGGCTAAGGGTAAAATCTGTTTTTCCCGTATAGATGTTAATCATCCCAGGACAATCAACTAGGCTTTATGGCTCGTACATGCAATTTAAGTGTGGCGCACAGACTGAGGCTGTCTGTGAATGGTCTGCTCTGTCTGTGCTGAGACCAGGACAGAAACTGAGAGGAGGCAGTGACATAGAATCTTCGACATTGCTGTGCTTACCGAGCACATGATTTTTTTTCCAGTAAGTCACTTCTATTATGTTTTGAAAAAATATTGGCTCATAACAGGTTGCAAAATAACAAAAACCATGCAATACACCAACTCTTTACTACAGATAGTCAGAGAGGCACTGGCCCAAATGAGTCCCATTTATGTAAATGTTCAGGTAGCGCTTGAACAGCTGCATGTGCTGTGATGGGGAGGTTATTCAAGTGTCTTTCTTGCTATCAAAAATACTTGCTTGTTGGCTTGACTTCGTGATGGACAGAGCACTATTAGTAGCTTCAGATCTCTCCCAGTAGGCCGATCAGTTTTCCTTTTAGAGACTTTGCGACTGTTTTATCAGGTACGTTGACGTTAGTATGCCTGAAAATACCTTCTCTGCCTCAGAGTCTGTTGTGTTGGACATTGATGTCGCTACCCTGGTTTCCTGTATAATGTATTAAAGGCCAACTGGCAGAGACCAAAGGGTAACTTGTGAGGCCAAAGGGTCACTGGTGGGGCTGCTATTGGCTTACATATACCCAAAGCCTATCTCAGGGATGGGGGATTTGGGAACGAGACTTACATGTCTCACGAGAGACTCTGGCCCAGTCTAACAATACACAATCTTCTTTAAATTTCACACCCCTCCACTGAATGGGGGGACCTTAGCTAACCACCCAAGGAAACATGGGGTAATGAACTTGTCAGGGCCGTGCTGTCCCTCATCCAGAGGAGTGACCCAACTTGCTGGCAATCCGTCTTCTCTCCTCCAACTCTGGCGCTCAAAACGACGTTCAGTTTTTTCAAAGATTACTGTGGTGACTTTTGCATGTTAAACTGATCTTCCATTCCTGGGCCAAACTGAAACCGGTTGTGCTATATTATCTGTTTTATATGTTGCTAAAGTCTAATTGCAAATATTATGTTCACAAAGTATATTGCTCTGTATTTCCTGGTCGATTTTGAGGGCTATGCTGGCCTAATGGAAAGATTTGGGAAGTATTTCCTTTTCCTCTATTCCTTGTCTCCAATTTGTGGGTGACTGGCAATATTTTTCCTTAAGTGTTTGACAGAATTCACCAGTGAAGTCATCTTTGTCAAAAGGCTTGTTTTGTATTCCTCATCACTCAATTTGAAATATTTTCTAATTTCTTTTGTGATTTCTTCTTCGCCCCATGGTTTCTGAGAAGTATGTTGCTTAATTTCCAAGTATTTGGGGGAGTTTCTAAATATATTTCTGTTATTTATTTCTAGTTTAATTCTGTGTGGTCTGGGAATATACTCTCCTGATTTCAATCCTCTCTAATTTATTGACAGTTACTGTATTGCCTCATACAGTCTACACTGGTGACTGTACCATGTGCTCTTGAGAAGAATATGCACTGTGCAGGGGTTCAGTGTAAGGTTTATGAATTTTTATTGGGTCATTTTGGTTGGTAGTGTTGTTTACTTTTCCTATGAATAACTGAATCTTTTGTCTTCATTTTCTAGCAGTGGTTGAGCATGGAACAGTAAGTCCTCCAGCTATGATGTGGTTTTGTCTATTTCTGCTCTTAGTTATGTCCATTTTCATTTCACATATCTTGAAACTGTTAATAGCTGCATTCACCTGTAAGATTACCTTGTCGTTCTGGAGAGGTGGCCCTGTTGCCATTACAAGGCGCTCCTCAATCTCAGTAATACGCCTCATCTTGAAGTTTATTTTATCTGCCATTCGTGTGGCCACACCAGCTTTCACATACTTACTGTTTGCATGGTATACATTTTTCATCTTTTAATTTTTATCCTATTTGTGTCATTCTATTTAAAGTACATCTCTTGTAAATAGCATGAAACGTGGCCTTGTTTTTTTAGCCATTCCACCATTTAATTAGATTGTTTGGTCCATTTACATTAAACGCAATTATTGACATGGTAGAGTGTAAGTCTGCCATACCATTGTTTTCTATTTGTCCAGCTACTCTTTGTTCCTCTTCCCCTAACTTCTTTTGGGTTGCTTTTTTAGTGTTCCATTTTATTTCTATTGACTTTTTAGCTATATTTCTTATACAATAAGCATCCCAAACCCACGACAGCGTGTCTTGAATTAATATTGTAGTATTTCACATGATCCTTTTATTTCACATCCTATCTGATACTAATTCTGTTAATGATTTTAATAGCAAATACTGTATTTTTCAGTTGGAAGCTTTTCATTTGTTTTTCTTCTTGTTTATCCATATCTTACTGAAACTCTCCTCTCCTTACACATTACATTCATCTTTTCTTATAATTTATTTAACATATATATATTGTCCCATCCAGTGTAACTTTCATCTCATACATTTGGTTTTCATCTCTAGAAGTTTGGTGTGGATCTTTTATGTATCTTCCATGTCTCTGCTTCGCTTTTTGGACTACTAAGTGAGTTGCATGACATGAGATCAATGTACAAAAAATCAACTGTACTTCTATATACTAGCAACAAACAATTGCAAATTAAAACTTGAAAATACCAATTACAATATCACCAAGAATATGAACTACTTAGGAATGCACCCAACAAAAGACATGAAAGATCTACACACTGAGAACTACAGATGACCACTGGGGCAAATTAAAGGCCTAAATAAATCAAGAGATGCTCTGTGTCCCTGGACCAGAAGCCTCAACATCATTAATACATCGCTTCTCACCAAACTGATCTCTAGTTTCAATGTAATCTCATCCAAAGCCTCCCGAAAACTTGTCTGTAGAAATCGACAAGTTTATCCTAAGACTCATGTGGAAATTCAAAGGACCTAGAAGAGCCGAAACAACTTTGAAAAAGGGTAACAAATTTGGAGGACTGACACCACCTGATTTCAGATTTATTATAAAGCTACAGGAATCAAGAAAATGCATTGGTGTTAAGACAGACAAACAGACGAATGGAACTGAATAGGGAGACCAGAAATAGATCCACAAATATATGGACAATGGATTTTTATCAAAGCAACTCAGTAGAAAACAGTGAACTTTGATCCATACCTCATACCATATGCAAAAATTAACTCAAAATGCATTATAGACCTAAATGTAAAATCTAAAATTATAAAACTTCTAGAAGAAAACATAGGAGAAAACCTTTGTGACCTGGGATTATGCAAGTATTTCTTAGATATGACCCCAAAATACAAAATATAAAAGAACCAATAGATAAAGGGACTACATCAAAATTTAAAACTTTTCTTTGAAATAGAGAGCGCAAAGGACAAACGACAGACCGAGAGAAAATACTTGAGAAGCACACATCGAAGAAAGGACTGATATTCAGAAGATATAATGCACCCTCATACGCAAGGATAAGCAAATCACCCAATGATCTAATAGGCAAAGTATTTGAACTTCACCAAAGAAGAAACATGGATGGCAAATAACCCTCTGGGGAATTTCAAATTAAAACAACAATGCAGCCCCTACAGGCCTGTCAGAAGGACTGGAATTCAAAGACCACCGAGTGTCATCGGTGAAGACGTGGGCAGCCGCGCTCACGGTATGCAGCCGCCCGGGGAGGGTGCGGCATTTCACAGCGAGTTACACACACCCCACCACGCGATCCCGCCATCTCACTCCTAGGTAGTTACCCAGGAGGAATTAAAGCCTGTGCGTATGAAAGGTCTTGTACAGGAACGTTCATAGCTGCATTATTCACAACAGCCGAAAACTCAAGCAACAAAAACGGCTGTCAACAGGCAAATGTGGCAAATCCATACAACACAATAAAAACAGAATAAAAAGGGTGAACTACACGGCCACAGGGACATGATTCCATTTACATAAAACTGACTGACAGGGACAGAAAACAGGTCAGTATTGCCTGGAGAGGAGGGGCCGGGGGCGGAGAGGAGGAAGCTCTGGGCTGGTGGAAATGCATGTTCTCTTGGTCGTGGTGAGGGTTTCCTGGGTGTGCACATACGGCAAAACTGACCAAACTGTATGCTTTTTATGTGTGCTATTTAGTGTGTCAATTACACCTCAAGAATGCTGTGTTTAAAGAAGGAAAAGCCTCCCACAGAGAAAACCCCAGGCCCAGAAGCAACAGAATCAGCAATGTGTGCAAAACATACTAATTACGTCCAAGCTGGCTTTTCTCCAGGAGCGCAATGTCGGTTTAACGTTAGAAAATCACTGTAAACTCCCACATTGAAATACTACGAGAGAAAAATCACAGTCATCTTCAGAGATGCAAAAAAAGTATATAACATTCAATATACATTTGATAATAAATAAATAAGGTAAGACTTTGTAAACTAGAAGTGGGAGGGAATTTCCTTAATCTGATAAGAAGTGTCACCAGAACACAGCTCACAGCCAACGTCCTACTTTCTGAGATCAAAAACAGGCTACTCTCACCATTTCTATCTGACTTTGCCCTGGAGGTCTTAGCCAGCGCAGTAAGTTAAGAAGAAAATCATAAGTGTTGGAAACTGTCATTCTCACAGACAAGGCCACTGGGAATGTGAAAATCCAGAAGAATCTGCGGATAGGTTAGCAGAACTCAGAAGAAAGTTTATCGAGATAACTGGATAACTTGTCAATAAACAAGTCACTCGTTTTTCTATATGTGAGAATAAACAGAAAATGAATTCTTTTAACTAGATACACTTTATAAAAGCAACAAAAATATTAAATATCTAGGAATTACTCTAATGAAAGAGGTGGAGGCTTTACGAGAAAACTGAGTGACACTGAAGGAAAGTTTAAGGAAGGAAGGAAAGGCACCAAGTTCACAGAAGACTCAGTCTTGCAAAGACGTAAAATTTTCCCGAATTAAACTATTGAAGGAGGGGGACTAGACGACAGAATGATTCTAAAATGTACACGGAATCCAATGAGTGGGAATATCATCCAAGTCAACTAGAAGCAGCCCTCAGCAGCCCCTTTTGGACGCGGTCCGTGGTGGTCGGGGGTCTCCTACAAGGGCCAGCTGGGCAGCGTGGGGTGGAAGCAGAGAGCAGCGTATAGGAGTACGTTCCCTCCTCCCCGCAGACACCACCAGGCACCTCCGGGGCCAGGCAGGCCTCCGCGGGGTGAGGAAGTGAGGGTGCCGGTTACCAAGGGGCAGGGTGGGAATTTCCGTGCTGATGCTGGAAGGAAAGGAGATGAAGACCCAGGAGCCGAGGTGGACGAGGGCCCTGGAGGTGCGGGGCTGGGGTGGGGAGCTCAGCGCGCCCTGGCGCTGCTGATAAGGTCTCTGGGGGAGGCAGGAAGTCCGGCCAGCCTGTGGCTTGTTTTCCGAGAAGGGGTGGGGGGTAGAGTTTAGGCAGCCTTCCGGGAAGGCAGCTCATGCTGCAGAGCCAGAGATGGGGGCTCCGCAGGGGGTGGGTGAGTGCCAACTCTGGAGAGGGGGGCAGCGCTCACTGCGGTGGGACCAGGGGTGCTGTGGGAGTGACCCAAGAAACAGGCAGGCCAAGAGCGGAAGCTGTGGGCCGTGGGAAGCCGGGGTGTCAGTGCGGAGGGGCTGACGAGGCGTGGGGTCCAGGGCGCTGGGAAGTGGAGGTTGAACCAGCGGCCGTGAGCCGAGAGGGCTGCCCACGGATGCCGGGGCTCCCGAGAAGAAAATCTCCAACCGTGAGCCAAAATCGTCAACAAACAAGCGAGAAGTCCCAGCAGTTCTGCAGCCTGAGGCAGCCCGTGCCGAACAGGCCTCCGGGAGAGACATCCGACCCGTCAGTCTCCGTGGGTGCGCGGCGGTGCCAGGTCCCAGGAAGGTAGGAAGGCGCAGCGGTGGGGAGACCTGCCCTAGGAGAGCAAGCCCTGAGCGGACTGGTGGCGCGGGTGGGCGGCCAGGGAGGCTCACGTGGGGCCGGAGCCACACCCCCTGGAAGGTTCTAGCGGCCTCTCTGCCGCAGGCAGAGCCGGGGGAGGCTGAGGCCACGGTGCTGCAGACAGAGGTCCACAGGGTGGGCGGCCCTGCACCGGAGCCCACAGCTGCGCCGCTGCGCCCAGGCCCAGCAGGAAGAGAGTGAGAGTGGACACACCACCCACACCACCACCACGTCTCAGCGTCCTCCCGTGGTCATCAGGGCTGGCCACGTTCTCAATCACTTAAAATTACATCCTGAATACATTAGCTCTGGCATCCTGAGAACGTGGTGGACCAGGCGAGGTTAAGGACATCATCAACAGCTAAAGAAGACCAACCTCACCAGCCTCGCCGGGGCTCACTCCTCCCCGCCAACCTGCCCGCTCCAGGCTCCTTTCCCATCCCACACCCTCGGCCGTGGGAGGCCCCAGGCCTTGGGCCTCTTCTCAGCCTCGTGAGGAAATGCCATCGTGCCCAGACGGACCCCCGAAGGCTCACCTCCACCCCCAGCCCAGCTCTGGACTCCAGTCTCACACGTCCACGTCTCCACCTGACTGTCCTTTCATCTCCAAATAAGCATACAGAAAACTTACTTCTGACTTCCACCGAACCCCTCAATCCCATGGCTCCCAGAGCCTGGGACTCCTGGCTCTTCCACACCTACGTCCAATCCATCAGCCAAGCCCACGGGCTCTGCCCCAGAATCCATCCTGTGGTGGATGTGACTGACCCACCACAGTCACACTAGAGTGCACGCTACAAGCTGCAGCCACAGCCCCAGACCAGACCCCGGCGCTTCGCTCCTTTAAAGCAAAGATGCATCTGGCCCCGCTCTGGTCAGAGCCCTGCACCTCTCCCTGAGAAAGCCAAGCGCCGAGGACACCAGCGGGCTATGTGCACTGACCACTGAGGGGCGCCCACCTCTGAGCTCGGCCGTGGTTCTGCCCCAGGCCCCTCCCCAGCACGTAGCCCACGCCGCAGCACCCTGAGGCCTTTGCAGTCACCATTGGCTCTGCCTGGCCCTCCTTCCCCTGCTATCTCCAGTGCCCCTGGGCCCTCAGGAGTCGGCGCGAGCCACAGCCCTGCCCTGCACCCGGCACGCGTCACCACCCGTGGGCCCCAGGAGGGCCTGCTCACCAGCCTGCCATCCACCTCCTCCAGCACCCCAGCTCCACGTGGCAGGAACTTGTCTGTTCACTGCTGCATCTGAAGTTGAGAGCCCAGGCGGAGACCAGTGAGGACCCAGCAAACGCCTCTGAACGATGAAGGAGTAAAGGACTTCTGTAAAATGACTTCGGGGCAGAGGGACACACAGCCAAGCTACCCCCACCCGGGACCAGCGGGGCAGCTGGAGTGGCAGCAGGGCCCTCTCCCACCTTTAAGGGGCCGGTAAGCTGTCCCCTGCAGCCTGTGGGACCCCTTCTCTGATTCAGCACAGAGACTGATGGCGAGGTCTGCGCCCCACGTGCCAGGAAGCGGCCGAGGCCCCTTGCGGGTTCCTGGGCAGAGGGTCCTAGGGCCGACACCCCTTCGTGCCTCACTAAAGGGTTTCTCCGTCCACCTCATGTGACCCTCACAGTGGACCACCGGAGAGCAAGGAGGTAGGTGACCATGCGGCCGGCTGGGAGCCCCAGCCACTCGGAGCAGGGAGTGTGGAGCCCACCCAGGACAGCAGGGTCTGGGGCACGGCCCAGGCCGCTCCTGTGCCCCCAGCTCTGGCCAGGGGTGGGCAGTGGTTTCTACCCGAGCCCCCTCTGCTGCATTGAGCGGCCGCTGGATGGCAGGGTGTCCACCTGCACCCACATCCTACCTCTGTCACACCGGCTGTGGTCCCACAAGGACAGCGGGGGAGGGCAGGTTTCCCTCTGGGCTCTGATTCCCGCCACTCTGGCTGACAGAGCTAATCACAGGACAGGAGGGCCCCTGGGCGGAGGCCTGGCCTCCCAGGAGGAGCTGCGGGCCGTGTGGGTGTCTTGTGCACCGGCCCCTGGGACGGGTGGGGGCTGGAGGGGGAGGAGCCTGGCCCTGTCCTCCTCCGCCTGCCTCTCCCTTCTGTGGGCTCTTTTCATGTGAGAAGAAAGTGACTGAGGATCGACGTCAGCCTCCCATTTAAGACTCGGTTATCCTTTGGAAACACACTCGTGGGCTGGGAGGCGGGTGGTGTGGGCTCCCAGGCTGCCCAGCCCCCGGCCGCTCTCCCCGCGCAGAGGAGGCTGTGGTCCGCTGTGCTTTCCCAGAAGACCAGACTCCCGTTGCTGTGAAACAGGGACCTCAGAGGAGGCGCCTGCTTCCATCTCAGGCATCGGCTGCTGTCTCCCCCGAGACGGTCTCTTTACTGTGGAGGGAATCTCTGCAGCCAGGCTCATCCCTTTTGCATCCTCAGAGCTCTATCCTGGGAGGGATGCACCTGGATGGTCGCAGGGAACGCAACGGTCCTGGGATGGGGAGATCCGCAGGCCCGGTGTCCAGAGCTGGGTTCAGCTGTCAGCAGGACACACGCTGCAGGAGCCCCTGGTCAGCCTCTGCCTGCCCTGACCCAACCGAACACCCGTGCAGAACCTGAGTCCCTCTGAGCGCTCGGGACCAGGTAAGGAGCCGCGTCTGCCAGGCCCCTGCCCCAGAGAACTGTCGGGCGCCCCATGACAGGTGAGCAGAGCGTGGGCAGGGCTGGGGCTTGAACCCAGCCCCACCGCCTGAGACTGCATCAGTCTTAGCACAGGTGGAGCTGAGGGTGTGTGTGCCTGTGTTCCCGTGTCCGAGTGCATGCCTGTGTGTGCCCATTCCCGCAACAATGGGCAGCGAGCCAGCCAGGGCTGTCGGCAGCCGGGTACGTGTCTTGGCTGGCCCCCGTGTGCAGGGCAGCGTGTCTGTGGTAGGGGGTTTACCCTTGTGTCAGAGCCGTGTTTGTCCATGTGTTTCTGTGCAGGTGGCATGTGTACAGGGACGTCTGAGTGTCTCTCTGGGGCACGGGCACTGCTGTCTCTGTGTCTTCATCTGCCTGGGGGTGTGGTGTCCACGTGAATGCCTGCTCTGCTCGGGGGCCTGTGGGCTGGGCGCGGAGGGTGCAGGCACCTGTGAGTGAATCTAAGTCTGGGGGACGGTGTGTGGCTCTTGCGCTCGTGTTGGGTTTGGGGAGCACGTGTGTTGACTGGTACATGGTGGTGCAAGACGGGGACCTTGTGGTTTGTCCCCGTGCATCTGTGTGATGAGAACTCAGGCCCACCTCCCACCCCATCAAAGAAGTGGCCCTTCTGCTCCATCTTTCAGACTGAGAAACAGGAGCTGGGTGAGTACAGATCTCTGTTCCAAGTCCCACAGCCAGTCAGCGGCAGCTCAGAGCAGACATGGCTGTCAGGAGCCATAGTGGGAGAGTGGAGACGGGGGCCCGGGGTAGTGGTACCCAGGCCCTGGCCACACCGGCGGCTGACACCACACCACCGAGGTCTGACGAGCCTCCCTCTTCTGCCTGGAGTCGCCGCCGCCCCTGTAGCCACCAGGCACCCCAGGGTCTGTAGCAGGTGAGCTCAGCCAGGGTCCCGCCATGACCCCGCGGGACAGCTGAGAGAGCAGAGGCGCGGGGAGGGCAGCTGTCCTGTCCAAGGCTCAGGTGGCCGGGGGAGGGCAGGGTTTGAACCCGAGCTGCCCATCCCAGAGCCCACACCCTGGAGCTCGGGGCCCTGCTACCTCCTAAAGTCTTTGCAGGATGAAAACGGGGGGTTCCTGCCACCTGGAGCAGACACGAAACAAGGGCAGAGATACGAGGCTGAGGTTTCTGTTCTCCAGATACATCCTGCACACGTGATGCAGCCTGTTCCAGCAGGGGCCAGGGCTGGCGGCAGCATCTCCCCTGTTACAAGGAATTGTCTTCACGGGCTTGAAAGGACCAGGTCCTAAAGACAGAAGTCGGCTCCCCTCCCGCCCTCGCTGGGCAGCCGGCTCTCGACTGGGTGTTACTTCAACGTCAAGTGTGTGGACCCACACAGGGCCCCGTTCTGAGTCCCGTACAGTGCAGACAAAAAGCTAAAACCCCAGCCACACTACAAATGAGTGGGCTGACTTTTATTTTGCCCGCGCCATGTGGCATGTGGGATCTTAGTTCCCCAACCAGGGATCGAAGCCGCGACCCCTGCAGCGGAAGTGTGGAGTCCTAACGACTGGACCACCAGGGAAGTCCCTGGACTGACTTTTAAATGGGCTTTGGAGACCTGGAAGCTCACTAGGATGTCTGGAGGGCCCGTTCTTGGGACTGAGCGACAGGCTGACGTGGGGCAGGGGGTAGGGACCCAACAGGAGGGAGCAGAGCAGCTGCTCTGGTGGTGACACGTGCCCAGAACTCCAGAGACAGAGGCCCAGGGAGGACACACCCAGATATCTGATGGCGAGACCCCAGTCCTGCACCCTGGTCCCTCCAGATGGGAGCTTGGATGGAACTTCTCTGAGAAAACTTCCCACGAATGCCCAGAACCAAGGACACTGACAGTGGGGGCCCCAGCCCAGTGACCCTTCCTGGGTATAGTCAGCATTTTGGGCCTCTCCAGTGCAGGCTGAGAGCTGAGGGTCACCAGACATCTGATGAGAGCCTCTAGCAGGCAAGATGGAGCGAAACTAAGGAAGGACTGGAAGTCAGAGGAAGCAGAGCTCAAAGGGAAAGAATTTTGTGAATATCCTCGGACATGAGAAAACATGGATTGCGTTGTTGAAACAATAAAAACTTCTTAAAAAGAGAGAGAGAGAGAGAGGGAGAGGGAGAAACTTGCAAACTGGAAATATGACGGCAGAAATAAAATTTCAGTAAGGATTAGAAGTGAATTGAAGAAATCGTTCAGAAAATCAAGGCAAGAATTGACATGCAAAATGGATACCAAACACGTTTCAAAATCAGGGAATTGGCCCGGAGATCTGATATCTAAGCAAGAGTACCAGAGACGCAGAGGAAACCATGGGGAGCTCCAGACCCAGGCTGGAGAACTGAGCACTTCAGATTAACCTTTTCCTGGAGGACAACCAGATAAGGGGAGTGAACCACGTTTTAATCCTAAAAGCAGCAAAGGGACAAGAGTCAGTGAGAAATTGCCAGGCTGAGGAACAAAGACCACCGGTGTCTAGTGCGGGGAGCCCAGACTCGGCCCTCAGGCCAGCTGAGGCCCTACAGACCCCACAAACACGGTGACCCTGCAAACCCACACCTGCCTAGGGAGGGGCTGCACCCTGGGAACGAGGGTGACTCAGGCAAGATCCAGCTCCCCGGGGCCCAGGACAACCACAAGTCGAGAATCCTCAGAGCATGAAAGTGCAGACTTTGAACTTGGAGTCACAGGATTCTAAACAACCAGCACCACCATGTGTCTGGAGGAAGTAAAAACCAACAAAAATCCCTCCTGGAGGGAGGGATTACATCAGAGTAATGCCAGTCATTCCTTCAAATATTGCTTCAAATATCACCTTCAGCACAAAATCAAAGGTGAGAAGGTGCGTGAAGAAGTGAAAGATGACGAGCAGCTGCCAGCATAGGACTCAGGAGAAACTCGACGAAACAACTGTGTTTACGAAACCCAAGGGGGCAGAACAAGCAGAAGCGGGAGGACACAGTAGACTGAACAGCCATCAACTTGACCTACTTGACACCTAGAGGACACGCCACAAGACACAGAAGAATACATGCTTTTCAAGTGCACATGGAACACTTACCAAGATAGACCCTTATTCTAGGCTGTAAAACAAGTCTCAAATTTAAAAGAATTGAAAGTGATGCAGTGTATGTTTCTGATCATAATAGAATTAAAATAGAAACCAATAAAAGAATAAGATACCTGGGAAATCTCCAAATATTTGGAAACAGTACACTTCTAAATAACTTGTTAGTTAAATGAGAAATCAAGAGAAATAAGAAACTGTTTTTAATGAATATAAAAACACAACATATCAAAAATTGTGGGATTCTCCTAGAGCAGTACTCAGGGAAATTCATAGCATCAAACACCTATGTTAGAAAAGAAGAAAGACCTTAAATCAATGATATCAGCTTCCATATTAAGAAACTAGAAATATAATAATAAACTAAGCACAAAAATAAGCAGAATAAAGGAAATAATAAAGATCAGAGCAGAAATCAGTGAAATGGAGCACAGAAAAAAAAGAGAGAAAATCAATGAAAACAAATGCTGGTTCTTTGAGAGCATCAATAAAATTGATGATACGGGGATTTGCCACTTGTACAGACATTCAGGACCGACTGGCACAGACCTCAAAGGAGACTCCTGAGGGGGCTCTCTTCTGCCCCGCCAGCTCTGGCTGCTGTGCTCCTCCCCTGGTCCTGATCAACAGCACCTGTGTGGACCTGGAGAGGTGCTGTAGGCCTCAGGTTACTCTCAGTGAAGACCTGCTAGAGCAGACACAGGAACGCCTTTCAGGTAACTGCTGATTCTAAAAGTATTTTCAGTCTTACAGCCCAGCACCCTTTCCTTCACCACCTGTGTTCTGCGCTGAGCGACGAATCACCACAAACCTAGTGGCTCAAAACAACACACATTTGTTATCTCACGGTCTCTGTGGGACGCCGGCCTGAGCACAGCTGAGCTGGGTCCTGCTCGGGGCCCCAGGCTGCAGTCAGGTGGGCTGAGTTCTCATCTGAGGCTTGACCAGGGCCGGACCCTCAGGCAGAATTTGTCTCCCTGCAGCTGTGGGACTGAGGTCCCATTTTCTTTCTGGCTGCTCTCGGCCGGAGAGGCCACCGCCGTGCCCTGCCCTGGGGCCTTCCCACAGGCCTTCTCATGATGGTGGCTTGCTTCTTCAGGACCAGCAGGGCCAAGCTCAGACAGCGTCTTACAGGACGTACCGTGGTTACAGGAGGGACAGCCCCCCACCTTTGCATGCTTACTGGTTCCCATCCACCCTCAGGGGCTTTCTGTTGTCCTCAAAATATTAGTAAAAATGGCCTGGAGATGAGCTGAGTTCACTCAACACCCTAGAGCTCCTTTGCCCAGACAACTGTTGGCCAAATTTATACCTAAGCCCTTCCTTCCACTGCTTAACCTCATAAAATTCCCTTTTCAAAAAATCTTTATGGGACTTCCCTGGTGGCACAGTGGTTAAGAATCCGCCTGCCAATGCAGAGGACACGGGTTCAAGCCCTGGTCCAGGAAGATCCCACATGCCATGAAGCAACAAAGCCCGTGCACCACAACTACTGAGCCCATGCACCTAGAGCCCGCGCTCTACAACAAGAGTAAGCCAGTGCAGTGAGAAGCCTGTGCACTGCAACGAAGAGTAGCCCCCGCTCACTGCAACTAGAGAAAGCCCACATGCAGCAATGAAGACCCAATGCAGCCAAAAATTAATTAATTAATTTTTTAAAAATCTTTTTTCAAATTACAGAGGAGGGGAATGTAAGGTGAATTTTAACAAAAGTAAACCTTGTTTATTGATAATGATGAAGCTGATGTTACCAGGAAGAAATTTCCTACTATGTAAGTGCAGGGTGTAATGTTTTTCCTTAAAATGTTGACTTTAAAGAATGTTCCTTGCAATACAGGCAGCTAAGTCCAGATTTTATTTCTGACCACGGAGTAATTCCTGAGAAATACTTGGATTATATGCCTCAAATGGACAGGGACTGTGTCTCCTACTGCTGTATTTACACCTAGTATGGTGTACCTAGGACAAGAGCCGGGCCTCATTAAACACCTGGCAACTAGCTGGACAATAAAGTCCATGCTCTGGGGGGAGGGGAAGGTTCCTATCCACTCTCGGGATTGTGCAGCACGGGAACACAAGGCTACCCCAGGCCCCATCACCACACCACTGTCCCATTCTTCAAAATTAAGGTGCAAACACACTATTGTTAACTATAAGCACCATGTGTTCAGCAGAGCTCCAGAACGTACCTTGCATGACAGAAACTTTATACTCATTGAAACACAGCTCCCCTTTCCCCTCCCGCAGCTCCTGGCAGCCTCCATCCTCCTCTGTTTCTATGAGTTTGACTCTGTTGATGCCTCGTATATGTGGAGTCACGCAGCATTCATCCTTCTGTGCCTGGCTTATTTCACCGAGCATGTCTTCCAGGTTCATCCATATTGTCACATATAGCAGGATTTCCTTCTTTTTTAAGGCTGAATAATATTCCACTGTATGCACAGCAAAGAAAACCATCAACTAAATGAAAAGACAACCTAGTGAATGGGAGAAAAATATTTGCAAATGATATTAACCACTTTGGAAAACAGTATGGAGTTTCCTCAAAAAAATTAAAATTAGAACTACCATATGATTCAGAAATTCCACTCCTAAGTACATAGCCAAAGAAAGTGAAAACACCAATTCTAAAAAATACACACACACCAATGTTCATAGCAGCATTATTTACAATAGCCTAGACATGGAAGCAACCTAAATGTCCATCGACAGATGAATGGATAAAGAAAATGTGGTATATATATATACAATGGAATATTACTCAACCATAAAAAAGAATGAAATAATGCCATTTGCAGCAACATGGATGGACCTAGAGATGATCATTCTAAGTGAAGTAAGTCAGAAAGAGAAAGACAAATATCATATGTTATCAATTATATGTGGAATCTAAAAAAATGATACAAACTTATTTACAAAACAGAAATAGACTCACAGACATAGAGAATAAACTTATAGTTACCAAAGAGTTTGGGATTAACAGATACACACTAGTATATATAAAATACATAAACAACAAGGACCTACTGTATAGCACAGGGAACTATATTCAATATATTGTAATAACCTATAATGGGAAAGAATCTGAAAAGGAATATATATATGTATGTATGTATATGTATGTATAACTGAATCACTTTCTGGTGCAAGAGAATTGAAAACTGGTACTCAAGCAAATACTTGTACACGAAGGTCCGTAGCAGCACTATTCACATATTGCCAAAAGGTAGAAACAACCCTAAGAGATGGATAAAGAAAGAAAAGTTGGTATATACTTACAATGGAATATTATCCAGTCATAAAAAGGAATGAAGTATTGATTCAGGCTGCAACATGGATGAAGCTTGAAAACATTAAGCTAAATGAAAGAAGCCAGACACAAAATGTTACATATCATATTGATGTCATTTATATGAAATATCTAGGATAGGTAAATCCACAGACAGAAAGCAAATTGGGAGCTGACTGGTTCATTTTATGTTATGTGAATTTCACTTCAATTTTTAAAAAGGAAAAAGAAAAGAATGTCAAAAAAGAAGGAAATACTTAAAATATTTCCATGAATATATAGAGGAACATTATTCTAACCTCAGAGTAGCCAAGAATGTCCTTTAAAAGCATGTGAATCAGGGACTTTCCTGATGGTGCAGTGGTTAAGAATCCGCCTGCCAGTGCAGGGGACACAGGTTCGATCCCTGATCCGGGAAGATCCCACATGCCACAGAGCAACTCCGCCCATGCGCCACAACCACTGAGCCTGTGCTCTACAGCCCACGAGCCACAACTACTGAAGCCCATGAGCCTAGAGCCCATATGCTCCAAAACAAGAGAAGCCACCACAATGAGAAGCCCTCACAATGCAACGAAGACCCAACACAGCCAGAACTAAATTTAAAAAAATAAAATAAATTTATTAAAAAAAAGAATGTGAATTGTAAAAAAAATAAATATTGAAAATTTTGACTGTGTTAAAATTATGACCTTTAACACCTCACCAGAGAAGATATACAGATGAAAAAGAAGCCTATGATAAGATGGTCAACAAAATTTACTAGAAAATTGCAAATCAAAATAAGCAGGGATGGGCTTCCCTGGTGGCGCAGTGGTTGAGAGTCCGCCTGCCGATGCAGGGGACACGGGTTCGTGCCCCGGTCCGGGAAGATCCCACATGCCGCGGAGTGGCTGGGCCCGTGAGCCATGGCCGCTGAGCCTGCGCGTCCGGAGCCTGTGCTCCGCAACGGGAGAGGCCACAACAGTGAGGGGCCCGCGTATCGCAAAAAAAAAAAAAAAAAAAGCAGGGATTTCCCTGGCGGTCCAGTGGTTAAGACTCCGCGCTTCCACTGCAGGGGACACGGGTTCGATCCCTGGTCAGGAAACTAAGATCCCACATGCCCCACAGCACAGCCAAATAAATAAATAAATAAATTTTTTAAAAAGGAGATACCACTACTCACCTATAAGAACAGCTAGAATCCAAAAGCCTGACAATGCACAATGCTGGCAAGGATGTGGAGCAAAAGGACCCTGCTTCGTTGCTGGCGGGAAAGCAAATGAAAAAGCCACTGTGGAAGATAGTTAGGCAGCTTCCTAACAGCTAAATGTAGTCTTGCCATGTGATCTAGCAGTCACACTCCTAGGTATTTGCCCAACTGATCTGAAAATTTATGCCCACGAAAAAACCCGCATGCCAGTGTTTACAGCAGCTTTACCCATAACCACCCAAAACTGGGAGCAACCAAGATGCCCTTCAATAGGTGAGCAAATAATAAACAGTGGTCCACTTAGTGCTAATTCCATCCAGTGGAATGTCATTTAGCACTAAAAAGGAATGAGCGATCGAGCCACGAAAAGACATGGCTGAATCTTAAAGGTACATTGCTAACTGAACGACACCAGTCTGAAGAGGCTACACACCGTGTGAGTCCAATTTTATAACATTCTGGAAAAGGCAAAGCTGTGGAGACAGTAAAGGTCAGTAAGTGCCAAAGGGCCAGGGGGAGGAGAGAGGGTTTAACAGGTGAGGTTCAGAGGATTTTAAGGCAGCGAAACTCTTCTGTGATAGTGTAATGGTGGATACATGATATTGATACTTGTTAAAACCCACAGAACTCTACTGTACAAAACGTGAACTTCAATGTATATAAACTTAAAAAAAAATCATTTAGGAGGCTCGGGGACTCTAGATGGAATGCAGAAGGTGGCAAACAATTGAACTGTATAAGGAATGCAAGAAAAACCTCACTGCAGGACGTGGGGTGTAAAGGTGCTAGTCTAAGTAACCGTGGAAATGAGTGGAGTCTGTAAGACCAATGGCAGGAGAAACTACACAGCACTGTGCTCTAGTTGACAAAGACTTTTCCTAACAGAGTACAGGTTAACAATTCTACCACCACTTTGCATGTAATTGGAATGTAACTGGAATTGGACAATTAAGTTAATGGATGATGGGCAGTGGGAGCCAGGGGTTTCACTGTCGGAGTGGACATCTACAGATAAGCACAGCACGGAGGATGGAATGGTCCATGTGGTGACGGATCAGAGCTGGAGACATCAGTAAGGTCTCCTGTTTGGCTTAGCACAGATACAGGTGTTACATACAGAAATACGTGTGGAAGTGTGTGCACACAGGTTACTGTACACACAGGTCTCCTTGCTCCGTCAGGCAAGGGGGCCTAGAGATAACAGTATCCTAGTAGCGACAGGCACTGCTGGCACCCAGAGGTTGCTTTCTTTTTTTTTTTTTTTTTTTTTTTTTTTGGCCATGCCTCGTGGCACAAGAGATCTTAATTCCCTGACCAGGGATCGAACCTGTGCCCCCTGCAGTGGAAGCTCGGAGTGCTAACCACTGGACCACCAGGGAAGTCCCCAGAGGTTGGTTTCTAATATCATCGTATAATAAAAGGTACCAGGGCTCCTTGGGAAAATGGCTGATTCCAGGTATAGCAGGAAACGTGCAGGATGAGCCCGGGGCATCCCAGCACCAGAAAGTAAGTATTCAAAAGAAAAGCCAAGGCCCTCCGGCGACCTACACGCACAGGCGGGGCTAAATCCAAAGCTGAGCCCCTGGGAGCTGTGAGAACAAAGAAGAGAAAGGGAAATCTCTCCCAGCAGCATCAGAAGCAGCGGATTAAAGCTCCACAATCAACTTGATGTACCCTGCATCTGTGGAATACCTGAATAGACAACCAATCATCCCAAATTAAGGAGCCGTGTGGATGAAAGGCTCTTGGTGCTGCAGCCAGGAGTCAGTGCTGTGCCTCTGAGGTGGGAGAGCCAACTTCAGGACACTGATCCACAAGAGACCTCCCAGCTGCACATAATATCAAACAGCAAAAATTTCCGAGAGATCTCCATCTCAACGCCAGCACCCAGCTTCACTCAACGACCAGCAAGCTACAGTGCTGGACATCCTATGCCAAACAACTAGCAAGACAGGAACACAACCCCACCCATTAGCAGAGAGGCGGCCCAAAATCATAATAAGTCTACAGACACCCCAAAACACACCACCAGACGTGGACCTGCCCACCAGAAAGACAAGATCTAGCCTCATCCACCAGAACACAGGCACTAGTACCCTCCACCAGGAAGCCTACACAACCCACTGAACCAAACTTAGCCACTGGGGACAGACACAAAAAACAACAGGAACTACGAACCTTCAGCCTGCAAAAAAGGAGACCCCAAACACAGTAAGATAAGCAAAATGAAAAGACAGAAAAACACACCGCAGATGAAGGAGCAAGATAAAAACCCATCAGACCTAACAAATGAAGAGGAAATAGGCAGTCTACCTGAAAAAGAATTCAAAATAATGATAGTAAGGTTGATCCGAAATCTTGGAGCTAGAATGGACAATAGAATGGACAAAATGCAAGAATCAGTTAACAAGGACCTAGAAGAACTAAAGATGAAACAAGCAACGATGAACAACACAATAAATGAAATTAAAAGTACTCTAGATGGGATCAATAGCAGAATAACTGAGGCAGAAGAACGGATAAGTGACCTGGAAGATAAAATAGTGGAAATAACTACTGCAGAGCAGAATAAAGAAAAAAGAATGAAAAGAACTGAGGACAGTCTCAGAGACCTCTGGGACAACATTAAACGTACCAACATTCGAATTATAGGGGTTCCAGAAGAAGAAGAGAAAAAGAAAGGGACTGAGAAAATATTTGAAGAGATTATAGTTGAAAACTTCCCTAATATGGGAAAGGAAATAGTTAATCAAGTCCAGGAAGCACAGAGAGTCCCATACAGGATAAATCCAAGGAGAAATACGCCAAGACACATATTAATCAAACTGTCAAAAATTAAATACAAAGAAAACATATTAAAAGCAGCAAGGGAAAAACAACAAATAACACACAAGGGAATCCCCATAAGGTTAACAGCTGATCTTTCAGCAGAAACTCTGCAAGCCAGAAGGGAGTGGCAGGACATATTGAAAGTGTTGAAGGAGAAAAACCTGCAACCAAGATTACTCTACCCAGCAAGGATCTCATTCAGATTTGATGGAGAAATTAAAACCTTTAGAGACAAGCAAAAGCTGAGAGAGTTCAGCACCACCAAACCAGCTCTACAACAACTGCTAAAGGAACTTCTCTAGGCAAGAAACACAAAAGAAGGAAAAGACCTACAATAACAAACCCAAAACAATTAAGAAAATGGGAATGGGAACACACATATCGATAATTACCTTAAATGTAAATGGACTAAATGCTCCCACCAAAAGACACAGATTGGCTGAATGGATACAAAAACAAGACCCATATATTTGCTGTCTACAAGAGACCCGTATGCTAACACATATATATGGAATTTAAGAAAAAAAAAATGTCATGAAAAACCTAGGGGTGAAACAGGAATAAAGACACAGACTTACTAGAGAATGGACTTGAGGCTATGGGGAGGGGGAAGGGTAAACGGTGACAAAGCAATAAAGAGGCATGGACATGTATACACTACCAAACGTAAGGTAGATAGCTAGTGGGAAGCAGCCGCATAGCACAGGGAGATCAGCTCGGTGCTTTGTGACCGCCTGGAGGGGTGGGATAGGGAGGGTGGGAGGGAGGGTGACGCAAGCGGGAAGAGATATGGGAACATATGTATATATATAACTGATTCATTTTGTTGTGAAGCTGAAACTAACATACCATTGTAAAGCAATTATGCTCCAATAAAGATGTTTAAAAAAAAAAATGGACCTATCTGTCCCCTTCAAAGTTTGCTTTTGCCCCTTGGGAATCCCTCTCAGCCATCCCTGTCCTGACCCCAACCATTCTCAGGTTATCTTCTCCCAAAGATGTGTGGCAAAAAAAAAAAAGAAAAGCCAAAATGATGGGGCGTGTCCAAGGGGCCCAGGAATCATCTGAGAGCTCCCAGTGACAAAAGCTGGGATGGTTCGAGCAACAAAATAATTAGAATAGCATCAGGTTATAACCCAAAGTATGAAATAAAATCCATGAGTCTGTACTGATAGAAAGGACTGATTGGATAAATAAAGAAATGAGGAGAAAAGACAATCTTCCATGCAAAAGAACTGCAAGTGATTTAGGTCTATATTCCTTTCTCAAGGAGGGAGAGCGTGACCGCCCCCCCCCCACACTCCTTAAGTGTGGGCTGATGTAATCATCTCCTTCCAGAGAGGACAGTGTGGAAGGCTGGTGGGTAACCTGACAGGAGAGATGACACACGGCCTCAGCCAGGTGATCAAGGTCAGCACCAGCACTGACGATCCTTGTTGACAGTATGGACCTCTATGGACCTCTGATACGACATGATGAGAAGGACACTTTATCTCTGTAGTCTTCCCCCCAAAGATCCTTAACCCCAGTCTAATCATGAGAAAAACATGAGACAAACCCTAATTTGGGGACATCCTATAAAAGAGATAACCCAAACTCCTCAAAACTGTCAAAAAAAGAGAAAAGTATGAGAAGCTCACAGCCAAGAGGAACCTAAGGAAGCATGACAACTAAATGTAAAGTTGTGTTCTGGACGGGATCCTGGGACAGGAAAAGAACATTGGGTAAAAACTAAGGAAATCCAACTAAAGCATGGACTTTAGTTGGTAATAATGTATCAATATTGGTTCATGAATTGTAACAAACATACCCCACACTAATGTAAGATATTAGCATTGGGGGAAATTGGGTATGGGGTGTACGGCAACTGTCTGCACTAAATTTGCAACTTTTCTGCAAATCTAAAACTGTTCTAAAATAACTGAAAAATTAAGAACTCTGTTCATCAAAAGACATCTTAAAGGAACTGAGAAAAGCTATAACCTGGGGAAAGATATTTGCAAAACATGGTAAAAATTAAAAAACACTAATGAAGTGAATCAAAGATGAACCAAAAAATGAAGAGATAGACCATGTTCATGTATTGGAAGATTCAGTATTGTAAAGATGTTAATTCTCCCCAAACTGATCTAGATTCAATGCAATTCCAATAAAAATTACAACAGAATTTTTTTATAGAAATCAAGTAGCTGAATCTAAAATTTATGGAAAAGCTAAGGAACTAAAAGAGCCAAAGCTACTTTGAAGAACGAGAACAGTCAGAGCGCTCGCACCAGCTGCTTCAAGCCTGTAAAGCTGCCGTAATCGAGGCAGTGCGGCGTCAGAGAGGACGAGCTGAGGGACAAATGGAACCGAACAGGATCCAGAAATAGACCCGTGAACACAGATCACTTCCCAATACAAGCCCATATTCTAGAGCATTAAATAAATCTCAAACTCTAAAAGATGCAAAATTATGCAAAGGATGTGCTCTGATTACAATGAAATTAAAATATCTGGAGAAATATCTCCAGAAAATTTCCAAATATTTGGAAATTAAATAACACTCTTCCAGACAACCATGGTCTATCTATATAATGGAACGGGCACAGACACCCTGGACATGCCTCAAAAACATGCTGACAGAAGCCAGAGACAAAAGAGGGGATATTGGGTGGTTCCGTTTCTCTTACATTCTAGAAAGAAACAGAATTAATCTATGAAGAAAAGAATCAGAACAGTGGCTGCCTCGAAGTGGGGGATTAAGGGTTGACTGGGAAGGAGCATGCTTCTGGGGTATCTTGATGAGGTGCGGGTTCCATGCGTGTGTGCATTCGTCAAAACTCATCAAACTTAACACTTAAGGTCTGTGCACTTCACTGTGTAAATTACACCTCAATAAAGAAATTTAGAAAAGGATATAAAGAGAACTCCTGCAAATCAATAAGTAAAAGGGGGCACCATGGAGAGAAATGGGCAAAAGACACACACACACACACACTCACACACACAGGCATCTCACAGAAGCGGAAACACTCACTGACACTAACCATAGCAAGAGAAGCAGCGAAAGACGATTCACAGTGAGATGCTATTTTTAGCCTCCAAATTGGCAAATATTAGGAAATCCACCAACACCATCTGTTGTAGAGGATGTAGTTCAATGGTAGGAGTGTAATCCCTACAGCCACTTTGAGGAAAGAACTTGGCATTTTCTTGCAGCTGCATGTGAAGTTCAGCCCCAGCACCCCCATTCATAGGGGCGGCTGCAAGAGAAACCCTGGCGCCCCGCACTCAGGAGCTGCGCACGAAGAGCAAATGCACAGATCGCGAGGCAGACACGATAGAATGTTACTGCGCAGGCGTCAGAATGAGCGCAGCACAGCTGCCACGAAGAGTGAGAATCTTCGCAACAAAAAAAGCAAGACCCAGAAGACAGCATGTAGCATGATACCCTTTGTTATGACGTTTGAGTACGAGCAAAACTAAGCAATGTGTTATCTATAGTTAAAATGCTTTAGGCAGCAGGGGAACCCCCGTGAGTGGTCCCTCTGAGAGGGAAGGAGGGGTGGCAGAGGGGAGGAACTAAGGTCACTTATTAGCCACTGTGTAGGTCTTGAGTGGAGAGCCGGTTTACAAGAGTCCCTTACCTTATTTTATACCAACGAATAAATAAATGCTCTGCATGGAGAGGAAATAAAACGATTGCTATAGGGTAGCAGCCCCTCCCCTTTGGACCTCAGGGAAGGGCCTTGAGACTGGGAGCCAGTCTCAGGCGTCACCAGGGCCAGGACACCTGGAGGGCAGGTGACAGGCCGGGCTCTATTTGTCCCACCCCTTACATCATATTCCCCCCTCACAGTCCCTCCGTGGACCCTGCAAATTGCTCTGAGTCCCGCTGGTGAGAATGCCAATTATCATCCTCCAGACAGGGCTGGGGGGGGGGGGGCAAAGCCTCTAATGAGCCCCAGAAAAGCCACCTGGGCCCTGAGGCAGCAGGACCCAATGAGATGCGGCACTTCCCCTAGACCCTCCCTGGAGACCTTCTGCGAGGGGAGGGGTGGGGTAGGTTGGCAGTGACCTTGGTCTTGAGGCAAAGGGTCTGGGGGTGCTACGAGGGCAGCACCTTCTGGGTGCCCCCAACACCTGCCACCAAGTTGCACGGCATAGACAGCAGGGCACGGGCTCCTGGAGCCCCCAGCCCTGATGTCCCATGTCCAAGCTGGCCCACCAACCCCGGTTCTGCAGCCCCTTCTCAGGCCCAGCCTCTTCTGCCGCATCGCCGACGGGTCTCACATCGCCAGGGACTGGGACACAGTCCTCAGTCCCCTCTGCACCCCCCACCAGCTCTGAGCCCTCCTGCAGCCCCTTCCCAGGGGGCTGGGCACTGGGCGCCATCAGTGGGGGTCTCCAAGCCCCTTCGAGGTGAGCCAGGAGCAGCCACCAGCTCAGCCCCGGCCCAGGGAAGGTCAATGTAGAAGGAACCGGCTGAGGGTCGCCCAAGAAGTACACTTGCCGGCGGGAATCACCCTCCCCCTCCAGCGCGCCCCCGGTCCTGCTGGACAGACCCCAACCTCGCAGAGCGGGGGAGGGGTTGAAGAGGAGCTGAGGCCCCAGGAGCCCCTCACCCACCAGCGGAGAGCACTGCCCGGCTCCGCCCAAGCCCGCCCACCTCCCTGCCACTCGCCCATCCGTCAGACACCCAACTCCTGGGCGTCCTGGCACGAAAGTCCCAAACTGCGAGGCCCCTGAAAGGCTCTGAGTGGACCGATTCCACCATCCCCCAAAGGCCACTTTGATGCTCAGAAAACACAGGATAAAGACCTCAGGTCGGTTCACGGAGCGTCATGTGGGGACACCAAAAGTGGGGATCAACCCTCCCACCCCCTCCCCCCAAACCCCCTCCCCCACACCCCTCCCCACACACCCCCAGCCCTGCAAACCCCTGGCCCAGGTTTTGCTCACCCCTGGAGAGCCGGCTGGCCATCTGATGGAAGTGGTGTCCTTCCTGAGGCCTGAGGGGCCCTGGCCAGAGAGCAGCACAGAGCAGCAGTCCCTGAGGGCCCACGTGGAGGAGGCCAGGGAAGTGCCCAGACACACAGCCTAAGACGGCACACCAGGCAGGCAGAATGGGTCTTCTCTCCTGCTATGTGTACACATACACCTGTGTGTGAGTGTGTGTGCATGTACCTGGGGGTGTGTGCAGGAGTGCACCTGTGTGTGTGTGTGTGTGTGTGCACGGGCACACGCACTCCCATGCCTGTCCGTGTACCTGGTGCTGGGACAGGGAACAGTACGCACCTGAGAGCACCCACATGAGTGTGGAGGTAAGAGGTGTATCTGCGCGCAGCGGTGTGCAGGCACCGAGGCCCCCTTGCCAGGTGTTAGCTCAGGGCGAGGTGCGTGCTGGGCTGAGAGGGGGTCAGTGCTGCAGCGGCTTTGAGAAGGGTTACAGTGCCCCATGCAGCTCTCACGGCCCGGCCCCCTGCCCAGCACACATCACACCTGCATCTTTCTGCTGTCCAGGGTACTCAGAAGTGACCCCCCTGCCAGGGAGGGCTATGAGAAACTCCACCAACTCCACTGAGACCTTGGTGACAGATGTCATCCTGCTGGGCTTCCCTGGGCTGTGCCACCTTCAGGGGCCACTGCTCGGGTCATTCTTCACGATCTACATGGTGACTGTCCTGGAGAACCTGGCCATCGTGGTGACCATCAGAGCCAGCCAGCCACTGCACACACCCGTGTCCTACTTCTGGGCCAACCTGTCGGTGCTGGAGACCCTCTACACCTCGGTCACTGTCCCCAAGCTGCGGGCTGCCCTCCTGGCCTCGGCGAGGACCGTCTCCTTCTCAGGCTGCCTCACCAGCTGCTCCTCTTCCTCTGCCTTGGCTCCCCTGAGTGCTTCCTCCTGGCCACCATGGCCTGTGACCGGTTCCTGGCCATCTGTCGCCTGCTGCGCTAGCCGGCCATCACGGACTCGAGGCTCTGCTGAGTCTAGCCCTCAGCGCCTGGCTGGGTGGCTTCCTGGTCTCCTTTGTGTCCATGGCTCTCACCTCCGGCCTCAGGCTCTGTGGCCCCAACGTCCTCAACCACTTCTTCTGTGACATCTCACCCCTGCTGCGGCTCTGCTGCTCCGGCACCATCACCATCGAAGTGCTGGACTTCGTGGCAGCCCTGGCTGTGCTCACGACCTTCCTGCCAGTGACCGTGGTCTCCTATGCCCACATCGTGGCCACAGTGCTGAGCATTCCAGGAGGCTCCGGCCACCACAAGGCCTTCTCCACCTGTGCTTCCCACCTGGCACTGGTGGCCATCTTCTACACCACCACCATCTTCACGCACACCTGGCCTCACGCCGTCAGCTCCTTCGACTTCAACAAGCTGGTGTTCAGGGTCTACTTGGTTGTGACCCCACGGCTCAACCCCAACATCTACTGCCTGCCGAACCACGACATCAGCGAGGCCCTGGCCAAACCCCACCAGGCCCCTGGCCCCTCCTAGCACCAGCTGCAGGGGGAGGAACTTCAAATCCGTCCCCCGGCATCTGCTCACAGCCACCAGCCCACACCAGGCAGGCCATGGCTCTCTCCCAGTGCAGCCAGCAAGCTCCTCTCTTCCCCCCTCACCCTGAGACGGGAGCACAGTGGGAGCTGCCGAAACTCCGAAGGCTCCAGCTGCCTCTCACAGGGAGCTTCAGCACCCGATCAGGGGACAGCTCCTCAGCCCAGGACGAGCTCACTCCGAGCTCCCGGGAAGGTCCCCCTCCACCTTCACTCCCCCGACCACCTGTGACCTGGTCAATCTCTGGCTTTCCCCCACGCCTGGAAGCTTTCAAGATCTTCTTGTTGTGTTTGGTGTCCAGGGTATGCTTGTGTGTGTGTGTGCGTGTGTAGTTATCATGCTTGGAGTTTGTCACGCTTCTAGAATTCGAGACTTGCTTTCTCTCATCAGCCTTGGAAAGTTATCAGCCATTACCTCCTTAAACACTGCATCTGCCTTATTCTTCCTTCCTCTCCTTTTGGTTTCAGAAGTGCGTGTATGTTGGAACGCACAGCTTTGCATAACCAATACGCGCAGGCATTTAAAGGCGTTGTCACCTCCACAGAACTTGTAGTTAACCCGGTGAGGACCCACCCTCTGTGATGAACGCCCTGATGCAGGCCCCATTCCCCGTCTCCCTGGGCTTGCTTCTCGCCGGCCCAGCAGCTCCTGCACACATCCTCTCGAAGGCTCTCCAGGCTCGGTGGCGTTTCCTGGGGTAACTGCGATGAGGGGAAGCACCCTGCGGTGGTCAACAGCCTGACTGTGGAACCTGACCCCATTGTCATTCCCAGGAACGTGACCATCAATGCTGCGGTCAGGACCACTGTGGGCCTCAAAGATCCTCTGAAAGTGGTATTAGCTCCGGAGAACGAAGTGGCTGGCTTTTGGGTCAAAGTCCCAGGCGTGGAGCAACTTGGTAGCTGCGCCTACGAGAACTTCCGTAATGTGCTTGAAGTGTTAACTCCCCTTGAGAATCCCTGTCCAGAACCCCTGCACACCTGTGGGCTTCCCTGTCACTGTCCCTTCAAAGAAGGCACCTACTCACTGCCCAAGTCTAACTTCTTCCTGCCTGCCCTGCAGTTGCCCAGCTGGCTCAGCAGCGGGAACTACCCGTCGGAGATCATCCTGAGCAACGGGAAGCGTCTGGGCTGTGTCAGAGTCTCCGCCTCCCTAAAGGGCAAGTAAGGTGGCACTTGTCGCAGCAGAATGAAGGAGTGTGAGGAAGGCATCCTCTGCCTCTGTCCTACGTTGGCCAAGGCCAGATTCTACTCTCTGTCCTTTCTACAATGATGACACCCCCCGCTACAAGTCATTTTATGCCACCTACAAAACCGTTAGGCGTGGGCCAGCAGCCCGAACCGAAGCGAGGATGAGCCTGGTGGGTTTTGACAGCCCAGGACGTCTACTGGGCTGGCCCCTGCATTTTCCTCCTCAGCCCCGTGGCTTTCTCTCTAAGAACTAAACTCATTTTCTAAACAGTCAAGGAAGGGGGCTAACGTGTTTTGTGACCCCCTGTTCAGACTGACCCAGTCTTGGTCTCCTGAAGTACCTTTATGACTTCTCTCATTGATTTTGTGTGTGTGTCACCGACCTAAAAGCAGAGTGAGAGTACTAACAGTTTTCATTTTACTCCCACCCCCTCTTACAATGAAGGGTCTGAAGGAGTCGATCTCAGTCTGTTCCTCCATTAACTTCTATGATTTAGTGTTCTTTTCTAGACTTGCCCAGCTAACAGTGGGGCACAGTGTATCCTGGAGAGGCTCGGCATGTGATGGGAGAGATATCTGAGAATGCTCTATGTGTTTAAGATGTCTGTGAACTCAGGTGCCTTCAGGGCAAAGTGCAAGACATCAGTGGACCACGCAGAACATCACATTGTTTCCGGGCACATCTTCCAGTCTTTCCTTCGTATAACATAACCGATCCGAGGCAGCTGCTGCCCAGTCTCGAGCTGGGGGTATAATCAGGGATGAGGGGACTGGGGTGAGCTGGAAAGGGCACATCCGGTCCGTAGGGACAGCTGCTGTCTAGCTCTAGCCAGTAAGCACCACAGGAGGATGCAGGCTTCGTCAGCTCTGCCTGGTCGTTGGCTCCCCAGCTGCGGGGGGTGGTAAGCAGTCGAACTGCAGAGCCTGTGGCTTCTCCAGTGCATGGCTGTCTCCTGGTCTCAGGCCGGACTTTACTCTGATCGACAGAAGTGGTGAGAGTAGGAAGCTTTTCTTGTTCTATTTTTTAAGGGAACACATTTAAAGGCTCTCCACTAAGTATGATGTCTGCTGAGGGTTTTTTTGAAATACAGCCTTAATCGGGTTAAAAAATTCATTTCAACGACTAGTTTCCTTGGCATGTGTCCCCACCAGTGAGTGTTGATGGAAATCAAACGCTTGACAATGGCGATCGCACGACAATATGCAAGTGCACCAAATCAACATGTTGGGCACCTTACATTTACATGTTACATGTCGTGTGCATTTCAATTTAAAAATAACATCTCAAAATTAAGAAATGGCTCTCTTCTGCTCAGGCCCATGGCATGTCTTCATCCTGCCAGGAAGCTCCGTAGCCACTGACAAGACCAGAAGTGGCCTGATAAACGGTACAAGAAAGCAGAGCCCAGAGGGCCAGCCCTTACGGAGGCGCTCCTCACGCAAAGGGAACTGTGCTCAGAACAGTAGGGGTTGGAGCCAAACAGCCAAATTCTGCCGTAGGGAAGTGTGTCAGGCTTCAGTTAATGAAGGATGGCCCCCAAGTCCCAGCCTTTGCACCCAGTGATGGTTGTTTGAACTTTACGGAGGAAAATGATGAAGTTCTGGTTGCTGGATTTGGTCGCAAAGGTCGTGCTGTTGGTGACATTCCTGGAGTCGTCTTGTAGGTTGTCAAAGTAGCCAATGTCTCTCTTTTGGCCTTAATGCAAAGGTTAGAAGAAAGGACCAATATCGTAAGTTTTGATGGTGACGGCACGATAGTAATACATTTTCACATGCAAAAAACGCCCCAAAAAACAAACAAAAAAAAATTAAGAAATGAAATGCTTTGTATTCTCCTTCTGAGAAAATCATGAGCGTTCTTCTCCCTTGGTGCAGCAGTGAGTGAAGCACGTCCGCATACTTGACGATGTTGAAAGCACCTGGACCTGAGTGGTGCGACCTGCTTCCGATGTACTCTTGGGCTCAGTGGCTAACATTTTATTTAGATTTTTCATGTTGATATTTAAACATAAAATAGTCTAAATTTTTTTCTGTGCTTCCCTTACATATTTTAAGAGAAAAGGTTTAGGGTCTCGAAAAGGGTTAATTAAGCCTCAGCCCGTGGCTCCTCCTACGTGGTGCCCTTGGTTCTTCTCTCTCCTCCGAACAACTATCTGTCAGACTCAGAGCCCAAAACCGTGCCCTTTCTCTCATATTTGCTGTCGTCTGCTGCTCATGCAGAGAAATTTCCTTACCTTTATAATTCAGTTCTCCTGGTTGTTTCTCAGAGGTTCGTTCTTAGCCGCGACCTTTGTCACAGCATCCTGTTCTTATATAGATAGTATCCCCCCAGCTTTTCTGAGCCTATGAGTTGGAATATTTTTCGTTTGTTTCTTAGGTTTTCTTCTAATTCCTCAAACTTCTTGAGCCTTTTTTTTCACCCCATTTCTTTACCTTGGCCTTTCTCTGTTGTGTTGCAGACTTTCTGTCTTTGGATGCCGATAAACGCTGTTTGCTGTTCACACTTTAAAGCAAAGCAGTGGGAAGGCTACCTGGAAGCTCCCTGTGCTCGGCAGGACCCTTGAGAATGAGGGGCAGGGACGGGCCATCGGGCTGGGGACCCTCTAAGTGCAGGTGACGGAAAGCACTCATCCAGAGAAGGTCCACGGCGTCAGCTGTGGCGCTGCCTGACCCGGGAGGTCGAGGGGGCACAGGGCCCGACTCACCTGCCCTCGGGCTCCATGTGAAGGCTCCACGAGGGTGACAGGTCCTCGCATGCAACGGCTCCAGGCACAGCCTCCCGCGGAAGGAGAGCGGCCTCTCTCAGCAGCTCAGACCACGGCCAGGGGCCTTACACTGGGAAGCAGGTCCACGTGGCCAGGAAGAGCCACAGGGCATGCCACATCCCCTCACAAGACCAGGGGAGGGGGCAGTCACAGTCAAACCCCCATGGGCCGAACATAAGAGAGGGCTGGCTCCCCAGGGCACACACAAGGATGCTTCGACCGGAACAGGGAAAGGACGCTGAGAGGCCAAAGCGGCAGCTGTCCCCAGCAGGCCCCACACCGCGCCGGGGCTTCCAGGTGCTTCCTGATACCGTCAGAGAAACGCCCTTGTTTCCTTGGGGTGAGCAACACGCTGGGGGCCGTTCTGTGCGTGGGACCGGGGGTGGGGGGGGCTCAACCAGAGAATGCAAACCTTGGACGAACCCCCATTTCTGTCCCTACCCCTCCTGCCATCCATCACCACAGCAGCCCAGTCCCTGAGGCTGGGCGGGAGGCTCTCTACTTGGCCGCTGCCCCTCTGGCCCAGGTGGCATTTGAAACCCACAGGCCCTGAGATTGCCCAGGAGAACGTGTGGAGCAGCGGTGCTGAGCCTCCAGGGACCACGAGGGTCTGATGGAAGCTGAGAGATCGAATCACATAACAACCCTCTGAAGTTCAGGAGGTCCCTGTGCCCACCTCTGACACCATCAAGAGGGCCTGGTGTCCCCAGGTGGAGTGGCTGGGGTGAAGGCCTAGAGTCAGTGGGTGGAGGGGAAGAGATTCCAGAGGACAAACCAGCCTTGGGAAGCAAGACAGCACCATTTCAGACGTGGCCCCAGAGTCCAATCCGGCCGGGACCGGGGAGGCCCGCTGGCTTGAGCAGTCGGGTTACCGGTGGCGGGGCTACCTGAGGACCCCCGGAGGAGCCTGAACAGTGGGCACTAAAGGGCGGGAGGAGGGGGGCCCACGAGGGGGTGCTGCTCTGGGACTCGGACACCATGGGGCCCTGGAGAGCCGTCCTCCCCTCTCTGTGCACCGCGGTCAGGAGCTCAGGGTCCGACGTCGCATTCTTTGGTCCCTGTGTCTGGGACACACCCACCCCGGGAAGGATGGAAATGAGGAACGGGAGAGGGTGGGGTGGGAGAGGTTAGGGTTTGGGGCGGGTGGAGTGGGATGGACTGTGGGAAGGTGGCGGTGTGCGCACCGGGTGCTGAAGACAGCGGGGGAGAGGGTCCTGTCGAGAGACAGGACCCGGGGGGGGTGCGGGGGGGGCCGCTAGGACGGGGTGCTGCGCCTCGGAGCGCCTGCCTTTATCTCCTCCCTTCCGTCTCCCGGGGGATGCGCCTCCGCGTCTGCCCACCCCCAAGCCTAGGGCGGATGCCTCACGCAAAAGCCAGGCTCCGCGGTCGGCGCTTTGGCGGTCGGCGCTCGGCGCTCCGTGCAGTCTCCGCCGCAGCTCCGTCCTTCCCGCTCGGCAGCGGTCCCTGGAGCGGCCGCCGCGGTTCCGAGCGAGGCCCGTGGCTGGTAAGGCCGGGCGGCGGAATGTGGGCGCGCACCGGGAGGCTGGGGCTGGCGCCCGCCGGGCTAGAAATGAAGACGCAGCGAGGGGCCGACAGGGCCCGGGCGGAGGGTGGAGCCTCCGGCAGGTGGTCGCATCCCGGTCCCCCGGCCCAGCAGCTGAGCCAGGCGGTGGGGGCGGGGGGCGGAGCGCGAGGCAGAAGCGGGCGGGAGGCGACCCTAAGCTGGGCCCGGGCCTGCGGCGGCGGGGCGGGGTCCGCACAGGGTGACGAGCCCGCGAGGCCCGAACCGGCTCTGGCCCCGCGCAGCCCCGGAACGGGTGGGAGGGCCGGGTCGAGTCTCACCGTTGGTCCCTTCTCCAGACCCCGATCTGGTTCCTTGGGGACCCTCGGTCCCTGAGACCCCAGGGTGGCCTCTGGTCCTGCCGAGCCCTGGAGACCGGAGTCGGTCCTTCCAGAGCAGCCCAGAATACGGGGCCCCCTCCCCAGGCCTGAGCGCCCCCCGCCCACCGGAGGGTGCTCACCACCGCCCATTCTTTGCCCCTACTCCACCACCACCCCCCCCAAGCACAGAATAACCCGCAGGTGCTGAACCCTCTCACCCCCTGCTGCCCCTTCCCAGTTACTGAACAAGAGCCCACGCCCTCCCCAAGCCTGAGTCCCTAATCCTCAGGCATTACAACCTCCTCCTCTTAGCCCACGCCAGCCTGGTCCGGTAGTGCTCCAAGGTGCTGGGGCCCCATGTACCACCAAATGCTGAGCCCCTGTCCCCAGGCCCCGGGCGCCCTGGGCCTCGCAGAAGCTGAGGTCCCTTCCTCCATCCTCCCGCAGGTTTTGCTCCACGAAGATGAACTGGACTGCCGCCGCGTGCTGGGCTCTGCTGCTAGCGGCCACCTTCCTCTGCGACAGCGGCGCGGCCAAGGGCGGCCGTGGCGGGGCTCGCGGCAGCGCCCGGGGCGGGCTGCGCGGGGGCGCGCGCGGGGCCTCGAGGGTGCGCGTGAGGCCTGCGCCCCGCTACGCCGGCTCCTCGCTGCGCGTGGCCGCGGGAGCGGCGGCGGGGGCGGCGGCGGGGGCAGCCGCGGGCCTGGCGGCGGGCTCGAGCTGGAGGAGGGCCGCGGGGCCCGGGGAGCATGGCCCAGACGACGACGAGGACGGCGCACCCGGCGGCAACGGAACGAACCGAAGCGTCTACAGCTACCGGGCGTGGACTTCGGGCGCGGGGCCCATGGGCGACCCTCACCTCTGCCTGCTGCTGGGCGGTGCCCTGGGCGCCCTGGGGCTGCTGCGGACCTAGGCCGGGCTGGGCTCGGGGGCCAGATCTGCCCCCAGCCCGCGCCTGCCCCGCGAGCCACCACAGAGGCTGCCCAGCACTGAGCGCCCCTTGCCTCCACTGCCCAAGGCCTCTGAGCCCAGAGGAGCTGCGTGGCCAACTCCCGACAGTCCAGCAGCCTCTCCTCCTATGACCCAGAGGCACCTCCTGTTCCCCCTCCTGCCCGATCCCCTCCCCAGCCTCCGCACCTCCCACCCTACCAGGGGACCAGTGGCCCCTCAGCTCCAGGATGCCCTGCCTGCCACTTGGAGGTTAGGGTACCCCCCCCAGCCAGAAAGGCAGGTGTCCTGAGGTTCCTGCACCATCCTGGCCAGCTGCCCACCACTCTACAAGCTGTTCAGGCCATTCTAGCTCCCCTGACCCCACCTGGACACTTGAGAGGTGTGGACGGTGCTGACCACCAGGCAGAGAGGTGGGCCCTCAGGCTGGGCTGGTTCGGCCACACCCCTGAGGACGTGGTGGCATCCCCCCCAGAAACAGCCCCAGTGGGCCAAAGGACTTGAGGATTTGGGGGAGAGGAGAGGTTTCCCTCGCAGGCTGTAGTGTGCTGCCTTCCAGAAAGGAAGGGGGCCACATCTGTGGATTAGTGAGCCCAGACGTGGCCCCGTGGTTCTCCAGACGGCTCCCAGGATACCCTCGCCCACAGGAACTGCCCACGCCTTGCCCCTGCCCTTGGGCCCAGGGCCCGTGCCCGTGTCCCCCCACGGGCAGACGCTTTGCGAGACCCGTCGCCAGGGGCTCCCTTAAAGCCACTTTGCTCTGACTTGAAACAGCTCTTCTTGGACCTATTTTGGAAGAAAAAGAAAATCTGTTTAAACTTCAAGAGTTTTCCATTTGCTCTGAGCTCCAGGTCCACGTTCCAGGATAAGAGCCCCGCCTGTACTCGGGGACGGCAGCTGTGGCAGGCAGCCCCTCGGAAGCTGAGGGCGAGGTGGACCGGAGGGGCTGGGGCTCCAGTCAGACCCACGGCCGGCATGGCCACAAGGCAGGGCCCAGTGCCCAGCAAGTGCCACCAGATGTGAGGGCACCTGTCCAGCAGAAGAAAGCCCAGAAGCTGAGCTTCCTCCACACCCCGAGGGCTGTCAGAGCGAGGCCAGAGCGGCCTCTGAAGAAACCACAGGGCGCGTCCTGACAAGGGTTTGCGGCTGGCACTCAACACCCGTGCGGAAGGCCAGCCCTTCACCTCTCAGGTGCCTTTCCCTCAAGCCGCCAGCCTGGTCCACTGGCCGTGAGCTCAGCCTGGGGCCCCAGCTCTTTCACATGTCCTGTAGCTTGAATAGCCTCTTGTCCCTCAGAAGGACGGCTCCGGGGTCTGGCTTCCGGCTCAGGCTCTCCTGTGCTCAGCAGGAGCCTCCCCGGCAGGGCTGCCTCCAGAATCTGCCCTCGCCTGCCCCTGGGCTGCAGGGCCTTTGGACTCAGCTGATGGACGCCAGTGCCAAGACCAGCATCTCCCAGGAGCCGTGCCACCTCTGCTCTCTCACAGCTGGCACTCGGCTCTGGTTACACTGAAGGTCTCCAGATTATCCGCGGGACCTGGACCAAGCACTTTCCTCCGAAGACCCAGGCGCTCCGCTGCAGGACGCAGCTCCCTGCAGCCTCCTGTGTCCACACTGCCAGCATTCTTGGGTGCGGCGCCCAGATGCGCTCTGTCCTCCCGAACCAAGCTCGACGCTCCCAAAGACCAACAGGTCGTGGCCAAGCCCTGGCTGGGGCCTCAGAGGCAGCGTGACCGTTTTAAAATCTTGAACAGGGGGACCCATCAGGGCGGCCCCTCGGTTGACTCAGTTCTCCCTGATGGGCCCGGCCAGGCTGTGCTCAGCCTCAGAGACCCACCCGGACCTGGACTGTGGCTGGCCCAGACCTTCACGTGCCTCTGCAGCGTGAGCCGCCAGCACACTCGTCAAGCTTTTCCACACACCAGCCCGACTCCAGCGGCATCTGGCGTCTGGCACAGCTGCGAGTCTCTGAATGCTTCCCACCCCTATGGGTCAGGGTTCCGGCAGGAGGCCGGTGGGTGTCTCAGGAGACTTGGCAGGTGCGCTGGGTGTGGGGCAGCCACACGGGGCGGCAGGACCTAGAGGGGCGCCTACAGGAAGGGCCGGGGCTGCTGACCAGGTGCAGCCTACCCAATCCCCACCCCTTCCCCCCTCCGGCCTCTCCAGAATGCAAGCTGGTGGTCATGTTCCTGCACCCCTTCAGGTGCGACCACAGCAATGCTGAGCACCGCCTCCGGGAAAAAGTCCTGCTGTCTCATTAGCTGGAAGGTGCTGGGAGGCGGTGGGGAGGCCTAGGGTCTCCGCTGACCACACCGTCCTGTGTGTAGCTGGGCTGTGAGCAGAGCGGCCCCGGCCACCGAGGGGACAGGTGGTCCTTGGGTTCTGCCACGGCTACTTGGGACCTCTTGTCCGTGTGTGTGTGCACGTTTTAGTAGTGAAATAAACACTCTGTTGCCAATGAGACTGTTTCTTATTGCAGGACCCAGGACTCCGTGTCGGGATTCTTACACAAGAGCCTTGGGTACTAAGTGGTTCACGTTCCGCTTTTCCTTGGTGAGGGGCCCAAGGGGCTGCACAGGTGCACAACGAAAGGGCCAACCACAGAGACAGGCCTTTTAATTTTAAAATTACAGATTACACTTTCAACTCCTTCTGAGAAAACACCAGCTTCTCCTCAAGAGAATATTTAGGAGATACTGAACATGAGTGAGTTTCCTCCCCCCGCCAGGAACCCAGGGACGTCCACTGCCCTGATGTCCACACCCAGGCTCAGTCCCCTGTAACCAGGGGCTGGGCTGTGCAGCAGGAGGGCATGGCCTCCTTCCTAGAGCAGAGACCGGGGAGTATACAGTGACCAGCAAGGAGCCTGTGGACAGGGGACTCCCGGGTGCCCACCCCTGGCCGTGGAGCCGCGAGGCCCTCCTGCTGGACTAGTCAGGGCTCCGCCGCAGGGGGGCCCTGCAGGAGGTCCCGGTCCAGCATCACGGGGCCCAGCACCCCGCTGCGGAAGGCCCGCAGGAAGTCTCGGGCGGCCGCAGGGTAGTTGGGCTGGACAACGTTGACGTCACCTGGGGAAAGCAGGAGGGCCCAGTAAGGACGAGCCCCACTCAGGAGCTCTAGCCCACCCACCTCAGGCCCGTCCAGGTGGGCGCCTGCCTTGCACATTTGGGAAGCCGGAGCCTCCAGAAGCCACAGGAAGAGGGTGGGGCCGCCCCACACACCCTGCCCCAGCCCCAGCCCAGACCGAGAGCCCCTCCCCCGGAAGCTCCGCCCCCCGAGCCCAGCCTGGGGCCACCAGGCCTCACCAGTGCCCGTCAGCACCTTCACCTTCTGGGTCTTCCTCAGCTTCACGGCCACACGCTTTAGCACACGGGCGATGTCGTCGCAGGCCTCACCCAGGCCATAGTGCTGCACGTACCTGCACACAGGGCGATGGTCAGCAGCTCCACCAATGACCCCTCGTGGGTGCGGGTGACCGCCACGTGGACCTGGGGGCCTCACCGACACCTGCCTTCCGCGTGGCCACGACCAGCTGCCCGAGACCCCCTCCCCCACCGGGGTCCTGGGGCGGCGGTCAGAAAGGCTGCTGCTCCCAGCGGTGTCATCCCCTGGCCCTGAGCTGGCCTCCCACGATGGCAGCCCGGCCACTGGCACACACTCAGTTTGCTGCCGAGGCTGCCTTGGTGCCTCTAGGCGGCTGGCCGGAGATGGACGGTGGTATTCCCCACTGACTGGTGCTCTGGGCCTGGGGGGAAGAGCCAGCACGGGATGGGTGCGGCACATCAGAGGCTGAGAGGCCAAAGGAGACCAGCGTCTTCCACGGACACGTGCCTCCCTGAGCCCCGGGGCCAGGACCCCTGGACCAGCACCTGCGCTGGCCCCTCCCCCTCACCGCCCGCCGGGCAGGCAGGGCTGCAATGTGAACTGCAGCTGCAGAGTGGGGGAGGCCGGACGGGGCCTCAGGCCTCGCGCCTGGACCCCACGTGAGCATCGGAGCCGGTCTCGGAACGACAACCCCGAGGAATGCGCGTCCAAAATCAAACTTCCCAGAGCAGCAGCTGCGCAGGCCCCTCTGTCCCCAAGAGATCGAAGGCAAGGAAGACTCCCACCCACACACGCCCAAGACCTGCCACCCGCAGGGAGTCGGCTGTCACGCTTCCCAGAAACACCGAGGACAGCGGAGGTCCAAACTGAATGCCTCGAACATCAAGCAAAACGTGACATTTCAAATTCTACTTCCAGGGCTTCCCTGGCGGTCCAGTGGTTAAGACTCCGTGCTTCCAGTGCAGGGGGCACGGGTTCAATCCCTGACTGGGGAACCAAGATCCCACACGCTTAGCCACATGCAGCCAAAAAAAACCAAAACCCAAAAAAACCCACATATGTCAAATCCCACTTCCATGCAAATGGGCTAACAGGGACTGGGTCTACTCGCCACCTGGAATAACAAAAAAGGAAGAAACAACCAAAACTTCACACAACAATGGTTTTCAAGGCCCAGACATCAGGCCACAAAGAGTGTAGCCATGGGAAGGAGGAGTGCAGGGAGGGGCCCCGGGGAGCCCGGAGCGGAGAGACGGCGCTGGGGACCAGGGCAGCTGCCAGCTGCAGGCGAGTCAGACAGGGCAGAGCTGCCCAGGGAGAGGGCTCGGGAAACTGGCAGACAGCCACCCTCAGATGGTCAGCAGAGCAAGTTTCCCAAGGCCAGAGGCCAGGAAGAGCCACCCAAGAGGCAGGAGGGGAGCAGCCGGGACAGACGGAACCCAAGATCCACAGGCTGGGGAGGGGGCGGGACGCCCTGGGAATTGTTCCAGGCCCACCTGACAAACTGTAAAAGGAAGGTCCAAAAGGACCAAAGTGTTTCCAAATAACGGTCCCAGAACAGGAATATAAAGACACCTGTCACCAGAAAGGTCCGATTCACGTGCCTGCCCCCCGTCAAAAGCTGTCAGGCACACACAGCAGGAAAACAGAGCCATTACAAGGAGAAAACCAATTACCTGAAACTGCCCCAGATGTTAGAATTCCCAGACGTTGAATCAGTTATTAGAACTGCGTTCCCGTGGTTACAAAGTTAAGAAAACACGCAGAAGATAGTAAACAAAAAATGATCCAAACCCAGTATCTAGAGGAGAGCACTGTGAAAACACACACTCGGGATTAAAGCAGGTCAGATCTGCAGAAGAGAGGGTGAGGGGACTGGAGAGCCAGCACTGCTGAGCCGGCGGCACCCGCGGCCAGTGCCTGGGTAGTGGAGTCCTGGGAGAGAGGAAGAATGGCCAGAGATCATCCGAATGTGATACAAACTACACAACCACAGATGCGAGAGCCCGAGGAACTAAAAGCACAAGAAACATGCAGAAAACCACATGAAGGCCCAGCGCCATAAATTGCTCAAAAACTTGATAAAGAGAAATCTTAACAGCAGCCAGAGGGCCATGAATACAGAGAACAAAGACAGACAGACAGACTTCTCATCAGAAACAACAGCCGCTCTGCGGGACTGAGGAAATCCGTCCATCTAGAATCTACACGCAGGGCAAACGCCCTTCAAAAACTAAGGTGAAATGAGCACATCTTCGGACAAACAGCAACCTGCGTCACTGTGAGCGTCACAGGAAACCCTCGGGCAGGAAGATGGCCCCAGAGGGAGGGCGGGTCCACACACAGACAAGGAGCCGTGACTGGCGAGGCTCAGAGGAAACTGCCGAGATCGAGCCTCCACTTACATCTGTGCATAAACAAAGCTCGGCAGCACGTCTGCTACATAAAAGCAAAAGGTGTGACGAGACCGGCCCAGAGGTGAGGGTGAGGAGAGCGGAAGGGCCCTCACGCCACACTCGGCATTAACACCCCCGAAAAGTGTTCTACAAACCCTAAAGCTACCTCCTCCAAAGCTACAGGTAACAAGCTGACAAAGGGGAATCGTAAAACAGGCCAGAGAGAGAGAGGAAAAAAGAACAGAGAATAGCTGGGACAGATGGCAAGATGACAGATGGAAACCTAACGTCAGTGACCACATCAGGTGGAAATGGGCTACCCAAAATAAAAGCAGAAACGGTCAGACTGCGTACAAAGCAAGGCCCAACTACAAGCAGCCGATAAACACATTTTAAAAGTAAAGACGCACAAGCTCAAAGCAACGCGACAGGAAAGATGAGCACACAGAGACTCTCTTGAAGGATAAAGGGGGTCACGTCCTCAAACCACCAGAAGAACCCAATGACCTCCTGACGCTTTCCACCCCCGACAACGGAGCCTGGAAACTCATGAAGCAGCTGCTGCCAGGACAGCGGGGAAGAGAGCAGCCCAGGCGGTGGTGGGAGAGCCCGTCTCCCCACGGGCAGCACAAACAGGAAGAGAGTCAGGAACACGGAAACAAGGAAGGAACAGGGACCGAACAGCAATCAACCAACAGCAACCAGGAAGAAAGACAACACAGAAAGTCAATGAAACCAAAAGCTGCTTCTTTGGGGACAGTCAATAACCTGTGCCTGATGTCCTCAAGGTGATAAAGCAGCGGTCCCCAACCTTTTTGGCACCAGGGACCGGTTTCGTGGAAGACAGTTTTTCCACGGACGGGGTTGGGGGGAGATGGGGTGGCTCAGGCGGTAACGCGAGCGACAGGGAGCGACGGGGAGCGGCAGAGGAAGCTTCACTCGCTCACGCGCCGCTCATCGCCCGCTGTGCGGCCCAGTTCCTAACAGGCCACAGACCGGTACCGGGTCCCCTGGGGGTTGGGGACCCCTGTGATAAAGGACAGCTCTGGGGCCCCACGGGACACCGGCGCTCACACCGTCCTCAGCAGCGAGAACGAACCAACCAGATGTCTGCACAATGAAACCTCCCAGTGGTGACCAGTGTTAGAACACGGATGAATCCCGAGACGACGGGGCTGAGCAGGGAGTCCGCACCATGTGGCTCCACTCGTGAGATTCTAGGTGATGGGAAGCAGATGGGGCAGGAAGGGGCGGGAAGGAGGGGCTACAAAGCAGCATAAGAACTGGGGGGGTTTTCTGGACTGTGGAACGCTTTCACACGTCTATTAAACTGTACACTTCAAAGGACTGCACGCTATCTATCTACAGTACTTTAACGGTTCTGTTTTTTCAGTCACGTTTGTCTGGGATGGGAGAGGAAGGGCCCGCCTTCCCACACTCACCCCAAGAGCTGGCGCCTGTTGAGGGTGTAGAGAAGGTAGTCAGCCAGGGTCTCCTCGCCCACCAGGTGGTCCAGCACGGTTCCTGGGAACAGGCAGCAAGGGTGAGCGCACACACGTGCCGCTGAGGAGGCCAAGCCGTGGCCTGACCTGCCCCCACCAGGCCCGCCCCACCTGTTAAACAGGAGGAGGGCGCCCCTCCAGGGCAGGCCAGGAGGACTGGTGGGGTCAGAGGGTGCAGAGTGTGTCACCTGTGAGCCAGGACCACACACGCTGCCCGAGACGTCCTGCACCACAGCTCTGGACATCTCTATGGCAGCCAGGCCAAGGCTGGCACGAGGCGCCCAGCCTGGGGGCCTGGGGGCCTATTGTGGGGGGCTGGCTCACCACACAAGGCCAGCTTCAGGCCTGTCTCCACGCTTTGGATCCGGGGAGCCAGCACCCCAGGGGTGTCCAGCAGGAACATCAGCGGCCGCTCACACACCTGTGGGCACAGAGGGCAGTCGGCCAGCCGCTCGAGCAGCCTCAAGCAGCCCCTCCCGCCAGGCCCTCTGCTGGGCCCCACAGGCTTGAGGAGGCCCCAGAGCCTGCCCGCCAGTGTCGTCACTGCCACCAGCTCTCAGCTACCCCACAGGATGCCACTCCCGCGTGATGCGGAGAACGAATAAGAGCAGGAACCCAGCAGCTGCCCTCCTCCCAGAAGGACGGGCTCTGCCCTGACCCTGTGTGCCCTCGGGCAGCTTCCCTCACCTGTGAGACGCGGTGGCACCTGTGCCCTCCCCCAGGCTTGCTGTGAGGACTGGGGCAGCGCTTGGCGGACAGAGCAGAGGGAAGGGGCGGTGGAGGCCTGGCAGCTGAGGGCCCCTACCTGAATCCTGGACATCACAGCTCTGGTGATCCCAGGCTCGCCGCCCACCCTGGTGGCTTTTCCTGCAGGATAAAAGAGGGTGTCAGTGTCTGTTAAACACACAGGCAGGTAAGCTACAGAATGAGCAACGACACACGTGGAGACCTGGAGGGCCCCTAACACCAGGAGAGAACTGTCTCCCGGCCCTGAGAGTGGCCCAGCACCTGCTAAGCAACGGCCGTGACGTCTGGACCGGAGCTGCCCGCCGCCATCACCTTCCTCCCTGCAAGACCGGGTCCCAAGCATCTGCCCCCACACCACCCAGAAGAGCCTGTCGGTGGGGCCACTCCTGACCAAGAGGCCGCCTGTGCTCTGAACACTGGCTGCCCTGGGGCCCAGCTCAGGGTGTGTCCCAAGCAGACTCTGCACCCTCTGCTGAATCAACACAAGGACAAAGGGACACATGCATCCGTCGGCACAGATGGATAAACGAAATGTGGTCCGTCCACACCACAGAGTATTATTCAGCCCGAAAAAGGAAGGAAATTATGAATTATGAATCACGCTACAACACGGATGGACCCTGTAGAGTTAGGCTCCGTGAAATAAGCCTGACACGGGTCAAATCCTGTGATTCCAGTTATGTGACACCGGAGCTGTCAAGTCCACACAACAGAAAGTAGACCAGAGGCTCCCCGGAGTTCAGGAGGGCAGCTACCATTTATGTCTAGAGTTTCCGCTTGAGATGATGGAAAAATCTGGAAATAGGTGGTGTGACGGCTGCACAGCACTTAACGGACTTAATGCCAACGATGTTTTTTAAAGCCACAACTGAAGAAAAATAAACAAAACAACAGCTGACTGTAACAGCTCCCCAGTTGGCAGCGAAACAGCCCGAGGTGACGGTCTGGCACTGTTCGGGCTTTGGGGTGGCGCCCGAAGGACACGCTCGTGCAGACTTGGTCTCAAAAGTTGAGAGGCGTGGGACAAGGACACAGGCCTGGGGCTCCCCCTCCCCAGGTCCCGGCCTGACGTCGCACCCCACGTTTCCTACACACCTTGAGCACAGCGGGTCAGAGACAGATAAACGAAAGGACGAGACTACCAACGTTTAGAAAAGTCATCGCATATACTAAACACTATAATTAAGCATTTAGTTTTGAAAAGAGAACGCGAATGAAGTATAAAATGTATAAGGGAATGACTGTGTCTCACCAGCTGACTGCATGCCAGGTTGTCACCTCCTCCTGGTGGGAAAAGACCCCCTGACGAGCTGGGGTCTCGGGCTCTGAAGTTTGTCCCAGCACAAGAACCAGAGCCTGCCCCGGGGAACTACCTTTCCTGAGGTGCTGCCTCCGCAGGGAGTTGATGAGCGATGACTTGCCCACGTTGGGGACCCCAATCACCATGATGCAGTACTCCAGGTTCTGCAGGCGCGAGAGCAGGGATCAGCGGCCCAGCCAGACCCCCCAGACACACACACACCCAAGCCAGCTTAACAGGAAGGACAGTCGCTGCACCGGCCCTGCTCACCCACCTACTGAGACCCGGAGGACAGGGGGCTCCCCAGGCTGTGCTTGGTAGCTGGGTCTGGGGCTCCCCAGCGGGAGGGACGTCCCACAGCTGGCACTGGCCCACCACCAACCTCTCCTCGGTGATAGCGGTAGCTGCTCCCAACCAACTCCGTGACCTTCGGGATTATCTGCAAGAAACAGACCACAGGCCCTTTCCTGGGGGAACTGGCCACCCTTAGCTTCTGGAGGTGGACACTCCAGCGCCCAGCACCGGACAGCTCAGGTCCAAACACGTCAAGGTTCAGGCTGCGCTACGGCAGGCGGAGGTGGGGGTCGCCTGTGCCCCACCTCGTCCCTCCACCAGGAACCAGCAGGACAGACCCCATGGGGCGACGGCTGTGACTGCCAGCACCTGCTAACAAGATGCACGTCAGCCGGTGAAATTCTCAAATACAACTGGGAAAACAGGCACTAGACCCTCCACAGGCCCTTCCACCTTATGACCCCGGAACGTGTCTCGCAGGCTGACTCTGCTCCCTTCCCACCATCAGCCGTCAGGCCCGTGCTGCCCTTGGCACCGGGAGATGAGCGTGCCCAGAACCCAAGCAATTACGGGTCGTCTCCGACACTGTGCTTCTTACAGAAGCACAACCTAATTCGTGGCATTTCTTTAACATATTTAAGCAGAGGCATTAGAGCACAAAACAGAAAAAAACCCACCTGCTTGATATTTTCATCCTTCACACAGTTGGTAAAAATGACATTTTTTAGGCCTTCTCCTTCTAAGTGTTGTATAATTTTCTGAAAGAGACAAGACGAAATTTCCATTTTAAACACTAAATGAAGACATGGGCAGTGTCACACGCTAACGCCCAAGATCTGCTCGCCAGCCCGGAGCCGCAGCGGCCAGGGACTCAGGGAGGAGGCTGGGCCCACCGGGCAGCGCAAGGGGCAACGCAGCACCAGGGACAGGCTGCCTGAGGAGACGTCCAAGGAGGGCAGCCTGGCCCCGGGGTGGCCCTGGGCGGCTGGCTCCATGTGAGGACACAGAGAGAGGAGGCCACACCAGGTCATTCCAAGTCACTCCCAGCACTGGAACTGCTCAGCGCTGGTCTCTGTCTGGTCGCACCATCCCTCCCACTCCTCCTAACGAGCTTCCACACAACGAGCTCCACTGAAACTAAGCTTTGAGCCCCATCCGATTACAAAGTACAAGGAATACTTTAAAAGCCCCTAAGTAAACTAAGGCTAATATGAACTTACTGGCCGTAACGTGAAGCAAAATCAGCGCATGACTGATATTTCTACAACCAGTATTGCACTCTTTGATCAGCTACTGAGTTACTTAAAGGAACAAAGAAATCGTTCATTAATTCATTTAGTTTTACTCATTTATGTTATTTGTTATGAGGACGCAGATTAAGGTCAGGCATCACAGACACACGTGAAGCTGCGCTTCAAGTGTACAGATTTGCACGGGACGCTGCCACCCACTCCACAGAGGCAGACACGGAGGGCCACCCTGGGGGCTTCTCCTCTCCTCTCCTCCCCAAGCCCTTGGCCGCAGCACCTGAGAGGAGGGGCAAACACCCCAGCCGCCTCCCACAGGTGAGACCCCCCCACCCCCGTGTCCCCTTGTCAGGCCACCTAGTGTGCCCGTCACTCCACAAAAATCAGCATTTTGGAGCAGGAACAACTGATGGGTGATACGACCCAAGTCTCAGCGAAGCAAAGCAGCTGAAAACTTGTGATCACCAGTAACTACAACTGCCCCTGCAGTGAAACCCGTGGGGTTCTGTTCTCAGAGCGGAGCGCGCTCGGCAGGAGGGATTTCAGTGAGCAGACGCGCAGCCTGCACGGCAGGGGCAGGGTCCTGATGGGCGACGTCTTCCGCTCAGGTTCTCAATGAACAAAGCACCCTGTGGCTTCAGCACTTGCATCTCCCTGGAAACCGGGTGCTACAGGCCTGTGGCAGGGGTTTAAATAACTCAATGTACCACAGCCAACTAAGAAACCAGGAACGTGTTCTTGCTGCTGTGAAAGGAAAAGCTCCACAAAAGAAAAAAACTGGCTTGATTTCAAGATTCTGACACCTACCCTTTACAAAGGATTTGATAACAGCAAGAAAAGCAGAGAAGAACACGTCACAAGTAACATTTCCTGAATCTTCACGCTTCTCTTACTCAGGGACAAGGCGAAACACACCTCCGGCCTGGTCACTGTATCCCCGTCCCGCAGGGCTCAGGGAAATCCCCTAGCTGCTTTGGGCCACCCGCCTTCCAGCTTCCAGATCACTCGGTGGGCAGCAGGTAGCCCACAGGTCAGCCAGGGGTCTGGGAAGCCGTGGGGCTGGCCAGCGAGGACACCAGGGGCAAATGCAGCCACCAGGAGGCCTCCAGGCCAGCGCTGTCCGGGGGACGACCACTCACCTCATGAGGCAACAGAAACGTTAGCGAATGAAAGTGAAATAAAACGTGGACGTCGGCCTCACAGCAGCAACTACGACCCACGTGCTCACAGCCTCGCGGGTCCAGTGGCCGCCACGTGGGGCGCTCGGCTCCGGCCGCACCTCCCGGCCACCTGCTACAGGAGGCGCACGCTTCGATCACTTGGATCATGAGTTAAACAAAGGGTAGTTTGCTAAAGCCGGCGGGCCCGGGCGGCCTGACACCACGTCCGCCCAGTGATCCGGTCCGACTCAGGGGCGCTCACACTGAAGGCCCTGCGGGGCATTACCTGCTGCTCCTTCAGATCCGCCAGGTCCATCTTGTTGAGGACGAGCAAGTGAGGCTTAAGCCCAAGGGTCTCCTGAAACAGAGGGTTTCGGCCTGAAAGTGGGATGTGGCCAAATTAAGGCAAAATTCCTTCAACGCTTTACCAGCCAATTAACGTACTTTGCCTCGTCTTGTTACGCAGACTGGACCACCTTCGAAAGGAAACCTTCAGAAGGGACAGGGCAGAGGAAGCCCAGTCTGGGAGCAAGCGAGCTCGGGCCAGCCCAGCCTCCCACCAAGACCAACCCCCCAGCGTGCCTGCCCCGCCAGTGCCAGGAGCCACTGCAGGCCCCTCGCCACTTCCTGTGGACAAGAGGCAGAGCACAGACAGGGCGGTGGCTCTCAAGTGGCTTCTCAAACAGGAACGACGGTGGCAAAAGCAAAAAACAAAGCTCACTGGAAGGTTTTACGACTAGACCATTGTTCAGTTGCCAAAATGATCTGATGGCTCAAAAAAAGTCCCTCCCACAGAGTCCTAACTAGTATATGTCAGACCACCGCCGCCACCCACCGCCACCACCCTGTGGAGTTCCCACGAAGACCTCCAGTGAACCTGCCTCCTTACTGCCATGGGCAGGCCCTTTTTCCCTCAGCCAGGGGCCCTTGGCGCTCACTGCCAAGTGCCACCTCCCGTGACACGGACCCAGGCAGGAGGGAGGTCTGTCTGTGTCTTCATCTCGTGAGCACTCGGCCCCTACCTGGTGCTTGTCTTACTACGAGGCCAAGGCCTCAACGTGCCCTGGGTCTAGGCACCCAGTCAAGTGCTGTGTCCTCACCCACACAACAAAGGGACTTTCCGTAAACAGCCCTCTTCCCTCAGAGGTTAACCAAGCCTGTGCTAATTCATAACGCTGAAAGCCTCCAGACTCCCTCACGGCGCCGACCTGGAGGAGAAATCAGAACGTCTAGGGACTAAAGGAGCAGAGGCGGCCTCTCATCACAGCACACGGAGCAGTAAGGGCAGGTTTCATTGTTTTTCAATAATCAGACATATAACTGCCAGTAAGCCCTTCGGACTGGCATGAGGTATTGTACGAACTGATACATTTAGCCTACAGTAGAGAAATCCCCACAGGCCTTTGAAACAGAGAAAACAGTCCCTCGCCCTCCACCCTAGAGATGGCAATGACTCTCAAGCCAACACCTTCGCCGTACAAGGAAAATCTAAACACAGCTCAGGTAAGTACAACAAAAGCAGGCTCTGAAAAGTATACTGAGCGAGATGGTTACATCTTGCCAATCCACGCCTCAAGTACAGCGGGAAAAGTCTGGTTGGCAGGAACGTTTTAATGGAGGTTTCATATCCCACCTGGACTGGGTTGGAAGGCCTGGGCGTGCCAGGCAGAGGTCTGAGAGAAACGATGCCACCTGCGTATCAAAGGGGAGCTTTCTGGGCCCCACAGAGATTCTGGTTCACTGGCCTGTAAAGGGGCCCAGATATCGGTATTTTCAAAAGCCTCCTGGGGGAATTCTCGTGCGTAACGAGGACTGAGAACCACTGCTTCAAATGCCAATAATTATGACAGGTGACGCCGCTGACCACTGTGGTGCTGACTGGACCAGAGCAGGGACCAGAGGAGGTAGACAGAAACAAGGTAACAAGCCAGGAATGCCTCCTGCTTGACTCAGGAGGGTCTCCCCTGCACTACAGTTCTGCACCCAATGCCAATGGGGTTGGGGGACGTCCCTCACCACCAAGCAATCCTCCACCACCACCAGCTGGGTGTCCTAGTATTCAACTCAGTTCTGCCACTATCCACCTGGAGATGACATCAGACCCCACAGGTTAAGGGCTCAGGACTGCTACCACCCCTCACTTCAGACACCAACTGCAAGTCGAGGTTGTCACCTGGTGACAACCAACATGCTGTCTGACCAACGGGCTATGGAAGGAGGGTTCCCACGACCCCCTCCTTGGGTCCTAGCAATATCAGTCTGCCAGACTGGCTCAAGGAATTAAGAGAAACATTTTACTTACTAGATCAGGCTTATTATAAGAAGACCTAACTCTGGAATAGCCAGATGGAAAACACGTATAGGGCGAGGGACGGGGAAGGGACCCGGAGCTTCCATTCCCTCTATGTGCCACTATGCCTGCATCTCGACACCTCACCAACCCAGAAGCTGTCCCCAGCCCACCCCTCAACCTTTTGGGTTTTTACAGCGGCTTCATTACACAGGCAGGACAGAATGAATCACTGGCCTTGGGTGACTGAACTCAATCTCCAGCCCCTCTCCTTTCCGTAAGGTCAGAGGGTAGGACTGAAAGTTCTAAGGCTCCCATATCAAGGTTGGTTCCCCCAGCAACCAGCTCCCCACCTTAGGTGACTTAGGGTCTTTTCCAAAATCACCTCATTAACATAACAAAAGACACCTTAAGGAGCTCCTCACTTAGGAAATTCCAAGACTTTCAGGAGCTCTGTGCCAGAACCAGGACACAGACCAAATATGTGTTGCTTATTATAAGTCACAATGTCACAAGCACCAAAGGATATCCGGGCATCATGGACCTCGATGATACAGTCCACCAGCTTTAGGCTGCTCTGCATCTTCTTCAGCCCTGGAAAACAGAAGAAGGACGCTTAAGGGAAGAAAGGGGTCCATGGCCTTTTAAGAGAGGTAGAAGATTTAAGTTGAACTGTCAAGAATGACACACCATCATAAACAACCTAAAATGAATACATCTGAGTGCAGTGCTCTATTAAACAATAACTGTGTCTCCTTCAAATTCAACCCTGGTGGCTGACGAGAGAAAGTTCAGGTCCCTGCCTGAGGGACACCTGCACATCACAGGGTGAGGTCAGAGCCCATCCGTCTACACCACTTCCACAAGTGGGCGACTCTAGGTGGAATATTTAACCTCTATGGGTCTTTATCTATAAAGCAGAGAAACACTGACTAATTGACTCATGGGGCCCTCAATACTGTGTGGAGATGACGATGGTGTAGGTACCAACCTGAGCCACTCACCCTGGACGACGCACACACAAGGCACTGAACTCACCCCGCACCAGGAACACAACAATGCTCCTCTTCTGCGGCTCAGCAGTGACACCGCCCCTCAGCCTCCCCTCCCACAGCCAAGCCCTGTCATTTATGCACATCCTCAGACATCTCACCTCACCCCACACGCCGCCCCCCGCGGGCGCCCCGTCCCTCCCGAGCACCGACGCGCGGAGCACCCGTCACCGAGCCTGGCAGAGCAGGCGCCAAAGGGGGCGGGAGCAGGGGGAGCGTGGCAATCCGTCACACGGGGAAGGGCTGGACCCGTCCTACATGTCTTCTTGGGGCCAAACTTTGACAAATGAACGGTAAGAAACTCCCAGAGAGGTTTGGGCAGAAGACAACAAACTCGATCTACGTCTCAAAGGTTTTGAGGTGACTGAATAGCTGAATACAACTTGTAAAGTGCTTTCCTACCCCTACTTCATCTAGTCTCCAAAGTAACGTCAGGAATTTATCTTTTCCAAAGCAGATGTGTAAACTGAGGCTTCAGGAGCCGAGTGGCAGAAGGGCCTTACGACCCCCGCCCTCCCCGCTCGCGGGCGACCCGCGAAGAGCCGGGTAAACAGCGTGGGCCCCGCCGCGTCTCGCCGGACCTCACCCTTGGCCATGTGGCCCGGGAACCAGCGCGCCACGTCGCGACCGTCTAGGGGGAAGCTCTCCCGCCAGGCGGCCCGGGCGGCGCCGCACAGCGCGCGCGTGGTGAGCCTCATGGCGCCGCGTCCCGAGCTCCGCGCAGCGCCGCGGACCGCTCCATCAACGGACTTCTCCGCCGGGCCCGCGACCCACACAAGGGTTCCGACGCTCCAACCTTCCGCAGCGCGGCCCGCGCGTGCGCGAACGACTCTGCCTCTAGCGGCGGACCCCGAGAGGGGGCGGGGGCCCGTGGGCGGGGCTATGAGCCAGGGGCGTGGCTCCGAGCCAGGGGCGGACCCACGCAGTCCCGGGGGTTATCGGGGTCCAGGGTTCAGTAATTCATTAAATTAAAAAATCCTGGTTCTTCCTAAGCGTATCCTGAGCATAAGTAACAAAATTTAGCAGTCCGCTGTCAGTTTGGTCCCTTTTTACAAACTTGGTCAAAATTTTTCAGATATTTAACATTTAACTTACAAGTGTAACATCCTTTTCTAAGTACTCAGGATTTTAATGTAACAAACAAACCTTTGCAAAAACTGACTGCAGTTCTGCTAAATTAAACCTATTAGTACAAACAGCCTCAAAATTCCCTTCACTGTCCCAACACTCTGTATAAATGTAGTCAGATTCTAACTTTTTTTTTTTTTTTTTGGCCGCGCAGCATGGCTTGCAGGATCTGAGTTGTGCAACCAGGGGTTGAACCTGGGTCATGGCAGTGGGAGCCCAGAGTCCTAACCACTAGGCCACCAGATTTTAACTTTATACCTCAAGTCTGAGTAACTACTGACTGCACTTCGAGTTACAAGAGTATGACAATAATGTAATTTTTTTTTTTATTTTATTTTATTTTTGTCTGCGTGGGGTCTGCGTTGTTGCACGAGGGCTTTCTCTAGTTGCGGCAAGCGGGGGCTACGCTTCATTGCGGTGCACGGGCCTCTCACTGCAGTGGCTTCTCTTGTTGTGGAGCACGGGCTCTAGGCAAGTGGGCTTCAGTAGTTGTGGCAAATGGGCTCAGTAGTTGTGGCCAACGGGCTCTAGAGTGCAGGCTCAATAGTTGTGGCACACAGACTTAGTTGCTCTGTGGCATGTGGGATCTTCCCGGACCAGGGCTCGAACCCGTGTCCCCAGCATTGGCAGGCGGATTCTTAATCACTGCGCCACCAGGGAAGCCCTAATGGAATTTTTTAAACAAGCTCCTAAAACTCCAAAGATGCTCAGATTCTCAGCACAAAGATATCACTACTGTCATCTTGATGGCCTTAAACCTCCTAATACTCAGAGCTAATGGTTCCTGGGGCTGAGACAAGCCCTCCAGGTGCCTGACTGAGACCATCTGGGCCTCCTGCCAGGCCTCCCAGCACCCCTCCTGAGCCAGCCCAGACAGCCTGAGTCCTGCACCCAGACTCATGAAACGTGAGACGTCAACAACACAGAACTCTGTGCCTGATGCACGCTGTGTTCTTCCATGGCCCTAGGACCAAAGAACGAAAATAAAAACCCTCCTGAAGCCCAGATTTCTCTCAGCTGTCTGACAGGCAGGTGCCCCAAGTGAGACAACTCCAGGGACACAAAGCAGTGGACACACAGACAGACCTCTGGGGGCAGAGGGAAGGTCCCTGGGAGGGCGATTTGACCCAAGATGAGAAGTCAATAAGAAGGTGCCAGGATGAAGGATGGAGGGCGTGTCTGGCACCACGGCCCAGAGCCTGGCCACTTGGGGCTGAAGAGAAGCCCAGAGGCAGTTCTCCAGGCATGCATATACTCCTCCAGGGAGCCAGGGCCCCAACCCAAAGCAGGACACACCCTGCAGCCCAAGGTCTGAGGAGGGTCAGGAGCCACTGACCTCGAGGTGGGCGCCAGGCCGGTGGGCGCCAGGCCGGTGGGCCCCGTGCCTGCCACATGGAGTCCCAGCCTCTGCAGCTCCTGCACCTCCCTGCACAGGCTAGCTTCCAGCTGCACCGCCTCCCCGGGATGGTCCTGGAAAGATGCCCAAGCTCTGCCGTGGCAGCCATGAGACTGGCCATTGCCACCCTCACCTGAGGCTTCTGTCCTTTCCTCAGCTGTGAGATGGGGGCCGTGCAGCCCATTCCCTGGGGCTCTGAGGATGCAGCGAGGGAAGATGAGAGAAGCTGAGCACAGCACCCAGGCCCCCGATACACTCCCCACCATCTACCCAATCACTGCCCAAGAGACCCTGACACGCTCACCCCAGCACCGCCCAGGGCACCCTCACACGCTCACCCCAGCGCCGCCCAGCGCACCCTCACACGCTCACAGCAATGCCGCCCAGGGCACCCACTCCTCTGCACCCTTCAGGCCTCACTGTTCACCTCCTCCAGAAAGCCCTGGGCCCTCGGGTCAGAAAAGGGTGCCCCCTCCCCCGCACACTCCTGTCTCACACTCACTGGCCCTCGCCCAGACCGTAGGGCAGCCAGTGCCTGAACAACGGGGAGGTCCACTGGCTCTGCTGCCACCAGCAACGAGAATTCAGACACCCGTGAACACACCCAGGGTCCAGGGTGGCCGGGGTAGGCGGGCCACGTGCTGGGGGCACAGGGCCCTGCAGTGACCGGAGCCCGGGGCACGATGAGGACAGAGCAACCCATGCTGCAGCTCCGATGCATAAGGACGACTCTGGACAAAGGACACTTTTACACAGTTTATGTTCTTCCAACCGCATCAGCAGCAGCATCCCACCCCTCCCTTCTCCAGGAAGACTTCGCGCTCAGCTCAAGTTCAGCCCTGGCCGGACTCCAGCGACTTGGGAAAGGAGGGAGCTGACCCCAGTGACATTAACATCCCAAATCCCAAGCCCGACTGAACCTTGTCCATCAAAGGAAAGGGTGGGGCCAGCCTCCCCGGGACCCGGGAACTGGGGGAGCAGAGCCGAGCTCAGAGCCGGGCTCAGGCCGCTGTGCCTGCGAATCCCACAGAGCGATGAGCCGGTCAGCCTCCCTCCAGCCGGACAGCAGAGCTCCGTGCGTGGTGGAGTAAAACGTCCGGTGTGTGGCTTCCCCTGCAAACAGGACCTGGAGCTGCAAAGAAGGGTGGGCTTAGGGTGGGTGCCAGGGGTCGGCCACAAGCCTCACACGCTCCTCCCCAAACACAGAGCGAAAAACCAAAAAGACAGACATCAGCAGGAAAAAGATAAGAAAATTCAAGGGCCAACTCAGAAGCCCACCATCCAACCAGAAATCCAGAAAAAGAAAAAGGAAAAAAAAAAAAACCACGGTGAGGTAATTCAAGAGCATCCCAGACGAGTGAATATGTGCCAGAAGGCAGCGCCGCTGGGCTCGGAGTGAGCGTGAGTGTGGGGCTTCCTGCTCATTCAAGCTTCCTCAGAGATTTGAAAACCAGGTGACACAGGGAAGAAAGGCATCGGAACGGCCTCAGGCTTCCAGCAGCAATGCTGGAGAACGTCTTCAAAACCCTAAGGGACATGGCTCTCCAAGCAGCATTTACACCCAACGTGGGGCTTTACACGGCTGTGAATCCTCGGACACTCCTCCCACAGAAAGTGCGGTCTGTGTCCGGCCCCTTGAATCTGGGCGGGTTCCTGACCACTTTGTCCAGCAGGTGTGGCAGGAGTGGTGCTTCCTGACTTCCCAGCTCCGTCACTGGAGCGATGCAGCTGCCCCTCCCCAGAAGGCCTGCGCTGGAGCCCCAGGCGGCCACAGGGCAGCGTGACGGCCACCACTCTGTGAGGAAGCCACATGGAGAGGCCTGGGCAGGTGCTCCAGCCAGCGTCCCAGCCATGCTCAGGACAGACATGAGAGAGGCAGCCTCAGATGACCCCTGCCCCAGCCCTGAGTCACCCCAAGCCCGTCATCTTCCCAGCTGAGACCCCAGATGTCGTGGGGCAGAAACAACCGTCCCACGGTGCCCACCTACAGAATCCATCGGCCCAGAGAAGTGGTTGTTTCCACTGCTGGAAAAGAAACAAAGGCACCCTTGCCAGCTCAGGTGTGGAGAGTGCCCACGGCAAACAGGATGTGTCAACAGTGAGTAGCAGTCTTAGCAAAATTACTGCGGCACACCTTGGAGGGTGGGGAGAGGTCTGAGGGCTGGGTGGGCAGATGAGTGCAAGAAAGCTAAAACTTTATGTGCCGTGGTGAGAATTCAATCAGTAATTCTTAAAACTGAAAAATCAAAGAGCACTTAGAGGGACTTCCCTGGCGGTCCAGCGGTTAAGACTCCGCGCTTCCAGTGCAGAGGGCGCGGGTTCGATCCCTGGTCGGGGAACTAGGATCCCACGTGCCTCGAGGCGCGGCCAAAAAAGAAAAAGGCTTAGAAAACTGAACACAGAATGTTGGATGATGTGGAGCAACTATTGTGAATTTTTAAGTGTGATAACAGTGCTGTGTCCTTGATCTTTTAGAGACGCACGCTGAAATATCTGCAAATAAAATGACATCACCTGTGGGACATGCCTAGTAAAGGTATGGGGGAGGCCAGGGCAGTGAGACACCAGGAACGGACAGCTGTGAAGCTGGAGACAGGAACCCAACGGTTCTGCCAAGCTTTGTAACATTTCAAGTTTTACACAGTTAGATGTTTTGTAAAAAGTGGTAGCACCGTAATGGAAAAGAATCTGAGAAAAAACACGCGCGCGTGTGTGTGTGTCTGACTCACTCTGCTGTACACCTGAAACTAACACAACAACGTAAATCAACTATACTTCGATTTTATAAAATGGCTTTAAAACAGTGGCAGCACAAGCCTGCTACTTAGAGCAGAATCAGCCTGAAGAACAGTCTGGGAAGGGGCAACGGCATGCCCCCCAGCAGAGTGCTGTATTTTGTTTATTTCATTTCGTTAGCCAGCACCATAGAATCCTCTGACGCTTTAAGCCACATGTATATATAATTCTGATAAAAATAACACATTGTAAAATTACTGTTAGTTTCAAAAAGAAAATGGACTCTGAGTCTCGGGGCCCCAGCCCCCCACTTGATCGCACCCAGCATCCCTGGCCTTCGTGGGACCTATCCCGGGCCCTGGGCCTTCAGCGGGACCCCAGTGCCCTCGCCAGGCAGCTGCGTCCTACCTGGGCACCCCTGCCGTCCGCAGGGAGAGGCTGGGCTAGCAGGTCCAGGTCGTCCCCGGAGCTGCCCACAGCCACATAGCTGTAGGAGCCCCGGGTGTATGGGGCACTGTGCCAGCGGGACCTCAGCACACTCCTGGGCGCGGGGAGCCGGGGATTCCCTAGACCAAGAGACACTCGCATTAACAAGGAGCCTCTGGGACTTCCCTGGTGGCGCAGTGGTTAAGAATCCGCCTGCCAATGCAGGGGACATGGGTTCGAGCCCTGGTCCGGGAAGATCCCACATGCCGCGAGCAACTAAGCCCGTGCGCCACAACTACTGAGCCTGCGCTCTAGAAGAGCCCGTGCTCCTCATCAAGAGAAGCCACCGCAATGAGAAGCCACGCACCGCAATGAAGAGTGGCCCCCGCTCGCCGCAACTAGAGAAAGCCCACGCAGCATCGAAGACCCAAACGCAGCCGAAAGTAAATTAATTAATTAATTAAAAAAACAACAACAACAGCAACACCAAGGAGCCTCTCACCTTAAGGACTCTTAGCAGCTAAAAGCGAGAGATACTGCCCGGGAGAAAACCAAGGCCCAGAGGGTGTTAGTAAGGGGCTCCCCGCATGAGGCCCTAGAAGCAGAGCCCCCGACAGGCACCGCCGCCTTTCCCAAGCCTCAGCGTCTTGCCTGTGAAGCTCTGATTAGGGACAACTGTGTTCATCTTGGTGGCAAATTTTAGAAAAGAGAAGTGGGAAGTGTCCCTCAGAGACAAGAACTCTTAGTGACGCACTAATGGGAAGGACAGTCCCCAGACACTCAGGGCTGAACCCAGTTCCTGTCTGGTGAGAGGTCTGGTTCCTGTCAGAGACCAGCCACCAGGGCAGGAGGCGGCATGGCCCCTGCAGTCGGTACCTGTCACCTTGCGGAGCACCTGTGTCAGAGACAGGAGCACGTCCTCGTCCAATAGCGTCTCCATGAACTCAGACTCGAGCCCTGCGATGAAGCCGCAGAGCACCTGGCTGGCCCTGCTGGAGAGAAGCAGCGCTGGGACCAGACCCGCAACACCCAGACGGCCTTCACCAGGGCCAGTGGCTCCACCAGTGTGGCCGTGAACTCCCAGGGCCCCTCGACATGGGGTCTGCAAGGTCAGAACTCTCGGGGCACTAAGACGATTCCTTCTGTCTCCACAACTGAGCGCCGGTGGGGACGGCCACCCCCAGCACCTTCGGGGACTCAACAGAACCTATGAACAGAGCCGGTGGCTTCCCTGCCACCCACACGCACTGGGAAACGCCCCACCACTGCAGTGTCCCGTGAGGCAGCGAGTCACCAACTGTATCAAGTCCTGACCCTCGGGTGCGTGTCTTCCTAATACCCCGCGTGACGGGCCGGAGGGGACGGGGCACACCATGCGGACCCTGGCTCGGCTGCCAGGGGCATTCGGGCCTGGGTATCTGGCAGACACTTTCTTGTAAATGAGCAAAGTGTGTCTCTTACAAGGAAAACAACTGCAAGTATTTATTACACGTTCCAGGTCCCAAGAGATGCTGACAAGCAGCACACAGTGGGTCTCCATCTGTCCCTGCACGGGGTGGGCCCAGGGTGTCTGTCTCACCACTCAAGGTGCCCTTGGGATCCCTACCCATTCCAACTCTCCAGAAACACCTCACAGAGAATCTACATAGCGCTGGACCCCACGCAGAGCTCACACCAGGTTTCCTTGGAGAAACCTGGGAAGAGCACGTACCCGAAGGAAGGCAGGACCCAAAAGCCAACAAGCTTCTTGAACCAGGCATCCTGCAACTTGGGGGCGGCGTCCTCCAGGGGCGACGTGTCCCTCCACACCACCTGGATGTGCTGGCAGTCTGGCTGCCAGAAAGGCTCCTCAAACTCCAGGAAGATTTTATTGTTGGTCCCAAAGCCTATTTTCCTGATCGCTTCCGCCTTCTCGGTGGGCAGCGGTGGCTCAAAGAAGGTGTCCAGACGTTCTTTAAGAAAACCTGGAATTCATAAGTAGACTCGGTTTACACCACGTCAATCGCTTAAACCAGAACTGATAGCCACAGGAAGGCACCCTGACCCCGTCACAGGAGTCAGAGAAAGAGGTGTCTGGGACCCACGCAGGCTGGCCATCGGGAATCCTGGCCAGCACCTCAGCGGAGGGACACAACAGGCCCCCTGAACACCTGGCCAGGCAGGAACAGGTCGCATGGCCCCCGGACTCCTCTGTGGGGACAGTTCTCCCCCCTGAGCCTTCTGCCTCTCAGTCTGCCCAGGGTTAGCTTGGAGGGGCAGCGAGACATACCGGCTTTACCCAGAAGCCACCTGAAAATTAAGCAGGTTCAGCCCAAAGTCAAACCGCGAGGAGATGAAACATTCGCAGCACAAGCCAACCTCGCAGGTCTGCAAGAAAAGGACGAACAACCCCACAGGAAACAAGGCACCAGCCGTGAGCATCCACAGAGGGGACCGTCCCTCCACGGCCGCCCTCTCAGTGCAGAGCTTCAACTCAGTAGTTCCTGCTACTGGAATTGATCCTACACATATGCGCCCACAAGTGTTTTTAAACACACACGTGTACAACACTGTGTGCAACAGAACAAGTGAAAACCATCTAAATTTGCATCAGTATCAAGTAACGACACCTACATACAAGAAAACACAGTGTGGCTGTAAAGAACAAACGGGACAGGTGCCTGGCCCCCGTGAACAGTGACCACACAGCCGTAGCGATGCACCTACTGACTGCAGCAGTTTCAGTGACCACGCACCACAATTGGGCATGAACAGGGCCGTCCACGTAAGAGAAAACACACCACAATAGCCCTGTCTGTGCTGATTCGGAAACGAAGGAGCAGCAGAACACTGTGCTAACACGCGTGGTGTGATTCCACCGTGGGAAAAAGGAGCCGGGCACTGAGCAGGCTTATCCACACCCGACTCTCTGCGAGGGGACAGGCGGGACCTGTGGGAGGTGGGCAGAGACTCTTGCCCTTCATCTTCCATCCACTCTGGCACCTGCTAGCTTTGTGAACTTGGGCAATTAAGTGACTTATCTCTGTTCGCATTTGTCAAATGGGGATGGGGCAGATGTGTCCCCGGCTGCCTCAGGAGTAAATGAGATGAGCAGGCACAGACTTGCTTTCAACCACCTCCACCTTTTACCCAACTGCCCGCTCCTACTACAAGACTTGCGTGTGAAGCATCAGATCTGGAAGCAAATAGGATTATACACACGACTCCTTCCTCGATTACCACCGGGACCTAAACTCGAGACCTGGCTTTCACGCCCTCTCCACCGCTAAGGAAGCAGTTTGGTGAACCTCCCAACCTTTCCATAAATTACCTCCAAAAGGAGTAAGACACTTGCTGCCCTGCATTTTCTCTTCCTGTGAAACTTTATTCCAAAGCACTCGACTGCGACAAAGCACAACCAAGTAACTCTGTCCTAAACTCAGAAAGAAAACGCAGGCTTAGCAGCCAACAAACGCCCCAGAGCCAATGAGGCTGAAGAAAGCCAGAGGCCAGGGGCCCCTGGGGTGGGAGCTGGAGAGCCTTTACCTAACGGCACGGTGACGACCACGTGATGCGCTGGGAAGCAGCCTCCATCCTCACATTCCACCAGCACCGGAAACGTCTCCCCAGGAGCAGAAGCTTCCTCGAAGCACCCATCCCAGTGAATGGTCTTCACTGGCTTGTTAAAAACCATCACGTCCTTGGGCAGGGAGGCCATGATGCGGTCTGTGAGTCCTTGGTAGCCTCTGGGAGAGACAGAGGTGTCCCGTGGTTCGACCAGGCCCTGGAGGTGAGTCTCTGAAACAAGCCCTCCAAGCTCACACCAGATCAAGGAGCTGCAAGGGGCTGTGGTCTTGGCCTGGGGGCCTGGCTCAGCCAGGGAGGAGAGCAGGGAGGGAGGGGGTCTCATGGGAGGGTTAAATGAGCAAAGGGATGCGAAGGTAACCTGTGGAGAGCAGGTCCCTCCTCACCAAGCCCAGGGCTCTTGTTCTGGGCATCTGCCTGGTCACAGTGCCCTCCCTGTGCAGGGCAGTCCTGGAGAGTCTTGTGAGTGCCCCATGGGGGAACAGCCACATCGACACAGAGGAGGGCCTGTCTGCCCATCTCTGAGGTCGAAGCCCCGGCACAGTGCTTACAAGCAGGCGGCCTCCTAAATGTGGGAGGAGTTTTTGCGGTACGCGGGCCTCTCACTGTCGCGGCCTCTCCCGCTGCGGAGCACAGGCTCCGGACGCGCAGGCCCAGCGGCCATGGCTCACGGGCCCAGCCGCTCCGCGGCATGTGGGATCTTCCCGGACCGGGGCACGAACCCGTGTCCCCTGCATCGGCAGGTGGACTCTCAACCACTGTGCCACCAGGGAAGCCCTTAATCACTTGTTTTTGAGAACAATTCTTTTCTTTTTCATAAGTGAGCAAAACTAGGGAAGTAAATGACCAATCTCCCTAAAACAGGGAAGACAAACAGCCCCATGTCTCTCCCACCCATCCCCTGCCTGTCAAAGCTTGGCCTGAGGTACGGGTAGGGACCCCTGGGGTGCATGGGGGGTACTTGGGGTGCATGGGGGGACCCCTGGGAGGCACGGAGGGGTCTGGGTACACGGAGGAATGTCTGGGTGGGTGGGGCACGCACATACCCAGGAAAGGTGCAGTCCAACCCTGGCAGCACAGTGTACTCCCCGAAAGGTGCGAGGGCCACCAGGTCCATGCTGTGGGTACCGCTCACACAGCACTCCACGTTGAACAAGTTGTTCAGGATGGCCAGCTTGAGCCTCTTGGTCTCCTCCTCCTCTGTCCAGCCGGCCATGTGCTGGCGGATCTCCTTCTTGAGGTACTCCCCGACACTGGGGGCGGGGGTCTCAGCCGCATGCAGGAACTCCCTGGTCTGGTCTATGAGACTGTAGAACAGTCTGGCCATCTCCGCCACCAGCTCAAGGCTCACACTTCCCCCGGAGCTGGCATAGGACACAGAGGGCAGGCCCACGTGACCTCCGGTCTCGATCAGCTGGTTCTCCTCCGACAATGCCTTCTCCCCCAGAAGCCCGTACTTGGCAGCCAGCTGGAAGACGGGGTTGCCCTGCGAGGGCCCATGGATCCAGTGAGCGCCCACCTCCACCACAGCACCTGGGAGGGAGCAGGAGAGGCGACTGTGAGGCTCCCTCACTTGAGCCCTTCTTCTGTACACGGAGCCCTGCCCTTCCCAAATATGCTCTGAAAATCAGCCGGAGGCCCGCACGGTCCCTGAGGACCACAGACTCTCCCGGCAGGGCCATCAGACCTAGTTTAAGAGGAACACCCGGGAGGGGCGACCTGGAGGCTGGAGGGGGAGCTACCTGCAGGGCCAGAACCGGGGGCAACTGTGCATTGCCACGGGTTCCCCATGCACGGCAGGGGCCGGCCCTGCTCATGCGGGCAGCTGAGTTTCGGGGACCAGTGAACTTCGGTTTATTAACTGAAGCAGTGCGAGGATTCACTCAAGGGGCCAGATAAGGGTTCCGGGTCGCTTAACCCCGGACGGAGGCCGAGCCAGGAGTCGGCAGAGCTCTGGCGGCACGGATTGGGCTCTGGGAAGGGGGTCCGGGAAGGAGTTCCGGGAAGGAGTTCCGGGAGGGCTGTTACCGAAGCTGCGCTCCGAGCGGATGCGGCCACCGGCGCGGGCCGTGGCCTCCAGAACCCGCAGGTGCGGAAAGGCCGGGTGGCAGCAGAGCCTCTGCGCCGCGCCCAGCCCCGCGATGCCACCGCCCACCACCAGCACCCGCGGGCCGCGGCCAGGGGCCTCCGCCTGACGGTCACTCGACTGCATCGCGCCGTCCCGGGCAGTTCCCGCGCGTCCCCGCCGCTCGGAGGCTCGGAGAGCCGGGGAGAGACGCGAAGTTGGCCCGGGACGCGGGGCGGGGCCGGAGTTTGAAGGGGCCTCGGGGCGCGGGGCGGGGCAGAAGGCGGGGCCAGAGGTGGACAGGGGCTCAGGGCGCGGGGCGGGGACACGGGGCGGGGCCGGGCACTTGGGGCGGGGCCGGAAGTGGATGGGGGCGCGGGGTGGGGCCAGAAGAGGAAGGGGCCCCGGCGCGGGGCGGAAGGCGGGACTGGAGGTGGAGCAAGGGGCGTGGGGCAAGGCTGTCCCCCGCGTCGGCCCCCCCTTGGCTCCGCGCGCCCCTCTGGTTTGGGCCTGGGGCAGCCCCTATGGGTCTGGCCCACGCCCTAGGATGGTAGCGGAAGGCCGCCGGGGAGGGCGAGGGCGAGTGCAGAAGGGTCCGTGAGTATTCCCCGGTACCGGCCGGTGTGGGCAAGCGTCCCCACCGAGGGAGAATCGGGGCGGCCGGCTGGCCAGTCGGGTTGTGTCCCCTTCCTAAGAAGACGTGGGGACGGCGACCAGAAGGCGGAGGAGGAGCCTCCTAGCTTCAGACGCGGAGGCGAGCGCCGTCACCTCCCGACCCGGTGGAGCGCGTGGACGGTGGGTGCTGAGATGTCAGGGCGGGACGGGGAGAAAGCCTCCAGGCGACGACACTTTTGTGTGTTGTGTGTGTATATACACAGTCACAAGTCTACCAACACAGGATGCAGCACACATAAAGTACAAAGTTCAAGATAAACGGTAAATGGAGAAACAAGTCTTACGTCCCCCCTCCCCCTCCGGCCCCAGGAGAGGAAGACATATTCAAGCCTGCGGCATTTCTGGAGAATTCCTCTAGTTCCCGCAGGTCTCCCCTACTGCCTTGCAGGGATTAGAAAGCTCCTGCCTTCTGCTAAAAGGGTCCTCAGGCTTCCCTGTAAACCCAGTTAGGGCACATCGTTCCTTCTCAGCCACACTTGGGTACCGCTGCTCCAAACCACGGCGCACCCGTGCCTCCGTGGACTTTCCGTGGCCACCTGTTCCCTGTGGGGTGAGGGTAGTCAGGGAGAGGAGCTAGCTCCCAGGCTGGGTAGGTAGTCTTTCTGTTTGGGGTGTTCCTCCTTCTCCAGGAGGAGCCCTTCTCGCTCCCTGTGTTGCCCTCCTCAGCCATATATTCTTGTTCTTGGATTCACTTTCCTGTTCTGGTGAAGCTGAAAAGAGGTGTCTGGGAGATCATTTTTTTAAAGATATTGCAAAGCTGAAAATGTCTTCATTTTGCCCTCATACTTGATTTGTAGTTTGCCTGGACATAGAATTCTAGGTCAGAATCTCCTTCCTTCAAACTCTGAAGGCATTGCTCCCTTTCTCTTCCCTCCTAGGAGTGTTGTGAAGAAATCCACAGCTATTCTAATTTCTAATCCTTTACAAGCAGTGGGGACATTGTCCTCCCTGGAAGTTTTTAAGATCTTCTCCTGAAGTTTCACAACGTGGTGCTTCCATGTCCCTCGGTTGTTACTGTGTTGGGCACTCAAAGGGCCCTCAGTCTGGAAACTCCCATCCTTCAATCCTGGCAAATGATGTCATTGATTATTTCACTAATCAGTTGTTTCTACTGATGACTCATCCCTAAGCAAGCTCTTGAGGGTTTACTCTTACCTCTTCCTAAAGTCCTTAATTCAGGCTGTCAGACTTTGAGCCTGGCCCTTGAATGCTCACGTATGTTCTCTCCTGTTTCCCACCTTTACATTTCTGCTCTCCTTTTGTTAGGTAGTTAGTCAGACATTAGCAGCAAGGAGGTGACAGTGGCGAGAAAGACAAGAAGAAGCAATCGAGTCACACCCAACCATCTGGGGACTCTCCCCTGACCCCACCCAGAACAGTTGAAACTATGGTCATATTGTGGGCAGCTTATCCTGTTAAAGAGGGGCACAGTAACACAAGGGAACTTCCCTGGGCTGCGCATGCCCAGACCAGACAGGTGTATAACCTATAGTAAACCCAAACTCATTATACCATCATTATAATAAAATCCATGTATGGTTTTGCCCCCCGCCCCCGTGGGCGTTTCTTAGCGATTGAAGGATGAGAGAATGCGCAGCAGTAAACTTGTTACAGAGCTTGGGACTGTCGATCAAATAATGATCCCCTGTCACTCGCCCCCGCCTCCCTGCAAAATGCTCCTTAAAAGCACCCTTAAGCCTGGGGGCTTCCCTGGTGGCGCAGTGGTTGAGAGTCCGCCTGCCGATGCTGGGGACACGGGTTCGTGGGTTCGTGCCCCGGTCCGGGAAGATTCCACATGTCGCTGAGCGGCTGGGCCCGTGAGCCATGGCCGCTGAGCCTGCGCGTCTGGAGTCTGTGCTCTGCAACGGGAGATGCCGCGACAGTGAGAGGCCCGCTACAGCATAAATAAATAAATAATAAATAAATAAATATCACCCTTAAGCCTGTACGGGAAGGCTGCTTTCAATTCACAGAAACAGCCCACTCTCTCTCTCTCTCTCTCTCTCTCTCTCTCTCTCTCTCTCTCTCTCAGAGTGTACCTTTGCTTTGATAAACTTTGCTTTGGTCTTGCTTCACTTCGCTGAAACAGCCCGCTTTCTCTCTCCCTCTCTCTCTCCCCCTCTCTGGGAGTGTACCTATGCTTAAATAGACTTAGCTTTATGCTTAAGCTTAAAGCGGTAGTTTGCTATTCTTTGCTTACTATCGCGGAACCAAGATTGCTGGTCCGGGTCTTCCGTTGACCTCCTTGGTTAGATCTATTTTGTTATAACGCACGTCAACCCGGTGACACTTTCTGTGTGATTTCTTCCATTGAGGCTTTCGTTTCTGCTGTCATAGTGTTCATTTCCAGGAGCCCTTTCTTCTCGTACAAGTGCTTCTTTTTAGAAAGGGGAGGGTGTCTTCTTGCTTCATCTTCCAGGGAGATTGTCCTCGCTGGTCTGGAGGCGTGAAGTGCTATGCTTCTGCTCTGTTGCTGTGCTCTGGGTTCTTCTTCCTGTTTCTTTTGGCTCTGTCTTCCAGGAAGAAGCTCTCTGAGATGTCAGGTTATGTTTGTCTGTCTGCTGGTGATGAGGAATGGTAGACCAGATGGCTGTTTGTGAGTGGGGCTCATCAAATTTGAGCTTGATTCTGGGTAGGCTGTTATTTGGGGAACCTCCATCCATATCCCTAGGTCTTTCATCTTGGGTTGGTCATGCTCCCTGGGAAGAGTCTTCCAGTCTCCTGCGTGGAGCATATAGACCTGGCTGCCAATACTTTGGGAGCCAAAGAGTGGACAGGAGTGGGGAGGGTCAGCTTACTGGATGCAGTAGACCCACCTCCAACTGTGCCTGCTGTCCCCTTCCTGGAATCCCTGTTTGCAGAGAATAGCCTCCCAGGATGCTGCCAGTCACCCAGTGCCACTTCCTGGAATGTGAAAAGGGGTTTAGGAATCTAACTGCTTCTTAAGCAATAAGACAGTACCTATGCAAATAATCAAGCTGTGAAGACTCACCCCTGAGTAACGGACAGAATCCCAGCCCTCATGGAGCTCAGTGAGTGGAGACAGAAAATAGTCGCATAAATATGTGGTCGTTTCTCCAATGAAATGTGCATGCAAGGGATGCCTGCCCTTTCAAAGAAAGGCTTGGGGAGAGCTGTTGCCGTGGACCCGAAGCAGTCCCTGAAAACTCTCCCATTTTGTGCCCAGACTGCAGGCTGACCGGCTGCTGATCCTGAGCAGTTTCGGTGGCTGGTCTTACAGGCCGCCAAGCAGGTCAAGGTGCCCGCGGCATGACTGCTAGCAATGGCCCGCTACCCGGGGGCCGGCAGCAGCGGAGGGTGGCTTGCGTGCTGCTTGCTGGGCCCGTGGCCCTGGGCTCTTCACTCTCCACTCCCCACCCCTACACCCCCCAACCCGCGGAGCACCCCCTGCCCTTCCCCCGTCTCTTGAGTCCTGCCTCCCCAAGCTCCTACCCCACCGCGGCCCGCGAGAGATGGCTGGTGACCCCCCCCACCCCGCCCCGCGCGCTTCACGCTGGTCGCGGTCCCCCCACCCCCCGCAGGGAAAGAGCCAGGATGAAGCGCCCCGCTCGCAGCGGAAGAGGACGCCATGCGTGCCCGTCCCGGGCGGGGGCTCACCTCGTCCGGTCCCCGCAGGGCAGGAGAGGCACGAAGCCCGGCAGGGAGCCCAAGTCGCGCCTTCGGCGATGGCAGTGACCACTGGACCCAGAGGCGGCGCGGGGTCAGCAGCGCCAACTCCTAGCTAAAGCGCTGGGCCTGGGACCAGCCATAACGCTGAGCCAGACACTGGCCTTGTCACTCAGCCTGACATCCCGCAACTAATGAGGAAACCCCAGGCAACCTGGCTACTCTAATGAAACAGCCCATCTGCGTGCAGCCACCCTGACCCTGGTGTCCCTGTTTGCAGGGGGAAATTTTACCCCCCATTCTGCCACCTGAAGCAAAGTCCCCAGCTCAGTGTAGCTCCCTCCTGTGAGGTTCCCCCAAGGGTCAGCTAAGCTGAAGCCCAGCGGGGTCACTGGGCTGCTGCCAACGTCCCAGTGGTCTGGTCTACCCTGGGGACGCTTCAGCCTGCAGACCTTGGGTCCCAGCTCCACAGACAAATACACCACTGGTCTCTGGGTCCCTCACAGGTATGCCCACAGTGAGGTCCCTGGTGTAACCCCTGAAATCAAGCTACTGGAGCAGCCTCGTGGGGCTGTGAGAAGCATGTCTGTGTGCTCATCCTGCAGTGCAGGAGGCCTCCTTGCTGGGCCTGGGCCACTCCGGGCACACTGGGGCCTCTCTCTGGGCTGCCAGCGGGGCCCAATGGCTGCCGCCACATTCTCAGGTTGCAGCCCCACTGTCCTCGTCCCATCAGCTGACTCTGTCACCTTTGAAACTACCCTGTGTCCTGTGTTTGGCTTTCCCATCCCTTCACAGTTGCCACTGGCCATGCAGCAAGGGCCCTAGTCAAGGCCCTAGTCAAGGGCGAACAGGGGCTACTCTTCGTTGCGGTGTGCAGGTTTCTTATTGCGGTGGCTTATCTCGTTGAGGAGCACCGGCCCTACGCGCGTGGGCTTCAGTAGTTGTGGCACAACTTCCCAGACCAGGGCTCGAACCCGTGTCCCCTGCATCGGCAGGCGGATTCTTAACCACCACGCCACCAGGGAAGCCCAGGCAGGTACCTCCTGACTGTCAGTTACAGACCTAAGGAGAAGGATCACCAACAGGAGATTCACTGCATCTCACGGGAAAGTGATGGCGCAGCTGCCAGGCCAACGAGAAGCTGTCAGCACCCTGAGCTCTCCTTTTCCTCCAACTGACTTTTCTTCAAAACAACCCCTCCCAACTTCCTCCTTTTTCTCTATAAAACAGAGAAAACTGGTAAAATAACTGGCTGTTTTATTTTTTAGGTTAGCAAGTTGAAAGTATTCTTTATATATTCAAGACACAAGACCCTTATCAGATCTATGACTTGCAAGATTTTTTCTCATTCTGTGGGGTGGCTTTTCACTTTCTTCATTGTATCCTCTGAAACACAAAAGTTTTTAATTTGAGTGAAGTCCAATTTATATATTTTTTTCTTTTGTCACTTGTGCTTTTGTCCCTAAATTACTTCATGAAGGATAGCAGCCACCTGACCTCAACACCAGCCCTGGGGGGGTTAGGAAAAAACTTCCTTTACTTTCGAGCCATTTCCCTTTGGGTACCTGTCACAGTACTGCAGCCCATACTAAGACAGAGGCTCCTTTGGTAAAGAGTTTTGGTAATGTTTCTCTTTGCATGAAAATGTCTTTAGTCTATCCTCAGCCCTGAAATAAAGTTTTGCTGAGTATTCAATTCTGATTTGGATTTTATTATTTACCTGAAAATATCCGTTTTGCTCTTCATTTGTAGATGACCTTTTTCTTTCTTTCTTTCTTCTTTTTTTTTTTTTTTTTTTTTGGCCTCCCCACGCAGCTTGTGGGATCTTAGTTCCCTGATCAAGGATGGAACCCGGGCCCCAGCAGTGAAAGCATCCTAACCACTGGACCGCCAGGGGATTCCCACGTACTTGATCTTTTTATCTCCACCCTTGAATTTGCAGAACTTGGGCACGAATACAAACGGAGGCCAATAATATGTGTCTAAACATTTGAAATTTATAAATCAAAGTAATTTAATGATTTCATTGTTAAAGTTTAATTACATCTTATTTTATACAAATAAAACTATTCACAATCTAGTGTTCAATAGATACCAAGTTACCAATGTAAAGAGTGTTATGCTGCACTCCTGTTATATCTAGACCTATAAATACATACATTTCAGAGTGATATGAATTGTTTAATGTTGCAAAATGTTCCTCAGCCACCTCGTGCAGCTGCTATGAATAATACTGCACACACTTCATGAGCACCTGGACCACGAAATGGGACAGGAAGAGAAATAAGAAGGTGGATGTTTGCCACAGTGCTTGGCAATGAAAAACTCAGTTACATGATGCCTCTAAAAGGAAGCATTTTGTTAATAATTTATCTTTTCCTTGTCTAAGCACTTACTTCTGCCTCTCAACTCCTTCCCACACTGCTTAGCAGTATTATCTCTGATTTCTCCGTGCTATTGAAACCAAGTCCCCCTAAAACCGAGTTCCCTTACTGAGTTCATGATTCGTCTCTCCACCCAAAACTTTATTCCCTTTCTTGTTCCCTCTGACCTCAATCCTGTGCTAACTGAGCACTAATCAACCAGAGTCAGGTGACTAAGATGGCTGCTGTTGATAACATCGCTAATGTACTGAAATTGCCATTGTAGACACCATCGTTAATACACACTCAGGTTGTTTCTCCAGGGCAAGATGAGCTCACAGACCCCCCAGCCATGGACCGCCTGGCCTGAGAATGTAAACCAGAGACAGCCTGACTCCTGAAACTAGATTCACAAATGTCACAGAAATGTCACAAAACAGTGATGAATCCCAGCCTCTTTCTTTGTTCCCCTTTTTAAAAAATCCCCTCAAAGATCAAGTTGGTCGGAGGCTTATCTGAGCTGGCCTGAGTGGATCTGAGGCTTGTCTCCCACTCCTTTGCTTGATGTCCTATAAACGCCCGCTGTCAGAGTCTGGCTTTCTGCGCTGGTTACAACTGCACGTTGCCCTGAGGGCTGACTTCAGGTCACAAGTGTATCCGCCCAGCTCTAGCGAGCTCCAGTCTACCCGTCCTCAGCAAGTTTGGCTTTCCGTGCCCCACAGCCACTGCCTCCAGCTGCGAATCCGGGACCCAGCTGTGGCTCGAGGCGCAGTCACCCGGGTGTGGGGACGACACGCTTGCCCCGCACCCAGACACACGCCGTTTCCCGGAAACGGCGGGAAGGGCCAAAGGCTAAGGGCACTGCCGGGGCCTGAAGAACAGAGGCGGCGCAGGCCGGCGGACAGTTCCGCCAGGAGCCCGGCGGGCCAGCACCGCGGGCCTGCGCACTCGAGAGGCCTCCCGGCGGTCCCTCTCGACCACGAGGGCGTCCCGGCCGGCCCCGAGCGGTCACACCCCGAGCTCGGGCTGCGGCGCGCGGTCCACGCGTCTTTCCACCCCCACGGCTCGGCCAGCCCGGAGGGTTTGCTCTCAGGTCTTCAGGGCTACTTCCTACGGCTTGGGGTCCGCCAAAGGCGGCGCGGATCAGGGTACCCACCTGAACCTGAACCTCCAGCCCTCGTCTCCGCCCCGGCCCCTCCTCCTGGACACCGGTGCCCCTCCCCCCGCCCCCTGACCCCTGTCCCCGAACACTGACCTTCACTCCTAAACCTCAGGCCCGTCGCCCCGGCCACTTCCGCCGCCCGGCTTATCTCGCGAGACCTGCGAGATCTCGCGATGCTGGCCCGTGGGCGGGGCGGGCCCTGACTGGTGCGGCCGGGGGGCGGCTCCGGGGGGCGGTGGCTCCGCGGGGCGGGCGGCCGTAGCGACCTATCGTCACGGAAGAGCCATGGCCGCCCTGCGCGCCCTGCAGCCTAGCGTCCGCGTCCTGCTGTGCACTTGGCCCGGCTGCCCCGCGCCGCGCTCCTTCGCCTCCAGTGAGTGCGGGGCCGAGGGGGGCGGGCCCGCGGTGGGGGTCCTCCGGGCCCTCATCCCAGGGCCGGACCCCTCCCAGCACCTGCTGCCTGAGCTCGCGGAGCCCTGGGGTCACTAGCGTCTCAACTCCGAGGACTCGGGACGGAGTGCCAAGACCTCTGGCCATTTCAGCGTTCGGTGTGAAAGTCCTCAGACTTTAAGAGAACGTGCGGTTAGCGCCTCTGCAATTGGAAAGGGTCGCACGTGCTGTCCTGCAGTGCCTCCTGCCCAGGCCTCCCCATGTCCACGGCTTCTCCCCGGGTGTGTCTTTCCGGTTCTGCCCCACCCCAGCCAGCCGGGCGCCCCTCCTCCTCTCTCCTGAGCGCACTCGCCACCCCCCCACCCCTCATTTAGCAGGAACTCTTGGCCATGTCGATGTCGCTGGGAAAGAATCTCTGCGGCCTCTGCCTTCACCTGTGTGTCCACTTGACCTAGCTACCAGGTCGTGTGGGTTTTACCTGAGTTCTCTTTGACCACCCGCTTCTACATCCTGGCCTGTACCCAGCCATCATTCCTGGTCTTGTATGTGACAGGCATGCTGCCTTTACACGTGTGATTTCAGTCACGTCCCCACAAGCGCATGGGATAGGTACCGCGATCCCTGATTCCCCATTCAAGGAAGCCACCACGTTGGTTAACCTTCTTCTCCAGGTCATTGCTGGCCCCAGCTCTGAGCGGGCCGCCCCCGCCCAGACCCTGGCAGTTGCCCTTTGCCTGAGTACCTCCCACCAGGCTGTCCACCCAGCAGGGCTGGAACTCTGTTCTGTTTGCAGCTTAACTGCCCTCACCTAGTTGGCATTTGTTTAAAGAAGGCGTTTCCTCATTCCTTGTTTCTACAGGATCCCAGGCTGTCTCTAGTGCGCATCCTGGGAAGCGCTGACCAAGGCATTCAGGAGAAGGAAGGCTGCTCTTCATTGCTGGGTTTTTTTTTAACTTAAGGAAGTGTTCCAATATCTGTGAAAGCAGAGAGCACTGTAAAAGCCACCCATGCAGCTACAAGCTGCATGATGCAGCCACCAGGGACTGAGCAGGGGCCCTCAGGGGTCCTGTCAGGGTCACTCTGTCCACTGACGGGTGCATCCCCCCAGTTTGGTGCCTCCGTGAGTGGACATCCCCTTTTCCCCTCTCCCCCCAGGCGCAGCCTCTGAATACATCATCACAGCCAAGAAGGGGAGGAACGGCAACGTGGGGTTGGTCCAGCTGAACCGCCCCAAGGCACTCAATGCGCTCTGCGATGGCCTGATCACGGAGCTCAACCAGGCCCTGCAGGCCTTCGAGGAGGACCCGGCTGTGGGGGCCATCGTCCTCACGGGCGGGGAGAAGGCGTTTGCAGGTGAGGCGGGCAGTGTGGTGGCAGGCTGCCCAGGTGTGCGGTCGCACCCATGGCATGAGGCAGGCAGCCTTACACCTCCGTGAATGCATCAGGAAGGTTCTGCGACTCAGGGGTTTACTTACGTAAAGGGGACCAAACCCCAGGCTGCTTGGAGGGGCCCGTCTGACGTTTAACGTTGAATGTGCCCCGCCAGCAAAACCAGTCTGTTCAGGGGCAGTCACGTCTCGGGTGCGGGTGAATAGTGAGTGAGCCCTGCCTCTTCTGAGTCCCCCTCCGCTCTGTTTCCTGTCCACATCCGTCTGCATCACCTCCATCAGCTCGTATCACAGCGTATTGCACTGTACCCCCAGCCCAGCTGTGTGTCCACGTGGCCATCCCCTGCAACCCTTGGTGCCTGCGGGCGGGGCACACTCAGTAGCTACCTGTTGCTGTGGGGTCTCTGCTCTGGTAACTGGGACCTCATTTCCACCACAGCTGGAGCCGACATCAAGGAAATGCAGAATCTAACGTTCCAGGACTGCTACTCCAGCAAGTTCTTGAGCCACTGGGACCGACTCTCTCGGGTCAAGAAGCCGGTCATAGCTGCTGTCAATGGCTACGCCGTGAGTGCCCGCCCATGCCACCTCCTTGCACTCAGAACACCTGAAGGAATTGTACTTGTGTGTGTGCAGTAGAACTGATTTTTATCGGGGGGAGACCTGAGTCTCGTTCCTAGGCTCGCAGGCCTTTTCTGACTAGTGACGCTGAAGAGCCAAGAGCTGTAAAGGGAGGAGGTGTTTCAGCATCTGCCGTGTTAGTGGGGTTTCAGCTGTTGGGCTTCAGATTCCTTTGTTAGTAAAGTCCCCCCACTCCTGAGGCTCCCCGGGAGTGCTTTTCCCCCACGGCAAGGTTAAGGGCACACGTGTTGGCTCTCTGTGCAGTTTTGATGGCTTCCCAACCTGCACTGCCCTGTAAACTAACCTCTTTCACCACTGTTGAAAGCTCTGCCTCCCCTGTTTGGTCCATCGGGGTCTCCTATAGGCGCCTGGACAGCTCAGAGGCTCTGGGACTGGTTGTGGCCTGTAGAGAAGCCAGGAGGGCGTTTGAACTCACGATTCCTTAGTAAAGCTCCCTTGGGGTCAGCGGGTCAGCGGGCAGAGGTTATAGCCATCGGTTCTCCCCCTCCTGGCTGCCTTCGAGCCCCCCCGGCAGAGAGTGGAGTTGCCACGAGAGACACTGTAGGACCTGCAAAGCCGCAAGCATTTGCTGTCTGGCCCTTTACAGAAAGTTTGCTGGCATCCACTGTATAGGTAATTTGTGGGAACAGTTAACTAACTTTGCATCTCTGTGTTACTCTTTGCTGTACCCTAGACTGTGTTTCACTTTAATAGAAAATTCAAATAAGCAGTGATTTTTGACCGGGTTCCTCCGTGGAACCTCGTGCTGTTTTGCAGCTTGGTGGTGGCTGTGAACTTGCTATGATGTGTGACATCATTTATGCTGGAGAGAAAGCCCAGTTTGGGCAGCCAGAGATCCTAATAGGAACCATCCCAGGTAAAGACTGATGGTAGCTTTGGTATCGGTTCTTCAAGTCATCGTCCACAATCTGCCCGCATCTTGGGGGCATTTGGGCTGTTCCAGTGTCAGACAAAAGCACGTGGGGCTGTCGTGTGAGCCTGGACGGTGGCTGCCTGTCTGCACACTAAGGTCACGTGGGCACAGCAGCGCTGAGAGTGGCTTGGGGGCCTCGGAGCTGTGCCGGCTCCTCTGGAGTGGCTGGGTCCCTTGTCCGACACGAATAGGAAAGGCTGGCCACATGGTGGATTCTAACCGCAGAGTCTTGCTTATGAGCCACATCTGCGCTGGATCTTTATTGGTCAGCAGCTCAGAGAAGAGAACACGCTGACCACGGGGCAACACTGAGAGCTCACGTTTCAGTGGCCAGAGCAAGTCCCATAGCCTCACCCAGGTTCAGAGCAGGGAATCAGATCCCCCATGGGCAGGGCGACAGGAACAGTGGGCCAACAGTGACACCTCTGCCCCTCGGTCCACCTGACGAGGACTTCGGGCTGTGTCCCCACGGGGTCTCTGCCTTGGGTGTAGAGCCTGGAGCCCAGAGCCTCTCCCGAGCCAGCTGGGCTGGGCAGGGAGCAGCCGTGGGGTCAGGAGAGCGTGTCTGAGGTCAGCTGAGGGTGACCACCAGGGTCTTCCCATCCCAGTGCCTGAGGTCTCCACTGCATTGAGGCAGTGTCCAAGTCTGCTGGACTGTGGGTGCCCCCCTCAGGTGGCTCCTTGGCTCGGTCTGGCAGCCCTGGGGTTCACCACGGGCGGATGACCGGGCAGACCACTCTCTTTCCAGCTAGAGGCCGTGGAGTGAGCAGGAGGGGGTGGGGAGCGGGGCCTGGGAGGCGGGAACCCGGAAGAGAGGAGCGTCGTCCCACACCTGGAGCAGAGCAAGCCGTGCTCGAAGGCTGCCCCCCAGCTGCCCCCTGGGTTGGGTTGAGTCAGGGTCTGGGGCCCTGGGCCGCGAGCTCCTTGTGTCTGTCCGTAGTCTGACTTCTGCATGAGAGGTACTGGTGCAGGGGACCCAGGGCACCAGGCAAGGGGTCCCAAGTGTGGAAAGGAGCCTCCCCCGGCTTCCCCACCTGCTGGACGCCTGGGTTCTGCCCACCCACCCCACCCAAGGGGCCCATCTTCAGCCCTGGGGCACTTGGGGACAGCACGTCTGTGCATCCTGGCTGCAGAGCCATCCGTGCCCAGCAGCCCTCTGCCCTGCAGGTGCAGGGGGCACCCAGAGACTGACCCGTGCCGTCGGAAAGTCACTGGCCATGGAGATGGTCCTCACTGGTGACCGGATCTCGGCCCAGGATGCCAAGCAAGCAGGTACGGGCCACAGCCTCCCGTGGAGCTGCCCCCTCAGGAAGCTGAGTGGAGGGGGGAGGGCTGCGTCCAGGGCCTCCCACCGGTGATGAGCACAGAGCTTTCCCGTGTCCTGGGAGCCCAGGAGACTCACTGCCTTTGTTTTTTTATTTGAAATACCACATGCTCAAAGGAGTGACTGAGACATGCATGCAGGTTAAAGAGCAATAGTGAAACCGCCCCGCTTCCCAGAGCCAAGGTCAGCAACAGGGTCTCCGAGACCCTCCGCAGGCATGCCCTCTCCTGGACCCTCAGTGACCTGTGACTGTAAGAGCCCAGTGACCGCAGCAGCCAAGGGTGGCGGCCCTACCAGGGGACACCGTGGACCCTTTCCTGTGTCCCCACTGCCTTGTCGGCACCCAGAGGCCTGTGCTGTGGCTTAGAGAACGAGAACCAGCTGCTGCCACGTGTTGTTTACCTTGTTGTGTTTTAGGTCTTGTAAGCAAAATTTTTCCTGTTGAGACACTGGTGGAAGAAGCCATAAAGTGTGCAGAAAAGATTGCCAGCAACTCTAAAATTGTAGCAGCGATGGCCAAAGAGTCAGTGAACGCAGGTAGGGAGGAGAGCGGAGCTGCGAGGCTTGACAGCGCGGGGTCAGAATTATGCATCTTAACCGGTCTCGACAAAAATTGTTAGGATTCTTGGTATTTCGATTTTGGTTCTTCGTAGAGTTCTGGTTTCTAGTTGCTCGCTCACAAATTCTGTTGAAATGGCCTGAGCTCCCCTTGGAAGCAGGACCCGAGAACAGGGCCAGCCTGGGGGACAGGCGGCAGGGGGCTGGCGTGCAGGGGAAGCCCGGGAAGGGTCACCTGGGGAACCTGGGAGGAAGAGGCTCCTCTCGGCCAGCAGCTCCGCCCATCTGTCGGGGATGAGCTGGGGGCAGAGAGCATGCTCCCGGCTGTCGCTGTGGACTGGGCGTCCTCTCTCTGCCGGCGGGGCAGCTCTGACCGCCCCTCCTCAGAATCGCTAGAGTGTTAACATGACGATTTGTTCTCAGCGTTGGAGTGAGGCTGTCCCTTTGCTCCGTGTCGCCTTTCAAGAGGACGGTGAGCTGGGACAGCCGTGTGTGCCTGCGGCGAGCCGCTCTGCCCCCCGTCTCTGCTCATCGGCCTCCCAGGCCCCCGGCCTCGGCCAAAGCGTTCACACAGGCACTAGCGTGTGGAGCGTGCAGCAGGGGAGGGGACGTGCCGCCAGGCCCAAGGCACCTGTCACCTTGGCTGGGCGCTGGCCTCAGGGACCCAGCTACAGGTGCCGCCAAGGAAACGCTTCCGTGAGCCTCGCACCTGCATCACCTCCACTGCAAAGATGGCCCGGGACTCACTCTGTTCTGCACAGAGTTCTGTTTTCTGGGTGTTGTCCTTAATTATTTGTCGTGGTTTTTGAGTTCAGTGTCGTGGGCTTCCTCAGCCCTCTCGTGACTGGACAGAGTTTGCCGTCCCACCTTCCATCCAGGTCCCCGTGCAGGACACTGGGAGGCCGGGAGCAGTATTCACTGGGCATCTCAGCTGGGGTGGTGCATTTGAGCAGCGAGGCTGTACTTTAAACGTCATCGGTGAAGTCAAAGTCCACATCAGTCCCCGAGGGTGTGTCCTGCCTCCACGAAAACGTTCTGCGTTCCCACATCTGGCATCTCAGCTCCTAACTTCAGGGTTTTCTTTTTCAGCTTTTGAAATGACATTAACAGAGGGCATTAAGTTGGAGAAGAAACTCTTCTATTCAACTTTTGCTACCGTAAGTAAGCCTCATTCACGTGGAGAATCACACACGGTCCAGCCATAGACGTTCCTGGCATTTCCTTATAGGTTTTATCACTAAATACCATTTCTCTTTGGTCAGAACTCTTAGCTTCCCCTGTAACTGGACCACATGTGTTCTATCACTGAGCATTGATTTTTTTTCAAATAAGTACAGTGTGTGGAAGTTCAAAAGTACAGAAACTTACACAGGGTTATTTCCTATTACAAAAGATCTTACAAATTGCACCCTTAAACAGCAACTCCTGTATTTAAAATGCAATCCATTTACTCATAATTTTCCTAGATTGTTCCAGTTACCTGGAATGGGGCTCGAATATATTATACTGTCATAATCTGAAGCCTTGGAGCATTATTTTCTAGGATATCTGCCAGTAACTCAAAGGAAATCATTCTCTTAATGGTCATTAAAACTGATCTTTTATTATCAGAAAGTCATATCTAGGTGTTTTATAAAAGATTAAAAATGGCTTTAGCTCTTGAGGAAGTGCAGGTGCGTGTGTGCACATGTGTGTGACTGCATGCGTGTGTGCGTATGTGCACACAGAGGAAGGTATGCAGAGGTAGAGCTTGGATTCTCGTGTCCTGCTTCCTGACCCTCAGGACACCACCTGACCTAGAGCGTGGCTAGATCCAGGTCATGATTTGGTGAATGACCCAAGTATGTGCATCTGAGGTTCTCTGTAGATGGGAGTTTGTTCGACTCATAGGTTAGTGGTTCCTGAATGACCATCACAAAGGCGGGGCGGGGGTGTTTAATGGAAAAATACCCATTTCCAAGCCGCCCCTGGGAACTGGGATCATTCACAGTTTTCGAGGTGATCCCGCTGCAGAACCCAGTGAGTGGACGGCCAAGGGCAGGGAGCAGCCCTGACACAGGCAGAGCCTGGCGCCTGGACCCCACGCAGAGTGACCATCCATCTCTGCCCTTCCCCTTCTCTCACCAGGAAGACCGGAAGGAAGGGATGTCCGCGTTTGTGGAGAAGAGAAAGGCCAGCTTCAAGGACCAGTAGGAGCTGGCTGCCTGTGCCTCAGCTCCTCAAGTTAAAGAGGAAAAACGGCCTGTCAGCTTCAGAACAAATAAATCCTCTTTCAAACGCAGTGTCAGTGACACACAGCTTCTCTCCAGCTGTGAGGGGCCCTGGGGGGCTGTGTGGGCTCTCGCCCCCCCGAGCAGCAGGGGGCCTTCACCCGGCTCTCGTGAGGACCCCCAGCTTGGTCGCGGTGTCGTTTGCAGCCGGTGGACGTGGCCGCTCAGAGGGATGGCCTCGCTGCTGAGCCTTTAAAGAGACGTGCTCTTGACTAAATGACAAACTTCAGGTCACATTATGCCTTTCTTTTAGTTATCGCTAGATTTGAATGTTCTGTCACTTTTTAAAACTTGTCATTCTCAGTAACAACATTCAAACAGAACAAGGCTCTTAAAGTAAGGCACCCACGTCCCACTCCGAGGGTAACCACTGTTCACACGTTCGTGCCTTTCCAGGTGTCTTTCTGTGCCCACATGCATGAACACATGCTCCGGTGTGAAATTACGTTTTCTTTGAACAGAAATGGTTCTCCACGTACACGTTTCTGCAAGGTGCACTGATCACCGTCTGCTTCTAGCACACAAATGCACCCTATCCTTCTGTTTGACTAGCATTTGTTTTCATTTCTCCCATTTTTAAATGTACATTTTCGCAGCATTCAGTGTATTCACAGTGTTCTTCATCTCCAGACTGTTTCATCACCCCAGACAGAAACCTCACCCCTTCAACACTAACTCCCTACTCCAGCCCCCGGCCCTGGGGCCCTCTGTTCCACTTTCTTTCTGTCACTGGACTTAATATAATATTTCCAAGGTCCGTCAGGTTGTAGCACTAACAGTTTCCTTTCGTGTCATGGCTGAATACTATTCCTACTAGCACTCCTTTCAGTGGCCCTGAAATATTTCATGATGTGTGTATGTCGTGATCTGCGTGTTCACATGGTGTTGGATGTTTAGACCGTGTCCAGCTTCTTGTTTCAGAGCCGCCGTGGCGACGGTGCAGCGAACATTCCCTGCACAAATCCTTGCATTTCAGCTCGAGTGCGTCTGGAAGGGAAGGGCGGCACTGTGGGGCTGGGCTGCTGGGGGCCGAGGCTCCCAGATTGGTGTGAGGACTGCTTGTGTCGGAATCCCTGGGGCGTTGGTTTAAAATGCGTGCTCCCAGACCTGGCGCAGGATTAGTGCCCTTTGCTGTGGGAGGACGTAGAGTTTACACACCAAGGTTCCTCTGCTGGCCTTATCCCCGGGAGGGCCAGCTGCGTCCCCCGGGCCACCGTGCAGTCAGGCACCTTGCAGGACCCTGGGTGAATGAGTGACCGAGGTACCGGGAAACGCCTCTGCCCCGACCAGACGTCTGCTGTTTAATCCTCAAGTCACAGCCCAGCTCGGAACTCTAAACCCTCCATTTTACACCAGATTCTCGAGCAGGTGTCCAGGGGGAGAGTCGTATGAGTCCTGGAGCACAGGATGAAGGCCCTTGTCCTCCTGCTGCCTGGGAGGGCTGCACAGGTGAAGACGGCAGTCACTGGCCTGGGTCAGGGCCCCCCAACCTCAGAATGTCCTCAGACCCTCCAAGGTGAGGCCAGAGCAGCTGCACCTCTGGGAGCGAACGCCGGCACCGTGAGGATCCCCCTGGATCTTGGTGTGGTGCCCACTGCAACGCAGCTGCAGGTGAACAGACGGCCAGGTGAGGGGTGAGCTCTGCTGGCTTCGTTGTGCCCCCACCCCCACCCCATCCGTCTTGCTCTGCAGAGAGAGCCTCAGCTGTCGGCATGACGGGTGCTGCTCAGAACCCAGGGCAGAGCCCTGCCTAAGCAAGCGCTGCACGGTGAGACATGCGCCTGCCTGCTGGGAATCGGGCCTCAGAGCCCTCCTCCGGGAGCCGCCACCCAGCGAAGACCTGAGCACCTGGTACAGGCGTTTCCTCCACCTTGTCCTGCTGCCAGTCATGGGCAGGTAGCCTGTTGACCAGCCTGCCCAGCGGAGGTTTCTGAATGTGGGATTGCAGTCATGGCCTTGGGCAGGGCTGGGCCCAGAGTGTGTACCCTCCCCCTACCCAGGACCCATGCTGAACACCCAAGAGAGACCCACCTGCATCTGAGGAAGAGCTGAGATGGCCAGTGGAGCTCTGGCCGCCCAGCACCTTCAATGACTCGCCCTTGTGCTCTGGTCATATTTGCGCAGCTGGGGGGCCCAAAAAGAATTGCTCTGCTGACCGTCTGCCTGGGGAGGTTAGCTCTGCAGTCTCCGCCCAGGCCCTGTCATTCTGCAGTGTGTGCCGTGGTCGGGAGTTTGAGAAGGGCGCAGTGGTTCTGTTACGGCACAAGACCCTCCCCAGACAGCAGACAGAGTTCTGATGGAGTCGCCCTTGAACGGTGGGCAAGGGAGTAGGTACAAGGGGACCACGAGATCAGGCTCTCCCCTGGGGTCAGGAAGGCCGGGCCCAGCTGGGCGGTCTTCATGGCAGTAGAGGTGGGAACCCCATTTATTAAAGCTGTGTAACCGGGGTTTGCACTAGTGACATGCCATCTAGAATGAACAAGCAGAGGTATGTGCAGCAGGAAACCTTAGAGTTGAGAAAGTCCGTGCATTAGTTTAATCTTTCACACGCGTTGGGCGGTGACCTTCATAACCGATTCCGAACAACAGAGCTCCAAGTGCTGGGGGGCCAGTTGTGAGGGGCCCATCCAAGACTCGCGGGTACCCTTGTCTCAGCAGCTCAGCCGGAAGCCGAGAAAGGGCTCGACGTGGAACCCGTACATGAGAGTGTGTGTGTCTCAAAGGTCTGCACCCACAGGGTCGTTTGGGATCCAGCACGTGGCAGGGACGGGGCCCCAGCCCCAGGCCCAGGGAACAGGATCTTCTCTTCAGGCTGCGTGGTGGCCCCTACTTGGGGAGACTGGGGACCGTCCAGTGGTGTGACTGCGTGCTTTGCTGTGGGTGGCGGGGTTGAAGGCAAACCCCAGCAGGACTTCAAGGACCACAAGCTCCAGAGAGCCCTCCACTCCCTCTTGAGTTAATTGACCTCTGGCACCATATTGTTTGGGGGTTTTGATTTGTTTCTGAAGCTGAGACCTTGCATTCTCATCTATCCGTATAAAATTGGCTTTTCCCTCTTATATTCCTACTAAAAAGATAAGCTTCAGGGAATGTTAACTTCAAGTCTCTCCACTCAGGTTTTGGAGGAGAAACTGCTCACACTGGGTGGAATTGGCCACTGTGGGCGGCCTGAGTGTGGGCCCTGCGGACCACCTCCCTGGGCAGCTTCCTTGACCAGCGAGGCTCCGCAGGGCCGGGCAGTGGACGTGGGTTGTCTGTTGACTTCCGGTTCTCTGCCATCTTTCACGTACAGAACTTCCGCAGGAGCTGCCAGGCCTCCGGGCGTGTCACCGCAGGGCTGAGGGTCCATTTGGGAATGAGGTGGAAGGGGGCGGGCTCCGAGGGGAGAGAGCCTGGCCTGTCCCGGCTCTGGGTTGGGCTGTTTCCTGCGACACAGGCAGCAGTAAGTACTCAGGTGGCCGGCAGGCAAACCGGGCAGCCCCGTAAGGAGGGCCAGAGCCTGGAGGGCTGAGAGCCAGCTAGCCTGAGCGAGAGCCCGTTTGCAGGCTGGGCAGTGAAGTTAGGTTTGGGGTCCTTAAGCGGGGGTATGATCCGGCCGGTGCAGGCACGGGCATCTGCACTGGGGTCTGCACTCAAGCCTGCATGTGTGGAGCGGGGTAGAGAGAGAGCAGACACAGGGTTGAAGGCCAAGGGCAGCGTCAGCAGGGCTTTTGGTGACATCTCGGCAGGGCACAGGAGCCACCTGCATTAGTCAGCTGCTGCCACATAATAAATGATCCCTAAACTCGGTGGCTTACAGGAACAATCATCAGTTCTCCTTTCTCAGTTTGTGTGGGTCAGGAATCCAGACAGGCCGCCATGGGTCAGCGTGTCTCTGCTCCACAAAGTCTGGGGCCTCAGCTGGAGCCCCGCCTGAGCAATCGCTCCCTGGCCTGGTGGTTGATGCAGCATCACTGGGCTGAGCTGGGGCTGTGGGCCGAATGCCCACAGGAGGGCTCACCACGTTCATTCCCTCGGCTTCCTGCCAGCACCGTGTCTGCATTCCCAGTGGCAGAAGTTCACAAAAAACAGAAGGAAAACTAACAAATTACTTAGGTAGAGATTAGTAAAAGTGTATTGTGCACACACCAGAAAGACAGTTTGCAAACCAGGAGTACTCAAACCAAAACATGGGATGAGGCTCAGAGGATGTCGTTACAAAGCAGCATATGTTGTGTGAGGGCAGTGATTCTTTATAGTGATTGGTTACAAGATTCGAATTTTCTTAAATGAAAGAGAGTTGGCTAGTGGTTACCCCATGCCAGTTGGGGGAACTGTTTAAGTTTTGCTTATGATTTTCAGAAGCATAAACAAGAACTGTCCCAGGTCAAGTTGACCTTTCTTGTCCTGCAAAATAAACTAAATTAAATTGTGCTTGTCTAACTGGTTTTGTCTCCTCGGGAGAAAATCGGATGCATTTGATTACAACACCAGGGCAAGTGTTCTGAAGAGAGAATCAGGAGGAAGCCATACTGCCATTTTTTTTTTTTTTTTTGGCTGTGTTGGGTCTTCATTGCTGTGCGTGGGCTTTCTCTAGTTGCAGCGAGCGGGGGCTACTCTTCATTGCGGTGCCTGGGCTTCTCATTGCAGCAGCTTCTCTTGTTGCGGAGCACGGGCTCTAGGCGTGCGGTCTTCAGTAGTTGCGGCGCACGGGCTTAGTTGCTCCACGGCATGTGGGATCTTCCTGGACCAGGGCTCGAACCCATGTCCCCTGCATTGGCAGGCGGATTCTTAACCACTGTGCCACCAGGGAAGTCCCACTATACTGCCTTTTATGACCTGCCCCCAGAAGCCAGGCAGCAGCATGTGAAGCATTCTATTGGAGGCAGTTACACAAAGGTCCACCTGGTTCAAGCAAGGGGACAAACCCGCCTCAGGGGAGGCGCGTCACTCACTGTGGCGTGTCAGATACAACATGGCGGCAGTGCTGCCATTTTGGGAAAACACAATCATACCTGTCGACTGAAATAAATGCACAACCTAAAAATTGAGAATTATGCTTTATTCGGTGGACTTGCTGAGGACTCAAGCCCAGGATGCAGCCTCTCAGCCCTCAGGGACTGTTCCGAAGAGGTGAGGGAGTGTAAGCAGATAGGGCAGGGGGTCCCCGGAGAAAGAGAACCAGGAATGGCTTTCTGAACATATGAGAACCCGTTTTGGCCTGTGCCATTTTGTGGTCTAAGCCTGGCCCTGGTGCTTGCCCTTGAACAGGTCTCAGTAATCAGTGATGTTAAACGAACAGAGGAACACAGGGACAGAGAAAAGGCAGTGATAAAGCAGAGTCCTAGGTCCTCCTCAAGGGATAAACATAATAATATACCTGGAGTTGTGCAGGAACTAAGGTCCCTACCCAGGTGGAGGGTGGAATGGTGATGCTGACCGTCCTGACTTAAATCAACAAAGACGTGACTCTGTCGACCTGACCTTTGCCCCAACTTTATGCTAAATTCTCTGCTCAAGCCCCTTCCTGAATATGCATGTGCCCTTAGCTTAAAACGTCCCCAGTTTTGCTGGGGGGGACTCTGCTTTGGGAAGGCCCCCGTGCTCTCCTTATTTGCTGTGATAAATTCTTCCTTCTCCCCACCTTTGCTGGCTTGGCTGTCTTTCGGCTCGACACCCACCGAGAGGTGAACCCAGTTTTCGGGTAACAGGAGGAGCCAGTATGTACAGGAGTTTTTGCAAACAAAACAAAACAAAAAACCAGGTAGTCCGAACAGCAAAATATTACTGCTAATTAAAGAAAACCAGACATCTCAAGTTAATGAATTTAGTGCTTTCCTATGTATGGGAAGATGCAAGATGTATGGGCTCCTTGAAATCCTTCCTTTTATATGCACCTCAGCTGGCCAGCTGAAGGTGACCTCTCCCCCGCAAAATTAAGACACCTAGTGTTGGGGGGCGTGGGGGCGGGAGTGGGGCGGGTCCTGTGGAGTCCAGGTCGCTGGGGCCCCAACGGGGAGTCAGAGCACTGCTTCCCTGGGCAGGGGTGCGGCACCCTAGCCAGGTACCTGAGGAGTCTCAGCAGGCTGACGCCTGGAAGACAGCGCAGGGGTGCTCTCAGCACACCCGCTTGGCCCAGAGGTCGCACCCACCTGTCCTCAGGGTCCTTCCAGTGTGAACAGTGTTGGGTGAAGAAGTAAATCCTCCCTGTGCCGCCACCCAGCCCTCCCCACCCCAGGGCACCACGGACCCTGCGGGCTAGAGGGGGTGGGGGACGAGTCCCCAAGGCCTGGGGGCGGAACGGGGGCTGGAGAGGAGGCCTTCACGCACGGAGGGCGCTGGGGAGCTCCAACACAAACACACATGGGTGCCCGGGTCCTGGACCTGGCCGGGTAAGCGAGACCTCGAAAGACGGCGCCTGCGGGGCTGGGCTGGGGTCGACCCCGCCCCGAGGCGGCCCACGCAACCCCAAGTCCTCCGCACTCCGGGGGACCCTCCCTTCAGGCCACGCCCATCTCCCGCCGGGCCCCGCCCCTACATGCACCCGCCCCCTCTGGCCCCTCTCCCCTCCAGGATCCACCCCACACGCGGCCCGCCCTCCCCGGCCCCGTCCCTCGTGGCCGCCCCGCCCTCTCAGGCCCAGCCAGCAGGGTGGTGCTGAAGGGCGTCCCCGCGCTGCCGTCCCCCGAGCCGCTCTACGCCCTGGCGCGGATGGGGCACGGAGATGAGATCGGTGAGCGCGGCGGGCGCAGAGCTTCTGGTGGGGAGGGTGGGCTGTCATCCGGCCTCTGGGCTGCTCAGGTGCTGCAGCTCTGCTCCTACCCCCACCAATTCCTCAATAACCCACCAGTGACCCAGGAAATCTCAGTGCCAGGACCCTCAGGATTCTCCCTGCAGCCCCCAGCCCCCAGAAGTGAGCCTGGGCCTCCTGCCCCATCTCACACACCACTTGGTGTCTTCTTACAAATGGGGAAGCTAAGGCCTGGCACCGTCCTGGCTGGCTGGGCAGCGGTTCCTGGTCCAGGTCAGGTGTTCAGCCTTTACTCTGCTCTAGAATCCCACCACTCGTGACCGGGCCCCAAACGTTCCAGGTGTCCGCACACTCCGTCTCTTAAAACCCTCTCATCCCCCCAGGGGCCAGTGGGAGGTGAGGCTGGGAGGGCCCTGGAGCCAGGTCCAGGAGGTAACAGTAAGAGAGGGGTTAGCAGTCCTGAGGGTAACGGGGGGCATGGGCTGGGCTTGGGCTGTGCCTGGATGCCTCCACCCCCAGCAATGCTGTGAGGCAGGAACACGACTCTCCCTGCAGAGTTCAGGCCACTAAAGGCACAGAGATGTGAAATGTGGGGTAAACGCAGCCCCCTGGACAGGCGCTCCCGACCTGGTGGCCCCAGCTTCCCCCCCTGCTCAGGGAGCTGAGCCCGCTGTGCCTCGGTTTACACCTTGAGCCAGGTAACCCGAGGTGCTCTCCTCCCTTTCCGCGGGGTGGGCCACAGAAAGGCCCAAATGGTGGAAGAGAAGGAAGGCATAAGTGAATCACGGTGCAGCCCCCAGAAGTGACACACACACCCCGGCAAACAAGCAGTTAGCATTCAGCGTCCAATGTGCAGAAAAGTCTAACCTTGCTGAAACGAGGGAAAACGGCAGAAGGAAATGCACTCCGACAGTAGCAGGGTTTCCTTTACGTAGTAAGATTACAGCCGGTTCTTTTTCTTCGTGGGCTTCTGTTTTTCCTGGTTTTGTACAATGAGCGCGCGTTAGCTTAACAATCAGAAACCAACTTTCGGGAGAGCAGGGGCCCTTGGAGCCAAGTGGGGCAGGTCTGGGGGCAGCCTGGGACCAGAGGGGCCTTCTTCCAGACCCCACTGTCCTCGTCACAAGGAGGTCATCTCCAGGCCCTTCTGGGTTCAAGGAGGTGGCCCAGGTGCCCCTCCTGGTGGACGAGTGTTTGGGGGTCACCAACAACAACCCGTGTGGTAGAGTGAAGGGGGATGGGCAGGGCCAAGACAGTGACAGGTGTCGTGGCCAGGGTGGGGAGACACCAATGTGACCTCAATAAGTGTCACCCCACGGGCAGCAGGTGGCCGGGTGGGAGACGGCGGCGTCTGAGGTCGGCACTCTGCCCTCAGGCCTGGGCATCCCTCAGCGCCTGGAGGCTGTGCTGCAGCCACTACCACTGGACTGCTACATGGAGAGCCCGGTAAGGCTGCTCTGGGCCTCAGTTTACCCTTTGCCAGAACTCAGGGGGGCCACTTGCCTTGGGTAGGGGGCAGGACCCGTGTCCCCAAAGACCCCTGAGCCTGATCAGAGGAGCCCTGAGCTGTCACCCAACGAAGGGTCCTGGAGGCACCCAGGGCAGGAGCAGTGGGCCACAGAGCTGACCCCCCCTCTGTCTCCAGGCTGTGGTCGTGGAGCTGGTGCCCAGCGACGGGAGAGGGGCCTGCAGACCCCAGTGTGGCCAAGCTACCAATCCATCCTCTCCAGGGCCGGCTGTGCGGTGAGCCTGAGATCCCCACCAGGAAAGGGGTCAGGGATCCTCTGTGCCTCCTTGGAGTCCCGAGAGAAGTGAAAGACAGGCCCCCCCCGAACCCTGCACCATGGTTGTGCGAGCTTCTACCCGGGCGTATGGCCACCCCTTGCCCCGACCTCCCCGCTCCCTTCCAGGACCCTGACCTATCTCTGCCCGGGGGTCCTCACCCACCCCAGCCTGTCTGAGCGGAGCCAGGGGAAAGCGGGGAGCCCCATCTGTGGTCAGAGGCCTGGCCCAATGCTGCCTGTCAGCCCCCCACCCTTCAAGGGGCCGGGCCTGTCCTCCCGGCACCACCCACCAGCAGATCTTGGGCAGGACCTTCCTGAAGAGAGGACCCGGGGCTCCTGTCCTGGACCGCAGCCCCACCCCGACCCCCAGGGCAGCTCAGACGATTCAAGGGCCCCAGGCAGGCGGCCACCACAGCCCCCTGTGCACCCGTCCGCCCAGCCCTCGCAGGTCAGGAGCCCAGCGTCCTGGGGACCCCAGCCTGGAGAATGTGCTGATGTCCCACTGGGCCTGGGGCCCTCAGCCGCCCCCCTTGCCTTCCAGAGCCCCTGGCCACGATAGAGAGATTGGAGTTTTATGAGTGGACCAGAAAGGCTGTTGCTGTTGTGACAACTGGGTGAACTCTGGCTGGACCTGCTGGGTCCACTGGGTCCTCCTGGGTCTGGCTGGGTCCGGCTGCATCTGGGCCGAGCCTGGGCCCCTACCCCTTCCCACTGCAGAGCCCTCCCCACCCTCTACTCAGCCCCTGCCCCATCGGAGACTAGATGCCCCACGGGGAATGGCAGAGCCGAGGGATTTGCTGAAAGTGCACAGGGTGGGTGGCAGAGCAGGGCTCTGGGCACCCCAGTCCTGTCCATCCCAGCTCGGCACTCAGCCTGCTCCTTATGCAGGGAGGCGGCCCTCTACGGAAACCTCATCCTCAAGAAGGGGTTGCCGGCCCCCGATGCCCTGTTCCAGGCCTGTTGAAGACCACCCGCCCAGGGAGGGATCTGGAACCCTGAACCCGACGCCGCCACCAGCAGGCGTGCCCAGCGGCAGATGAACTGGCCTGGCCCTGCCCGGCAGCGCTCAACGCTCACCCAGCCAGGGGCTCCAGGGGCCCAGCGGGTCCTGGGGGGGCCTCTGCTGACCAGGGCTGGCATTATCCCAGTTCAGGAAAATGATGGAAAAGTGCAGTGACTTGCCAACATACAGTCCAAAGGTTTAAACAGGAGCTCCATCTTCACTCACAAAGGCCTGTTTTGTGCTGAGTGCAACAGCGGCTGTGGGCTCCCCGGAGGGCAGACCCCACCCACTCTCGGTGAACCCTCAGGTGGGAAGTAAGGCCTCCCTCCTTCCGATAGGTTTGGGTCACCTGACTTGGCAAGTCCCTGGGTTTGGGATGAGAGTTCACACAGGTCGAGACCCTCGCGTGGGGAGATCTCACAGAGGGCCGGGGCAGGGGCCTGGGTGACGCAGCACATGGCAAGGGGGCCTGGGGGTGGGTGCATCAGCTACCCAGGCAGCCCTGAGTGGGCTGCAGTCACTAAGGTGGCCCTTGAAGAGGGGGCCAGGGCTGCTCCTTCAGCCCCAGAGACTGGTCTGGAGCCTCCGGGAGCTGACCACACCGTCAGCTGGGGTGGGGGACGCTGGGCCCGGTGCCTGTGTTCCCTCGCTCTGGTGGCTGAGCGCCTACTGAATACGCATGAGCCCGAGTGGGTCTGGGGATGGCCGGGGCGGCGGGTAGAGGACAGGAGGACGCGAGGCACCCAGGCAAAGGGGGCCTGCGAGGTTGTGACGGCTTCCCGGCATGTTCTCAAACTGGGTCTCCCGGGGTGGGCGGGGTTCCCACTGGCCATTGCACAGGGTCCCTCCCTGAGGGCCTTCTCCCTGCTCCTCCAGACCTTCTCACAGCACGTGGGCGTGGGAGCTGGGATGACCAGGGATCCCCAGGGCTCGGGGGAGGCTGGTGGGCCTGGAAGGCAGATAGGTCCACTGGGCGGAGGTCTGGGGCTCAGCCTGGGGAAGGGACCACGTTCTGGGCCCGCCACTGCCAGGGCTGATCTCAGACCCCTGACCCCACGGCCAGCCGCTTCCAGCCACACACGGGCCTCTTGAAGCAGCTTTATTGAGGTTGAATTGACGTGCAGTCAGTAAGCTGTTCACGTTCAAAGCATTCAGTTAAATTCGTTTGGGTGTTGGACCAGCACCTCCATCCCCCCCTTCTGCCCTGCCCTCACTGGTCCGCCCCCCTCCCTGCTGGTCAATGTGCACTTTGCAGAACTCCGTGTAAGTGGAAGGCCGTGCATGCCCTCTGCGTGCTCGCGGTGGGGTGGGGTGTGTGTGTTTGCGTGCGCTGTGTGCATCGATGATTCCACTTTGCTGCAGAGCGGGATTCTGCTGTGCACACGCTGCTGTATTCCATCCAGGCAGCTCTTGGCTATCGCAGATAAGCTTGCTGTGAACGTACCCGCACAAGTCTGCGTGGACACGAGCCTTCATTTCTGGAGCAAACACCTCTGGTCAAGTCTCGGCCGTAGGGCGTGTGTATCTGTGACTTTGTAAGAAACTCCCAAACCGTTTCCAAAGCAGCTGAGCTGGTTTACATCCCCACCCCTGGGAATGTGCATTCCAGCCCCTGGCCCTCATCCTGGCTGCCCGTCTTTCCCGTGAGCCGCTCTAAGGGGACTGTAGCGGTGAGTTCTCTGACCGTTAATGGCGTTGAACATCTCATGGGTGTGTGTGCCTTCTGTTTTCTTTGGTGACATGAGTGGTCAATCTCTTGCCCATTTTGGCACTAGGGTGTTTAATGATTCCGGTCACCAATTCCACTATGTGTCGTGGGGGGAAGGGCAGGGGGCTCCCCCCACCGCCAGGCAGCCCCTCAGCACCAGCTGGTGTCCTGCAGTCCGCTTGGTTCTGACACCCCCTGCCCGGGGACGCGTCAGATCCCGCAGGTTCAGGGCTCAGTCCCACAGGACTGCCCCCCGCGATGCCCCCACTCCAGATGCCAGTCCCAAGTCCAGGGGGGCACCCGGGCTTCTGACCGACTGGCTGTAGATAGAGGGTTCCCTTGACCCCTCCTCAGTCTCAGTTAGTTTTCTAGAGCGGCTCACAGAACTCAGGGAAACATTCACTCCCTAGATCACTGCTTATCCTACAAGGATAGGACTCAGGACCAGCCAGGTGGACGAGGTACGGGGAGGGGCTTCCGTGCCCTCTCCAGCGCCCCTCTCCCCGCACCTACACGTGCTCACCACCCCGAAGCTCTCCAGACGCATCCTCCTGGGTTTCTGTGGAGCCTTCACTACGCAGGCTGTTGGATTCAGTCACTGGCCACTGGTGATTGATCTGACCCCCAGCCCCTCGCCCCTCCCCGAGGTCTGGGTGTGGGGCTGGAGGTTCCAAATCTCTATTCCTGGTCACTTCCCTGCAACCGACCCCATCCTTAGGGACCTTCCCAGAGTCACCTCCATCACACAGCAAAGGACAACTTTATCACGCCCATCACTCGGGAAATTCCAAGGGTTTTAGGAGCTCGGCGCCAGCATCAGGGATGAAGACCGCGCACATTTCTGATTGTAAGTCACAGTATGACAGTACTTTCCACTAGTCCAGGCTCTTGCTGGGGGGCCCCAGTGCCCACCAGAAGGGTCTTGGGTTCAGCCCAATGCTCAGACTCAGGGAAGAGCACAGACCACCCTTGCCAGCCGTCCACTGAGGAAGAACGTTCCACAGGTGTGGTGGGTCACATTTGCCCTGTGGCTCGGGTGTGTGGGGATGAGGGTCGCTGGGCACTGCCTGGCCAAGAGCCTGTGCCCCCAGACGCAGGTGCAGCATCCCGGGTCCCCGGCAGGAACACTACATCAGGGGAGCCAGGGCTGCGGCTCCCGGGAAGGACCTCAGGTGTCTTATTCCCTGCCTGGATGCCTCACCCAGCAGCGGTCACTCTGCAGAAGCAGTACTGCCTAGTGACGCCGGAGAGCAGAGGCAGGGGATCCACGCTCAGCACCCTCTGTAGAAGGGGTGAGCAGCGGCAGTGCGCCTGGGAGTTTGGGGGGCGGGGGTCACAGGGGGCTGAGCTGGCCTGTGGCCTCTGCCAGTGTCTCCTGCTCACCCCCAAGTCCCCTGCTCCTGTGGGTCTCCGGCTGTGCCCTCGGGGCAGGCAGTGCCCACTGGGGACCTGGCTCCAGCAGGGCTGGAGAGAGACTTGGCCACGAACACCACCCTGGGCTGCCCAGGGCCGTGGCCACCATCGACCTCAGGTCTGAGCAGGTCACCGCTGGGGCCTCAGTCTCCTCGTTGGTACTGGGGGCAAAAGAGCTTCTGTCTGTGGGGCCTCGAAGCCGGGAGGCATGTACGCCTCTGAGCAGCGCATCTTGGGGTGAGGCTGCCATTTGAGGCCTCCAGGAGCTTGGGACCCGTGGGGTGACATAGGAGCTGTAGGGCACGCGAGGTCCCCAGGACAGACCCACGGCCTCTGGAGCAGCCGGGAGCCTCGTTCTGTCTTAGCCCCCAGCAGGCTCAGTCTGGGCGGCAGGGAAGTTTCAGGTACCAAGTGCTTCCCGCCCGATGCCGGAGCGCGACTGCCACACAGAAACCCCGCCTGCACTTGCACACACCCCAGCACATGTACAACTTGTGGAAAATTCCAGTGACCCTATACCTGCGTCTGCAACATCAGGCCTGCTGAGCCAGGCCGTATCAGAGGACTGGTCACCTCAGAGAGCGCCGGCAACTGCCCAGAAAATGAGGACAGAAAGGCTGGGCCCAAGTCCACCCCCACTCACCTGTGCACCTGCCTGCCGTCCCCCTGAGCACGTCCACTTGTCCCCTGTCCCCCTGAGCACCTGTCCACTTGCCCCCCCGTCCCCGAGCACCTGTCCACTTGTCCCCCGTCCCCCTGAGCACCTGTCCACTTGCCCCCCCGTCCCCGAGCAGTCAGCGACTGGGCTCCCTGCTCCTGAGTCCTTTCCATTCTCCGGTCCTGTCCGCGGGGAGCCCAGAGTAGCTCCATCCGCACCCCAGCACATGAGGAGGCCTGGGGGAAGCAGACAGCTCCCAGCGCCATGGGCGCTGGGTGCAAGGAGCCAAGCGTCAGCCTGGGGCTGCCTGGGGCCAGCCTGTGGCCCCCCTTCTCCCAGACAGAGCAGGTGGGGTCCACAATCACTGTTCTTGAAGACATATGTGGCCGCCGCCTCTTTGCAGGGTTTATTTTTGCAGCTGTGGGGGGGTCAAGGCTCCCAGGGCTCCTCCCTGGGGTGGTAGATGTGGTCTCGGTCCTCCTCTGGCCCTTGAAGCACCTGCTGAGGTGGCAGCACCTGAGCCCAGGGCCTTGCCTCCCCCTGGGCCTCCTCGGGCCAGTTGTGGTGCAGGCTGTCATGGTCAGGCTCAGGGCCCCACCTGGGGCTTGGGACACGGCCCAGGGTGTCCTCGGTCTCTGCCAGGGCCTCGGCACCTAGGGACAGACACAGGGAAGTGTGGCCTCAGTTTCCCTCCCGAGGCTTCACTCATCCAAGTCGGCCCCTTGCGAGCCCCCTGCCATGAACTTGCGCCCCTCTCCCCAGGGGACAGCGCCTGCCCTGACCTTGCCGCTTCTCCCCGGTGGTGGCCAAGAGCTTTGGTGCCATGAGGAACCACATGAGCTGGCTGTCCTTCTCCGGAGGCTCCACCGCTCGGGCGCCCCAGGCCCTGTAGCAAGAGCGTCTGGGTCAGGTCACTGTGTGCAGCGGGAGACCCCAGGACGGCACCCCTGCCCAACCCCCAACCCAGACCCTCGGGCCAGGCGTGCCGACGTCGGGCCCGGGAAGGTCCCCGAAGGGGAGGCCTTGAGAAGGCTCCATGGGCTTGGCCGGGGCTCCCTCCTGTGCAGAGGTCAGCGGAGCCCAGTCTACAGGTGGTGCTGCGTCCTCCTGCCTGGCCGGCCGTCTCACATGGGTAGGGGAAGGGGGCACGGCTGGCTCAGTCTGCTGCCTTGGCCACCCCGGGCGGGAGCCACCCTGGAGGCTACGGGGGAGCAGGGGAGCTGGGCGGGGCAGGAGGGGGGACTGGATCCTCCAGGCCCCGCGCTCTGCTCGGTTGCTCACGGATCTCAGGGGCTCCCGTGCCTCCCCTCCCCAAAGCTGCTGGACAGGATCCCCCCTCCATGCATGAAGGCCCCCAGCTCAAGGCAGGCCCGAAGGGGGCACAGGGAAAGGCGCAAGAGGCTGCCGGGGGCACTCACTCCTCTGTGCCCTGCTCAGCCCCGGCTTTGCCTTTGGTCTGGACGAGGACCTGGGAGAGAGAGGTCGCAAGTGAGGCTCAGTGTGGTCCTCCAAGGGTCCTCCTCTGGGGACTGGCTGGAGGCCGTGTGGCTTTGGGGGAGACTTGGGGACAGCATGGGATCTATACTTGCACCACCTGTCCCCTGGTGGCCTGAGGAAGGGGGGCCGGTTCCTCTGCCCGTACTTCCTTGCGGGGCCAGTGGGGCAGGGGAGCAAATGAAACGGGTGACCCAGCCCAGTGACCGGTGCCCGGCAGCTGTGGGACAGCTGTGCTGGTCCTCCTGTGTCTCCCTCTTCGCCTGGCACTCCCAGGGTGTACGGCTGGTGAAGAACACGGCCCCAGCACAGTCCTGGCCCCTGGGCAGCCCTGCATGTGGAAGTGCCCTGGGCTTCACAGCACAGGTGAGCGTCATCAGGCCCCCTCCTCCACCTGGCTCACCTGGGGTGGTTGTGGCTTGTCCATCAGACCCCGCAGAGGGGCCGCTCCCCTCATCCTGAGGGTCCCCCCAGTGCCCACGGGCCCGCCCAGTGCACAGGACCTGCAATCCCATGGGTGCCACGCCTCCCCTGCCCTAGGCCAGCTGGTGCCTTTCTCCACCCCCTGCTGGTGGGGCTGAGGGCGGAAGCCACGGGGCGGCTGGGTGAGGACCCCGCACGTACCTGGGGGGTCCATGCTGAGCTCGCCTGTAGCAGAAACACAGCACCCAGGCTGGTGATCAGGAGAAGCCTGGGGGACCAGGGAGGAGAGTGAGAGACAGGCAAGGCTCTGCCTCTGCCCCGCGACCTCCAGACATGACGCCTGGCAGGGCCGGCGATGGTCCAGCCAGGGGGGCCAAGGGCCGGGTCCTGATCAGGTCCACAGGTGGTTTACTGTCCCCCACGTCACAGAGCAGGCCACGCAGGCACAGAGATGGGGCCTCCACAGGCCCACACCTGCTCCCGGGCCCTCGGACCCCACCCTGCAGGCCCGGGTTACCGCGTGGATCTGGTGGTCCCAGCGTTGCCTCTGGCTCCGCGGCCTGTGCCGGCCGCACCGTCGGGGCCTGGCGCAGTGGGGCTGTAGCACTGATGGGGCGCGGGCTTGGGGCTCAGCTGGCAGGCGCTCAAGCCCGCAGCAGCCCTGAGGCTGTGCCCGTGGCTCCTCAGAGGCAGGTAGCACTTCGCTCTGTCCCAGAGCCGTGGGTGGACGCTGGGGCCGTTACCTGGGCGGGAAGCCCAGGAGGGGCGGGGAAGATGGGGTGCTCCGCCGGGACACGTCTAGCCTGACCTCAAGGAGCTCGAGGACCCAGCCCAAGCAGGGGCTCTGAGGAGCAATGGCCGAAGGCAGGAAGTGTGGAGGGACGCACAGGACAGAAGGCGACTAAGGGACTCAGCAGCGAGGAGGCCTCACCCAAGACAGACCGGGTCGGGAGAGCAGAGGACGGCCGGGGCTGACTGCGGCGGGGATGCGTGGCGTTGGGTTACGGTACCCGCCCATGCCTGTGCGTGTGCATTGCCGTGTGCGTGGTGTGGGTGTGCGTAGCGTGCGCGTGTGTGGTGTGCATGTGCCCCGTGTCTTTTGCATTATTAAAATACAAGACAACAGGCCCCCAGTGGAGTTGCTGGGCTGAGAGCCTTCATCACCAAACTGAGGCCTCAGTACCGGGTGGGCGCTGCCCTCCCCTCCCCTCCCTCCCCTCCCCTCCCTCCCCGCGATGGAATATCCTGAGCCAGACAATCCGGAACCGCCAGGCGGCACTCGCGGCCCTGCCTTCCCCTGAAGGAAGGTGACCCGACCACAACCAGCGCCCTTCGCTTACAGGAACTTCCTTGTTCACCCCACCTCCCCACCCCCGGCCTGTAGAAGCCTTTCACTCTGTCCAGCTCCTTGGAGCTCCTTTCTGTCTGCTAGATTGGATGCCGCCCCGATTTCAATCGAGTTTTGCTTAAATAAACTCAGAATGTTTGACACGCCTCAGTGCATCTATCTCTCGGCAGTGTCAGTCCGTGGGCAGGAAAGTTTCTGCTCCGCAGCTGGGCCGGGCTGGGAGCACGTGGCTGGGGGGGAGGGGCCAGGGGCGGCCCATCAAGGCTTCCTGCCTGACGCGCCGATTCCAGCCCCACAAAGACCTTCGCTCCTCCCGGTGACTCAGCACTTTGGGGTGGAGGTTCCCTTGCACTCCCAGGGGGCAAAGGGCAGGGGCCTGCCCTGGACTGCAGGGCACTGGCCCAGTCTGGTCAGCTACCCTGCGTCTCCCCAGACAGAGGCTCTGGACACCAAGAGGTCCCCATGTCACTGATCAGCCCGCCCCTGGCCCATGCTGGGGTCCCTAGGAGAAACCCCCAGGACAGGAGGGCCGGGGAGAGCGCTGGCTTAGAGGGGGAGGGGCCCCCCACCCCTGCCACAGGTGGAGGGGGCGGAGGGAGACCCCCCTCAGGAGAAATGGCCTCTGACCTCAGGGTCCTGGAGGAGCCCCAGTGCTTCCCTGGGGCTCACACCCCAGCTCCCGGGGTGACGACCCCTTGGGCTCCAGCTGCCCTGCCCGCATCGCCCCCCAGCCTCCAGCCCCGGCTCAGCGTCTTGACCCCCACTTTCATTTCGTCAGTCACAGACCTGCCTTCTTTGGCCCTGGTGCCTCCCACCCGCTTCCAGGGGCTCCCGGGTGACTCTCCACAGGGTCAAGGGACCCCAAGGGACAGTGGTCTCTCTCAGGAGCCACAGGGGTGGCCTTTGGAGCTGGAGCCCAGGGGCTACAATCATTCTGGAGGACTCGGGAGGAAGAGTTCTGTCCCCAAGCCCTTAACACCCGGGAGGAGCCGGCGCTCCTGGGAACCAGCCAGACACTGGTTTGCAGACAGAGCCCCGACTCCCTTCTGAAACCGGCCTGCACTGGGGACCCAGGTGCCCCAGGGGCTGTTCCCTGAGTCCAGGGCTCCTGGACCCAAGTGACCACACAGCAAAGCTGTGGGTGGGGTGTTTGGGTGGGGACCCGGGTTCGCAGGCGCTGGGCATTACCTCCTCATGCTGGGGTCCCCTCCTCAGTGTAGACAGCGCTCTGGGGGACCTGCAGCTGCAGACCCAGCTAGCCAGCGGCCCAGGGATCCAGACGTCCGGTCCTCGTTCTCCCTGCCCTCTCCTCTCTCTCGAGGCTTTATGGCCCCTGTGTGGGCGTGTCTGGACAGAGGTCGGGGCCGGGATCCTGACTGGGCTGACGAGGTGACTGAGTCCACCTGTATGTCACACGCATGACCCTCCCCAGCACCTGACTTCTGCCCGCTACAGCCACCTGACGCAGCCCTACCTCCCCCCACCTCTCCACACGCGGGAACTCGCACAGCCTCCGCCCCACCCTGGCCCTGGGCTCTGTCACCCAGGGGCATGGGACCCGAAGCAGGGCTGACTGCTTGGATGGAAGCCGGAGGGCGTCCCAGCCCACCCTGCCCTCTGGGCCCTCAGCTGCAGTTGCTGGACCCCTCGGATATATCACTGGTTCCCCAAACTTTTTTTTTTTTTTTTGGCTGCACTGGGTCTTCGTTGCTGCGCGCGGGCTTTCTCTAGTTGCGGCGAGCGGGGGCTACTCTTCGTTGCGGTGTGTGGGCTTCTCATTGTCGTGGCTTCTCTTGTTGCAGAGCATGGGCTCTAGGCACGCGGGCTTCAGTAGTCGTGACACGCGGGGTCAGTAGTTGTGGCTCGTGGGCTCTAGAACTCAGGCTTAGTAGCTGTGGCGCACGGGCTTAGTTGCTCCGCGTCATGTGGGATCTTCCCGGGCCAGGGCTCGAACCCGTGTCCCTTGCATTGGCAGGTGGATTCTTAACCGCTGCGCCACCAGGGAAGCCCTCCCCAAACTTTTTAATGATCCAGTACCGAACCCAAGCAACATCTGACTCTCGATTCAATATTTTCATACGATTAACATACACAATAGCTTTTACAGTAAAAACACCCCTCTACGCGTTACACCTCTGACTGCACGGCGGGTGTAGAAGCCCCGACGGTGGGATCTACGGTTCCTGCAGCTGCAGCACCCAAACTCCCAAACCCCTTAAAGCCACAGAGCAGATCCAATCCTTACATCATCCTAATGAGGAATAATTATAACAGCGCAACCCACTCACCGCTGCTTCTCCGCGGGCCACACTGGCAGTGCGTGTTCTTACCCGGCACCTTGATGTTGCAGGGGCTTAGAACTGCTCATGGCCTCACATCATCTATACTATTTTCCTTGGCACATTCAAATCACGCACGTATTCACAGCCGTACCATAATTTTAGCCCGTGGCCTAAACCTTTCTTCCACTAATGGCGATGACGACTATTACCAAGGCTTACCAATGCAGCCCTGCCGCCAGCAATCAGTTTAATTAGAGAGTTATTTGTAGTAGTGACACCAAGTCCCCCTAAAGCCGAGTTCCCTTACTGAGTTCATGATTCGTCTCTCCACCCAAAACTTTATTCCCTTTCTTGTTCCCTCTGACCTCAATCCTGTGCTAACTGAGCACTAATCAACCAGAGTCAGGTGACTAAGATGGCTGCTGTTGATAACATCGCTAATGTACTGAAATTGCCCTTGTAGACACCATCGTTAATACACACTCAGGTTGTTTCTCCAGGGCAAGATGAGCTCACAGACCCCCCAGCCATGGACCGCCTGGCCTGAGAATGTAAACCAGAGACAGCCTGACTCCTGAAACTAGATTCACAAATGTCACAGAAATGTCACAAAACAGTGATGAATCCCAGCCTCTTTCTTTGTTCCCCTTTTTAAAAAATCCCCTCAAAGATCAGGTTGGTCGGAGGCTTATCTGAGCTGGTCTGAGTGGATCTGAGGCTTGTCTCTCATGCCCTTGTTTAAAGCCTGCAAATAAACCCTTTCTTTGCTGCAGACACCTGCTGTCAGGAGTTGCTTTCTGCTCCGAGGGGACAAGCGCCCTTGCTCGGGTGCAGCAACGTCATCTCAGGATCCAACATCCCCATCATCCTAATAGGGGTCGATACATTCATCACTGCCTCAGCGTATATACTCCTCTCAAGTCAACTAGGCCTCATTGTACTAACTACTGACAGCGAAAACCCTGCCTAGCATGGCTCCACAGCTTCACACGTGCGTTCTTCAAAGCCACGCTCTGTATATGCTCCAAAGCTATTATTCACAGCCTACGGCAGACACATATAGGCCCAGTTAAATTACGTTTGCTCTCCTTCCTCGTCACACTTAAGTACAACCCTATTTAATGTCCACGGGTGATCTCCATCATAACCAGAGCACCAATAAGCAGGGACCAACCCGTAACAGTCACCAGTCACGTACCGTACCTACACCACACAGCGTTCCTGCAGCTTCCTCAGAAAAAGTCGGAATCTCTTGTGGCATAAATTATTCAGTTCCCATCCCCTTAAACTTAAACACAATCCCTGCTCCTCAACTTTTTCAGCAAAAGGATCACTGCACGCCCCATTATCAACCCCAAAAGAAACAGCCCTAAGACAGTTTTGTTAGAAACACGAGGCTCAGGCTACTGCTCCGTAGGCACAGCTGTTGTATAACCACAAACTAACAACAGTCCCACTAAAGAAACTTAGAAACCATTAAGCTCAAAGACGACCCACCAAAACTTATTACAATGCCAGAACCAATTCGACCACTCACAATCAACCCAAGCCCACCATAAGTAAGGAAGCTTTTGAAGGAAAACCTTCAAAACTAACTACCAAAATGTACTTAAAATAAATCCAGCGTATGTCATGATTATTCTTATGTGGAGTGTAACCATGGCCAATGCCATGAAAATCATCGTCTTTCAACTATATAAACACTAATGACCAGGGCTTCTCTGGTGGCACAGTGGGTAAGAATCTGCCTGCCAGTGCAGGGGACATGGGTTCAAGCCCTGCTCCAGGAAGATTCCACATGCCACAGAGCAACTAAGCCTGTGTACCACAACTACTGAACCTGCTCTCTACAGCCAGTGAGCCATAACTACTGAGCCTGCGTGCTACAACTACGGAAGCCCGTGTGCCTAGAGCCTGTGCTCCGCAGCAAGAGAAGACACCGCAATGAGAAGCCTGCACACCGCAATGAAGAGTAGCCCCCGCTTACCGCAACTAAAGCCCACGCACAGCAACAAAGACCCAATGAAGCCAAAAATAAATAAATAAATAAATTTATTTTAAAAACCCCACTAATGACCAACATTAGAAAAACCTACCCATTAAGCAAAACTGTCAACGATTCATTTATTGATTTACCAGCTCATTAAATCTCTCATCATGATGAAATTTGGTTCTCAGCTTGGTATTTGTTTAATTTTACGTATCTTAACAGGGTTATTCCTAGCAATACTTTATCATGTATCATGTATCAATAACTGCCTTCTTGGCCATAACCCGCATCTCCCAAGATGGAGACTATGGGTGAATTCGCCGATACTTAATGGAAATGGAGTCTCCATATCCTTTGCTTGCTTGTTTGCCCATGTTGGGAGAGGTCTGTATTACGGATCTTACAGCTTCCGAGAGACATGAAATGTTGGAATCATCCTGCTGTTTAATAGCCACAGCATTTACAGGTTATGTCTTATCATGAGGCTTAATAGCTTTTTTCTCTTACAATAATTCATTTATTTAGTTTTGGCTGTGCTGGGCCTTCGCTGCTGTCACGGGCTTCTCTAGCTGTGGCGAGCTACATTACATTACAAGTTTCCTTCCAGCAATTCCTTACATTGGCACTAACCCAGTCAAATGCCGCTGAGGAGGATTCTCAGTGGATAAAGCCACCCTTTCCCCTGCTCTTCACCTTCCACTTTATCCTCCCATTCACTGATTGCTGCAGCTTTAGTAGTTCTTCACCCATTACTCCTCATGAAACAGGCTGTAAGAGTCCAACAAGGATCTAATCCGATATGAACAAAATCCCGTTTCAGCCACACTGCACAATTAAAGATATCTGGTATGCCTTGTTCCTATTTCTAATCTCACTAATACTGGTACTAGTCTCATCCGAACTTCTAGGGGACCCAGACCATTATACTCCTCGTAACCTCCTCAACACAGCCCCCCACATCAAGCCAGAATGATACTTCTTGTTTGCAAACACACTTGTATGATCCATTCACAACAAACAGGGAGCACTGTCCTTAATCGTCTCACTCCTAATTTTGTCAATTGTCCCAATACTTCATACAACAAAACAACAATGTATAACATTCCGACCCCTTAAGCAATGTTTATTCTGAGTACTTGTAGGGGACCTACTGACACTAATATGAAGCAGAGGACAACCCTTTGATCACCCATTTATTGTCACTGGACACATAGAATCTGGTCTGTATTTTTTTCTAATTCTGGTCCTTGTACCACTAACAAGTATCATTGAAAATAACGTCCTAAGAGGAAGGGTCTTTGTCATTTATCTGCTGCCCTGGCAGGGAGATCAGTGCCACACACCACAAGGAAACAGTTTACAGATTTATTCCAGGAAATTGCTGAACAGCTAACCACTACCCTCAGGGGAAAATACCATAATCCATAGTTGTTTCAAAATATAATCTAAGACATCTAGTTGTTTTGGTTAATAGACTTTTTAAAAAAATATTTATTTATCTATTTGGCTGTGTCGGGTCTTAGTTGCGGCACGTGGGATATTTGTTGCAGCACATGGGATCTGCCGTTGTGGCACGTGGGCTCTAGAGTGCCAGGACTTAGTTGCCCCACAGCATATGGGATCTTAGTTCTCCAATCAGGGATCGAACCCATGTCACCTGCCTTGGAAGGCAGATTCTTAACCACTGGGCCACCAGGGAAGTCCCCTGATAAGAAATTTCAGGGTTAGAGAAAAATTAAGCAGAAAATCAGAGTTCCCATAATACCCTCTCCCCATCCCCCTTTCCCCTCCTAGTAGCTGACATTGGTTAGTATATTTGTTACAAATGATGAGCCAATTAAAACATGTATTTTTCAACCAAAAATTACAAGACAGGCAAAGAAACAGGAAAAGTGTGACCAATATTCAGGAGAAAAGCAGGTAATAGAAACTGTTCTTAGTGGACCTAGGCATTGGACTTAGAGCAAAAAATGAATGGAAGCCATGTGTAGAGTTAAAGGAAAATATGATGAAAGTGATTTAAATAAATAAATCTCAATAAATGACATTTTAAAAAGAATCAAATGGGAATTCTGGAATTGAAAAACAATAACTAAAATAAAAAATTTACTAGAGGGCTTAATAAAAGACATATTTAAGTATATACCTTTAAGTTAGATCAACACTTAAAGACATAAATAGAAATTATCCAACCTGAAGGAAGAGAAAAAAAAGAACAATGAAAAGCATCCCAAGGACTTCCCTGGTGGCCCAGAGCCTGTGAGACAGCAACACACACATGCACGCACACAGGCACACACCACACACACACACACACACACGGAGTCCCACAAGCAGAGGGAAGAGAGGGACAGAAAAAATGTTTCAATAACTAATGGCAAAAACCATTCCAAATTTGATGAAAAGCATTTATCTACGAACCCAATAAGCTCAATGAGCCCCAAATAGGATAAAAACAAAGATGTATCACAGCTAAATTTTTTTTTAATTAATTAATTTTATTTATTTATTTTTGGCTGCGTTGGGTCTTCGTTGCTGCGTGCCGACTTTCTCTAGTTGCGGCCAGCGGGGGCTACTCTCCGATGCTGTGCGCGAGCTTCTCATTGCGGTGGCTTCTCTTTGTTGCTGAGCACAGGCTCTAGGCACGCGGGCTTCAGTAGTTGTGGCACGTGGGCTCAGTAGTTGTGGCTCGAGGGCTCTAGAGCACGGGCTCAGTAGTTGTGGCGCATGGGTTTAGTTGCTCCGTGGCATGTGGGATCTTTCCAGACCAGGGCTCGAAACCACGTCCCCTGCATTGGCAGGCAGATTCTTAACCACTGTGCCACCAGGGAAGCCCACAGTTAAACTTTAAAACCCAAAGACAAAGAGGAAATCTTGAAAGTAGCAAGAGAAAAACTACTCCTTCTGTGCAGAGAACCAGCAACACGATTAAAGCTGACTTCTTGTCAGAAACACCAGAGGCCTGCAGACAATGCTTGAGAAGGAATAACAGCAAAAATAACCTTTCACAGCCTGTAGAGGAGGTGAGAGCACCTCCTGCGTCCAAAGGTAGACAAAGACATTACAGGGGAAAGAAAGCTATATACACACCAACATTCCTCCTGGACATTGACACAAAAATCCTTAGTAAAAAATACCAGCGAGGGCTTCCCTGGTGGCGCAGTGGTTGGGAGTCTGCCTGCCAATGCAGGGGACACAGGTTCGTGCCCCGGTCCGGGAAGATCCCACATGCCGCGGAGCAGCTGGGCCCGTGTGCCACAACTACTGAGCCTGCGCTCTGGAGCCCGTGGGCCACAGTTACGGAGGCCCGCGTGCCTGGAGCCTGTGCTCCACAACAAGAGAAGCCACCGCAATGAGAAGCCCACGCACCGCAACGAAGAGTAGCCCCCGCTCGCTGCAACTAGAGAAAGCACCCACGCAGCAAGGAAGACCCAGCGCGGCCAAAAATAAATAAATTAAATAAACAAATTGATTTTTAAAAATCATAATAAAAAGCTATTATGAGATTTAAAAAAATACCAGTGAAATCCAGCAACACATAAAAAAGAATTTATCCCAGGAATTCAATGTTGGTTTAATATTCAAAAAGTTAATTAATGTACTATACTATATAGATAACATGAAAGACAAAGAAATGATCATTTTAATAGACACAAAAAGAATCTGAAATTCTTCTTCAGGAAGCCAATACTCATTGATGATTTAAAAAAAAGTACTTTCAAAAAAGTAGAAGTAGAAGGGAACTTTCTAAACCCGGTAAAAGGGCATGTACAGAAAAACTTACAGTGGTGATCATATTCAGTAGTGAAAGACCGCCAACTCTCACCTTCAGATGGGGAGGAGACGTCACCGTCCACGCTCACCCTGCTGTTCGACATTGTGCTGCAGAGTCCAGCCTGCGCAACAAGGCAGGACAAAGAAAAGATCATGCTTGAATTGGAATGGAAAAATAGCTGTCTTTATTTACAGATGATATGATCCCATGCTTAGAAATAGTTTAGTAAGATCTCAGGATATAAGATCAATATACAAAAATCAATTGTTTTTATATACTAGAAATGAACAATTTGAAATGAAATTAGGGAGAATTTTTCATTCATAGTAGCACTGAAAGTAATAGAATACTTGGGAATAAATTTAACAAAAGAAGCAGAAGACTTGAGCTGAGGAAAATCCAGATCTAAATAAATGGAGAGATATTCTTTCTTCATGGATTAGAAGACTCAAGTCTTCGTCAAGATGGTGATTCTCCCAGAATTAATCTATAGATTCGATGCAATTCCTATCAAATTTCTAGAACTCTGTAGAAATAGACAAGTTGATCCTAAAGTTTATATGAAAATGGAAGGACTCAGAAGAGCCAAAACAATTTCTAAAAGGACAAAATTAGAACAGATACACTCCGCCACTTCAAAACGCTACAAAGCCCCAGTGGCAAAAGACATACTGTAGGCATAAGGATTGAGACACACATCAGTGAAACAGAATTAAGCGTCCAGAAATGAACCCACATATGTATGGACAGCTGGTTGTTGACAAAGATGGCAAGACAACTTAACATGAAAAGATTAGTGATTTTAACAAAAGGTGCTGAGACAACCGGATATCCACATGCAAAAAATAATAATAACTTAGACCTATAACTTGATCGTACACACAAGCTACCTCAAAATGCATCATAGGCTTAAATGTAAAAGTTAAAATTACAAAACCACTGGAAGAAAAAATGAGAAAATATTCATGGCCTTGGGTCAGTTCTTAACACAACACCAAAAGCACGACACATAAAAGAGAAAATTGATTCCTTGGACTTTATCAAAACTACAAGCTTTTGCACTTCAAAGGAGACTATCAAGAAAGTGAAAAGACAAGTCACAGACTGGGGGAGACTGCAAATCTTCTACCTGCTGAAGGACTTGTATCCAGAATATATGAAGAGTTTTTAAAGCTCAGTAACAACAAGACAAACAACCCAATTGAAAAATGTTCAGAACATTTAAACAAACATTTCACCAAAGATATACAGGTGGCTAAGAAACCCACGAAGAGATGTATAGTTAATGATGGAATAAAATGTATGTTTTTAAGACAAGACAAGAAAATTTAAGCAGACCATACTCTCCGCCCTGGGCCCTCCTCAAGAGCAAGAATCTCTGCCTCACCAAAAAGATCATTTTTTTTTTCCCTCCTTCCTTCTTTTCCTAGTACTGTTACGGTCATGGTGACCTGCACTCGATTCATACGTGTAGAGCTGGAGTGTGTATTCTCGGTGAACTTTACATAAAATGTCAGGGTCATTTCGATGAACAATGCTTTGTCTTGAAAATGTATAGAGCTGTGCCTTCAACTTCTAGCAAGCTGAACAGTCCTCAGAGTTTTCTGAGTTATAATCCTCAGGTTGCCTTGAATAAAATTCTCTATTTCTTCCTTAGATGGACCACTGATTAATTTTTGTTGACATTAGCATCATTAGTTATTAGGGATGCAGATTCAAACCACGGTGAGATATCACTCATCCTACTAGTGGGTACGAGGTCAGCGTTATGAGCAGAATTGTTTCCTCCCAAAATTCATACGTAGAAGCTCTAACCCTCAGGACCTCAGCCTGTGACAGTATGTGGAAATATGGTCTTTAAAGAGATAATTAAGTTAAAATGAAGTCATATGGGTGGCCTTAATCCATTCTGACTAGTGTCCTTATAAGAAAAGGAGGTTAGGGACTTCCCTGGTGGCGCAGTGGTTAAGAATCCGCCTGCCAATGCCGGGGACATGGCTTCGAGCCCTGGTCCGGGAAGATGCCACATGCCACGGAGCAGCTAACCCTGTGCTCCACAACTACTGGGCCTGCGCTCTAGAGCCCGCGAGCCACAACTACTGAAGCCCACGTGCCTAGAGCCCATGCTCCGCAGCGAAGAGTAGCCCCCGCTCGCTGCAACTAGAGAAAGCCCGCGCGCAGCAACAAAGACCCAATGCAGCCAATAATTAATTATTTATTTATTTTTTAAAGGCTTAAAAAAAAAAGGAAAAGGAGATTAGGACACAGATACACGCAGAGGAAAGGCCATCTGAAGACACAGGGAGAAGCGGGCCTCTATAAGGCAAGGAGAGAGGCCCAGAGGAAACCAACCCTGACGACACCTTGATGTCTGATTTCCAACCTCCAGAATCATAAGGAAATAATTCCTGTTGTTTAAGCCACCCGGTCTGTGGTACTTAGTTACGGCAGCCCTCGCGAGCGAATACAGACGGCTGCAGCAAAAAGGAGAGATGGTAACACGCGTCCGGGGTGGGGGTGAAGCCAAGCCCCTCTGCGCCGCTGATGGGAATATGAAATGCTGCAGCCACTTTGGAAAAAAGTTAAAACATTTTCTTTAAAAACTACATGTAAACTACCATACGACCCAGCAATTCCACTCCTAAGTACCTGCCCAAGAGAAATGAAAGCCCTGTGTCCACACAAACACTAGTCCAAGAACGCTGGCGGCAACGCTGTCAACAGTAGACACACCCGGGACGAACAGTCCAGAGCCTGGCGACTGAATAGATAAGACGGGACACATCCGCAACACGGGGCACTAGTCAACAGCAAAAAGGCATGACACAGCCGCGCCATCGCTCCTCGGCCAGCTGTGAGCCCAGGTGTGGAGCCCCGACCCTGCTGGGCTGAGCCCCGGGGTCCTGAGACCACGGCCCCCGCTCACCTGCTCACTCGGACAACGCGCCTGCGCGGCGGCTGCTCTATGCCTGGCGCTGTGCAGGCTCTGGGCCACAGCGGCTACCAGGAGCCACAGGCTTGCCCTCCGAAAGCGGACAGTCGGGGCTTTGGACGCCGAGCCGTGAGGAGGAGGCCCTCTGGGCCGGTGGGGGCCCAACCCAGCTGTGCCTGAACCAAGCGGACCAAAGGGGGCAAGACTGCGCGCCCGACAAAGTGGTGCCTGGGAGCCTGGACATCCCCAGGGTAGGATGCTGGCCAGGGTGTCTGTCCCCTCCCCGCCCCCCCTGCAGTGCGGTGGTGTGAGTGTGTGAGGTGTATGTATATGTGTGTGCAGCGTGTGAATGGTGTGTGTGTGAGATGTGTGCCGTGGGTGGATGCGGTGTGCGTGTCTAAGCCAGTGACAGGTTGGGGGGGCGTCACAGCTCCTACGGGCACGCGTGGGAGGGGGCGGCGCAGCTCCTACGGGCACGCGTGGGAGGCGGGGCGGCGGCGGCAGACGCACTGCTCGCCTCCTCCAGCCTGCATCTCCCTGGCAACAACGGCAGCCTCGGTCTGGGGCTCGGCCCCTCCCCCGCCGCGCCCCAGCTGAGAAGCGTCTGGAACCGCATCCTTCCTCCGCATCCTTGTCCTGCGACTGCATCCTGCTGCAGCTGCCCGTTGGAGCCGCCTGTGAGCCATTTGCACATTTGTCCTTGTGGAGCGGAGCTGGGGGGCGGGTGGGGGGCCGAGTGTGCTCACGAGTGTTGGGTGTGCGGGGGTCGCAGGTATACTGGTGTGTGTGCACGGATGTGCGAGGGGCGTGTGCAGGGGTGAGAGAGTGGCGGGGGGGGGGGGGGAACTGCGGCTGACCCGTTGGCAGCCGGCCGGGCAGGGGTCGGCCCAAGCGCAGGAGGTTGTCCTCAGGCCCCCCCGAGGATCCGGGGCCTCCGCGGGAAGAGTCCCTGCCTGGATGTTCCAGAAGGGCCGTGGGTGTCCAGCCTTGCGCAGACCCGACGTGCCTCCCAGATTCCCGTCCGCGGTAGAGCGGGGCAGCTCGGGTGGGGGTAGGACTGCTGGACATCAGCTCCCCCTGTCCCATGGAGACTGCAGCCCCCTCCCCGCGAGCCAGCTCCACCTCTGCAGGTCTGAGAGAGCCAGTGGGAGATGGGCGTCCCGAGGTGGAGAAGGGGTGCCAGTTCCAGCTCTACCTGAGGTTCAGCTCTACCTGAGGGGGTGGGGGAGGCAGAAGGGGCTTCCGACGGACCAGATCACGAAGCGCTGCCGGCAACGGCACGGTGGTGGCGGAGGTGAGGGAGGCTGCGTGGCAGGCGGGACGTGGCCAAGAAGCGGAGAGAGGGCGTTTGTCCAGAACCGCCTGCCGCGGGCGCTCGGTGCGGAGCCACAGGTGGCTGGTACTTGGGACGCTGAAGCCGGGGGCAGACCTGCACCTCCCCCCACCTGCCCCGCTCGCCTGGGCCTCTCAGGGCTGGGCTGGCGCCTGCAGTCCACCTGCCCTTGAACCGGCAGTCAAACCCACCATCGGCCTGCAGGGCAACGGGTGGGAGCGCACCTGGGTGGGCGTTGTGGCTGGGCCTGGAAGGGGCGGCGCGGGGGCGGGGGCCTTGCGGGTTCGGCAAAGCGCGCAGGCCCCCCGCGCTCCGTTGTCACACGCACGCCCAATGCACACAGGACGCTCGTGCCCGCCCGCACATGCAGGCGCCGGTGCATACCTCCGAGTGACGCAGCATCCCAGGGTGGCGTATGTGTGAAAGCGAGTCTGTGACGTGACCTGCAGCCAAGCTTCCTGAGGGCTTTCGGCTGAGGGTCCGTGCCCTCCCGTCCAGCCACCCATCGCAGCCTCAGCACAACCTCACTGCTCAACCTGTGCCCCCTCCCCAAGCCTCGTAGAGGAGACGTACACCGCCCCACATCCCAGCCCAGCAGCCTACGGCGAGCGGGGAGCAGCTGATCCGCTGTCGAAGGCACAATTACAGCGCAGCGTGGAGGGAGGGGGCCGGTGGGAGGAGTAGGGAAGACCCCTCCCATTCCACGGAGCTAAGTGTCTGTCGTGTGAATGAGCCCAGCCAGCCTGCCCAGAGGGTCTGCATGACTCAGGCAGGGAAAGGAATTTTGCGGGGGGGGTGCTTCCCAGATGCAGCCCAGCCCCTACCCCAGCATTCTGCCTGGAACAAGGCGCCTAGAGTCAGACGCAGAGGGTCCGTTGGGCCCCCAAGTCTTTTCTTCAAGAAGACGTGTCATTGCCTGCCTGTCTCTATTGCCATGGAAACCCAAGATGATGTAACGTGGACGTCATGCAGAGGCAGAGGAGTTGGAGCTTACGTTTGGCTTAAAGGGAACCCAGAGGCGGAGCTCCTATGGATAGGGGCCTCCTGAGGGAGAGGAGGGGGAGACCTCGGCCTTCCGCCTTCCAGGGGGCGTGGCCACCAAGCTGAGATTGACAGGTTTGCGGGGGTGGGGGCTGTGCCCCCTCTGCCCCTCCCGGCTCCTGTCTGTAAACCGCAGGTTGGGTTTGAGAGTCGCGGGGCGTCTGCTGCGTGAAGGCCCCCAGCCCCCTCCCCCTAGAGGGCACCCTCCCCAGCCCCTCGCCAAGCTCCCCTAAAGGCCGGGGCGCTTGCTGTCCCCACCTCGCACAGCCCTCCCCTGCAGTGCCCGGTCGTTCCCCCCCGCCCTCCTCCGCGGCCCCCTTTCGGCGGTTTTCATCTCTATTTCCTTCTTCGCACGGATCGCCCGACCTTCTTTTATTTATATGTTGATGGCTCCTTGTCCGTCTCTGCCTCGTGGAGCGTGGACGTCATATACGCGCGGTACGAGCGAAGAAGGACAGATGTCCCGCCCGCCTGGGGCAGGTGCCCAGGTGCCCGGACGTCATCCACAGGCCGAGGCCCGGCCAGGCCTCGACCCACCTCAGGAAGAGCACACCGCCTCAGCCTGGGGGGGGTGGGGAGTGGGGACGCTTTGCCGGTCTGTACGGCCCGGGCAAGGCGCGCACATCCGGGGAAGGGCGCCGGCTCAAGACCCTAAGAGAAGCCTCCTCCGCGGGCGCCTGGGGAGTGAGTCCACGATGCGGCGGCCCCTCTCCCAGCCTGGGCCGGGGGCTTCCTGCCCTCCCCACAGTGACCGCCCCGAGCCTCCCTGCCCAGTGCCTCCCACACGTCCTGCAGGTCTGTCTGACTCTGCCGCTGGCAGGGGCTCCCCCTCTGCGTTCCCACCTGGCCTGCCCGCACCGGCACCCACAGCAGGGCCTGGCTGCTGGGGTTTGAGTGAGGGCCTGGCAGGCACCTGCGGTGGTGGAGCTGATGCCCAGGAGGGTCGCTCAGGACAGAAGTTTGGGGGTTGCAGGGTGGATGCAGGCAGTGGCGAGGGAGGGGCCACATTCGGAGGCCAGGGCGGAAAGCTCAGCCCGAGGTCCTCGTTAGGAAGGGGACAGCCAGGGCACAGTTGTCAAAAGGCTGTTCAGTCCTGGGAGAGGGCGTGGCCTGGCTGTGCCTCTGCTACCTGCCCGCTGTCGTTTGGTTTTGTTTGTTTTTAACCTTTTTTGTTGTGAAATATAACGAACTCAGAAGAGGACACGAAGCAAACGTGCAGCCTAATGATTCGTCATAAGTGAACCCCAGGCGTCCAGCATCCAAGAGAAGACCGGAAACGCCCGCCCCGCCCCGAAGCCGCTCCCCTCCCCCAAGGGCACCACCGGGGACTCTGCAGACGCAGGAGCACTGGCCGCACCTCCGAGCTCCTGAACGCGGGATGGGGTGCTAAACAAGGCTGTTGTGTTTCTTTATTCTCGACCCTTCATGTGTGCCTGGCTTCTTCTGGCCGACGCTGGCTTTGTGATTCAGGGCTGTTCTTGCAGGTAGCGTGGTCCCTTCCCTTCCCTGCTCTGACGACCTCGCAGAAACGCCTCTATTCATGTGCTTGTTCCACTGTGGAGATGCCCCGTGGTGCGCGCGTCTGTGGGCAGTGCTGCTGTGCACGTGGGTGCACACCTGCCTTCCTGCGGGGTGTCTGGCCAGGAGTGAGTGAGGCCGTCACAGGTTCAACACCCTAGATAAAGCGGCCCCACCCCACCCTGTGGCGGCCTGTGTTCCTGCTCTCCCTGTCCTGGTGTTCGGCTTCCCCCCGCCCCGCTCCCCCACCACCACCCCCGCAATTTGTCTCTTCAAGGATAATGGAGTGAGCAGCATTTCAGTATTCATGGCCATTGGAAATCCTCTTCTGTCCATTTTTCTCTTGGGTGATCTGCCTGTCTTTCTTGGCCAGCTCGAGACGCTCTGTTTATACGGTAGATGGCTGACGCATCTTGGCTTCCACCATAGCTGGGTGGCCCCAGACAGCAGACGTTCGTTCTTGCGCAGCTCTGGAGGCAAGAGGCGGGACATCAAGGTGTTGCAAGGGCCGAGCTCCCCTGAGGCTCCAGGGGAGGCTCCTTCCTTCCTCTTCAGCTTCGGGGGCCCCAGGAGTCCCTTGGCTTGTGGCCACCTCCCTCTAGTATCCACCTCCATCTTCAACATGGCTTCCTTCCTGTGTGTGTCTGTGTCCAAATTTCTCCCTTCTTATAAGGACACCAGTCATTGGATCAGGGTCCACCCTAATCCAGTATGAGCTCATCTTAACTTGATTAGATCTGCAGAGACCCTATTCCCAAATAAGATCACGTTCACAGGTGCCCAGGTTAGGGCTTGGGCTCGTCTTGTTGTTGAACCCACAACAAGTCCTTTCTCATTTGCAGGTTGCAAATATTTTCTCCCAGTCTTGGTTTCTGTTTCCATTCTTTGAAGGCTATGTTTTGATGGGCAGAAGCTCTTAATTTTTTAATTGAACTGTAGTTAATTTACAGTGTTGTGTTAGTTTCAGGTGTACAGCAAAGTGATTCAGTTATACATATATAGCTATTCCTTTTTGGATTCTTTTCCATTATAGGTTAGTACAAGATACTGATTATAGTTCCCTGTGGTACACAGTAGGCTCTTGTTGTTTACCTATTTTATATATAATAGTGTGTATATGTTAATCCCAAACTCCTAATTTATCTCTCCCTACCCCTGCTATCCCCCTTGGTAACCATACGTTTGTTATAAGAAGCTGTTAATTTTAATGTAGTTCTTTTATCAATATTTTTTGTGGTAGCGCTTATTTGTGATACTGAAAAACTCTTCCCCTCCCTGAGACCAGGAAAATATTCTCCTGTATTATCTCCACGACGCTTTTCTATCTTGGCTTATCCACCGGGAGTAGATTTTTGTGTGGGGTGTGAGGTGGGGATTGGGTCCACTGTTTGCCATGTGGACGTTGGGTGGCCATCCCCAAGGTTTGCAGTGACATCTCCGTGGTCCGTGTGTATAGGGTGTGTCACATGGGTCTTTGTACATCACGCAGTGATACCACACGGCTATGTGACAAGCTAGACGCCTGGCAGACAAGTGCCCCCCTCGGTCTTTTCCAAGATGTTATGAGTATCCTTGTCCCTCTGCCTTCCATATAAAATTACAAAGCTTATCAAATTCACACAAAAAGGACTTCCCTGGTAGCGCAGTGGTTGGGAATCCGCCTGCCAATTCAGGGGACACGGGTTCGAGCCCTGGTCTGGGAAGATCACACATGCCACGGAGCAACTAAGCCCATGTGCCACAACTACTGAGTCCATGCGCCACAACTACTGAAGCCCGCGTGCCTAGAGCCTGTACTCCACAACAAGAGAAGCCACCGCAACGGGAAGCCCATGCACTGCAATGAGAGTAGCCCCCGCTCGCTGCAACTAGAGAAAGCCCACGCACAGCAACGAAGACCCAACACAGCCAAAAATAAATTAAATAAATTTATTTTAAAAATACATAACTATTGATATATTTTTTAAAAATTTCACCTTGGAATTTTGATTGGGATTTATTGATTCTATAGCTACACTTTGAGGGGAAATGATGTTTTTAAACATGGTAACTTCCAAAATCCATGACCATATATTTCCCCATTTATTTAAGGAATTTAGGAGTTATTTGGTCTCAGTCAATAATGTCTTTTTTAGGGGCTTCCCTGGTGGCGCAGTGGTTGAGAGTCCACCTGCCGATATAGGGGACACGGGTTTGTGCCCCGGTCTGGGTAGATCCCACATGCCGTGGAGCGGCTGAGCCCGTGAGCCATGGCCACTGAGCCTGCGCATCCGGAGCCTGTGCTCCGCAACGGGAGAGGCCACAACAGTGAGAGGCCCGCGTACCGCAAAAAATAAATTAATAATAATAATGTCTTTTTTTAAAAAAAAATTTATTTAGGCTGCACAGGGTCTTAGTTGTGGCATGCAGGCTTCTTATTTGTGGCAGACATGCAGGATCTAGTTCCCTAGCCAGGGATCGAACCTGGGCCCCCTGCATTGGGAGCATGGAGTCTTACCCACGGGACCACCTGGGAAGTCCCAGTCAATAGTGTCTTGACAGAGGTTTCTTCTGGTTTTCCACAGGGAGGTCCTTCTAATCTCTTGTTAGACCTGCTCCTGAGCATTCGATATCTCTGATACTGTTTAAGTGGAATCTTTCAACAAATTATGTTTTAATTTTTTGTCACTGATACACAGAAACAGAACTGATTTCTGAATACCTTAAGCCCATCAACTCTGCTGAACTCACTTTCCAACCTGTATAATTTATACGCAGATTCTTTTAGATTTTCTACACACAGAAGATGCTTTCTCTGTGAATAATGAGAGTCTTACCTAATCTCATCCAGGCTTTGTACCTCTTATTTCTTTTTCCTGCCATATGGCTTGGCTAGGACCTCTATAAATCACCATCATTTATAGAACTGATAATAAAGGGCCTTGTATCTCCCTTTCTTTTTTTTTTTTTTGGCTGTGCCGCGCAGCTTGTGGGATCTTAGTTCCCAGACCAGGGACTGAACTGGGCCCTCGACAGTGAAAGCATGAAGTCCTAACCACTGGACCACCAGGGAATTCCAATAGATTTTTTAAAATAGTAAACAAATGTTGAACCTTACCAGATACTTTTTCAGCTACTATTGAAATTGATGAGATCATTTTTCTTCTTTATTCTGTTCATATGGTGAAAATAATGATTGCTTTCAGATGTGAAATTTCCGGAATACACCCAGCCTTTTAATATCTTGCTGGATTCCACATGCTTGCATTTTATCTGGGGCCTTGGCACTGGTGTTGGTGGGTAGCATGGCCTGCGAGGTCTTCTGTCTCGTTGTCCTTGCCGAGTTCTGAGATAGAGGTCGTGCTGGCTTCACAAGCTGGGGTGTGCTCCCGTGTTCTTCCCTCTGGATGAGTTTTGTATGAAATTTGCATGATTTCCTCCTTAAATGATTGGTAGAATCCAGGGGTGATGCTGCCTGGGCCTGGAGTTCTTTGTTGGAAGATTTTAACAAGAGATTTAATTTCTTAGTGGACATGGGACCATTTCTTTCTCCTTTTGATTGACTGAGTATATTTTGTGTTTCTGTTTTTTCAGTTTCAAGTCATTTGCTGTGTTCCTTTTCTCTTATCAGTCAGCCTAGAAGTGAAACCATCTTGACCTCCCCCAGGAAGCTTTGTGCTCCTCCAAGCCATGCAGGTCCCTCCCACCTCCTGCCTGCCCCCCACTCCTGTTCTTGTCAGGGCGTTCCAGCTCCCCAGATGGTCCAGTCCATGTACACCATTACTGCCACGCTCTGTGCAGTTAGCTCTTGGATTCATTCACCAGCATCCTCTTTCTGTAGCTCTTTGTTACTTCCTGCATCTCCAGTAGGGTTGCCAGATAAAACATAGGACACCCAGTTAAATTTGAATTTCAGATAGACAATACTTTTTAGTATAAATATGTTCCTGTATTGCATATTACATGGATATATCATAAAAAGCAAAAGCACCCGTTGCTTATCTGAAAGTCAGATTTAACCTGGCGTACCGTACTGGCCACCCTACTCTCCAGGCTTCTATCTGGGATTGTTTTCTGTTGGTTGCTGCCCTTAGAATATCTCCTGGAGCAGGTGGGCCAGTGGAAGACTCTGCCAGGCAGTCACCAGTCAGAGGCACTCTCGCCTGCACGGCTGTGGGGGCCAAAGGGAGTCCAGGGGGCAGGAAGGGACTAGAATCCTGCGGCTGGACTCACCCGGCTTGTCCTGGGGAGGTTGGCCTGGCCACCCATGGCCCAACCCACCTCTGGCGTGAGGAGCATAAGGGCCAGCCTGGGGCCCTCTCACTCCAGAGCCAGCTGGTGTGGACATCTGTTATGTGGCCAGTGACCCTGTGTCTGCCTCTGGACAGGACGAGGACTGCCATCCACCATGGTGAAGCTGAACTGCAGCTTCTCGAGGAAGACAGGCTCCGGGGACGGGGCTACCATGGACAGCGTCCCTCTGATCAGTCCCCTGGATGTCAGCCAGCTACAGCCTGCGTTCTCCGACCAGGTGAGGGGCCTGGGCCAGCGTGGAGGCCTGTGTCATCCTGCCCTGGAAACACACGGGCGTTAGCAAGGTGGCTTTAGGTGTGGCCTCCTCTAAGGGGCAGCTGAGCAAGTGGAGGAAGGGCCAGGCTGAGCCTGCTGTGTGCCCCGATCAGCTCCCCCCGCCACCCAGAACTGCCCTTTCCTCATCTGCAAACCAGGGTAAACTGGCCACAGGTGGTGGTGAGGATTCACATGCTCTCACAGACAGCGCCCAGCTTGCCTGCGGTCCAGCAGGGGCTCAGCAGCAAAAACTCCCCCCGTCCTCTGCTGGGCGTGCTCCTTCTTGGATTGCAGCCTGAGATGAGGTCCTTGGGCAAGGGGTGGGTGGAGGGGGAGCTCTCAGAAGGGACCTGTAAGAAGCAGAGCTCAGCTCAGGCACAGCTCTCCCTGACCCCACCGGAGCTCTGGAGAGTGAATGGCACGCAGAGTTGTCCCAGCCTGAGGCCCCCGTCAGCCATTGGCGAGGGCAGGGGGCACGTCCCAGCATTGCTCCCATGAGCCGAGGGCATTTCTCCAGCGATCTGTGTGGGCTTCGACCATGCCTGCTACCGTTCTGGACCTGGTTCCCAAAGGGAAGGCTCAGTGGTGGGCTTCCTGGAGGAGGGGACCAAGCTGTGGTACCCTGGAAGAGGAAGCTTCTGGCAGGGACAGCTAGCGTCCTCAGAGCCGAAGGCAGCCAGCAGACGTAGGGGCTCTTTCCATCATCTGGCCAGGCCCTGGGCTGCCACGGCCCTGGCCGACTTCCAGTGTCCCCCTCCCTTGGTGTCAGCTGGTAGCCACTAGAGCCCTGCCACTAGCACCCACACCACTGCGGGCAGCTGCCCCCTGCCCCCTTTCCCTCCCAGCCCCCCTAGTTCAGGGTCCTCCTGCATCATTTCTTCCCACAGGTTGTCATTAAGACACAGACGGAATACCAGCTGTCCTCCGGGGACCAGCCGACAAAGTTCTCCGACCTAGAGGCCCAGAAGCTGGGCGGCGGCCACCCAGAGGATGCACGTAGCAGGGTAACCCAACCCTCCCCGCCAATTCCATGGGGAGTCAGGGCAGGGGAGGTGGAGAGGCAGCTGCAAGGTGTGGGAACCCAGGCTCTGGACTGGGTGGGCTGGGGGCCCTTGGTCGGGGCCCTGCTCTCAGTAGAGCTGGACAGGGAATCACCCCATCAGAGGTAGGGGTCGGGCCTGGGCAGCAGCAGGCTCTGCTGGCCTCCCTGCTGCTGTAACATGGGGTGCGGGCAGCCGCCGCCCTCGGAGGAGCCCCTGGCAGGAGACGCAGTGCCTGCTTGCGCCCTGCACCCTTTCCCAAGGGGGTCGTTTGTCTCTTCCTCGGTGACTCGCGGATTTCCCGTAGACGATGGAGACTCACTTTTCCTGCCGTGTCTCTGGCAAATGTGTTTTCCTTTCCTTTTCTAGCTCTTCAGCTTACTAATGGTGGCTTTTTTATAACTTTTAGGGTACCATTTCTAAAGCCTTTCATTTCTCAGTAGTAACTCTGCCCCTTTCCCCTTTCCCCATCCTTTCTGAGAGGCCGGTGAGCCCTGGGCTGTGTGCGCGATGGGCGCCGGCCCTGAGGTTTGCGGCCCGGGCCCTGCACAGCCTCACCACCCCACCTCTCCTCTCCGCACCTGCCCACCCCCCAGATGCCCACAGGGCGGATGATCGCCTTCACCATGGCGCTCATGGGCTGCCTCCTGATCATGTATAAGGCCATCTGGTATGACCAGTTCAGCTGCCCCGACGGCTTCCTGCTTCGGGTAAGGCCGGTGGACAGGGCACCGGGGCTGGGAAGGGCAGTCGCGCCCTGCAGGCAGAGTGCCAGGGAGGGTCCCAGGGGGGTGTCCTGTGGAAGGACGGGGTGCCTCCCCTCCTCTCCCCCAAGCTACCCCCAGGAGGGCTGGTCTGGGGTGTTCCCAGCTCTATGGGAACGTGGCCTGCAAAGGCCCTCAAGCCGCGTCACCTTCCAGGTATATTCAAGTCCTATCTTTAGAAAAACTAAAAGAAAAGGTGTTTTAGCGGGAGGTTTTCTCTTCTTGTAATTTAAAAAGTAAAGCATAAGGAGGGAGGTCCAGGTGGAGGGAAGCCTCCCTCACTTGTATGTGGTGTGTTTCTATGTCACAGGATGTTGACGTTTTCTGTATGCTTGGAAAGTGTTCCCCCATCCTTGTTTCTTTTCTCTCAGCTTTGCTTATGGTGACTTTTACCATTTTCAGTGTATTTTTTCAAGACTCTAAGTTTTCAGTAGATAAATCGTCCCCCTTTCCCCGTGATTTCCCAGAGGGGAGCGCTCCCCCCACAGAGGCCACGAGCCCCCACTGTACTTCCAGGGGTGCACCGGGCTGCTAACGGCCCTCACTCACTGGGATTCCCTCGGGGGCCCGCGGGGTGGGGGCGGGCCGCGGGGCACTCGCCGAGCCCCCTCCCCTTCACTCAGGAGGAGGCCATGGCCACCGGCCACCGGTGCGTTCGGAGAAGGGCTGGCTCTCTGCGGAGCCTCCAGGTCTGAATTGCAGGCCTACCGCTGATGGCTTGAAATTACGGCAGAAATCAGTGTATTTAGGGGCACTGTCTACAGTATGACCGAACTGCTCAAAAGCAGAGGTGACCGCCCGCCCGCGGGTGGCCCACGGACGTGGCTCCCGCATCGCGGCTGATGCCACTGAGAAAAAATGCACCCCGTTTTGCACACCCGAGCCCAGGGGCGCGGCCGCCACACCTCCCCCCACCCCCGCCCCTGACCGGCCCCCTTCCGCAGCACAAGATCTGCACCCCGCTGACCCTGGAGATGTACTACACCGAGCTGGACCCTGAGCACCACCGCAGCCTCCTGGCGGCCATCGGGGCCTACCCAGTGGGCCGCAAGCACGGCACGGAGACCCCGTGGTTGTCCGCGAGCTACCACGCCTTCAAGGAGGCGCCCAAGGCGCACAAGGCGCCCGCCCGCGCGGCCATGGCGGCGGTCACCGAGCCCTCGAGGAAACCCTCGGGGAAGCCCTTGGGGAAGCCCTCGGGGGAGGCCTCGGCGCCAGGAGAGAAGGAGGCGGCGCAGAAGGTGGAGGGGAGCGCGCCGCCCCCAGCCCCCCAGTGATGGCCTCTGGCCTCCGGGTCGCAGCCCGTCCGGGTAGGTGGGACCCTCCTCCCTATCCGCCCCACCACCCCCGGGAGGGGCAGGGCGCCGGCCCGGTCGGCCGGAGGCTCATTCAGGGGTGCTGTCCGCCCTGGCGACCCCTGTGACCGCGTGAGGGTCTCGGGCAGGGAGCAGGCACGAGGGCGTGGGCAGGGCAGGATGGGGGATGGGGGGCGTGGGCAAGGCGCGGGGGTCGGGGACCGGAGTGTGGGGGGGCGGGGTCAGTGGGGGGGCGGGATCAGGCGAACTGGAGGCGGGAGGGCGGAGTTCAGCCTCATTTCTTCGCACGCAGGTGGGCGGTGTGGTCGTGCGCCCGCCCCAACTTGCCGGGCCTCACCCCTCCTCCTCTCTGTCTTCGCAGCGTCCCACGCCGGCACCTGTGACCGCCCTCGCCCGACGCTCGCCGCTCTGTGGTCGCTGTGGTCGCCGTGGTCGTGCCCCTGCTCCCAGGCCCCCTCGCTGACGCCCCCCGCCCCGTGAGCCTCTAGCTCTGTCGCTTTTCTCTGAGTAAAGATTCACCTCCACCTGGATCTCGCGCTTCTCCTGAGCATCCTCGGCTCTCCGGCCTTTTTCCTGACCCCCCAACCCCGTTCGGGCGAGGGCCCGAATTCTGTCCCCCGTTGCCCAGCTTTTCTCAAGCTTTAAAGCTCAATTTAAAAGCATTTATTAACCTAGTAACCTTTGTATATGTCTTCACTTATTCTTTAATTAATACGCCATTAATTTATACATTTAATCTCTCTAAACTGTTAAAGACATTTCCCAGAAGTGACAACTTCATTAATTAGATTCCCTGTGGCTCTCATACCCCAGGAGCCCTCTGAGCATCTAACAGCGCGGACCCCACCCGCCTGACACCGCGAGGTCGGAGTCAGATCTTAAACTGAAATTCTCTCACCTCCTGGAACTAAAACCCAGGATTGCTGAGATGAAATTTAAGCCATTTCAAATTAAAACGAGTTGCCTGTGCCGCATCCTCTTAAGACTTCCCCTGGTTTTCAGTAGCGAACAGCAGGAACTGATGCTGCTGGTACCACTTCTGGGCGAACCTAAGCCTAGACGGGCAGTAGGAGCAGGGCTCCACCCTCCCCGCGCCGTGTGCGGGGTCCCGCGGACCACCTCGCCGCACCAGGACAGGCTCCTGGGACGGACCCAGGCCAAGAGGGCCGTGGCTTCTGGCCAGTGTCAGGGTGTGGGCTGGGGCTCGGCTCTGGGTGGCCTGCCCGGCCCCCTGCGGTAGCCCCGGCCCCGCAGCGTGACCCACAGTGCAGACCCTGCAGTAGAACACGCGAGCAAAGACTCTTTCCCCCGCCCTGCGGCCTGCGATGTGGTGACCCTTCCAGGGTTCCCTCTGCACACAGGTGCACACACGTGCACACATACGGTCGTGCCTCGGTACCACGGGGATTGGTTCCAGGACACCCCACAGATATCCAAGTCTGTGGATACCAAAATCCAGGGGTGCTCGAGTCCCTTATATAAAATGGTGTAATATTTGCACATAACCTACGTACATCCTCCCGTGTACGATAAATCATCTCTAGATTACTTAGAATACCTAATACCATGTAAATGCTGTGTAAAAAGTTTCTGGCTTGGCAAATTCAACTTTTGCTCTTTGGAAAGTTCTGGAATTTTTTTTTTTAATATTTCTGATTGGCAATTGGTTGAATCCTCGTATGCGGAGCCTGAGGGTACACAGTCACGTGTACACAGGCACACACACACATGCCAACACACGCGTGCACACATACTCCCACCACCCCCCTCCCAGGTGTCTGGTGATGCAGCCCCCTCCCCACACACGCGTGCACACACATGTTCTTCTGGGGTGAAGACCCTTCCCCAGCTGGGGCGGTGGGCAGAGGCCCGCAGAGGTAGCGGCTGTCCTGGGGTGTTGGACTGGGATGGGGACTCCTGGCTTGTGTTTTGAGTGGACTCCCCTCAGAAGCGGCCTCCACCCGCCTGGCTGTGGCTGTGTCCCCAGATGGGACGCCCCGCCTCAGGGTTCCTGCCATTCACCTAGGAGCTGGGAATCGGAGGGCGGGGGACCTAGGCCAGAGAAGAGAGTCAGCCGCGGTCCTACCACGGGGGGCTGCGCAGTCTCTTGGGACCAGACCCCTGAAAACTCAGTTTCCTCGTCTGTAAAATGGGGACCCAGGCAAGCTGGCGCCTGTGGGGTTGCTGGGACAGGGCCGCTCTCACGAATGTGGGTTCCCTCGCTCCGGAACAAGGCTCTCTGTGCCCCTGGGGTCACCCAGGCTCCGCTGGGCAGCGCCAACATCAACCCGCTCCCAGGGTGCCTTCTGCAACCCGCCCCACCAAGGGCATCCTGCTGAGGGACCCCTCACCCCACTGCTGCCACCTTCATGGCAACCCCGTCACCTGCGTGGGCCCCTTACAGCAACACGCAGCTCCGCCGTCTCCTTGGCCAAAGAGACTCTCAACTACACTGGACCCCAAGACCTCTGGAGATGCTTCTCAGCAAGGCGGTTGGGACCTGCCCTCACACTCCGTCCCAGCTGGGCCTGGTGCCCCCCGGCTCCGCCCACGTCTCCCCTCTAGGGAGGACCTCTGGGGAGAGCGCCTGGCTCATGGCCTCGACCCAGTGCTCAGGACGCCCAGCGCAGGTACAGGACGGCCCTCTGCTGACCTGGGCGCTGCACCCCCACCCTGTCCCCTTGGGGGAGGATCCTGGAGAGGGCAGCTCTGGCCCAGCCCCACCGTCCATGGTAAGGCTCACCTGACCCGCAGGGCAGAGCCCAGCCAGGTGGAGGGTCAGTGGAGGGGCCTAGGAAGTCCTGGGGATGTCGGGGGGTCCTAAAAGGCCCTGGAGGGTCGTATGGGGCCCTGGGGACAGTCCATTCAGAGCTTCAGGTCACCCCTGCTGAATCCAGGCCTGAGCTGGGACGGGGGTCACCAGGGTGTGGCAGCCTCATCCTGGAGGCCTTCCTCTCCTGTCTCATGGGAAACTGCGGGGCTGAAATGGGGGCTGCTGCAGAGGCCCCGTGGGGTGGCTACCAGCGGGTGGCGCGCCAGGATGCAGGGTCGGCCTCGGACAGCTGACGGAGCATCTGGTGACCAGCAGCCTTGTGAGGGGCTCTCAGCACTGGTTAGAGCCTCAGCCCCTCCCTGGGGTTCACAGGCCCCAGCCTGCCTGAGGCCACCCCACTGAGAACCAGTCCAGGACCCAGCAGAGGAGCTTCCTGGGGCGTCTACAGGGCGTGGAGCTCCCAGGTCCACGGAGCCTGCACCTGCATCCTCAGCTGTCCGGGGTGGTGAGTTGGGGTTCTGTCCTGGGGCAGACAGCGGAGGTTGCGCACTCAGGGGCCTCTCCTCCTGCCCCCGCCGTGAAAGCCCTGGGTGCCTCCCAACCACCGACCACTGGAGCGGGTGGCAAGGCTGAGGGGTCAGAGCAAGCAGTGTGACCCTGGGCAGCCCTGAGTCCAGGCTGCGGGGAGGTGGGCAGGCGTCCTGGCATTCTGGAGCGGCAGGCCTGGGTCCCACGGCCCTGGAGTGGGTGCTGGGGGCTGGCCAGCCTGGGGCGCCCCAGACCCTGGTCCCCGGCGGGCACTCTGGGGAGACCACTTCTCCAGGTCTAGCGCCGCCACTGCCTGGAGCTGCCCGGCCCCAGCGGGGGGATCTGTGCCGTACTGGGGGTGGCCGGGCCCCGAGAACTGGAGCAGGGCTGTCTGAGGCAGGGCCTGCCTGCCGCGGGCACAGTGCAAAAGAGCCGTGGATTTCCCACAGCCTACGCTACAGATAACGGTCCCGTAGAAAGGCTCGTTTAAACGTCTCCCCTTTCTCGTTGCACAAATGTGCTATTTCATGACAAAAAGTCCAGCCTTTTGAAGTGACAGACTGCCCTTCTTTTTGTCCCTCTCCCCATCTCTCGGCTGCACGGCTCGGTGCTACTGGGCAGGAATGCCAACGTCATCAGCGGTGTGCCCGAGCCAAGGGGCCGTGCGTGTGCATGTGTGTGGATGTGTGTGTGCGTGTGGATACGTGTGGGTGTGTGCATACGTGTGGGCGCGTGCTGATACATGTGGGTGTGTGTGGGCCTACATGTGGGCGTGTGCAGGTTACATGTGGGTACGTGTGCATACGTGTGGGCATGTGCGGATACATGTGAGTGCGTGCACACAGGTAGGCCTCTGCCCCCGGACCCAGGCACTGCCTCCCAGGGCTCCCTGTGCTGCCCCCAGGAGTCTGATCCCTAAAGGCTGACCAGTGCCCAGCTCTGTGCCCAGGGCTCCTGTGCTCTCTGGCACAGATGCATTCTGGGCACTGAGTGGACCCTCGGCCTGGACAGGCGTGGCCAGTGTGGCCTGGGGTCGGCCTCTCTGTAACTGTGGTACCACCTGTGCGGTCCGAGAGGCAGTTTTGGCCTGGAGCAGGGGTGGGTGGACCCATGCTGAGACTCTGCTGGGGATGGAGGACCCAGTGAGGTCTGAGAGGGGGGCCGCTGGAAGGCAGCAGGAGCCCCCACTGTTCCGAGGCTCCTTCTCCATGTGAGACCCAGATGGTGCCCTTCCTTGGGCATCTCAGAGGCCAGGTGCTGGGACCCTCGGGTGGCTCTTGCTGCTAAGCACTGTGCCCTAAAACGTTCCGGCGCCCAAGCCACCCAGCAGGCTTTGGGGCTCACAGGACACTTCCCCCTTTGGCTGTGCCCGTCACCACGTCCTGGCCATGCTGCTTCCCCATCAGCCCCCAACCCTTAAATTTGCAGGGGGCCCGGCCCCACGGGCATGGAGAGGCTGTGTCAGGGCCCGTCTCTGGGGCCCCCGAGGTCCGGGGCCTGCCTGGCGCCTTTGCTCACGCTGCGCCCTACCCAGAGCCTCCTCTTCTCTGTCTCTCACTCTGCAGGTCAGTCTCCTCTGGAGGGGGAGCCTCTCTGTGCGATCCTGGCCCCAGGGCGGAGGCGACCAGTACAGCCTCTGTGCCAGCCTCCAGCAAGACACTCGTGTTATGATTTCGTTCAATTAACCCTTGTTAAGCGGAGCACAGGGTGCTGGATGGTGAGCCGGGTTCAACAACAGACCACAAGAGCCAATGAAACAGGCGAGTTTATTACTCGCAGGGGAGGTCAGGCCGGCAGGCAGCGCGAGCTTGCATCGGGGCCCACGGGGGCAGTGCTTTGGGGCCCCTGGGCTGGGCCGGATTGGTCAATTCAAACCACAAGAGTGGGGTTTCGGTCCACCCTGGGGGTCTCATCTCAGGGGCACCAGGGGAAGGCAGGCCAGGGAGGGAGGGCGCTGTGGCTCACTGGGCTGCTGGGAAGGCCCCTCAGGAGGCTGCACCGGCCTGTGACTCTGGGGCTGCTGTCCGCGGCCTGCACTTGCTGACTGCAAGGCTGCCGGCCAAATGAAGTGTCTGCGGGGCCACTATACCACACAGGGGCTTAGCTAAGCTCTCGCCAGCACAGCACCTGGCCGCGGGCCGGGGGCTCCCCGAGGAGGGCCAGGAACTTCTGCCAGCTGCTCATCTACAGATCGGTAAACTGAGGCCCAGGACAGAGCCCCTGTGCACCTCCAACGTCCTGCCCTGGTGCGTAGGGACCTCTGGGGACACCGGCCAGAGTCCTGCTCCCCTGGGGGCACAGAGCGATGGGAGCCACACCGCTCAGCCAGGACTCTCAGGTGGCCCGGCTATCCCCGCACCCAGAACCAGTTCGCGCTCCAAGGCTGCTCTCTTGGGGATGAACAGTGTCAGCAGAAGCGGAGCCAGCTTTCAGGGGCAGCGCTGGTGGATGGACCCCACCTGCTCCAGGGAGCGTCGCTGCAGCCCCAGGCACGCCCTCCGCCCGAAGGGGAAGGAGAAGCCACCAGGTCTGCAGTTCAGGAGCTGGGGCGGAGCCGGAGGGGAGGCCACGAGCAGAAAGGGCACCTGGTCTGCAGTCAGTCCTGCTCTGGCCTGGCAGGACGCAGGGGCCTGAGGCCGCCACGCTCAGCACAGGGAACCAAGGGGAGAGGCCTGTGCACACCAGCCAGGGCTCAGCGCAGCCCCGTCCGCAGGGCCCGCCCAGGGGTGACTGGACATGCAGCAAGAGGCCCGGCCCCTGCCCTCCAGCCGTCACACGGGTTTAACCCCGAGCCCCCCGACTCTCTTCAGCTACAGAGAGATGAACTGGCAGAAGCACAGGCCCAGCTCCACGTGGCCCGGGGCCCCCGCGGCATCCTCGCGGTGGGGGCGGCATGCGTGGGCCAGGCAGCAGGTGTAACCGGACGAGAACTGCAGTGGGGCCTCCTGCAACAGGGCCTCGCCCTCGGGGGCACCCAGGAGGGCACGCCTGCAGTCCCCAAGCAGCGCATACACAAAGCAGAGTCTGTTTCTGGTCTCCTAGCCCATCAGCGCCGAATGCGGCGCCAGCAGCAGGCTGGCCTCCCCAGCTCTGCTGACCAGCTCCCGCATCTTCCTCTTAGAAAACTTTCGGAACCAGCACAGGGTGTTAGCACTTAAGACCATGAGGAAGGGGCCGGAAAATGCATTGGCGGTGATCAGGAGGAACCGCTGAGCTGGGTGGTGTTCCCTGAGCCCTAAAAGCAAGGGGAGGAACAGTGATGCCAAGGAGAGAAGAGTCAGGACGATGCCAAGTGTGATCCTGCAGCCCCAGTACCGCAGGCAGGACCCGGGCGACGGAGCACCGTTCACGATGCCCACGGCACGCTTGTACACCTCGGGGTCCTCCAGCACCCAGGGTGCTGAAGGTGCCCACCTTCCACGAGGGCAGGTTGCCCCTGTTGACGCAGTCCAGGGTCAGCAGGGTCTCCCCGCTGTAGAGGGTGGGGGCCGAGCGCAGGGCCGGGGCGCGCCACACAGTGGCTGGGGAGGCACTGGAGCTGCGCCACCTTCGGGTAGAAGCGGCTGTCTGCAGCCTCCAGGTAGGTCAGGCCGACGTGCAGCGGGACCCGGCAGGCCCTCAGTAGGACCGGGATGACCGGCTTCCCCTCCAGGCAGGAGCCCAAGAGGGACAGTCGGCCTCCAGCAGCCACCGCCGGCTTTGCACGAAGCCCCGGCTCTGCTGGATGCAGTCTGCCACGTTCTCCAGCGCGTTCCTGCCCGGTGTGAAGTCCCGCTCGTGCAGGCAGACCCTCAGCCCCGCGTGGTCCGCCTCCAAGGGACTGAAGAGCCCGTGGGTCCACGTGGCGTCCACACCGCTGTAACTCACAAACAGGTGGGACTTCTCGCTTGGCCTCAGTGGGGGTATGGCCAGGGCCACGCCTTCCTCCCTGGGACTGGAACCCACAGGCGCTGCCCTGAATCTGCCTCTGGTCCCTGTGGAGAAAACTGCCCTTAGGCTGAAAGAGATGAAGACAGACAGGCTGACTGTGCAGATGGACTACGGCCAACCATCTATAGAGGTGGAGCCGCAGTCACGACCAGCTGCTACCAGCCCCGGAAGCCGCAAACCACCCAAACCCACCAGGACGCGGCCAACGACTGTCACTCTTCCCCCTTCCAACTCGGGACCCACCAGAGAGAGTCACAACGCTCCCCTAACTAACCTCCAGGACCCAGCCTCCCGGGGGGCAGCCTGAGCCCCCTTCCCACTAGGAAGCCTCCTACTGCCCGGCCTGCCAAACCCCAGTGACCTGGACCCCACTCCAGCGCGCCCTGGGCAACCAGCCTCTGCTGTGCCCACCCGGGGGTCTCCGGTGACGTCCACAGGACATCTAGCTCCAAAAGGGTTGGGGCTTACAGTGGCCACACCTTCTAGTCACCTGTGGCTCATGTGTCAGTGGTCATGGGAGGTTGAATGTCTATGTCCCCCCCAGACTTCTTGTGTTGAGATCCTAACCCCCAAGGTGATGGTCTAAGGAGGCGGGGCCTTTGGGAAGTGACGAGGTCACCAGGTGGAACCCCCATGATGGGGTCAGTGTCCTTATAAAAAAGACCCCAGAGAGCTCCCCCAGCCCACGTGAGGACCCAGTGTCCAGGAGCCAGCAAGCGGGCCTCAGGGAACCACACCACGCAGCCCCTGGTCTGCGGGGCCTCCAGCCTCTGGAGCGGTGGGACGTGACCGTGTGTTGTGTAAGCACCTCCTGCGGTGTGGTGCGGTGCAGCTGAGTGGACCGGGCCGGGTCCCACCCCACAGCATGCCCAGGAAGGGCAGCCACGCTGTCCAGGGCACTAGACCTCCTCTGCTCTGCACACACCCTCCCATCGAGATGCCGCTGCTCCAATTCAGTGAGCGGAGGGCTGAGCTTGAACTGCCTTTACTTGGGTCTGTCTGCTTGTCTCTAAGAGCGCCACCTCCCCAAGGCTCAATCGTGGGAGCTTTCTCACGTGCCCACGGCCAGCCATGGTGACCCCAGCAAGCGGCCCTCCCGCTGGAGCCCTGCAAACCCGCAGGCGCGAGGTGGGTTGTGACCTCCCTGCAGCCGGGGGCCCCCAGCTGAGACCCCTTCCCACTTGGGTGGGCAGGGTGGGGTCACGAGGGCTAGGCCAGCCCTGCAAGGCCTGTGCGGTCTAGCCAGCAGCTCCGGGAAACTGTCTCCCCACTCTCCCCTTCCACAGGGACCCCTGACACCGCCTGCCCTGCGGCAGGAAGACACCACACCTTCCTGGCTAGCAAGCCCTTGTGCCGCAGCCGTCCCCTCCTGGAGGTGGCAGCTGAGCGTCAGGGCAGGAGGCTCTGAGGGACACGGTGGGAGAGCCTGGCGCTCAGGGTCGTGTCCCCCGCCCGCCCCCCGGATCCTCTCACCTGCACTTCCAAGCGGGGAAGGGCGCTCCTTCCATAGCGTCCAGGCGTCCAGGAGGCGGAGGCCACTGCTGTGCTGTCCTGGGCACCAGCGGTCTGAATATTGCACTCACGCTGCCCACTTCCTCACCTCAGTCCTCCGAGGAGGCCTGGGGGCAGTCGGGGATGCTCCCCCAGACAGAAGGAAGTCTTCAGCCAACACTTTCTGAAGGCATCTCTGCTAAAACTAACAAACAGCGAGAAAATGAAAGAAGGAAGCAGGTTGAGGAAGGAGGGGTTGAGGCGCTGGGAAAAGGCATGGGCTGGACCCCGGACGGCGGGGAGGCAGGATGGCCAGGGTGCTCTCGAAATCCGTCTGATGGTGGTGCCAGGTGACCAGGGCGCCCTGGCGGAGCCCCGTGCTTTCCCGGGGCTTGGTCAGCCCCTCCGGCTGGAAGCAGCGACATGAAGGGCTGGGGTGACCGGTTTCAGAGGGGCAGGCCTGGAGGGGTTCAGGGCTGGGAGTGCACCCTCGGTGCCCTGGGGCTGACTGCTCCTCCAAGGGAAGATCCCAGCTGCTGGGTGACCCTCCGCAAACAGCCACACTCTCCTCCAGTAACTTCCCCGGCCCCTGGGGCCCAGGGGAGGGGGCAGCCGCACCCTCCTGTGGCTTCCGGAAGCCCACCTGGCCCCTTAGCAGTTCTGCTAAGTAACCCGGGGAGTGGCCATTGCTGTCACTTGGGGCCCTGCCCCTTGATGATTCCTTCCCACCTGGGGAAGGTGGCCCTCAAAGGCTCCCATCAGGCCCATGTGATCACTTAAAAAATAGCTATTCAACCTCATACCTGACGAAGAAACACGTTAAATCAGTGTGGTACTCACTCTTTTATTCCCATAAAACCGCCAAACCCAGAACTGATGAAGTAGCCCAGCGCCGGTCAGCTGCGGTGGCCAGACTTGTCCCTTCTGGTTTGGAACAGAACCGGTACTGTGATCCCGGAGGCCTGGAAAGAGGGCTCTGCCTTTTGAAGGCCAAATCCTGCAGGTGCTGTAACTGCGGCTGACTCGACTCTGTGCCTGGACTATGGGATCTCAAGGGACCTACGTTTCCAGCGTCGCCACCTTTCGAAGGATGAAAACGACTTTCACTACTCGTCCCTTCCTGGGGGTCCTGCTCCGTCCGCCGACTCAGGTGGACTCTTCCAGAGCAAGCGGGACAGGCCACCTGAGGCACCTGCACCCAAGGCGGGGAGGGGTCAGTTTCCTCGTCAGCTGGCTAGCAGGCCAGAAGGAGAGGGCAGCGGTGGGGACTCAGCCGCTCTGTTACCTGTGCAGAGGGTGGGGTCCCCGGGGCAGAACTCCCAGGCGCCCGGGGCGGGGGCAGTGTCATTGGCCGGGGCAGTCCTCCAGGAAAGGTTGTGTGGGAGCCCCCTGATGCCCCAACACCCACAGCTTTGGGGGCACCCAAGCCCCGGGGTCTGCGTGGGTCAATCCGCCAACCAGAGCCCTCCTGGCTGCACAGCCCCACCAGGCTCTGGGTTGAAGCACGTGGGAACCCCAGCTTCCTCCAGCCCCCCACCCCTGTATACCTCCCCACCTCCCCAAACCTCCCACATCTCTGTCCGGCTTTCACACTCACCAGGTCCACGGGGGTGGGGGTAGGGGTGAAGGATAGAGTGAGGGTTGGGGAGTGGGGACGGGGTGAGCAGAGCGGGGCCGGAAGCTGACCGCCGCCCCCCCCCTTGTCTTAACTCTGCTTGGCAGGTCACTGACCTCCGACTTCCAGTTTGGGGCTGGGTGGGGAGCATGGTCAGAGTACGGTGTAACCTGAAAAGAAACATCCACGCGACAGTTAAGGCCTGTAACAGCGAGGTCACCCTGTGGCGGCCCCAGGGTTTGGGAGCCAGGCCGCTTGTCCCTGGCGCCCTCGTCCACCTGGGACTGGCTCTGGAATCCGGGGGGCTCGCCTGGAACTCACAGCAGCATCCTAAGCCCAGCGCCCTCAGCCCACTCACAGCGCCCCCAGCCCGACAGGCCTCCCGTGGCCACCCAGGAAGTGTCCGGTGGTCCTCAGGAGCTTCCTGGTGGGACTCTGTGCTCCCCCAGCGCCCGCTTTGCCTCCGGCCTTTGGTGGGTTCCCTCAGGGGCCCAGGAGGGGCAACACCTCTGGGCCCCATGATGCAGGGGGTGGGGCTGGAGCTCCGGGGTCCCCAGGCTCTCCCCAGCTCAGGTGCCCCCACCTCCGTGGCTCATTTTTAACTGTGTTCGTTGAAAACCTGCCTCTCAATAGCTTCAGTGCCACGAATACAAATTTTGTTTTCTTTTAAAAAACAGCTGCATGTGGGTCTCAGGGCCCATGTCCCACTGGAGACACGTCCAACTGCTAATGGCCTTGGAGAGAAGACCCCCTCCCCAACAGTGCAGCGGAAGGTTCCAGGGAGGGAGGAAACCCACAGGCCTGGGAGGTGCCTGGAGTGGAAGTAAGGCAAAATTCATCGTGTACTCACGGCCGAAACCGGCACCAGGCTCGGTCACAGGAGAAAAGGCCTCCAGGACCCAGAGCTGCCCGCTGGGCTTACTGGTTGGCTGGACTTAGGCCTGGGCGGCCGCCTCGGGCTCTTTTTCCCTGAGAAGAGCAGAAGGCGCTTCAGAGGAAGAGAAAGGAAGTGGCCCAGGGGGCCCATCTGCTCTGAATGAAGGCGAGGGTCCAGGGCTGGGTGGGGGCTGGTGGGACACGGCGGGTGGGGGGGAACATGCGCCCACCCTGTCCAAGTCAGCCCCCCCCCGCCCCCGACAGCTGCACCTGCCTGCCGGCCCGCTCTCACCCAGAGGGAGGGCACCCCACTCTCTGCCCCTCCCCGCCTCTGGGGCCCCGCCTCTGGCGCTTTCTTGCTGCAGGGCATTAGCAAGCACTGCTCAGCTGGCTGGAAGGCCTCCTTCCAGGCGGCACAGGGGCAGGCCGTTCAGGGCCTCTTGCCCTCCCAGCCAGGCCTGGCTCTGGGCCTCCCAAGAGGACTCCCAGGGCCACCAGCTTTGTGTGCCCTGACCCCTGTGCCATCCCTTTGGGGCCGCAGCCTCTCCCAGCCGGGCAGGTGGTCAGGCCCAGTGCCCAGCTGTGGACTGCTTCTCAGCAAGGCCCAGGGCTGCAGGTGAGACAAGCTGGGACCTGGGACCGTTTGCAGCAGTGCTGCAGCGCCTGCACCTGGACACACATCTCCTGGAGCAACAAAATACAAAAAAACTGTGTGGGACTAAAAAGAACTGCGTGCATGGCAGTTGGGACAAATTCTGGACAAAAGATACAGAGAAACCAAAAAACCCAACTGCCACTTTTGAAGAGCCTGGAGCAAAAGCTGAGTACTGCACATGCCCCCTGCACACACCACCACCTAGGGGTGGGCAAACCACCTAAGCCACACCTCCGGCCCCACCCCTGGACACGCCCCTACCCTCACCCCATATAAGGAGGGAGCTCGCCCCCTCTCTTCCCCGCCCCCGCCAGGGAGCAAGCAAGCAAGAGAGCCTGTTGTTTGTTCTCACTGCCCCCTGCTGCAGCAGGGGCCCCAGTACAGCCTTGCCTGAATTTCTTTTTTTTTTTAAATTATTTCTATTTCTTTTAATTGATTTATTTTATTTATTTGTTTTTGGGTGCATTGAGTCTTCGTGGACACGGCAGGCATCTCTGTGTCCAGGCTGCCAGGCAGCAGACGTATTTGGGAAGAGAGGGAGGGAGGGAGGGAGAACCGAGCTCCACCCATGTCACTCCACACATGACGGGCCCCTCTGCCATGGGTCAGCTGTGTCCACACCTGGACCACGCCCACCCCCAGGTGCAGCTCCAGGCTCAGGGATCGCCCCTGGCCAGGGCCTGCCCCACGACCCCAGAAGGGGTTCTGGGCTTCAAAGGCCTCGAGGTGGGACGGCAGGCTTTCTCTAGTTGTGGCGAGCGGGGGTTACTTTTCGTTACGGTGCGTGGGCTTCTCATTGCTGTGGCTTCTCTTGTCGCAGAGCACGGGCTCTGGGTGTGTGGGCTTCAGTAGTTGTGGCACACGGGCTCAGTAGTTGTGGCTCGCGGGCTGTAGAACGCAGGCTCAGTAGTTGTGGTACATGGGCTTAGTTGCTCTGCGGCATGTGGGATTTTCCCAGACCAGGGCTCAAACCTGTGTCCCCTGCATTGGCAGGCGGATTCTTAACCACTGCGCCACCAGGGAAGCCCCGGCAGGCAGATTCTTAACCACTGTTCCAGAATTAGATCATTGTAATGGCTGCATAACTTTGTGAATACAATGAAAACCACTAAAGTGTATACTTTAAAATGGAAGACTTTGTGGTATGTGTATTATATCTCCATTTAAAAAACCAAGATGGCATATGGGCAAGATAGAGTTAAAGGAAGCTCACTGGTAACCAGAGCACTCAGAACACAGGAACGGGGCCTGCAAGCTCTGGACTCCCTTGGACGGCCCCAGCGGCAGTTCCACGTGACCACGGCTGTGACAAAAAGATGCTGACCATGCAGGGAGGAGCTGCTTCCTGCCGGAGCCCAGTGCGCTGGTGCCTGTGGGGCTTGGCGTGTTTCCTTAGAGCAGAGCCCAGAGGGCTCCCGCCTCAACTGGGCTGGGTTCATTTTCTGCTGTTACCCCAAGCCCTTGATGTGGAAAAACAGGGAGTGAGCTGACACCCCCATCCCCACTCCTGCTCTATCCTGTCCTCGCGCCCTGCTTGACCACACCCCCTGAGGCTGGTCTTTGCTCTCCTGGGACGCGGGAGGGCTGCCCGCCTCTTCCCTCGCATCAAGGCTGGACTGGATGACCTCGGCCCGCTGCTGTCTGAGCCTCTGAACGGTGTCTGGAGAGCCATGGGTACTGCCTGGGGGGAGTGGGGCCTGCTGGCCTACGGGGTCCCCAGATCTGCTGTCCCCGAGCTCCCTTGGCCCCTTACCCTCCAAGCCCCTCAGTCCTAGCGCTCCGGCCACACCAAGCCTCCGTCCCCTCTGCCAGTCACGCCTTCCCTCTTTGCTTCCAGACCTCAGGTGGCACCTCTGAGTCAGGCCCCCACGGACTCGCACCCCTCCCCAGCAGCCCCCAGCACAGGCGCTGCGTCTGGACTCACTGGTCCTGCCTGGCAGGGCTCCATGAGGTGGACACGGCGGGCATCTCTGTGTCCGGGCTGCCAGGCAGCAGACGTATTGGGGAAGGGAGGGAGGGAGGGAGGGAGGGAGAACCGAGCTCCACCCATGTCACTCCACACATGACGGGCCCCTCTGCCACGGGTCAGCTGTGTCCACACCTGGACCACGCCCAGCCCCAGGTGCAGCTCCAGGCTCAGGGACAGCCCCCGGCCAGGGCCTGCCCCACGACCCCAGAAGGGGTTCTGGGCTTCAAAGTCCTTGAGGTAGGATGGCAGGAGAGCCCTGGGCCCTGCGAAGCCCACGCCAGGCGAGGGCAGGTGGAGAGGGGCCCCTGACCAGGGTCGGAGATGGTGCTGGGGGCCCGGCTTCCTGCTGAGCTGTGCCTGGAGCGCAGGCCGGGCCCCTCCCAGACCCCAGAGGCAGGGAAGGCCCCCAACTGCGCACAGCAGGCTGCAGGGGGGCACGTGCCCCCACAGGAGGAGCCCTACTCCCACGTTCCAGACCCTGAGAGCCCTCGCTGCGGGCAGGCGGGCAGCCAGGGACTCACTTCTTCTCTGTTTTCAAGGCCACAGCAGGACGCTGGCCTAACCCCTCACCCATCTAGCATTTCCTATTGGGCAGCCAGTGGCCACTTCTCATGGTGTCAGCTTTCTACCAAGGCGGTGTGCTGAGGTCCTTTGGCACCTCGGGCGGGTGACCGGGCAGGAACACCACAGGTCAAGTGGAGTCTGAATGCGATTTTAGAAAAGCCAAAGACAAAGGGCTAAGGACCCGGTAGCCCTGTCTGGACCGAGCTGCTGGGGGCCGCAGCTCCTCTTGGGCAGAGCAGTTACACGGAGGTGTCCACTGCAGACAGACTGTGAGGCCCAGTGTCCACTGCCCTGTGGTGGACCTGCCCTTCCCCAACGCCACCCACAGGGGACACATCCACTTTCTACGCAGCTGAACTCAGCCTGAGGCAGCACCGCCTTCCCCGGGACAGAACCCCTCAGGGACAGCGCCCCCCCCAGGGACAGTCCCCTCCAGGAACAGCCCCCCTCAGGACAGCCCCCCTCAGGGACAGCCCCCCCAGGGACAGACCCCCCCAGGGACAGCACCCCCCAGGGACAACACCCCTCAGGGACAGCATGCCCTCAAGGACAGCCCCCCACAGGGACAGCACCCCCAGGGACAGCCCCCCCACAGGGACAGCTCCCCTCAGGGACAGCCTCCCCAGGGACAGACCCCCCCCAGGGACAGCACCCCCCAGGGACAACACCCCTCAGGGACAGCACCCCCTCAGGGACAGCCTCCCTCAGGGACAACACTCCCCCCAGGGACAACAGCCCCCAGAGACAGCCTCCCCCCAGGGACAACACCCCCAGGGACAGCACTCCCCAGGGACAGCCACCCCCTCAGGGACAGCACTCCCCAGGGACAGCCCCCCCCCCCAGGGACAGCCCTCCCCAGGGACAGCACTCTCCAGGGACAGCCCCCCCCAGGGACAGTACTCCCCAGGGACAGCACCCCCTCAGGGACAGCACCCCCAGGGACAGCACCCCCAGGGACAGCCTCCTCAACTCCTCAACCACCCTGCAGAGTTCCACCACACCAGGCCACTGCCTGGCACCCCAGCCCATGTCTGGTCTGACCCCCACCATGTACCTCACTGTAAAGGTTGGGGCAACTCTGAACTCTGGGGAAGCTGGGCCCTATCCCCACTCTGACTCAGCTGGCCGGCCATGTCCCCACAGGTCAGTGTCCCCAGAAGGGGGCGAGACCCCCAACTCCTGACCTGCAGCAAGACTGAGACCCCCCAGCTGCGTGCCCGCCGTCCCGGCAAGAAAGGGACTGAGCGCGGTGGCCCCTGGACAGCCCAGAGCCGGAGGACCTGCCCCCGGCAGCAGGGTGTGTGGCCTTCCGACGGGGGCAGGATTTGCAGGGGCGCGTCTGTGCACAGACAGGGCTGACCCCAAGCCTGGGGTGGACTCCGAGAGTCCAGCCACGCTGTGCTGTAGGCACTCAGCATTGTAAGCCTCGCGGCCTTTGTAACGTTATTAATGTAACAGGCTATTGCCACAGATATTTTAAATAGATGTGCAGTAAATTGACTCTCACTTGAGCGAACGTGGACATTACAGGGTTGTCCACGTGGGCCGGTTGAGGCTGCGTCTACAGGGACATCTGGTAGCACTGGAGTGACCACCAGGCGTTGGGTGATGCCCCCACCCCCAGGCAGGCTCTGCTAGACAGGCATCACTGCACCTTCAGCCCCTCCCAGCACGCTCTGGAGCCTGGGAGGCTCCCCTAAAATAGCATGTCCAGTCTCTGAGCAGGGCAGGTCTCAGGGCCTGGGCAAGGCACCACAGAGCCCCCAGACCAGCCCTTCCAGGGGCCACTGCCAGCAGAGCCCCCAGTGGGGGAGCGACCTGACCCAGGACCCCAGGAGCCCCTGAGCCCTCCCCGTCTGAGGTCATGAGGCCTCAGTGATGGTCTGCTGCACTCCAGACCCTGGGCCTGGTGGGAGCAGGCCAGGCCTGGTCACAAAGCCCCCCCCACCCCACTGCTGCCCGGCCCTAACCTGGGGGAGGGGAGACTCCATGGAAGGAAGGGCCTCATGGGGTGGGTCCGGCGGCCGTCAGCGTCAGGAGCATATGGTGAGAAGCCGCCGGGGTGGCCAGGCAGCTGCCACGTGGCCCCCGAGGGAGGACAGAAGAGGGGTGGCGGGGTTGGCCCCCCACCGTACCCATGAGCACCCACGGAGACAGCTGTCAACCGCCCACCAGCCCAGTGACCACCACAGCGGGCTGGGAGGGGCACGGGGTGTGAAGGGGCTCGGAGCAGGCCACCCCAAAATACGCCAAGGTGGCATATTGACTATTTTGAATTAAAGTTACTTGAGAAACAGTCAGTACGCAAAGGACATTCTGACTCTCCTTTGTCTCCCTGAAAGCAGGAAACAAACTCCCACGAGAAGCATCCCCACAGGCAGGGGGATGGAGGGCATCCTCTGGGCCGGAGGCAGGGAACTCAAGGCCAAGTTGCTGCATAATCAAACTTTGTTACTCCTTCATTCATTTGCCACCCCAAGCAAAATCCCTTTGTTGTGTCAAATCTTCACGAAGAATTGATTCTTTGTCTAAAAAGATATACAAACAGTCTGTTTTGATCACAGACTTAGGCCCACATGGAGCCTCGCACGTACAAAATCAGATTTGTTTGTTTTCTCCTGTTTGTCTGCCTTATGCCTGTTTGATCAGTAGACCAGCCAGAAGAACCGAGAAGGGCAGAGGAACGCTCCTCTGCCCCAACAGGGGGCAGTGCCCGGGCAGCCACCACCTCCAAGAGCGGCTGGGGCGGGGGTGTCCCTGGGGACGGGCACCTGCGTCCTCTACCCCGTGGCTTCCCAGGGGTCTGGACGGGGAGCCCGCACCCAAGCCCAGCCTGCTCTGGGCGCCCTCGGCCTACAACAAATTCCACAAATTCGTTCACCAACAGATGTTCACGGAGCACTTTCCAGATCCATGTACAGGACTCCCGCTGAGCACAGGAATGTCCCCTGTGGTAGGGCGGTGCGGAAAAGGAGAGGCATCATACCACGAGTGGTCTTACGGGCTGGGAAGGGCGGGTGTGGCCACCAGGGCTGGTGGTCCGGGGAGGCCTCGCTGGGAAGGGGACATGGGGCAGGCCGTGCCCATGACAGGGCCCAGGAGGTATTGTGAGGGCTGTAGGGGACAGGAGAGCCCCTGCTTCTGGGTGTGGGCCTGGCATGTGAGGCAGAGGTGGTCCTGCTTCCCAGGGGTGCTGCCACGGAGGTGGGGGAGCCGGGAACCTGAGAACCACCGTCCCAGCTGAGGGGGGCAAGCACCCGTGGGGGGCAAGGGGGACGGTCGGCACTCGGTCTGGCCACGGCTGTCCCGCGCCTTCATCTGGTCAGCCTGAGGTTCAGCCACGGAGGCCTGTGGCCAGATAATGTCTCTGCATTCATGGTCCCAGATTTAGAAGAAGCCCCTCCTGGTCCGGTGCCCGGGACCCCTCACAAGGTAGAGGCTGCCACGCGACCCAAGGGCCACATCCTGAGAGGCACCTCCTGGGAGTCCTGTATGGGGGCCATCAGGCTGAGAGCTCCTACCCTGCACTGCAGGGTCCTTGGGCTCTGGGAGCTGCAGGTGTGCGGGGGGCTCTATATGTATCTGTGCGTGTGTTTCTCTGTGTGCACGAGGTGTGTGGAGGGGAAGCCATGCCCAAGAGGCCTCCCAGTGACCTGAAACGGTGTCCTGTGACGCTCGGCTGAAGGAGAGGGAGAAGAAGTAGCAAGGCCCGGGGCAGACGGGAGGTGGGAGATGGCGCTCCTGCAGGAGGGGACCGAGGCTTGTGTGTGGGCACCATGGCAGGCGCCAGGACGGGGAGAGGGCTCCACCCTGCAGGGCACCTCAGAAGCCCCCCGCCCCCTGCCCAGCTCTGGGAGGAAGGAGCAGGGGTAGCTTGGCCCGGGGCTCAGAGGCTGCAGGGAGGAGAGCAGGAAAGTGGGCAGGGGCGAGGCAGGCAGGGATTCTGGCTGGCCTGGGGGCACCCTCATTCTCTGAGCTGACAACAGGTGGCCATCCCCTGGCCACCCCCCGCAGGGCCACACAGCCTGGATGTGCTCCTGGGCAAGGGACCTGGCCAGCAAGGACAGCATCCCCTGTGCCTCTCTGTGGTCGCCCTGCCCAGGGGAAGGGGAGCAAGGTGGCAGGTGAGGATGGGGCCTCACTAGGCTGAGGCCTGAGTCTGACCCTACCATCCTCTTCTCGCAGCCACACCTGTTAAGTCCTGCCCCACACCTGGGAGCCTCCAGGGACAGCCAGACCAGGCCTGCAGCCATCTCTGCCGGCGGCAGTTCCCACCCCTCCCCTACCTTGAGCCACCAGCCGGCTCCTGTGACAAGCAGGACCCTTGCTCCCTGAGGCCTCAGGGCAGCGGGACCCCTCAGGGTCACCTCCCATCTTGACCCATCTCCTCCCTGCAGGGAAGCCAAACTTCCAGAGTATGAACAAATACGTTTATCTTTACATGCAACCTTCGCAGGTGTGGGGTGTAGGGGAATCCAGGGAACCCTCTAAAACACCTTTGCAATATCCTGTGTATCTAAAACTACCCCCCAAATAAACGGTTTGTAGAAACATCACACTTTGCAGTTTACCAACAAACCAGTGCCACGTTTTGCCTGATGCGGGAAGCTCAGGGGATGCACTTCAGACAAGGGGCCGCTGGGCTTCGCCTGCCTTCTGAACCGCCCACTCAGGCCTCGACCCGGGCCCGGAGGTGTCCAGTCCCGGGACAGTGGCGCCCGACCTCCAAGAGCCCCCGGGAACTAACTCCCAATCCCACACCCCAAGGCCTGAAAACCCCGTATGCAGTCTGGGGCTGGGGGCGTGGCCTACGCTGGGGTCAGGGCCCCAAAGGGGTCTTCTCCAGAGTCACTTCCTGCTTCCCAAGGGCCAAGGACGAGTCGGTCCCTCCCAGGGCTGCATTCCAGGGCCCGGCCACACCCGGCAGAAGCCCCGCTGGTGTTTGTTCAGTGAACGGATGAGTGAATAAATGCAGTGATATTACACCACACGTTCTGCGCCCCTGCATGAAGAGCTGATCTGTTCTAGGCGGAGCACAGACTTCCCAGGAACGCGCACAAACAACAGGCGCCCCCCTCCAAGTCCCCACCCCCCATGTCTGCTGGCCAGGCCCTCACCCCTGAGGGCAGAGCTGGGGCTGGGGGGAACAGGGGCTGAACCCCAAGGACACCGCCTCCCAGCTCGAGCTCCCAGGGGCAGGACCGATGGGGTCCTTCGCACCCACCCGCTCCAGGTAGGCCCAGCACAGTCTCTGAGGCCTGAGGTCCCATGCAGGACGATTGGGGTGGGGGGCTTGGCGGCACTGTGCCCAAAATTCTCCGAATTTTCTCTCCTTCCCCGTCTCATTCTTTCAAACAACACTAAAAGCAAAACAACCAGGAGGACCAGAGTCCTGGGAGAGTCCCTGGTCACCTTGGGGCCCCAGGACGGCTGGCCACGCAAGGCCCGGCAGAAGCAAGCTGGGCCCCGCCCCGACGCGCTGGCCCCGAGAGGCGGGGCGGGGTTCCCCCACCCCACCCCACCCCCGAGAGCGTAGGCCCCGCCCCCCGCGGCCACGGCCCCGCCCCCACGCGCCGGCCGCCCCGCTGGTTTTAATAAAGTTGAAAAGGAAAGGATGAAAAGAAGCTGAAACCTAGCGGCCGGACGGCAGCTCCGCGCGCGGGGTGGGAGCGCTCAGGGCGCCGCGACGCCGGCGGGGGCTTCAAAGGAGCAATTACCCCGGGCTGGCGGCGGGAAGCCGGGTAGGGGGAGGCGGGGAGGGGGGAAGAGAGGCCGGAGGCGGGGAGGATGGAGCCCCGAGAGGCTGGGCGGCGAGATGGGGAGGGGGCACAGAGCGTGGAGGGGAGGCCAGCGGGAAAACGGGGAGTCTGGGAAGGGGGCGGGAAGGGGGAGAGCGCCGGAGGACTGGGGGCCCGGCGCCCTCCACCCGGGACTGCCCGGCCTCCCCACGGAAGCGCACGGGCGGGGCGCGCTGAGTGGCGCGGCCTTTGTGCGGGCGCTGCGAGCGCGACCCGCCCCGAGCCCGCTCCGCGGTGACGTCTCAAAGAGCCTTTGACGGGAGCCCCTGGCAGGAGGGCTCACCTGCAGAGACGCTCTATAGCGCCTTTGAAAGCGCAGCAGCTGCCGGGGGCTGTCGGCCGGGCACCTAGGGGGACAAAGAATGGCGGACCGGGCCCTTTGAATGGGAGGCCACTGGGAAACAGCAGGCATGTGCCAAGCCCGCAGACTGGGAAACAAAGTGCTCTTCATCGGTGACTCCGTGTTGATGGGGACCCTTACTCAGCCTCGGCACCCTCATGTGCATGACAAAGGGGCCGCGGGCCGCGAGGCCGACTGTCCCTGAGGGCGGCGCGCACTCGAGTGTGGCTGGTCCGACCCGGCCCCGACTCCTGGGCGCTTCTGCCGGGAAGCCAGGGGTCGTGGTTCCAGCCCTCCCTTTGGAAACCTGCCACCGACCAGTCCCCTGCCCGGTGCCTGCCCTGGGCTCACCACCCCGGTGTTTGCCGAAGCCAGAACTGCCTGTTCCGGAGTCAGGAAGGAGAATTTGAGGCGGGGGTGCCCTCGTGGCCACAGCATCCCTGAGTCAGGGAGCCTGGTTTTCCTTGGCCACTGCAGGAACCAGGGACGAGCAGCCAACCCCAGAGGCCAAAGGGAAGAATTCCCGCTGGTCTGCAACCTGGGGATCCGAGAGGGGCCCCGGGTCACTGCCTCCTCCTCCGGCAAGCTGACAGACTCAGGCGCAGGACCTTCGAGGACCTCCTCCGTCTGACGACAGCTCAGCGCTGGGTCCCTCCAGCCCCCATCTGGTGCAGGAGGAGCAGGACTGCTGTGGGGGGCCCTCTGGGGAGAGGCAGGGCGGTGAAAATGCTTCTCGCCACAGCGCCCTCACTGGGGATACCGGAGAGCGCCTCGGGCAGGAGCACGAGCGCCTCGGGCAGGAGCACAAGCTCCACACCCAGGGACCTGGGAGCCAGCCTCGGCGGGCTGCCTGAGCCTGGCTCTGCCCCTCCTGGTCTGGTGGGCGCTCTTCAGGGTCCTGCGGACGTGGTGGTGCAGAAGGCGTGGCTGCCTGCTTACTGGGGCTCAGCCCACCTCACCGCCAAGAACCTGGGAAGCATTATCCTTCCTTGGGTCATGGGTGCGCACAGGCTGCCCAGCCCTGACCTGGCAGGGTGAGGAGGGCATGCTCGTCTTGGGTGACTGAGGGTCGCATGGCAGCGAGGGCCTGGGCCCTACGAGCCTTCAGGCCTGGGACATCCCGCAGCTTTGCCTCAGCCCCTTCTGAGCCCCGGCTGAGGGTCCTGCTGCTGCTCCAGACCCCCAGCAAGTCTCCCCACCCCTCAGAGCACAGGGAGCCCTCAGCCCTGCACGGCTCCCCGGCGACCTGGGCTCCTTGCTGCCGGCTCTGGGCTGGGCGAGCGCCTCCAGGATTTCACACGTGCCCCAGAGAAGGTCCAGTGCAGGGCTGAGGGGTGACAGCTTAATAGGCGCACACAGGATGGGAACCGCGCTCGGGCTTCGCAACCAAGGGAGTAAAGAACCATCCAGGTGCTAGTTCCGGTTAAGGCCCCGTCCTCGGCTGGCCCGACACACAGGCCCCGCGACAGCCAGGCACAAGTTGCGTGCAGGTCACACGTGTGAGTCGGGGTCTGAGACCAGGATGGCGGCCTGGGGCCTGGGGCCTGCGCCATCCCAGGGAAGGTGCTGCCCTTCATGCCAGCCTGGCAGTAGAGTGAGCTTCCCCCACAGTGAGCCTGTCATCTGTCCCATCTGGAGTCTGGGAGCACCACGGTGTGCCCGACCCTCATTCCCCCCTGACTGAAGCCCAGGGCCTCGACAGCCGCAGTCCTCCAGAGCCCGGCAGTCAGACCCACTGCCGAAGGGGTCACTCAGCTGCTCAGTCTTACATGAGCTTTCAGAGCAGGATTAAATTAGATACGCGATTGTTATTTACCCTCTATAGGCTGTTTTCAAACATAACAAGCCTCGGGCCATGAATCCTCCGCAAATGCACACAGTTCACACTGCCAGCCCTCTCTGATCAGGAGGAGGAATTCCACTGGCTCCCGTCAGGCCCTCATTGCCTGCCCACCCACCCTGCTGGAGGAATCTGTTAGGCGGGAATAGAGAGCTGCTGTGGCCCCTCTGACCTGAGCCTCTGAAGCTTCATGCCTGCCCCTGCCCCCTACCACCATGTTGAGAACCAAACCCGGAGTCCCCACCACAGGTTTGACGACCCAGGGTCCTCGTTCCCTCTCCCGCAGTGCGGGCTCTCGGCCTCGCCTCTGTCCCCACGGCGCTCCTGGCCTGAGTCTCCTCTCAGATCTCACTCTGGGTTTCCTTGACCAGGCCACCTAATCGTCCCTCTCCTGTGTCATGTGGCATCGTGGCTGTAGGGCTGTAGGAGGACGCATTAAGAGTGCCCTGTGTGACCTCCCGGCCCTTCGCTGCCCCTTATTCCCTCCGTCTCCCTGGAGAGGTCCAGGCGCTGCCCAGTGGCCACTGGAGGGTGGACAGGGCCCAAGTGGTCTGAGGCCCCCCTTCCCCTTGAGCGGGCACAGCTGGGGCAGTGGGGGGCATGCTGGGGGGATGCCCTTTCTGGGGCTGGCCCCTTTGGTCCTCACCACAAGTTGGCCTCCAACTTGGCCATTTTCAGGAATGGAGGCCATCAGCTCAGAGAAGACTTGCCAAGGCATGTACTTCCCGAGCCAGGGTCCACGTTCAGTGCGAACAAAAACGCCAGAGCACCCTTAAAGGTCCCCAGTAGCTCCCATCCAAGGTGCTGGGGAGGCCCCGGCTCTGGTTTACTTTGGCCCTGGACCTGGACCGGGCTAGTTGCCTCTGCCTTCTGTGCGTGGCCTCGCCCAGGCCGAGGGGAGGCCACAGAGAGGCAGGCGAGGCCGGCACCTCCGCCTTTCAGCTTCTAACCTGTGCACACAGGTCCTGGACCCAGAACCCGAGGGGAGGGTCTCAGGGCCGGAGGGGGCCACTCCCCCAGCCTGTCCCCAGGACCAGGATCTGCCGAGGCCACTGTGTGTGGCCTTCCTTCTGCCCGCAGGGATCTGAAGCAGGATTAGGTGGGATTACAACCCCAGAAGCCTCCCGCGGAGGCTCAGAGGATGAGCGGCCCACCCATCCTGGTTGGGAGTGGTCCCTGCTGCACGGGGGTTGGGGAGGGCGGAGGGCATTTTGTCAGGACCCCCACTTCAGTGGACAGCCAGGGGCACCCTCCCACCTCAAGGCCCCGGGCATCTGGAGCGGGCCCCATCAGCCCTGAGGGCCCAGGACAGGACGGCCCCCCTTCCCTCCCCTGAGCAGCAGAACTCAGTAGCCCCTGCTTCTTCCGAAGGACCTGCTGCCCTCTGTTGCTGGTGACCTGCCCTTCCCCAGTGCCTCTGTGCCTGGCTGACCAGAGGGGCTATAAGGGCAGTGGGTAGGGGCTTTGATGACCATGACTGAGGGAATTCTTTGTAAGTCTGCTTCAGCATATGTGGGGGAGACCGAACAGGAAACTGAGGCCCAGAGAGGTTAAGACACCAGGTCAGTGGCACGGCCCTTCAGCAGAGCCAAGACTAGAACCGGGCATGCGACTCCCAGCGCCCCTTCACCTCCCCGACCCCCCTTCCCACCCCCTGCAAGGCCCACCTGTAACTGGCACTCAGTACACGCCCCTTGTCCTCTGCCATGAGTGCCAGGAGCGTGGGGTGACCGGTGACGGCGCAGCACGGGGCCTGCAGGGTGGAGCTCAGGATGGGTAGGGGTCTGAGATGTGGGCACTGTCTCCAACTCACGCCCACAGGCCTTGGCAGCTAGAACATTCCACCTAGCCCAAGTGCAAGGGGCTCGGCAGGCAGGTGGGTGGGTGGGCAGCTCTGAGCAGGGCCCCCAGGCCCCGTCCCCAACTCCAGGCTTCTTGCCGCATGTGACAACACTGCTATCGCTCATTACTGGAGACAAAGGAGAACTTCCCTTGCTATGGAGGGAGAAGGAAACAGAAACCCTCTAAGGAAAGGAAACGTGCCCAAGTTAGGGCTGCTCTTGTCTTGGAACCACCTGGTTTTGGAAGCCCACGTACGAGCAGGAGACGTCTCAGTCCCGGGCTGAGGGGTTTCTTTTCTCCCCATTTTGAGGGGTTGCACTCTGGTCCACGTGTCTCACTACACAGGCCCACCCTGCTGACACCGGCGCCCCTCAACACCCCTCACTGTCCTGAGACAGCCCCTCCCCCCGGGATTTGCAGGCCTTCCTCAAACCACTTCCAGCTTCTCTGGGCTTCTGGAAACCACGGAATCAGGGTCTTGGCTCTGAATTCCAGGCCCAAGTAGAAAATGACCCACAGGTCCTCGACCCGCGTGAAGATCCGAGTCGACTGCTCTTGGTGGCCCGTCTGTGGCGTGGCCCAGCGTCTGGTCGCCCTGCAGCAGAGGGAGGGGTACCCCTGAGCACAGCCCGCCACCCACCAGGGCTCAGCCCGGCCCCCCGAGGCCTGCAGCCCCACCCGCGTCATGAGGATAGAACATGGTCTTTCAAGGCGTCCACAGAAGCTGGCCTTCAACAACTTCATAAAGATCTAAAGCTGAACACTGGGTCAGCCTGAAAGACGGGAGAAAACGTCACAAAACGTCGGGCGCTCTCGGCAGAGGCTCAGAAATCGGTTACACGTTCGTGACCCTGCATCTCAGAGATGATTCAGATCTTCCCTGCAGTGCCCCCCGACATGCCCGCTGTGCCTGGACGTTCAGCCGTGAACGCAGAGCTGGCCAAGAGACAGGCAGCGTCGAGAGTGATCACGGGGGGCCTCTCGGGCAGGGCTGGCCCTGCTGACCTCCTCTGGAAGGAGTGGGGGTGGGGTGGTGTCCGGAGCCCAGTCCCAAGCCCCCAGCATCGTCCTCCTGGCGTGGCGCCCGCTGTGGGGAGGGGTCTGGTACTCAGTCCAAAAGCAGGGGAGGGCTCTGGAAATTGGGGGAGACAGGAGAAAGGCGTCTGCTGTTTTGTTTTTCAAGCCTTCTCATTCCTGGGGTCCCCAGCTGTATTCAGAGCCCCTCTGAGGCCTGGGCTGCTTGGGGTCTTCTCGGGAGGAGGCCCAGACCCGGCCCGTGGCCTCTGCCGGGATGCACTGGGCCCTCCTGACAAAGGAAATCAGTTCTGGGTTCTCCCAGCAGTAAGTTGACTCCGCCGCCCCTGAAGCGATTTTCACAGCCGGGGAGGTGCAACTGTGTTTTCCAGCTCATTAACCCGCGGTGGCTATGGCACAAAGCACGCCGGCTGCACAGAGCAGAGCGCGGCAGCCGGAGGATTCCACAGGTCCCTGCCGCCTGGAGACTGGAGACCAAGCCGCCCGTTGTCCCCCAAATGCCCCACCTGTTTACTCAGGCCCTTTGAACACTCTTCCGCCTGGGGAGAGCCCAGCCTGGCTGGACGGTGCCAGGCCGTGATTAAAGGGGCCTGGCCAGGCGTTCAGGGCCGGGCAGGGAGAAGGCCTTTGGGAGGGGAGCACGTGGCCCAGCTGAACAGGACCCTCTCTAACTTCCCGGGGGTGGGGCCGGGCCCAGGAGGATCCCTCTGTCTCTCCCTAGGATGGGGTTCGGGTTGGCGGCCTTCCCCACCCATGCTACGAGCTGGCGCCCCTCACCAGCACTTCTGTCCACAGTGCCCACGGCTCGTGAGAGGCCCCTTCCACAGTGGGATGGCTCATGGCGGGAAGAGCAAAAGGCTGCCTAGGGTGGGCCTGGGCAGCCCCCCACCCACCCGCATCACTCCATCCCCACCCAGACCCGGGACCACCTGTCACCCGGGAGAGCAGCGTACGGAGGGGAGGGGCCCCGAGCCAGTTCTTCCTGCAGCACCAAGAAAAGTAGTGAGGCCTCAAACCGGCAGGGCTCGCCGTTTGCTTCCCTCCCCTTCCCAGGGGTGGGGGCTGCCTTGGGGGTTCCAGGCTGTCACCATCCCTCGGCCCAGGTGCCACATGAACTTTTCCGTGGACTTCCCAGAGTCCTCGCAGTAGGCGGGCAGGTGACACAGAGACGACATGGGCCCCAGGGTGCCCGTCCCTCCATGCTTCCCGAGTAGGGCCCTGACCCCAGCCACACCCCAGCCCCAGAACCTGCCCTCTCGTCCCAGCGCCCACTTTCCCCTTACTCCCTGCACTCGAGCCACACAGGGCCTCCAGCTGCTCAGGGGCCTTTGCCTTTCCACCAGCCCCTCCTCGGTCAGAGGGTCCTGACAAAGGGTTCTCCCCCCAGAGACTCTGGGTGGGCCGTTTAACTCCCAGGAGAAGCAGTTGCAGACCCACTGCGGTTTCACTGCTCTGAACCCTGGGGCGCCTCCCTCATGAGTCCCACGGCCTCTCAGGCCCCATGGGTCCTGGAGCCCCTCCTCTGAGCGCTGTGGCCCTGGCCTCTGCCCCCAATGTCTCTCTCTGTTCCAGCTTCCCCTTCCCTCCTCCCAAGTCAAGGCCTGTACAAGGCTGCCCACGATGCTTGACCCCCCAGGATGGACCCTCCGCCTGCACACAGGTGGGAGGGAGCATGTGCCTGGCTGGCCTCTGAGTGGTGCAGGTGAGAGCCAGATGCGGTCCCACCCAAGGAACTCAGCGCACGCACCCCAGGGTGGAGTTTCCCATGACCTCCAGTGACTCTGCGAAGCGGAGATGTTTGTAATAAATCCTTGTACCAAAAACATGACACACCAATCAAAACAAACATGAAATTACATCAAGGCCCGTTATAGCCAAATTGCTCAAAACCAATGATAAAGGCAATGTCTTCTTTCAGAGAGAGAAGACATCTTGGGTGCACAGGAGCAAAGATGAGGACGATAGCAGAGCTCTCGTTGGGAACAGTGCACATGAGAAGACAGAGGAGCAATGTCTTCAAATACTAAAACCTGCTAACTTATAGTTGCACTATAAGAAATATTTTTAAAAGTCCTTACACAGTAGGAAAGTGATACCAGATGGAAATATGAATGTACCAAAAAAATGAAGAGCACCAATAACAGTAACTACATGGAGGAATAGAAAAGGCTTTTTCTTATTATTTAAATCTCCTTAAAAGGTAACTGACCATTTAATCAGAATGTAGTGTGAGGCTTATAACACGTAGTGGTAAAACGTATGACAACCATAGCATAAGAGTCAGAAGGGAGAAATGGAGATACCAGACACTACTGTAAAGTTCTTATACTGTACACAAAGCAGGATGATATCACTAGAGGTACGTTGCGGTAAACTGAAGATGTATACTGTCAACCCTAGAGTAGCAAAAAAAATAATAATAATAATAAAAGTTATAGCTAGGGCTTCCCTGGTGGCACAGTGGTTGAGAGTCCACCTGCCGATGCAGGGGACACGGGTCCGTGCCCCAGTCCGGAAAGATACCACATGCCGCGGAGCGGCTGGGCCCGTGAGCCGTGGCCGCTGGGCCTGCGCATCCGGAGCCTGTGCTCCGCAACAGGAGAGGCCACAACAGTGAGAGGCCTGTGTACTGCAAAAAAAAAAAAAAGTTATAGCTAATAAGCCAACAAAGGAGATATGCTGGAATACTTTTTAAAATATTCAATTGATCAAAAAAAGAAACAGAACAAAGAACAGATGGGAAGTTATAAAATAATTAGTAAGATAATAGATTTAAACCTAACCTACCAGGACTTCCCTGGTGGTGCAGTGGTTAAGAATACGCCTGACAATGCAGGGGACATGCGTTCAATCCTTAGTCTGGGAAGATCCCACATGCCGTGGACCAACTAACCCTGCGTGCCACAGCTACTGAGCCTGCGCTCTAGAGCCCGCGAGCCACAACTACTGAGCCTATGTGCTGCAGCTACTGAAGCCCATGTGCCTAGAACCCATGCTCCGCAACAGGAGAAGCTACCGTGATGAGAAGCCCACGCACCACAACAAAGAGTATCCCGTGCTCGCCACAACTAGAGAAAAGCCCGCATGCAGCAATGAAGACCCAAAACAGCCCCCCCACAAAAATGTAATTAAGCTATAAAAAAAATTAAAAATAAACCTAACCTATCAATAAGTACACCAAATGTAATTGGTCTAAATATCAAATTAAGAGTCAGAGGCTGTCAATGTGGATAAAAGAGCCAGACCCACATGCACAGAGCCTACACAAAGCACTCTTTAAAGATAAATACACAACTATGTTGAAAGTAAAAGCATGGAAAAGTGAAAAACATGCTAACACTAGTCAAAATAAACCTGGAGTCTCCACGCTAACATTAGACAAAGTTGACTTTAGAGCCAAGAAATTACAGAAATGAAGATCATTTCAAATTGATAAAAGCATCAATTTGTCAAAGGCATGTAACAATCTTAAACATTTGTGGACCTAACAAGACAGCTTCAAAATAGGTGAAAACTGATAGAATCACAAAGAGAAATAGACAAACTCACAATTACCATTGAAGTTTTCGATATCCCTTTCTCTATAATTGACCAAACAAGTAGGCAGAAAATGAGCCTATAACCCTACAGTACCAAACAATAAGTACAGTCGGTAGGTGCTTATCAACCAATTGACTCAATTGATATTTACTGACCACCCCACCCAGCAACAGAAGAATTCATATTCTTTTCAGGGACAACAGAAAATATTGACCAAGATAGACCATATTTGGGGCTGTAACACAAGTCTCAATAAATATAGAAGGACACATGTCAAAGTGTGTTCTACCACACGAATGTAAAATGAAACCAATACAGAAACATCCCTAAAAAATCCTGAAATACTTGGAAACTCAGTAACACGCTGAGTGACCCTGGGTCAAAGAAGAAATCAAAAGGGAATTATTATTTTGAACTAAGATTGAAAACATATCAAAATTGCAGGATGCACCAAAGCAGTACTTAGAGGAAAATTCATAGCACTGAGGGCTATATTAGAAAAGAAGAAAGGTTTAAAAAAATCAATGACAGCTTCTACATTAAGAAACCTGAAAAAGTAGACCAAAGACAACCCAAACTAAGTAGAAGAAAGGAAACAATGAAGATCACAGTAGAAATCAATGAAATAGAAACCAGGAAACAATAAAGGCAATGAATCTGAGAGCTGGTTGCTAGATATCAGGGGCAGTGGTAAGCCTCAGGCTGCCCAAAGAGCTGGCACCAGGGGACTCTTGTGGGCTTCTTAGTTCACTTCCGAGCCATGGTCCTACCCTGTCCAGCCTGCCCTAGAGCAGAGGCCAGAAGCCCTGGGTCTAATTACTGTCCCGTCTGGGGCCTTGTAGCTGAGGGGCGTGAAGCTTGGAGTGGCTGCTTGGTTCCTCCTGTTTCTAAAACCATCCTACACTCATTCCCGTCTTCTCCTGCATGGTGTCGTTTCTCCCCCCATCCCCCGCCTGTTTTTCAAGCATCTCCAAAGAAAAGTTGTTAACCCTCAAAATAAAACAAATATTTACAACTCAATAATTCCAAAATAGCATCATCTCTGCGGAGCTTCATGGATTCTTCCAGCTGTCCTACACTCGGGCCCGCACCTGGGGCTGCACGGTGAGCCCTTCCTTAGGGCCCCACTGTTTCTGCACACGGTGGCTTCACTGGCCCACTGCTGTCCTGTGCCCACCGAGGCCCCCAGCTCTGCCTGTTCTCTGCAGTCAGATGCCCAACGGCCAGTTCCCCCAGGAGAGAGCGACACCCCCACCGCACACAGGCAGTCTGACTCTCAGCTCTGCCAGCAGAGGCGACTTGAGCACATCCCACCTGGGGGCTTGGAGATGGGCTGGGCAGGCAGAGCGAGGGAGGCAGCAAGGAGGCTTTAGGATGTGCCGGAGGGCCTGGGCTCTGGGAGAGCTGGTGCCAGAGCAAAGGTCCCAGGTGCCATGGAGCCCTGGCTCCCTGCTGCCTCTGACCCATGGAGAGCGCTAGGCCCACCACCCTAGGCAGAGCACGGACTTGAGAGTCACTCAGGGCTGGGTCCACCCTGCCTGACCCCCACTGCCAAGTCGTCTGTCTCTCTGAGCCTATTTCCTCTCCCACCAAAGCTGGGGTGATAAGAGGTGCCTCAGAGGGGAGACCAGCTCCCTACTGTTGCCGTAACAACTGACTGTACACAGCCCAGATTTACTGCTGCACAGTTCTGGGGCCAGAAGCCCAAGTGGGTCTCCCTGGGCCAAATCAAGTGTCAGCGGCCTGGGCTGGTCCTGCTGGAGGCTCTGGGGGACCCCAGGCCTTAGAGGCCGCCCACCAAAGCCAGCTATGGCTAGCTCATTCCTTCCCACGCTGCCATGTCTCTGGGCCCTCGAGGACCCCGGTGATTAGATTGGGTCTACCTGGATGCGCCAGGATGGTCCATCCCAAGGGCAGTTGATGAACAATCTCAATCCTGCCTTTGCCACGTACACATTGCCAGGTCCCAGGGACTAGGCTGCAGACGTCCTGGGGGGGTGGGTCATTCTGTACCGGACAAAACTACATGCACCTATTGCTCTGGACAGAGAGGTCACTCAGTAAAGATGGGCTTCTCCTCTGATTTCCCCCATCAGGAGGTTTGGCAAAGTTTCAAAGCCCTGGATGTAAAGAGTAAATGTGAAAGTAAATTGGCAGAGAAGATAGAGGTGAACAGGAGAAAAGAAGTGATGTGGGGAGGGACTTCCCTGGCTGTCCAGTGGTTAAGACTCCACACTTCCACTGCAGGTGGCACGGGTTCAATCCCTTGTCAGGGAAATAAGATCCCACATGCTGCGAGGTACGGCCAAAAAAAAGATGTGGGGAGACACTATGAAGTGATGGGGTCGCAGGATGAGTCCCAGGGCCTTCTCTCCTCAGCTCCCACTTTCATCTGAGCCTTCCCCATCTCATGGGCCTCATCTGACTGGGAGCAGGTCCTCTCCTGAGCGACGCCAAAGCATCCACCTGGGGAGGTAGACCTCACGTCCCACCTGGGGGACCTCACGTCCCACCTGGGGGACCTCACGTCCCACCTGCCTCTCTTTTAGCACACCCACTAGCTGCTGGAGCTCATGTCACCTAGTCCCCCTCTGGCCAGAGTCATGGGTAAAGTACCACTTGTGTTTGGAGCAATTTTCCAATAAGTTGAGAAGGAAAATTTCAAAGGCTCCAACACAGATGCCTTTGAGGAGGGGAGTGGCCCCAGCCTTTCAGGATGAATAGGAGGCTCTCTGGGGCCTCAGCAATGACAGCAATGACATAGAGGATGAGGCATAAGTCGATGGTTTCTAACATGGTTCCCCTGGAGATTACACTGTCTGGGAAGTGCGGCCCTTTGGAAGGAGCCCTGAGGAGTGGGTGGTCCCGCCCTGGAGCAAGACCCAGGAGATGGGCCCGTCATGGTCCCTGGTGTGCAAACTGTGCTACCGCCCTGTAAACGGCATCCAGGACGGGATGCCCACCATCCCCATACAAAAGGGGACCATCGCTTTCTTCAGTCACTAACGTGGTATCACCTTCAATCCTGCGGCACCGTCTGGCGTGAGCTCTACGTGACCTCTCCGCCGCAGCATCAAACCCTCCCCTCCACCAGGTTTTAAGAGGAGGGAGAGCACTTCTGTTTGAGTCCTGCCCAGTACCAAACTTGCCCGGATAAATCCCACAAAACAAAATCCATTCTCAAGAATCATCTCGCTACACTGACTCCACTGAGGAGGCCCCTCAGGGCTTCCAATCCCCCCGTGTCTGTACTCGTCACTCATTTCTGGAAGCTAAGGATGTGTTCATTCCCCATGAATTCAGCACCAAAAAGAGGCACAGGAACTGTACTCGGCACTCATTTCTGGAAGCTAAGGATGTGTTCATTCCCCATGAATTCAGCACCAAAAGGAGGCAGAGAAACACAGGAAATGAAAGTGTCTGGGCCTTCGCTTGACCTCCTGTCCCCACACAGCTCAGAGCAAAGTGCAGGGACAATGCCACTCGAACTGGGGGGACAGTGTCTGCCCCAGGGTGGATTGAGTGGGGCATTCTTTGGGGCTTTGCCGTCATTTCAGGGGCTCACCTGGGATGGGAAGGGTGCTCCTGTCCACACAACATGCCTGGCTGGCCTGCTCCTGGGCCGCTGGGAAGCCGGGTCCCTGCAGGTGTCTTCATCCCTCCTGGTGGCCAGAGACGGTGCCCAGGCTCCCCTACACACGGGGTCCAGGGTTCTGCACCCAAAGCCCCCACGTTGACAGAAGTGGGATCCCTTCCTTCTCACCGCCACCATCCCCTGCCCCATCTCCCATCCCAGGGCCCAGCGGGGCTGGAGCTGACACTGTGCTGGAGGCCTGGTTGTGCTCAGTGTTGGGGTCTGGGTTTTGATATCCAAGCCCAGGGGCTCTCCCCCAGCCCCACATCCTCCCTCCCTCCTTCCTCTATGCCCCTGCTGGAGCCAGTGCCAGTCAGGGGCCTGGTCAGCACTGGCCCAGCCTTGCTGGGAACTAGAGACACCAGTCCAACACCCTCAGGGAGCCGGTCCTGAAGGTCGGCCCCTGCGCCTGGCCCCATGGCCCCATCCCACCCCCGGGCTAGCCAGGCCGCAGCCAGGCCCCCACGTCATCCACCCAGAGGCCACCTCCGGAGTGTCCTGAGTGGACATGGGGCAGGCGGAGGCAGCTGGCTGTCATCCTCATTAAAATTCTTTTTCAAACGCTCCTGTGAGTGGCCTGCTAAAGATAAGCTATCAGGAGAGAGGCCTTCAAAGAAAGTGCTCTAATGGTACAATTATCTTCAATCAACTCAGAACATCTTTATTACATTAGAAAGGGGCAATCCATCTTGGAACGCAGAAAGAACTGATCTAGCCACAGATGCAGGCCTGGCCTGGAGGGGTCTGAGGGCCCCTTTCAGTCATGCTTCTAAGTTTGCATGAAGAGAAACTTTCTAATTGAATTTTTCTAGCTGAACTGGATAAAGTGTCACCCAAAGCTAGATTTCATTAAACAACTTTGAGGGTTTCCCTGGTGGCGCAGTGGTTGAGAGTCCGCCTGCCGATGTAGGGGACGTGGGTTCGTGTCCCGGTCCAAGAAGATCCCACATGCCGTGGAGCGGCTGGGCCCGTGAGCCATGGCCGCTGAGCCTGCGCGTCCGGAGCCTGTGCTCCGCAACGGGAGAGGCCACAGCAGTGAGAGGCCTGAGTACCGCAAAAAAAAAAAAAAAAAACACTTTGGTTTTTCAAAAATAAACATGTACGGATTTAGGTTGCTGTTTCCGTGTTCTGGGATATTAATCGGACATAAAGGTGTTACCTGCAAAATAATCTCATGATTTATTCTAAAACACAGTCGGGGTTTCTTTCGTTCCGCGAGAGGCTGCAGAGCGGTGCCTCGTCTGCAGCACCCCAGAAGGTTTTTAAACCAAAGATTGGTTCAGTTTTGGAAAAATAATCCGAGTGAAGCGTAAATCTCTGTCGGGCCTTGGCTCCACCTTCTACGAGCCGTGTCGGGGATCCCTCTCCGCCTGATCCGCGGGGTCCCCGTTGACAGCCCGGCCCCGTCTGGCCGGGTCAGTCGGAGGCCCGCGCCGCGGGGCTTTTCCCAGGTCCCAGGTCCCGCGACTCCGGACGATTCGGCCAAGCAAGTGAGGAGCGGGAGAGGCTGACGGTGAATCCAACACCCAGCGACTGACCTCGCGCCCCAGCGGCCCGAGGCGCCCTGCCTGTGCCCCAAGCCCTGCGTCGCAGGCGGATGAGAGGTCGGCCCCTCGGCCTTCTCCGCGGCTCCGGGCCCTGCCCGGGGACCTTCGACGTGCCCCGCCGGCCGTTCCTGGAGCCAGGCCGTGGGACGCCACGGAGAGCGTTCGGCAGCTACGGGTGCCTAAAAAGCCATTCAGGGTCAGGGCACCTGAGGCCCGACTACAAGGCGACAGAAGCAGGGTCCTCGGTCCGGGCGCAGGTTCAGTCAAAAGCAGCCCCCAGGGTTCGGAGGGAACGCCTGGGCCACAGCAGGCACGCGCCGAAGGCTCAGGCTCCGGACTGGGCGCAGCGGGAAGAGCAGCCGGCGAGCGACAGAGGGACAACACTACGGGAGGCGCCGGCGCCGCCTCTCTGACGGCGCCGAGCTCTCCGCGTCTCAGGATCCGCGCGCGGTCCCGACCTGTGCCCGGACCGCGGCTCAACCAGGTCGCGCCCACTGTGGGCTCCTGCGCGTGGGGAGGCTGGGGCCAGCGCCTCGTGCTCCCCGGGTGTACCAGCCACCTCCCAGCCGGGCCGCAGCGCTCCGGGAGAGGACAGCCAGGCTCTGGGAAGTCCACAGGGGTGCGCCAGGCAGGCCGGGGCTGGGGCGCTAGAGTCCCAGTCGGCCGTCCCGCCCTCCCGGGTCAGCGAAACCAATGGACGCCTGGGTCCACGCGGCAGCGACAGCGGCGATTGGAGAGCTGGGCATGAAAGGGGCGCCGCCTTTTTATAGGGCTCTGAGGGCGGGGGCGCAGTGGAGCCCCCGGCAGTGTCGCGGCGCGCTGGCCCCACGTCGCGCCTGCTGAGCCCCGCCAGCCCCGCGCCCGCCGGCCAGCGCATGGCCCCGGCGTCGCTCGGCATGAACCCTGTTGGGCTCAGGACGTGCAGCAGGGACCGTGCGGGGTCCGGCCCGTTGCCCTTCAGCGTCAAGTCGCTGCTGCAGGCAGAGCACTGGCTGGGCGCGGAGCCCGCGGAGCCCCGGGAGGAGAGGCCGCGGGGCGCCGCGGAACCCCGGGCCTGGGTCCCGGCGGCCGCCCCCTTGTCCTCCCCACGTAAGTGCCCTGTCGCACGGTTCTGGGCTGCGAGAGGAGCCCGCCCGGCCCGGGCTCGGAGGACTAGGGCGGGAAGGACGCTGTCTCTCGTAACTTTGGAAAGTAACCAGCCACTAACGCGCCGGCCCGGGCGCAGAGAAAGAAACCAGCCCACGCGAGCCCACGCGACCACTCCCGCGCGCGCGCGAACCCCACGGCGGCTCCCCGGCCCCACGCCAAACAGGCTTCTGCTCTACCCTGGGGCGGAGCCCGCAACCCAAGACCCGGGGCTTCTTGTCTCGGAGTCTCTCTGGCCGAGCACCCCTTTTGCTGCCGTCACTCCCCGCGATGGTTGACTTCTGCTTGGCCTCTGCGCTTCCCGCCCAAGTTTTTCGCTTTTCCAAGTGGGCAGAGTTCCCCTCCTCCCGAGGGACGCAAGGCCACCGATCTGGGGAGCAGAACCCGAGTCCACAACGGCCCCCCTCTCCGCGCGCCGTCTCCCCGGTGCCTCGCTTCTATTACCCCGGAGGTTTGGGGGTATCTTGTCTCAACTGAGGTCCGCGGTCTCGGCCGGGACACGCATCCGGAACCGTCCTTGGCGCGCACTGCTGGCGTTTGAGCGTCCGCTTTGTGCTCTCTTTCCCCCTAGGCGCCCCCAGCCCTCCACCCTGCACCCTCAGGAAACACAAGAACAACCGCAAGCCGCGGACGCCCTTCACCACCGCGCAGCTGCTGGCGCTGGAGGGCAAGTTCCGCCAGAAGCAGTACCTGTCCATCGCGGAGCGCGCCGAGTTCTCCAGCAGCCTGAGCCTCTCCGAGACGCAGGTCAAGATCTGGTTTCAGAACCGCCGGGCCAAGGCCAAGCGACTGCAGGAGGCCGAGCTGGAGAAGCTGAAGCTGGCGGCCAAGCCGCTGCTGCCCTCGTTCGCCCTGCCCTTCCCGCTGGGCGTCCACCTTCACGGCTCCCCGGCCGTGTACGGCAGCGCGGCGGGCTCCCTGCCGCAGGTGCCGGGACTCCTCGCCGCGCCCGTGGCCGCCTACGGCATGTATTACCTGTCCTAGGGCTGCAAGGCCGTGGGCCCTGGGGGCCCGCTGGGGAGGAAGGGCACGCGCGCAGGGGGTGTAGGGGGCGGGGTGTTGTCTTCCGCCACCGGGGCCACCCCTTCCCAGGTCCGGAGACGGGTCCCCGCGGGCGAGCGGCGCCCCGGCCGGTTCCTTGCTCCTGGTGCGCAGCGGGCGTCTCGGAGTTCTCTTCTTGTCTCGTTTTTCAGGTTTTTGTTTTTGTTGTTGTTAATACTGTGTTAAACTGGATGCCGCAAGACTATCTGTGGGTATCTTACGGTTATTTTAAAAAAATGTTTTTATAAAGTTATGTTAGTGCAAACTTTCCTGAAAGGCAGTGAACATAGTTTTATATTGTCCTCGAAATGGACAAAATAGGACTTTCCAATGTATACAAAGCAGCCAATAAAGTATTCTGAGGTTTCCTCTGTGGACCTGTCTCGGTAACCGCGGCGGCTCGGAAGAACTTAGTAGATTGTTTCTGGCTGCAGCGGCAGGAAACTGATTCGGAACAAAGAAACGACAGGAACAGTTTGGTGCCGGAATTGCTAAAGAGAAACTTACCAACTACTTTCGCTAACTAGGTTTCTCAGCGTTGTGTGCGAGTGGAGACTTTCACGCTTGTTTTAGGAATTTTTCCCGCGTTCATTTATGTATTTATGTATTTTACTAGAGAACGTCCGGGAGCCTGAGGCGAAGTGCTGTCTCTGTGGGATCATGTGCGTGAGGGTGCGTGCGGTGAGTGTGCGCGGGGCATCCACGCGTGGGCCCGGCGGCCTCGGAACCTCGGACTCGTGGAGCGCGGACCGCACCGCGGGCTGGCGCGGTCGCTTGGCTTCCGCGGGGACGGAGCTGGAGCGGGACAGCGGTCGGCGTTGTCCGGCGGAAAGAGAAGGAATGGCCGCGCGCCCGCAGCGGGACCGGCGGCGCCAGCGGCCAGCTGCGTCCTGCCGACTCGCCAGGGTGGCCGGTGGCCGGGGACCTGCTGCGCATCCTTCTGCTGCCTCTTGACAACATGCTGACATAACTTAGGAACCGGGCGCCCAGGCGCCAAGCAAGAGGACGGTCCGACCCTCTCCCCTGTCCGAGCGTCTGCCCTGCCGCCCCCAATGCTCCGACTCAGGGCTGGGGCCGTGGCGGGCGATCTTGGGGTTAGCTCACCTCCCCTCCCTCACCCGCCGGGCCGGAGGGGGCACCTGGGCGGCAGACCGCCTCTGCCGCGTGGGCGTAGGGACACGCAGTGACCACGCGAGAGGCCAATTCCAGGCCCGTCTCTCCCTGTAATGACTGCAGGGCTGGGGTCCTGCCGCCTGCGAAGGCGAAGCACTGACTTTTACTGGGCAGGCAGCGGAGGTGCCGCTCCACGGGAAGCAAGGATAATACTGCATTAATTTACATGTCGTAGCCATCATTCTCCCTCGGTTTCCTGGAAAAATGCAAACTCAGGATGAATTTGAAAGAGAAACTAACGCAGTTCTTGAAGTGCAGCTGCTAAGAATGAAGGCCTGGTGATGGGAAGGGGGAGGAGGCCAGATGCGTCCAGTCCCTCCTGGGGTGTGGGCCAGCGAGTCCTGAACCTGTGCTGCTTAAGCTCAGAACCCAGCTCCAGTCACGATTTGCGAGGGGCCAGACCCGTCCGTGGTCTGGAAAGTGCCAGAGAAGGCAGGTGGGGGCCGCTGCACCAAGGGAGCTGGACGAGGGGCCCAGGGGCCCTGAGAGCGACCACCCGCCTTCTGTGTGCCCAGGCACCTGCAGGACCACATCTGCGGCTTTTTAAGGCCCGTCAATACTTTGATCCTCTTCTCCACACCCCAGAGCGCTGGGCAGCCCGGGGCTGGCAGAGGGATCGGCTGCATCAATTTGCTACGGGTCTGCATGACCGGTTCTGACCAAGACACCTCCCCAGGGAGCCTCTCCTCTCAGGACCCCACGGAGCAGCTCGACCATCCTTTGTCTGACTCAGGGCTTGGCACCCAGACCACTGGAGGGTGAGCGAGGCTCTGTGGAGGCCCAGAGCCCACCAGCTGGGTGCCCTTGCTGGGAAAGGCTGAAGCAAACTTATCAAGACCAAGACTTTCCCATTGTTTTAGACCAGGCTCCCGCCCAGGGCAGAGCACTGTGGACTTCTACTGCCTGTCCACCGTCTCATGGACAACTCGGGCCCCTGAATGCCCTGGGCCAGGTCCTGGGGCCAGGGGACACTGCCGGCCATCTCCTCAGCCACTGTGTCTCCAAGGCCTTGAGGCTGCCCAGCTGGCCGGAGCCAACGCGGGAGGACTCACCCATCAGGACCCTGCACGGAGGGGTCCGAGCTCCAGAGTCCGGCTTCCCCCCCAGCCCCGCTGGTTCCCAGTCACCTGCCTCATGCCCGGCTGCTGGATTTGGAGACAGCAGCCCTGCCCTTGGGAGACCACCTGGACAGGGGGACAGGAGAGCAGTTCAGGGCAGAGCACGCCTCTCTGGAGGTGCAGGGGCCACCTGATCTGGGGACAAGGAGTGGGCCAAGTTATGCAAAGGTGTGGACTGCGGTGACCCCGGTAGTGCCAGAGTGGGGAAGATGGGACCAGGGAGGACGCTAAACAGTGACCCACCCAGCATGCCTGGGTCTCAGGGTCTCAGGAAGACTGCCCTGAGGCTCCCACGTCAGGGTCGCCTCTGGTTCCTGGGTGGGGACCAGGGTCCCTTCCTGGCATCCAGTCAGCTCTATGGTCCCTGCTGGCCCCCGAGCCAACCTGGCCTACTCTGTGCCAGGCGTGGACCCCAGGCCGCAGGTCTTGCGCCTGTGGACCACTCAGAGGGTTGGGCCAGGTCAGTTCTGCTTCAGCACTTCTGGGGGAGGGACTCCCGCAATCTGACCATAGGTCTTGAACGATCATAAAGAAGCAGTGCCGGGAGGGTAGAGGCCCTCTCATGGGACTCCTAAAAGTAAACACTGGGTACTTCTTAAGCTGGGTTGTGGGGCTGTGGTATCTACTGTCCTTGCCAGGACGTGTGATTTTATTTTTTATTTTTATAAATGTATGTATTTATTTATTTATTATTTTTGGCTGCATTGGGTCCTCGTTGCTGCGCGTGGCTGTCTCTAGTTGTGGCGAGCAGGGGCTACTCTTCGTTGCAGTGCGCAGGCTTCTCATTGCGGTGGCTTCTCTTGTTGTGGAGCACGGGCTCTAGGCGCGCAGGCTTCAGTAGTTGTGGCTCGCGGGCTCAGTAGCTGTGGCTTGCGGGCTCTAGAGCACAGGCTCTGTAGTTGTGGCGCACGGGCTTGGTTGCTCCGCGGCATGTGGGATCTTCCCGGACCAGGGCTCGAACCCGTGTCCCCTGCATTGGCAGGCGGATTCTTAACCACTGCGCCACCAGGGAAGCCCAGACGTGTGATTTTACATTTGCTTTTGTGCGTTTAAAACATTTCATAACAAGAAAACACTACTTAGGCAGTACTTCCTCCCAACAGACTGTAAAGACCTTGCCATGATTGGCATGTTAAGAAAAATGCCATTTCTGCATCGCCAGAGATGCCATGCTTCATGGACACAGCCAGGGGCAGGCAAAGGGCAGGGTTCTCTGCTGGCCTCGCTGGTCCCAAATCTGTGCACGCCCTCAGGAAGTATTTCTGAATCACTGTACTTCACCGTGTCCCTGGTGTGATAACGCATAACGCTATCCAGATGGCCTAAAGCTCTGGTACTTTCATTTGACTTTTAAAAAAGTGTTGCCTCATTAGCTAAACATACACAGTTCTTGCTATTTCTGATATTCCATACATTACGCTGTGTTTCCATTGATTAGACCATTAAGAAAAATACCCATATAGCAAATTAACCAACATGGCCATGATGATAAGATGCTAAATTTCAGAGGCAGTAAAATGTGGGCAGGAAATGTCTCAGCATGTTAAGAAGCACGTGTTTTTAAAAACCACGCCAAACAGCTGCATTGTCCTGTGCGCAGCCAAGGGGTGTTACCGTTCTTCCAGGTTGACTTTGAAAATCTGCAGAACGAGGAACCATGTGCTCACCCCTACCCTCGGCGAGCCCGTTTCCACAACTTGGCGTGGTGAGCGCTGCGCTCAGAGGCCCAGAGGCAGCGCCCCTGGACCCTGCAGGAGGCTGGGGAGGCCTCAGGGGCCAGAGAGGATTGCGTTCCTACCCGTGTAAGCAATTGTTTGGGTTTTCTGTTAAATGGAACTGAAACAAAGCACAGTGGTACCCATCTCTTACCTCTTTCTCCTGTCTTACTGGGCCGGCTAGAGCCTGCAGTGTGAGTGTGGCTAGAAGTTTCCAGAAGGGGCATTTTGTCTTATTCTTGCTTTTTAAAGGAAATACTTTTAACATTTCACCATAAGCATGATATGTGCAGGGGGGGTTTCAAAATACCTTTTCCAGGTGACCTACATTTCCTTCTGCAACTAGTTAATAGGACGTTTTATCATCAGTGAGTGTTGTACTTTATCAAATGCTTTTGCTGCGTATATTGAGATGATCAGTTGATTCCCCCATTCAATCTGTTAATGTGGTAAATTATAGTGGAAAGTTCGATTTCTCCATATTCTTTCCAACACTTGCTATTATCTGGTATTTTGATTCCAGCCAGCCTAGTGGGTGTGAAGTCTCAGGCTTTAATCTGTGTTTCCCCGATGGCTAGAGATACTGACTGTCTTCTCATGTGCTCATTGGCTATTTATGTATCTTCTTCAGAGAAACATCTATTTAAGTCCTTTGCCCATTTTTTAGCTGGGTTGTCTTTTGTGTTGAGTTGTAGGAGTTCTTTATACATTCAGGATATTAAATCCTCATCAGATACAGGATTTGCAAATATTTTCTTCCATTATGTGGGTTGTCTTTCCACTTTCTTGATTGTGTCATTTGAAGCACAAACTATTTTAATTTTGATGAAATACAATTTATCTATTTTCAATTTTGTCGCTCATGCTTTTGGTGTCATACCTAAGAACCCTTTGCCAAATTCAAGATCATTAAGATTCACTCTGTGCTTTTTTCCGAAGTGTTTTATAGTTTCGTCTCGTACATTTAGGTCTTTGATGCATTTTGAGATAATTTTTGAATATTTTGTGAGGTAAGGGTCCAACTTGATTCTTCCCCGCGTGGTTATCCAGTTATCCCACACCATTTGTTGAAAAGACTACTCTCTCCCCATTGGATGGTCTTCGTGTGCTGTCAAATATCACTCGACCATAGGGGTATGGGTTTATTTCTGGGCCCTCAGTTCTATTCCATTGGTCAATATATCTATCCTCCTGCCAGTACCACAGTGTCTTGACTACTGTTGCTTTGTAGTAAGTTTTGAAACCTTCTTTTGTTCTTCTTTCAAGAATGTTTTGGCTCTTCTGGGTTCCTTGCAGTTCCATATTAGAATTAGGTTGTCAGTTTCCACAAAGACGTCCACTGGGATTCTGACAGAGATTTTGCATCGAATCTGTAGATTAGGGACTGTTTCGGGAAATATTGACATTTTAACAATGTTAAGTCTTCCAGTCACGAGCGTGAGATGTTTTTCCAATTATTTAGATCCTCTTTAATTTCTTTGAACAATGTTCTGTAGCTTTCAGGGTATAAGTTTTGCATTTTTTTGGTTAAATTTATTCCTAAGCATTTTATTCTTTTTGATACTATTGCAGTTGGAATTGTTTTCTTAAGTGTATTTTTGGATTGTTCATTGCAAGGGTATAGAGAGATAACTGATTTTGTACACTGATCTTCTATCCTGCCACCCTGCTGAGTTCTTTTATCCGTTCTCATCATTTTTCAGTGAGCTCCTTAGGATTGTCTACATACAACATCATGTCATCTGTGAACAGAACTAGTTTTACTTCTTCCTTTACAATCTGGATGCTCTTCCTTTCTTTCTTTCTTTCCTTTCTTTCATTCTTTTCTTTTTCTTTTTTGCCTAATTGCTCTGGCCAGAACCTCCAGTACAATGTTGGATAGAAGTGACCAGACAGGTATCCTTGCCTTGTTCCTGAAAGCATCCAGTCTTTCACCATTGAGTATGATGTGAGCTGTGGGGTTACCGTAGATGCCATTATCAGATTAAAGAAGTTCCCTTTTATCCTTAGTTGGATTTTGTCAAATGACTTTTCTGCATCAATTGAGATGATCGTGTGGTTTTTGTTTTTGCGGTACGCGGGCCTCTCACTGCCGTGGCCTCTCCCGCCGCGGAGCACAGGCTCCGGACGCGTAGGCTCAGCGGCCACGGCTAACGGACGCAGCCGCTCCGCGGCACGTGGGATCCTCCCGGACCGGGGCACGAACCCGTGCCCCCCGCATCGGCAGGCAGACCCCCAACCACTGTGCCACCAGGGAAGCCCTGTTTTTTATTCCATTGATATGATGTATTACACTAAATGTTTTTCTGATGTTAAACCAACCTAGCATTCCTGGGATAAATCCCACTTAGTCATGGTGTATAATTCTTTTCTTTTTTTAATATTTATTTATTTATTTGGTTGCACCGGGTCTTAGTTGCAGCAGGTGGGCTCCTCTTAGTTGCGGCTCACAGGCTCCTTAGTTTCGGCAAGTGGGCTCCTTAGTTGTGGCATGTGAACTCTTAGTTGCGGCATGTGGGATCTAGTTCCCTGACCAGGGATCGAACCTGGGCTCCTGCATTGGGAGCATGGAGTCTTAACCACTGCACCACCAGGGAAGTCCCATGGTGTATAATTCTTTTTATATGTTGCTGGATTTGGTTTGTTAAAGTTTGTTGAGGATTTTTGCATCATAGTCACAAGAGATATTGGACTATGCCCTCCTTGTGATGTCTTTGGTTCTGGTAACATACTAATCCTGGACTATAAAAGGAGTTGGAAAGTGTTCCCTCCTCTTCTGTTTTTAGGAAGTTTTTGAAAATTTTGTATTAATTCTTCTTTAACTATTTGGTAGAACTCGTGAACCTATCTGGTCCTAAACTTTTCTTTAGGGGTAGTTTTGTGTGTGTGTGTATGTGCGTGTGTGTGTGTGTGTTTTAACTAATTTAATGTTTTCAGCTGTTATAGGTCTATTCAGATTGTCTGTTTCTTCTCGAGTCAGTTTTATGACTCTGTGTCTTTCTAGAAATGTGCCCATTTCATCTAAGTTATCTAATTTGTTGGGATACAATTGTTTCATAATATTGCTTCATAGTCTTTTTTATATCTGTATGGTACGTGGTGATGCCTCCACTTTCATTCTGATTACTGGATGTAGGATTCTTGACAATTTTTTTTTTTTGGCTGCGCCTCAAGGCACGTGGGACCTTAGTTCCCCCACCAGGGGTGACCCATGCTCCCTGCATTGGAAGTGTGGAGTCTTAACCACAGAACTGCCAGGGAAGTCCCCTTGACAGTTTTTTAATAGCATAAGAGCACTTTGAATATGTTATCTCACTTCTTTCTGGCGTTTGTTATTTCTGATGAGAAGTCAGCTGCTACTTTTATTGTCTCTGGACTCCCTTTGCATTTATCCTACTTGGAATTCATTGAGATTCCTGGATGTATAGGTTATTTGTTTTTCAATAAATTTGGGAAGCTTTCAGCCATTATTTCTTCAAGTTTTTTTGCTCTTTTCTCTGTCTTCTCCCCCTGGTACTCCCATCACATGCATGTTGGTGTTCTTAATGGTATCTCAAGTTTCACTGAGGCTCTCTTCATTATTTTTTCTCGATGTTTTTTGGCTTACATAATCTCAATCAATCTTCAAGCTCATTATTCTTTCTTCTGCTAGTTCAGCTCTACTGTTGGGTTCCTCTAGTGAGTTTTTAGAATTTTTCAGTGTTTGTACTTTTCAACTCCAGAATTTCCATTTTGTTCTCTTTAAAAAAATAATTTCTATCTCTTTATCGATAGTCTCTATTAGATGAGACATTGTCATCGACCCTTCTTTTCATTCTTTAATCATAGTTTCCTTTAGTCCTGTGAACATGTTTATAACATGCTTATAATGGCTACCTTGGAGTCTTTTCTGGTAGATCTGACATCCTGTAATGCTCACAGGCAGTCTCTGTTGCTTTGCTTTTGCAGATATAAGGGTTATACATTCCTGTTTCTTTGCATGCCTCATAATTTTTTGTTGGAGATTGGACATTATAGATAGTATGTTGTAGCAACTCTGGGTACTGGTCCCTCTCCTCTGGGGCTTATTATTATTTGCTTGTGCATTGTTTTTGTGACCGGCTGGGTTATTTCCGTGAAGAGTATCTGCTGCCCCACGCCCACACCGAGTGTTAAGCCTCTGATGCCCTGAGGGAGATGCGCCTCTGGGTACATGCACAGTCACCTGGGACCACACCCAGCTGTTAAACTCCAGTAATTGCCTGATGATTGCTCTACAGTTTTCAACGAGCCCGTGGGCATAAATTCCTCGACAAAGTAATCCAGTCAAGGTCTCTGACACGGTCTTTTCCAAGTCGGGCCTTTCCTGTTTGTTTCCACCCCAGTTTTCTTATCACTTGCTTCCCTCCTGTGAACCAGCTTCCAACTTAGCCTGTACTCGACACTCCTCCTGAGTGCCCCCCACCACCTCACTGTTCCTGAGAACTTGGGCTTCAACTTCTCCACAGTCTGTTGCAAACAGAGTCAGCTCCTTTGGGAAGAAATTAGGAGAGATCTGTTTTCCCGACTTGCTCATCACCCCCCCCATCCCCCCAATCTCTGAGCCATGGCTCTGGAACTGGGGTGACGACAAGGGCAGACTTCTCTCTGTGTGACGCCCCTGCTCCAGGAGCTCCACGGGAGGGGCACTAGCCTGGTGTCCTCTCAGCCGCCTCTCCTGGTGAGAACCACTGCCCCACAGCCAGGGAAGGTGCCCAGGGCCTCAGCACCACTCAGTGGTGCCAAGGTAGAGCCTCCACTCCAAGAGCTGGGCTGGGCAGGAGGGAGGCCCTGCTCTCAACCAGCCTCACCCACACTTGCCTCAGCAGCAGGCACTGGGCAGGTACGAACACCTAGGCCTGCAGCTCAGGGAAGGAAGCCCTTCCACGCGGAGCCGGGGGACAGGAAGTCTTCTGTTCTCAACTGCAGCCTCTGGCGCAGGGTCCCTGCGTCCCCGAGCTGAGTGGGGAGGAGGGAGTGGTCTTGGGTCAGATACCCCACTCTCCTTTCTTACCAAATTTTCATAGATTTTCTTGGATGGATGCTTCTCTATTTGCTGCTTGCCTGCAGGACCATTCCCAGAGGTTGTAGGTATTGTTGTCTTTTTGTTTTTGCTGTTATAGTTCTCACCAGTTTCACTGGGAATGGGTTGTGGAGCGCCTCACACTGCCTTCATGTAAGTTACCCCGCAGGTAGTCTTGGTTTGGTTTTTTCAGTTTATTTGAACCTGGATCTCACTAAGGTCCACACACTGCCGTTGATTGCTGTGTGTCTTAGGGATTTGGTGTCTGGGTCTTGCTCCCTGCGTCCTGGGTGTGGTTCACGTGTTCTGTGTCTGGAAGCTTGACCAGGGCCCCGGTGCCTCTGTGCCCGCCTCACATCTCTCAGGCTACCTGAGAAATGAGCAACAACTCCTCCCGAGATGCCTGGGCCTGCCGGCAGCATCTCCCACCGGCCGCTCCGAGGCTCCCCGCCCTGCGGCTTCTCTGACCACACTGACCCTTCACACCGCAGACTTGGAAGCGTGAGGGAGTGAGTTCATGCCCGTGGGGACGCCGGTGGACAAATCCTCTGCTCTCGGGTCTCCAGTGGGACGGAGCCTCAATTGCCCACAGTGGGGACCACTCCAATAACGCCCCCCTAGGGTGGGCTTTCCCTCTTCCCTTGTTTCACGCTCCCAGCCCCCCACTCCTGTCCCTTAGGATCATCTCTCAAAATAAACCACCTCCATGCAACCCCTTACCTCAGGCTCTGCCTTGATGTTTTGGCAAGACTATGTAATAGGTTGTGTGGTGAACGTCTATCAGGAAACAGCCAGTGTCTGGTTCACCCTTTTTGTCATGTCTGCAGACGCTGACATCAACACCTCGTTACCCAGAGGTGTAGTTCTTTCAGGAAAGGTAGGAGAAGTCCTTGACTTCCCCTTGATTTACCAGTTTTCAGAAGATGTCAATTACTGACATCCTCCCAACGTAGTCAATGAGGTTTTATTTTTAAAGAATGCTATGAGCTCATGGATTTAAGTGTATTTCATGCACTTCCTTCAATTGTAGTTCTTGTTCTCGGAGCCACTCAAGCGGTCCTGTTCTTGGCCAGCAGGACCTTCTTGAGGTGGCTCGTGACTCCCAGCTTGGCATTCCTCAGTAACTTCCTTGATTTCAAAAAACTAGTCCAGGCTTTCAGTAAAGTTATTGATTTAATAAATATGGTATGTACATTATGGGTTTATAGCAATACTTCTAATTCAAATTCAGGACTATGGGGTTTTAATTAACTTCAGTGATCCTAAACCTGTATCTTCTTTTTCCCAAGCCAAAAATTTTCAGTTCTCAACACTACTCAGATCATTTGGTACTTGGGACATTTGAGCTGTTCTCAGTAATTGGCTATTAAAAATTTCACTGAATAGTGAAATACCGTTAGGGTATTTTGAATTTTTGCCAATGTGAGTTCAGGATATATCCCCAGAAGTAGGACTGCTAGGTCAAAGGGTAACTGCAGAAGTGATCTTGTTAGGCATTGGTAAACTCCACTTCGTAGGTGGCTGCAGCGTTCAGCACCCCACTTATAACGTGTGAGAGCGTAAGCTGCGTGTCCCCCACCCCCTGCAACAGGCTGTGCCGTCAAACCTTTGGGCTTTTGTCAACTGCACGTGTAAGAAAGGGTCTGTGCATTTTTTTTTTTTTTTTTTTTTTTTGCGGTACGCGGGCCTCTCACTGTTGTGGCCTCTCCTGTTGCGGAGCACAGGCTCCGGACGCGCAGGCTCAGCGGCCATGGCTCACGGGCCCAGCCGCTCCGCGGCATGTGGGATCTTCCCGGACCGGGACACGAACCTGTGTCCCCTGCATCGGCAGACGGACTCTCAACCACTGCGCCACCAGGGAAGCCGGGTCTGTGTATATTTATTTCTACTTCTCTGGCTATAAGTGAAATGAGGGGTCTGTTTCTGTTACTCAGATGTTCTGCTTTGGCTAAGGTTGTGTCAAGGCAACACAGAAAAGGCATTTGCAGAAAAGTGAACTGGGGGTGAAAACTCATACCTAATAATTTTTTATTTTTATAAATTTATTTTATTTACTTATTTTTGGCTGCATTGGGTCTTCATTGTTGTGCGTGGGTTTCCTCTAGTTGCAGCGAGTGGGGGCTACTGTGTGTTGCGGTGCGCGGGCTTCTCATTGCGGTGGCTTCTCTTGTTGCGGAGCACGGGCTCTAGGCATGTGGGCTTCAGTAGTTGTGGCACACGGGCTCAGTAGCTGTGGCTCCCGGGCTCTAGAGCGCAGGCTCAGTAGTTGTGGCGCATGGGCTTAGCTGCACCGTGGCATGTGGGATCTTCCCAGGCCAGGGCTTGAACCCGTGTCTCCTGCATTGGCAGGCAGATTCTTAACCACTGTGCCACCAGGGAAGCCCATTTTTTGATTTTAAATTTTATTTTATTTTTTGGCTGTGTCGGGTCTTAGCTGCGGCATTTGGGGTCTTCACTGAGGCACGTGGGACCTTTCCGTTGAGGTGCAGAGGCTCTTCGTTGTGATGCGCAGGCTTTTCTCTGGTTGTAGTGTGGGGGTTGTTTTTCCTCTCTACTTAAGGCACATGGGCTCCAGGGCGTGTGGGCTCCGTGGTTTGTGGTGCACAAGCTCAGTAGTTGTGGCATGTGGGCTTAGTTGCCCCGCAGCATGTGGGATCCTAGTTCCCCGACCAGGGATTGAACCCACATCCCCTGCATTGGAAGGCGGATTCTTTACCACTGGACCACTAGGGAAGTCCCTCTTTTTTTCCTAATAATTTATTTTAAAGTTAAAGTGGTCCTAGATCATAGCTCCCCAGTCACATGACAGAAGCAAATACTAATTTTTTCAGGAAGAACCCAGACATGTTATAGAAACTCCAGAGGTAAAATTCCAAGAAATACAAACTCACAGCCAAAAATCACAGAATTCATCAGGAAACAAGGCACCATGAGTGAGTCAACAGAAAAAATTGACAGAAAAATCAGACCCACAGAGTCTTCAAACATTGATATTAGCAATCAGAGAACGTACAATAAGTTTAACATGTTAAAAAAGAAAAGAATGAGTTGAAAACGTGATAAACAGAAGTTATAAAGTCCAGCAAATTAGAAAAACAACATAGAACTTAAAGAATTGAAAATTGTAACTATGGAAATTAAACACTGAATGAGTTCAACAGCACATTTGATACAGCTGATCAGAAAATTAGTGAACTGAAAAGTGGATCTTAAGAAATTATCCAGAATGTAGCAAAGACAGATAAGGAACGGGAAATACGGAAGGGCTGTTAGAAGACGGAGGGCGTCTGACGTACATTTGGTTGGGGTTTTAGAAGGAGAAGGGACAGAGATTGGAGTAAAGACAATATTGGAAAGATAAAATCCAGATTCAAAACATTCAACAATGAGCAGTAGGGCGATGAGTACCTTCCCCTGACATCTTAGTGGAACCACAACAGACAAAGAGGAGACAAATAATCTTCCAAAGAACAACTTCGTACTGACACCCACCAGCCCCGACCCGTGTCTGCAGAGCTGTGCGCAGGGCTTGGCGGGGGCGGTCGCAGGCCGGCAACCGCTGCCGCCACCAGACTGGAGCCCAGAGTGGGAGCAGCCGGGCGAGATGGGCCGAGCGGGGCCTCGGGCGGGCACGGCAGCACCGGGCACCGCAGGGGGACAGCTGGCTGGTGCGTCCCCACTCCCCAGGTCCAGCCCGGGGGGCCCTGATGTCATCAAATCGGAGCTAAGCCAGCTGCCGGCCTAGGTCTGCGCTCCGCCCTCCCCGGCCCGGGTCCCTCCCAGCTCCCCAGCCCCACCCGAGGCTTCTGCTCACCTTGCCAAGCGCGGGAGCGAGGACCACAGGCGTCTCCCTTGAAGCCCTGATGAGCTGCGCAAGCCAGTCACCCCCTCTGAGAAGCGGCCGCTGGAAACAAAGTCCTCACCAGTAACTGCTGCTATCTCCCTCCCCCCAAAACAGAACGTCGACCAGAGACCGTTAATGATAACCATTTACTCCACGTGTTTCACAAGGACGTTGGGGGGCGGGGGCTGCTCCCCACACCCCAGTCACCGCACGAGGGGGCCCTTCCCGGAATCCGCGGCTCCCCCACAGCTTCCCACATAGCCACCGGCCTCGTTCAGTCGGTCACAGGCCCGCGACATGGAGGGTGGCACGGGCCAGGGTCCTGGGGCCCCCGTGGCGGGGAGGAAAAGTCCGGCAACACCGCCACAGGGCCGCAGAGGAACCGCCGTTACTGGTGCTTATTTCTCTTCTTGGCCCTTTTAAATCCTCGTGAGGCACCTTGACCAAAACAGATGGTAGATGGTATCCTGAAATGAAAGACACCTTCACGCTAAACTGCTACGCTTTTGCTCACAAACAACCCAATTCATGCTGGCAGTCTCATGGGCTCGCGGGGGTCTGATTCTTGCTCTGGACACTCCCTCTTCCCCCGTGAACCGTGCAGGGTGTCCGCTGGCTCTCACCCGGACTCTCCCCTCCCCGGCTGCAGCAGGCCAGCTGCTCCAAACCTGCTTCCGGTGGGAGACGCTCCCCGCCACTGACTACCTGCCGCCGACCACCTACTGCCAACCACCCACCCCGGAGAATGTGTCCGGGCTCCAGCTCAGGCTCCCTGTGACCCGCCCTCCAGGTGGCACCTGGGACTCACTCTCAGGCCAAATTCTGGGCAACTGTGCGAGGGCAGCTGAAGGACACGAGTTCATCTCCCTGTCGGTTTGAATTTATGGGCGATTTCTTCCATTTCTCCAACATTTACCCCCAAATTAGATTTGAAATCAACTTTATCCCCTACAAAAGCACAGTTAACACTAGAAACACAGCCTCGTAGGTTGTAACTCGAGCAATTACACCCTGGGTCTCTCCATCCCAGCTTAGGCCGTGGTCAAAGGGGCCAGTGCTTTGCAGTCCTGTGCTGCTGGGGCCCCAGGTCGTCCGAGGGCAGCAGGATGGTTGGCTTTCACCTCCCGCTGAAGCCAACGCTCCAACCCAGGGGCGGTTTCTCTCAGCGGGAACTGGGCCGGCCCAGAGTCAAACCCAGAATTCTCCAGGAGAAGCACAGATTCAGAACCTGCTTCAGAAAGGTGCCCGGGTACCGACCTGTGGCTGTAGGCCCGCCTCTCTCCCGCGGGTGCTGGTGGGGGCTCCACGTGTTCAGAGCAGACTTCCATGGCGTCGCCTTCCGACGGCACCCCGTCATCCCCCAGGTCTTCTGCCAACACCTGCTCAGCGGCACCGGGCATGACTGGGCTGGGGAAGACAGGTGGTGAGGACGCTCCCGGGTGTCAGTGCCTGCAGCCCCCGCTTCCCCCAGGACTGAATTCGCAAAGCTATTTTATGACTGTTTTATCAGAGAGTAATTTTCAGGCTACCAGAATGTGGAGAAGTGAATGTTCATATGACGTAAGCCATATTCTATGAATTTAGGGATGATGGTCACACTCCGTCTTTTAAAAATAGTATTTTTATGGTGTCACACGGTAAATGACTACCAACGGTACCAAACGTCTCTCCATTACAATTACTGAGAAATTTACTAAAAGCAACCATACAATACTGAGCGTCTCCTTCTTAACACCAGTGTCTCAATCCAGCATCGTAGGGTTTTTCTCCTTCAAACGATTCCTTGGAAAGGAAGGAGCTACCTTATACTCAAGGCCTTATAAAAATCTCCCATATTGAAGTCAGTTCTCCAGATTATTCTACTGTCAAAAGTAAAGTTCTGTCTGGGGACAACAATTTAGTCTGAAACGACTTCAATCAATGCAACTTTTAGATGGTGATGAAGCTTCACCTGAGGAAATCAGTTAATGAAAAGGCAAAGTAACGTAACACGCACTTACGGGCTACTCCCAGAGGTACTTCCCACAGTGCATTCTGAACAGTCACATGTAACACGTGGCTGTGCCGTCAAGTTTGTAAACACATACTGACGGGAAAAGGGAAAAACCGACGGCCCCACGTGAGGTGAGGGGCTCACGGCCTGGGACAAATTCCCCAAGGCCCACATGAGGCTGGAAGGGAGGTGATGAGCGGTGTGGAGATGAAACGTGAATGTAGAGGGGCGTGGTGGTGTTCGTGCACGCCCGGCAGACCCCAAGATGGTACCCCAGCCACTCCCAGCACAGGCCCGGGGAAGGCAGGCTCTCCCCTTCCCGTCCTCCCTGCAGCCGGCGGGGCCACACACAGAACCACCCCATCTGCTTAACCCCTCTCGGTTAAGGACTCCCGATTTGTCAGGGCTTCTGTAACCTGCAGCTAAATGTAACGTTAGCGGCAGGGATGCTGAACGAGGGCATCTGCACCCTCAAAGTCTATGCACGCAAAGGCTTTCTAGGTTCGGGAGGCGGCTCCGCGGCGCACCGCCACGCACCCTCTGCTTTTCCTTGGTTTATCGAAGCGGAAGTCCGCAGGGTAGAGATGACGCATCACCAGGTGCTCCTTCCGGTCTCTGCTGGTTCTGAACTTCTCTGTGCAGCCCTCCACCAGGCACTGATACTGAAATGGAAACAGCATCACCCCACCCTGACCCCAGGGCTGCCCATCTCACCGCACTCTGACCCCAGGCTCTGGCACCACGAGGCACACGGCTCAGGGACGAGCCCCCGTGATGCCTGCCCTTGGCCTCAGCGGGCGAGCCGTCACCCACCATGTCCTGCCGCTCGGCCAGAATCTGGAAGAGGGAGTCGTGCCACTCCAAGATGTGGGTGTCCAGCAGGTGTCCAGAAGGGAAGGCCCGCTTGCAGAAGGAGCAGACGTTTCTGTGCAGAGTGTGGTAGTGGTGCTCGTAATCCTCCAGGGCGTCGAACACCTGGCAGCAGCCGGCCACCTGACACGTGAACTCGGGTACCCTGGCAGAGGAACGCCTGGTGGGGATGCCATTCCACAGCGGACAGAACGTCGGGCTCCCTGTCACCACTCCCCTTTAAGTGGACTGATAAAGCTTCGGATTTTCTCTTGCAAGCCCAAATCCTACTTTCACAACAATTACATTTTTACAGACAAGCTAGGCGGTGGTGAGGCCAGACACGCAGGCTTCCGTGGTGGTACAGGCAGAGTAGCGGGGCGGGCACCAGGGGCGGGGCGGGCAGAGGGAGGGGCCCGGAGAGGGCAAGAAGGGCCCCTTGCTGGGCCACAGCACTAACCTGGGCCTCTCGGGCGCCCCGCCCACCTGCGTGAGCACATCCTGGAGGTAGAGGTGCCGCTGCACGTCCCCTTCCTGCGGGAGACAGCGTCCTGGGTTCTGACCCGGCTCCACCCCGGGCCCCGCCCCTAGGACCCCGGCCCCACCCAGAGCCTCAGCCCCGCCCACCGGGAGTCTGCCCCCGCCCCACCCAGGCCCGGCCCACCCAGGCCCCGCCCCAAGCATTTCCCCCGCCCCATCCAAGCCCTGCCCCCAGGGCGCCGGCTCCGCCCCCACCCACAACCGCTCTCTCCTTCCTCGGGTCACGCACCTCAAAGAAGTCGTGCTCCCGTGGGAAGCGCACCGGGCGCGGCGCGAAGCGGAAGGGCGCGGTCCTGGCCGCGGGGTCCCGCTCCACGGGTAGAGGCTCGGCCGACCCGGGTGCCCCCGCCAGGCGTGCGTGCAGCGCGGGTGGCAGCTGCATCGCCCTGAGCGCCGGCGGCGCCACGGCCTGTCGGCCACCGTCCGCCAGCCGGCCGGCCGGGGCGGGGCCGGACGTGACGTAGAGCGCCACTTCCGCCGCCGGCGGGGCTGCCCTGCGGGCTTGACGGGCTTGGCGGGCTCGGGCCGGGCGCGCCCCTGCGGTGAGTCCCGGGGCGGCTTCTATGCGGAGCTGGCCTCGCGCGTCCAGCCGATGGTTCGGGTCCCTTTCCCGGCCCCGAGCAGCACAGGCTCCTGGCTGTAGAGGCTCCCTCCCTCCCTCCTCCCTCCCGTCCTCGTTGCGATCACCCTCGGCCCCCCTCCCACACCCCCCCGCCTTGTCTCCCACCTGAAGGGCTACCGCGGCCTCTGGACCATCCTTGTCTCCAGACCAGTCCGCAGACTGGAGCCCGAGTGGTCTTTGGGAAATTCGCGATTTGTTTTGCCGGTCCCGCGGCCCCACGGCAGCTCACCCTCAATCACCGGGGTCTGTGGGCCCGTTGGTGGCGACCAGTAGGGTGAAGCCCAAGGGAGCATTAAAAAGATCAGCTGAGCTGGGGAGGTGCTACCTGCAGGTGAGAGCCACAGATCTTGCAGGAATGGTTCCCCACATCCGCGTGGAACAGCAGGCTCCTTGTAGTATTAATACTTGTGATGTGGAATGTCTGCACTTGTTTCTACCACAGATGTCAAGGTTCACGAAGATAGTTTCTAAATAAGCATTTACTTAAGTGATCCTTCTGAAGAGCCCTGTCCACCCACTTGTGACTGGTGGAGAGATGGCAAATGCAGTGTCCATGCCGCCTAGGTGGCCAAAGTGGTCCTCAGTCCAGCTGTTAGAGAACACCCCGCGGTCCTTGGAAACCTCGTAGAATGTGGGGAAAAGCAGTTGCCCTTGGAATGGAAGAGGCCATCAGTGGGAGAGCTCCGTGCTGTCTTTTCTGTTTGTAGTTCGCAGTGCCTCATTCAGCCGCTCTGTGACTAATTAGAAGGTGATAGTTGAGGATGCTGGCAGTGGTTCAGTTCCAGTTTTCCATTTCTCGGGTAACAGCGGGTGTTTCCAGGTGGTTGGCCACGTGTAGCAATAGCAAAGTTTGTTTCTGCTTTTCTGATAACAGTGCAGGCCCTTAGGTGCTATATTTAATCTCCACAACAGCTTCGTGGGCAGGGTCTAGTACTCGCCCCTTTTCAGAGAAAGCTTACAGAGGACAGGCTCCTTGTCCAGGGCCCTACAGCCTGGAAGCACCAAGTCAGGGCTCAGGCTGCCTGGGATCCCGCAGCCCAGGCCCCGTGCCCATGACTGTGGTCACCGTGAGCGCCTCCTGGTGTAAAATGTGTGCATGCTGGCGAGTTCCACACCAGCTCACACTTAACTGTTCTGCTTTCGTGTTTGGAGACACCCTGCCTCTGGCCGCTATTTAACGTTTACGTAGGTGACTGTGATATTTGTATGTGGGGAACTTGTTTTCCATCACTCAGGATTAGAGTCTCTGGATGTAGAGGTACAAATTAATATCCACGTTGTGGGCGTGTGTGTCGAGCCTTCCCCACCTGCTGTTAACTCATGGCTTGTCTTCACTGGAGCTGTTGACACAGCCGTTCTAACCTTTTTAGGGTCACAGCCTTTGAGAATCTGTTGAAAGACCCTTTCCTCAGAAAAATCACATACAGAAATGACTTTGCCTGTAATTTCCAAGTCTTTTGTTGTTCATGATCCCAAATTATGAACCCTGCGTAGCCGCATTGAAACGTTTATGTGAAGCGTGTAAAGTTTGCTCGTGTTTATTTGTTGAATCTATGCCTAATTGCCCATGTTTGTCTGTCTTACTCTTAATAATAATGGCTAATTGGACCAGTCATCAGTGGGAGAACAGAAGTCCCCCTGCAGGCCACTACTGTCCCTTTGGGGACATCTGCATAGAGGTCCCCTTGCAGGCTACCACTGTCTTCTTGATGGGATCTCATTTATGGTTTTGACCATAAATGAGATCCAGTGGGGAGACCCTAGAACATCTGATGGACAGGGCAGATTGAGCTGAAGGGGAAGCCCACCCAGCTCAAGTACATAGGAGATGTGTAGCAGTCTTAGCAAAGCCCAGCCTGGGCGAGAAAAGGCAGCATCCTGGTTACCAGAGTGCACAGAGAACACACAGCTGGAGGCAGCTGGAGCTGTAGGTGTGGACCTCACAGGGGGAGCCGCGAGGGGCGGTGGCTTAGGCCTGTGCAGAGCTCCCCGTATAGATCGGGGTCCCTGGAGGGCTGGGATCACTGTATCTGCACAGCTGGGACTAGAAAGTGCTGTCCGCCACCTGAGGGGAGCAGCTCCCTGCTGGCCCAGGGCCACGTGTGGTTGGGGTCACCCAGGAGGAATGGGGGCCCGGGCCTTAGGGCCACGTCCACTCTGTGTGCACGTGCCAGCCCCCCTGAGCTGAGGAGTGAGCCTGGAACCTGGCTGGAGCTGCTGGGGCTCAGCACTGATTCCCATGGGAGCTGCCCACTGAGACAGCGCCCAGTGAGAATGACAGACCCCAGCAGCGGGCGAGGAGGGCGAGTCTCCCCAGGAAGGGGCCCCACATGCTGGTCGGAGCAGGCTGTGGTGGTGTCTTCATGGGGAACCTTCAGGCCAGGATGGGCTCTGTGACAATTTGGCTTCTCAAAGACCTGACATTGGCCAATTCAATTGCTTTAAAACTTTTTAACTTATAGCCTCTTGATTTATAAATGGCTCTCCTCTTACCTTTAGGAGAACACAGAGCCAAAATCATGAGTGAATTTCGAATTCACCACGACGTCAATGAGCTGCTCAGCCTGCTGCGAGTGCACGGAGGGGACGGGGCCGAGGTCTACATCGACCTGCTGCAGAAGAATAGGACCCCGTATGTCACAACCACTGTGTCTGCACACAGCGCCAAAGTGAGTGCCTGTCCCCGGTGCTGCACTGGGCACAAAGTTCACCTTCTGACGAGCAGCCACAGCGGTGCCGGTACGCTGGCAGACAACACTGTCAAATGCTTTTCATGGGCCACGTTCTCTGCTCCGCTCTGCTTCCGTTGGTTTCTCCCCATCACCCGTTGCACAGATGAGTAAATGAAGGCTCGGGGAGAGTGTTGGACTGGCAGCCTGACCTGGGAACCCAGACTCCCAGCCACGCCCTCCCTGTGCCCCATAAGGAGGGAGGCCCAGATGGTCCTGATTTCTGTTCACATCGTGACACAGATTCTCCTATGGGTGAAAAAGGAAGCTCCTGGCATTAGCCACAGTGAAATCCCTTCAAAGTGGATTTTTAAAAATTCAAATAATGTAAAATTCAAAGTTATAGGTTTTCAGTAAAAAACAATTTAGCAGTCTATTTTAAAAACACATTATGAGGCTTCATTTATTTTAACAGCTTAATGGTGGCACAAGGATAATTCAGAAAACTTACTGAGCAGAATAGAGAGTTTAGGATACGTAGTTATGTCCAATTTATTTTAAGGGGAGCATTTTAATCAGTGAGAAAACGTAGCCCCTGAACGTGTGTGTAATAATGATTCCAGAGGAAAAAGAGTTAAGTGCATGGAAAGAATGCATATACACTATTAGGAAAAACATAGGTGGTTATGGTCTGACCTAAGGCTTAGGAAGTATAACGTGGAAGAAACCACAGAAGAGAATATGGGTGAGTTTAACAAAGCATCCTGATGAGTTTTCTTCGTTTTAGGTTAGAGACACGTGACTATTCCATCTGCCTAACTTCACTCTTCTTTTGGGTTTAGTTTTTGCAAGGCTTTTTAAAGTTCCTAGTTATCGTCTCTAAATCATTCTGTCTGTGGTTTTGAGGTTAAAATAGCAGAATTTTCTCGTACTCCTGAGGACTTTCTGAAGAAATATGATGAGCTGAAATCTAAGAACACGAGGAACCTTGACCCCCTGGTGTACCTGCTGTCGAAGCTCACAGAGGACAGGGAGGTGGGTGCCGGGCTCGGGGGTGGCTGTGTGAGGAGGAGAGCCTCTCTGCGTCTGCGGGGATGATGGACGGCTGTCCCGCCTGGCGGCCCCCCGTTAACCGCCCCGGCCTCACACCTGTAGCACTGAGGTGCGCGCCCCCGAACGGAAGCAACGTGGTGGAGATGAGCACAGCGCTAGCAGCGGCCTCTGGGGCAGAGGGCCTTTGACCTTCGTTGTCCAGGCCGTGCTCTTGTCTGTGCTAAACTGAGCCTGTGTTACCTGTGATACTGAGGGAAGTGCGTGCCATCTGAGGAGCCCCGGCCCAGGGCATCCAGGGCTGGTTGGCGCTTCCTTTCGCATCACGAGGCCCAGGGTCCGTTCAGCAGGGAAGCATGTGGCCGGGCGCGTGGTGGCCACCGCGCCGGGACAGATAAAGGGGCGTGGTCTCGAGCAGCAAGGGAGGCCGGTCTCGTGGAGAAAAGCCTGAGCCACTGGGAACAGGGTCTGGGATCCCGACCTGCCGTGATCTGGGGGCATGGCGCCTCGTGGCGGGCAGCGTCGGGAGAGCAGGCTGCCGCTCCAGGACGAGCGGGGCCCCTGCTCTCGGCCTCCGCGTGGAGGCTGCAGCTGGGGTCAGTGGGGCGGGGCGGCAGTGCCCGGCGGAGGGCCCGAGCGTGAGGCCCGCGTGACGCCGGGGCCGTGTGCTTCCAGACCCTGCAGTATTTACAGCAGAACGCCAAGGACAGAGCGGAGCTCGTGGCCGGCGCCCCCGCCGCAGCCTCCAGGATCTCTGTGCAGGAGCTGGAGGAGCTGAGGAAGCAGCTGGGCAGCGTGGCCACGGGCCCCACGTGGCAGCAGGTACCGTGTGGCAGAGGCGTCTGGGTGTGGATTCTGGCCCGGCAGGGGCCTGGCTCTGGGACACGAGCTCCGGGCCCTGGGCGGGGGGTTCTGACTCACCGGGGGTCAGCTCGTGCTGCCCGCCCATTCTGTAGGCTTGGCCGGTGCAGGTCCCGGCTCCCCTCATCGACGCCGGGCAATTGGTTTGAGGTGATGCTTTATCTCCCTCACCTGCCGCTCTTCTTGCCTTTGACTTTGTGTCCAGCCCTGGTCTCCTGCCGTCCTTTTGTGTTCCCACGGTCTTGCCTCTGGCTCTCGAGCCACTCAGAGCTGCCTCCTGAGGTCTGAGCTGCAGGCCGGTGTGGGTTGGGCATGTCCTGTGTCCCCACCTCATGTGGTCCTCCCACCACTGCCCCCTCCTCGACGCCCCCTCGCCCCCTGCCAGTGCTCTGAAAGCTGGGCACCCGTGGGGACCACGGCTCCCTGCCCGAGCCAGAGTGGCCATCTCCCTCTGTCCCTCAGCCCCGAGGGGCTCGGGTAGGGGCGCCCCTTATCCGGCCAACTCTCACTGGGCCTTCCTTTCACCTGGCAGCTCGGGCCTAGACCTCGTGCCACCGGGAAAAGCGGTGAGCTGTGCCCGGAGGTCCCGGGAGTGGGCCTGCTCCGTGCGAGAGCGCCAGCTTTACCTGTGGGCCCCGTGCAGTCCAGACCCTGATGAGGGGCTGGGCCCCGTCTGCCTTGTCCCCGGCCCCTTGCACTGCGATGGGCTCAGACACGTGTGTTTCCGTTCACACGTGTGCTCAGGGATCTGCTTTTTCGTACCGCGGATGTGTCGGTTTTAAGTGTTTGTACTGAAGGCGTATCTTTCTTTTCTGTTTCTAAAAACCTCCCCACCAGTCTCTGGAACTCACGAGAAAGATGCTTCGAGACAAGCAGAACAAAAAAAACTTGGGCCAGCGCCTCCCTGTCTTCCCAGCGTGGGTGTATGAGAGGCCCATGCTGCTCGGGGACTTCCTGACGGGCTCAGGCGCGAGCATGGACGCGGCTGTGCCCATCGGTAGGTGACGCACCGACTTCTGACCGCAGGGGCCTCGCCGCGGCAGGGAGGGCTGAGCCCTGTGGAGACGGCGGGCCGGTGTTGTGCCATCACCCGGGCCCTCTGCTGCCCTTGGCCACGCGGCAAGGAGCAGTGCCCGCCGGACACCGTCCTTCATGTTCCCACCCCCGGTCAGCAGTGGGTGGTGGTGTGCCAATGTCTGGGCTGGCTCTTGCCCGGCTTTCAGGAGCGCCTGCGTCCCGGGGCTCGGGCAGCCCTGGGACGGCAGGATCACCGGGTCGGCCTTCCCAACAGTGAGTCATGCCGCTGTAGATTCTGCTACACGGGTGACACGGCCTTGGCCACACCGGCCTATGTGTGTCGCATTCAGATGGACTGTGGGGCATCTGGGGACGTGGGTTTGACCACCGTCTTGCCTTCTGGCTCCCGGGGCACACGGGAAGCAGGGGCAGCAGGGAACACTCGGTGCTCACAGAGAGGCACCCGCAGAGCCCGCCTGGGGAGGGGAGTGTGGCCGCGCCCGCTCTGTGGCCATCAGAGGAGCTTGGGCCCCGGGGCCACGTCCAAGGGCGAGAAGCAGGGCAGGCGGGGGCCCCGGTGCTGCAGGCCTGGGGCCTGGCATTCCCAGGGTCTGGCTGGGCAGGCAGATGAGACGCCTTGGGCTCCGCTGCACATGCGGCAGAATCTGGAGGACTTTGGAGTCTGTTCCCCGCGGTCGTGGCGTCTCCGTGTTGCGCGTGCAGGCTTGGACCAGTTAGAAGCCACGGAGGCTCCAGGCCCGCATGAGGCGCCTTCGGGAGAGGCTCGGCCAGAGCGGAGGCGGCCAGGCGCTGGCTCTCCAGGGCAGGACGCGCTTACGGTTTGGACGTGCAAGGTTTCCCGTGTAGGTTTCCTGTGTGGCTGCTCGCACACAGCAGCCACGGCGGGCGGGCCTCGCATGGGGGTGGCTCCGAGGCTGCCTTGAGTGACACCATTCCCGGGGAGAACTCTGTACGGATGGGCAGCCTGGCCCATGTCCCTTCTGCAGCCGCACCCCGTGGGCTCCGGAGGCGGGATTGACGCCCATCCCACAGGCCTCTTGTCACCCTACTGCCCTCTGTCACCCCCTGGCCCAGTGCCTCAGGCCCTGATGCAGCCTCCACGGCCCCCTGGCCCCGTCTATGCTCAGGTGCCTTGGCCTCCCCCTGGCAGAGCCTCACCCAGGAGGGACCTGCCTCCTCAGGTGATGTGCAGCGGCCCTGTGGGACACCCCCACCACCCGTGCGGTGTCCCCCCCACCAGCCGTCCCTAGTCGTCTTGCCGTCTGAGTCCCTGTTGAGGCAGGTCCCCCTCAACCCACTTGCCCGCCACCCACCCACAGCCGGGCTGACCCTCCTCGCGCCGGCCTGCAGCTCCGTGTGCGTGGCGCCTCCCGCCCTCACGGGTCCTGCCCTGACCCAGGGCCTCGTCCCCAAGGTCACGAGCGCGGGCGTCTTCTAACCGCGCGTGCAGCTCCCGTGCACCAGCCTCTGATGGGGCCCCGAGCCTCGGGCTCAGGTCTTGCGGACGCAGTCGCTTTTCTGGACGTTTGGGCAGCACAGGTGCTGTCCTGCGCCACAGACCCCCGGCCCCCAGGGACCCCTCCCCCCACCTCGTCTCGCATCCTCAGGCCGTGCTCCTGGCTCTCGCCAAATGTCCCCTTCCCGGGTGACCACATCAGTTTGAAAGAATCCGGCGTCCCCAGTGTGACCCCAGCTCTGTCCCTGGCGCCGCTCTCCTGAAGTCCGGGACAATCTGTGTGTTGAGCGTGTCTACAACGGGCTCCAACCTTCCCCAGCGTCTCTTGCTCGCTGTGTGGTGTTTGCGTCCCTCCCGCTGCGCCAGCCTGGCCCCAGCCCCACCTCCACCTGCCCTTTCAGCCCGAGGGCATTTGTCCATTCCCAACAGCTGGGGTCTCAGCACGTCCCACAGAACTTTCTGTCTCGTCCAGTGCATATACCGGCCACATGCAGCTGGTGGGCATTGGATGGCTGGCGTGGCTGAGAATTGAATTTTTGGTTTTCTTTAACTTGACCTTGGTGGCTAGTGGCCCTACACGAGGGTACAGACCTGAGCCCTGCCCTGCCCGGCCCCAGTGCTCGTCTCCGTGGTCCCAGAGCCGGCTTCGCGTGTCCGGCCTGTGCCCTGCACCCCAGTGAGTTGCGGAGACCCTGGCGGCTTGTGCGGCCTCCCATCCCAGCCCCTGCACTGTGTCCCTCAGAGCTAGGCCTCAAGCTGGCCGTGCCTCCCGAAGGTCCTGTACATAGTCTCTTGGTCCGGCTCACAATAACGCAGCCTGCGACACTCTGCTCTACCCGCTGGCGGGGAGAGGGGTTGGGGCCTGGGTGGCGTCTGGCCCCGGGGCCTGCAGCCCGAGAGCCTCAGCCGGGCCTTGGCCAGGGAGATGCCAAGGTTGGCGGTAAGCAGTGCAGAGGTCAGCAGCCCTGCACTTGGGGGTCAGGCAGCCGGACCTGCCTCCCTCAGGGGTCCTGAGGTCGTAGTCGGACCTGCCAGAGCCGTGGAGGAAAACCACCTGAAGTTCAGGGGCGGCTCTGAGTCCAGAGTGATCCGTGTGCCTGGACAGGGGGCCACTGGCTCAGACCCATCCTGCTTCCACCGGCAGGTGTGCACCCGCGGATGTGCAAGGCCAGCGGGGCTTCTGTAAGCGTGGGCGTGTGGTGCGCCCCATCCCAAGCTTCCAGGCCCCGGTTCTGGGTGCCCTGGGGCTGACACAGGCGCCCAGAGGGCGCCAGCGGTCTCTTGGACGCCTCTTTCCCGGTTCTGCCTCTGGCCTAGCAGTGTCGGGAGGGTGCCGAGGGCCATCTGGGCTGAGAACCAAGAAGTGGGGAGCCGCTGGGGCTGTGAGGCATTTGGGGGGCAGCCCTGGTCCGTGGCCTGTGACTGTCCTGAGCCCATCGGGGTCAAAGGGAACCATCTCTCACTGTGAGAGAGAAATCTTCAGCGTTTTAGAGCTTCAGAGGAAACCTTTTTCTCCCTGAGTGATGCAGGCTCACCCGGCTGTAGTGAGTGTCACGAGCGCGACACGTGTCAGAAGCTCTGTCGTTCCCGACTTCATCCTTTTGAGTGCACGCGGGTTATTTCCGTGTGGAGGGTTTTACTTGCTTTAAGGCTCCAATAGGCCCGTCCGGGCTGTGTAATCTCAGCCTGTGGTGCCCCGACGGGATCAGCTAAGCCGAGGGATCACCTTGGCTTTCAGGTCCACCAGCGCTGGAGGGAGTCACCCAGGGGCGGCGGAGGGGGGTCTGGGGGAGGCGAGGCCAGCTGGCGTCTGTGCCCACAGGCACACTGCCCCTGGCCGCCCAGGAGGCAGCCGTCGTGGAGGACCTGCTGTACGTGCTGGTGGGTGTGGACGGCAGGTACGTCACCGCCCAGCCCCTCACGGGGAGGCAGAGCCGCACCTTCCTCGTGGACCCCAGCCTGGACCTGTCCATCCGGGAGCTGGTGAGCAGGGTCCTCCCGGCAGCCTCCAGCTACTCCACCGTGACCAGGTAGGCACCCAGCAAAGCGCACTCAGCCCCTTGCGGGGACAGTTGCAGCCTCACTCCTGGGCCTGGAAGAGGGAGGGAGGCGTTGCCCACGGTGCCCTCTGGGGTTGGGGAAGAGGCTCCGACCATCCCTTCTGAGACACAGCTCTCACCCGCCCGGTGCTCTGGGCTGCTTTCCTTGCAGGTTCGTCGAGGAAAAGTCCTCCTTCGAGTACGGGCAGGTGAACCACGCCTTGGCGGCCGCCATGAGAACACTGGTAAAAGAGTACCTGATCCTGGTCACGCAGCTGGAGCAGCTGCAGAGGCAGGGCCTCCTGTCCCTGCAGAAGCTCTGGTTCCACATCCAGCCGGCCATGCGTACCGTGGACATCCTGGCTTCCCTGGGTGCGCGGGCCTGGCGGGAGGGACACCCTGGGCCAGGGCACTCGTCCTCCGATTCTTACTTTGTGAGGCGAAAGCCGCGCAGCTTTGTGTTTTATTAGTTTGTGGGAGGAAGACTCCGGGAGCTTCCAAAAACCACAGCTTTATAGTTGGAGTTTATCCCAAAAGGAAGGCCTGTCCCCTGAGGAGGGGCTCTAGCCTGTGGTGGCCCAGTGGCCCTCTCAGCACTGAGCGCCGTCCTCTCCCCCGGCAGCCACCTCGGTGGACAAAGGCGAGTGTGTCGGGGGGTCGACCCTGAGCCTCCTGCACGACCGCAGCTTCAGCTACACGGGCGACAGCCAGGCTCAGGAGCTGTGTCTGTACCTCACCACGGCCGCCAGCGTGCCCTACTTCGAGATCCTGGAGAAGTGGATCTACAGGGGCATCATCGACGACCCATACAGGTAGGGGCCGCGGAGGCAGCGGGGTGAGGTGGGGGCCTGCGGGCCCTTCTCAGCTGGCGCCACGCTCAGCGCACAACGTGAAGCGCGTCAGCTCACGGAGGGTTCTATGCTGACGTGTATCTGTTGTACACGTCGGAACATTAAAAAAACGAGCCTGTTGTCTAGACATAATTTACTAACGACCCAGATGACAAAATCTAGCATGAGGGCCTGGCAAGGAAGCCCTTCCACGGTAAGCGTAGGTGGCGTCAGGGTGTCTGGCTCTGCTGGTGACAGGAACATGGGCCCCGATGGGAGTGTCGTCTTGTTGCCTGCGTTCGAGATGAAAGAACACGCGAGGTTCCCATGGGGGGGGCGGGTGGAGTAAAGTGGAGTCAGCGTCCTGTCCAACTCTGCAGACCTCAGTCCCCTCTGCGCCCGGTAATGAGCACCTCGCCCCATGGGCGTCGGTGGGTGTATCTTCACTCGCGGCTGAGAATGAAGGGCGGCGAGGCTGTCCGTGGCCCCCGTGGACTCCCGTTGTTTGCGGCGGCCTGTGTGGCGAGATCTGCCCGTCACCGGCGCCCATGCCTTTCAGCGAGTTCATGGTGGAGGAGCGAGAGCTGCGCAAGGAGAAGATCCAGGAGGACTACAACGACAGGTACTGGGAGCAGCGCTACACCGTGGTGCAGCGGCAGATCCCGTCCTTCCTGCAGAAGATGGCGGGCAAGGTGCTCAGCACAGGTGACCGTGGGGGCGGGGCCTGGCGGGCTGTCTCGTGTCCCCACCTGCCCAGGTTAGGCGCCCGCAGTGCCGGCGGCGCCCGGTGGACTCACTCTGTCCCCCACCCGAGCTGGACTTGCCGTCCTTTTGTGATTCTTAAAGCTCTGTGGCCACTGAAAGGAAGACTGTTTTCTGCTCCCAGCACTTCTGACTGCACGTGTGCGGGTTTCCGCACAACAGCCAGTTCTCCGCTCCCTGTGGACACCAGCTGGGTGTTCCCCCACTTAACTCAGTTCTGGCACTATGTGCCATGGTCAGTGCAGGCCCCACAGGGTCAGGGCTCCGTCCCTCGAGGCTGCCCCCACCAGGCGCCGGTCACAAGTGTCGGGTCCCCAGGCCACTGCACTCCATGCAGTGTGGCCATGAATCGGGTTCCCACCACCCCCTCCTCAGGTTCGATGTTTGCCGTGACAGCTCCCAGACTCAGGAAAACGCTTGACTTAACTAGATCGCTGGTCTGTTACAGAGGATGTTGTAAAGGATGCAGATGAGCAGCCCGATGAGGGGGTCCATGGGGCAGGTGTGGAAGGGTCCCGAGCACGGGAGAGTCTGTCCCCGTGGAGCTGGGGTGTGCCGGGCACCACCCTCCTGGCAGGTGGACACGTTCACCAGCCCAGAAGCTCTCCAAACCCCTTCCCGCAGGGTTTCCCTGCAGGTTCTGGGACAGGGCACGGCTGATCGGCTCGCGGGCTGTTGGGAATTAACTCAGCCTCCAGCCCCTCCCCCCGCCCCAGATGTCAGGACGGGGCTGAGGGTTTCACTCTCCCATCATGTGGTTGGTTCCTCCGACCGCCAGCCCCCATCCTGAAGCTCTGTAGGGATGGCCAGGAGTCACCTTGCGAGTAAAACTCAGGTGTGGGTGAAAGGGGCTTGTGAACCACCAAATCCCAAGGGTTGTAGGAGCTCAGTGCCAGGAACCAAGAACAAAGACCAGAGGTATGTGTCTTATTTCTCAGTATCACAGGCTAGCACAGGAAAAGCAGTAAAGGACACGTGCCCCGCTGGGCTGGCAGGGTTTTTAGTCATCTCCTTGCGGTCAGGAACGTGACTGAGAGACACATGTGGGATGAGTTACCTGGAGACATGCTCCAGCCAGGGCCTCACACTTTGGTTCTGAGATCGGGGCTGGGAGGTGGTGCAGCGTCTGGTTCCCGTGAGGCTCTCTGAGGTTATTCCTGTGCCCTTGATGAGGCAAGTGCAGGTATGAAGTCACAGGAGGTTGCAGCCCTTTGTGGCGACAGCTGTGCTGCTCTGCTCTGGGCGAGGGGGTAGGGACTGTGCTCAGCTGGTTGGTTCTCTTGCCTGCCTCTGGCCGGCACTGGGGCTGCGATGTCTGGGGTTCAGGCCTGTGAGTTATCACGTATACAGCAAGCATGGTAATCTGACGGTTTCCATCCCTTTCCAGGAAAATATCTGAATGTGGTCAGAGAATGTGGCCGTGACGTCACCTGCCCTGTGGCCAAAGAGGTCATCTACACGCTGAAGGAGCGCGCGTACGTGGAGCAGATCGAGAAGGCCTTCAGCTACGCCAGCAAGGTGCTGCTGGACTTCCTCACGGAGGAGAAGGAGCTCGTGGCCCGCCTGAGGTGCGCCCGCCCCCAGGGGCCGACAGAGGGCCGTGTGTGCCCATGTCCCCCCGTCTGCAGTGGCGCAGCTCCCTCCTTGCGGCCGCCAGCCCCCCTCCTTGGCCCCCTGCCCTCCCAGGGACCTGTCTGCAGTCCCCAGTGCCTTTCTGGCAGCATGTCCTGCACAGTGCTGTGACCCCACTGTTCATTTCAGCACATTTGGAGATGACCCCTGCTCCCCCCGTAAATGTATTTCTTGGCGTGGGCACCCGTGGACTCGGGGCACCTGTGGGCGTGGGAACCTCCTCCCAGTCTCCGCCCAGCTCCCCCCATCACCCCTCGTAGGGAGCACTCTGCGGGTCTGGGCCATCCTCGTGTCCACGGCCTCTCACCTCTCCTGCCCGCAGGTCCATCAAGCGCTACTTCCTGATGGACCAGGGCGACTTTTTCGTGCACTTCATGGACCTCACGGAGGAGGAGCTGAAGAAGCCAGTGGACGACATCACGCCCACCCGTCTGGAGGCGCTGCTGGAACTGGCCCTGCGCATGAGCACCGCCAACACCGACCCCTTCAAAGACGACCTCAAGGTGAGCAGGCACCCCCCAGGGACCTTGGAGAGAGAAACAGCAGAAGCCAGCCCTTGAGGAGTGCTTTTCCTGCCTCGGTTGAAATGCTCACAGGGTTTTCCTTGGCTCTGTTAGGGACACGTCTCGGGGTCGTGGTATGTGAGCCTCTCCATGGGCTGCTGAACTGGGGGGTCGGGGTCTCTGGGGGACTCTGCATCCGTTTCTGGCAGGGATGTTGGCTTTAGTCTTCTGTAGCATCTCTGGCCTCGTACACTGATCTGGAAGGGTTCCCTCTTCCGGATTTCTGGAAGAGTTTCGAGAGGGTTGGTATCAGCTCTTCCTGGAGTGTTTGGTAGAATTCACCAGTGAAGCTTTCTTTGTTGTGAAGGTTCGTTGTTTCTTCCATCTCCTCTCCGGTTACAGGTCTGTTCCAATTTTCTGTTTCTTCTTGAGTCAGTTTTGGTAGTTTGTGTGTGCTTAGGAATTTGTGTAGGAATTAGTTCTCATAATCCTGTTTATTTCTGTAAGGTTGACGGTAACGTCCCCACTTCCATTTCTGATTTTAGTAATATGAGTCTCCTCTCTTTTTTTTAGTTAAACATAACTAAAAGCTTATCAAGTTTGCTGATCTTTCAGAGAGCTAACTTGGTTTCATCCGTTTTCTCTGTTGTTTCTCTGTTCTGTGTTTTGTTTATTTCTTCTCTAATCTTCATTATCTTCCTCTTTCTGCTGACTTCGGGTTTAGTTTTCTGTTTTTCTAGTTTCTTAAGTTGTAAAGTTAGGTTGTTGACTTGAGATTGTTCTTTTTTTTTTGCGGTGCGCGGGCCTCCCACTGCTGCGGCCTCTCCCGTTGCAGAGCACAGGCTCCGGACGCGCAGGCTCAGCGGCCACGGCTCACGGGCCCAGCCGCTCCGCAGCATGTGGGATCTTCCCAGACCGGGGCACGAACCCGTGTCCCCTGCCTCGGCAGGCGGACTCTCAACCACTGCGCCACCAGGGAAGCCCTAGATTGTTCTTTTTTAACGTGGGCATCTGCTGCTGTGAGTTTCTCTCTGAGCTCTGCTTTTACTGCATCCCATCAGTTTTGGTTATAGTGTTTTCATTTCCCTTGGTATCAAGATGTTTTTGAATTTCTCTTGTGATTCTTCCTTGACCCATTTGTTTTTAAGAGCATATTTTATTTTCACTATTTGTGAATTTTCTCACTTTATCCTCTTACTGATTTCTAACTTCATCCTGTTGTAATCAGAGGGCGTGGCATGATATCAGTGTTGTTAACCTTACTAAGTCTTGCTTTGTGGCCTCACATGTGGTCTGTCCTGGGGAGTGTTCTGTGTGCACTAGCTGCTTGGGGCCGTGTCCCATGGGGGGCAGTCAGCTCACTGTGCTCACGTCCAGTCTCTGACCTGCCTGGTTGTCTCTGTTGCTGACAGCAGGGTGTCAGGCCTCCCACTGTCATCGTAGACCCTTCTCAGTTCTGGCAGCTCGCTCTTCGTGTGTTTTGGGGTCTCTTGTGAGGTATAGGAGTGTTCTTGTAGGATAAGATCCGGGAAGTCAGATTCTTGGGTCAAAGCACACGGCCAGCGCTCCACTGGACTGACATCTCTGATGCTCAGTCCCCGGGCCTGGGCTGCCCGCTGAGTCGGCCGCGGCCCTGGTGGGAGGGAGCACAGCCATTCAGGGTCCACTTCTGCAGCAGGTGACGTGAGTTCTCATCTGTGGATTCCTGTTCATTCCTTCATCCTTCCTTGTTTGTCTTTCATTGTGGTTCTGTCATTCTCTATCCTCCCAGTTTCTTATCAGTTTACAGGAATTGTCCCACGTCTCTGGCACATAGGTGGCACCGTGTAAGGGTGTGAATGAGGCAGTGTGTGGACCACATTCCCTGCCCAGAACCGCTGTGCCGTCCTCACCATGTGCTCCCTCCGCCTGGCCTGTGCAGGTGGTGGAGAAGGGCTGAGTCTCGCGGGATTCAGGGTTTCTCACTTGCCCTTGTTTCTCCTTGATACCATCAGGGATGCTTTTAAAGTAATTTCTCTGTACCCTTCTTTTTCTGTTTTGACTCAAAGCAGTTTTGTTTTTTAATTAAGGTGTATCAGTAGATGTTTGGTGTTTTAAGCCAGCCTCCCAGACTTAGAATCCATGTCTGGAGGAGATTCCTCGGCCCTGGACTCGCTTTTCCATTTCGTGATGTAGGGGCGGGGTGGGGTTGGGACCTGATGCTTTTTTGTTTCTCTTTCCCCAGATCGACCTGATGCCTCACGACCTCATCACCCAGCTTCTGCGTGTCCTCGCCATCGAGACCAAGCAGGAGAAGGCGATGGTCCACGCTGACCCCACCGAACTCACGCTGAGCGGCCTGGAGGCCTTCTCCTTCGACTACGTGGTGAAGTGGCCCCTGTCTCTGATCATTAACAGGTAAGCATCAGGCTCTCGCGCCTGCTTAGGCCACTGGGGGTTACTGGCTGCTCAGGTCACGCTCCACCCCGTGAGCCTCGCCTTTGACGTCTGGTGCCGGCAACAACCCCCAGGCGTCCGTCGGAATCCGCTTTGTTCCTTCTTCGCAGGAAAGCCCTGACCCGCTATCAGATGCTCTTCAGACACATGTTCTACTGCAAGCACGTGGAACGGCAGCTCTGCAACGTCTGGATCAGCAACAAGACTGCCAAGCAGTACTCCCTGCACTCGGCCAAGTGGTACGTCCTCCGGGGCTCCTGTGCAGCAGGGTGGTTCCTCTCCACACCCCGAAAACGGAGACCCAGGAGCTGGCCTGTGCAGCCTCCACGTCTCTGATGTTCCATGCTACCGTTAGACTGTGGGATGGTGGGGCGTGTCTGAGCCAGAGCCCTTCCTGGACCTCCGGCTCCTCCAGGGTTGGGAGCGCCTGCAGGCCCAGGGGTGCTCAGCACTTCGCGAGTGCTGGGGGCCCGCGGGCGCCCTGTGTATCTGACGCCTTCGCCTGGCGCAGGTTCGCAGGCGCTTTCACCCTGCGGCAGCGGATGCTCAACTTCGTCCAGAACATCCAGTACTACATGATGTTTGAGGTGCTGGAGCCGACCTGGCACGTCCTGGAGAAGAGCCTGAGATCTGTGAGTTTAGCCCGGCTGGTCACGACGCCTGGTCAGAGGTCAGGGAGGCGGAGGTGGGGCACGGACCCAACAGCTCCCCCGATGGCTCCCCCGACGCCGCCAGAGCCGTGTTAGCAGTGGAGGGCAGGGCACGCAGGACCGCGTGGCCCAGGCTCAGGCTGCCAGAAGAGTGTGCAGTTCCTGCGGAGCCTCTGCTCTGGGTCAGCGCCCCATCCAGGCCCATCCCAGGGCCCCTGGGGGCCGTCAGCCAAAAAGTTCATGTCACCAAATTCCAGGAGCAGAAAGTGCAAGCGGGCAGTGTTTCCTCCTTGTTTTCTGTCTTTAAAAACGAAAACCTTGGACCTTTTGGGGCACATTCAGTGTGTCCTTTTAGCGATATTTTGAAGTTTTCCCCCAAAAGACCACAGGATTGTTTAAAACATGGAAACAACACAGAGCGTACAAAGCAGCCCAGTCAGGGCCTCGGTGCGGTCGTCTCAGCAGAGCGGCTCTGACAGTGTCTCCCGCCCAGGCCTCCAACATCGATGACGTGCTGGCACACCACACCAGCTTCCTGGACAGCTGCCTGAAGGACTGCATGCTGACCAACCCCGAACTGCTGCGTGTCTTCTCCAAGCTCATGTCCGTGTGCGTCATGTTCACCAACTGCATGCAGGTGCGCCCCGGGGCTGTGGGCGGCGGGCGCCAGCCCTGCAGACCGCCCCAGCCCCGCGGGGCTGCGCTCCCTCGGGTGGGGCTGCTCGCGGCTGATGCGCATTTCCCCCCGACCCCCAGAGGTTCACGCAGAGCATGAAGCTGGATAGCGAGCTGGGCCACCTGACACTGGAGCACGGCACGATGCGGGGGCCGCCCACGGAGGCCGAGCGGGCCGAGGAGCGTGCCCGCAAGGAGCTTGCCCGCAAGGTGGGTGGGTGGCCAAGCGGGCGTCCCCGAGGCCCTCCTCTGTCCCGCTGGGATTGGACACAGCATTAGGGTCACAGCGCTGCTACAGCCCGCCATTCCTGTCTTCCCTTTGGTTGACAAAAAGGCTCTTAAATGTATGTTCCAAATACAAGCCGCGGAGAATCTCCCTTCCCGACTTCCCACAGTGAGGCTGCGTCGTTCAGGGGGGGTGTGGTAAGCCCGAGCCATGGGGATACCCCGCAGGGGCCTGCGGTCACTGCGATTATTTCTGTCCGTAACCGGAAGGGCAGGTGGTTCGGCGGGTGCAGGTGTGTGTCCTGTAGGGTGGGGTGCGGCGGGGCAGGGTGAGCCCGGGCAGGCACTCCCAGGCCCCCCACTTGCTGAGCGGCGGTCAAGAGAAAACAGTGTCAGCTGGAAGATCTGAGCCACACGCGGAAACCCTGAGGTTCACGTCCTTCCTGGCTCCGTGTGGTGGGGCCGCAGGGCCGGCTGCCTGGAGCGTCTCTAGGTCCTGCCATCTCAGGGGTTTTCACAGTGCCTGACGTTTTACCTTTCTTCACATGAAGAATTGCCGAGACACATTTTTCTATTTAAAAAAGAAGAGAGAAGGGGGTTGAGCTGCTGGCGGGCGGCCGAGTCACTACAGCCCTGTCTTGCAGTGCCTGGCCGAGCACGTGGACGCTCCGCAGCTGGCCTCCAGCTTCGAGGCCACCATCAGTAAGTTCGATAAGAATTTCTCAGCCCACCTGCTCGACCTCCTGGCCCGGCTGAGCATCTACAGCACCAGCGACTGCGAGCATGGCATGGCCAGCGTCATCTCCAGGTGGGTGCACCGGCCCCCGCCGGCGCCCTGCCCCGCCACGCCCTCCCACCTGCGCACGCGCCCTCCCGCCACTCGGCGCAGATGTGACTGAGGCCGCGTGTGTTCAGCCGAGGCTCCCTTGGCCTCCGTGTGCCGCCGCTGGCCGCTTGCTGGAGGAGTGGCCTCTGGGCGTTCACGTGTGCGGGTGTTCGTGTGCATGCTCACCTGCGTGCCCGTGTTGACTGGTATACGTCAGGCCGCCCCATCAGCCCTCTCCCCGTTTCTCTGTGTTCCGAGGGCCAGGCCTGGGTCAGCTGCACTGGCCGCTGTGCCCCAAGCCAGGACCCAGGACACTGGAAGGGCCCTTTGGCCCCAGCCGCGGGCCGTCGCACTGTCTCCAGGTGAGCAGTGAGGAGGCGCTGCCTTCCCGCTGGCGGCTGGTCAGGAGACCCCGGGGAACGCATGGAAGGTCAGGGCCGCGCTCGCCCAGCCTGCCGCGCCTCGAGGGCCACGTTGGTGCCCCCCTGGGGTCCACCTCCCGTGACCCCGGGAGCGGCGAGCGTGCAGGGCTGACGCGAGCAGGAGTCCGCGGAATCTGGGGGGCCGTGGGGAGGACCGTGCAGCGGCGAGGACGGGCGCGCGGGGCCCAAGGGCCGGTCGGTGGGGCCTGCGGACCTGGGGCTGGCGGTTTCCTGCTCCTCAGAGGGGGCGTGGTGGGCCTGCTCCCTTTGGGGGCGGGTTCAGGTGAGGAGGGGGCTGTCCCTGCCCTGGGAAGCCTCCTGTTGGGTAGCCTCTGGCTCAGCCAAACATTGGGCTGCCCTGTTCTGCCCACAGGCATTCCAACGTCCTGGGCTCCGGGGTTCGGAGACCCCCAGTGTCCAGGGGCTGGAGACGTTTGTCTCACTTCACCCGTGTCTTTTTTTTTTTTTGTGGCTGCGTTGGGTCCTCGTTGCTGCGTGCGGGCTTTTTCTAGTTGCGGCGAGCAGGGGCTACTCTTCATTGTGGTGCGCGGGCTTCTCATCGCGGTGGCTTCTCTTGTTGTGGAGCACGGGCTCTAGGCACGCGGGCTTCAGTAGTTGTGGCACACGGGCTTCAGTAGCTGTGGCTCGCGGGCTCTAGACCGCAGGCTCAGTAGTTGTGGTGCACGGGCTCAGTAGTTGTGGCTCGCGGGCTCTAGAGCACAGGCTCAGTAGTTGTGGCACACGGGCTTAGTTGCTCCACAGCATGTGGGATCTTCCCAGGCCAGGGCTCAAACCCATGTCCCCTGCATTGGCAGGCAGATTCTTAACCACTGTGCCACCAGGGAAGCCCTCACCTGTGTCTTTAAGCTCTATTCTCAGTATCGCCTGGGTCCTGTATGTGTGTCCGAGTGCGCGTGTGCTGGAGACTTGAGTGCCTCCCATGCCCTTCACCGTGGGGTGGTAAGGGGATCGCCAGTGTGGCCACGGAGGCATCTGCAGGGACCCTGCCCACTTCCCTTGCAGGCTCGACTTCAACGGCTTCTACACAGAGCGGCTGGAGCGCCTGTCTGCAGAGAGGAGCCAGAAGGCGGCCCCCCCAGTGCCCAACCCGCGGGGGCCCCCAGCTCCAGCGCCCAGGGTCGCTGTCACTGCGCAGTGAGGCCAGCCGCTCCTGCCCCAGCTGAAGCCTCAGGTGGATGAGTTCAGAGGTTTCTCACCACATGTTTCCAGAACGCTTGTGCTGTGTGTGTCCTGTTTAAACATAAAGTTGAATTGTCTGCACTCAGCTCCTCTCGTTTCTTGGGACTCGTGCACTCAGACCAGAGAGGGTCTGCTTGTCTGCGCGCTTTCCTGAAGCGAGCAGAGTCCCTTTAAAGAGTTTTTTGGTTTCAAGTCAGACAAAGTGAGAACACATGGCCTCTGAACAACATCAGGACAGTCACCAAGGTGCCAGGTGGGGGCAAGGTCTGGGCCTGATGTCCACACCTGTCCCTGTGAAGTGGGGCTGGGCTCCCTGGGGTCAGCAGGAACCCCTCACGGCAGGCAGGGCGTTGCTCCAGGCAGCAGGGGGCAGCACAGCCCCTTGTCCCGAGGCTGGAGCAGCTTGTGGGGTGAGTCACCGACACGCCCACTGAGGATGGAAGAGCTGCCTGGGGCGGCGGCTGAGGCTGTGGCCTCTGTCCTGTTAGGCCCAGCCTTGTCCGGCCCCTCCCGATGGGCAGTGGGTGGCACGGCCAGCCCCAGGTGTGGCCTGCGGTGAATACCTTTGTGCTGCTCTGCCCCCCTCCCAGCCACCCTACCCTTTCCCTGCAGAATTCCACGTGGGTCGTTTTCAAAATTCAGTTCGGACCGCCTGCTCCAGGTGTTCCCCGCCCACCCACCCCCACCCCGCTCTGGCAGATGAGGAACGACAGGGTTCCCCTAGGGGCAGGGGTCGGGCAGCTCCCAACCCCGCTGTTGCCCTGTGGAGGGGGCACCCTGAGCTGGGGGCCTGGACTCAAGCCACAAACTGCTTCCTCTTCTAAGCTGCAGTGCGTGCGGGTGCACCCAAAATGCCACAGTCCGGGGTTCTGCAGCACAGGCTCTGAGCAGAGGCGCCCACTGGCCCTCCCACCTGGCCCGAGGCCCAGAAGCCCTGCGTCCCTGTCCTGGGCTCTGGGCTCGGCATTGGGCTTTCCTGAAGGAGACACCTCCGGGTTGCAGGCGTTGACAGCGGGAGGGGAGCGCCCTGTGGGCTTGGGGAGGGGTTCTCTGTGGTGGGGGGGCTCTGCGGGCCCACGTTGGTCCTGTAGGTGGGGTGGGGGAGGGGTTCTCTGTGATAGGGGGGCTCTGCGGCCCACATTGATCCTGTAGGTAGGGTTGGGGAGGGGTTCTCTGTGGCGGGGGGGCTCTGCGGGCCCACGTTGGCCCTGTAGGTGGGGTGGGGGAGGGGTTCTCTGTGGCGGGGGGGCTCTGCGGGCCCACGTTGGTCCTGTAGGTGGGGTGGGGGAGGGGTTCTTTGTGGCGGGGGGGCTCTGCGGGCCCACGTTGGTCCTGTAGGTGGGGGGGAGGGGTTCTCTGGGGTAGGGGGCTCTGCGGGCCCACGTTGGTCCTGTAGGTGGGGGGGAGGGGTTCTCTGGGGTAGGGGACTCTGCGGGCCCACGTTGGTCCTGTAGGTGGGGTGGGGGTGCCGGTGCTGAGCCCCTGCTGCCGAGTTCCCTGTTGAGGTCTGGGCAGCAGAGCGTGTAGTCCCAGCAGCTGGGGTTTTTGCCCAAATAGGGACACGTAGCCTTTGAACTTCTGCTATCAGATAACACGCAATATCAAAAAAGAGAAGTAAAATGGTCAGGAGGATTTGGGGTGGTTCACACGCATCGTTGTGTGAAACACGGTCACGTATGGGCTCAGGGACACAAGCTGCCTGTGCCCCTTGCTCACTGTGGCCCTGGGGGCTTCTGTCACCCACGCCCGAGATACCCCAAAGTGTGTGCAAAGCCCTCCTGCCTTGTTTTCCTTTTTCTGCTGTTCACTTTGGGGGAAATCATGGGCCTTTGAACTTTGACCTCTGGTCTGGACCCACTGAGGGCACCACACCCTTTCACCTGAGACCTTGACACGCTCTGATGTCCTGCCTTCCCAGGGGCACGTTCAGAGTGAGGCTGGGGTGCCACCGGCCAGCTCAGCTGCAAGAAGCCTGGATCCCCAGGTACCAGGCCAGAGTGGAGTGGTCCCAGCCTGCAGGGCAGGGCAGGGCGGGCAGAAACTGGGGGCTGGGGGCAGCAGCGGGCAGGCAGCTGCAGACTTTGGCCCATAGCGACCGCATCCCAGGGCTGTCCACTGGGCCTCCACATCCGCCCTCTCCACAGAGCAGGGTCTGCTCCCTGAGCCAGGTGGCTGCCCGGCACCTGGCCAGCGGCCCCACCTGTGTGCTCCCCTTGCCCAGTCTCCCCAGTGAGGCCTCAGGAGCCTGGGAGCAGGGCTGCTGGAGCTTGCGCACGCCTCACACGCAGCAGGGCCTCCGCTCCCACCCCCACCCCCGGCGGGGCCCCCCCGGGCAGCCCCAGCCTGTTTCCTCACCTGCATGGGGGATGCAATTGCAGGAGTGGCCCAGGTTAGTCTGTCCACCTGCCCTGCTTAATTCAGTCCACGTTGACAAAACTGTGTGCTGAACACTGGATACAGGACACTGTCCAGGAGCCCCAGGGGACCAGAAGGAGACCGGGGAGGCGGGGTGGGGGCGGGACCGCGCCCTCAGGTGCCCAGGCCCGGCCCTTCCCGGCCCCGAGGGGCTGATTGGCCGCGGGCAGGGGGCTGGTCGCTGGGGCAGGGCGGGGCGCGAGGGCAAGAGCCTCAGAGGCGAGGGCAGGACCAGAGCCAGCCTGAGCACGGAGCACCTTCTCCCCAGCCCCCCGGAACCGTGGGTTCGGATCCGGACCCCGCCCGCACCGCCCACCATGCACGGCCTCGGGCTCCTGCTGCTTGCTGCGCTGTGGCTACAGGGTGAGTGCTGGGCGTCTGGCTCTGGCTGGTCCGGTCGCCTGGCCCCCTGCTCCCTGCGCGGGGCTCTGGGCTGGTCTCTGGGATTCGGCGGCGCACAGGTGGCCAGTCGGTGGGGAGGCCCTGGGCGGTGCACACACGGAAACTTCAAAAGGGAAGTGCGTGGGGAAACGGCCACCTGGGCGTTTTCTGCGTTGGAGGTGGGGACCGGCTGGGACAGAACAGGGTGGAGGACCTGGCTGCTTCGGCCCCATTCCGGGGCTTCGGGAGGATTGCCCACCTCCACGGGGAGCCCCCAGCTTGGCGGGGAGGGGAGGACCGAGGAGCAGTGGCCTGGAGCCGAGGGGTTGGGGGCACCCCAGGGGGTTGTTTTGCCACATGGGGGCCTGCCTCTCCTCTGGGGGAGCTGACTGTGCTGCTGGCCTTGGCCCCCACCCTAGCTCCTGAGAGCCTCCTGGGGTTCGGGGGGGAGGGCACTTACGGGGCAGGCCCTCTGCACGGCCTTCACTCCGGGAGGTTTGCCAGATAGCCATTATGGAGACACAACCATTAACACCTTGAAAGAAGGAGAAAAGAGTCACCTGGGGAGTAGGTCTCCATCTCTGGGCCTGGGCTGGGTCCCTGCTGTCTGTTGCTGGATACGGGGCAGCTTCTAGATCTGGGCTGGGTGAACCCTGCGGAACAGGGCTGCCAGTTCCCTGTTAGATGCGGTCACGTGATTAGTTGGGATGAAAAATGTCAGCTCTAAGCGCTGGACGGGCAGACCGGCACCCCCCCCCGCACCCTCCACCCCTCCCCCCGCGTCCCCCACCCCTCCCCCTGCCCAGGGCCTGTGTGTGTCCTCGTTCTGAGGGGGAGGGGGCATCCGGGTCACCCCAGGGTCTGGGAGGCAGCCTGGTGGGCTCCTGGAAGGGCAGGCGCTGGGTGGGGTCTCCATGCACTGCCAGGCGCAAGTCTGCCCGACCCCACCCAGGGCAGGGGTCCTGCAGCCTCTTTCACGCAGAACCCCACTTGGGCTGGGCAGCCAGGGCTCAGAGTCTGCGGTCCCCACGCTGTCGGGCGATTCCCCAAGAGGAGGTGCCGGCGCACAGCAGGCTGGGAAGGGACCCCCAGGGCGGGAGGGTGCCCTGTGCGCCTGCTGACCCCCCTCTCCTGCAGAGGTTGCCCCCAGGGCCACCCTGCCCCACGTGGAGCAGTACGAGGTGGTGAGGCCCCAGCGCCTGCCAGCACCCCGCACCCGCCGAGCCCTGCCCTTCCACTTGGTAAGCCTGGGCGGGAGGCTGGCCTGGGGGTCCCTCCCTGGCCCCTCAGAGCCCGTTTCTGTCTGTGAGCAGGGTGATAGCTCCCCGTGTGCCCAGCGAGCTGTGAGGGGCCGCCTTCCTCCCTCCCCGCCCCCCCCCCCGGGCCTCACCTTCTTCTTCCATCCTGCCCACCCTTGGGCAGGGCCACAGCCGCCCCGCCTCGGGGTGGGGGGTGCCAGCCGGGCCGCCCTGTCTTCCTTTCAGGAGCTCCGCCGGCCGCGGCCACTCCCCAGTTTCACTCCAGCGATTAGTCAGACTCCTCCAAGACTGAGGGGATGGCTCAGCAGGGCGCTAGCTTACGCCTCTCGGGCATTTGGGGCTGGGCTGGGACTCCCCGGGGCGCCTGGGGGCACTCCTGAGACCTGAAGCGTGTGCGCCTGCAGGTGCCCAAGTGTGTGTTGAGGACAGCCCCGTCCTGACCTCAGGGTGCGGGCACAGCGCACGGTGTCCTAGGGGTCAGCTGCGGCTGGGGGCGCCCCGCCAGTCGGGCCCTGGGCTGGAAGGGGCGGGGCCTCGCAGGGGCGGGTCACCTCTGCTGCCTGGGTTCTAAGGCTGCCTGTCAGGGGCTGTGTCCCCCCCTCCCCTTGTTTCCCGGTAAGGGGCATTCTTCTTCTCCCCGTGTGGACTTGTGAGGAAACCACCAAGGCCTGAGGCACCCGAGGCGGTTCTGGGTGGAGCTCCCCACCTGCCCACTGCCTCCGGTTCGACCCGAGGCCCCACCTCCCCCTACTGGCCCTGTGCTACCCACCCCCAGGTTTGAGGTGGGCGTGGCTGGGGCAGGGCCCCTCTCTCTGGACCCCTCCCTTTTCTCCCGGCTCAGGGCCTGTACCCGGAGAGTGTGAGCTACGTCCTGGGGGCCCGAGGGCACACCTTCACCCTGCACCTTCGGAAGAACAGGTGAGCAGGGGCCTAAGCCTGCAGCCTGCTCCCATCCCTGCCCCCGACACACCTGTGTCCTGGGCATACAGCTCCCTGGCCCAGCCTCTCCTCCACACCAAAGGTGGCTTCTGGGGCAGGCAGGCGGGGCCCAGAGCATCACGGGGGCTCTTTTCCAGGGACCTGGTGGGCTCGGGCTACGTGGAGACCTACACGGCCGCCGATGGCTCCCAGGTGACAGAGCGGCTACTGAGGCAGGTGTGGCCCCCGAGTGACCCCCACCCCCAAGGCTGGCCGTGGCGGTGTGGGGAGCGCGGGCACTGGCGGCGGAGCCCTCACACCCTCCTCCCACAGGACCACTGCTTCTACCAGGGCAACGTGGAGGGGCACCAGGGATCCGCTGCCAGCCTCAGCACCTGTGCCGGCCTCAGGTGGGTGCTGCCGACCAGGCGGGGTGCATCAGGACATCAGGGCCCAGCACTGTCTCACTCTCCAGCGAAGTGAACTGAGGCCAAGAAGGGAGGGATGGGCCGGGGGCACCTGCTGCCCTGGGGTCCCTCGCTAACTCAGAGCCATGGGCTTCCCTCTGCCTCAGGGGCTTCTTCCAGGCCGGCTCCACCATCCACCTGATCGAGCCCCTGGATGGGGGCGGGGAAGAGGGGCAACACGCACTGTACCAGGCACAGCACCTGCAGCAGAAGGCCGGCACCTGCGGGGTCAACGACAGCAGCCTGGAGACCATCCTGGGGCCGCGGGTCTCGGCGGCCCTCAGGCCCCGGGTGAGGGGAGGCCCTGCCCGCTGCTTCCGCGTCCGCTTGGCCCCATGCATCCCCAGACTCCTGAATGCCCTGCGAAGCGGGGGTGCTGCCTGCCGCCCCCGTGGCTGGGGTGGGCCTGGGCCTGGCTGCGCGCTGGCCGCAGAGCCAGCTCCTTAGTCTGTGCCAGAGCCCCCCCCCAGCTCCCACCAAGGCTCCCCCAGCGCTGTGGGGCCAGCTCCGGGGCCTGGAGATGCTCCGTGTGCGCAGACGGGCTGAGGACAGGCGGACTGTGGCTGGGTGGTTGACCGGCTTCTTGTCCCTACTCCTCAGAACTGGCCAGTGCCCCGAGAGACCCGCTACGTGGAGCTGTTCGTGGTCACGGACAGCACAGAGGTGCCGGGGGCGGGGGCGGGGGTTGGGGTGGGTGCAGGTGGGCCGACAGGCTGCAGCTGAGGGTCTACTGTCCTCCAGTTCCAGCGGTTGGGGAGCAGAGAGGCTGTGCGCCAGCGGATGCTGGAGGTGGTCAACCACGTGGACAAGGTGGGGGCCGCTTCGCTCTGGGGGCTTCCTCTCAGCAGGGGCTGCTGGGACCCCGCGGCAGCACACACCCAGCCCAACAGAAACCCTGGTTGTAGAGGCCTGTTGGGGCACCTGGAGAGGAGGAGAGGGCTGGCCATGGGGGGCGCCCGGCTGCCAGTAGAACCATCTGCCAGGTGATGGGGGGGCTAGGACTCTGCCCTCGTGACCTGTCCCATCGCAGCGGACGCTGGGGGGACCTCTGGCCCTTGGCTGGCCTCACCGTTGGAACCTGACCCTCGGGGCTCCCTGCCCTCTGGCAGCTTTATCAGGAGCTCAATTTCCGCGTGGTGCTTGTGGGCCTGGAGATGTGGAACGGTGGGGACAAGATTCACGTCAGCACCCAGGCCGACACCACACTGAACAACTTCCTGTCCTGGCGGGTGCGAGACCTGGCGGGGCGGCACCTGCACGACAACGCGCAGCTCATCACGTGAGTGGGCGGAGGGCCACCTGTCGCCAGGACGAGGGAGCCCCCAGGGGAGGCGGGTTCCGAGTGTCCACGTGCAGACACTGCTCTCTTTCCCAGCGGGGTCGACTTCGCAGGGACCACCGTGGGACTGGCCAGGGTGTCCTCCATGTGCTCCCAGGGCTCGGGGGCTGTGAACCAGGTGCGGGGGATCCAGCTGGGTTTGCTGGACAGAGGCTGGAGCTGGCCACTGGGGGTGGGGGGGAAGGGAGTGGGGATCAGAGCTTGAGCTGGGGCCTGCGAGGGGGGGCCTCAGGACTCAGGTCCACCTGCTGGTCCCTACGCTGCCCCGGACACCTGAGCAGCTGCCTCTTCCGAAGGATGCACTGACGCTTTAGGTTTGAAGAAGTGATGCTGGCAGGAGGCACCGCCGAGCCCCTCAGCCTGCTGGGGGCGGGCGGGGGACTGGCCACCAGAGTGACCCCAGCCAGCATGGCCCCTCCTGTAGGACCACAGCCCGAACCCCGTCGGCGTGGCGAGCACCATGGCCCACGAGATGGGCCACAACCTGGGCATGGACCACGACGAGAACATCCAGGACTGCTACTGCGCAGTGCCACGGAACGGCGGCGGCTGCGTGATGGCGGCCAGCATCGGGTGAGGCTTGGCCCCAGCCAGCCCGCCCGAGGGCCTCCCGCCCAGCAGGGGTGTCCCAGGGCACGGGCGGCTGCCCCCCCCTTCTGATGACAGGGACTCCCCTCCCCGCAGCTCCAGCTTCCCCAGAAAGTTCAGCCACTGCAGCCGGGCTGACCTGGAGACGTTCGTGGAGAAGCCCCAGACGGCCTGCCTGGTAGACGCCCCGGACCCCGACCGGCTGGTGGGCGGCCCCGTGTGTGGGAACCGGTTCCTGGAGCGTGGGGAGCAGTGCGACTGCGGCGCCCCCCAGGTACAGGGCCGGGCCCCGCCACCACCCTCTGCTTTCTGCCCGCTGCCCACATGGGGGGCCGGTCCCCATCCACAGGCTGGGGCGACCGTTCCTGACCCCCAGGCGCCCTGCGCACGCACAGCGACACCTCCTGTCCTCTGGTACCAAAACGACTGGCAGGGCTCGTGGCGGGGAGTGACCAGACCACCCGAGGGAAGGGCCTGGGGCCAGCCCAGCGTGCAGCCCGCTCAGACCTTCGCTGTTGCCCCCGCCCCCAGGACTGTCAGAACCGCTGCTGCAATGCCAGCACCTGCCTGCTGGCCAAGGGGGCTGAGTGTGCCCACGGCAGCTGCTGCCACGAGTGCAGGGTGAGCCTGGGGTTCTGGGGCACAGCAGCAGGCGTGGGTGTTCGGGCGCCTCCTGTTCCCTGGGTGAGCTCGGCTCTGCTGAACCAGGTGAAGCCGGCCGGAGAGCCGTGCCGCCCTGCAAAGGACCAGTGTGACCTCGGGGAGTACTGCGACGGCCGGCAGCCCATGTGTCCCGAGGACGCCTTCTGGGAGAACGGCACGCCCTGCCCGGGGGGCTACTGCTACAACGGGGCCTGCCCCACGGTGGCCCAGAGGTGCCGGGACTTGTGGGGGCCAGGTGAGGCGGGCATGGGCCCTGGTCATGGGCCCCTCAGGACTGCCAGGGTGGCTGCTGGTCCTGAGTCGGAGCGCTGACCTGCTCCTGCCCCGCAGGCGCTCGGGTTGCCACGGAGACGTGCTACAGCTACAGCATCTCCACAGGATGCAAGGGCAGTATCCCCCTGGACTTTGGCAGGTGAGCGTCCTCCCGTGGCCCGACTTCCCTGGGTCCAGGGCACGGAATGTTTCCACCAAGAGAGTCCTCTGCACAAAGGAGTCCGGGAGCTGAGTCAGGAGCCTCTCCGGGGGCCTACCTGGCCCTGCAGGACCCCCAGGCCAGAGCATGCTGCCTTTTGGGAGAGTGGGTCACTGTGGCTGGGCCGTGGACCCCTGCGGGTGGACCCAGGGCCTCACCCACAGCTCCTGGTGCGCTGAGCACGGTTGTGAGCACCGCGCAGGGGTCCCCGCGGAGCTGGCTCCACGCACGTCCCTCTGTCCTCAGGGTCAACAGGTGTGGCACTCTGTTCTGTGAGGGGGGGCAGAAGCCCCCGGAGCGGAGTTCCTGCACCCTCACCTCCTCCTCGGGTGCTTGCCAGGCTCTCGTCCAGGACAGCAGCAGCGCGTACGAGCCAGTGCCGGAAGGCACCAAGTGTGGTGAGGAGCAGGTGGGCCGGACGCGCCTCGGTTGGGCTGCTGGACCCCAGGGCGAGCTGCTGGGGCCCAGAGCAGGGCGGTGGCGGCTGGAGGAGGGCTCTGTTCTGGGGAGAAACTCGGAAGGCGCATGGGGGGTGCGGGAGAAGACCCTTCTCAGTTAATGGGTTTGAAGACTATTTGTCCTGCAAGCCCTCTGGGGATGGGCGGGACCAGTCCTCTGTGGCCCTGGTGGCAGCAGAAGGCTGGCCGGGCAGTGCCTCTCCCCGTGGCCAAGGCCGGCCAGTAGATGGGCTGCGGGCGAGGCCACCGGGGGTGTGAAGGCTGTGGCCTGCCTCTCCGAAGCCCAGACACAGGTTTTGGGTCCGCTCTGGTTGATGGTGGAGAGCTGGGGTGCTTCAAGCAGGGGTCTAGACTGGCTGCCTACGGAGACCCCCACTGCCCTCCAGGTTTGCTGGAAAGGCTTCTGCCAGGACCTCCATGTCTACAGATCCAGAAACTGCTCTGCCCGGTGTAGCAACCATGGGGTACGTGGGTCCAGGGGATGGCCTGCCACCAGCCCTTTGGGCTTGAAAGACGCTCAGGCTGTGCTGAGGTTAGCCCAGACAAACAGAGGGCAGAGGCTGGTGCCCTGGGGCTGTGCCAGGAGCCTGCTGAGGCCTCCTGAGGCTGGAACTGACAGGGATCTGGGCGTCCCGTGTAGACACGGAAGCCCAGGTTAGTCACAGTGCTGGTGGACACGTGGGCCAGGCCGGTCTGATGTGAAGTGTCCTATTCTGAGCTCTTAGTAACCTGTGCTATGACGCTGGGGAGGTCAGAGCTCTGAGGGCTTGAAACCGGGGGGCCTGGGGCAGTGCCCTCCCGTGTCCCCGTCTCAGGAGGACAGCCTGCCCCAAAGTTGTCCTGCCCGTCCTGCGGCGATGCCTGCTTTGCTCAGAAAGTCCGCAGCGTCCCGTCAGAGCCATCCTCCCTCACCCGGGGAGGGGCTGCTGCCGTCAGCACATCTGACGAAACCTGGGTGGTGGCAGTCCCGGACCCCTAGCTTGTCCTCTGTCAGTAGGGGCCCCAGCAGAGCAGACGGCGCCTCAGTGGGCACTGGGCGGTGCGGCAGGTGGGGGTCTGGAGACCCTGATGCCTTGGTCGTCCCCCAGGTGTGCAACCACAAGGACCAGTGCCACTGCCACCCGGGCTGGGCCCCGCCCTACTGCGCAGAGCTGCTGTCCACCGTGCGCACAGGTAGGCAGGGCCTGCCCCGCCCTGCGCCTTCACACACCTTCGCAAGCCCAGGGGATCTGGCTGCGGGTCCTGCCTTTTCTCAGGCCACCTGGGAGGGGCCGAGAAGGAGGCTGTGTGCCCCTAAACCGTGAGGGGCATGTTGAAGATGTGGCCTTGCAGCCCCCGGCATCTGGACCCCAGGATCCCGAGTCCCCACCTCAGCCCTACAGGAGAAGGGGGGCCCGTCCCAGAGGGAGGGCTGCAGGGGCAACGAGGGACAGCACCAGCTCCTTGCTGGGTGCTCAGCCCCGTCCTGGGCCCGGGAACCTCGGGGCCTCCCACCCCCACAAGTGTCTTCCTCCCCAGCGGTCAGGCCTACAGGGCCGGGCCTGGCCGCACCCACATCACTGAGGGCCTGGGGCTGCCCACCACCAAGCCCTCCAGCTGGTCCCCTGAGAGCCCAGAGTGCTGGCGTCATGTACCGGTTCTCAGGGCCAAGGATCCTCAGGTGGCCCTGGCCTTCGCAGGGGGCCCAGGGCTCAGGGCTGTTGCCGTGGCCAAGGAGGGGGCGCCTTCCTCAGGCCCCTCCTTGGCCCCAGGCTGGCCTGGACATGCGCTAAGCTGCCCGCGGGCCCTCCCAGCCCCTGCTGCCTCGAGGCACATCTGGCCCTGGTGGCACCTGGCCTCCTGTGTCCCCACAGCGTCCCGGAGACGCCTGGTGGGCGTGCTGGTGCCTGTGGCGCTCCTGGTGCCTGTGGCGCTGACCCTGGCAGGCGTGGTCATCTACCGCAAAGCCTGGCGCCCCGTCCGAAGGAGGTGAGTGAGCTCTGGGCTTGCAGGGCGTCAGCGTGTGTGCACAGAGCGAGTCGCCTGCTCGCACTGCTGGAGGGGGAGAACGCGCTCTGGGCCCCCTGCCTTCGCTGACACGGGAGCAGGTGTGGGTCATGGTGACAGGTTGGTGATATGGAAACTCAGAGAGGACCCCATCTCCCCCTTGCACCCCACCGCCCTCGGTGGACAGTGCGCTCTGAGTCTGCCCTGGGCTCTGGGTGTCCCCGGTGCCCACTCTGGGGGGACCTCGACCCCCACGCTGGCCGCAGCAGGACACACTTGCCCAGTGGCCTCCAAGTACCTCCTGCGGGCCCACCTGGACCCCAGAGTCAATGGGGACACGTGAGGCTGCCTCTCCCTCTGCGCGCAGCTGTCACTGGCGCACCCCGACGGGCAGCTGCAGCTGAGTGGGCCTCTGGCCAGGCCAGGGTTCCCACGCCCAGGAGCCCCAAGTCCCTGGGCTGAATCCTGAGGCCAGGAAGCACGGACCCATCTTATTTCTCCCCAGGAATGTGGCGCCCAAGACGGCCATGGGGCTCTCCAACCCCCTGTTCCACGAGGGGCACAGGACACCAGTGAAGGGCAGGGCCCCGGCTCCCGCCAGGGGGCCCCCAGAGCCGGGCCCTTCCTCCCACCCCAGCCAGCCACCCAAACCCACGGCTTCCGCAGTGACCCCTAAGTGGCCACCTCCTGCTGTAAGCACTAGGCATCCCCAACGGGTTCCCCAGGCCACCCCCAAAGCTCAGGCCAGGATGCAGTACCCAGTGGCTTAGAGTGGCCACCACGCCCGCCATTTAGAGGCAGAACGAGGCTTTAGGACGCGTGGTCTGAGGACCCGCAGGAGCTGGTGACAGAATTGAATCTGAGGCTCGAGGCCTCTGCAAAGTCCACCTCGGGGCGGTTTTCAGGCCCAGACGCCCTTGCTGCCATGCAGCACCTCTGTGCGTCCCCAGGGCTGTGGGAAGGGAGCATAACTCAGGGCCCTGCCCAGTGGTGGGGCAGGATGGCGCCCCCTGTGCACACACGGGCCTGTGTTCTTCCCACTCTGGGAGGGGCCGGAACCTTGGGTCCTCATCTGGGTGGGGGCAGCTCCGAAGCCAGGGCTCCCTGGAGGTGGCTGCCCTGAGACCCAGGCTCACGGCCGGCTTCCTGCAGCCTCCAGCCGCTATGTCCAGCCCACCGTCCCCAGTTCCTGTGTATACCCAGCAGGTCCCAGGCCAGGTGAGTGGGGGGCTGGCAGAGGGGCCGTCGAGGTGGCATAGAGCAGATCCTGGGAGGTGGAGGGTCTGGGGCTGGCTTTGGTGGGCCAGGGACCCTCGGGTGGTGGCCACTGCACCCTCAGGGGCCGACATGAACTGAACCCAGGGGAACTGGGGTCCTGACCTCTCCTCCCCTCCCAGCAGCTCACACCTGCTCCTCCCACCAAGCCCCTCCCGGGGCTGAAGGCCAAGCAGGTGAGAGGACCCCCGGGGGAGGGGCACAGGGGTGTGTGGGGCTGTGGGCTCCATCGTTGTGCTCCCTTTGGTTTGAGGCTTCAGGGGTTTGGGAAGGGTCTCTCCCAAATGTGAGTCACTGCCGCCCCAGCAAGCCCCCTGCCTTTGGGCTCACTCGGGAGGCCCTCCTGCCTGTCCTGAGGTCTGGCCCTGGTGGGTCCCGTTCTTTGCTGGGAGCCCCGTGGGTACTGCCGAGGGTCCTGCGCACCTCTGGACAGGCACACGCACCGCCCGGCAGGCGGGGAGGTCACCTGCTCTGGCGAATTGTGAGGCAGGGAGACCCAGGCTCCTCTGTCCGCCCACCAGGAGCCTGGGGGGCCCGAGGCAGCCTGTCCGCCGCCGGTGTGGAGTCATCACTGGGTTGCATGGTGTCCGCAGGGCTCTGAATCTCAGTAGGGCCCGTCTTCCCTTAGCGGTTAATGTCGTGGGGGTGCTTGGAGCAACGCCCGGCTGGTTACTTCCTAAACTGACCCGCGGTGCCTCTGTGGGTGGATCTCACCTACCACAGCCATTACTGTGGCATTTGCTTAACGGAGATCCTCTACTTTTTGCTTTTTATTTTGAATTAATTTTAGAGTTACAACGAAGTTACAAAAATAGTCCGTAAAAAAGTCTTAGGAGGGGTTTTGACAGGCCAGACAGGGAAGGGGGTGGGCAGAGAGATTTCTGGCCACGGAACTGGTGGCAGCCAGGGAATTGTGCTGGGGGAGAAGAGGGCAGGCGACTTCTGCCCCTCTGCTCAGCAGGGACCTTCTCGGTGTGCTGGGCCCACCCTGTCCCTCTGGCGCTGGAATGAGCTGCCTGGGCTGAGCAGGGCCTCTGCTGGAGGCCTTCCGTCTCCACTCCAGCCCTGGCCCCGGGAAAGCTGAGATGCAAACAAATGCAAATTCTAGTAGTGGATCCTTTGCTTTAGAGCTTCCGAAGACCCCCACTCTGGCAATTTAAGAGCTTTTCCTGGGTCATGTTGGGGGAGGGGGGAGGGGGGAGTTGAGGGAAGAGGGCAGGGCAGTGAGATAAGCCGATGGGCCCAGGAATGGGGGCCTGCCACATCTGGGTTTCATTCGGGGCAGTGGCAGCTGTGGGTGGGGAGGGGGTTGGGGGCACTTTTCTGTAGAGAGCTCAGCGAAGAGAAACATGCAGGCCGGTCTGGAGCAGAGCAGAGCACCCAGGGAACTTTCTAGAAGGAGCTGGGAAGCTGGCGCCCTGGCCCAGCTGGCTATCAGCTGTGTCTGCCTCCTTCCAGGTCGTCAAGCCAACCTGCACTCCACCGATGCCACCCATCAAGCCCAGGGCCGGAGGGGCCCAGCCTGGACCCACTAAGGTGAGGCCCTCACACACAGGGCAGTGCCCAGCTGGCTGCCTGGGGCACAGCCCTGAGAGGGTGTAACATCCGCCCTCTACTCTGTCAGAGGACTTTTCAGTGCTTGCCGCTTCTTCCAGCTGTTACTGTGTCTTTTTCTCCACTAGTGTTAAGTACAGAAGTCTATTCTTGATAAAGCATCAGCTGTTAATACCCAGGCTGTCTCCACTCGGCTCTGAGCTCTGAGCACAGTCATATCGTTGGATGAACTGAGGATCCAAATTTTAAGAAAAGTAAATGGAAATTAGATTCAGTTGTGCTCTTCGTAGCAGATGGTTTTTAATGTCAGTTCTTTCTTCCTTTTCCAAGGGAGTTGTTGCCCCAAAGGTTGCTCTGAAACCCCCCGTCCAGAGGAGGTGATGGGGCCCGAGCTCAAAGCACCCTGGGGGGCATCTGTGCACCTGTCTGGACGTTACCTGTGATCATGTGACCTCGCCACCAGCACCGACAGACCAGCTGCCTGGCCCCAGGCCCTCCGTCCCCCTCCCTGAGGGCTGGGTCCACTGTGAAAAGTCCTAGCGGAAGAGCCAACTCCTCATGGCTAAGGTCACTCTTCAGCACCCCACGGTCACAGCCCAGGCCCTCTCCGCCCAGGACTCCGTGGTCGGGCCCTCGGCTGCTGTCCTGACCTCAGGAACGGGGGCCAGGCCAGTGCCTCCTCACCCACGTGTGTCTCCCTACTGCCCCTGGTGTCTTGTCTGGGTCTCTGGAAACCTCAGATGCACATTCAGTAGGGCTGAAAACTTTAATGAAGTTTTTGTGTTCTACGATTAAATTATTGATCAAATTCTAAATGACGGGAGATGGGTGGAAAATGTTGCATGCGAAACAATGTGGAATTTATAAGATTTAAGAGTCCAATGCTTGTTAAAATAAAACTTTCCCCTTCTTTTCTTCTGAGACTTTATCGTAAGCCCTCTTCTGCTTAAACTAAGCAGCTCGGTCCGCCCGCGCGGAGCGGGCCGCCAGCACCCAAGGTGGCCGGCGCCCCTCCCCTTCCGACCCCGCTCCGGTCTCCCGGCAGCGGCCCCGCCCTTCCGCCGCCGTCTCCTGGCTCCACGGTGGGCACCGGCATGCTGGGCGCCGCCAGGCCGAGCCACCCCGGCCGCCGCTGCTGCCCGGCGCCCTCCGTGGCCTCAGAGACGCCTGGCTGGACGCACTGCCGCTCAGCCGCCGCAAAGCGCCACCTGGCCCGGGACTTCAGCGACGGCGGTGAGGGCGGGGCGGCGGCCACGACGGGGCCGGGGGCCGGGGTGACCGCCGGTTGTCCAGGCCGCAGGGCCGCCGCCCGTCAGGCGGTTCCTGGCGCTCTCTGCTCAGGGGAAGAGCGCAGCGGTCATCCCTCCCGGCCAGCAGGAGCCCCGAAGGAGATGTGCCGCTAGTCGGGACGGCCAGGCAAGGGCCTCGGCCCCGGAAGGGTCCCCGCTCTCCGGACTCCCTGCAAAATGCAGACGACCCCAGGGGCAGGGCGTGAGGGACCTCTGGAAGGAGTGGGCAGGACGTGGGAGGGGCGTTGCCTCGATGGCCCCAGAAGGAGGAGGAATGCGGCAAAGCGAGCGGCCAGTTCTGTGTTCAACCTGGCCACGGGAATTCTTCCTGTCCCCGGACCCCGCGTTCCCTGGGGGAGGATGCAGCAGACTGGGGTCCTCCTAGCAGCTCCTCTGACACCACGGGCTCTCACAGCCCCCTCCCCTGGGGCGCCCACACCCTGCGGGTGCTCCCCGGAACTTCTCTCCGTCCTCATCCACCTCGGAGGCCCTGGATGACTGATGATTTAAGGAATCCAAGGGCTCTTAGCTCACCTCGCGCCCCTGCCCGCTCCACCCCAGTGATGCTGGCCGAGATTGTGAAGCTCTTCCACCCCCGGCTTGTGGACCTGCACAACTATATCCCCACCTGCAACGCGAACCAGGAGCTCGGCAGCTGGAGCATTCTCAACAGGCGGGCCTTCGCGGCAGGATTTCCGCCCCCGCCTTCTCTGCTGGGGCCCCACTCCTCACTCTCCAAGGCCGTCCTGGACGGCAGCCTCCCCACAGCCCCTCCCAGCCCCTGGGACAACTTTTCAGGCTGTGTCCCTGCTGTGGGTCTCCCTGACACTGTCCAGTCCAACCGGGGGCTCCTGGGGGCCCCCCGCCAAGAGGACAGCACTGGTCAGCTCGACACCCGCTTACGGGGCACCAGCCTTGCCCTCTGACTGCGTGACCACAGCTCTCGCTCAGCCGCCCGCCCGCCAACAGTTCTGGGTGACAGGCTCTGCTCAGGCCCAGCAGACACAGCAGTACGTGGGCCCCTGCCTTCGTGGGGCTGTACGTCTGTGGGGAAGACAGATAAATGAAGAGATGGGACCAGTGTCAGCTGTGACAAGTCACATGAGGGACAACAAGGCAGAACCCATGAGGCAGTGACAGTGAACAGAGTGGGGCTGCAGTGGGGAGGGGATGTCACCAAGGGTCCTCGGAGCACACTGCCTGTGGGGGGGGACTTATTCTGAGGAGAGAGGGGACTTTGCGGGAGGGGGAGGAGGGGTGGGCTGCCCCCACCCCCAGAGGCGAGAGGACGGCAGCTGCAGGCGGACGTGGGGAGAGGCCAGGCTCTGAGCACTTTGGAGGTGAGCTAGGAGGACTTCTGCCCAGAACAGAGGAGACTCAGGCAAGAGGATGCGTCCTCCGCAGAGTCTCTGGGACACTTATCGGGGAGGTGGTGGCCCAGGCTGGGACTCACCTGGCCTGAAGGCACAGGGCACCATGTGTCCTGTGACCCCTGATGGGGTGGCCGGGAACGAGACGGCCACGGGTCTCTGTGGGTCCCGGGCCCTCTGCACGGAGGCGAGCCAGCCCTGCCGCCCGGCTCTGCAGGGCGGTCTGCTCTGAGGGCTGTACCCTGCTTCCTCTGTGGGAAAGTCCTCCACAAGCTGGGTTTCTGTGTCTTGGAGGAGGAGATCCGCAAGGTGGTGGCCACCACGCCTGGGGCCATCGAGCCAGTCTTGTGTGCAGTGAGGGGTAAGGTGGAGGCGGGTGAGGACCCGCCCGGCAGGGCTGGACGTGTGGGTGCCGTCGTACAGCCTTGGAACTGGCTGAGAGTAAAACCAGGAAATAGGTGGGGATGAAGCCGCGGGTCCCCACGGCCCCGGGGCCCAGGCTGCAGTGAAGTCTGGGTCCCCACGGCCCCTTCCAGCCTGACCTGTCTGCTTCCCTTTTCAGAAGCGCTCAGGCCCAGCGTCCCCCAGTGAGCCCCTCCCTGCTCCCTGTCTGTGACTGGGAGACCCAGGCAGGCCTCTTGTCGGCGACAGGAGCAGAGTCAGCCCCTCCTGCCGGTCTCCCTGCACAACGTTTGAACCCTCTGCCAGGGTTCAAACCCTTGGACCCAGGAGCCTCCAGTGGCGACACTGACAGACCACGGGTGGGGCTCACCGCCTCTGCACACGCTGGTAATGGCCAACCGCCCCCCCCCCAACAAGTGGGCACCCCCGGGCCCTGTCCACTGGCCGTGCGGGGTGGCCGTCGTTCAATGGTCACCTCTCCAAACGGGGAAGCCATTCAGAGGCACCGAGGGCTGCGCCTGGGCACCACGTTAGGCCTGACTGTGCCCCCGTGGCGCTGTGTGGGCTGAGCCCACCACCCCACCACGCCCCTGTGTGCCCCTCTCCCAGCCGGAGGCCCTGAGCTGGCGGTCGGCTTATCTCGCAGGCCTGCCGAGCCCCTCAGCGCCCTCCGGGGCGGAGACCCTTGGGAGTCAGAGGGCTCCAGAGGAGATGGGCTGCTGGGCACACAGAGGGTGGGCCCCATCTCGAGCCCTCTGTGCCCCCAGCCCCACCTCCGCTGGCCCGCGGGCCGAAGGCCCCGGGTTTGCCTTTCAGTCGGGGCCCAGCTGGCGAGCCCTGGCAGCTCCTGGACCCTGGGCTGCAGCAGCTGCTGGAGGAGGAGCAGCAGGTGCTGGGCGTGCTGCAGGAGGCAGTCAAGGTACAGGCCTGGGCGCCCCCAAGCAGCCCGGACTGGTGTGCGGCGAGGTGGCGGGGGGCAGGCGGGGCCCCTGACTGGGACCCACGTTTAGGTGGGTTATTTAAATACAGGACGTTCCGAAGATACCTAGAAGCTCCCATCCCCACGGACTGACCACCCAGCTTCACCAGTTATCAAAGCCTGGGGCCCACGAGCCAGGGGCTGCAGACTCACAGGCGATGCCACCGGATGTGCTGGACAGCAGCCCAGGGGCCATGGGGCCAGGTCAGGGAGCAGAGGCACATCCCTAAGGTGCACACCTGGTTCTGGGACGCAGCCTGGCTCTGGGGGCGCAGCCTCTTCCCCTCTCTCTCACCAAGGGTCTCCAGCATTCCTGGGTTCAGGAGGTGCTCAGGTCCCTTCACTGCCGCACAGCGACCACTGCGTGCTCCCCCAGCACCCTGGGAGCACAGGCTGCATCTTTGGACCCAAGACAGTGGGGGGGTGGGGTGGCTGTGCAGGCTGAACATGTCGGGCCTCAGGGTCCGAGGGGTTGTCAGGAATTGTGATGACAGCACGGTTCCCGAGGGCTGCGCGGATCTCCACTCAGTTTTCTTAAGGAAGCAGGAAAGTGGTGTCATCGCGTGGTTTGCGTGTGTTGGAGAGCAGAGAGGAAGCCATGGTAGGGACGAAGCTGCTCTCTCGCGCCCATGGCCGTGGCTCTGGCCCCTGGGCTAACACAGGGGGCCCTGGCCTCCGTGGGCCCTTGAATAACATGGGTTTGAATGGCGTGTGTGTTTTTCAGTAGATATGCACCACGGCGCTGCGCTGTGTGTGCTGCAGACCCAGGGTGCGGGACTGAACGTAAAGCTGTAGGCGGGTTATTGGCTGTGCGGGGGGGTGCTGTTTGGCACCTCTAACATCCCGCTGCCACTCCTCGCCGCGTTGTTCAGCTGCCAACTGTGTTTTATTTTATGAAACCCAGAGGGGAAAACAGTTCACCTGCCACTTAAGATAGTGACACAGTTAAGTGCCCTTCCCGTGACTGTCACTGATGTAAGACAAAGCAGGTGGGGGGAGGGCCGTGGAGGGGCCTGGATGTGCCAGGCCGGAGCCTCCCGCGTGGACTGAAATTAGAACTGGACACGCTCAATCGGCATGCTGCCTCGGGACGCCCCTGGCCTTCACAGCTTGTCACTGGGGAGAGGTGTGGCCAGGCCGCATGGGGCGGGGGCACGCTGGGCCTGCTGGTGCACCCTGTCCAGGGTCCTCGGAGGGGTCTGTCTGCTAAGAGGCCGACGCCCTGCCTCGGCCAGCTGGAGCCATCTGTCCTTGGACACAGCATCTAGGGGGCAGATGAGCTTTTCGAAACATTCTCTTTTTCACCTGCTTGAGAGAGGCGGGCTCTGTGTTCCCAGCAAGGGAGGCTTGCGCCGTGGCCTCCCTTGGAAGGAGGCTCAGCAGGGCCAGCGGCTGCACTGGAGGCAGGACCGCTGAGCAGGGGCGCTGAGTAGGGGCGACCGTCGGTCTTCACGGGAGCGTCTTCTTGGCTGTTTCCCTTCAGAAGTGAGCCCTGCACATGGCGCTGCACCATCAGCAGGCGTGCTCCAAGGACCTGCCCGGGGCCGGGCAGGGGCTGCAGAGCGGATAGGCCGGGAGGCTCCCAGTCTCAGCCCGTGGCTGGCAGGACCCAGGAGTAGGCTGGACGGGATGGGGGAGGGAAGCCAGCCCGTCCCTCTCGTGTCCTGCCCTCCATCACCCTGGGTCCCTCAGGCTCATTTCGGGGACCCACATCGTCTCCGTCCAGGGTGCCCCACTCGAGGGCCTTTGGTCTGACCACTGGCTGTGTGGCCTTGTAGCCCAGGGCTGAAGCTGCCCAGCTCCAGAGGGTGGACACGTGTCCCTCAGGGACGTGTGTTTTCCTGCAGGTCCTGCAGATGAAGGCGGCCAGACTGGAGCACCTGCTGAAGCTGAAGGACCAGCGAATTGGAGCTCGTGCAAGAGACCAGCCCCGGTGACAGAGGGACTCCCAGGGCCAGAGGGGCCACGCTCCCCGTCCACCAGACTCGGACTTTGAACCCACACGGAATCCCCCCAGACCAGGTGCTTCCGGGTGTGGCCGCACACCGTCCAGCAGGCTCAGAGCGCCGCGGGGGCCCGAGCGAATGTGTCCACAAGCATGAGGCCTGGACCCGTCCCGGCTGCGCGTCTCAGGGCTCCCGGCCGGTGTGGCTCCCCTGCGCCCAAGACTGGTTTGGACGTGAAGACTTGGGTCCGATTCCCCGGAGGCCCTAAGCTGTCCCGTCATCACTGTGTCTGTGAATGTGGAGGGTCTGCGGTGTGCTGTGTGCCGTGGGGGCCCGGGGGCGGCAGCGTTGCTTGTCAGCTCACCTGAAGTCCCCGAGGACCCCGGAGGAAAAGCTCGCTGGGAGGTCGTGTGCCCTGAAGAGAGCCTGTGGGGACCGGCAGAGCCTCGTGGTAATCGCCACGTCTGCTCTGGAGGCCGGGGGGTCAGAGCGGAGCCAGGACCTGTGCGACGGGCCTCACCCAGGCCACGTGGGGCCCCTGGCCCTGGACGGGGACTTCAGGGCGGTGGGTGGGTGTGGCTGGGGGGGGGTTGGGGGTGGGGACAGGGGCTGCATCCTGCTGGCTTCCGTGTCCTGGCATCCAGGCTGGGGGCTGGGGGGCACCCCAGGGCCTTGCTTCTGCTTCCCGCCCACTGACTCACATCCTGGGCCCCTGCAGGGTTTCAGGAAGTGGCGTCAGAGCTGAAAACCTCTGTCAGGGTTTCAGGGCTGCTTCCAGCTCTGAGTCAGCCTGCATCCTCCCTGAGTCAGACTGCGCGGCCGCGGCCCCATGGCCCAGGTCAGGGCCGTGGCGCTCCGAGGGCGGGCTCCGAGGCCCTTGCGGGGAGAATCAGGGCTTGAGCTCCCTAGAAGCACAGCTGAGGCCGAGGACCTGCTCCCTCCGGGAGGGGCCCTGCCTCCGGGAGAGCCTGGACGGGGCCATCTCTGAGGGTTGCCCTGGACACAGCCTCAGGGGGCAGCACGTTGCGGTGGGGGTAGCAGCCCTGCCTGTGGAGCCAGGACCGCAGGATCCGTGTGCTGGGTCTTCCAGACTGCCAGCCGCGGGGTTCCGGGCCACAAGCAGCCCCTACTGATTCCTAGTGTCAGGAGCTGGCAGGCCGACGGAGATGAGCTCCCGCAGCCCGGAGCTCACAGTGTCTTGCCAGCTGGGCAGGAGTCTGGGTGTGGTGCGGGCTCCCGCAGCCTCCCTCCACCTCAGGGTACAGCAAGGGGCTGCCACTGTGTTCCAGGGCCAGACACCCAGACGCGCACACGCAGGAGGCTGGCTGGCCCTTTGTTGAAGCAGGAGCCTGCAGTGGGCATCGCACATGTGCCTGTGTCAGGGAGTGCCCATGTGCTCGCTCACCAGCGGAGGTGGCCATGGGGCTGGCCCGGAGGCTGGGCTTTGGAGACAGAGGGTGGAGCTTGGGAAACATAGCCCAGGGCACAGGGCTGCCCTGACAGGGACCCTGGGAGCAGATGCTGAGCTGCAGGGGCCAGAGGTGGGCCCCGGATCGCTGGCCTGCAGACGAGCCCACAGGTGGCCCCTGCAGGGGTCCCAGCCAGAGCCCCCGCCCTACTCCAGCTTCGAGGGGCCTTAAGCCCAGGGCTGGGGCTGGGAGCAGGCAGGGGACTCACCGTGGGGCACGAGGCGGGGAGAGCTCAGAAGGGGCTGGGCCACCAGCAGGGGCAGGAATGCAGAGGAGCAGCCCAAGTAGGGTCGGGCTCGGGGCGCATCGGCAGGGCCTGATTCGGGGGCCCTGGAGGGAGGCCCCTGACCTGGCTGGTGGGCCTGGGGGACGTGTGACGGGCAGTGGATCTGAGTCCTGCTGGGTCACAGGCAGAGCTGGCTCAGGCCTGGGTCCCGGGGGAGAAGCAGAGGCGGGGCTCTCTCTGGAAGAACACGAGAAGGCCGCCCGCTGGTCTATCCCTTGGGCGCCGCCGTTGTGCTCTCACCGTTGCTGGCTGTGGACTCAAGGCAGCTCTCTGGTTCGGTCACTCCAGCTTTCTCCGGCTGTGAACTGTGCGGCGCAGAGACTGCCGGGCAGTTAGCAGGGAGGTAAGGCCAGGCTGCCCTCCCCCAGCCCAGGAAGCAGACCCCAAGCCCTGGTAAGTGTCTCCGTGGCGCAAGGTGGACGCTTGGGCACTTGGTGCGTCGTCTGACAGAGCTTTCTGCACGTGTTAAGTACTTCATAATTTAAAAAGCATTTTTAAGGGGAAAACCTTAGGAGGCACAGAGGTGTAAATGAGGTCCTGAGGGCCCAGCAGTGACACTATCCGCCCAGGGTGGGTCGAGGTCAGTGGGCAGCCCGGGCTTCCCCAACCTTTGTGAAATGGGAAAGTGGAGGTGCCCGGGGCAGCCGCGCCCACACTGCCCAGGAGCAGCGCCGGGCTGGCCCGAGGGCGACTCCGCGTGGCCGGGACAGAAATTGCGCCTTCCCGACCCTCCTTCAAAAGCGGTAACACGCCGAGTCCTGCAAGGAACCACCACCCTCTCCTGTGCGCGCTGTCTAGCGGCCGAGAGCCAGAGAGCGGGATGGAGCAGGGAAATGTGAGGCCTGGGGTGGGGGCGGGGTGCGCCCCCCAGAAATAGAGCCGGGTGGGGAGATGAAAACAGAGCCTGACGTGCGGGAGCGGGGGCCACGGAAGCCCACCACACCTGACTCCCGAGTAAAGGCGTGAAGAAAATGAGGGGCTGGCGGCTCAGGCAGAGGAGCAGCCAGTACAAGGGCATCTCGAGCAGGGCTCCGTGCTGGGGAGGGCAGAGGGCCTGAGGCTGAGAGGCGGAGGCTGGCGCTGTTCAGGCAGGGCCACCGTGGCAACCGGGCAGCAGGAGGCACCTGACAGCCCTGGGGGGCAAAGCCCTGAGAAGTCAGGTTCCGGGGGGAGCCTGGGAGGCAGAGCTGGTGGGCCCGACGTCGCAGGCATCACTAACGCGGCACGTTTAGAGAGTTCCAGAAGACGGGAGGGCGGGTGCTCAACCAAAGGGCCCCGGAGCCATCACGCGGGGTTGGTGGGGGCCGAACCCCGGGCTCTCGGCTCCCCCGGGGCATCAAGGCTGAGCGAGCTCGCCAGGCTGTGTTTCCGAGCTGTGAGGTAGGGCAGCCGGCCTGACGTTGCGCGTGCATTAAACATGCTGTGACGCCTAGAAAACACCTTTCAGGGAAAAACACCCTAGACACGCAAAACGTACGAGAACTGAACCGGTGACGGGGAGCTTCCAGAAAACTGACTTAGAGGTTCAGCCAGACACGGTTTGTTTAGCTCAAGGTTGTGATTGAATTCAGGTAGTAAATTAAGCAGAGTGGAGTGCAATCGACTGAGATTAGAAATGAAGGCACGGAGAAGACGCAGGAAAGGACGCGTGAGCATGTTGGGACAATGGCTGCTGCCCCGAGGGCCACGAGGCCCTCAGCACCCACAGGCCTGGGGCTCCAGGCCCCTCTGGCGGCCCCGCCGCTGCCACGGGATTGCGGGGGGAGGTGGGGGAAGCTGCCCTGGAAGGGACGTGGCTCACGCGTAGAAAGTGATAAAAAGATGCCCAGAGAACAGGCTGGCAGAAACCCGCACGATTCACAGCGATGGCCCCCGGGGGGCAGAATGGTCGCTTCTGTATTGTCGACAGTCATAGCAACATGTTGTTCTGTAATGGGAAAAAAATGAGAATAATGGCTCTAACAAGCTCGCCTGAGAGAGACAGGCCTGCTGCTGAGCCCCACGTACGCTTGACATCCATCCCCTCATAAACCCTGAAAAGGACACACTTGTTAAGAGAGAGAAGCTCCCTCAGAACCAGCCAGCGGGGTGGCCGAGGGCCTGGTCCGTCTCTTGGCCTTCAGCCCTGCTGGGCCTCACCCACCAGCGAAAATGGGACCGTCCAGGAGAGGGTTGTTGGGAGTCCAGGGGCCAGAGCAGCCCTGGCCTCACCCCAGGGGAGGCGTGAGGACCCCGGGCTCTGATCCCACCGCCGCCCCCCAGGTGTTCTGGGGGGGTGTCTTTGTTCCCGCAGTGTAACAGGCCACATGGTGCGATGAAATGGTACCTGCCCTCTGTGACCCCCACTCCACCCGTCAAGTCAGCTGAGTGGCCATCCAGGCAGAGGGCATGCCCACAGGGCAAGGAGGGTGGGCAGGGGCCGTGCAGGGCTGGGTGGGGGTGTGGCATGTCTGGACACCTTTACTGCCAGTCACCTGGGCTGCTACCGCCCCCCCCCCAGACCCCTGGCCCCGGATGACAGCATGCCGCCGACCCTGCTCGCTGGGTGCAGCCACACACGGGCAGCTGGCCGGTGGGTGTCGAGCCCTCTCTGGGCTCCCAGAGGAAAGCCCAGCCTCACAGGCCAGGCCCTGGGAGAGACCAAGCATTCCTCGCCGGCCCCCGCAGCCCCTTCACCACTGCGAGGTCACAGCCCCAAACCCACAGGCCCTCACACACATGCTCACACATATGTGCGTGCACACTCAGCCCCCGGGGCTCCCCCTCTATTCCCACCGCCTGTGGCCCTGGCTCTGACCTTCCGGGCTGGGCGCTCCTCTGTGACCCACGGCTGCCTGAAGCAGGGGGTCTCGGGACGCCCCCCCAAGTGTGGCCCTTAGCCTGGCAGCTAGGATAGGTCAGCCCCAGCCCAGCCCCCTCCCAGGTCAGGGGCAGCGAGTCCACGGGGGCGGCTCAGCTGGGGGCTCCCACCCGCCCGGCCCAGCCCAGCAGCTTCTCCATCCAGGATTGTGGGAAGGGGCCCCTGGGAGGCGCCTGGAGCCGAGAGGATGTTGGTTCCAGCTTAGGCTGCCCTTGTCCTTGGGAAGCGAGGCTCCCCCGCTGGTCTGGGCCTCGGTTTCCTCCTCAGCCGCGGGGGCCAGCGCTGAGGGAAGCAGGAGGTGCCCAGTCTCAGGCTGTGCCCTCACCCGCAGCGCTCCCCACCCCTCACTGACCCCCAGGCCTCTACTAAGGGGCCCTCGGTACCTGCGGGGACCCAGAGGGGCCTTGGGTCAGGGACGCTGAGCTGGCCTGAGGAGCGCTGTCTGCCTGTGGGTCAGCCAGCTGGGGGCCCAGGAGACTGCCACGGGCAGCAGCCGCCACTGAAGGTGACAGGTCCCTCCCCAAACCTGGAGCCCAGCCCCGTGAGAAAGAGACCCCCGGCCCCTGCTCCCTGGGTCATGGACAGCAGTGACCGTGCGGGGGCCGGGGGCTGGGGACCTGGGCCGAGCCTGGGGTCCAGGCCCAGGGCCGGTGGGCAGGGCTGAGTGTGCGTGCGAGCCTGTGTGACAAGCCCAGCGGCCCAGGCTCTGGGCCGGTGGCCGGGGGTGGGGCTGTCAGGTCAGCAGTCTGGAAAAGGCAGCCCCAGTCCTCCCTCGGGTTGGGGGTCCTGGGAAGGCCAAGGGTGCCCTGGGAAGGGCCGTCTATGCCGCGGCCTTGAAGGGCGGAGGGCAGTTCCCATGGCCGGGCAAGTGTTCCGGATCCGCCCCGGAGAGGGGAGAGAAAATAACCAGAAGCCGAGATTATCTCCCCAGCAAGGGAGCTGCTCAGACACAACCTTGAAACCCCGACAGGAGGCTGGGGGGGGCCCGGGTCCAGGCTTAACTCCTTGTCTTCCGTCCCGGCCCTTCCTCAGAGCCTCCAGGCCCAGCCTGGCCCACGCATGGGTCCCGCCTGGGGACCCAGCGCCCACAGGGGCTTCCCACAGGTGCCCAGGGCCACTGGGGCCTCTGACCGCGGTCATGCTGGCTGCACGGCCCTCCCAACCGGGCCGGGCTCAGGCTCTCGGCGCCAGAAGCCCCGAGCCCAGGAGGCCCCAGAAGCCACAGGAGTCTCGGCCCGGACCTGGTTTCCCGTCCCCCCACCTCTCCAGGCCCACGTCCTCTCCACAAACAGGGTGTAGGGACACCAGATTGAGCAAATAAAAATCCAGGGCACCCAGTTAAAGTCCAGTTTCAGACCAAAAACGCGTAATTCTCCCCGTGGCCACACTCCCCATGTTACCACATGTTCTCCACCACGAGGACCTCAGGCCGCCGGGATTTGCACCCCCTGCTCTTCGAGGGGCCTTGGAGAGGTTTCCAGTCTGAGGACACTGCCGTTCCAGTCCGTCTGGGGCAGTCCCTCTTGGGTGGACAGACACCGGGGAGTGGAATTGCCACGTCACAGGGCGGACACCGCTTCAACCTGCTGTCTCCGGACGGGTTGGCCATTTTCAGAGCCTCCTTTGATGGGTGGGGAAACTGAGGCCAGGAGAGGCGGCCTGCACAGCACGTGTGAGCTGCCACCAGGCCTCAGCCGCGCCCTGGGGAGGGGCTGCTGACCTTGCCTTGCCTGCCCCTTGGGGTGGGGAGCGCCAGTGGATAATAACCCAGGGAATGCAGGTCAGGTTGGGGCACAGGGCAGGATAGGGGTGCAGGACAGCTTGGGGTACAGGGCAGAGGCCGAGGTCTCTCTGTTCCACAGGCCACCCTCTCTGGGAACCCACCAAGGGTTAATGTAGGCTACCTCCTGGTGGCTGGAAACTTTGGCTTGAGCTAGCGGACAGCTGTGGGGACCCCCCCCCCAGGAATGGAGCAACGGGAGGGAGTGAGCAGTCCTGAAGGACACCCCTTATCACCAGTCAATTCCATGCCAAGCACGTCCTCCAGGGCCGGCAAGGATACTTTCTGTCTTGTGGGCAAACGGCGGGCCGGGCCCAGCATGTTTTGTGTTCCAGGGGCCGCTTGTGGTGCCTCTGCACCCAGGGTTTGGCTGGACCCAGCAGGGGGCCCTGCCCCAGGTGACAGGGACCACGACGCAGCGCCCGGGGTTGTGTGGACGCCAGAGCGGGCAAACAGGAAGGCTTCCCGCAGTGGGGTCCGGCCAGCAGCTGCAGAAGTGAGGGGCAGGACCCTGTGTCCCTTGTCCAGCCGCCCTGGAATCCAGCTGCTGTGTCTGTCCAGGGGGGACCGTCCTCACCACTTAGGGAGGGGGCTGGACCTGGCAGGCATTGCTCCACTCGGCTCCTACAAAAATCTGACGTGGGCGGGGGGGGTGGTCCCTGGACGGGTCTGCGGCCAGAGCGCAGGAAGGGGCAGCCCGGTGGCCTGGGTTCCTGCTCTGGGCTCGGGTCCCACTGAAAGCCCTGAGGGGCCGCACAGCGCCTTGAGGCAGGGCGAGCACTTGGGATGCACCCGCTGGGCAGCGAGCCGGCCTCAGCGCCCTCTGGCTGGGGCCTTCCTGCCCTCGGCCGTGCAGGAAGCTGGCCCTGAGTCCCCTCCTTCACCTTCAGAAGCCACAGAGCAAGCCCTCCAGGGGCTGAGACCCCAAGGGTCTGGGCCCTCCAGGGGTCCAGGTGGGCTGGATGGGACTGAAACCTGCCGTGGAAGGCAGGCCCAGCCCCTCAGCCGCCCCCTCCCTGTGCCTAGCTCTACGTGGCAGCCTGAGGGGGGCTCCTGGACACACAGTCTACTCCCTGCCACCCTTGGGGAAACACAGACAGTGGGTCCAGCCCCCTCACCCCAGCTGGCCTCCCACCCGAGCCCCCCAGGCTCCCGCTGGTAGAGGGGCAGCTACCCCCACTGCCGGAGAGAAAGTGGAAGTAGGGGCCTAAGGGGGTGACGGGAGCAGGGCCAGCGGCACAGCGGCAGACGGCTCGGGGTCCACACACCGGAGACGCTGGGCAGGGGCCACAAGACTCAGGCTGCTGTCCCCGCCCCGCTTCTCTTTGCCTTTGTGGATGCAAACAATGGTTTGTAATTAGCAGGCACTGATTTTATAATCAGGACCCTAAGATTAAGACAAGGGAAGGCCTCCGAGGTGCTTCAGAGCAGCAGGGCCTCCCGCACCCATCCCTCCTCCAACTCCCTGTCTCTGTCTCTATCAATCTGCCTCTCACTTCCTCTCCTGCAGGCCCATCGCCCACCCACCTGAGGAGCCCAAGGTCAAGGGTGCAAGTGTTTCCCAAGAGCCGAGGGAGGCAGCTTCGAGGGGGGAGGGTCAAGGGCGATGGAGGCTCCGGACGGAGGAGGCCCCGGGGTGGGGGAGCAGGACCCCAAGTGGTTCTGCAGAGAACAGGGGCCTGAGCAGATGGTCCCAGAGCCACCACTCGAGGTGGGGCTTCACCCATCAGCCTGAGACTCAGCAGACGGCCCCCATCGGGCCTCTGAGCTCCTGGAGCCGGGGGGGGGGGAGGGGGGTCTTCCTCTACCAAGGGCCCCTCCCCTGCCCAGCAGAGGTCGGGGTCTGACACCCACTTTGTGGCCCCATACAGCCCAGAGGTCGGCCCGGCCCCTCCCGCCCGCCCAGGAGAGCCGTGAGCAACTGCTCACTGGCGTCTTCTGACCCTGCGCCCACTGGCAGGCTGCACGGCCCCCAGAGGCCCTGGACTGCGGACAGTCTCCCAGCAGCGGTACCCGCCGCTTCCACGCAGCCCAGGGTCTGCAGATTCTCAGCCACACTGCTCGGCCAGGACGGGTCCAGGCCACGGTGGGCATGTGTCAGGAGGGACTGGCACGTCCACGGGCGTGGGTGGCTGCTCTCCCACCTGGCTCCCCTCACACGCCCACCTGTGCCCTCCGCCTGCCTGTGCCACCCAGGAGCCCCTCAGCTGGGGTCTGGTGCAACAGTCCCGAGGCTCCACTGGTCGGCTGAGAACCCGAGGGGCTGCTGCACACACACCACACATGCATGCAGACACACACACACCACACATGCATGCAGACACACACACACCACACATGCATGCAGACACAGACACACCAGAGCTGGTCTGGGGCAAAGTGAGGGCAGGGGGGGTCCTGTCTGGACCCTTAGGCAGGGAGGGGGACTGTCCCTGGTCCTGGAGGCGCGGACCACCCCAGGGGCGGAGGGGGAGTAGAGGCTGGGTGCTGCAAAGGAGGGGCCCCTGGGACCCAGGGGACAGGTGGGGGACGTGATGGCCAATCAGTTTCAGACTCAGGCCACCACTTCTGCTGTTCCCCGCAGGTCAGGAATGTTCGTGAGCAGAGTGGGGACACTTGCCCGTGTGGAGCCAGCTGCCCCCCGCCGCAGGTACTGACTGCGCCCGCGCCCACACACAGTGGGAGGCTGAGCTGCCCTCCTGGGGCCCCTGGGCCTGGGAAAGGGGTGGCGCACCTGTGTGTGTCTCTGGGTGAGAAGCCCTGGATCTTCAATCAGCTGTCCCCTGGGTGCCGCTCCCTCGCCTGTCCCTACAGTGTCCCCCCAAGACTGCAGAGCCCCTGCCCTTTTCCAGACAGCCTGGGGCCCTGGGGCAGAGCTGAGCACACGGCGGGCAGGTGTGCGGCCAGGCAGAGCTCCCCCACCGGATCCTCTGGACTCCGGGCAGCCCCAGTCCCAGGCAGCCTCCTGAGGCAGGGGTCCTGGGGCTCCGTGGCCAGGGCAGGAGGCTGGGAGGCCGGGAGGGGAGGGGAGAGGTGCCACCTCCCTGGAGGCTCTCTCTCCCCTGTGTGTTCTGGGCCGTGACGCAAGCAGAGGCTCGTGGGGAGATAAGGTCCGGAGGAGGCTGCCGGCCAGGGCTGGCCCGGTCCCAGGTCCTGGCCAGCAGCCCCCGGCTCCGTGGGCCTCACCGCCCGCATGCCGAGGCTGGGCGCTCTGCTCAGAGCGGGTCTTTGTGCCCCAATCTCGCAGGTGCGGGGGCGGGCGGGGTCCTTGGCACAGAGCAGCCCGTGACCGCACGTGATGGCCGCTGCTCCGGGTGCTGCCCGCCAAGGTCTCCGCCTCGCATAAAGGGGCGCCCGGCGGCCGCAGTGGTAGAGCCCGCAATCAGCAAGCGGCTCTCCTCCTCGCTCCCGGCCCCGCTCGCCCGCAGAGACCGCGGACCCGAGGCTGACCAGGTAAGGCCCAGCCGGCCTCCCTGCCTCCGCCTCAGCCCACCAGCCCATCCCGCTCACTCGCACCCACAGGACGCCTGCAGCCGCCCAACCGAGCCCGCAGCTCGTCCCCGCGCCTCACCTGACCCAGGTCGGACCCTCCTGGACCTGCGTCCGTGCCGGCCACGCTGCTCGCTGTTCCTTTTTCCTATGCATATACTTCTTTGAGGGTCTGGCCTAAAGAGGTGTAGGGCATGGGAAAATGGGGCGCCGAGGTCCTGCCGCGCTGCAGAGCCCATTCCCTGCCACGCACCTGCCTCTGGACCTGCTTCCACGTCCTGCACGCTGGATCAGGGATGGCTCCGGATGACCGGGCCAGGGGGTCCTTGCCCTCCTCCATCAGGACGATGTATGGGGGGTGGTGGGGGCAGGGAGAGGGAGGGGTCGCCCGTCCTAGGACAAGAAGATCGGGTAATCTTCGCTTCTGTGCGTGCCCTAGAGCTGCGGACGGCGTGGTCCAGGCCCTGCCCCTGCAGGCGCGTGGGAGAGGGGCTGAGCAGCCCCCTGCTCCACGGTGACTGTCACTGGGGCTGCCCTGAAAAGTTATAGAAGGTGCCGGAACAGGAGCGGGGGCAGCCCGTTTGGGACCACTGCGGGGTCTGGGTCTGGGACCAGGGGGCTCGGATGTGCAGAGAAGCGGGGCGGGGGGAGGGCGTCAGCAGGGGCTGCCGCAGGGATGCTGTCTCCACCTTCATCACACTTGTAACGAGTGTATTTTCCCTTCGGAAATGTCAATAAAGGTGACTTCTTGTAAAGTTCAGTGTGGAAAAGCTTTGATCGTTGAAGCGCTGAAAGCAAAGCTCCCTCCGTCGTGTTTCTTCTCGTCCATGCTGGTGGGGGCAGGGGGGCACATCAGTAAGAATGAGTGGTCTTGAGGGAACCTGATAAAAAAATACGTCAACATGAGGGAATGAAACGACTCCCAGACACATCAGCTGGGGGGGGGGCAGTGGGGTGGGGGGCTTTCTGATAACCAGGGTCACGGGGGCAGGACACTCCCCGGGCCTGGAGGCACCAGGTGGGCGGGCCAGGGCTCCCAGGGATGGAGTGTGCACAGCCTGCCCCCCAGCACTGCCTGGGGCGCCGGCTCGCTGGTCCAGGTGGGAACTCCCTGGCTCTGGAGCCTGTTGGTCTTAACATCCTGCGGCAGGAAAAGGGACAGAGGGAGCCCAGTGAACTGAGAGCTTCAACAGTGACGCTCAGGCTTATCTTATCGGCTGATCAGCCCAGCGAACGGAGCTCCCTGCCCCCACAGTGCCACTCTCCATCTGGCCCATCGTCACCAGGGGGCTGGGGGCTGGCTCTGCTGGTGAGGCTCCCCCTGGACCACTGAGAGTATCGAAGGGAAGCAGGTATATACAATACCCTGAGTGCACGAGGAACAGTGGCCGGATCCAGACACCTGTTTCCTGTGATGGGGAGAGAGGTGGGTTGCAGGCACGGCTGGATCCAGGCAGCCAGTGGCTCTGCCTTGCTCTCTACCATTATCCTCCTGTCAGCAGCTGCAGGGTATGGCTCCTGGGCCCAGGGAGGGAAACCCTTCAGAGTCACTGCAGCTGGCCGCGCATACCCTCCCCTTGGGCCCTGACTTGCCCCAGCCGCAGGGTGGGGTCCCTTGTGGGCGGCTCCCTCGGCAGGGAGATGGGCCAGGAGTCCCCACCAGGAGGTCGAGCAGAGCAGGCCAGTGTGTCCTGTATCAGCTCTGGTTCAGCTGGGGAGCACAGAGAACAGCCTGGGGCCAGGCAGCCCTCGGAAAAGCCAGGTGACGCCCCTACAGGCCGCCAGTCGCAGGGGCCCCTGCCCCGTAAATGGTGGGGTGGGGCTCACAGAGGCACTGGGTGAATGATCCTACCCCACAAAGCTCAGCATGGCTTCCCTGGGGAGGGGTTTGCCTCCACCTGTCCCCTTGTCTCTTGCAATCACCACCACAGCTGGGAATGAGGATCTTACCGGCCTGGGAAGGGGGCAACACGGAGCCCTCCAGCTGCAGAGGCCTAGCTGGTCCTGCCGCCCCGCCATGCGGCCCGGGTGGTCCTGAACCCTGGACAGCAATGGTCTCGGATGTGGCAGGTCCTCTGCCACCAGGGGCCACTGAAGCGGGAGGAGGACCGAGAATCTGTGTGGTCATGGGGGGGAGATGCTCCCACACCCTTAAGGGGGCTTGGCAGTGCCGCGTCTGTTCTGCAAGCCCCTCTGCTATGGGGCCTGTGCGGGTGGCCTGGCTGAGAGGACCCATTCTTGATCCACAACCAGGCGTCACTGCCTGGGCGCCAAGAACTGGGTGGCTCAGAACTGGGTGGGGGAGGGCGGAGGGATGTGCCTGGCCCTAGGAAGGGGAGGGGCCGACACCCAAGCAGCCCCGCCCAGCACCTCCTATGACAACCGCAGACAGAAAAGTTTAGAGCAAGACAGACAGCCCGTGGACCCCGCCAGCTGGTTCCGCTCTATGTACCTTATCGTGTGGGTTTGGCACCTTCTGTATGTAAGTTTCAGGCATGAGGCCCTGCAGACTGTCACCAGGTCTGGCTCCCAAACCAGAGGAGGTGGACCTGGCAGAGCCGTGGGCTCTCCCGTTTCCACCCGGTTCCTGCTCAAGGCCGGCTGCCCCCGCCAGTGTCCACTGCAAAGTCCCCGTTTCCCTAAACTGGGATTTAGACTGTTCTGCCCAGTCCCTGCCAGCGGGTGAGGCTCTAACGCGCCTGTCTGAGCAGCAGGACGGAAGCAGGGCTTGGGAAGCCTGGTCCCACCAGTCACTGCTGGTCATGACAACCGTGGGTTAGAGAGCACCAGGTAAGGGGGCACCGCTGCCCAGAAGTGGGTGGAGGTTGCAGACAAGTGACACCCAAAGCCCTGGGAGCGGGGGCGACAGCACTCAGGCAAAAGACACACAGACACAGGGACATACGCAGACACAGAGACACACACACATCACGGGACACACACACAGAGGCGCACACACACACATCACGGGACACAGACGTTGAGGATCGCTCAGCTTCCCCTGAACCACTGGGTAGCTTGGAAGGAACGAGACAAGCTAGACTCTGGCTAAGATTTTAGGGTCGAGAGAGAATCCAGGCAGAGGCTTAGGCTCTTCTGAACCAAAGGTTAGAACAGCTGAAACCACACGGACCTGTACCTGTTTAAGCGAATCCCGACCCACAGGAAACCCTGAACAAGCGGCTCCACACAGCTGTAAAAGGCCCACCTCTGGAAAGAAAGCCACAACCGCAGTGCGGTACCAGGGCCCACACCGCGCTACTGCGGAACTCGGCCAAATCCCAAAGGCTCCAAGCGGCCTTCGGCAGCCGCCCCCACACTGGCCCGGCTCTATCCTCCGACACCCAGGCTTCTGCTTCTCGCACGGCGGCTTTCTGCTCGGAACCCACCCTCCACAGCGAGCAGGAGGTCTCAGGGTATCTGCCCCTCGTTGCCTTCCTGCCTGGCAGGCCCCAGGGCGCACCTTCACCCACCCAGCTGTGCCCCGCTGCCCTTCCCCGATCACCTGCCTCTTCCTCAATCCCTCCTACTCTCCCCCAAAGCACTCCTGTAATGAATACGAAGTGATCCTGTACTGAATACCCAGGCCCTCTCTGAACTGGCCCTTCACTGCGGTATCCGGGCATCACCCCCACGCCCCGGCTCGCCCACTGTCACCCATGCGGCGCAGACACCCTTTGAGTGCCGTGTCAGAACCCTCCGGAAAGTTTGCACCCCCGGCTCTTTCCTCCAGTGGTGAGGCGGCTTCCAGGCGCGCCTTGGGCAGGGAGGGGCCCTCTCTCTCCTGCTGCGGGGCACAGCCCTGCAGGCGAGGACAGAGGACAGCTCGGGGGGCGCAGGCCAGACGCTGCGTGGGTCCTTCCTCAGCAAAGGGAGGCGCAGGGCAGCGCAGGGGGCAGCCCCTGGCTCACACGCGCTCACCGTCAGTTCCTTTCCTGTTTCCAGCTTTGGGGTCGTGGTTAACGTGGAATTCAAACGCCAAAAGGTGAGAATCACGTTCACTTCCTCCCAATCCTGCCGGTTTCCATTTTCATGCACAAAGTCTGGAAGCACATAGCATAAGAATTCGACTTCATTTACCCTAACTGGAAACCTTCTATTGAATAAGTTACCCTCAACGAAGGGTAACGTTACCCCCGTGTGTGAGGGCGTAAGAGCCCGGCGCAACACAGTCCACTTTGGCCTTTGACTGTTTGCTGACCCATCACTTCCTAGACCAACCCTTTGGCAACTTTCAGGTATGAAGTGGCTCTGAAACGCCTTCGACTGTAAACCCTCCACAGTCCTAAGGCCGGAAGGTTCCAGGTGCCACCGGTCTCAGGCCCACACAGGGGATCACCGCGTCTCTGCAGGTAGATGCCAGACACAGCTCTGCACGGAGGCCCAGTGTCTGACAGGCCTCAGCTGCGGGCTTCTGGGCAGCCACACATCCTTAAAAGACATCCCGGGTCTCCGGCAGGGCGCACACGTGCCAGGCTCCCCAGGGCAAAGCTGGGCTCAGCGTGTGCACCGGGCTCCCGGCGTCTGGGGGGCTGCCTGCCACACGAGGCCCAGGCGGAAGCCAGGGAGGCTGGTTCCGCTCGGCAGGGACCCCAGAAGGAGCCCAGAGGCTGGGCCAGAGCTGGGGGCCCAGGCAAGGATGCCCATGGGCACAGCAGTTGCAGGCCGCACACAGCCCAGGGCAGAGGGTGGGGGGGTCAGAGCGCCAGGTGCGCACGGAGTGCTGTGGGGAAGGGCGCGCTCAGCTGCGAGTCCTGCAGATGGCGTTTGTGTTTCACGCGGCGATTCTAAAACCGGGTGAGCAGGGCAACGACGGGCCACCCCCCTCACCTGCACTTCGGAGAGCTGCATCTCCCGGGCCAGCAGTGGGCCCCGGTAGCGGCGGTGCCGGAAGGAGCACACCAGGGCGCTGACCTGCTCCGCTGTGGAGGCTGTGCGCACACGGGGAGTCCGAGCGCCCTCTGCCTCCTGGCTCAGCCCTGAGGGAGGACGGGAGGGCACCCAGTCCGTGTGGCTGAAAGTGCTGCCTGGGGGGGACAGGGCCCCCCACCCCGGGAGGTGCCACCAGCTGTGACCGCAGACGGTGCCGGCGGCGGGGCCTCAGGAGAGCAGCCCGCCCTCCAGCCTCCCGCTGGGCCAAGGCGACACCCCTCCTCGCCTTCAGCTCGAGTGTGGAGGGGGTCCAGAGGCGTGGATGTCGAAGAGGACGATAGAGTGGACAGCAATCCTGACACCGGCCCCTCACCGCTGCCCAATGCTCCCTTCCAGAAACCAGTTTCTTTCACCCGCAGACAAGGAACTCTGACTCACGGGGCGGGGGGTGCAATGGGGGCTGGCGGAGCCCACCCTCGGCAAAGGCCTGCGGTCTGGGGAAGCCCTCCCGTGGACTCCCCGTGTACCCAGGCTCTGTCTCCTGCACGTCTGTTCTCTGATTTCTAATTATGAGATAGGGCAGCACTAAGAACCCCCATGAGGTGAAGATGTGTCCATGGTCATTATTAAAACTTTTTAAAAAATGCAAACTTACAGATAATACCAGCCCCACTTTTGGCCACGTAGGACTTGACACCTAAGAGCAGTGATTAAGTCACAAAGACTAAAAGACAGACGAAGAAAGCCCCCTCCGCCAACGACAAAGCGTTCCGTCAAGTCTGGAAACCACAGGAAGCTCACAAGGACAGAAGCACGGTGGGCTCCGGGCCGTGCTGTCCCTAAGCAGCCCTGCAGGACTCCAGGTGGCCGGCGAACAGGCTGCAGTCCGGATGCCGAACGAAGGCACCCGGCTTCGCAGGAGGAGCCATGGTGGGCCCTCCGAAATGAGCAGTTTCGTGACCTGCGAGACGCACTCACCTGTGACCCTCTTGCAGAAGTGGGCCCCAGGGACTTAGAGCTTGAAGGCCATGTGTACCGAGTGTAAGGTGGGCATCCTGGCTCAGAGAGGGTGGGGGCAGCCCCTCCAGGGCGGGGGGGGGGGGGAAGAGAAGTTCCAAGGGGTCTGAGCAGGGAAGACCGCCACTGTGGTTTCTGCTTCCGAGAAGGGTTCACCGGCTGGAGGGGTCCGGCACAACCCGCAAGCCCCAGCCCTGCAAAGAATGCCCCACTGTGGCCGGAGTACACAGATGTGTGACCCTGCTCCAGAAACCTCCCCGGCTCCCTTCCCAGCCTGGGAAGGGAGGCCCCCCAATCCCCACACCTACCAGGTGTGGGCGTCCCTGGCGCACACTCCTGAGGACTTCACCTCCTCCTTGCCCACGGTCTGGGGGTGGTCCCCTCTGCTGCACACCTGGGCTGGGACAGACAGGCTCCCCTGGGAGACTTTGGCGGGCCTGGCGGTGTGCGCTGGCCCTGCACAGCTTCTCTGGGAGACCCGGTCCCCTGAGCCAAAGCTGGAGGCTGGCTCGCAGGCACCAGGAAAGGCGGAGGAGGGAGGCTTTGTTGGGTGGTGCGGCCACACTCAGGATCCGCCTCTGGACAGATGGTGGGGGCTGGGACCGGGGTGCCCCGGCCGCGCAGGAGGGCCAGGAGGAGCACAGGGTCCGCCTCAGTCTTGGCAGGGCTGGGCTGCACTTATAAGCTCAGGAGGAGCGGGGTGGGTGGGAGGTGGGTTTGCAAAGAGGACCCAAATGCCCCCCACAGATAAGTAGCACCTAATTGCCTTCAATTCAGAGGCACAAAGGAGGCCATTCACACCTCCCCCGGCTTCAAGATGTCTGGGGGAGGGGCGGGTCTGTGTCCCCGGTGAAGGGAGAGGTGGTAACTGAGGACCTGTTACAGCCTTTCATCTCCCCCCCCACCCCACCCGGCTGGCCTGGGCTGCCGGAAGGCGAGGACGGCCCCTTCCCACCCAGCACCCCGGCTGGGAGCCTGTCCTGTGGAGTGCCGAGCTATCTCCTCTGTCCAACTTGCCCCCAAGGGTCTGCAGTGCCAGAGGTGACAGGTGTGCACACCGAGGGGGTCAGGGGTCCACATCACTACTCCCAGCAACAGGGTGGGCTTGGACAGGGTGTCTGCTGCAGCCTGCTGTCCTGCTTGGTAGGAATGTGGGCGGGCAACTAGCCAGACAGGGTGGGGAGGGGCTGGTCAGAGAGGGTCCCTCGGGCTCCGCTGGCCCTTCTCTCTCTCCACCCCCCAGCCCCTGCCCAGACCCTCTGCTGGGTTTCACTCTGGTGCCACAGGAGCTGTCTCCAGATTCGGGTGACAGGAAGAAAGGGAGTCTGCTGGCTCAGGATGTGGACGACTCCACGTCTGGCTCCCACGAGGAACCGAGCAGGAAGGACAGGCGAGCCACCGTGCTCCGCTGTGGGTCCCCGACCGCTTCGGGCTCCGCTGTGCTGCTGCCTGGCTCCACCCCGTGGTGGCCAGGAGGGCGCAGGGTTCCTGCGGACTGAGAAGCCCAGGCCGCACGGGCTAGCCTAGGGACAGTCACCCTGTCCGAGTCCCCTGTGCCGCCAGCGCCTCACTACTCACTGGCCCCGTCCGTGCCCCTGGCCCCAAGCTGGCCTCGGGGAAGGGGGCGGCGAGTTCTGGGGCGCCCGTGCTCCGTGGGGTGGCGGCGGGGTCAGCGGGACCTCTCCTCTAACCTTGGCCGGACCGCATCTGTCTCCTTCACGCCACCAGGCAGACGAACACGTGGCGCGCTGTAGACGACCGCAGGGCGCTGCTGCGGGGACCCGCCGGCGGGAGCTGCGCCCCCCGGAGCGCGGGCTCTGAGTCGGCGCGGCGCCCCCGGCGGCCGAACTCGGCCCCCAGCCCGCCGCAGGGCTTCAGAGCGGTCGGGTCGAGCCCGCAGCCTGGACTCCCAGGGGCGCCGGCGCCAGTTTGGGTGGGGCATCGAGGCCGCCCCCGAGCCCGCCCCGCGGACATCAAAGGCCCCACGGGCTTCGCCTTGGGATTAACACCCCAACCCCGCCCTCGAGCCCCTCCGTCTGGGGAGGGGTCGGTGAGGTGTGAGCCGGGCACACCGGGGAGGAGCCGGGGTCGCGGACCCCGCGTCTTCCTCCCGCCCCCGGGCCAGCCCAGTTCGGTCACCGGACCCTGAGGGGTGAGGCTGGGGATTTAACTCACTCGCCGTGTGTCGCGCGGGGTGTCTTGTGAGATTACTGCACGGTGTCCTGGAAATCGCGCGTCCCCAGGGCTGCTCCAAGGACGCCCGGGGGCAGGCTTCTAAGTGCCGCCGCGACAGTGTCTGCTCCGCTACCAGCGACAGCGGCCAAGCTGGGGGGGCTGGGGGGCGGGTACGCGGAGCCCCTCCGGGTGGAGGCGGGGCGGTGCCTCCCCAGCGCGGCAAAGAGAAGAAAACCCCCGCCCCACGACTGCTGCAGCTGCACAGAACGCGCGGGACAGGCGCCCTCTAGGTAACAGGGAACACTTGTTGGGAATTACTGCATTTTGTGCTCAAAAGCGGTGATTTATGAAATGTCAGGCATTAACAGGTACCACGCCTTTTAAACCCCAGTTTTAGCATCTCTTCCTTTCTAATCTTTCAGGGCCGGCCCCTCGGTCTTTTGTCCCCACACGAGCACCATCCTCCGCGCCCACCACCCAGTTCTGCTGGGCGACCCCCTCCCTAATCCGGGACCCTCCTCTAATGGCCCTGCCACCTCGACTTTCCCAGCCCCTACCTGAAGCTCCCCTTCCTGAGTCCTAAGGTGACCTCACCTCCGCAGGTCAGACGGCCCCCCGCCCCGAGTCCCCCGCCAGCTCCCGGCTACTGCCTGGGGTGGGCCCTCTCTTCCTTCAGCACTGCCGCGGGCACAGGCCCGCTCTCTCCCGACCTGGCTGCCTCGTGTCCCCTGGGGTCTCCCCTCCCTCTAACCCTGGCTGCTCCAGTGACAGCTGTGTCACCCACGTCTGGCCTCAGCTTCCTCCCTTGGCTTGGGAGCAGCGTCCGGGGGTGCTAGGCCCTGCCCCTCTCCTGGCTCTGGGACCCACCTCCCGGGTTTGCTGCCCCTCTGCAACCCCGCTGCTGCCTTCTTCGGAGACCCGGTGATTAGGCGGAGGCGTGGCCTTGGCTCCAGGCAGCCGGCCTCACACCTAATCCCGCGCATGCGCGCCACGGAGAGTCGCGTCCCTGCTGCGCCAGGTAGTGCGGGCTGGTGGAGGCGAGCGGTGAGCGGCGGCCCAACGTTCTCGAGTCCCGTCTACACTCGGAGGCCCTGCGGCCCGACCCAACCCGCGACCAAAGTCAACTCCCCCCTTGCAAACGGGCTCTTCCAGCAGCCCTAGCCCTGCGTCCTGGCACCTGGTCCTGGGGGTTCAGTTGCCTAAATCCTTAGACCCGCCGAGTTCTCGCCATCACGGCCTCGACTAGTCCAGGCCACCACCACCGACAGCGGGGACGACCACGCCGAGGGAGGCCCCGCCCCTCCCAAGACCCCTTGTCCACGCCCACCCCCACCAAGAGGTGAGGCTGGTTCTGTGTGACCGCATCACTGCTCCTCTGTCCCATCTCTCTCCAACGCCCCCTGGTCTCGCGAGGATCTCAGAGAGCCAGGGCCTCGGCTGTCCCCCCTCCCCCTCCCTCGCAGGTCGGCCCCTCCCCTGTCGCCACGCCCCTCCCCTAACCTCCCTCGTTGAAGCCCAGAGGGCGAGTTTGTGCTTCCGGTGGCGGTGGCGAGAACAGAGGTGTGAGTGTGGGGACGTGGTGGGCATGACCCTACCCCAGCTGGACGGTAGTCTGGGAGAGCACCCGGTGGGTGGGTGGTATCCGATCCCCAGGTTGCAGGTGTGATGGGGTAGAGCTCCACACGCCCTCCCCTAGTTTGGGAAGGGGCTGCTCATGGGACCCCATCACATCTGTCTGGGTCTCCCTGTCGGGCGGGTGGGCGCCTCCCCTATGCCCCTTCCTTCCTAGGGGGCCAGGTAGGAGAGCTTCCTGCTGCTGCCCAAGGAACCTCAGCCCTGGACCTTGCCTCCCCCTGCCCCCCTCCATCCTGCCCTCAGAGGCTGCAGCAGGGCAGGCCGAGTGGACAGGCAGAGGCAGGGTGCACCTCCCACCCCCCAGCCCTCACCTCCCGTCCTCAAAACCACCGCCCTGAGGCTGGTGCTGTAGAGAGCATGGGGGCTGCAGCCCCCTCTGCTCACACCCTCCCCTCTGCAGCCCCCTCTGCTCACCGCCCCCCACCCCTTGCCAGGCCTCACCTTCCCTGCCCTGATCAGCTGCCTCAGAAGCGATCCCAGCACCGGCTGATTCCCATCATGTCTCCCTTGGCAGGTGGGGGCTCCGCCATCCTCTGGTCCCGGGAAGGCCTCTGGCAGGAGGCGCTGGGCCACGCTGGGGTGTGGCCTCGTGCGGGCAAGGTCCTCCGAAAGAAGACAGACTGAATGTCACTGCCCGCAGCCAGGCCCTGTGGTCTTGCATCTGTCCCCCAGAGACACGGGTCCGAGTGGTAAGGGGGCGGGTTCAGGCTGCATTTGGTAAGTCCGCCGTAAGTCTGAGACTCAGAAGGGGGCCTGCGGTGACCCTGTTGACTCCAGGGCTTTGTCTTTGGTGAAAGGAATGGGATTTTGCTGCTGATAAATGTAAATTTCAAGGTGAGATTCTGAAGATAGGAAGCTGAAACCAGTGGCACTAGAATAAAACAGAATTTTACATAAGGACTGAATGTGGAACTCTGAGGCATATGTGGCGACATAAATTAATTTAGATTAAAAAATTAAGTTCCAGGACTTCCCTGGTGGTCCAGTGGGTAAGACTCTGTGCTCCCAATGCAGGGGCCCGGGTTCGATCCCTGGCCGGAGAACTTGATCCCACATGCATGCTGCAACTAAGACCTGGCGCAGCCAAAATAAAGAAAAATAAATAAACACCTATTAAAAAATTCAGTTCCTCTGCTGCACTGGCCGTGTTTCAGGAGCTCAGTGACCACATGTGGCTGGTGGCTGTCGAATTGGACAGTGTTGTTCTAGAACATTCCCAGCACCCCAGAGAGTTCTTTTGCTTGGTGCTGTTATTAGAAACAGCAATGAACCAAGACAAGTCAGACAGGCACCTGCTCATACACATGACGAGGCACTGACCCCGGGGGTCTTCAGGAAAGGACCCCCTTACGGGAGATGCTGGTGACAAAGATGACAGGCATTGCAGACGGCGGCAGCCACGGTGACTAACGCCATCTGTGATGACACGAAATGGGACAGGCTGCTCCACAGAGCTGCGCGTGAGCAGGGCTGAGTCACGTGGGGTCAGGGGTCACAGACAGGATGGGGAGAAGTGGTGCAGCGCTCTAAAAGCTGTGGTGACTCCGACACGGTGGGGAGGGCAGGTGGCAGCCTGGCGAGGGACACGGGACCTTCTGCTCTGTTGACAAAGGCGGGCTTTTGGGAGAGAATGGTGTGGGTGTGGTGACAAACGTTAGTGAAACATCTGGTAGAAGACAGAACCATAAAATGCAGGCGGATTAATCATGGCCCAGTTGACACAGTGAAGAGTAAGACTTACCACCCATCAGCCAGGAATCTGACCTTTCTTGGAGGCCAGGAGGGCCCTTGAAGGAACGGATCAGAGCCAAGCACTCAGAAAATGAAGGCAGGAAGGGGATGCCCACGGGGGTCGTGAAGGGAAAGGAACTGGGTTAGACCCACGATGGGCAGAGAAACTGGACCAGAAAGGACAGTGGCTCTCACATGGAGAAATGGCCAACAGAGATGGGCCCCAGAGACTCCCCACTGACCGCTGATGGAGGCTGCGCAGGGGCTGCATCCCACTGTGAGGCCCGGGAAGAGGACCAGGACGGGTCACACACAGGGTCCATGCCGGGGACGCCGCAGGGCCTGGATCTGGGCCAGGTGAGGGGGAGGAAAGCCCCACCTGGAGTAGTCGTTGTCTGTTTAAAAACTGCAGATTGTAAGTGAGGACAGTTCTGGGAGAGGCCAACCAGCACGTGGGCAGGAGGGCTGGGCAGATTGCAGCATGTTGGAACAGACGCAGCACTGAACCCGGAATGCATGTGTGTAGACTGGCAGTGGTGTCCCGTCTGCTCTTGCTGCTGTGACAGAGCACCACAGACTGGGGGCTTCAGCAGCAAATGCTGGCTGCTTGCTTGCTGTGGCCTCGCCCGGCAGGGAGCAGGACCGAAAGCAAGCTCTCTCATTTCATTTCTTACAAAGGCACTAATTCCAACTATGAGGCCCCACCCTCATGACATAATCACCTCCCAACACCCCCACCGCGCCCCCCACCCCACCAACACCTCCACACTGGGGGTTGATTTCAACATAGGAATTTGGGGACACATTCAGTCCATAACACAGAGCAGTGTGGTTTTTGGCAGACAAATAAGTTTAGCAGCAGAACCAGGATGAGAGGGAAACATTGCTATTGTGCCTCTTGGCACAGTTGCCCAGGGGGCACAAAAGTGGGGAAGAAATCACAGACAGGGTTGATGTCCTGTAAGAGAAGGGGGTAATTAGGCAGACCAAAATCATGGAGGAGGGCTTCCCTGGTGGCACAGTGGTTGAGAGTCCGCCTGCCGATGCAGGGGACACAGGTTCGTGCCCCGGTCCAGGAAGATCCCACATGCCACGGAGCAGCTGGGCCCGTGAGCCATGGCCGCTGAGCCTGCGCGTCTGGACCCTGTGCTCCACAACGGGAGAGGCCACAATAGTGAGGCCTGCATACCGCAAAAAAAAGAAAAAAAAAAAAAAAAGCATGGAGGAAATACTAGAGGGAGCCATGCTTGTCTCACTATAAATCACAGAAACGTACATTTACCAAATCTTAGGGATTTCTTCTTTGCAAAAACAGTAGATCGATATCCTCAGGCCCCATCTGCACTGACTTGAAAAATGATGCGGATTCAGAGCCTGCCCCCGAGTCCAAGCACCCCACAGACTCCCCGGTTTGAGACTGTTCCGAATACTGAGCTCTCTGACAGTGGAGCGTTGTATAGATGGTGTGATTAGAGGAACAGGTACAGAAGAGACTAATTTGGAAGACGAACAACAAGAATCAAGAAGCCGGGCAATTCTGAAACATGAGGTTGTACAGGAAACTTACTTCAGTTAAATTTTTAGGGACAGGGCTTCCCTGGTGGCGCAGTGGTTGAGAATCTGCCTGCCAAGGGGACACGGGTTCGAGCCCTTGTCTGGGAAGATCCCACATAACGTGGAGCAACTGGGCCCGTGAGCCACAATTACTGAGCCTGCGCGTCTGCAGCCTGTGCTCCGCAACAGGAGAGGCTGCTATAGTGAGAGGCCCGCGCACCGCGATGAAGAGTGGCCCCCGCTTGCCACAGCTAGAGAAAGCCCTCGCACAGAAACGAAGACCCAACACAGCCATAAATAAATAAGTAAGTAAATAAGTAAATACATAAATAAAGTTCATTCTGCAAGTATTAAAAAAAAAAATTTAGGGACAGTCTGGACGTGGGAGGGAGCACAGGTAGCAGAACTAATTAGAGATAAAGAGTGTAGCCCTATCCGGGGGTAAAGAAGCCCCCAAGCTGACAGGGTTAAATGCCTCTTTGGGGAAAATACATCTAACATTACGTGTTCCCTTATAACCAGTGTATCGCTCATTGGAAATAGCTGCTTTTCTAGGTCCCTACAGCACTGATCCTTGACGGATGAACATGCTGTGAAAACGAATTCTCTCTGGCCCCAGCCTGGGAGGAAATGGAATTTGGGTGGAAGGACGAGGGCGCTGAATGAGGCGGGAGCTGGATTCCAGCCTACTGGCTGCCCACACGGAAACAAAACCGGCCCCAGGAACGAGCCTTGGCTACCACCCTGAGTTATGGGGGCCGACAGGATGAGGGCCCAAGGCTGGTCCTGCACACACAACAGGGCAGCACTAAGAGGACGTGAGGTAAAGGGAAAAAGCAAAGCCAGCCCCAGGGCCCTGAAGCTGTGGGGGGCAGGGCCCCATGGCAGGGAGCGGAGGACCCACGGTCACTGCTGGAGGTCATCCGAGCTAGTGGGGGCACAGGTACCCTGTTCACGGGGCTCAGTGCACTGCAGGACAGAACGGGCATGCAGTTGAATTCACGTGGTACGAACACAGGGAACAGCCGGTGGAAATACCAGCTAGATGGGTCCACCAAGCAGCTGGACAGGCGAGCATCAGCTGGTCACCTGCAGCACTGCTATGATTCCACATGCTGTGACACAGTCGCTAGGATGGCCGAGATAAAAAACAAAATCAAAACAGAGCATAAGTGTGGACGAGGATGTGGAGAAATTGGAACACTTGTGCACTGTTGGTGGGAATGTACAATGGGGCAGCGGCTGGAAAACAGCATGGAGGTTTCCCCTCAAAACTGAAGATGGAACTACCATGTGATCCATTAACTCCACTTCTGGATATAAACCCAAAAGAACTGAAAGCAGGGTCTTGAAGAGATATTTGCACACCCCTATTCATGGCAGCATTATTCACAATAGCTAAAACGTGGAAGCAACCTAAGTGTCCACCAACAGATCAATGGAGAAGCAAACTGTGGTCCATCCAGACAATGGAAGATCATTCAGTCTTAAAAAGGAAGGAAATTCTGCAACATGCTGTGACTAGAATGAACCTGGTGGACATTATTCTAGGTGAAATAAGCCAGACACAGAGAGACAAATAACGTCTGATCCCACTTACATGAGGTCCCTACAGCAGTTTAATCCACAGAGACAGAAAGTAGGTGCTGGGTGCCAGGGGCTGGGAGAGGGGGCTGCAGTTAGTGTTTAATGATTCAGTTTGGGAAGATGAAGTTCTGGAGCTGACGGTGGTGACAGCTGCACAAAAGATGTGAATGTACCTAACGCCATTGAGCAGCACTCTTGAAATGGGTAAGATGGTAAACTTAATGTTATGTGTATTCTACCACAATAAAATAAAAAGGGTGAATCTGCTGGCCAAGGGGCCACTGATGAGACGAGATGGGCACTAACCTGAGGACTGGTCCTAGGAGACCCTGCTGGGCCGCTGCCCTGCACTTGGGGTCTGGCACAAGGAAAGATGTTCTCACGGCCGGGACACCATCCCACGGGGGTGTGTCCACCGCACAAGTGCAGAGCCAAACCCAGGATGCTCGGCTTAAGACACACGTGTCACAGAGCAGGACAGGGACACACCTCGCCCCACAGGCCCACGAGAGAGCCACAGCCAAAGGGAGTCACGGCAGGGCCAGAAGAAGGGATTTGAGAATTTCCACGCATCAGGAATGGCTGAAGTTTAAAACTAAAGCCGCTAGCCAAGGAGTTGGGGTGAGACACGCTCTCTCCCCTCACCAGGCCGGAAGACGTTAGCGATGCCCGGGGTAGGGGTGTTCAGAGTCACTACTGCAACATAGAGCCCCAAGGAGAAAGCCATGGGATGTGGCGTCCGGGGCCCCAGGCAACGTGGGCAGTAAGGCAGATGGGTTCTCCTTGGTGCCCCCAAATATCTCAGACTCGGAGACTTACACGGATTTCAAGCCCCCGAACAGCCCTTCTCCAGAGCAGAGGGTCGGCTGACGTCGTCCCCACCCCTGGGGGATTGGCGTATTTGCTGGGATGTGTCCCAAGGCTCAGACCCCGCCAGCCCGTGGCTCTTGCCTTCCGGGGGCGTGTGGGGGTGGGGAGGGGTGTTTACAAGCTCGAATCAGCCCACCCCAGGTTTTTGGTGGCTTCCGGACTCACAGGGACCAGGGCACAAACAGCCTCGTGGAGCAGAGGCCAGTGTGTCTTAAATGAAGATCTGGGATTTTCACGCGGAGCCCCCAGGCCCTGCCATCAGTGCGCGGCTGAAGGATAGGCGCAGCCTTGGTCTGCCCGGGGTCCCTGCAGGCAGAGGGCCCTACTGGGGTCTCCTGGAAGACGGCTCCAGGAAAGGGCTGGGGGAGGGGCTGATGCCAGAGGGCAAGGACCGTAGGGCCCGTGGGGACACCCTTCCCTCTTTTACCTTTGTGGCCCAGAGCGATCACTTAAGTCTCTGAATGAGCCCCTAGTCGCCGAGAAGCTGCCCCGCATTCAGCCGGAGCCTGCATTGTTATGCTGGCCAGCCCCTCGGGCCACTTCCTCCTTCCCACCGGCTGTGAGCACCTCCGGCCCCGCCCTGTCCCCACTGGGTCTGATCCACCGGCCCGGGGTGGGGCCCTCAGGTACTATTTGGAAAATGCTCCTGGGGCGATTTTGATAAAGTCCTCCTGAAACTGCAGGGACCCGGGCCTCAGCCAAGGTCGAAGATCTCAGACCCCCAGCTCCAGCTGCCCCCCACCCAGTCACCTTGGCGACGAAAGGAGCGCCTTCCCTGGGCGTGCGTTAGCTCTCCTGCCCCCTCCGCCCCGCACCTCTTTCCCTGACCCAACCCAGCCAAGAGCCTCAGACGCTTCCCTGGGCGGCAGGCGGGGAGCGCTGGAGACCGATCATACCTCCCCCCACCGCCTCCGCTGAGCCCGGCCGTCGCCATTTCCCTGGACCCTCCCTCCTCCTTCTCCCCGCCCGGCCGGGCTCACCCACCATGGCTGGTCTGCCTGGTGGGAAGTCCCGGGGGCAGGGTCAGGAGACCTGGAGAAGCTGGAGTGCAGTGAGGGCCCCGACCTCGGGTTCCACGTGCCCACAGCCCCCTCCCCACTGGAGACTGGCCTGCCAGGGTAGGTAGGACCGGGCAGCATCTCAAGGGGGCCCCAGCCCACTCCAGCCCTCCTGGCCCCTCCCCGGGATCCCGAGGCCATTTTAACCTCGCCCTGACCTCCAGCCCTACATTCCTACCCAGTGCGGGGCCCGCACACACTCACTGGATTAAGTCGGAAAAAACAATCTTTTTATTTAACCCATACCTAGGTTAGGGGTGGGGGAGGGCCGCAGGAGGGGTCAGGGCCGAGGGGCGGCCCTGCAGAGAGGACCGAGGCGGCCGGGCCTCACTGGCGCGGGTCGGCCAGGACGCCTCGCTCGGCGGCGGCGCTGCCCAGGATGAAGCCCACAGCCAGGGACACGGTCTGGTCGAAGGAGCCGCGCAGCTGCTCCACGTGCTGGTTCAGGGTCAGCAGCTGGTCACGCAGCGGGCCCAGGATGGACACGATGTCGCCCAGGTGCCCCAGGGTCTGCAGAAGGGCGGCGTTCAGCGACGGCGGCGCGGGCTGCGGGGGCACGTGGTCCTCCGGGCGACCAGGCGGCGAGTCGGGATCTTCCCGGGTGGGGCCGGGGGACGACGGCGGCGGCGGCGAGGGGGGGGCGCGGAAGGGCTCGGGGTCCTCGGGGCGGCCGGGCGCGGGGGTGAATGTGGAAACGGCCGTCGGGGAGCCGGGGGCGCGGGGCGCGTCCGCAGACTTGGGCGGGGACGGGCTGAACCTGAGCGTCCAGGCGGGGTCCGCGTCGGGTTCTCGGGCGGCGGGCAGCGGTGGGGCGCCTGGAACGCAGAGCGGGTGGTCGCGTGAGGCGCGCCCGCCCCTCCCCCCGGCCCGCAGTCCACTTCCCCCGGTCCGAGGCGCCCCGCCCCTCCCCCACCCCAGCCCACCTACCCGGCTCAGCGGGCGCGGCGGGGGCTGGCCGGCGGCCGCGCGGGGGGCGCCCGGGCCCGGGGGAGCGGCGGCGGCCGCGTCTGCGCCCGCTGTCGCCCAGCAGCCCCATGAGCTGCCGGATCTGCGCGTCGAAGGGCCCGGGCGGCTGACCGTGCGCGTCGCGGACCTTGTCCTTGAGGAACTTGTAGCGGCGGCGGCACTGCGCGGGCGTGCGCCGCACCTGCTGGCGGGCCAGCGCGGCCGACACGCGGCGGTAGGTGGGCAGCGCCTGGCGGCGGTCTAGCAACAGCGCTCGCCACACGGCCGGCTGCAGCAGCGTGCCTAGCAGCAGCTCCGTCTCGCGCGCGCTCCAGGGCGTGCGCTGCGCCGAGCCCGGGGATACGGGCGACCCGGGGGATGCGGGCGACCCGGGGGGCGCGGGCGCCGCCAGCGCGCCGGGCGAGGCGGGCCTCCCGGGCGGGGTCCCGGGGACGCCCCCCGCCAGCCGCTGCTCGGAGTCCGGGCTGGCGGGGGACGGCGGGGCGGGCGGGGGCGGCCGCCGGGGCCGGAGCAGCATCCCGGGGCCGGCGGGCGCGCGGGGGTCGGGGCCGAGGCCCGGGAGAAGCCGCCCACACGCGCTCGGTGGGCCCTGCGCGTCCGCCTTCGGTAGGAGCGGGCGCCGGAGCCCAGCCGGGTCTAGGCGGCCCTCCCACCGCTCCGCCCCGCCCCGCCCCGCCTCTGCGCGCGCTAAGTTCAACTTGCCTGCTCCGGCGCCTGGGTCTCCCGGCCAGTCTTTGGGCCTCTAGGCCTTGACCGCCTGGAGCAAAGTTCTGCCCCCGCCCGCCCAGCGGGGAAGAACCTTCCCAACCGCCATTTGTACTTCTTAACCTTCTCAGTTGAGGTACAAACAAATATGGCTACGTGCATTGGGTGCGCAATGTTTGATTCGTCATTACGCATGTGCCATGACCTTTCACCACTGCGCGGATGAAGCCATGGAACATTCCAGTTCCAGAGGCTCCCTCGCACCTTCTCCTTTTTCCTCTGGTGCACCCTAGATGTTGTTTGTAACCGTAATTGTGTTCCGGGTCTGCGCCCCGCCCATCTTCCTCGTGTGCTCTTAGTCTGTGCAGGAGGTAGAGTTCATCACTGCCCGCTGGCAGCTTTCTGCTGGATCTGATAAAGAGCCAGGCCAGTGGTCAGACGTAGTGTCATAACTCACACGCACACTTCACAGAAAGAAACTTCTTTATTCTGGTAAAGAATGGCTACAGTTACCATTGTGGTTAATACAGAGCATTGAGCCTCTACCCCCCTGAGAGATTGGGAATGAGACAAGGATGCCCAACGTTATGGCTTCTGCTCAACCTTATTCTGTAAGCCCTAGCCAGAGCAATAAGACAAGAAAAAGGAGTAGGAAGTATAGAGAGAGCAAAGGAAGAAGGCAAGCAGCTGCCACTTGCAAGTGAGCTGTTTGTATATGTGGAAAGTACAAAACCTACAAGCACATTACTAGAATTGATAAATGAGCTTAGCAAGGTCATTGAATACAAAAATAAGCAAAAGTCAATTGTATTTCTGTATACTAGCTACAGTAGTTTTATAAAACTCCTTAGTTTGGGATAATTCTGTGTCCGAGTGGCACAGACAGCACAGAGTCCCTAACATCTTACTTGTCCGTGGAACTTTGGCAGAGCTAAGAAGTTAGCGTTGACGAAACCGCAGACTTACTGGGTTGTGCCAGGTTTTCTGCTGATGCCCCTTTTCTGTCCCAGGATCCCACCCCTGTGCTGAGCTGCATTTAGTCATCCTGTCCCTTCAGTCTCCCCTGGGCCGTGGCTGTTTCTAAACCTTGTTTTCCACGTCCTTGACAGTTTGAGGAGACGGGTCAGGTGTTTTGTGGTATGTCCCTCAGTTTGGGTTTGTCTGCTGTCTTCTCAGGGTTAGAGTGGGGCTCTGGGTTCTGGGACGAGACCCGAGAGGTGATGTGTCATCTTATTAGTTCGTGTTAGGATGCGTGACGTCGGCAGACTTGGGGCCACGATGCTGAGCCCCACCCGGTTAATCTGGTGCCTGCCTCTCCCCACCGTCAGGTCACCCTCTTCCTGTCCTGCCCTGCAGTGGGGGCCGGTCACCAGGTCCCCAGCCCCCTACACTCGAGGGGGTAACAAGCCTCACGTCCCGGGGCATCCACTTGTACTGTTGGGTATCTCCCAGTTCCTCCCGTTTATTTATTCATTCAGTTGTCCGTTTACTCCAGTGTGGACTCATGGACGTTTGTCCTGTTCCTGGGTCACTGCCCATCACTGTCGTACGTGGGGGCTCAGACAGCCCAGCTCTGGCTGTGGGGAGTCTTCACAGCTCTTTCCCTTTTGTCCCGTGTCCTTTTGATGTGATCTACCCTCCCACCCCCAAGCCCTGCTTTTAGCACTTCCTAGCTCCTGGCTCATCTGGTACTTTCCCCACTCAAGCCCTGGAGTCAGCCATTTCCTTTTCTCGGAGACTTGAATGTCATCTGGAAACCAAGATTTGGGCACAGGATGCAGCTGCTGCTATTGGGGCGTCACTGCTTCTGGGCCCGTGGCTCTGGGGGCAGTTTTGCTCCCCAGGGGACATTTGGCGATGTCTGGACAGTTGTTGGTTGTCACAGCTGGGGGCAGGGGGCAGTGCTGCTGGCATCTAGAGGGTAGAGATCAGAGATGCCACGAAACATCCTGCAGGCTCAGGAGAGCCCCACCGCAGAGAGCCATCCCCCGACACGTCAGCGAAGCTGCGACAGATCGTGCGGTGGCAGCTGGGAAGTGGATTGCGCGCAACCTGTCTCTCGGATCCCTGACCGCCTCGCACCTTGGGCTCCGTGAGATCCTGTCTTGGATGGTAGGAGGCCTGGTGCCCTCGTCTCCAACTGTCTACTCGCGTCCCACCCCACAGCGAGTGCGCAGAGGAGCCTCGGAAGGCTGGCCTGGTGCCTGAGAAGCTGCTCCCAACCGGGGTGCGGTCCTCACTGCAGTTCTTTTGTCTTCAGCGCAGTCTCCCTTCAGAACAGCGTTTCCCACGGTCACTGAGGTCCACCCCCTGGGGAGCGGGAGAGGCAGTGAGGAGATGCGGCTGCAGGAAAGTGGCAGCTCAAGCCGTCCCGTCCCAGGAGAAGTCCCGCCGTCCTTGCAGCGGGTGTCGGACAGCAGGCGGAAGGACACAAGCCGCAGGGAGGGGTGTGGCCGGCGCCCAGCCAGCCCCTCGGCCACTTACCCCAGCACCACCGGCCACTCCGAGCCCGTGTCCCAGGCGATAGCCTGGCTGCTGGGGTCCCACTGGCCTTCTCCGGGTGGCGGGTGCTGGTGCCGGCCCGGGGGCTGCCTCGGGCTTGATCACAGCCTGCTGGGCGTGGGGGAGTGGGACCCCGTTTGTGGAGGGGGCTTCCCCAGAGCCTGGGTGCACAGGGCTGGGCTCCATTCAGCGTAGGAGGGGCTGCATGGGGTTGGGGGTTGCTGGCTGGGGTGCTGGCTGGCAGTTCTCAGAAAAACGTGTTGATGTGATAAGAGCCGATGTAGCGAAGGGAGAGCCGGTCTTCCTGGTGCTTTAGTCGTGTCTCGGGAGGAAGAGGGACCAGGGTCTAGTGGTTCTAAGGTGGCTGAGGACACCCCGCCCCGGCCCAGACTCCAGAGCCACGTGACCACGGCAGCTCCTGTCCACAGTAACACGACCCCACCATCTCCCCGTCTTTGTTGGTGTCCACCAGCCCTCCGCTCTTCCACTGGGACCCTTCGGTGGTGACCAAGCCCTGGGAACGCCCCAGCCTGCCCCCGGTGACGATGAGCCTGCTGCTTGGCCTGTGGGCTGCGGACGAGGCCTGGGTGGCCGGACGCCAGGATGGGCAGGGCTTGTGGCAGACAGGCGCGGGCCGTGGTGCCCGGAGGCCTCGGCAGGTCAGCGACTGTGGGAGGTTGGCTGTCTCCTCCTCCAGCGGCAGGTACGTCCCGGGCAGCGGGGTGTCTGCCTGCTCACGGGCCCCGGGTGGTGGGGTTTGGCCCTCTGCGCACCATCGGAGGACATCGCGGTGGCCTGAGCCTCCTCGGTCCCTCGTCCCCTCCCGCCTTCACGAGCAGCCCTGAAGACGTCTTCGTCTGGCTCGAAGAAGCCACGCTGACCCACGAAGCAGGTAAACACCAGGAACCCGCGAAGGCCGTCTTGGTAGAAACGACTTTATTTAGAAACGTAAACCGCGCGTGAGGGCGACATGCAGACAGTCGTGCTGGAGCCGAAGCCTGGCCGCGCCCCCAGATAACCCGTTACAGTTGGAATGTTTACTTGCACTGGACGCTCACTTCATTTCAGGCTTTGTGGCGCTTTGTTGAATTCAAATCCTGAAAAGGTAGGAGCTGATCTGCAGAACCAAATTCTCATATAAAAGCCACGTTTGCAGGGCCCGGAGTGCCTCTCACGAAAGCGGGACATAGATGTTGCAAATGAATACATGTGGGAAAACGCATCTCGACAACAGTGTTTGATCACAGGTAGTGCTTTTCCTAGAAATAGCATGAGCTGGCTGCGCTGAAGAGTCACTAATTCTAAAACTGAAAAGAAGAGTCTTGGGTCTTGCAGCGATTGGCGACGTAAAAACGCTGGTGCCTAGGGTGGTGCCAGGGCTCTGGCCTCCTGCTGTGGAGGTGTGCCGTGCTGTCCTGGTCCCATGCCCCTGGCCGAGCGCAGTTTGGAAACAGCCCTGGGCAAGAGCTTGGTACCACCGAGGCAGCAGGCTTCATTTCCTCGTCAGAAAGCGCTGGTGACGGCCAGCCTCGGGAGCTAGGCGTGGGTGTGTGCATCACATGCGTGGCTGCTGAAGAAGGGGGGGACCCGGCCACGGCCCTACAGCCCCCAGGCCCCCAGGTAGGGCAGAGGGAAGCTCTCAGGGCCCCTGAGGCTGTGTCTCTGCTTTGGAGCGGCTGTCTGAGTCCTGCATGCTTTGGAAGCAGAGCCTCGGCCCAGGTGTACCGGCCCCAGCAGGAAGTGCTCTCGGTGGTGGGGCGGTGGGCACAGGGGCCACGGGGCACTTGGGAGCTGCCAGTGTGGAGCATGAGGCGCTCTCCGGCAGCAGGAGGCCGGGCTGGGACGGAGGCAAGGCCGGGCCTCTTGGTGGGAAGGGCTGCGAGGCTCTGGCACCCGCACCTGGGCCTGGGTGAGCAGCCAGGGGTTGGGGCTGGAGGAGGGGGAGGCCCGGCAGGGAGAAAGCCCAGGGTGGGGAGCCTCAGGGCCCCTGGAATCTGTGGCCGGCAGGGGGTCAGAGGGCAGTCTTGGCCCTTCGTTGGTGGGCAGACGTACACCAGACCCGTGGGAACACCGCTCAGTGGGCGCCTGGGTTTAAAGCCTGAGCTGGGTGCTGGGGTGCGGGGTTTCTGGGGCTGAACGGCCAGAGAACTGGGTGAAAGCTGTTTATCTTTGAGAAATACAAATGGGTACCGGCTCCTGGGGAGCTTACCTATCCTATTTCGGTTTAAATATTTTAAAATTCCCTTAGAAACCCCCCTCAGCCTCTCCTGGCACCATCTCTCGGGTCTGGGTCTGAGCCCGTGCTCCCGCCCCGGTGCCCCTCCTGGGCCGTGGGGGTCCCTGTCTGACACAGCAGGCACGGCCCCTTCCACCCCAGGCCTGTCCTCGGTGTGGACTGCACACCCAGCCCGCTGTCCTGCGCTACTGGAACGTGGCTTTCATTCTCCGCAGCTTGTCCTGAATCTTCTTGGAGTGCTTCTCGCTGGCCACCTGGTGGGCGCCAGCCCTGCTGTCCTCGGCCAGGATGGAGATGTCCGCCCCGCTGAACCGGGCGATCCTCTGCTTGAGGTGGGACTGCAGCTTGGGGTCGGGGGCGAACGTGTAGGGGTTCTCCTGGAACGCGTGGACCTGGCTCGCCACCTTGGCGATGTTTCTTTGTTGGGGGAAGAAACGAAACGTGAGTTTGCACAAGTCACGGGGGCAGCGTCTGCAGCTGGTGGGTTCCCAGCCTGCTGTCAGGCACTGTCCCAACCAGGCCGCGTCAAAGTCCAGACTCAGAGGGACCAGTCTGCCCTGGACCCTGAGGAGGCCTGACCGGTCTCCACCTGGCTGCCGTGTGGCTGATGAAGTGGGGGGAGAGGATAGAGTGGGGTGAAAGGTCATGGGGGGAGGGTCTCCCTGGAGACAGGGTGGCACTGTCCTGAAGGGCAGTGCGGGCCTGGGGCGCTGCGGGGGGCCGTGGGCCTGGAGCTCCTAAGGAGCGGCCGGCCCCAGGGTGGGCTTCTAAGGAGCGGCCGGCCCCAGGGTGGGCTTCCAAGGCCAAAAGGAGCCGCGATCGCCTTTGGCTGGGAGTGTCTGAGTCCCTGGCAGGGCCGTGGTGGTGGTCGCCACCGACAGCCCCCCCAGTCTGCTCCTCCCAGGTGGGTCCGCAGGTGTGCCGGGCAGTTGAACGGTGGGGACTGACTGAATCCTCCGGACAGCTTTACGGAGGGGCCCCGAGGGGGTCAGCAGAGGCAGGGAGAGAGGGCAGATGTGGCTCGGGGGGTCAGGGAGGGTGGTCGCACGGAGGTGGCGTTCTGGGTGCACCTGGATCTCCCAGGAGGAAGGCAGGTCACGGCAACCTTGGGGCCGCGTTTGGGGCCGTGGACGCTGGACTGTGCGAATTGTGTACCCCTTGTCTGTGGAGAAGGAGGCGGCTGGAAGTCACCCAGGGGAGAGGGTGTGGAGGCCTGGGCTGGGGTGAGGGCTGCGTGAGGGGCAAGGCGGCCCAGGTCTCAGAGGAACGGGAGAGATGGGGGCGGCCCTCACCTGGCTTGCTCACCTGTGGGCCCCTCACCTGGTTTGTTTCACCTGTGGGCCCCCTCACTTGGCTTGCTCACCTTTGGGCCCCTTACCTGGCTTGTTCTAGCTGTTGGGTCCCCCACCTGGCTTGTTGCAACTGCGGGCCCTTCACCTGGCTTATTCACCTGTGGATCCCTCACCTGGTTTGTTTTACCTGTGGGCCCCTCACCTGAGCTTGCTCCACCTGTGGGCCCCGTTGGTCATGGTGAAGCCCCCTGTCTCCAGCTGCTGGATGTGCATGGCCAGGAGGTGGGCTGAGGGCAGGGTGGGCTGGGCCCTGAAGCGCCGTCCTTCCATCAGACACAGGCTGTCGCTCTTCAGGAAGACCTGGGGCCCAGCCAGGGGCGTGGGCGGGGGGTGGTGGGGACGGACAGGTGAGAGGTCAGCCCAGGTGCCCAGCAGTGCTGCATGGGGGCTACGGCACCCCGGTTTATCAGCCAGTCCAAAGTGTGCCTTAGCTCTGGGGCTGGGGAGAGTGCAGGTGTCCAAAGCTTGCGGACACAGAAGGAGCACTGACCCCCACCAGAAAGCCGTGCGCTTCCTGCTGCTGGTGGCAAATTCCTCTCCAGAAAAGAGCCAGGTGACCCCACTGCCCAAATTAGACTGGGAGCCTGGCTGGCCGGCCACAGAGACCCCTGGGTGTGGTGGCAACCGAGGACACACAACAGTCCCCCCACCGGCGCGCACTGCGTCTGGGGCCGGCTGCAGGCCGCCCCTGCCTCATCAGTCTGGGAAACACCCCTCATCCCGAGGGCGTATCCTCGTTTAGGATCTCATGGGGGCGGCCAGGAGGCATGTAGGTTGGCCAAACTCAGGCAGGGCCTCAGGGCACCTGCACCCCAGGCTGGAATCACGGCCCTGGAGCAACCCTGCCGCCTCTGCCCAGGTGAGCGACCGAGGCCCCAGGGGAGATGATGGGGGGGCCGTGAGGTGGGCGCGACGATGCAGGATCTGCCGGGCGATCCCCCCCTCCCCCGGGACATGAGCTGCCCAGGAGCTCACGCAAAGGGGTACCTCCACGGCTTTCAGCTCCTCCATGACCTCTGCTATCTTTGCGGGTAGAATTCTCCAGGCCTAAAATAAAAGCACAGGTGAAACTCCTACAGCCCTGTCTGTGCCCACTGCGTGGCTGCAGCCAGGCCCCCCCGGGTGACTCACAGGGGACTGTCGTACGGCCGGGTGCTCCAGGCCGCCCAGGATCTGCATGGCTGTTGCGAAGTTCCTCTGCTCGTAGCAAGACTTCGCGATCAGCAGAAATTTGGAGAGCAGGTTCACCTGCAGCTGAAACCAGAGAACAAGACGCTCAGCGTCCTCCGTCTCAGACGAGGGACGGGGCACAGGGGCCAGTGTCAGGGTGCAGGGCGGTGCGCCCACCTCCGTGCAGGGGAGGGCGTCGGGGGCCCAGAAAACCAAGGCACAAAGGTGTGCCAAGTCCATCTCACTTCTCTCCCGGGACAAATCTCTGCTCAGGACAAATGGGGGGAGCGGGAAGGGCACCCCCGCTCGGGGAGATGGAGCTGAGGTGTCCAGAGGCAAATGGGGAGCCGGTTTCAGCTTGTCGTCCGCCCAGCCGAGTCCACGGTGGGACGGGGTTGCAGCGCCTCAGGGGCCGCTGGTCGGCAGGGCAGATTCACCGGATTTGATGGGAACACCCCACAGCAGCCCCTGCTACCCCAGTGGGATTCTTCTCTCCGAGCAGACCTGAGGGGCCTGCCTCACGGCCCCACAGTTAGCGTGTGGATTTTACACAGTTCCAGCAACTTCCAGAAGGTTCTGGAGAATTCAGCTGACCCCTCATTTCAGAGCTGCCTCACCCTGTGGACTGTCGCCACGGCCAGGGACATCCTTCAGGTGGGAACATCGCCTGCGGGTCCCAACCAGACACCCTTCTCCTGGGCTTGACCCTTGTCTGGGTCACAGGACGGGCCCTGGGGTCACTCAGCACCGTTGCCTCCCAGCTCTCTGGCTCGAGTGCCTCTTAAAGGATCTTGAAAAACATCTACCCACTCCTGCTTCTTACGTTGACACCTCGTCATTTTCCTCACAGGTTCAGATGGATGTGAAGTAGGCGATTTCCAGCCCGTCCAGGCAGAGCTGTCCGCTCACGGCTGAGCCTCGTACCGGTCAGGTCAGGTCACACGGTGGGTCTGCTCTTGTGACCGGCGTCCTGCCCTCCGGGCTCAGCCGTCGTGGCCTGTGTCCCCATCTGGTTCCCTCGTGGGGCTGAATGTTTTCACAGGGTGGGTGATGCCCCACGTTGTTCATCCGTTCGTGCATCACCGGATATGAGGTTGCCTCCTGCTCTTGGCTGTCGTGTTCCGTCACTTTTACACCTGTCTGATGAAGCCGGGTCCCACCATTATGCATCTACAAAAAGGGAAGCTTTTCTTGAAGGTGAGAAACTTCACACTGTTTCCTTTTCTCCTTGACCTTGTGTTTGCACTGTCTCGCCCCACCCCGCCACCCCGGGATGTGATCTGGAAGGAACGCACTGTTACCACTGAGGGCTTTTACTAGTCTTCCGTTACATTCTCCGGCTCAAAATTTGAGTTTTGACAAATTTTTCTGAGAGCAGAGTTTACGAATGTAGAAGTCAGCCTCCGGGTTGTGCCGGCAGCGTGGTGAGGGGCCCAATGCGTGAGACAGCGCGTCAGAACTTGATCAGCGTGTTCGCCGGAGGTGCCCGCGTGGCTTCCTGAGAACTCCTGGCGCTGTCTCCTCTCGGCCCCTGCGCTGTCCTGTCCCTGCTGAGGCGGAACTGCCCCGTGAACAGTCCTCCCTCCGACCTCTGCTCGCGGGGACGGGGGAGCCGCTCACGCAATGGGGAGAGTTTGGTCACTGCAACAGTGGTTCCTTCCCGCCAGGCGCTGACCCCGGGTGCGTCCCAGGTGGGTCTGAAGACCGTTCCGTCCTGTGGCCTGGGGACGCTGGCGCCCCTTCGTGGTGACCTGTGGGCGGGGCAGCTGCAGAGGCTCTGGGGTGAGGACTCCCTGGCAGCCGAGGTCCCCTGGGAAGCCCGAGCACCCAGGCCTCGTGTGATACCCCTGATCGGAAGCTGCACTTTGATGTCTCTCATGATAACGTCGTGGATCGGAACAAACCGGGTCGGGGAGGGGGCCAGGCCACATCCTGGCAGAAGTGAGGACGGGTCAGTCTGTCAGCTGCTAAACCCTTAAAGAAAATTCTCCCGAAAAGGGGAAAGAGTGGAAAACTCGGCATGTGTTCATGGGCCTTGGGGTTGCCCCTAGGGGCTTGGGGGACACAGAGGAAACTAGAAAAGGAAAGACAGTGCAGAGGCTCCTAATGCCAGAACGGGCACGTCCGGGCTTCACCGTCTCTCGGGGAGTTGGTGGCCACGGTGGGCTCTGGGGCAGCTCCTGGGACAGAACAGGGTCCCCCACCCCGAGCTCCCCCTTCGTGCTCAGCCCACTCCAGCGGCTCCTGCCCGGGGAGCTGATGCTTTGGGCCTGGGAGGCAGTGGGCGTGCACCCGCGGGAAGGGGCCGGGTGACACAGCAGGAGCCCCGTGGTTCCCACCGGTTCTTCCACGTGGCCACGCCCTACAGGCAGGACCCTGTGACCCCCGCCTGCGTCTGGCCTCCGGCGGAAGGACGTCCGAGGCCCTGGCAGCAGTGTGCTTGCTGGGCGCACTCTGGGGTGCTAGGCCCACCTGCTGCCCCTCCTGCCTGGGTGGGACCTGAGGGAGGTGCTGGCCCTGAAGCAGGGGCGTTGGTCCAGGCCGAGGCCTGTGGGACCCAGAGGAACCTCCCCTTGATGGGACCACTGACCAGTGTTTAATTTGTTCCACAAACTGGCCGAGGACACACATGCACCCGTGCTGTTGTGACAGTGGCCACGAGAGCTCAGGCCAGCGGGCCAGTTCCCGGCCCTGGGTCGCGACCGAGGCAGGAGGAGTGTGGGAGCACGCGGGGGCCGCGTTAGTGTGTGTGTGACGCCGCGTCCAGCTGTGAGCGGGGGTGTGCCTGCGTGAGGTCTGCGTGTCCGCGCCGCGGGGACAGGCCTGGGTGGGCCTGGAGCCCCCGTGCACCCCCAGCAGGGGGGGTCTCCCAGGGAGGTGCCCTTGCTGCCAGCAGCCCCGACTCTGTGCTGGGGCCAGAGCTGAGGGCACCAACCTTGGAGGTGTGGCTGGTCACGATTTCGGCGGCCACCCAGGTGCTGACGTCGTCTGCGCTTCTCAGAAGCTGTAACAGGTACGTGTCCTGGACGTAGCTGGGCAGAAATAAGCTGCAGGTTTCGGCCGACAGAGACCCGGAGGAGCTGGCTCTGCAAGAGACGCAGGCGCACGTCCCAGCCAGGCCCCGGGTGGCGCCCGGCCCAGGAGGCTGGCGGGACGGGCCCTGCGAGGCGGGGGGCCAGCCGCGCACCGCAGGCGTCGCCCTTGTGCTGGGCGTGTCCAGGAGACGCTTGGGTGAGGCCCCAAGGCCCTCCGGCCAGCCCTGCATCCCAGGCTTCTCTGACAGCCACGCCGGACACTCACTTGGGGACGGCCACACTTTTGTCCGTGACGCCCAGGGCCCGAGAGTTTAAGAAGTGGACGGGGTGGCACTTGTGAAACAATTCCTGCCGGGGACAAGGACGCAGAGGTCAGGCAGAGCCGGGGCCCAAGGGAGGACGGGGGGCACGGGAGTCACAGGGCTGGGCCCCCAGGGACTCTGCACGGCCACCCAGACAACAGTGGGGGGGGGGTGATGGGGGCCCAGGATGCCTGGGGGCCTGGGAAGGGGCAGCTGGGGGCTGGGCACCCAGTTTCAGGAGGGAGGGCCTAGCACACGCGGCTCCCCGCCCAGCCCGCAGGGCAGGGCGCCCTCCAGCACGCAGGGTGTGTGTGTGTGTGTGTGTGTGTGTGTGTGTGTGTGTGTGTGTGTGTGTGTGTGTGTGTGTGTGTGTGTGTGTGTGTGTGTGTGTGTGTGTGTGTGTGTGTGTGTGTGTGTGTGTGTGTGTGTGTCTGTGTGTGTGTGTGTGTGTGTGTGTGTGTGTGTGTGTGTGTGTGTGTGTGTGTGTGTCCGCCCTGTGGGACCTCGTGGGGCCTGTGCACCTGGCGCTCTCTTGCTGAGGGCCTTCAGCGCCCACCCTTGCCCGCTGCCGCAGCGTCAGCCCCCGCCCTCACCTGCTGCAACAGTGTCAGCCCCGCCCTCACCTGCTGCAACAGTGTCAGCCCCCGCCCTCACCCGCTGCCGCAGCGTCAGCCCCGCCCTCACCTGCTGCAACAGCGTCAGCTGGCTGAAGAGCTGGTGGGTGCTGTACTCGGTCAGGAAGTAGGGCCCCTTCTCGCTGGCCCTGGCATAGGGGCCGTAGAAGTCCTCGAAGAAGCAGGGCTTGGGCAGGGCGGATGCGATGCTGTACTGGCGCTCCTTGTGGGGCAGCGCTAGCCCGTTGCCCCGGGACAGCCGCCAGGGGAAGCTCTGCAGGGCAGGAAGACCAAGCCCCGGAGGGTCCCGTCCAGGTTAGGGCGGGGTGGGGGGTGGGCCCAGGCCCAGGCCCTCGCAGCCTGGCTCAGCTAGAGCCACGTGGCAAATCCCTCCCGCCCGCAGCCGTGCTGGGTCGAGGACGCCTGTCCTGGTCATTTCATGGATGGGGCTGTCTGCACGCATCATGGTGAGGTTCCCTCAACCCTGCTCCCGTACCAGGCCGTTTCCCGGCCCCGCCTTGGCCCCAGAGTCAGGGAGGCGGGGTGCTCTGAGCCCCTGGCTGGCCCTCTGCTGTCCTTGTCCAGGGCCAGAGGGCTGGTGCCCAGGACCGGCAACACGGGGAGCGCGTGCCCGTTTGTGCACGTGTGCCTGTCCGTGTGTGTGTGTACCAGGGCACGTGTGTGTGCACATGAGCACAGGAGTGTGTGTGCCTGCGTAGGCGGTGTCCCCACGCCGGCTCCCCGGGAAAGGCCGCACCTTCCGGGAGATGCCGTCCTCTGAGAGCCTCTTCCACAGGGCGTTGAGGGGCCTGGCGGTGTCCTCCGCCTCCTTGGGGTCCTGCAGGTCTATGCTGCGTGGGGCGCCCTCAGCCCGCCGCTCGGTGCCCACCTCCAGGAGGCTCAACAGGGGCTCTGCGGAGCCGTCCAAGGGCAGGATCTGGGCAGAAGCACGCGGGGTCGCCCGCTGCTCCAGAGGGGTGGTGGCCCCGCTCCCCGAGCCGCGCCCTCACCTGGGAGGCGAGGTAGTCCTGGAGCCTCCCCAGGAGCCCGGCGTCCCTCCTGAAGTCCACGGCATAGCAGTCCTCCAGCCAGGCCTGCAGGAGGCAGAAGCTGCGCCTGTAGATCTTGGAGGAGGTGGAGGTGGGATCCTGGTGGGCCCTGGGGACAGATGGAGGCCTGAGCCATGCAGGTCACCCGCGCCCGCCTGGCGTCGCACCCACGCCAGTGTGTGCATGGGGGTCTGAGCGCTGGGGTCTGAGCCCGCCCACCTGGTGCCCGTCCTGGAGCCCCTGCCACCCTCACAGACGGCACCCAGGGGCTGGAAGGCGTCCCGAGAGGCAGGGCGGGAGCCCTGCGCCGCGTGTGGGGAAGCAGGGGGCTGGGGTCTCCCGTGAGTCCCTCCCCTCCCAGGGCTCCTGGCCTGGGCTTGTGTGGAGTGTGGGGGGCAAGGACAGGCCAGCTCAGAGGGCCAGAGCACGTCCAGCACTGCCCACCACCCCTTCCCTTGTTGACCCCACCTGCCGGCTGAGGCCCGCGGGACCCTCCCTGCCCCCCAGCTGCCCTCCCCCAGCCCACGGGCCTGGCGCTCACCGTCTTCCCACGTGTCCCAGCCCCCGCCCTCGGCCTCCCCCCTCCCCAGCCGCCGGCCCCTCCTGACACTCCTGCCCCTTTCCCGTGGCCCGTCTGCGCCCCGCTCCCCTTCTCTGCCCTCGCCTGGGCCTTCCCGGCGGCTCTGGCTCTGGCCTCGTCCTCGTCAGGGTCGGCGGGTACCTGGACAAGGTGCTGCTGATGCGGTCCAGCAGGAAGTGCAGGAAGTCGTGGGGGCTGCAGAAGTACCGGAAGGTGTACAGGAACTGCTGCACGTAGCCCTCCAGGAAGGCGTCGCTGCGGGGAGAGGGCAGTCAGCCGCCAGGACGCGGCCCGGCTCCCCCAGCCCCGCCGTCCCGGGGTGGGCGCACACGGGCGCATGTGCACGTGAGCCCCTTGCCAGGAGGGAGGCCAGCAGGAGCGCCGCTCAGAAGTAAGTGGGGGGAGCAGTGGTCACGTTAGAAATCCCTGGATGTTGCGAGCCCGAGGACTTTGGTAACATCCGTTGTTAAGGCCTCACTGTGTCCTTTAGAAACGATTCGGAAAGCTGAGCCGGAGCAGTGGCCCAGCCCCAGCCGGAAATCGCTGGGTTAGGAGACAGGCCACTGAGGGCGGGAGGGTCCCCCACCTCTGGGTGCAGGGAGCCAGGGCAGCGAGAAAGAGGTGGGGGTCCAGGAACGAGGGAGCCTCTGCCTGGGACATTGCAGCCTGGCTCAGGCTGGAGACTAGGCAGCCCGGGTTCAGCATCCCGCAGAGGGGACACCCGCGGGGTCTGCAGGGATGAGCCCACGCCCCCTCGGAGATGCCGTGCTCACACAGGATGCGCGGCACGCCCTGTGATACCGGGGCGCATGCACGCGCTCTCATCTCCTGGAAAGCACAGTGCCTGTGGCGGCGTGTGACAGCCCACGTTGCAGAGGAGGCTGGAGTCTGAGGGGTAGCCTGGAGCCCCGCGAGCAGGAGCCCCAGTCAGCCCACCTCGGGGGAACGAGCCGGGGAGCAGGGAGAGTCAGCTGCCCCGGGAGGGTCCCCGCTCCCCGCTGGCTGCCAAGAGCCAGCAGTCTGGGGTCACCACGGCCTGCAGCCCGAAGACCCCAGGGGCTCCGACGTGGTGTCATGAGTCCCTAAAAGTCAACACTGGGGTGAGGTCTGTACCCAGCCCTGATGGGGGCCGGGCCCTGGAGGAGGCCGCCCTGTGCCCAACAACCAGGTGGAGCTGGCGGGACAGACGGAGGGATGGCAGGGTTGGGTGTGGCCCGGGGGCCCCTGTGACCCTGGACGGAGGGGCCTGGCCCTTCCCGCGGTAGGTGAGCCCGCGCACCTGCATTATTAGGGGATCCCGTGAGCCTAAGCCCTGCTGATGCCCAGAAACGCTGCAGAGAGCTGGCTGGGGCCAACCTCACCACAGCCCCGGGGAGCCCAACGTTAACTATGGGGTGTCTGACTTAGGAAAGTGGATGGGGTCCAGGTGCCCCTGAGGCTCCCGGCTGCGTTCAGGTTCAGAAGCCCACCGGGCTGTTAGTCACGGTGGCCGCACACCTGACCCAGACGCCCAGGCCCACAGGTGCGGGTCCAGTAGGGCCCGTGGCCCTGAAGCCACTCGGCCAAGGACCTGGAGGCCAGTGGGAGCCGACACAGGCGACTTAGAGGGAACTTTCTAGATAAAAGTGCAAACCCGTCTCAGATGAGGGCAGGTTAGAGTTCTCACCTCTTTCACCCCCTGCCCTGCACCGCAGGGCCTATTTGTTTTCTCCCTGCTTTTGTCTCTGAAGGCCTGGGGGGCACAGAGACGCCCTCCCTCCCCGCTGCACCTGGAATAGAGGTAGGCCATGAGCCCCAGCGGCGTGCCAGCCTGCAGGACGCGGGCCTTCCTCTGCCGGCCGCCACGCGGGCGCTTGCTGGCGTTGTAGAAGATGAGGGAAGAAGACTCGTCCAGGGGGCTGAAGTCCAGTGTGTCGCAGGGGGCGGCCGCGATGTTCACGATCACGGGCAGGGCGCAGGGCTCCAGGCCCCACCGCTCCGCGTACATGACCTGGGGCGCGAGTCAGCACTGTCGGGTTGACCTGCTGCCAGGTCACCCCGCCCCTGACCCGGGGGGCGGGGTGGCCTCTCGGCAGGGGGGTGTATGTTTTCACAGGGACCGATTTCCAAGGTTTTAGCGGGAGGAGCCCTGTGAGCGCCGGGCCTCTGGATGGAGGGGAGTGGGGACCTTGCCTGTAGGTACTTCTTGACCAGCCCGAGGAACTGCACCTTGGACCTCATCTCTTCCAGCTGCCCCTTCAGTTTGGACAACATGGTCTTCACCTCCGAGCCTGAGGGCGGGCAGAGTCAGCCCAAAGTGGCCCCCAACCCCGGCCCCGGCCCACGTCCAGCGAGGCTACCTTTGTTCCGCTTCTCCTTCTGTAAGAGCTTCTGGTAGAACTTGAGGGTTTTCCGGAAGTTTCTCTTCTCTATCATGAGCTGCTGCTCCAGCTCCTGGAGAGGAAAGAGCCATGAGCCCCAGGCGCCCACCCCTCGGTAGTTCAGGGGAAGCAGGTTTGCACGCAGGACCCCGACGCTGGCCGTCGGGAGAGAGAAGGGATATCTGCGTCTGGTCAATGGAACCGGACATCCAGACAGGTTAGCAAATGTCTCAGTAAACTAATTGGGAAGAACCAGATGCGATGGACTCGCTTAAAAAACGAGGCCAAATGTGTGAGGCAGCGGTGTCAGCCTCTCCTAACGCCCCCAGGTGGCCCGCCCCCACCAGCCGCCCAGGAGGAACGGTGGGCAGAGCGGGGTGGGGCGCGTCCACTGCCGGTGGGTCCGGGCCACGGAGGGCCTGCCTTCCACTGTTGGGGGCCGGGGGGCCTAGGTCCATGCCTCCTATGCTTTCTCTGGCCCGGGGGGCTGGCCTCCGGTGGGGTCTTCAGGGCAGGTCCACACAGCAGGCAGTGGCTGTCCTCACGGGCACGAGTGGTCCTGAGGCCTCTCTGTGGTCCCAGGCACACCCCCTGAGATCCCCACCCCACGCTTGGCCTCTGCCCCTCAGGACCCCCGTTGCGGTGCAGCCCGAGCCTACCCCTGTGGGCCAGGGTGCCTCCCGAGCCCCCCATGCGCTCGGCCGCCCTGCTTTGAACATGAGGTTTGGACACGCCCAGCGTCGCAGACCCCACTTGACCCATCAAGACCGTCCCCCCCGAGCCCACCATGTAGGCCCCCTTGAGCCCCCGCTGCCCACTTGGTGCTTCCGTCCAGAAACCCAAAGACAGCGGGGGCTTCAGCCAGGCCAGGTCTCCACAAGGGAAGCGAGACCAAGACTTGCAGGCTGCAGGGGAGCCGAGGGCGCCCCAGTTCTGCTTCGTGTGCCCAGCACGGCGGGTCCCAGCCCCTTGCTGCAGGATCTGCATGTTCTCCTCTCACATGGGGGGAGGGAAGCCCTGGGGGCCGGACTGCCCCCTTCAGGGGTGGGAGAGGAGCCCGTGATTCTGGGGCAGGAGTGGGCTCTGGGAAGCCTTGGGGGTGCCTGTGAGCTGGCCCCTGGGTTCTGGTGGGTCTTCTGCTGGGACCTTGAGGCGGACAGGCCACAGACAGGGGCTGGGCTGGGGGCAGAGGCCAGGGGCTCGCTCAGACCCCTGGGGAGACCACTTGCTGTTAACACGAGGGTCAAGGTGACCCCCCAGGTCCTAGTCGGCCGTGCTTGGAGAAGCTCTACCCTGACAGCCGAGCATCTGGGCATTCGTTCTGGGGGGTCTGATCACACGCAGTCCAGACAAGGTTCCCCCATGCCATCGTCCCACAGCGATGGACTTAGCTTTGTCGAGAGCGTCTATTTCTGGACAGTTCTGTGACACTTTTACTTAAACACCCGAATCCCTTCTGTCTGGTGGTTTCACTGAAAACCGGTGGTTCACGTGGTCGTCCTTGTCCACGTGCTAGTGTTTTAACGACGGTCGTAGGCAGCCCCACGGGGCTGGGGGGGGACTCCAGGCCAGGGCAGCTGGGGGGCAGGGGCCGTGCCTCGGGGCTCGCCAGTAGGCGAGGTGGCCCCGTGCCATCACCCTCTGCTGCCCGGCATTGTCTCCGCGAGGCCCAAGGGTCTGCACGGCTCCCCTTCCCCCATGCCTGCTACGTGGTGGCCCTGGCTTCCCGAGGACGGTGGCGGGGACCCCGGCCTGTGTTCCAGGGCACAGCTCAGGTCCAGCCCTTCACACCCGGGCCGCTGCCCAGATGCTGACTTGAGAAAACTCCCCAGCAGGGGCTTGCGGGCATGGCGGGGGCCGCCGTCAGTGCCTCCGTCACCTTGGTTTATAAAGCGTGAAGTCTGTCAGGGCCACTTCTCTCATCACTGAACTGCAGACTGACTCTCAGAAAAGGACCGTTTTGACTGATTTTAAGGATAAATCTACACGAACCAAGATTCACAGGGCGGTTGGTGTTAGCTGGTGTCACCCTCATGGCCACAGCCCGGCAGGCCCACAGGCAGGCGTGGCCCCCAGGCCGAGGCAGACTGGTAGGTCTAAATGAAATACTCAGAATCAGTTTGGTTTAGGTATTTCCTCCCGGCCTAACCCGACCAAGGGTCGTTCTCATAGAATTAAAAGAGCATCAGTTCACTGGACAAACAGATGAGGATGGTCTGAGGCACAGTTTGGGCCCAGCGGCTACTGGACTTAAGGTGGTCCTGAGGCGGACAAATAAGAAGAAGTAAACAAATAAAACAGGAAGGACGTTGGAAGACGAGACGTCAGAGGCAGAAAGAGGGAAGAACAGGCATCAGTGCCATCCACCTAAACGCTGGGAGCAGCGCCCGTGTGAGCTACGAGGCGAGCCGGGTGCTCTGACTGGCTCCCTTGGCCTGGGGGATGCCCACAGCGCTGGACACACAAAATCACGGCCAGGGCCATGGCTGTGCCCACACGCACGGCGGTGCCGGGTGGACAGACGCTGCTGTGTGGTCAGCGATGGGAGCAGCCGCCCGCTTGCCCTCCAGCTGCCCCGCCCACCCCAGCGCCTGGCCTGTTGTACGCGCACTCTCTTTTTGGGCAGCAAATGTGAAACATGTCCACTAGCTGTTTTATGCCTTTTGTGTTTTCTTGAGGCCCCTGTTTGAAAGAGACACAGCGGGTCTCAAAGAGAGTGTGGAACTGTGGCCGGGGTCACCCAACCCACCCGCGAGGCAGGGGAGGGCACAGGGCACTCACCTGCATGCACTCAGGTTCCAGGAGACACGCCTTCCCAGGTGAGCAGGAGAAAGGGCGAAACATGGTCACTGGACACCCTCCGGCGTTTCCCAGCCCACCTCACCCCCTCCGGATTGTCCCCCACGTGAGCCGCCCGCAGAGTGACGGTGGGACCCAGTGTGGGAGCCTTGTCCCAACCACGGGATCACGAGCAAATAAGAACAGATGCTGGCCCAGCAGATCTGGGACCTGAGCTGGTCTCAGCGTCCACCTTCAAGGACGATCGACGTGCGATGCGGGGGGGGCACCCGGGGCTCACCTGTGGGCATGTCTCCCTCCAGGGAGCAGCCACCCCAGGATAGCATGGGATCGAGGACAGGCCCCTCGGCCCTAACCAGGCACCTGCACAGTGGACCCACTGGCACCACCGTCCACGGCCCTGAACACGACACAGGCTGATGACGGGGCTGCCTGTCCACAGGGGTCCACAAGGATGTGATGCTGCCGGCGAGCGTGACCTGTGACATCAGAGGTTGTGACCTGTGATGCCAGAGGATGTAACTTTTGATGTCACAGGACATGACCCGTGCCTTCAGAGGACACACAGGGACCAGTCCCCCACCCCGCCCAGCACTGTCGAGAGGAGGCTGTGGGCAAGTCCGCGTGGAGCTGCCTCTGAAGGGGCCCCGTCCTCCCTGGGGCTGGTGGCTGCTCCGGGGGTATGTGGGCTCCCAGCCCTGCCACTCGCCAGCCCTGGTCAGCAGGGGTCCCGTCTTGTGGTCCAGCTGAGGTCAGGGTGACAACACAGTGCTTCTGGTGGGACGCTGTGGACACCTGGGCTCGGAGTTGGGGGGAGCACGGGAAGCCCACCAAGGATCGGGGACCCCCAGCGTCCCTTCCCTATTTAGATTCAGCTCCAGTGAGTCTGCAAGTTCATTTCACGCTCAAGTCCCCAGTGCTCACCCCTCCCGATTCATTAAACATGTTTTTATTTTGAAATTTCTTAATCGTGACAAAATATACATAACATAAAATTTGCCATTGAACCATTTCTCATCGTGCAGCTCAGTGGCATCAGGTACGTTCATTCACACCGCTGTGCAGCCATCGCCACCACCATCTCCGGACGTTTTTCATCTTCGCAAACTGACACTCTGTCCCCATTGAGCAGCAGCTCCCAGCCCCTGGTTGACTGACTATTCCAGGGACCTCCTGTAAGTGGAATCGTGTAGTATTTGTCCTTTCGAACCGGCTTATTTCCCTTAGAATAATGTCCTTGAGGTTTGTTGCTGCTGCAGCAAGTGCCCGAGTTTCCTTCTGCTTTAAGGCTGAACGATATCCTTGGTGTGGATGGACGGCACGTTGCGAATCCATTCTTCCATTCGTGCACACTTGGGGTGTTTCCACCTTTCGGCTGTTGTGAATAACGCTGCTATGAACACAGGTGCACAAATATCTATTTGAGTCCCTGCTTTCGATTCTTCTGGGTGTATATTCAGATGCTGAACGGCTGGCTTACGTGGGAATTCTATGGTTAAATTTTTTGAGGCGTTGCCACACTGTTTCCCACAGTGGCTGCACTATTTTACATTCCCACCAACGTGCACAAAGATTCTGATTTCTCCAAATCCTCACCGATGGCTGTTGTTTTCTGCTTTTTAAAAAAATCTTTTATTAATAGCCATCCTTTTTTTTTTTTTTTTTTTTTTTTGCGGTACGCGGGCCTCTCACTGTTGCGGCCTCTCCCGTTACGGAGCACAGGCTCCGGACGCGCAGGCTCAGCGGCCATGACTCATGGGCCCAGCCGCTCCGCGGCATGTGGGATCTTCCCGGACCGGGGCACGAACCCGTGTCCCCTGCATCGGCAGGTGGACGCTCAACCACTGCGCCACCAGGGAAGCCCAACAGCCCTCCTAATGGGTGTAAAGTGGTAGCTCATTGCGGTTCTCATTTGCTTTTCCCTGATGACCAATGGCGTTGAGCATCTTTTCATGCGTTTTTTGGCCATTCGTATATTTTCTTTGTACAAATCTATTCAAGTCCTTCACTTGTGTTTTAATCAAGTTGTTTGTTTTGTTATTGTTGAGTTCATCAGTTCTTCAAATATTCTTGATACTAGCCTCTTATCAGATAGATGGTTTACAAGTATTTTCTTCCATTCCATAGGCTGCCTTTTCACTCTGTTGATGGAGTCCTTTGATGCACAGAAGGCTTTAACTTTGAAGCCAATTTGTGTTTTACTTTTGTTGCCTGCGCTTTTGGCATCATATCCAAGAAAGCATTGCTAAACCCAACGTCATGAAGCTTTCCCTTATGTTTTCTTCTAAGAGTTTTATAGTTTTAGCTCTCATGTTTGGGTCTCTGGGTTTTTAGTTAATTTTTGTATATGGTGTAAGGTGCAGGTCCTGGTTCGGTGTTTTGCATGGGTTATCCGGCTTTCCCCGCATCATTTATTGAAAAGACTGTCCTTCCTTGTTGAATGGTCACGGCACCCTTATGTGTGATAGTTTGTTCCTGGGCTCTCTGTTCTATTTCACTGGTCTATACGTCTGTCTCTGTGCCTGTCCCACACTGCTTTGGTTACAGTAGCTTTGCAATAAGTTTTGAAATCAGAAGTGTGACTCCTCCAGCTTCGTTCCTTTTCACGATTATTTTGGCTGTTGGGGTCCCTTGGGATCCTGTATGAATCTTTAGGTGGGATTTCCTCTCTGTAAACAGGGCCGTCTCTCCCTCTTTCATTCGGCCGTCTGCATCGGCGTGGACACGTGGATGTGTGGACGCACGGACGCCCCACGCTGTGAACCAGAGTCCAGTGCTGTGTTCTTGCTTTTACAGCTCCCGCCGCGGCCCCTGTGACGGCTGACACACCCTCTTCATTGTCTTGATCATTTCCTTACTTTCCGGCACCAGAGATGCTCCCGGCTCCTTTTTTTTTTTTTTTTTTTTTGTCCCAGTCCCAAGATCAGCCACTTCTCCAAGGAGCCCTGGTTCCTTTGATTGAGAACGGTATTAGAAACCAAGAACCAGGCACTAGGTGTACTCACTGCTGCTGGGGTGTCACTGCTTCCGGGCTCTCTCGGCTGACAGAACTAGGAGCTCTATGGGGGCACACTAGGCTGTCCCCCACCTCTTGTAACCACTTCACAGCAAACGCTGTGCCCATGGACCCCTTCATGCCAGCCGAGACCCCAGGCTCCTCAGAAGCCTTCAGTGTCAGAGCGGCTCCATTTTGGGAGGACCTGCTCCATACTCGGTTACGAGGGCTGCACTTGTTTTGGGGTTGTCGTGAGCGCTGCCCCGTCGCTGATGCTGCATTCTGGCCTCTCATCAGCCTTGCGAGTCCCTTAACCGCCCCCCCCCCGCCCCCCGCCCCCTGCCTCCTCCTCTGTGACGGCAGGCGGAGCAGTAGCACCCTGCCGCGCTGGCACTCTCTGTGGAAGGCCGCTGGGGACGGGACCACGACACTTAGTAACTTCGAGTGAGCTGCACTGTGCACAAATGCACAGCAAAGAAAGGGCACTGAGGTGGGAGGAAGGAGGCCGGGGCTCACGGGTCGGTAAGGGGGCCGGGGGCACCCTCTCCTGGTCAGAGCTCTGGACTCCGACACAGAGGCATCGGGCTTCCCCAACCTGGATACTGCACTGGTGGGCCAGGGTGTCTGGTGGACGTCTGCCGTGCCAGCTGTCCTCACCAGTCCCCATGGGAGGCCTGAGTCCTTGCAGCCCCCCCACTCCCCCAGTGCACGACGCCAAGCACATTCGGGGCCCGGCTTTAAGGAAACCCGGAGGGGGCAGCACGATTCCCAAGCACACAGGCCCGTGCCCGGTGCTCCAGGCCCGAGGCATGCAGGTCTCTAGCTTGGGACTGAGTAACCAAGCGAGAAGGTTCGGACGGTGCTGACATGAGTGGAGATGCAGCTCCTGGGGCTCACAGCTCGGAGGCTGCAGATGGTGAGGGTGGGGGCAGGAGTGGGACGCCAGGGCGCTGACAGCTCCCTCCTGTCTGCTACCCTGGGGCCCGGGCCCTGTGTGGCTGTGGCCCAAGTGGGAGCCCCTGGTCACGGGGGGAAGGATGCAGCCAGGTCAGGCCTGAGTTCTTGGCCACTCAGGAGTGGGGCTGCAGCCCAGGTCAGGGCTCCTGGTCACTGGGGGGCAGACCCCCAACGGCACGGGCAGCAACCTTGGGTGCAGAACTCTGTGGGGCTGCCCTGCACACGGGCTGGCCAGGCCCGGACACTCTCCAGCCTAGGGCGTCCCCTCGCCCTGCTGACCCGGGAGGAGCCCAGGCTGCCCCTGAGCCGGGCGGCACGCAGAGTGTGCTGCGCACCAGAGACGCCCCTGGGGCCTGGCCCGAGTTGACCGCCACGGGCCAGGTGCTTCTGTGCTGCTTTCCATCTTGTGGTGCTGCCCGAGGGCTGACCTTGATGCCCAAACCCAACTGTGGTCACCAGCGTGAGGTAACCTCCTGCCACGTGTCCCCTGGTGGCCAAGGAGCCAAAACAGAGGAAAGCCGCCTCCTTTCCCAGACGGGGGTGGGGAACGCGTGCGGATGAGCACAGCCTCGGAGGACACGCAGGGAGGGGCCCAGCCACGTGCAGATGAGCACAGCCCCGGGAGGACACGCAGGGAGGGGCCCAGCCACGTGCAGATGAGCACAGCCCCGGAGGACACGCAGGGAGGGGCCCAGCCACGTGCAGATGAGCACAGCCCCGGAGGACACGCAGGGAGGGGCCCAGCCACGTGCAGATGAGCACAGCCCCGGAGGACACGCAGGGAGGGGCCCAGCCACGTGCAGATGAGCACAGCCCCGGAGGACACGCAGGGAGGGGCCCAGCCACGTGCAGATGAGCACAGCCCCGGAGGACACGCAGGGAGGGGCCCAGCCACATGTGGATGAGCACAGCCCCGGGAGGACACGCAGGGAGGGGCCCAGCCACATGCAGATGAGCACAGCCCCGGGAGGACACGCAGGGAGGGCCCAGCCAGCGTGGTGGCTGCTGGTGACGGACAGGCACCAGGGCTGGGAGACATGGGGGCCCTCCTGTCACCCGAGGTACTGGGAGCTCCAGCGTGAACCCGTCCTCACGCCCCACGGTGCCCTGGGGCCGAGCACCCTCCCTTCCAGCGGTGGACAGGAGCCCGGGACTCACCGGGCTCTGGGCATTGGCGGCGGGGCACCCGGCGGCCTTCTGCCTCGCCAGCTCCTTCACGTAGCAGTGCACGTCGGCGCTGAAGCAGTCGGCCTCGTAGAAGGCGCTGCACCAGCCGGGGCTGCAGCTCTGCAAGCCGCCTGGGCCTGGGCTCACGGATGGGCCGCCCTCTGGGGGCCGGGCTAGCCGTGCCACTGCCTCAGAGCTCCCAGCCAGGCCCCCGCCCTGCTGCCGGGCCTCTTCTGCCTGGGGCTGCTCCCTCCCAGCTGCTACCGACTTCTGAGGCCGAAACCCCACCTCAAAGTTGCTCCGCGAGAGCTCGTCTGAGTCCACGCTCGGCTTCTCCTTCGCTGGACAGAGGAAGGGGGGGCGGGTCACACGCGGCAACGTGGGTTCCCGGGGAAGAATCCGCCCCTGATTGCAGAGAGGCGACAGGTCCCTAGCAGGGGGCAGGAGGTCCCTAGCAGGGGGCAGGAGGCCCCTCGGGATGGCCAGGTGGCCCCACCTCCGCTCCAGAGGAGCTGCAAAGGGTCCTCAGGGTCGGGGTCCCTCGGTCCCCTCCCAAATGGGCTGCATGCAGGGCACATTTGTGGCAGAGACCCGAGGGAACTTTGAACTGTCCGTAAGCAGACAAAGCAGAGCATCCCCCAGAAACCAAGGGTCCCAGCTGGTCGTGAGCTGTTCCCTGGGCATCTCCATTTTGCTTTCCAGTTTCCCAAGCGTGCACACGGTATGGGGGGGCTCTCACTGCCATCCTGTGTGTGACTGTAGTCACACAACCTAAAGGACATGGTCCCCAAAGCCAAGTCCCACTCAGACCAGATTTGGAGAAATTACAGTTTTCAGTTATCAGGGAGTCCTGGCTCTGCATCTAGGAAGACACGCCTTAGGGTCTTTAAATGGCGCGTTTCCAAGAAAGAATGCAGAGCCCCCCATCACCAAGCTGCTGGCCCTAGCCCTTGCCCTTGCTGCCCACCTGGTGGCCTGGGGAGAATGACCCCTTCGCAGTACAGACCCCCCAGAGGAGGACGGGTCCTGCCCTTGGGACCCTGGAGAGACACAGGGTAACCTGGCCCCAAGGGTGGAGAAGACCCAGCTGTGGAGGGTCTCAACCCACAGCCCTCTGTCTCACCCGCTCCTAGATGTGAAGGCCTTTTGCTGGTTGGTGAGCATGTGCTCGGAGTGCTGGTCCCACCGCTGCCCTTGGGCTGTGGCCCAGCCTCCTCGGAAGTGCTGTCATCAGAACGGAGGACACTGCAGGCACCCCCGGGACCCTCCCACAGGCTTACTAGAGGCTTCCCCTGGGAGCGAAGCGGGGGTGTCGGTGACCGAGGCCCCCCCCCAGACCTCCAGGACGGCCTGGCCACAGGCCATAGACGTCACAGACATGGGCCCTTTAGCAGACGACTTTCTGGGCGTCCACCTCTTGGGGTCCTTCAACGGCTCCCCCAGTGATGTGAAAATGCGGGGCTTGCCTGGGGTGGAGAGCAGGGTGTGCGCCGCCCCTGGGTGGGGTTCTGGGGACCAGGAGGGGGCGGGGACGGGGCTGCCGTGAGCTCGGGGCGTCAGGGCGTCAGGGCGCTGGACCACTCCAGGCACAGGTCCCGCCCACCCTGCAACATGGCCCTCTGCAGCCCTCGGGAGGGGCTGGGCCAGGCCTGGCACTGAGGCGCCCCGGGCGCGTCCTGTGAAGGGTGGGGCCCAAGAGGGCTGGGGGAAGGGGCAGGAGAGGGAAGGTGCCTGCCCCCCTCCCTCCTGAGCTGTCACCTCATCTTCTACCGCCAGGAGGGGAGCTGGACGGGAGCGGGGTGGCAGGGGGCAGACGCTGGTCCCTGCAGGGGCCTCCCCGCAGCCAAACCCGGCCTCCGGGCTCCGTTGCTCTGCCTCCTGAGCTGGTCCCAGGGAGGCGGACGTGCCTTCCGCGCCCCGTGACCCCACAAGGCCCCCTCCTGCCAAGAGGAGCGCTTGCCTGAAGCAAGAGTTTTGGAAGCAGAGTGGGCCTCGGCCAGGAAAGAGGGGCCCAGCAGGTGGTCGCTCTGGGGAGGGCGACGAGTGGGACTCGGGGCAGGAGGACGGCCCTCGGGGCACAGCGGGGGTGGGAGGCCGCGAGGAGGGGCTCTTACTTCTCGGAGGGTGACGTCCTCCCGTTCACCACTCTGAAAAGGTTCTGCAGCAACCTCTCCCCCCAGTAGAGGTCACAGAACTTCTCCGATATGGCCCCACAGAAAGTGGCATAGGTGAGGTCTTTCAAGGCGTAAATATACTCCCCTGAGTTCGCAAGAAAAGCACGGGGGTGAGTTAAAACGTATGGGTGCTCTTCTGGGTTCCCCTGGTCTCGGGAGCTGGCGGGGGCGGAGAGTACGGCGGGGGGCGGGGTGCAGCTGGCTTCCTCTGCCGGCCGGCCCCTGGGGGCTCTGCCCTTTGTGCAGAGACGGGAGGATGGGGGGCCCTCCTGTGGTGACCTCCCCCAGCGCACGGCTCCCCCCGGGCCTGTCCCTGGTCCTTGGGCCCCTGTGGCCCCGTAGTACCCATGATCAGAGCCTCCAGCCCGTGGTCCAGGTAGCCGTCAAAGGCAAACTCTTCCTGGATGAGGCGTGTGGCCTCCTGCAGCGACGGGCAGGCTGTCCCCTGTGAGAGGGGTGAGGCATCCGCGCTGGACGGACAGAGCTTGTGGTCTGCTGGGCAGGGCCACTCCGGGTGACCTTCTGGGGCCCGGTCATCCCACTCCCTGACGGGGGCTCCCCCGGGGCCGTCGGGACTCCCTGTGGCCGGCGAGGGGCTCCGCGGGGCTGACGGGGGGCCCTCGGGCTCCTGGCCTGGGACCTGGGTGGCCCCGCCCCTGGGCGGCTTGTCTGGGTGGCAAGGACTGTGGGGGGCTGCGGTGGGCCCGGGGAGGCGGGGCTCGAGGCCTCCACAAGCAGCTGCAGTTGGGATGGGTTCCTTCGGCCCTCGCTCCGGGGGTGGCATCTGTGTTGTCGTGGGCGGGGCCGGGGATTTGGGCATCACCAGTGCAGCCCCTTCCAGCAGGCTGGCCGGGGCGGGGGCTGGGGGGCTGGGGCAGTCCTGGGCTGAGCCTCTTGGCGTCGACTCTCTGAGGGGCTCTGGGGAAGCGGGTGCTGGCCCGTCAGGCGTCTTCAGGCCAGCGGCCGCTCCATGGGTCTCAGGAGCCTGCTTCCCATCACCCTCCCCGTCCAGCCGGCCTCTCCTCTCCTCAGGCCCCTCAGCCGGCCCCGAGGTCAGGGCGAGCGTGTCCCTGCGAGCAGAGAGGAGAGAGTGTTCAGGGGGCCCGGCAGCCCGCCAGCCCCTGGGTGGGGACACTCACCTGGCGACACCAGCATTGGCAGCGAGGACGATGGGCCTGAAGTGAGTGGCCGGGGAGGCGAACGCCTCTGGCAGCAACGTGGCCCCTTGGAGGCAGGAGGGTTGGCCGGGCACCGGCCCCTGCACGGCCACCAGCCTGCTGTCACTGCTGATCTGCAGGAAGCCTGGAGACAAACATGGGGTGAGCAGGGTGGGTGCCGGCCTTAGTGGGTGCTGGCCTTAGTGGGTGCCGGCCTTAGTGGGGTGCTGACTTGAAGGGCCCAGGAAGGCTCAGGGGCACTGGGAGGAAGGGAGACTCCAGGGAGAGGCCTGAGGGAGGGGCCTGGAGTCCAGGGCTGCCCCGAGCAGGCAGGGAGGGGGTGCGGTGCTCGGTGGGGGGCTGGAGTGACGGAAAAGGCCAGAAGACCCAGCCACAGACCGGAGGCTTGGACGGGCCCGTGGGGAAGGGTCTTCGTAGGTGCCACTGAGGCGCAGACAGGGCAAGACAAGAGCTGGGTCATCAGTGCGGGGTGCGGAGGTGGAGGCGAGTCGCCTGCTACGGCTGCTGGTGAGACAGGAGGGCTGACTCGAGCGAGGCCTGAGAGGCCGGGGCCAGAGGGGCCGGTGGGAGCCCAGAGCAGGGCAGCCGGGGGCCAGCTGCGGGCACGCTGCCTGCGGTCTCGGCCACGTCCGGAGGTGGCGTCCATTTGGGGCTGGATTCCCGGAGGCAGCCTCTGGGGGGATGGCAGCGGGGGCGCGGTGCGGGGCGAGGGGCCTGCAGGGCAGGGGCGGTGGGGACAGGCCGGTCCCGGGGCCCACCTGAGCCGGGCCTGGGCGCAGCTGCTGTGCTGGGGCTCAGTTCAGCCACCAAGAAGGCGTTTTGCAGACCGATGGTCTCTTCCTCCTGGCGAACCTGGGGCGGAAGGACACGGACAGCTCCCGGTTGAGACGGGCGCAAGGCCCCGGGGGTGCAGAGCAGACCCCCGCGGCGCGAGCCGCCCACCTGTGCTGACTCGCAGGCCTGTTTCTCTGGAGCGGGAGCCCCTGGGGCGTGGGGCTGCCCAGTGCAGCCGGGTTCCGGTGGGTTTCCGGGGCATGGGAAGACCGCCAGAACCCACACTCCCCAGAGTTGCTGTGTGCTCCCGTCTGCATCCGAGGGACCCTGTCACTGCCCGACGGGGCCCTGGCCGGTCAGCACGGCAGGACGCCGACAGGTACTGAGTGTCCCTCGGCGGGACCCCCAGGGTGCGCCCCCGCCCGCACGTGCCAGGGGTCAACAGAGACCAGGTGTGAGCCTGCGGGAGGGGCTGCTCTGTGGGCTCGTTGGCGGTGAAGGAGCCAAGGAAAGTCACGTCGGGAGGATGAAGGGTGACCTGCCTTCCGCCCTAGAGTCTCCACGCATCTATTCAGTAAACACGGAAGAGCAAGGAGCCTCACCTCTGCGGCCCCAGGGTAGGACAAAGGGCCTGCGGGGTCTCCGCGGTGCCCAGCTTACCGTGCAGGTCGATGCCCTCAGGTGGGCTAGGATCTTTCTGCTGTCCATGCCTCTGTGCAGGAGGTAACCGCTGCAGGTCTGAAAGCAAGCACAGGCCAGCGTCCAGCACGCCTGGGGCACCGGCCCGCTTCACTCCCTCAGCGGAGCCCGTTGGAGTGTGCGGTGGCAGCCAGGCGGCCCGGGGCCTTCTCTCCAGGGGGACCCCGTGGCACCCCTTCTTGGGCAGAGCCACGTGCACCCCAGCCTCAGGAGCCTGGGATGAAATTCAGAGTCTCTAGCTGTCCTTCCTGGCCGTCCTGAGCTGGGAAGCCACGGAACGACGGGGCTCCCCCTGACCCAGCCTGGAGGACCCTCGGAGGAGTGCGGGCAAGTCGGGCATGTGGGGGATGCGCTGCAGGGGGTCAGGGGTCAGCGCTCGGGTCCAGGACATCCCCAGCCACTCTCCGGCCAGTGGATGCACTGGAGACACAGGACCATCTGGGGGGAAGGCCGGCATCGAGCAGCAGAGACCCCTCACCGCCCGTCCACAAATGAAGCCATGTCCTCCCCTGTCCAACAGCACTGACCTGCCCCAGAAACGAGAACCCGTGTCCCGGGCCCTGGACCTTGAGCTGGGCCCCCCACCCCACCGTGGCCCAGTTACCTCGATGGCCTCGGCCGCCGACGGCCGCTCCTGGGCGCTGCGTCTGGCCATGTGCAGGAGGAGCGTCTTGAGCCTGCGTGGCAGGGCCAGTTTGTGGTCTCGGGGGATGCTGAACTTGGCTGCTGTCCACAGGATCGCGGCCACGCAGTACACAGACGCCTGGGTGGAGGAGGGGAGACGGCCGGCTGGCTCAGCAGACCTGCCCCCGCTCGGGCCCCGCCAAGGGCGCACCAGGCACCGTCCCCCAGGGCTGGGAGCTTCCGCAGACCCTGAGCCAGAACCCGGGGGCCTGGCCTGGGAATATGCATGGTTACCAAGTACCCACAGGCCTGTAAGTCTCAGTGTGACGAGGAAGACCTGGCGCCCCGGCTGGACCTCCCCAGCTCTCTCTCCACGAGGGCAAAGGTGGCACCTCAGGGAGCCCGAGGCCAGGAGTCCCCCAGAAACCGTGCTATGCTGCTAAATGGCTAAGGACAGGCTCTCTGAACAGAAACCCAGGCCTCTTGGTACACAAAGAGGTTTATTCTAAAACGTGCTGATAGAAAGGATGCGTCGCAGGCACTTGAGAATAATAATGAAAAGGGCGGTGCTCTTCCCTGTGAGTTCCAGAGTCAACTGCTTCTCCCTGAACGCCTTCCCCGATTTTCACCCTCTACCCTTGCATCTGCAGCCGACCTGTGACCAACACGTGGTTCCGATGTACACGTGGCCGATACCTTCGTTTCTCTCGAAAAGTGAGAGAAAGTGAAACCAGAGACACAGCTGACATCTGTGCTGAGTCAGGTAACAGTGGCTGAATCCCCAAAGGAGTATTTCCCAGAGCTTTTGTACAGACCTGACACACTTTTCAGTTTAATTGTGTTGTTCATGTTTCCTCCATTACGTCAAGTCTAGTCAATTGACAAAACAACGAATCAAGCCCTGAGTTCAGCATTTGCTGACTTCCACGGTGTGAAGACTCCCGTGTGGCCAGCTCCAAGCTGCCATGGTGGTGCCAGTGAGCCGGGCAGGGGGAGAGATGGGCCCTTCCTCTAGGGCTCCTGCCCAGGCAACAGTCAACTAGAGCAAATCATGAGGAAGTTCTTAGTTTTGAGTATTTATCAACCTTTAAAAAAATTAAGCTTTTTACTTGGAGGTAACTGTAGATTCACATAGTTGTAGGAAGTAATCCAGCGGGACCCCATGTGCCTTCCACCCAGCTCCCCACCGCAGTGACATCTTACAAGGCTGTAGCGTGGTATCACAACCTGCCCCCTGGCGTGGACGCCGGGAGATGCACGACATTTCTGTCACCAGGATCCGTCCTGTCCCCTCCCAACTTAGTCGCCGGCAACTGCTCATCTGTTCTCCACTTCTTAATTTCATCATTTCACGTAAATGGAGTCCTACGATATGCGGCCTTTCGGGGCGCCTTTCTCTCTCAGCCCCATCAACTGGTGGTCGCCTCGCCAACACTCCGTTCCCCTCACCGCTGCTGCCGCTCTGCGGTGTGGACGCGCCACCCGCTGAAAGACATCTGAGTTCTTTCCAGGCTGTAGCTACTGCAAATAAAATTGCCACAAACATTCGTGTCCAGGACTTTGTGTGAACATAAGTTTCATTTCTCCAGGAAAAATGTCTTATGAGTGCAATTTCTGGGTTGTATGGTCATTGCATGTTTAGTTTTGTAGGGAACCAGCAAACTGTCTTCCTAAGGGCTGCACCGTCTTGCATCCCCCGCGGCAGTGTCACTCCACACCCTCGCTAGCATCTGGTACTGTCAGTGTTTTGGACGTTAGCCTTTCTAGTAAGTGCGTAGTGGTGGCTCATGGTTTTAAGTTGCGGTTCCCAAATGCCGTATGAAATAGAATACCTTCACGTGCTCACTTGCCATCTGACACCTTCTCTGGTGAGGTGTCTGTTCAGATCTTTTGCCCACTTTTTAATTGGGTTATTTGCTTTCTTACTGTGCACTTCTGAGAGCTTTTGGCATATTTGGGATACAAGTCCTTTATCAGATACGTGTTTTGCAAATAGTTCTCCCGTCTGTGGCTTGTCTTCTCATTCTCTTAACTGTGTCTTTTACAGAGCACGGCATTAAAATCAAGCATTTAATCTGAATGAAATCTAACATCGAGTGTTTCTTTCATAGATCATGCTTGCGGTGTGGTATCTGAACACTCACTGCCTAGATTTTCTCCTGTTATTTTCTAGAAGTTTTATAGCTTTGAATTTCCTTTTAGGCCTATGTTCCATTTTGAGTTAACTTTTATGAAAGTGCACCAAGGTCTCTGTAAAGGCTTTTTTGGCCTGTGGCTGTCCCGTTGTTACAGCACCGCTTGTTGAGCAGACCGTCCTTTCTCCTCTGTCAAAGACCAGTTAATTGTATTTGTGTGGGTTTAGTTCTGGGCTACTTTGTTCTATTTATTTTTTGTCTTTTCTTTTGCCGAAACCACACTTGATTACTGTGTCTTACAGTAAGTTTTAGAGCTGGGTAGTGTCAGTCCTCTGACTTTGTTCTTCTCCTTCAGTATTGTGTTGGCTATGCTGGGTCTTTTGCCTCTACATAAAAACCTAAGAATCAGTTCGTTGATATCAACAAAATAACTTGCTGGGATTTTCACTGAAATTGCATTGGATCTATAGATCAAATTGGGAAGAACTGACATCTTAATAATATTGAGTCTTCCAATCCATGAACATGGACTATCTCTCCATTTATTTAGATCATTTTCAGTTTCTTTCATCAGAATTTTACAGTTTTCCTCATATGAATCTTATACACATTTTCCTAAATTTTATACATAAGTAATTTTTTTGGTGCTAACGTAAATGGTATTTTTAAAAAAATAATTAATTGATCATTTTTTAAATGGCTGTGTCTGGTCTTAGTTGTGGCACGCGGGATCTTTCATTTCTGTGCGTGGGCTTCTTGCTAGTTGTGGTGTGCTGTTTTTTTCTCTCTAGTTGTGGCGCACAGGCTCCAGGGCATGTAGGCTCTGTAGTTTGCAGCACGCAGTCTCTAGTTGAGGTGTGCGAGCTTAGTAGTTGTGGCGCGCGGGATTAGTTGCCCCGGGGTATGTGGGATCTTAGTTCCCCGACCAGGGATCGAACTTGTGTCCCCTGCATTGGAAGGCGGATTCTTAACCACTGCGCCACCAGGGAAGCCCTGGTATTGTATTTTTAATTTCAAATTCCAATTGTTCATTGCTGGTAAACAGGAAAGCAATTGACATTTGTATTTTAATCTTCTACCTGCAATCTTGCTACAACTGCTTATTAGTTCCAGGAGATTTCTGTTGATTCTTTGGGATTTCCTACTTAGGCAATCATGTCACCTGTAAACAAAGACAGTCTTATTTCTTCCTTCTCAATCTACATCCATTTTCTTTTCTTTTCTTGTCTTATTGCATTAGCTAGAACTTCCAGTACGATGTTGAATAGGAGTGATGAGAGGAGACATTCTTGCCTTTTTCCCAATCTTAGGGGGAAAGCATCTAGTTTCTCACCATTACTTATGCTACCTGTTGGCTTTTTTGTAGATATTCTTTATCAAGTTGAGGAAATTTCCCTCTATTCCTAGTTTGCTAAGAGTTTTTATTATGAATGGGTGCTAAATTTTGTCAAAAGCTTAGCATCTATTGTTATGATTTTTCTTCTTTAGTCCATGTGATGTATTACATTGACTCTCAATTGTTGAGTCAGCCATCCATACATGGAATAAATGCCACTTGGCCAGTTTTAAATTTTGATGAAGTTCAATTTATCCATTTTTCCTTTTGTGGAAAACTTTATGGATAGTGCTTTTGGTGTCAAGTCTAAAAGCTCTTTGCCTAGCCCTCCATTCCTAAGATTTTCTTTGATATATCTTTTTCAGCAGGCTTTTGTAGTCTTCAGCATATAAATTCTGTACATGCTTTGTTAGATTCACATCTAAGTATCTCATTTTTGGGGGAGTGATTGTAAATGTACTGTGTTTTTAATTTTGGTGTCCACATGTTCATTTCTAGTATATAGAAATACAATTGATTTTTGAATGTTTATCTTATATCCTGTGACCTTTCAAAACTCAATTCTAAGTTCTGGGAGGCTTTTTTCGAGATTCTTTGGAATTGCTTGGAATTTTCTATGTCGACAGTTACGTCGTCTGCAAACAGTATTATTTCTTCCTTCCTGGCCTTTATGCTTTTTACCTGCTTTTCTTGCCTTATTGTAGTGGCTAGAACTTCCAGTACAATGTTGAATAGGGTGGTGAGAGTGGGCATCCTTGCTTTGTTCTTGATCTTAGGGGGAAAGCATTTAGTCTTTCCACTAAGTATGATGTTAACTGTACAGTTTTTTTGGTAGATGATCTTTATTAAGTTGAGGAAGTTTCTTCTATTTCTATTTTTCTGAGTTTTTTTTTAATAGATGGGTGTTAAATTTTGTCAAATGCTTTTTCTGCATCAGTTAATGTGATCATGGGATTTTTCTTCTTTAGCTGGTTAATATGTTGGACTACACTGATTGGTTTTCAAATACTGAACCAGCCTTATGTCCCTGGAATAACCCCCACTTGTTTATGGTGTATAATTGTTTTTATATCTTAGTGAATTCTATTTGCATATATTTTGTCAAGGATTTTTGCCTTTATATTCATGAGGGATATTGACCTATATACATATTTTTTGTACTATCTTTGTCTGGTTTTGGTATCGGGGTAATATTAGGCTTCATCAAATGGATTGGGAAGTGTTCACTTCTGTTTTCTGGAAAAAACTGTGTAGAATTGGTATTAATTCTTCTTTAAACATTTGGTATACCACCCTAGTGAAAACGTCTTGGCCTAGAGATTTATTTTTGAGAGTTTAAAAATTACAAATTCAGGGCTTCCCTGGTGACGCAGTGGTTGAGAGTCCGCCTGCCAATGCAGGGGATGCGGGTTTGTGCCCCGGTCCGGGAAGATCCCACATGCCGCGGAGCGGCTGGGCCCGTGAGCCATGGCCGCTGAGCCTGCGCGTCCGGAGCCTGTGCTCCGCAGCGGGATAGGCCGTGACAGTGAGAGGCCCATGTACCGCAAAAAAAAAAATTACAAATTCAATCTCCTCAACAGTTATGGAGCTATTCAAAGGCCTGTTTCATCTTGGGTGAGTTGTAGTTTATATTTTTAAAGATTTGGTCCATTTCATCTGTCATTGAATTTTATGTGTGGGGAGCTGTCTGTGGTATTCCATCACCCTTTTGGTGTCTGCAGGGTCTGCAGGGGAGTTTTCTGTGGTATTCCATCACCCTTTTGATGTCTGCAGGGTCCATTTCATCTAAGTCATTGATTTTATGTGTGGGGAGTTGTCTGTGGTGTTCCATCACCCTTTTGGCGTCTGCAGGGTCTGCAGGGATGTCCCCTGAGTCATTCCTGACATCGGCAATTTGTGTCTTCCTTCTCTTCTTGCTTTGTCAGTTTTGCTAGAAGTTTGTTAATATTATTCGTCTCTTCCAGGAGCCAGCCCTTCATTTCACTGGTTTTCTCTACTGTTTTTCTGTTTTCATTTCACTGAGTCCTGCTCTCAGCTTCACTGTTTCCTTCTTTCTGCTTTGGGTCTATTTCACTCTTCTTTTGAGGTGGGTGCTTAGATTACTGAGTTGAGGCTTTACCTCTTTTTTAGTTTTCAGCATATGAGTCCTGTACATGCTTTGTTAGACTTACATCTAAGTATTTCATTTTTAGCGATTTTCTTTGTTTTTGAGGGGAGGTTGCCTCGTTACCACTGGGTGATGGTGAAAGTCCCAGCTCTTCCTGAGGCCTCCTCTGACTCACACTCCCACCCCGGGAGGGGCACATCTCACTGATGGGCAGGGGTCCTGGGCACAGGCTGGATGCTCAGCCTTTTCCGACAGCACCTGGCCTGGGCGGGCCGCCCTCCCTTTGTCCTACTGCTCCAGCTCCAGCATGCGGGCTTCCACTGGGCTTCTGCTGTGTCCGCTGGTGTTTCCCAGATGTGCTTCCTCATCCTCCACGTGTGAGGCAGGAAGGACACCCAGGACTCTTAGGACCGTCGCCCCCCGGGGCCCAGGGCCCTGGCCTTTCTGTCCTCACACGCCAGCTTTCAGAACGGCGTGCTTTGTTGGGGGGCAGGGAACTTACGTCTCCCCCACGTTCCCGAAAGTGGAAGTTCTACCTTGGTTCTGAATATAATTTACTTGATTTTAAGTCTGTACAATTGAATTTTTAATAACGCTGTGTTTGATAAGCATCTGGCAAACATCCCTGAAAGTTCAGCTGTGGGGTCTTGTGAGCACTGCCCGGAGCTGAAGTCCAGGCTCAGATGACACCCCGTCACCCTCCGGGAGGCCCCTGCAGAGCTGGGCTCTGGATGCGGGGGCTGCGTTGGGGGGGTCGCCTTGACCCTGCTGAGTCCTGATGCTGGGCCCATCCTCTCCCCCCCCTCCCCCTCTCAGGCTCTCTGGACGGGGCACCACGGAGCGTGGGCACCACGGAGCGGGGCAGGGGGCCACGGGAAGGGGTGGGGGGGGCCCAGGTACCTTCTCAGTCGTCAGCTTTTGCTCTGCGACCTCGGGAGCCAGAAAGAACGAGTTGTAAGCACCTGAGACAGAAAACCCCAAACCCACTGAGCTTGCCTTCAGCCTTGGCTGTCGGAACCAGAGCGCAGCCCCCCGGGGGGGCCCACTTACGCACCGCTGGCGGGAGGTGGCCCGAAAAGCACGGTTCCATCCTCGGCCACCAGCACGGAGTCCAGACACAGGTAGGCTGCAAGGGAAGGCGAGGGTCAGGGCGGCTGTAGACTCACTGGGGGACCTGATCCCCCTCAGGGCCGGCAGAGCCACGGTCGTGGGGCAGCCCCCTCTCTCAGCCACCCCACGGGCTCCCAAGCCACCCAGGGAGTGCGGGGACGCTGGGGCCCTCGCTGGACACAGCACAGGGGCAAAGTGCTGGCTCCCCTTCCCAGAAGCCTGGGCGACAGGCCACGGAAGGGCCATCTGAGCCAGCCCTGGGGCACAGGAGCTGCGGGAAGAGGAGGGGGACAGAGGGACGTGACCCACCCGCCGAGCGCGGCCCTGGGAGGGGTCCCAGGGGAGGCTGGGTGCCAGCGCTTCATACCCACAGGCCTGAGGCTCACAGAACCCGAGGGAGGCCAGAGAGCAGCGCCCCTGCCCTGCTAGGACCACCGTGGGGCCGGAGGCTGGTCCCTCTGCCTGGTAGGGCTGAGCTTCAGGGGTCACAAACGAGTCTAACGTCCGAGGGCCACCCCCCCCCCGCCCCAGCCAACCTTCGTCTCCTTGGGGACAGCGTCGCCCCTGCTGAGAGGGTGTGGCCCAGGGCCACCACACAGCTTCCGCCCCTCCTCAGCAGGAGGAGGCCCACGTTTGAAGCTGCCCTCTGACCCCCTTGGTCCTGAGACCAGAGTAGATACCCCCAGGCCACCCCCGGCTCACAGGGTGGACACTGCCACCCAGCCCCAGGCTGTCCACACAGCCCACATGGGCGACAGAGGCCACGTGTGGCCCTGGGTCCTGGCCCGGACATGCTGGGGGTCGGTGGGCTGGACGAGGACCCATGGGAGGGCGTCACCTGGGTGCTGGCCGTGCGTCCGCAGGGTGCTGAGGCATGCGTGGGACAGAGCCCAGAGCTCGTACTCCTTGAAGGGCCGGCCCAGCTTAGACAGGAGGTCCTGCAGGGAGACGCCCTGAGGGGGGCGGGGGGAGGAGCCACATTCAGTGTGTGGGCACCTCAGACGGATGCATGGAGGAAGACGACAGGGCAGGGACCACCTCAAACACGTGGGGTTTGCCCCACACAGCACACTCCTGGCATGACGGGCTGGGAGAGTCCCCACGTCAGCACAACAGGTGCTGGGGGTGCACGTGGAGAAACCAGCACCTGTGCACGGCAGGTGGGATCGTAAAACGGTGCAACGACGTGGAAAACAGCAGAGGCTCCTCAAAGAATCAGACGTAGAATTACCATCTGACCCAGCAATTCCACTTAAAAGCAGGGTCTTGAAGACGTATTTGCACACCCATGTTCAAATCAGCATGACTCACGAGAGCTAACATGTGGAAGCAACCCAAGCGCCATTGGCGGATGGATGGATAAGCATCACGTGGTCCGTCCATAAGATGGACACTATTCAGCCTTAAAAAGGAAGGGAATTCTGCCACAGCTACAACATAGACGAAGCCTGAGGACACTGTGGTCCGTGAGGTAAGCTAGTCAAAAGGGGACAAACATTGTATGATTTCTCTTCTATCAAAGACTGAGAGCAGTCACACCCGTAGAGACAGAAAGTAGATGAGTGGTTATCAGGGCCGGGGCAGGGGTGGCGGGTAAGTGTTTAATGCGGACATAGCTTCAGTCTGGGATGATGACAAAGTTCCAGGGATGGATGACGGTCATGATTGCACAACAGTGTGAGTGTACCTAATGCCACTGTCCCGTACACTTGAAATGGTTAAGATGGTAAATTTTATGTTATGGGTTCCCCTTCCCTCGTACTGCCCCCCCCCACAGATTAAAGTCCCAGAGTCAGAAGAATGAGTTCAGCTGGAAGGGAGTTCTCTGCTTTGCGGCCACGGGAAGAGCTGGGAGTACAACCGCCCGCTTGGACACAGAAGTGCATGTTCAGAGGAAGGTTCCAGAGGCAGTGTCTTCACCCCTCCTGGACCCCCCTCTGTGCCCAGGGTGTAGCTGCCTCGGTCCTGAGACTTCACTGCCTGCCTCATCCAGCCTGTGCCTGGCCAGGGGCCCAGGTTCTGGGGCACAGGGCCCCCCAAGCCTCCTGCTACATGTGGGGTTGGAGCAGCCAGCTTTGCACCCAGGACGTGCTCTCCAGAGGAGATCTGGGTCCCCGACTCTGGACCAGCCCTGACACCTGACGGGTTGTGACCTGTGTGGGGGCCGAGGTCTGGTGGGCCCTGATCCCTTGAGCCTTCGGGGCAGGGAAGCCTGGTGGTTAAGACCATGGCTGGGCTCCCAATCAGCTCTGCCCTTCAGCGACCACCCACCCTCCTCATGGCGGCCCCCAGCCTCAGTTTACCCATCCGGGAGGTGGGCTGTCTGTGAGGCTGGCGGGCATTTGAAGGTGAGCAGAGCCCTGGGCTCAGGCCTGAGGTTTTCACTTCGGTGCCTGGGCGCTCTGGGTACATGAGTGTGGTCGGGTGGGTGGACATGGGGAGGCCAGTGGAGATGGTTTGGGCTGAGCAGACAGCACGTGGGCATCAAGCATGTGTCAACGCACTGGGGTCTCCAGGATGGCTTTCATTTTAAAGTAACCATATTTTTCAAGTAAATTACCCTCAGGTGCTTATCAGGATATGAATAAAAATGTAACTCAGAGTCTGCCCTCCCCTTTGACCTCTGGGTCAGCAAAGCATGGTGGGAATGAAGCTGGTGGAGCCAGCACTGCTGCACAGACACACGTGCGTTCGGGCCACCGAACCCCAGGTGACTTCGTCCCGAGATGCTCACAGGCACCCACCTTAGGGGAGCGACTTACTTCGTACTCAAGAGCCCGCGCCTGCGGAGGGAGGGCGTGCACGGTGCGTGTGCACGCAGGCCCCTCCCGGGCCACGCGGGCCACGGTCACCCACCTGCTCCAGGGCTGCTCCGCCCGGCTCCCCGGCTCTGTCCGCAGTCCCGTCATCAGGCTCCGGAGTCCCTGGGTCTCTGCCGGCATCGCGAGGGCCCTTGGAACCGGGCAGGGGGCTTTCCTCCGTGGGGCCCCGGCCACGCGCCGCCCTGTCCCCAACGCGCCGGAGCTCGGCGTCTCGCTCCGGCCACAGACTGGATTCGGGCTGTGCCTGGGAGCTAGTAAGGCCATTTTTCCCCTCCGGAAAGGGCTTCCTGGGGTCTGGAGGGAAGAATTCTGGTGCCGGTGGCTGGGTTTTCGTGCTGGTCCGCGACAGGCAGAGGGCGCCGGCCTCGGGGCTGCAGGGCGGGAGCCGGGGCAGCGTCTGCACCTTCCTCAGGCGGCTCCTCTCCAGGAAGCCTCTGTCCGGGTCCCCCAGGGGCCGCTGGGCGTCCAGGAGGAGGCAGGCCAGCCTCTCGGGGACCAGCCCCTCCTGGCCCGGGCTTTCTCCGTTTTTCACAGGGGCTGACAGCAGAGCCTTGGAGGGCGGGGTCCCCGGGTGCTCCAGGCTTTCTCCGGCGGGGCTCGGGGGCTGGCCCTCCAGGGCAGGCAGGGCCGCTGGGTCCGCGGAGCGGTCCCCTGGCTGCCTCTTGGGCCCCACACTTTTTGGAGCCAGTCTCTCCCTCCAGGTGATCTCACTGACATCTGGGCAAAAGCAAGACGTGATTACAGCCAAGGGCCACGGCCAGGATCGACCTCCCCCTGCAATCCCCATGCTCACGGCCACCAAGGCACCCACTCCTGCAGGACCCCTGGACCCCCACCCATCACAGAGAGCACGGGGCCTCCCAGGCCCCCACCCCATCCCTCAGGACTGGCCCAGAAACGTCCTCATCTGCTTCCTTAATCACACCATCTTGGCTAAGTAATGAGTCTCCGAAGGCTCTCGGTCCCCCCCGCCACCCAATCCAGGATGAGCTTCCCGAAGGGGTTTCCTGAGGCCTGTCTAATTAGCTCATCCAAAAAGCACATGGTTTTGCTATTACGGTTACACAGTGATACTCCCCAAAGGCATAAATTAAACCTGGCAGCAGCCCCAGCTCGTCCTGACGTACGATCTTCCACACGCGTGTCTGTGTGAGCCCCTCTAGAGACACACGCCCTCCCCTCCCAGTGGCCTGCAGCCCCCTCGACGGAGCCTCTGCTCTCAGCGTTAACGCCCTCCCTGATGTTAGAGCCGCCAGCGGGCCTGGTGCTGCAGTGTCACAAATGCCAACGTGGTGGGAAATGCCGCTTGCTTGGCGGGGGGAGGGGCCCTGCCGCCCCCAGAGGCTCCACACCTCCCCTCAGGACCCTCCAGACTCCCTGCTGCGAGCACAGCGCAGAGCAGACGTTGGCATTTGTTCAAAGTGCCACCCAAGGTCATGCCTTGTGAGCCGTGAAAATCCCAGACGCTTCAGCAACAGCTTGCGTGGCCACCAGACTGGCGGTGCTGTGTCCGTGGCCCCAACGCCCACAGGAGAGGACAGAGGCGACCGGTCCTGAGGGCAGTCACTTCCCATATGACCTGCCTCTCACCTCCAATTGTGGGTCAGAGCGTGTAAGTGTGTGCACGTTTGCAGACGTGTTTGTGCGTGTGGGAAACTGGGGGTGTGTGCTGCATGTGCACGGGGGTGTGCTCGCTGTGTGAGTTAATAGTCTAAATAGGTGTGTCCGAGTTTGCACATGCTTGTATGTTTCCATGTGTGCTGTGGGAGCACACGTGATCTGTCTGCATCCGTGTGCATGTCAGCGTGGGTGGCTTACACGGCGAACACGCTGGTGCGAACATGTGTGTGTACGTGATCGTGTTAATGCTTGTGCCACCCATGTGTGCATGTGTGAGGGTGTGCACATGCCTGGGCGTGTGTGCAGGCTCGTCCACCTGTGTGCTTACCTTGAAACGCCCCGAAGGACTCGATGGAGAGCACCCTCCTCCCGGCAGCCGAGAGGCTCTGGCACAGGTGGCAGGAGGACGTGAGCTGCATCTTCTCCTCGCACAGTGCGATGATGCTCTGTGACCGGAGCCAGCGCTCAGCCCCGCCCCAGCCCCCGTCCCCCCTCGCCGCTCCGCTCGAGGCGCCGGGATCACGAAGCGGGGCGTCCTGAGCTACGTGATCCCCGTGGGACAGAATCTGCTTCGTGAAACCAGCGGATTCTGTCCTGCCCGTGATGGTTATCATGCATGCCGTTCATCGCAAAAATGCAGAGTAAAGAAGTAAGGAGCCCGGGTGATGGGCGGGTGGGGGCCCACGTGTGCGCACTGGCTGTGCGTGCGCGCTGGCTGGGGGCGCGTGGGGCGCAAGGCCGTGCCTGGGGGAAGCGGGGGCTGCCTTCGCGCCTACCTGCAGGTCGGGCCGGTCCCGGGGGTCCTCGGCCTGCATCTGGCCCAGCAGCGCTTCCAGCTCCCGGCTCAGCCTGGGCTGGGGCTCGGGCTCCGTCACATAGTCGAGGGCTGCCTTCAGCGTGGCCCCCAGAGAGTAGATGTGGGCCTGCGGCAGCACCAGAAAACCCACTGGGCGTGGGGCAGGGCCTCGCAGCCTCCCAGGCAGCACCTGTCCCCAGGCAGCCGCTGCTCCTCGGGGCCAGGAGCACCTGCGCTTTACAGGGCCGCCTCCCCTGCCCCCAGCGCGGCGACTCTCCTGGCCCCGGGCCACCCCCATGCTCCCAGGCCTGGGGTCTGTGCCGGCCCCGCGCCACCACCCCAGCCCACCTCCCTGGCACAGGCCCTCGCCTGGCACAGGCCCTGTCTTCAAAGGGCCAGCCTATTCTTTTTCAAGTGTATGCTTCAAAAACCGATTTGAGGAGGAGGAAAGGCAGGTTTCTTGCAGTTTGGAAGTCAGGGTTTTCCCCTGTGAGAGAGGGGCTCTTCACCCCATGCCTGCTGGGACAGGCTCACAGGGCAGGCCTCAGCCCTTGGGTCCTGGAGGGGCTGCCGAACCCCCGCGGCCAGGTGTCCTCCAACACCATCTGGCCTTCTCGCCTCATCCCAGGACCGTGCACGTGGGGCTTCATCATCCCCGCTTCACTCACAGGAAGCTGAGACCAGAGAGGTTCAGGAACCTGCCCGGGGCTGCACAGCTGGGCCAGGAGGAGCTGGTGGGGGCCCTGGGCCATGTGACTCCAGAGAGGTGGGTCACACAGCTCAGGAGTAGAGGCCGGGCCCCCAGAGGCCGGCTCTCCCCACCTCCCTGCCCCGGTGCTCTCCCCACCCCAACCAGTGAGTCCCCCACCTCCAGCCCTGGGCCCACTCTGGTCCAGGGTCAACACCTAGCCAGGGCCAGCCTCAGCCTGGCTGAGTGGTGGGGTCCTGTCAGGGACGTCTTGCCCGGCCTCCTCACATGACCCTCAGACCCCACCTTCCTGGTCTGTGGGGAAGTCTGGGGCCACCGGCTCCTGCTGTTGTTCTAGGGTTTCCACTGGCCGCCTGGCTGAGACGCGCCCTCCTGACCCACCTCCCTGCCAGCGTCTGTCTCAGGAGCTGGGCACGTGGGGTCCGCCCCTCGCCCCTCAGGGCAGTTCCTGCGTTTTGCTGCTGTGACCAGCGCTGCAGGGGCCGTCCTCACGTGGACGGCTCTGTGCATCCACAGTGTGTTCACGAGGCCTCAGGCCCCGCAAGTGGGGCTACACTCTGGGCTACGTCCGTTCCATCTGCAGTTCTCGGAGCTGCTGAGGAGCTTCCCTTGTGAGCCACCGGCCCAGCCGCGTGCGTGTGTCTGCGCATGTGTGTGGGGGCCAGACCCCCTCCCCCTGCCAGCTCGCGGCCTCTGCAGCTTCCCCAAGCTCAGTGTCTCGGGCTAACCTGCGTTTCTGTGACCATGAATGAGACCAAGCATCTGTTCACCTCTATTCGTTGTTTAAAATTTTCCTCTTTACGCCCATTCGTGGACTTTGCAAATCTGTCCGCTGAGCTGTTGCCTGTTTTGAGTGCACTCTTGGCACACGAAGCGGCTGACCCCTGGTCTGTGTGTCACACGGATATTCTGTCACTTATGTTTCAACTTTTTCATGTGTCTTTTGACATTCAAAAATTCTAATGTTTAATTTGTGAAACTGGATAATTTTTTTATTGCCTTCTTAAGAGGACCTTCCCTAGCCCACGACAATGAAAACAGCTTACTTCTGCCTTTTCCAATACTTCTGTAATTTGAAAGCATCTAGCTCTAACCCCTGTGGGTTGTACCTGTGAGCTGGCACACTGCAGGGATCTGGTTTGGGCTCCTTCCTGATGGAGAGCCACCTCCATCTCCCACACTGTTAAAGAAGAGCCCACCCTCTGTCCACCCTGAACCCTCGTCCTGCTGCCCTCAGCTCCCCGGGGCTCCACGCTCCGGCTGGCCTCCCCTCCTCTTACTCTGTGTCTCTCCCTCTGTCCAGACTGTGCTACTGTGCTATTTTAATTATGGTAGCTTCAGAATGCATATGGTAGCTTCAGAATGCATTTTCTTTTTGTTTTGCTGAGCCGTGTGGCTTGTGGGACCTTGGTTCCCCAACTTGGGATCGGAGTGAAAGCGCCAAGTTCTAACCACTGGACTGCCAGGGAATTCCCCAGAGTGCATTGTCATACCTGGTGGACAAACGGCCCTCCATTTCTTTCCCAAAAATGTTTGATTATTTTCACATTTGTCAGGTTTAAAATATATATATATAGGTTCCCCCATTCCCATTAAAAAAAAAAAAAACCAAAAGGTTAGAATTTATTGTAACAGCACTGACGTGGCAGAAGGACCATTGGGAAGGACCAATGTCGTACAAGATGAAATACTTGGATGTCAGCAAGATGGCTGTCCCTAGATTGTATCCCCCTCAACAACAATTTGGCATCCATCTGCGGACAAAATTTCCTTTGTGGGAGCTGTGGGATCCAGCAACATATGCCAAGGGACCTGGCAGGAGTCTTGCCCAGCTGTGTGTCAGGTGAGAGGCAGACAAACCTCTGTCCTGGTTGTGGACCCTTCAGCTAGACTAACTAGGGAAAAAAAGAGAGGACTCAAATAAATAAAATCAGAAATGAGGGACGAGTCATTGCACCTGATACCACAGAAACACAAAGGATCATAAGAGACCACTATTTATATGCCAACAACTTGGATAGCCTAGAAAAAAATAGATGAATTCCTAGAAACCTACAACCTACCAAAACTGAATCACGAAGAAATAGATAATCTGAACAAACTATTACTAGTAAGGAGATCGAATCAGTAATCAAAAACCTCCCAACAAAGAAAAGCCCAGGACTAGATGATTTCACTGGTGAATTCTACTAACATTTATTTAAAGAATTAATACCAATCCTTCCTAAATTCTTCCAAAAATTGAAGAAGAGGGAACACTCCCAAACTCATTTTATGAGGCCAGCATTACCCTGACATCAAAGCCAGATAAGAACAGTACAAGAAAACTATAGACCAATATCCCTGATGAATATAGATGTGAAAATCCTCAGCAAAGTATTAGCAAACTAAATTCAAAAGTAATTAAAAGGATCATATACCATGGTCAAGGGGGATTTGTCCCTAAGATGAAAAATGGGTCAATATACACAAATCAGTAACTGTGAGTCACCATATTAATAGAATAAAACATAAAAATCATATGATCATCTCAATAGAAGCAGAAAAAAGCATTTGGCAAAATTCAGCATCCTTTCATGGTAAAAACTCTCAATGAACTGGGTACAGAAGGGATGTACCTCAACATAACAAAGGCCACATATTACAAGCTCACAGCTAACATCATACTCAATGGTGAAAGGTTGAAATCTTTTCCTTTAAGATCAGAACAAAACAAGGATGCCCACTCTCATCATTCCTTTTCAACACACTGGAAGTTCTAGCCAGAGCAATTAGGCAAGAAAAATAAATAAGAGGCAACCAAACTAGAAGGGAAGAAATAAAATTGTCTCTATTTGCACATGATATGATCTTATATATAGAAAATCTTAGATGCCACCAAAAATCTTTTAGTAACAACAAATTCAGTAAAATTTCAGGATACAAAATCAGCGTGCATAAATCAGTTACATTTTTATACACTAACAATGAAATATCTAAAAAAGAAATAAAGAAAACAATCACACTCACAATAGCATCAAAAACAATAGAATATTTAGGAAAAACAATAAAATATTTAGGAATAAATGTAACCAAGCAGGTGAAAGATCTGTATATTGCAAAGAATAAGACTTTGATGAAAGAAGTTGAAGACACAAATAACTGGAATGATATCCTGTGTTCATGGATCAGAAGAATTAATATTGTTAAAATGTCCATCCTACCCAAAGCCATCTACAGACTGAATGCAATTTCTATCAGTATTCCTATGGCATTTTCATAGAAATAGAAAAAAAAAATCAAAAAGTTTGTATGGAACCACAAAAGACTGCAAATAGCCAAAGCAATCCTGAGAAAGAGCAAAGCTGGAGGCATCACACTTCCGGGTGTGTGTATTACACAGCTCTAGTAATCAAACCAGTATGGTACTGGCATAGAAACCATCACATGGAACAGAACTGAGAGCCCAGAAATAAAACCACGCCTATACAGTCAACTAGTATTTGACAAGGGAGCAAAGAACCCTTACTGCGAAAGGGCAGTCTCTACAATAAATGATATTGGGAAAACTGGACAGCCACATGCAAAAGAATGAAACTGGACCTGTATGTTACACCACACACAAAAACTAACTCATAATGGATTAAAGAATTAAACATAAGACCTGAAAACCATAGAAATCATAGAAGAAAACATAGGGGGAAGCTCCCTGACATTGGTCTTGGCAATGATTTTTTTGGACATAACACCACAAGCACAAGCACCAAAAGAAACAACAAATAAATGGAACAAATAAATCAAACTGAAAAGCTTCTGCATAAGAAACAATTAGCAACGTGAAAAGGCAACCTATGGGAGAAAATATCTGCAAACCATTTACCTCATAGGGGGTTAATATCTGAAGTAGATAAAGAACTCACGCAACTCGAGAGCAACAAAGTAATCTGATTAAAAAATGGGCAGAGGGACTTCCCTGGTGGCACAGTGGTTAAGAATCTGCCTGCCAATGCAGGGGACACTGGTTTGAGCCCTGGTCCGGGAAGATCCCACATGCTGCAGAGCAACTAAGCCCGTGTACCACAACTACTGAGCCTGCGCCCTAGAGCCCGCGAGCCATAACGACTGAGCCCACGTGCCGCAACTACTGAGCCCGTGCGCCTAGAGCCCGTGCTCTGCAACAAGAGAAGCCACCACAGCGAGAAGCCCACGCACTGCAACGAAGAGTAGCCCCCACTTGCCACAGCTAGAGAAAGCCCGTGTGCAGCAGCGAAGACCCAATGCAGCCAAAAATAAATAAATTTATTTAAAAAAAAAAATGGGCAGAGGGAGATTTCCCTGGTGGCCCAGTGGCTAAGACTCCATGCTCCTAATGGTCAGATCCTACATGCTGCAACTAAGAGTTCGCATGCCACAACTAAAAGATCCCGCATGCTGCAACTAAAGATCCCGCGTGCTGCAACTAAGACCCGGCACAGCCAAATAAATAAATAATTTTTTAAAAAAGATGCTATTTTAAAAAAATGGGGAGAGCAACTGAATAAACATTTTCCCAGGAAGACATACGAATAACTAACTGGTACATGAAAAGATGCTCAACGTCACTAATCATCAGGGAAATGCAAATCAAAATTAAAATGAGCTATCATCTCACACCTGTTAGAATGGCTGTTATCAAAAAGACAAGAGATAACAAGTGTTGGTGAGAATGTGGAGAAAAGGGAACCCTTGTGCACTGCTGGTGGGAATGTAAATTGGTGCAGTCACTGTGGAAAACAACATGGAGGTTCCTCAAAAAAATGAAAATAGAACCTCCATGTGACCCAGCAACCCCACTTCTGTGCGTACGTCCATGTGACCCAGCAACCCCACTTCTGTGTGTACGTCCATGTGACCCAGCAACCCCACTTCTGTGTGTACGTCCATGTGACCCAGCAACCCCACTTCTGTGTGTACGTCCAAAGGAAATGAGATCAGGCTCTCGAAGAGATACCTGCAGCCCCACGTTCACTGCAGCATTATCCACAAAAGCCAAGACATGGAAACAAGCTACGCGTCTCTGGGTGAATGGATAAAGAAAATGTGGTCTATATACACAATGGAATATTATTCAGCTGCAAGAAACAAGGATGGTCGTTGAGGGCATTATGCTACGTGAAATAAGTCAGACAGAGAAAGACATACTGTATGATCTCACTTACACGCAGGATCTAAAAAACTGAACTCATAGAAACAGAGAGTAGAATGGAGGTTGCCAGGGGCCTGTGGGCGGCAGGGAATGAGAAGACACTGGTCAAAGGGCACAAACTTCCAGTTATAAGACGAACAGGCTCTTGGCATCTAATGCACAGCATGGCGGCTCCAGTCGGCAATACTGTGCTGTATACTTCAGAGCAGACCTGTAATGTTCTCGCCACCAAAAGAACGGTAATTAGCGGTGGAGGTGTTAGGTGTTAACTAACCCTACGGGGAAATAGTTTTGAAATATGTTAAGTATATCAAATCATTAGGCTGTAGGCCCTGAACTTACACAACATTAAATGTCAGTTTTGTCGCAGTAAAGCTGGAAAAAATACTTAGTGTAGGGACAGGGTCCACCTCCTCATTTTCTCGTGCCTTGTCTTTTCATCTTTTGAAAAGTGGTTTGCTGTGCACTTTCAACCCTTCCTGCCATGTTCACTCCCGGGCTTTCTGTGGTCGTGGCTGTTATACGTGGGACATTTTCCATTTCCTCTCGAACTGGTAACTACCAACACAAAGGAAAGCTACGTACTTTGGGGGACGTATCTTGCCTTCCGCTGACCTCTGCAGTCTTTTATTCTATCATTTTCCACTGAAGCCCCTGACCTCTCAGGCCCACAATCTCGTCACCTACAGACAACGCCAGCCTGCTCAGGAGGGTGTCCGGCTACCTGCTCGGGGCCCTGTGAACACGGCTGGTGCCCACCCTGATGGCCCGGAGTCTGTCCGCTCTCCCTGTGCACGAGGCCAGGCCCCTGGGCCGCCGCCAGCCTCTCATGGGAGACACTGGCACCCCCGCACTGGTCCCCAGGCGGACGGCAGCCGCTCCCCACCTCACACGCTGACCTCGCCCTCCGCACCCAGGGCCTCCATCTGGGTCCCCACGGAGCCAGCACCCAGGGCTTTCTGAAGGGGCCAAAAGTAGGTCAAGCTGCTGCACAGACTCAGGCAGACGCCTTGGTTCGGGAGCCCTGCTGGGTGCTGCGGGTGGAAGGAAAGGCAGACCCTACGAGCCCAGGCTAGGCCGCAGCAGTGAGGTCCCCAGCAAGCCACAGCCCTGAGGGTGAGACGTGGCTCTGCCCAGGGTACCTGCTTCTGCCGTCCATGCCCTGTCGTCCCTCCAGGAACACTGGTGCCCGTCTACCCTCCCACACGTGCATCCATCCATCCATCTGTCCATCCCCTCTCCATCTGCCACCCACATTTACTTTTCCTCCCTCCCTCCCTTCCTTCCTACTTTTCTTTGTATCCGTATCTATATCTTTCTGTCTCTGTCCACCTTCATCTATCCATCCATCTCTTTTAGTTTGAAAATAACTCAGCAAACAAACTTCTCATTGGCTGTCAGATGACACTGTCCACTACACACTGGCCAACACCAGCGTCTTTGGCCCTCGAGGTCTTTCCACCTTTAATTCCTGTCTTGGAAGCCCCCCTAGTGGTGATCCTGTGAACCCTACTCGCATCAAGTCCGTCCCCCTGAGGACCACGGCCCATGAGGCAGGATCCCACCTGCTCTGTTGCCATCTGAACACCGAGCGGGGACCCCAGAACCATGGGCGGTGCCAACACCGGGATCGGGGCACGGCGCCCATGCTGACAAAGGTGTGAGGCGAGAAGGACCTGCTTGCCCCATGGGAGGAGCAACAGGGAAAGTCACCAACCACCCGCTAGGAATTACGGCGACTCAGAGAAGAAAACTTGTCATGATAGGAAGATTCCGGGGACAGGAAGCATTAGAAAGGAAGGGGGAGCCCCCTCCCCTCCCGCTAAGGACAGCCTCCCCCTGCCCCCTGAGCGTGGTCCCATCACTCCTCCCTCCCTGTCGTGGGCCTGCCTGTCCCAACACCCTGCAGCAGGTGGGGTCCCTGCCCCGGGAAAGGCCCTCCACCCAGGGAGCTCTGTCACTTGGAGAGTGGATGGCGGCTCCCTTCCGTTGCTGGACTCGCTTCCTCTGCAAAGGGAGGGGTACAGTGCCGTCTACACCTCAGAGTAAGGAGCAGACAACTCGGCAAAAGAGGAAAAGCGACAAAGCGACAGAGGACCCGAATGGCCCAACGCGCGGGGAGGGACCTGTGGCTCTGCCTTTCACCTGAACCCTTAGAGGCCATTGCAGGGTTATTCACTGGCCTGATTTCAATACTGTTGTGTCTCGAGGATCAGGGAGGCCAAGGAAGGGACTGGGGAGGGCAGTCAGTGGAGCAGCGAGAACACACACCGCATCGGTCAGTAAACTGTGCCGCGGAACAATTACAATAGCAACGTTAAAGATCACTGATCACAGACAACCATAACAAATCTAATAATAATAATTATAAAGCTTGAAATATCGTGAAAATTCCCCAAATGTGACCGAGATACGAAGTGAACAAATGCAGCTGGGAAAACAGCACCGACAGACGTGCTCAAGGCAGGGCGGCCACAAACCTTCAGTTTGTAAAAAATGCAGTATCTGCAAAACACAATAAAGGGAAGTGCAATAAAGTGAGGTCTGCCTGTATCACAATAAAAAATAAGAAAAACCCAACCCATTCTTTCAGAAGGAATCCCAATGGAAATAAAGAAACACGTAGAGGGACTTCCCTGGTGGTCCAGTGGTTAAGACTTCGCCTTCCAACCCAGCAGGTGTGCGTTTGATCCCTGGTTGGGAGCTAGGATCCCACATGCCTCGCAGCGAAAAAACCAAAACATAAAACAGAAGCAATATTGTAACAAATTCAATAAAGACTTTAAAAATGGTCCACATCAAAAAGTCTTTTTTTAACAAAATAAAGAAACACCCAGAAGTGAATGATACCGCACCTGCCGTGTGGCAAAACTCGTGTTCGGAGGGAAATTCTTAGCTTTAGGTGTTGACCCTAATATTAGGAAGGAAGAAAAGCTCAGACTGATGAGCTGTGTGTCCAACTCAAGTTAGGAAAACTCACTAAACTCGAAACAAGTACAAGAAGAAAGAGACTGGAACATAAGAGCAGAATTGATGGAGAACAAGAAACCAAGACAGGACAGGAGACCTCACACCATACAAGGTGGGCTCTTTGAAAAGCTGTTGGAAGAAACTTTCACGTATGGAGGTTTGGGGAAGTCGCTTTGGCTCATATGTGATTTGGCTTGAACTTTGTGCTGGTCAGAGCAGCCCGTCTTTTGTTTGTTTGTTTGTTTTTAAGATACATGTCCCTGTGCTCCAGGAGGGCAAAGGGAATAACAGTCATTTAATAATATTAATAACAATAATTACAATCATTATTGACATTCACTCAGCACTCACTACACGAAGGGCTGCTAAGGAGATCAGGGCTACAGGACATCAGAGAGGGGAGAAATCCCCACGGGACCCACTGGTTGGGAAGGCTTCTGGAAGGCGGCGGACTTGACTGGTGCAGAGAGGAGGCCCGGCAAGTCCTTCCGGGGGCAAATCATTGTGTGCTCGCTGCTGCCGCGTTAGCTGCACTCACGTGCAGCCTGTCTTTCTAAAAAGTTTATTTGATTGAAGTACAGTTGATTTATATTGTTGTGTTAATTTCTGCTGTACAGCAAAGAGACTCAGTTATACATACATATATTCTTTTTCGCATTCTTTTCATTATGGTTTATCACAGGATATTGAATATAGTTCCCTGTGCTATACAGTAGGACCTTGTTGTTTATCCATCCTGTATATAATAGTTTGCACCTGCTAATCCCAAACCCAATCCACCCCTCCCTTACCCGCCTCCCCCTTGGCAACCACAAGTCTGTTTTCTATGTCTGTGTGTCTGTTTCTGTTTTGTAAAGTTCATTTGTGTCATATTTTAGATTTCACATATAAGTGATATCATATAGTATTTGTCCTTCTCTTTCTGATGTACTTCATTTAGCATGATAATCTCCAGGTCCATCCATGTTGCTGCAAAGGACATTATTTTATTCTTTTTTATGGCTGAGTAGTATTCCATTGTGTGTGTGTGTGTGTGTGTGTGTGTGTGTGTGTGTGTGTCACATATATACATATATCACATATGCATATATAGCACATCTTCTTTATCCATTCATCTAGAGAGCCTGTCTGAAGGCCTGCTGAACACACATTGTACCACTGCTTTAACGTTAAAGAAAAGGATATATTTAAAAATCAAAGTGGAGTGACTGTGGTTCAGGCATCCAGGATGGAGCCGCGTGGCCGCTGTGGATGTGGTTTCAGACACATTCCTGCGTCCCTGAGAACCTGAATTCGGGACCCTATCAGACTCAGTGACGCCACCGGCCGCTCTCAAAACAGCCTCTGCCGGCAGCTGCCCCCCACAGCCTTAGGTCTCGAGTCTCTCCTTGTAACTATGCCACCATTTCAGACCCCAGCCAATCGCGCTGAGCCAGCGCCCTTGCTTCCTGCAGCTCCAGTCCTCATTCCTGACAAACGACTTCGGGAATCTTGTGGATTTTGCCTTTACAAGCCTTCGCCATTTTGCAGCCTGCGGAACATGTTCAAGTACCTCTTGAACCTGTGTCTCTCAGGCTGTAGTCCTCAGTTTGGCTCACGTAACACTCTTTCCTTTCCTATTATGAATTGTCATTGATTATTTCTGTTGACAAAACTAAGAAAATATATAACCCCACCCCCTCAGCAAGGCTGGCAAGAGAAAGTACAAATAAATTATCCAAGGAGTGGAACAGGGCACCTACGACGACGCAGTGATTCAGAAAGGACCTCACCTGCAACTTTAAAAACACAGGTAACAATGGGTAAATTTTTAGAAACATATGGTTTACCAAGAAGCTGACTCAATAAGAAATACAAAACAGATAAATCCTATAATTATTAAAAATAGAGCAGCAATTAAAAATCTTTGCTCCAAGGAAACAGATGGCTTCATAAGTAAGTTTGACCAGACTTTGAAGGAACAGACCATCCCATTCTTACATAAACTATTACACGGCAAAGGAAGCGGGGGCATTTACACACAGCCAGGATAGTCCTGAGGGCTCACACGAGTCAAAAACATCAACAGAGGGCTTCCCTGGTGGCGCAGTGGTTGAGAGTCCGCCTGCCGATGCAGGGGACGCGGGTTCCTGCCCCGGTCCGGGAGGATCCCACGTGCCGCGGAGCGGCTGGGCCCGTGAGCCACGGCCGCTGAGCCTGCGCGTCCGGAGCCTGTGCTCCGCAACGGGAGAGGCCACAACAGTGAGAGGCCCGCGAACCGCAAAACAAACAAACAAACAAAAAACATCAACAGAATGGAAAACTACCAGTCCACTCGAGAAAAATACACAGAGACCCAAAGCAGGCATTAGTCAATCAAATGCAACGGTGTAAAGAAAAAATAGGACACAGCCAGCTTAGGTTTCTCTAAGTAGGAAAGGTTGATTTAATGCTAGAAAATAAAAAGGAGATATTAACATCTTAATGATAATTTCAAAGTATGCAGAAGCATTTCCTGATAGAACTCCATCCCTCTGGCACAGTGGGGACTTCAGGGGGCCGCTGCAAACGTCATCCAGGGTGGGGAGGTGGGAAGAGCTCTCTTAGGATTGTGGAGAAATCACTGACCCTGTCACAGCGCTGCTCCAGGCCCACTCAGGACACTTGGAAGGGGAAGCTGGCAGCAAGCCCTTGGACAGTGGTATCAACACTGCCTGCCACCTTCTGCTGGTGATTTGATCAGTTAAATAGAGAAACTAAAACACTCTGTAAGTTAGCAGAAATAATAAAAGAATTTACCAAGATGGCTGATGTAAGATTAAGATGGTAAAGCGAACTGCATTTCTGTAGACTTGCCCCAAAAAGCAAAAAAATGTGATTAGAAAGATGACCACCCATTTAGAATAGAGTCAGAAAATATCTCATTCCTGAGAATAAACTAGTAAAGGATATCCAAGTAAAACTTACGATAAAGGCTTTAAAATGTTACTGAGACAGTAAATGAGAGCTAAATAAATGGAGAGATATAACATGTATAACATACCACAGGCGTATGAATTCTCCCCAAACTCACCTATACATTCAGAGCCATTCTAGTCAAAATGCCAACAGAGCTTTTCCTGGAACTTGATACTAATTCTCAAATTGATGTGGAAGAATAAAGAGTTAAGCATAGTCGGAACGCTTCTGAAAAGAACAGGGACCGGGCACGTTCGCTGTGAGATGCTGGGCTCGCGGCGGAGCTACGGTCAATAAACGCAGCTTTAGTGCAGTGGTGGGCCGACCGCCATGGACTAGGGCGGAGGCCCGGGAAGCAGACCCAGCTTTGTCTGAAACTGGGGTGTATATGGCTTAGGTGACGTGTACCGGGGCCAGGCAACTAACAGCTGGGAGCACCGGTTACATCCACGTAAAAAAATGAACCTGGATCCCTGCCTCACATGCACCGGTTATATCCACATAAAACAAGGAACCTGGACCCCTGCCTCACACACATTACAAATCCACCTCGGCACTGCCTGCAGGTCCAGTGGTTAAGACTCCACGCTCCCAATGCCGGGGGCCCGGGTTTGATTCGATCCCTGCTTAGGGAACTAGATCCCACATGCTGCAACTAAAGATCCTGCAGCTAAAAGACCTGCCGCAACTAAAGACCTGCCGCAGCCAAATAAATAAATAAATAAATAAAAAATCAGCCTCAGGCGGATTAAATGTGAATAACAAAACTTTAAAACTCTTGGTAGAAAATGTCAGTAAATGTCTGTTGGGTCTCGTGGCTGGCAAGGCTTCTTAAGGCACAAAAAACACAGTGAAAGAAAACACCAATAATTGGACTGTATCAGAAATGAGAAACATTTTTTTCCATCAGAGGAGGCCTTCAGGCAGCTTTTCTCAAAGCGGGGTTCCAGAGGCCAAACAATTTCCCGGCAACAGGCCGTGGAGGCTGCCAGGGCCGCGGGCCTGTGCTGTCAGAGCAGACTGGACGCAGACGCGGCCGTGAGAACCCAGGCCTCTGCTGAGCCGGGCATCCAAGAGAGTTACAAACATGTAAAGTGATGCCACTCTCCTCACTGTTTTTTCTGGAGGGGAATACTGTCATTTCTCACGAAAGTGTGTTATATGTGCTACCATGCAATGGGTTTACGGTTGTCACTGAATTAATTAATAGGTAGACTTTTTATGCATTTCTCCGTTTTAACCTGCAATACAGTGAGTACTGGCAGATATAACTCACAGAAACAAAGCTCTTTGGGCACTCAGTGATTTTTAGGAGTGTAAAGGGTTCCAAGAACCAAAAAGTTTGAGAACTGCTGCCTTCAAGGAAGTGAGACACACGGTGGACATGGCATTTGCAGTCCTGACAAAACGGACGAAAATACAGGGAGAAAAGCTGAGCAACTGGATGGAAATGGGCTCTCCCACAGAGGGGGTCCCCACCCCACCACCTGCAAGCCCACTGTCCTGACCGACAGGAACGCAACCCCTGGCAATCCCAGTGGAACCGATCCCGCAGGAGGGGGTGTGAGGGGTCTCTGGGCGGTGGTGGGAGCGCACCTCAGGCAGCCCCACAGGAAAGAGTTGCCCTGCTCTGCAAGTGACCCCGCCAGCCCGCTGGGAGCTCTCACTGGACACACGGAGGCCACGGGGAGCAGCGCTGACCCCACCAGGCCTCCCCCCATGAAGGTCATGACACCCGGTGCGGAAGAGTCTAGGGAAGTCACATAAAAGGAAGTTCCAGAAGCTAAGACGCAGCAGGAGACTCTTTTTAGAAAGTGAAGGCACGAGCGGGCCCCCTCCCTTCTCTAGGTCCCCTGCCCACCTCGCTGCACTGGGGGTGCCCAGGGGCCCCAGTGACCTTGGCCTTGTCCTAGGCGTGGCTGCCTCTCACTCTCGTGGGTGATTCTCTGGGGCCGTGAGCTGCCCCTGCCAATCCCTCAGAGGAGCTGTGACCCCCGTCAGTCACCACCGGTAATTTCAGGCGCTTTTAGCATCTTAAATATAGTAAATTCGCACTCAGACAACATGCTACGCGCTGTAGTGAGAAGCGTGTGGCCGGACGCGGGCTATCGCTGCGGCCAAGTCGCTGGGGACCTGAGGGGACAGAGGTGGGCGTGCCGACCGCAGGCGCTCACTGCCGCCAGGTGACGGTAGGAGGGGGGCCGGGCACTGGCCCACCTGCTGCCACTTACCTCAAAGGTGTTCCCAGTCACATCGAACTCCGGGGGGACAAAGGCTCCCTCGGGGTCGTCTGGGAAGGGAAGAGAAGGCGCCGGGTCACACGGCGACCCTCCGTTCCCACTACTCCCCACCCGGGTCACTGGGGAAGAGAGGCCTCCAGGCTCTCCCGGGATGGGGAGCTGCGAGAACCAGCGCGTCCCGAGCCTCACAACGGTGGGGAGGGGCGGAGGTACCAGCAGGTTACCATGGAAACCCGGCTCCCGGACCATCGGCCCAGGGAGGGCCCGCGTCCGCTGGACTCTGCGTTCACGTTCCCCTGCGGGCGCCCGCCCAGGCCTCACCGCTGAGCTGCTCCATGAAGCACACATTCCCGCTGGTGTTGAAGGCCAGGGTGTCGGGCGTGATGCACAGGGTCTGGAAGATGGCCGAGTGCGCGACGCTCCTCATGGACAGGCTGCACTCCAGGCACACGGCCCAGGCCTCCCGCTCGCTGAGACCGCTGTCCCGCAGGGAGAGGATGTCGGCCAGGGACACGTTCTCCTGCAAGACAGGCCTGGGCTGAGCTGCGGGCGCCGGCAGAGAGGCCGCGGGCCTGGGGACAGGCCCCCGCAGCCCCCAACGTCCAGACAGCTCCCGGGAAGCAGACGCCACGCCGCAACGTTTCATTCTATGTCGGCAACGTCTTAAAAAACCCCACCAGACGACATCCCACAGTTCCTGGACGTCAGGAGCCGCAGAGCACGTGCTGCACCATCAGCTGCTGCTGGAGCAGGTGTTTGCCCAGCCTGCCCTTCGTCCCAGACTGTGCGGCCCCCCGCCGTTGGCCCGGCCCCACGGGCTCAGCACACAGACCTCGGTGGGCAGGCAGGGAGCCTCACCTTTCCAGCTTGCGAGCGGGTGAGGGAAGACGGAGCTGTTGCCACAAAGGCACAGCCGTGCACGGGGAGCCGCCAGCCCATGAACGTGACGTGAGCCTACGACAGTCACGGGACACGCGAGAACGTGCTCATGACACCACGGCTGCAGAGCCGCCTGGACAACGGCTCCGGGCGGTGCACGTGGAGGACACAGTCGCGTGGCTCCTGCACAGCTAGACTCCGAGGCCGCCCACACAGCGGGCTCCACCTCCTGGTCTGACTCAGCTGTGGTTGTGCCACCCACACTCACTCACACACACGTGTATGCACAGAGCGTGCTAACACAATCTGTCAGGTGTGTGTGCACAGACGGACCCACGCCAGCATGCACACAGCTCTCACACATTTACTTACTGACTTTGATGCACAGGCGTGCAAAACCCACACGTCCATACACGTGCCCACATGTATCCACGCAAGTCACACACGCACAAACACACTCATCAGGCTCACACATCAGACACCCTGTGCCTCACAGCCCTTTTCCGGGCCATTGTTTGACACCCTGCTCAGCTCCGTGTATTTGCGTGCTCACGCACCACCAGCCTAAGGAGGGGAGGGGACTGAGGAGCCAGGCTGGGAGCCGGGGCCTGGGCGAGCAGGCCGGAGGGTCGGGAAGGGTCCTGGACACCCGACTCAGAGGACAGGGCGGAGACTCGGGGAGAGGTGTGGGTGGAGGGTCGGGGTGAGTTGGGGGTGGAGGTCGGGGTGAGTTGGGTTGGAGGGTTGGGGTGAGTTGGGGGTGCTACAGAAGAGAGGTGCCCCGGCTTCCGCCCCCCCCCACCTAGCTCTCCCTCCAGCCTCCTTGCTCCATCCTTCCAGCACACAGGATGTTCTCACGTGTAGCCAAGCTGCCGGGTCCTAAAAGGAGCCTACCATCTCCTGCCCTTGAAATTCTCCCACCTGTACTGCACGGGGGCCTTGACCACAGCAAAGGAGATGAAGGGTTTAAACCCAGAAAGAAAGCAGCAGTGTGAGGAGCCGCTGTGTGTGTGTCTGGCCAAGCAGCATGTGGTATGCGGGGTGGCGGGGGGGGGGGGCTACAGGAGGGGGATGCGGCAGGTCCTGCCGTGTGACTAGGCTCATCCCACGTCTGTTCCTTCTCAGTTCAGGGAGGGGCTCAATGACATCCTCCTGGGCCCTCCCAACTCTTTCTCTTGGGGGGTGGTGGTTAAGATGGATGAGGAAAAGGCAGCTCTGAGAGCAGAGAGCCCCTTGCTGGGCTCCCGTATTGTACTGACCGTGGGAGGAGGGTGGACGGGGCATAGCAGAAAGCAGGGCGGCAGAGAGGCTCGTGAACCGGAAATCTCAGCTTCCAAAGCTCCCGGCTGGGTTCCCCGGGTTCGCTCCACCTGGGGGCCTCTCTGCCCCACCCAGGACCCCTCACGACTCAGGAGAGCCCGAGGCTCCCGGGGATGCCCGCGAGGCCTGGTTAGAGAGACACCTGGGCACCGTGTGCACACACGCACACACATGCACACGTACACACAGACGCCTGCACAGCGAACAGCCTGAGGACCCCGTGGGCCTGGTTATTTAGGAGGGTGAGTGAGCCAGTCCCCCTACAGCGGCCTCGCTGACTCCACTGGCTGTTGGCACGCAGCTGTGACAGATGTGCTGCCAGGAGATGGGAGCCCAGGGCAGAACCACAGCTTCCTGCTCAGGCCCAGGCCTCTGCTGCCCCTGCCCAGCGGAAAGATGCCCTGGTGAGGTGGAAGCTCCTCGGGGAAGCTGGAGACCTGCGCCCATTCATGGGGAGCACCCGCTGGGGAGAGCACCTACTGGGGGGAGCTCCTGCTGGGGGATTCTCTGCGTGACTCTATGGGGTAACTTCCATGGGTCCTGAGTCACTGCTTCCGTGTGGCTAACGCCTCCATTCACTGGTCTTAGCTCCTCTGCAACCCCACTGTTACAACGGGAAGGTGGGATTCAGCTGAAGCAAGTTCCAGGACAGCACCGAGGGACGCTGCAGGCCCCCAACACACCCAGGGCAGGTCTTGCCACATGATGACGGATCCCGGACACTGTGCCCACGGTCACCTCCCTCTGGGACCCGCAGCCCGCCCCCCGGTCCATCCTGCTCTGGCCCAGGCAGGAAGAATGACCCTTCCTTGCCTGAATCCACGGCCCAAGTAGGGCAGGCGGGGGTGCTGGGCCGCCTTGGCTAATGGGCCAAAGACAAGGAGAGGGAGAGACCGGGAAGCAGGTGTTGGCCATTTAGGCCCCCTCAGTCCACCACCTGCCCCAAAATTCCAGCCCTGATAGATGGGAGCCTGTGCTCTTCCCAGAGGGGCAGCTCATTACCCCATGGGCCCTGAGCCTCACGCCATGAGGCCCCGATCCACACTCAAGGGGACGGTGCCTGGAGGCTAGCAGGGGCTTCACGGGCCGAGACAGACGTGTGTGTGTGTGTGTGTGTGTGTGTGTGTGTGTGGTGACGTGCTACACACAGAAAAGCCAGCGAGGCTCCTGCAGACGCCTGTGCTCCAGCCTCGCCCCCGGGCACCCACCGGGGCTGCGGCAGGCTTGGGGAGACTTCCCTCCTGCCACTGCCCACGTGGCCTGAGCTGGTCATTGCCGGCCAGCTCCATCTCCTGGGTATAGAGCCAGCCTTCCGGGCAGACCCAGAAAGCCTACTGGAGCTCACACCTCACCCCTCACTACTGCCCAGCAAGGCGCCGCCTGGGTGGGCTCTGGGGGGAGATCTGAGGGGGAGACCACCCAGGGCAGGAAAGAGGGCCCCCCTTGCAATTGTGTGGGCACAGACTCAACCCCCATCCTGGCTGGGAGGGGGGCTTGGGAGGCAAGAGGACGCGGCTTCCCAAGGCAGCCCCTGTTGCCAGTCTGGGTCCTACAGGGCAGTGCTGGCTTCCTGCCACGGGCCGCTGTCCAGTGACGGCAACACGCCAGCCATGCGGGAGCTCCTGCCCCGCAGACACAGACTGCGAGCCAGGGCCACGTGGGGCCGCAGGACCCATGGGTCATTCTGCATTTCAAATGCTCCCCACCTGCTTTCAGATCCCCTGGCCCAGCCCAGCTCCCGGCCCACAGATGCCGGGGAGATGCCCCGCTGGACTCCTCACCCCTTGAGGGAGTCTGGGGCCTGGCAGATGCCCTGCCCCCTGAAGGCCCCTGCAGGCCAGTGGCACCGCCTGCCTCCCGATGCCCTGGGGTCTGCCGGATCCGCACCCCGGCCTTAGCTTGTACCGATGCAGTGGTGCTGCCTGCAGGTGGCCAGGGACCGGGCAGGCAGTGACCTCCAGGACCTTGCTGGGCGGTGCCGGCCCCCTCAGCACGCCCCCCGGGTGGTCTCTGGCCCTGAGTTCTCGTGCTTATGCGTCGCCCATGGGTCATGTGTCTCTGGGGCAGGTGCCCAGACTGAAGTTGCTGGGACACAAGTGCAGGCATCCCCACCCACTATCGGATGCCAAACTGTTTTCCAAAGAGGCTGGTCCACTCCATCCCCCCTACACCCTGGCAGAGGGGCAGGGCCGCTACCCATTCCCCGCCAACTCGGGCCACCGTCCAGCTTTCTGGTTCTCGCCAACCTGGCACTTGTGGGAAGGTTTTCGCAGTGGGTGTATTTTGTGTTGCCTGATAATAATGAAGTCAAACATTTTCTCATATGTCCACCAGCAATTTGGATTTTCTCTGGGGTCACAACAGGGCATGGACGTTCCAGGGGCTCCTGCGGGGTGGGGTCCACAGGGTTCTATTTCCTGAGCTCACTGTGGTCAGTTGATATAATTAGCTGTATAACCAGCAAATGCCTGTGTCTCATGTGGCTTGTACAGTCCTGGGTCTGGCACCCACCGTCCCTCCCTGGGAGCTGCCTGCTGTCCTCGGCCACGGTTCCCTCCCGGGGCTCCGCCGCATGGCCCTCCTTCCTCTCACGCACATGGCTTTTCGGATACAACCTGACTACACAACGCTGTGCCAGGCGGTCACATGTCCCTGGCGGGGATTTAAAACCTTCAACACCAACCACACCCAACGTGTTTCACGAGAACACACCCAAAGGCAATGCCTCTCTCACCGGGGAGGGTGCGAGGAGTTTGAGGAGCCCCGAGCTTCACGGCTGGATGCCACTACAAACGTGGCATCCCACTTCACCTGGAGGTGACGGCCACAGGATGACGGGGACCCCGGCCCCATGCACTGTGCACGGCTGGGGACACTGTTACCAGGAGGAGGCCTCAGGGCACGGCCGCAGGACAGACAGTGGGCTCGGGATTGAGGCTTTGGGTCCAAGTCCCGGCTCTGCCTGTCCTGTTTATCTGGCATCAGTCACCGGCTCGGTGTGCCAGGCACGGAGGAGGCCCTGGAAGTGTGGGGCAGCCAGTGCAGAAGGCTGCTCAGGACTTGGGCTCCTGACTGAAGGCCACTTTTGCCCTCTGTGAGCCCCACGTGGAGAACCACATGTTCTGCGTCTGCCTTGGGGAGTGATTTGGGGGGACGTGAGTCTCCCAACAGACACTTTAGAAATGCGTCCTTCCGGGGGGAGCGTTTGAAGGCTGACGGCTGGGAGCACCCTTTCTTGCGCCATCAAAGCCACGGAGATATCCACAGGGTTCTTTATTCCCTTGCCTTTCCTCTCCGCAGCCTTCTCTCACGCCGAATCCAGGCCACGGGGTGGGGGGGGTGTTGAGGCAGCACCCCCCCCACCCCGGGGCACTGCCTCGGCAGCCGCCTCAACAGACTCTGCCACCAGAAGGACTGCTGCTAGGGCATGAGCCCCTCTGTCCTCAGAACCAGCTCTGCTGGGGCAGTGGGCAGGGGCCGGCTGAGGGCGAGGGACCTGGAGACCCCCTCTAGCCCAGGAGGGGCTGGCCGGGTCTGCCTCGCTGGTGGGCCTGGCCAGACGGGCACGTGGAGGGTCTTGTCATTTAGAGAGCAACACTGCAACAGCGCCAGCAGACCCCACAGATGGGCGCCTGTACCTGCTAGGGGCTGGGAGGGCATCTGCACAGTCCCCCAGCCTTGGGAGACTAGAGGGTCTTCTTGGGAGCAGCTGTATCCTCTGGGGGCCACCTCTCGTGTGGTGGGGACTGGCTTGTTCAAGGGCCACGGAGTTTATTCATTTGACCCCAACCCACGGTCTGTGGGGCACTACGGGGAAGCCAGAGCTGCAGGGGCAAACCCAGGCGGGTGCGGAGGCGTCTCTGACAGAGTCGCGGGCAGAGTGGCTCAGTTAATGGCCAGAAGCCCCATGTGACAGAGACCCTGGCCCCTCTGCACCCTGGCTGGGGGCTCAGGACTTGGGCTCCTGACTGAAGGCCACTTTTGTCCTCTATGAGCAGGAATCAGCCCTCAGTCATGGAGGCCTCCCCCGCCCCCAGCTCCTGAGCAGTCTGGCCTGACTGGGCTCTGCTGCCGGCGCCTTCCGCTGACCTCCTAGGGTCTCCGCAAGGAGGAATACAGTGCTCGGGCCCTGCCGCTAAGCGCCCCCCACGCTCATCCCCCCAACATCTGTAACCCGGAGCCCACCCCCGCAGGGCGCCAACTTCTTCAGTGACAGCCCATCCGCTGCTGTCCCAGGTGGCATCCCCCGGTCCTGTCCCCTCTGGGGGAAAACGCTGAAGGCTGGTGCTGCTGGTGAGAAGGGCTTTGGTATCCCCCTGCTGCCAGGACCTGGCCCGGGGGCAGGGGGCCTGGGGACTCTCCGCGAACCCCTCCGTGCGGAACGGTGGGGGTCCCAGCGCGGGTCGGGGGCTCACCTCGTCCTCCGGCAGAGTGGGGAGCGGCTCGAAGTCGTAGAAGTCTAAGTCTTTGCCGTCCTCCTCGTAAAAATCCGCCGCAGCAGGGTCCATGGCCTGCATCCTCCGTGCGCCGCCGGCGGCGCCACACTCGCAGTCACTGCCCGAGCCGCCGCACTCCGGCCGGAGGCGCACCCGCCGCCCGAGATCTACGCGAGGCCGGCGCCCCCCGCCTGGCCTCGCCCCTCCAGCGGCCTCGGCGCCCCGGCTCCGGCTCCGCGCACAGGCTCTGGCTCTGCGAGCCGGGAAGGCTACGCGCGCAGGGCCGCCGTGGGAACGCCCCCCGCGCCGCCCGCCGCGGCCCACGCCGGCCCCGCCCCCGGTGCGCCCCGCCCGCGCGCTGCCGCAGTGTCACCAGAGCGGGGACGGGGGTGGGGGCACCTGGGCGCGGGACTGGGGGTCGGGGCATTCGCAAGGCCGTGCTCACTTTGCCGGGCAATTGGGGGCGACTGGGGCTTCCGAGGGCGTTCTGGGGACTTTGTCCCTCGGGGACGTTGGCCGCTGTCCTGGGGGATGCACTGCGGGGGCGTGGGGAGGGGTGGAGGCCTGTGCGCGGTAGGCACCGTTTGGGGGCGGGGCCAGCCTTGTGGCCGGTGTTCCTGAGCGGTGCGTCGCGGGCAGCCGCGGGCTCTGTGGGCACACGGATGGAGGGCCGCGGCCCAGCCCGCGGAGAGTGCCGGGCGGGTGGTCCACCCTCCACCCTGTCACCCTCGCTCCCTGCCCCCGCTGGCAGGGGCGGGGCTGCCGCAGTCCACGCGGGGAGGTGGGGAGGGGCGGCTGCAGAGGTGCCCAGGAGGGCCAGGCAGGGCTGGGGGGGCCGGGCAGGGGGGGGCGGAATGGGGTAGAGTCCAGGGAGTAGACCCGTCTGAGCAGTTGGGGTCTGGCCTGCCCCTTTCTTGAGTTAGGGTCCCATGGATGGGGGACCAATAATTAGAGCTTCATCCAGACCTTGCCAGCCTGCCTCCTCGGTGTGGAAAGGGAACCAAAAGAACAGACAAGCTCTCCCTCAATTTGGCAGTCCTGCTGGTTCGTGACTAACCCCTTCACCGGGTTTCCTCAGCACAGGGACGAGCCCTGCCCCAAGCCAGGGCCTGTGGCTGGGCAGAGAGCAGGACACCCCTACCCCAGCCTGGCAGAGATCCAGGGAGGGTGCCCCCTCACAGTGAAGCAAAGAGCCAGACAGCACAGCCTCCACGTCTTCTGCAGGAGGGTGACGGGTGGGCCCCCTCCCCCGGCGCAGGGCAGGGGGTCAGAGCTCCCACAAGACGGTGGGCACTGCGGCCAGGCTTACAGCAGCCACGATGTAAATGCTCCTTGGCGAAGGAAGCTGACTCGCGGCGGGTCCTGCCAGGTCCGAGGATGCAGGGGACTAATTCTATCCCGGCTCAGGTCTCGTGGCCCCGGGGGCCCTGCGATGTGACCCCAGGTGGGCAAGGAGCACCCGGTCGGGAGGAACGTGGGCAGCGACGCCTCAGTCTGGCGGCCGGGGTGCCGGCAGCCCCACTGTGTACAGCCCACCCAAGGCCCCTGAGAGAAGTGGGTCTGGCTGTCTGGGAGCTGGGAGCAGTAGCCAGGGCGGGCGGGTGGGTAGGTGAGGGCAGCAGCGGTTGGAGAGGATCCATCTCAGGATGAGTGCCTGGGCTGTCGGTGGGCACCACCCGGTCTCAGAGGGAGGCAGGCCCTGCTCCAGAGCCCTGGGGCTCCAGCTGCATCCTGTACTCGGGCCCTGCGTCCACGGAGCCGAGCGCCCTGCCTGCAGGGTCCCTGTGCTGCAGGGGCGGGGGGCTGCCCCTTCCCTCTGTCCCAGGCTGGCGTCGAAGGCTGTTGACGCCTGCGTGTGGCCTTGACACCCCTCACCCGCCATCCAGCCTAAACACCCTCCGGGGGTCTCAGCTGTTGTGGGCCCAAAGGGAAGATGCCAACTTTATCACCTGGTTCTCAGGTCTCCCTGCAACCGGGCCCGGGGTCTGGGCTGAGGACTGAATTGGGGGGTGGCATGCAAACCCCTTGACTGAAGGAGCAGTGTCATCGCCAATGGTTCCGGGCCCAATGGCATTGTCTACTTTGGGAAAAGGCGCATCCAATTTGGGTAAAATGCAGAACAAACGGGCTGTGGATGCCGGCTGAGTCAGCTTTGGCTGTTCCAGCCTCAAAGCACTTAGTGGGCGTGTGCCATCTCCTCGGTCAAGCAGGGACCAGGGGGCCTGGGCCAGTGGGGCGGGGCCGGCGGGAGCCCTAGGGAGGCACCTGGCAGGGGCCGCATTGCCTTCCTTCTTCTACCCGCCTGCTTCCCCAAAGCGTTTGTGGTCACTGGTCTTCTTTGTTCAGTGGAGTGACCGGAAGCTTCTGCTGGGTGTGTTGTGAGTCTCACTGTGTGTTTGCACACTTGCCCGCGTTTGTGGCAAGCTCTGCTCCCTGGAAGGGCGTGGCCCCCTGTGTCCTGGTGCCTCGGGCGTGGTGGGTGCTCCTCAGTGTTGGTACATGACTGTGACATTACTTTCGAGATCAGACCAAGTCTAGATCAGGCACCCTCAACCTCCCCAGAGCAAATGGGACAAGGACGTCCAGGCAGTCCTGGGCGCCACTCAAAGTTAATTTGAAGCTCAGCTCCAAACAGGCCAAGTCCTCACGAGCAGATGCCGCGAGGGCCCGCTCGCCCCGGCCTCTGCGCCAGCCTCTCCCACCACCCGCACGTCCAGCACATGCCCAGGGAGCAAGTCTGCTTCCTGGGACTCTTAGGCGCTGCCAGAATCCTGCAGAGGCTTCCTGGACACATGGTCAGCTCCACGGCCAAGGCCGCGACCTGGCGGAGTCCCGTCTCCTCACTGCTCTTCCCTGACCCATCGACCCACTCTCCTCCACCCCCATCTCCTCCAAGACCCTCCCTCTGTCTCCAAGCAGGTCCTAGCCCGAGCGCCCTCCCTGCCCACCCCCGAGCCTCAGGCCTCAGACCTCAGCCCTCCCCCGGCCGCCCTCAGTGACCAGGGAGGCTGTACTCCAGGCTAGGCTGGGCCCTCGCCACGCGTGTCCCCAGGCACGCTCTCTCCTGGCTTCCGCCGTGCAGTCAGCGGCTGTCAGTAGATCAGGCCGAATGTGGGGTGGGAGGGAGTGGTACAGGATGGGTTTTCAAAGCTCCTGTTTTCCCTGAAAGATTTTGAGAAGCTGTCACACCACGTGTACATTTTGAAGTCGACATCTACATTTTTGAAAAATTAAGAAATGTAAGTAGTTGCAAAGAATGTAATTTCTGGCATGGTATAATTATTGACATTTTGAAATAAAGCTGTTAGTCACTCCTGTAAATATATCCAAGGACCTAAAAACCAAAGTGGTTTTGATACCCACTAGCAATCATTTAGAAAAAAACACAAACATTTTTTTTCATAGTCGGAAATGTTCATCATAACATTTTCCTTAAACTCGTTACTGTTATCTAACTTCAGCCAGAATTTTATCTACTGTGATAGATTTTTATGCTTGAAAGTTTCTGCAGATTCTCCATAATACCTTGCAACAAAGATGCATGTAAGTTTTAATAACTTGAATACTTACTAAGTAAAAATTTTTAACATTTTTGTTTCCAGTGACCATGAGATTCATTTTACAGTATCGAAATATTCTGACCATGTTCCTCCTGGCGACAGGACCTAGCCCGCCCACCTGCTGCTGGGGCAGCCTGTGCCGTCCTGTCACTTGGTGGCCGTCACTCCGTGTCTGTCACTTGGTCTCTGCACGCTCTGGCTCGTCCCCGTGCTGCTGCCTCCCTGAGCAGCTGAGGGCAGCCCCTGCCCCACTCCTCTTCCCGGGCAGGGGGGGCCGAATGGGGTACCCCAGGGACCCCAGCACCCATGGGGCACCCTCCCCAGAGGTCTGGGCCCCAGGATCTAACAGCCCTGCCCCCAGGCGTGGAAGCCCCTCCTGAAGGTACTGTCCCCAAGGACCCTCGTGCCCCTCTTGCCTTCCAGCACCTGCTTCCCGTGCACATGCTCTCTGTGGAAGTGAGTGGCGCGGCTGCACCGCCTACAGGTCCAGACCAGTTCCTTTTACTCACGGATGTCGTGTGGATCGGCCGCCCCCATGTCCTTAGTCACGCAGATGTGCGGCCGAGTCACGGGCTCAGCGCGTGAGGGAGCTCACGGTTCCCAGGAGGGGGCGCAGACCGGGCTCGTGTCTCCCAGCACGCGCCGCCCACGCCGCCCACGCCCCGGGCCAAGTGCCTCACCTCTCGAAGCGTGCAGCAGTGCTTCACAGTGTGGAGGATGGGGTGAGGTCGCTACCCACAAAGGTTGCCGGTCCAGCGGTCCTGCTAGGGAACATGCCCGACTGGGAGCATTCAAAGACCCCAGATGCAATTTCTCACACCTGGGGAGCTTGAGAGAGACTGGGGTCCCCTCACGGATGGAGCTGGCAGGGCCCCCATCAGAGGTGGGCAGAGTGCCGGGGGACCCTGGTCAGGAAGCTGCGTCTCTAACCCTTCCCCCCCAACACCGTGTGATTCTGAGGCCGTCACAGGCGAGCTCCCTGGGCTAAACCACCCGTCTCTCTAACCCTGACTGTGGATGTCCCATGCCCCCACCGCACTGCTGGTCTTTGCTGCCCCCGTGAACACCCAGGTGACGTCTTGGCCCCAGAGCCCAGAGCTGGGCTGGAGGGCTGGGGCTCCACCTCGGAGCTCCTTGGCTCCGGTGTGGACACCTGTCCGGCATCAGGTGACAGCAGTGAGCCTGCCTTCTGTTGGGCCAAAGATAAAGCTGCCAGCCCCTGGGGGAGCCAGCCCCAAGCAAGGGGGAGTCACAGCCATGGAGGGCAGGTCCTGTGGTGCCAGAGAAGGGCCGCTGGGAAACTTATTGTAAATTGCAAATCAGAACATCCAGGGAGAGAGGGGCACCCTCCTGATCTATCAGACAGAGCAGCAGGCAATGTCCCCCCAATCCACCCCCTGCACCCCGAGGGCAGTCACTGTCCTGCCCTTGCGGAAGAGACTCCTCTACTCTCTTTTTTCATCTAGTTTTACCACTAAGCATATGTCGTTAAAGAAATAGTTTAGTTTTGCTCATTTTTTTCTTTTTTGGTAATTTGTATAAATGGAATCACACTGTGTGCGTTTTCTTTTTTTGTCTGGCTTCTCTCGCTCAGAGCTGTCCTGGGAGCGGGAGTCTGCTCACTGCTTTACTGAGCGGTGTCAGATGCACGAATCCACCACTGACAGACGTCTGGGCATCCAGACACACTCTAGGTCTGGGGTGTCACCTGGCACGTATTTTGCTCACGTTGTGCACCTGCACGTGTTCTTGCCGGGTCAGAGGTGATGCTCGTGTTCAAGTCCACGCGTGTGTCCATTGACTGGCCTCCGAGTGTGCACATGTGTGAGTCTGTCCATTGGTCTGTGCTCAGCCTTGCAGAAGTCCCCACGCTCCGAGTCTCCCGCCCCCCCGCCCCCTCCTCCTCCTTTTCCTCCAAGAACGTCTGGGCTCTTCTTGGCCCCGTGAGAGCCCGCCTGCTGCGAGCCGTCACGACCCTGTTGGGTGTGAGTGGCGTGGTGTGGCGTGTGCTTGCACACGAGCCTGAGAAGCAGCAAGTGTTCTAACCCGAGTGTGGGTCTTTCCCCTTCGAATCAGGCTCCCTTCCTGTCTCCTGATAATATTTTGTGGTTTTCTGTGAGGAGGACTTGCGTTTCTTTTATTGTATTTATCATGAATATTGGGCGTATTTTGGTACTATTGTAAATTGTATCTTTGTAGAAATTTTGTTTCCTGTTTGGTGCTGGCCTACAGGAGTCAAATGGGCTCTTTTTAAAAAATTCATTTTTATGGGTATAGTTGGTTTACAACGTTGTGTTAGTTTCTGCTGTATAGCGAAGTGAATCAGTTTCAAATTGGCTTTTGTCCGATGACGTTGTGTCCAGCAACGTGCTAACCACTAACTGAGTGGTTCTGACCTGGAGACGGACTTAGATTTGCTGTGGGAGCGATCACACTCCCTGGGAATAAGTCCCGCTTCTCCACTTCTCATCCTCACCACGCCTCTCCCTGCCCTCACTGCCCCATGGGACCCTAGCGCAGCACCGAGCAGAGCAGCCGTGGTGAGACGGTCCTCTTGGCTGAGTTCCCAAGGTGAGCAGCTGGGCTTCGCTTCGTCACCGTCAGGGATAATTTTGCTGTAGGTTTTTGTAGGTTAATGAAGTTCCCTTCTATTGCTAATTTGCCAAATGTTCTTTTAAAATCACAAATAAATGTTGAATTGCATCAAATGCTTTCTCTGTGTCTATTAAGGTGATGGCTTGATCTTCTCTATTCCGCGAGTGAGCTAACGTCTAAGGTAGACTAATTTTGTAGTCTGGGAGCAAATCCACCCAACTGTGACACATCATCTCCTGCATCTCGGTCCTGCTGCCCTCACGCTGTGGTCCTTCGAGGGCGGAGTCCTGACTGCCGCCCCGTGGTGCCAGGGGCGGGGGCGCCTGAGGCATCTCTTCCGCTCCCTCCACTGCTCTGGATTCTCTGTAATGAAAAGCTTGGCATGGATTTCGGGTAAGTTCGGAGGGTCCCGGCAAAGGCTTAGCCCTTCCCTGAGGTGGGCGCAGCCGTCCTGGGTCTGTAAGTATAGCAACGCCTCTCACGGGCACTAGCATTCTTTTTCTTTGTTTCTGTTCATGGAACCAATTTCAGAAAGGGTTTCTGCTGTGATTGGTACCCCTGCCCCCAGCGGAGGGGCAATAGTCCCTTTGTAATGTGAAGGGGGTCCGTTCATTTGACAGGCAGGGCCAGCTGAGACTTTCTTGGCCCTTAGACTAGCACTGATCCTTCATAAAGCAAATGTTGATCTTTAAAAACAAAATTCCAGAATAAATTCAATTAAACCCAGTTTAAACAAGACATTGCCGAGACGTGGAGCTTCTTGGCTCTTAGCCCTATGTATGAAAAGCGGAATTGGTTTAATACCGTGGGTCCCTGTAAGCAAAATGTTGAAATGCCACCATCTTTCCTGGATGGTGATGTCTTACGTTTCTTGAAAAATAGCAGAAACTCCCTTTAATTCACTTCATTGGGGCACATTTCTCAGGAAAAGGTGCAAAGATTTGAGACTCAGATACACGGTTATATTTCTCCTCTTTTATCTGTTGCTTGACATACTGAACACAAGGACCGTTGGGCCACAGGGGGAGCAGGGCACAGGAGTTACCTGTTGTCCTGGGTCTCCGTCTCCCCTTTGCTCCAAACTCCCTGAGGTTTCTTCCCTTTGGGGATGCCCTGCCTCTTCCCAGCAACCTCTTCCCAAAGTCTCTGCAGGACACAGCTTTGGAGACTTTTCCACGGAGCTGGGGACACAGGCTGAGCTCCTAGGCCTTCTCAGGGGTCCCTCGGCCACCGCCCGTCAGTGTTTCCCACCGTCTGACTTTTGAATGGGCTTTTTCGTTTTTTACCAGGTGTTCAGTTCTATCCTTCATCCCCAAACCCCGGTTGGCTCTTCCCTGGGTGGGGTCTGCAAGCCCTGCTGGCTGTGACCCTCCCCTTATGATGCATCTCTGCGGGCGGGGGGTTGCTCTCCCCTGGAACCCGAGGCCAACACTTTCTGTGAAGGATGTTTCCATGCAGCTCATGGAGCGAATTCCACGTGTTCACGGACATTCCAGAAGGTGCTCCTCCCAGGCATTTGTACTTACCTGCCACAGTTTTTGGAACATTTGTAGAAATGAGAGAACTGTTTCTTTACTTGTCCGTCATCTTTATCCTATGAGCTCAGCCTGAGGCCTTGAAGGAGGCTTCACCTGGAGAGCTCCATCCATCCATCAATGCCACTTCCCTGGTTCAGGAGGGGCCCCTCCACATCCTTCTGCGAAGGTGGCTCTGAAGGGCCCCGCCCCCCGCTCTGGGTTCCCAGCCCACACAGAGGCCACCAGCGTCCCCAGAACTTCCCAACTGCTCTCAAGCTGTGAGGACGTGGACCAAGCGGGGAAGAGACGTGGGTGGTGGGCTGCAGACAGACAGCCGAGCCTGCCACTGGCTTGTCGTGTGAAGACGGAGGGTCCCTGGCTGATGGACGACCCCCATCTGCCCCTCGTCCGGTGCAGTGCAGGAGGCAGGCTGGGGCCCGGTGAACGTGGCCTCTGCGCTGCTTCCCTGGAGCCGCCGGGGGAGCTGGTCACGGAGGCTGCGGCTCTGCCCTTCCTGACTGTGTGACGCCGGGCAACCTGCTCAACCCCTCTGAGCCTGCTCACGAGGCTGGATGTGAGCGTTTGACGGGTGACGTGTGAAAGGCACCTGGCCGGGCCGCTTGGGCACTTGGGTTTGGCAGTGAGCAGAGGGCAGGCGGGAGAAGAGGCTGTGGGTGGAGGCTCCCAGCTGTGCCCTGAAGGAGGCTGGGAGCTCGCTTTCCCCGGGTGGCGCTGAGTTGGGAGTGTGGGGAGGTGGGGGTTCTGACCACATCCTGTCGCTGTGAGCTGCTGGCAGGTTGTGGGCGGGAACGCTGCCACGGGTAGGGCCGCCGTCTGCTGTGAACCCCGACTCCCCTGCACCCTGCAAGGGTTCCTGGACCCGGCGCCGCGGGGCTGAAGGGACTGTACACCCGCCGTGGGCCCCCTCCTCCCCCAGGGCCTCGCCCCCTGCCCCAGCTCAGAGGTGGCAGCTCTTTGTAAACTGTGAAGTGAGGTGCACACTCCTGGACCTCTTGGCCCAGCCGGGGGGCAAGGATGACGGGCACTTCGGCTACCCCATCTCGAGCTTCAGCGTTTCCACTTTTATAGCTTGTGTGTCTCCAGCATGAGAGAGAAGGTGGCGCTGCTCTGTCTGCAAATTGATCCTGGCATGTCCAGCACCTCTCTGCCCGCTTCGCCTGGTTTGGGGTCATTTCTTCACCTGGTTTTGGGCTGTTCTATCCCTGTGCCCTGTAACGGCCTTGGTCGCTGGCTCTGCTGAGGACCCGGCAGATGCTGGGCGTGGACTCTCCTCTAAGTTGGGTGTCAGCTCAGCATCCCCGACACCCACACTGGGGCCACTGGGGGACCACCAGTAACACTGATTCTGTCTCCATTTAAGATTTTGATGCCGGTCACCGTGGATTTTTTGGTATCAATTTTGGTTTTTTAAAATATTGTGTCACAACATTACTTGCTTTATTACTGAGTTTTCGGGCCCCTTAAATCTTGCTCTGAGCATCTCACCCGCCCGGCCCCTCGAGGAGCTGACAGCTTCCGGCCTGTGCTTCCCGCCGGACCCCGCAGTCTCGCCCCCAGGACCCTGGGCTCCCGGCCCCCACCCAGACCCTTCAAGCCCTGTGCCCTGGTCCCTGGTCCCCAGGCCTCCCCTTCCTCTGCCGATGCTCCTGAGAGGCAGTCTCAGCGTCTGACCGGCCACGGGGGTCCTCCTGCCTTTGCGGGCCCCCCAACGTTTGTCCAGGATCCATCCTCGCAGCGGCGATGGCACAGACTGGCTGCCCGCAGGCCACACAGAGCCCGCTGTTCATCAGCCAAGTCCCAGCTGCACTGCGACCACCTGGCGGTGGGGGCGGTCTGTAGACAGTGGGAGGCTTGCCTCCACCCCCTCCCCCCCCCCGTTTGGAGACGTTGCATGGGGTGACGTGTGTAGAAGCTGCACGGCACCAGCTGTTTCGGGGGCCCCGGTATCCCTCACGCATGTGTGTTTCCTCGGGAACCCCCCATGCAGGGGCCCCGAGGGTCTGTTCCCGGCTCCTGGGGCCGGCGACAGTCTGCTCCTTATTTGTGATCACCTATCTCATAGCCCGTGTGGCAAGCTGGGGTGTCAGCCCCCGAGGGCAGGGCCCAGCTCCCAGGCTGTCTTCTCTGCTGGGTCTCCAGGGACCAGTCCTTGCAGACTGGAGGGTCTGTAGGACGTGCATCGGCTCCCCAGCAGCCCAGGTTCCATGGAGGGAAGTTCTTGGTGTCCCATTGCCTCTCCATGGGGGCACGAAAAGATCCTGCCACCCACTTTCCACTCAACCTCTGGGATATTGGGGCCCCTGGAGGCACGGCTGGGGACCCCCTGGAGGGACCTGGGCTCCTTTCCCAGGGTTCCCAGAGAGGAAGGGCTCACAGCAGACAGGGGCTGTCAGGCCAGGTGGGAGGGAGGTCAGAGCCTCAGTGGGACTGAGAAAGGCTGGGACCTGGGACCGTTTGTGGCAGCACTGCGTACCTGCACCTGGACACACGTCTCCTAGAGCAACAAAATACAAAGAAACTGTGCGGGATTAAAAAGACCTGTGTGGGGACTTCCCTGGGGGTCTAGTGGGTAACATTCCGCACTCCCAATGCAGGGAACCTGGTTCGATCCCTGGTCGGGGAACTAGATCCCGCATATATGCTGCAACTAAGAGTCTGAATGCCACAAAGAAGAAGCCCGCATGCCTCAACTAAAAAAAGATCCTGCGTGTTGCAACCAAGACCCGGAGCAGCCAAAGTAAATTAAATAAATAAATATTTAAAAAATACATAAATAAAATTAAAAAGAAATAAAAATAACTGGGTGCATGCGCAGTTGGTGCAAATTCTGGACCCAAAAGATACAAAGAGACCAAAAAACCCAACTTCCACTTTCAAAGAGCCTGGAGCAAAAGCAGAGTGTTGGGAGCAAAAGCAGGGCACTGCCCCTGCCCCCCGCACACAACATCACCTAAGGGGTGGACACACCACGGACGCCACCCTTCCGGCCCCGCCCCTGGACACGCCCCTGCCCTCACCCCATATAAGGAGCCAGCTCGCGCCCTCTCTTCCCCGCCCCGCCAGGGAGCCAGCAAGCAAGGAGCCTGTTGTTTGTTCTCACTCCCCCGCCGCAGCAGGGGCCCCAGTACAGCCCTGCCTGAATTTCTTGTCTGGCCTCTGATCAATTTCAATTGATTGGGGAAGGCCAAGAGCCCGGGTGGGTAACAGGACCTGCTTCTGCCGGGAGAGGGCTGGGGTGAAAGAAGCCTGAGTGTGCACGTGTGTGTGTACACAGGCCGGCATGTCTCATGTGCTTCCTTGCACTCCTGTGTGTGTGTTGTCACGCGTGTGCTTATCCGGGCACATCCCTGAGCAGAGCTTGTGTGTGTGCCCGAGTGCACCCGTGTACCTGTGTGTGTCTGTGGCCTCCCCTGCGCTCTGAGGCTGTGGCCTGTGCAGGGACCCCGCCCACCGTCCCAGGGCTGCTGAGCCCCTGACTCCTGGGCTGTTCTGCCCCCCGGTTTCTTCGCCGGAGCACCGCTGAGGCCTGTGCCTGCCCCGCCCTGACTGACCACACGCCCTGGTCTCCCACCTGAGACCCCAACTCCACGTCCAATCGGCCCCCATGACCTGGGACCTCCTTCCCGAATCTTATTTCTTGCATCTACTGCGGCCCCAACCCCTTGCTCCCACCATGTCCGTCCTGTGCCGCCCACCTGCTCCCCCGGCCCCGAGCTCAGCCCTGCGGCCCCCTCTCTGCCCTCGGTGGGGGGGTGAGGCCTTCCTGGTGGCCAGCGGTGCCACGCAGGTCCGTGCACCCCAGAGACGGCGTTTCAGTCTCACGGGCTTTTGTAAGAGATGCGGATCGTCTGTCCTCGGCCCCAGACTTGCCCCAACACAGACACATTTCTCCTGGATCTGAGTGACTGAGACTCGACCCTGGGACCAGGCCACGGACACCGGCTCGTGGGAGGGACCTGCGCTCCAGGACCCCGGTCACACGCGTCTGAGTTGCCGGGTTGTCCCTGAAAGGGGCCACCCGGGGGTGTTGCCAGAGCTGTGTGTGCGAGAAGTAACCTGCTGCCAGGGACAGGGAAGGCTTGATGTCTGTGCACAGAGAGTGGATATAAACCAGTGTCACTCTCAGTGCATCCACCCAGGGCGGCGGGAGGGCCTGGGTCCCCCTGGGCGAGGGAGAGGCCGTCCGTGGCCCGTGCCCGCCTGGGCCTCCGAGCAGGACAGAGCAGAGCCGAGGCCGCTGGCGTGTGGTGCCCAGGAGGCTGGATGTGAGGGCAGCGGAGAGGACGGTGGAGCCGTGACCCAGTGGGGGGATCCAGAGAGCCCTGCCCCCCACGCCTCCCAGCCACCCTCCCTCCTGGGCCCCAGGGTTTCTGTTCCACCTCCGATACCAGGCCAGCGCCTTTGGATCTGCTGTCCAGTGCCCCTGGAGGACTGTCCCTTGGGTGGCAAGTCTGTGCTCAGGGCGCCGGCTCCGTGGCTCATGGGAGGCCCAGGCAGGTGGCCGGTGGGCCATGGGACTTGGCCACGTGCACTCCAGCCCTAACCAACAACCCCTCCCTCCCAGCCCACCGGAGTGGGGCCCGCGGAGCCGTCCTGCCACCAGCCCCACACCTGCAGGCTGAGCCGCCTGCCGTGAGGAGGATGCCCACCTCCCAGAAGTGGCCGCACAGGGCCCTGGGTCACATCTGGGGGAGCCCTTCTCACTCATGCCAAGGGGTCTCCCGTGCGACCCTTCCTGCCACGCCTTCCCTCCTGAATGGCCGAAGCTCTCCGATTTGGTCCTCGAGACCTTCCAACGTGGCCTTTTTGCTCCCCTCCCCCACTGGCCTCCCCAGGCGCCCACCAGGGCCGCGCCCACCAGGGCCACGCCCTCCAGAGCCACGCCCTCCACCCTGCAGCTGGCGTGGCTGCCGCAGCACTGCTCCCTGTGTCCTCACAGGGCTCTTACCCTGTCCCTCTGTCCCACCTTCTCGGGGGATGCAGAGCTGGCCTCTATCAGGACCAGCGGTGCCCCCTCCCCCCGAGGGGCATAAATCAATAATCAATATGTGGATGATCAGTCATGTAGTAAGAGCTGCCGCTGAAGCCTCGGCTCAGAGACGAGCCCGGGGTGTGCAGACCAGGGCGGGGCTGGCGGCCATCCTCGGGGCAGAACACGCACACCTGCTGCCCTGGACGCAGGCCAACCTTGGCCGGTCAGCCTGTGTGCAGCTGCTGGTGACACCAATGCCTGAGGCCCGCCAGTCCCCCCTCCCCACCTGGCAACACCGCGGGTCTCGGGGCGGGTGGCAGGACTACAGGGGCAACCTGGGTGCCCGTAGGGCAGATGCGGCCCTACTGCAGCCACCACGTCTGCGTGTGGCCGTTCGCGTGGCTGGCCGCGCCCCTGCCCAGGGCCCCAGGAGCTGAGAGCGAGCCGCTCCTGCCAACGTCCCCAGCCTGGCAGAGGACAGGCCTCCCAAAGCGGCGAACACTGCTGCCGCCACCCCAGCCCCCCAGGAGGCCCAGCACGACGCGCCAGCCCCTGGACAGCTGCCTTTGCAGCCGCGATTCATGCCCTGTGACCCCACCCCCCAGAGGCCGCTCCTGGGCCCCAAGGCTCTCCTCGACTGTCTGCGTCTTAAAGACGCAGTGGGCCAGCAGGACGAGAGACAGAGTGGGTGCCCCCCCCAGTCCTGGTCCAGCCCCTTCCTGCAGACCCAGCTGAGGCAACGCCACAGACCCGGAGGGGCTCCCAGGGGTGGCTTGTTCAGAGGTGGCTCAAGGGGCTTCTTGGAGAAATCGGGGAGGGCGTCGGTGGAGGTGCCCTTAACTGACCACCAACGCTCCCTGCAGACAGCAGTGCTGGCCGGACCCGCGGGCGAGCGCTTTCCAGGTCCCCAGCAGATGACGCCACACCAGCGCTCAGGAGGGACTGTAACGCGTCCCCGGCTGGACCACTCAGGAGAGGGCTGCCAAGTCCCCCGAGTCCTCCGGGCTGACTGAGGCTGTCACAGCGACCCTGTGAGGCCACCAGGTCTGCACCCTGGTAGTCAGACAGGAGCCCACAGCTCCAGGGGGCTCTCTGTGAAGGGCATGTACACGCACGCACACACACGTGTGCTCCTCCTGCGCTCACACGTACAACTCAGGCACCCACATGCTCACACACGCACACTCATCCCCACACTCACACCTCCACGCAGCCACGTGATCCAAACACAACGCACACACACACGTAAGCACACACACACGCATGCACTCACGCGTGCACGCTTTCACACACACACACCAGCACATGCTCACTATCATGTGCTCTCACACTCATCTTTATACACGTGCTCTCACACTACACACACGCATGCACACTCACTCACACAGGCACCCACCCACCCAACTCAACATAGCACAGTCCCACCCTTGCACGTGCACTCACAATGCACACACACGTGACAGACTGTGTGACATGCACACACTCACACATGTGCACAAACCAACTTGAACACAGAATGCACTCAGCACACGGGCACACTCACGCACACTCCCACACACACACGCAGGAAGCACACTCTCACATACACACACACCGCGCGTGTATGCGCATACATAGCACAAAGGAAGGGGTGACACACAGCGTTAGACCTCAGACGATGGGCTGTGGCTGTGACCTCCTGCCCTGCATCCTTTTGGAGGCATCGTCCGCGTGGGGCGCTCCCAGATGTGGTCGTGCCGTGGATTTTTATTCCTGGAAAACATTACCTGCAAACGGAAGGTGTCACAACCCTGTCTCCAAGTGGACTCAGGAGGCTGAACCAATATTGGAACACACGATGTTTAATATTTAAGGTCGAATCTCTTTGGTCTGAATGATGAGCTGCTCTCTCTGGTCTGTCAGGGGCACCGGGGCAGGAAGGATGGGGGACGCCCTCTGGAGGGGCCGGAAAGGGCAGCCTTGTGGCTCCCCGGCCTCTCCCAGCCCCGGGCACCATGATGGGCCTGCCCCCCTATAGGGAGAGATATGCTTGCAGATGCTGTGAACCAGCCTCCCAAAGTGCCAACAAGGACAACACTGTACTTCTTCGTCGACGGTTCTGCGCCTGCAGCATGTGCCCAGCACAGCCCCAGGGTGCTGGTCCTGTCAGCCGCAGGAGCGGGCAAGCAGGCTGGTCGGCGGTGGAGACAGGAGCCACCCAGCGGTCATCGGTTGCCCGTCTGGTCGACATGTGAGGATATATGGGGCTCGGGGCAGGTACCGGCCACCTTGGTCTGTTACAACATCACTGTTAGGTTTACAGGAATTCCAGGAAGTGGGGCTCCTGTGCTCAGACACTGGGCATCTTGCCTGGGACACGGGACAGCCCCCCAACCCAGGTGGGTGTGAGGAAGGATCTGCTCCTGCTGGAGTCCCCGCCCAAGACACAGACGCTGACAAGTCCTGGTGACGAGGCTGCACAGGGCAAGGAGAGCTCGGCGCTCGGACGGCTGGAAAACACTCTATCCTGTGTGTGCGTAACGTGTTGTGTGCATGTCTGTGCGCAGTAGACGTGTGTGCACGGGTGGCATGTGTGATGTATGCTGTGTGCAGTGCACATGTGTGCACTCTTGTGCATGTATGGTGTACTGTGCACGTGTGGGGAGTGTGCACATGTGCATGCACGTGGCACGTTCACACATGTATGTGGTACATGCACCAACACATGTGCACGTGTGTGTGGGTGCACATGTGTTACAGACCCCAGGGGATGGAGGGAGGGAGCAAAGACTGCAGAGGCCCACATACACATCCCTTTGGGTGTCTCAGCTTCTCCACGGGGACCCGTGGACCCCTTCCCATGGGACACGCCACTTGCTGTCACAGAAGGATATTTGTCACCGACATCTGTCCTCTGAGTCATGGCTTTGTGCCCAGATGTTCATGGAAATGCCAGACCCTCTCTTTTTGTGGCAGGGGACTTTATTGTTCCCAAACGTTCACGGTGTGGGCGGGACCCAGCCCTGACAGCGCCTGGCTTTGGAAGTCGAGTCTACGTTAAAGGGTGTGTGGGCATTTCCAAAGGCACAGGCCCCTCAGAGACCCCACTGGCCCGTGGAAAGCCTAGGGTCACCGACAGTCCCGCTGCCCTTGTGCTCCCAGAGTACGGCTGCTGCCCCAGCGTCTGTGATGCTCTGAGGCCTGTGGGGCGGGGGTGAAGGTGGAGCCGGCACTGGGCAGAGGTGCTGACTCGAGTCCCCCTGAGACTGGAGGGGCCTGGGGCAGCTGCCCAGAGCGCTCTGGACTGACAGGCAGGCTGCCTGCTGGTCCCGAGGAACAAACCTAAACAGAAAACACACATTAAACACTAGGAAATATCGGGGGCGCCACCCGCCGCGGCCAGGCCTAGCAAGGCAGGTGGCAGGGCAGATGGGATACACGCCGGGCGCTGAGGGTGGGCTTCTGCCCTGGGCTGCCGGGGACTGGGCACTACGGGATGAAAGCAGGTGACTGTGGACGTGGACCTCCCGGCTGCCCTTGGGGCTCGTGGAGGCCGACGTAGCCCAAAGCGTCTTCCCGCTCAGGTCCTCCAACGAAGGGGTCAGTGGCGGTGCCGCCAAGGCTGGGTCAGGCGGTGACCCCCTGCCCGCCTCATGTGGCCGAGGGCCTGGCTCTGCTCTGAAGCACGTCCGGGCCGTGTGGGCGAAGGTGACAGAGCCCCGCCTGCTACACGGTTGTCTCGTTCCTCCAGGGCCCCGTGCGGATGTTACCCGTGCTGTCAGAGCCAAAGGGCACAGCGTCCCGTGCATCACCCTTAACCAGCCCGTTCTGGCCGGGGCCGCCAAAGGGCAGGGACTGTGTCCTCCGGAGCATCTCCAAGTGGGCCGGGCCGTGGGCTGCCTCCCCGCCGGGCCGTGGGGGACAGCCACAGAGCACGGGGCTGGCGTCGCCGCCCTCGGGCTGGCTGACCAAGGGGAAGGGGTCACCCTGGGCACAGCAGGCCAGCGAGTGTGGCCCCACTGGGCCCTCGAGCGAGCTGGCGGGGCTGTCCGTGCGCGAGCTGTGGGGGCTGCCGTCCAGGCTGGACGGGATGTGGTAGGCGTACTCCCGCTCGGCCGTGGCTGCCCGGTGCCGGCTGAAGTAGTGAGGCTTAGTTCTGCCCTGGAGGCACCTGTGCCGGTGCGGGTCATGCCCGAAGGCGTCCTCCTCGTGCACGTGGACGTGCGCTGCGTCCTCCATCAACTGCTCGCACTGCATCTTGGCACAGCAGGGTGTGGCTGGTGACAGGCAGCTGACGTGGCTTTGGGTGGCCTGCAGGTCGGTCATCTTGCAGTGGCCGGCTGGCGGGTGGCCGAAGCCCAGCGACTTGCCGGGACGCGGTGAGTCCTGCAGGCAGGCTGCGTGGCTCAGCACATCCCCGTTGGCGTCGAGCGCGGGGCGGGCGCCGAGCTTCGCGGCGTGGGGGTCCCCACGGGAGGGGCAGCAGGACCACCAGCAGTGCCACACATCTTCCCGCTTGGCGCAGTGGTGGATGAGCACGAAGAGCCCCAGGGTCACGCAGAAGGCGCCGTACAGGCAACTGAAGATCGTGTGCAGAAAGTGGCCCTGGGACACGGCCAGCGCCCCGAAGGTCCACGTGGCCACGAACAGGAACAGCGTGAAGGCAGCGGCCCGCAGCTGGGCCTTGAACGAGTGCTCGTTCTGCAGCAGCGAGGTGAGCAGGGCATCGCGGGCGGGCGGCGTGGCCCGCGGGGCCCCGGGGCTCTGGCCGGCCTCTGACCCTGCCAGCCGCTGCCACTCCTCTGCACGCTCCCTGAGCTCGTACCTGCGCTCTGGGTGGCGCCGCAGCTGGACGTAGGTGCCGAGGAAGTACACGCAGGTGACCAGGGAGATGAAGGTCGCGGGCCCGTAGAAGGCGCCCAGGCTGGGCTCCCAGGCCATCCAGCAGCTGTGGGGGGAAAGCAAGTCAGCGAGGGGGTCGCACCAGGCAGGGCAGTGGGTGGGACCAGGGGTCACCGCTTCCCTGAGCTCGCGGGAGGGCCATCGTGCGAGAAGGAGACACACGAAATCGGGACGGGGCCGCCCCTCCTGCCGCCGCCAGACAGCGTGGTGAGAGTTTGGGGGCGCCGGCGGTGGTGGTGGTGTGCAGGCAGCCGCCAGGCCTGGGCTCCGAGCCTCGGGCCGCCTCTCTGGCACTGCTGCTTTTCTCGGGCAGCTGCCTTTCCTCCCAGCTTCATCCGGGCCTGGTGGGGCCGCAGTGCCGGGCCCAGGAAGGGGTGAGCCCCGGGGGAACAGGGCCTGCGTGTCCTGCGGGGCTTTGCCCTGGGGGGGGCAGCTGGGGGAGGAGTGTGAGGGTGGGGGCATGGCTCCAGCGCCGAGGGTCGGCTGGGGGCTGTGCTGCGACCTGGGGCTGGCGCTGGCTCCTGTGAGCGACGGGGCCAGACCGGCCTCCCCAGGAGGGCAGGGGGGGCGGCTTCGGGGAGAGCCCAGTGGGGACCCTGCAGCCCCGGAGCCTGAGAAGCCCACAGTAGCCACTGCCGGGTGCAGCCGACCGGTGGCCTCACGGCGGGAGTGGCCTGGCCAGGTCCAGCGAGGCCGAGGGCCCCAGCCCACCTGCCGGCCGCGGGGGACGCTGGAGGCGGCAGAGCTAGGGCGGGGGCGCCGAGAGCGAGGGGGGCCGGTGGGCGGGGCGCCGACGGGGCGGGGTCTGTCTCAGCTCCTATGCTCGGCCGGGTCCACGCTCTGCCGTCCTGGGCGTGGCGGCCCTGTTGCCGCGGGCGGCCCCCTCCACCCCTCCTTCCAACCCACGGTGCCGGGGGGACGGGAGTGGGGGACGGGGGGTGGGGGATGGGAGGCGGGGAAGCCCGCGTGTGGGGAGGACGGCGCTCCTGGGCAGGGCCGCGGCGCCGGGTACTCACTACGCAGCGTCCTCGTCCTCCATCCCGTAGTTCCCGATGTTCGTGGCGGCCGTGATGCCGCAGATGATGAAAGGGGCCCCTCCGCTGATGAGGTAGAACCTGCGAGAAGGGGCCGCTCACTGCGCTCCCAGTCCCCCTGCAGCCCCAGGGCAGCCCCCCTTCGCCTTCCTCGGGCGTCCTGGCCGAGCAACTGTCCACCCTGGTGGCGGAGCCGCTTCCAGCGCCCTACCCGACCTGGCCTCCCCTGCGCCCCCTCCCCCACGAACCCTGCACCCCACATTCCCCACCCCCTGCATTGCTCCCCACGTTCCCCCACCCCCTGGGTCGCCCCACGTCTCCTCCATGTGTCCCTCCCCCCCCCCCCCCGCTGCTACACCTGTGCAGAGGTGACCCTGGCTGGGCCCAGCACGTGCGTCTGGGGACATGTGGTGCCTTGGTTCACGCGGCAGAAATAACGGGGAGAACGTGAAGCCCCTGAGTGGAGGGGGGACCACAGTGGACAGGGTGGAGGGGGCTGCATGCTCCATGGGGGACAGTACGGGGCTGTGGTGGACACTACAGTCAGCCGCCTGGCCCCCTTCAGGCGGAGCTGCTCATCCCGCCGGCGCTGGGGCCTCTCGGCCCGAGCCCAGGTAATGCCTGTTCCAGCGGGTGGCTGGCGTCAGCGACTAGCCGACTAGGCGTGCACGCTCAGGCCAGTTGGCCTGATAACCTCGGGGTGAGAAACTCACAGGGGCCGTTCCTCGTGCCTTTGTGTACTGCCTGGCAGCCCAGTTTCTCAGCTGCTTGGGGCCAAGTTCTGGCGTTTGACCCCTCCCTGGGAGGACAGGGGTTCGTCTGGAAGGGAGTTGCCTGCCCCCCCCCCGCCCCCCGTGAGCTGACTGTCCCATCTGTGGGGCCGCAGCCGACAGCTCCATCCAAGGGTGTTGGAGCGCTATCCTGGGGAGCGCGAGGGCTGGGGACTGCCAAGCACCCATGCCACGGGCACCTGGCCATGGGGCGTGCTGGTGGTCACACACGGCGATGGGTGGTGCCTCTGGTGGGGAGAGCAAGGAGCCAGCTCGGGGACGATTCCCCATAAGAGGGTGTCATTCACAGGATGCCACAAATGCCCAAATCAATGGGAGGGCACCAGGTCCCCAGCGAGGGGAATGACACGGATTCCAGGTCCATGGGTGGAAGTGGATGACCCTGCACATGGTCACACCCGGTGACGGCTGGGGACTCTGTGCCTCCCAGAATTCTGTATCCAGAGGGCACGTCCTCCAGAACGAAGGAGAAAGAAAGACACATTCTAACAAAAATAAAACATTCGTTGTCCGCTGACCTGCAGTTAAAGAAACGCCAAATAAACTCCTTCAGGATGATAGGGTGCTGTACCAGACAGAAGCTTGGAGGAGTGAAGGTCATCAGAAATACTGAACATCTGGGTAAATATAAAAGGTTTTGTTTCCTCCTAATTTCTTTAAAATATATATTGGTGTTTAAAGAAAGAACTTTAACACTGCCTTGAGGAGTTTACAGTATAGGTAGGGGCACTATCTGTAGTGTCTGTAGCATGAAGAGGGTGGGAGGAGAGATGGTCCCATGCAGTTGCCAAGTTTTTAATGTATTTTACATGAAATAGTGTAAGTGTCAAACTACAAAGACTGTGGAAAGGCTGTGGATTTTAATCCCTAAAGCAACCATGAACAGCTAATAGGCAAAAAGTTAACAGATACATTAAAATGAAATGTTACAAAATATTAAAATACTCAAAGAAGAAAATAAAAAAGGAAAAGGGAGGACAGAAAAAAAAAGAGAAAAAAGAAGCAAAACCAGAAAACAAATAATGAAATGGAGACCAAATCAAAACTCCCATTAAATTTTAATGGAATAAACATTCTAAGTCAAAGCCAGAGGTAATCAGAATAGATTAACAACAGCAAAAAAGCAAGACCTGGTTGTGTACTGTCTACAATAGGAGGAAACATTTTAAGTAAAAAGACACAGAGAGGTTGAAAATGAATGGATGGAAATAGCTATCCACACTAACTGAGTCCAAGAAGGCCGGCATGACTGCATTAATACCAGACAAAATAAACTTTTAAGAGAAGAGAGAAAGGGAGGCATTTCATAATGATGTCAACGTGAGTTCACAGGAAGACATTCAACTGTAAATGTGTGGGAGCCAAAGGGAAGATTCAAAACATGTGAGGCAAACATGGGCAAAGTTAAAGGGAGAAACAAACAATTCCAAAGTCATAGCTGATGTTCTGAATTCCCCTCTCTTAGCAATCGATAGAACAAGTAGGCAACAAATTAGTAAAGAAATAGAAGACCTGAACAAGAACATTAATCTTTTCCCTAATTGCTCTTTCTAGAACATCACACCCAGTAATTGCATAGCACTCATTCTTTTCAAGTGCACGCCATTTACCATCGCAGATGATGTGATGCTCCCTCCATGAAACAAGTGCTGATAAGTGTAAAAGTATCGAAATCATACAGAGCTTATTCTCTGATCCAAGTGAGATTAAATTAGAAACTAATAGCAATAAACTAACTAGGAAAACCACAAATATCTGAAAAATGAAATGACATACTTCTAAATAATTCGTGGATCAAAGAAGAAATCATAAGGGAATTTAGAAAATATTTTAATCAAAATGAGAAAAAATGCAGTATAATATTTCTGGGATGCAGGGCTTAAAGGGACTCTCAGCCGTGAGTATTTCTATGAGGAAAAAAAGAAAGGTCTAAAGTTCAGTGACTGAAGATTCCACCTCAACAGGGCAGAAAAACAAAAGAGCAAAGTAGACTCAAAGTAACCAGGAGGAAGAAGATGACAAAAACAGGGACAGAAATAAATGGAAAAAAAAACAAAGAATAGTGAAAATTATCATGCCAAAATTGATTTCCGGAAAAAAAAAAAAAGTCAACAGAACGATACACTCATAGCTGGATTGATCGGGATAAAGAGAGAGAGCACAAATTGGCGGCATCAGGAAAGAGGGGCCAGCATCGTCCACCCACAGGCACTGAGAAGATGCGCATATGCTGTAAACAACTGCACGCCAGCTATTAGCAACTGAGATGAAATGGATAAATTCCTGGAGAAAAATACAAGCTACCAAAACTGAAAGGAGAAGCATTGGAAAATCTGGATACTCTCTTTCCAGTGAAAACACTGACTTCAGTATCCACAAACATGTCGCAGAGAAACGCCAGGCTCTGCGAGTGTCCCCAGTGAATCAGAACACACATCTGAGGAAGAGAGGACACCAATCTGATATGGGCTCTTCCAGAAAATAAAGGAGCACGGAACACCTCCTGACTCAGTTTATGAGGCCAGCATGAGCTGATACCCAGCTCAGATGGAGACATTTAAAAAAGAGTTGATTACACACAGCAACCCTCACGAGCACAGACACAAACATCTCCAACAGTGTGTCAGCAAATGAAATCTAGGACTTTATGAAAAGGACAAAGCATCGTGATCAAGTAAGAATGATCACAGAAATGCGAATTAGCCTGTTATTCATAAACATCGATCAATGCAGTTCATCATATAAACTCAAGGAGAAGCCATGTGATTGCTTAATAGGTGTAGCAAAAACATTTTAGACAATTTAAGATGCATTCATCGTCAAAAAATCTCAGCAAACTAGGAATCGATGAATCTCCTCAACCTGCTGGGAGGCGTCTATGAAAACTGGTAGCCGGGGTTATCCTTGACGGTGAGATGGTGGAGGTTCCCAAGATCGGGAACAGACAAGGTGCCCCTCCCCCAGCCCCTGCGAACCCTGTCCTGGGCACCCCGGCACCCTGATGAGGCAGCAAAGAAGTAAAGGCACCAGTGAGAATGAAGGAAGTACAGTTCTGTTTGCAGGTGACCTGACTCGTTACCTGAAAGATGCTGTGGCGTCTCCAAGACAACTGCTGGGACTAACGAGAGCATTTAGACGGTTACGAGCTTATCACACAAAAAATCAGTTATACTCTGTACACGAGCAGGAAACCATTGGAAGATAAAAATGCTGTTTACAATGACATCAAACCGGAATCCCAGCAGATTCTTTCTTTTAAGTGGATAATTTATTCTAAAATTTATATGGAAATGTAAAGGGTCTGGACTATCGCAGGCCATCCTGAAAATAACACGGACTGCAGGATAGACTACGAAGCCCCAGCATCAGGACCGTGTGGTCCTGGAGGGAAGCCTGACAGTGGACGGGGACACTTGGCTCTGTCCCATCCAGGCTGGCTAGGGGTCTCCCCATGGAGAGAACAGCTGAGCACGGCCCCTCCACCAGGGCCTCCCTTCCTGGGGTGAGGCTGGGGGCTCCCCACTTGAAGAGAATCCGCCAGAGCTCTTTCTGGGAGGCGGGGCCTGTGCAGCAGCACTTGCAGCCTGATGACGGCCAGTGACAGGTGACTGGGCCCCTCCAAGCACCTCCGTGGGCCAGACCCCCATCGCTGCCTGCAGTCCCTCCAGGCTCACTCCTGCCTGGGCCTCCCCTTTCTGTCTCTGCCGGGACCCCGGGCCCTCCCGCTGCTCCATCCGTCCTGCGGCTCCAGGCTCACCTACTCTGTGCCTGCCACGCCGTCTGCTTTGTTCCCTGCACGCCCGGGTCACCTGCATGTTCTCCATGAAGGCGTGGGCCTCACCCACCCCATTCCCCTCAAGCTGCTGCCAGCACAGCACGTTGCTCTGAAGAGCGGTGCCGAGTCTCTGTTCTCGTAGGATGTCCACTATTTGTAGGTGAGAGCGGGCACGGTGGGGCAGGCCCCTGCACTCGTCCAAGCACCTCAGGGCATGAGCTCTGAGTGCCTTCCCTGGGGCTCCGGGAGTGAGCACGCGGCCCGCGCGGCCAGCCCAGAGCAGAAGGGAAAGGGAAGCGACGTGCCCAGAAACTGGCCAGATTCGCAGGATGCTGTCACAGGCCAGTGTGGCCCGAGGCCTGAGTGAGGGGCAGCCTGAGGGCCAGAGCCTGGGGGTGCTGCCGCCTCCGTGGAGGGGCCGAGGGAAAGGAGCTGTGCCTGCACACCCTGCAGGCGCAGTGAGCCAGCCTCCGGGATTCCAGCTCAGCGTGAGGCGGGGCAGCGGCCGGGCCAGATGAAACTGCAGGGACGATGGCGCGACTGCCTCAGTGAGCTGGGGAAACCTTCCCAGGGGAGCGAGTGCTTGGGGACCCAGCCCGAGGGTCCTGCTCCAGCCACGCAGCAAAGGGGTCTGGTCTGCGGGCCTCCACGCCCCCGTGTTGCAGCCGCTCTGCTCCCACCGCTGGCGGGGCTGCTCGGAGAGAAACCCGGGGTTGGCTCAGGAGACACCTTGAGCACACGGTGAGGTGCATCGGCAGGCGGCCCCACGGGATGTGACACGCATGGAAGGGACCCCTGCTCAAGCCTGCACCGCTGCCCGCGGCCCCATGGCTCAGGGAGCCCCCGAGAAGCCCTGCAGCGGGGGGCCCAGGGTGGTCTCTTCTCTGGTGTCTGGGTGGATGGAGAAACCGGCGACATGGCTAAGCCACAGCCAGCTGGGGGACAGCTTGCCCAGAGACCCCGCTGCGGGTCTCAGCCCGGGGCGATTCAGTGCTGCCGCCGCCTCTCTCTTCCCTGGAGGCCGAGAGGCAGCCGGGGCCCTGGAGCCAGTAGGTTGGCTCTGCCCCGCCCGCGGTGGACAGTCGGGGCCCACGCAGCTGACACCACCCTCCCCCCCACGGCGAGGCTGCATCGGGAGCCAGCCTGTGGCCTGGCCCTGGAGTCCTGCGGGGTGAGCGGTCCCGCCCTCTCTGCTGCCTCCGGCCAGGCCCCCTCCAGCCCCCGGGCGCCTCTTCCTCTGCAGGGAGCTTCGCCCAGCCTTTGCCTGGGCTGTTCAGGCTCCAAGTCTACACATGCCCGGGGGGGGGGGGGGGGGGGGGGGGCATGCCGAGCACAGGTCGCGGGGCGCCATGCAGGCTCGGTCAGCAGAGGGCGCCGGAGGCCGCCTCCGGCCCCTTGGCCAGGGCGGCTGTTCTCGCTGCGGCCGGTGGGCGCTCCGCGGTGGGGATGCTCCGCGGTGGGGATGCTCCGCCCCCACCTGCCCCGGCTCCCCCGCCCCCGCATGGACCTTCCTGCAGCCTCCACTCCCCACCCCAACCAGCCAACTCCAGTACAGCCGCAGCCTCTCCGTGAGGTCGTGACCCCAGCGCTGGAGGGGCCTAGAGCCGAGGGTGCAGCCACCACCAGAAGCCGGCAAAAGCACGTGAAACGGGTTCGACCCTGGAGCGTCCGGAAGGGCCAGCCCTGTCCACACGTGGATTTAGCCCAGGGGGGCTGGTTTAGACGTCTGACCCCAGGACTGTGTGATGATAAATCTGGGTAGTTTTAAGCCCCTGAATTTGTGGTGATGTTTTCCAACAGGAGCAGGAAACGAACCTGGTCCCCCAGCTTACACCACCCAGAAATTCCCGTCCCGGGCGGAAGTCAGGAGTGTAAGTGGCAGTGGAATCACAGAGCTGAGTGTACGAGGCATCTGTAGAGAAGGACGGGTTTGTTAACCGGACGCGGCATTCGTGCCCCAGACTCCTGCTTCAGAAGGTGCTTTCCAGCTGGTAGGAGTCGGGACAGCCGTTTGTAACGCCAGCAGCCCCAGGTGATACAGGGGGTGTGCGCTGTCCTACAGCAAAGGACAGACGGATGGACAGGCGCACGGCCCAGAGGAAGGATGGGAGGAGGCTGGGTGCTCAGCAGGAGACGGCAGATGGGACCCCCAAGAGGTCTCCCCCAGGGAAAGGGGCAAGGGCTGAGGGGTTTGGTGGGGTCACACCCCCCCTCCGGCGCCACCAGGAGCAGCGTGACTACAGGAGAGCTGGTCATTTGTCCACGTCACACGGCCACATGGTGACACAGTTACAGAGACGGGTCTGAAAAACACGCTGTGCGGTGAAAAACCAGATAAAAATATGAAATGAGCGATTCCATGTGGATACGGCTCAAAGTCAGTGCAGACAAAACTGGTGTTTAGGGGTGGTAAGACTATTAAAAAAGGCGATAAAAGTCATGAATGAGGACAGAGGGGGGCTGGGTGTGGGCACGGCTGAGGTCTCTGCAGGGGAGGCTCCTGTTTCTTCCCCTGAAGGGCACACGGAAATTCCATAAACCTGTGCTGATACTTTAGACTTATTTGGGGTGTAAATGTTCTATTTCTCAAAAAAAAAAAAAAGTTAAAAAAGAAGAAAAGAAAGAGAAAGGACCAGCCCTCTCCCTGAGCCTGGGGTGCCACAGAGCCTGGAGAGTGTGGGGTCCGGCAGCTCTGACCCCACCACCCGCCTGCCTGGGCACCTGACTGTTCCCCGTCCTGTCCTCTGAGCTGGGCCTGGGCCGTGCCCTGCACACTCGCCTGGCTGCAGCCCGCGTCCCGTCAGAATAAACCAGCTCCCGGGACAGAGACGCTGGACAGCTGGCGCAGGGCCCAGATGGAGGGCGCTGTCCCTGCCGAAGCCGCTCGGGTCCTGGGCGGGCAGCTCTGGGGCTGGGTGAGGAGCCCCTGCGTGTGCCTGTCCCCAGCTCCGGGCAGGCCCAGCTGCCCTCGAGGGTGCGGTGTCAGTGACGGGCACACAGTGAGCTCAGGCCACTGGGGTTTCTAGCTCCCGCAGCGCAGGCCCCATCCACTTGAGCTTCAGTATTTTAAATGGGCTTTTGTTTACGAGTCCCCTCTTTCCGCTTTTCGGCTAGTAATCCGCAAGCCTCCAGGGCTGCAGGGAAACCTGACTTTGAAATCCCCGCGGCCTCCCCAGTGCCCTTCCTGTGTCAGCTGAGCTGAGCGGAGGACCCTCTTTCCAGGTCAAGGGGGAGCAACGCTTCCCCGAGAGTCCAAAGGGCCACAAGAGAGGATGGAGGCCAGCAGAGGCCAGTTTCTCCCTCTGCGGCTCGGCCACCAGAAGAGACCAGTGGGTGAAGGAGCCCCCAGAAAGGACCTGGGAGAAGCCGCGTCAGGCTGTGATGAGGGTCCTGACCGCGCGGTGAGGGCCATGAGTCCCCCTCGCCCCGCTGGACAGTCGGTCCACTGTCCGGGGCCAGACGTGCTGAAGGCACCCTCCCCCAGGACAGCCTGAGGAACCACCGTCAGCCGACAGACCCTGGCTGGTCCGCGCCCTCGTGGAGCCTGGGTCTTTATGGACGAGACGCGCTGACATGAAGAGCGGATGTGAACGACTCTCATGGGAGTCACTGCTGCCAGGCCTCCCTGTGTCCTTGAGCCAGGGAGATGCAGTCGGCGGGGGGGTGGAAGCTGGAGTGAGGATGACCTGTGAACCTGCCCAGGCACCGCCCTTCAGACCCGGTGTCCATCATCTCCTGGTGCAGTTAGCGTTCCTTGTGTTGCTCAGGACTTCTGAAACGCGAGAGATCAGGTTGATGATTTCAACTCAGGGGAGAGAGACGTCCACATCCATTGCCCAGGTGTGTGGCTTTTAGAGCCAGCGATGTGCCTCTGAGATGCAGACCCTCACGTCCAGCTTGCACTGACCGCAGTGGAGGAAGATGATAACCCTTGAGGATTTGAGGCCTGGAGCAAAGCTGGTGGCTGAAGGCCTCAGGGCCACACGGTGAGGGACGCCTGTCCGAGCCCTGACTATGCCATGCAGACGCTCCAAGACCATCTCCTGTTCAGCGTGTGCCCTGCGTTTAACATGTAGCCAGGGCACTTTACGATGACCAGCATGAAACCACACCCCAGCTGCCATGCTTCTCTCAGTGATGCGCCGGCACGTGGGGCCGCGTGGTTGCTTTCACCTAGAAGGAGCCCTGTGTTCCTGGGCCAGGTCTGTGAGCCAGGACGTGATCCCAGGTGTGGCCTCACGGGGCCCCGGGGGTCAGGCTTGGAGGGTCCTGCTCGGTTCACCGACGGCCCCGGAGCCCTCTGCCCCCGTGGCCGTGCCGGGGGGTTGTGTGGTTCCGGCTGGCCCAGCGCTTGCCGAGCATGTCCCAAGCCCCTGGCCGTCTTTAATCACTGCTGCGAGAAGGGGTTCCTGGCAGAGGGAGCCCCAGGGAACTATCCCTCCACCAGGCAGGGCTGTCCAGGGTCGGGGCCGACTGCACGTGGGCTAATGGATGACCTGCAGGCGCCTGTCATCCAGGGTGTAGGCACCTCAGCACCAGCGCCAGCTGCAGTTTCCAGATGAGAAAACCACCAGCTGACCTTAAGTAAGAGGAAACCACCTAGGCGCACTTTAGCAGAAAGGGCAGAACAGATTGCAAAGTTAGCGTGTAATTACATGCAGCTGAATTGGGAATGAGCCCCTGAGCTTCGGTGAAACCGCAGCAAGAAGCGCGTTTGATTGTGAGGTCGACTTGCTCTGGCCGACGGCTGTGGACTGAATGTCCCCCGTTCCCATTGAAATCCTAAACCCAAGTGGTGGGATTAGGAGGGGCCTTGGTCGTGTGAGTGGAGCCCTCACAAATGGGATTAGCGCCGTATGAGAGACCCCAGAGAGCTCCCAGCCCCTTCTGCCGTGTCGGGTCGCAGCGAGAAGACGGACATCTAGGAACCAGGAAGCTGGTCCTCACGAGACACTGAAGCTGCTGGTGCCTTTGCGCTGGACGGCTGGCCTCCAGACCGTGGGAAGCACGTGTCTGTCGTTTAAGCTGCCGGCCTGTGGAGTTTTGCTTTCGCCACCCAAATGGACTGAGGCTAAGGGAGCGGGAGAGGTGGAGAGGTCTCTCCACCCAGAGACCCTGGCGGAGGGGCCTTGGCCGCCCAGCCCATCCACAGAGGCTGCGGACGGTGCCCTGCACAGCTGTTCCAGTGGCTCCCCCGGTGCTGGCTGAACGGCCCACGAGCGGCTGGGCTTGGAGACCCACGATCACCAGGTCACACGCGGCTCCTTCCGTGGGGATGACACAGGCAGGGCAGGTAGAGACGTGGACAGAGAAGGGCCTGAACAAGGCTAAAGAGACACACAGTCGTGAAGTTTGGGAGCCAAGCCCTCCTCGTGGTGGTGGCCTCTCAGCAGTGGCCGAGCCATGGCCCCCTGGCCCTCAGTGTGGACACCTGCCTCATTTTCTCTGTTTGTGTCTCTCAGCCAGGCTCTCCCTCCCCAGCTTTCTCCCTCTCCTCCCCGCTGACACTCGGAAGTGCTGACCAGCAGGCCGGCTCTGCTCCCTGAGGCTGGCGGCTGGGGACCTGGCTCTCGGTGGTTCCCCATATCACTGACTGATGAGCGTGTTCCATGTGCCCATGGACGCTTGTGCCAATGGCAGGTCTGGAGGTCACCAGCTGTGGCGCTCGGGCTGCAGGGGCGCCTGTGCAGCCGGTCCCCAGGGCAGAGCTGAATGCGCCCGCAGCCGGCTTCCCTGGGCAGCGCCCTGCGCGCCCTCTGCTCCTGGAGGGCGCTCCCGTGCGCAGAATCCTCCACTGGCTGCTTGCTTGGAGCTTCAGCGCCCTCTCAGCCGCACGCTGCAACTCACACCCCGACCAGCTGAGCCCGCGTGGCAGACCCAGCCCTGGACTCGCTCTTCTGCCCGTTCCTGCCGCTCGGTTTTGCTTTCAGCCCACCCAGTGGAATTCCCCGGTGCCAGTGCCCCAGCGCGCCCCGGGCCCCAGCAAGGTCCGCACCTCTGGGTCGAGCACCTCGGCTGTGCCTCGTGTGCCTGGCGTGGCTCCGTGGCCCCCTCTGTGAGTACAGCAAGCCCCCTTCGAGGCCGCGTCTGCGTTTCTTCCCGGAGCTGTGCTTTATCACCCCTCACCCAGCGCCTACGTTCCTAGAAACCCCTCCCCAGCGTGCTAGCCTGTGCAGATTCTCCCAGACTCAGCTTGAAGGGTCTCCTCCCACTGCGGCCCCGTGTGGGCTCCTCTGTGGAACCACAGCCAAGCAGCCACCGCCTCCATGCCGAGCAGTGGAGGGGGGGACCCCGGGAGTGCCGCGATGATAGCTGAGCCTCTGGTCCTCACGTCAGAACAGAGTTTTGATCAGACTGCTTTCCTCCAGCGCCCAGCTCAGATTAGCACTGAGGTTATGCATTCAAGGCCAAATTAAAAAATATTTACTGAGTCACTATCATTTACCTGCATGTGGTTTCGACATTTAATGAGGAAGAGCTGTGAGCCTGGTTCAGAGGAGACAAAGGGGCAGAGGCAGTCCTTTCCCTCAGTCCAGGGGGAGGACGCAGCAAAGCCCCTGTTAGATGTACTGGGATGGCTGCCAACAGCATTCTGTGGGATCCAGGGATACGGTCCTGCAGGAGCAAAGGGAGTGGCAGGCGTGGGGAGGGGCCGTCACCACATGGTGGAAGCAGGCGTCCTAGCAGGGGCTGCTGGGGGAAGGCGGGGGCTCAGGCTGGGGACCGGCATTAGTGGCGTCGGGGCCCTGCGTGCTTCCACGTTAGGAGGGGACTCTGGAGGGATGGGGGTTGGACGGGAGGGCACTGAGGGTGGGAGGCCTCGGGGACGGAGAGCAGTCTGAAGGGAGTACAGTGGCTGAGGGGGGCCAGGGTGACAGAGGAGAGGAGCCTGGGAACACAGGGGCTCCTCCTGACGTGGGGAGGGGACGAGAACAACGTGGAGCAGCGCCCAGCTTCCTGACACTGGCGTGGGGGTGATGGTGCCAGTGCCTTACTGAGCTGCCTGCTGTGTGTGGTGGTGCTGGGCATGGGCTCGGGTCCACGTGGACACCCCAGGGCGCTGGGCATGGGCTCGGGTCCACGTGGACACCCCAGGGCGCTGGGCGTGGGCTCGGGTCCACGTGGACACCCCAGGGCGCTGGGCATGGGCTCGGGTCCACGTGGACACACCAGGGCGCTGGGCGTGGGCTCGGGTCCACGTGGACACCCCAGGGCACTGGGTGTGGGCTCAGGTCCATGTGGACATACCAGGGCGCTGGACGTGGGCTCGGGTCCACGTGTACACACCAGGGTGCTCGGCGTGCGCTTGGGTCCACGTGGACACACCAGGGCGCTGGGTGTGTGCTCGGGTCCATGTGGACACACAGGATTGTGGGTGTGGTTTTGTGTCCCTCGTGGACACACTATTAGTTGTGTTGGGACCTCTGAGAAACAGCATTGGCACCTTGGGGACCGAAGGCTGCACCAGGGCTGCATGGACACTGGGCGGTGGTGGCTGCAGTGGGGAGCTCTGCCTTGAGTCCCTCCAGGCATCTTGGTGTGAGGGGACCCTGTCATGGGTGCGCAGAGCTGTGTCCTGGATCAGGGGGCCTGGTGGTGGAGGCTGGGCTGGGTGGGCCCTTGGGAGCTGGACCGGGCTCCTGGCCGGGTCCATGCTCCAGTCCTGCCCCCTCACTGGGCAGCTCCCCTGTGGGGCGTATGGTCCTCTCTCACCTCCTGCTGTTCTTTCCCACCTCCGCTCTCCCCCTAGCCCTTCACAATGCTTCCTGCGCTGCCCATGTGCTGGTTCCGCAAGGCCTACCCCCCACCCCCACCCCAAGAAAACCAGAAGGTCCTGGTGCTGACATCCTGGGCCCAGCTGAGGCTCTGAGTCTGGCCCATCCCCAGACTCCCAACCCCAAAGCTGAGGGGTAGCACCCCCTTGTCTAAATGTACACCCTTTTGTTCCAAGTGGTGACACCCCAGCAAGAAGCCCTGAGGCAGGACTGACGGGCCAGGGACCCAAGGCACTCTCAGCCCACAGCCATGAGAGGCCCGTAAAGGCCTTGACTCTGCTCGGTGACCCTTGGGCCTGGCCCGGGGCCTGAATCGAGGTGCTCCCCTAGAGCCCACACTCCACACCCATTCCATTCCTCACATAGAGAAAGCAGACAGCTAACCTGGCCGTGCAGCCCCCCAGCAGAACCTGCAAAGTAACCTGCCTCCACCCCAGGCCCTCCCCGGCTCCTGACCCTGACCTCAGAGCTTTCCAAACACCGGAAGGAATGAAATAGTATGTTTCCCATCATTGGAGTCAAGTTCTCTCCCCTCAGCCACGTGGCCCTTCAGTCAATCTGGAATTCCCTCACTCAGCTGTCTCTAAGACTTTCAGCACAATTCTAGAGAGATTCACCCCAGCCCCTGAAAACCGAATGATCTGTGCAAAATAAACAACACATTCATAAATAACCAGTGGGTAGAAGAGAAAATCACAAGGACAATCAGAAAAGACCTTGAGACGCATGAATAAACCCCACAACACACCACAACCTCTGGGATCAGCAAAAGCTGACCAGCTTTTGCCCAGAGGGAAATTCATAGCCATAAGTTCTAGAGTCAAAACAGAAAGATCTCAGATCGGGAATCTGACTTTATACTGTAAGGAAGTGGGACAAAGAAGAGCAAACTGAATTCAAATCAGCAGAAGGAAGGGAATAATAGACACTAGAGCAGAGATAAATACAATAGAGGCGATCACTAATGAGCTGCTGATGCATGAACCGGGACAACCCTCAAATCTCTTTATGCCTCAGTTTCCTTATTTTGTAAAATAGAAACAGTCATGTTCCCTCCAATGTGTGTGAAAGTACTGTGTAAACTATGAGGTATTATTAAACTTCCTTTACGCCAGACACATTTTCTGTTCTAAACAAACTGTGAATAATCGTAAAACACGTGCCTGCCCTTTAGCGTAGAGCGCGACAGAGTATGTGCTCAATAAACGTCGCCTATTTCAAAAAAGAAAAATTACAAAATAGAGAAAATGGATGAGATCAAAGTTGGTTCTTCAAAAAGATTGACAAAATTGGCTAACTATTAGCTAGACTAAGAGAAAAAGAGAGAGGACTAACACAGTCCTGGAAGTCCTAGCCAGAGCGATTAGGCAAGAAAAGAAAGAAAAGCACTCACATTGGAAACCTTTAAGAAGTAATACTCCCTCCATGCAGATGACATGAGGTAGATAAGACCCCAAAGGGTCCACGGAAAGTTGCTGGAGCTTGTAAGCAATTTCAGCCAAGTTGCAGGACACAAGATCAACACAAGGAATCAGTTGTATTTCTGTACATACGCAGTGAACAGCCTGAATATAAAGCTAAGGAAACAATCCCATTTACAATAGCATAAAAAAATACTTAGGGAAAAATTCAACCACGGAGCACACGATATGTGCACTGAAAACCGTAAAACATTCCTGGGAGGAATTAAAGAAGAATGGAAAGACATCCTGCGTTCAGATTGGATGCTGCTACTAATGTTAAAATGGTAACACATCTTAACGTGCTCTCCAGATTCAAGGCAATCTCTGTCCGAAGTCCAGTGGCCGTTTTTGCAGAAATGGAGAAAACTGTTTTAGTATTTGTGTGGGATTTCACAACTGTTTTCTTTTTATTTCTCAGTGGAAAACTGCAGAGCTGGGCTGGGAGGACACAGGGTCTCTGGCCACTGCCCGTGCCGCCCAGCCCTCCCCGAGGGTCCAGCAAGACATGGTGCGCTCTGTTCTGACAGCTTACGCAGCACGCCCTGGCGGCACGTGGCCTTTTGGGGCGCTTCCCTCTCACGGAGTCCCAGGAGCTAGCTTCCTGTTGCTGTTGGTAAAGCCCAGGCGACTTTCCAGTCTTGGGAGTGGGGTCAAGGATGCAGGAAAAGGACGCCTGTTGCGGGGCCGGTTGGAAGATCCCCACTGATGAGGGTGCTTCCGGTTGAGGAGGCTGAGGGCAGAGGCTGCAGGGCCTGGAGCGTGGAGGGCAGAATGTGAGCCCTGGGGGCCTGGGACGAAAGTCTCTGGTCCCTGACGGCTCCCCCCAGCCTTTGGGGTCCCCACGATCAGCCTCTGGTCTCTCTGGAGAAGGCCCAGGCCCATCACATTCGCCGCCAGCCCCCGGCCAGGCCGGGCCGAGAGAGCAGACTGTGCTGGTGATGGGGGGAGCCGGAAGCAGACGCCCCCGCCCTCCGACATCTGCACCCGTGGCGGGTGTGCGTGCCGGGACGGGGTGGCGACGGGCAGGCCGGTAACCGAGGGAGCTACTGGGGTCACAGCGCTACGTGGACGCCCCAGTGTCAAGGCCCTTCGTACTAAAGGAAATGGACGCTGGGGCAGGGGTGTGGCAGTGGCGTCCGGCCAGCACCAGGAGCGGCCAAATTCCCCCAGTGACCTGCGGGTGTGACAGCGCGGCTGGGGCAGTCCCCACCCCAGGCCCCAGGTCACGGAGCCCCGCGGTGCTGGGCGCCCAGCCGGGTCACGTGCATTTTGAAGCTGTCAGAGAAAAACAGAGCGAGCTCCACAGCTCCACCCCAGTCTTCAAGCAACCAGGCAGCGCTTCAATCAATTTCAGACCCGCAAATGCATTTTGAGAGTGATTTTTAAACCCAGGGGACCTGGGGCCCCCCTGGCAGGAGACGAGATGACGAAATCCTGCTTCCCTGGCCCAAGTCACTGTGAAAGCGCCACTGCCCCTGGTTGCCACATGGCAACGCGTCTGCTCCACCTGAAAATCAAATAGTGTCGGAAGCCTGGGGGCGGGGACGGGGTGGTGTTGCGGGGGGTCGCTATCCGCTTAAATAACACAGGGCGCTTTTTAATCTGCCTCAGAATGGCCGCTCTGCCGGGCTGTGGGCTTACTGAGCGCTGGTCCACGTCCCTCCAAGTGCAAAGCCAGACAGAGCTCGGTCCGAGGGGCCGGGTGTCCCTGGTGCCCCCCGCATGGGCCGCAACCTCACAACGGCAGCAGCTGCCTTTCCCAGGGACCACCTGGTTGGGATCGTCTCAGGAATCCCAGGCAAAAGGCTCCCAGACGCCAAGGGTCCCCCTCCCCGCCCCCAGCCCCAGTGTCCAGGGCGACCTCTGGCCGAGCTGCACATCACCACCAGCAGGCACCCTGGGGAAGCTCGGTGGGCAGCCAAGGCTTATGCTCTCCGAGCTCAGGTGACGTCCTGGAGACGGTGGCAGCCGGATGGCTTTGGGCAGCTGGTGCCCAGGCTCAGGGCCACGTAGGCGGATCTGAGCCTGGCTCTTGCCGACGGCTGATTTGGGTTCAGTCTTGGCTCAGAAAATTGAAGGTCAGAGCCCAGCAAAACCCTGATTGCCACAGATGGCTGCCCAGTGCTGGGGCAGGTGCGTCCTTGCCTAAAGGAGCCGAGATTGCTCCTTGGCGTGAAGTGAGATGCACTCCTGCTGTGGCCCCGGCAGGCTGGTGCCACAGCGTCTCCCTGGCTCAGATGCTGGCAGGGGGTCTGGGGCTCCCATCGGCCCCAGGCCTGCTCCGACCACGTCCACCTCGAGCCTGCGCGGCCCAAGGAGGCATCGGGGACAACTGGCTGGCGGGGGCCTCCGAACGTGTGGCCGAGCCTCGCGGTCACCTTGAGACCAGGCCCCCCCTTAGCTCTCTGAGACCCGTGAATAGACCAAAGCCCAGACCAGGCTACGGACCCGCCACGGAGCCATCCCTCCCCACGCCCACCCAGCATGGTGCCGGGGTTCTCCCCGCGGGAACTCAGCGGTACCAGAGGGCAGTCACCCCGCACCAGAGCCCCACCCTGCCCCTGGCCACCTGAGCCACTGGCTCATCCTCAGGCCCCAAGAGCCCCAGAGGGAGGTCCAGGGCCGGGGTCTCCTGGGCCTGGTGGGGGGGCGGCCAGGTGCACTCAGTACCTGAGCAGGGGCTGCCTGGGGTGCGGCGGCTGGTCTGCCCCCGGGCACAGCGGGGCCTTCTTGGTCACCTGCTTGTAGATGTTCCTGGCGGCCACTCCGATCCACAGCATGGTGGAGAGTGTGGAGTAGTGCAGCACGATGCCCACCTGGGGGGAGAGAGCGAGTGAGCCAACCACCCCCGGCCCTGCCTCCGCCAGCACACGTTCCCCCGAGTCCGAGCCCCTCCCCCTTGCATCCTCAGGAGGTGGTGACAGGAAGTGGGACTGGCAGGGGGCACTGGGGTCCTCGGGGCAGATGCCACACTTCACAGGGGCTGGAGCTCAACGGAGTCGCGTGGGCTGCCAGGACCCTTGAACGGTCAGCGTGGCCGTCCTGCAGAGAGGTGTGTGAACAACACCCTGGGCACGGTCCTAGTGGCGAGCACAGCCTCCCGCACGTGGGCCGGGTGCACACGTCTGTGTGGTTGGCATGGCTCAGCCCCACCGGCGCCCACCAAAGGAAGGGGGGGCGACGGCGCAGCGGGGTCTCCCGGGATTCCGGTGTTTGCGGCTCGCGGGTGAGATACAGCGCTTGGGGTCAGAGGCTGAAGTTCACCCCCTGCCAGTCGGAGTCGCTCATTACTGTGGCAATAATCTGCCTCAGCTGATTACGTATTCCACACCCCGTCATCTCCATCCGATTCTGTAAAATGAGTTGCCTTTGAAGTAATAACCTGACATTTCGCAATGACAAGTAAAACATGGCTGTAATTGTAAGGATGCCAACGTTTAAGGAACACAGCGATTCTGGGAATAAAGGTAACGTCGCACCATCATAATGATTTATCAACTCCAGGGTTCAGCCTTTACTTATGAGAAGGCTCCGTAATAATGGGTGAGAACGCCGTGGGGTGGTGGGAAACTCCCCGGGCTGTGTTTACGGTTTCAGGTGGCTCCCTGCAGGGGGGAGAGCCCAGCCTTTCCCTCCGCCTGGCTTGGGCCTCGTAGTGGGGCCGTGTGCGCCTGGGGCCTTGAGCTCACGGCCTCACCCCAGCCTGGCCGAGAGGAGGAGGCATGAGGACCTGAGGGGCTAGAACTCCCCGCACCAGAAACAGGAGGAAAGGGGACCACGTGGGCCTGGCCCTCGACTGCAGGACAGCAGAGTGGCTCTCATCACGTGTGAGTAGAAACAGTCAGAGACACGTCCTTAGAAGGAACGCCACCCTCGGCCTCTGGAGCTGGTCCCAGGCCGGGAAGAGGACTCGAAACCCAGAGTGGGGGCAGGGAGGCAGCAGAGCCAGGTCTGCCCTTCACCCGTCTGCCCCGAGCATCGCCCGGACTGTGAAAGTTTGTGGGTGATGAGAAGGTGTAAACGGCAGGACTCCGTCTGCCAGACACCAGCTTCAGGCTGGACGCGTGGAGCGGTCGCAGGGTCGTTACCCTGGCGTCCAGACGGCCCCTCTGCCATGCGGGCCGCCGCCCGTGCTTCCGGACCCAGGGCTGGTGCGGATGCACAGGGATTAGCGGGGCCCGCCCGTGCCCATGATGTCAGGGAGCCCTTCAGTGAGGCTCGCAGCCATGGTTTCGTCGCCATAACAACCGTCTGTTCCCTCCAGCCATCCTGAGCCACTCTCGTTCCTCATGTCTCTCTAACACATTTCCCTGTGACACCTGGATGAGGAGGGTTGGCTGCAGGGTCTGTGTCAGGCCTCGGGTGGTGGTGAGCTGTTGCTGTTGCGGTGCGGGCAGGCTGGCCGCCGGCCGGAGCAAATCCACATTTATGCTAATGACTCGGCTTGTGTGATCACGGAGGCTGAGACCCAGAATTTGCAGCTGGCGGGACAGCCGACTGTGCGGTTTCGGTCTGAGCCCGGATCCAAAGGAGAGAGACTGAGGTCCCAGCCCCAGGACACGCAGGGGTCTCTCTCACTCAGACTTCTCTTCTGTCCAGGCCCGCGTGGAGTGGATGAGGCCAGTGTTGGGGAGGACAGTCTGCTTTCCTCGGGCCACGGCTCGAATGTTCACCTCATGCAGAAACACGCTCACAGTTGCGCGTAGAAAGAGGTTTGACCAAAAAGATGTTTGCACCATGGCCGGTCGGCTCGACACAGGATGTCAGCCTTCACACCTTCCAACCGTCCTGGTCCTGGGCCATGTCCTCTGGGCTCTCTCTCCTCCAGCGAGCAGCGGCCCCATGGCTGTGGCCACCCAGCCCCGCACCTGCTCTCTCTCCTCTGGGCGCTCGGTGGGTGACGTCCAGCCTGCGTGTAGCCGGCCGTCCTGCTGGAATCTTGTTCTCACTGCCCCAGACCTGGCCTACGACTCGTCTGTGAGAGAAAGCGAGTTCCTTCTGGAAACGTGGTCGGGAAGCCAGGCCAGCACGGACTCCAGAACCGAGGTTGCTCCCCGACAGGGCCATGAGGTTGTCACTACGAGGGGACCGAGCATGTCTCACGCCAGCAGGACCTCTGCAGATCCTGCCTCTCCAGACCCCCCAGGCCTGTCCGCCCCCATCCACCACACACTTCGGGGTCCACCCGGCTGCACCGGCCAGGCCTCGGCTGCCACAAGGACGCCTGGCCCCCAGAGCCTCTGTCTGGGCTGGCAGTCTTGGGGTGGGCTCCCGGTTGGGGGAGGCGGGGCTCCCAGGCCTGTAAGGGCCGTGATGACCTGAGGGGCTGGCTGCACCGCCAGGTCCCAGGGCTCCCGCTGCAGGGTCCTGGCGTGCGGAGCGTTGGTGGCAAAGTGTGGAATAAAGATAGCAATGCATATCACTGCTTCCAGATGGCTCCACGTCTCAGCAGGTGTTCGCAGCGGACGGTAAACTGGATTTCCCGGGGCTCTCCCAGGGGGTGTTTCCACGCTATCGAGAGGCTTCCGGAAGCGTGTCTGCCCCTCTGCGTGGTTTTCAGGGACATGCTGGTGACTTTTCTGCTGGGGTCCAGGAACAGGTGGCAGAATTGGCTTCCCAATGGGATGGTTGGCCCTAACATGGATTTGCAGAAAAGTGACCTCTCTTCTGTGTAGAGGAGCGTGGGGAGACTGGGCCACAGGGCCCCCGGGTCCTGTCTCATGGGTCTGGCACCCTGTTTGCAGGGGGGAGGGCATCGGGGGGGATCTCACAGCCTGACTCCTCCCCAAGGATCGGGGGGGTAGCTCACAGCCTGACTCCTCCCCCAGGTGTCCCTGTGGGAGCAGCCTCTTGCCCCTGACACCCAGGAGCCGCCCAGCTGCCGCCGTCTGTGCAGGAGGATGAGTCATTTTTCGTGTGGACAGGGGGCGTGGAGGCCAGGTAACTGGGCTGCAGCAGCCCTAACGGCTGTCAATAAACTGTTGTTGAATTCACACAACCAAGGCTGCGAGGGGTGCATGTGACGTCCCGGTGGGTGCTGGCAGAGACGCTGCCTCCACGTGGTCCAAGCAGATGGACGCACACCAAATGAGTCCTTGGTGAGATGCCCTGTGGTCCGTGGGGAAGCCCCACCTGGCCCCCGCCTGGGTGCTGGAGGGGTCTGCCCGCCTGGAGGGCACTGTCCACTGGGCTGAGCTGAGGCCAGGAGTAGGCGGGCTGGTGAGAGGCTGGAGGGGGAGAGCACGAGGGGCCTCGATGTCCAGTTGCAAAGGCACCTGGGCCTTCTGTCCTTGACTCACAGTTGACGGAAGGGCCTCTTTCTGGGCTCTGTCAGGACCGGAGGGTAGTTCGTACTACCCGCCCCGCCTTCTTTTGGCCACGCTGCATGGCAGGTGGGATCTTAGTTCCCCGACCAGGGATCAAACCTGGGCCCCCTGCAGTGGAAGTGCGGAGTCTTAACCACTGGACCGCCAGGGAAGTCCCTTTCCCCCCTTTTAAGGAAGGTCAGGCGGGGCTGTGGGGTGGGAAGAAGACACCTCTGTGTCTTCTCTGTGCTCCCCTTTCACCTGAGAGGGCCAGACCTCCCCAGCACAAGACCGCCGAGTCCCACTTGGAGGGTGGGGCCCGCGTGTCTCTTCCACGGCCCCGAATCCCCGGTGACCCACCAGCGATGGCGCTCTCTCGCCTACATCCATGGACTCTTACCTGGGCCGAGGGAGCAGGGGGTCCCACCCCTGTGCTCCTACCCCACCTGTCTCTGCAGGAGAGGCAGGTCGCGTCCCTGTTTCTGTGATGAGCCCCGGACTATGAATGTCTCATTAACATGTCACCATAGGCCTTGGAGAAAACTGGTCCGATTGGAAAATAAACTAAATGACATGATCAAATGCTGAGCAAATCGGTCAGACTCACGTGGGAGAGGTGTAGACACACTGGATGCTTAACTGTGCCCTTCACGAGAAGCCTGAGCAAGCACTTGAATGTGGTTTCACACACAAGACGGTTATCACGAATTTCCCCTTTGAGAGGAGAGTCGACAAACACTTCAGAGTCTGTAGCAAAATGAAGACCCAACAGCACTCACCGCCTGGCACAGGATAGGGTACGTGGTGCGGTTGATGCCACCAGCAAACACGGAGAAGGTCAGGGCTGCGTGGAAGCAGAAGTTCAGGAGCGTGTGCCGGCCTTTCCGGCTGATCCGGATGGTGCTGCGGGAACGGAGATTTCAGGTCAGGAACCGGCCTCTCAGGGCAGAGCGTAGAAGTGAACCCTTTTCTCCAAATGCCACGTCCCGTCCACGCGGGGAATGGCTGAAGACCTCGGAGCGGGACGAAGACGGGCAGGGAAAAGCACACCGGAGAGACCAGGTCGGGGAAAGATGGATGGACACGCTGAATCCACCTTAGCATGTGGCCTTGGGTGGTTTTTTGGAAAATCGCCCTGGAATACTGTGACTGGGAGGTCTCTGGTCATTGGACAGACGAGGACCTTGAGGCCCTGGGACGCTATGATTTGTCCAATGTCCCAGAGGGAGGATGGGGAAGAAACCCAGTCCCACCTCCTGGTTCCCCAGACAGAGTTCTTCCCTCTCTGAGCAGAGGCTGTACCTTAGGAGGAGGCTGTGATTGACTGTCTCTGACATGATCCCCTGTAGCCAGGCCTGTACCTGGATAGGGCGCTGCCTGTGGCTGTGAACATACCCATGACCAGTCCCCAGCCCTGGCGATGGACAAAATGAAATTTCTTAGCCTATGCCTGCAGCTGTGATTATGACCACAGCTTCTCTGTGGCCTTGAACACACCCAGGCCTCTACCTATGACCCTGGCCTTGGACGTGCCCAAGCCTCTACCTATGACCCTGGCCTTGGACACACCCAAGCCTCTTCCCCTGACCCTGGCCTTGGACACGCCCAAGCCTCTACCTATGACCCTGGCCTTGGACACGCCCAAGCCTCTTCCCCTGACCCTGGCCTTGGACATGCCCAAGCCTCTTCCCATGACCGTGGTTATGACTGTGGCCTGGGCTTTGCCCATGACTTTGATTGTGGACTTGACCCTGATGGTGGTCGGGACCCCTCCTCACATTACCCAGCGCATCTTCAAGTGATGCCCCAGCCCCTCCAGGCCGACGTGGCCAGGAAGCCAGCTCTGTAGGAAACCAGCTGGACTTCCATGTAGCTGAAAAGCAGAGGGCAAGGCTGCTCGAAGTTTCTGCAGCTACTCTAACTTCCTCAGGCCATGGGCTGTAGGGGCCCCTGAACGGACACGGTGCCATTGGAGAAAGAGCGTGTGTCACCTGAATTGATGAGCACGGGGGGGCCCGGGGTGGAAGGCAAGGGTGTCGCCCAGCACTTGGCCACCCTCGGCTGCCAGCGCCGTCTGGGCACTGGGCAGCCTCAAGCTGGCCGGCTGCCTGTGAAGCACCTTCCTGGACTCCTTGCTACGTGAGGGCAGGAGAAAGCTTGCCCTCGAAGGCGAGGGGCAGAGCGGGCCTTACCTCTGGTGCACGACGTAGGTGATGGCGGAGGCCAGCAGACACAGCAGCATGACAGCGGTGCAGGCGTACACCACGGGGTGCAGGAACTCCCCTGGGGACTGGGGCAGGGACAGGACAGTCCTCAAATCCTGGAAAGGACACAGAGCACACCCGTGTGACCAAGGTGGCCGGGCTGTCCCCAGGCTCAGCCTCCGCCCGGCGAGGGGCTGGAAGCATTTCCTGGATCGGGTGGAGGTTCGCAGGTCTCAGCAGAAATGGTCGGCCTGGGGCAGGGGAAGGTCCCCAACCTGTGGAGCGCTCAGGGCAGGCGGCGTGTGGCCTCGTGGGCCCCCCGCCAGCTACGGGCGCCTCTGGGGGCTCTGATGGCCAGCTCCCCGAGGGCAGCCTCCTGCTGTGCTGCCTGTTGGCCTCCAGACTCCTCGCCCTCCCGGGGGGCTGGTGGACCACCCGGCTCCTGCTTCTGTCAAATGCCCTTGTATGACGGCACAACTTGCCCCCATGAGGCTCGTGTCAGATTACCCCCAAGTCCACTCCGGGCCTCACACCCACTGCAATGCTGCTTTGAGTGGTCTCCCAGGAGAATTTGTATCATTTCAGTAAGTCTGCCCAGAGGTGACTCAGGTCAGTGGGGGAAGAGCAGCAGGTGTGAACAGGCTCGAGAACCCCAGGTGTACAACCTTCACTGTTTGTCACAGCCCAGGTAAAGGGCTGAAGGTCAGGGTTCAAAGGATATCCATTTTCCCTGGAGGATGTAACACTGAGGGCAGAATGCCCTGGCTGGACATTCAGAGCTGAGGGAGGTTCTGTCTTTTTATTCATCAGGTAAGCGAGGCCTGCTGCATCAGGCGCTGGGGCTCTGAGGCCAACCCCTGACGCAGCCCCGGAAGTGCCCTGCGTCGGAGCTGCGTTCCCAGGGCGAGGCCGGGCACACCCGCCAGGGGCACCCCCAGGGCCGGTGGAGGAGCCGGAGGGGCTTGGGGCACACCAGGCTGGGAGGTAGGGGCTAGAGCCTGTGGCACCCCCCTCTGACCTCCGACCCCCTGCCCGCACCGAGCCCTGCTCTGGACGCTTCGTGCGGTACAAGTCGTCAAGTCACGCGAGAAGCCCGCTGTGGACTGAGCTGTCCCCACCACCCGGAGGGGATGGCTTTTAGGGATGTGGCTCAGGTAGGGTAGGGTCCTCGGGTGGCCCTGACCACAGGGACCGGAGTCCCTGTAAGAAGGGGCCGGCACCAGCACACGGCGGGAGGGGCCCTCTACACAGCAAGGAGAGGCCTCAGGAGAAGCCAACCTGCAGGCGCCTGGACCTTGGACGTCCAGCCTCCTGCTCTGTGGGACTTTGTCACGGCCGCCCCAGGGGACAAGCTGAGCCGTGCTCTGGTTCCCACTGCTCAGGTCAGAGGGTGGAGCCCTTGCTCGATGCCCCAGCCTGAATGCCCTACTCTGCTCCCACGGCCCTGGGGGACACGCTGGGCTCTGGGGAGCAGGCTGGGGCCAGTGCCCACAGGCTGAGCTGGGCCTGTGGAGGGCTGCCTGGTGTCCCCTGTAGGACCACCTGAGCTGCACCGGCTGTGACCACGGGGCTGGGGGTCAGAGCTAGGGGTCTGCCGTCGTGCTGGTCCCATTCCCGCAGACCACAGGGGCGTCCATGGCAGGCGCCCCCGCCCCAGGCCCAGAGCAGCTCCAACTGGTGCCTCCCTGGGCTGTGAGGACAGCGGAGGTGGCTGGCGGCTCCTCCAGGATGGAGTCGTGGGGAGCAGAGAGGCACCCCGAGAAGGCCTTGGCCTGTCACGGCGGGAGTCAGGAAGCCAGCGCGTCCGGGCTCAGGTGGCTTCTCTCCTCGTGGACATTCCTGGAGGCCCGGCCAGCCAGAGGATGTGCTCAGAGGAGCTACCCTGGGCCCAGCTGGGGCCTCTGCACCCCGACTTTGCTCCAACGCAGGGACTTCGGTGAGGAGGTCGCTGTTGTCATGGCAACAGCTGATTGAATTTGGTCACCCGGGAAGAGGCACTGAGTGACCTGGGTGCCAAGGGGGCCTCAGCGTCTGGCTGCCCAGGGGCCCCGCTGCCCAGGGAAGCCAGAAATAGCGCCCTGCCCAGAAGAAGCAGGCGGTCAGGGGAGGGCGCCGTGCCTCTTGGCAGACCGCAGGCCGGACACCGTGGCTGCCCTCATGCTGCAGTCCTGACCGTCCACGGGCCAGGAAGCCTGAAGCGCGGGTGTAGACGTGCACGGAACACCAACAGCTCCCGTCTGGACACCCAGGCTGTCAGCAGGAGGCACGTTGCACCCACAGCCCAAATCCACGGAATCACGAGCTCAGGAGGAAAGGCAGCCAACAGACGCCAGCCTCGAGGTGACTGGGACGCAGAGGCTGCACGTCCCCAGGGGAGACCTGGAGGTCCCGCCCACTCAAGATGCCTGGGAAGGCTCGGCACAGGGGAGGGTCTGTGGCCAGATCCTGGCAGGGCTCCCACCACACCCAGGGGAGCACGAAGGCTGCTGGGCCCTCTGTCCTGCAGCCAAGAGCCTCCGTCTGGGCGAGGATGGGCCTCTGTGACGAGGGGCAGGATGGTCTCCTGGTGGAGAATAGATGTTTCACGAGAGAGAGAGAGCAGCCTGCCGTTCTTGCTTCCCGGGGGCGTCCAGCTCCCACAGCGTCCCCCTGCCAGGGGCCCTAGCGTCCCGCCTCCCACTAGCGTCCCGCCTCCCACAGCTTCCCGCCTGCCAGGGGCCCTAGCGTCCCGCCTCCCACTAGCGTCCTGCCTCCCACAGCGTCCCGCCTGCCAGGGGCCCTCACGCGTCCCGAATTCTGGAGCATTTGGCGTCAGGCGATGGCGGGAAGGGGGCTCACGAGGCCCCGTAGTTCCAGGGTGTTTCTGCATTTGTCAGGCTCCGCGGGCACCGGCCTCCTGCCAGATGCAACTCACTGCAAACGTCGAGGAAAGGCAGGTTTTCCTGGGCAAGTCCTGTTATTGGATGATCTTTTCATTGAGAGTCATCAGCCAGGAGTGTTGGATTCAGGTCTGACCGGGCACTGGCGGCGTCCCTGGGCCTGTGTGTGTCGTCCTTTTCATGGGAGATGATGGTGTGTCCCTCCTGTGACATCAGCCGGGGCTGAGACCCCCTGACCCTTCACAAAAGTGCACGTGGGCCTCTGTTACTGGTTTCATGTCCACAGGCAAGAGCCACTCTGGGTCTGGCCCGTCCGGTTCTCTCACTGACTCAATCGGGACCCGTGTGTCCTGGTGTCTCCTGGAGCTGAGGGACCCGGGGTGGGTCCACCCCCTCTGGGGGGCTTACAAGCCCCTTCCCCACCTTTTCTGGGTGCTGTCACCTGCACTGCTGCCCCTAAAGACTGAGGTCAGACCCCTGACTCTTTCTGGGGTTGGGGGAGGGATGGCGGAGGAGGGGGGTGAACAAAGCTAGCACTTGCTTCCTGACGCAGCGGCCACAGCAACGGCCTGATGCCCTGGGGCCGAGGGCCGCAGGTGCATGTGACCCACGACGGGGGAGCCCATGCAGCTCCCGGGCCTGCGGTGGAGAGCTTGCCTCCCAAAGCATCTTATCTGCCAGTTTCTATTCACACACGCAAAACCCCTTTATGTTAAGCCTAGTAAGAGCCAGAATTGGTTTTCCTGCAGCAGGAAAACATCTCAGAGCATCCGTTCAAGACCCAGAGGCGTTTCCTGAGGACGACGCCCAGCCTGTCATGGGACCAGCCCGGAGGTCCCACTGCCCGGAGGTCACCCGCCTTTGGACCCCTTCCCTCTCGTCCGAGGGCCCAGATTTGAGGCTCCTCACAGTGGTGAGGGGGGTCTCCGACCCCGCAGCAGCTGCATCCACAATATATGATTTAGGAGAAACAGAGATTTAATTCCACTTGGCCTCCTATTTTTTTTCCTTTCTCCAAATCAGAGTTATCAACAGTGCTTTCTACATTTTTAGAGGTGACATTTAAAATTCAAAGTAAGTAATGCAAAATGGCGCTGGAGTTTATATTTTAAAGTTCACACATGTACACGTTCCTCTTGGAAGAAGCTACTCTGCGAGTGTTCCACGGGCAAAACCCTTACGATGGTCCATATGTGGTCAGACAGCATTGGATGGGCAAGTCCCTCAGAGGCCGTGGACCCAGCGGTGCTCTGGGGACCAGCGACAATGGATGCAGCGCTGACCTCAGAGCAGAGAGGCTGGAGAGAGGTCCAGAGAACCCACGGAGGAAGAGGGGAGGCGAAGGCAACGCCCAGAGGACGAGGCCACACACCGCGTGCCGGGAGCCGCCCAGCTGCGGGGCTGAAGCCCGCAATTCCCGCTCACGTCTGTGCTGCAGGACGACCGGCGGGGCTGCGGTGGAAGCTACAGCCAAGGTGTGTCTCCTCCGGGGACCCCGGGCTCCTGCTTCCCCGTGGCGCCTTCAGGCTCCGGGCAACGGTCCCAGGGCGGCAGTCCCCGTGCTGCCTGGTTTGTATTTCCCCTTTTCCGTTACACCTCATCATGATCTTAGTTGGATGTGTCCTTTTTGGTATGTTTTGCAATCAAACAAATTGGGATGTTAAGAAAGACAAGAAGAAAGGAGGGAAGAGGTCAGGTCAGGGGTCACTTGTCTGATCAAAAGCGGCAAATGGGCCTCTCCGGGCCGCGGTGCAGACCGTGTACGGGTGTCCCTCCCGCATGGCCAGGCATCAAGGCTGGGCCTTTGGGGGTCTAGGGTGGGCAGGTCCTTCCACCCGGGCTTGTCCCGACCAAGACTGAGCTCTGTGGAGCCTGCGGCCCCTCGTCTGCTTTTTAGTGGCGACCCTGCTGGTCTGTCAGCCTTCCCTGAGGGAGTCCCGGGGGAGAGGCAGACGCAGATGAGCCATCTCTGCGTTGGGAGCACAGGTTGGCCCAACTGGGCATTTGTGTGGTTTGTAGCATCTTCCTTTGAGGGTGCGTGGGCTGGTCTAATTATGAAGAACTTTGGAGAAAAGACCTTGAGAAATACAACGGGCTTTCCTTCAGGACTGGAGTTACTTGCTTAAAACCGTCAACAGTAAGGGGAGGCCTGAGGTGGGCGACAAACTCTGTGAGCCTAAGGCAGGTTTTCTGAGTTGTTAGAAATTTAAATATTGGACTGAGTCGAAAGCAGCGAACTGGAGGAACTCCCTGAAGCTCTGAGGCTGGAGCATCGCAGGCGGGCAGCGGGCGGGTCGGAGTGGGAACCCACCCACAGGTGTGGCCCGGGTTCCACGGGCTCAGAGGGAGCCCATGGGCACCCTGCGGGCTCCCGCCTCCTGCTGATACACCGGCTTCCTGGGCCCCGCCCTGCATCCACCCTGGTCTCTCTGGGGCTTTACTTCCACCCTTCTTGTTGGAACGCGGGTGCTTCTGTGTGGACAGGGGCGTCCTGCGTGGCGTCTGCCCTTGGGATGGCCTGGCCTCTCACCCTGTCCCAGCTCCAGGCCCTGCAGGACCTGGCGAAGGTCACCCTGACTCGAAGCCAGCGGTGCTGCCACTGCGGCCGCCTCCTGGGCCCGGGCCACGCTGAGGCGCCATTGCCGAGCAGGTCTCCGTGGCACTCAGGCCGCCACATCGGTGAGCGGCTGGGCTCACCCTCTGGGCCCCACTTGAGGCCACAGGGGCTGCGGGGAGGCCATGTACACCAGTCCTGCCTCCCAGCTAATCCCTCGTGACAGGTATGGCCGGAGAGCAGCGGCGGGGCCAGCACCACCCGCGGGACCACACTCAGGAAGGAAAGAGTGCCCGGGCTTGGACGGTTTCCACTCCAGTTCCAGACCCATCACTTTGCTCCCTTGGAGGGCGCTGCTCTCTGCGCTAACGGTGAGGATCAGAGAGGAGCACGAGGGCAGAGCCGCACGCGCTTGGGGACCTTCTTGAATTCGAGTATCAACAGCACCATCGCAGAGGCAGCCGTGCAGTCAGGTCCTGCTTTACACTCTGATGAGGGTCAGCGCCGGGCAGGTGTGGGGCCTGGGCTTTACCGGCTGGAGACCAGGCGGCAGGGTGCAGGTCCCCCAGCCCCTCAGCCCCCAGGGGAGCACCTGCGTGTTCACCAACCTGTTGGTGCCGAGGGCACACAGGAAACTCGCTCAGAAGGAGGCACAGGTGCCCGAAGATGCTCAGGGCTCAGCACGATTCAAACCGGGGTCGTGGGCAGCTCGACACCTCCAGGTGCCTCCAGGACACCTCGGTGGCGTTACACTCAGGAGCTGGTCGGGCAGCTGACTGCCAGGGCCAGGCCCGAGCAGGTGGCCGGAGCGTGGCATCCTGGGGCACGGGACTGGAGCTGCCCCTGCTGGCTTTCCTCCCCACGGCCCCCAGGGGCCGCAGGCGTCTCACCCACAGGCTCCCAGACACAGGCAGGAAAGTGCTTGCAGCAGAACTGCAGCACCACACGTTAGGTTGGCATCTCTGTTCCTCTCAGAAGCTCTCTCCGGTGTAAATGTTATTTGTTAGCAATAAAACCCCAACAAACTGCTGAGATTCCAAGCTCTCCAGGCAAGGGAAATCCAGCTGGTTCCCAGAGTCCTGGACTGGCCGGCGTGGAGCTGGCTGGGGCTTGGGGGAGGGTGTGGATGGACTTGGAGGAAGGAAGGAGGGTGCTGGGCGGCCTGGGCAGCCCTGCAGATTTGCACAGAAGGGCTGGAAGGTCAGAGACAGAGGCGAAGATGGGGCCTGACGCTGGGGCACCTGGATCACGTGCGGTGGCGCCCCGGGGCGGTGCTGCCCTCCCCCCCGTTCACCCTTCATCTGCCAGTGACAGGACCCATTTTGCAAATGAGGATATAAATTCGAGGATGCAAAGCTTCAAACACGGCCAGCCCGGAGGCCCTGGCTTGTTGGGGGCTGGTGCCTGCAGGCAACAGGTGACGGCTCAGAGCTGGGGTGCGGGCCCGGCTGCGCCTGGAGCACACACCCTCAGACGCCTGAGAGGCAGGTGGCATGGCAGCTCTGCGAGCTGATGCCGACCTTTGGCAAAAAGCATCTCTCTTGTTTGGACATTTCGAATCCAACAGGAAGAAAACGAGCAAGTGACTCAGACACAGCCCTGCTTGTGAAGAGTCAGGTCTGCGCTGACGACCCATGACAGTGTCCGAGCCTCGGCCCCTGTGCCACGCTGTCCTCGGCCAGCGGTGTTCTCTGCGTGCGCTCCGCTGCTGTCCCTCACAAGCAGGCACAATGCATTATTCACTCAGCATCACCCTTTCCGGAATCCAAACAGCAGGAACCACAGGGAAGCGCCCCGAGCCTGCAGGCCGAGCCCCACACAGCCGGCCGCACCCCCTTTTCTGGTGAGAGAGGCGTTCTCTGTGCTTGCGGAACGCGCCGCTGAAGCCCACCCGCATCCCCTGCCATTCGGCCAACTTTCTGATGGGAAGGAGGCCGGCAGGGCTGCAGCAGGAGGGCCGTGTGCAGGGCCAGGGCCGGGCGAGGGAGGGCCCCAGCCCGGGGTCAGAGAGGTTTTCACAGGTCATGGTCGAGCCTGGGTGGTGGTGGGACACTGTCTCTTCCACCGATTCAGTGATTCAACACTGCAGCACGTCTGCCACTAATTAGTATGATCTACGCGGAGCAGCCGCTGACGAGCAGCGGAGCAGGCAGCCCGAGGCCCCCCTCCCGCCCGGCCCCGCCCCCAGGGCCCCTGGCCGCAGGGCCAGCATGCGCCCACCGCCCCGGCTGACCACGAAGCAGCTTACTCTCCCTGCCTGGGGATCCGTGAGTGGCGGTGGCAGCCTCAGCCTGCCCGCCCCCCCCACCGGCCCCCGCGTGTACTCACCATGAGCACAGCAAAGTTACTGAAGTGTGAGCAGGGGACGGAGGTGGTGCCAACGGCACAGCCGATTACGTCGCACCGTTCTCCCCGCCGGCCTCCATGGCCGTCCAGAAGGTCAAGGTCCCAGGCAGCGGCCACGGGGTAGAGCCCTGGGCGACCGTGATGGGGCGGGTGAGGGTGGAGAGGCCGCCCCCATCTGCGAAGACAGGGCAGGTCAGGGCGGGTGGGGGTCCTCCCTGCCACCTGCATCTAGCACCCCACCCACGGGGCAGCCCCCCGGCTGCAGCCGGCAGCAGCTGTTTCCGAAGTCTGCCCCCATCTCATCTCCCTCCGACCCAGCCAGCCTGTTGGAGTGTCTGGCTTGGGGTACCCGAGTCAGGCAGAGGCTCCGGGGACGACCTGGGGCCTCAGAGCCTTAGAGGGACGGTGCCCCCGGGGAGCACTTCCTTATCCATATTTAAAAACCAACCTCCGCTCGCCATCCCAGCGCGAGACACTCAGCCCAACCTCAGGCTGCAGAAGACACGTACAGCATGTCTGTCAGTTTAAGTCAAGAGACTCCAATAACCCCCAACGGACAGCCAGACCTGGGAGGGCGAAGCTTCCGCTGCCCGGACGTGGCCAGACCTCACGGGCTGGCGTCTCCCACACAGATCAGTTTATCTGGTGGCTCCGTGCCGTCTGTGTAACCCAAAGTTGTTGAGAAGCTGCATTTGGAAGAGCAGGAACTGCTCACTCCTGGTCGGCGCTGATGCCCAGGAAGCGGCCGGGGCAGTGTATGCTGCGGCCACCGGGCTCCGACCTCGCCTCCCCCCCAAGTCCCACTGCCTCCTCGCCCGGGGGGCCCACCTGCCGCGCGGACCCTGGAGAAACGCAGCCCAACTTCTCACCTATTTTGGCAAAAACAGCAGGAGTGGCAGCGGTCCTGCGCTTCCTGTTGGCGAGAGGCGGTGAGTTCCCGGGTCCGGGAGCAGTTTTCCACCCCAGGGGCAGCGCTGGAGCTCGTGAGTGGAGTTATCAACAGATTGCAAGCCTGCAGCCCAGCGACGGCCAGGGCTCTGCACCGGGGAGGGTGTCAGAGCCGGAGGGGCAGGCAGTCACTGCCGTTCTCAGCAGGCGGCTTCCCGGACTCCGGTGGGGAGTGCCTGCTCCCTCGGGCGGGCGACGGCCAGGGACCAGGGACGGTCGGGAAGCAGGAGCCGTAACCATGGGGATGGGGGAGGCGCTGATGGCGGCGGCCAGCTCCCTGCGGCAGGGTGGGAATGGTTCTTCCCAGCCAGACCGCGGGCCCCATCACACCGCAGAGCCGATTTAAAGAGACAACCGGCGGTTTTGCCTTCGCTTCCAAGAGAATCGGACAACTCACAGCAAAACGTCTCCCTGAAGAGGCAGAAGGAGGACAGCGCGATGTTATTTTTTTATTACGGGAACCCCTGTCCACCGGGGCTCTGAGAACAGAAATACAGACAAGGAAATTGATTTTGGAGGAATTTTCAGTCCTCATATTAAAATATTCTCAAATCCAAATATGGCCACACCGTGGTGAACCCACGAGTCCACGCCAGCATGAGTCAGCAGTGTGATCCTGCCAGTGTAGACAGGCCTCAGCTGTGCAGAAAGAGGTCCCCACACCCCTGCCCAGCCCAGGGTCCCAGCCCCCAGCCCGGGCGTTAGAGCTGGAGATGACAGGGCACAGGAAGGAAGGCACATGTGTGGAGAGGAGGGAGGACAGGAGGATGGTGCACGGCGGGACCCTGCCTGCGGGGCGTGTGGGCCGCGGCCTGGCCAGCAGGCCTCTGGGTGGGGCCTTCCCCTGCCCCCGGCCCTCGTCCCACCAATATTCCCAGCATCCTGTCTGCATCGCTCCCGGCATCCCCGTTGCACCGTTGGGGGACGCTGTGATAGGTCCTGAACCTCAGCTGAGGGACAGGAAACCCCGAGGGGTGAAGGGGTTTTCCAGTCGCTCAGTGACTGGTGTCAGAGCTGAGTGGAGGCCCTCACGCCCAGGCCCGGCCCACCTGGCGTCCTGGGGTGGCTCCCTCAGGGCTGGAGGGCGCCGTGGAGCTCCCTGGGGGCCCGGGTTGATGGTCCTGGACAAGTGGGGCAGTGGAGGAGGTGGGAAGGCCCGCCCTGGATCGGGGGGCCTTTTGCTCAGACTTCCCCAGGCTGCGGTGGTCCCCACAGGGCTTGTGCCCAGTGCAGCCGCCTCCACAGACTGTCCGGGGACGGGGCTCAGGTGAGCACGGGTCAGGGGCTCCCAGACCAGAGGCGACAGAAAGGCAGGTGTGAGCAACCCATCACGGGGCCCAGGCGCCCAGGTGGCAGGAGGGCACAAGGAAGAGGCCCTGTGGGGGGCTGTCCCTCTGTCCTGTGCCCTGCCTCCTGCACTGTCCCTGTGCCCTGGCTGGAGAATAGGGACCCGCCCTGGCCTCAGAGCTGGTGGGGGCCGGGACCAGAGGTGGCTTCTGGGAGAACTTACAGGAGATGCTGTAGGAATGCAGAGGGGTGGCAGGGTTGGGGGGCACTGGCCTGGCTTGGGGTGGCCTGGAGGAGCCCCTCCTAGCCCAGGCCTTGTCCCACCCTGTATGCCCAGGGCCGGGGCCCACAGGCTCTAAAGGCAAAGGCTAATCAAGCTTCAGACTCACCAGGGGTCCAGGTGGGGCACATGGAGGGTCCCTGGGTGCTTCGGGGGGCACTGGGGGCTGGGTGGGGTGCACGGAAGGTTCTTGGGTGCTTTGGGAGGTCCTCCGAGGGGGCACGTCAGGCAGAGAGGCCTGTCTGGCTGCTACATCCTGACCCCCTGGGTGCTGGCCCCCGAATCCCAGTGTTAGCCTGGGCGAGGGTTGGAGGCGGGGCGTCCCTCAGGAAGAGGCCGTCCTGGGAGCCACGGCTGTGGGCCTCGGGCTTTGTGACCATCAGTGGGGAGCTGGGCCACCCTCAGTGCTGCTGCACCAGCCCTTCCTCGGACTTGGCTACCCAGTGCCCAGGAGCTGCGCAGGGCTGCCCACAGAGGGGACGCGGGCCCGGCGATGCCCTCACACAGCCCTGCACGGTGACCGGGCTCTGTACGCGTCGCAGAGCAGCACACCTGCGAGATGGGGAAACCGAGGCTGTTGGCTGCCTTGCTGGCCACTGGGTCCGAGGGGCAAAGCCAGGGCGGGGAGAGCAGGGCGCTGTCGGCCGGCCCTGTGCCCGCGGCCACTGACACTGCAGGAGCCTCAGGCCCGTTCCTTATCACGATGGCCTCCATGCAGAGGACCCAGAGGGACCCGCGTGGACGGGTCCGCGTCCTGGAAGTCATGGGTGCCATGCTTTGTGTTCGGGACGTGCCCTCGTTTGCTCCTAGGGCCTCAGGCCACCTTCTGCCCCGTGCCCTGAGCTTCTCTGCCGTCCAGGAGCGGAGCCCCTGCTTTCTAGAATTTTCAGCGACCGCGGAGCCAGGTTCAGTGGATCCCCACCCTTTATGGTCTCTAATGCCCCAAACATGTGTCTTCTAGGCACAGGCCTCTCACCGTCACCGAGAGCTCACTCCTGAAACCTGTGTGGCTTCTTTGTGGTAAACCAGGTGTCTCCTTCAGCGGGTAGGCTCTCAGCCCTCGCTGCACTGAGCCTCTTCCTCCCCCCAGGAAAGGCCCCTTTCTGGAACATTCTATGAGTTCAGGACTCCCCGCCACCGAGGGTCTGTACGCTGCGTGCCCCCCACCCGACTCCCTCTTGGCAGCCTCTCAGCCCTTTATCCGGCCCCTTGGAGGGAGAGTCGCTCCTGAAGCGGGATGACCCACGGCTCTGCGGGGCCGGGGTGGCGTGGGTGTGTGGCCAGGACGTGCTCAGGGGCAGCCGGGGCTGGGGGCGTGGGTCCCGCCTCGTTGGGGCGGGGAACCCCGGGGTGAGGATCGGGCCGGGCAGGAGGGCCGGGGTCCTGGTCCCCATGCCCCGGGGGGTCGGGGGGGGCTTTGGGAACCTGCAGGCCACTTGTGCGAGGCCAGGAAACAGCCTGGTGACGCTGCTGAGCTCCTTCGGATGGCCTCACGGTGGACGGGGTGACAGGTCACATGAGGCGCTGGGGGTCAGCTTAGGGGGACGGGGTGCCGTCTTCCCTGCGGTGAGTCTGGCCGCAGCTTCATGCACGAGTGCTCACTGAGGACGGCCCCGGGGCTGCAGAGTCTCAGACCAGCGGACCTGCCTCTTCCGTGGAAGCTGCCGGGATCCTCGGGCTGCTCGCTTTCTGGCCGTTTCGTGGGGGCTGTGTGCGCTGGACGGAGGTGGCGTCGGTGGCATTTCCGGCCTGCGTGCAGCCCGACCCCGGAGGCCGGACGCCCGACCCGTCCCAGCCGTGCACTCACATCCGCGGCTCACAGAGAGGAATGAAAACCAGTCTCTGGTTGCCATGGCAACCAGCCATCTCCCCTAACAGTGTCAGTTTGAATTTGTGCAGAACATTTCTAACCAAGATTTACGCCAACAAGTTCACTCTGCCCTGAGGTCAAGCCGAATCTGAGAACCAAATGGTAAAATTAGCAAACGCACCTCAGTCTCATGGCCGCCCCTCCTCTACTGAAGCCTCTCGGAGCCTCCAGAGGACCAGGCCACCCCCAGTGCAACTTCTCGCTGACCACTGGTGACCAATGGGCAGCCTCGGGGGTTCGTGGTCCCCTCACAGAAGAGGTGTCTTGGGGGTTTCACTTTGAGAAGCATTGTGGGGGTCCATGCCCACGCACATCCCTGCCAGGCTCCCGGGTGCACCCAGGGGTGCAGGGCCCTTGTAGCCAAGCCCAAGCAGGCCCACTTTGGACTCCACAGGCCACGGGTCAGCCTGGGTGTGGGGTGACCGCACGGTGAGCAGAGTTCAGGCAAGCGAAGGTGGGCCTCCGTCCTTTGTCTCTGAGCGGCCTGGGCTGGTAGCAGGCCCCAGACCTCCCCTCCCTCCTGGGGGCTCGCAGCCCTAGCCCACCTGGCTGCATCCTTCAGGCCCATTAGAAGCATCCCTGAGAAGACACTTGAACGGAGAGGAAGGGCGGGGGACACTTGGAGAAAACAACGCTTAAATGTCACGAACATACTGCCTGTTTCTCTTTTTTCCTTTTTGGCAATTCCCGATTTGCCCCATTTTTTATCTTCTTCCTTCCCTCACATCATATCTTCTTTTCTCCTTCGCAGCCTTCAGACCCTCCTGGAGCCAAAGCCTCCCTGCAAGCCCTTCCCTCCTTCAAGAGAGTGTCCTGGAGCCATACCCATGGGTGCGGGGTCTGCTGGGCCCAGGCCTGCAGGGGGGCTGGCCTGCGACAGGGGCGGGCCTCAGGCTGAGAGGATGCGGGGGAGACCCTGCCTTGCTGGGTGCAGCCAGGGCGCCAGTTTGCCTGGAGGATGTTCCTGTAGGAAGAGCAGCCCGGGGTGTCACTTGGGACCATGTGGGGAGGGCCAGGGCCTGAGGAATCCTTGCTGGCTCTGTAGCACTGGGGAGTCATGGCTGGTGTTGGGGGGAGTCGGGAGGGAGGGAAGTCTTGCCCTTAGCTGCATGGTAAAGCATGATGGGCTGGGACTTTGCTTGGACTCCTGGGGTCAGCCGGTCTCCCTTAGCTCTGCTCCCACCCTACCCCCAGTCTCCCCAGAGGCCACACGGGGGCTGCAACCCTCTCACCCAGGACACGGCCTTCCTCCCAATGTCCTGGGTGCTAACCATCAGTGGGACAGCCATGGTGACCAAGCCTCTCTGCAACATGTGAGGGGTGTGGGGCCTGGGAGCAAACCCTGCGTGGGGCCAGGCAAGAAAGTGTGTCCACAGCTATCCCCTGAAAGGTCTGTGGTACATCCCAAAGGCAGCACCCAGAACTGGCATCGCGCAGCGGAAACCCACAGCTCCATCCCTAGCCTGTTTGAGCTTCCCTTGCAGACTGTAAAAACAGAACACTTGTTAGGGACAGTCTCGAGGCAGGAACAAACATGCCATTGGCCCTCCACATGTGCTCTGGGACCCATGACCCTGAGCTGTAAACCAGCCTCTGTCCATCATCACCTCCAAGGGCCTGCGCTGCACACCCACACGGGCAGTTCTGGACATGCACGACAGCCTCGGAGGTGTCTGATTCCTCTACACGGAGTTGGGGTTCAACAGACCAAGGGACACACCTGCAAGTGCCTGGTGGAGAGCACACACCAGCATGGGCTTGGGCAAGAAGGCGTCCGGTACGCTCTGCCATGGAGGACCGGCTGACCATAGGCAGGGCAGCAAAGGGTTCACTAAGAGGCACAGCTGAGCCCCAGCCCTGACGCTGGCTCTGCACATGTGACAAGCACGGGGAGATGCCTCACTTTCAGAAGTTAATGTGGGTCCCAAGGCCATCTGTGAACATGAGGCTTTATAACCAGGGTCCTCTGCTTAAACTGTCCTCCTTCGAATCCCCTGCCCAGCTGGCATCAAGGTCATCCATGCTGATCTCAAACCCAAGGTCAGGACAGAAACAGGAACATCCAGTGGTCAGACTGTTTTATGTTGAGGGACTCGTCCAGTTTCCAGACCTGAATCATTAACCAAACTTAATCGATATTTTTAGAGCGTTCCATCCAAAAGCAGCAGAATACACATTTTTCTCAAGTGCACATGGAACATTCTCCAGGATTGACCGCATGCTGGGCCACAAAGAGAGCCTTGGTAAATTTAAGAAAATTAAAATCATATCAAGCATCTTTTCTGACCACAACGCTATGAAATTAGAAATCAACTGCAAGAAAAAACTGTAAAAAACACAAACATGGAGGCTTAGCAATATGCTACCAAACAATGAACAGGTCACGGAAGAAATCAAAGAGGAAATGAAAAATACCTAGAGACAAATGAAAATGAAAGCACAGGGATTCAAAACCTACGGCACATGGTAAAAGCAGTTCTAAGAGGGAATTTTAGAGCAATACAATCTTACCTCAGGAAACAAGAAAAATCTCAAATAAACAACCTAACCTTCCACCTAAAACAACTAGAGAAAGAATACACAAAACCCAAAGTTAGTAGAAGGAAAGAAATCATAAAGATCAGAACAGAAACAAATGAAATATAAACAAAGAAAACAATAGAAAAGATCAATGAAACTAAAACCTGGTTCTTTGAAAAGATAAATGAAATTGATAAACCTTTAGCCAGATTCATCAAGAAGAAAAGGGAGAGGGCTCAGACCAATAAAATTAGAAATGAAAAAGGAGAAGTTACAACGGGCACCACAGAAATACAAAGGATCATAAGAGATTACTATGAGCAACTATACACCAATAAAATGGACAACCTGGGAGAAATAGACAAATTCTTAGGAAGGTACAGTCTTCCAAGACTGAACCTGGAAGCAATAGAAAATATAAACATACCAATCACAAGTACTGAAATTGAAACTGTGATTAAAAACTCCCAACAAACAAAAGTCCGGGACCAGATGGCTTCACAGGCGAATTCTATCAAACATTTAGAGAAGAGTTAACACCTGTCCTTCTGAAACTAATCCAAAAAATTGCAGAGGAAGGAACACTTTGAACTCATTCTATGAGGCCAACTTTACCCTGATACCAAAACCAGACAAAGATACCAGAAGAAGAGAAAATTACAGGACGATATCACTGATGAACATAGACACAAAAATCCTCAATAAACTACTAGCAATCCCAATCCAGCAACACATTAAAAGGATCACACACCACGATCAAGTGGGGTTTATCCCAGGGATGCGAGGATTTCAATATCTGCAATCAATTAGTGTAGTACACCACATTAACAATTTGAAGACTAAAAACCGTATGATCATTTCAATAGATGCAGAAAAAGCTTTCGACAAAATATAACACCCATTTATAATAAAAACTCTCCAGAAAGTGGGCATAGAGGGAACATACCTCATCGCAATAAAGGCCATATATGACGCTACAGCTAACATCATACTCAATGGCGAAAAGGTGAAAGCATTTCTGTTAAGATCAGGAATAAGACAAGGATGCCCACTCTCACCACTTTTATTCAACATAGTTTTGGAAGTCCTAGCCACAGCAATCAGAGAAGAAAAAGAAATAAAAGGAATCCAAATTGGGAAAGAAGAAGTAAAACTGTCACTGTTTGCAGATGACATGACACTATACATAGATAATCCTAAAGATGCTACCAGAAAACTACTAGAGCTCATCAATGAATTCAGTAAAGTTGCAAGATACAAAATTAATACACAGAAATCTGTTGCACTTCTGTACACTAATAATGAAAGATCAGAAGGAGAAATTAAGGGAAAAAATCCCATTCACCATTGCAACAAAAAGAATAAAGTACCTAGGAACAAACCTACCTAAGGAGGTAAAAGACCTGTACTCAGAAAACTATAAGACACTGATGAAAGAAATCAAAGATGACACAAACAGAGGGAGAGATATACCATGTTCTTGGACTGAAAGAATCAACATTGTGAAAATGACTATACTACCCAAAGCAATCTACAGATTCAATGCAATTTCTATCAAATTACCAATGGCATTTTTCACTGAACTAGAACACAAAATCTTAAAATTTGTGTGGAGACACAAAAGACCCCGAATAGCCAAAGCAATCTTGAGAAAGAAAAATGGAGCTGGAGGAATCAGGCTCCTGGACTTCAGACTATACTACAAAGCTACAGCCATCAAAACACCATGGTACTGGCACAAAAACAGAAATATAGATCAATGGAACAGGATAGAAAGCCCAGAGATAAACCCACGCACATATGGTCTATGACAAAGGAGGCAAGGATATACAATGGAGAAAAGACAGTCTCTTCAATAAGTGGTGCTGGGAAAACTGGAGAGCTACATGTAAAAGAATGAAATTAGAACACTACCTAATCCCATACACAAAAACTCAAAATGGATTAAAGACCTAAATGTAAGACCAGATCTATACAACTCTTAGAGGAAAACATAGGCAGAACACTCTGATATAAACTGCAGCAAAATCTTTTTTGACCCACCTCCTAGAGTAATGGAAATAAAAACAAATGGAACCTAATTAAACTCAAAAGCTTTTGCACAGCAAAGGAAACCATAGGCAAAACAGAAAGACACCCCACAGAATGGGAGAAAACATTTGCAAACGATGTGATGGACATGGAGTTAGTTTCCAAAATTTACAAACAGCAGCTCAATATCAAAAAATCAAAAAACGGGCAGAAGACCTAAATAGACATTTCTCCAGAGAAGACATACAGATGGCCAAAAATCATATGAAAAGATGTTCAATATCGCTAATTATTAGAGAAATGCAAATCAAAACTACAATGAGGTATCATCTCACACTAGTCAGAATGGCCATCATCAAAAAATCTAGAAACCATAAATGCGGGAGAGGGTGCAGAGCAAAGGGAACCCTCTTGCACTGCTGGTGGGAATGGGAATTGGTACAACCGCTATGGAGAACAGTATGGAGGATCCTCAAAGAACTACAAATAGAACTACCGCATGACCCAGCAATCCCACTACTGTGCATATACCCTGAGAAAGCCATAATTCAAAAAGACACATGCACCCCGATGTTCATTGCAGCACTGCTTACGATAGCCAGGTCATGGAAGCAACCTAAATGTCCATTAGCAGATGAGGTATATATTCTCTCTATATCTATATCTATATCTATATCTGTCTATCTATCTATCTATTCTCTATCTAGAATAACAGAAGCAGACTCACGGACTTAGAGAATGAATTTATGGTTACTGGGGGGAAAGGGTAGGGGGAGGGATAGATTGGGAGTGGGGATTGACACGTACACACTGCTATACTGAAAATAGATAACCAACCAGGACCTACTGTATAGTACAGGGAACTCTGCTCAATATTCTGTAACAACGTAAATTGGAAAAGAATTTTAGAAAGAATAGTTACATATATATATATAACTAAATCACTTTGCTGTACACCTGAAACTAACACAACATTGTTAATCAACTATGTTCCAGTATAAAATTAAAAATTAAAAAAAAAAAACAACTTCAGGGACTAGTCCAGTTTCCAGACCTGAGTCATTAACCACACTTACTGTTTCATGGAAACATTCAGCCTCCTGGGACTGGAGCTGGTGTCTGGGGGGCCTGGTACTCTCTGAGGGGCTGAGTTCACCTGTGGGGTTCCCGCAGGAGTGGAGGGTCTTGAGGGAAACTCCTGCCGGGAGGGTCTCTCTCTGCTGTCCCTGCCGAGTCACCACCTGCTGCAGCCCCCCCATCCTGGGGCAGTGGACACAGGAAGAGGAGACAGCAGGATGGCCGCCACTGAGCCGTCTGTCCTTGGTGCCGGCCTGGGCCTGACCCTGCCACCCTCGTGCTCCCGCAGGATGTGCCCTCCTTCCCGCTCAGGCCTCCTGCTCTGGCATCTGACCTGCCCTGCCTGTCTGGGCCCCGCCTGGGCTGGCCCATCCCAAGCGGCCCAGCTCCCACCGGTCTCCTCGGCCTCCACTCTCCTCCGCCGGCTGCCCGGTCCCTCTGGCACTTGGGCCAAAGGAATTTTACCAAATTAGATGTGGTCAAAGGCAAGCTGCTCCACGTGGCAATTTTGTTAAAATAGTGGATTTGTTGGAAAATTAATGTTCCCAAGTCTCTGGCCTTCTAGCACTAGCCGTCTGGGCGCACCACAGGACAGACTTCCAGTGCTTTGTATCTTGAAACAGTCCCCCTTCTCCTTTCAAAATACCCCTAAGCCTGAAAATAATCTTTACATTTTAATATCTAACCATCTCCAGCCAGTTATTCTCGCTTTGAGCCTTTGGAACAGCAGAGGTTTGGAACGCTCTGACTGTCTAACGGGGTGGCTGGGAGTCGCTGATGTCCGCTGGCTGGTGATGGGCGAGCAGCCCTTGGAGAGGAGGCCAGCAGACGCGCGTGCAGCCGCTGTTCACAGACGTGTGACGGGATGTGCGCAGTGGAGCGAGCGTGTGCGCCTGTGTGTGTTGGGACCCTCTGAGGGGCCCGGGGGTGGTGCTGGTGCCCACGGCCGAGCAGGACGGTGACCATTGGTCAGTTTATTCGATACTACTTTCTTGACCATGCATTGTTTCATTGGTAAAGAAAAAACCCAAGAAAATCAGTTTAAACAATAAAAAAATATAAAATTTTAATAGTTGTGACTTTGAGGATTTTGATTAACTCCTTAGTTGTAGCTATTTGGCTCACTCCATGGTTTGCCTACGTTACAAAGCAGGGCTGGCAAAGTAACTAAATTAGTTACAAGCCAAAAAATCAAGAAATAAGGGAAAAGCAAACATTATGATAAACAGAAACAAAAGTAGAAAAGCTCTTGAAAAAGGATCACAACTTGTGAATATAAAGAAAGCGTTTTCAAAATCCCCCTTTACCCAGACTGGGATCCTGTGACAGCAGTGGGCATACGGTCCTGGGTTGCTCGCGAGCCTGTTGCCCACCCCCTTCTCGTGTGTGAGAAGCACCTGGCGGAGGCGTCTGCGGGGGAGGCTGGCGGGCAGGGCGCCCAGACCCCAGGGCGCACGGACGGCCACCCTCCAGTCAGACCCGTGTGCCCCGGCCGGCCCTGCCGATCCTGCAGGACAGCAGTCATGTCCAGGAGGAGCTGGCCTCATGCTGAACTTGCCCAAGTTGGCAGGTTTATACATTTTGGAAGTCTATAAAAGCTAAGATCCTCATTAATTTTAAAATATGGTTCGCAAACTCCAACATTGACCAGTACGTCCACACACTCCACAGACTCTTTGAGCGGCAGCAGCAGGTGGGGGGAAAGTGGACGAAAAGTGGGCGTGAGGGAGGAGGACAGAGGGTCGGGCCCCCGGGGGAGGACCTGCCAAGGCCTCCAGCACCACCGTCCTGTTCACCAGCTTGGCCCCCAAAGGAGGCTCGCACGGGCCAGGGGAGGAGACCCTCACACCTCCCGCCCGGCCCCTGCCTGGAAGCCGAGCTTTTTCCCCTGACGGGAGCTCACACTTCCCTCTGAGGAACCGAGGTCCCACCGGCCGGGGTCCTCCCACCCCAGGCGGGGCTCACAAGCCCCCTGCACCTCTTCCCTCCTCACCCCTCCCTGGGCTCGGGGGCTTCCCCGTGGCTGCTGCCATCTGTGTAAACCTGCCCCGGCCCCCAGGCACCCCGAGGGCCTCAAACCTCCCCCCCGCCCAGCCTCCTTGGAGCTGCCCTGAGACCACAGGTGTGGGCAGAGGCTCCTGGCCCCGCGGGCGCCCCGTCCATCTCCGTCCAGGCGGGCAGAAGTCTCCACGCGGCGGGCTTCAGCCCTGCTCCATCCCCTGCACAAACCCCTCTGCAGGAAGCCCTGCGCCCTGGGCTAGCACATCGGTCTGGGGAGGAGCGGGGTCCTGGTGGGAAGAAAGGGTGTGTGGTCCTCCCAGGGCCGAGTCCCCGACCCACCCTGTAGTGCAGCCCCACTCGGCCCAGCCTCAGGCTCCCTGAGGTTGTGGGGTGCCAGCTGTGGAGACCAAATGGGGGGCTCAGGGGGCAGCGATAGAACCCAGACCCCAGGAGGGAGGGTCAGGCCCCGGGTCCCGGAAGTCGGGGCGGTGTCTCCCTGGGCCTGACCACGCCTGCCCATTGCCTCCAGTTAGATACGGGGACAGAGATCAGGTGGTCAAGGACAGACTTGGGCTGAGCATGGACTTGGGCCCCAGGGGCCCCACACGGGCCCCACACGGGCCCCAAGGCCGGACTGGACCCTCTCTCTGTGCTCATCACCCCACAGGGAGTCCTGCGAGGCCCTTGGGCCCCAGAACCCGGGCCCCCACCGGATGTGAGGGGTGCAGCACTGCAGGAAGTTTCTGTTTCCTGCCTCGAATCCCTCTGCTGTGTGTCTTAATCCTTCATCGCTCCTAAACCACTGATAAGAAAAGCCCTCCTCATCCCTGGTTTAATAGAAGATTCCCAGTTAAGCACTTTTCTCCAAGTGCAATTTGGACACAGTCAGATCCGCCGAGTCAGGTTTCAAGTTGACTTTCAAATCCTCCTGCCTTTCCCTTTTCATTCCTGGAAGAGTCGGCAGGTCCTGATGCTGAAGTGAGCTCACAGGCGGTCCCTGCACCCGGAGGGCCCAGGATCCAGTGTCGGGGTGTGTGGAGAGATGGGAGGACAACGGGCCCCGGGCCAGTCACTGGGGGCCCTGCAGACCGTGCGGGGTTATGGGCACCACTGCTGCTCCCGGACAGACCCTGCGGCAGCTCGAGGTCCAGGCCCAGAGGAAGGGGCTTCGCTCCTGGGAAATGCTCGCCTGGCAGGGACCACCTCTCTTGAGCCCCCTGGCTCCCCACTCAGCCTGCTTGTCGGGAAAGCATGCGAGGTCCCTGTGTTGATGGCGGGCGGCCAAGGGGCTGTAACTTGGGGCGGCCTGGCTTGGTTTCTTCGCTGTGCTGGGGACAGTGGGCCCAGGCCCCTCAGAGTGAACCTGTTACGTTATGCCTGGAGCAGGGGCTGCCATCTGGAGAGCACAGACCATGACAGTCCTTCCGGCTGGGGCCTCGGCCGAGCGGGCCCCGGTGCTGCGGGTGAGGCCTCGGGAACAGAGGCACGGTGGGCCCGCAGGTCTGGTCCCAGGGCCCCGGCAGCACCCCCCACGGCTGATCTCCAGCACACACCCTTGAAGGTCCGCACCCCTCTCGGGGGAGTGGGACCAAAGCGTCCTGCTCTGGACGGAGGCCAGCCCCTGCGGGATGAGCTGTCATCTATAGGCTGACACCCATTTTCACTCTGAGCTTTGGTAGAGCCTGTAGGATACAGGACAGGCCATTTGAAACATCTGTTGCTGGGAGGACCCAGTATGGGCTGGTAGCTTCCTAGCGCCCTGGGCCCCAGCGACCGGGCAGGGCGCCCGCCCACCCAGAGCTTCCCGAGGAGACGAGGCTGGGTCTCTGGGGCCCGTCCTGCCAGCCCCGCACCGCCAGGAGGAGGTGGGCGGTGCCCCCGCCTGCCCCGCCCCGCACGAGGGCCAGCCCCGCCTGCCGGCTGCTGCCCCACCTCCTCAGTCCTTGCGCCCCTCCTCGGCCTCCTCGGGGGAAGGGGAGACCGGGCGGGGGACAGGCTGCCGGCATCCACAGTCCCTGCTCGGTCCGGAGCTGGCCCGAGGGCCCCGGCGTGGGCACGACTACTTCGGCAGGTTGAGTGGGGCTTCTGCTGGGGTCACACGTTCAGGACGCGTCTGGCAGATTCCGAAGGACAAACTCGTTATTTTGAAAACGGGTCACTACAGGGAAAAGCCCTGTTCTGTGCCAGAACGGTGCCTGTTCTGCCTATCCTGTGAGTGTGCACCTCGGGGTGGCCAAGGGGACGGTGAGAGGGAGTCTCTCTTACGGAGCGTCCAGGCAAAAGGAAGACGCAGGATGGAGCTCGTGCCGCGGCTCCAGTGAGTTAATAGGTGATGTAGGCGTGACCTTCAGGGGAGGGCTTCCCTGTCGCACTGACGTGGGACCCAGTGACCTGGGGCAGGAGTGCAACCTTACAGGACACACAGCACCCAAGGGGCCACTGGAAAGCTGGACATGGGGACAAACGACTGTGTTTCTTCAAAAAATGCATGAGGAGAGAGAGAGGCACCAACAGTCACAGCTCAGGGACCTTTAGACCCCGATTTAAAAATAAACTGTAAAAACTACAAGACAATCTGGAAACTGTGAACATGGGCTAAATATTTGATTAAACCCGGGACTTTAATTGCTCTTTTTCAGGTGTTGGTAGTGGTCCTGTGGCCGCACTTACGGGGCATTCGGCAGGGGGATGACCAAAGTCACGTCTGGGCTTTGCTTCCCAGTCACCTGTGGGGGGGGGGAGGGGCGGAGGTGCAGTGACCACACTGCCGTCCTGGGGGCTGGGTGACCGCGCTTCACTCTGACCCTCACGGTAGAGTGGGTGTGCCACGTGTCTGTAAAGACCCGATGTCTGGACACCTGCTCTGTAAGGGGGCCCCCCAGTGAGACCTGGGCTCCGCCCCCACGTCTCCTTGAAGTTCCATGGCCCTTTGCCACCTGCTGACATGCCCCAACAGCTGGGCAAAGCCTCTGGTGACGTCTGCCCCACGGTCTGCGGTGGGACCAGCCGCTGGCCACTGGCCTCTGCGGCTGCAGCCGTGGCCCCAGATGTGCCCTGAGTCCCTGCTGCCTTGGGCCCTGTCCGCCGGGCAGCCCCAGCTCAGCCCCAGGCCCAGCACGCACCGCACCTCCTGACTTCGTGACGTGTGCACGGATGCAGGGGGCGGGGAGGTGGCGAGATGGATACAAGACAGAGGTAAAAATAACACTGTTCCCAGAATTAGTTTCCCCAAGCAAGTCGGCAGCCCCTGGTTATTTGTCGCCTAGGAAATTTGGGAAAATAAAGATGCCTGTTTCTGAACAGCTGCATTTCCGTGCGCAGGGCCGCTGGCCGCGATCCCAGCAACGGCCCATGTCCTGGGACCCGCTTGTGCTCAGGGTCGGTGCCAAGATGGCGCTGCCCTGAGACTGCGTTAGAGGAGAAGCACTTTAGACTTTAGAAGGACGACGTGAAATTGGAGGGAGGTTGAAAATCTTGACGTGCGAATTCTGTAAATGAGGTACTTGCGGTTCTTAAATTCTCAACAAAGTACAATAAACATGTAAATTTGACACTTTCCGTGGAAGCAGACTGACAGCAGCTGGGGGTTCCGGGGCCTTGAGCGTCTTCCCCGAGGCCACTGCCTCGGCCTCCTGGGCACGTCAGCTCCACCGGCTGCTGGTCACAGCCCCTCCGCCCGCTGGGCACGGCCCCTCCGCCCGCTGCCCCACGCGGCTACTGCCGCCAGATGCCTTCATCATCCCAGGGGCGAGGGCCCAGCTCGCCCCTCAGGATACAGAGAGACAGAGACAGAGAGGGAGGGGCGTGAACAGGAGGGCCGCCTGCTGGGCCCTGGGGGACTCACGGGAGGCACCTCTGGGCTGGGCGGCTGAAGGGAGCTGGGAGGGGGCCCGCGAAGCCCACGTCGGCACTGACCCCTCCCCGCCCCCTCAGCCGCTACCCGTGTCCACGTACCGCTAACGTCGGAAGGCCTGGGTGCTCAGGCCCCTGGGCTTGGGCCTCCCAGAAACATCTGCTCTGGGAAAGCTGAGGTCGCCGCCCCTGGCTTGGAGGCTTTCGGGTGGGCGGGCCGCCTGTCTGTCCCTGGCATCCCCACCGTCCTGGCGACCGTTAAGTCACGCACCCTCAGTGACACGAACTCCTGTGCGATCTGTTTGCTTGGTGGTGATGGATGTCACCGTAAGTGGTTTCCTTGCGATGTGTTCATCCCGGCAGTCCGTCCTGCCTTTCCGAAAGGGCTGGGCGCCCCGGAGACTGGGGTGGGGTCTCCACGTGGATCCGGAGAGCGAATGGAGGAAACGATGTCCTCCAAAGTTGCTCGAGGGCCGGCACCGTCCCCACGCTGGGCTCCGAGTCTCACTCAGCGCCTGCGACGGGCAGAGTCCCGCTGGAGGACGCAGGGCCGGTCGGGAAGGCCCTGCTTGTGGGGAAGAGACAGGGCGGACAGGAGCGAGCCTGGGGCACAGGGCCACCCATTCTGACGGGGAACAGCAAGCAGGCAGGGCTTCCGGGAGGACGCAGCCTTTGAGCTGTGCCCTGAAGGGTGCCCAGGAGCCCACCGAGTGGAGAGAGACTGTGGCGCCAGTGAGCTGGCAGCGGGGCCCGGTCCCTCGGGGCCGTGAGCACTGACACGGCAGAGCGTGTGGTCGGCTCAGCAGATGCCTCGAAGGCCAGCGGGAAGGGCATCTCCTCAGGGCAAAGGCAGCTGCCCAGCACCCCAGGCAGAAGAACGGCAGTCAGAGCCAGCCAGCTGGGGGGCCTGAGGCCGGGGGCAGCTGGACAAAGGGCCACAGGGACACTACACGGGGCTGGCGTGAGGGCGATGCGGGCTCAGGCAGGGAGCAGGCCTGGCCTGGGCCCTGCCGGGGTCGTGGCCCCAGAGGGAGCCTCTGAGCTTCAGCCTGGGCCCCTGCCCCTCCCCCTCCCACACCCCCTCCGGAACAACTCAGGCCCCAGGCCTCCTTTCCTCCGGTGCCAGGGTTCACCCCGCCTCAGCCTCCACTGCCTCCGCAGCCCAGGCCTGGGGCCCGATGCTGTCCAACCCCCGCCCAGGCGCCCCCCACCGGCAGCAAGAGCCCCAAGAGGCAGGTCCTCCGCTGCCGCTGGGACGGTCGCTTGCACAGCCAGGCCGGCCCGTCTGCCCATAGGGTCTCCTGGGGCACGGCCAGCGCTCAACAGAGACCACGTGCCCTCAGAGTGGGAAATGCGTCCTGACGGCCCCCTGGCAGGTGCCCCAGGAGGCCCTGTGCACAGGCCTCCCCCCTCTGTGCCCGCCGGGCCCCCGGGCAGGGCTCTGCTAAACCCCAGGGCTGGGGCACCAGGACTCGATGGTCAGCCCGCGGGTGTGGGAGGGTCCAGAACCCGGTTCTCTGCCTCTGCTCCAAGACCACACCCACAGCTGATTGTCCCAAACTGACAACTGACGGGGCACAGTTTCCTTCGTTGCTCCAGGGACACTTAAACGTCCTTTGGCAAATGCAATTAAAATCGTCAAGTACAATACGTTTCTCACCGTTCTAAGAAAACCTCAGACCCGTTTCCATTCCTTCTTTCGTGGCTCAGCAAACGTCTGTTGACGGGTGCACGTGGTGGGCGATGGGCTGGACACTCCAGAGCCTGGCCTCAGACCTCCCAGGACGGCCCACTGGCAACCCCACCGCCCCGCTTCCTGGCTGCGTGTGCAGCCCGCAGGGTCTGGAGCGGGGCCTGATGGAGGCCACACCTTCTCTGCACAGGGAGGGTGACCCTGCCCAGCTCAGGGGCTGAAGGACATGGTCGGAACTTCCGAGATCTCCTGGCCCCAGGACTGCACCAAGGCCTTGGGGCTTGAGTCAATCAGACGTAAATGAACGTGTTTATTGGTTTCTGTCTGAAGCAGATGAGAAAGCACCCGAGGGCTTTGCAGTAATTAAAAACCAGTGGGGCTGTCAGAGAGACGAGAAAATTTCTCCTGTCTCCCAATGGGCCCCAAACCTGGTTTTAGAGAAGAAACGGGAAGGTCGTCACTGGTGCGGTAATTAAAAGTATAAAGTGCCCAGAGCTCCGGCACCTCCGAGAACCCAGGGGAACTGGCTGGGCTTGGGGCCTGGGGCACAGCAACTAGCCTTGCGGGGGGCTGCGTGTCAGGGGTGGCCTGGAGCCAAGAGGTCACCTTGGGCAGGACGGTGGGGCCCCAGGTGGTCCCAGCCCCCAGACAGTGTCCCTCTGGCCAAGGCTGCCTGCGTTTCCAGGGAGCACACCCTGACCTCCAACCTCTGTGGTTAGTTCTCCTTCACCCCCTGAGCTGGAGCTCAGAGGGGCCAAGCATGCAGAGTGGACCTGAAGACGGTGAGGTGACCCCATGTTGTCCGCGAGGCTCAGGGGCCAAGCACTGAGATGATGGGCGGCCCTTCTGTGACCCTGGGAAGGGCCCCACTCAGCCCCCCAGGGGGACACTGGGGCCCAGGCCGCTCCCCAGGTCAGAGGCACAGGCTAGAGCCAGGAGGAGCCTGCGTCCAAGCCCCCATCCCCACACCTGTCTTCTAGCTCCTTCGCCAAGACCCCCAGCCCACTGCGGGAGGGAGTGATGCCCCCGTGGGCCTGGGAGGCCTGGGGGTCAGGCAGGTCCCTCCGCTCTTTCTGTGGGTGCCGGCCCAGGGCCGGGTGGTGTGCAGGGGGCGCTCAGGGTCAGAGGGGTGATGGCAGTGTCCCAGCAGCGCTCTCCTCCTGGTCTTTTGGACCCGCGGGCTGCCGCAGCCCCTCGGAGGAGCCGCTGCCCGGGAGAGCCCGACCCACGTGGGGTGCCCACCCCGTGGCACAGCGTCTGTCATGACCTTGCCCCCGGGCATCGCTGCTGTGCCAGTGGACGTGCACTGGGGACACGGCTGGGTTCTCGGCTGGGACTGCTGTGGCCTGGCCACCGTGTGCTGTCACGGTCGCAGACAGCAGTGCAGCGACCAGAGCCCCAAGGCAGCTGTCCTGCAGCCAGGAGCCCCTGGAGCCCCTGAGGCAGGGGGACACTCAGTCCTAGACGGTGGGCGGCTTGGGCCATCCCCAAAGCAAGGAGGGGTCGGCGGGGGGGGGTTAGGGAGGAGGGTCTGCGGGGCAGGGGCGGCTCGAGGGAACGTGGGGAGACAGGGGGCCGCAGGCGGGAGCCAGGCTGGGCAGCTCTCTGGCCACTTCAGGGCGTGGGCGTGGTTGGGTCCTCAGGGGCGTGGGCGCGGTTGGGTCCTCAGGGGCGTGGGCGCGGTTGGGTCCTCAGGGGCGTGGGCGCGGTTGGGTCCGCAGCCCTGCGAGGTCTGTGATGGGGAAGCTGGAACTGGCTGCTCACCCAGATTGAGGCGTGAATCCAGCCCAGCCCCTCAGTGCAGAACATCCTGGAGCCTCCTCTAGCTCCAGCCAGTGGGCCGAGGTGCTGGACGCCCCTGCCTCGCAAGGAGCTCACTCCCACAAGGCCAGCAGGGCAAGGCCACTCCCACCTGTGCTCTCGCCTCCCCCCGATGGTCACTCCCAGGGCCAGGCCCGGAGAACAGAGACCAACAGATACACAGGGGCCAGAAGCTCTGAGGCCAGACGTGCTGACATGCATCCCGGCGGGGGTGTAAGTGGGAAGGTGGCCCACTTCATGGTCCAGGAGGCCCGGCCTCCATACTCCTGTGCCCCTGCCGGCCGGCACCTGCTCTCTGACAGCCGTGCACTGGGTCCCACCGCAGGACTTTGTGCCCGTGTGTCCACGGAGGTCTGTCTCTCACGCACACCTGCCCGCGAACAGCTCCAGCCCCGTGAACCCAGCGCTTCACTACCTGCTCGGTCCCACCTCTGCACACAGAGTCCAGAACGACCATTTTTAGAACCAGCGCTAAACCTACAATTCTCTGCATAAAAGCAGAATAATTTTCACGAGGTAGCTGTGGAACCCCCGAGCACGTGTGCTTTTGTAAAATTTAATTTGTATGTTTGGACACAACCTCGTTTAAGAAGAATTCACTGATGAAACACTGTTTGTTGTGCACTTGTCGGGAGCTGGGCCTCACGCCCGCCTTTCCTCAGTCGCCTCCACGGAGGGACGTGCGTTGCCACGTCTGCAGGCTGCATGGCGCTGCCCCCGGGGCTGCCGCTGCTCCTTGGATAGTTTCCTCCTCCAGAGGCAGATTTGTCCTCTGATCTAAGGGGAGGGTATACACAGTGCTCTCTTAACGTCCTGTAATTTATCATTGCCTACGTGCTGCTGTCTCTCCATAGGGGTTTGAAACTTGATTTTGCTTCATTACATTTCAGCCAATATTGGAATTTTTAAAGGACAGTTTACCTGTCAAGTGGATCGATAAATGCCCTCCGCGTGTGTTGTCAGTGTTCACAAAGCTGTAGGAAGTTCCGGGGGGAAATCACTGGCTCATGCTAGAAGGCCGTTCTTTGGAGAAAAGCTTCCTCTCTTTGAAAGGTGAAATCACCCTGGATTCCTGGCCGTCTGCCACTTCGTGCACTCTCCAGCCGTCCTGTTCTTTTGTCCTCTCTCTTGTCCATTCCTGCCATTCATCCACCCACCCGCCCATCCACCTACCTATCCATGTATCTACTCACTCACCACCCGTCCATCCATCCACCTGTTCACTCAGCCACCTGTCCACCTATCCAACCATGCATCCACCCACCCACTCACTCACCCGTCCACCCATCCATCCTCCACCCACTCATCCACCCAGCCGCCCGTCCATTCTTTTTTTAAGGACCCCCGCGGCCACCATGCCTCGGGTCATGGCTGCGGCCTCCCTGCCTTGGGTCCCCAGTGCCCTGCGTGCTGAGAGCCCTGGGGCCTGGGGCTGGGAGGGGAGACGCCTGCTCTGGTCCCTTGAGATCCCCCCTCCCCGAGAGGCTGAAGCAGCGCCACCGGCGCGTGGGAGCTGCCTTGTAGCATCGTCTCGGACCCTTGCTCTCCTGACGGGCCCACTTGACCTGGGCGCCTTGTGACCCGCTGCCTAAAGTCAGGAGATCGAAAGCAAACAGGTGTAAATGTGTCTCCTGGAAACGTATTACCTGTCGGGGAGCTGACTTCAAAGGTGGGCTGCTTCTCCTTCCATGTGGGATTGGCCGGCGAGGAGGGCACGCCACCTCTGCTCGACTCTGGCCCCGGCGCGAACGCAGAGCTGGCACCATCTCAGGGCAGGCAGAGCGGAAGCCCTCTTGTGCTGGGCTCTGGGCGCTGAATCAGACCCGCTGCCACATCCCTGCTCCCGGCGCTGAGACACCCTCGCAGAGGCCACAGGTGTGTGCACGCGGGGCACAGAGGCCATGGGTGGCGCCCACGAAGGCTGTGCCTTTCGTCAGCCAGGGGGTGCAGCGTGGCAGCTTTGTGGACTGTGCTTCTCTCTGAGTCAGGAGAGCGCCGTCTCTGAAGCATCAGGAGGTCACAGGACGCTGACCTGATCAGCCACAGATTCTAGTGACAACAGAGCAAGTGGGACCTGCTGTGGAGTCTTCCTGCCTTGGAGTCCTCTACCCTGTGTCACCTGTTATGCCCTGTGCCATGTCCTTATGATGGCCTTGGGGACTAGGCCAGGCCTCCTCCAGGGAAATGCATGACCTGCACAAGCAGAGGACTCCTGCCTAGACCCTTTCTCCTTGTCTGTGGCCGTGCAGGTGACGAGGACCAAGTTAGGCTCTGCCCTCCTGCCTGTGAGGGTCACACCTGCCCAGCCTCCTGCCCGTGAGGGTCACACCTGCCCGGCCTCCTGCCCGTGAGGGTCACACCTGCCCGGCCTCCTGCCCGTGAGGGTCACACCTGCCCGGCCTCCTGCCCGTGAGGGTCACACCTGCCCGGCCTCCTGCCCGTGAGGGTCACACCTGCCTGGCCTCCTGCCCGTGAGGAGCATCAGACAGCTGGAACCCTGACGAGGGACCCAGGATACCTTTTGTCGGGAGTGAAAGCACCTTCTCCCCCTGCCTGGCGCTTGGTGGGAAGGGCGGGGCCCGGCTCTGGCCACGTCATGCGGGACCCCTGCTCCGTGAGAGGCGAGCCGACTGCAGTGCTGTCCTGGGACACGGGCCAACCACTGCCTGTCCTTCGCGGCCAGCTCCTCAGCTCCCAGGGGCCTGTCGGATCCTCTTGGGGTCCCTGCCCCACCCCCATCATCGCCCACAGCGTGTCTGATGTCCCTGCGGGCCTGGGCCTGCGTGCTCATCGCTGCAAACGGCTCCCCGTGGGGCCTGGGCACCTGCAGCCACTGCTGACAGACTCCAGGCTGGCCGGGCTGCGTGGCCGAGCGAGGGGAAGGCCGCCCCTGAAGGATTTCAGCCTGAAGTGCGGCCCCCGCCGTCCGCATCCTGGGTCAGAGTCTCCACATGACGTCTGCAGGGAGAGAAATTATTTCAGACAAGGTTTTCGCCAAGGTCAATATCATTTATTAGATTCTGCCTAAATTAGCTCTCTCGGCCGGAAGGCTCTGCGAGGACGTCCTGGGACTCAGACGGGACTGCTGTGCCTGCGTTACGCGCCGCCCCTCCACACTCCCGCGCTGTGCTCGCTGCCTCTTCTCCACTGCAGACCCTCATGGCGGGGACCTTGGGCCCCTGGGCCTGCTCTTAGGGGGTCTCTGGGTCTTAGAGGCCGTCCGATGGCCTGGGCTTGGCGCGACTAGCTTCTGCTCTCAGACCCAGAGGTGGCTGCATGGGGACAGTACCTGCCCATGGAGGTGAGCCCGAGCCCGAGGACTGTGCCTGCTCTGCCCCTGGACTCTCGCAGGGCCCCTCACGTACGCAGAGACCCCGTGCCTGACCCCGGCGTGCACCCTCTCCTGATGCCCTGCACGTCGGGAAGGCCCAGGGGGCCCTCTGGTGACTGGCCACGGAAACCCGTCCCTCTCGCCCTCCTGGTGGAATGGCCCTGCCACACGCTGGGCAGCCAGGTCACCATCCACGCCGACTGCGTGGTGAGGAGACACCTGCCCGTCTTCCTCTGGCTGCTGCCCGGCGGCTGTGCCACAACCTGTGCTGGCCCTCTGCTCCCTGCTCCCCGCACACAGGCCTGGGTGGTGGCCACCTTGACGGCTCTCCTGGCACCGATGGGCACACACCTCAGGCACGGTCCTGCTGTGTGACCTCGCGGCCGAGGCTGACATGGCGGCCCGCGAGCTGCTCCGGAGGGGGTCGCCGTGTTTCCACCGCGGCTTGGGAGCGTCAAGGCAGATGCCCCGGGAAGCCTTGCTCCGTTTCACCACGTGTCTGACCACGCGCAGCACGCTGCCGGGTGGGCGTGGACGGCAGTGGCTTCCTGGTAACTGGGCGCAATCTCGCTGTAATTGAGCGCGCACAGCATGCTGGCAGTGCCGTACAAGGGAAAGGAGTTGTTCCAAAATCTGCATTTAAGTGAAGATGTAACTGTCCTTAGGGCTGGAGCCAGCACTTCAGGCAGAGCCAAGGTCATGACGGATGAGCTCCACTTTGCCCTTGACCTCCTTGTAGGAGACACATCTGAGTCTGGTCCTGCCTCTGCTCCCCCCGGGCTTGTGTGAAGACAGAATGCAGGGCGTGATCTGCTGGTGACACGTGAGGGAACGCCTCGTAAAAGGGACTGGCTTTCGTGCACCTGGAATGAAGAGGCGTGCTCTAGAATGGAGCCCTGCCGCTCTCCACCACTGCCACGGAGCGACAGAACCCAGGCCAGGGCAGCTCGGGAACCCACGGACATGGAGTGGTGTGAGGCTGACCGGGTCACCCGAGCCCTCCCTGCATCGGGACACAGCGCTGCCCCACCCCCCGAGTCCCCCACCAGCAGCGGTCAGGGCTTCCAGACCGCCACGTGAGGGACCCAGCTGAGTCCGGGGATCCTGACCCCCTGGGCTGTCCGTATGGGGCTGGGGCTGGGCAGTGGGCTGACAGCACTTCCCGGCGGGCCCCACCTGTGCCCTCACCTGCCTTCCCAAAGCGAGCCCCCGGGTCTTCCTGAGCCCCTCGTCCTGGGGGTCCCCAGCCTGTAGGCAGGGGTTGGCTTTGCACCAAGGCCTTGTTGATGCCCCACGTCCACAGCCCTCGCCCCCCCCAACTCCTTCTGCTTTTCAGCAGACTTGGGGGCTGGGGGTGGGACTGGGGCAGCTCCACCTGCGATGCTCTGCGTCATGGGGCTGGGGGTTCTCCCAGTCTCCCAGGCAGCAAGTTCCTCAGGGGCGAGAGGGCACGACCCTGAGCTGAGGGGGCCTGTGTGGGCCTCAGCCTGCCTGGAACTCGGCCTCCTGCGCTGCTGGCCCCGCCCTGCCAGGCCCGGGTGATGGGGGCAGGTAGGAAGGTATAGGCTCCCCACACGTGACCAGCAGCACCTGGACACCAGACGCAGGCGCCTGCTCTGAGCCGGCCCCGAGCCCGACGTCAGGGCGACCAGACAGAGGTTGGAGGAGCCAGTGCCGCCCCACCCGGCCCCGAGGCAGGCGGGCGCTGAGGCCCAGCAGTGCGGAGAGCAGCAGCGGGCGGACTCGCCAGCTCCTTTTGCAAATCACGAGGGAAATGGCAAACCCGTTGCTGGGGCTTCAGACACAGCCAAGCTGCTGTCCGCCATCAAGAGCGTCTGCGAAGTGAGCTCCGAGAGCACCAGACGGCTGCAGGCGGTGGACACCTCCGGCTCCACGGTCCAGTCCCACAGTGGCACCAGCTCTGCGCTGTCCTTCAGCGGGGCCACGGTCTCCCAGGGCATGTCCACCCGTCCTCCCAGGGCTCCAGCCTCCGGCGGGTGCTGGCCCCCGGGGAGCCCACACCCCACCCCAGCCCCAGGGGGCCACCCCTACAAATCTTTGTTCTCCGGAGACTCAGACCAAATTTAGGTGGGATGCGGGTCACTCTCCTCCAAATCCTTAAGTCACAGCCGCCAGCTGGCGAGAGTTTAGGCCACTAGTCAAGGGGGTGCTATCCCATCTCACATGTGGAGCCGCGGGCCCGGCCCTGGGCACCGTGATGAGGTCAGCGAGCCGAGGACCGCTCAGACACAGCGGCCTCGGGCCTGGAGAAGCCACCGTGCCCCGTGGCCGGAGGCCATGGTGCCTGCAGTCTCGCCTGTCCGCCCACTGGTCCATCTGCGTGAGGGCTGCACCCTCCGAGCCCCACCCCTCGGGGACCTGGCACCTGTCCTCCAGCTGCTCCCTCTGGGGAGAAGTGGGAACATTTCCTCTCTGTTGTGGGGTCCTGTGTGTGGGGAGCCCCTGTGGGCAGGGTTTTCGGAAGGACGTCTGGGGGCACACCTGGGGAGAGACTTCTGAGCGGTGACCTGCTGCTCCCCAAGAACGGCCCAATTCAGACCCTTCTGGATCGACCTCCAGAGGGGAAAACCACCTCTGCTTCTGCCCGTAAGACGGTCGGACCTCAGCTGAACCGACTCTTCGGTGCGGCCAGACGCCCCTCTGCTGCCCGAGACGGCCCAGCCCCCTCCCTGCCTGCAGCGCAGACCAGAGTCCTGACCGCATCACTGCAGATCCCATTAGGCTGTGTATCGAACGATAACACATAGAAGAATCTTGGAAAATTAATTTCAAGTTTTCTTGCTTGATTTGGACTCAATTTGCTAAAATCGTTTTCATTAGAAGAGGCTCTCTTCTCATCAAAAAAGCAAAACCAAGAGAAAAAGGCTAAATTTGTCTGTGTGACGCGCATACATCTGTGAGGCGGGCAGTGCGCCCAGCTGGCGGGATGGGGGGCACCCGGCACCGCGTGTGCGGCCAGGGCGGGGGTCGGGGAGCTGCAGCCCCTACGCTGAAGCAGGGTCTGCATGTCGTGTCTTTGCAGCCATGCACCCCCCATGGAAATATGGGGACACTGGCTCGTGTCCACCCAGAGGACACATCCCAGGACCACGGGCAAGCCGGGCGGGGCAGTGGAGCTGACGGTTGCCCCTCTGGGCGGAGGTGCTTGCAACAGGAAGCTCCAACCAGGCCTGAGGGGTCCGTGCCAGTGGGTGAGGGTCTCGAAACGCCGCTCGGAGCCCCTCGCACCCTCCCTGGCACTCGCTCTGCCCGCGGTCAGCGCTGTCCAGGGCCGCCTCACCGCACGGGCTGGCCGGGTGCCTGACTCCTTCCCATCCCCAGGGGTCAGCCTCAGTCCCGTGTCCTCGGGGACAGCTGTCCAGCGTCAGCCGCTTGAGGCCGCCTCTGGCCAGGGAGGGCTGATTGCCAAGTCCAGCTGCCGTCTGGCCGGAGTCTTCACAGGCGGGCCTCAGTCTCTGGGAGCTGAGTCCTTCTCGGGAGATGCCTGGCGGCAGCTGGAGTCTGGAGGCCAAGCCAGCCTGGGGGCAGGTAGAGCAGCCGGCTCCCCAAACCTGGTTCTCTGTGCCCGGACGCAAGGCTGGCCGTGGGCCGCTGTGGTCATCATGGTGGCTTGCTTCCGGGAGGCGCGGGTGTGCTGGGGCTGGAGGGACGGCGGCGGAGGGTCATGTTTCTTCTGCTGGAAGCGCTCACTGGACTCGGCCTGAGGCCTGGGCAGGGGACGTCCGGTTACTCACCATGGACGCCAGGGTGACTTGGACCTCCTCAGCCTCTCCCCACAGCAGGGACATCCAAAGGAATCGTGGACTTCTGGGAGTCTCTACCACGGGGCCCTGCCTTCCACGTCTGTCCACTCTGTCCCTAAAGTCTCGGCCCAGTGGCCGCCCTGGCGGGGGTGCCGCATGGGGGGTGGGTTTGCCTCCTGAGAGCCCTGGGGTGGGAGAGGACACAGCCCCACACCCTGACCCCCCTTCAGCTCCAGCCCCGAGGAGCAGCTGATTAATCACAATATGCAAATGGCCCATTTAAAAAATCAGTCACCAGGACATTTGATTCATTATTCAAGACCTGAGCTGTGTGTGCAGAATTCCTAACGACCCACGAAATCAAGGATCAGGAGGTTGTTTCAGAGAAAAACCCCTGTTTGGGGGGACGAAGTGACCCCCAGGCCCCGGGCCCTCCGCCCCACACCCGGATCTCACTTCCCTTGGTCTCCTCTCAGGGACACAGGCTTTGCTGGGCCCCAGGGCCGAGTGGCCTGACAGGAGCCCAGATCCTGATTCAGGCGGCTGGTCGTCTGGACAAGCAGAGTTGCCTCTCCACACGGCAGATGGGCGTCAGCAGCCACCTGGCCGGCAGGGGCGCCACCCGTGAGCCCGACCCAGCGCCCAGTCCCAAGCGGGGCTGCCTGCCCGCTGCCCCGCCCGCACCCAGCCCAGCCTGGAACCCAGGATGTCTCACGGTGACCTGTGTGCCTGACAGTGACACGTCTGCCCGACGGTACCGCTCTGCCCCTCACGGGCGTTATACAGCCCAGGGCCCGTGGTCTCTGCAGATTTCACCCGAGGGGGGACACGGCTTTGTGAGGCGAACGGTGAGAGCAGGTGAACAGGTGAGCCGGTCCCCCCGAAGAAGCCGCCTCCAGGCCCAGCCCTGTCCGGGCCCCAGGGCTCAGTCCGGGCCTGTAGGTGAGTGGCAGCTGCCCCAGGGTCAGAGGGGCGCTGCGGGCGAGGCGGGCAGACGGCACCGGGCTCTCTTCTCTCCCCTTTTCCTCAGACCCTGAAGTAGGGGTCCCTGGGGGGAGCAAGCAACTCCCTTCCCAAATTCCTCCTCTGCCCAGAGCCCCTCCAGGGCTGCACACCTGGGCTCAGGGGCCGGGCCCCAGTTTCATTTACAGGGTCACAGAAGCGTGGGGATGTGTCACATCTCGCCCAGGGCCCCCACCCCACCTTTCTCCCAAGTCTCGAGCTTGGAAGGCACGGCAGAACCCCTCTGTCTCCTCCTGACACCCCCAGGCCGTCAGGCCAGACAGGGCGCAGCGGCTGGCACTCAGGCCCCCTCTCCACACAGTGCTCGATGAGCTGCAGGCTCCGGCCTCCTGCTGGGCCTCCAACAGGACGCGCTTGTCCGCGGCATCACGGTGCTGGTGGTGTCCGCCCAGCCGCTCCGAGCTGCAGGACACACAGCCAACAGGAAATACGTGTGCACTGCGGTGGCCCCACCTTGAGGCGTCACCGGGAGAGGCTCGGAGCAGATGTGAGGGCGTGACTGGAGGGACGCGGGGCATTGGAGGCTCACGCGATGCCCTTGGTCTGCCCAGCCCCCCGGGGTTGCATACAAACATTGCTGAAGGTCCAGGAGTGGTTGCCCAGGAGGATGGCTTGAGGGCCAGTCCACCAGACCCCTGCCCCAGGGCCCGCCTTCCCGATCACGCCGGGGCCGTGGTGGAGGTTCATTGGTCTCAGTCAAGGCTGTCCAGCTCCAGCCTCAGTCCGCGAGGCCCCCCAGTAGGGATGCGCGTGAAGCCCCCGCAGGAGTCCCGGCTCCCGGCGGCAGACAGGAGGGGCGGTTAGTTCACACGTGGGTAGGGGCGTGGCTTCGGTCTGAGCTGGAGCCGCTGGGAGCCCGGGCGGGGTGGGGGCCGCTCCAGCCCCAGGGCTCGGGGGAGATGTTTTCAGAGGGGAGGCACCTCGCACTTGCGGGGCTGGCCCGAGGCCTCTCCTCACCTCGATTTAAGGAACCGTTTTCACTTAATGCGACTGTGCTTGAAAACCAAGCAGAGCACGCCGACTGCATAGGGACACAGCTGGAACCCAGCCCGGAAGAGGCCTTTTCTCTTAATTTCCCAGGGCTGCCCTAGCCAATCACCAGTCCGGGGCTTAAGACAACAGAAATCACTGTCTCACCGCAGCAGAGGCTGAGGCCCGAGTCACGTGCTCTGCCGTTAGAGGCGGTGCAGGCCCAGGCCTCTGGGGCACCGCGTCGGGGCTGACCTCCAGGGTTTTCTGAGAGGAGCGGTCAGGGGCAGCTCACGGCAGCCGAGGTGTGAGAGGACGTGCCACTCTTACGTGGGTTCCGTTCCTCTCATGTCTGCCTCCAGATAAGATTCTTTTAAGGTTAATACCACATTGTAATTAACGTGAATGCTGAAAATTCTATTAGAACTTATGTTCATACCCATCAAAGGGCTTTATCACGCTCTTCCTGGGGTCCAGCCCCAGGAGGCTTGGAGGAGGCCTGAGGCACCGTCCGCCGGGCCGGCAGAGTCCGCTGAACTTAAAGCCTGAGACCCAGACATGCAGTGACCTGCTTTTCTCACCTTCTGGGCCTTGGCAGGACCCCTGGTTGGGCAGATACGCGTAGCGGGGCCCGACTCCATCCCCATCGTCCGGCATGATCATCCCTGAATAAGCGGGAAGGATCTCTTCCAGACGAGGCCGTGCCTAGGGAGCCGGGGCTCTGCTGCCCCATTAGCTGTCACCTCCCCAGAGCTCCACAGGGCCTGGCAAGCCAGGGGCTCAAACCCAGTGGGTGAATAAATGAAAAGGCCTCTGGGACACCCCTGGGAGAGACTTAGTTAGAGAGCAGCGCTCCTGACACCTCGTAATTGCCAACCAGAGTCAGGGGGCAATCACTTGTCTTTACCCTAAAGAGAGGAAAGACTGCTGACAAGATATTTAGAGCCACCTTCTAATTTCCCCCCAAACGGCTTTTGTAGACCCGGTCATTCCATGGAAGACACTTAATCTAAATGTTAATGTGACAACTGGGGGTTAAATTTACACGGAAACAATTGATTCCTTATTCCCGCGGAGGTGGGACTCCAGGCACCGCAGCCTCGCCAAGTACCACAGTGTCCTGAAGCACATCCTCGCATCTACTGCCAGGCTTCCTCAGGCGCTCTCGGCACCCTCTGGACCAGGCTGAGCCTGTGTGGAGACCTGGGGCAGACTCCACACTCCTAGGTCGTTGGGACAGCAGGGAGCTGGTGAAGGGCCCCCAGCTCAGGAAGCACGTGCATCTGCCTGAAATACCAGAGTGGGCCTCGCCCTCCCCGTGAATGGCTGGGCTCGGCGTTTCCGGCGTGAGACGCTCATCATATCTTCACTGTTTATTTGGGGCTTATTTTGGCTCTGAGCACTTGAGATATTTCCTGGGCAAAGAAAATGCTCCTCTTAGTTCAAGTTACTCTAATTATTTTCTGCTTACTTTCCCAATTTGGGAACGGGGTGTGCAGATGAAATTCTACAGAGTAGCAGCATCGTTTTATACTAAATATAAATTTAAAATGTTATACATTGGCAGAAACGGAAAGTTTATCATAAAAGGCATTCCTAAAATACTTTGAAACTGCATTTACTTGAGACTAAGTCGATTAAAAATTCATTAGCTTTATTTGCAACTCTTAAATTTTAAAGCTCCCCTAGACGGGGCACAAGAGTTTCCTTTCCTCATTGCCGTACTTTTTAAACATTAATGAGTTTCTTTTTTTTTTTTTCAAGATTTTTTTGTTGTGGACCATTTTTAAAGTCTTTATTGATTTTGTTACAATATTGCTTCTGTTCCATGTTTTGGTTTTTGGCCACAAGGCATGTGGGATCTTAGCTCCTTAACCAGGGATCAAACCCACAACCCCTGCATTGGAAGGCAAAACCCTAACCACTGGACCACCAAGGAAGTCCCTAATGTGTTTCTTAAAACAATAAGTTCTCTCTACAAAACAAAAATGTGTTTAGTCTGTTAAAAATTGACATCCTAAGTAATTTGTAAAGCCTCCTCTTGGACGTTGGTGGGCCGTCCTTCCTCGCAGACTTCTAAGTGTGTTGAATTAACGTGTTCACCACCAATTGACTGGCTGCCATGGAGCTGCCAGGAATATCTGACAGCTGTTTACGGTCTGTGCATCTCTTTTACAAACATCAGCATCTCATTTGAGCTAAAAAAACAACCCCTGGGCAGGGGAAAGCAGGCGTTAGGCATCGCCTCCCCTGTGGAGGAGGAAGGAGGCTGGGCTGTCCAGGGCACAGGGTGGTGAGTGGACGACCCCCATCCCGCCTGCCCCGCCCCTGCAACCTGGGGGGACACAGCCCCAGACCCAGGCCCTACCCCCCGATGCGCGCCTGCCCCCGGGGTTTTACCCACAGGCCATTTGCTCTGTTTTTACTTGACTGTCTCGTTCCACTGGATTTTTCTCTGTAATGACTTAATTGTTTTTGTAAAGTATGATATGTTCCCTATTAAGAAAAATTCAAGCTACACAGAAAACCACGAAGAAAGTAAAAAACCTCCCCCCAAATCCAACCACGAAGAAAGTAAAAAACCTACCCCCAAATCCAACCACGAAGAAAGTAAAAATCCTACCCCCAAATCCAACCACGAAGAAAGTAAAAAACCTCCCCCCAAATCCAACCATGAAGAAAGTAAAAAACCTCCCCCCAAATCCAACCACGAAGAAAGTAAAAAACCTCCCCCCAAATCCAACCACTCGGCGCAGATCCCCCTTTGCTCATATTTATAGCTAGAAAGACAGAAATCATTTTTGAAAATCGGGATAATATATATGTGGTATTTTAATAAAACATACCCAATTAATTGTACTTGAAATTAACCAAAGAAAGGTCGGTTGAAGTGAACCTGACGGAACAGAGCATCAGATAAAAGTTGCTCTCCTGTCAGAGACGTTTCTAAGGTCCCCAGGAACCCCGATCTCACTCCAGGCTGCGCACGGGAGCCCCTGGAGCCTCGGGGACCACTGGCCCTCTGGCTGCGGCTGCAGAGCTGACTTGGCCTGAGGGGCGCTTGGTGTCCAGATGCTTTAAAATTTCCGCTGCGTGATTTTAACGAGAAGCCGAGGCTGAGACCAACCGCTCCGAAGAAAAAATATTGTGAGTGTTCAGTGGCTGATACGGTTGCCCTTTAGCAAATCCCCGTGTTCGCACTTGGCGCGAACTCTGATGGCCACGCCCGGCGACGCTTCCTGGTGCCTCTGGCCCTCCCTTGGCTTTGCTTTACTTGCAAGGCGCCCAGTACCAGCATCGCGTCCTGCTAATAAATGCCCTGTTGAAGGGGACACGGGGCAGGGACGACTGCCGACTTGCCTTGGGATTTCTCCACCACCGCGCCCTTCAGCCCCGTCCGGGCCAGCAGGCAGAGTGTTCGGGTGTGACCCTTGGGCCCCTCCGCTGTGAGAACCCACCAGCATTGTGGCCCCTCTGTTGGACGCTCAGCCTGGTCACACCCTCCTCCCTCGGCTCGGCCCCGAGGTCTCCTGTGGGCAGGGCGGGCGGTATGGCCAGATTTCCTCTCCCTTCAGGCCGCTGATTTTTCGGCTAAGGTGTTCAAATGACTCTGTCCCTATTCTGAACCCTGATGGCCTCGCTGGGCTGCAGCTCGGTTGATGGTCCACCTGGGATTTGAGGACAGTCGTCGTCACCTGTGCTCTGGGTGTTTTCCTCCGTTTGCTGCCCCTCTTCCTGGGAACTACTTCTGGGCCTCCTGCTTCCACTCTGACCGGGAGTTGTGTCCTCCCGGCCTCTGCCGGCCTTCTCCCCACCAGCCCTCTTTTGTGGCCGTTGTCTCCTTACGTGGCTCCAGCCGCTGCCCTGAGTCTTCGCCGGCTTCCACGTGGGGAAGGCCGTCAGCCAAGGGGCTGGGAGGACCCCGTGGCCCCTCGACCTTCTTGGCGATGACCCCTCTCCTCACTGGCCGCTTCTTTCCTCCCCATCAAGGCCGTTCAGGATCTCACCGCCGGGCCCTGCGCCCCCCCGGTTGACGGGTTTGCCGTCAAGCGCCGAGGCTCCTTTGGCCCCTCTGGGTGTGGACCCCTCCTCCTCCAGGGCCTGTCAAGACCCTCGAGGCCAACTTCCGATCAACGGAGTGGGTCCCTGCCATTGGGGCACGCAGCCTGGTGTGGACACACCAGCGTCCAGCCTGGGTCCAGGCAGCTGAGGTCCTGACCTTTCAAGTTTCCCCCTGTGTCGGGTGTGGTCGCAGCTCTGAGGCCGGGGCAGTGGCCCCACGCAACTGGAGACAATTCTTTTAGTTGTTTTGTAGTTTCCAGTGAGTGACTGGTGCCCCCCTGTTCCGGGGCCTCCCCCAGGCTCATTTAGCGATGTGGGCAATGTGGCTTCTGCGGGACAGATGTGCTGGGCTGTCAGTCCAGTGTGCTCAGGCCCCACTGGGGAAGGGAACGCCGTCTCCCTCCACACGTACGTGGACAGAGAAGAACGTTGGGAATCATTTATTCCAGTTTCAGCGACACTCTCTAGAAGCCGCTTCTACAAATTAGCAAGATGGATTAAGTCTCAGGCTGCAAATCCTATTAGCCGGAGATGACAGTGAGAGGAGATGCAGGTGTGTGCGTGTAACAGTACGTTCACGCACGTGTGTACTTTTCAGCTGTTCCTTGGCCATGGCGCCACGGGCGGATGAGGCTGCTAACCGCCCTCCAGGGCCGCATCTCTGGGCAGACCGGGCTTGTGCCCCCCAGCCGCCCACACCTGGGTCCTGGGGCTGTCGCAGGTGGTGATGGTGGGGTCATGCGGCCTCCCTCAGGGTCAAGCCTAAGGCAGAGAAGGCCTGAGCGGGGGTCCATGTTCCAGGCCCCCAGACCGCGCCCCCCGCGGAAGAGGAGGCTTCCTTGGGGTGTAGGGAAACACCACTTGCCCCCAGGGAGGACGTGTCCCTTCCCTCCCCTGGTCTCCCCGAGCCCAGGCTGGGCTCAGGGCCTACGGTGACCGGCCGCTCTCCTCCTGCCAGAGTGACAATGAGGTCACAGAAGGGAGCAGGCCTGAGACACAGAGGCTGCACCCGGGGCCTGGCCTTTCAGCTGAAGCTTGAGGAGAGGAGCCCCTCCCCACAGCCGCAGGGCCTGACAGGCAGCCTCACCTGGGCTTCAGCTGACCGCTGCCAAGGGGCTCCAGTGCTCCAGAGGAGAGAGCCACTCGTTTCTGAGCCAGAAATTTGGAACCACGTGTGAAATCTGATTTCTAGTCATCAGAAGAGGCCGATTCGATTAGCGTTTTGTTTCTTTGGGTCACCACGTCGTTGGGTGGTATGGCCTCCGGTTTGCTTCCTCTGAAGAATTGGTGATTCCAAGTTCCTAGAGGGGGAGCCAGACCCTACGCTGGGGGCCATAAAGCAGGACGTGGACTCCCCTCTCCTGGCAGTCAAAGGGTGACCCTACGGCCCGGCCGCACCCCAGAAGCCCACGGGGATGAAGGGACCCTCTGAAGGGCCCACCCACCCGATTCACGAAAGGCGTGCTTCCTTTCTTTGAGACTTATCAACATTTCTGGAACATTCTACGGCCCACTAGCCCCAATAGCCAATAACCCTCCTATCCTGTCTGTCACCCCATCAGTCCCCCTTCCCCTCCCCCCAGCAAGGCTCCCATGTTTCCTGCACCTGAGTTTTCCAGCCACCAGATGCCCAGTGACCCAGCCTCTGGTCCACGGGTTCAGGTGGGGTTGGGCTGGGGTGTTGACTGGTCCCCAGTGGCCCACACATTTGGGGCCCAGGAAGTCTGAGTCCCTCTGCTGGCCTCCCCTGATCTGAGGTGGGGCCCTAGGGCAGCCCCCTCCTTCCTAGACAGTGAGAGCTCTCCAGCCTCTCTGGCCTCATAGGACAGGCTCAGCTGACTCCATCGGGACAATCAGGGCAGAGCCCGGCCATCCGAGGCAGCGGGTTTCCAGTGGGAGGTGTTTTCCTGGGTCCCTGCGACGCCTCTGAGACCACATCACGCCTGCATCCCGCTGTCTCCCGCCCCCTTGGGCAGCCCCAAGCTCCAAACAGACCAGCTCAGGAGGGCTGGTCCCCGGTGCCCCTACCCACCCTGGCTCCAGGGCTCCCTGCAGGCTGGGCTGGGGGCTGGACGACAGCCCGCAGCGGACGCCTGGGGGAGGAGTGGAGTGTCCACGTGTCCCCCATTGCAGGGCAGGGGGCTGTGTTCTGGGCAGAGCGAAGAGCACGGGCCTGGGTGGTATGGCCAGCGTGGGTGGGCAGGATGGCGGGGCAGCGGGCCAGCAACCAGAGGGTGGAGTGCTGGCCGATGAGGCTGCAGGGGGGCACGGTCCAGCTCTCTCTCTTGTCTGAGCCCTGAACTCTGAGTTCACGCTGGTAGAGCCATCTCAGCGGAGGGCAAACCTGGGTCTCCGCAGCTCACGAGGCCCTTCATTCCCAGGAAGGACGTGAAGGAGAAAGATGACCCTCATCCCCACCAACCACAAGAACCCTCCCTGGTGAGGAAAGCTGATGAGATGTTTACACACAGGGGCCACACCTCAGCACCCAGGAGCCCAGGCAGGTCAGCAGAAGTGTGGGCGTGAGAGGGACACTGACCTGTTAGATGTCCGGCCATTTAATTAGAGCCGCCCCTGGGCCAGCCGGGCCTCACCTCTCCCAGCCCCACGCTCCGCACCTGGCCGCCTTAGGGCCTCTCGATCTGCCCCCCATCTGCCAGGACAGCGGACCTCAGGGTCCCCGACTGCGGACATGTCCTCAAAGGTGGCTTCTTGGATGAGGGCCCAGCCGGGGCGAGGTCTCATGGTCCTGATGCAGGGCCTTCAGATGCCAGAGGTAGCAGCGGGCTTTCCATAGTGCCTCGGGATGAAGCGGAGGCAGGATCAGTAACAAGGGATGTGTCCTCCTCTCCATTTGATCATCACACGGTGACAGCACGTCCTTGGATTTTGTTAGAACCTGCAGGATTTTAACAAACCTTTTGGTGTTAAAGCAAAAGAGGTGTCATCACCAGCTCGGGCTCCGGCGCCGGGGCTCCCAGGGTTTCTGTGCGGATGTATTGTGCTGCTCTCTTGACGCCGGCTTGGGGGATGCACTTCTAAAGTTTTATTTTTAACCAGAACATCCAGCCCCTGAGACTCGGGGCCGGGCAAGGGGCAGGTCCCACCCGAGGAGACGTGTTGGTGTTGAAACCGCAAGTTCCAAAGTCTGGACTCCGGCTGGCTTTGCGAGTGTCTCCTGACCTGCCCATCGCCGGAGCTGTGTCTGGGGAGGGTGCGATTTCCACGGCAACCCCTTACAGATGCCCCAGGACTGAGGCGTGGGCAGTGGGGCTTCTGATCCGTGGGACGGCCATCTGTGGGGCTGACAGCGGCCTTGGAGGATGCTCACGGGTCCTGGAACAAGAACTGGGATGCTGGAAGCTGTGGGCATGACGCTGTGCCGGGGGTGGGGGGGATCTCCAAAATCCGTGTGAAAACCCAAACCACAGGCCTGGCCGAACCTTAACACAGGCGGCTGTGGCCCTGCGTTCCCCGAGAGGCGATGGGCACCCCCCCACCGTGCACCTCCCTGTGCACCTTCGGGTTCTGACAGCTCAGGACCAGGTGAGTGGCCAGTGGTTCGGCTGGTTTGCGGCCTGTGGGTCAGAGCCAAGGGGAGGCTGCGGTCAGACTCGAGAGCGGCCTCTGCGTCCGTGCACGTGACCCGGCACAGGCCACGTGGCACCCAGTTCAGTGTTTTCACTGCAGAAAAAAGGCAAGGCTAGTCTGCAGGTCCATCCGACTCTCTCATGTTTTATTTAGGAAGCTTAAGTATTCACCAGGCCTGGGCCTCCCGCGAAGGGGGCTGTGCACAGCCCGTCGCATCCATTTGAGGGGCTGGAGCTCCAGCCTGGACGCCGCCCGCCTGGCGCTCAGATGCCCGCGCCCCCTCCTGACTCAGCAGCTACTTTGCGGAAACACACGCCCTCTGGATGGCCAGTGAAACTCTTGCCCTCCCCCAGCCTGCTTGTCCTTTTGAGCGAGCCCAGGAGCAGTCCTACAAGGAGCCTCGGGGCGGTGGGTGGGTGCCTGTGAGGGCTGGGCCCCTGCTGATGTGAAGGGGCTGGTGGGCAGCCCTGGGAGCCTGCTGTGGGCCGTGGGGCTCTCACCAAGGGGGATGAAGGGGTGCCCCACAGCCCCCATGCCCCGTGGCGTGTCCTGGGCACTGGGGACCCATGCACTGGGGACGTGACCCGACAGAGGGGTGCCCCTCGGGGGCCAAGGGCTTCTCCCATCCCGACCCCCCCACCACCCAGCAAAGGGCCGGACAGGCCGGCCACCATCATGTTCCTACGGGACACGGGGCAATCTGGGCCGCCTCGTTGAGTGGGTCTCACTTGACGCATCCTCCTTTCTCGAGGTTAATGATCATTCCGAGCTGTCTTATTCTAGGAGACGTGCCCTGTGTTACTCAGATCACACTGGAGAGCACAGTGTCTTCAAGAAATTCAAGGGCAGCTTTAAAGAAACCAGATGGTCGCCTAGAACATTTAATGAACTCTTCATATCTTGCCTATCGCCGCTCTGAATTTTATAGGAACGAGAAGGTGGTCCTCAGCCCGGCTGGACTAGGGGTGTGTCAGGCCGTCCTCCTGGGACCCTCACACCTGAGCCTTGCTGGGGTGGTGCAGGGCCAAGCCCACACCGAGTGTCCCTCGGGGGATCTTCCCAGCAGGATGCGTCCAGGTGGAAGTACTTCACAGACACAGACCGGACGTCCTGGCTGCCCACCAGCGATGGCGGCAGAGGAAGTCGCGGTGGCTGCAGGTGGGTCCTGGGGGCTCCAGCCTGACTGTCGTCACACACACGGAATCTGCACACAAGGTGCCGACCCCCGAGGAGCAACGGGCGCTTCAGAAGCAGCCCCAGCCTGGGCTGGGCCAGGAGCCGTCCCCCAATACTGTGGTCAGAACCGCGGCTGAAGACCGCTGAGAGGCCGGACAGGCTTTACGTGACGGTTCGCGCTCCCCGGAGACCAAGGAGCCTATTCAGAGTTTTCAGAAACAGTGTGTTCAATTGGTGGAGAAAAAAGTTTAAAAACACGAGGCTGGGGCTTCCCTGGTGGCGCAGTGGTTGGGAGTCCACCTGCCGATGCAGGGGACACGGGTTCGTGCCCCGGTCCGGGAAGATCCCACATGCCGCGGAGCGGCTGGGCCCGTGAGCCATGGCCGCTGAGGCTGCGCGTCCGGAGCCTGTGCTCCGCAACGGGAGAGGCCACAGCAGTGAGAGGCCTGCGTACCGCAAAACAAACAAACAAACAAAAAAACAGGAGGCTGACGCCACCTACTCACCTGATCCCGAGATACCTCGGATGTTTGCAGGTGGTCCTCCCTCCCCACCCCGCCCCCCGGCCTGGGGCCCCACCAGCGGGGCCGGTAGGAGAGGTGCACAGACCTGGGGCGGGTGCACACACATCCTGCTGCCCGGCAGAGACCCCCAGACGGCCTCCAGAAACTCCCTGCCCGGGAAGCATTTCACCTTCTCAAGGAACCTACGCTCTGGCTTTACGTGCCCGATGCAGACGGGGTTGCTGGAGACCAGCCTGGCGTTTCCCCAGCACGCGTGTACGGGGAGAGTCAGGCATCCATCAGGACCACTCGTGCTAACGTGATTTAGACTTTGTAAGGAAGGGCTGAGCTGGCCTGCCAGGCCTGCATTACTGAGGCGGTCCATCCTTTAAGCCTTGACGGAACCCCGTGGCAGGAGCAGTGGCACAGCTCTGATGGCTGGTGAGGCAGGGACAAGCCACCAGGCGCGAGGTCCCTGAGGCCGAGGCCCGAAGACCCACGTTCAGACCCGACACCCTCCGAAAGGCCCCATCTTGGCCTCTGTGTCCCAAAGAGGATGCTGCCCGAAGACGCCGTCCACACATGCGGACACGTCTCAGCACGCATTTCCAGCCCAAACACACGGGACGCGAGCGCTCCGCTGAGGGCCCGGTGCAGACTCCACACGCGTGCAGGGCACCCTGCTCCCTGCAGGACATGGTGACACCGGGCCCCTCTGAGGACGCAGCAGCACCTCCGGCCTGCGTTCTTCCTCACTTGCATCGACTCCGGGAGGCCGGTCTCGGCCTTTGTCCCGACACTAACGTGGTGCCTCACGAGGTCCGCAGAGCCCACAGCCCTTCCCATGGTGGGAGAACAGGGCTCCCTCTCGGCCAACGTCCCTCTCGAGTCTGTTCCTCCAGCCGGTGGCCACCTGGGGTCGGGTTTGCTGCCACCTCCAGCTACAGAAGCCCCAGGCCTCGGCCATGCCCCGTCCCCACAGGAGCCGATGCTGGGTCCCCGAGCCCAGGACACCAGCAGGACGGAGTGTGGAGGTGTGGTGGGAAGGGACTCGAGGACCCACACGCCGAGGGCGGCCTCGGGGGTGATCCACACTCAGTGTGGACGGTGCAGAAGAGGACGCTTTACACCACATGAAAAAGGAAGCACTTCAGACTCAAAACAGCATCACCTCTTATCTCAATCTGTAAAAATGTACTTTTTCATTTGTGCAGAAAGTGCGTCTTGCTGGGGCAGCCCCGGTTGTCACTGAGCTGATGTCAGAGGGAAGATCCAGCCTCGTAGCTCGATAAAGCTGCCCTGAACAGAAAGGCCCAGAGACGCTGCCACAGACTTTACAAAAGCAAAACGGTATTATTTCAGGATCGAAAAATCCCTTCATTAAAAAAACCCCACCTTGTATAAAACCATCATATTAACTCAGATAGGCAGTCTGGGTTTCAGTGGGGAAGAATGTTCAGCGGGCCAAGACCTCCTTTTTTCCCCAAGCAGGAGCCCACAGGGAGAGCCCTGGGGACACGGCCTGGCATCCCCGCACAGGGCCACCTCCCTGCTTACCCACTTGCTCTGCCCTCTGGTCCTGGCAGCTGGATGAACAGACTCCAGGTGAGCTGCCCTGAGGTTTCAGCTGAGAAATTTCAACTTGCAGGGTCAGTGCTGGGAGCAAATGACTCCTGGGGACGGTGTACACGTGAGTGTGCACGTGTGTGCGTGAGGGAGCATGAATGCGTGTAGGTGTGCACCAACGTGTGCGTGCGCGTGGGCACCAGTGTGTTTGCACGTGTGTGTGCACACGTGTACGATGTGTGTTGTGTACATGGGTGTGTGTGTGCGTGTGCGTGCACGTGGGCACCAGTGTGTTTGCACGTGTGCACATGTGTATGATGTGTGTTGTGTACATGGGGGTGTGTGTGCGTGTGCATGCACGTGGGCACCAGTGTGTTTGCACGTGTGTGTGTGCACACGTGTACGATGTGTGTTGTGTACATGGGTGTGTGTGTGCGTGTGCGTGCGCGTGGGCACCAGTGTGTTCGCACGTGTGTATGGGTGTGTGCACATGTGTATGATGTGTGTTGTGTACATGGGGGTGTGTGTGCGTGTGTATGAATGTGTGCGTGCATGCGCGTGTGCTTGTGTTCCGTGCCCTGTGCCTGTGCATCTGTCTTTGACATTTGGAGCAGACGGGTTCTCCCGTGGACCCTGGGTCTCACCCTGGCTGAGTCCATCATCCATGCGTGGGTGGCAGCTGAGCTGAGCTGCTGTGGGTGACATGGCACAGAGCTCCACCCTCATGCGGGGACCCAGGAGGGAGCTGCCGGCCCGGGGAGGGGGGACGCCCCAGGAACTGAGGCAGCCGTGGTGGACGAGGGGTCCTGTGTGGTGACTCCCGTGTGTGGCGTTCAGTGCACGGGAGTGGCCGCTGTCGCCTGGAACAGCGCTGGGTGCTGGGAGGGTATCAGCCGGAACACGCAGCTCTGTCCAGGGGCCCCGGGGAGCACCTCCTCTGCCCGGTGGTCGCACCATCTTCCCCCTCCCCCAGGGGGTCCCGTGCAAGGCAGGTAGGACCCAGGTGGGGATGCAGCGCTGCCCTGGCCCTCAAGGCTGAGTGCTAGGCCTGTGACCAGAGAGCCGAGCAGGTTGGGAGCAGGTGCTGTCATTACCCGGCTGAAGGGACCCTCCCAAAGGCCTGAACCTTCCCGGTGGCTGGGCCTGTGGGCTTGGGTGGCATCAGGGTCCGTCCTACAGAGCCAGGTTCACACACCGGGGCGGCTGCGCCCTTTCCTCAGGGTCTGTCCCTTCCAGCCCTCTCAGCGTCAGGAGGCATGCACCCCCTGCCAGGACACCTCACCTCCCAGCTGGGACCCCACGGGGGGACCCTAGGAGCCCCTCGGTGCCCAGCCCGAGGCAGGGCTCCCACAGGGAGTGGGAACTTGCTTATGTAACCGGGCACAGCCCTGCTGGTAAGATGCACTGTTTCAATGAACCAGGAAGGTGTCCCGCTCCGCTTCGCAGCCTCTGGGCTAGGTGTCCTTCTCTGGGAGCTTAAAGGCACGTTGGGTATTTCGCGCGCTCTTTGTGGGGTGAGACCCTGGCCGCAGAGCTATTTCATCTGGGCTGCGGGACGTTAGTGAAAACTGCAGCAGAGACGAGAAAACCGTCCAAGGGCCGGCTTGCGCCTGCGGGCAGACGTGGAGGGGACGGCCTGGCTGCCCCTGCAGAAGCCCAGGTGGGGGGCCCAGCGGGGCCTGGGTGAGGGCCTTGGGACGACCCAAAGAGCGGGTGTGCGGGAGTGGCCGGCTCCACTCCGGTTCCGTCGCAGGTCCCCACCCAGACCTCTTGGTCGTCCACCAGCTCCGCCACCCATGCTGTGCTGCTGCCCGAGGCTCTGTGGAGCATCCCTGGAGGTTCTGTCCTCCTGGCTCCCCACCACAGGGACCCCCGACTGGCCCGGCCACGTGGGTGCTGCAGTGGGCTCCCAAGTCGGCCCTGCGCCCCCGCCCCCCTCGCCTCTTAGCCTCCCCTTCTTCATCCCTGAGGCTTCAGGCCCGGCAAAGGTAGGTTTGGGCCTGTGCCGACCACTCTCCTGACCTCGCCTCCGCCCTGGACAGGCCGGCCCGGCAGTGGGGGCACCTGCCGACCTCAGGAAAGCAGAGTCACTACCCATGGCCCCAGCCCTCCTCCTGGGAGCCAGCAGACCTGAGGGCAGCGTTCTGCTGATGGCCAGGAGGGGTGACCAGGAGGGCCCGGCACCCCTCCAGAGCTGGGGTCTCGATCCCGTGGCCACCCGGCCACCCACGCCCTCAGAGTCCGCCGTCCTCAGGGCTCAGCAGTGTCCCTTATTCTGACCTGAAATCTCCCGTGAAGCCTCCGCGACGGTTCTGGCATGAGTTCCACTTCCTGGGACCCAGGTCACCTCCGACTGCCAGGTCCCAGGGCACTCAGCGTGGCCGGGCCTGTGGCTGCCCCCACGTGGCCCGGAGGACAAGCAGGCGAGGGCTGGCAGCTGCGCTAACCAGCTTCCCGGAGGCTTAGGTCGGGATGTGCAGCAGCTGGGCCGGCCCTCTCGTGGGTAGTTTCCGAATTTCCCTGACTTCCTGCGCTGGATGTCCCTCTGTGAGGGGGGTCATGGCTCTCCTAGGCGTCTCTGGGGGGGTGCTGGGCGCCCTCGGCACAGCCGTCCACAGCCAGGGCCTTGCGGGTCCCCTCTCCCCTCTGCTGCCCACCTGGGGCCCTCGAGGGAGACGGCTGAGAACTGCCGGGCTTCACGGAGCACGGCCTCGTGAAGACCCCGCCCGCGAGACGAGACGCACAGACTTCCCAGGAAGATGAGCTCTGAGTTCACAGTCTGTCTGCCGTCAAGACCGGACCTAAAAAGCAGACGGCATCCTGGCCCCCAAGGAGGCCCCGTGGTTGAAGCGCGCACGACCTGGCCCGTGGGAGCCACGTCCAGCAGGATTCAGGAGGCGTCTCTGCACGGCAGTCCCAGCACGAGTCCATGTCTGTGCCCATCAGGTGGGACCCCTGTGTGGGTGCCCTGGAGTCTGGCACTCGCCCCATTCCCGGGGCCTTAAATGGGGGACACGTGGGGGCCTGGGCTGCAGGGCTGGGAGGTGTGCGGGGCAGGGGCAGGTCACAGGAGGCCTGCCTGGTGCACGTGGAGCAGATACACAGGAGCGGGTGGGGGTCCTCGTGCCCTTGAGTCTGCCCCACAGGCTGGTCCTCACCTGTCGCCCCCTCCTGGACTTTCTTCTCTCTCGGCCAGGACAGGTGAGGGCGGGAAAGGCCCGGGTTGGGGCTCTCCGGCCTCTGCAGATGGGACCCCATGGGGCTTTGCGGAGTTCCTGACCTGGAGGGACCGCTGGGCAGAACCAGCCCGAGGGTAGCGGAGGCTGGCTCATCCAGCTTCCGGAGCTGGAGCTCTGAGTAAAGCCTGTGCCTCAGGCTGGAGAAACACCGCCTGATAAATTCCAAGGGAAACAGAGAAGGACCGAGCAGACCACAGCTCATTGAACAGGAGACACAAGCAAGCATCCCAGGACGTGGGGACCTGCGGGGCCGCTGCCATGGCGGGGTGGCCAAGAGTGGCCATGGAGCCGTGAGAAGCCCCTCCCCCACAGAGAAATGGCCGCCCAGGCGGGGAGGGTGTGGAACCCTTGGAACCTTGGACCACGGTCCAGAAGATGGAGGCGTCCACGGATGGGCACACGCCCTACCTCCCAGCCTTGAGACCTGGGTCGAGACAGGGCTAACCTCCCACCTTCGCTCACATGACCTCCTTGAGTGGCTTCGAAATGGTGATGGGGAAAGTTTCCCAGCGGGTGTTGGCTCTGAGAGCGGAACCTGCTTTAGAATCTGGGCTCTTTTCAGCTTGTTCTCTGGTTTTCTCTGGTGCACATAGAGCCTGCCTCTGGCTGCCGGATTGGGAGGGAACCACAGCCCTGCCTCTGGGCCAGATTTCAGGCGGTCACACCGTGTCAGTTTGCGCTAGGTACGGAGGGCCGGGACCACGGACAGCAAAGGGAAGCAGCCCTTCTGCAGGGCCTGCGGTGGGATGGGCATGGGATCCACAAGGAGTTTGAGGCCTGTGTGTAACCCAGCAGGACGCTGCGTGGGGGCCTTCCCAGGACAGACACCACCCCCATCCTCCGCCTGACTCCTGTCTGTAGAAAAACTTCAGCCTTCTCCGAGTTCCAAAGAGTAAATTAAATCAAACAAGTGAGAAAATGCAGAAGCAAAGGAAAACAGTTAAACAAGACAAAATATTAATTGTTTAGCCATTAAACAGATCAAGGACCTTCAGTTCCTCCTCAAGGGCTATAGATACTCTTCTGAGCTACGTCCTTGAGCTGTTTTGCAGATACTGAAGCCCCCACCAGGTGGAAGAAGTCAACTGCATGCTGCCCACAAGCACGCAGACCCCAGGCCAGTTGGAACCAGAAGGCTGATGACGTTGACTCCTGATGACCTCACCACCAGCCAATCAGAAGAGCATGCACGAGCTGATCACACCCCACAACCCACCCTCCCTCACCCTGTCTTTGAAAACCTTTTCCTGAAAGCCTTTGGGGAGTTCAGGCCTTTTGAGCACTAGCTGCCTGGACTCCTTGCTTGGCCCTGCGATAAATGCTGCACTTTCCTTCCCCACCACCCGGGGTCAGTAGATTGGCTTTACTGTGGGCAGGCGAGTGGACCCGAGTTTGGTTCGGTGACACGCAGGCAGCAGGCACAGGGTGGGCAGCACTGGGACAGCATGTCACCTGCAGAGCTGGTGAATAGAACCCCGAACATGCAGGACAGACGACGCCCACATTTTCTAAATGAGACAAGAGCAGAAGACGGTCAGATGCTCCGGAGAACAGCCGTGACCAACGCCTGCTGAGATAGCCTTGGGCAGAGCTGCCACCTCCCACGTCAGGTGGGAAGGCCACTCTCCTGTTTCCAGGGAGGACAGAGGGTCAAGAACCCTCCCCTCTCTTGCTCTGTCCACCTTTACAGCAGATTGTGCATTGGCACCCAGACCCCAACCCGGTGGGGTCCTCACAGTCTAATCCCAAATGTCCCAGGGTGGGAGGTGGGCACGGGCTGTTCCCAGAGCTCCTGACTGACGCGGCTGGTGGGGGGGCATTCTCAGAAGCTGTGCATCAGCTGTGGCCCCTGGATCAGCTCACATGGAAAGATGATGCTTCCCCTTCATCCCGTGGAAGAAGGAATGATAAGTTTTCCATCCGGACCTCTGGGTCAGAGCTGATGGAGGACCCTCCACTCCGTGTGCTGGGCCCCCAGCCCCCAGCTGTGACCATCCAGTGGCCTGAGCGTGGGCCCTGGGCTGCTGAGGGGCTGTGGGCCCTCAGACAGTGACGCAGCCTCTCCTTTCTGGTTTTGTGTCTCTAAGCACGGGGTAGGTGCCCCAGGCCTTATCTGCCTCTCTGCCTCACAGGACTGTTGCAGAGTTGCCAGATTTAGCAACAGAGCCGAGGATGCCCAGTTGAATTTGAATTTCAGATAAGCATTATTTTGGTAGAAGTATGTCCCAAATACTGCGAGGGACAAACTAAAGAAGTTCTTCACGTTCATCTGAAATTCCAGTTTGGTGGCTGCCCTCCTTCCTGGCCTCTCTGCCCACGTGTGGGGACGAGCCGGATCCCTGCCCAGGTGCTGTCTCAGCAACACTCAAGACGTGGAGGAAGGGTTCTGGCCCCTCGGCCGCTCTTTAGGCCCTTTTATGAAAAGACTCATCAAAGCAGAAGCTCACCTGCTGAGCTAATGAGTATGTGGACATGTGCTCCGGCTGTTTAAAAACCACATGGCCCAGGGTGTGGTCTCCTGGATGCTCAGTGGCTGGGCCTGTGGCCCAGCTGCAGAGGGCCCAGCAGGGCACCTGCCCCTTCACTTCTCCCAAAGACGATCAGGGCCTAAGGAACAGCCTTGGCTAAGCTGGGAGACAGCAGCCTCTGGGCCTGCGGAGGTGCTAAGCCCGGGCCCATCCCAGGGACGAGAGCCTTCCTTGGGCCCAAGAAGCCAAGCTTGGCTTGCCTTTCACGGAGCCAGCTCTCCGGGACTAAGACGTGGCCACGTGCCTGTATCAGGGGGGCAGTCTCCTCGGGGCAGGGCCATGTGGAGAGCGGGCAGCTCAGGACGCAGCTGCCGCCTGGAATCTGTGTGCCCCTCAGGCAGCCCATGCTCTCTGGGGTCTGCAGGCCGCCCAGTGTGGGTCGAGGACACCTTTCAGAGTTGCAGTCATTTATCTCCTCCAAGTGCCCGGCACGCTGACCAGGTCCTCTAGGAAAGGACACACTGGGGAGGGCCCGCCCCGTCTGTGCTGTGTCCACGTGACGCGCAGGAAGGCACTCCCGGCTTCTGTCTTTGGAGGCGGTTTAGAGCGCGTTTCAGGGCGTTTCCGTGGGAAGCCCTCTGAGCGGGAGCTGGGGAAGATTTCCTGGAGATTTTCACGGTGACTCTTCGTCCTGGTCCTGGACGTTCTCCCAGCTGCACGAGCCTGCTGGTCCTGACGTGGGCCGTCCGGGTGTCCAGGCCCAGAGGGAGACGCCAGAGGGCTCGTGGCCCCTTCCACACACGGCCAGGGCATCTGTGGGCCGCTGGACGTGGTGAGACGCCCCCTCAGATGGGCCCCGGCTTCATCAGACCAGCAGGTCCTGGGCTTGGCCGCTGCCTGGGGTAAACACACAGCGGAGGCTGGAGGCCAGGCCTGGTGGGGGGCCGGGCTCGCCTTGCAGCTGGGCCTGACTCGCCCAGAGCCCTGCAGTCTTTTCCATGCTCTGGCTTCCCCCTCAGTTTCTGAACTTTGTCCTGGGTTAAAAACAATAGTGATGACAATACTAACGTATCGTCTCGAAGGAGAAAAGTTCTTGGGAAATTCTCATCAGTGCTGAGGCCACTGGACGCTGGTGGTTCCGTGGGGGGCCCCCTTCTCCCTCCTTGGGTCAGGGGACACCTGCTGAGCACCCCTGCAGCCCCACACGACCACTTTACCGTCCCTGGAGGCTGCCTTGCGAGCGTGCTCCCGGGGAGACCCCCCCGCAACGGGGAAGCCTGCAGCCGGGGTCTGGGCGGGACTGGGGGAGGCCCCGTGCCGCCCTGGTGACCAGGACTTGGTTTCCCTCTGTGTCAAGGCCCGGGGCGCCCAGCCCAGCGGGCACGAGGGGCAGTCGCATGCCCGCTGCTGTCTCCGGGCCGTTTCAGTCGCGCTGGAGCTGATGGAAAGGCCGGGATCACGGAGCACCTTGGGCAAAGGGCAGTTAGGCTGGAGGGCAGGGGCTGGGGCTGGGGGTGGCTGCGCTGCATCCTCCGGGCTGCACCGCACGGTCCTGGAAAGAGGCGCCGGCCTCCTGGGTTTTCTTTTACGTTTTGAGCCACGCGCAGGTCTAACTAAGAAAACATCATCGGGAAGGGCCGGCGGGGGCTGCGTTGGAGCACACGCTCTGCTCTGCTCGCTCCACACGCGGCCGGCATCCCTGCTCCCGACGGCGCGCGGGCGGCGCTCGGCTCCGGCAGCCGGGCCTCCAGAAACCCAGTGGCGCTGCGCTGACGGCGGGCCCTGACACCCCCGCTCGCCGTCACCGAGATCTGACCTCTGGGGGTGAATGCTGCCACGTGTCGGGAGGCCACAGCCGTGGCACACGGGGCGTCGCCATTGACACGCGAAGGCTCCGGGGAAACCCCGACCCCAACACGCAATTGAAGGCAGTCGCTGGCCGGGGTGACCAGAGTCAACTAAGAATAGAAAACTGTGTCGCATTTTAGCAGCAGCTGCAAACCCATGACTGGATGACGCATTATTTTCATTAACTATAGAAGCCCAGATTTTAAAAATTATTTGTGCTTCAGACAGAAGGACGTTTTCTACATAATTTGGAAATGAACAATCTGATGGCACTAGAACTTCTCACAAAAACTTAAGTGTGACTTTGGTTCCGAGCATGTGTCTCACAGGCACTTGTTTTAATCCTTGCCTTTCCCTCCTTCACCCTCGTGCTTTACGTTTCTCTGAGTCCCCGCATTCCTCTGTGGCCGCTTCACGGGGTGGGGAGCTGGGGGCCTCCCGGTCTCTGCTCTCATCTCAGCCGTAGGGGGCACCCTGCACATGGAAGGGGGGAGGAAGGTGAGGGGAGGTGCTCACAGCCCACTCGGGGCCAGGGGCAGGCGCCAGGGGCAGTGTAGGGAGGTCCCATGGCGGGGGACATGGGAGGTCAGTCGCTCTGCATTTCACAGCTGTCACACACAGATCCAGAGGAAATCCCCTCTTCCTGAAAGCTGTCAGATCTGTTTAACCGGCAGCAAAATGGTATCAACAGCATAATAACACCAATGCAGAACAATTAAAGCCTGGAGGCTGTGGGGTGGGCAGAGGCGCTGGGCCACGCTCCTGGGCTGCCGATGGCCCACCACGCCCCAAGGCTGTCCGGGCCCGTGTGTGCTGGACGGAGCCTGGGCCCCTGAGTGACCGCCGAGGCAAGGCTGCTCGACTGGCCTGGATGGGACGTGAGTGAGAAGTAGAACTGCTGTGCTGACGCTCGGGGACGTTTGTTACGGCAGCCGGCGACACTGATGAATACACACCGTGAGGGCATCTGCAGCCCCAACACTGGTCTCTCGGCCGACCTGTCCTGTCGTCATGGTCTCAGCCTTGAGCTGCCGAACAAGAGGGTCTGGAGGGAGCGGGGAACGGAGGGCGGATGTGGGGAGGAGGTGGCCTCTGCTCTGTCCAGGGCCAGCTGCCTATCCAGGCAAACAAAGACCTCGGCTGGTCCAGGGACGCGGGGCAGGCCTGGCCTGGGCCGCGGGAGGCTCTTCCGGCGCCGACACCACTGAGGCCTTAGTGGAGCTCAGGCCCAGGTGGTCAGCACCTCCATCACCACGTGGGAGCTTCCTGCAGGCTCAGAGGGTGGGTTTTGTAGAAAACCTCAGGGGTCACCCCCAGGAGGGCATGAAACTCAGCACAGTACGGAAAAATTACACTTTAGTAAATAATTCATTTTCTTGAGTGAAAGCCTTGCAGGAAAGGTAAAGGAATTTTGCTGAGGTAATCATGGCGATGACCTCTTCAGAGGCGATGGGGGGAGGGCCGGCACAGGAGACCCCGCCCCCAACAAGGTTGCTGCTCCCACAGACCTGCTGAGACTGCCTGGGGTTTGCCAACCCTCAGCGCCAGGAATCCCGGGACCAGTCGGAGGTTGGTGACCCCTGTGCTGGTGGGAGCCACCCTGCCCCCACTCTGGGTGCCAAGGCCAAGGGTCGTAGGGGAAGGTGCTGCTGAGCTCCGACTCTGCCCAGAAGGCACCCCTAACGGCACTCTGTCCTGCCCCTGGGGCCCCTGTGGGCAGGGCCGGCTCCTGGGGGTGTGACCGGGCGTGGGGCTTGGGTCAGGCTTCAGATGGACAGCCCCGCCCCCCAGGTGAGGGTGAAGGGCAGGTGACTAGCACCCTGGGGCCTCTCACGGCACGCGGGGCTCAGGGCAGGGGCTCCCTGTCCTAGTGCCACGTGGTCAGGACCCTATCCATCCAGCCCCGGGCTGGGCCCAGACCCCCGGCTGGCATACGGGGGCCTCGGGACACCGCAGCTGGATTTGGGGACAGGCAAAACTGGGGGCCCTGGCACACGGGGAGGGCACGTGTGCCCCAGAGGGGGGACGCATGCGCCTCGGCCCGGCCACCCCCTCGCCTGCACTGCCCACTCTGGGAAACGTCCGGATTATCACGGCAGCTTTTCACGTATAAATAGTTTAGACCCATTTGCCAAAAATGCTTCTTACATCCAGGCTCTTAAAAGCCATTAGCCACAGAAAATCCTCAGCGTGCATCCAGACAGCTACTTTATTGGCACTTTTTAACAGGAGGTTTCTTTGTTTCTGCTCCAGGCAAAAATGATCCTTAAAGAAACCTCCCTTTAGAGAAAGTGCTTTGAAAGTAGAGCACACAGAACGCGAGTCTAGAGAAAGCCACGACCGCGCAGAGACAAAGAGGGCGAAATCCGGGAGCACCCTGCCTTTTCCGGAGGAGCCTGCGTTGTTGCTGCCTGGCGACACATCGAGCCCCGGGAAAGGTGGCAATGGGAACACAGTTAGCGGCACAGTTCAGACAGAATTAATCCTCGCAGACGCTTTGGTTCTGAAAGTCCAAGCGAGGCCCCCGCTGACCGAGCTAACCCAGTTATTCTGTGATGTCTGGAGACAGGAGAAGGAGTGACGGTGATCCTACGGGAGACACTCAAGCCCAGCCACAGGTCGCTGGGCTTGAGACCGTGGACATTAGACCACGGAAGGTACTGAAGCCTTGAAAATGGCGGAGAGCTGGGGACAAGTATCTTCATATGTATTTACTACTCTGAGGAAGTGATCTGCCGTAAGCCAGCCTGGACACACCCGTCAAGCCAGGCTGGAGCCGGACGCTGGGCTTTCATGTAGGAGACACAGGCCGGGGGCAGACGTGCCTTTGCTGGGGCCGCGCCCAGACGTGCCTTTGCCGGGGCCGCGCCCACGTGCTTCCCCAAGTGGCCCTGGGTGCTGGGGCCGGAGCCCACGTCCCTCTACTCCCTCGGCCGGGGCGTCAGGCTGCTCCGGTATCGGCCCCAGGTTCTAGACGGGGCTGCGGCTCCTCTCCCGAGACCCACACCTGGGCCAGTTTGCCGGCACTAAGGGCTGTGGGAGCTTCCACACTGTATGTTGGGTTGAGGCTGTTTACAGAGAAAATTAAAATCCACCTGTTATGCTCAGCTCTTTGGTGAGGAGACCCCAGGGGTGCCCCTCGGCTGCCCCCTTGGGCCTTATCTAGACGCCCTGATTAGACTATCTGGAACCTTCAGCTCCCCAAGTGCCTCTCTGGAGGACGTGAGACGCCGTGAACCAAGCCCGAGGACACAGGCCAGACCCCGGCCCGGTGACCAGCGGAAGCCCCTTTTCCTGCAGTCGCTCCACCGCCGCGGGACTAACACCGCATCAGCGCAGCTGTGGACCCGCAGACCCCGAGACGGGGCTCAGGGTGGCATCAGCGAGAGAGCTCGGAGGAAGGTTCTGACACCACCAGCAAGAAAGAGCATCTGTGGAAGCTGACAAACCAATCCTGCTTTGTGGAAATAAAAGGCCTCAGGGAGGACAAACAATCCTGAAAAAGAACGAAATGAGTTTAAAAAACGTACTGCAAAGCTACAGTCATCAAGACTGGTTCTGGCACAAGGACAGAGCGTACATCAGTGGGACAGAATCCAGAGTCTAGAAATAAACCCTCACACTCACCATCAGCTGATTTCCAGCAAAGGCGCAAAAGTAACTCACTGGGGAAAGGTCAGTCTTCTCAACACGTGACCGGCACAGTGAGCATCCACGGGCAGGAAGAAGGATTTATATAAAAAGATGAATTTGATCAAAATGCATCGAAGAACTACATGAAAGAACTAAAATTATAAAACTCTTAAAAGAAAACATAGGAGTAATACCTTGGGACCTCGTGCCCTTGGGTTAGGCAAAGATGTCTTAGATACAGAAAGCACAACAAGTTCAAAAGACATAAAAATGAAAAGGGAAGCTGTCGACTGAAGCAAAGAATTGAAATCATATATCTGAGGAAGAACTTGTATCCAGAATATATAAAGAGCTGTTACAACTCAATAATAATAAGATAAATAACCCAAATAGAAAGTAGGCAAAATGTTTGAATAGTTATCTCATCAAAGAAGATAAAGAAATGGCTATTCCATGCACTAAAGAGGTGCAGCATTGTTGGTCAGTAGGGAAACGTGAGTCAAAACCAGCTCTAGGGGCTTCCCTGGTGGCGCAGTGGTTGAGAGTCCGCCTGCCGATGCAGGGGACACGGGTTGGTGCCCCGGTCCGGGAAGATCCCACGTGCCGCGGAGTGGCTGGGCCCGTGAGCCATGGCCACTGAGCCTGCGCGTCCGGAGCCTGTGCTCCGCAACGGGAGAGGCCACAGCCGTGAGAGGCCCACGTACCGCAAAAAAACAAAACAAAACAAAAAAACCCAGCTGTAACGTCAAACGCACTGGGATGTGGAAATGTGGAAGGATGGGTGCTAACAGGTTTTGGTGAGGCGGGCACCCCCCTCCTCACCCCCATGACGGAGCCTGGGAGATGGAGGTGTGGGCCTGGCGTCCACACAGGTGGTTCCCATAGGTGCAGGTTTGGAGATGCTCCTTCCGCCTGGAACCGCGCCCTGTGCCCCACGAGGAGGGACCCACTGCCCAGACCGAGGGCCATGGACACGTACAGCCCAGGGTCCCGGACAGGCATAGGCAGAGCTGGGGTCTGAGGAGAAGCTCTGCTCAGTGGGGCAGAGCGTCCACCCCGTGGTCAGAAAGCATCCCTGAGATGCAGTTCAGGCCCGTTTAGTGCCCACCCGGCAAGGAGACCCGTCAGGTCCAGAGTGTCGGCCCCGCCAGGCTCAGGGGTCCAGGGTCGTCGCGTCTCCCCTGGGGGCCTGGCCGGAGAGGAGCCACCAGCACTGGCCCATCGAGGGGCTCAGGCCGGCTACGTCCAGACCAGCTGTGTCCAGACCAGGGCTGCTGCTCCAGGGCCCGGCTTTGGAGCCAAGGGGAGATTTCCCACTCACTCCTCTGGAATCCTGGGGGTGTCCTGGCCTGAAGCCGAGCTGGCTGCTGTGCGATGGGGGCGTCCTACTCACCCCCTGCAGTGGCTCCTGGAGACTCCCCTGCTGCAGCCACGGGGCCCCGCTTTCCTCCATGTCACTGTGGAGGGTTCTCTCTGCAGGGAAAAACATTCGCAGGTGGCAGCTGTCCTGTGCTCGGTCCAAACGCCCTGCAGACCGTGGCCCTCAGGACGGGGTCTGCATGGACGTGCCGCCCAAGCAGGGTTGTGAGGACACAGCCTCATCAGCCTGCGGCTCCCTGACACCTAAGGGTCAAAGCAGCGACTAGTGTAACCCTGTGCGCACTGGAAGGTCTCAGGACGCGGAAGGAGGCTGAGGCCACGACACCCCCAAGGGAAGGGGCAAGTCCATGGCGCGCTTCTCCACACGAGGCTCCTGCTACTTTTGCAGGCTGCTGGGTTTTTCCATCCCTTTCCTTTTCTGATGGCGAGTGCTAAGTTGCTCATCTCTCTCCACAAGTCCTTATTTTGGGAAACTTGTCCACAGCTGCGTGATTGCGAACAATCCTTCAGCCTGATTGCAGTCTGTCCGCTGTGTCCCCACGGCAGCTGTCCGTAGGCGGGGGTGGGCAGGCCGTGGGGAGGCCCTGGTGGTGTGAACGTCCAGTCTGGTTCCCTGTGCCAGAGAGTCACCAGGAGAGGGGAGGAGGGTCCCACGTGCGTCCTCCTGGTTCCAGCACGTGTGTGTGGAAACCACCTGAGGGCGGGCAAGGGGCAGCGAGAGGCTGAAAGGAAACCTCCGTCCAGCCAGATTAGAAAACCTCGCGACTCCTGGGCCCTGGGTAGACTCACAGAGGCGTTCACTGGTGGAAAATAGAGTCCTGGAGCGAACACTGCCCTGGTCCCACCTCACAAACCTTACGAAGCGAGGTTCACGAGGATCCTCGAGCACAGACACACCCGGCGCTTTGCCAACGTGAGATCCACAGTGTCTGGGTCTCTGCTCAAAGATTGCCGGCCTGCACCGAAGCGGGGAAAAACCACAGAGCTAGGCCACGGCCCAAGGAGGCGATGGGCCCACAGGCTGGGAGGCGGGGCCGTCACAGGCCTCATGGGGGCGGGGGTGGGTGGGGCGGCCTTGGAAGCTGCCACAGAGATGTCCGCGGGCGCTCTTCTGTGCGAGGCGGCCTTGTGCGGTGCTGTGTCCCCTCAGGTCCAGGGGTGAACAGGCGGAGGCGGGAGGGGCCTGCAGACCGCCCCCCCCCCAGCACCTGCGAGCTCGGCCCGCACAGGCCTCCACCCGCCTGGGCCCCCGGCAGTGCTGGCCTCCTCCCCAGGGCTCTGCTCCCCCGCCACCCCGCCGTCAGGTTCCTCTCTCGTCCTCACCTCCGATCCCCTCGTGGTCCCGGGTTTGGTGAGAAGGGGGCCCGACGGGGTGAGGGGCCGCGGCCGGGGGCGCCCATCCTCGGGCCTGGGGCATGGCTGCGGGAGGACGAGGGGGTAGCCCCGGGCTCCAGGAAGGCATTACAGAAGCAGGCGCAGGGAAGGTGGGCTCAGGACAGGCCTGGAGGAAGCAGGACCCGCTGAGATGAGGCCTGACTCCCGGGGTGGGGATTAGAAAGGTACAGCCAGAGCCAGGGGCCCTGAGGGGCTGCCGGGGACCCGGGCAGGAAACGGAGCCCAGCTCAGGGTGAGGACGGGGCTGGGGGGGGGGGGGCGCCAGGCCGGGGAGGTGCGCAGCCTCACTGAGCGGCTGGGGCTGGAGCTGACAGGCGGGTCTCGGGCTGGGCTGGGGCCGGGGGGCGCGGGGCGGCGGTGCAGTGGGTGAGCTAAATGGAGACACTGATGGGCAGGTCGCGAGGCAGGTGTGTGCTTTCCCGGCCCTCGGAAACCACTGCTGAGCCTGGCACAAATGCTTTGACGCAGAATCGGTTGCTTGCATGGGCTGGTCGGGGGGTGTTCACAGGCCGAGCGGCCAGAGGCGTGACGACAGTGCCCAGGTCCTTGGGAGCAAAGTGCACCCCCGTGGCGTGGCCCAGTTCCTGTCTTTAAAGCGAATCTTAGCCGCTGTTTATAGTTCAGGAGAAAAGCGTTCTAAGTGCTTGTCCGGGGCCTCGGGGGGGAAGAAGCGCGAGCTCGTGGGAACGCTGGTGCTTCTGAGAATACCCGCCAGAGTGAGCTCAGCAGAGAAAGGTGGGCCGGGGGCCGCTGCCCGGCGGCTCTGCACGCCACGCACCCTGAACCTGGACGGCAGGTCGTCACGGGAACCTCAGCACGGGGTCGGCGCCCCACAGCAGCTCTTCCCAAGTGTTAGTAAAGCACCTTCCAAGAAGCAGCCTCTTCATCTCAGCACAAAGGCCAAAGCGCTGGGGACTCCCAGGTGCCCCCCGAGGGGAGAGGGACCCTGAGGCTCCAGGCACGTCTGAGAACACGTGCCCCCTTTGCTGCAGGGCCCCTGGGACAGTCGCCGGGCTTGCAGTGACCTGGCCCAACGCAGCACACGAACTGGCCAGCCACACGGGGGACAGGCTGGCCGTGAACTCCAGGCCTCAAGGTCTGGACTCGACAAACTGTCCCTGGGCACAGAGGTCAGGGTGCGGAGCCCACCCCTGGGTCTCACTAGGGGTTCCTCCATGCCTCCCTAAGTTCACAGGGCGGGGGGGACACACCTGGGGAGGACCCGTGAGCAAGAGCCTGTGGGCGTGCTGCCCTGCCCCTTATCTGGGGGAAGTTACTCTGTGAGCGAGGGTCCTGCTCCCAGCGGGTCCTGTCCTTCCCTCTAGTGGGATGGAAGCTGGGAGGGAGGCCCCTGGAGAAGAGAGACCCCGTCACCCCTCCCCTGACAGAGGCCATGGGAGGCTGAGTGGGCCAGGCTAGGCTCCTTCACAGGCTGGAAACCGCAGGGCTCAGCCGGCCTTTGTCAGGAATCTGAGCTGAGATGGGGGCGTCTGGAGAGACGCAGCCCCCAAGACAGCGGGGGCACAGCCAGCCCCTCCATCTGTTAGGCAGGGTGGGAGGCCAGGCCCAAGGGCCCCCCTGCACCAGGCCCACCCCCAGACATTCACCCGAGGGGAGGGGCTCACACGAGCCGGCGGACAGCAAGAGGCAGGGGTCATGGGGTGCCTGGAGCCTGCCCGGCACACCCCACACAACTGAGACCCCTAGAAATGGCTTGCAGGCTTTCCAAGACGATAGGAAGGGAGACACACACACACACCCCCAGCTTTCATGTGCTCGGGCTAACCCACAGGCAGATGGACAAATCAGAAACCAAAGAAATACATGGCCGTGGGGGACAGAGGCGGTGGGGGGAGCCCAGAGCTGGAGGCAGCTCCCCATCCTGCCGGAGAGCTGGGCTGCGGGGCTCTGGGGGCCGCATGCTGACCCGCTGTCGGCAGCAAGGCCATGGTCTCCATCGATGCAGCCCAGGTGGGCAGGGCACCCGCAGCATCCACTCTGCTCAGGCTGAGACGGATCTCGGGTTTGGTGATGACCTCTTAGATACAACACCAAAGGCACAGTCCATGAAAGAAATAACTGATCAGCTGGACGCCATTAAAATGAGACTCCCGCTCTGCTCAAGATGATGGAAGAAAAAGAGAAAGGAAGCCACAGACTGGGAGAAAACATTTGCAAAACACATATCTGATAAAGGACTGCTGTCCAAATATTTAAAGAACTCTTAAAACTCAGCAAAAAGAAAACAACCCAATTACAGTGGGCGAAAGACCTTAACAGACACCTCACCAAATAAGCTATACACGTGGCAAACAAGCATATGAAAAGATGCTCCACAGCATATGTCACCAGGAAAATGTAAAGCAACACACAATACCGCTACACACCTATTAGAACGGTCAAAATCCAAACCCCTGACAACACCAAGTGCTAGTGATGACCTTGGCATTTTTTTATTGTGGTAAAGTACACATAACATAAAAGTTACCATCTGAATTATTTTTCAGTGCACAGCTCAGTGTTAGTAAATACATTTAGAATGCTGTGCGACATCACAACTCCACCTTTTCATCATCTTGTAAAACTGGATCTCTGTCCCCATTATGCACCAAGCCCCCATTCCCTCCCAAGCCCCTGGCAACCCCCATTTTACTTTCTGTCTCTGTGATTCTGACGGTTCTAAGTGCCTCCCATAAATGGAATCACGCAGTGTATTTTTTGTGACTGACTTATTTCACTTTGCATAATGTCCTCAGGTTTTATCCACGTTGCAGCCTGTGTCAGAATTTCCTTCCTTTTTATGATTAAATAACATTCCTTTGTATGGATGGATCCCATTTTGTTTATCCATTTGCTTCTACAGTTTAGCTACGCTATGAACATGGGTGTGCAAACATCCATTCAAGTACCTGCCTTCAGCTATTTGGGGTGTATACCCGGGAGTGGAATCACTGTATCATGTGTTAGTTCTATTTTTAATTTTTTGAGGAACCTCCATATTGTTTGGCACAGCAGCTTCACAATTTACATTCCCACCACAGTGCACAAGGGTTCCAATTTCCCCACATCCTCACCAATGTTTGTTATTTTCTATTTTTTTATGGCAACCTTTCTAATGGGTGTGAAGTGGTATCTCACTGTGGTTTTGATCTCTTCCCTGATGACCCGTGATGTGGAGCATCTTTTCATGTTTATTGGCCATTTGTATGTTGTCTTTCGAGAAATGTCTATTCAATCCTTTGCCCTCTTTTAAATCAAGTTGTTTGGTTTCTTTTTGCTGTTGTTGAATTTTAAGTGTTCTCTCTCTATTGTAAGTATTAAATCCATTATCAGAAACATAATTTGCAAATATTTACTCCCATTTTATGGGTGATGCAAATGCCCCACCAGAGACAAAGCCAAATGACCAAACCTTGGTCCAAAAGGGAAAATCCCAACCAACACTCCACCATAGGTGAAGCCTATGAGATAGGAATACCTTGGTGTCGTCACTTACCAGAGAGGCTCACAAACCAGACCAGACCGACCAGGACCAGAGCCTTGTTTCCTTCACCACAGAACTGAGAGCGCCGTGGACAAGCGACGCCTGGTCAGTGGCAAACACTTGGGCCTGTCCCTGAGACAGAGGTGCTCAGGCAGCTGTTAGACAGGATCCAAGAGCTGCCACTGGCCAGGGGCCGATGTGCCACGGGCAAGATGCCTGCTCCAGACTTCTGTCCCACCAGGGGTGCCAAAATTATTACAGAACCAAACTTGGGTCCACTCACCCTTGTGCAGTAAAGCCAATCTACTGACCCCGGGTTGTGGGGAAGGAAAGTGCAGTGTTTATTGCAGGGCCAAGCAAGGAGTCCAGGCAGCTAGTGCTTAAGACTGAACTCCTTGAAGGCTCCCAGGGAAAGGTTTTTAAAGACAGGGTGAGGCACGAGGTTGTGGGGTGTGGACGCTCTTCTGACTTGCTGGTGGTGAGGTATTTGGAAGTCAACGTCATCAGCTAAAGCTCCTCGACTTTCTCTAACGGCTGAACTATCATTATTTTGTCTTGCTTGATCGCTTTCCTTTGTTTCTGCATTTTCTCACTTCTCTGATTAAATTTATTCTTTGGGACTCGGGGAAGCCTGGGAGACTAGAGTTTTCTACAGACAAGAGGCAGGTGGAGGACATGGGCGGAGGGGGTTCTGCCCCGGGAAGGCCCCCCAGGTCTTGATGGTTACACCTTTTTACTCATGTGCAGGTTTTTGTGTGGACAAAAGCGTTTAAATCAGTTGGGTAAATACCTAGGAGAGTAAGTGCTAGATGATATAGTAACATTGCCTTTAGATTTATAAAGAAGCTTCCAGACTGTCTTCCACAGCAGCTGCATCACTTGCGTCCCCACCAGGAATGCTGATTCCTGTTGCCCTGACTCGAAATGAGCAGGACCCTAGGGTCCTTCCCCCTGCCCCATCCTCCACCTGCCTTTTGCTTGTGGAAAAATTCTAGCCAAAAATAAGTTTAATCAGAGAGGTGAGAAAACGCAGAAGCAAAGGAAAGCACTCAAAAAACACAGAGTAATGATAGTTTAGTCATTAAGCAAAGTCAAGGACCTTTAGTTCCTCCTCAAGGGCTATAGATCATATTCTGAGCCGTATCCCGTGAGCTGTCTTGTAGATACTGAAACCCCTGCCAGGTGGACGAAGTTAACTCCATGATGACCAGGCTGTAGCCATGACATAAGCTGCCACAGTTCTGAGAACTGGCCTCAAGGAAATGGAAACAAACGACCCAGGAACTGAAGATTCACTGTACCTAAAACAATCAAGATGACGCTGGTCAGACCACCGATGACCAATTTCAAGATGACTGCCAGAGCTGACTGTGCTGTTTCTGCATGGAGCCCCTTCCGTCCACCTATAAAAGCTCTTGCCCCCTGACTGTCAGTGGGGGGAGTTGGCCTTTGAACAAGCATTAGCCCTCCCCTCCCGTTGCTGGCACCCAAAATAAAGCAGACTCTGCTTTCTACCAAATGGCCTGTTTATTGGCTTTTGAGCAGCGAGCAGCTTGGACCCCCACTTTCGGTTACACTCTCAAGACATTGGTGTTGGCAGGTTTCGATCTGAGCCACTCTGATAGGTGTGCGGAGGTATCTTGTTTCAGTTTGCATTTCTCTAATATCACATGATGTGGAGCATCTTTTCACGTGCTTATCTGCCATCCCTATATCTTGTTTGGAGAGGTCCGTTCAGATCTTTATCCCAGTCGTAAATCATGCCGTTTGTTTTCTTATTTTTGAGTTTAAGAGTTGTATGTACATTCTGGATCTGAATCCTTGATCAGATGTGGCTTTGAAACATTTCCTCCCATTCAGTGTCTCGTATTTTCATTCTCTTAACAATGTCTTTCACAGACGCAGGAATTTTGGGATCATGCTTTTGCTGTTGTATCTAAAACCTCATCACCAAACCCCAGGTCATATAGATTTTCCTTTATGTTGCCTTCTAGGAGTTTTACAGTTTTGCATTTCTGAGTGAGTTTTGAGTTTATTCTTTGCGTGTCCGGTGGTCCCAGCACCAGCTGTTGGAAAGTTTGTCCTTCCTTTACTGAATTGGCTTCTCAGGGACCCACACTGCTGGGCAGGGAGCAGGGGGTGTTGGCACCGGAGCTGCCCTCCCACCCTCCAGTTCCGGGCACGGGAACAAGGTGGCGCTGATCAGGGGCCGCAGCCGGGTGCGTCCAGAGCCGCCACCACCGGCTACCATCAGCTGGCAGCACCCTCAGCGGTGGGCCGGAACCCGGTCCTCCCAGAGGTGGAGGCCCCTTTGCAAAGGGAACCAAGGCGAGGGGTCCCCCGTGTCAGAACTTCTGCGGGTCACCTGACGAGCCCTCCCTGCTCTTCCTGCCACCCGGGGACGCCTGCACTGCCCCCCAGAACGATGGGCCTCTCCTGACCCCGTGCGGGCCTCCTGCTGCTCTCCGGGGCCGCCCTGTTGGCCATGAGCTGTGGACCCCAGAACTACCCGATGGAAGCCAGCACCAGCGGATGAATGCTCTCCTCCTGCATTTAGGGGGCTTAATGGGGGCCCCGGGATAGGCAGCCACCGCGCCCTGCTCCAGCTCACTGTCCTGAGACCGAGGCGCACAGGGAGCGACCCAGGCGTCCGTCTCGGCTCTGCTTTCTGCGGGAATTGGGCCCGCGAGACCGCGTGCCGTTGGCCCAAAACCCAGCGCCCGGGTGCGGGAGGAAACTACACGTGTGTGCATACACGCTTACACATAAGACGCACACACGTACACTCACACGTGTGCACACATGATTGGTGCCCCTACACGTACACACTCATGCACACCCTCACACACGTGCACATATAGACGCGCGCACACACATACAGGTGCACACGTGTACGCACACATGTCCTGGTACTTGCATTTGACAGGCAGTGAGGGTCCTGCAGGTGTGGGATGAAGGATGCCCCCTTCGTGGTTGCCAGAGGCCCTCGGGGCTGGCGGGAGGGGTCCCTAGGAGACAAAGCAGCTGTCTCCAACCCCGGTCCGCTGGGAGTCCTCTCCAGGGACAGCTTAAGGGTCTTCAGAATCAAAGCTACAGAAACACCCCAGGACAAGAGGCCAGCAGTGAGCTGCCCTCAGGGTGTCCCCTGCCACACCCCTGCCCCAGGATGGAGCCAGGCCTCGTGGTGGTGGCACAGAATTGGGAGCCAAGCCCCGAGTTTGCACAGGCTCTGAGCCACGGCCACAGGACTCCCACACGCATGAAGGGCTCCCATTTCTCCCCTGGGCACGGGCCTAGAATATGTTTACGTGTAAAAGGTCCGAAAAGCATTTGTTTGTTCTTGTTATAAAATTACGGCGTTTTCTTGTCTAAGGAATGCTAACTCGCTCTTTTCATTTCGATTGTGATAAAGCCACCAATAAAATCCCAACAGACTCCAAGGGGCGGCGCAGAAACCCCTCCTGTCCTTTCTTGGACCTCGACCTAGCCCTTGACCAGACCGTGTCAGCCCCACGGGCAGCAGCACAGGCCCCTGGTTCCAGGGGATTCTTTGTGATTCTGTCTCGTTCTCTATCACACACCAACTTTTCTTAATCCTTCCTCAAATATAAGGCAATTCCCCACATGGTAACGGTGCTGATTTATTATACCATTGGGAGGTTCAAGTGACTGATTTAAGTATTGATTCGAGTGATTTATTACAGTATTGAGGGGCAGGGTCTTTTCTCAAGACTCCAAGCACAGCTACAATCCACGCACGCAGGCTTTGAAGGACGCTGCCTCTGAGGACTAGGCTGTGCCCCCGTGGGAGGGAGGGACGGAGCCGGCTGCCTCCGAAGACTAGGCTATGCCCCCCGTGGGAGGGAGGGACGGAGCCGGCTGCCTCCGAGGACTAGGCTCTGCCTGCTGTGGGAGGGAGGGACGGAGCTGGCTACCCTGGGGGGCAGTCCCCCCACACCCAGCTCCACTCCTGCTTCTGGGGCAGGAGCGTATCTCAGGGCTGGAACTGTCTTTGTGACCAGCCCGTCCAGAGCCCCGGCCCTTGTCTGACGGTGCAGCACACGGGGCTGACCTCTTGACACGTGTAATCTGACAGGGCTCTAGGTCCTGGCTGTTTATGCTGAGATCTTAGCAGTGTCACCTGCTTCTGGAGTCTGCGTCCTCCTCCCTCTCTGCTCCCCACCCCCCTCCCTGCTCCCCTACCTGACCCCTCCCTGCACGCAATCAGTGATCATTCATTCCTTGCCATGTGTGCGGCGTGGCACTGGCACCAGAGGCCGCGTTAAACGGGCACAGACCATCTCCCCAGTGTGCACGCAGGACACACTGCTTCCTGGTCCCCGGGCTGCGCCAAGCCTCTTTCCTCATTTAACCCTCAAATGGCCTTGTTTGTCTCCGCCTTTCCCAGCTGGGGGATCCGGCCTGGGAGGCTCACCAAGGAGCCACAAGTGCTGACTCCAGGCGGGGGAGCTGCTCACCAGCCCTGGCCCCCGTCTGGCCGGCGAGCCCCAGAGCCTCGGGGGATTATTTGAGGAAGCCGGAGCTGTGCGCAGCAGGGGCAGAGCGGGAGGTTCTAGTCCCCTCGCTGTCGGCCCGGGGCAAGCTGAGGGCTCAGCAGCCTCCAGACCAGCAGCATCTCTCAGGAGAGCCTTGGGAGATGCTCAGACCACCGTGCCCTTGGAAGCCATTATCAGAGCCCACCCTCTCGGGAGCCCTTGTCATTCTTCGTCCTCATTCCTCAGCCTGAACCAGCCCATCCTGAAGCTGGCACTCCGCTTCCCTGCCACGGTCCAGCCTGGAGAAGCCGCTCTGTGTGCACTTACGTGCACCCAGGGTTTCTCTGCCTGGACTGGCCATGTAGCTGGGCGGGTGGTGACAGACACACAGGACGCTCTGTGCTCACAGGCTCGGGAGATGTGACGGGAACTTGACGTTTACCAGCTCGCCCCCAGTCGGGTCTCCCTAGGACCAGAGGGACGCGCCTCGTGTTTACACATCCATCCCTGGACGAACCGCCCGGATGAGCCGGGAACAGTTCTTCCCTGTAGAAGCATGTGGCGTTTCATCAGCACACGTGCTCTGATCCTTTCTGATTTTAGAAGGTGGCTCTGGAACACCAAAGGGCGAAGCTCCTCGGGGCGCCTGACCAAGAGCCACCTTTTGTCTGCTGACCCTCCCTCCAAGGCTGGGCGCTGGCCCTCTATCTGTGTAATTAACCGTGGCCCCCAATGTTTAATCATAGCTGGTGCTCCTTGATCCAGAACCCCAACCCCTCAAAATCTGTCCCAAAGCAGATGCTGGCTGATCCAGTGATGGGCTCGGAAGCAGGACCAGTAGGGACGCAGGGGCCAACGCCGCCCCTCCGTAGGCCAGCTCGGAAACCCTGGAGGGGGAGCCCTCGCGTTCACGGGGTCTGACTCACCCAGGAACTTCACGAAAGCAGACAACCCTGGGAAGGGGTTCACTGAAAAGAGGGGTTGGGAGCCCAAAGGCGGGTTCAGGTGGGGGTGGGAAGTCAGAATGGAGAGGTCAGCCTCTGGGGGGCCCTCTGAGCAGGCCTCACCCTCTCAGCTCTGCAGGCTTCCCTGATGCCCCAGCCCCGGGAAAGGCACACCCGCTGTCGGCACGTATGGAAAAGGCCCAGGTGTCCCAGAAATGCCCCAGGAAGAGGGGCCGGACTGTTTGCAGAGAGACCAGCCCTGCGTCCTCCGTCCGTCCTTCCAGAGGAGGAAGGAGGGCGGGTGGCCCGGTGGTTTCTGCGCCATCCCCGACAGCAGTGGCTTCAAAGATCGCAGCTTTTCCCTTCTGTCAGAGTGTGTTCGAGGGCCCCTCGGTCTGGAGGGCACACGGGCGGGTGGAGTCCCACTGGGCCCACCGGGCCCCTCCATCCACCTCGCCCCAGGGCACTTCAGCTGAGCTTTGGAGAGAGGCAGTGAGGCCCCTCCCGCTCCTGTGCCCACTGACCCCCCACTTAGCCCGGCTGTCTGGGGCAGCCCCGTACAGACGGCACCCCGGCCGCCCTCCGCTCCCCAGAGCCAGGCTGAGAGGCAACTCATCCCACCTCCCGTCGCCCGCAGATACTGACCCTGGGGGAAGCGCAGTCAGGTCCCTGAAGCGTGTGGGCTGGGCTGTGGCTTCCTCTGGGCAGACGGCCTCTCAGGTGCGCAGGTCCTGGGGGCCATTGCGGTGTGTCTCTGCCCTCCTCCGGCATGTGCGGGGACGGTGACAGAACTGCTGACCTTCAGGGCATCAGGCTGACCTTCGGAGACACAGCCGCTGACCTTCGGGGCCTGCCATGAGCCCCAGTCCCCTGTGAGAGGCACTGCCTGCTGGGGATTGCAGAGGCGCCCGTGGGAGGGGCCCGTCCACACCCACCCCTCCGCTCCCCGCCACGGGAAGGAGTCCAACAGGGTGGACAGCCCTGTCCCCAGGGCCGCTGCCGGAAGACCCTTCCTAGGGCCCTCACCCCTCGGTCTGCGGACCCTTCCCTCCCAAACGAGGTCTTTGCGCGTCCGTGCAGCCCCCACTTACCCATCTCAGCACGGAGGTCTTCGCAACTGGAGGGCGGGGACGGTTCTGTCTCCCTGCACCTGCTCAGGCTTAATACGGAAACATTCAGGAGGCTTCATTTCTCTTCTTGAGGCGAGAGTGGAAGATGGCCTGCCGCTGGGGGAGCCCATCTTCGCACGGCCTGTTCCCTGACCCTGGGTGCAGGGGTCTGTGTGCGACCACAGAGCCGGGCCAGCGTACCCCTGGGGCAGCAGGAGGCCCCAGGTGCCGGGACCCCGGCCAGGCGCCCCTGCCCAGCCCCTCCCCCAGGTGGTCTCGGGCCTCCTCAGCAGAGTTCGTGGGCATCACCTCCCCCAGGCCCAGACCTGCAGCGCAGCCCCTCTGGGCTCGGAGTGTGGGCGGGCGGCCGGCTGGACAGGGAGGGCGAAGGCACTGTCCAGGGGCCCAAAGGGGACGGGCTGTCTCCCTCCGGTTGCCTGGGCTCCGCAGGACCAGTGGGAATCCTGCAGGGTTTCATGGCATGAGCTCCCGGAAACACTGGCTTCTACTGCGAGGAGCTCGTGAAACAAGAAGTTTTGTTCTCAAATACCCACCAGGCTCCAGACCAGGAGTTTTAACTAAGTGGCCGGGGGAGGGGGACGACTTGAGCCATAGGGGGGCCGAGGGCAGGAGACTTGCTCAGTCCAGGGCCTCACACGGGGAGGCAAGTCAGGGCGTCCCCGCACACCGAGACCCCGGGAACCCCCGGAACTGGTGGAGCCGGGTCACATTTCTCGGGGCCCCTGTGACAGGGCTGCTGCCCTCGCCCACTGCGCGCTGGCCTTGGGGGCTCCACGCCCTCAGCTCTCGGGGCCTCACCCTCCGGTTCCGAGTCTGCGAGGAGGGTGTGGCATTTAGTCCTGTTTCCCTCTGCTCTGTCCACGGTGTTTTCCTTCTAGGCCCAAAGAGCAAAGCTCTCCCTAGGGGATGAAGCCGAGCGGAGTCTGGGCACCAGAGGGTCCCCGGGCCCGGGGACAGACTGCATCGGGCAGGGGCCCTGAGCGCGAGGCAGCACGGACCCTGCACAGAGCCCACCGCCCCAGGCACCCCCCCGGGGTCACAGTGAGCCCTGCTCCAGCCGCTGTAGAAGCAGGCTGGGGGCCCTTCCAGCCACGTGCTCCGGCCCTACACCTGCCCGCACGTCACCTCTGGGAAGACGAGGGGCTCCAAGAGCCACCTGTGAAGCAGGGAGCGGCTGGAGCCCCACCCTGGGCCCCTGGGGTGACACTGCACCCCGGGCAGCTGCGGAGGCTCTCAGCTGGGTGACCCCCAGCTGCCCTGAGGACGCGAGTCTACACTGTGGCCGGCGGTGACTTTAGAGTTGCCCCCACCAACCGTGCTTTCCCAAAGGCGCTCTGTGTCCACACGCCCCGAGGAATCTCTGCTCGCTGACCCCTGCTCGTCCATAGGCCTGCCGTGCAAGCTTTCCCGCCGTGCAGGGAGGTTTCACCAGGTTGGGGGGCTGCCCCAGAGGGTCTGAGGGTCTGAAAGAAGTGGCCAATCCAATCTGTGCTTGCAGTTTCAGCTGCTGGAGGAGATTGTCTGAATGTGTAAACGACGTTAAATGCTTAGGGAAACTGTCGTGCGTATGAATTAATCAAATGGCGAGTAAGATGACTGACATTTATTATTTTATGCCAATATTAATAAATCCATAAATAATATAACAAGATCTGTGAGTTCAGCCTAGAGGCTTAAGGAAAGACATTTAAATTTGTAACTTGAATAATATTGATTAAAACCCAAGGACTGTTAAGTGTTTCCTCTGGAAACATGCTTGCATGGTTGGGACCCGGGACCGGCTCCACGCCCCAGTTGGTCTCTGATCTTCATTCTGGCCACAGAGATGCTCTGGCCCACCAGAGTCAGGCCTTGCCCACCTCCCAGCACATCCCAGGGGCGCTCACGGCTCAAGGACACTGCCTGGTTTTCTCTTGCTCACTTCTGGACGCATTCGCTTCATTTGTTTGTCTCCCGACTGGAGGTAATTTCAGGGAGTAGGGCGCTCCCATCTTCACCGTGGGCGGAGTGGGGCGTGGTCAGGTCCCTGATCTGAGAACCCAGTCATAGACCCACCTGGAAGCACCGTTGTCGGCAGCCTCACCCCAACACCATTCCAGTGGCCCCAGGGTCTCCCCAGACGGTATACGAGCTGATCCTCACCAGTGCTCTGTTCTTCAAGAGGATGCCCCCTCTCCCCTGCTCTCTCCTCCGAACACTCCCCACCTCTCGAGGCACCGCCCAGTCCCCTCTTCCCCACTCATTGAGGCCCTTTGGGCCAAGTCTCTTCCCGCAGAGAGGGGCCCCCAAGGTTACCCTCCCCTCTGGCGTGACCTTGCACTCCTGCTGGGTTTGGTGAGGTCTGGGGGAGGAGGATGCTCGGGGAGGACAGGACTCCAGACACAGGGTGCCCCAGACTGCAGGGTGCTTGGGTCACCTGGTGCTTTCGTTCTTTCAAGGAGGCTCTGGCCTCAGGCTCGTTTTCACTGTATATAAACAGCACTCTTCATTTACCTCCATGTGGGCTTTTAGAAATGGCTAGTGTTCACGGTTTCTAAAGAAGACGCTGGCAAGCACACAGAGCAGCTTCACGTTCTGATGATCTGCGTTCATCTGAAGCAGCCTCTGTGTGACTGAAGCCCTTTCTTTTCAGGTCCAAGTTTTTGAATTAAAGAAAGTGTGCGCGAATCCTTCAACTGATGATGGGTAAACAAAATATGCCATCTCTAGTGATGGAATGTTATTCAGCCATTAAGAGGAATGAATTGCTGATTGATACTAAAACACGAGTAAACCCTGAGAACCTTAGGCTAAGTGAAGAGTGCCAGTTGCAGAAGGCCACATTTGTATTGCTCCATTTACAGGAGATGCTCAGCATAGACAAATCCATAGAGACACAAAGTAGGTGAGTGGTTGTCTGGGGCTGGGGAACAGAAGGGATGAAGGGTTCCTGCTCATGGGGTTTCCTTTTGGGGTGATGAAAATGTCTGGAATTAGATAGTGGTGATGTTACATAACTGTGAATTTACTAAAAACCACTGAATTGTACATGTAAAAAGATGAATTTATGGCATGTGAATTATATCTTAATGTTAAAAATATAAATAGTCTAAACACACCAAATAGAAGACAGAGGTTGGCAGAGTAGTTTAAAAACATGACCCAACCATTTGCTGTCTACCAAAAGCTCACTTCAAATATACAGGCCGGTTGAAGGTAAAAGAATGAAGAAAACTTTACCATGCACACAGTAATCAAAAGAGGCAGAAGTGGCTACACTAGTATTGATAGCATAGACTTCAGGGCAAAGAAATTACAGACAGAGAGACAGGGAGGGATATCATATAATGATAAAAGGGTCCATTCACCAAGAATACATAGCAGTCTTAAATGTGTATGTACCAAACAGCAGAGCTTCAAAATGCTTGAACCAATACTGATAGAATTTAAAGGAGAAATAGTCAAATCCACAATTGCAGTTGGGGAGTTAAACATCCCATCTATCTCTCTGTACTGAAAGATAGAACATCAGCAAAGATATAGAAGAGCTCAACAATACCATTAACCAACAGGATTTAATTGACGTTTAAAGAATCTCCACCCAACAACAGCAGAATTCTTTCAAGTGGCCATGGAACATATACAAACATAAACCACGTCCCAGGCCATAAAGCAAACCTCAACGAATTTAAAAGAACTGAATCCATACAGGGGGTGTTCTCCAACCACAATGAAATCAATAACAAACAGATAACAGGTAAAACTATACATGCTTGGAAAATAAACAACACACTTCTAAGTGACCCATGAGTCAAAGAGGAAGTGTCAAGGGAAATTTTAAAAAAACACAAAACTGAATTAAAATAAAAATACAACACATCAAATATTGTAGGATGCAGCTAGGGCAGGGTTGAGAGGTAAATTTGTAGCACTAAAATGTATATATTAGAAAAGAGGAGATGTCTAATCAATAACCTAAGATCCCACGTCAAGAACCTAGAAAAGGAAGAGCAAAATAAATCTAGAGCAAACAGAGGAAGGAAATACTAAAGAGCAGAAATCAATGAAATTGAAAATAGTAAAATGCAGCAAATCAATGAAACAAAGAGATGATTCTTGGAAAATATAAATAAAATTGACATATCTCTATAAAGAATGATTAAAAAGAGAGAAAATTCAAATAACTTATATTGGGAATGAAACAGGGGATATCAATTCAGAGCCTGCAGACATCAAAAGGGTAATAAAGGGAGAGCTACTACAAACAAAATTAAACACATAAATTTGAGAACTTAGATGAAATGGACCAATATTTTAGAAAACATAAACTACCACAACACACTCAGTATGAATAAATAATTTGAATAGCCCTATAATTATGAAGAAAGTTGAATTTATAATTAAAAGATTCTCCCAAAATTAATCTCCAGCCCCAGATGGTTTCCCTAGAGAATTCCATTAAGCATTTAAAGTTGAATTAACACCAATTCTATACAAACTCTTCCAGAAAATAAGAGGAGGGAAGACTTCGTAATTCACTCTATAAAGCTAGTAATTACTCTAATACCAAAACCGTACAAAAAGAGAGAACCACAGACCATCATCCCTCATAAATATAGACACAAAAATCCTTATAAAAAATCAGTAAATAGAATTCAGCAACACATAACAAGAATTATACAGCACGAAAGTGCGTTTATTTCAAGGATGAAAGGCTGTGTTCAGTTTTTGAAAATCTATCAGTGTAACCTACCATCTGAACAGGTTAAAGAAGAAAAATCATGTGTTCGTATTGACTGATGCAGAAAAAGCATTTGAAAAAGTCAATATACATTCATGATGAAAATTCTCAGAAATATAGGAATAGAGAAAAACTCTCAACTTGTTAAAGAACATCTAAAAAGAACCTGCACTAACTGTATACTTAATGGTGAAAGTCTAAATGTTTTCCCCCTAAAACAAGGCACAAGACAAGGATGTCCACTCCCATAACTCCTATTCAACATTGTACTGGGAGTTCTAGTCAACATAATAAGGCAAGAAGAGGAAATAAAAGCCATACAGACCAGAAAGGATGAAATAAAACTGTTCGTGTTTGCAGATGACATGACTGTCTATGTAGAAAATCCCAATGACTATCAAAAAATCCCAGAAATCAAAACAAAACAAAAACCTCACAGAAAACAAAAACAAACAAAAAACTACGAGAACTAATAGCAGTTCTCAGAATACAAGATCAAAAAAATCAATTATATTTCTATATACTATCAATAAACACATGGAAATCAAAATTAAAGATAAAATGACATTTAAATCACAAAAGGAAGGAAGAAAGGAAGAAAACGAAGGGTGAGAGGAAGAAAGATTTACTTGTAATAAATCTACCAAAACATGTACAGAACTTTTATGTAAGAACTACAAAATGATAATGAAAGAATCAATGAAAGATATCAACTCTCTCCAATCGATATACAGGCTTCAACAACTCATTAAAATTCTAGTTAATTTTTTTCATACATACAGGCAAGGTTGTTCTAAAGTGTATATGGAAAAGTAAAAAAGAAAGAAAGAAAAGAAAAAGTGGAGGTATTTGTCTATCCAATTTCAAGACTTATTCGGAAGACTGGATAGTGTCTATGGAGGGACGGACACACAGATCAGTGCGACAGGACAGAGGAGCCAGACGCAGACCCACACGAATGTGCTCAACTGACTTGTTAGAAAGACACAGAAACAATCCCACGGAGGAAATACAGCCTTTTCAACAAAGGGCACCGGAGTAAGTGGGCACCCAGGCAAGAAAGGACCTTGGCTGAAACCTCACACCTTACACGAAAATTAACTCAAAACAGGCCACGTACTTCAACGTGAAACTTAAAGCATAAAGCTTTTAGAAAAAGCATAGGAGAAAATGTTTGATATCTCCAATATCTAGGGCTAAGCAGAGCTCTCAGACTTGACATCAAAGGCTCAGTCCATAAATGGATACATTGATGGGCTGGACTTCATCAAAATCAAAAACATTTGCTCTATGAAAGACCCCATTAAGAGGAGGAAAAGATAAGCTATGGCCTGGGAGAAAAAACTACAAACTGCATATCTGACAAGGGACTAGTATCTAGAACATATAAAGAACTCTCAAAACTCAACAGTTTTTTTTTTTTAAAAAAAGAAAGAACAAATAACCCAGTTATAAAATGAGCTAAAGTCACAAAGGGCTTTCCACCAAGAGGATCTACAGATGGCAAATTAGCACATGAAAAGATGTCCAACATCATAGCCATTAGGAAAATGCAAATTAAAACCACAATGAGGTATCACTACACGGTTTTCAGAATGGCTAAAATAAAAAATCCCAAATTCTGGCAGGAGGCAGAGGAAATGGATCCCTCAGATACAGCTGCTGAGGAGGTACAATGGTAGGGCCCTCTGGAAAACAATTGGGCAGCTTTTAAAAAAACAACTAAACATGCAATTACTATATGACCCAGCAATTGCACTCCTGGGCGTTTATCCCAGAGAAAGGAACATTTTTTTCGCACAAAAAACCTGGGCACGAATGTTTATGACAGTTTTATTTATAACAGCCAAAGTGTAGGAACAGGCCAGATGCTCTTCAACAATAAGGTAGCTGAGATGCGCCCAGACCACGGACAACTACTCAGCCCTAGAAACGAGGGGACGACCCGGTGAGCCTCCAGGCAGCCACACTCCTTGTGTGAGCCTCCAGGCAGCCACACTCCTTGAAAAATGCCAGTCCCCAGGGTTACGCACGGCGTGATTCCTTTTCTGTAACATTCTGGAAATGGAAAACCTGCAGAAACGGAGAAGAGATGAGGAGTTGGTGGAGCTGAGGGGGGTGGGGGGAGGGCACACGTCCGTGTGTGGCTGGGCCTGCAGGTGAGTGTGGTGTGTCTCGTGTGCACACGTGTGCACACCTGTCCGTGTGGGGGTGCGTGAGTGCATGGGTGTGTGCACACCTGTGCGTGTGTGCATGTAGGCGTGCCCAGGTGTGTGAGTGTGCACGCACTGTGCATGTACAGAGCGTGCACAGTTATTCACCTGGGTGCCGCCTGTCCACTCCACTCCTGGTGCCTGGCCCGAAACAGATGACTTCACTATGTCCTGGGGCCAATGTGCTTTCTGGAAAAGTCCATGTCTGCAGTGGCACTGGGAATGGGGCAACAGGACTCGGCTCGGAGAGTGTTTACTTTACACGGTTCCTTTGGACCAGCTCCACGTGCGAAAGGAAGCCGGCCTGTGGGAGGGGCTCCTTCAGACCCGGAGTGACAGGGTCTGTGTCAGTCACTTGTGGAAGCCTGTTCCTGGTTTTAAGGAAAATAAAGTGAGCTGGCATCACCTGCATCAGCTCCTGCATCATCTCCTGCATCAAGGCTCAGCAAAGCTCCTTTTAAATAGAGAGCTCTTCCATGGGCTGTATTTAGAATATAACTCGATTAACTGAAAATAAAGTTTTGCACAACCCGTCAGAACGACATCATCAGGCGAGCAGAGCCCATGGTAAGCAGCTCGGGAGCCGCGGGCCAGGCCTCATGCCATCTATGAACTGCAAGTGTCCCCCACCACGTGCTGGACAAGCTGCCGCGTTCGTTCTGGAAATCAGCGTGGTAGGAAAAGACCATGTCCTCCGCCACCTCAGAATAGGGTGTCTTAAGGCTCCCTTTCATACATTTTTTTAAAACCAGTGAAAACACGTCTTTCACGATTACAGAGCCGACTCATGCAAACCCAGATACAGACGACCCAGTAGGTCTTTGCACAGAGGGTCCCCAGGAGCGACCTCTGACAACAGCGGCATCCACCACCTCCCTGCCCATCGTCCCTGGTCAGCCCCGAGTGGGGCCACACCCAAGGCCAAGTCCACTCGGCGCCCACACTGGCAGGGAGGCACACCCCGCACCACCGGCCCTCACCCACGGGGAAGCTAGGGATGGAGAGGCCAGTGGGGGGCCCTGGGCACGGGAGGGCACCTCCTGGCTGGCGGGGTTCAGTAGGCACCAGCTCAGCCAGCAATGAGCAGAACAGGAAGGACGAGGGCCAGGGTCTTCAAAGAAAAACGGAGGGGGCGGGGAATCGTGTTTAAACTCAGAGAATGAAAACACAAAGTGGCAGAAATTGCACGTCAGAGCGAGCTCGGCAAGTTTTGGTCACGGGCGGGGCCCCACATCAGCATCAAAGCGTTGGTACGCAGAGGCCGGCAGCTGACTCCCGGGAGGCACTGCTCTGACGGAAGGCAGCATCCTCACGGGGGGGTGAGGGGCTTCCTGGGAAAAGCAGACGGTGGGCGTGGAGGGAATCAGAGATGCGGCCTGGCGCTGGCCTGCAGAGCGGGTCCCAGAGAAGTGGCTGCTCTGCGTGGGCGGGCAGGGCTGCTGGGCTCCCGCACAGACGGAAGGGCAGGACCAGGCCCCTGGGCTCGGAGGCGGCGGCAGCGGCTCCGGCACCGCCCGGGCTTGGGTCAGCTGCAGTCACTCCTCCCGCAGACAGAAGCCAGCTCGGGTGGGCTTCTCCCCTCCACTGCCCACTGACCCCTCACCTGCCGTCCAGCCCAGGTGGGCACCAGGCAGGGCTGGGGGTGAAGAGAGCCCGGTGAGTGCAGTGGGCCAGGATGGCATCCATCCAACAACAAACAACACGATCCTGGATTTCTAGTCCCCATGACGACAGCTAGGAGCATGGTGGTCGCTTGTTCTGGTTTTATCAACGTCGAAGCACAGATAACGTCTTCGGGCCGAGCTAAGCTCAGCCAGGAGGCCAGGCCAACGCCTCTGACAACGTGTTCTGAATAGTGAGCTGTCATCATCGTCTGCATTTGCTTTATTCTTCTGACAGCAAAGACTTTACCCTGGGCTGATTTCCCACAGAGACAGGCCAGACAAGGCTGGCGCAACGGGAGAGGAGACCGCGTGAGTCATGGAGCCAGACGCTTCCCAGCAGAGATGGCCTCAGTCGGGCGAGGGGTGCCGAGCTTCTCGGGCACAGGCTGGAGCCCAGCGTCTCCAGAGGAGGAATTTTGACAACTTTTCTGCACACACATTCAGAAAAATAGCTCTTTCTACAGAAAGTGAATGCCTAACCTAACCCTAACCCTAACGCGTCCACCAGCACAGCCAGGCTCGCGGGCTCAGAGAGCCCTGTCTCAGGTCAAACACACAGCCACCACCTCCTCCAGCGCTGTCACCACTGAGTGGGGGCCCAAGTAAGGAGGAGTCAGCCCCACCCCACCCTGACCCGTCCTCGCCCCAGATACCTGGTGACAGGCCACGCAGTCTGGACGCAGGTTTCCTCTAACGGGTGACCAGAGCCCTGGCTTTCTACCCTGGCCCGAAGACCCCCTCCCCTGACACAAGCTCACGTTTGGGGCCCAGTCCCCAAAGGCCACCAGCTCGCCCTGCAGAGACCCACGTGGAAGCTGAAGGCCTGCAGCCATCGCGGGAGGAGCCGGCAGATACCAGGTGGGGGCCAAGCCCGGGCCCGGCACAGGCTGGACGGACCCACACGCTCCTTTCTGGTCTCCTGGGTCAAAGGTGACCTGCTGCTGGGACTGTCACTCTTCTGCCTCGGCCCCCATGTGGGCCCTGTGCGCTTCCCGGGACGGGGGTCTCCATCGTGGCAACTCCTGGGGACCCTCCCTCCGCCCACCCAGAGCCAAGACAGTCCTTTGAAACCCTTGAGCTCTGCAGCTTCCCTCAGACGAATGAGGTGCCCCTGGTTGACAGGTGGGACACACAGGGACCTGGGGTGGCATCTAAGGGAGAGACGATTGGCGTGGGGACCTGAGACACCAGACAAATGGAAATACGCCCACGGGGCACGTGTCCACGGCCGCAATCAGGGAACGTGTTTTTGTGGGGTCTGAGTCCTGTATTCCCCCGAACAATCCTTTGCTCTGAGATAAATACAGAAAAAGCCCGACCAGCTAAGGAAGAAACACAGTGTATAATCCCATTCCTCAAAACTGCTATTAATTCAGACCCTCCCCCGAGGGCCAAGTCCAGCTAGAAGCAACCGTGGACGGACCTGCTGCCTCGGTTGCACGCGGCTTCCATTCCACCAGCCCCTGGGGAATTCCTGCTGCAAAGATGACAAACTTCCCCCAAGAGGCGCTGGTTTATTTTCATACCCAAAGTGCTCTGAAAGAGGCCTTTTTATTATTTTGAGGATCTCACCTAATTGTGTTCATCTAAGTGATAACGTTTGTTAAGATCTTTAATTTAAGAAACCACGCAAGTCATTTATTTTATAAATGCAAAACCGCTCAAGCCCAAGATGTATTTAGATGAAAAAGAATCAGCTTCCCTGCTCTGCCTCATAATTCAGCGCAGCCCAGAGAGTTTCAAATTGTATGAATTTTCACATCAGAATGACGGTTGATAAACAGATAACAGGGGCTGCTTGACGCTGAGCTCCGCTGATGCTTAAATATAAGGTAACACATGAGCCTGTGCCAGCAGCGTACTTATAAACTGTGTGCTCTGTACAGACACCCGAGTGCACGCAGTCACTCTCCTGTACGGGAGAGGGATGAGATTTCCTCAGAAAGTTAAACCTAGAACTCCGTAAGACCCAGCAATTCGACCCGAGTATACACCCAAAGAACCGAATACGAGAACTCAAACGAAAACTGTGCACAGATGTTCACTGCAGCACGACTCACAGTAGCCCAAAGGCGGGAAGAGCCCGAACGTCCATCAACAGGTGAGACTGAATAGATGAAACCCCCGGAACGTGACTCGGCCGCGAGAAGGAGTTAAGCCCTGACACTCGCTACAACGGGGGTGAACGCTGAAAACACTGTGCTCCGTAGAAGAGGCCAGACCAAAGGCCACGTGTTATATGATTCCGCGCATACGAAGTGTCCAGAAAAGGTGACTCCAAAGAGACGGGAAGCAGATCCGTGTTGTCAGGGGCTGGGGGAGGGGCACGCGGAGCGGCCGCTGGCGGGCGCTGGCGCTCGGGGATCAGAGGGTCCTGGAGGCGGACAGTGTGATGTCTGCACAACTGTGAACATGCACTGAACGCCCCGAATTGCCCTGGAACCTGCCGGCAAGGGGAGGGGGGGAGCTGGGAGAGGAGATTGAGTCGGAGGAGGGAGGTCTCGCCCAAGGTCCCCCGAAGCAGGCCTCCAAACAGGCCAGGGAAGCAGGCGTGCGTGAGCGCGTGGACGCCCCAGCCGGGTTCCTCCCTGCCGGGGCTCTGGGGGCAAACTCGCTTCACGGCCTCTGTCGGGGCGAGGCAGAGGCTGCGAGAGGCCGGTGGAGCCCGAGGCCGGTTCTTCCCATAAAAGGCTCTGCCTGGGTCCTTCTGCATCACAACAAACATCACAGAGAGTTTTCTCATGTCTCATTTGCACAAAGGAAACGCCAGTCTTCTATTCGGCCAAAGGTGACCTTGTAATTAATGTGTCACACTGAAGCTGAAACAGGAAAACTGGACACTTTCAAATCCTTTCAGCTGTCGAGTATCCAAAAATCCTTCTGCCCCTACTTTGGGAGCCCAAATATTTTATTGCAGAGGTTATGTTAAGGACTAAAAACAGATATAGCACCTGAATTCTGACAGTAAAGAATGCTAGACGTGGGCTTCCCTGGTGGCGCAGGGGTTGAGAGCCCGCCTGCTGATGCAGGGGACACGGATTAGTGCCCCGGTCCAGGAAGATCCCACATGCCGCGGAGCGACTGGGCCCATGAGCCATGGCCGCTGAGCCTGCGCGTCCGGAGCCTGTGCTCTGCAGCGGGAGAGGCCGCAACAGTGAGAGGCCCGCGCACCCCCCCAAAAAAAACAATCTCAAGTCAACGACAGGTCCAAGGTCCCTGTGGCATCGGGGAGCTGGACCACCCACGGCAGGGGCAGGCCTGGCCACAGAGCAGAGGGTGAGGGACCCGTGGGTGCGGGCGATGCCAGGATCCAGAGGTGCCTCTGGGGCTGCAGAGCAGAGCCTGCAAGGGCCGGCCGCACCCATCTCCAATCCCCCGACCGCGTGCCCTCCACTGTCTCCACCCAGGACTGTTCCGGGGTGATCTGTGGTGTCCCCTCTGGGGGGGAGAGTCTCTGCTCTGCAATGTCATCCCCCATCACTGCCCAGCCGACAAGGAAGGAGCCCAGGAGCCGCCACCATCATACTCTCACAGGCTTGCCCACAGACTAGCTTCTCTGACCAATCCTGCCCCAGTCCTCACCACAGAAGCAGCAAAGGACCCCCTGGACAGCCTGGGAGCCCTCGGGGCCTTGCTCCGAGCCCATGGGATCCAGGAGGTTATCAGCCCAAGGAGCGCCCTCAGTGATGCTCAGCCCTGGGATCCCAGCCGTGCAGTCAGGAGCCTGGTGGAGAACCGGCAGGAGGGCCCACGGCTGCCATCAGAGCATCATCTCCCTCTGGTGGCCACTTCCTGAGGGCGCACACTCCTCAACTCCACCCGAGGCTGCATCCAAAGCCCAGGATGCCAGCGATCACCCTCCCCACCCCAGGGACACCGCCGTCACCTCCCCACCCCAGGGACACCACCGTCACCTCCCCACCCCAAGGACACCGCCGTCACCTCCCCACCCCATGGACACCGCCGTCACCTCCCCACCCCATGGACACCGCCGTCACCTCCCCACCCCAGGGACACCGTCGTCACCTCCCCACCCCAGGGACACCGCCGTCACCTCCCCACCCCAAGGACACCGCCGTCACCTCCCCACCCCATGGACACCGCCGTCACCTCCCCACCCCAGGGACACCGCCGTCACCTCCCCACCCCATGGACACCGCCGTCACCTCCCCACCCCATGGACACCGCTGTCACATCAGACAAGGTTGGACTCCAGGCAAAAGAAATGAACAATACGACAGAGGTGATAACCCACAGTGCAGGTGGAAAGGCTGCCCACCCAATGTGCCACGTGACACAGGACCAGAGGCCCTGAAAGCAGGGAAGCCCGCAGGTGAGCACGGAGACCCAGGCAGAAGCACACCAGTGATGCTGTGTTTTCAAAGGTGAGGATGCAGAGACCTGGACAGTAGAATCGGCGCCAGGTTCTAACTGACGTGTCATGATGTTTCCAGTGCCTGCGGGACCGTCCTGAGAACCGGTTGCATATCTGGGCCCAAAGGTGCAGAGCAAAACAGGTGCAGCCGGGACAGTGGTCTCTCCTCACAGTGCGACACCACGAGAAGTTGAAGCGGCAGGAAACAAAAAACTTTCAACTTGCATAAGAAACTCCTGAGCCAGAGAAGAAAGAACTCTCATTACAGACTATCTAGAAAGCAATCCTAGGGTAATCCCTGCTGCTCGAGAAAATGCATCCAGAATTTGGAAGTAAGGCAGCTAGGGGCTCTGGTTTTCAGCATCAGGCCACGCCCTCGCCCGCCCCGTGCAGCGGGCAGAGCTCTGGGGGCTCCTGTGGTGACCCCAGGGCTGGCCGGCCAACCTGGGAAGCCAGAGGTCACCCTGTGGAAAGAGGATGGCGTGTGGGTACAGAAGTGACCCCAAGGCTATACACTCATCGTCCCGTGCGACGTGCACCAGGTGTGGATCTGAGGCAGGAAACTGATTCACTGTCCCTGGTCCACTGGCGGGACTCTATGTCCTGCAACCTCGGACCTTATGGCCATCCGCCAGTTTCCTCATCAATGGGCTAGCGGGTTCTCTGCCACACCCCCAGCTATTTGTATAAAAAACACATTTCAACAGTTTGAGAATCAGGCTTCTGCATTATATATCAGAAATCATGGGATACAGCTAACAGAGCGCTCAGATGAAAAGTCACTCTTTTTTACTTATATTAATTACTAAGAAAAGGTGAAAATAATAAAGCAAGCATCCAATTCAATAAGAACTAAAAATACAGCTAAGTTAAGCAGACAGAAGGACGAGATAAGAACCAAGGAAGAAATTAATGATTTAAAAAATAAAAAATGATAGGATCAATAAATGAATCCAAAAGCTGGTTCTTAAAAATAGGAAAACAATAACATTTAAAAATAAGTTAGCTAGTCTAATCAAGAAAAAAAGAGAGATACAGAAAATAAGGAAATAAGAAGAAAAATCAGCCCCAGATACAGAGAAAATGGAAAACAACCATAAATGACTACTTTGTTCAACCCCATGCATATTACAATTTGGATGAAATGAATGCTTTTCTAGGAAAATATAAATTACCAAATTGAGGCAGGAGGAGCCAGTTACCACAGATGAGAGTGTTGCGAAAGAGCTGCAACAGTACACACGCGTGCAGCACACACACACACACACACACACATCCATACACATGTACACATACGCCAGACACACACACGAGCATATATGCACACGTACATATCCACACAAAGACCCCCACACACATACACAAAAGCACATATACGCACATCACACACATGCACACACACACACACACACCTGCTCAAAACAAGAAGAGAAAATGTCCAGTTTCACAAGCTCTAGTGAACCTTTAAGAAACACATAATTACAACGTTATGAAAACCAGTTCAAGAGCGCAGGAAAAAAGGGAAAAAAGGACAAGCTTCCCAATTATTTGTTTGAGAAGAAACCGCAGGACAACCTTACGTACTGAGGCGCATATTGTAAGCGCAGTGCTCGCAGGAGCAGGACCTTTCCTCACAGCCCAGAGGGAAGCCCACGGGGCTGCGGGGCACAGGCAGGAAGCAGCCACGCGGAGGGCTCTGCGGAGCTGCCTCCTGGGCGGTCAGTGGGCCCCACCTGGGCAGACGCCCGGCCTTCTATCCAAGCTCCTCTGCACGCTCAGCTTTTGGAGGGAGCGGAGGAGGATTTCAGGGGGAAACGCGTGGTGCCCCACAAGTTCCAACTTGATTCTTGGGGAGATAAAGCAAAGAGTGGGCCTGACCTGAACTGTCTTTGCTAAATGAAATACCATCCGGCAAAAAATAACTTTTGTTTTCCACTCTTAATATTTAAGGCTGCTGTAAAACTGGAAACAGGAGTTTTAATATTTAATGCTCTAGGACTCTGAAAGTCTTACTACACAACGTCTGTGAGACACTTCCTCGGTGGGAATAAATACTTTATAACTGCTATGCGTATGGTGCCGGATGTCTTTATGAATAAACAAAGACATGTTTGAGAACCATCTGTGAGGACTAATTGCTGGCTAATTTGACAGGGACTGGAGCCTTCTCCCTCCAAGGTGGTGCACGGCTCCGGACGCCGAGGAAGAAGGGTGTTTAGGTTTCAAAGTGATATCCAGGGAGAACTTCTTTTGCCATGTGTGTACATGTGTATCCATATTTCATCATGCGCTGGGCTCTAAACTTTAGCTAAGAAAACCTAGACTCTTGTCAGAAAATGTGTCAGACGTCTTCCCTCCCTCCTACTGCCCTGTGATCTGCATTTGCGTCCTAACCTTCACCAACGGGCACAGCTAAAGCCCTGGTGAGGATGTCGGTTGGGGGTGTCTCAGGAAACACAAAGCAGCCGTGAATTCAACAAGAGAGAAGTCTACTTCTTTCTCACATGAGGCTACCCAGGACTGAGCAGCTGCCCACAGAGGGGACCCGTGTTCCTTCACCCCAGCACAGAGGTTTCCTCTTCATGGCACAAAGTGGATGCTCAAGCTCCAGCCTTCATAGCCACTGTCCCACCAGCAGACAAAAGGGCCAAAGAAGGGGCTGCTCTCCCTTTGAGCACACTCCCCTAAGGCTGCATTGCAGTGACCAGAGCTGGGTTACTTGGCCATACTGGTCATAAGGAAGGCAGGAACTGGGGACGTCTTGTGCCTGCTAAAAGCTGGGATCTATTCCCGAGGAAGAAGGGGAGAAGACAGAGTACAACAAGATCTCCCCGAAGCCTGGGAGGCCAGGTGAGGGAGGTCTGCTCTACTGCCCCTCTGCTGCCGACTGTCAAATCAAATCATCCACGACACTTTCCTGTTTGCAGGCTGGCCTTCTGGGCTCTGGCAGCCACGGCACCAGAGCCCAGCCCCGCCCAGGGCACCAAGACCCACCCCACCCTGCCCGCCAGCTTCCCCTCCCGGTCACCTCCGCCCGATGCCTGCACCCACCTCCCCTGCTCCTTCAGCCTCCCACCCACAGAGGCCCCAGGGGACCTTCTCTCACCCTGGACTTGGGCAGCTGTGCCCTGCGGGAGCATCTTGGGGATGGGGGTGCCACTCGGGGTTCATGACCCCACAACGCAGGGCCCACAGGAGCTTCTTGTCACCCACTCGCTCACCCTCCTCCACGCCCAGTCCTCCCCAGACCACCTGGCCTCTCTCAGCTTCCCAGGCAAAGCGCCCGCCAGCTGACCCCTGGTTCTGGTCCACCCGCCCGGCCCGCGGACCCCGGCTCTGAGTGGGCCCAGCTCATGGTTCATTCCGGCTTGGCTGTCATCACAGTAAAAGAAGATGCCCCTGCTTTAAATGTCGCTTCACTGCATTTTGAAAAATGCATACGACCACGTGCCCAATTGTCCAGTCAAGACGTGGACCTTGTATGCCACCCCTCCCCAGTCAGGCCCCCACCCGATTTCTGTCACCTCAGTGTCCCTTTGCCTGTCCTAGAATTTCGTGGAAATGGGATTGTGCAGATGGTTTCCACGCCTGGTGCTTTTGCCCCGATTCATCCACCTCGGGGTCGTGTGGCTGGTTCACTCTTGTTGCCGAGTTGTGGTCCACCGTGGCTGTGCCACAACTGTCTACCGTTGGGCGTTTGGGGTTGTCTCCACCTTGGGGCCATTCAGGATAAAGCTGCTGTGTAAATTTCTCGTACACGTCCCTGTGCGTACATGTGGTCATTCCTCTGGGTCAATGCCTGGGAGAAGGATTTCTGGGTCAGAGAGTAGGGGGATGTTCAACTTTATTAAAAACATCGTTTTCCAGTGATAGCACATTTCATATCCCCACAAGCAGTGCGGAAGAATCCCAACCTCCACCTTTGTCGGCTGTCTCCATTGTAGCCGTTCTAGTGGGTCTATGGCGACATCTCTTTTTGAACATTTGTAATTTGTATTTCCCTGATTACCGACGATGTTGAGCACCTTTTCACGTGCTTATTGGATATTCAAATATCTTGTATTTTTGAGAGTCTATTCAAGTTTATGCCCATCTTTCAAAATTTGTGTTGTCTTTTTATTATTGATCTATTGGCTTTCTTTCTATAACCTGGATACATGTCCTTTGTTAGATGTTCACTGTGGTTATTTTCAACCACCCTGTAGTTTGCCTTTTCATCTTAACAGTGCCTTTCGAAGAGCAGAGGCTTCACTTTGGATGAGGACAGCTTTCTTTCTTTTCCTTTGATGCCATTTTTTATTTCCTACCTAAGAAACCGTTGTCTGCTCCAGGGTGGTGAAGTATTTTGTTTTACTCAAGAAGCTGTATGCACTTAAATTTTCCTTTTAAAGTCTACCTATGGTCCATCTCAAATTAGTTCTGTCCATGGTGTGATGCAGGTTCCAGGCAATTCACGGCCCACTTGTTCTGGCATCACTTGTTGCGAAGACTTTCCTTTTCCCCCTTGAAGTGGCACATGTGGCAAAAGCAATGGACCGAATCCATGTGGGTCTGGTTCAGAACTATTTATTCTGTTCTATTGGTCCATTCATTTGTCTTTCACCAACACCACACTGTCTGAAACACCACGGCTTTATTTATTTTTTATTTTTTGTCGTACGTGGGCCTCTCACTGTTGTGGCCTCTCCCGCTGCGGAGCACAGGCTCCGGACGCGCAGGCTCAGCGGCCATGGCTCACGGGCCCAGCCGCTCTGCGGTATGTGGGATCTTCCCAGACCGGGGCACGAACCCGTGTCCCCGACATCGGCAGGCGGACTCTCAAGCACTGCGCCACCAGGGAAGCGCACACCGCAGCTTTAGAGTAGGTGTTGAAATCCAGGAGTTTGAGTCCCCCAACTTTGTTCTTCTTCCTCAAGGCTATCTTGGCCATTCCAGGCCTTTGTGTTTCCATATAAATTTTAGAATCAGCTTTCAATTTCCAGGAAAGCACTTCTGGGATTCTGACTGAGATTTCATTGAGTAGAAAGATCAGCCTGGGGAGAAGGACATGTCACAGATAAGCTCCAGTTCACGAGCTCAGCGATCCTCTCCGTTCACGGGGGTCTCCTGGAGTTTCGCACAGCAAGATGTTGTAGTTTTCAGTGGAACAGTACTAACACATCTTTTGTTAAATTGATCCCAAGGTAGTGGTTTTGATGCTATTTTAAATGGTATGTTCTGCCCTTGTCTGTTGGTTGTCAGTATACACAGATACAATTGATATCCACGCATAGCACTGTATCCTGCTCCTTGCCAAGTTCACTTAGTAGTAGTTGTAGTAGTTTTGTAGATGCCACAGGATTTTTTACACCCATGATCACTTTGTTTACGAATAAAAGCCCATCAACTTGAAAAGTGCTTAATTGTCTTTTACCTTTAATAAGACACCTCCCCAGACACCAAAGGCCCTACATCATCTCCCCCAAGTCTCTTTCCTCCCCATTAAGAGCCAGACTTCTTAAAGAATTATGTACCCAAGTCTTTCCCTCTGCCTCCTCTCCCTCGCTCACTCTTCCACCCCCTCCAACACCCGCCCCCTCCCCCCCTCCAATTAGAGATGTAGCTATTCCTGAGTCACCGGCCTCCTCCCCCGGGTGCTGTTAAACCCGACACTGGCTTCCCAGGGCTCACCTCACCACTGTCTGGGCCACATTTGACCTGGCCGATCCCTCTCTCCCCCTTGCCTTGGCTTGTGGACTCAGCCCTGCACAGGCCTCCTGTCCACCTCTCCAGTCTCCCCCGCACCTGCTTCCTGCCCACGGCCCAGGGGTCTCAAGAGCTGCCTCCAGCACTCCTCGCCCCGCCACGCTCCCCCTCTGCAAGCTCACCCGCACGCCATCACCTCTGCACACCTGCTCACAGGCCTGAGCCTCCAGCCCCGGACCTCTCCTCCCAGCTCAGACACCTCCCACAAATGTGGGCTCTGAGCACCCGATCCACATGTTCCACAGAGAAGGCCCGACGTCCTCCTGAGCCCCACTCCACCCGCCCTTTCCCGGAGCTCCCCAGGCTGGCCCGTGCCCCCATCCACCCCCAGGTGTGCAGTCCCCTGGCTCTCCCTGGCGCCACGTCCATCACCCAGTCTTCACCTGGCGCCCACGGAACATGCTCAGACCCACGCACACCGCTTAAAGCAGTAGGAACGAGAACCGCCCTGGCAGTCGCGCTCTCCTGCCCCCACCCCCATCCGCACTGCTGTGCCCCCCACCCCGCGTGCCCCTCCCCAGGCCTTGGCAAGCGCTACTCTTTGGACATCCTCTCCCCTTCCTTCTCTGTCCAGCACCTGGCCCCTCTTTCAGACCTCAGCCCAACTGCCCTGAGCTTGGGGCACTCTCCCCAACACCCCCCTCGGGACCTCACCCCTCTACAAGTGGCCTGGCTCCCGCGCTTGCCCTGCCGGCGCCCCGGGCGCACAGTTACTCCGTGCGGGTGTGATGTCCTCTCCCCACGGGGGCGGCCGTCCACCCGGCTGCCTTTTCAGGCCCAGCTCAGCCCCGGCCAGTGGCAGGGGGCAATTAACTATTTGCAGGATACATGAATGAATGAGCTAAGGAATGCAGGACCGCTTTGTGGGAGACTGCGAGGGGCTTTCAGCAGAGGGTCAGGGCCCGAACCCTGGGCATCCTGGACCGGCAGGGACCCAGATCGGAACCCGTGGCAGCTGCACTGGGCAGCCCCGCGACGGGGGTGGGCAGGGGCGGGAGGCGGGGCAGAGCCTGCGGACCCGCCTGCGAGGACGCGACCCCGGTCAGGCGGGCGCCTCGCCCTCACGTCCTCTCCGAGGGGCTGAAGGCGCTCTCACCGGGTGGGCGCCGGAGCGGTTCGCCTCCGGACAAGTATGGCCCCGCCGCCGACCCGTAGGTCCGGCGCCCTTCTCTGTCGCTAGGCAACCCCCGGGCCGCGGAGATAAAGCCAGCGGACGTTGGGCAGCGGGCGCCTCAGCCGCCGGCGCCATGGACCCGGTCATAATGCAGGAGCTGGCCCGCGCCGAGAGCCAGCAGGGTGGGTGCGGGGGCCGGGACCGCCCGCTCCCCGCCCCTGGGGAGACCCCGGGACCCGCCGGTCACCGCCCTCCCACCGGGAGGCTGTCCCCGCCCTGTTGACCCCCGCCCTGCCTGATCCAGTGACCCCTTGAAGGCAGCACTTCGAGGATTTGTCTGACTTGGGCAAACTAAGGCGCCTTTTTAAAAGGAAGCCTTTCGTCCTTCCTAAGCGTTCCTCAAGGGTTATTCACCTCACGCTGCTCCTGAAGCAGGAGCCGCAGAGCTGCTGCGGGGCCCGGAGGGCTGAGCTCGGGGCATCTCGCTGCTGGGCTCCTTCCCCCGGAGAGGACCGGGCCAGCGCGGGGGCCAGCACGGGCTTGCCTGCCCGACCCCAGCCCTGTCCCGGGTCCTCCTGACCGTCCCCACTGCTGCTTGGTGGGGCAATGGCTGCGTGATGACCAAATCTGCCTCAACTCCTGTCCTGATAGATGCTGCGTCCCTGAAGAGGGCTTATCAGTTGATCAAGTCCGCCAACCTGGGGAAATCAGAGTTCGACCCCACAGAAAGCTTCAGCCCCGACCTGTTTGTTTTGTGTGCAGAACAGGCCCTGAAGGTGATTAATCCCAGGGGTCCTAGGGAGGCGCCTTCAGGGGACCCCAATTTCTTGGTTTGTACTAGAATCGGGAAGCGGCAGCCCCTGGTGGGTGGTCCACTGGGCCGCCCCCTCTGCGAACCTCCTGGGGGGGGGTCTGTGTTCTTGCGCAGATGGGGCAGCCCGAGATGAGCGAGGACTGCATCCGGATGTACTTCAAGGTGAAGGGGCCGGTCACCCAGTTTCTGGGCCGAGCGCACCTGTGCAGGGCCCAGCTGTGTGCGCCCAAGTCCACCGAAAACATGGTGAGAGGCGATTCCGGGCCCTGTCCCAGTGTCCCCGCCAGCCCTGCGTGCTGCTTCCGCCGGATTTTCTTTACTGTCCTTTGGATCATGAAGGCTTGGTGTGCACAGCCTTGAGTGTCTTGGCGAGGTGAAGCGCACCCTTAGCTAGCTTGCCATCCTGAAATGAATATGTAATTGTCCTACTGTGTTTTTCCCCTGAGAGGTTGCTTCCATTCTCCTCAAAGTTCCACGGCTTGTACCGCCGCAGTTAAAATTCCCCCACCTCCAGACGGCGTCAGGCTAGACTCACCTTAAAACGGCTTTGTTGGGAGTTGGGTGACCAGATTCTTCTCAGTGAAGTGAGATGCCGCATTTCCCATCTGTGCTTTTCCCTGAGGGGTCTGGCTTGTGTCCTTTTGACCTCTGCCCTTTGTGTCCCCGTGCCTGGTGGTGCCTGCAGCACAGGTGGGGCGCAGGGTGGGGTGGGGGTGGGCTTCCAGGCTTCCAGGGAGGGGGCGGAGCTCCTGAGAGCTTCTGTGGGCGTCCACTCCCCCTGTTGACACCCTGGGGGCCAGGCCGTCTTCAGAGAGGCTTAACGTTCAGGGGAGTGACGGTGAACAGTGATTGATGTTCTAGTAGCAAATTTGATCTAATTGTGCATTCTTTATGTTGTTTAGGAGGAATTTGAAAATTGCGTGACTCAGTATATGAAGGCAATCAACTTTGCAAAAGGAGAACCAAGGTGAGCATGACGGAACGGCCGTTTCTAACTGAGTGTGTACAAGGTTTAGAATCAGAACTTACCAGGTGGTTCTGTCTGTTTGGACGCCGGGGTTTTTGTCTTGTTTTGTTCGTGTTTTACTGCATCTATGGCTGTGGGCTCACGTCTCTAGCGTTGGAGCTGGGCCGCGTGCACACTGGACCCTTTAGCTGCACCCTCTTCCCTGTGCAAAGGTCTCTATGACCTGCAGATGCCTTTTGCCTGCTTTCTCTGTGGGAACCTTGCCTTTGACCAGTCCCCAGGCACCTCCCTTTCTTGTCCTCTCTGGGGGGTTGGCATCTGGGCTCCCTCCCTGCCCTGCCCCCACCGACCTGTGCTCCCCCTGGCAGATTGCCTGGCCCACGGCTTCGTGTCTGGAGGTGTGATTCCCCTGAAACTCCAGCACAGTTTTCTACTCAATTACTGCTTAAATATTATTGAAATTGTTAAGTTTGCATACAAACTGGTATTGATACAGCCTATTTAAACAGGACACAACGTTTAAAGCACATTTAAGTATAAACCCTAGGTTCATTCATTCCTTCTCCTAGTGTCGCTGTGGATGGCCTCCGCTGGCCAGCCCCTGTCGTAGGTGCAGGGGATACAGGGCCCAGCTCCGCAGACCCTTCCTCAGCGGGGACATCTGGATGGCAAGGCCCGGCCTTGAGCCAGAGGTTCTAAGGACAGTGGGTGTTTCAGGGGGACCATGCCCTGGAGCCCTGAGCCCACGCTGTGGGCACCCTTGGGGAGGGGCCTGGTCAGTGCTGCACTGCAGGGGTCTTGGGGGGACGTGCAGACTGCCTGGGGAGGACCAGGAGCCTTGGGGGCTGATGAGGGGTCTGAGTAGACCCCACGAAGGAGCAGGCAGCCTTGCCTTCCTGCTGGGCCTGGCCCGCCCTCCTCTGGGTCGCAGCGGTCATCGGCAGCACCGTCCATCAGACAGCCAGCACCGCCAGGGACCTGGGTCCTGCAAGGCAGAGGTGGCCCCTCCAGAGAGGCGCCTGGGTTCCCTCACTCGGGTTCTCCTGGGGGCTCCTGCAGCCCTCAGGGAAAGGCCCAGCTTCTCGGGGCGCTCTGCTTCTGCCCCAGCATTCCTCCTCACCCACCGTGCACTTCATCCGCTCGCACGGGGACCCCACCCAAGCCGCTTTCCCTGTACTGCTCTCCTGGCTGATTCCTCCAGGCAGCCTTCCTCGATGCCCCCTGCACTTGCCCATTCTTGTCTATCCCTTGAAAGCCGAAGGAGGCCTTCCTCATTGGGTACTTTTATGGGGAGCTGATCGCTTTTCAGAATGGCCAAAAGAGTGATGGGATCTCTGGTCTGGACCCAGGAGCCTGTGGCGGGGTCTGAACTGGAGCCACCTACGCGGCTGAGCAGGGCACGTGGCTGCCTCTGGGAGGATGCTGCGTCCACCCGACATGTATATCTGGCAGCCAGGCCAGGGCGGCTCGGGCAGGGCTGTTGCACCTGCCAGAGACAGAGGCCCTGGGTTCCCTCAGGAAGGGGCTCAGGACGGACTGGCTCTGGGTGAGCCTCACCCACCCTCCTCTTGTGCCCCAGGTATTACTTCCTGGTGTATAATGCATCGGTCCTCTACTGGCAAATGGTGAGGCCATTTCGCAAGCCTGGGTATCACCACCGCCTGATCCCCAGCCTCTCCCAAATCGTGAGTGTGTTGAATCAGACCGAGGAGGATGACAAAGGCTGGCGGGCCGAGCTGATGCTGTGAGTCCCCAGACACCCGGCAGACGCTGGCCTTCCCCTCCCCCCTCCCATGACCACATCTCACACCGCAGCCCTGGCAATGCTTTCTAGCCCGAAGTTAGAATCAGGTTTTGTGTGTCTTGTCTGCACACGTTTCTAAACTCTGCAGATGGCATCACAGTGTCCTGATCAGACAGGTGTTACCACAAAACACGTGCTTCTACTCAGAACCCGGGAAGTGGGAGCCTGTGTCATAGTCCTGGCTCGTGGTTTTGAAAATAAATAAGTTGTGAATCTAGTAGACATTCTAGCAACATACAGCTTGGCCCGAGTGCTCACGCATCCAGGTGGCCCCACTTAGGGAAGCTTGCCCTGAGCGCATAACCCCAGGGACAGACAGGCCTGCGTGGATGTCAGCAAGTGGTCCTCAGGCGGGCTGAAAGGCGCTCGGTGACACTTTCCTGTATTTGGGTGGCATTGTTTGCGGCCAGTGACTTTGTGGATGCTACTGGCGGGGCCCAGAGGGTCGGCCCTGAAGTTGGAATCCAGAGTGTGCAGGCATTCCTCACCTGCCTTACAGCTATTTGGGGAGGCCTTAACCGAAAATAAGTAAAACTATGCTCTTTCTGTAAAACACCGTTGTTTGAGTCCTTGGTACTCACAGCCAAACAGGCCCCTTTCCCTTTGCAGGCAGTGGCCGAGCTTTCCAGCCCCGGCCTCAGCTCAGTGAGCCCCATACTGGGCGTGGGGTAAGGAGCTGGCCAATCCCTGCATCTTTCTGAAATTTGTAAAACATGAAAATATAATAACCGGGTTATTAGCCGTTTGCAGCAGAAAATGACTTCATCCAGGTTTAACATGGACGATTTCTGTATTATCCAGGGAGCTTCTGGAGTGTTATCTACAAGCTGGAAGAAACGAGGAGGCCGCGAAGTTTTGTGCCACTGCAGCCCCGTTCATCAAGGCTAATGCGCCACAGAAGTATCGACAAATATTTGCTCTTATGGTAAGTTGGAATATTCCAAACTGTAGAAAGAAGTATTTTCTTAAGCCATTGTTCAGGAAACTATGTATAAAAAACAGACAAGACCATCCACTGAGAGATACAAAAACATACATACATATGTACCAGCATGAACAGAACAAAACAAAATCTTTTCCTTCGTTGTGACTGAATATTTCCCTTTTTTTTTTTTTTTTTAATATTTTAAATATATTTATTTATTTATTTATTTATTTTTTAAACATCTTTATCGGAGCATAATTGCTTTACAATGGTATGTTAGTTTCAGCTTCACAACAAAATGAATCAGTTATATATATACATATGTTCCCATATCTCTTCCCGCTTGCGTCACCCTCCCTCCCACCCTCCCTATCCCACCCCTCCAGGCGGTCACACAGCACCGAGCTGATCTCCCTGTGCTATGTGGCTGCTTCCCACTAGCTATCTACCTTACGTTTGGTAGTGTATACATGTCCATGCCTCTTTATTGCTTTGTCACCGTTTACCCTTCCCCCTCCCCATAGCCTCAAGTCCATTCTCTAGTAAGTCTGTGTCTTTATTCCTGTTTCACCCCTAGGTTTTTCATGACATTTTTTTTTTTCTTAAATTCCATATATATGTGTTAGCATACGGTATTTGTCTCTCTCTTTCTGACTTACTTCACTCTGTATGACAGACTCTAGGTCTATCCACCTCATTACAAATAGCTCAATTTCGTCTCTTTTTATGGCTGAGTAATATTCCATTGTATATATGTGCCACATCTTCTTTATCCATTCATCCGATGATGGACACTTAGGTTGTTTCCATCTCTGGGCTATTGTAAATAGAGCTGCAATGAACATTTTGGTACATGACTCTTTTTGAATTATGGTTTTCTCAGGGTATATGCCCAGTAGTGGGATTGCTGGGTCATATGGTAGTTCTATTTGTAGCTTTTTAAGGAACCTCCATACTGTTCTCCACAGTGGCTGTATCAATTTACATTCCCACCAACAGTGTAAGAGGGTTCCCTTTTCTCCACACCCTCTCCAGCATTTATTGTCTCTAGATTTTTTGATGATGGCCATTCTGACTGGTGTGAGATGATATCTCATTGTAGTTTTGATTTGCATTTCTCTAATGATTAGTGATGTTGAGCATTCTTTCATGTGTTTGTTGGCACTCTGTATATCTTCTTTGGAGAAATGTCTATTTAGGTCTTCTGCCCATTTTTGGATTGGGTTGTTTGTTCTTTTGTTATTAAGCTGCATGAGCTGCTTATAAATTTTGGAGATTAATCCTTTGTCAGTTGCTTCATTTGCAAATATTTTCTCCCATTCTGAGGGTTGTCTTTTGGTCTTCTTTATGGTTTCCTTTGCTGCGCAAAAGCTTTTAAGTTTCATTAGGTCCCATTTGTTTACTTTTGTTTTTATTTCCATTTCTCTAGGAGGTGGGTCAAAAAGGATCTTGCTGTGATTTATGTCATAGAGTGTTCTGCCTATGTTTTCCTCTAAAAGTTTGATAGTTTCTGGCCTTACATTTAGGTCTTTAATCCATTTTGAGCTTATTTTTGTGTATGGTGTTAGGGAGTGATCTAATCTCATACTTTTACATGTAGCTGTCCAATTTTCCCAGCACCACTTATTGAATAGGCTGTCCTTTCTCCACTGTACATTTCTGCCTCCTTTGTCAAAGATAAGGTGACCATATGTGCGTGGGTTTATCTCTGGGCTTTCTATCCTGTTCCATTGATCTATATTTCTGTTTTTGTGCCAGTACCATACTGTCTTGATTACTGTAGCTTTGTAGTATAGTCTGAAGTCAGGAAGCCTGATTCCTCCAGCTCCATTTTTCGTTCTCAAAATTGCTTTGGCTATTCGGGGTCTTTTGTGTTTCCATACAAATTGTGAGATTTTTTGTTCTAGTTCTGTGAAAAATGCCAGTGGTAGTTTCATAGGGATTGCATTGAATCTGTAGATTGCTTTGGGTAGTAGAGTCATTTTCACAATGTTGATTCTTCCAATCCAAGAACATGGTATATCTCTCCATCTATTTGTATCATTTTTAATTTCTTTCATCAGTGTCTTATAATTTTCTGCATACAGGTCTTTTGTCTCCTTAGGTACGTTTATTCCTAGGTATTTTATTCTTTTTGTTGCAATGGTAAATGGGAGTGTTTTCTTGATTTCACTTTCAGATTTTTCATCCTTAGTGTATAGGAATGCCAAAGATTTCTGTGCATTAATTTTGTATCCTGCTACTTTACCAAATTCATTGATTAGCTCTAGTAGTTTTCTGGTAGCATCTTTAGGGTTCTGTATGTATAGTATCATGTCATCTGCAAACAGTGACAGCTTTACTTCTTCTTTTCCGATTTGGATTCCTTTTATTTCCTTTTCTTCTCTGATTGCTGTGGCTAAAACTTCCAAGAATATTTCCTTTTTAACAGCACTGAATTTTTTAAAAAGTTAGCAGAAAATTAGTAATTTAAGTAATTACGGCAACAGTGTGTAAAGAGCATTCATCACATATTAATTTTATATATAGGAATCAAATTGTATAAGAAAAACTAAACATAAAGCATAATAACTGAGAAAATAATTGTTAATTACGAAATTTTACTTTTAAAGGAGGAATGTTTGTAAAATAATAGCTAAATAAAATATCTGGTCTTTCCCTAATTATTTGCTCAAATCTCTGTTAATATTCTGTTTTCATCTTACAACAGGTCCGACATGAATTAATGGATGAGCTTCAGTTAAAGGAAGAAGAGAGAAGTTCTATTAGCCTGTCTGTCACTTTCCAGATTAATGTGCTGAAAGCGTAAGTGCTTTGGGAAGGGGGATAGGCGCCGACTAGTCTCTGTGCCGGGGGGGGGGGGGGCACACGTGCAGGGACGGTGAGGCTGGATGGCGGGCTCGGCCTTGCCTCCCTTTACTGAGAAGCTCCGAGGAGGATGCCAGAGTGAGTGCAGCTCGTCAGCAGTGAGGAGGGTGGTTTTAGAAGAGAGGGACAGCAGCCATGTCAGATGCTTCAGTTGGCCCTGCCAGAGGAAGCTTGAGACCTGACCATGAGCTTGAACAAAAAGAGAGTAGTTGTGGGTGAGACCCTCATGGGACCGGGTGACAGTGCATGGGGGAGATTATACGGAGGTAGAGACCTGCTGTGGCGAGAGGGAAATAGACGGTAGAGAACCTGGTGTGTGTGGTGAGGAGATCCCGGTGTGTGTGAACGAAGAGAACCCGGGGTGTGAGGAGATCCTGGTGTGGGTGCGTGAGGAGATTCCAGCGTGTGAGTGAGAAGATCCCGGTGTGAGTGGGGAGGACAGCTGTCCAGGGGGAGGCAGGTGCTGGTCTGGGTTGGATCTGGGCAGATGGGAAGGGCCAAGCCTCCCTTTCGGTGGGCTCTTGGTGTGGGACTCGTTCTGGGTACAGGGCCTGTGCACGGTGTCCTCGGGATCCGTCCTTAGTGATGGAGGGAGATAGAGCCTGGGCTGGCAGTGAGGGAGGAGGGCGTGAGAGGTCATCAGGAGAATGGAGAAGGAGAAGGTCTTAGGCCTTAGGCCTTCTGTTCAGTGAGGACACAAGTTCATGGACTTCAGATTTTTTTAGGATAATTTAAAGAAATCTGACAGGATCTTTTGGTTATTTAATATTTGATTAAATCAATCTATATTCTAGAAAACTGGATAAAAATGATTTATCTGAAGATACCAACAAAATTCTGAAGGATACCTATAAATGTTTAAGTTATTACGATCACCAGAACTTGCCTTCAGTCAGAGAGGAAAAGTAAGTGTTTATGTTTTTGCAGTTTCACATCTATGTACAGCATTTCGTAGCTATAGGAAAATGTGGAAAACCACACAACCATCATTACGGAAGCAAGTGTCAGGCATCGTGGAGGTGTCAGTGTTTCCCTCTAGTCTTTTCATGTCCTGAGGTGTGTACTGCTTGGCAGCACCTGGGTTATGAAACTTCACATCATACTTTTTAAAAGTCAAATTCGACTTCTAGTCACAAGTGCTTTTCAAGTTACAACACCATCTTACACCTTCTGAATAGACGCCTCACAGCTGAGCTGCAGAGGAGCGTGCCTCTCCCTGAGCAGTTCCGTTGTCAGCTCTCTGCTGCCTGAGTCCTGCGAGCACTGCTCAGAGCTCAGTCCTGGATTGGATTCCTGGGAACTGGTAGTTGAGCCAGAGGCTGAAAGAAGGTCTGGAATGTACCCCCAGTTCAGCTCTTTCATCAGGTGCTCTGAGTTGCTCTAACTCAGAGCAGATCCTGCTCGTCCCGTGCCTGGGCACAGCCTCCCTGAGGGGCCCTGGGAGGTTCCAGAGGGGGGGCCGTGGGGACAGAGGGGACCACATGACACCAGGACACCTGCCCTGCCTCCTAGGACTGCACTGACTCCACTGCAGGTCCACTCCCTGCTGAAGTGGAACTTTTTTTCATATATTTACGGACATTTTTTTTCTCTCGTTAATTTTCCAATGATTTCTTTTGCCCAGTTTTTAAAAAGTAGGTTGTAAATCATTTTACTAAGGACTTGCAAAAGCTTTTTCTGTTTCAAAATTTGAGCCCTCCAATTCCAGTATAGTTATCAATTGTGTCAGTATGTTTACTTTTTAGGTCTTTGAAAACAATTTTTGATGTACAGATGTGTTTTATTTTTATTTTTTTATTTATTTATTTTTGGCTGCACTGGGTCTTCGTTGCCGCGCACGGGCTTCTCATTGCGGTGGCTCCTCTTGTCGCGGAGCCTGGGCTCTAGGCGTGCGGGCTTCAGTAGCTGTGGTGCACGGGCTTAGTTGCTCCACGGCATGTGGGATCTTCCCGGACCAGGGCTCGAACCTGTGTCCCCCGCATTGGCAGGCCGATTCCTAACCACTGCGCCACCAGGCAAGTCCCCAGCTGTGTTTTATTTAAGATAAGAATAATTTGAGCTGACGTTCATCCCCCAGCATCCTGGACCAGGCTCCATTTAGACCCGTCAGGGAGTCCCCACGCTTCTGGCCCAGCAGCCCAGTCGGTGGGCGCTGACCTGGCTCCCGCAGGAGCCCCGGCATGTGGCCTGCACGGAGCCAGCTGCGCCCCTGCTCCCGCGCCCGCCACACGCCCCCCTCCCCCACCCCGCCTGTGGGCCTGTGGCTTCGCGGTTGCCAGGTTACTGCATGTGGCTTGTGATGTGGCTTCCCGAGTGCTCAGCCCAGCTGCTCCCCAGGCCTGGGAGGGGCGTGGCCCCTGCTGGCCTGGGTCACAGGCTCAGCCGCTTGGAGATGCTGTCTGTGGGGTCAGGTCCTTCCTCAGCCCCGAGGCTCCAGCCGTCTGTGAGGCGCCCGCTGACCCCTCCCCACCTGAGCGTCTGTATCTAGAATTCGGGTAGAAATAAAAGTTCTGTGATGTTAAGACCGAAAAAGCACTGAAAATCAGTGCTGGCTCCCTTTGTGGGTTCTCCCTTCTTCCCTGCACAACAGGCCCAGGTGGTGGGAGCTAGGGGAGGTCAGAGGGGCTGTGGGTCTGGAGGCCCCACCAGGGTGCTTGGAGGTCCGGGCTGCACGGGTCGGGGCAGAGGGCAGGGACCTGCACCCACCCCCGTGAAGGGAGACGGGAGGGCGCCTATTGCAGCGGACAGGGTGCTTGCTTCCGGAGTGGGTGCTGGGAGGTGGAGGTGTTGGATAATGTTCTCCCGGCTGAGAAGCGTCTCTGAGACTGAAAAACAAAGCAGGCAGCTCTGTAAAGTGCAGTTAGGAAGTTCATTGTGGGGACTGACACACAGGCAGGACCAGTCTGCGGATGACAATCCAGAGGCATCCGCAGCTGTGCTCCGAGCCACCAAAAGGGGCGCAGGGGACTTAAGGAGGACTTAAAGGGGCCAGAGCTAACACTGGCACCTGACTACCAGTGGGACCGAGGGTTTACCTCCCCTGGGGGTTCCGTGACCACTGTCAGCACAGGGCACTCTTCAGTTTTCGTATCAGGTGAAGGCAAGGGTTAGCATTGCCGGGGCTCCTCTGCTTTGGACGCATTCCTTGTGAGTGGGCGGAAGCTGGGTCGCGGTCACTAGAAGGAGGCGGGGGTGAGACTGCGGGCCTGAGAGGAGCTGACCAAGTGCAGTCCGTGTGGTCCGGCCACAGTCAGGTTATGATGCCTGCCTCGGAAAGAGCAGGGAGGTGTTGGCTTATCCCCAAGGGAGGCTGGCATGTCTGGGGACGCTGCTGGTGGCCACTGTTGCTGGTGACCAGGGGTGCTGCTAAACACTCCACCGTGTGCAGGACGGGTCCCCACCCAGCAGAGAACTGCCTCATCAGGACGTGATGGTGTCAGGCTGGGAACCATTGCCTTGATTCCTGCAGTTTTATATTAAGTCTTAAAATCAGGCAGTTTAGTCCTCTGACTGTTCTTTTTCGGAGTTGCTTAGGAGAGCCTAGGTCCTTTGCATTTCCGTGCACATCTTAGCATCAACCTGCTGATTTCCACAAAGACCACGATTGGCACTTGGTGACTGTGAATGCTCTGGTCACGGCCCCGAGGAAATGTGTGTCTGTCTCTTGTCACCCCTGCCCCCCACCAAGGGCTCAAATGGTGATGCCCAGGGCTCACAGCCCCTCATCAGGCTGCACCTGCACCTGCCCTGAGTCAGTGGAAGTCCCTCCAAATCCTGTGTCAGGGCCAGAGGGGGCTGTGCTTAGGGACGCTCACCATAGGATTTCTCTTCTCTATTTTATTCCTGCCTCCCCTAAATGACAGCTGAAGGCTTATTCTACCCACAGGTGGGTGTTTCTTGTTGTCTCCTGTTGACCCAATGCTGTTTTGTTTCTGTTTCCAGAATTCTTTTGCTTTTTGAATTAGCTCATCTTTCTCTGATCTTGAAATGTGGGGAGATCACCTCTGACTGCCTCTCAGACTTGAAGAAGATGGACAGCAAAGTAGGTGGTCAGGGACTGGGTGCACCACCCCTACTCACTGTGATCTTGACATGAAAGGCAAAAAACAAAAACAAAAACGGGAAAGGAATTCAAAATCCCCTCACCAGGAGGGCCTAAATTGTTGTATTGGTAAATTTCCTTTCAGTCTTTTTTAAGTGCAATTCATACAGTTGAGATGATGTGATTTTTGCAGTTTTGCATCAATAGTATCATTAATGATAAATGGATCAATTTGTCAAGAGAATATAACAATTGTACATGTATATGCATCCAACATTGGAACACCTAAATATATTAAGCAAATACTAACAAATCTGAAAGCAGAAATAGACAGCAATGCAACAATAGTAGGAATCTTTAATACCCCGCTTTCAACATGGATAGATCATCCAGACAGAAGATCAATAAGTATATATTGGGCTTGAACTACACTTTAGACAAAATGAGCCTAATAGACATCCGTAGAACATTCCATTCAATGGAGGAAAATACACATTCTTCTCAAGCACACATGGAACATTCTCCAGGACAGATCATACATTAGATCAGTGGTACCCAAGCTTCTGGGCACCAGGGACCAGTTTCAAGGAAGACAGTTCTTCCACAGATGGTGGGTGGGGGTTGTTCAGGTGGTAATGTGAGTGCTGGGGAGCGGCAGGTGACACTTTGCTCGCTTGCCTGCCGCTCACCTCCAGCTGTGCGGCCTGGTTCCTAACAGGCTGTGGACTGGTACTGGTCCACGGACCGAGGGTTGGGGACCCCTGTGTTAGATCATGAAACAAGTCTCAACAAATTTAAGATGATTTTCTGACCACAGTGGTGTGAAACCAGAAATCAGCAACAGGAGGAAAGCTAGAAATTCACAAAAGTATGGAAATTAAACAACATACTCCTGAACAAAGAAAAAATCAAAAGGGAAAAAAAGATTTTGAAACATAGGACAATGGAAGTACAACATACCAAAACTTATAGAATATAGCAAAAGCAGTCCTAAGAGGGAAGTTCATAGCCAAAAACACCTACAATAAGAAAAAAGAAAGATTTCAAATAAATGACCTATATTTATACCTCAAGGAACTAAAAACAAAAAACAAAAAAACAGAACAAAGCCAAAAGTTAGCAGAAGGAAGGAAATAACAAAGATCAGAGCAAAAAACAAATGAAATAGAGACCAGAAAACAAATAGAAAAGATCATTGAAACTGACAGCTGGTTTTTTGAAAAAATAAACAAAATTGACAAACAGCTAGACTAGGAAAAAAAGAGAAGACTCAGAATCAGAAATGAAAGAGGAGACATTACAACTGATAACACAGAAATACAAAGGATCATAGAGACTACTGTGAACAATTATATGCCAGGAAGATGAGTAACCTATAAGAAATGGATAAATTCCCAGAAGCATACAACCTACCAAGGCTGAATCATGGAGAAATAGAAAATCTGAATAGACCAGTGAGTAAGGAGATTGTATCAGTAATCAAAAAATCTCCAAACAAGGACAAGATGACTTCACTGGTGAATTCTACCAAACATCTGAAGAAGAACTAATGCTAATCCTTCAAAAATTCTTCCAAAAAATTGAAGAGAAAGGAACACTCCCCAATTCAGTTTACAGGGTGAGCATTACTCTGATACCAAACCAGACAAAGACACTATAAGAAAAGAAAATTACAGGCCAATATCCCAGATGAGCACAGATGCAAAAATCCTCAACAAAATACTAGCAAACTGAATTCAGCAGAACATTGTAAAGATCAAACACCATGATCAGTGAGATTTATCCTGAGGTTGAAAGGATGGTTTAATGTAGGCAAATCAATAAATGTGATATATCACGTTAACAGAATGAAGGGTAAATATACGATCATCTTAATAGATGCAGGAAAAGCATTTGACAAAATTCAACATCCTGTCATGATAAAAATGCTCAACAAATTAGGTATAGAAGGAATGTACCTGCACATAACAAAGACCACATATGACAAGCCCACAGCTAACATTATATTCAATGGTGAAAGAATAAAAGCTTTTCTTCTAATACCAAGAATAAAACAAGGGTGCCCACTCTTGCCACTTCTGTGCAACATAGTACTGGAAGTTCTAGCCACAACAGTCAGACAAGAAAAAGATATAAAGGTCATCCAAATCAGAAAGGAAAAAGTAAATGTGTCTCTGTTTGCATTTGGCATAACCTGTTTATACAGAGAAAACTCTAAAGACCCCACCAAAAACCATTAGAACTAATGAGCAAATTCAGTTAAGTTGCAGGATTCAAAATCATCATCCAAAAATTGGTTATGTTTCTGTTCACTAAAAATGAACTATCTGACAGAGAAATTACGAAAACAATTCCATTTACAATAGCATCAAAAACAGTAAAAGACTTAAGAATACATTTAACCAAAGAATTGAAAGACTTGTGCACTGAAAACTAGAAGACATTGATGAAAGAAATTGAAGAAGACACAAAGAATGGAAAAATATCCCATGTTCCTGGATTGCAAGAATGAAAATTGTTAAAATGTCTATACTACCCAAAATCACCTACAGATTCAATGCAATCCTTATTGCAATTCCAATGGCATTTCTCAAGAAATAGAAAAAAAAAAAATTGTACGGAACCACGGAAGAGCCAAAGCACTCTTGAGAAAGAAGAACAAAACTGGAGGCATCACACTTCCTTATTTCCAACTATACCACAAAGCTATAGTAATCAAAACATATGGTACTGGTATGAAAATAGACACACAGACCAAGGGAACAGAATTGAGAACCCAGAAATAAGGCCACACACATAATGTCAACTAATCTTTGACAAGGGCAACAAGAAAACGCTGTGGGGAAAGGACAGCCTCTTAAATAAACGGTGCTGGGAAAACTGGCCACATGCAGATGAATGAAATTGGACCCGTACCTTACACTACTCACAAAAATTAAATGGATTACAGACTTTAAGACCTGAAATCGTAAAACTCCTATATGAATACATAGGGCAAAAACTTATTGACATTGTTCTGGGCAATGATTTTTTGAATATGACAACAAAAGCAAAAGTAAACAAGTAGGACTACATCAAACTAAAAAGTGTCTGCACAGCAAAGGAAACAACACAATGAAAAGGCAACCTATGGTATAGGAGAAAAATATTTGCAAACCATGTATCTAAGGGTTTAATATCTAAAATATATAGGGAACTCATACATCAGTAGGAAATCATCATCATCCAATGGGAAACATGGGCTAAGGACCTGAATAGACATTTTTCCAAAGAAGATACTCAAATCGTACATGAAAAGGTGCTCAACATCATCAGGGAGATAAAATCAAAACCTCAGTGAGTATCACCCCACACCTGTTCGAATGGCTGTTATCAAAAAGATGAGATAACAAGTGTTGGTGAGGATGTGGAGAAAAGGGAACCCTTGTGTTCTGTTGTTGGGAATGTAAATTGATACAGCTATTATGGAAAACAGTAGGGAAGTTCTTTAAAAAATTAAAAATAGAACTACTATATGATTTAGCAATCACACTTCTGTTTGTATGTCCAAAGGAAATGAGATCAGGATCTCAAAGAGATACCTACACCCCCATGTTCACTGCAGCATTATTCACAAAAGCAAGATGTGGAAACAACCTAGGTGTCAGTTGATGGATGAATGGATAAAGAAAATTGTGTGTGTGTGTGTGTGTGTGTGTGTAATGCAGTGTTATTCAGCGATGAGAAAGGACATCCTGCCATTTGTGACAGTGTGGATTAATACGCTCAGTGAAAGAAGCCAGACAGAGAAACAGAATAGCCTGGGGGTTGCCAGGGCCTGGGGGTGCAGGAAGTGGGGAGGTGCTGATCAAAGGGGACAAACTTTTAGCTTTAAGATGAATACGTTTTGAGGATCTAATGTACAGTTTGGTGACTACAGTTCAGAATTTTGTAGAGTATACTTGAAATTTGGTAAGAAAGATCTTAAGCATTCTCACCAAAAAGAAAACAAAACAATAACAATGTGAGGTGATGGATGTATTAATACATTTGATTATGGGAATCATTGCACAATGTCTATGCTTTTACACTTTACTCTTTAAATATATACAATTTTATTTGTCAATTATACCTAAATTAAAATTTTTACATAAAAATAAAGCAGAGTAGACATTTCAGAAAAAAACATTAGCAGACGTTCGAAGGTATAGTAATGCAAACTATCTAAAATGAGACAGAAAGGAGAAACACTAAGGAGGATATAGGGAACATCAGTGAGCTTGGGACGACTTGAAGCAGACTCTAATGTATATGTAATCAGAGTCCCTGAAGAATAGAGAAAGAAGGGGACAGAAAAAAAATATTTTAAGAAATAACGGCTCAAAATTCTAAATTTAATCGTCTGTAAAGAGCAGGAAATTATGTACTGAGGAAAAGAGAGAAGAATGACAGCAAACTTTTTGTAGGAAATAATACAAGCCAAAAGACATAAGATCAACATCCTTAAAATATTAAAATAAAATTAAAAATAACTATCAACCGGGCTTCCCTGGTGGCACAGTGGTTGAGAGTCTGCCTGCCGATGCAGGGGACACGGGTTCATGCCCCGGTCCGGGAAGATCCCACATGCCACAGAGCGGTTGGGCCCGTGAGCCATGGCCGCTGAGCCTGCGCGTCGGGAGCCTGTGCTCCACAACGGGAGAGGCCACAACAGTGAGAGGCCCGCGTACTGAAAAAGAATAAAAAAACAAAACCAAAAAAACTATCAACCTAAAAAATCTACACTCAGAGAAAATATCTTTGAAAATCAGAGGCAAAATAAGTATTTATTAAAATATACAAAATCTGAAAGAGTCTGACTTATACTACAAGAAATTTTAAAGGACTTTTTCAAGCAGAAGGAAAATGATGCCAGGCGGAAATCTGGATCCACACAAATAGTGAGGAGGACCAGCAAGGGGAGCCGCATGAGTCACACAGAGACGGAAAAATCTGTAAATCTCTTGAAAAGATAATTGGCTATTTAAAGCAAAGATAACAACATGGATCAAAAGACTCAATATTGTTCAGATGTCAGTTTTCTCCAGATTGAACTGTACATTCAATGCGATTCAATCAAAGTCCCGGCAGGAGTATTTCAAAAATTGGCAAGCTGAGTATAAAATTTATGTGGAAATGCAAAAGATCTAGAATAGCTAAAAGCAGCTTTGAAAAAGCAGAACGATGTCAGAAGACGAGCACGACCTGATATAAAGTCTCCATGGTTGAGACAGGGTGGCCTTGACATGGAGACTCACAGAGACTGAGGGACAGGACAGGGTCCAGAAAGAGACCCACAAGCGCGGGGCCTCCAGCTTGCATGAGGTGCAGAGGCTTCCGGTGGGTGACAGAGCATCTCATCCACAAATGGTACCGGACAAGGAAACAACCACGTGCGAGAACGTGAGCATCGGCCTGCACTTCATACCGTGGACAGAAATCAACTCAAAATGCATCATAAACCAAAACGTGAGTTAAAATGATAAAACTTCTGGGGAAAACGTTAAGAGAAAACAATAAGAGGAAACTTTGTGAGCTATTATCTCACAAGCACACACCTAGTAGACGGCTAAGCTGGAGACTAACCGTCCCAGATGGCCAGGAGTGGGATGGGAAACGGCAACCCCTTGGGAAAACAGCTGAGCAGTTTGTAAAAGTAAAGTGTGTGTCAGCCACCCACCCAGCAAATCCCAGGCCCCCGCCACCCCGCTGCCTCCAGCAGGACGCCCCGTCCAAACCCGGCAGGGATTCAATGAAAGAAATCAGCCAAGTTTCATAACAGAGCGTTTGTCTGAAGTTGGTGTAGTTATTTAAAAGTTCTGTGTCCAGTGAAATTAACTATCAAAGGTGAAAAACAATTTTTTTCTAGCTTTCTCATTCAAATCTTTGCATCTTTTGGAAACATTTGAAGTTTTTCTTATATATATTTGTATCATCTAATTTTTATTTGTTGAATTTCTACCTAGTACACGAGTCATATTTTTAAATGGTCTTTGAAGTTAATGAATGTGCGTGATCGGTTTCGTTAAAACTCTCCATCTTACACAGCACCTCCTGTGCCCCGCAGGATCCCGGGGAGCTAATTGAAATCGAATGCCTGGAGTATGAATTGGAAGCTGAAAGACTTGCAAATAAAATGAAAATCTACACCCGAGAGGCTGTGGAGGTAAGTCCTCGACTGGGAGCCGCAGCAGATGCTGAACTGTTGTGCAGGTTCCCTGGACCCTGTGATTTGACTGGTGCCAGGTTTGGGGGGGAGACCTGACAGGCACGGGCCAGCCCCCTGTGCCCTGGTTTCCCACCCGTGACTGTGGCCTCTCTGGCAGGAGCTCCAGGGGCCTGGGTGTCCCCCAGCTGCCGAGGCCGGCTGCCGTCCTCCTCTGCGGCACGGAGCTGGACCCCCCACGGCTCCCAGGGCCACCTTGGCCTGGCGGACGTCTGGGTTCATGCAGCCCATTCTCTGGGCCAGGGGCTGGGGTGGGACCATCCTCTGGCCAAGCCCTCCTGCGGCCTGTGTGGAGTGGCCCACCCCAGCACACTGATAACACTTGCCATTGGTGATCGCTGAGTCCCCGTGAGAGCACTTTGCCATCCTGACTCAGGTCCAGGAAGGCACACGTTGCCCCGGCTCTAGTGCGGGGCTGTCGGCCTCGCTGGGCTTGGGAAACAGAGGGGCTCCAGTGAAGTGGTGAGGTCATCACGGGATGGGGGAGGGGGGACCTCGGGGAGGGTGGAGGGCAGGTCCAGAGGACCCACACGAGCGTTCCTCCCTCGCTGCCCCCTTTGGAAATCCCTGACTTGTCTAGAATATTCCACTGGTATTTACTGAGGAGGCAGCTGTCTCTCTGAGGAGTTGGCGCACGGCAGCCTGGTGAACACGGTGGCAAAGTGACAGACCATGTGAGCTCAGCGTCCTATGTAATGCAGTCAGAGCTGGTCCAGCAGCCACCGCCCGAAAAGGAATCCAGCAATCATTTATGTTCTTTAATAAGAATCCTGCAGTTGGAAAAAGGGAACCAAAATACCCTGAAACAGAGTGATGGCGGCTGGCATTTCTTTGGGGCCCAGGTGTCCGCCCCCTGGCTCAGCTCCTGGGACCCTCTCTGGAGCCCTGGAGCCGGGCTGTGCTGCCCCTCTGGAGCAGGAGAGGCAGCGTCGGTGCCGTGAGCTCTGCCAGGGAACGATCAGCTGGGCCGGGGCTCCGCGAGTTCGAGGCCACCTGGGGGATGTGCGTGTTCCCTTTGGACTTGCCCAGGTGGCTGCCCCTGCCGGCGTTGATCTTCTCGAGGGAGGTCGTGGGCTACCTGTTGACCGCGTGCTGGTGCTGGCTGGTGGTGGCGCAGAGACTGCAGGGCTGTGTCCCTCTGCCTTTGTCGGCCTCGGACCTCGGGCCAGGGGCCCTTCAGGGACACCGGTTCAATGAGGCTTTGATGGACACATCTTGGCAGGCAGGAGTCACAGGGTCTGAACCCCAAGCCTGTGCTGGTCCCTGTGGCTTGGGAGCAGCACGAGGGGAGGCCCCCAGGTGCCAGAAGCCAGGGCCCATGGACATGGCTGAGCTTAGGCGGCAAGGCAGCCCTAGTGGGCGCTGAGGGAGGCATGGAGCTGGTGAGGCCCCTTGCACAGGCTGAGGCCGGCCAGCGCCTGTCTGCTGGGCAGGGCGTGTGGGGCACGGACTGGAGGAGCTGTTCACTGGACGTCACTGGGCGTGGGCCCCATAACTATACAGGGCCAGGAGATCAGCAGCTTCGCTCAGATGGGCTCACAGAGGAGAGACGCACCCAGAGGGCGCAGAGCCCGTTCTAAGGCAGGGTCTCGACCGCAGGCCATTTCCACGGACAGACTCAGACTGTGGGCCTGGGCGCCCCCTGCGGCCTCCTGGGCTCAGGGTCGGCCGGGGCTGCCCTGGCTCGCCCTGTGCTGCGCGTTTGCCCCCAGCCTCACACATGGGCCACTGTCTTTTGTGCAGACCCAGCTGAATATAGTACAGAGACTGGACATGGTGCTCCGGCGAGCTGTGCGCCTGGGCAACCCGCGGGTCATCCACGTGGTGTGCGCCACGCAGTGGAACACCTGCCTCCCGCTGCTGCAGCACGACCTGCGGCACCATCTGCGGAAGTCGCTGGCCAGCATCGCGGAGGTCCTGGAGAAGATGGACAGGTGGCGGTCCTGGGCTCTCCCCCCGGGGGGAGACAAGCGGGCGGGAGACCCTTGGGGTAAGGACGAAGTCCAACTCATTTTCCCAAAAAAGTGGGCAGGAAGGGCAGCAGGACTCCACGGCTCCCCGCAGAAGGGCCAGCTTGAGAGGCCGGCAGGCCGTGGGGGAGGTGTGTCTGGAGTGCGGGGGGCAGGGCCTTGCAGGGGGGAGGCTGGGGGGCACCCGGGCGGCGCCCATCTGAGGTCGAGAGGGGCTGAGGAGATAGGGCTTTGTCAGGAGGGTCCTGGGCTGCATGGCAGGGGGATGGCAGGGCACAGGGCCTGTGGGCACAGGCGCAGGAGGGAAGGTGGAGTGGGCGGTGAGTCAGTGAGGCCCCCCGGCTGGGGGTCGCAGCCCATGGGGATGCTGCAGTTGGTCCCTGGCAGACAAGGGGTCTGGGAGACGGGGACTTGGTGTGTGGGCAGAGAGGAGCTGTGGGGGGTCACCCAGGAGGGGCTGCAGCCGCAGGGAGGGGCGGTGGGGAGAGCTGCCCTGCCCCGTCTGCTCCTGTGATTAATTAGGGTTGGGTTTCGTCGCCTACTTGAGCCCTCGGAACAGGGGTCTCGGCAGGGGAGCCAGGGACCTGGTTGTCAGCCTGAGGGTGGGCAAGGGGGGTCCCCAGGGTCTCCGGTATGGTTCATTTCCTGCCGGCACCTGGGGGTCTTGGCTGTGAAGAGCTGCATCTCTCTTCAAATCTGGGATTTTTACCCATTTTGAAAATAGTTTCTCCTTCTGGAATCCCATGGGGATGTATGACAGGCTCCTAGCCCAGCTACCAACCCCCCCCACCCCGCCCCCAGCGAACTTTCCGCGCTCACGGCCCCACCCCCCATGTGTGACACGCTGAATTCTGACAGATTTCCTCCAGGCCATTAGTACTCTTTTATTTTACAAATTCTCTAATTTTCCTTCCTTTCTTTAGCCTATGTTTTTAAATTTTAATGACTATTTCTTCCAAAATATCCTTTTAGTTTATTTTCATATTTGCCTGATTTTTAAAAATAATGTCTTCTAGTTGCCCTCTTTTCCTCTGACAGCTCTTTTTCTGATTAACTTTATTGAGATATAATTGCACACAATAGAATACAAACATTGTTAATGTCCCTTCGTTGTGTTGTTTTTTAATCATGGGTGGGTGTTGAGTGCCGTCAAATGTTTCTTCTGCATCTATTAAAAGGTCTGTGACTTTTCTCTTTTGTTCTTTAATGTGGTGAATTATGCTGATTGAACTTTGAGTGGTGAACCAACCTTGCATTCTCTGCATGGTCCTGACATATGTCAGCGTGTTGTTAAGGATTTTTACGTGTAGGTTCATGAGGACGTTGGCCTGTGATTTTCTTCTTTTGTAATGTCTTTGTCAGGTTTTGACATCAAGGTCATGCTGAATTTATTAAATGAATTGGGAAGGTGGGAAGGATTCTTCCTCCTCTGCTTTCTGAAGGAGTTTGTGCAATCTTGGTGTTTTCTTCCTTAAATGTTTGATAGAATCCAGTGAAACCATCTGGGCCCGTCTGAAGCATTTCTTTTTCCATCCTTTCAATTCTCATCCTCTGTGGATCTTCCAATTTAAAGTGTAGAACACAGCTTTTAATAGCATGTAGTTTGGCCTCACTTCTTTCTGTCTAGTATGATAATCTCTGCCTTTTAACTGGAGTGTTTAGTCTCTTTGCGTTTAGTGTAGCTTTGAACTTGTCTACAATCTCATCATTTGTTTCCAGTTGTCCCTTCTGTTCTGCTGCTGCTCTTTCCCTGCCTTCTTTGAGGTTAATTGAATTTTTTACCATTGGATTTACTTCCTCTATCAGCTTTTTTGTCCACTGTACCCTTGGGGTGGGGGGGATTGCTGTAGGGCTAACAGTGCACATCCTCCTTAGCTAAGTCTGTGTGAGGTGGTGCTTCCTACCCGGCAAAGGGAAAACCTCACGCATTTCCCGTCATCTACCCCACTTTGTGTGGTTGTTGGCATGTCTTTTACTTCTCAATGTGTTATGGGCCTCATCTTACAGGTCATTGTTTTGCTTTTAGCAGCCAGTGGTTTTTTAAAGAAAATTACAGAGAAAATCAATAGTCTCTTATATTTGCCCACTTCTTTGTCAATCCCACAGGCTCGCTCTTCTTTCTTACCCTCAGATCCAAGTTTCTTTCTGCTGTTATTTCAGCCTGAGGAACTTCCTTTATTTTTTTCTTGTAATGCATGACTGCTGGTGATGAATTCTTTTGGCTTTTGTTGATCTGAAAATGACTTCACCTCACCTTCATCTTTGAAGATTATTTTCACCAGTTGCTGGATTCTGGGTTTACAGATTTTTTTTTCTTTAAACCCTTTGAAGAGGTTGTTTCATTTTCTTCTGGCCTTCGTAGTTTCTGATAAAAACCCAGCATCTGGCCCCTCTTACGTTCTGACTGTGGGTTACCTTTTCCTGTTTCCTTGCATGTCCAGTCGTTTTTTATTGTGTACCGAATGTTGTGGTTGGTGCACTGTGGAGTCTGTGGATTCTGTGATCTTTTTAAAGAGAGTGTTGCTTTTTGTTCTCTTGGGTACTTCAGTTACGGGTTGAGAGCTGGCTTCTTGTTTTGTTGGCCATATCTCTGGAAGTTTACAGTGTCTTCCAGCCTGTCTCAGTGGGGCTCAACCTCTAGCCCAGTTGCACCCGCGATCTCCGTGGGCTCGGCTGACATCTGGGGTGTGAGTGAGGGATACCCAGCTCTCTCCTCTCTGGTGGGCAGGCCTGCAACAGCTGCTCTGGTACCCGGCTCCTCTTCTCCAGCCTGGAGCAGCCTTCCCAGCCCAGAGCAGAGACCCTCCCTGTGGACGGCAGGTGCCCTGGTTCTGGGCCCAGTGCTCTGCCCGCGATGCCACGGGACACTGTCTCCAGGCAGGGTGCGGGCTCCTTCCTGAGTTCCCGCCTCCAGGGACCCCAGGCTTGTGCTGCTCAGACCCAGTGCTGTGTTTGGTCCAGCTTCACAGTGGATACTCGTGGCAGAGACTTGATCACAGTTGGAAGCAGAAGGAACTCTGAAAATTACTCATTTCTAATCCTTTTCATCTGGTCCCATTCATCCTGTTTTGACAGGGACGGAGTCTCTCATTCGAGTCTGCTGTGCTTACTCACCATCATCTCTGTGGCTTCCTTGAGCCAATGGTTTACCAGGTTGTTCCCGACGCTGGCTGTTCCGCTGTGTAGCCCTCTCCGCCTGCCGGGTTGCTCCTGACCAGGGCTGTGCCTCTGTGTAGCCCTCTCCGCCTGCCGGGTTGCTCCTGACCAGGGCTGTTCTGCTGTGTAGACCTCTCCGCCTGCCGGGTTGTCCCTGACCAGGACTGTTCCGCTGTGTAACCCTCTCTCTGTGGTGTCAGCTTGCCTCAGATGGCTCCTCGCGTGGTCCAGCCCTGGATGAGTCTCGCATTATGGATTCAGGGTCAGACTGCCCAGAGCACACAGTTCGGTGCTGGTCCAGCTCCCATTCTGTGGGCCTCCTCTTCCGCTGCCTCAACACAGAAGAAAGTGGCCTATTACTGGCTTCTGTCCAGGCTTCCGGGCAGAGTCCGTGGAACCTGCTTCCCTGATGGGAGCGCAGACCTCACCCTTGGCATCAACCAGGTGCCCTCTCCTGCCCACCACTCCCGGCCCCTGAGCAGCGGAGCGCCAGCCTCCAGGCGCCTTGGGCACTGCGTGCTCTTCCCTGAGGTCACGGGCCTAGCGTGTGACGCTTGTGCCTTGCCGTGGCTGAGGGTCGGCTCATGGGTCTCCTAGAACTTTAATTCGACCAAATTTGTTGGCTTTTCTGATGCTCGCGTCCAGGGTGGAGGCTGTGGCATGGGGCTCTGCGTGCTGTGGATGAAAGGCTTTGAGGAGACTGTGTTACCAGCTTAGACACGGCTGTCTCCAGCCCCGCCCAGCCCAGGAGGCTCCAGCAGAGGCAGCAGCAGGAGCAAACGCCAGGCAGGGCCACGGGTCCACGAGAGGCGTTCTGAGCAGGGGAGTGTGTGCTTCGGCCGATGAGATGGAGAGAACTCAGAGCAGAGCCGAGACGGCCCATCCGCTGAGGCAAAGCCTGGGCTTCGGTTGTGCTAAATTCACCTGCTTGGCCTCGCCAAGAGCCTCCCGGGGTGCTGGACGAGACGCAGCGTCGGGCGCCCCGCGTTTGCTGAGCTCGCCACCTGGCTTTCGTGCCGCAGTCGTTCTCTGTAGCGTGGAGCCCGGCTGGGCCCAGCTGCCGCTCCTTGGCCCTGGTGCGCCTGTGGGCTCCGAGGTCTCCTGTGGTCTGCAGGGACCACCTCTTGGTCCTCCGTGGGTCCTTGGGGTAACGAAGGGCAGAAGGCGGGGCTGGAAAACCAGGCACCAGGGGTGTCCCGCGACAGCCCCGCCGGGCTCTTGCAATGCTGTCTGTCCCCGCAGCCTCATGGTCCTGTTCCGTTGCCAAGTGCACATGGAGATGGCGTACATTGAGGAGGGTGCGGACCGGCTGGAGCCTGCCATGGGGCACCTGAGGAAGGCCGTGCTCCTGGACACCCTGGGCCTCTACCAGGACACGCTCAGGATGGCCCTCAACCGCCTGCACCTCTGCGCCACGCCGTGCCAGGTCCCTGAGCGCACCGAGGACAAGGCCACCTTGGCCATTGAGCAGGTGCGCCCCGCCCCCCCGGACCTGGGCCCTGGGGCCTCTGCGCCTGGGGAGGACAGGCATCCGGGGCGGGGCCCCGTCAGGCCAGGAGCGCTCAGCAGAGACGGGCAGCGGAGCTGCTCTGGACGACGCGGGTGCTCATCACGCCATCTACCCTTCGCAGGCAAAGAAAGCGATGCCGGAGGACAGTGTGCGCAAGAAGCGGGCGCTGCTGGTGACCGCGGGCCTGGCCCTGGCCCCTGACACCTTCCAGATCGTGCTCGACAGTGAGAACGAGGCCAAAGGTGTGCAGGCTCTCTCAGCAGCACACACACGCCTGACCTCCGCCCACACGGGCCTCAGGTGCTGGTGTGCAGCCTCCTGTCCCCACTCTGCGCGACAGAGCACCTCCCGTGGCGAGGGGGGAGGCTCACACAGCCTGGAGGCCCGAAGCCTGAGACCGAGGGGCTGGAGGGAGGGGCCGCCTGGGCCTGTCTCCGGGGCCCACACGGCTGGCTTGCCTCTGCACCCGTTTGTCTCTGTGTCCAATTTCCCCTTTTAAGGACACCCGTCATAATTGATTAGGGCCCACCCTAATGACCTCACTTTAACTTGATTTTTCCTGGTAAGACCCATCTCCAAACAAGGCCACATTCTGGAGTTCTGGGGGTCAGGGCTTCCTCGTATACTTTAGGGGGCACTGCCCCCATGCCACTGTCCCCCCCGAGGATGGGGGTCCTGGGCTTCTCTGCATTACCCCCAAGTATATCGAACCCTTGCAGATGGCAGATTAGCGCCCGGCTCTGGAGCACCCCGGCGCCCTTCCTCTCAGAGTCCCACCTGAGGTTGCCCAGGGCTCCCTTAATGTTGGCTCCCCCGGCAGCCTTCAGCCGGGCAGCCCCTGCCGTCTGCAGATAGGAGCCGCGGAGGGAGCCCACGGTGGCCAGTGTGGTGGATCTGGGATGTGGACCGGGGGATGGCTCTAGGATGTGACCCTTGGCCTCGGTGGGCCACGGACCTTGTGCTGTCTCTGTGGCCGCCGCACAGTCACCAGGTCCTGTTGTCACCCCGTCCGGGGCGTGGCAGTGCCACCCCGTGCTTCCTTCTTGTCCTGCTGGGTGTGAGGGGCACGGGCCCAGTGGGCAGCCGCCCCGGACACGCTCGGGCTCTCTTGGTGCGTTTCACTCGGCGAGGGGCCGGGCAGGAGTACCTGGCCAGGCGGGGGCCTTCCGCGGGGTCCCTGCCAGTCGGCTCCTGGAGGTGAGGGGCCGTGGAGACAGAGGCCACCACTGTGCTGGGCGCGGGTGGAGGCTCTTGGGGCCGGCCTGGCGGGTGCAGAGGGGGTCGTTCTGTGCACCAGCTGCCCCTGGTGCCCGGCGCCCCTCCCCTACAAAGGCACAGCTAGCGGGACCTAATCTTCATGAAAAGGTCAAAAGACGCCCGGGAGGCGCCACCACACCCGTCCAGAGTCCTGCGCGCTGGGGTTGCGGGAACGTGCCCTGACCCGGGACCCGCCGCGTCACTGCCCCGTCCCGCTGTCCACCCTCAGTTTCCACCGGGGAAAAGCGGGGCCGCTTCACCTACCTGTACGCGAAGGCGCGGCACCACTCCCTCAGCGTGGATGAGGCCGCGGGGCACCTGCAGCGCCTGCAGGGCCGGAACGCCAAGGAGAGGTGAGTGGGCGGTGGCCGGGGGGCGTGCGGGGGCTCCTGGGTCGTCGCGGCGGGGGCACCGGACTGCTGCCCGCCCCCTCGCCTGGCCCCGGGCAGCACCCCCGCGGGTCTGCCCGTCGCCTCGCGTCCAGGCTGGGGCGTCCATTGGGCTCGTGGCAGGAGCCCTGCGCCGGTTCTCCCGAGCAGAGAGCTCATCGTGCACCTGTGCAGGGTACAGATCTGGGCCGAGCTGGCCAAGGTGGCCCGGAAGCAGGGCGTGTGGGATGTGTGCCGGACGGCCAGCCGCTTCTGCCTCGCGTATGACGTCGGCAAGGTGGAGCGGCAGGCGAGGCTCAGGCGAGGTAGGCCCCGGGGCCACGCCTGGGCGCCCGCACTGGCGGGATCTCCCCAGGCGACCTGGGGTTGCTGCGGGGCCCGCGGGGCTCAGCGAGGGGACCCAGGGCTGCAGGCGGGGGCCTGCGGGCAGAGCGTGGGCCTGGGCCGGCTCCCCCGTCAGCGCTGGGTCCGCACGAGTCCGGCCTGCAGGTCTCTGGAAGAGGTTGGTTTTGCGGACGGTGAGGATGGGGGGGCCTGCAGGCAGTCCCAGGAGGCCCGGGGCCTGGGTGTTGGGGGCGGGGCCGGGGCCTCTTGAGGGGCAGAACAGCGCAAACAGAACCAAGAGCCCAGCTGTCAGGGAATCGGTGGGAGACTGGCCATGGCCAAGCTGGCTTTGGGGACACCTCGCCACCCCGTGGGGCCCCTGCGCTTGGGAGGTTTCTGCCAGCCCCTCCTGGGCACAGTGCCACCTCGCAGAGACCCCGCCGCCGCACCCGGGGCTGCACCGCGTTCCCTGAAAGGCTGTTCGGGTTCTGAGCATCCTGCCGCTCTGCTGTTTCCAGGGAAGAAGAAGAAGGGCGGGGACGGCGCGGAGCAGGACTCCGCGGGCCAGTCAGACGCCACCCTGCATAGGCCGGTGTCCCCCAGCCTGCTGCGCGAGTTCGCGGAGGTGGGGTTCATCAACGCTGAGGTGCGTCCCTGCCCACGACCCCTCGGCCCCCGTGTCACCTGCCTCTGCACGGACGTGGCCCTATACCCCAGCCCTGCTCCCGAAGGAGCCTGTCCTTTAGGGAAGTTTTCCCGGGTTCTTGGGAGATTTTCTGGGAGAAAGATATAAATCAGAATGTATCGTGAGGGGTGTAGATGTTAATTTTCCTTAGAAGTAATGTTTGAACTGTGAATCCACGGTGACGTAGGTACCGCAGGCTGATGGTTACTGGATTTGGGAGTGCCCTCTGCATGGGGATAGCTTCAAAAGCACTTTGAACCCATTGTAAGGGAGGAGCGTGTGTTCTCATCTCAGCCCCTCAGAGGCCGCTGAAGGCTGCTGGCGACCACCCCCCTCAGCCCTGACCTGGGGTCGCTCCCGCCCCCTGCAGTGAGCATGCAGAGACCCCAGCGTCAGCCAGGTGGCTGAGCTGGGTCTAAGCTGGCACTGGCATCCCTGCACCTGCACGTGGTGGTGATTTTGGTGATACTTTGTAACTTCGGGATTCTTGGGGCCACTCGAGGTTGTTTATTTTGGGGGTCGATGGGGTAACCTGGCCAGAACTCCCCGGCTCGTTCAGTGAGGGTTTGCTGAGCGCCTCCTGAGGGCCAGGCCATGCTGAGAGCTGGGGGCAGGTGACCGCGGAGCCAGGGATGGAGCCGGCATCACCCCCGGGAGGCAGGCAAGGCCACCTGCCCCCCGTCCTTGGTCCTGTCAGCCTGCAGGGCTTCCGTGCGCAGCCGTGGAGGGACGGGGACTGGGTTGCCGTGGACGCCTGTGGTGTGACAAGGGGACGTTTGTGTCCCTGGGGGCTCAGGCTGTGCTCTCGAAAGGAGCCGGTCTCTCTCTGAGATGCAGCGTGTATGGGTGAAGCAACGGCGTGGGGTGGGGGAAGTGTCGCTGCAGGCAGGGAGGACCCAGGGGCTGGGAAGGCCCTGGGGGCATTGCGCTGGGTCTGTGCTCCCGGGACCTCTCCTCCACTCCACTCGCTTCCTCTGCAGGCCACCGTCCACCTGCTGCGATCAGAGGGCGTGCAGCTAAATGACCATCCCATGCCCCCCGAGGACCTGAGTCAGCACCCGGTGGGCTACATACCCGAGTCCCCAGAGGACAACGCCGAGTGGATCACGTACCGGTAGGGGAGCCGCGGGGGCGCGTCCTATGCACCTGGCACCGCTCATGTGTGGCCCGGGGGCACAGGCTGGGACGCGGGCCGCGCCCAGACATGTGAGAGAAGTGGCCGGCTGTCCAGCACGGCTCACTAGCTCACGTCGTTGTTCGCTGTGGTTAGTCTTCCTCGTTATTGGTGGAAACGAGATGTGAGGGAGTTGGTGTCTGCGGAGGGAAGCGGTAGTCGGGGCTGGGCATGGGAAACTGTCCCGGGAAGTATGTGCATGGAAAGAGGGTCCACAGGGAACCCCCAGAGACTTGCCCACGTGAGATGCCAAGTGCGGTTTAATCATGAAATCGAGGTGCTGTGGAAACAACCACAGTTTTTAGCCATTGTTTCATCTAAAATTAAATATTCGAGAGGTGAACGCGGTGGTGAGTGAGAGTCCGCGTTGCGGTGTCGCAGGAGCCGAGGCTGTTGGCTGCTTCCCGCTGAATGCGGACAGGGGCCACTCTCCTGTTTGTTGCACCCAGTGGACGGGCCCGCACACCCGCCTGCTGTGGAGGGGTTGGGGATGCCGCCGGACTCCCTCTGCCCACGAGAGGCACAGGGAGGAGGGCCCTGATTTTGCGCAGATGGGGTTTGTCCTGGTGTTTTAAGTCGCCTGTGAGAGCGCAGCCCGCAGCCTTCCCCAGGGGCCGCCGCCGCTTCCGTCTGGGCCGGGCTCCCCACGCCTGGGGGAGGGCCCAGGCCACACCTGACCACCGCTTTTGTACAGCCCACGAGCTAACGGTGGTTTTGATGGCTTTTAAGTTTGTGAAGTTAAATAGTGAGAAACACACAACAGAGACTCCATGCAGCTGTCGAAGCCCAGGGTACTAACTGTCTGGCCCTTTAGAGAAAAGGCTTGCCAGGCGCTGGTCTGAGGCCAGCAGGTCCCACGTGCCCATGTGGATGGAGGAGGGCAGCCTGTGTGTGATGGGCCGGGGAGACTGGGCACAGGCAGGTGCAGAGCTGGACTGGCGGCCTGCAAGCCTCGGCCAGGGGTCCGTCCTCGGCCAGGGAGGGGCAGGGCGAGGGGCGTCCAGCAGGGAGATGGGAGAGCCAGGCGGATGGGGTGGAGGTGGGAGGAGATGGGCAGGCTGGGTCCTTCAGCGGGAGTGGCGGGCAGCCCCCAGCAGGGCAACTTTCTGACCCCTGGGCTCTAGGGATGGCTTCACACTGGTGTCTTCCTGCCGCTTTGGGAAGGGTCTTAATCCCGGGGAGAGCCTGACGCACGCCTTCTGTAGGACCTGGATAGAGGGCCTGTCGCAGTACACCATGAACAGCTGGCTGCGCTCGGCCGACATTGGGCAGATGATACAGGAGGCGTGGCTCGTGCAGAACGCCGTGGTCTACGTCCTGAATCACAACCAGCACCTCATCACGGCCGGGCGCCAGAGGGAGCTCGTGGACGCCTTGTACCACCTCCTGGGCATCGTCAAGGCCATGGGCCACAGCGGGTGGGTGAGGCTGCCGGTCGCTGTGTGCATCCTGGCTTCCCAGGAGGGCCCCATCCTGCCCCTGCCAGAGACCCTGGGATCGGGCCGGGAACTGTGGGGTGGGACGTGCGGGGCCACCCTCACCTAGTGCGTAGCAGTGACAGGGCCTCTGTGTACTGGCCGTGCACCCCGAGCAAGATACTCACCCTCTCTAAGCCTCAGGGCACCGTGTGGGGATCGATGAGGTGCTCAGACGCCCTCGGGCCCGTACACGGATTCCCAGCAGCACCACTGCCATGCAGCTTCCCGGCCTGTCACACTCTTGTTGCAAACAGTGCGATTCTGAGGGAGGTTGGCGAGGCCCAAGCCTCGTAGGAACGGGGGTGGAAACCGACCTTGGTCTGATTTGGGGCGGGTTGGAAATCAGTGTCCGGGAGTTTTCATATCCAGGTGGTGTGAACTCATGAGAGACCGATGTTTTCACTACCTGAAGTTGGAAGTGTGAAAGCGTCAAGTCAGGCCAGACCTTCGCCTAATGAGGGTGACTGTGTGAAGCCCTCTTTGTGTTCTCTGCTGCTTGGGCATTTAGTCTAAACACTCAGCTTTAAAGTTTTCCGCCAGATCCCGAAGCAGAAAGGCTTGAGTGAGTCAGGACGCAGCTACGTGTGCACATGGGGACTTTTACACTGCGAATAGGACGGAGCAGCCATGGAGGACGGCCTGCCAGTGCCCTCACCTCTCCTCTGGGCGCGAGGCCCGGGCAGGGTCCCCAGGACCGTAGGGGTTGCGGGAGCACCTCTCTTTCTAGGCGGGTGTCCGTGTCTCTGTCGTAGACACAGGTCGGACCGCGTTTGATGGTTTTAAATGTTTTGGTGCTGAGACGTTTCAGGAAGAAGCAGGGAGGTTCTGGTCCAAGCCCGCTCCATCCGTCGCCCAGTGGAGGGCCTGCTGGACGGCCCGGCAGTGGGCACGGTGGCCAGGTGGGCCTTTCTGTCCAGGCCCCGCAGGACTCCCTGAGGAGTCCACCCACACGGCACAGGTGTCTCCCAGGCGTGAAGGCCGCCTGGTGGAGGACGAGCCTCCACCGCAGCCAGTCCTGTCACCATGGCTTCCTCCCTGGGATGGCCTGGCCCGGACATGCTTCTCTTCCAGAGACTTGGCGCTGCTGGCGACGCTCTGCAGCACCCTGGCACGAGGCCTGATCATCGCCTGGATCCCAGCCCTGACGCCAGAGAAGTCTAGAAGACACACACGCTCAAACCCACTTCATACGCCGCTAGACCCTGAGGCCGCCTCTGAAGTCAGGACCGCAGTGGAGGTGCCGCGCCCGAGGGTGGGATCGGAGCCGGGGGAGTGGCAGACCCCGGTCAGTGCAGGCGTCAGTGGGAGAGCAGTTGAGGAAGGAAGCTGCAGGCATTCTCAGCTGCCCAGAAATGGGGCGTGGGGTGGGGGGACACGCTTTCTCTAAGAGCAAGGAAACAAGACGAGAACACCTGGGTGTCAGTGGTGGGGACGTCCCTGCAAGTCCCAGAGCTCAGAAAAAGGTGGACATAAGGCCAGAAAAATAGGACCAGTGCCAGTTCAGAACAGGAAAGCCGCAACACCAAAGGAAAGAGGCACAGGCCGGGGATACGGGCGGCTCCACGGCGACCGAGGGGGCTGTTTGTGCCCTGATTGCGTCTCCCGGGGACGTGGACTGTGTGGCGGCCTTCCCAGTCGAGGACGAGGGATGTTGATGGGTGCTGACAAGCACGGATGACCCCTCACCCATTCCTAGTAAACGTGAGCGAAGGTGAGTTCCGTAGTGAGTCTGAGGGAGGCGCAGAGCCTGCGGCTGCCCCAGGTGTGGCCGGGAGCGGTGCCTCCTTCCCGCTGAGGCTGTGCCTCAGCCCCAGGACTAGTGCGTGTTCAGGCCACCGTCCCTTCTGGACCCAGCGCCGGGTCTGCTTGTTTTTGCAGCTTTAGGTCTTGGCTCGGGTCCCCTGTTTGGACTCAGGTGTCATGAGCAAGGACACCTCCGTTTCAGGTCTGCGAGTTCGCCCTGAACCTGACCAACGGGACGGTGCCTGAGGAGGCGGTGCCCGTCAGCATCCGGCAGCAGCTCATCGCCACGTGGGTGAAGGCCAAGCAGCTGCTGTGGCAGCAGATCGGGCCGCGCCTGGGCACGGACGAGCAGGTGCCAGCCGGGGGGCGCCCCCGCTGAAGTCTTCCCCACCCGAGGGCGAGCAGCCTGGGGGACGGGGCGGCGGGGCTGCGGAAGGGGTGCTTCCCTTCAGGAGGGTCCGTCCTTGCCCAGGCCGACCCCCGAGAGATGGGGCGTGAGGCCTCCTCTGCCTGCCTGGCCGCTGGAACATCCCCTCGTTCCTCCAGCCGACTGGCCACAGTTCTAACTGTCCACCAAGAGCCGCTGGGCCTCTGGGGGCGCTGTCCACCCTCGGTGACACCTCGCTGTGGCTTTATCTGGAGATGTGTCTAGGCCACAGGGGGACACCTCCCTGGCAGGGCCCCACGGGCCACCTGAGCTGTGAACGCAAGGCCGTCGGGGTGAGGATGCAGGGACCCAGAGGGGAGGGGGCAGGGCCAGCCCCACGGCTTCTCCTCCTGCAGATGTGGGCCGTGGATGGAGGCCAGTGGGAGGTTCCCTGGGGCCCCAGCTGGAGCCAGGACACGTGGCTCAGGTGGGAAGTGAGGCTGGCAAGGCAGGGACCATCAGGGAGGGGCATCTGAGCCTGCCGGGAGTGAGCACCGGGTTGGAGCAGGACCAAGGGAGGGGCCTCTAGGCAGAGGGCCACTGCTGTGCCTGGCCACCTGCCCTCCACCTCTGGCCGGCTCAGCCAGCCTCCGGGCCACCTTGGGGGCTGCAGCGCCTACTCCTCTTTATTACGTGAAGAGGTAGCTTGGAGACAAACACTTACACAAACAGCTCCGATCGTTGCCGCAGAGCTGATGTTTCACAGGGTCACTTCCCGAGTAGTCCAGATTCTCCAGCCCCGGGGCTGACGGGCCCTCTGCACTTCCTTCCCACCAGAGCGCCAACGAGGGCATCAACTCGGTGACCGGAGTCCTCGTTGCTCTGGAGATGCACTCCTGCAACGGGCTGGGCCTCATGGACTTCACGGTGCCCCCCTTGGCTCAGGTAGCTGTCGCTCCCTCACCCCACAGGTGTCACGTCCCCCCAGAAGTCACCTTCCTCCCCCTTGGCCCACGCAGGTGTCACTAGGTGCCTGGTAGGCATTCCAGGGGCTGTGCCCCGACAAGGCTCCCCAACTCGAGGTGCTTATTCGAATTGTGCTGTCGAGACAAGGAGCCCCAGGTGGCCAGCGGCCCTGCCGTGTTCTCTGCACAGCGCTGCCAACAGAGCCGAGGGTCCCCTCAGGGCCCCTGAGTCTGGTCTCCTGGCTCGTCAGAGGGCAGGGCTGCCCATGTGGCAGGAACGCAGTGTGGACACTGGGACATTTGTCCTCAACCCACCAGCCCCACCCAGGCTTGGCCGCAGTTGGCAGCTGGAGCCTCAGCCTTGCAGGTGACTCGGCCTAGGCCGGGTGACCACTGGACCCATCCATGTGATGTCAGCCGTGAGCTGGCAGCAGAGACGCCCCCCACCCACTCACAGACGCCCCTCTCCCCTGCCACTGGCAGCTGGTGAAGATGGCCTTGGAGTGCAGCTGGTCGGACCCCTTCGTGGAGCTGCAGACCCTGACGCGGCTGACCCACTTCACCTACGTGGCCCGGGACCACGAGGCCACCATGGCCTGCTCGCAGAAGGCCATCCAGACGGGCATCAAGCACCTGCAGGCCTTCAGTTCGTGAGTCGCCCCAGCGCCCGACCTGTGTCCCTGTGGCGCGGTGCGTCCTCTGAGCCCGCCAGGCGGGGCAGCCTCACCCACTCGGCCCTGGAGCCACCCCGCCAGCCCCGCGCCGGCCGGGGCAACGCCTCAGCTGCGGCCCCTGGAGAGCCGTGTTCAGCAGGGTCCCGAGGCCCCACGAGCCCCGCCAGCTGCGGGCGTGACAGGGGCTCAGAGGCCGAAAGGGCCGCAAGGCTCAACCGGCGGCCGCTCCCACAGGCAGGCAGCTTTGTTGAGTTAGCTTTGAGCAGGCGACTTTGGAGGCCACGTAAAGTCGGAAGTAACTGAAGGGTGATTTCAGTGAAATGAAAATAGCCCCCCGCCACTGGCTCCTCTCCGCCCGAGCGCTGCTGGCGGCGGGCTCTCCAGGGTGCCGGGATGGCCGCAGGCGCTCCAGGCCGCTTGCTCCCGTGCCCCGGGCCCCGTTCAGCTCGTCGGTAATCAGGGCTTCTGACCCTTCCGTCTTCCTAAACAGGAGGTTGTTTTAAAGTTGTTTCTGTTGTGAGTATTTCTGCTGTAAAGACTGTTTCCCTTGAGGCTCTTCTCTTTGCCTTACTTCTGAGTCTATTTCCTGAAACACAGGATCCTGGCCCCCAGGCCAGGAAGATACCCATCGTGGCCGCACAGCCAAGCTGACCGCTCGAGGCCGGATCCAGGGAGGCCTGGCCTCCTGCCTCTGGGTGATGGGAGTGGAGGCCTGAGCCTCTTCCGGTCAGGATCCCGGGGCCAGCTGCGGGAGCGCGGCCGACACGTCCCAGCAGCTGCTCTGGGGCCTGCGTGGGACACCCCCGTGGGTGTTTGGGGGCTGACAAGTGACCATGACCCGAGCTGTGGTCACCCGCCTCGCATGCAGCCAGGGCCACAGGCTGCTCCGAGCTCCCGTGGAGGCCCCACCCGCACCTCATCTGTCCCTGCAGCGGCTCCTGGGCAGGGGCTGCCGTGCCCGCACTGGGAGCAAGGAAACCAAGGCAGGCAGAGGCTGAGGCCCTGGCCGAGGCCACCCAGCAGGTGGAGGCGGAGCGGGGAGCCCCGGCAGCTGCTGGCGTGAAAACCAAGGCAGCTGAAGCAGAGGCTGGACGGAGCCCCCAGGCCAGCCCAGCATGTCTCACTGCGCCCACCCCCGCAAGGGGCTTTCCCTCGTGACTGCCTTTCCTCCAAAACGGAGGTGGCTTTTGCTCAACAATCCATCCTGAGAAGGACTTGGCTTCTGAAAGGCTTTCGAACGTCCTGCCCTGGCCTCACCGTGCAGCAGGTGGGGGCCGAGGGCTCCGTGACGGCCAGGGGGCCGCTGGCTCAGGTGCCCAGCCTACGGAGATGGAGAAGGCGCAGCGGTAGCGCACGGAACACCCGGCCCCCCGGCAGGACATCTGATAGCAGCCAGGGACTCGGGGTTATTCCCGGAAGCCTCTGGTCCTTAGCACAGGGGTCCCCACCAGACACTGGTCTCCACCAACAACTGTAAAGCTGTGCTCGTCAGCAGACGAGCCCTTCCGAGCTCCGCACAGCATCTTATACACACTCTCCAGTGTGAACAGAGGTTCCTCAGACTTTTGAGAGGCCCTCAGCTCTGAAGAGAAGACCAACGAGAAGAAATAGGGAAAATTACTCTGGAAGAAACTGTCAGCTTTTATAATATAATATGTCCAGTTATCTCACCAGGAGAGGCGGGTTCATTCAGGAATAGCAGAGGAATTGCAATTAGGGAAATGCAAACTTCGGTGGACCACAGGAAATGTGGAAAACAAGGAGGGGGATCTTGCTTTTCTAGGAAAAAGGGGGAGTCAGGGGGGGCTGTGATAGCCAGAGTCCACTGGGGGAGTTGGGGGTCCAAAGTACCGAGGCTTCCTGTTGGCTGTCTGTGCCGGACTCTGATCGGCCGGGCTGTTGGGGGTGGAGGGAAGGTTCCTTCCTCCTGCTGCACAGTGAGTAGAGGCCCCTTCCTGTCTGAGATGTAGGTGAGGCCCCTTCCTGTTTGGGGTAATTGCGGTGCGTGGCGGACGTGGGACCTCCCTGACAGGCCTGGCCTGACTCTAGCTGTAGCTGAGGTTTCTGTAATTCATTCCACAGAACAGATTACATGATGATCAGAAGAAGTATTAAAAAAATAATAATAATAACGTCCAAGGTATTTGAGAAGATGCAGCATTTAGAAGTTAAAATGTGTTATGGAAAAGGAATGAGGAATAAAAGGAAAAGGACTAAAGAGCTCTTCAAAATTAAAAAGGTAATTTCTGAAGTTGAAAATAAAGTCAGTGAAGGGCTAGAAGATAAAGTGTGAGGAAATCGTGCAGGAAATATATGAAGAAGGACAGAAGGAAATGTGACAGAAAAGCCAGAAGAAACAGTAGGAGGTCCTAAACCCAGCTATTGGAATTCCAGAAAGAGGGGAGAAAGCGTTCTTAAGAAAGGGGTGAAAAGCAGGAGCTTCCCTGAGCAGAGGACACCGTCTCATGACTGACCCTCCCACTAAATGACCGGCGAGAAGAATGAAGAGATACTCACATCCAGATACGTCATGGGGTCATCAGGTCACGGTAGATACGGAGACTATCCTACAGCGTTTAGAAGAAAAGAAAAAGAAGAAGGAAATAGAAACGCATCAGTCTTCTCAGAAACCATCACTAGCAGCTAAAAGAAAGTGGAACGTTCTAAGTGGAAGTAGTTTTCAACATGTAATTCTAACTCACCCAAACTTTCAAGTATCCTGGTAAAGAAAGCTACTTTTAAACAGATGAGGACCTAGAAAATGTATTTGTCACACACCTGTTTTTAGAAAGTTAATTGAGGATACACTCCAGAAAAACAAGGGAGTAACCCAGAAAAGAGAAAGATGTTGGATGCTGGAAATGGAGATGCAGTCCAGAAAAGGTGCCCAGCTGCACTGCTTGCTGAGAGAGCCTCCTCGGCAAGGATGCAGGGGAGGGCCCTGGGGGTGCGGGCAGGGCCAGAGGAGGGCCCAGTGTTGTGGAGAGTTTACAGGTATTGTGGCAAAGGAGGGAGGGAGAAAAGCCAGTTGGAAATGCCAGGAGGTAACAAAAGTAATAGCTTGCCTCTTCAGTGAGAAACACAGACATTATCTGGGTGTTTATTGATATTCCAGTGTTAGGATTAGCATTTTGACAAAGAAGGCTTATTTGTGGTTACCCAGTAAAATATCAATGTTACCAATTTTGACAGTACGAAAGTAAAGTAAAAGCACAGATAACATACTTTAGCAGCGGGAAGGGGGACGAGGACAGGTGGCGTGAGACCCTCATCTGAGAAGCTGAATATTCTGAGGTACAAAGATAATAAGGGAATTAAAAGTAATGCTGGGACCGGCTATATTCATAAGTTGGGAAAAGGGACTTCTGTAGGTAATGTTTAAAATTCATAAATTGGGAAATCAAGATAGAAGCCAGTTTTTTGGAGGAAAGCGTATACCTGCTAGAAGATAGAGCTGAAGACCTAGGAGTCATTCCCTCTTGGGAATAGGACTGGGGGCTGGGTAGGGGAGTAGTTCTCAACCATGTGGTAGGTACCACTTTGATAAAAATTAGAAGGTTAATTCTAAAAGAAAGAAAAAGACTACATTCATAAAGAAAGAGTCGGTGTGTGAGGGCTGCTGCCTCGTCTTCTTATAGCGGAGTTAAGGCTGATTTCACTACTCGTTGCCGGCACCGCAGAGCTTGTGAGGGGACGGGGTGGCAGGGTGCCTGCTGCGGTGATGGGTGTGTGCCCCAGCTTCGCCGTTCTTTCCTCAGTGACCCTTAAATTAACTTTTATTTTAAAACAGCAATTCTTATAATAAAATAGGCTAAAAATATAAATGTTTACGTATGGTAATAGGGAAAGGGGAGGTCATGCAAGACTATGTAAAAGTTTGGTTTTCACCTCAAGACCTTGGAGAACTCATTTGTAGACTGTTGCTGTCCTCTAGTGGTGGTCGGTGTCACTACTCTCAGTGGGGTCACCCCTACCCGGGCTTGACTGTGGACCTGACCCGTTTTTCACCACACTGAGGGCCAGCTGTGTCTAGGCCTGGAGCTGGGCGCTGGGAGGCTGGACAGGCAGAGGTGGGCGGCCCTTGGCTCTCTAGGGGATGCCGACTGCACGGTGGCCTTGCTGGCCCCTCAGAGCCCTGGGCCCGGTCCCCAGTCGGCAGGATCCGCGGTCAACTTCAGCGCGTGGCGTGTGCCGCAGGTGATGCGCCTTTTTTCAAAACAGTTATACATATTTCAAATTTTTATGCTCATTTTTTCTATTTTGCAAGTTATGTAAAGAAACTCAGTGTGGAATTGGTCACAGTAATTTTCATGATAGCATTTCACAGTAATAGTGAAAATAGTTTTCAGATCTTGGTGAAAAATAGTGCAGTTACTAATCAATTAGTATTCTCACCTCTGAGTGTGTAATTGCCAGAATCAGGTTCATATTTATACTATTAATGTAAAGGAATATATATTAATAGGAATTTCATGTAGATCCCTAAAACAGACCAACAGAGATTACCTTTCTACTTTGTTTAGCACTTTTATTTGACATAATCATCATCACTGTTGGGTTTTTATGTGAACTTAAAAGTCACTTTTTCTACCAGTTCTGGCCATGACACACAGTGGATCTCATACTCTTGTGCTGTTTAAAAAACTGTAAAACTTGACAAAATACATGAAACAACTGCTTCCAGACACTGGCCAACAGATGGCCCAAGGCCACGCTTCTTGCAAGAAGAGGCCATCAGAAGTGAGCCCCACGTGCACCCTCGCGCTCTGCCTGGGGGCGCGGGGCGCTGCCCAAACTGCAGCTCCGGGAGCTGGAGCCCAGACAGAAGAAATGCTCTCGGGAGGCAGAGACCAAACCCTGGGGCTGCTGGGGCCTCTGGACTCCACAGAATGCAAGACGAGCGAGGAGGTTCCTGGACAGAGAAGGCCAGATCCTGCAGGCCTGGCAGGAAGCAGGCGACAGAGATGCCAGAGGCCCCGTGCTGACCCAGGACAGTCAGGGAGCCCTTGCTGAACCGCCGGGGCATTCAGGAAGACCACGCCTTAGGGACTGGGCTCTAAGGGCCACGCGAGTCTTGCCCTAAGACGCCTAGTCCAGATCTCAGTAGGATAAGGGTGAGCCACAGGTGAATCCACTGCCTGCCAGAATGAAACCCCACCTTCCTTGAAAGGAAGGCAACATAATCCACACTCTCAGCAAGACAGCCCTCCATCCTGCCCCCCGCCCCCCGCCCAGCGTAACAGCGAACATCACCAGGCATGTGGAAAAACAAGAAACTGTGGCCCATCCCAGGAGAAAAAGCAGTCAGCCGACTCAGACATGACACAGATGTTGGAATTAGCAGACGATGGATTTAAAACAGTTATTGTAAATACAAGGAAGGAAAGAAAGGATTTTAATGGGCAAATTGCAGGTGGTGAATTCCAACAAAGAAATGGAAACTCTAATTAAAGAACTAAGTGGAAATTCTAGACATGACAAGTACAACCTCTGACACGGAAATAGCAGTGGGCGAGCTCGACATCTGATCGGTAACTCTGAACACAGGCCGGCACACTATGGAAACTGAGGCACAGGGAGAAAGTCCTGAAAAACGGAGGAGCAGTGCCTTGGGGACCAGTGGGCTAGAGCCCATGGGCCAGCACAAGTGCAGGTGTGGTCTCAGAAGGACAGAGGCGAGGTGGGAATACGTATATTCAAAACTGTAATAGTTGAAATTGTTTCAAATTGAATTAACAGTATCAACCCAGAGATCCAGGATTTTCAATGAACTCCAAGCAGGATATACACGAGGGAAGCCACACCTATTTTTATTGTAGGCAAATCGCTGGAGACCAAGGTGACAAGAAAACCCTGGAAGGAAGGTGGAAGGGGAAAAGGACGCATTGCACACAGGGAAACAGGGATGAGAGGCGAGTTCTCAACAGGAACAATGTAAACCATCTTAAGTGGTAAAAAAGAAAAAACCCTGTCGATCTAGAATTCTGTATACACCAAAAATAGCCTTTGAAAAATGAAGGCAAAATCAAGCCATTTTAGATTAATTAAAACTAAACCATTTTAGATTAATTAAAACTAAAACTAGTTTTAAGTAATTAAAACTAAGAGAATCCATTCCCAGAAGACCCACAGAACAAGAAATGCTAAAGGAAGTTCTTGAGCCTGAAGGAAGATGGTACCAGATGGAAACTCAGTTCAGGAAGTAGTGAAGAACGCCCCAGGTGGTGACTGTGTGGCTGAACATAAAAGGTTTTCCCCCCTTCGGTTCTTGAATTCTTTAAAAGACATACGCCTGTTTCAAACAAAAATACATTGCATTGTGGGATTATTAACAAATGTGGAAATACAATGTATGACAGGGGTAACACAAAGGATGGGAATGGGAGAGATGGGGTATATCGAGAGTTCTTACACTGTCTGTGAAGTGGTATAATATTAATTCACCATAGACTGTGATTAGTTAGGAATGTATGTTGCAGTCTCTAGAGCAAGTACTACAGAAACAATAAAAGAATTATACCTAGACATCCAATGGAGAAGATAAAATTGAACACTAAAAATATTCAATTAATCCAAGAGGGGAGGAAAGAAAGGACGAACGTATGGGACAGAAGGAAAGCGAATAGCAAAATCGAAGGTTTAACCCAAAACCACACCAACAGATCCATTAAATGTAAATGGACCAACACTCCAGTTAAAGTGCAGAGTTTATCCCACTGGACCCAAAAAGCAAGACCCAACTCGAAGCCATTTTCAAGAGACACTCTTCAAATACAAAGACACAGGTGAAAAGTGAAAGGAGGGGGACAGATGGCCTCTGCGGCAGCAGCTGCAAGAACGCCGTGGGGCTGGAGTAAAGCTCCCAGGATGTGTGATCAGAGGTAGAGAGGCGTTTCACAAAGATAAAAGGGTTCAGTCAGCAAGAACACGTAAGAATCTTAAACGTGTATACACTTAACAGCAGAGCTTCAAAATTCAAGAAGCAGAAAGTTCGATACAGCCACAATTACAGCTGCAGATCTCGACATTCCTCTCTCAGTGGCTGATAGAACAGAGTAAGCCGTAAGCATATAGGTGGTCGCCATCAGCAGATCACCCAGTTGTCACTGACAGACTCTCCCCAAGGACCACGTCCTAAAGATCCAGGTCTCCAGGACAGCAACGCCAGGGCCCAGCAGGGCCAGGCTCTCCTCCACCTCCTGCTGGGTTGGCACGCCCATCCTGGGGGACGGGGCCAGCCTCCGATTCACCCCTAGAGCATGAGCTTGGCCGTGCCCTGCAGATCCTTGTAGGCGGAGGGACAGTCTCTTTCTCCCCTAGACTCCTGACGGGCAGGGTGGCGGAGCAGCTGGCTCCTGCAGGTGGGTACCTGCCTTTGGGGCCTCCCAGGCCATGGCGGGGAGGTCTACCCAGAAACGAGTGCTTTTCTCCTAGAGTAAGCCTGGTGCCCCCTGAGCCGAGTTGCAGGGACGTGCGTGTGGTTGTTACGTGCACAAGCCACGGCTTGGCTGAGAGAAGAGAGCTCGTGGCACCCTTGACGTTGCTGAGTCTAAATTGTACGTTCTGAGCTCTCAGCGCAGAGCCTAGGCCCCCTGAACAAGACGTGCTCTGGGGCACGGGGAACGGGGCCCCATCGCTCCGGCAGGGCCCGGCCTCGCTTGGGGTGGGCGCCTTGTTCTGCTGCTGCTGCCGCACAGGACACCCTACGTATTAGTCATTCAAACATCAGCTTATGATTCTGTCTCATGGTTCTGCGGGTTGACTGGACTCAGCCAGTTAGTTCTGGCTTGGGGACCTTCATGACGTTACTCTGGACTCCCCAGGGCTCTCTCCAGGGGCCGGGGTGGGGTGTCCCCAGGGCTCTCCCCTCTCGGCGGCACCTCCCTCCCCTAGGAGCCTCCTGGGAGCCGTGGCGCTTGTCTGTCTGCAGGGTGGAGACTGAGTTGGTGGCGGAGATGCTGAGCACCGCAGCCTGCATCCAGGGCAGGAGCATCATGGATAACCTCAAGGGCTGGAAGCAGCTGCGCCTGACGGCCGCCAATGCCTTCGTTGAGAGTGCGAGGTGGGCTGCGGCCCCCGGTGGCCAGGGTCGTCGTGCGCGTGGCGCGTCTGGGGTGCGTGTTTTGGGTGGGGACGATGGTGCCTGCGGGGCGTGGTGCTCGCTGGGGACTGTCCCCAAGGCCGGCCCCTCCCCCAGTGGCCCTGTGACCAGGGTCATCGCCTGCCCCGTGCGGTGACACCCACCTCACCCCCGGGGGTTCCCGGCAGCCCTGAGCGTCTGAGCCAGGACGGGCCCGAGGAACGGGGAGCCGGAGCTCGTGAGCGGGTCACGGCGGGGCTGCCCTGAGCAGAGCCCGTCCTGGTCCTGCAGAGATGTCTTGGGGCCCCACCCCTCCCCTCGGCGCCTATACCTGTCCAGGTCAGACCTTCCCTTCCAGGTTTGGGGGCATCGCGGGGAGCAGCGCCCTGGTGATGCAGGCCGCCCGACACTTCTGGAACACCTGGCTGCCGCTGCTGTCCTCTGCGGTCAACAGGAAGAAGTGCAAGAGCGCCACTCAGGAGGTCATCAGCGTCATCAACAAGACGGAGGCCAGAAAGCAGGTGTGCCCTGGGCCGCCTCTCGCGTCCTTCCTCCAGCACGGTGGGCGAGGCTCCCGAGGAAAGACGGGCCCCGTGGAAGCACTCAGGCGATGAACACGACGGCTGCATGGGGGACAGGGGACGCTGACACCCGTGAGATCCCAGTGGGGCAGGCGGGGCGGCTCCTGGCTGCGCTCAGGGCTCAGCTCCGTCCTCCCCCATCCCTGAGGGAACCCTAACTCAGACCTAGAAAGCGCCAGTAGGAAAGGGGAGAGGAGGGAGGGTGGGGGCGCAGACCCACTCAGGGCCCAGGGAGGTTTTGCCTGACAGTGGACAGGCATCTGGTGGGCCTCGGGGAGTGAGGCCTCCTTCCCCCTCCGCCGTCACCCAGGAGTGCGGTAGGTCGCGGCCCCGGGACCTCCCTTGATCTGAAAGAGAAAGCGTCAGTCTGTCACCTTTGAGTATCACGCTAGCTGTGAGTTTTTCACAACTTTACTGTGTTGAGGAGTTTTCCCACCACTCCTGGTTTTCTGAGAGATTTTGTGAGGAAACGTTTTTGGATTTTGTCACATGCCTTTCCTCCAGCAGTTGAGCTGATCGTGTGGTTTTCTCCTCTGTCCTGTTAAGGCGATGGGTTGCACTCCTTAGGTTGGACCAGCCTTGTGTTCCTGGGACAAATCTCCCTTGGTCGTGGTGAATAATATGTTCACTGTGTTGTTGGACTTGATCTGCAATTCAGCAGCTTACTCTGTCGAGAATTTTTGCATCTATGTTCATAAAGCGCATTCATCTATAATTTTCTTTTCTTGTGATGTCTTTATCTGGACCCCTATCAAAGTAGTGCTAGTCTCATAGAATGAGTTAGGAAATGTTCCTTCCTCTTCAATTTTTTGAAGAGTTGAGAAGGATAAGTGTTATTCTTTTTGTTAATGTTTGGTAGAATTCACCTGGGAAGCCAGCTGGTCCAGGAATTTTCTTAACTGGAAGGTTTCTGATTACTGATTCAGTCTTTACTGTTAGAATTTTGTTGCCATTTTTTATTTCTTCTTAGGCAATTTGAGTGTTTCGAGGGATTTTTCCGTTCCTTGTAGGCGATCTCATTTGTTGGAAGACAGTTGCTAGTAGGGTTCTATTATAGTTCTTGCTATCATTGTGGGGTTGATAGTACTGTTTCCACTTTCATTTCTGAGTTTAGTTATTTGGGCTTCTTTCTTCTTTTCTTTGCCAGTCTAGCTAAAGGTTTGTCTATTTTGTTGATCTTTGCAAAGAATCGATTTTTGGTTTCATTGATTTTGTTCCTTTTATTTTCTGTGCTCTAATCCTTAACATTCCCTTCCTTCTGCTAACTTTGGATTTAGTTTGTTCTTTTTCAGGTTCCTTAAGGTGTAAACTTAGGTTGTTGGTTTGAGATCTTTCTTCCTTTTCAGTGTCGGCATTTGCAGGTGTAAACTTCCCCCTGAGCCCTGCTTTTTCGTGTCCCATAAGTTTTCCTAATGTGCTTTTGATCCTATTGACTCAAAGCTATACAACTGACTTGTCTGCTTCGTGTCATTGTAAGCCGTAGACTGTGCTGCAGGGCTAGTCTGTGCGTGTGTGTGTGTTTTAAGGTAGTGAACCTTGAACTGGAGCGCCTTCTCTTACAGGGGAAATGTGATTCCACTTTTTGTGACTTAGTGTTTCAGAAATTTAGCCGCAGCTTCCGTAATTCAATGCTGAACCAAATGAAAAACAAACTGGTGAAAGAAGAAACTGCAACTTTCAAACGTCTGTACTGTTGATTTGTTTTTGCTTTAGGAAAAAGGGAAGACGCTGCTTCTGCACCAGTGGCCCACAGCCGACTTCCAAAGTGGAGGGACGATGGAAGGGTGTTTTCTCTCAGGTTTGTAGATGCAGGACAGACGGAGCCGCTGACATGAGGCCAGGCAGGGCCTGGTGTTGTTAGATCCCGAGCCTTGTGTAGAACAGGTGAAGTCGTGGCAGTGACCACGGGAAATGCCTGCTCAGCCCTGAACTCGGGCAGGCACGGTGAGGGTGAGGGCTCCTCGCGAGCAATCGGGGACCCCCACTGTAAGCATGAGGAAACCCCCCAAGCCTAGGTGGCCCCCCAGTTCAGGGCCACCCTGCGCCCTCCCAGGCAGCCTTGAAATCTAGCCTCTGGGTTTTTCTGACAGGTAAATCACACTTTTCCATTTCCATAAAAATGTGGAGATATACTTCTGCGAAAAAAAGTAGTGACCTTAATAAAATAAAACATATTGTATAATTTATTTCTAAAATAAAAAATGATTATCTGCTAAAAAATTATCATCCCTGTTAGCGTAAGGGCCACGGTGTGTACCGCAAAGCGTGAATGTGTGGATTAGAGCCGTGGCCCTCCCTCAGGTGCCTCAGAGTCTACGAGAGAGAGAGACTCGATTTAAAATAGTGAACAAAGATGTGACCGTGTGTAATTAAACACTGAGTTGAACTCTAGACCCCCAGGTAAGATTGTTTGCTGGTGCCGCAGAGGGAGATGCAGACAGCAGCCCAGACCCGCAGGACTGCAAGGGCCAGTGAGGAGCCGGCTGCTTGGGGTCCCGGCACCGCCCGGAGCGCGTGGAGCCCGTGTACGCTTTACTCCACGTGCTGAAACATACTCAGCTAAATGGTTTAGCAGCGTTAACAATTCAAACCATAGGAAAAAATGAGAAAGTAGAATTGAGCAAAGCAATGTTCTGAGGAAAGATTCCTGCCTAAAGTTTAGAGTGATCAAAGAGGCACACTTTCAAAATACGTGAAAATTTAAATAATGAGAAATGAGAAAATTAAAAAGTAAACACTGGAAAAGTACTGGCATCAAATTTAGCAGCTAAATGATCCATTTCTGTAATGCACGAGCAGTTGCATTAGTCAGGCTACGAGATGCCACACTGCAGTAACAAATGGCCCCGACGGCTCAGCAGGTGAACTCGCACGGGCAGTCTCTCCCTGCTCGTCCGAGGCACCGTCTGGAATTTCTGGCAAGCGGGGTTGCCACGTCCAGGGGCATGTGGCCCTGCTGCCAACCAGGGGGTGCAGAGCCCTGACTGTAAGAGCCCTCACCACCGCTGCGTGTGGTTCCGAGTTGGCCCGGCCGAGATGAGAGGAGGAAAGCACGCTATGGAACCCACGTTCCCAAGTGTCAAGACGTTGACCAGTTTATCTGGTCACGTGCCTCAATCCCCCTGCTCCTGGGCACCTGTATTCTGTCCCAGCGCTGGCAGTGGGGGGCCACGGTGAGCCCTCAGGCCCTAAGTGGTGTGAGTTGGTGCTGTCCTCTTAGCCAGCATCCGGACAACATGCCGGCAGGATCCACGGGCGTGTTCACCCCTTTGCTATAACGATTCAAAAACGGGAAAGAGAGCTACACGGTCAGCGAGGTAAAACAGGACAACATGAGTGTCTGGCACCAGGGGCAGGGGCTCTGCTTTGCTGGACGGCGCGGCTGAGGCGGCCCCTCGAGCGGCCTGGGCGAGGCTGGTGGGGAGAGGCTTCTTCTTTCCTGACGCTCCCATTGTTTATTTTTAAAATTACGGAAGAGTAACGGGAGTTTCCAAAAGGGAAAGGGCTTAGAGGACTGCGGGGCCCGAGAAAGCCTGGCGGGGTGGGGTGAGGGGCAGCTGGGGGCACCTGGTGCAGGTGAGGCAGGTGGGGGAGGGAGGACAGCAGCGCAGGTGTCGCCCGGGAGGAGCCCCTGAGCCTTCAGTCCCAAAAGGACTGATGTGTTTCCCACGATCGGGGTCACTCCCGCTGCTCGAGGCCCGGCCCTGGAAGGGCAGCTCTGCGTGTGTCTAAGGGACGCAGATGACGAGGTCCTGTGGCTGGATCTCCACGCGGTCCCACCTGCTGTCCGGCTCTGCGGCATGAGGCCCGGGGTGTCCCAGACAGGCGGCCGTGTCCCGAGTGCTCCCTGGGGGCCTCTCGGTCCTGTGGACCCCCAGCTGCTAGCACCTCCATCCCCAGACCCCCTGACCGGCGCCCCTCCTGAGCCCCCTCTCCCACCGCAGGGGCCGAGGATGACCTGACGCTGAGGGCCGCGCTGTATGGCCTGCTGTTCCACAGCCACGCCGACCAGCATGACTGGGAGGGCTGCCTCAAGGTGCTGGACGAGGCCCTGCAGGTGCTGCCGCGGACGGCGCACCGCCTGTGAGTCCCTGAGGCCCCCCAGGGCGCCTCCCCTCCCCGCGCCTCCCCCCCCGGGGTACCTTCCCCTGCAGCCCCCCAACAGGGTGGCTCCCTCCTCAGCCCCCCACTCTCCCATTTCCCCTGGTGACTTTATTTCCCTACCAAGAAGTCAACACACGAAGGGAGGGGATTTAAGCCCAACACACACAAATGATAAACGGAAAAAGCAAAACACAGCACGACACAAGACCCCCGAGGCACTCAGGTTTCCTTGTTTCTCTGCGTGAGCAGGAACGCGCACAGACACTCCAGTGGGTGTGCCTTCTATATGGGGACGACTTTCACCATCCAGGCGCTAATTTCTCTCTTTTACTTTTCTTCAGCTTGATTTTCAAACATATGGTCGTGGTGAAGGCTAGACTCGGCCAGAACTTCGTGATGGAAATTCAGAGATTCAAAGACCAGAGTGAGGAGTATCTGGCGCACATGTGGCGGCGCCTGGCCCTCAACTCCACGAGTGTCCCCGGGGAGCTGACCTGCTACCTCCACGCCATCCAGGCCCTGCAGGTCTGGCTCTGACTCACCGTGTGTCTGCGGATGAAGCCCCCGGGGGTGGGAAGGTGCGGGGGGAGGGGGGGCGGTGCGGAGCCCAGCCCCTCGGGAGAACCGGAAGGAAGGGGGGGCAGCGGGACACGAGCCGGGGCGGCAGACGGAGCCTGTCCTCCCACATGAGGGACGCAGTCCTTGTGAGGCCGTGTGGGGAGGGCAGGGGGTGGGCCGCGGGGCTCTGCAGCCTCTGGGGTTTTGGGGTCTTGGGGATGGCCCCCGCCCCCGAGAAGCCAAGACACGTGTTCCTCTCGACGCGCTTGGAGATTTGGGGGAGGGCGGGCACCTTGATTTGGTGCAGAGCTTGTGGGACTTGCCTCGGGGGAAAGAAGGCCCCTTGATTGTGGGACTGAAGCCCCCAAAGACGTGCCCTGCGGCAGGCACCTGACAGGCTTTTCTGTTGAGCAGAACGTTTCCCCTTCACGGAGCAGATCCCACCGAGGTTTTCAGAGCGCTCCAGGGTCGGGGTGTCCCCAGGAAGGGGTCCGAACACAGGCTCCATCGATGGCCATGCGGTCATGACCCATCTGTCAAGCAGAGGCCCGGGCCCACTACAAGCGGCCGTGGGTGCCCCTGCGTCTCGCGCCTAGAGCCCAGGCCAGGGTTCCTGGGGCCAGGCAGCTGTGCCGGGGGAGCAGGCGGTGCTATGGACGGGGCGGCTGCTGGCCGAGCCGAGCTGCCGGAACCCTCTGCACAGACTCCGTGGAAAGGCTCTCTGCCCCTTCCTTCCTTTGCTTCCTTTTTCTTAGGGGTACAAGGTGCTTTATAGTAAATTCACGGGGTTATGCAGCCATCATCACAATCAATTTTAGAACATTTCACCAGCCCCCCAAAACCCAGGTCCGTGGGCACTGTGTCCCTCCCCCACCCCCGCTGGCCCCAGTGAGCCAGCGTTACACGCATGGAGCCAGACGAGGTGGGTCCTCTGTGTCCGGCTGCCCTCCCTGGACGTCTCGTCCAAGCTCCATCTGTTGAAGCGCATGTCCGGGCTTCACCGCTGCTGGTTGAATAGTCCTCCATCGTGTGGACGGAGGCTGCGCCGATGGGCCTCCGTGTTGCTTCCTCTTAGGAGCTCTTGTGACTGGGCTGCTGTAGACAGCCGTGTGCGAGTGTTTGCACGGACACGTTACAGCTGTTCTCTGGGGCACATAGCTGGGAGTGAACTCCCAGGTCACGTGATGACTGTCTTTAGCTACCTGAGTCATGGTTTGACTTGCGTTTCCCTAGTAACTAACGTAGTAACTGGCAGCATGTTTTTCCTGTGCTAATCGGCCATTTGTGCATCTTCTCTGGAGAAATGTCTATTCAAATCCTTTGCCCTTTTAAAAAAAAAATTGGTTTCTTGTCTGTTTATTGCTGCGCTGTAGGAATTCTTTATGTGTTTTGGATACAAGTCCCTTATCGGATATAAGATTTGTACATATTTTCTCTCATTCTGTGGCTTGTCTTTTCAACTGCTTTCTCGTATTCTTGATGATGTCATTTGTAGCACAAAAGTTTATAATCTTTTTTTTTTTTTTTTTTTTTTTGCGGTACGCGGGCCTCTCACTGCTGTGGCCTCTCCCGTTGTGGAGCACAGGCTCCGGACGTGCAGGCCCAGCGGCCATGGCTCACGGGCCCAGCCTCTCCGCGGCATGTGGGATCCTCCCGGACCGGGGCACGAACCCGCGTCCCCTGCATCGGCAGGCGGACTCTCAACCACTGCGCCACCAGGGAAGCCCAAAAGTTTATAATCTTGATGAAGTCCAACTTGTCTATTTCTTCTGCTGCTTACGCGTATGGCATCGTAGCTGAGAAACCAGCGTGTAATCCAAGGTCACGAAGATTTCTACGTTTCCTTCCAAGGGTTTCATAGTTTCAGCTCTCACATTTGAGTCTTTGATCCGTCTTGAGCTCAGCCGTGTGTTTGGTGCGAGTTAGGGGTCCTGCTCCTTTCCTCAGTGTGTGGCTGCCTGCTTTCCCAGCACTGTTGTTGAAACGATGACCATTCCCTCTTCCACCGCCCTTGTCCCCATCATCTCTCTCGCACAGCTCTTGTCAAAGCCACCCGTGACCACATGGTCACGGTCATTCTGAGGCCCCATCCGACCCCTCCTTGGCACTCGTGGTCATCTGTCACCTGGCTTCCAGGCCCCACTGCTCAGGGCCACTCCTTCTTCCCTTCTGCCCACCTGCTAATGAGGGGGAGGACCCCACTCAGGGCTGGGATGCCCCCGCTCCCTGGTGACGTCAGGCAGTGTCCTGGGGAGAGTCCACCCTGACCTTGCGTGTCCCACCAACCGGCCCCTTCCCTCACCTCCGGCCGCGCATCCTCCTGGCATGTGAGGCGTGAGGTGTGGGGTGTGGGGCCTGGGGCCCGGCAAGCGGAAGGCAGGCTGGCTCCGCTCTCGGGGGGGCAGGGAGGGCAGCTTCCTCCCTTCGTGCAGTGATGATTGATGAGCGATACTGGGTCTGACTCGGGCTGCACACTGCACGGTGCAGCATCTTCAGTGCCCTCCGAGCCCTGTGAGCCACAGAACCGTCCATACCTCCAAGTGCCGGAGGAGACCCGGGGCTGGTGGTGGAGCGCCCGCAGAGAGCCCCTCAGGCCGGCGTCGCCCCAGAGGTGGGAGGGACACGCGGGGCCCGCGAGGGGTCCGGTGGGCAGGTGGCGGGGCGTCCGCAGGGAGCAGAGGCCGGGGTCACTCGCCTGGCTCTGGTCTTGCTGCCCGCTGCACGTGGGAGGTCTTGCCGAGCCTGGTGGTCTCGTGACGGTAGAGACGGGTGAAAAGCAGCCCCTCTGTTTCTAGGAGGTGGGGGAACACAACACCTGCCGTGTGGTCCTCGGGCTGCTGAGTGGCAGGTGTGTGTCTTTACCACCCTTTTCTGTTTAATCTCAAAGAAGCCAGAGAGTGAGTGGCAGAAGGTTGACTACATCATGGAATTCAGCGAGTGGCTGTTCCACAACCAGTTTCCTCTTGAAGACGTCGTCTTCCACCTGGAGTGGGCGATCGACATCCTGCTGAGGATGCGGCCCGACAGGGGCTCCCCGGAGCCGGCAGGTGCGGGAGCCGCAGGCGCGGGGGCCACAGGTGAGCGGCGCGGTGGCGGGCGGAGGGGCCGCCCGCCGTGAGGGGCTCCTGGGCTCCGCTATCCCTGCGACGCCCCTGCAGGCCAGCGCCCTGTGGGCTTGGCGAGGTCAGGGCCCCGCCTCCCCGGCTGCTGGTCCCTCCCGCTCCAGCAGAGCTCATCCACCAGGAAGGCCCAGCCCAGGCGTGATAGGGAGGTGGTGGGAGCCCAGCCAGATGTACGGAGGGAGGGGCGGCATCCCCTCACTGCCCCGAAGGTGGCTGCAGCGTCCCTGCAGGTGGGCCTGTTGTCTCCGCTGGGGGAGCCCTGGGAGGCCCGTCCCTGAGGGTGGCCCCTGTGAAGGTGGCATGCCCCTCTGGAAGAGTCTCAACCCCAGGCCGGGTGGCAGGGGCCCCTGGGGACCAGGCGGGCACAGGGGGTGGGCAGGGAGGGCACGCAGCGGCCCCTGTCTTCCAGAAGAGCAGGTGTCCACTCCGGCGGCCCCGGAGGGCCCGGGGGCTGAGGGCTCGGGGCCCCCCTCCCTGGAGAAGCTTCGGAATGTGCGACAGCTTGAGACGCTGGCCCGCGCCTACACGCTGCTGGCCCTGGCGGCCCCGAGCGCCGCCGGCCGCCAGGACTACTGCCTCATGGCTTACACCTTTCTCCGCCGCATCTGGCAGGTGAGGCCCCGGGACCTGCACTTGCACAGGTCCTGTGTCTCTCCCCTCCTTCCCAGCAGCACCCTCCCTGCTTTGGGGACTCAGGGGAGGAGGGAGGGCCTCGCTGCTCCCTACGAAGGGGCCCCTCCTCCCCAAGACTCACCCCAGCGCCTTTGCCCAACCACCCGCAGAAGCCTGTCTTTCCACCGCGCTGCCACTGGGCTTCCAGAACCTTCTCTATGCCCCCTCTGCACGGCCTCCGAGCTGCCCTCCTTCCCACCACCTCTTTACGGGGCCCCCGGGGCAGCTCCTGGTCGACTCTTGTTCTCAAGGACCTCTCGCCGTCGGTGCCCGCCCAGTGGGACAGTGTCGGCAGGACAGGCCTTTCTTCTGGGGGCAGGTTTGCACCCTGCCCTCAGCCATGTGCTGGGGACAACAGGGCCATCGCCCTTTGGCAGCAGGAAGGACTGGGAAGGCCGTCCTGGGTCTTGAAGATGCCCCAGGCCACTGCCACCCACCACCCACCACGCAGCGGCTCTGCGATTCTTTGAGAACCGCTAAAAGTCACTTGAGTGTGTTCTTCACTAGAGACGTTAATTCATTTTATGGGGCTGACAAGCTCTTCGTAAGGGTCAGCTGTGCGTCCCCGCAGGCCCAGAGTCCTGGAGGAAGCCCCCCGAGGGCAGAGGAGGGCGGCCGCGTGTCCACCCGCCGAGGGGCACTGCCGCCACCTCTGCGCCGGGCGGCTCATGGCCTGGCCACTCCCTCCCAACCTGCCCTCATACCTGAGTGCGTGGGAGGAGGGGGACCCGCTTGTGTTATCAGTGTTGCAAAGTCGGATTTTCTTTTCCCAGGTTTCTTTATTAACAGCAGGAAAATCAATTTCAGAAAGTAGAATTCCAGCAGCAGTGAGTTCACATTCATTGTTGCTTCAAAAGGAGAAGGAGAAAAGCAAAGACAGAGAAAAAGACAAGGACAGAGACAAGGACAAGGGCAGAGACAAGGACAAGGGCAGAGACAAGGACAAGGACAGAGACAAGGACAAGGGCAGAGACAAGGACAAGGACAGAGACAAGGACAAGGGCAGGGCCTCGAAGCAGGTGACCGTGCCCTCCCGGTGGCCAGGCTCTGCCCCAGCCGCCCTTGAGGCTCCTCGTCCCAGAGGCTGGGCCGCAGGGGGCAGAGCTGTCCTGGCTGCTCTGTCCGGTTTCTCCCCCTGGGAAGTGGAGCCAGTGGTTCTTGTCCCCCTGCCCCGGGTGTTAGGAGGTGACACGGGGAGGGTCTGGCTTCTCCCCTGTGGTCTGTCGTCTGCGTTCCCAGAGCGGGTCCCTCCCTCTGCCCAGGTGCATCTGGGCCCTGGCCATGTGGGGTGGGACAGCACCTTCTCTCCATCCACTGGGGGCCTGTGCTGCACGTCACCTTGTCACCGGAGGAATTGCCTGTCTCTGGGGCTGTGCTCACGGCAGCACCCCTCCCGGGTGTCCCGCCTCACTGTCCCCACTGGGGACGCCCCCGCCTCCCTCCCCCATCACTGCTCTCCAGGAAGTGGAGACACGTGTGGGTCCGGCGTGGCTTGCCGTCGGGCTGGCAGCCCAGGGAGGGCGCCACGCACGTCCCCAGAGGCGCTGCCGACCCGTCCTTTCCCGTGGGGCCACCTGGGTGTCTGCTGTGAGCTCCACCTCCTAAAGCAGAGCCTGGCTTCCTGCTTTGCAGTTTCAAAGCCCCACTCCTGGCAAACGCCTTGAAGACGTACCCGCAAGCATAGAAGAGTGGGCTTCCTACGCTTGCCCCGAAGAAGCTATATCAGTATTTAAGCAGGATCAGAGCAACTTTGCCGTCAACCGGTCAACTCTCCAGAAGCCGGTGAGTGGACCTGAAGATGCCGTCCCAGGCCTGTGTCCGTGTCCTGCCTCCTGGCTTGTTGTCACAGCTGACGCTTTCTGGTGTGAAGTGGGACCAGAGAGGGATGCGCAGAAACAGGGCTCTGCTCAGGGAATTGTGAAGCAGGGCCTCCTGGGCATGAGCCCCCAGACCCTCCCACAGGCCCGTCCCCGGCCCCCTCCCCCTCCCTGAGCACCCGGGGACTTTTCCTCACGCATTCCCCGCACAGGTCACACTCCTGCACGTGAAATTCAGCCATGCCTGGGAGTGCCCCACGGCTGCTGTGACCGGCCACCGCAAACCAGGTGCTTAAAGCAGCACAAAGGGTTTCCTCACAGTTCTGGAGGCCACAGGTTCAAAGTCAGTATCACCGGGCCGAAGTCAAGATGTCGGCGGGGCCACATTCCCTCTGGAGGCCCCAGGGGAGGGTCCTTCCTGCCTCTTCCAGCTCCTGGGGGCTCCTGGGCTTGTGGCCGCGTCACCTCCCCCACCCCCCGCCTCCGTCGTCACGTGGCTTCTCCGCTGTGTCTGTGTCTCATCTCCCACGTACAGGGGCCCATACGATGACACGTGGGGCCCGCCTGTATCATCCAGGGCAACCTCCCCAGCTCGGCATCCTTACTTCGATCACACCTGTGCGCAGGTTCCAGGGGTAGCGCCGGGCTACTTCGGGGGCTGTTTTTCAGCCCCGCACCTGCCTGGTTTCTGTGCTTGTGGAAATAGAGACTCTCGGCCTCTAACCGCCCATGGCTGGCTTCTCTCTGGAGCGCGGTGTCCGCGGGAATCCTCCGCGCTGCTTCGTGTGTCTGGTTGTGTTCACATCGTCGGTGACGAGTATTCCGTCTGGTGACTCGACCACGGCCTGTCTGTCCTTCAGCCACGGAAGGCACGGGGCTGTCTCCAGCGTGCCTGTTACAGATGTCTCAGGGCCCACGTGCCCACGGGCCTGGAGGGCACACCCGGCAGCGGCGTTTCTGGTCACGGAGCACGTGTATCTCCAACTACAGCATGTTGACAGACTGCCTTTGGCAGTGGTCGTGCCGTGAGGCCCGCCTTCTCACCTGGCCGTCTGGGGGGCGTGGGCCTCTCACTGGGCTCAGCCGGACACTCCCTGACTACGGTGAGGCCGGACGCCTCTCAGCGCCTTTTGGCCACTTGAATGTCCTCTTTCATGGCCTGCGTGTGCAATCGGTCGCCCATATTTTATTAAGCCTCTGTCTTTACCTTGTTGAATTGAAGGAGTTCCTTATCTGTCTTGGAAAAAACACTCTGACAGTTTAGGACAGCAGGTCACCCTCCACTCTGGGCCTTGACTGTCTTGAGGTCTTCTTGTGAATACGGATTCCAAGTTTTAGTGTACGAAAAAGTATTAATCTTTCCCTTTATGACTAGTGCCTTGTTGTGTCCTGTTTAAAAAAATGTTTTCCTTCCCAAAGGTCATGAAAATGTCCTCTTATGGTATTTTCCCAAAAGCTTTATACTTCTACATGTCAGATTTAGATCCCCTTGAAGTTGGTTCATGTGTGTGCTGTGAGGTGAAGGATCCGGTTCTGAGCTCTCCGATCTGGATAATCTGAATGTTCTAACACCACTCATTGAAAAATCGCTTGCCGGGCTTCTTTGCCACGCTTGTCATGAATCAGGCGTCCACACCTGCACCAACACCTCACTGTCTGAGCTCCTGAGGTTCGTCACCTTGACTGCTTGGGAGAGAACATTGCCTGCCCTTGTTATTCAGGAAGGTCTTGGATGTCCTTTCCATCGTCCATGTGTTTCCATGTGTCTTTTAGAGTCCGCTTGTTGGCTTCCATTGGAAACCCTGGTGGAGTTTTGGCTGTGATTGCACTGAATCTCGAGATCAGTTTTTGGTTTGGGGGAGAACTGGCGTCTTTGCCACATTGAATATTCCAGTCGACGAGCATGTTCTAGTTCTCTATTGACGTAGGTCTTCTGTAACTTCTCTTGATAATGGATTTGAGTTTTATGCATGGAGGTTACACACATTAGATTTATTTCTACGTATTTGATGTTTGTGCTGCTGTTATAAATATACCTCTTTTGTTTCATTTTTTTAAACTCCAGACGAAATCCAGAAATATAATTGTTTTCATCTTGACCTTGCAGCCATCAGTTTAGTTAACTTCTAGATAAGTTTGGTAATCGATCTGTAGATTCTTTGGATCTTATGTGTATACACAGAGTCTGCATTTCGTCCGCAAATGTTTTTCCTCATTTCCGATCATTACACTTTTTATCTCCTTATTCCACTGGCTGCCACCAGCACAGCGCTGAACAGAGATGGTGACACCTCCTTATCCTGCCCCCTGGCTTAGCAAGGGGGCTTTAGCATTTCACTCAGTGTCATCGATGTTTGCTGTAGGTGCTTATAGGTATTCTTTATTGATTAAGGAAGTTCCTTTGTTTCTATTTGCTAAGAGTTTTAATCACAAATGGCTACAGATGTTTATCAAGTATTTTTCTCCATCTATCACATAATGGCTTTTTTCTCTTTCCTTACTTTATTCCCTAATGCTTATCAGAATAATGTCAACTTGGTTGAGACATATTATTCGTTTCACTTATCATCAGATTCAACTGGCTAGTATTTTGTTCGGGGTGTTTGCCTCTGTGTTCATGAGGAAATTGGTGTTTAATTTTCCTTTCATACTACACGCTTGTCAGGAAGTGGTAAGAGGCTGCACTGACTCTGAACTGTTTTCTGCTCCCAGCGCTTCTGACCGCAGGTGTGCGGGTTTCCGCACAACAGCCAGTTCTCCGCTCCCCGTGGACACCAGCTGGGTGACCCCCCATTTAACTCAGTTCTGGCACTATGTGCCATGGTCAGTGCAGGCCCCACAGGGTCAGGGCTCCGTCCCTCGAGGCCGCCCCCACCAGGCGCCGGTCTCAAGTGTCGGGTCCCCAGGCCACTGCACTCCATGCAGTGTGGCCATGAATCGGGTTCCCACCACCCCCTCCTCAGGTTCGATGTTTGCCGTGACAGCTCCCAGACTCAGGAAAACGCTTGACTTAACTAGATCGCTGGTCTGTTACAGAGGATGTCGTAAAGGATGCAGATGAGCAGCCCGATGAGGGGGTCCATGGGGCAGGTGTGGAAGGGTCCCGAGCACGGGAGAGTCTGTCCCCGTGGAGCTGGGGTGTGCCGGGCACCACCCTCCTGGCAGGTGGACACGTTCACCAGCCCAGAAGCTCTCCAAACCCCTTCCCGCAGGGTTTCCCTGCAGGTTCTGGGACAGGGCACGGCTGATCGGCTCGCGGGCTGTTGGGAATTAACTCAGCCTCCAGCCCCTCTCCCCGCCCCAGATGTCGGGACGGGGCTGAGGGTTTCACTCTCCCATCATGTGGTTGGTTCCTCCGACCGCCAGCCCCCATCCTGAAGCTCTGTAGGGATGGCCAGGAGTCACCTTGCGAGTAAAACTCAGGTGTGGGTGAAAGGGGCTTGTGAACCACCAAATCCCAAGGGTTGTAGGAGCTCAGTGCCAGGAACCAAGAACAAAGACCAGAGGTATGTGTCTTATTATATCACAGTATCACACTGACCTTTTAGTCAATTAGAGAGTGTTCCCTTTTTGAACGCTTCTTGGGAAGAATCTGTATGAGATTAGCTGTTATTTCTTCCCTAAACGTTTGGAGGAACCCCCGGTGAGGACTTCTGGGCCTGGTCTACTTGCGGAGACTGTCAAACATGGGTCCAGTTTACTCAATAGTTACAGAATGCTTCAGGTTTTATAATTCTTTTGTAATGTTGGTGGGTTATGTTCTTCTAGGATGTTTCCAGTTAATATAAAATTTTTAATTTATTGACATAATGTGGTTCTTACTATCGTTTTTTTTTTTTTTTGCGGCACGCGGGCCTCGCACTGCTGTGGCCTCTCCCGCTGTGGAGCACAGGCTCCGGACGCGCAGGCTCAGCGGCCATGGCTCACGGGCCCAGCCGCTCCGCGGCATGTGGGATCCCCCCGGACTGGGGCACGAGCCTGTGTCCCCTGCATCGGCAGGCGGACTCTCAACCACTGCGCCACCAGGGAAGCCCCTTAAATCCTATTATCATCTTTTAGTGTCGGCCTCACCAGGGATGATCAGTTATTAGTCTCTCAAAAAAACACACGCTTTCCAGGCCACCCACATGCCACTGGGCTGGGATGTAACCCCTGACAGGGCTGTTTTATTTCGTTGCCCTTGAGCCTCAGGTGCGGGCTTTGGGGACCCAGTCGGGGCACTAGCCTTCAGTGGGCCCTCAACTCCACCTGCAAAGGAAGAGTCACAGGTGCTGTTCAGGCTCTCAGCTGCCTCTTCTGTCAACAGACATCCCAGGACACGTGTATCCCAAGGTGCCAGGTTCACATCTCTCGATTCACATCTTCTTCCATGTCTCGGCCCAGTCATTTTTGCCTGCATTGTTCACTCTTCAGTGCTTTTAAGCAGATTTTTAAAATAGCTCATCCAACTTCTCTAATTTTCTACTGAGAATATCAAACCTAGTGTGACATTATAAGAAGTATTAGTTCGTCTCTGTCTATATTGAATTTGAAAGCAATTGTATGTGTATATAAAGAAATGAAACAAAGACATTAATTTGAATGAAAGCAGACAGATTTTTCTTGTGAGCATCTTTATACTTGGGTGCTGAAGATTCCAGGAGATTGCACACGACAAGCTGAAAGCCATTAACTGAAGGACAGGAGGCAGAGAGCACATCACTGCTTCCCTCAACAGACACTAGTTCAGCCCCTGTGCACGTGGCACTGTGTGGACAGAGTTTCTGGAGGGAAGACCCTGTGAGCTGGGGGCCCACCCTTCCCCCGTCTTTGACCTTACGTGTTTGCTGTGTATTGATGTAGGCGTACAGTTTATATTATCTGGACCACTTGGTCGAGGCCCTGCAGAAGGTGTTCCTTCATGAGCTCGCCATCCCGGTCCTGCAGTTGGAGGTGCTCATTGCAGCCTCCGTGGTCGACAGCAAGAGCCTCGAGGACCTCTACCATCTCCGGTTGGTGCCACCTGCTTTATTTTGGGGGGAGCTGGGAGACATTCAAGTGGCTAAAGTGAATATTTCCCAAAGCAATATAAAACCAAATAAGATTTTAAAATATTAATTCTGTAGTTGACGATTTATATAAATAATAAAGTCCCTACGATTTGTAAAGCCAAATAAATCAGAATACTTAAACATAAAAATAGTATTTTTAGTTTTAAAATTTCTGCCTGGTTCTTAAGAGAATATGATTATTCCAAGGAAATACACACTGAAGTAGAATAAGTAGAAAAAAGGAGCATTTTTGTGTCTCCAGCTTCCTCTCAGAGAGCTCAGGAAAACATTTGATATATATAAATTTTATATAAAATTTATGTGTAAATAAGTTTTAATTATTTCCTGAACTATATATGAAAGTTTATATATAGTTCAGGAAATAATTTTTATATATACAATTTTTATATTTTTATAAAGTTTTATATAAAATTTTAATAGATCTTTACATATATAAAATTGAGAGAGAGAGAGAGAGAACCTGGGTGGTGAAGGATGTAGTAATTCTTTGTAGTGTTTGTGTAACTTTTCTGGAAACTTGAAATCATTTCACAATACAACTGTTTTACACAAGAATCAAAGCAGAGCTTGTTTGCTTAAAGTTGTAACGGGTCAGAGCCCCACCCACTGCACCTTGTCTTGACCTCGAAAGATGACCCTGAGGCTATAAATGCGTGTGGAGTAAAGTTCATGAATGAATGGAGTAAAAAAGTTCATGAACGAATGGAGTAAAGTTCATGAATGAGTGTAGAAACGTGCTCCAGCTGGAACTTGATGGAGCCGTCTGTTATGTTTCCCTAGTAATCTGGCTTAGCTTTACAAATTATAGAAAATAGCCTCAGATTATCCATTCCTTTTCCCGTTTACCAACTTGTATCAAGTTGGCTGAGCCCAGGGCAGCCCGACTCAGGGCTGACGCTCCTCTCGCCCCCCCAGACTTGCCCTAGTTTGTTCTGATTTGAAGTTGAGGGAAGCAGCCACTTTCCACGAGGAGGTGGTCGGGCACGCCTACATCTGCGACGTGGAGCAGGTGAGGTAAGTCAGCCGAGCCGCGGAGCTCCGCCTGCTGCCGTGCCGCTCAGGCACCGGCCCTGCTCTCGGCCACGTCTCCTCGAGCCCCAGGCCCCGTCTCCCACCACGGCTGGGCAGCAGGGGCAGTTCATTCCTCACTTGCCCTCCCGTGTGTGGGCGTCTCCCGGGCTGGGGCCGCGTGGCGGAGGGACACAGCACCAGGCGTGTGCAGGGGGCCAGGGGGAGCGGGACGGGTGAAGGAGGCGGCGTCCTGAGGGCACACGGGGAAGGAGGGTCCCACAAGAAGCAGGGGCTGGGCAGGGGCCTCTGCGGGCTGCCTTTCCAGATGGGGTGGAGTTCTGGCCTGGATGTAAGTTTGAGATGCATGTTAAACATCCAGGTCGGGATGTCAGACGAGTAGCTGGGTGCATGAGCCTGGAGTCTGGAAGAGAGAATGGGCTAGGAGTGCAGATTTGGGAGTCATATATGCTGCTAAACCATGGGAATTAAAAAAAATCTTTGTAAACACGTGAGTGGATAGCGGCTTCTTGTAGCTATTTTCATTTGTATTTCTTTGATTCCTAGTGAAACTGAACATTTTCAGGTGTCTCTGGCCATGGTATTTCTTCCTTGGCATAATGCCTGTTTTACTTATATTAGCTGCAGAAAAGAAATTGCCTTGAAAAAGGAGAAAAATAAGGAACCTCTATTAGAAGAAAGTCTGCCAACACTGAGGGAGCCCCCCACTCCAGCCCAGCAAGCAGAGATGAAGCCCCTCGTAGCAAAGGATAAGGTAGCCTCTCTCTGCAGAAGCACCTCGGTTCCTAGCCCAGTGGGGGCAGTGACAGGTCCCGCTCCAGCCAGTAAGCTCGGACTTGTCTTAACTGCCTGCTGCCTCCAAATCCTGGTGTGGGGTTTCCTGGGAAATCCAGGGACCGATGGGATGTGTCCCCTCCCTGCGGGCCCTGGAAGTCCCCAGGGAAGACGGGACTGCAGGGCCTGAGCTGCAGTTCAGAGAGGCCGGGCTGGGAGTAGCGGGTGCCCCCCCGGGAGAGCTACCGCGCCAACCAGAAGGGGGAAAGGCCGAGGCCCTCGCAGGCCTGAGCGCCCACCGGCCTGCCCCCGACCCCGTCCGGTGGTGGGCTCGCCTCATATGGGCTCGCCCGTAAAGGAAATAACCATCCCCACCCCATGCTCCGAGGTCATGAGCACTTGTTACCATGGGAGTGCCACACCTGGGACTCCCTTCGTGGTGGGGGATGGCTGGGACCCGGAGTGCACAGAGCCCTCCTGCAGGACAGGCCAGGCGAGCCACCTGCACCCGGGACTGCTTGGTGGGCCTGGTGGGTGAGGAGAGACAGACTTCCCGGGGGACAGCCCGGCCACGGGCACTGGAGTGGGGGCTGGGCTTGGCGGGTGTGGGGCCGGTGGGGAACCTCACTTGACAGCATGGGCCCTGCACCCACGCAGCACCGGCGGGCCTGCATGTCTTACAGACTTTGAAGATAGACGGAGAGACCGGCAGGGGCCTGGATGGAATGTCCTTCCCGCAGCTGTGGACCCTCAAGGCTGAAGTCCTGCTGGAGATGGACCTGTACCAGCCTGCCCGGCTGCTCCTGTCAGAGGCGTACCTGGCCTTCCAGGTGAGGCCACACCTGCCCGGCCCACTGCGCCTGTGGGGCCTCTTCCCCCGAGTGGCAGCCCCCCAGCTCCGTGCCCCCGCTGAGACCCTTCTCTCTGGGAGGCAGGGACCTGTCTGTGCTGAAGCCTGTTCTAGAGCACCCGTCCCACTCCCATGTGCAGATCCAGCTCTGCCGGAGGTCCGTCCTTCACGTCCTTTGTCTGTCGGCTCCTCTGGTTTCTCGAGCTCCTTCATCAAGTGTGTTAGAGCCTCTTTCTCCTCCTGTGCTGGGGGGCCCCTTCTGTTTGTGAGCCGGCCTCCCGATGTGCGTGTGGATGGGCGCCCCTGGCGAGGCCGAGGGCTTCGGTTTTGTTCCGAGAGGCAGATAAATAGATGGGGCCCCGGGGCCCCGACCCGCTTGGCTGTTTTGTTGCCGCTCCTCGGTGTGGGCCCTGCAGGTGTCTGTGGCATCTCCGGGGTCTCACTGGAAGCCTGGGGTTCACCCGGCCTCCTCAGAAAGGCTTGACTCCAGCCTGGACGCTCAGATCTCAGCTCAGCCCCTCAGGCCCCCACTACTGTCTGCTGGGTTTCTTGAGCCTGCTCTGCCCCTGAGAACAGGTCTTTGGACCCTCCCCCGGCCCCGCCCCCTCCAGTGCCAACTTCTGGAAGCCCCAGGCTCCTGCCTCCTCCCCCAGCTCAGATGTGGCTTTCTTCCTGGGCTCTGTCCCCCGTGAGGACAGACGCCCTCGGGAAAAACCCAGGACAGAGCGGAGCCACCCGTGTGTGCGTCGCTCCCTCCCCAGAGGTGGTAGCTCAGCTGCAGTGTCAGCGGCTCCCAGGGCCTCAGACGGATGCTTCTGTCTCCGGGCGGGTTCAGAATTGTTCCCTGGGAGGGTGGGGCAAAGCTACAGAGCCACACAGGCTGACACTTTCTTCGTAGAGGAACTCCAGAGAGAGAAGCATCCCTAATAAAGGTACAAAAACTTCGCAGCCTTGGGAGGTTCAGCTCTCTGTCTTAGGCAGGGGGACAGGTGTGTGCAGACCAGACTCAAGAGGGAGCGTGGCCTGGGAAGGGACCGAGAAGGCCGTGCGGCTGCTGAAGGGAAGCGGCCAGGGTGGGCCCTGGGGGGTGCAGAGGAGCACAGGCACGGAGGGGCTCCCGGGGGCCAGGAGTGGGGACCAGAGGGCGGACAGGTGGCCTAAGGAGGTGGGGGGCTGTGAGCCGACACCCACATGCCACAGGCGCCGCAGTCCCGTCTCCTGGCCTGTGGCCGTGCATCCGTGACCCTCCCTGTCAGCCTCCCCCAGACTCACGAAAGAGTCATCCACGCGCTGCCCTCACCTCCACCTGGCCGCCACCCGACCCTCCTGCTGCCAGGAGCGGGCTTTCCAGGGCTGTCAGTGCTTTCCAGAGTCAGGGGAGTAGGTTTTAACACACACACAGGCATCAAGCCCAGGCCCTGCGCCCTCACACTGCAGGCATGTCTCCAGACAAGAGCTCAGACAGTGTGTGCAGAGGCCTGGTGCCACGGCTGCCGTCTCTCTCTCTCTGTCTCAGTTTCTCTGTCTCTCTGTCTCTCTATCTCTTTGTCTCTGTCTCTCTCTCGCTCACTCTCCCCCCGCCCCTCCCCGTCCTGTCTCAACACGCACCTCTTTTTTAGGAGCTCGACGATCCTTGTGCAGAATCAAAATGCCTGCACCTGTTGGCACGGTTGGCAAACAAGGAAAAGAAGTACGGCCAAGCTAGGAAGATGGCCGAGAGGGCCCAGCACCTGGGGGGCAATGAGCAGTTCTGGTACGAGTCCACCCTGACCCTGGCGGACACACTCCTGTCCACCGAGAACGAGAGGAGAGAGGCAGTGGTGAGGGGCCGGCCACGTGCCCGCCCGGCGGTGCAGCCTGCGGCGGGGGGGAGGGGGCGGAACAGCGGGGGCCGCCGTGACCCTGCTGGGCCTGCCTCAGGTCTGCCAGCTGTTCCAGAAGCTCATAGATACCTTCAACGTTCTTAAGAAGGAGAGACCGAACCGAATGCCCATATTGGAATTCATGACCACAGACCTAGAAGCCAGGTAAATTTTTGTAAGAAAAAATGTTAATCGGGCTTCCCTGGTGGCACAGTGGTTGAGAGTCCACCTGCTGATGCAGGGGACACGGGTTCGTGCCCCGGTCCGGGAGGATCCCACGTGCCACAGAGCGGCTGGGCCCATGAGCCATGGCCGCTGGGCCTGCGCGTCCGTAGCCTGTGCTCCGCAACGGGAGAGGCCACAGCAATGAGAGGCCCGCGTACCGCAAAAAAAAAAAAAAAAAAAAAAGTGTTAATCAACGTGAAAATAGTGGTTTACTTTTTTCCATCTATTAATCTTTAAGCCAAATTTCAAGCCTACGAAGTTCAGAGACTCCCAGGACAGGGCCCTGTGCCCACAGCGCCGTCCGCACCCCTTCCTGGCAGCAGGGCCCTGTGCCCACAGCGCCGTCCGCACCCCTTCCTGGCAGCAGGGCCCTGTGCCCACAGCGTCCGTCCGCACCCCTTCCTGGCAGCAGGGCCCTGTGCCCACAGCGTCCGTCCGCACCCCTTCCTGGCAGCAGGGCCCTGTGCCCACAGCGCCGTCCACACCCCTTCCTGGCAGCAGGGCCCTGTGCCCACAGCGCCGTCCGCACCCCTTCCTGGCAGCAGGGCCCTGTGCCCACAGCGCCGTCCGCACCCCTTCCTGGCAGCAGGGCCCTGTGCCCACAGCGCCGTCCGCACCCCTTCCTGGCAGCAGGGCCCTGTGCCCACAGCGCCGTCCGCACCCCTTCCTGGCAGCAGGGCCCTGTGCCCACAGCGCCGTCCGCACCCCTTCCTGGCAGCAGGGCCCTGTGCCCACAGCGTCCGTCCGCACCCCTTCCTGGCAGCAGGGCCCTGTGCCCACAGCGCCGTCCGCACCCCTTCCTGGCAGCAGGGCCCTGTGCCCACAGCGCCGTCCGCACCCCTTCCTGGCAGCAGGGCCCTGTGCCCACAGCGCCGTCCGCACCCCTTCCTGGCAGCAGGGCCCTGTGCCCACAGCGCCGTCCGCACCCCTTCCTGGCAGCAGGGCCCTGTGCCCACAGCGTCCGTCCGCACCCCTTCCTGGCAGCAGGGCCCTGTGCCCACAGCGTCCGTCCGCACCCCTTCCTGGCAGCAGGGCCCTGTGCCCACAGTGCCGTCCGCACCCCTTCCTGGCAGCAGGGCCCTGTGCCCACAGCGCCGTCCGCACCCCTTCCTGGCAGCAGGGCCCTGTGCCCACAGCGCCGTCCGCACCCCTTCCTGGCAGCAGGGCCCTGTGCCCACAGCGCCGTCCGCACCCCTTCCTGGCAGCAGGGCCCTGTGCCCACAGCGCCGTCCGCACCCCTTCCTGGCAGCAGGGCCCTGTGCCCACAGCGCCGTCCGCACCCCTTCCTGGCAGCAGGGCCCTGTGCCCACAGCGCCGTCCGCACCCCTTCCTGGCAGCAGGGCCCTGTGCCCACAGCGCCGTCCGCACCCCTTCCTGGCAGCAGGGCCCTGTGCCCACAGCGCCGTCCGCACCCCTTCCTGGCAGCAGGGCCCTGTGCCCACAGCGCCGTCCGCACCCCTTCCTGGCAGCAGGGCCCTGTGCCCACAGCGCCGTCCGCACCCCTTCCTGGCAGCAGGGCCCTGTGCCCACAGCGCCGTCCGCACCCCTTCCTGGCAGCAGGGCCCTGTGCCCACAGCGCCGTCCGCACCCCTTCCTGGCAGCAGGGCCCTGTGCCCACAGCGCCGTCCGCACCCCTTCCTGGCAGCAGGGCCCTGTGCCCACAGCGCCGTCCGCACCCCTTCCTGGCAGCAGGGCCCTGTGCCCACAGCGTCCGTCCGCACCCCTTCCTGGCAGCAGGGCCCTGTGCCCACAGCGTCCGTCCGCACCCCTTCCTGGCAGCAGGGCCCTGTGCCCACAGCGCCGTCCGCACCCCTTCCTGGCAGCAGGGCCCTGTGCCCACAGCGCCGTCCGCACCCCTTCCTGGCAGCAGGGCCCTGTGCCCACAGCGCCGTCCGCACCCCTTCCTGGCAGCAGGGCCCTGTGCCCACAGCGCCGTCCGCACCCCTTCCTGGCAGCAGGGCCCTGTGCCCACAGCGCCGTCCGCACCCCTTCCTGGCAGCAGGGCCCTGTGCCCACAGTGCCGTCCGCACCCCTTCCTGGCAGCAGGGCCCTGTGCCCACAGCGCCGTCCGCACCCCTTCCTGGCAGCAGGGCCCTGTGCCCACAGCGCCGTCCGCACCCCTTCCTGGCAGCAGGGCCCTGTGCCCACAGCGCCGTCCGCACCCCTTCCTGGCAGCAGGGCCCTGTGCCCACAGCGCCGTCCGCACCCCTTCCTGGCAGCAGGGCCCTGTGCCCACAGCGCCGTCCGCACCCCTTCCTGGCAGCAGGGCCCTGTGCCCACAGCATCCGTCCGCACCCCTTCCTGGCAGCAGGGCCCTGTGCCCACAGCGCCGTCCGCACCCCTTCCTGGCAGCAGGCATTTCTCTCAGGAGGGGGCGGGTGGCCTTGTGTGTCCCGTGGATTCTCAGCTCCCCCGGAAGTGGCTCCGTCTCCGGGAAGCCTCTAAGGCTGGGGCAGGCCCGGCCTCTCCTCTCCCCACGTTGCCAGGCGGTCAGACGTCCTCCTGGGGTCTGTTGGTCTGTCTGCTCCTCTGCTCGCCAGTTTTCCGGGCCGCGTGTCGGGTCCACAGAGACAGCGCCAGGGTCTCTGCAGCTGCCTGGGAGGCGGGAGGCTGCAGGAGAGACCCCAAGTAGGACCGTCAGCTTTCAGATCAGCAGCTTATCTTCGAGCCATCCTCCTGGTCGTTTGTCTTCTCCCAGAGAGCGGTTTCCTCGCGGTTTCAGCACGGACGTGCGTGGGTGCCTTTCTCGTAGCTGCGCGAAGCCGCGAGGTCTGTCTCCTGAGTTGGGTTTGCAGATTCCAGCTGAATCAGCCTTCTCAGAGCAACTTCTGCTTCACTGACCAAGGAATTGTGGATTTTGCCCGATTTTGGTTTTCTGTCTTCTCTCTTGGTCTTTGCTGAGTTCTTCCTGTGCTGGGAGAGGGCTTGTTCTGTCATGGCTGTTCTGTCTCTCCCTCTGGGATGGGTTCCGTGGCCCCTGTGCTCTGTCTCTGCCCCTAGCAGAGGCACCTCTGACGCCCCCTGCAGCAGCCTGCAGGTGTGACCTGTGAACGGATTCCATTTCCAGTGGGTTTTCTTTTCTGCCCCTGAGTGTTTTAAGAGAGGGGTGGGGTGGGGAGTTGTTACTTTCTAATTTTATGGCATTGTGACCAAAGAACGTGCGTGTCTTGTAGGATTTCTGGTGTCAAGAAACGCTGGGGAACGTGTTTCTCCCTGCGCCCAGAGGGAAGCTAGAGGTGGGTGGTGGCCTTGACCACGAGTCTCAGGGAAGCGCCTCCCTGCCCCGCCCCCCCTCAGGTGTGTGAGCCTCCAGCTCAAAGCCGCCCAGGAGCTGGGGGACTCTGAGCCCTTCCAGAACTCAGCTCTGCTGATGGAAATGGATAATCGCTTGCTGGAAATGGAGGAGAAGTTTACCAGCATTGGCCACAAGGAGAAGTGTGTGGACATCAAGCTGGAGCGCGCCAAGATGAAGAGGTGGGTGGGCCCACGCCCCCTCCCGGCCCTCCGCAGCGCTTCCCTGCTTCCCCCACGCGCCCAGCTTTCCTCCCGGGCCACCCCCGCCGGCCGCCAGCAGGGCCTCCCTACGGCTGGGCTTGGCCGCGGGGTTCTGCGACCCTCCCCCAGAGACACGTACTGGGGTCCGCAGCCTCTGGGGGGCGTCCGCCCACATCGTCCCGGCCCAGCCCTGGCCCCAGGCGCGCGCGTCTTCCCACGACCATACGGGCGCGGACACGCGTGTGCACACGCGGCCACACGCACGTCACCTCGGGAGGCCCGGGCGCTGCCCCCGCTCCAGCGGGCCGACAACCCTCCCACGTGACGCTCCCCTGTCCCCGCACCCCGCCCAGGGCCCCCCCGCGGTCGGGGCCACGCAAGCGTCCAAGACACAACAAGCAAACCAAGGGCAGGGTATTACAAACAGCCTTTATGCGGGAAAAGCAACCTGACGCCTGTGAAACCCAACCTAACACAATATTATCATAGAAGCAGTATATGTAGAACTTTAAAAAATGCAAAAAAACACAGACAGGAAAATTAGGGGTTTAAACCAGCACAGCTAATATTGTGGCATTGCTTCCCCTGATGTATCAGCACCAGTTTAGTTATGAGCATAGTGTCATGCTGTGCTTACTGCATTCCTCCAGATCGCTCCTGTTTTTTTATTTTTTTCTGAGATATATTGAGAATATATTTCCAGGTAGAACATCTAATTATGAAATTTAAAGGACTAATAAAATATGCGTCATAGTTACAAGAAAACCACACGCTACACACTTTGTTAGTACTGACGGCGTAATGCTTTGCCGTTTTTGTTCTAAGTTCCACTCTTCCGTCCAATAAAGGTTATCTGCCCAAAACGAGAAAGACGCGGAACAGAAGACTGCGTGTTACTTGGAGGCATACGACCTGGTCCAGAGAGCTGCTGCCGAAGAGGAAGAGCTATTTCAGCGTATTCAGGGCTTACTGTCCCTTCAGGGTGTAAGTGTGTTATGTGATTTTTACCTCAATTTTAAAAAACCTAGAAAGCTATGGAGGAAACGCCCAAATGTTTGGAAAGTAAGTAGCGTACATCAAAATAACCATGGGCCAGAGAAGAAATCAAAAGGGAAATTATTTTGAACTGCAGTGCTGCAGGGGGCGCATATCCAGATGTTTAAGATATCTCTAATGCAATACTTAGGGGAAACTTTGTGGCACTAAACACCTGTATGAGAAGAGAAAAAGATCCCAAATCAATGATCTCACCACCCTCTGCAATGTGAAAGGAGAAAAAGCAAATCAAACTCAAAATAAGTAGAAGAAAGGAAATTGAAGATCACAGTACAAATCAATGAAATAGAAAACACAAAAATTAAAAAGAAAATCAATAAAGCCAAAAGCTGTCTCTTTAAGAAGATCTGTAAAGTGATAAACTTGTAGCCAGACTGATCAAAAAAAAAAAAAAAAAAGAGAGAGAGAGAGGACATAAATAAGCAATATCAGAAATAAGAGCTGTGACATCACCACAGACTCTACACACATTAAAAAGATAATAAGGGAGTATCATGAGCAACTCTATGCCAAAATATATTTGACAATTAGATGAAATGGATGGAAAATGGCTTGGAAGACACAAACTACCAAAGCTCACTCAAAAAGAAACAGAAACTGAATAGCCCTCTGTCTACTAAATAAATCGAATTTGTAGTTCAAAGATTTTCCACAAAGAAAATGTCAGACTCATATGGCTTTACTGGTGAATCCCACCAAACATTTAAGGAAAATTAATACCAGTTCTGCACAAACTCTTTGAGAAAATTGAAAAGGAGGGAATACATCCCAACTCTTCTATGAGGCTGACACCAAAACAAGGTAAAGATATTAAAAAAAAAAAAAAACCAACCTACAGGCCATTATTCTTCATGAATATAGATGGAAAAATTTTAAACAGAATTTAGAAAATTAAGTCCAACAATGTATAAAAAGGATTATATACCAAGTTGAGGTTATCCCAGGACTTGTTTAACATTCAAAAATCAATCAATTTTGTTCACCGTATATTTTTTTAGAATTTTCTTTTTTTTTTAAATTTATTTATTTATTTTTGCTGTGTTGGGTCTTTGTTTCTGTGCGAGGGCTTTCTCTAGTTGCGGCGAGTGGGGGCCACTCTGCATCACGGTGCGTGGGCCTCTCACCGTCGCGGCCTCTCTTGTTGCAGAGCACAAGCTCCAGACGTGCAAGCTCAGTAGTTGTGGCTCACGGGCTCAGTAGTTGTGGTGCACGGGCCTAGTTGCTCTGCGGCATGTGGGATCTTCCCAGACCAGGGCCCGAACCCATGTCCCCTGCATTGGCAGGCAGACTGTCAACCACTGCGCCACCAGGGAAGCCCTCACCATATATTTTTAAAAATTAAAAATAAATGATCATCTTAATAGATGCAGGAAAAGCATTTGGCAAGATCCAACATCCATTTCTGATTAAAAAAAAAAAAACTCTTAGCAAACTATTAATAGAAGTGATCTTCCTCAATCTGATACAGGGCATCTATGAAAAGAACTAGAGCTCACACGTTGAAGGACTGCATGCTTTCCCCTTGGGTGAGGAAAAAGACAGCAGTGCGTCCTGCACCACTGTGATGCAGAATTTTATTAGAGTTCTAGCCAATTCAACAAAGCAAGAAAAAGAAATTAAAGGCGTCCAGACTGGAAAGGAAGAAGTAAAACTGTCTTTGTTCACAGCTAACATGGCCATCTGTATAGAGAATCCTCTGTAATCTACAAAATAATAAAGCTGCTAGTACTAAGGAATGAGCTTAGTAAGGTTGCAGGATACAAGAACAATATACAAATATTATTGTGTATTTCCATATACTAGGAATGATCAATTGGATATTAAAAATTTTAAAACAACACCATTTATGACAGCATAAATATGAACTTTGACAAAAAAGTGAAAACTCGTACCCCGAGAACTACAAAACATTGCTGAGAAAAATTAAACAATACCTAGATAAATGGAAAGATATATCAAGTGCATGGCTCAGAAAACTTGACGTTATTAAGATGTCAGTTCCCCCCTAAATTATCTGCAATCCTGATCAAGATACTGCAGGGTTTGTTTGTTTTTTAGAAATTGACAAAGTGATTTTTAAATTTATATGGAATTTCAAAAGACCTAACATAGCCAACACAACTTTGAAAAAGAAGAACAAAGTCGGAGGACTGACACCACCTGATTTTGACTCACTATAAAAGCTACAGGAACTGAGACAGTGTGGTTTTAGGGTTAAAAATACACAGACATCAGTGGAACGTAATAGAGAATCCAGAAATAGATACACGCACAGAGACAGAAAACTGACTTTCAGCAAAGGTGCAGAGAGTTCAGTGAACAAAGTCCCATCTTTAGAACAGTGGTGCTGGAGCAACTGGACGTCCGCATCCAAAAAATAAACTTCAATTCTTACCTCACACCATATGTAAAAATTAACTCAAAAATGGATCATAGGCCTAAATGTAAGAGCTAAAACTATCAAACTTCTAGAAGAAAACAGGAAAATACCTTTGCGGCCTTAGGTTTAGCAAAGCTTTCTTACGTGTGACACCAAAAGTGTGATCCATCAAACAATAAATGTATAAATTGGACGCTGCTCTTCAAAAGACACTAGTAAGAGAACGAATAGACACGTTGATGACTGGGAGAAAATGTTTGCAAATCATTTATCTGACAAATGTCTTGTCTCCAGAGTATACAAAGGACTTTCAAAACTTAGTAAGACATAAACAACCCAATAAAAACAGACCAAACATTTGAACAGACATTTCTCCAAAGAAAATATGTGGATGGTAGATAATCAGGTGAAAAGATGGCCAACGTTATTAGTGAGTCAGGAGAACGCCGATTATAACCACAGTGAAAAACCGCCGCACACCTGTTAACATGGTTACAACTTGAAGGACCGACCACACTGAATATTAGAACAACCTGAGGAACTGGGACTCTCCTACGCTGCCCGTGGGGACACAACGTGTGCAGCCACCTTGGGAGGTGGTTTGGCAGCTTCCTGAAGAGTTAAGCACAGGCCCGCCGTATGCCCCAGCCGTCCCGCTCCTAGCTGTTTACGCAAGAGACGTGAAAGCACGTGTTCACACACACACGTGTGCATGAATGCTCACAGCAGTGGCATTTGTAACAGCCCCAGACTGTGAGTGGGTAAACACACTGGCACATCGACACGACAGAACACTGCTCAGCTGTACGACGGGGTTAACATACAGGCAGCAACGTGGATGGACCCTAACGTAAACACGCCGAGTGAAGCTCGCCAGGCAGAGCGTACGTGCTACACGATTCCATTCGTGTGAAATCCGAGAAAGTGCAAGCTACCTTGTAGACCCAGAAAGTAGCCACATGTTTGCCTAAGAAGGAGGAGGTTGAGTCGGAGGGGGCAGGGGGTTTGGGGGCGAGGGTGCAGCCGTCATCTTCGTGCGTATCCGTACGTCGGCACGCGCGCGCCCGTCGGGGCTGCCTGGGTGGAGGCGGAGCCTTGGCGGGAGCGCCCGTGCCGTGACTGCGCGCGCACGCGTCTCAGTTGCAGCACGTCAGCACCCCTCTGGGGAGGAGGCTGGCGCACCTCAAGCTCAGCCTCGTGGAGGTGTGTCTGGACACTCTCCAGCGCACGTGGGAGGAGACCCTGGAGCGGCAGCTGGAGCAGGGCTCGATGGACAAGCTGCTGGCCGACTACCTGCAGAGCCCCAGTGACTACACTTCTGTCGGCCTGGTAACCGTCCACGGACACTCACCAGTCCCCCGGGGCCCCCACCAACGGGGGCTGTCATGCTGCGGTGGGGCCTCCACCTCCGTGTGCCTGAAGTGCAGACCAGCCAGTGGGAGTCCAGGAGGCCAGGTTTCACAGGCCTCCCCCTGAGGTCTCTGAACCCTCAGAGTGGGTTCCCTGCCCCCGCAGCTCCCGGCAGGTCCCAGCAGCCCCCAGCAGCTCGGTGGGCCTCAGAAAGGCCCCGTCTAACTGGCTAATGAAAGCGGGGTCGTACTTAGGGGGAGACCCCCTGTGCACAGACGGCTTCCCTTCCCAAGGCGCGAGTTTGCTCTGACGGTCATGTCGTCACAGTAAGGAGTCCATAAAGGTCAGCTGCAGTCTGTTGAGAAAATAAGTTACATTTGCAAAATATTTGTTTTAGGGAAACATGTCCTGGCATTTTAGACGTTGTCTTAGATTTCATGAAGTATGAATCAAATAATTTGATGTAACTCTAAATGGATCAAATTAGTCCTGAAATGGAGCTGCATACAAACTCATGTCCTTGTCAGTCAGCCCCAAATTAAGGTTCCATCAGCAGACTTCAGACCCTCCCAACACCTGACCCTTGGAGACCCTCGCCACAATGCATGGGGTGTTAGAGGGTGGGTCCCACTGGGGAGGGGCAGCAGTGGTGGGCCTATTGCGTTTCTGGGGCGGGGGTGGAGTAACTGAGGCGGTCTGTGTCCCTGAAGAAGTGGTTCACCCTGAAGCGGACCCTGGCGCACACCGTGCTGGCCCAGCTGGGGAGCCTGCAGCCACTGTGCACCGGCTGCGTGGAGCTCCGTGCCCAGCTCCTGAGCCTGGCCGGGAAGGCCCTGCACCTGTTGGCCGTGCACGCAGACCCCCTGCACCCCGCCTTCTACTGGGAGGAGAGCCTCTTGGTATGTGCTTCTGCTTCTGGCTGGTTCACAAACCTACCACCTGCGCTTAAAAAACAGAAACAAGATATTTAGAGCTCACCTGACCTCAGTAAGAACTGAGGTAGCAAACAGGTCTCTGATCATCCCCGTCAAGAAGGGCGATGTGGGCCATGGAAGGAAGGAAAGGGCGGCAGCAGCCCTGCCCGGGGCCTGCAGGGAAGGACGGAGACAGGGACTTTGGGGACAGGCCCGAGGAGGGGCGGCCGCCCTTTGCAAAGAACGGGTGGGAGAGGAAGGGCAGGCACACGGCTGGTCCTGGTCTGAGGGCAGGACGGACCCATCCTAAGTGGGGCATCCCACCCCACCCCAAATGTGGGTGTCCCTGGTGTCTCCCTCACCCTGGCAACTCTGCACCTGGGCGTCTGGCCTGCACCTGAGCACTGGACCTGCATCCTATAGCACAGTGGGGGGCCCCGCCCACCTCGCTCCCTCCCCCGCCCCCTCACTCCCCTGCCCCGCCCCTCACTCTCCCGCCCCTCACTCCCCTCCCCCCACTCCCCTCCCCCACCCCCTCACTCCCCTGCCCCGCCCCCTCACTCCCCTTCCCCACCCATACGGTCAGGTGAAGCCCTGACCCCAGCAGCTGCATCAGTGCACAGAAGCCCACACCCTTCTCTCCAGCACTCCTCACCCCCCACAAGGCTGCCCAGCAGGCCTGGTGCCCCTCGGAAGGAGCTCTGGTGACAGCCACTGCCACCGCTGGCCGTGGAAGCTCCAGGTCACCGTCCTAACCACCTCTGCAGATGCCACCTCCTCCAACTGGAAGGCACCTGCTTGGCGGTGCAGCCAGGCTTATCCCTGTAGACCCTGCTCTTTCAGGAGACCCCCAGCCCCGAGCAGCCAGGCGCCGCACCCCTGTGTGATTTGGGGCTGGTGCCTCCACTTCCCTGACCCAGCTGGGTGTGCAGGCCCCGGGGTCAGCCCGTGACTGTCTGTCCTGGGTCTCCAGGCCGCAGGACGTGACTCACATTTGAGTGAATTGATGGCGTTTGGCCCCTTGTTCAACCTGTATTTACTGAGCACCAGAGCAGGTGGCTCTGAGTCAGGCAGACGTGGACCAGATACACAGCTCCTTTCTGAGCGGGCGTCCCATCTATGAAGCGGCCCTCACCACACCCCAACTCGCAGGGGCTGCTGGGGAAACGTGCCCCCCAGGCCTCGCTTCGTGTCATGTCCCCTCACACCCAGGGCTCCCCTTCAACCCGAGTCCTCCTGGGCCTGCTGCCCCCTAGGCAGTTTCCCTTGGCACCCTGAGGACCCCGTCAGGGGGCTTGTCTTGCAGACAGGAGGGCCTTGTTTGTGCCTTCGCCCCCCGGGCCCCTGGGGCAGACTGGCAGCTGGCTCCCCGGGTCCTGGCCGGCCTGATGCCGGGGGAGGTGATTCTGAAGGACTGAAGGGCAGTGAGCACAGAAGGCCCTTGACCTGAGCGCGCCGAGGCCCCACCCTGGCTGTACCTGCCGAACGCCAGGCTCTTGGGCCAGGGTCCTGCCGGTCACCCAAATCAGCGAGATGCCGGCCCAGCGCCCACAGCGCCCTCACCCAGGGGTCCTACAGAGACGCCTGGCCACGGCGGGCACTGCCGTCCGTGCTGACGTGCGGGCCGACTGGAGGTGCGTGTTCCGTAGGGGGGCGCTGAGCTGAACAGCCGCGAGTGTCTGGAGATCATCCAGGAGGACGAGGACCGCAAGGGGCCCTACGGCGGCCTGCTGGCCCTCAGGGCCACCGCCGAGGGGCACAGCAGGAAAGGCTGGGATCTGAAGGTACCCCTGCCCCAGCCCCCAGCCCCGCCCCGGGCGCGCCCTGCCTGCGGAGCCGGCCTGAGCCTGAGCCTCTCCCCGCAGAGGAGGATGGCGCTGGCCCAGCGGTACCTGGCCCAGGCGTCCGAGGTGCTGCTGCAGTGCCTGCAGGTAGCCCTGGGCAGCAACCTCCTGGACATCGCCGCAGCCGCCAGCCTGGAGATGGTGGAGTGTGTCGGCACCCTGGACCCTGCGGCCACCTGCCAGTTCCTGGCGCTGTCTCAGGTGCGCTCTGCTCTGGGCGCCTTCCACAAGGTCCCTCTTAGCCACTGGGGAGAAGGAGGGTCCCCGAGACCCCGGTGCTCCCTCCGTTGGTGGCCCTGCCAGCCAGGCTGCAATTGGGCTCTGCCTCAAGGGTGGCGCTCATTGGAGGAAGCACCGTGGGCACCAAGAGAAGGGGGCCGGCCCCCCGAGGTTGCCCGGAGGCTCACGGGTGCACGAGCAGCAGAAGCCCTCCAAGCTCGTGTTCCTGCGACGTAGGGCAAGAGTGTCGAGCCCTCCTCCCTGCGTCCTGAGCTGCAGGCCTGCGGGCACAGCGGTGAAGGTCCGGCCTGGCCTCGCCCCGCGGCTGTGCCGGCTGCCAGGAGGAGCACCTGGGCGCCCACCTGCGCTGGACGGCGCCCAGGCCCCTCGGCAGCCTCCGTGGTCTGTTTCAGAGCTGCTCAGCCTCAGAGGGCATGCGAGACGTCCTGCTCACGGCCACGGCCAACACCAGCAGCTCACAGCTGGCCGCGCTGCTGCAGCTGCAGCACAGGCTGAGGTGCCAGGAGAGGACGTCCACCAACCTGTTTGCCAGCGTGGAGCAGAGACTGGCCGCCATATCCAAGGTGACCAAGCTAGGGATGCCCTTGACCCTGCCCCTGGCCCCGCGGCTCTGCAGACATACTCGGACCGAGTCCAAATCCTGGCTTGCTGTGTGGCTCTGGGAGGGTCACTCAACCTCTCTGAGCTGCAGCTTCCTCATGGGCCCGGTGGGGGGATAGCAGCCCACCTCCTCGGTGACAGCGAGAGTCAGCGAGCTCGCAAGTACAAATGCCCAGGGGCTGCAGCAGGCCGTGAGGGGGACAGTACCCCGGGGCTCTGCTTTCAGCCCTCACTGTGTTTGAAGAAAAGTTTTATACTCAGTCAAGTCTTAGAGTTTAATTTTGAAAGAAATTTGCAGAGCATGGTAGCTAATAGCACCTCTGCTTTTATTTGGACTAGCAAATATGAATTGGAGATTTAAAGAAATTAAACTTGATGCAACTCAACAGAGAAAACAGGCCCGGATGCTCTGGTCAAGCCCACCCTCCTCCTTCATGGGGCTTCCACGGTTACTTGCATGGGCCGACCTCATATCCCTTGACCCGGCTGCTTTCCTCCTTTTGACCTCTGAGGACAGGATGACCCTCTGTGGTGGGGCCGTCCTGTGCGCCGTGGGTGTTCAGCGGCAGCCTGGCCTCCAGCACCTCCCCAGGTGTGACAACCAAAAAAGTCACCAGGCCGAGAGCCAGTGCCGTGACCCAGGGATGGGAATCCTCCCTCCTATGGGGCGGAGGCAAGACGGGGTGCAGGCTGCTCTGGGCCAGGCCAGCCTGGAGGAGGTGAGAAGCAGTACATGAACCGTGAAAACACTACCAGGTGAGAAGCAGTGAGCGTTCTGCTAAGATGCCTTACTGGAGGGAAACGGCCCAGGAGCCGGGCAGCGCGGACCACCGTCCTGAATCCGTGAGCACCAGTGATGCAGCTTCAAAGGCGCAGAAGAGAACTGCCAGAGACAGAGCAGCCGCAGACAGACCCCCGGCTCTGCGGGGAGGCTGCAGCCGCCCTCTTGGCTGCTGGCACGATGAGCAGATGAAGAGGCAGTGGCCTGCAGAAGCGTGTGCGGCATCTGTGAGTGCAGGAGGTCTGGACAGACCCGGCCTGGAATGCGGCGCCGGTGTGACCAGCCCTGGGCCACGAGAGCCTCAACAAGTTCCAAAGCACTGAAGTCATTCAGTTTGTTTTCTAACCACAAGGAAATTAAAACGGAAATCAGTAACTAAGAGATACCTGTAAAACACACAACTGCCTTGAAATTAACCAGTATGTCTATCATCATCAGTTTGTCAAAGAGGAAGTCACGATGGAATTTAGAAAATATTTTAAATTGACTTAGAGAATAAAAATACTGTATATCAAAACCTAGGAGACTTGTCCAGAACAGGGCGTGGAGGAAAAATACAGCCTTGAATACAAAAGAGAGTCTTACAGTGATTTAAGCTGTGATTTCAAGAAGCTAGAGTAAAAACACCTAAGAAAAATAGAAAACAAATAAGAACGAGAACAGCAGAAGCCATGAAATTAAAACACACTTACGGCAGAGGAAATCATCATGGCAAGTGTTGGTTCCAAAGAGAAGACTAATAAAATTGATAAACACTTAGAAAGACCCGATAAAGAAAAAAGAGAAAGAAAACAAAAATTTCGGTATCGGTAATAAAAAGACATCACGAGATCCTTCAGACATCAAGAAGCTAGTAAGAGACTATTTTTTATAACCTTACTCTAATAAATTTGACAATTTGGATGAAATGGACAAATTCCCCCCAAAATATTACCTACCAAAGCGGACAGAATGGAAAATCTGGATAATATCGCTGCAAGAAATGGCAGCTTTTATTAAAAACATTCCCACAAAGAAAATCCCAGACCCAACTGGCTTCGCCAATAAATTCTTCCAGACATTGAAGGAAAAAGTAATCCTTCAAAACACTTCCAGAGGATAGGAATAAAAGGAATACTTCCTAACTGTCTTTAAAGAGGCCCAGTGAGCCTCGATACTAGAAACCTAGCAAGGACGTTACATGGAAGGAAAATCTCTCTCATCAACGTGGACACAAAGTATTAGCAAGTAAAATCCAGCGATTATAAAAGGGATAATACATGAGGATCAAGTGGCTGTGTTCCATGTGGTTTAATACTTTTAAATCATTCAACATAATTCACCGTATTAACAGGAGGAAAAGGAGAAAATCATAAGATCATCTTGATAGACGCAAAAAAAACATTTGTCAAAATTCAGCACCAGTCTGTGATTTCAAAATATCAAGATAGAAGATAATTTTCTTAATTTGATAAAGAATGTCTTTAAAACTCCATATCAAACATCATACTACAGGACTTCCCTGGTGGCGCAGCGGTTGAGAGTCTGCCTGCCGATGCAGGGGACGTGGGTTCGTGCCCCGGTCTGGGAAGATCCCACATGCCGCGGAGTGGCTGGGCCCGTGAGCCATGGCCGCTAAGCCTGTGCATCTGGAGCCTGTGCTCTGCAACGGGAGAGGCCACAGCAGCGAGAGGCCAGCGTACTGCAAAAAAATCCCCACATCATACTATATACTAAAATTTTGAAAAATTTTCTCCTTGAGTCAGAATGACACAAGAAAGCTATCACTGCTTCTATTCAATGGAACAATTAGACTCGAAAAACGAATAAAGGGCAGAAGCACTGAGAAGGAAGAAGTAAAACTGATTATTCACAATCAGCATGATTGTGGGCCTTGAAAATCATAGTCTCTCGATAACAGATTTAACATGCAGATTTGGCAGGTCACTGCTGAAGGCTGTAAACATGACTTGTATCTCTACATGCCAGTTACAAACAAGCAATGACAATGTCCGAATAATACCGTTTTCAGTAACATCAAAAACAATCAAATACCTAAGGGAAATCTAACAAAAGATACACATGACTTCTACCCTGAAAACTGCAAACCTATCCTAAGGAAAATTCAAGCAGAACTAAGTAAGCCCAGAGGCAGCTGTATTTGTGGGGGAAGCCTCCATACTAAGATGTTTGTAAGGAAACGCCAGCTTACTACACAAGATACCAAGACGTATTGAAAACTATAGAAGGTAAGACAGCGTGGCATTGGCACACAAATGGAGAAGATGACCGATGGGACAAGAAAACGCCCAGAAACAGACCCACCACCCACACCTGACAGATGAAAAGCGCGACACTTAGGGCAGAAGAGCGGATGGTGCAGCCCTGCACGAAGGGCAGCTCTACCTGAGAAGGTAACACAGCAGAGCTTTCAGAATAAGCTTTAAGGGGACCTCTTCATGGCTTCGGAGTAGGGAAGACTTACTACGCAGGAGACAGAGGTGCTAACCATCAAAGGGGGAATGATCAGTTGTACTGCACTGACAGTAAGAACTTGTGTTCATCAAAACCATAGCCCAGGAGTCAAAAGGCAAGCCCCAGAGGAGATACAACACACGCGGGGGGCCAGGGGCTGGTGTCCTGTGTGTAGACAGGAGGTGTCCCCTCTCGGCAGGAGAAAGACTGACTGTCCCACAGAAAACAATCACAAGACTGGAATTTCACAAAAGATACCCAAGTGGCCAGTAAACTCTGTAAATGACGCGCAAGTTCACTGGTCATCAGGAAGATGGAAACATTAAAGCCCCATTCAGGTACTGCTAGACACCCACCAGAAGGGCCGAAAGGGAACAGGTGCAAAGCCCCAAGGGCGGGACAGCAGGCGGGGCCCTGGCGGGGGTGGGGCCCGGTGGCCCCTTTGGAAGCGACGTCCCCCAGCAACTCCCCTGCGGCCGGTGGTCCCCAAAGAACAGACGTCACAGCAGCATTTGTGGCCCAAAAAGGGAGCCCACCCAGGTGCCCAGTGGCCACAGAAGGGACGAGAAGCGGTGCCCTCACCGATGGGACACTCTGCAGGCAGCAAAGGGCAGCAGGGTCAGCCGCCACGTGCGCCAGCGCGGAGGGCCCGGGCCTCGCACAGCGGGCCGCCCGAGCTGCGGAAGCCTGCCGGCGCCTCCCCTGGAGCGAGGCCGTGGCCCCTGTGAGCAGCCCGCAGCCTCCCGAGCGCCGTTCCCACGGCTTCCGTGTGTCCGCTGGCCGCCGGGGCAAGCGTCCCAGAAGCCCCTCCGCACCTCCGTGGGCTTGAGTGCCGACGCTGGTCGGCTTTGGGCAAAGCTGAAGCTCATTTCATCCGAAAGTGGGGAATGGGCTTCTGAGCGACCGCTGCTCTTCGGGGAGGCGGCCCGCGGGGTGCTGTGTGGCCCCCGCTGCGGACCCTTCCCCGCAGAGAAGGGGGACCCGGGTCCGGGCAGGCTGAACCGCCGGCCGCCCCCGCCCCCCGCGGCCTGCGGGCCGGGAGCGCGGGTCCTGCGCGTGCCCTGCCGGTGTCTGCGCGGGGGGCGCTGGGACCGCGGGGAGGGGAGAGGGCGGCAGCTGTGCTGCAGGACGTGCCGGGGCTTTTCCGTGCGCCTTTGGGCTCGGTGCCTTTGCGGGTGTGCGGCGGCGGGTCGGGCTCTGGCGGTACCGGCGGAGCCAGTGTCCAGGGCAGCGGTGAAGTCCGCGTGCGTCTGCTGCCCCCTTGTGGCGGCGCCCGGCCCCGCAGCCGCCGCCCGGCGCTGACTCCTGACTGCCCCCCGCAGGCTTGGCAGAATCTCTGGGTCACCGAACAGCACTTTAACTTCTTGAGTGAAATCCCTCCCACTTTTCGGATCCTCTTTCTGCACCACTCACGGGACAGGTGAGGCCTTCTCTCTCCTGTTCTCGGGCTTGCTACCCAGGCTTCTGCCCGCTAAGGTCCCTGTGGACACAGCACGGGGCTGCCAAGCCGAGGGACAGACAGGCCGGCGGGGGCTGCCCGCTGAGGGGGGCGGCGGGGGGCGACCGTCCCTCTGCCACGATGGCCAGGCTGGCCCGTACGACCCGGGGAGGGGAGAGGGCACGGTGCCACCTCCCGCCAGCACGTGGCCCTGGTCTGAAGTTCACTGCTCAAGTGGCGCAGAACCCACTGGTCTGGGGAGAAGCTGGTGTCCCAGCCTCTGGCAGCACCGCACACAGACCCCCCAGGGGCCGGTTTTAACCCTGTGTCTGACTTGGCTGAGGCACCGCAGGGAGGAGGCTCCTGTTCCCAGCAGGGTGGGTATGTGGCACAGAGTCGGCCTCGTCGTCGGGGCTCCTCTGGGATCCCCGGAGCCGGGCTTTGACCCCACCCTACGTCCTGCCAACAGGACCCATCTGTATGGTGCTGCCTACGAGAAATCCAAGTTCATCCCCGCAGCCAAAGGCAAACTGCCCCAGGTTGAGGGTGAGTTCTGCCGGAGCACCACCCTCGGGGTGTGTGCAGGGGTGCGCCCACCAGCACCAAGGCCGAGCGTGCGCACCCGTTCCCACCCGCGGTCCCCTCAGCCCCGGGGGGCGTTCTGCGAAGCCGCGTGTGGGGACAGCGGCGGCGTCTGTCTCTGCAGGCTCCTGCAAGGTGACTCGGGTGGCCGTGAGCCCAGCCGCCTTCTCCTCCCTGTTGGCCAGTGCCCAGCAGTTCCGGGAGCACACCCAGGCTGAGGCACACAGTGAGGACACGGCCCTGAGCCCAGGCTTGGTGAGGCCCCGAGCCCGGTGCCAGGGCTGCTTCCACCCCGCAGGGCAGGGTGCGGAGGCCTGGGCGAGGACCACCCCCCAGGCGCTGCTGGACGCCGGGTCAGGCTCCCCGACCAGGCACGGGGCCAATCCTTGAGCCAAGTCTGTTGCAGACGCCTCCGCGATGCTGGCAGAGGAGTCGGGGGTGGGAGACTGCTGGCTGCTGAGCTGGGTCTGTCCTGGGGGGTCGCCTGCAGGGTCTCGCCCCTCTTCCCCTTTGACGCCTCTGACTGCGGCTGTCTTTGGGGCAAGAAGGAGTCAGAGGGCGCAGCCCTGAGAGGGGAAGAACACGCTGTGCAGAGGCTCGCGGAGGTCGTGAAGCCCATGGAGGAGTATCTGAGGCCACTGTTCCCGCTGCTCAGCTGCCCCCCGGAAGCCAGGTACCCATCGAGGGCTGATTCCTGAGGAGCTCAGGGACAGGGTGCGGAGAGCAGGCGCCGTCTGGATTGCCCGAGCCCTCGAGGTACAGGGTCGTGTCGTCTCTCTGTCCCCACAGGTGCACCCAGGTGTGCACAGGTACAGGGACACCCAGGGCTGCGGGGCGCGGCCTGCAAGCACTCCCTGAGTCCCAGGGCCAGCTGAGTGACTGGCTGTGGGCGTGGGAAAGTCAGAGCTGTTTCCTTCGTGGAAACTTGCATCTCTGAGGCCACAGCGCCGTAGGCTTGGTGGGATTCTCTCTGCGCTGAATCGGACCGTTCGATTAAACGGGAGACATGCACAGGCTCTTTGAGAACAGAAGCCCGGGCTCTGTCCGCCTGCCGTCGGAAGGAAGTCTGGCCCTGCTTGAAACCTTTTCTGGGGGCGTCCCCGCCGTACGGGCCCCTGCCGCCCTCTGAGCCGCTGGCCTGGGTGTGAGAAGGAGGGGAGAGCACGGTGAAGTACCTGGCCCCTTGGGTCTGTGTTTGGTGGGAGAGAAGGTAGGGGTCGGGCAGGTGAACTTCCCTGATTGGCCAGCAGGCCAGAGCATCCTGAATCCTGTGTGTTCACATCCTGCCTGTTGTCCCTGCCCGCATCTCAGGAGACCGGTCCCCAACAGCGGGCCGGGAGAGTCTTGTGGCCCTCACTGCCCTGGTGGGAACAGCCTGAGGAGATGCTGTCCCTGTTCTCAGTGATTTTCATGGAGTTTTTAAAACTGAATCTCTGCCTTTGCCTTTCAGAGCACTGATTCCCACAGTTGTTGCGGATTTGGGAAAATACAAGGGCAAAGACAAGGAGAGGGAAGAGTCCCTGCCGCAGGGTGAGTGGGGCCCCAGGTCCGTGTCTGTGGGATGGAGGCCGGCAGAGCTGCGCTCTCTGTGGCTGCAGCGGGGCCGCCGGGGGCAGCCTTCCCGGAAGGTTCGCGCCACCCCGCCACTGCCCACGCGACCGCAGATGCCCCTGCCCTGCCGGATGCCCGGGCAGAAACCATGGTGACGTCGCCGTCACCCTCCTGAGCACGTCAGACGGCAGGAGGGCAGACGGGCCTCCCAGGTCAGCAGTCTGCTACTTTCCTACGTGGAAGATGAAGTGCTCTTGTTTGCTCCCCGCCACCTGCCCCGTGGCTGAGCCACCCGGTGCCCGAGGTCCCAGGCCGCGCCGAGGTGTGCAGCTGCCGGGAGCCCAGTGACCACTTGTGTGACGGAGCTTCTGCCCTAAACGTTCCCAGATGAAAACCCGCTAGACTTTAAGTAACTTGACTTTGCAAACACATCAATTCCACTGACATGTGTGGTGGCCTCAGCCTTTGCACCGGTTTCCCGACGGCTGGAGAAGCCGCGGTGTCAGGGGAGCGCCACTACCCTTCCTCGAACGGAGCTGTCCCCAGAGGCCGTGGCCCCTGCCTGGACGGCCCTCGGGGAGGGGGGTTCGTGCAGATGTTCGTCCCTTGAAGGGGCTCCCTGGTGAGGCCGCGGAGCCTGGGCGGCCCTCAGAACCTCAGGGGACCCGACGTCCCCATGGCCTGGCCTCTGTCCAGGTCCTGGCTGTGACCCGGCCGCACCGTCAAAACCAGCGTGTACCCCCAAGACGGCGCTGGCGTGCCTGCGAGTTGTGCCCGGCTCAGATCCTTTCCGCGTCTCTTGCCAGGCGGGGGCTGCGCAGCAGCCAGACGGCCTCAGTGGCGAGGGGCAGAGCCTGGCCCTCAGGTGTCTGCCGCTGCCTTGGTAGCCGCTGGCGTTCCCACCCACAGTGCAGCCCGAGGTCGCAGACAACGTCATCCTGATCGCTGACAGGCACCTTCTGGAGCTGCCGTTAGAAGGTCTCTCTGTGTTCGATGAAGGGATGGTCTCCTCCGTGTCACGAGAGTTTTCTCTCCAGATGCTGTGGAACCGCCTGCATAGAAAGGAGACAGGTAAGAGCTACACTGATACTTGACTTTAAAATGCAAATATTTAAGTGACTTTCACGATAAGAGAATGTAACTCTTGTCAAAAAATAGTTATCAGATGTTACCATACTTCTCGAGGCCCTGGTTCATTCAGAGAACACCTGCTATGAGCCGGTGCTCTGTTAGGTGCCAAACGTGCCCTGAACAGGAAATTTAACTTTGTTCTTGGCCTCACATACTTCTGTTTCAAAGGAGGGGACTGGTGCTAACCAACCAACTACACAGTTAGTCATCAATCAGATGATGAGAGGCAATGAGGGAGAGGACAAGGGGGACCTGGCTTGGCCTGGGGGTGGCTGGGGACTCAGGCATGATCATGTTCTGTGACTTGGATGTGCCTGGGGTGTGAAAATTCTCCAGGATGTACACTGGTGCTGTGTGCAGTTTTCTGCATGTATGTTGCACTACGATAAATATCAAATTACATTAAAAGTAGATAGATTGGACTTTTGTTTTCATCCAAGATGAGGTGACAGGGACCAAATTTGCCCCTCCAGCTGGAACAACAAAAACTCAGACAAAAATACATGAAACAGGGACTTCCTTGGCAGTCCAGTGGTTAAGGCTTCACCTTCCAATGCAGGGAGTGCAGGTTCGATCCCTGGTCGGGGAGCTAATGTGGAATTGTAACAAATTCAATAAATACGTTAAAAATGGTCCACATCAAAAAATAAATCAATAAATAATTTGAAAAATATCTGAAACAGCGGTTTTCAGATATTGGAGAACAGGCAGTGGGGGACAGCAATCCCCAAGAGAGAGAAACAAGCAGGTGAGCCCCAGCTTTCTGCCTGGAGAGAGTCCACAGGCTGAAGCACATGGTGCGGGGGTGGGGGGCCAGGCAGAGCCTGGCGGTCTCCCCGAGGCGAGGAGACGAGGGGCTGGGCACCCAAGGCGGTCCTGGGAGGAGAGACCTGCAGAGCGTCCCCCTCAGTCTTCTGCTGAGAGCCGGTCAGTGCAAGCGTGTGTGGAGACTACAGCCAGAATGGGACACCTTACAGTTCACAGCTAGCAGGTACAGGCCTCAAGGGATCAAACTATTTCCAGGTAACTTAACCGCATCTCGAAATAAAGCTCAAGATGGGTAGAGTGTTTTTAAAAATCCAGGACCCAACAAGGGAAATTCAAAATGTCTGACGTCCGATCAAAAACCACCTGGCATGCAAAGACCCGTGGTTGAGAGAAAAGCCAATCGAAAGCGAACCAGAGGTGACCCAGGTGACAGTTCCTGGAACTATAATCCAGGTGTTCCAGGAGGCGGTAAGCAAAGACACGGAAGATGTAAAACGGACCAGAACTGAACTTCTGCTGAGGAGGGACATGCCCTGGGCAGCATTCATGCAACTTGACACGACAGGAGAAGAGACTAGTGAGCCTGAAGAAGTAACAGCAGGAAAAAACTGAAAAAAAACAAAAACAGAAACAGAGACAGAGCACCAGTGCGCTGCTGGACAAAGTGAAGTGGCCGGACCTGCCTGTAACTGGAGTCTTTGCCGGGGGAGCATTTGAGTTAATAATGGCCAACTTCTCCCAATTTTGATGGAAACTGTAATCCTGCAGACCCAAGAAGTTCAGTGAATCCCCAACAAGACATAAAACCATACCAGGGACCATTGTAGTCAGGGTGATTAAATCCAGCGACAGAGTATTTTCCAGGCAGCCAAGAAAAGAGACACATTATATATCCAGAAACAAATACAAGAGAGTTAGCAGACTTCTCGGCTGAAACAATGCAAGCCGTGAGGAACGGCTTTAAATTATTAAAGAAAATATCTATCAATGCAGATATTTTTGAAAATAACTCTCAAAAACAATGGTGAAATACTTTTTCAGAAATAGGTGAGCTGAAAGAATTCTTCCCCAGCAGGCCTGCCTACCCCACAAGAAATGCTTCAGAGTGTTCTCCAGGCAGGAGAAAAAGGGATGGGAACCTGCATCTGCAGAGAAAGAAACACCAGAGACTGGAATTAGGCGGGTCAGTATTTAAAGCTTTTTTCTTAATTTAAAATCTCTTTAAAAGATTTTGACAGGGGCTTCCCTGGTGGCACAGTGGTTGAGAGTCTGCCTGCCGATCAGGGGACACGGGTTCGAGCTCTGGTCTGGGAGGATCCCACATGCTGTGGAGCAACAGGGCCCGTGAGCCACAACTACTGAGCCTGTGCATCTGGAGCCTGTGCTCCACAACGAGAGGCCGAGACAGTGAGAGGCCCGCGCACCGCGATGAAGAGTGGCCCCCACTCGCCGCAACTGGAGAAAGCCCTCGCACACAAATGAAGACCCAACACAGCCAAAAATAAATTAATTAATTAAAAAAAAAAAGATTTTGACAGCTTGGAGTGAAAAATAATAGCAACGTGTCGTGGGGTTCTACAGCATTATCTAAATGTAACTTGTGGGGCAGCAAAGGCTGGTGGGGGGTGGAGAATGGAGGCTCGGGCTACTGGACCAGCACAGCCACTGAAAACAGAAACAAAGAGGTAGAGCTAGTACACAACGAGGAAGTCGAAATGGAATCATAAAAAAAAATATGATTAATCAGAAAAAGGCAGAAAAAAGAAGGGACATGGAACAAAGAAGAGACAGGACAAATAGAAAACAAACAGCAAGATGGTGTGTTTCCACCCAACCACATCAGTAATCACAGTCTCCGCACAAGGTCAAAACATCCCAGTTAAAAGGTAAAGATCACCTTTGGGAATGGAAACGCAAGGTCCCAAACATGCTTCTTTAAGGAAATCAGCGTAAATAAAAGGACGCTCATGGGCCAGATACAAAGGACGGGAGAGAGAACAGGTCTTGCGCCCCCAAGAGGCCACGGTGCTGGGCTCACCAGGAGCTGCGGGCGGGGCCTCGGGCTCAAGCCCCGCCTATCTGCAGCCCCTGCTGCTGGCGAGCCCAGCCCTTCCACATTTTATGGGCCGTTTGATGTCCTCACTTGTGAAAATCTGTTCTAGTCTTTGGCCAGTTTTTCTCTTGGGTTATCTGCCTTTTGTTCTTTAGGTTTGTATAAATTTTCTGATCATTTTATGAACTACAGATGTCCTCCCAGTCTGCAGCTGGTCTTTTCACTCCTTTGCGTGGTACCTCTTGGTGAACAAAATATTTGAATATAGTCCAATGTATCCATCTTCTCTTAACAGCTGGTGCTTTTGGAGTCTTTTTATAAAGAATATTTTCTTACCTGAAGATCATGAAGGTTCTGTGATGTCTTCTAAATGGGTCTCTCTTTTTGTCCTTCACGTCTTCACGTACCTTCCATCCGAAATCGGTTTTGCACACAGTGTGAGATAAGGGGCAGGTCTCTCTTTCCCACGTGAGTCCCCCGCTGTGCACGCCCCATTCACTGAAAGGGCCTGCCTGTCCCCACCGCTCTGCGCCGCCAGCGCTGTCTGGAAGAGCAGACCACCCCCTGGTGGGGTTAGCAGAATAGCGGCCCTAAAGGTGCCCACGCCCTGACCCCGGGCCCAAGAGGAGGTGTCCTGATGTGACAAAAGGGCCTTTGCAGATGTGATTCAGTGAAGGGTCCTGAGATGGGGAGACTGTCCTGATTGTCTGGGTGGCCCAGTGTCATCGCCAGGGTTCTGAAAAGAGGGAGGCAGGAGGGTGCGGAGGTAGCGGAAGGGGCTCGTGGCGCCTCTGGAGGCTGGAAAAGGCAAGGGAGCCAATTCTCCTCCGGAGCCTCCCAAGGGAAACAGCCTCCCTCGCACCTGGACTTTAATCCAGTGGGACCCCTTTCGACTCCTGCCTCCAGACTGTAAGGTAATAAATTGGTGTTGTTTTAAGTCCCAACATTTGTGGTAATTTGTTACAGCAGCAACTAGACCCTAATACAAACTCTCACCATAAAGTAACAAAAATACTGCATAAATGTGAGTGAAGTCTTTTCAATGCATTACGGAGTGGGGATAAAAAGGATTCTGCAGGTCCCAGAGTGAAGTGTTCTCAGAGCCTTGAACCCTTCAGGCTGGAGGAATGCCCTTTGAGTGTTAAATATTCATGGCAAACCTTTAAGGATAATCACGAAAGAGCATAACTGGTGTATAAATTCCAAACCAGTAAAGAGGGAAAATGAATAAGAAAAACAAGTGAACCAACCCCTCAGTCGAGTTACAAAGAGCCAGTGGTGGAGACGCACACACGGAGCAGGGAGGACGGAGAACCCACGGGTGAAAAGGTGCTGTGGCCCATCCATTAGATCAGGAACCAAACCAGTGAGTGCAGCACACCTGCCGACTAAAGACACCGTAAACAAGAGCACATAGACAGGATTCCGGTCACGTGAGACTCTCCTGAACAGAAAGGGGGCACAAAAGCCAGAAAGCAGAAGAGCGGAAAGAGGAGCCGGGCGGCGAGCCCCCAAAAGGGCCTCCGTCGCACTGTCCGCCGGAGCCGACTTCACCGCCGCGGGCGTCCGCAGGGTCATCACACAGTGATAGCGGTGAAGTTCGTGGGAGGATCAAAGAGCCTCGAAACGGGAAGCAGCAAGTAACAAGCACCGGGGGCGAGGCTGGTGGCCACTCCCGCGATGGGAGATTCCCGCACGCCCCCACGACTGAAAGGTCAGACAAGCAGAAAGAGCGCAAACAGCGAGAATTGCGGCAACGCACTTAACAGACTTGGCTTAACGGACACGTGGGCCCTGCGTCTACAACTTAGAGACTCCCATTCTTTTCAGGTGCACGTGAAACAATCACAGAAACTGGCTGAGGCCACATGTGGTTAGGTTAGAAACCAGTTCCCAAAAGACGGATTTTTTAAACTCCCATACATCTGGAAATTTTAAAACACTGACTTGTAAAAACTCCCGGGACTCAGAAGAAACAATGATAGAAATGCCAAAGATGGCTGGATGTTACCACAGCAGAATCTAGAAGGATCCTTTAGCTTTAAATGCTTAAAGGATCACGAACAGACCCCAAAACAAAATAGGAAGCAAAGACAAAAATTAGTTATTTGGGAAAAAATGACCTCATAAAATAGACACATTTGGGTGAGAATGATCCAGAAAAAAACAGACAAGACATAAATAAACAATATGAGAAATACAAGAGACACCAGCTCTAAAGAGCATCAGAGATTTAAGAGAATAAGAGAATATTATGAACAACTTTTGGACAATATATTCAAAAATACTCGGAGACTCAAGAAGGAAAGAAAACCCAGCGGCCTCATAGCGAAGAAAGGACGATCAATACATTTACATTTCCCCACAAAAAATATTGCTTTTACCATTTTTCTGTTGAATTCTACCAAAATTTCAAGAAACCGTTCATGTCAGTCTATACATGTCTCCCCAGGTAGAAGAAAAAAAAAGCCATCCTTCTGCTGGCCAGTCCAGACCCTGACACCCAAACTTCTCAGGAGTAGCAAAGAAAGAAAGAAACATGTAACATTTCATCACCCAGTCTGACCTTAAAAACTTACAGGTATCACAGAGGAACAGATTAAAGGGAAATCGAACTTATAAACATCCAAGATGATGCAGGAAAAAAAGCATTTGATAAAATGCATGCATTCGGGTCTTCCCTGGTGGCGCAGTGGTTGAGAGTCCGCCTGCTGATGCAGGGGACGCGGGTTCGTGCCCCGGTCCGGGAAGATCCCACATGCCGCGGAGCGGCTGGGCCCGTGAGCCATGGCCGCTGAACCTGCGCGTCCGGAGCCTGTGCTCCGCAACGGTAGAGGCCACAACAGTGAGAGGCCCGCATACCGCAAAAAAAAAAAAAAAAAGCATGCATCCGTAATAGAAATTCTTAGCAAACCAGGAGTTCTTCTCATCCTGGTGGAGAAAGCCATCCAAATCTAGGGCAAGCTGCTTCCCAGCGGTGCCCCCATAAGGCTGGGACACGGCAGAGAGGCCCACATCAGCGCTTACATCTCTGAGGCGGCCAGACGGGAATGAAGGAAACTGGCATTATTTCGGTTACCTTCACCAGAATGGGAGCACAGCGGGGGCAGGCGTAAATACTCCTGCAAGAGGGAGAGGGGCCAGCAGGGCCCAGCCCTCTGCGACTGGGCCAGCTCAGCAGGTGCACCGGCAGGTGCCCAGCGTGGTGTGTGACGGGCAGCCGCATGGGCCCGGGAAGCTCTGGCGGCCGTCCCTTTCTTGAGGTCCCCTGGCCCGGCCTTTCCCAACCCTGTGAGCCTTTACCTTTGAGAGATTACTGCCATTTCAACCTCACAAAAATGGAAATCAACTGTTCACACCACTTCTTGTTGTTTTCATTGAGGTGAGATTCACGTAATATAAAATTAACCATTTAAGCATTCGAACGTCGTGTACCACGGCCTCTGTCTAGTTCCAGGACATCACCACTTCTTGTTATTGTCTCAACAGAAGGGAATGTGAAAAAGGAGAGCAGAGGTAAAGATCACAGAAAGAGAGGCACAGCAAAGAAGGGAGCAAAGGTAGGTGGTCGAGGCCCCGCTGAGGCGGAGAGCCGGGCGGGGCCCGAGGTCCGGCCGTGCCCCCAGGACGCATCCCCAAGGACGCCTGCCTGTCTTTGCAGCGCGTCGTGTCCCGGATCATCCCCCCCGACTGCATCGCGGTCGACGCGGACAACTTCAGATGTATCCTTTGCTGCTGCTTCTGCCCCAGACAGCGAGCGTGTGGTCCTGTTTCTCCTTAACCAAGGCCCAGTCGTTGTGGACCCCCACGAGGAGGCCCGAGGCCCAGGTGAGCCCTCCCGCCCACGCACAAGCCATACGCCGCCCACAGCACTCGGAGCATCGTGGACCGGGTGCCTCGGCCTCTGCTGCCACCCGGCCCTCCGTCACCTCCTGCTACACTGACGGTGGGCGGGAGGGGGACACTGGTGTGCTCCGAGACCCCGCCCTCACCGTCTGCGGCCAGTCAGGGCGACAGCTGTGTGACCTGGGCCCGAGGCGGCGCCGTGCCCCACTCCGGGCCTGCGGCTGTGGCTGAGGGCTGCCTCTGCGGCTCGGGGACAGGATTCCTCAGCTCCTCTTTTGCTGAGCTGGTGTTTTCAGCTCTCCACAAAGGAGGGAAGGAGTACTAAGATTTCCACTCCCCCGGGGCCCCCGTCTGTGAGGGCCCAAGGCCCAGGCCGCCCTGCCACGCCAAGAGCCGCCAAGGGCACCGGGACCGCCCGTGCCCACACGCGCGGTGCGCCTAAGTTTTCTCACCATCCGATTCTGGCTGCAGAAATGCTGACTCCTGTCTCCGTGACCCGGGAAATTTTGGAAAGATACCGAGACACGTTCACTGCGAGATGGGCGGGGCATCTGGGGAAGAAGCAGTTTCCCAGGTTGGCATCTGGGTTCCTGGGACGCCGTCCTGCGGTGGCTGGGGTGCGCCAGCCCGAGGGGCGCTCCGCATGCGGCCCCTTCCCCCCTCCCCGTCCCGCCGAGGCTCCCTCCTGCCCTGACCCCCACTTCTGTCCTGTCAGACCCTTCCCTCTGGTGCATGGAGGCGCCTAGATCCCCAGATCCTGGATGCGGACCTGGGCCCCCGCCGTGTGTGCGCCCCTGCACAAGGGCCGGGCCCCTCCAGGCGGGGCCTCGCGGAGGGGGCGGGGGCCCCAGAGGGCGGGGCGCGATGGAGGGGAGGGGCTCTGTCGGGGCGGGGCCCAGGAGGGGCGGGGCCCTCTGGGGCAGGGACCTGGGCTCCTTGGCCGGACGGAAGACCCTCTGCGGCTTTTCAGAGTAACCGCCTCGGGGGCAGGGTGTGGAACGGAACGCGGGGACGGTCTGCTCCGGATCGCGTCCTTAGCCCGCGGCTCCCGCAGGCACCCACCCCGGGTCTCTCTCCTTCCCTTGGCAGCCAGGCAGAGTGGGAGCAGCTGCTGGGCAGCTGCGGAGGCTTTTTCTTCTACGGGATGGAGAGCTTCCTGTCCCACATATTGGTAGAAAGGTTGGCCGCCATGAACTTGGAAGGTGAGACCCCCCCAAAAGCCCGCCTCTCTGCCAGACCCGCCGGCACAAGTCGAATCCACACGGGGACAGAGCAGGGCGCCCCTGTGTCTTATCAGGTGGCGCCCCTGTGCTCTGATGGCGGGCTGGGGGGGCGCTTTAGGAAGGCACAGCGGGGCCTGGCCAGGGTCAGGCGTGGGGGGTCACCCCTCTAGGGCTGGGCCTGCAGAGCGCAGGAAGGCTGGGGGGCGCTTCCGGAAAGTGCTGGTCGCAGCCCCTCCCGCCAGTTGTTCCACTGGCCCCTGCGCCACCCAGCCCACCCCCAGGGTGCCCGTGAGTGTCGTCCGGCCTGCCCTCAGGTGACCTTCTCCTGAGGGGACTGCTGGGTAGCTGGCCACTGTGCACGGTTGAGTGGGGGCCTTTTCAGGGACCCCTCAGAGAGGCCCCTACCCTTGGGGTGTGTGGCACAGGTGGACACTGTCCGTGGTCGGGATACCTGAACCCAGCCCGTCACCCCATCTCCTCCCTAGGCCCTGCCGATATGGGTGGGGTCTGCACGTTCTTACCCCAGGGGAAGGTAGAAACAGGCTTCTCTGAAACTTGAATTCTAGACCTTCTCAGACGAGCGGTGAGTGACACTGAAGAAATCATAGGCTCCCAGGCGCCTGTAGGGGTGACAGCATCGCTGGGTGCCCCCGCCGTTCCCAGCCAGGCCTGTCCTCACACAGCTGGAGGCTCTGCCCCCTCTGGGGACGGCCCCTGACGCTTGGCCTCAGCATCTGTGGGGCTTTCCGCACACCCACATCCAAGAGCTGCGTTTTGGACACTGGCCCCGTTTCAGTGGGCACACGGGGCCAGGGCCACCGACGCCTAGCCCCTGGCAAGCCGGAGTGCCTCATGGGTGGCCTCTGGGAGCCAAGACCCCTCTGCGAGGCAGGGAGAGCTGTGGCAGGCCCCGGGGTGGGCTTCCCTCCCTCGCCCGGCCCGGTCACCCAAGGAGGACGTGAAGGGTGTGGGTCGGCCAAGGCAAATAACGGCCGGCTTGCCCGTGCAGCCCACGCGACCCAGGACGGGGACGAGTGGTGTCAGAGCCTCGGTCGGGTCAGGCCGAGTTCCCGCTATCCTCCTCGCCCTGGGTGACACCCCCGCCTGCACGGCGCCCTCACCCTGGGTGCCCTGCCACTGAGCCGCCCCTCCTGTGACCACAGAGTGCCAGATGGTGGTGCTGCTGGACCTGGCGCGGTCCTGCGAGAGCACGCGGCGCCGCGTGGAGTCCTCGCAGAACAAGAGGTGCCCGGGGTCCCCTCCGCTCGGGCTTAAGCCTGCAGCCTGGCCTCCGGCAGCTGACGAGGGACCTGGGGGGGCATATGAGCCACGGCTGTCCGCCTGGGGCACTGTCCTTGCACCCCCTGGGCAGCTGGGATGCCGTGATCCGGCCCCCAGACCCTGCCTGGCAGAGTCCCAGGGCGGGGGGATGGATGGACGGCGCCTGCCTGGAACCTCAGGCAGCTGGGTTTGGGCCAGGAAGCAGACGGCTGGCAACTGGGAGGACACCCTGGCTTCAGGGCTCCCCGTGTCACCTGTCACCCCCCCCACCCAGGGCCTCTGTGGGCTGCAGGCGGGCGGAGCAGAGGACACCCTCTGGCGGGGTTCCCCTCCTGGCCCCACACCCCATGACTGGGAGCGCCCAGGGGGACTTGGCAGGGCTCGGAAATGCCTTTTCTTGTTAAATGGTATTTAATTGTGTGGGGGGCGGGGGCGGGGGCGGGGGAGGAATTCTCGGTTCTTTCGAGAACCCTAAGAGCTGTCAGTCCAAATACGCGGTCCAACACTTGGCGCTCTTCGGGCTGTGGGTGGAGGAGGGCTCGGACCGGGCCCTTTGGTGCTGGCCCGGCCCCCAGGAGCTCGGTCCCCTGCAGCGCACCCCGACTGTCCTTGGAGGGGCCCGTCGAGACGGCCGTCCTCCTGAGTCTGGTGGGGGTCAGGAGCATCGTGGCGAACCAGTGGCCGACGGTCCTGCGGGACAACGCGACGCGGGCCAGCATCCTGTGGGAAAGTGAGTCGTGCCGGCAGCCGCCCGTCCTGCAGCCCCGCGGGGCTCCCGGAAGCCTGTGGGCTGTTAACGGTCCCTCTGAAGGGCTGCTTCTTCTCCAGATCTGTTGACAGCTGGCAAGCCGATCGGGAGAACGACCCGCCTCCTTCAGAAGAGGGGAACCGGTGAAACTGTCCACCACGGTGATTAGAAACGGCCCTCCCTCCTTGCTCGTCCCTCGGGCTGCAGGGTCAGGGGTCCCCCACTTCTCCCGTTTCTGCACAGCCTCCTACAGGCCACTGCCTACAGTGAGATCTGGCTTCGAATGTCTTTACGGAAACACACATGGGTCACTGGCACGTCTTCATCTTCAAAACAGCTCAAGTCCCACAAATCCAAAAGCCCTGGTGTGTTCTCTGGGAGGCGGGGAGCCCACCCACTCCTCCTTCAAGGCAAATGGAGCCCTGAAGTCCATGTGTGGCAGCGGCCTTACACGCGGATTCTGGTGTAAAAACCTTAAATGCAGCGCGAGGGAGTCTGAGCTTTAGCAATACGTTGATTGGAGAGTCTACCGTAACTAAGAAAGGTTCATCCCAGGGTCATTTAAATCATGAAATTTTCAAATATACAAGGCGAAAGGGGCTTCAAATTCAAAACTCACATGGTCCACGGGTGCCCGGGAGGTAGTTGCCGAACAACAAAAGCTCGTGGAGCGAGTGCGCAGATGAGCGAGTGAAGGTGTGAGGGGTGGGCGAGCGCTGGCCTCTGGCTGCTGCCTCCGCGCCCGGCGTCCCCGTCCGGGCTGCGACCAGCGGCAGGGCCAGCAGCACCCTCACCTCTGCTGTGCTCCCCGCATGCGCCGTGAGCCTTGGTTGGGCCGCAGGCATCCTGTCCCCGTGAGCCCCGCGTTTCACAAGCCCGCCTGCTCTCCCCACAGATGAGGCTCTGCAGACCTGGGAGGACAGGCTGGTGCTCTTCCGGCCGCAGCCGCAGAGCTCGGAGCGGCTCCCCGTCACCCTCAACCTGGTCCTCTACGGGCTGCCACACCAGGCCATCGTGTGATGGGGCCGCGCCTCCCCACAGCCCGTCCCCACCATCCGCCATCCCCCTCCCTGGTGTCCCCGGCCCCTCCGCCCGTGACCTCCTCCCAGGCTGCGCTGCCAGAGCCCACCCCCACCCCGCCCGGCCCCCGTTCTGCACAGGGCAGCAACCTGCTTCTCCCTCCACGGTGAAGCCAGGGCCCTGTCGGCGGGAGGAGAGCATCTTGGGGGGCTCGACAGCACGGGTTGGGGGAGGAATGCGTCCAGGTCCACCCCACAGCGGCCTGGGCCCCCGGGTCCCTTGTGCCTCGGCTGCTAGACCAGAATCGCTGGGAGGCAGAGTCTGTTGAAGTGCTTTAGTAAACAGCTGCGTCACCTCCGAGCTGTGTTTCTGTGCCCCTGGAAGCAGGGACCAGCTCTGGTTCTGCACCCCCGGCCGACGCACACGCCAGCACTGCCCAGCACCTCAAAACTCAAAGAGAGGAAGTGGCTGTGTGAAATGAGCCCCCAGGCCTCCCCTCCCTGCCCAGAGCTTTCCACGGGGTGGGGACTCACGTCCCGGGCAGAGGCGACCGTATCCTCAGGGCTCCCAGGGTCCCAGCCCGGGACCTCGCCCACTCAGTTCCACGGGGCTTTGCCAAGGAGATGTGAGGGGGTGGGACGTCCGCTGCAAATGCATCTCAGTGGAGTGGCCGGCACTACCCTTGCCAGCCCTGGCGTCCCGGGCAGGGGGCAGGCGGGAAGAGCCAGTGGGCAGACTGGGTCCAGGACCTCATTTCCCCTGAATCACGGGACCAGAAATGGCCGTGTGAACATGCCAGGAATCCTCGGGGAGGCGGGGGCGGGCCTGCGACGCCCTGTTTGTCCTGCTCCTCGCTGACCACTCCTGGTGCGTCACAGTCTGTGGTCACCTCCAACCACCGGGCTGGGAATCCCTGGAGAGGGGCACTGTCCAGCGCCAGGCCGTGGCGGGGCCAGCAGGTGCTTGCAGAGCGAAGGGATGAGCGGGCGCGCCTCGGAGGCTGAGCCCAGGAGGCTGAGGGCGTCACGGGCTGCAGGGTGACTGCAGCTTCCAGAGACGGGAGTGCGGAGGGGCCCCATCCCTGATCTCAGAGCCCCCACTACTACGGGACGTGCAGCAGAGCCTCCTCCAGAGCTGGACGTCCAGCCACCACCTGTGGGCACCGCTCTGGGCAAAGTGAGCCCTGGGAGAGGCCACTGTCCCCAGAGGTGGACACTCAGCTGGAGCTGAAGGTGGCCATAGGAGGACAGATGCCACAGTCACCGGGAGAGCTCCTCACACCGTGCCCAGGCCAGCCTGGCCCACGTGTGGGCAGCAGACTGGCCAGGACCCTGCGTCCCGAGAGCCCCCAGGTCTGTGGCTGAGGGTCGAGGGTGAGCCCACTCCTGGCCTCTCTGGGGTGGAGCCAGCCCATTAGAGGGCGCACAGGCTGGGGCCGGGGAGGGTCAGAGCCCCTTCTGGCATGGGTCCTGGCAGGCAGCCCCCCAGATCCGCTGAGGCCAGGCCGCAGAGTGCACGGTCTGGGCCGCTGGCCCCGGGGCTGCTCGGGTGCCGTCTCCAGGGCGCCCAGGTGTTCCTGGGGCTCCCGGGCCCGTCCTGCCAGGCTCCGAGCACAGGTGCAGTGTCCACACAGAAGTCATGTCCCCAACCAGGCCTCAAGTCCCCTGCCTGCCTCGCCTACCTCTGGGGCCACGTGGCAGATGGAAGAAGCCACCCAGTGGCCAGAGGATGCCAAGTCCCAGGCTGACTGACACTGGTCACTGTCCCGTCTGGGCTGGGAGGCCCAGGAGCTGAGCACGTGGGAGGTGGCACAGCAGGGGAAGGTTCCCCTGGTACGTGAGCAGGCACGGAGCTCCGTCCTGACCTCGTGCCCTGGACACCAGCTGGCGAGACTGCATCCCTGCGGCGTGGCCTCCCTGCTCCTAGGCGCAGAGTGAGCAGTGCTGAGATTCCTGGGCCGAGACACACAACAGCCCAAATAGTAAAAAAAAAAAAAAAAAAAGGCCCAAATTAAGACCGAGATAAAATATCATTACCATATCTACTAAAACAGCTAAAATGAAAGATAGCGACAAACACCAAATGCTGGGGAAGATGCAAAGAAACTGGGTCTCCCATACGTTACTCCTGGGAATCTAAAATGGGGCAGACCCTCTGGAAAAGAGTTGGGCAGGTTCTCGTAAACTGTGGGTGCAGTTAGCATATGGCCCAGCCTCTGCATTTATCCCAGAGAAATGGGAACTTAGGTTCACACAAACACGTGCATGAATGTTTATAGCAGCTCCATCCCCTTAGAGCAAAAACTAGAAACAACCCAAATGCCTTCATTTCTAACAGTTAAGCAAACAGCACATTTACTTGCTAGAATGCCCACGAAGGGCTGGATGGACCTCAAGGGCGTCGTGCTGAGTGGAGAAGCCAACATCAATGAGATCACGCCCTGTGGTATCGTTTATACAACATCCTCAAAGGACAGAACACCTGAGATGGAGAACAGGCCCACTGGAGCCTTGGGGCAAAGCCACGTTCTGTGCCTCGGTTGTGACAGTGACACAAATCTATACATGGGATAACATTTCACAGAGCCCCTCCCACACACTGACACACAGAGACAGACACACAGAATACAGACACACACACACACACACACACACACAAATGCCTGTTGAAGTGGTGGAAACAGAACCGGGTCCACAGCCCGGATTGCAGCACCAACCTGGGCTCCTGGTTTGCCGCTATCTGGGGCAACTCCCCAGCGGAGTGTGTGCTGTGTAGGACGCGCTGCACTGCCTTTGCTATTTCTGCAACTTCCTGTGAATCTATAATTAATTCACCATAAAATTTTTTTAAAAGCTCATCTTTGATTAGATTGGGAGGTGGTGATTCCCCTCCTTTGTGTTTGATTTTTTTCCTTTTTTCAAATATATACACATGCTTGTTCCAGTTTTTTTTTTTTTTTTTAAAGCACTAACTAATGACCAGGGAATAAATTCAAATCAAGCAGCGTTGGAAATACGAGCTTTCTTCTAGAAAGATGTTGGCAGCCGCCCAAACAACAAGAATAAAAGCTTCTGGGAATATTTCATCTGTGCAGTGTCACATTTTTCACCTGGTGCTGCATCTGCTCCTGTGAGAAATGTTCAACGGTGAGTGCCGTTCCGTGTACCAAAGCCGCTACAATAACTTTCTGAATTATGTCCCAGCGACATAACAAATCACAGCATCAATTAGCTCCTATAACAGAAGTGGCATTCCGTAATATATCCAAGCATGAAAGAACTGCGTAACCCTAAAAACTATAAGGAGAAGAGAGATCGCTTGGAATTTATTGGTAATAATAGGAGACAGAATGTAATTTGAATGGTGGACAGCCCTTCAGCCCTTTGAGAAAGGACGACCAGATCTGCAAGTTCTAAACGTTCCAGAAAGGACGCAGGTGGATGACGGGGCGCCCTGGCACGGGGCACGGGGTCCGGGGGCCCCGGGAGATCCCGCCACTGCCCTCGCCCAGCCTCCGACTTCCCCATCGGCAGTCGGCTCTGGTCCAAGCTGAGCTCCAGAATCCGGATGGGCTCCACGGCCTTGAGCTGGTCGCCCAGGAGCCCCAGCCCCTCCCCCGGAAAGTGCAGCACCCAGGGCGGGCCGGATGGGGAGGAGCGGGGCCCAGCATCGTCCTCGCAGCCGCTCGGCCTGCGTCCAGGCCCCGCCCCCGCCCCCCCCCACCGGGTCCCCGGCGGCAGCGTCGGTCCCTCACCCGCGGCAGCCGGCGAATCGGACCGGTCGGTTCCTGCTCGTCAGTCACCTGCTTAAAAGTTCAGTTTGTTTTCCGAATTTATGTCTTGGAAATAGAGATTTTTATATTTTTAAAATATGGAGTTTCTTTTCACAATATGTTATATTGTAGGAAGTTGGGGGGGGATTAAAGGGAGAAAAGCCCTCAGAGCCACACAAAGGCAGAAACCCATGTTCTGATGGTTTCTGGATTTTTCTCTGTGTTTTTGCACAGTGAGCTCCTGGGTGGTTTCACACAACATGGTAAAGGACTTCCCATTTCAAGATATTAATCAGAAACCTTGTTCAAAGCATTCCTACCCTCACACAGGCTGCTTGCAAACACGACAGATCTGATGCACGGGGACGAGGGTCCTTCGGGCTTGGAGGGGAAGCGGGGGGACCGGAGGGTGAGTGGGGGCATTAGCAGACTGGGCTGGGGGCCCGGGGACGGTGGGCTCTGGAGCTGGGCCAGCCGGGCTGTGGGGGGCTCATGCTTGTAGGACCTGCCTCGTGGGTGGTCCCAGCTCCCGGCCGGGTCTGCACCTCCATCCTCATCGAATCCCGAGGAACAGCATCACCAAGCACAGACCAAGGTCCACCTTCCATGACGTGGCCACCGCTTTCGCCGCGTGGGAGACCCTGGCCTTGGTATGCCATGGCCCCGGGCTCACACCTCCAGGCACGGGCTCTCTGAGCTCCTGGACCGCCCCCCCCCCACCCCGGGATTCCCATCTGAGGGCACGGCTGCCCCTCACCACGCTTCCCAGGAGCCTGTGCTTCCTGTGGTTCCGGCCAGCTCCCCCATCCACCTGGGGCCTGGGGAGCCCGGGCCCACCCTCCTCTGCCAGCGGTTAATTCACAATCACAGCTAAAGCAGCCCTTCCAGGTTGATCTGGATTAAGAAATTGGCAGGTTAATAAAGCTAAAATGTTCATAGGCGCTTGTATATAAATTTCTATTAAGTTCCCTCATTCAACGCTGGTCTCTAATAGTTTAATTTCTATATTAAATAATTAAAACTCTATTTTCAATTACTGTGAACAATTGTTTTCCTTAATGATCGTCCTGGAGGAGCCAGTAATTTTATATCTTGTAAAAATGATTAACTGGCATCATTATCCCATATCTCTGAAATATAACCCAGCCGCTTCAAGAAAGGCCATCTGTATTCAATTAATGTTCCCTTGCATTAAGACATACAGCATTACTTCATGCCGTGCACAGCCCACTGTCCTCTCATTTTATTATGACGATGATGGAGATAGAAACAACCAGTTTAATTATCCCGTTTCCAGCAGAGAAATCAATTTTCAATACATCTCCACCCTTATAAAGAAGGCGGCGGCGTGGTTCCTGGGAAGTGACGCCTGCAAGCTCCCTCCCGGCTCGGGCCTGACTGCAGACCCCGGGGCTCCTCCACGGGCCAGCCCTTCCGTGTAGAGCGCTTCCGTGGGGCAGACTCTGGGAGGGGCCTGTGACCCCCACCTCCAGGGGTCTGTCCTGTGCGGGTGCTGCCTGCCCCTCCCCTCCCCCCAGCATCACTCTGGTCCCCAAGGCCCCCACGCCCAGCAGCAGGTTTCCCTGGGGACAGCCCTGCTCACTGCACCAACGCTGACCTCAGATGGACCGGGTGCCCACGCAGACTCGGAGGGGGTCCCGGGGGATGTACTGCAGCGTGCAGCCCGCCCCTTGGTCAGGGTGATTCAAGGGATGCGTCCTGCCTTGCCAATCAATCACACGGCTCTCTTGGCCAATATAATCTAATTGTTTGACATTTTTATCACAATTCATTGAGACCAAAGGGAGATGAGGAGATTAATACCCCCGTGCGGTTGGCTAATGGCCGGGAAGGAGCTGATGGGAGCTCTTAAATTTTCTTATTATAGATTTTAATTCTTTGTGACACGAGGTGAGAGATGGCAACGGGATAATGAGGTAGAGGCCCCCTCTGCCCCGGTGCCCCGAGATCAGGGGTCTGCTGGGCCTGCGCAGGCCCTCCCCACGGGGGAGACTCTGGCCTCTGCAGGAGGGGCAGCTGTGCCTGAACGGGCCCAGGCTCTGAGGAGAGGCTGCGGGGGGAGGCTGGGAATACTGGATACGGGGGCCGGGACAGTGAGGACAGGGCCCCAGGCAGGCGGGGAGATGCGGCGCGGAGGCAGGGAAAGCCGAGCGAGAAGGACAGTGTTTGGCCTCTGCCACTGCCTCTGGGGACCGTGTCATGACACTGTCTGCGTGGACGTCACTGACACGGACAGCCTCCTCTGGTTGTGATGTAACCCGTCACACCTGACCCCTGAGGAACGACAGGGCAGTGACAGGTGATGGGGACAGGTTTCAGGAGCCAGGACAAGTGTGGACAGAGAGCCAGTTGTGGCCACAGGTGCAGCCATCTGCTGAGGAGCCGGAATCCTGGCCCAGGCCGCCGTCCACAAGGCTCTCACCCCGGGCTGCCTGTTGCCCCCCGAGCCCTTTCCTCCGATCCACTGCTCACAAGAGATGATTTTGGATTTCCCTGAAAACTGAGCAGAGACATCACCCTTAGAGCCTAAATCTTAGCATTTGAGTAGAAAGTGGAAAGAAGATTTACCTGCAGCCTCTGCTGTCCCGGGGCCAACGTCCAAGCATCAGAGCTCTCACGGCCCCAAGCATCCACGCATCCTGACCACCCAGGCATCCTGGCTGATTCCGTCTGCCCAGCTGCAGCGCCAGTATTACAAAGCTACGGAATCAGCACCTGATCCGCTGGCTCTGGAACCGGTTTAATGAGAAATGAAGACAAAAACAAACGATTTTGCCCAGACGCAGAGCTCAGATCGGTCGGAGGAGAGCCGCCTGGTCCTGATGGGAGCTTGTTCCAGGCAGGGCCTGGAGGGCTCGCATCCTGACGGGGGCCGTCCGCCTCCTGTGTGGCCCCTGCCCTGCCCTCCAGCCCCCCTCCACCCCCGCGCAGTCCTCCTGCCCTCGCTGACCACCACTGCGTGTCCGTCGCCCCGCCGGGCTCCGCCTGCAGCCGGCCCCTCTAGCAGTCCGGGGTGAGGCAGCTCGCAGGCACGCGCACGTCGGTGCGCTCCCGGCAAGGAGATCGGCCGCTGGCTGGTGGGGTCCTCGCCGGCACAGGCCTCTCCCAGTGCAGGGCGGCCCCGAGGAGGCCGCGCTGCTGCGGGGACCAGCCCCAAAGTCCTCGCACTCACGACAGCTCCCACGCAGGCACAGGGATGGCCTCGCGGTGAAGGTCCCGCAGGGTGCAGTCCGCGGTGGAGGCTCGTGAAAGCCAGGGCCACGAGCGGGCGAGGTCGGCTCGCGGATAAGCCCGAGGCTGCGGCCCAGCAAGCTCGTGGTGCACTTAGGAACCAGTCAGGGGGGACGTGCTCAGGGGACGGGGGCGTCACGGCCACCCCGTGGCCAGGACCACCTCGCCCCACGGCCTGCTTCGGGCAGTGCCTGACCGGCCACAACCCTCGGCCCGCTGACCCCGCTGCCGCCCGGCCCCGCGGGCTCGGCCGTCCTCCTGCTGCGTTGCTGGTTTTGCCGACAGACCCACAACCAACAGGGCAGGCTGTTCCGAACTCACTTCGGCCGGAGAAAATGGTCCTCGAGCTCAAACAAACGCAGGTCTTCCCGGACCCCAGCCCGGCCTCATCAGTCATGACCAACGGCCACTCAGTTCCCAGGAATGTGGGCCTTTGTTGTTCTTATTAATAAAAGTAATCCCTGGGCTTCCCTGGTGGCGCAGTGGTTGGGGGTCCGCCTGCCGATGCAGGGGACACGGGTTCGTGCCCCGGTCCGGGAAGATCCCACATGCCGCGGAGCGGCTGGGCCCGTGAGCCAAGGCCGCTGGGCCTGCGTGTCCGGAGCCTGTGCTCCGCAACGGGAGAGGCCGCAAAAGTGAGAGGCCCGCGTACCGCAAAAAAAAATAAATAAATAAAAGTAATCCCTGCTCATAGAAAAAACCGAAGAGCTTAGCAGAGGCTATAGGAAGGAAGGCAAGATCTGCCCGCCCCTTCCACTCCAAGCCCCACCCCTCCTCCCCAGGCTCCTCCCCAGGGCAGGGTTTGGTGCCACGGGTACTTCCAGGACTTTTCTCTGGGTAAGTGTCCATATATTTAATGATGAAATGACACGCAGATTTCCCCAAAGTGTTAGTATATTAGAAGTGCTGTCATAGCGAGGTCCCCCCACTTTGCATGTCTTCGTGGGCGTCTCGCACTTCATACACGGCCGCACCCCGGGTTACTGTTCTCCCAGGATACAAGCAGTCTGTTTATTTTGGTGAAACTATTGATATCTTCTTTGTGAGTAATGTATGGTCAACTCACGTAACTCTGTCATGCCTCCGCGTTCAGGACGGAGAATTGGATACATTTATTAGGCCCCAGCATTGATCGTTTATCCTTCCCGTCCCGCAGCTGACTTGGGCCTTCATGGATGGGGAAGGTGAGTTAAAGTTCATGACCACAACTGCGTCTCTTTTTGCTTCTTTGTGCATTTCTGTCATTTTTAAGGATTTTGGTGCCAGGTTTGTCTTCAGAACAGCTTGTAGCTTCCACTGTTGTCAACTGTAGCTTTGTCTCGAGATGACAGAGGTTTTACTGTCTGGCCCACGGTTTCTGCTCACAGGTGTCTGTACGTCAGCCACAAACTGTGTTTGTCCGGCAGGGACAGCCCTACCTTCCTCGCCTGGACGGCCCAGGACTCCCGGGGGAGCTCCTGGGTCCCCACGTTGTGCCCCAGCCAAAGGAGACTAAAAAGCAGACCGGGTGACAAAGGATGAGAAACGGGGGAGCCGCAGGCGAGAAGGAAAGCAAGACAAAGTGAGATCACGAAGGCCGAAGACACCTGCCGCAGCGCCACACACCAGCAGGATTAACACAGAAACCTCCAGGTCCGGTCAGGGGCCTGCAGCAATTTGTCCTAACAAGGATATCAGAGGTTTTGCATGTGTACCCCGTGGTCTTCCCAGTATAACTGCTAAAGATGACACCCGTTACGGGACACCCACAAACCTGGTCTGCAGGACTGAGCAATTCCGGGCCCTGAACAGCGGTTCTATGAAGATGCCGTGACACAGGCCCCATGGGAAAAGGCGCACAGACAGGAGTGTGTGTGTGTGAGCGTGTGTGTTAGTTCTGTGGGGGGCGGATCTTATAGAGAGTGAGACCTCCCACATGCGGGGTCTTTTGTGCGTTCTGTCCTTGGGGGTCGCTGTCCCCGGGGCCTGGGGCAGTGTCTTCCCCCCAGCAGGTGCTCACTCAGCAGTCGTATGAACGAGTGAAGGAGGGTGAGTGGACAGAGGTGGAAAGGACGCTGGCCACACCGCCACCTGGGGCTGAGGGCTGAGACGCGGCAGACAGTTACTTTCTTCATTGTGTTCGATGTTTCACACCTGGTGTCTGTCACCATAACCAGAAAAAAAGTTTTGTTTGAAAATGCAATTTCTCTCCACCCAAATCTCTGACAGCGGTCATCTCTCCAGAGATGTCAAGAATGCGGCCCCGGCCTGGGGCCAGCAAGGGCTCCCGCTGGTGGAACCACAATCCAAACTCTGCAGTCAGTCGGTCTGCACCATGGCTGGAGCCCACAAAGCACATGGAGTCCCAGTCCGCACCCCTGTGTGCCCGGGACTCCCCTCTATGTGCCCAAGACCCCCCACCCCGTGTGCCCAGAGGCCCCTGAATGTCCAGGCCCAGGCTGGGTGGAGGCTCTCCCTTGGCCCTCGGGTGGCAGGGCAGGGGCTGCAGGGGAAATCTTGGCGACCCTCTGGGGTGGGGCCTTGGGGAGGGACGGGGCCTTGGGGAGGGCGGGGCCTTGGGGAGGGACGGGGGCCTTGGGGAGGGACGGGGCCTTGGGGAATATCCATGCTCACATTTGTGCCTCTAGGGGGAGCCGCAGGGACACCGCACACAGACTGAGTCGGGGACCCGGCAGCCGCCTGCCTTCTGCCTTTGGGCCGGGCAGGGATGCAGGGCTTGGCCTCCGTGGTCTGGCCCAAGTCCCCTTCGGTGACATCTGCCCTCTGCCCTGGCCTCCGTCTCTTTAGGCAGCTGGATGTTTCCAGCCCCTGCCTACTGCTCCCTTGGGGGCTTCCTGGGGTCTTTCCAGGGGTGGAAATCCCAGGGTGTCAGGTGAGGCCGCCACGTGGGCTCCCAGAGACCTGTGAGGACAGCCGTGTGGTGGCTGGGGTCCGGCCTGCCCGTGCGGGCCTCTCTCCTGGGTTTGTAAGTCTTCCCTTGAGAGCAGGAGAAACCAGCCTCAATTCCTACCCTCCCGGAGGCTCAGCTCTCCGTCCCTTCCTCAGGGAGCCTCTGGGAGTCCCTAGGCCCCTCCTTGTCCCAGGACCCTGAGTAAGTGCCCAGAGGCCTTTCCCGCCAGCTTGTCCCTGCCACTGGAGGGCAGGGGCTTGCATTCAGTCTCTGCCCCTCAAGTCTCCGTGCACGACCTGGAGACGGGCACTGGGACACACTCCTTGTCTGCCCCATAAACCAGGTAAAGTGACAGTGAGGAAACCACGAGGATCCCTCCAGTGTCACCCAAATAAACGCTTGTCCCAACTAGAGACTTCAAAGCATAAATTGTCCTCCTCACTTGGGGGTCTTGTTACCCTCTGCTCATATATTAGCCAGCTTCTGCTCAGTAACGCTGTATAAGAAACACCCGCACCACCAGATCTCGCTCTTCCCACCTGGGGCAGGTCTGGGACACGCCATTCTCATGCTGAGACAAAGAGCGAGGAAACTGGTGGACACGAGGGATCCTAAGATTCCACTTGGGCTGGCGTCTGTCCTGCCCACCTTTCCCCGGCCACAGCGATCCCATGGCCAAGCTGGTCATCAGCTGGTCATCAGGAGAGAGAGTGGGGTCTTCCCAGGAGAAGCAGAGCCAGTCCCCTGGGCCGGGCAGGGTGGATTAACTTCCTTAGCTGAACAACCTCTCCTGGGCCCTTTGTAGGAAGAGGCAGCTCACTGGGCCCCTGCAGACCAAGCCACATACTGATGCCACAGGCCACCAGCGCCTGGGGGTGCCCGCACCCCCTACCCCCGTGGCAGAGGGGTTTAGTGGCCGGGCAGCCGCACACAGCCTCTGAGCCTTTGGGGGTCATGTGCCGGACCAGCTCCCGGGCCCAGTTCACTCCCCTCCCCAGCCCTGCCGGATGCACTGTCCGGGCCGCGGGCAGCCTGGGCTGGGAGCCGGAGCCCCTCGTGTGTTGCCAGGGGTGTGGGGTGTTCTCTGCCTCAAAGTCAGGGGCGTTATTCACAGCCTGGCTGTTCCTCGTGTACAGGAGCCTACAGGACAGGCTGCCCAGTCAGGGCAAACAGTAGCCCTGACCTGTGCACCGGCTGTAAGGCTTTCCTTAGACCAAGGCCCCCTGTGTGCCGGCCCCTCCCCGGGAACGGGGAGGGGACCCCATCACTCTTACCTGAAACCCCGCCGGGTCCAGCCCTCCATCTGCCACCCAGTGGCCCTTTAAAAGTGCAAATTGGTTCCCATCATAGGCAGCTCCTCCCCTGAAGATTGAACCCCACTTCCTGGGCGGGTCTCCAGGGAAGCTGCCCCTCCGCCAGGTAGCCGCAAGCGCCCTCAGCAGCAGTGCAGGGGTCGCCGTGTCAGCAATGCTGCCCTGCGTCTGTCAGGCTCGGTTATTAATCTGCCTGCCGTCTGCCCCTCTCCGCCATGAAAGGCACTTAATAAAGACCTGGGGGTACGAGGACAAAGACGTTGAGGCCCAAGCCCAGGCCCCGCACGGCGGGGTGGGGGGGGTGATGGGAGGGCACTGGCCACGGCACAGCTGGATCCCTCACCCACCAGGAAGCCCCACCCTGGGGCCGGAGCGGCCTGGAGTGTAGCCAGGAGCCCTTCCGGAAGCGTCTCCTTGGCCAGTGCTGTCCGAGCCCATCCTGGGAGCACAGCACAGGCGCTGGAGCAGACGCCCTAACACAGATCGTGTACTTGGCGTCCAATTAGCGCGTTTGGCACGCGGTCAGACCCCCGGGAGAGCAGCCTCGGGAGAGAGCTCATTACCCACGACAGCGCATCTGGTGCCGCGAGGCCCCAGGGCTGAGCTCGGGGGCGGATGCACAGCTGCCGCTTTTTGTCCTTTCCTGAGGGAGACAAGAGTCTTGGGACCCCAGAAGAGTGCTTCCGAGGCGCCAGGTGCCTGCCACCTGCCGTCAGGGCAGAGGCCACCTCCTCCCGGGGCCCCTCGCCTGGCTCCCGTTTCCACAGCCATGGGCTGGGGGACGCTTTCCAGCTCGGGTGAGAACATCTGGGGGCGCACGCCCCAGCCCGGCCCTCCGCAGCCGGAAGGAGTGGTGGCCCCGCTCCCGGGTGTGGAGAGGGGGCCAGAGCCCTCGCCAGGCCCAGCTTGGATGTGGCTGAGGGGATGGTGGCCACACTCTCCAACCCAGAGCCAGGCGCCACCCAGAAGCAGGAAAGCAGAGCAAAACGGCGACCCCAGGAAAGGTGCCCGAGAGCTGGGGCCAGGCGGGCCTGGGGGCGGGGCCAGGCGGGCCTGGGGGGCGGGTCCGCCCGCGCCTTTGGCCTGGACCAGACCCACACGGACGTTTCCCTCTTCAGCCCCAAATCCTCTCTGCCAGGGAGTTATTCATCCAGCCATTCCTTCACTCAAGCTCTTAGCAGCCTGGGCCCCTGGTGGGTTGGAGCCTGTCCTGCACCAGGGACCCTGCAGGACACCTGGAAGGGAAGAGGCAGCACAGCCTTGATGCCTGTTGGACATTCATGTGGCGAATGCGAGATGAGTGGAGGGTAGCAGACCTGGGGGAGGGACCCTGGAAGGAGAAGAAGGAGGAGGAAGGAGGACCAGGCACGCGGGACTCCGGCAGCCGTGGGAGTATGGCCAGTGCCGCCCCCGGTGCAGAGGCCAGGCGCCTGAACCCCGAGGCTGCCCATCAGACAGGGCAGCCCCGCTGAGCCCAGAAGCACTGGCCAGGGAGGGTGGAGTGTGCCACCCTCTTAAGAGGCTGCCTGAGAAGAGAATGAAAATAACTGGACCTAAATCAACAGAGGGGTTCGTTCATATGTGTGGGTACCTCCCAGCAGCCACGAGAGGCCTGTGGCCACGTGCCCCAAAGAGAGTCGTGAGGCCGAGTCGCCCAGTACCGGTGGCTTGCACAGCCACAGGTCCTGGGAGACCAGCGTGTTGGTGGACGCCCAGCCTCTATGTCAGATCTCAACCTGGCGGACGGGCTCTTCCTTCAGGAGGAGAAAGGTAAGGCCAGCACAGCTAAGTGGTAAAAGAGACTCGGGTTTGTGACAAGAACGCGTAGTATAGCTCTGTACACTCCTCTAGGGCTATTACATTTATCAAAATACATAACCTTTAAAGAAGTGAAGGAGCTGGGGGTGTGGGGAGGGGCTCTGCAAGGTGGGAGACGCCCACCCGGCCCAGGCTGGGGGAGGAGCTTCAAGTCCAGTGAAGCCAGAGCATCACAGAGGATGGGGGAGGGATAGGAGGCCCCCAGAGATCGGGGAGGGGGGCAGCTGGGGCTCCTCGGCCTGCCGGCTCCCAGGCCCCTCCCACCCACCAACAGTCCCCGCCTCCCAGGGTCTTGCCGGGATCTTCCCACGGGCGTCCCTCCGGGGCCCACGTGCCCATGGTGCCCTTCGGCTCAGGGTGTCTGGAGCCTCTCAGCGGCGCCATCTCCCTTGGGCAGCACGGGCTCCGGGAAACCCTCCGAAGCCCGGGCCTGGGGGCACGTTCGCTCCCTGGCTCGGCAGCACTTCCTCAGCCCTCCAGGTGGCCGGAGCACGGGGGCCCTGCACCCAGGTGCTGCCTCTCTGGAAGGTGCTGCCGTGCAGACGGGCAGGCCAGCCTGGCGGAGGCTGGGGGTGAGGGTCCAGCCCAGAGCCGAGGGAGCAGGAAGTGAGCCACAGGAAGACGGGGGACAGTGGTCCGGGGGCCGGCGGAAGGCAGGGCGGCAGCAAACGGACCAGTGTGGGGGTCAGAGGGTTGCAAGGCCACAGGGGGCCTCAGTCCGAGGCACACGGGTCACTACGTGGGGATTAGACCGAGTTGCAGCGTGGTGCGCGGCACTGGGCCCTAATGCAGGTGGGAGAGGGGTGAGGCGGGGCCCGGTGACCAGCTGGGTCTCCCCTACCAGCCACCCGTGCCCCTCACCCCAGGCCCCGCACACCCTCAGGACTCAGTGCTCTCGCTGCCTTCAGACAGCGAGAGTCACTGCCCTGGTGGCACTGGGAGTGAGCAGGGCAGCCTCCACTCGCGCCCCTGCGCAGTGACGGGTGTCAGCCAGCCGCCTTTCCGGGGGCCAGCCAGTGGAGGGCGCCCAGCGGGATGGGCAGGGGTCTGGTCTTTCCCTGCGGCCCGGGCGTTTGCTGGGAGCGGGTGGGATTTGCGCCAGCAGGGCTCCTTCAGCATCTCCAGAACCTGGGAGTTCCTGCAGCTCCAGGGCCCAGGTGGCCGCGCCTCTGCCCCTTCATCCCAGAGCTGCGGGCGGCACTTGGTTCTCTTGACCTACCAACCCTGGGTCAGCAGCCCCCTGAATCCGCCCCCAGGTGTGGTCACCTCCTCAAGCTCCCAGAGGCTGAGAACTGCTCACACATGGGAGGACAAAGCCAGGGCCCTTTGCCCTTTGCAGGAAGCCACCGAGCAGCCACCGAGCAGGGAGCTCCACGACTTACCAGCCCCGCAAAATGACAAATCTTTCCTTTGACAAGGTTTTTTGCCAACTCCAGGGGTATCTGTGTGGTTGGAGATAGAATCCAAGCTCCTTCTAGGTGCAAGCGCCCTTACCCACCTCCCTCTCCGCCCCCCCTCCCTCCCCCCCCTTGCCGGCCGGGCTCTGACCCACCCTGGGCTTGGACACCTGTTGGCCCTGGCTGGCCCTCCAGGAGGACCACCTTCCCTGACCTCCCCCTTCCCAGCGATCATCGGTCCTGTTCCCCTCCTGCAGGGACTTCCGGAAGTTTTTTGGTTTATTGTTTATTACCCACTCCTCCCCTGGGGGCAGAGCAGGGTGCAGAGGTGGAGTTCGCTGCCTTCACGTGGCTCTCCCAGAGCACGCCTGGCACCTAGTAGGTGCCCAATAAATCAGCGTTGACTAAGTAAAGGTCTCTGTCAAACGCGCGCTCTGCGTGTTCCCACAGCGTCTAAGTGTGAGCGCCGAAGTGCCCGCCGCCTTCCCAGGCAGGACTTTTCCTTCAGCACCAGGAGGTGGCATTCGCGAACCTCTCCACCCCGGCGGCAACCAGCACGAGCGGCGGAGGCCGAGAGGCGCTCCTTCCCCGCCGGCGGCCACGGCACTTTCCCCGGAGGAGGGGCGTTTCCCTTGATCCTACCCAGGGGGCGGCTCCCGGGAGCGCAGGAGGAGGGCGTGGCGTGGGAGCCGCGTAGAAGGTGGAGGGGCGCAGCCTCGGAGCGCGCAGAGACGGCGGGCAGGCAAGTTGGGCAAGTTATCAAACCTACACACCCGGGACTGGGGTACTGGGGGAGGGTGTCCCGTGCCGTGGCGTCCTGGGGGGTTGGGGGGCTGCGTCCGGGGCTTGGGAACCCCCGCGCGCCGGGCAGGACAGGACGCATGGGGAGGGCACCGAGACACCCACCGCCAGAGAGCATGGAGAAGAGGCCGCCCTCACCCCGCACCCCGGGCGCCCCCAATGCTCTCTGGGCCTTCCAAACCGCACTCCGGCCCCCCATCCGGCACCCAGGGCCACTGGCTCCCTGGAGAGCCGAGCACTCTGCGGCCAGGAGAGAAGCAGCCCCACTCGCGACCCCAAGCATTCCGGCCGCAGTCCAGGGAGGGCCCGGCGGCGTAGACAGACCCGGGACTCAGGGCAGCGACTCGGGGTGTCTGTTTCCTCAGCGGTCAAAAGGGCTGCGGAGGCCCCAGCCCGGGTGCTCGAGGAGCCACAGCGCGGCACCCAGAGCTGCGGTGTTCCTCCAGCCACCGAGCCAGAGTCGCAGGGAGGATAGTGCGCCCTGTCGCCCCGTCCGGGCGCGCCACTCCCGGCCCGCCCCAGAGAACTGTCGGGCCACAGCTGCCCAGAGTCGGCTCCTCGGTGCCGGGAGTAGGGACCCGGCCCCACCCCTCTGGCTTGGCCCCGCCCCGCCTCCTCTGGCCCCGCCCCCAAGCCAGTAACTGCCACGCCCTCAGAGCCCGAACCTTGGCCACCCCGTTAGCCGCCTCCGAGGAGCCCAGAGGGCCCCAAACCCTGCTGGGAAGGATCCTCCCTGCGGCTGGGCTCTCGGGGAGCACCTACGCTGTGCCCGAGGCGGTGGGGCTCAAGTGAGGCCCGGGGCGGGTCTCGGGGCCTGGCCGCCCGTAGGTAGCGCGGGAATGCGAGAGGTGAGCGCTCGTTAGGTATCCCGGGCCTGGCTCCGCAGGTGCCGATCGCCTGCGGGGCAGCCACACCCGGATCCCGCGAGTGCGGCCCCGACCGAGGAGGCGGGAAGAGAGAAATTCCCATGCGCGCGGACTGCACCGCGCCTGAAGCCGGGGCCAACACGCGCCACGGCGCGCCGCCCGGGACAGCACGGTGCGCGCACACGTGGGCAGGGGCGGCCACCGAACGTCCGCCCAGCCCCGGCGGCCAATGGCTTTCTGAGCGGCGATCTGGCGTAAGGACTCGCAGCGCCAAGACCCGAAAGCTAACTGCACAAAACGAAAATGGATCCCCCCAAAGGTCTCAGTGCCAGCGGACGCTGGGTCCCTGCACAGAGCCGAGAGGGTCGCCTTCGTCCGCGCCACAGAAACCCTGGCGGCCGGGGTGAAACGGGAACGTCGTTGCTAACCGACCACACCAGGCCCGAGAGAGGCCGGCCTGGCGCACACCGCCGCCCAGCCACGAAACTGCAGCCGTCGGTTCGCACACGTTCCCGTCACGTTCCCAGCAGGCAGCGAATAATAATAATAGACGCCACTTAGTAATTGCTGTGACACCAGCCAAGAGAACCAAGGAGGCGACGTCCAGAACTGTACTCAGCACTGGCTCTCTGCCGGCGCCCGCTGTCCACTGCGATCTTATTTGAACCCGCACAGCAATTCCACGGGGTGGGAGGCTTTCCCACCCAGAGGAGGACACCATGGGCCCTGCGTGCCCGTCAAAAGGCCACGCTTCTGCCCGCTGGCTGCACTTCGGGCGCACGCCCACGTTAAGGCCCTGAGCGTGGCCCCGCACGCCTTGGCACCCGGACTCTGAGCCTGCCAGGGTCCCCGACCGCCGGCTCGGGCGGCGCTTCACAAGGGAACGGCTGTGCCCTAGGTCGGGGCGCCCAGGTCCAAGCTCCGGACTCGGGTTGCCCCCTGGGAACAAGCTGCGACTTCGCGGCCGGGAAACGACTGACCGGGAGGCCCGGGCGGTCCCCGCGCCCTGACCCGACACTGTACAGTCCCGCGGGCAGGGAGGGGACCGGGAACCGCCCCTCCGGCAGCGCGCGCAACTCGGTAGCCTCGCGTGTGGCCCCGGGACAGGCCTCGCCACGGCGCCAGCCATTGGTTGGTGAAACTAGAGCAGATTCTCGCGGGCCAAGTCTAGCATTCGGCCCGTGGACTCTGACGTCCCGCGTCTTCCGCCCTTCTGCATCCCAGAGGAGAATGTTCCCGGAAATGTTTTCGTTCCTCCCTCAAACCTGAGACCGGGGCGGCCGGGAAGCCGCAAGGCGGGGCGCGGACTGTGACCCCGAAGGTGCCTGCTGAATCCCCGCGCCCTCCCGCCTGTGCCTCTTCACCGAATGGGGCGCACGGAGTGTGCCAAGTGGATCCTCAAATCTGCATTCTTTCGGTGATAAAATATGTTCTCGTATTTTTTCCTGATTTCCCACTAAAACCTTTGCCTAACTAAACTCCCATCCAACGGGATTTATTTCGTCCCCGGGGAGATAAATCAGGGGGCAAATTTACAGCCCGGGAGGCACCTGCCGGGCTAATGGGCCCTTCACGGAGTGCGCGGCCAGCGGGGGCGCGCGCAGACGGCGGGGGCGCTGGCCAATGGCCGGGCCGCGGTCGCCGGCAGCCAATCAGCACGCGCGCCGCCTGGGGGCCCCGCGGTTATCAGCGCGTCCAGCCCGCGCGGCGCGGCGCCGCTCCGACCGGCCCCGGAGCCGCCACCGCCGCAGCGCGGAGTACCCCCGCCGCCGCCCACCCCGCGCCGCAGCCGCCGCCCTCCCTCGCGCCCGCCATCCGCGCCGTCGGCGCCCGCACCCCGAGCCCCCGCTGCAGCCGGCGCCCGCCGGGGTCGCGCGCAAACTTCCCGGGCCGGCGGGCGCGGGCGGCGGCGGCGGGGCCCGGATGGGCGCCCGGGCCGGCGGCGGCGGCGCCCATGGACGCTAACCGCCCGGGCGCGTTCGTGCTGAGCAGTGCGCCGCTGGCCGCGCTACACAACATGGCCGAGATGAAGACGTCGCTGTTCCCGTACGCGCTGCAGGGCCCGGCCGGCTTCAAGGCGCCCGCGCTGGGCGGCCTCGGCGCGCAGCTGCCGCTCGGCACCCCGCACGGCATCAGCGACATCCTGGGGCGGCCCGTGGGCGCGGCGGGCGGCGGCCTCCTGGGCGGCCTGCCCCGTCTCAGTGGGCTCGCCTCGTCGGCCGGCGTCTACTTCGGGCCCGCGGCCGCCGTGGCGCGCGGCTACCCCAAGCCTCTGGCCGAGTTGCCCGGGCGCCCGCCAATCTTCTGGCCTGGCGTGGTGCAGGGCTCGCCCTGGAGGGACCCGCGCCTGGCCGGCCCGGGTAAGTGGCCCACCCGCGGATTCGGCGTGGGGCGGCGCGGCGGCCGGGGGCGCGGGGCCGCCGGCCGCGCTCACCCGCCCTCCTTTGCAGCCCAGGCCAGCGGGGTCCTGGACAAGGACGGCAAGAAGAAGCACTCGCGGCCGACCTTCTCGGGCCAGCAGATCTTCGCGCTGGAGAAGACTTTCGAGCAGACCAAGTACCTGGCGGGGCCGGAGCGCGCGCGCCTCGCCTACTCCCTGGGTATGACCGAGAGCCAAGTCAAGGTGAGGCGTCTGCGGCCTGGGCGGCCCCCCGCGGGTCCCGCTGCGCCGAGGCCCACCCGCTCCCCCGCGTCCTGCGAACGGTCTGCGAGCGGCCGTCGGCCTTGGCCTCGGTCCCGGGGGCGCCCAGCCCTGCGGCCCGGCCCGGGCAGAGGGGTGGCCTCGGGCGTCCCTCTGCGTCCGCGCGGCCGGCGGCGTCTCCGGCCGGGCCGCCGAGGGGCCAAGCTGCCGCGGGCCGGGTGCTTCGGGAGGCGCCGCCTGATGGGCATCCTCCACCCCAGGTGTGGTTCCAGAACCGGCGGACAAAGTGGCGCAAGCGGCACGCCGCGGAGATGGCGTCGGCTAAGAAGAAGCAGGACTCGGACGCCGAGAAGCTGAAGGTGGGCGGCTCGGACGCGGAGGACGACGACGAGTACAACCGGCCCCTGGACCCCAACTCGGACGATGAGAAGATCACGCGGCTGCTCAAGAAGCACAAACCCTCGAACTTGGCGCTGGTCAGCCCGTGCGGCGGCGGCGCGGGGGACGCCTCGTGAGGACGCGGCGGCAAGGCCGGACAACCAGGGTACGGGACGCGGGCCGGCGCCCCTCGCCAGCCGCCCGCGCCGGAGTGTGTATATATATTTTTACGGAATAAGTTATAAAGCGGCCTGGCTCGGGCTCGGCGTGCGGGGACCCCAGAGCGCCCGCGTCCCTGTCCTCGGCGTGGGCGCGGGATCGGGACCGCCGCTGCCGCGCGTCCTGAGAGGAATCACTTTGTATAATCAATAAATTATTTAACACGTTCCCCGTCGGAGCCGTGGCTCCCGAGGCTGCACCGCGTGTTTCTTCCTTATCGAAAACCGCGGGCGAGGCGCGGTGGCGCGGCCCTCTGCCTCTGCCGGGCCCTCTGTCCCGGGTCCCCTTGTCCAGTCTTCAATGCCGCGGGGTCCGCGCCTTCGGCCGAAGGGGCGCCTGGGTCTGGCGCAGGTCCGGCTCAGAATCGGGGTGCGATGGAGTCCCGGTCGCCTCGCGCCCCGGGTTGCCCGGGCGGCAGCAGCTCGCAGGACCGAGGGCACCGCGAGGCCCGGCGCGGGGAAGGCGGCCCCGCCCGAGAACCCTCGGGCTGCCGGCCAAGGGAAGGGGCCGCCCGGGGCCGAGGGCCGGGAAGAGCCAGGACTCAGCGAGCGGGAGCGGAGCCGACGGCGAGGGGATGGAGCGGGGCGCTGGGCGCTCGGCGGCGGCGGCTCCTCCGGCGCAGGCAGCTGTATCTCGCGCGGGGCAGCAGGTAGGACCCCTTGTCCCGTCCCTCCCCGCAACTGCACCGGCGCCAGCCCGGGGCGCCCTCCCCAGGGCTCTGGAGGCTTAGGTGGATGAGGTGTGGGCGGATTTAGACACATTTGGGGTTGCCGGAAAGGGCAGGTGAACCCCCGCTCCTGCCCCACCCGGAGTGGCGCCTTTCCCCTTTGGTGGGTGCGGGGGGGAGGTGAGGGGCGCCGCTGGGCCCTAGCTCCTGCTGTCCTGCTGACGTGCTTTGCCATGATTATGTAGGTTGGAACGTGCCCAGCCTTAGTAGCTACATAATTTGAAGTAAATCAGGTTTTAAATTCATCAGCACCGTAGCACTTCTCCTGCGGTTTAATAGATTGTTTTCATCGGTAGAAAGCGGGGTTTAATTCAAACCGGGACTACAAAGAGAAATCCAAGATAATTTTGCTGCCCCGGCGTCAGTTTTCTCAGGGGCCCTGGAGTTTTCTTTGCCCGTTTGACCCTGGGATGCGGGGGAAGCACGTCTGGCCAGTGCTTGGACCTTGTCCTCCTCCTGGGCAGCTCCGGCCTCCACCCGGGGCACCTCCCTGGATCGGCCAGACCGACCCAGCCCCCCAGCCCCGCGGAGGTCCCGGAAGCCCTCTCTCTGGCCTGTCCCTCACCCCGGAATCCAAGGGCCAGGATTCCAGCTAACAGCGTCTGCTCTGGTTCACAGAAGACCACCCCATCCGTGCAGACTCTGGACGCTCCACGTGGCTGCATAACTGTTGTGTTAATTTTAAAAACTGAATATAAAGGGTTGTATTACGGTAAGAAAGATTCTTCTTGGAAGGCATTACTGAAAATGTTAAAGAGAAATGTAAAAGGCTGAAGCTTTGTTTTTTGGGTGTTTTTTGCTACATGGCTGCATCAATTTAAAACACAGACGTTTTTCACTGGCTGGTTTTCTAAGGGAGCATTAATTTTTTTTCAAAATTTACGTGAGTGAACTCTTCTTTCAGCTCAAGAGCAAAGGAGTTTCCAGTTTTAAAGTTTGAGGAAAGCCACACATTTATGTAATCGCATTTAAACAACGCTGAGGGGTAAGTCCCAGCAGTAACCTCTGCAGTAAAATCCGGAAGTGATCTCTCTGCGCTCACGCCAGGCTCAGCTCGGCAACAGTATCCGACGGTGGAGTCCAGGACCGCCGAGAGCCACGAGCGTAGCCTGCACCGCAGGCTCCAACGGGCCGGAGCACGGGAGGAGGACACGCAAAGCAGACGGGATATTTTCACCACGATCGATTTTATTGCTTAGGGACCGGAGCGGTCATTTCCAAAGGCCTCCTGAGTGACCAACAGCTGAAACCCCGCTGCACAGAATCGCCGTGAGTCGGCCAAAGCAGGGCGACCACAGCTCGACACAGACGCCGACGGTACGGTCAAGGACACAGGTTCGGCACGTGGACGCCAGCTCACTTGCAACGGTTGTGATTTATCTAAAGCAAGCTTCTACCCAGCGCCTTCACCCAGCCCAGGAGTTCTGTAGTGTTAAAGCAAGTTAATAAAACATTCGTTTGTGTTTCATCCATGGGCCCTGGGACCACCTCTCACGGCTCCGCCGGGTGCCAGGAGCAAGTACGTGCAGCAGGGTTACGACAGGTCGTTAGAGGTTCAGCGTCCAAGGACGCGTACAGCTTGTTTCTCTGGATGTTTTTATACACAGGCCACGTTACAAGCAGTTTCTATCGGAAGCAGACTAGCTATTTTTATTTCTCCCATGATATTATTGTTTTATGTAGAATACTTGGCACCATAGAACGGTAACAAAAAGACAAAACGGTTTACAAAATTCTTAAAAGGTACACCCGAGCGAGCTATAAACGTCACATTCAGTTCTTAATATGAGACAGAAAAAGGCCTAGGAGTCTCCAGCTGCTCGTATGGACGTGCTGTGGTCGGTCTGACCCCTGACGTCTCTGCTGGGTCGTAGTACTTGTTTTATAGCTTTGTGTGTTGACGTGCATGTAACCAAACCCCTAGACGCCAATTCTACCTGCTGATATGACACTCAAGCGTTCATACTGGAAAGTATATTTAGCGTAAGTTTTGGTAAGGTTTATAAATTATTTTTAAAAAGTATATATTTATATATATTTATATATATAAAAATGGAAAGCAGCCGCAGTGTGATTCAGAAACCATGTGACTAACAGGGAACAGGGGCCCCCAGAAGTGAGAGCGAGGCCACGCCGCTGGCCGGCAGAGCCCCGGCCGCCCCGCCACGGAGGGGACTCCGAGCCCTGTGGGGTTTCTACGCCGGAGAAGCTCCTCCACGCTGACAATGATTAAAAATCGAAAACCGTGAAGTCTAAAATGCAGAATCTCTTTGCTGTCTATTAGAGTTTTGGCAACAGGACTGTGACTTATTTAAAAAATCCCAATGTTTCTACTTGATGTCACACGAGCAGACACGACAGTGAGGTATGTGAGGCTTGTCCGGAGCGCCGTCCGGGCTGAAGCGACGTGTGGGGCCGGCCGTCTAGCAGTGGCGCTCAGGCGGGTCTGTCGATGCAGCTGTCGGAGCACGTGGCTCCTCGTGCTGCAGGGAGGTCTCGCCGGGGGTCCCCTCGTGGCGCTGGCATCGCTTCCCTGCCGTGGAATCAGCCATTTGTTAAGGGGACAGACACACCACAAAAAGCTCAGAAAGGTGAACTCGAGGGAGGAGGCATATTTACCACCAGTTCACTGCACCACACAACACTTGTGCACACGTGCGTGAGGTTTACCTGCCCCGGGCGCCATGCGGAAGGCCAGGAACACGGGCTGCAGCGGGAGAAGAGAGGCTGTCAGAACCGGGCGCCCAGACCCCGCTCCCGGGCTTCCCGGCCGCGGCCCGCAGGCCCAGCGCCGGGCCCCAGTTCCCGAGGAGCTGGTGGGACTGGGCGACCAGAGGCTAGAGGCAAAGGGCCTTCGCGTTCTCTAAAGACGGTGTTGTTTCCAGATAAAGACAACGTGAGAGCTGACTTCAGGCCCAAAGAACACGGGGAAGGACAGAGCCCGTCCTGGGATCCGGCCCACTGGGCAGTGTGGGCGACCCGCCCAGAGGCCCTGAAAATGGGAAACGGTGAACGTCTCTCACGTGGCTGATGGTGACACACGACCCGTCACCACACGCCCCTCAGAGGGGCCCGGGCCAGTCACACGTACAAAGTTAGTCCCGGAACAAATACTCAGTGTTGCCCCCGAGGCACTGGGTCGGTGGCGCGCCCGTGTCCCGCCCGCACTGGCGGTGGGCGGTGGGCGGTCGCCATCAGGAGCCAGGAAGGTACTTGAGTGCAGGAAACGGCCCCCAGGACCGGCCAGCGTGACACAGCCTCCTTCTACAAACAGTAACACTGCGTACTTTATCCTCCTGTGGCCAGTCACTTCTGCCTTCTCATCTACCTGCCTGTCTAGCCCCTACCTGCCTCCCTTCTGGTATTTTATTAAAGTTAAATAAAAACAGACCAACTTGGCCTCCTCTGTGAAGCAGACGAAGGAGGCGGAGAAGAGGGGCAGTAGAAGCAGAAACGGCCCCCAGCCTGGAAAGCCCCCCACGGCCCGCCCCTCGGGCCCAGCCCCCAGACCGCGGCACGGCTCTGTCACCTTGTGGTCTCCCATGCAGACACTGGGCCCGATGTGGTCGTAGGTGACAACCTTCTCCTCGCTCTCCGACTGGGAAAAGCAAACAGAGGGAGAGGCATGGGGGGCGGAAATGGTGGGGTTTCCTGGGAGAGCAGCGAGCGGGAGGCAGCCCAGCGATGCTCCGCCCGTGGCCACCCCGCCCACGTCTCCGTGGGGCTCCGGCCGGCTCAGAGCCGCCAGTGTGCCTCTGGACCCTAGGAGGGAGGTCCGGGCAGTCCGGGCAGCACCTCGGCACCCGGCTGTCCCAGGTGGGAGGGCTCCGGCCTTGGGAGGTGGCGACACGGGCCGCTGGTGTGGAGCCCGAGCTCCCCTCTGCCTCTGGGCCGGGCCCTGGACCATGCTCGCCGCAGTCGGGGCAGCTGTGAGCTTTCTTTCCAGCCGTGCCCCCGGCACTGAGGAAGCCCACCGGTTCCTGTTTGTCCTGTTGCCATTTGTTTGTGACCCAGAACTCCCTGTTCAAACGAGAACAGACTCCCCGAACGCCACGCTGCCGCACCCAGCGGTCTGCGCCCAGTGACGCAGGGCTGTGTGCACAGGGTGCCCTCCCTCCTCTGCCGGCCTACAGGCACCTCAACTCCAGGTGTGCGGCCAAGGGTGTGTTCCCGCAGTCGGTCGGCTGTGGCTCCAGCTGGGCCAGGATTTCACACCCTCGGCTGAAGCGACTGAGACTATAACTGAATCATCTTTAATGCAGCGGGAAGCTTAAGGTCAGATTTACTTCCCAGCATGGTCGCTGCCAGAAGGCACAAAGACAGGCCCCTCTGCGCATCCTTCGCCATCACGGCACCTCCCCGGAGTGGGGAAACGCTCAAGCGCAGCGTGGTAATTTACAAAGGCAGCATAAAACTGTGATCTCCAAGTGCATAATCGTGAGACAGATAAACAAATTAGCGGGCGCCGCACACCTCGCTGCGCGTTCATCAGCACGCCCGCCACCTCCGTGTTCCGGGGCCGGGAGGCAGAACGAACATGATGCCGAGGTGACCGAGAGTGGCATGATGGATGACACCGCGGAAGCTGCTCGTGCCACGGCCAGGGGGCTGGTAACGCCTGCCGCCCGCCGGGCAGCCCCCAGGGGAGGGCCTGCCGGGGCTCCCCCCCACAAGGAAGGCGCTGGGCCCTCCCCACACTGGGCCACCCAGCCGAGCTCTGTCCCCGCTGTGTCTGCAGCATCAAATCTCGGGCCCCGAAGCTGCCATGATGTGAACGCAGGTAACACAGCCTGCAGTGCCGCCTTCTGCTGGACGCGTCTGCAGCCCTGGGCAACCCCCTCACCATCCTACGCACTCCTGCTGTCTTGGTGGGTTTACCCCAGGATGTCTTTTTCCCTGGAAGAGGACACTCACCTCTTCTCTGCGCCCCGAGGCCCCTGAGGCACCCTCTCTGGACGCAGCCCTGTGCTCAGCTCGCCTGCCGGTGTGAGCCGCTATGTCCTCACATGGCATCTCAGGGCCCCAAGGGCAGGCCCAGCAGAGAGGGCAGGGCTGCATCCGGAGCCTGGCACCAGGCATGCTTGCCCGGGTCTGTGTGGTCAGGGCCAACGTCCCGTGCAGCTCCCTTCGGGAGGGCTGCTTGTGGGAGTAGCCCAGCCAGCGCCTGTCCTCTGTGATGTGCTCTGGGGGCGGGTGTGTCACAGCCGGGTGCAGGCCCTTGCCCCCAGGCCCCGTCAGAGCAAGCTCACCGCAGACCCGATGCGTCCCCACCTCCAACCCGGGCCCAGCGGCCTCCCTCCCCACGCACCCGGGGGCTCTGGCTCAAGGCAGAGCGTGGAGGGCCGGCCCGCCCCGGAAAGGCCAGCAGCGGGGCCTCCTGGAGGGGGGCTGCAGGGGCTGCTGAGCAGGGGGACGGGCGTGCACCTGGGCAGGCCAAGGGGGCTCTGCCCTCCTGGCTGCGTCTCTGGGTAAAGGGCCCCGGGGCCCAGTGGCGCAGACAGGGCTCCTTGCAGCAGCCTCGGGGGCTGTGGAGGGTGGTGACTGGAGCCCAAAACGTACTGGGTTGAGGTTGGGGGATGGCCTGGGCCGTGGGGACCTCCTGCCCCCTCCTAACTGGCGGCCCACATCACGCAGAGGCCAGACCGCTGCCCTGATGAATCAATGCACCTCGTTATTATATTTTTTCACTGACGGGGTTGACAAAACCAATGCAGATATTGATTCTCTAGAGCAGTCCTCTTGTGTTAAATGTGGGCATTGAAAAACCCCGGGAAATCAAGAAACTCCAGGAAACTCAAACTCTCCCCGCACCCGGTCGCACGGGGCTGCCTCCTGAGCGCTGGCCGTGCACCCGGTCGCATGGGGCTGCCTCCCGAGCGCTGGCCGTGCACGCGGTCTCACGGGGCTGCCTCCTGAGCGCTGGCCGTGCCGGTCTCACGGGGCTGCCTCCCGAGCGCTGGCCGTGCACCCGGTCTCACGGGGCTGCCTCCTGAGCGCTGGCCGTGCACCCGGTCTCACGGGGCTGCCTCCCGAGCGCTGGCCGTGCACGCGGTCGCACGGGGCTGCCTCCCGAGCGCTGGCCGTGCACCCGGTCTCACGGGGCTGCCTCCCGAGCGCTGGCCGTGCACGCGGTCTCACGGGGCTGCCTCCTGAGCGCTGGCCGTGCACCCGGTCTCACGGGGCTGCCTCCTGAGCGCTGGCCGTGCACGCGGTCTCACGGGGCTGCCTCCCGAGCGCTGGCCGTGCACGCGGTCTCACGGGGCTGCCTCCTGAGCGCTGGCCGTGCACCCGGTCTCACGGGGCTGCCTCCTGAGCGCTGGCCGTGCCGGTCTCACGGGGCTGCCTCCCGAGCGCTGGCCGTGCACCCGGTCTCACGGGGCTGCCTCCCGAGCGCTGGCCGTGCCGGTCTCACGGGGCTGCCTCCTGAGCGCTGGCCGTGCACCCGGTCTCACGGGGCTGCCTCCTGAGCGCTGGCCGTGCCGGTCTCACGGGGCTGCCTCCCGAGCGCTGGCCGTGCCGGTCTCACGGGGCTGCCTCCCGAGCGCTGGCCGTGCACCCGGTCTCACGGGGCTGCCTCCCGAGCGCTGGCCGTGCACGCGGTCTCACGGGGCTGCCTCCTGAGCGCTGGCCGTGCACGCGGTCTCACGGGGCTGCCTCCTGAGCGCTGGCCGTGCACCCGGTCGCACGGGGCTGCCTCCTGAGCGCTGGCCGTGCCGGTCTCACGGGGCTGCCTCCCGAGCGCTGGCCGTGCACCCGGTCGCACGGGGCTGCCTCCTGAGCGCTGGCCGTGCACCCGGTCGCACGGGGCTGCCTCCTGAGCGCTGGCCGTGCCGGTCTCACGGGGCTGCCTCCCGAGCGCTGGCCGTGCACCCGGTCTCACGGGGCTGCCTCCTGAGCGCTGGCCGTGCCGGTCTCACGGGGCTGCCTCCCGAGCGCTGGCCGTGCACGCGGTCTCACGGGGCTGCCTCCCGAGCGCTGGCCGTGCACCCGGTCTCACGGGGCTGCCTCCCGAGCGCTGGCCGTGCATCTGCAACTTCTCAAGCCCCAGTGTGACTCTGGCTCTGATTTACAACTTAGGAAAATAAGGACGGACTTCATAGCTCCCAAGCTCTTTCGAAGACAAGAGCTCATTGACTCCCCCGAGGACACAATAAACTAAAACGATTCCTAAAGCACTGGTGACAGTTTATGCCTATTTTGAATCCAGAAAGACACTGGAGGTCGGGCTCCATCCCAGCCCCGAGAACGGGGTCAGGGCTCATCCGGGCCGGCAGGAGGGCAGGTCCCCTGGCCCGAGGCTCCCCACCCGCCCGGGCTCTGGCCCGCGCAGCCCTGACACTTACCCTCAGAATCAGCTCCTTGGCGGACGGGGACATAAGGACACGGTCACACCAGGCGGGGCACCGGGTGTTCATGTACTGCCTGCCCTGGCTGGAGTCCTCACTGTATGGGTAGCTGGGGAGACAGGACAGGAAGGCACCGGTCAGCAGCCACGGGGCCCCTCCTCCAGCCCCTCCTCCGTGCCCGGGGGAGGGTGGTGTGGGCTCTGCCCCACGCACCTCAGAAAGGCCAAGCCTGTCCAGGGTGAGAACAGGCAGATGGAAGTTTCCAGAATAAAGTCAAAGGACTGTCCCCCCCAGCACTTCAGATGAACCCTCCCCAAGGACATGGACACGTCTATTAAACTTGGTTTTATTTCTGGATGCGGCCTACAGCCCAACGAAAACCTGCCCAGAAGCCTACGGACGCCTGGGCCCAGACTGACGCACACCCTTGTCCCACCGAGGCGTCCACCTCGGAAGCGCCCAGGTGCCCGGGGCCGTGGCCTTGGACCTTCGCTGCGGCGGAGTGTGTGCCTGGCCCTGACTTACCGCCCTGGCCGCATGGGCCCTTCTTCCCACCCACCGGCCCGGTGCGGCAGCGGGGAGACGCCTGGGGCCCCTTGGGAATGGGGCCACCGCAGCCGACCGACTGACATGGCGAGAAGCAGGTGGGGCCTGTGACCACTAGCTGAGCCCCTGACACCCCGACACTAGCCGCCTGGCTGAGGCCCAGAACTCACCGGAACCTCCGGCTCCGGGCTCTGCACTGCCCACTGTGGGCATTTTGATTGGGTTGCACTGAACTAACAGCAGGTGCATTTACCCAGAATGAACTAACGGGCTGTGGGGGACCCTCAGCCGTGCTCCCTGCACACCCACGAGGATGGCGGGTCTGCCTTCTCGCGGTGCATCTCCTATGGCCTTCAATACAGTCTAAATTTTTTCCTTGCCAAGGTCTAATGTGCTTTTTAGACCAGCTCCAAAATACCACATGGTATTTGCTGTGAATGGCACTGTACTCTCTGTTAAATTTTCCTGTGCTTTCAGCTGGAGGAGAAAAATGCCACCGTCTCCCTGAGCTGCTCTGTCCTGGGCACCTGCTCGCATGGGGCCTCTGCCCCTCCTCCCTCCCTCTGTGGCCCGTGGTCAGGGTCCGCAGAACCTGAGTTAACGGCTCTCAGCCTACTCCATCCTCCAGAGTGTTCCACACACTCTCGCCAGAAACGGCGACTTCCGGCCCCAGGCCCTGCAGGAATTTAGTTCACTGCAGACCCAAAGCAGCATCATGGCTCCAAACATAACGTCCCTCATCTCTGCTTCTAACAGCATCACCCTTGCTGACGGCACAGAGCGCTGACCACCCTACAACGTCCTTCAGGGAAAAGGGGGACCAACGGCGGGCTTGTCCAGGCACGTCCCAGCCTAGCTTGGCTGTGGTCCTGAAGGAGCGACGCTTGCCCACCCCATCCTCCCGGGAGCTGCAGGAATCGGGGTCCGCACGGGCCGACCCTGAGTGTCCAGAGCAGGATGTGCTGAGCACAGAGCAAGCCCCCAGCCCCCTCCACTGGAGGCCAAGGTCAGGGGAGAGAGTGGCCGGCAGGGCTGTGGCCAGGGCTAGGAAGGTTGTGTGCTCTGAGCCCACCCAAACTGGTCCTTGACCGTGAGGCGGGGCAGGCCAGGTTCACCCGGTGGGACATCTGCAGTCAACAGGAGGTCTGGGAGGTGGAGCCGGCCACCCCGGGCCTCGCCCACGTTCCCTGCCAGGCAGGAGCCACGCAGACACACGCTGCTCCAGGAGTGCTGAACGGGCCGGCTCAAAGCATCCCTCAGAGACGCAGCGCAGACGGGAGTGGGATCGAGTCCCGGGGGCTTCAGGAACCACCATGTGACCCTCAGCTGCACCTATGATGTTGTTGCTACGGGAAAGCCCTCGGGAGCCCTGGCCATCGGGGGTCCCACTGAGGCTGCGCCCCAATGCCCACAGAGCCCCCTGGGGACCTGCCCAGGGCAAGCGTCCTGCATTAGAAACAGCACGAAAAGCCCACGCAGGTAAGTGACGGACAGTCCCCACGCACACCGCAGAGCCATCGTCACAGGGTTTCCGGGCCCAAGTCCAGCCCCCCGTCCACCGCCAGGAGCTGACTGACGGGCCATCACGGGGACAGTCAGCCTGGTGAGGAGTAACAGGGAAGGGCCCGGGAGGCCCGGAGCCGTGACAAGCTTCCCCCCGGGCCTTCAGTCTGTGTCCTCAACCTTGCTGCTGCCGTGGGGCCTGCCCACGTGTGATTCAGCTGGCAAAAGAAGCTGGCCGTGAGGGGCGCCCTGGCCAGGACGGGCAGGGCAGTTGGGGGCGGCACCCTCACCCCACGGACCGGGGGCCCTTGCTGTGGACAGACTCCCGGAAGGGGCCAGCCACTCCCAGAGCCAGGCCGGGAGTGAGCAGGGCGGTGCCGGTGCAGACAGGCCGGGCAAGGCCGGCATGGGCCCGAGAGGGGGGCCCTGCCCAGGCCACTCCGAGGATGGCCCAGCGCTGCCTGCCGGGGCTGCCGATGATTAATGCTCGCTGCACACGAGGACTTATCTGAAAGCAAACGCTGCGCAGGGCGGGGACGTGGGACGGAGCCGCTGGCCTGGCCCCGCACGGTGGGGAGTGACGCCACAACGAATGGCCCTGCGATAAAGCTAACAATCGCCCACCTGTCCGCCCAGCCCCTCGGGCTCATTCCCGCAGGATGCAGGATGTGGGCAAGCGGCCCCCTTGCCAGGGCGCTGCCGACAAGGCTCGGCCTGCATCTGAGCAGCGGGCAGGCGGGTGGTGTCACCAGGGCCCGAGGCCAGCAGCCAGGCCACGGAGGCACAAAGGCCCACTGTGTCGGCCGCCCGACTCCTCAGGGCCGGCCGCCGTGCGCGAGAGACGCGGGCTCAGGAGGACCCTGAGGGTGGAGGGGGCGGGGGCCCCTGCACCTGGCCGGACAGGCCCAGTTCTCACCGAAGCGGGAGGCGGAGAATTGGGGGTGCTGGGGGAGACCCTCCTGGGCTTCTCGCTCGGGGAGAACGTGAGTGTTCCCAAGTCATGGCCCTGCTGAGGGCAGACGGGCCCGCGCGGCCAGCGAATCGGCAGACCGTCCACCCGTGCCTGGCAGCCCCGGAGGCCGGCAGGCAGTGGCCGTGCAGGAACTCAGTTTCCAAACACCTGAGACTCCTGGGAAAGAAAAGGAGGTGGAAGGAAGCTGCCCCTGAACTGGGCAATAACATTCACACTGCCGTGGGGAGGAGGGGCCCGTGGTCAGAGCCACAGAGCTGACCCGGCTCTGTGGACACAGGTGCCCGCAGCATCCCCGTGGGGTGACCGGCGGCTTCCCGAGTAACCGGTGCCCTGGCCCTTCGCCCCTCAGCGCTGGTCCCCGTGCCTCGGTGTGGGCCGTGTCCACCCGGGGCTCGGTGACCAGCTGGACAAGCTTCCTGGCTCCCTTCCCAAGAACCAGGCCGGGCACACAGCAGGGAGCTCAGCCTTTTTGTCCAAATGTCACCATCTTATATTTATCGTTACAGACAGGAATCTATAGATGGTCCAAAGTTGAATTATGGCCCAAAAAGAAGTCTGAAAAGTGCCTCCGAATCTTTAATATAAAAATAAATGTATCCACTGAAGAGAGACGGCCTCCTCTGGCCAGAGCCGTGTGCTATATCTCATCCCTGTGTTGTATATATTTTTGCCGTGTGATGTATTTCATCCCTGTGTTGCGTATATTTCTGCCGTGTGGTATATTTCATCCCTGTGTTGTGTATATTTTTGCCGTGTGGTATATCTCATCCCCGTGTTGTATATATTTTTGCTGTGCGGTATATCTCATCCCCGTGTTGTATATATTTTTGCTGTGTGGTATATCTCATCCCCGTGTTGTATATATTTTTGCCGTGTGGTATATCTCATCCCTGTGTTGTATATATTTTTGCCGTGTGGTATATTTCATCCCCGTGTTGTGTATATTTTTGCCGTGTGGTATATCTCATCCCCGTGTTGTATATATTTTTGCCGTGTGGTATATCTCATCCCTGTGTTGTATATATTTTTGCCGTGTGATATATTTCATCCCTGTGTTGTGTATATTTTTGTCTTTTTCGAAAGCTCTCACTGGATCTTTCTCTGTAAGTAACTTGCCCAGTAAAAACCTCTTTCCCACCGTGGAGCGTTCTTGTCCGTCCTTGGGAAGGTGTGACTTTTCTCTGGCGAGGTGTGTACTCTGTGCGTCTGTCCACCTCCCCGGTCAGCTTCACTCTGAGGCACACGTGTCACGCAGGGCCACAAGCGCAGGGGCCGCAGCACCCCTCCACACCCCGGCGGCTCCCGCGCCACAGACAGCAGCGCCCGGCCCCTTGGTTCCCGCTGCTCCCAGGCCCGCAGGGAGCAGCGGTCCGGCCGCTTCAGCGGCCGACATCTATCCGCTAAAGGCAGCGTTTTGGTTACTTCCAGGTTTGGGGAGTTCTCGGCCGTGACGTGTGGACCCCCAGGGGCCCCGAGACCCTGTCAGGGGCTGGAAGGTAAGCTCTATGTTTGCGATTACACGGAGACGCTGCTTGCTGTTGTCATGGTGTTGGGGGCGGTCCCCTCCTCAGCCCCACCCAGGCGAAGCCACGCGAATACTTCCTTGATTGAATCTCAGGCCTGGGAGACACAGTTTAGGAGTCAGTGGGACAAGAGGGGAGCGTGTGGGGCGCATCCCGCCACCTCTGGGAATTCTCGAGCCTCAGTGACGGGAGGCTTCCTGCGGCAGGGGCGGTTCTGAGGGCACAGGTGGGCAGCAGCGCTCCACAGGGACTTGGGTCCAGGGCAGGGCTGCGTGCAGGGCCGCGGGAGGATTCCACACCACGGGAAGCCTGCTGCCACCACATTAGTGGAAAAGGCAGCTAAGCCATCTCATATTCATACTTTGATCTCTTTATTTTAAAACCAACGACAGTAACTCAGAAAGACACTCTAAGTTAGAAACTCCCTGCTGGGTGCACAGGGCAGGCTTTGGCGGTCACCTCTGGGGCGTCCCAAAGCACTGCCACTCACGCCGGGCCATCCTGGGGAGAGGAAAGGGGGGCTCCCGCGATCGGCCCAAATCCGGGTTGAGAGTGGGAGCCGCAAGCGGACGCTGGGCCGGAGAGCAGGGAGGGTGGACAGGATGACAACGCAGGACGCGGAAAGCTGACTGTCGCCTCGTCCACTGCAAACAACCGGCCTCGAGGCCGGTCACACAGACAGACCAGGTGGGCACGGCTCATGCCAGCGCCAGCGTCACACTCTTTGCCCACCAGTTATTCTGAGCACGAACTTAAAAGACTTTTACGTCACCAGCACGTGGAAACACCACGTGGCCTTAAAGGCCTTCATTTGGCCTGGCCCCGAGTGCCGTCCCTGGCCACTTGGGGTTGGCGGGCATCATCTGGAGCGCAGGGTGGGCCCCGGAGGGTCTCTATGGCGGGCACCCCGTGCGCCCACTAGCCTGGCCTGGCCGCGCTCCCTGCCTCTACCCCACCCCGCCGGTCACTTCGTGGTTGTCCCTCACGAAGGTGCAAAACTGTCCCCGAGGCTGAGAAGAACGAGAATTGAAGGCTCTACAAACGCCTGAAATATTAGCACCTCTTCCAGCAAAGTGACACACAGCACTGAGTTACGATCCATTAGGAGTGGAGTTCTGTGAGCCCGCGGAGAACAGTCACGAACGCCTCTGCTCGAGAAACTCGCCCCCGCCCCCTCGCTCTCCTTAGGAGACCTGTCTGCTCGAGCATCTCTGAGGACTGTCCCGGGTATGCGATTAGCCACAGCCTGGAGCCACGGGGGCCCCGGTGGCCTCCACTCCAGGCTCTGCACTGACCCCGCCCCCAGCCCCTGGCCCCCAGCAGCTGAGTGCTCGCCTCCACCAGAACGGGGAACAGGACTCCGCAGCCAGTTTGCGGTGAGTCCGCTGCTTGGATAACAAAGGCAAAAGGCGCAGAAAGGTTCTGAAAACCAGGCGCGACGGCCAGAGGATGCTGCTCAGGACACCCTGCTCCCGCGGCACTGCCCGCTGGCACCAGGGATGCCCATGGCTCTCGCTAATTCCCTGGCTGACAAGCTGGCAAACAGGCCTCACAGAGAGGAGAGCTGGGTGAGGACAGGCACGACGGCCTGGGGTGCCCACTACCCCCTGAACGGACACTGCCCACACCCCCCGGCCCCGCCCCCAGGAGGGGCCAGAGTCCGGCAGCCAGTGAAGCACAGACCGTCCCCACAAACGCCCAGAGCCACGCGCGAGGGCCCACGGCCTCGGAGCCCACGCGCCTCTGTCCCGACCGCCTGGCCACGTGGGAGGGAAGGGCCGTTTTCACAGAACGCAGTCGTGAGGATGACACGGGCCTCGGGAGCGTGGGAAGGGGCTGGCGTGGCCCTTCTCTGTGACTGAGGGGCTGCCACATGCACACCCCGCCCTGCCCGAGGCCACGCAGACAAACGCAGACGTGGTGTCCCTCACTGATCAGCGCGGCTTCCGGAGAGGTCCCCACGGGCTCAGCCACACCAGAAGAAACAGAAGCGGGAGGTTCCGCCTTTCCACCTCAAAGAGGGCAGCGTGGTGGAGCCTGGACGCAGGACGGTCCTGTGGGCAGGACGTGCAGCGGGCGGGCACCCCCGCAGACTCCTGCCTCCTTCCAGGGCGCCTCCCCTGCCCACCTGCCCCCGCCTGCCCCTCCCCGCGCAGGACCAGGGCAGCCCGGGTGCCAGGCTCCTCAGGCGGCTCCTCAGTGGCTCCCACCCCTCAGCTCGGAGAGAAGCGATAGATGGACGGTCTGCAAGAAACCGCTCCAGGCCGGAAACCGCTCCAGGCCAGATGCCCCCGACAGCTTCCAAGAGCGGGGGATGGCCCTAGGCTAGTAGCTGTGCACAGAGGACACCCCCTGCATGCCCCAGCAACACCCCCACCCGTGCAGTGCATACACCCAGGAAGCACACGTGCATACACGTATACACACGAGTTTTGCACCACATGCGCGAACTGCACACAAGCTCATGCACACACCATGCACATGCACACACACCATGTAAATACCCATGTACATGCAAACACCTACTCGCTCATATGTGCACATACCATGTACATGTGCAAACACGGCCCATGCACACAATACCCACACTGTGCAATGCACACCTGTACACAGCCATGTACTTGCACGCACGCACACACACCCACACCACAAACAGGTCCATGCGTACACACACCGTGCACATGTGCATACACAACCCACCCCCACCCCAAGACATACTGCACACACCCATGCACATACACCCACATACCACACGTCTGCACACACAACCATGTATGCGTACAACTCTGCATGCACACGTGTACACCCACACCATGTACGTACACTCCGTGTGCACACCCATATCTGTGCACGTGTGGATACTATATGCACACACGCAAGCCCATGCACTGCACAGACACACGCAATCAGCCTATAATCCGATCGCATACGTCCTGCAACACACCCACAGGTACACACACACCCCTGCACACACGTGCACATACCGTGCACACACATGCACCCACCCCCATGCGCTGCCACACCCACACGTGCCTCCAGTGTGCACAGGTGAATACACTCATGCACAATCCTGTGCACACACTACACACGTGTGCAAGGAGCTCACGCTCCTGCACACACACACACACACACACACACACACACAGCACGCCTGAGATCACTTATTTTCCGGCACAGTCAGAGACCACATCTGGGTACCAAACCACACAGCCACCGTTTCTAACCAAGTCCCTCCTGCTGTCCCGCTTCTGCTTCCGCTGACATTGTCCCACGTCTGGAACAGCCCTCCAGACCCCACGTGGCAACCCAGGGGGGCTGTAAGCTCTGCCCGATGGTCACAAACATGCTTTTAAAATGCAACAGAGCCAAGGGAGGGGGATGGGTGTGACCCAGGCACCAGAGGAGGGGAAGATGGGCAGTGCGGGAGGAAGCGGGGGAGGGGTGGGTGACTTGGACAGTGCGGGGAGATGACCTGGGCAGTGGGGGGGGGGGGGATGGCTGAGCCAGGCAGTGGCCGGAAAGGCCTCAGGAGCCTTTGCTGGGTCTTGCACCACTGGCTGTGACAGGGCTGACAGGCCAGGTATATTTCCTACCGTGAGCTGGACCCCCAGCTTTGGGAGCTGATGACTCAGTCTGTAAACCATGATTTTTCCCACCTCAGAAGACTTCGAATGCTACTTCCCAGTTAAAGGGAGAAAATCCGGCCCCTAAACTGATGGTCCTCCCAGTGCCCCCGGCGGCCTGCCCCGCCCAGGCCACCTCCCTCGGGTGGCGGCCGCCACCTCCAGGAGGACGGGGGCCTCTGCTGTGATGGGCTTGCGGGGGGCCCCGCGGCCCAGGACGCCACCCCTACAGCACGGGCACATTCCTAACGCACCTGCAAAGTCACAGGACGTCCACAGGTTCCCAGACGAGGGCGGGACCTCTCGGGGTCATTCTCCTGCCACACGAGTCCATCAAACACCGAGGCAGGTGTGCCCCAGACTGAGCGCAGGTGCCCTCGAGGTGCCCGCAGCCCCAGGTACCCTGACGAACCCCAGGCTCTCCCTGGAGTTCCTCCGGCTTGGCACCAAAGCATGCCCACCCCCACCTACCACTGGGATCTCAGAGGCCGGGGCTACGGCCGCCTTCCGGGGGGACGGCCCTTGCTTCCTGGAGACCGCCAGCCGGGGCCTGGCTGGACCACGCAGCCCTGTCCCTCCCGACTCTGGACGTGCCAGTCTCTCTGCTGCCTAGGGGTGGGGGCTCGTCCCTCGGCCACCTGAGCACGGACCACGAGGTCCTGTGGCCGGTCCTGCCTGCATCTTCTGCGCCTCGCACCTGGGTGACCTTCAAGGCTGCGGCCTTTGGGAGACGCTCGAGGGGCTGACGCCAGCTCAGGGCACACGTCCACAGGGCTATGCCTTTGGCAGCCCCAGGCCCCCTCCCTCCTGGCCGGCTCCACAGCCCTGAGAGAGGCGCTGGACCCCGGTCAAGCGGGAGGGGCGCTCCAGACCCCGGCACTACCCTCAGGAGGCGCGGCTGAACAAGTCCCTCGGGACGTCTTTCGACTTCAGCTGCACCTGGGAGCACGGTTCACCGCACGTGACGTGTGCGTTTAAAGTGGCGTCAGAGACTGAGGGCAACGTGGTGGTCAGCACCCGGACGGCGCTGCTGAGGGCCGCCCTTCTGATCCTGAAACGCTGAGTCACGAGTTCACAGGTGTTGGAGCCGCTGCTGGGGGCTCACCAGGCACCCCAAGGGCCCAGGTCCCTGCTTCTCTGGCCCCTGAACCTCGCACCGCTGGTCTGGGCGCCGACCCTGAGCTGCGAGCGCCCAGCCGCCTTGGCCAGAGCCTGGACCCGTAGCGAGTCCCATGTCCAGTGGATGGTGGGGGAACCTTCAAGCCTGCACACGTTTGACCACTGGAGTGTGGCCCAGGAAGCAGGGGGTGACCTTCAGAGGGAGCCTGAGAGGACCTGGCTCCCCAGCGCGTTCTGATGCCAACCGTTCCCTGACGTGGATCTGACGCGTTTACTGCCAGGCCCGACGCAGACGAGGGGGGCCAGGCAGCGCTCTCGGCCCCACTTGCTCACCAGGTCCCGTCTACCTGAGAAAGCTTCCCTGAACCTGCCGAAGGCCCATTTTCTCCCAAGTGATAAGAATTCGTACTTGGAATCCATGGAAGGAGAGAGATGGGTGGGAGAAGCCCGTGATGCGGCATCCGTGTCCTTCCAGACGGGCCCGCGGGCCGAGCGCCCACCCGGTGTCCTGGCCACTTCGTAATCGTCTCTCTCCCCCCACCCCGGCCCTCTGCAGCCCCGGGCTGGTCGGGAGGGAACGCACTGTTATTCCTGCAGATTTCAAGACTCTGGGAACACCAGAGCAAAACCCAGCAAAAGCTTACATACCCGAGGAAGACAAACACGGACAAACCAAACCAAAGCCCACGCCACGACGGTTCCAGAAAGATCCAGAACACACAGCTGCCTGTGTGGGTCCCTCGTAGGCTAATCTGAGAGGCCAGGTTGGGAGAAAGGAGCGAACAGACCCCTGCTGTGCTCAGTGGGGGTGGGGGAGGGGGAGGAGGCACAGGTGGGCACAGACAGATGCACGGACAGGAGGGCAGTTACCTGCTGGCCCAGCGAGCGGCGGTCCTTACCTGGGAGGGAACGAGATGTCCAGTTCATACAGTCTGTCCTTAAAGACAGACAGCTCTTTGTCAAATTCTAAGAGCTGAAGGAAAGAAACAGAAAAAATATAGGGTCACTTTGGTTTGCCTCCCAGGGGGCACCAAGAAGCCCTGGGGGAGGGTCTGTCTGCAGCAGGGACCTGCAACTTCCTGGAAACAGGTGTTGCTCCAGCACCTGCCCTGCACATCACCCGGGCCGCGTGCAGGCCTCCCGAGGGCGGGCCCCCCGGGCGTGTGGCCGGAGAGACCGGGGCACCCTGCAGGCCCTCCTGTGCGAGCCCTGCTCCGGACTCAGCCCCTCTGCCGCCGGCGCTGGACCCACACTACCTGTGCTGATTGGCCACGCAGGGCCACCTCGCCCTGCTGAGACCACGCGGTGCAGCCGCCGCGGGCGCTGGCGTCGCCTCCGAGGTGCCCTCAGGCAGTGTCCAGCAAGGGGGACACCGTTTTGCCCAAACTAAGTCAAAAGAGTAAGAGCACTGACCTCACACGGGAAGATAAAAAATAAGACCTGGCCCTGAGGGACCCTTCAGAGCCACACCCCACGGGGCACCGTGCCCCCAGGAGGGAAGGGCACTGGCAGTGTCTGGCCACCGTGGCCACGCACACCCTGGGGACGCGGTCATCACTCACGTGCCCTGCAGCTGTGCGGGAGCCCGAGGCCACACCCGTCCTCTCCCTCTGCTACCTCACCCATCACTCCCAGAGCGTGCAGTTAGCGGTGCCGTGCCACAGCAATTACCGGGCGCCAGGCTGCTACCTACGCCACCTGCACGTGGCCCTCGCCGCTGAGCCTGCGTGCACCAGGCCAGCCATCGGCCGGTCAGAGGGAGGCAGAGCTGACACCTCCCCCGGCAGGAGCCCTTGATGGCGTCTGTGGTTTGCGTGGGGGGATAAACCAAAGCTCCTTTTGCATAGACGGGACCACTTCAGACACAGCTGCCTGATTTCAGTCTCACACAGGGTCCTGCAGCATCCTGGACACCCGGAGACGGGGGCACAAAGAGCCTTGGACCCTGCCTGGCGAGGCTTGGATACTGGACCCCACAGGTGACACTCGTGAGCCCATATCTACTGCGAGGAAGCACCCGTGGCAAACCTCACCCCACTCAGCACCCCCTGGTGGCCATGCCAGGGGCCCTAGGGGTGCAGGGCCAGGAGAGGGGATGCAGGATGGGGAGGGGCATGGGGTGGGGGAAGGGTTTTGGGATGGGGGAGGGGAGGCACAGGGCAGGAGCTGTGGGTGCGGGAGGGGAAGGGCGGGGGCGGGCATGGGGGGACGGCTGAGCCCCTCAGCTTCCCGGCCCCAGTGGCCCCTGCCTCTGCATCGAGGAGAAACACACCCCACTTCCAGGGAGCAGCCCAGGCCAAACAGCTTCTGGAAGGCTGCAGAGTTAGCACCTCAGGGGTGCCGGGGATGGAGGAGAACTGTGTGTGTGTGTGTGAGGGGGGTGGTGAAGCATGAGCGTGAGGCCTGGACCAGTCCTGTGCTTACACGTGTTTGCACGCATGTGGGCCTAGAGATGCCCTCGCATCACACTCGCAGGTACACACCCCCCCGCGGAGGCCGGCGAGCATGTCTCATCCACAACGCTCCAAGCGTGAATTCCTGGCCTTCGCAGGTCAGACGGGAAGACAGCCGTGATGCTGCGTGGCGGCTGCAGGCAGGCGCGACCGTCAGGAGAGGTGCATCCACGGCACCCCTGACGACTGGCCTCCCCCACCCAGAGGACTCGGTCCAGCACCTGGGAACCTGCAGGCGCTGAGCGGCCCGAGCCTCGCCCACCGAGAGCGGCCAAGCCTTTCAGCTTCTCCCAACTTTAACTCAGACCCTTGAGAGAAGAAGAGGAATATCCTGGACACGGTAAGTCCGCGAGGCGTCCCGATGGGCTCGCCGCCCCGTCCTGTGCGCGACGGGCACGCGCGTGTCCGCAGAGCCCGCACGCTCGCTCAGTGCCGCTGCTCCGGCCCCGCCGCGGGGCCTCCCGCCGATCCCTCGGTTGGCGGCGGCTGTCGCTCCCACAAGGCCCGCTGCCCGCGTCCTTCCTGTGGGGCCCTGGCGCTCGGGCTGCTCTCCGTCTTCGCGTTTGGCGTTCGGCTCAGGACTCGCCGAGCTCCTGAGGACCAGGCCTTCCGGCCCCGCCTTGAGCCTCCAGGCGCTGCCTCCCAGCGACCTGCGAGGTCTGCGCGCCGCGCTGGGGTCTCAGCTCCGCTGTCCGGCTGCGTCCGTCCTGACACTTAACTCACCTGTGGAGACTTCCACCTCAGTGACCGCTGCTAGCACTTCTCATATCTTTTAATCTGCCTACTTTTTTCAGGGTATGGTATCTGTTTATGTTTCGGATGCTTTCATGTTTTCAATACCTTTAAATCTCATCCTATAATTTTTATCAAGTATTCAGTTATCTGATGTCTGTGGACTCACTCTACTGTGGAGTGCTTCCTACACGCTTTGTACCCGGGGCTGTGTTTTGTTCCTGCTGCCCCACGGCCCCCACGGCTCCACGCCCTGAGTCCACGGGAACGATGGGGGATGGAGCCACGGCTGCTGCCACAGGAGGCCAGCGTGAGGCGTTTCTGATTAGAAATGACAGTGCATTTCTGTTGAAAGGGTAACCTGTATCTCTCTGAGATTTTTCACAAGTGGTAACCAATTTCACATGTATCTTTAACATTCTTCTTGATTACAAAGTGAAAAACAGAGCAGGGCGTGTGTAGACGATGATTAAGCGGTGGCTGATCGTACGTATCTGTCAGGCGCTGTCCCGGCTGCACACATTCCTCAGTTACTGCAGAGACGCCGCGCTGATAAAGGGAAAGAGCCGGAAAATCGATGCGCCCCGAGCTGGAGCAGTTGCTACACGCCCAGAAAACATCTCTATCCAACAGGCCGAGCGCGGTGGAAACTCACGCGCCCTGCCCTGGGACAGCCGCAGAAAATTTAATCTCTCCAAATCCTCACCAGGGCACTCCATCCTGCAGCCCTGACAGCCACACTTATAATTAATTATACAATTTCGATGGGAATATCGACTAAACAAAGCTATAAATCATAGAAAAAGTCAATAGGCATGGACACATTCAATCATGTCCCGGCCAATGATTACTACTCTTAAAATACAATAATTATTTTCAGAGCCAGCTTGAATTAAATTTCTGTCAGATGGGAACAAGGCTGGTGGTTGATCAAGGATGCGATGGATTTGGGGGCCGAGGCCAGAGCAGCACATCCATCCTGCTGTGGGCGTCTCGCGTGAAGGTAAGATGTCCTCTGAGGGCTCTGCAGGCCATGCATCGTCCCCCAGGGGGGTCTGGACGCCCGCCTCCCAAGTGGGACTGACACGCCGAGCTGCCGGGGCAGTTACCGTGGAGCCTCGGCCCTGCACCACGGGGACGCACGAGGCCGCCCCCTTCCCCGGAGATTCCTGACCCGACAGGCGGGGCCACGGGCCTTCCAGACCCACGTGTAGACCTCGTCTCTGCTTCGACTCCACTGCGTCTTCTCATCTGAGTCAGCCTCAAACTTCTCCCAGATACTCAAACTAACTTTGCTCCACCTTAAAGGAGCACAATTTCACATGGTGAATAAATACAGAACTAGATCTTACGTCTAACGGTGACATCTGTAGTTTCCAGGGTGGTGACACATTCTCTAAGTGCTAACCGAGGGCAGTGGGGACTCTGGACCCACCGTGACATCCCCGTGCCCCCTCCCCCCCGCCCCGCATACCTGCCTCAGGACCCTGTTTCTCCCTCACACGGTGGACCTTCCTTCTCGCCAGTGTCCTGGCTCCTTCCAGAATGTTCTGGCCCCCTGGCCACCCCAGCGCCACTCTCTGTGTCCACCGTTCCCCTCCCAGGGCGTCTCCGCTTTCTGCTCGTCCTGGTAACCACACTGTCCCTGGCTTCGAGGGGCCGTCTCTGTGCTAGGGGCCCTCAAAGCCCACCCCGCCCACCCTACTCCAAGCTCAGAGGGTCGCACGGCTGCCCAGGGAGCGGACGGCACCCCGAGTCTCCTGGGCACCTCACCCCACACAGGCACACTGAACGCGTCGTGTCCCCAAACCTGCCCCACGTGTTCCGGGCCTGGGAAGTCACAGGACGGCAGCCAGACACGGCCGCGCCCTACAGAGCCTCCCGTCCAGCCCAGCAGGGCCGCAGCTGAGCCGTGAGTGCCGTGTGCTGAGCCCAGGCGCTGCGGGACACAGCAGGAGCCCACCGCACCGGGACCCGAGGCCCCCTGCGCAGCCGAGCTGGGAACTGGCCGCGGGGACGCGGGGACGCAGCACGACAGGCAGGGGGAAGTGTGTGAGGCGGCTCGGAGCATCCGCGGGGGCAGAGGTGCCCCCCGTGCGGCTGCAGGAGGGGTGGGGGGGTCAGCACAGAGGCCCCGGGCGTGATCCGCGCCTCGGAGGAGAGGTCAGGGTCCCGGGCTTTACCCGACGGCGGTGGGAGGTGGCCAAGGCCCAAAGCTGGGCCTGACTGGGTGGGCGTGTGACCAGGCCCGGGCGGGCTCCAGGCTGGGGGTGGACAGAGGGGCAGGGGTCGGGAAGAAGGCGGGGGGGCGACGGCCGGGGGCGGCAGACTCAGACGTGTGGCGAGTCCAGGCCCAGGAGCTGCCGGACGTGCAAGGCGAGGGAGGCCCGGCGGGGGACGAGGGCTTCCGGGGAGGACAGGAAGGTAGGGCGGGTTCACGGGCTGGCAGAGTCTGCTGGACATCTGGAGAGCCCCTCTCCACTTAGACGTGAGCCCTCTTCTGAGCGCCTGGCACGAGAGCTAGGGGTCCTCCCACACAGAGGCATGGAGCCCCCAGCCGGGCTGGAGCCGGTGCTCGGAGGGGCCTGAGGCAGACGCGAGACAGAGGCACCGTCCAGAGCTGGAAACTCAAGACCCAACGGGTGACCCGGCCACTCAGGGGCGCCCAGGGCACAAGAGCTGAGCTGGGGGCAGAGGGGGACCAGGGAGCTGACCCAGGAGGGGTGAGGTCCCGGGGGGGCGCTTCGGAGGCAGGCCCTGAAATCCAAGCGCATCCCTGGCCTTTGGGGTAAAGGCGCCCCTGGGGGGTGACAATGGCCTTGGTGGCAAGCAGGCGAGGTGCGGTGAACCGGGAACTGAAAATGGGGACAATGGCACAGACGGCCCCTTACCAGGGCGGGAAGACCAGAAAGGCCCCCAGGAGGCGGGAGGGGGAGGCACAGGTGCACACCTGGGCGTGCGGTGAGGCTCCCGCAGGCGTCCCGACCGCCCTCAGGCGCCGATGCGTCAAAAGCAGGCCCAACTGGCGCACAAGAAGTAAAGGGCACCGCAGGCGCAGGGCCCCGTCGGCTCTCCTGCTGCAGGGGCCGTGCCCGCCGGGTGGTCTGAACGGCAGGCGTCCACTCACACATACCAATACTTCCCTCTGCACACACACACACGCACACACGTGCGTTCGCAGCCACAGAGATGCCCCCGCCAATTTGCACGGTGGTTCTCTTCTTTCCAAAGGAAGCCCAGGCCTCTGTGGGCCGGCCCTGAACCAGGGGTTCCGCAGCCAAAGCTCCTAGCCCTCTGCCTCTCACCGGGGAGGACCCCAGTGTTGAGAGCCACACTGGCCGGCACAGGCAGCGAGGCGGGTGGCCTCAGCCCAGCCGGCGGCAGGACGCGCCCCCAGGAAGGGCCCAGTGGAGAAGTGACGGGAGGGTGAGGGTTCAGGAGCCGACCCACAGGCTGTGACGGCACCGGGAAGCATGGCTCTGGGGAAGCGGGGGCGTTGGGAGGGGCCGGGGGCCAGCGCCACCCCACAGCAGCTGCTAGGGGACCAGCCGCACGTCGGATGCCAGAGCTCACCGCGGTGCCGTTGTCGTCCCGGAAGACCTCCTGGTTGAAGTAGTCGAAGAGCTTCTTCTCGAGCTGGAGCATCACCTGCCAAGGGAAGGGCCGTCAGAGCAGGCGGGGCCCCACCTCTCCCGCCGCGGGGCCCACCGGGCACGGCACCCCCCGCACCTAGGACAGGCACTGACATTCAGAGCACAGACAGCTGCGCAGGGGCTCACCTTCCGGTCGTTGTCCGACTCTCGGAATATCAGCTTCACGACTTCGTTGGTGTCGGCGGCCCGGACGGTCTGCATCGTGGCCTTTGTGCAGAGAGTCTGGGAAAGACACGGAAGGAGCTCAGTCCCCGGAGACATGCCAGCCCGCTGCCCGCCTCCACCGCTCCCCGACCTCGGCTCAGGGGCTCACACCTCCCGTGGAGGGACCCGCGGCTCCAGACACGCGGGGCCGCACACCCGGCCCTCTGCCCGCCGCCCCAGGCTGCCCCGAGGACCAGGGACCAGGGGGCCTGTGGAGGCTGGGCAGGGAACAGTCTGACTGGCGGTCCTCCACAGCCACAGCGGGAGGGACAGTGAAGGGCAGCCAGACAGGCCCCGGGGGCAGCACGGGGGACACAGAGGCCACGCCGGGGGCCCTGGGCAGGGACGCCCACCAGCTGCGGCGGGGCAGACGGAAGGGCACGGGTGACAGGCTGACTGCAGATAGGCTGAAAACTCTATTAAATCCAGACTCCTTTAGAAAATCCTCCCTGTCCCAACCTGGGTGTGGGGCGAGGAAAGGCAGCAGGATGGGGGTTAAACAGGGTTGCTCCCCAGTCAGGACGAGGGTGGAGGCTGGCGCAGAGGCCGCGAGGCCTGGTGCAGTTAGGGGCACCGCAGGGCCGCGCTGACCACACCAACACCGCAGAGACGAAGTGCAGCTCTAAACGGGCTGAGAGACACCCCAGGTGTACAGCAAGTGCCGGCGAGCATGTGCGGAGACCAGGCCCCGCACCCCTCCCTTCGGGAAAGTCCATCCACGCGGAGTCCAGAAAGGACAGAGCGGGGGCCGCGGAGGCCAGGTGGGGTGAGAAGGTCACAGCTGGATTTCAGTTCGTGTGTAAGTTATACCTCGATAGGGCTGTTTTGGAAAAAGCACTAGGTGATTTTTATTAAAAAAAGAAAGAAAGTAAGACCACCGCAACTGAACTAATGTTGACTTAAAAAAAACCCTCTTTGTCTAAGGAGCCCTCGTGAGGTCACTTCACGGCAGAGCCACGGGGCTCAGAGGCCGCGGGGCTCAGAGGCTCAAAGCAGCCAGCTTTGCGGGACATCCTCCCGCAACAGGCCCCAGGGCCCGGGGAGGCCCGGAAGCCGGAAGCCGATCCCCCTTGGGCCGCGCGTTCCAGGACAGGCATTGACATTCAGAGCACAGACAGCTACTCAGGTCAAGCCCCCCACAGTGGCTTCTGGACTCATGTGTCACAAATCAGTCTGGCCGCCTTCAAACGGCCGGATTAGAACAAGCGCCTGGACCATCCGGCCCAGCGCGGCCACCCTGCCCAGCCCCCGGCGAGGAGGTCACCCCATCCAGATGCTAATGCGCTTAAGTGGCTTCAGCCCAGTGAATGGGGAGGCCCGGCAGGCAGACGGCATTGTAGCCGCCCGACGATTCAGGAAATTCATGGTCTTCTCCCAAAGGCATCTGCTGGAAACTTTTTAAAAAATTGCTTTATCTCTCGCCACTTCAGACGGGCTCCCAGAGGATAAACATCTGACCGGCCCAGCCCTTGGAGGGGCCTCTCTCCCACACCCGCCAGGCCTCCTCCCGGGCGGGCCTTTCAATCGCAGTCGTGACCACTCATGCAGAAACCCCTGGGCCAGGGCCTTTCCGGCTCGCCTGCTTACAGGAAGGCATTTTCCTCTTTTGAAAGGAGAAAACAATTTCCCAAATGTTATCTTAAAGAGCCACGTAAGATTCATTTCACGATCAGCAGCGGCAGGAAGGGCACAGGAGAGGCGGCCCAGCACTGTCCTGCTGGCACCCGGAGCCCCTGGTGTTTCACTTGGAATTTAGGGGCACAGGCTGCTGGGGCGGTGCCCACAGGACCCCACGCCGGTGTCAGCCCAGAGGCGCAGCGTGCAGCGTTTCCTGCGAGTCCCGCAGTCTTACAGCCACTGAATCCGCACAGCCCCCTGGGGCTCAGGGCGCCTGTGCAGCTGGCCCCGCTCCTCCCAGGGCTGCCCCCCCCACTGCCCCCATCCCGCCGTCACAAACGCCCCCCACCAGGGTCCAACTTCTATGCAGACAGAGCCCCTGGGGTCCCCACAGGCAAGCCCACGAACGCGGCCTTACAGAACCCACTCTGCTCTCTGCCAGACTGACGCGGGGGTGGGGGGACAGCCAGCCCCGCACCCGAGGACAGGCCCTGGGGTCAGCCAGGAGCTGGTCGGGAACATTCGAGTCTGAGAAGCCTGACCTGGGGGATACGGCGGGTTTCAGAGTCTGGGTCACGACGCGCCTTCTGGAAAGTTTGGGCGGTAAGTTTCCGTCTGTGGAGGTCAGAGGCACACCGGTCGTTTTCTCATTGTAATTACTAAGCTTCTAAATGGTAAATAAAAGCCATAAGGCTCTCTTCTGTGCATCCACTTCGAGAGGTAGCAGGCATTAAAAAAAGCGTCTCAGTTGCGTTTACTGATGGCTCGCCAAGGCTTCAGACTCAGTTATTGTGATTCCAGAGACCCGGCTTCTGTCTGGACCCAGCACGCTGGGCCCGGAGGAAGGGGATCCCCCAGGAGCCCCAGCTGACGCACACCCCAAGTTTCCAAAGGACCCAGCGTAGGCCGGGCCGGCGGGCACCTGTGGTCGGCGGGCACCTGTGGTCGGCGTCCAGGACGTGCAGTGTATACAGGGGGGCACGCCTGGGTCTGGGTGTCGGGGTAACTAGAGAGATGGTGACCGTGTAACGGAGCTAATGGAGCCGGGTTCCAGGTGGAGGGCCCTGGTGGGGCAAAGGCCGGGGTGGCAGCGTGAGAGGTGGAGACAGGGCCTGAGGGGGGCTGGGGGCAGGCAGGGAATGGCCGGCAGGCCACACGGTGTGGAGGAGAGCTGAGGGGACGCAACCTGTCTTACAGAGCTCCCAGGCGGCCAGGACAGAAATTCGGGGCTTGCCCCATCGTCACAGGCCTGCCCAGCGGCCCAGCGGGTTTGTTCTCTCCTCAGAGGCAAAAAGAGAATCAAAACACACTTCCATTCTACCTATTTTCTCCACCTGAGAAAACATAGGAAGCGACGCAGGTATTGGAAGCATATTTCGAATGAACACGAATAGCTGGTCTGGCGTCTGTCTGCAAAGCCCGGTGTGGCCTGGGGACTGCGTCTGGGTCTCTCTCCACCGGAGTCGAGAGTCCCGACATGTGAGCGTGCAGGGGTCTCTGAGGGACCCCGAAGAAGCCCACTGGCCCACAGCCCGAGTGTGGGCCCTGCCCTGCAGGTTCTAGACCCCGCGGAGGGTGCGGGCACGGGGAGGGGTCAGCAGGCGCTGGGGCTCGCCCCCCAGGGTGCTCCCTGCCAGCCTGGCACGTGGCGCCCTCCCCTCGTGCCCCGCAGGACGCTCGGGCCTGCAGATGAGGGGCCGGGCTCAGGGGGCCGCCTCCTGCCCCAACGACGCTCGTTCCCGAGTTATCCTGGCAGCTGTTTACGAGTCGGACACAGACTGGGTGCTGGTGGAGGCACGGACCCCCTTCCGGCAGCCAGCCCCCCGGGTCCCCGAGAGCCGCAGGCACCCCCGTTCTCAGCGACGGGCCTCACGCCCTGGCTTCTAGGAGGCTCCGAGGAGTGCCAGGGTCCCCGGGACGGCTGGGCCCAGACAGGTGACCAGGAGTCCAAGCTGCGGAGCGTGGTGGGCAGCAGGGGACGCGCGTGCAGTCCATCCCTGTGGCCTCCTGCCCCCTGCCGCTCTGGTTTCCCCCACACACCTGCACCCGGGGAAGGGGGCTCGTCAGGGCCTGAGCTCAGAAGCGGTGAGCGGGGTCACTGTCTGGCGTGCCGTCACTCATGGGGCTGCACAGAGGGTGGGGCAGGTTTAATCCTGATTTCAGGCAGCGAGGAAAACCGGTGTGGCCAGATGACTGCGGCCGTCTCAGGTACAGGCAGTGGCCGACCCCGTGCGTCTCTCTTCAGAGCCCTCTGCGCTCTTCCCCTCCACGTGGGGAGCAGCGAGGTTTAAACAAAATCAAAACGAACCACCAAGCCACTCTGGCACCCAAATTTAGACACTCCCAGCAGATACTGGAAACGTTCTAGCTCATTCTGAGTAAGAGGACAGCACTCCTCTTTTTATTGAAACGCAGACCCCCTGCAGGACGGAACGCGGAGCCCCCATTTCTGCCTGGGCCCCCAGGAGAAGCTCACACCACGGAACGGGCCCCCAGAAACAGGGACCAGCGGGACCAAGGGCGTCCAGCCCCCTGGAGGTCCAGCATTCTCTCAGCGGCACCCACCTGCCAGTGACAAGGCCGCTTCCGGTCAAGGGCGTGGGTGGTGAGCCGGCACCTACACGGGGTCCCCCGTCCCCCGCTCAGACCTTGGGGGCTGGATTAACCTTTTTTTCCATCAAGTGGAAAATACAACAGCCTTGAAATGAAAAATAACCCAAAGAGCAGCTTCCTGACGTTGTGGAGCCCCCCCAGCCCCGCAGGGTCCTCTCTGTCCCCGTGGTGGCATCCTGCCGCCTGGGGCCTGGCTTCCAGCGCCTCTATTTGGACGTGGGCCCTCTGGAAGGACAGCCAGCAGCCTCCAATGTGAGGCCCGCTGCACACCGCGTCCCACCAGACCGGACACAGCTTCTGCGCCGCTGGGGTCCTTCCCGAGTGAGGACGGGGCGGGAACTCCACCTGCCCCGTCACAGAGCCACATGTTCCCGAAAACACAGGGAGCTGGTAGCGTCCTCACCTCCCCCTCCCCTGACCACATCAGGGACCCAGCTTGGCCGTCTGCGCCTGCGCAGTGGGTCACCGCTGGGGAGGGTGAGCTGGCCGCCCTGTTTTAGCCTTGGACGAGGCTCCTTCTGGCCCCATGGGAGACTAATGAGCTGGTCTGGACGGAAGCGCTGGTTCTGCAGCGAAGGGCCGGGCCAGCCTGCTCGACACCGTTACTGTGCGGAGGGGCCAGGGGGAGGGCGGGAGGCTGGCGGGTGGGCTCCATGCCCGGCCCTTGGCGTGCGACCCCGCTCCGGAGCTTTCATCCCCTGACAACTTCACGCAGGAAAACACGCGGACCCTCTGATAGCGTGAAATCGGAAACAAAGCCGGGGCACAAAGAGGCCAACCGGCCGTGGCCACCGGTTCTCTCTTCAGCCACAAACGTGCGCATACGACCGACCCCCAAGAAGCTGAAAGGAAAAGCACGTAAAAGAAACACGTCCTCAAGGGCTTCAACACAGCGCGGACGTGCGTGCCCCTGGGTGAGGATGCTCGGCCGGGCCGCCGGCCTGGCCTCTGGCATCTCAGGGGAGACGCGGGGGAGCCCTGGCCCCGCCCGGCCCCTCGAGGACCCTCCACCCCCCGACATCCGTGGCCTCATCTCCTGCGCAACGTCAAAAGGACAGTGACCCTGCTCTGGAGGCCCCGCGTGAGGGGGTGGCTGGCTGCTCTGAGTTGCGTTTCAGACGCAGGGCGTGAGGCCAGAAAGGCCCAGACCTCCGACGGGGGTGGGGCGCTGTGGGGAGCCCAGCCTCCACTCGCCACGGCCCGGGGACGGGCGGTGGCCCCCGCTCTGGCCACTCCCGTGGGGCTTGGCTCTGGGTCCACCTGCTGGAAGCAGAAGAGGGAACAGAGCAGGTGCTTCATCAGCTGTGTCTGCACCCGGTGCCGGCACCTCCCGGGAGCAGGGGCCAGAGACGCCCCGCCCACCTGCAGCCACGCACGGCCGGCCTTGAGCCCGGCTTCCCACCGGCCCGCACGCTCAGCTCCTGTTCCTCTGCACAGAGGGGTCCGCGCTCCGGGAGCGGAAGCCGTCGGGGAGCTGGAACAGGGTGAGCTCCTGGTTCCAGCAAGCCGCAGCCACAAGCAGCTTCTCCTTCCTGCGGGGGCGGCCATCTCCTCCCCAAGCACTCGGACACCCTCGCCGTCTCTGTGCTGTGCGTCCAGCAGGAACCAGGCCGAGGCCAGCAATTTGCACCTGAGGAGCTCGGCATGGAGCTGCCGCCCCAGCTGGGCTGCAGGGCCCTGAGTCCTTGGGGTCCCCCCCGAATATCACGGAGACGTCAGAGAAACCGGGCCTCGGCACGCACACCCTTCACTGAAAACCACCAGCCAACCAAGGGCGTCAGGGAGAAGCTCACCCCGTCCCATGGCTGTTCTCGTCATCAAGTTCACCCCATCCCACGGCTGTTCTCGTCATCCTGTTACTTTTGGTTAAATTCTAGCCATAAAAATGTCTACAAATAAACAGGCGCACAAATCAACGTTCCGTCTGCATCCTCCTGCAGCACAGGCACAGAGAGAAAGAGAAGGATTTCTGAACGGTGGCGCGCAGACAGACCTGAGTCCTTTACGTGGGTTTTCTTCAGAACAAGTTAATGGAAAATCGTTACCTTTTACATTTAGAGTTATTTCAAACGACTGGAAAACAGATCCCACTCTAGAGGATAAACGTGACCTTTTCTGCGGTGACTCCCCCCGTGACTCTGGACGTTAACCCGGGTCTGCCTCCTGCTGTGCTGCACCCCCTTAACCCCACACCTGCCTCAGCTCTGGAAGGAGAACGGGGTCCCGACCCGGGCTGCCCAGATCCACCTCTTGGACTCGAGGGGTTAAAGGCTGCCTCTGGCACCTCACTCACAAGCCAGCGTGTGGGAGGTGTGGGTCCAACGCTGGGTCACTGTGAGGTGGGCACGGAGAGTCAGCCAGCCAGCCCCGTGCCCTGGACACCCACCCACCCGCCAGGAACAGCAGAGAAGCACCATCCGTCCCAGGGATGGGCCAGTCCTTGGTCACCAGCGTCTACAGACGTCATTTCAGTCCTAAAGGCGTCCAGGGAGAGAGAAGAAGGGACGCAGAGTCAGCAGCTTCAGAACCTGCCTCGGTCACAGGTAACTCATGGCTCCGCAGGAAAGTGCTCAGAAAAAGTCTTCACGAACCCTCTGACCATCCCCTTCGGGGCAGACACGTGCCACGGCCTGAAAAGTAGGCGCTGGGCAGACAGATAGAAATGCGTCTCGGAGCCGCCCACACCGCCTGCGGCCGGGTGAGCAGGCCTCAGGGTACACGCTGCCGTGGGAGCCCCCGGGGGACAGCCGGGGCCACTGAGCCTGCGACAGGAACAGCACCTCCCAGTGCACGGACATGTGGTCCAACAAGCTCCAGCCTAAGCTTCAGCTTCCTTCCCTATCACACACGCACACACAGCCCCTCGGCGCGCGCACACACACACACACACACACACACACACACACACCCCTTCTGGAGAGCAAGAACCCTGGTTTGCCTGGCCTGTGCTCAGCTCCAGGGCCCCTCCAGTGGTGGCCAGGCCGGCCTGAGGCCCAGGAGGTCACCGTGCTCTAGGGGGAAGGTCTGCGGCCAGGTGCCGGGCCGTGACGGCTGTCCCTGGGTGTCGGGGGGCGGGGAGCTCGTGTAGTTAAGACGAGGCCACTGGGCAGCGTCTTGCCTCTCAGCTGCACCAAGTGGGGCCCAGAGCAGGCGCCCGCGAGAGCCATGAAGAAACACACACCCTGCTGCCTCGGCCGCAGGAGGGGCCTGGCAGGGACCCTGCCCTCGGGGGAGCTCAGCAGAGCGCTAACTTCCTCGGTTTTCAGGGTCCCAGTGGCCTGCCTGACACAGAAGGACCGTGCTGGGTGCGCGCCGAGGACCTGAGGCTGAGCAGGGCGGTGGCCGCGTCGGGCTTTCACCAGGAAGCACCGTGGGGAGGTCGTCCTGCATCGGGCGGGAGCGACCCCGAACACCCCCATTCCGTTTACTCTGACTTCCCCAAGGAAGACCCTTCTGGAGAAGTGCAGCTTTTCAGAGGTTTTCCTGGCAAACCCCAGCCCCCGGGAGGAGGGACATCCTTGATGACCGAGAGCACATGGACTCCGAGTGCCTGAAGGCGCAGATGGCGCCGGGGTCCGTGAGAGGCGCTGCTGTGAGGCCGTGTCAGCGTCAGAGGCGCCTTCGTCCTTTTTGTTCTGTATCATCAGCTGTTCACGAGAACAACAACCACCATAAAGACCCTTTCATCTCCTCCCCGAGACGCCCCGCCAGCTCCCAACCCGCTGACGGAGGGGCGACAGCGCCCGCCCGCGGCCGGCTGCGCAAACCAGGGGAGCTTGACTGAGTTTTCTAGAAGGAAGCAGCGCGGGCTCTTTCTAGGCTCCTGTCCAGCAGGACGGGACTGCCGCTCGGGGGTCTCCCTGCCCGCAGGGGATCCGGCCGGGGGACCTGCCACGCTCCTGGTCTGGCCTCTTGAGAACGTCCCCAGCCTTCCACAGACACACCAGGGCTCAGACCTGCCGGGCAGTGGGGGACAAGGGGCAGGGGGGAGAGCAGGACCCCTTGTCACCTCCTTCTGTCTCCCCGGGACAGACTCCCTGCCCCTGTCCCCTGCCTGCCTCTGTTTGCAGAAAAACTTTAGCCTCCTAGGCCTTCCCTGAGTTCCAAAGAATAACTTGAATCAGAGAAGTGAGAAAATGCAGAAACAGGCTGGGGACAGCTCACGGGGCCTTACGAAGGGCCGGCACAGGTAACGACCAGGTGCGATGCCCCCTCCTGGCTGAGTGGGAACCCACCCTCGCCAGGTCGCACGTGCAGCCAGAGGGCAGGAGGCTGGGTGGCAGAAATGCCCGTGGTCCGGGGCAGGGGCTCAGGCCACCGGGCAGCCTGCAGAGTCTCCCTGGCCGCACTGGGATGCGGGCGGGCTGTGCGGTGCCCCTGGTCCTCTTCCAAGGCGGGCGCGGTTAGTGCTGCGACCCCGGCTGTTGGGGCACCGCCTGGGCTCCCACCCCCCGCCCTGTCCCTGCCCCGCGAACATGAGCGTAGGGACGGCTGCTTCCTCCGAGAAGCCAGGGTCCTCTCAGGCCCTGCTGGCACCTGAACCTGTACCTGTCAGCAACCGGCAACCGGTTTTTCAAAACAGCCGCCAGCCTCCAAAAACGCATCCATCACCACGGCTGTCCGCGGTGACGGACAGCAGGTGGGTGCGGCTGGGGCGCGCGGAGATGGGAGCGCCTGGCACCGCTGTCACCCTTTGTCACTGGCCAGCTGAGCGCCCAGCTGCCAGTTGCCACTGCGCAAGGCATGAAACATACTCTCTGAGCAATCCCGCCGGCGGAGCTGAGTGGGAGGCTGCATCATTAATTCGTTCGGGACGCACAGCCCGTTAGACGGCACACGATCGTGGTGTTTATAGTTTGTCTGTTTTAATTACGGCTTAAGAGGTGCCAAGTTTGATCGCAGGATCCTCTCTCAGCTCTGCTAGGCAAGCGCGTTTGTATTACTTTGCGTCTGAGACGCGAAGCTCTAATTCCGGGGGTGGGAGGGGCAGCCGCTCACTTGGCACAAAGCACTTCTTTCCGACGCTGGTGCCAGCCAGATACCCGAGACCCCTTGCTGCAGAGGACCGGCGGGTGTCCAGCTTGCCCTGGAGCCCCGCGCCGACTTGTCCTTCCAGGAGCCCCTGCCCGCTGCAGCCTCTTTCTCCCTGCAGGTCAGGATGCTCGTGTTTCCGGAAGGACCTGACTCCCCTCTGGGAGCTTCCAGGAGCTTGGCGGGGTGAGCACCAGAGGCGGGGCATCCCTGGGCATCTCAGGGGCCCAGGGCTGGGGAGGGTGTACCTGCCACTCTAGTGGGGGACCAGCAACCAACACCAAAGCCCAGCCAAGCCGGCACAAAGGAAGACCTCAACTTCCCTCTTCAAGGGGGTCACCTGCCACCTCCAGACAAGACGACGCCGGCAGACGGAGGTCCCGCGTCCCCATCCCTGCGTCTCCTCGGACCTTCTGACCCGCACGACTGCAGTGCTGTCTGGGGCGCTCGTGGTCACCTTGGGTGCTACGCTGACCTTGGGCAATCTGGAAACCGTCTGTGGGGTGACCCACCAGCTGAGGACACCGGCCTCCCCAGGAATACGGGTCGGGGCCGGCATGGCCTCTCCCACCCCAGGACCCGGTCTGTAGGCACGAAACGGCGGTGTCTCTACAGGGTCACCGCTGAGGGCAGCCGCTCACCCAGGGAAGGGACAGCTCGAGGCCTGGGCCCCGGCTCAAGCCTTGGTGCGCCTCTGACCGGTGCTCTTTCCTGGGCCGTGTTGTTTGGAAGGAAAGGGCACAGTCCTTGGAGGGGGTGGGGCAGAGGATGAGCTGCCTGCATCCCAGCCCCCTCCCCCTCTTCCCGGTGCCCCAGTGCCCACCTGGAGGCTGCCTGCCACCCTCAGTGATGCCCCCGAGCACTGCCTGAGAACCTGCAGGACCCTGTGGCCCCAGCCAGGCCTTGTCCACCAGGCGGCCCATCCCCAAATGTGCCCCGCTGACTCCCCGCTGTGCAAGTCCCAAGAAGTGGCCACCTTCACCTCCATACACGGCTCTCCTGTAACAGGCAAAGCCCCGATGAGGTGTCCCGGAGCCACGGAACACCCGGGCGGCCTCGTCCTCACGCTGCTCTGCACATTCTGGGAGCTGGGACGGCTGGTAGGCCTCGAGAAGCCATCCACTCGGTCTAACAACCTTTCGGGAAAATTTGGAGACCTCTCCTCTGGTGTCCACAGAGTTTCTGTAAGTTGTTTCTACAGTTAGAAACCCTTTCAAAAAGCCATGCGGGCCAGCAGACTGTGATGTTCCAAGAGGTGCTTCCATGGTGTTTTAAAATTCAAGACGTAAACAGGTAGCTTAATGAACGCCACTGAAATTAATCTGCAGCAAAAGAAACTTGGTCTCTTTCAGTTAAACTTTTAGATCTAGCTTTGCCCACAAGTATGTTTTCTGAGTTAGCATCGATCTCTCCAGCGGTGGGAGAGGAAATGGGGCTCTGGCAGGAAGGGGGCTGCAGAGCGTCCCCAAGTTCACGTCCACCCAGACCTCAGCCCACGACTGTTTTGTCAACCAGGGCCTTGGCAGATGTGACGGGTCAACGTTCTCGAGCCGAGCTCACCCTGGATTCAGGGTGGCCCAAGTGCAGTGACTGTCCCCACAAGGACAGTGAGGCAGGGAGGAGGCACGTGAGGCCGGAGCAGAGGCAGTGATGACGCGGCCACAGCCCAGGGGCGCCTGGGCCACCGGAGCCGAGGAGGCAGGAGGGAGCCCCCTGACCTCAGACTTCTGCCTTGAGACCAGTGTCCCAGCCGCCGGCCGGGGACACGAAACATGACCAGGCACAAGCTGTGCCACCAGGCACAAGCTGTGTCTTCCGTGGGGACTTCAGAACATACCAAGTTCATTACAATTTTCTTCATCAGCTGGACACGTCTGGGGCCAAAGGTGACGTGGCAACCCGGAGGGGACACGCGGGTGCAAGGGTGGGGTCCGGGTGTCACGCGCTACGCTATCCGCCTACGACTCCCCCGTTGGGTCCCTGCTTCTCCGCCAGGGCGCTCAGCCGCCAGGGCGCTCAGCCGCGGGACTGCATGGCAGCTTCCTGCTCAGCCTGGATGCTTTGTGAACAGCTGATGACTGTGCTGATGAGGCGTGAGAAGACGGTCTTTAACCCCTAGGGCTAAAGTCTTCATTTGACCAAACGGTCCTAAAAACTCGCTATACCAAAAATCATACTCCACGTGCTGGGAATAAAAATCATTTCCCATTGGTTTGCTTTACTTACACAGTAAACTGTGTGCAGAGATGTAAGTTTTCGTCAACTGAACAGCCATTTATCCACAGGATAGATGGACCGTATGGTTTAAAGAACCACGTGCACAAGAAAACCCTCCAAAAATTAATGCACGAATCTTAGACACATCTGTTTATTCATCGAGCAAATAATTCAATTAAACACCATTGATTCCTCCCTCCTTTGAAAGTGCCAATTTCACAGCCCTGGACAACGGAGCGCTTTTCTCACGTGTGCGGGTGCACAGCCAGAGCAAACACTCCCTGGCAGCAGCGGGGCAGGGGCAGTGTCCAGCGAGCTGTCGTGGGCAAGCCCAGAGCTTGGGGGTGCGGGGTGTCCTGGTGGCATTCAGGTCCGCTTAGATGCGCTGCCACACTCCGGGCGGCTCCCAGAAGAGGCTGCGAGGAGACTGAACGGAGCCCGGGGTGAAGCCGCCGGTTCCGCGAGGGAGACTCCGTGTGCCTGGAGGACGGGGTCTCCTGGAGCCGTCCCGCCCCGCCAAGCCCAACGCCTACCAGCAGGCCCGCTGGGAAGAGCTGCTGCTCAGAACGACCACGTCCCCTTGGGGTGCAGTGGGACCTCCTCGGGCCCGAGACCGCCCTCGCCACGCCCCCTCACCAGAACCCACTCTCCCGCGTGGGGTGGGGTGGGCGGGGCTGGCGGGGCGGAGGGCCTCTGCTTCCTGCCCCCCGGGTCAGCCCTCGTGTGCCCTTGTGTGCCCAGGACCCGTCCCTGCCGTGGGTCCCTCTGACCTCTCAGGACTGCTGACATGGGGTCCCCAGCACAGTCCGAGGGGCTTGCGGTGAAGGCACACGGAAATGCCTAGAGCAGACAGATGACTGACTGTTCAGGAAGTGACCTCCTGGGGGAGGGGCCACACAGATGCGTAACGCCTGTGACTCTTACCAGCAGCAGGACTGCTGCCCTGCACCTGACCTCACACACAGCCGCCCACACAGGGAAGCGGCAGACACTGCGTGCCCCACCCCTTCCCAGGTGTGCTCACCGGCTGCCCGGACAGCGGGACACCAAGGCCGGGGGCAGGTCCAGGGGCGGCCAGGCCAAGGGAAGCCGAGGGCCGGGGAGGCCAAGGTGGGGTCCGCAGGGGCCCAGGAGGGGAAGCTCGTGCACGTAGTTCCGCGTCCCTGGAAAATCAGCTGTTTGTGAGAACTGCCTACAAAAGGCAGCACTCCCTGTGGCTCCTTATCTAAGTCAGTCAGTTAGCTGGGAAACCGCTGAAGAACGAAGACCCCTGCACCTTCCTGACGGGGGGGGAGGGGCTTACTAAAACCTGGGCAGCCCGCCAAATACCGAGGCTTCTGGCCTGGAACCTTCAGGCTCTTGGTCCTTGGAGACGCTTGGGGCCCCCGGGTGGCCTTCAGGACAATGCGCCCATCGGGGGTCTCCCTGTGGATCCACAGACCAGGCAGCCCCTCGGTACGCGGGCCGAGCCCTCTCCCTCCTCCGCGTCTGGCCCTCAAAGCGCTGCTGCTCAGGGGACGACCTCGGGCCGTTACTGACCAGGAAGTGAGCGCCTACGTCCCTGCTCAGGCTCTGCCCCCGCTCACTCACGGTCAAGGACGTGTGGCCGTGGGTCCTGTACCACCAGCCCCGACATCCTGATGATACGGGGCCGGGCTGCCACCTCTGGGAGGAAACACAGAAGGATGGAGCCGCCCAGCCGCGGGCAGCGCCTCCCTGGCCGAGTCCAGGGTCCATCAGGACCCCGGCCAGCACCGGCCACCTGTGCGGTCACCGTGTGGCAGGAGTCCTTGCTCTAGGGGATGGGACGGGTCCCTGAGGTGAAGCCAAGGTCTGAAGGTGAAGGGTCAGGAGAAAGGGCGCCGGGCAGAGAAGCCTGGGGAAGGGGAGGGGGTCACAGGATCAGCGGCAGCCACACGTGTCACGGCCCAGCTCCGCTCACGCCCCCTCACGCCCCCTCACGCCCGCTCACGCCCCCTCACGCCCGCTCACGCCCAGGGCCGTGTCCTCCCGCTTCCCACTCAGTAAGAAAAGGAAATCACGACTCTGCAGGAGCCTCGGCGCCCCCCATGGAAACCGGAGCCCCGCCTGCGCCACACGTCCCGTGACAATTCCGCCCGTGTCCAGAGCCGCTGCCCTTAGATGGGGCCCTCGGGCGAGCAGAGAGGCCGTTCCAGCACAGCAGGCTCACTGGGCCCAAGTACCAGCCGGAAGTGACCTGCGCTCGGGGGCTCAACCCAGCAAAACCAGCGCGGCTAGAATACCAGAGGAGGCACTGTTGGCGAGGGCGCCTGGCCTGCGGGCACTGGGCTGGGCTCCCCACGCCCCTCACAGCATCACACGTGCACTGGCGGATTTCAACAGGCGGGCATCGCACCCATGGCTCAAAGGCACGGAACCCATGGGACCTTGGATCCGGGTTGCTGATTGAGCCAAACTCAAAATGAAGAGGGGAAAAGGCAGCAGAACCAAACACAGGATTTTATGGTCCTCAGTGGAATTCATTTGTCTATTTGAAAACACTCCGAGTGGTCGAAAGCCCCCTCCCCACACTCAGGCGCCTCTCACTGCTCAGTTTTAAGACAGAATCTTCTGCCGAGAAGGGAGGATTACTTGTACCTGAGACGCCAAAGGAAGATGACAAGAGGGGACCCCCGGGGTCTCCCCCTGCTGTTTCCACCATCACTGCAGGCACACGCTTGTGTGTGCCCCGCTCTGGACAGGCCTGGGCTGGACCCTGCACGCTGTGGTCTCCCTCCTGCAGCTGGGTCTGGGGGGACCCGCTCACCTTGGGCGGCTGGCAGGCCCCCTTCGCTGCGGCCTGGGGCCCTGCCATCAGCACTGCACCCCCGGGAGAGTGGGGCAGGCGCGGCAGCGGGGCTCAGGGCCGCAGACCCTCTGGGAGAAGCCGGCCCCACGCAGAGGAGACCACGCTCCAGGCCACGTGGCGGGACCCGGTGGGGCCGACGAGCTGGCCTTCCGACCCGGTCGCCTCGCGGCTGGTGCCCATCCAGGTTCCACCTGCGCCTGCTACTCAGCGGGAGCGTCACCCAGGGGCCTGAGGGCACCCTGGAGATTCCCACAGCTGGGGGGAACTGGCGCATACAGCTGACCAGGGGCTGCCTTCTCACAGGTAGCTTCCTCCCTTTCCTCTCCCGACGGTCAACAGAGGAATCTCCAGGCTCAGCACACATGTGCTGAGTGACCCGACCACTACCCAACTACTCGCTCGGAGGGGCTCCCATAACAGCCCCCTTTTGACAGTAAAACGTTCTCCATTAGGAGTTTCTGCCTTAAATAGAACCAGTGAGCAGGACAGTGGGAACGCGCCCGTCGAGGATCACGGGCTTCCGCTGTCTTCCCAACATGACCGAACACGCGTGAGGCTCCCGGCGTGGCCTACCTCCACCACGGACTTGGAATCCAGTCGGAAGTTGAAATCGCCAAAGACAAAGTAGGACGCTTTCTCGAATCGCTGGTCGATGATTCTGGGAGGAGAGAAGCAGAGGGGGTTACTGAGGCACGGCGCCCGCCACGCCCGGCCTCTCCCCGGGCTCCCCACACGCATTTCCCACCGCCTCCTGCTGAAGGACGCTTGCACCCCAGTGACCGTGATCAACACGTGTTCCCCAGACGGCTCCCAGCTTGCCAGCACTGGGGTGTGCGCCAGCGCAGTCCCATCCGCTGGGCCGGGGCCGTGAAAACCACGTTTGGCGTGCAACGACAGCCTGCGCCAGGGAAGGAAAAGGGCCACGCCACACGCCAGACACAGGAGAGCAGCCAGGAGCGGGCAACCCACATGAGCCCAGGACGCCTCCGTCTGGTCCGTGGACGGTTCCTCCCATCGGTGGTGGACACCTGACCTCATTCTCAGCGTTGTAGCTTATCCCCACGTGGATGTTTGGAAGCTACAAAGTGAGAGTGACTATGTCTTTTTTTTTAAGCTAAGTATTGCCTGGCTCAAAAAACTTTTTCCACGTATTTTAAACCAATCACAATTTATTTCATAGAGATTTTTCAGCTGAGAAACGCACACACGGCAAACGTGACAGTGATATGTCAGTGTCACCCCCACCCCGGCCCCATACAGACCTCTCTTCCCCGGTAAGAGGCCAGGACACCACCCAACCCCGATCCTCCGCTCACTCACTCCCCCACCCCCTCCCCACCCTTGGTGGCAGCAGGGTCCCGGCTGCACTGGCCTCAAGGGCAAAGGAAGCAAGTGCGGGTCACTTCCAACTCAAAGCGGAATGCGAACCACGGCTAACGAGACAGCCCGCAGAGCAGACGTGTGGTCTGGGCAGAAGGGAAGGGAGGTTCCGTGACCCAGGTCCCCGGTTCCACCGCCCATTGGTGGCTGCACTGACACCCCCGCCGAGACGGAGCAGCAGGGCCCACGGGCACAGTGTGGGGCGCCGCCCCCATGGCCCACGTGCTGCGATGGACTCTGAGAAAATAAATATTAAAGGCGGGCAAAGCCGGGAGCACCCCTCGCCCAGATCAACTCAGAAATATCTGGCCGGCACCGAGACACCTGGGTGCCACCGGCCCTGCCCCGTCCGGCCCCCAGGGCAGAGGGAGCAGGCGTGCCCCCAACCCCGGAGCGGCCTTCCCAACTTGACGCACTAGCCTGAGAAAGGAAAGGTGACTGACAGCGATGACATCACCGCTGTTTCACGACGGTGGCCGCTGGGCTGGAGGGACAGTCCCGTCCGCACCCCCGGGGACGGCAAGCTGGTGGCTTCTGCTCGCGCCTGGCCTGCTTTCCTTTCTGGTTCCTTGCCTCCTGCTTTTTCAACTCCAAGAGTTTCCCTGTGAAGTGTGATGGTGATGCTGTCTGTGCTCACGGTACCTGTCACGCACGAGCCTTAATTTTCACGCAGGAAACACACCCACGTCCCCCCAGCTGCTGGCCCTTCTCCCCCCAAGGCTGATTCCCGACAAGTCCTTCTCTCATCTTCCTGGCAGAGTCTGTAGTGCAGACTTTAATCCATCTGGAATTACGTGTGAAGAAGGGGTCTTAGTTTATCGATTTTCCCAACAGTCGGCTGATCCAAACCCTTTATTAAACATTCAATCCTCTTCCCCTTGAGTTTGTGCAGAACAGGAGTCCCTGGATTACATGGGTCTTTTCGAGACTCTCCTTTTCTGCAGATCTTTTATCTATTCCTGTTGCTTTTAAATCATAGGACTTCTCATGGGGAAGCCCTGCTTGTTGAAGTTCTTCTAGGAATTGTCTCAGCTGTTTTCATATTTTCTCAAATGTTAATTGCTGTATCACGGAGCTAAATTCCACAAAAAGTCTTGTTTTCCTGTTTAGTTGGATTGATTCTCACACATGCGAATTTGAAGACAAAGGACGTCTTTTAACAGATTGTCATTAACGGTGCAGATGACAAGTGACGTCACTTCTTGTGTGAAAAGTTAAGTCTTTCTGGGCTTCCCTGGTGGCGCAGTGGATGAGAGTCCGCCTGCCGATGCAGGGGACACGGGTTCGTGCCCCGGTCCGGGAGGATCCCACATGCCGCGGAGCGGCTGGGCCCGTGAGCCATGGCCGCTGAGCCTGCGCGTCCGGAGCCTGTGCTCCGCAATGGGAGACGCCACAACAGTGAGAGGCCCGCGTACAGCAAAAAAAAAAAAAAAAAAAAAGTTAAGTCTTTCTGTGGAGGAGACATCGCTCAGGGATGAAAATACAGGGAGGCCGGTGGGTCGGCCCTGGGGCTGCCGTACATCTAGGACTGGCCGTGTACCCCACCCCGTCCCACCCGCCTGGCACCTGCGGGGGTGGGGGAGGAACCCACCCCCATCGACTGTCTGTCAGCAGGAGGCTATCCAAGCCATCTTGAAGAAAGTTAATCTCTTCTGCCCTTAAACTTTAGAAGAAGAAAATACCTCAGAGAACCTGCACAGGTTCCTGGAAAGGCCGACAGGGTGTCCCGTCGGGGCACGGACTCCGTGGTCGCCCATCTTCTGGGAAGGGGACCCAGTGCACAAGCCCCACCAGGAAAGGAGAAGCAGCAATGTCCCTCCCGGCCCCGCCTCCCAGGACCAGTGAGTGGATGAGAGAGACACAACCACTGGGGCTCCGCCACACTGCTCTTTAAAAAACCCCCAAACGGAACTCTTCACTGCAGCCCTGCCAAGTGACTGCTGGCTGTGCGCGGAGGCCAGAGACGCCTGCGGCCCCAGGGCCTGTGCCTGGGGGTGGGCACGGGGGCTGCTCCCCGTGCCCTCACCCTCCAGCCTCACGGCTCTGGGGCCCCACGTCACCGCTCTGCGCCCAGCAGCCGTGCAGCCCCAGCGCAAGGACCGCCAGTCCCTGCAGCTCCCCGAGGCCCGTCGGCCCCAGCCCGCCTGGAGGCCCTCGGGGGCACCTCCCGGCCTCAGCCCCCTCCCCCTGCGCCCCCGGCCCAGCAAGGCTGCCTCCAGACAGGAGCCTGGGGGGTGCCCATTGGGGTGTCCCGGGGCAAGGGGCTGGGGAGCAAGCTGACACGGCGCCTGGGACCCCACGAGGTCTGGGCTCAGCGGTCGCATGGCGCCTCCTCACCACCGCCACTCGGACCTCAGGCCACTCAAGGGGACTTCTCTTTTCTTTCGTTCTTTTTATTTATTTTTTAAGAAAAACTAAACCAAACTGAAGCTTCGACTTGATTTGCTGAAGGAAGGAGGGCGAGCTGTCACGCTTCCTGGGCAGAAACACTTTAAATGTCCACTTTAAACCTACACATCTTATCCTGAGGGTGTATCAGTTTCTGTTTCTTAAGAAGCCCAGGGCACAATGTCCTCGAGAAAAGTCGGTGTGGCAAGTGGAGAAACCTCTGCGTTCACAGGCGAACCGGCTGCTCTCTCGCGGCTTCTTACGCTTAACGTGGTGTCGGGTCACACGCGACACCTGAGCAAGGCGACGGGGACACGGCTCAGACGCGAGGCCAGAGCGCTCACAGCGCCCCTCGATCCTGAACTATTTCTCGAGCCAGAGCATTTGCCTTAAATCTTGTCTTGGAAAGCCGGGCTCCAGCCCTGCGGCAGGAAAGGCTGGAGCTCCACATTTCCTGGGGTCGAAGCCTTGGAAGGTGCCTGAGGGCGCTGGAGGTCACGGCCACACTAGCTCTCCTGCTCCAGGGGGCCACGAGGGACGCACAGGAGGTCCGGCCCAGGCCTGGGCCCCAGTCCCCACACAGGCGGTTTCCCGGGAGGTATGTGGAGGCGGGCGGGCGTCAGACGATTTGGGTGAAGCACGAGCCCGGCTGACCCCGGCTGACCGTCCTCGCCCTGACGGATGGGCGGGAAACGAGGGACCAGGAAGCAGTGCAGACGGCCGACACCGTGCCGGGGAAGCAAGACTATCTGGCTAATTAAATGGCAGAATCCGTTTAGAGGTAATTTCCTTTTTAAAAGATAACGAATTTCAGATTTAATATGGGACTAAATCAACTTTAAAGAGCTCTGAGGGTTCGGAGGGAGAGAATGCTGCATCTGGCGGCCTTCCTGAAACCCGGCCCCCGCGGCCTCTTTCTGGTGACGGACGGGGTGGCCCGCGGTGACGGGTGACGTGATTTCATCAGCTTGTCTCGGGTCTTGTAATTCTATCATTAAAACCCTAAACTTTATCATCTTCCCGTGCCCTGCTCCTTTTGATGTAATGGCCTGAGCCCATTAATAACATCGCCGTCCGAGGCGAGATGGAAGGGCTGTCACGGGGAAGCAGTCGTCCGAGTGCCAGACCGCGGCCCGCAGCCCTCACTTTTAATTTCAACATAGTGCCATTTGGGCCAGCAGGAAAGAAGCGTTGTTTTAAAATTAATTACCTTGTCAGTAGCTATTATGATTAAAAAGTAGGTCCACGTCAATACCCTGTGCCTAATTCAGAAAGAGAACTACACGAAGAGCCATGGAAATCAGTGCTTCAGGAGAGAGGCTGAGAACGGAGCCTCTTTCTGTCTTGACGGGCGATTTCACGACGCGAGGAACCTTGCTGTGCCGAAGGGTCCCCACCCGCTCAGGCTGCCTGTGCGGAAGGAAGGGGCCGAGGACGCCTCGCGGCTTGAAGAGCCCGATGGCAGAGGCGACAGCCCTGAAGGGGCCACAGACCGAATACCTGAGGTCACACGTTTCTACTGGGGGCGGCTCGGGCCTTGGACAGGACGCCAGGCAGAGGGGCAGACGAGGGGCCGTCGGGCCTGCCCACCAGGCTGCACTCCAGGGTCCTTCCTTTGTTATTTTTAGCCTCTGAACGTGGTGGAAACTGACCTCAGGTTTCGTCTCAGATCTGGGAGAGGCCATGTGCTCAGGTCAAACAAGTTGAAATAGCAAAGCACGGACGGCAGGAGGTTCCTACGACTGGCCGCTGATTTCAGGGTCTTTGGAGTTTCCCTTAGTCTTAAAGCATCGGATTGAAGGGTTTATCACACGTGCATCTAAGCTGCCTTCTACAGACCGACCTTCCTGGAAGCTATTCTCAGGACTGCACGCTTCACTCTGCCCCGCGTGCTGGCCTCGGGCTTGGGCCGGTGGGGCTGGCAGCCCTGGGGGAGTCCCCTACTATGACAGCTGCAGGCACGAGGGAGCCTGTGGGGAGGTGCGTTGTCCCAGACGCCCCTGAGGCAGAGACAGAGGAGGAGGATACCGTGTGAAGGCAGGAAGGACACATCTGAGGGATGGAGCCTGAGCCGAGTTCCAGCGACGCGTGCGCTCCTCCAGCCCGGCGTCTACCCAGGCCTGGCGCCCCAGTGACCTGTGAGGTCACCCATGCCTCCTGCAGCAGCAGGCACCCTGGGGCTGGGCCCAGGGCTCCCCAGCACGGGTGACACACGAACCCTCAGCCCCTTGCGTGGGGTGGACCAGGGGGAGTCTCAGCACAATAAGGCCACACCCTCGAGCAGCAGAACATGGAGAGCGCCGGGGCAGCCGCGGTGGCTGGTTACAGAAGCCACTCTTTTCCGTAAGCTTCCGGGGACCGCGCCCGGTTCTGAAATGCCCCTCTGGTCTCAGCCGGCTGGTGGCCGGAGCTCGGCTGTTGGAATGAGGCCGTGAGGCCCCGCGGGCGCTGGACTGTCCCTGCAGTCTTACGAGGAAGCCCAGCCCCTTGAGACAGTACTGCAGACGGAGCGCTCAGGAGATGATCCAGGTCAAATGGGGCCATGAGGGTGGGCCCTGACCCGATGGGACAGGTGTCCTTGTAAGAAGAGGCACCAGGGCTTCTTCTGCCACCTGAGAACACAGCAAGAAGGCAGCCAGCGGCATCCAGCAGGAAGGGGTCTCTCCAGAGCCCGACCACGCCGGGCCCTGACCCCAGACCCGTGGCCTCCAGAGCTGAGGGCAACGAAGTGCATCGTGGCCGCGGGCTCTCCAGTAATCTGCACGGTTGGTCCGGCTCCAGCCTGGGCCTGAGTTTCCTGTCTGTGCACCGAGATGTCCTCCAGCCCACGAGGCTGCCTCTGTCGGGGGGACAGGAGGGGTTCAGGCCCCACCATGGCCGGCACTTCTCAATCAAATCGCTGTTTGCCACCCTCTGCATGGCCGTGCTCCCTTTGATGACAACGGTCTCCAGGGCAGGGCTGTGGGTGGAGACCTCCTGCAGGCATCAGGCTGAGCTTCCCGTCAGCAGTTCTCTCATTCGTTCTTTAAATAGCATCATAATATTAAATACGCCTTTTCTGCTCAGATGCCACCACAAGCCAGAGAAGCAGAGAAGACCCATAGCCTCCTGGGGCCACTCAGTTCCCCCACGTACCCGGAAGAGAAAACAAGAGCTGGAAGCTCAGGAAGCCGAGGGAGGCTTTAAGACTTTTGATATCAAAGAACGTCGGAAACAATGCTGGATGTCAGCGGCTTTCGGGAGATGCAGGCCACCCCGCGGTCCCCAGTCCGGGTGAGCACGCAGCTGGCGGGGCCACCGTCCGGCGGAGAAGGACGAGACGCCCTGCATGCTAGCGAAGCCCCGAGAACACCGCAAACGGAGGCCAGCAAGACGGGGGACGAGCACGGGCGGAGCTGCCACGGGGACGTGGGGCTGGGGGGTGGGAGTGACACACGCACGACACAAGCCACAGAGGGGGGTGCCCGCGCTGCCGTTCACGTGACTCTCCAGGACACCATGTAAGGGGCTCACGGAAGCCCGCCTCCCCCAAAACAACATACACAATACTGCACACATGTTAACACACACAAGCGGTCCAGGGATGTGCACGGGGTCCAGGAAAGACAGGCACTGGATCAAGACGGCGGGGGGGCAGAGTGGGGGGGCGGGTACGACGAGGGTTCAGGACAGAGAACACAGGGGCACCGACGGCACCCTCGTTTCACTTCTGGACAGAAGGACAAGCACGGAAAAACGTAAACCTGACACTGCCGAGTGGAGGGCGCAGGACTGTCATCGTAGCCTTCCACACCTCGCTGGATGCCTGACGCCAGGAGCACGCAGGAGCCCAGCCCTCGGCTGGGGAGGAGCCGGGGTGGCGAGGACGCTGCCTGGTGGGCCCGGGACTCCTGCGTCTGAGCTGGGCTCCAAACAGACACGGGACAGTGGCCACCTGGGCCTCCAGGCTGAGGGACGCCTGAGTGGGGAGGTGGGGGCCACCGGCCACGTGGGGCGTCCCGATGCCCCGCATCCTTAGCACAGAGCCTGTCTTTGCCTGGAGACCGGCGGCTTTTCTTCTGCTGGCTGACCAGCGAGGCGAGTTCTGGGAACGGCCCTAAGAGAAACCCTGAGACGAGGGTCTTTGAGGCGCTGACAGCTGACGGATGACCGCCCGCAGGACGACAAAGGGGAGCTGTGAGCAGCCGCATCACACCGCCGCGCCCTGGGAAACTAATTGCTCCCAATTGTCCCGGGCAGCATTATTTCTCTGGCAATCATTTTCTTTGAAAGCCCAAAATGAGCATGAAACAACTCTTTTGACCGGACATAAAAGTTAAATGTCCCAATGTTGATCAAATTAACTTCAGCGCTGTGACAATGGACTGTATTTGTGAAGAGATACTGGGGGACAAAGGGGCGCTTTATGCCGAGATTTCACAGTTGTGATGTAAAAATGTTCCTGAGGACCTGGCCCGGCCGCATTGCATAGGGAGACACAAGAGCCCTGTCACTTGTGGAAAAAAAATCTCACTTCACGGCCGAAAGCTTGGGAGAGTCCAGGAAGGACTGTGTGAGCTGCAGTCTCTGCTGCCGAGTTAACGCCCTAAACGTTCCCCAAGAGCGTGACTGTGCGCCTGGAGAGGGACCACCTGTCCCCACGGGGGGTACAAAGGTGCACGCGGCACACACAGCCCCCCAGAGCCCCGAGGAGGGTCCGAGCCACCCCTCCAGGCAGACAGGACCCCAGGCCCCGCGCAGAGGCCCCAACACAGCCCACTGCAGCGTCTCTGAGCCTGACGCCCTTTGCTAATTAGAGGTTTGTCTTCTTTTAACCTTGCAGAGCGAGAGGGTTTTTTTTAATTTTCTTTTTTTTTTTTTGGCCCCGACTCGCGGCACGTGGGATCTTAGTTCCCCGACCAGGGGTCAAACCCACACCCCCTGCATTGGATGCACAGAGTCTTAACCACTGGACCGCCAGGGAAGTCCCAGAACGAGAGATGTAAAGCAAAAAATTATTGCACAAAAACATCAGTTATGATTTACCATAAAAACCCAGACGAACCCACTGGCCGCCCTTTATTAACACTGGAAATCCTATTTTGCAACGTCTCCAAGGGGAATCCTTCCCACTAAGCCCATCACAGCAAGGGCGCCATAGGCGTGGTGCTCTGCAGGGGACATTCATGGCGGGCGCTGCTCGTAGCGTAAACAATTCTGAAAGTTCACACACTTCAGACGAGAGTTTGACTCTCAGGGTTTTTTGTTTTGTTTTAAGTAAGATTTTTATTTTGGAATAATCTTGGATTCACAAAAAAACTGCAAACACAGCACCGGGTGCCTCTCGGTTTTAACCCGCGGTCCCCCCACCACCTTGTGGGGACAGGACCTGGGCTGACGTGCCACCTTTCCCGGGCCTGACACCCTCGCTCGGATGGAAACGCGAGCCTGCGAGGCTTTACGGGGAGATTAAGCCGGGAAGGCGGGCTCCCGTCGGACCCCGCACTGTTTCCCTGCGTCCACGCCGGCCGCAGACAATGTTCCCAGAGGTTCCCAACGCCCTGAATGGGAAACTGTTGGTGGCAGCGTCCATTCAAAGGGCCAGCATGGCATTGTCCTCCCAATCGGCAGAGAGAATGCGGTCTGCTGGTGGCTGCCAAAAGGTTAGCATCCCCGATGAAAGGGCGGCCCGTCATTCACCGCCGACAGAGCGGCCCTTTGTGCGGGCGGCCCGGCCCCGCGCGGCGGAGGTCCGGATGCGGCTGGCTGAGCGCCCCACAGAAGCCCTTCATGGGAACGCAGAGCTGGGGAAGGGCCCGAAACCCAGAGGCCGCTTTCCCGGGGGCCGCAAAGCACAGGCGGTCTGGGGCAGTGACACATCCTCAGGCCATCCGTCTGACGACCTGACCACAGCCGCCAAGCCCAGCTCATTCCCCATCCAGCCGGCTCCGGCCCCAAAGGAGGCCCCAGAGAGGGCCCAGGGACCGCAGGGCCCCAGCCGCGCCCCAGCCGAGCAGCCCTGGGAGGCCGGTCTGGCCGCTGCGAGATGAGCCCTCCCAGGAGGGCCGCTCCCAAGTCTGATGTGACCACACGCGCCCCTGGGCCTCCTCCCGGACCAAGGCACCGTGCGCGTCAGGCCGGTGCCGCGAGGGCGGACAGCCCGGGGCCTCAGCACAGACTGGGCGATGCTGGCGCCTGGCTGCAGACAGGGTGAGGGCAAGCAGATCCCCGTGTCCCCCACGTGGGGGCCTCGGATGGGGCAAGGGGCCTGATCTCCGGCAGCCCGGAGGCGAACTGGCGGCCACTGTCTCGTCCTGCTGACTGGTGGCACGAGGACAGGCTCCTGGCCTTCCGGCTCCGTCCAGGGAGCGTCTCGGCCGAGCACGCTCACAGAAGGAACAGGCACAACTCATGGTCTGGGCAGGCTGGCGAGGTCCTGGGGAGATCTGAGACCCCGCCCCAAGCCCAAGAGGACCAAAGGCCCCACTTAGGGCACGGGCGCTGGTGGGAGAGGACTCCAGCTGAGGACTCGGCCGCTGGACGCGCTCCGGCAAATCAGGGCCCAACGCAGCCTGTTAATTGGGTGTGAGGAGCTCCCTTTCTTTCCCAGATGACAGCCCATCAGCGGCGACCCCGTGAGAGGTCACATGAGACCATCGCAGACAGAGGGAGGGCCTCAGAGGGCCCAGGGGGGAGGGTCCTGAAAACCAGCTGTGACGGGGGCCAGGGCGGTAGGAGGGGTGTGCTGGGAGCCTGGGCAGGTGATGGGAGGAACTCGCGCACTCTGACGACCACTGAGGCTGCCTCCCCTCTGGCCAGGGGCCCGCAGCCGGGCCGGGAAGCTGGGGCAGAGCGGTGCGGGAGGCAGCGCTCCGCCGGGCAGGGCAGACCTGCCCGGCCAGCCACTCCAAGGGGCCTATAGCCGGAGCCCGGTGGGGGGCCAGAGTCTGGGAAGACTCAGCCCGCGGCCAGCGGGACCCCAGGCCAAAGGAGACCTCCGTCTGCCATGGCTCATCTTCCCCCCAAGACGGAAAAGAAAGTGAGGACACCCACTGTCCAGCACGTCTGGACAGGATAACGGGAGCCTTGGGGCAGGGGTCGGGCTTTGTGCATTAGCCCTGGGTCGACACTGGCAAGTTCCGTATTTTGGGTAAATACGAAAAATGGCTTAAAGAGCAAGGCGCGCTCCTCCCCAGAGGTGGGCGGGGGGAGGCCCCCCTCAGTACCCACCTGTCGAGCACGTAGCCCAGGGCCTTGTGCCGGATCCCCGAGTACACAGAAGGGCTGGTCTCCCAGGCAACCAGGTTGGAAGCATCGTGGAAAAGATGGATGTTCACCAAGTCGAAGGCACTGCGGGGACAGAGACAGGAAGCTCGGAGGAGGGCTGGAGCTGCCCGGCTGCCTGGGCCGGCCCCCCATGCCGCCCCACCTGGCTCCTCAAGGCAGGTGCACCCACGCTGCCCGGGCGTGTCCTCCCCCGAGGTGTGGTCAGAGGACACACAAGACCTGGAGTCCTCACACAGTGAAGTCCCCACACGGACACGGGTACTCGGCCAACGGAAAAGGGAGCTGTTTCTCTGAAGAAAGGGACCTACACAGGATCCCAGGAACTTTCCTCAGAACGGGGGGCGGGGGGAGCGGGAGGGAGGCCGGGGAAGGGGCGACGGGAGGGGGGAGGGGGGACAAGGCCCCTCCCCAGGCCTTAGCTCCCTCCACGGGCAGCTGGTGCTACAGCCCGAAGCCCCCTGTGCGCTCAGTGCTCACCATGGGGTCCCCGTGCCATAGGGGTCACTAAGGGATTCATTTCACTCCCCAGAAGAAGCCCCAAGCTCACAGCCCTTGGAAAACCCTTGGGGAAACCCCAGCAGCCCAGCGTCGCCTGGGCTTCTGCAGGGACGTGGCGAGGCGGGTTTGGCCTGTCAGCCTCTCGTGCCCAGGGAGCCCTGGGGCATCGCTGCAGCCTGTCTGCCGCACAGAGAGGTGGGGGCCATCCGCAGAGCTGGGACCACTGGGCCCCACGATCCAGTGAGACACGTGCGCTGACCTGACAGCACTGTCCTGGGCCGGATAAAGAGCTCGAATTCTCTCCTACGGCCTCATGAGGACCCACTGACCCCAGGCGGCCACCCCGTGCCCCTCCCACGCTGCACCGGGGGGGCCCGTGGGACTGAGAACAAGGGCAGGAGTTGGGGGGTCAGGTCAGGAAGGCTGCGGCTGTCTCAGCTCCCTCTCACGCTCTGGGACCCTGGCCTCAGGAAACGCCCTGACGTGCGTGGCCCCAAGGAGGGGCCCGCGTGGAAATAGCAGGGGGGCCGCGGTCACTGGCTGACGCTGGCACCTGACGGGAGTGCAGCTCCTGAGGATGGGCTGCAGCCTTGGCCTGAACAAGCGGTCAGCTAGCGGCAGGTCGGGCCTCTCCCCAGGGAGACACCCCAACCCCAGGACCTCACAGTGCAGACCGTGGCCTCAGTCCCCCGGGCCCGACCCCAGGTGGCCGAGCGCATGTCAGGGAAGCAGGACCCGCTGCTGGACGCAGCAGCAGGGGGACCACCATGGGGAGGGGCTGCCAGGGCACCCACGGGATGGGGGGGCGGGTGGGAGTGAGTGCTGGGACACCAGAGTCATGTGCCCGGCAACCACGCTCTGTGTCACACAGAGTCGCCAGAACAAAAAGGGTCAAAGAGTAGAGGGTCGGGTCGGGTCGGGCAGCCTTTGACGGAAGTGCCCCCGCAGTGCTGAAGGGGGGCGTCCTGGGACGCAGGGGACCACGGTGGACGTACCAGTCCGCAAGGCACCACCTCGTCCGGATGAAGCCTTTCCTCGACCACTTGCACTGAAAAACAAACAGGTCACACTTGTCAGCAGTGAGGGGGGAGGAGGGCACGCCTGGCTCACAGGCAGTCGGGGCGCCGAGAAAAGTGGGACCACACGGGCTCCGCACTGGCTGCGGGCAGGGAGGGGACCACGAGGCACGACCACCACCATCTCCCAGACCAGCTGCAGGGGCTCAGTCGGCCAGGCCATGGGGGGCCCCAGTGGACAGGAGGACGCCCTTGGCCAAGTTCAGGGGGCCCCGAGCGGCGGCGCCAGCAAGACCTCCTACGCAGCTGGCGGGCCTGGCGGGTGACAGGACGCGTCTGAGCCGGAAGGAAGCTGCGCGGTCGGTGTGGAGAGGCCGCCACTAGCGGGCTCGGGGCCTGCGGCGTCATCGCCGCGAGAGAGCCGTGTGGGACCCCGGGAGGCAGACAGACACAGAAACCCCATCTTTACTTCTGCTCCACCAACCCCACCTCAAAGAAAGGAACTTCTGCTGGAGAAGCTGGGAGAAGCCTCGCTGAGCCGCCACCCGTCCTGCTGTCCCGCAGCTGGGGCGGCACCTGCCCCGCCCAGCGTCAGCGGCCACGTCCCCTCGTGCTCACGCTGGGAGGGGAGGAGGGTGGGATGCAGCCGGGCTGCCCAGCAGCCGCTCTGTGACGAAGGACGTTCCGTGTTGGGGGCCGCGTGTGACAGTGTCATAATCAACTTTCACTTAAATGGCCACACAGCACAGGGTAGCTTCACGGCCTGAGCAGTTTTGGGAGTGGGGCTCCGCCCGGCACCCCTTGCAAGTCTGCGGGAGGCACTGGGGACCTTCCTGAATCCCTGGTGGCAAACTTTAGGGTGCTGGAGGGAACGTCTGTCTTCTCCGGGACCCTCCGCCCACGTGCCAGGGCAGCGTGTCAAGCGTCCACGGAGCACAGGGGCTGGTCCTCGGGCGGGGGGCATGTGGGGCTGTGCCGTGGGGACAGGCGGGGGCAGAGGGCGGAGACCGCGTGGTCCCGGAGATGGTAGCCGCGTGGGACCCAGAGACCGACGCGGCGAAAAGCACGGCCTCCTGACGGCCGTGTCCAGGGAAGTGGGGGCCCAGGCCAGCCACACATTTCTCTACTTCGAGCAGACAGTTCGGCGGCTGAAGCGCTCTCCACGCGCCTCCCTAGCCACCGCCCCATTTGCTTCTACTCCCCCGACAGCCAGCCGTCACGAGGGGCTCCTCTCTCTTCTGCTCCGTTCGTTCGGCGCCCCGTGGGCTCCTCACCCCACCCCTTGCCCAGACTGCTCTCACAAGGTCACCACGGCCTTGAGTTCCTGACGCGTCCTCAACCGGACCGCTGATTCGCTGACCCTCTCTCTGACCACGTCCGGTTCAGAATCCAGCCCGCTGTTCAGCGCAGGACCCAGGAGCCCTCGAGGTTGAGAATCGCACCCAAGGTCACATGGCAAGTGGTCACCCGCTGGGGCAGGCCGCAGGGGAGCCAGGCTGGACGTGGGCCCGGTCAAATCCACCAGAAGGTCTGTCGCCTTCTCCCACTGCCGCAGCGGGAGTGGGAGGGGGTCGCCACGCACACCGGCTGTCGAGGGCGCCCCGCCCCCCCTCAGCCTCGCCGGGAGAACCAGCGACTTGTCTTCCATCTGCAGCCACGTCCTGCAGAGAGTGGGAAGCAGGCGCCGCCACCCTGGTGCCCTCATGCACATTCGGAAACCAGGAGCTGCAGCACAGGGCGGCCTGACTCCTGGGCTCAGGGCGAGTCTCCGGAAGCGGGACCAGGGTCTGGGCCGGTTCCCTGGGAGCAGCCGGCAGGGCAGCCTGTGGTCAGCACACATGTAGGGAGGCTGGGGCCTCCAGCACAGAAGCTTCCGGATGCAGGTGCTCATAGCAAACGGAGGCGGGGTGCAAGCGGGCGGGGCTGGGCCTCCTCTGCCTCTTCCCAGCCCCGTGCACGCTCCCAGGCTCACTGGTCATCGGCCACCTTCTCAAGCCACCCAAGGCTCCAGGCGACGGCAGACGGGACGGCAGTGGCTGGGGTGCCCCGGGGTGTCCACCCCAGTTCTCAGAGAGGCTCTCACACTGGAGTGGGAACCATGTCACGCCCGGGTCTGGGCGGGGGCGGTGGGGGGGCCGCCACATCATTCACCTGACAATATTAAGTCTCTGCTCAGATGCCCTGTTAATAGGATGCCTTTACCAGCAGATGGATGGCGAATACAGGCGGCTTCATCTACTAAAAGACGGCATAAATCACGGTGAGAAAAGGGAGGCTGCGGGAAGGTTATCACCACCCAGCCTCCCCGTGAAAGGCCCGCTTCAGAGCATTAGTGAAATTAATTCATCTTTCATAAGAGCTTGGAACAGTCCCTGTGATGCATGGAAACAACCAATTTCTCACGACGGGCAGGAGGAATAAAATGCCTCGGCCCCGACGGACGACGCAGACCTGCTTTTCAAAACGGTCTCGCGTTGCCTGGAGTGCTTCCCCCAGAGGCAGCACGTGGAATTCGCGTCGAGCCAAGAGCGCCCACAAGCCACCAGGGAAGTTCTGTCGGTTTTATGTGCAGTGGGCTGTAATTATTTGGAATTGCATCATGCCTCCATCATGGTAATTACGTTTAGATTGCCCTTAAGTGACGGTAATAAAAGAAAGAGAAATCAGTCTTAAACTAATTCCCTCCCCCAGAACGTGTTCCAATAAGGCTAAAGGCCTGGACTGCAGGCCCAGCAGGAGGGGAGCAGCCGCAGCACAGCCTCCTGGGCACCGCGGCCCTGCCCGGCGGCCTGCTGACCTGACGCACGCCAGGCAGGGGCTCCTGGCAGGACACGGGAGCCCGGCAACGGTCCTGGAGTTTCTTACACCTGAGAAATTCCACGCAGTTGACAGAAACATCAGAAGCATTTGTGTTTTTCTCAATAAGATTTTCCTTCTGTTAATTTATGGAGATGAGAGGAAAATGAACAAGCCCTGAAAACTCATACGTCATCAGACCCAGCGGAGCACACACTCGGGCAATTCCATGGAGCAGAACGGGGCCCCCAGGAAGGCCAGCACCCCGGGGCAGGGGTCACCTTGTCCCAGCAACACGCCGCTCTAGTCGAGACATCGGGGTCTAACCCAGAGACCCCCCAACCTTCTCCGCCCAGAGACGCACTCCCCCCTCTGCCTGCGGATGACAGTGAGGCCGCCTGGAATTGGGTCTGAGGAGGGCTCAGTGCCCCCGGCCGGCACCGGCCAGCACCTCGGGGGGCACAGCAAGCACATGGGGTGTGCAGGGAGGTGGGAACCACAGCTGAGGTCCCCACACCTGCCCCCCCCACCACCACCCACAGGTCAACCTCAGCCCAAGCTTCACAGCCGCCTGGGCCCTGGTGGGAAGAGAAATGCGGGGAGACCCCCAGACACGCCGCGGCCTCTGGGGAGGGAGCCCGCACAGGGCAGAGCCTGAGGGCCAGGGCGGCAGCAGGCAAGCCGGGAACGCAGAGGCTCCCGCCCAGGTGCCGGGCACCTTCTCCGGAGGAAGCAGTGGGGCCCCCTCTGCCCACCCAGGAAGACACGGTGACCGTCACAGAAGGCTCCTCTTGGGGAGCAGCACAGCTCCTAGATGACAGATGCCGGGAGCCTCCAGTGACCCCAGCTCCGAGGGCACAGGTGGAGTGAGAGGACCCCGAATTCTGGAGTCATTGGCAAGTGACGAGAGGATGAGGGACAGCTGTGGGCTGAGCGAGTCCCTGGGGCGACGGGGGCCGCGCGCTGGGCGTCCAACCACGAGCCAGGTCACCCAGGTGCGTCCCAGTCCTTGGCGGGGGGCGCGGAGTGGGAACTCCGTCCCAGGCACCAGGCGTCCCCTGGGTGGGCAGCGGCCTGGGGGAGCACCTCGAGGGAACGGGCGGGTTCGGGAAGAGCAGAGGCCCGCCTGCCATCCCTGCCGCCTGCCAGTCCCAGGCCACAGGCTCGCCTTGGCACCTGCCGCGGCTCAGGACTCCAGTGGCAGTTAAAGGGGAGAGCTGCAAAGATACTTAACTGCTCAAAGGGCTGCCTCAAGTGCTCCCCGCCCAGCCCCACGCAGGCCCGGGCCCAGCACTGCCCACCAGCCACCCAGCCCCTGCGCTGATCTGGGCGAGGCTGGCTTCGTGGCCATCCCCGGCAGCCCTGCCTTCTCTGCCAGGTGCGTGGACCCTGGACGTCAGCAGGGGCGTCAGGGTCCCTCCTGCAGAGCAGCGGCTGACATGCCAGAGCCTCTTCCTCGGCCCGTTCAGGGCTGTCCCCAGCGGGCCTCTGTAAGCTGGCTCTCCCGCTCTTAAGATGCCCGCGTCGGGGGAGAGGCCGAGACCCTATCTGTGGCGCTGCAGGCCCCGCCCCTGGTCTCCCCACAGCTTGCGCCGTTTTCACCGGGGTCCCTGGTTGCTCTCAGGCCAGGGCCAGTGCCGGCTCCCATGCTGCCTGCAGGGGAGCAAGGGTGAGTCTGGATCAGGATGGGCCAGGAGACCGACACTGATGGCCTCTGAAACTGACTTCTCAGCCCTCGCCCTGATCCGGGGAACCCTGGGCCGGCCTCCTGCTGGACATGTCCACTGGCCAACGTCCCGGGAGGACTGCAGGACTCACAGGCTCGGCCGCACTCATGGAAGGCTGAGAACGGAAGCTTCCGGAGCCTTCTAGCCACACCCTCCTCCAATCTTGGACGCAGAGCAGAGGGGAGCAGTGCCCAGGGGCAGGGGCAGCGGCGGGCGGGGCGGGAGGCGGGCCCCTGACACCGCGTCCTTGGCCGGGGACGCGGCCCATCCTTCAAGGCACGGCCACCTTTCCTCCACTGCAGGATCGGGTCATAAAGCAAGTTAATAAAGTTGCGGCCTTGCTGAAATCGGCTCCCAGTGCCGCAGGAGGGGCGGCTCCACAGAGTCACGGCGGGCAATCCTCGACCAAGAAGACCTGCCCCGTGGGGTTTTGGGGGCCGTGTGGAAACGCAGCTGTGAGGAGGGGCCGCCCGGCTCTCAGTCTCACCCCCTAATGCTTCAGTCACGGGTCACTTCCTACTGCGAGTCAACAGGCCCCGAAAGGGAAGGTGATCCAGTCTGGATCAACACCTGGACTACACAGGTTACGAGACTCCAAACACGCTGGTCGTGAGAGTATTCGCTGAAAATCCCAGAATCCAAAATTATGTGTGCAGCGTAACGGCTACATAAAAATAACTGGACAAAAATGCACTAAAACCCAGAGGAAACACATGCACGCTTCCTGACTGTGTCTGAGCAGAGGGTGAGAAGTAACCCCGCACTTCCCTCTGCTGAAGCGCACAGGGTGGGGGCACCGGCTCCGAGTATGCAGCTGCGCCTCTCTGGCCACACCCAAGGCTTTGCCAGGGAAGAGCCCGGGGCTCACTCAGCACCCTGGGGATGGGGAGAGCCCCCCGAGTGCCACTGTCCCAGCACGCCCGAGCTCTCTGTTCGGGTTGCATCACTGGCCAGATCGACCTGCTCACGCTGAGGTTTGCTGGGAGGCCCCTGGCGCACCCCAGGCCCCAAATGAACAGGTTATGGTTTTTCTACCTCTCTGGGGGAAGGTTCCTTTGCCTGGAAACGATGATGATTAGAAAATTTACCTACTGATGTAACGGTAAACACCACGGGCTCTCCCAGCCCTCATCTAAGACCACGCAGATGAACCCACGTGGGTTTTAGAACCTCCCAGGACAGAATACTGGAGCATGACGGCAGCCGGGGGATCCCCACTGTGAAGTATGAAGATTTCACGTCCTAAATCCCACCTGAAAGTAAACGCACTAGTACGAGTGTGGCCGGCGGGGCCCCGACGTACCTCGGGGAAGTAGTCCTGCGGAAACTTCTCTTTCTCCAGCATGGGCGTGCTCTCCAGCGTGTCTGAGTAGATCTCCTTACCAGTGACTTTTTTATACTTCTTGGCTAGGAAAGAGCAGAAGAAGGACCCGGGGGTAACTTCAGTTCTTCTCCCCCTCCCCCCAGCTCAGGGCCACGTGGGGTCCCGCATCCCACCCGGGCAGTGCTGTGGAGGCGAGGGAGGGCCCAGGAGGCAGACCCGACGAGGGCCACGCCCCCAGGCAGGGCAGCTGCTCCCGGGGACGCCGTGGCTCGTGCATTCCCATCCCTGGACCTGGAATCTGACACGGGGTGTCATTACCCGCTCCAAGCTCCCGGCCTGCGGATTTACAGGGGCTAATTGGCATCCTCTGAGCAAAGTGCGACTGCATTTAAAAGGGCCGTGGAGTTACCGTCCACTCACACTTAAGACGAATTCATTTAATAACATGGATTTCCTCCTTGCATCCAGCCAACATCACTCCTAACCAGGGAAGGGGAGTCCTTACGTGAGACGGGGGAAAGGGATGAAGGCCAGGCACTCTGGGCCACCCGCCCTGTCCAGTGTCCCGCGGGCTCTCCCCGCATCTGGCTGACGCCCCGCACACAGGGCCTGGCCTGGTCCTTTCACACCCAGACCTGGGATCGTTCCTTTTCAGAGACCACCGTGGAGTTTAATGCACAAATGTGTCTATTCCTCAAACTCTTACTTGTCTGGTGGGTGGGAAGGCTGTCAGCCTCCCCACGAGATGCCGGCAGAGAGCCCAGGCAGCGGGGGGCCTGCCGAGACCGCCACGGGGAGACCCCAGCCCAGGCGGTCACCAGACTGCCCCCACCGGCTGCCGGAGCATCACCTGTCCCCTGCTCCCGGGCCAGGACACTGGGGTGAGGGTCCTGGGGTGTGTGAAGATCCATGGTGTTTGGGACGAAGGACGAGCTGTCCCGTCAGAGTGTCTGTGGAGGCCCTGCTCCGCGTCCCACAGGCAGCCCCGCCTGCAGTCTCTGGGCTGCCGGCCCCCACGGGCCCACTGACACACAGACAGCACGTGACGTGGGCCCCTCCCCCAGGACGGAGCTGCGCTGTACCCACTGCTCCTCTGACCTGGCTCCCAAACCACGGAGACGAGCCTCAGATGACAGGTGCAGCTGGCTCTGAGGCTACCCTCCCACCCCCGGGTTTGCCCATCGGGGGAAACGCAGGCGAACCCACGAGCCAGGAGGCTGGTGCCTGGGAAGGTGGGCACAGGCCAGTGTAAACTAATAAGGCACGAAGCCACGACCCACTCATAACACCCACCTGCGGCAGGAAATGACGCAGGAGTGTTAACCACACGAGGCACTTCCTGTAGCCACCCACCCATCTCCGTGGAAGGACAGCGTTTATCAAACCACCCCGCACAGCCGGCACCAGGGTGGCAGGGGGGCGGGGGGAGTGCTGTCTGCGGGGCACACCTGCCGTCACCGGCACGTCGCGTCCAGCTCCCCTTCGCGAGGCGGACAGGCCACCCCGGCCCCAGAGCGGGGCAGCTGACCGCTCCTGCTGACGGCAGGCCTGTCCCGCACAGACCACCCGGGGCGCCAGGCTGGCAGGCGGCTGCAGCCTGCTGTGTGCACCCACCCGCCTCGCCCCTCCCTCCACCCCGCCCGGGCCTCCAACTCCCCTCCTGGGCCCTCCCTGCACCAGTGGGCACCAGGACGTCCACTGAGTGCCGTGGGGCCCGGCCAGAAGCTGAGGACGCGGACATGGGACGCAGACACGACCCGCAGGGTGGGCCTGGGCATGAGGCGGGGAGATGGACGTGGGTTAGGACATGGGACGTGGATACTCCCCGAGTGTGGAGGACAGGAGGGTGTCACCTGGGGGGCGGTCAGGGGAGCCCCGGAGCAGGGCGGAGCTGAGCCTGAAGGAGGAGTGAGGGGTGGCCCTGGGCCCCCACGAGGCCTCTGAGGAGGGTGAGGGCCGGGCGGAGGTCCAGCCTCTGGCAGCGGCCGCCTCTGCCGGGTCCTAGGGACGCCCCTCCTCCCGACATCCGGGCTCGTCCCTGGGAGGCGCCGAGCTGCTGCTGGGGCCACGCGGGCCCACGGTCTGGGCGCCCTGCAGGGGGTTCTTTATCCCTCCTTCCTACCCCCTTTGCTAACCGCCAGTATCGCCTGGACCTGAGAATAAAGCAAGTTCTTTCTAAAGGTCTGCTCAGGATGGGAATCCTCGTAGCAAAGGCTGAATCACCCCAACAGCCCACTGAGGGCATCGGGTCATGAGCTGCAGAGGGGTGGACGCCCCCCCAAACGGACATCCTCGGGACGCATGGATGCCCACAGGGCAGACGCACCAGCCCTCGGTGAGCCAGGCGGGCACAGGTGCAGGACCAGCCCTGAGGCATGGGCAGCCACCTGCAGGCTCCTGGGAATGAGGACAGGGCAGGGGCTGCTGCAGCAGCAGGCAGCTCTGCTGAGATGAAACCCCAGTTCCCTTGAGGAAAGAGAAGGAGACTGCGGGGGTGGGGCGGAGGAGGCCTCTTTCTTAAAAATGAGCCTGTATTTGTAGAGCAGTTTGGGGATTATGGAAACTGAGCTGCAAGTGCAGAGTTCCCATCCGTCCCCCGAACAGCTTCCCAGCATCTCGTGTTGGTGGGCTCGTACGCGCTAGGGGTCCCGACAAACGCACGACGCCATGTATCCACCGCTGCAGGGGCACGCAGAGCACTTCCACGGCCCCAACCCCCCTGCTCCACCTGTCCATCCCTCCCTCCCCCAGCGCCTGTCAACCAGCCATGCTTCTACTGTCTCCATCCTTTCCTCAGTCATTGGCCACGTACTGCAGGCGGCCTCCTCCAGTGGGCTGCTTTCCGTCAGGAACACACATTTTAGGTTCCTCCTAAAAGGTTCCTCCCTGAGTTTTTGTATCTTGATAGCTCACTTTGTTTTACTGCTGAATAACATTCCCTTGTCTCTGGACCACAGCTTGTTTATTTGTTCATCTGTGAAGGACATATTCTGGTTACTTCCAGTTTTTGCTAATTACGAATAAAGTTGCTATAAACATTGCTGTAAAGGTTTTTGTGCAGACATTAGTTTTCAACTCATTTGGGTAAATGCCAAGGGATGTGTAAGAGTATGTCTAGCTTTGCAAGAAATTGCCAACCTGTCTTGCAAAGAGGCTGGACGGTTCTGCATCCCACCAGCAGTGAGTGAGAGCTCCTGTTGCCCCATGTCCTTGCTAGCACGGCGTTGTCAAGTTTTCAGATTTCAGCCATTCTCATAGGTGTGTAGTGGTTTTAATTGTTGTTTTAATTTGCATTTCCCTGGTGACATATGATGTTGAATATCTTTTCATCATGTTTATTTGCTATTTGTATATCTTCCTGGGTGAGATGTCTGTTCAAATCTTTAGCTCACTTTTAAATTGGGTTGCTTTCTTATTGTTGAATCTTAAGAGCTCTTTGTATATGTTGGATAACAGTCCTTTACCAGGTGTGCCTTTTGCAAATATTTTCTCCCATCTCTGGCTTGTCTTCTCATTCTCTTAACAGTATCTTTTGCAGAATGTAAGTTTTTCACTTTAGTAAAGTCCAACTTAAAATTATTTCTTTCATGGATCATGCTTTTGGTGTTGCATCTAAAAAGTCATCACTGAACCCAAGATTCACCTACATTTTCTCCTATGTTATCATCTAGGAGTTTTACAGTTTCACATTTTACATTTAGGTCTATGATCCATTTTAAGTTTTTGTGAAGGTGTAAGGTCTGTGACTAGATTCCTTTTTGTGTGTGTGGATGTCCGGCAGGTTCCAGCACCACTTGTTGAGAAGAGTCTCTTTGCTCTGTTTTGTTTCCTTTGCTCGTGTGTCAAAGATCAATTGACTGTATTTGTGTGGGTTCATTTCTGGGCTCTGTCTTCTGTGCCATTGATCTATCTGACTCTTCTTTCACCAACACCACACCGTCTTGATTGCTGTAACTTTATAGAAAGTCTCGATGTTGGGTACTGTCAGTTCTCCGACTTTGTTCTTCTTCTTCAATATTGTGTTGGCTCTTCTGGGTCTTTTGCCTCCACATAAACTTTAGAAATCAGTTGGTCAGTATCCACAGAATAACTTGCTGGGATTTTGAATGAGCTTGTGTTGAATCTATGGATCAAGTTGGGAAGAACTTGACAATACTGAGGCTTCCTATCCATGAACATGAACTATCTCTCCACTTCTTTGGGTCTTTTTTGATTCCTTCAATCAGATTCTGTAGTCTTCCTCATGTAGATATTATACGTATTTTGTCAGATTTATTCCTAAGTACTTCTTTTTATATGTGTGCTAAGGTAAATGATATTGTGTTTTTAATTTAAAATTCTACCTGTTCAATGCTGGTATCGAGGAAAGCCACTGACGTATGATTATTAACCTCATATCCTGCAACCTTGCTTACTGGTACCAGTTTTTGTTGCTACTGTTGGTGGTGGTGGTTCCTTGGGATTTTCTATGTAAACAGGTCACCTAAGAATTAAGACAGCCCCTTTCCATCAATAAGTCTTTAATTTCCTTTTTTTTTTTTTTTTGTCTTATTGTATTAGCCAAGATTTCCAGTATGATGTTGAGGAGAAATGGTGAGAGTGGCCATCCCTGCCTTGTTACTGACCTTAGTTTCTCACCATTGATTCTGATGTTAGTGGAGAATCTCTGTAGATATTCTCTATTGAGTTGAGGAAGATCTCCTCTATTCCTAGTTTGCTGAGAGCTTTATTATAAATGGGTGTTGGATTTTATCAAATGCTTTTTCTACATCTATTGATATAATCGTGTGATTTTCGTCCTCAGCCTACTGATGTGACGGATTACATTAATTGATTTTTTGGATGCTGAATCGGGCTTGCATACCTGGGATAAATCTGAATTGGTCATAGTGTATAATTTTCTTATACATTGTTAGTTTTGAGTTGCTAATATTATATTGAAAAATTTGCATTTTCTGTTCATGAGCCTATAGTTTTCCTTTTTTGTAATACCTTTATCTAGTTTTGTTATTAGGGTAAGGCTGGCCTCATAGAATGAATTAGGAAGTTTTCCCTCTGCCTTTATTTTCTGGGCAAGATTGTAGAGAATTGGTATAATTTCTTCCTTAAATGTTTGGTGGAATTCACCAGGGAAACCATCGGGCCTGATGTTTTTAGAAGGTTATTACTTATTGATTGAATCCCTTTTAATAGACAAAGGCCCATGCATACTATCTAGTCCCCCTTGAATGAGTTTTGGTGGATCGTATCTTTCAAAGAAGTGGGCCATCTAAGTTATCAAATCTATAGGCATAGACTTGTTCACAATATACCTTTATCATCCTTTTAATGTCCACAGGATCAGTACTGATGACCCCTTTCTCATTTCTAATACTAGTCATTTGTGTCTTCTTTTTTTCTTGGTTAGCCTGGCTAAAGGTTTACCAAGTTTATTGACCTTTTCAAAGCACTAGCTTTTGGCTTCTTTGCTTTTCTCTCGTGAGTGTCTCTGTTCAATTTCACTGACGTATAGGCTCCAATTTTATTATTTCCTTTCTTCTGCTTATTTTGGACTTCATTGGCTCTTCTTGTTTTCTCAGGTTGCACAGGAAGGCTAGAGGAGGTGCAATCGGCTATCTCCCTGCCCCGTGGGTTAGGCCCTGATCAGACCCCAGTGGGCTGGGCTCAGGGTTTCCCTGCGGGCAGGCCTTTAAGAAGAACAGAGCTGTCTGGGCACACTTCACAACAGCTACTCTCCCCTCCCCTGCCAGAAAGGTCTGGGGATTTTTCTCTCATCTTCGGCGTGAGAACCTGGTTAGCTTACAGGAGGTAAAGCCCGCGACAGCGTAGGCCCTGAGCCTGGGTGCGCGTCCCCCGCCAGCTGCCCAGGCTCGGCCTGTCTCAGCGTCCTGACCATGCGGTGCTCTCTGCTCAGTGGGCTCTGACTCTCTGGGCCCGTCTGTCTGTCTCCCCGGTTTGGGGGGCAGCAGTTTGCCCTGTGACCTTGCTCCTCTGAGGGACCTAAGAAGAATCACCCATTTTCAGCTTGTTTGGATTGTCTCTCCTGAGGGTTGAGTGACAGCTTCCAAGCTCATCACGTGCTGGACCAGACACTGGAGTCCCTTTCATCCCTTTTCAGCTCAAGTTTCTAAGTAGGAACACATTTGTTAAAATTCAGGCTGTTTCTTTTCAAAAGTTGATTCAAACTTCACAAACCTGGATTGCTTTTGCTGTAGTTCAATTCCAGGCAGAAGTGCGAGCCTCGAAGAGCCGGGGCTGTGGAGCGGGGGCCGGCGGCCCACGCCTGCCTGAGACCCCGGCCTCGCCCGCGCTGGGGATCTGTCGGCAGCAACACCTGCCACGCCACGCCCCGGGGTGTCTTCAGACTCGACACAGCCTCCCGCCAGATTCGCCTGCTCAGGGCACAGCCGCTGCCCGTCTTATAATGGTTCTTGTCACTGGCAGCATGGAGGTTTTGCTAGAGTCAAATAAATGTACATCGAAGGTACAGCTGTAAATAAACTGTGTGCTAGCCAGGTACTTTCGGACGAGTTTGATTTAGTAATAAAATATGTCTGCACATGGTTACTTGGAAGAAGGAAAAGTTCAGCAGACGTGGCACCTGTGGAGCCTGAGGTGCAGGTTTATTAGAAGTGCAAGCCGTTCTGTTTCAGCTTCGTCTGGAGCCGCTGTGTCTGCACAGCCCCTCTGCTCACAGCTCCGCGGCCCGAGGACAGGACAGTTGACGTCCAGTGTCTGCTAGGGTCATGGGAAGAGCGGCCCCGGCCCCGGCTCTCGCCAGGTCTGCCGGGCCACTCCAAGCTCCTCGGCAGGAAAGGCAGACGCTGCGTCTCGAGAGCAGAGAAAGCTCAGGCTACAGGGCCGGCGAACATCACCTGCTGGCTGGGGCCCTGTTCTCAACGCTGATGGAATCACTGCTTCCCAACCTGGAGAGTGCGAGCCGTCTCCCGAGTGAGTGGTGGCAATGAACCTGAACAAACCGACACAATCAGCCGCTCCCACAGTTACCTCACCGCGGGCGGCATCTCAGATTAATGCGACCTGGCTCAACAGCCCAAGTGGAGCTCAGAGGGGTTCACATGTAACATGAAGAGACAACCCTGCATGGAAGATAAATGCACACGCATCCCGCAGACTGAATGGAGCAGGGACGGCAACTCCTCAGATCGGGGACAGACTCACACGCCCTCGTGTCATGAGCATCTTAGGTGACTCTTCTCAGTACAGACACACAGCGTTCACCCACTAAACACGGGGCTACATTTTCTAGCTCTGCCACAAACATATGCTCTCGCCCATTTTCTTCTGAAATATGCTACCCTCCAGTTGTGTTTTTCATTTTTTTTACTTTCTCACGTTCGACAGGTACACAGACACAAAACACTTCCCTCTCCTCTTGACTGTATTATAGGAAAGCTAGAGTCACCCGCCAGAGCCGTGAGGGGTGGCAGAGGTGCGGGAACGGGCTGGGACGGCCGCGGGCGGGGCGGGACGGGGAGGGGGAAGCCGCCCAGCACAGGCCGGCCACCTCGGCCTCAGAGAAGCCAGAAAGCAGGTGTCCTCACGATTCCCTGCTTAGTGACTGCGCAAACCCCTCGATCAGACCCAGACCACGCGGTGCTCTCGCAGGAACACTGGGTGGGAGGGACCAGGAGAAGCCAGACCAGCGGGCAGGGGGTCGGGGGTCCACCAAGATGGAGAATCCCAGAAGACAGCAGAGCACACATGGAGTCTTACCTTTAAAGTCAAACTGGGAGATGTTTTTTAAGGATTCGTGAAGAAAGTAAAAGCTTCCTAGTGCCTGTAGAGCAAACAGAGAAATGGAGTGAGGCCAGCACGGGAGCGTTCCTAAAGCAGTCCTGAGCGGTGACTAGGAAGCTCTGTGGTGAGAAAAAGAGGTCAGCTCACTGCAGCCCAATCACAGCCCCCAAACTCAACAGTCAGCCGCAGACACTTCCCGACCCAGGACGCCAGGAGCGCCGGCCCTAGCCAACCCGAGTAGGCATCTCCCCTGTGGACGCACCCGCCCCGCCCCCTGCCGCCTCCCGTCTGCTGCAGGGTCCAGTGGAGCAGAGGGTGAGGGTCGGGGCAGAGTGGATGGCTCCTGAGTGAGGACACGGCTCCGTTCCAGGCAGCACAGCCTCGCCGTGGCTCCCCCTGCCCCTCAGCGGGCCAGCTGCCCGCTGCCCGGTCCAATCCCTGCTCATCCTTCAGGACTGAGCTGCGACCTCAGAGCCTCCGGAGCCACCGGCCCTGCCCATCCACGATCGACAGCCCGAGCAGCCACGGAGCGCCCGCCGGTGCCAGGAGCTGCTCTGGGCGATGAGTCGGCCCTGCTCGCCCCCCTCAGGAAAAGGCCAAAGTGCAGGGACCGGGCTGCGGTGGGGATGGGGCATCTGGCGCCAAAAGTCACTTGTTTACCTGGGATTCATACTTAACCGGGTGTGTGTGTGCGCGTGTGTAGTTACACATCTTTTTCGTGTGTACCCATATGTGTGACGGGGACTCAGGCATGTGGTCAGTGCCGACAGGCTCCCCACGGCGCAGGCACAAAGTAAACGGAGTGCACACGCTGCTTGCCAGACTCACCCATCGGGTCTCTGCCCCGAATCCTCTCTGAGAGGATCTGGGCACCTTGGCGCACACACCCGAGGACCAGCCTCTGCTCTCTGTTCTGACCGCGGACAGTCAAGGCCCCTCCAAGAAGAGGGACGTGGGCAGTACTGGACCCTGGAAAGCTGCAGGACCACACCCACGAGCGAACGGATGTCTTCCCGTTTGCTTGGGTAAAGAAAGCACTCAGGAAATGCGTAAGTAAATAACGCAATTGCAAAGATTTGAACTATTGCCTCATTGGATGTGATAAAGCTAACATGATATTAAGAAGTTTACAGTAAATAAATGGAAAATCAATTGCCAAGGCAGGTGCAGAGCTGTAACTCACAGAGTCAGAAAATCCATAATTAGCTCTAATGAATATTTCAAGTCAAAGTTCAACTCAACTTTTTCAACGTCTGACCGACTCCATCGATACAGTTCAGGGCCCATTTGTCACAGGCTGTGAGGACAGGTGGCGGGAAGCAGCCTGGCGACGGGACGCCGGCTCGCGGGTCCTCTGACCCCGCACCTGTCAGCAGTGTGTTCGTCATGTCTCAGAGTATTGACTCCTTGCCTGTTTTGCTAGAAACAATTAAAATACTTTTTACATATTTATAAACCTGACTGTCAAGAGTGCTTATTAATTCTCCATTAGCGAAATGCAGTCCAGCCGCTCCTGTGTCCCCGGAGCAGCAGACACAGGGCGGGCGCCCTGACCTCTGGCAGCAGGATGGCCTCAGGGGCGGCCTCACCCCGCGGCTACGGGGACCCAAGGCCAGAGTTCTCGCGACAGGGCTCTGAAGGGGTGCTGGGTGTGGACCGGATCCGGCCCGTGTGGCTCCTGGTCCCACCTGCCCGGCTCCACTGGATCCTCGAGGGTCTGCAGTGCTGCGAAGCCAGTCCCCTGCCTGGAGCAGGTTGGCTAACGGCTGACGGGACCACAGGCCACACCTGGGCGCTCGTTCGTCTGCGGGAGCTGAGCTCTGAAAGCTGCAGGCCGCTCTGCAGATACACAGAGCCAGGGCACGGGATGGGGCCGTAGGCAGATGTCCCCCACGCTGGACAGGAAGCCACGCATCCGCAGACGTCGGCGAAGTGTGGATTTGCGAAGGGCACCACGGACGGAGCCGCTGCCCACCCGCTGCGGGCCAGGGGCTCACCGGCAAAAGCTACTGCTTGGAAACACCCCTCCACCTTCTATTTGCAAACGGATCAGACATTCATTAACCGATCATTTCTGCGCCGATGTTAGCGGCCCAGGTACAGGTTGGCCCTCGGCCCCCACGTCCAGTTGGCTTTCAGACAGTTCCGAACCCTCAAGTCAAATCGACTGAGCAGGAAGGGGCACAGGGGCGAAATGTTCTTCTCCGGATGCAATGAAAGAGGAAACCATACACGTGCTTCTCGCACACGACCCCAAGGCGCTAACAGTGCCCCTGAGGGCACCGTGGGAACAAGAAGGCCGGGTCTCAGCTCCCAGGGCGCCTGCAGAAGGGAGCTTCCCTCCTCCAAGTCCCAGGGAACTCCCACCGCCATCCCCCAGGCAGGGGGCTCCCCGAGAAGCCAGCTGCTGCATTCTAGGACAGGAGAGGGCGAGCCAGGGGGTCACACACAGCCTAGGGCCAGGGAATCTGCCCATCGGGAAGGCCAACTGCCTTTAAATGCAACACAGCTCCTCCCGGAAGGCACTGCATTACACTGTTTCTACGGATAAAGCATTTTCAACATGTCATTTTTTTAAAAAATAAAATAAATGCATCTGAGAAGACGATAAAAACTTCCTAAGACACAGCTGATAACTAATGCTCAAGCCTGCAGCAACCACAGATCGGGAGCTGCTCTGCGTTAGCATCGATGGGCGTGGATGACTCACGGCTGGAAAGGCCCCTTGGTTTGGAGGTTATGATGAACCCCTGACATGTCACCTGCTCCATCCTGGGGAGCAGACAGCGCCCCGTGGACACAGGGCCCCCAAAGGAGGTACGGCCCTGCGTGTGCACACGCGCTGTGGCGTCAGGGAAGCAGCTGTGCTCAGCTCAGCACTGACATTCCAACAGGATCAGACGCAAACATCTCCACCCTCGGAGAACAAAGTTCAGGACACGAGAGGCTGTGATGGGGACCCAGCCATGGGGAGTGATGGGATGTGGCTGTGATGGGGACCCAGCCCTCATAACATGGGGGACCTGCAAGTTCTGAGCACACAGCCATGGGGAGACGCACAGCTCCACGGCCTCACAGCGAGTTTACATCCAGGGGAAGCCGTGCATAAACACACACACAGAGCTCTCTCTCGGAAGCCGGGGCTCTCAGGACACACGCACGGGAAGGCAGGCGGCACTGCCAGAAACACCAACAGACCCAGCGACCAAATGCCTAACAAGGTGAAAACACACTCGTGCTCCAGCCCTGCAGTGGAGCGCTGCACAGCAAGGAGAACAAGCAAACCACGCCGAAAACCACACAGGGGCTTCGCGATGTTGAGAGACGGAAGCTCCTGCACCCTCACAGGGCGTGGCGCCCAGGTAACAGACACGATCAAAAGAGTGCGTTTAAACAGAACGAAGGAATAAAGAGATCGGCACAGAAGTCAGCATGGGGGTCATGGGGGAGCAGGGCACGAAGCAACTGCTCTAGAAAGGCCTTAGGTTGTGTGGGGGCTTCCAAGGCGTCCGCTGTGCTGGACACTCCCAACGCAACTGTCCCCCCAGAGGTGGCTGCCATCCTCAGTGTCGGTGACCAAGGTCAAGGGCACCCCTGGAAGGGCTCAGAGCCTTCACCAACTTTATCTGCGCCGTCGCACCCACTCCCTCCTCAGGAACTTGTTTTGATGACTGTAGCTTTGTAGTACAGTCTTAAGCCAGGGAGTCTGAGCCCTCCAGCTCCATTTCTTTTCCTCAACATTGCTTTGGCTAAGGAACTTGTTTTATTTTCCATTCAAAGTTCTATTTGAGAAACGTTTGATGTTGCAACATGTAACATTAGCTTATTTTTAATGCTATAAGATCCAATATACAATAATACTGAAAGTTATTTATCCAGTTTTGGTGTTGGACATGAAGACTGCTTCCAAAGTTTTCACTATTAGAACCAATACTAAAACGAACATTGCACAGTGTCCTTGAGCACATGGGAGAGATACACACCCGCGTGCATTAAATGTGCATGTACGTGTACGTGACATGCGGCTGGGGGTTCTGGGTCATGGTGGATGGGCATCTTCCACACAGGTTTCTACACGGCGCCCAGCAGTGCCTGCTGCCCCACACCCTCGCCAGGACCTGGTGCCGGCACACCTGGATCTCTGCCAGCCGACTGGGGTGAAATTACACATCACTGTCATCTTATTTGCATTTTCCTTAGACTCGTGCAGCTGAGCACCTCTTTTTAAGAGGAGTGGAAACTTGGGTTTCTCCTGTGAACACCTTATTCTTATCCTTTGCTTATTTTCTATTTCCCTTGTCTACTACTGGTATTACAGAGAATTCCCCCACTCCTTGTGGCTTACCTAGTCAGTTTTTTATGGTATCTTCCATGAAATGAAAGCCTTTATTTTTAAGGTAGTCAAAGTAGCCGACATAGTCCTTTATGGTTTCGCTTTTATGTCTTGTTTGGAAACAGTTCCCTAGTCTGATCCCACAATGAGTCTCAATATTCCATGTAGAACGTGTAAGGTTGTTTCTTTCCCATTTAGGTTTTTACAATAACAGGGACTTACTCGTGGGTATGGCGCAAGGTGAGATCTAGCGTTACTTCATTCCACATGGAATTCCACACTGTCCGGTTTCCCCTTTACGTATGCGACGACTCATTTACCACATCTCCATCCGTTTGGGGATCTGTTCTTGGGCTCTCGGTTCTGTTCCATTCGTCTATTTCTAACAGCACTTTTTCCTAGTTTAGCTTTATAATAAGTCTTGATATTTAGTAGCATAAATAAATGCCCCGTTTTGCTTTTCTTCACAATTGCTTCTGTGATTTGGGGCCCTTTATACTTGCATATAAAACTCCAGAACAACGGCCAGATGACACCCGAAACATCCTGCTGGAGTTAGGATCACACACACAGATCGACTCGGGGACAGCTGACGTCTTGGTGATACTACTCAGTCTTCCTGCCCATAAACATGACATATCTTTAACCACATTGAGGTCTGGCTTCTGGATGGTAAAGCAGCCAGTTGCTTTAAGAGACTTTAAAATGTTAAGCCAGTCTTGCGTTCTTGGCATCGGCCTGGCTTGATCACGATGCCCATGTTCACACCTCGCTGGATTCTGTCTGCTGTGCCGTGTCCAGGGTGTTGCCTGTTCCCAACCTGGTCTCTGTCCTCACCACCCAGTGAAATCGCTAAGCCAGGTCTTCGTGCCGGCCCAGCTGCAAACCCACAGCAGACCTTCTGGGACCCTGAGCTTCCCAGCAACATGGGACCTGTCCTCCTGTCACCGACCCGTCCTCCTGCACGGGCCTTCCTTTTGGGTGTCAGGACACCACTCTCGGCCTCCCCGGGGTCTCTTCCCCAGCTCCACGTGGCAGCAGCCATCAGCTCACCCTGCAGCGCCTGCCCCGGAGGCCAGCCTCAGGTGCAGGGCACTCAGTCCCCACGCGACTTCCCGCAAGAGTCCAGCCTCTCCGATTCAGACATTACGGCGCCGGTCCCCCTCCTGCTCCCACTGAAAACCTCGTTCTCTCTGGACACCTCCCGCTGCTTCTCCACCACCACGTCCGCCCCAAACGTCCACTCCCCGCATGAACTCCGCGGTTACAGAAACGTGTCTCTAACCTCCCCTGCCCCACACCAGGTGGGACCCTCGTTTCCTCCACTGCTTCCCCGCCTCTCCCCCACCTGCTGCCAGGGCCACCAGGAGTCTGGCCCTGTGCTCCTCTGCTCTCCAGTCACCCTTCCTCACGACAAGCCCGCCCAGCTCACAAAGCTCTGGCCACACTGGCCCTCCCAGGCCTGGAGATGGCCAAGTTCTGCCGTCATCAAGGCATTACCTGCTGTGCCAGCTTCTTCTCACGAGAGCCTGAGGCCACAGGTTTCCATGGGAATAGAGCCCTGAGGCCGCAGGTTTCCATGGAAATGCTGCCTCCTCTGAGCAGCCCTCCCGGACTGCAGCCCCACAGAGCCCTGTCTTTCTGCAGTGCTGCCCACTCTGGCTGTGTGCTTATTGCCTTCTTTACCGGGAGTGGAGGGAGCTCCTTGAGGGTGGTCCGGTCACCTCTGAGTCCCCCGCACAAGGCCTGGCACGTGGCACGAATCCACCGGTCAGGCGAGAGAGTCGCAGAGGCGCAGGACACCCCGATGAGAGACAGGTCCACGGCTCTGGAGCCAACGTGCAGAGTTCAAAGGACAACTTAATGCAGCCTCCAGCGCCTCCATGAAGCTGAGCCTGACTGCAAAGAATAAGGCACTTTCACCAATAAGGGGAACAACCGCTTCACAGGAGTGAAGCCCCAAGACTCCGGGCTTAAAACAATTTAATAGATGGAGTAATAAATCAAAGCAAAGTTACGATAACATTCATTAGATTATAAACAAGGATAAATGAAACAAGGCTCCTGCTTCCATCAATGCAGAGCTTCATTGATCTTCGCCGTATAATAAACTCTCGGACGGGCAGCCTAACTGGACAAGGCGGCACGACTGGACGCGTCAGCCCACGTCACCAGCAGGCGGCCGCGGGGACGCTGCGTTGAGGTGTTGCTGCTTCTCCGAGCAGCTCTGCGACCTCAAACAGGAGCTGACTGACTCTCCACGTCAGCCTGTGGGCTAAACGCGGAAGGACGCCCCCGGACCCCCGCTGACCCTGCAGCCCCAGTCCAGGCAGCCCGCCTGCGCCAGGGACGTGCGTAATGTCATTTGGTCTCCCGCCGACTGCGGCATCTGAAGTTAATCAAATCGGTTGTCCACTGTATTCATCCACTTACGAAGTTAATGATATTCCGTTGCTGAATTAAAAAGCATTTTACAAAGCGTGCACCAGAGCGGCTGGCATGCTGTGCCCCCGGGCGCTGGGCCCCGTCACAGCCTGGCTGTGCTGTCCCCCGTTGGGCTGCCCAGTACCCAGTGCCAGCACTGCTGTCCTGACGGGGGGCAAACCGTGGCGACGGCCACTCAGCGTCCCCTGGCCCGCAACAAACCCTACCAGGGTGACATGCTGCTAACCTTTCCCAGTCGCCGCGTGAAGAGGGCTGGCGTGTCACCAGACGGCCTCGCGGGCGGGCTGCGGGGAGGGCGCATCGCCATGGCCCCGCGCTGCAAGGACGCTGGTCCCACCCCAACCTGCGCACGGCGACCTTGGGCCCAGGACAGCCCTCCCAGAGAACCCACGCACCCCACAAACCGTCCGCACCATATCGAGCCGCACTCAGGCAGCGCGAAGTCTGGCCTGAGAGCCCGAGGGCGGCGCGGGGCGTGGGGCGGTGACGGGGGCCTCGGAGGGACGGTCAGCTTCTGAGCGGGGGGCGCCATCCCCAGGACATCCTGACAGAACAGGTGGAGCCGGGGCGCTGCCCAGACAGCTGGAGGTGGGCTCTGCCATCGCCTGGGACGGGGAGGGTTCGGGAGGGAAGGCGTCCAGCTCTAGACAAGCTGGGGCTGAAGTGGCCCTAAGACACCTCAGGGGGACATCAGGCCCGGAGTCCAGGACAGACGTTTGGGCCCAGATGTCAATGGGGTGCTTGGTGTGTGGAGAGCCCCCCAGGACGGACAAGAGCCAGTGCAAAGGGCAGGGGACAGGGGGCCATCAGCAGGGACACGGCGGGTCAGCGGGGACATGGGAAGGTCAGCGGGGACACGGAGAGGTCAGTAAGCACACTGGGGGGTCAGCAGGGACAGAGGGAAGTCATGAGAACAGGGGGTCAGTGGGGACCAGGAATGGTCAGCGGGGGCCAGGCACAGTCAGGGAAGAGGACAGGACAAGGGCAGGAGGTGTCCTGGGGGTGGTCTTGAGGGGGCATGGCCACGGGGCCTGACCCGCCGGCACACTGAGTGCCCGGGGCTGGGCACCGAGCCCGGATCCCACGGCTCGGGGCAGGGGTGATGTGGAAGAAATTGTGGCAGGATCCCACAGCCGAGGATCCCAGGCAGCTGCTGCTCCCCGAGGGCAGGGACTCGTGGGGGCCCCGGACCCACCCAGCACCTGGGAGACGCTCTCAGATGCCCCTGTCCACGACCCGACATCCTCCTCCCCCCACGGAATCACTCGCTTTTGTTCAAGGCAGTACCTTGGACCTTCCTTTTCAAAAGGGAAATGCTACTGACTTGGCCTGATTAACAAGTTCCAGGAGCTGACGCCTGACAGCAGGTGGGAAACAGAATTCACGCTGTGGGCCCATCAGCCTCCAAGGCAAGGTGAGAAATGCCGCAGACCCCGAGCCCCTCAGCAAGTACCCGCAAAGCATCTTTAACTGCACATCACCTAAGTTTTTCGTCCCCAAATGAGATTCCTTTCCGGTATGAACGTTCTTTTCAATAATAATACCTTTGCAAATGGAAAGTTTTGATAACGAGCAAAGAAAAATACCAGACTTAAAATAACAACAGTTTTAATTATGAAATTTGTTGTCATACTTCCACGTCTAAACGATTTTACCAAGTAAATCAATCAACTTTATGCCAATTAAATTATGTAGAGCGTTTGCATCCTAATTATTAAAACAGCTCTGACTCTCAGCTTTTGTCTTCGAAAAATCATTAGCTTTTCAATTACAGTCTCATTCCTCCAAATGTTCTGGAGAAACAGGCTATGAGCATCATGGACGTAGGATTAAGTAAAGTAAAATGCATTTAAGAGCAGCCAACACGGACGCACGCCGTTTACAAACTACCTTCTGCCATCAGAAAAGCCTGGGAATACAAAATGCTACTGAAAAGGTTTAATTGATTTTTAAACTTCAATTATATTGGGAAACTGCCACCTACTTCTGTTTCAAATAATTTAACCCAGTCCTGAGCCCACAGAAATGCTAAAACAGCAGCATCTGCAAAGGGCATGGCTCGCAGGGACCCCAGCCGCTCAAGCCTCACAGCCCTTTCTCAACGTGGCAGAGCCCTGCGGACACTGATTCCACTGACACCACCGCCTGCTCGTGCCGGTGCTGGTGGGTTTCAACCCCGCGTCTACACTGCAGGCGATCCTCCCCCCACGTCCGCCCCGCACGTGCCCACCGCTCTCGGTCCTCCGGCCTCTACTTTCCTCCTGGGGTCCTTTTCCTTCTGCAAGAAGGATGTCCTTGAGGATTTATCGCCCCTTGGGTGGGTCTGCTGGTGACAAATCCTTTTTTGGTTTCATTTGAATAAAAACGTCGATTTCACCTTCCATCCTGAAGGTGTCCTGTGGACCTGGGATCCTACGCCAGCAGCTTCCTTCTGGGACGCGGCCTCGGCTGGGAAGGAGGCCGTCGGCGTCACGGCTGCCCCATGGGAGGGACCCCGTCTCTGCCCCTTTGTCCAGGGCTCTGTTCACTTTCACTACCATCTGTTGTCTGGACACAGATTTTGTTTTTTTATCCTGTTTGGGGCCCATTGGGATTGCAGAGTTTGTGTGTTTGTCTCTTATATGCTAGAAACTGTCACTTATTCTCTGTTCAAACACGACTACTGATGCCCTCAGCGTTCCCCTCAGCTCAAGTTCCACGTCTGTCAGACCACACACCTCCCACCCCACCCTTCGTCTTTCCACGATTCCTTTCACCATTTTCTGCTGGCCCACCTGCTGCAGTTCATTCATCTTGTCTTCAGCTCTGCAGTTTCTAGCCTTGTGATCTGGGCAAACACACCAGGAAAGCCTCATTTGTAGGGGTGCCCGGTCCAGTCTGCCTACAGAGGTCTGTGAGAGACCACGGACACAGTGTCCTCAAAGGAGCACCAGCGGCGCGGCCTCCTGTCCTTCCCTGGAGTCAGGGCCCCGCCAGCTGCAAACACCGGCCCCCAGGCTTCGGCGCCCGCACTCACCTGCCCGGCCCAACGCTGACCGGCCGCCGCTGCCCTGGCTCCAGCCCACCTTCCTCCCCTCGCCCTCTTCGGGGGTGAGCAGCACAGGGGTCCAGAGCGCGGCCCTGCAGCAGCGCCCCGTGCTCACGTCCTGCACCTGCCCTTCCTGACTTGGGGACCCCAGTCCCGTTACTGGGACCCCAGCGGTGGCGTGGGAGGTGCGCCCCGTGTTTGCTTTGCAGGGCCGCTGTGACCCGCAGCGGGCGGCGCTGGATCGGGACGCAGCCGCTCAGAGTTGACCACCAGGCCGGGCGCATGGTGAGAATCTTCCACCACGCGCAGCCCCTGCCGTGGCCCGGGGAATACAATGGCACAGCAGGGAGGGGCGGTCAGCCAGGAGAGGCTCCCACTGTCTCTGCGTCGCCCCCTCGGTGAGCCTGCTGCCCCCCCGCCCCGCGCTGCACCAGATAAAGGCAGAAAGGCGGTGGCTCCCATGCGCCCCACATTTCACATCACGCGGGCAGCATGATGCCCATAATGTGAAAGGAAGGCCCCTCCTCCCTTGCCTCTCTCTGAGGCCAGGTCACAACAGCCGCCCCCTGCGGCCTCGACAGGAATGGGACCTACTGACCCTACTGACGAGGTCACGGAGAAGCAGCGCGACAACCACTCCTCGCCTGCACTCCCCCCGGAACCGCAGAGCTCCCTTCCCTTAGAAAGTAAGAGAAATCAGTGTTTCCTCAGGATAGAGAATCTAGGGGAGGAGAAGGTCGGGAGAGCTTTTCTCCATAAAAGAGGGAAACACTGGCCTGTGCGCTGATGGGGACAATCGGGCCCAGTAGGAAAAACCGATGGCGGGGGGACTCCTGACGGCACGTCCTAGGAGGCCGGTGGGGACACCGAGTCCCCCCAGCCGTGAGCCCAACGTCCCTGCACGGTCGGGATGGGGTGGACAAGGCCCAGGTGCACCCTGTCCTCAGTGGCCGGGGCCTCACACGTCCTGCCTGCCCACTGGTCACAGAGTCACTGGCAAACGATTGAGGGGAGGGTCTGACACGCGGGTGGATGCCGGCGGGAAGGGGACGGGGCTTGAAGTGGTGAGGGGGACACAGGGGGCCCGGGGCCAGGCCCGGGCAGAAGGCGGATCTGGAGGCCTGGGGGCGGCGCCAGGCTTTGGTGGGAGAGGGGATTCTCGGGAGGAGGTCTGTGGGCCTGGGCTTGGCCAGGGGTGGCCGCAGAGACTGCAGGGGGGTGGGGGCCGCTTGGGCAGGGACGCAGGACGCCCCTCGAGTGCTGGGGGCCGTGAGGGCACGGAGGGCAGGCCCTCCCGTGTGCACGCGCGACACTACGTGCACTGGGAGCCATTGAGCCACGTGCAGCCTCACCCCCCGACTCCGACGAGGAGAGCTGGGGCCACCTCGGGAGACACACGTAACGAGATCAGGGAGAGCCGTGATGGAGCACAGCTGCCCTGGGGCTCACAGCAAAGACCCCAGCGCTGCAAGCCTGTCATCCCCATGCCCGGACAGTCTCAATGAGCCTCTAGTGGCACCTCGTCCCGTGCCAGAGAGGAGAGCCCTCCTGGAGTCCGTCCTGCCGGCTGCCTCGCGACCCGCCCTTGACCAGCTGACGGGCGCGTCAATGCCACTCCAAGGGGGCTTGGCGAGCGCACGGAGGACTGGCTGTCACCCTCCCGCGGCTGTCAAGGAAAAGGGCCCGACAGAGCACGGCCACCTGTCCCAGGAGTGTCCTTGGGAATCGTCCTGCCTAGTTTATGAACCCGGGTCACTGAGGCCCCACCCTCCTCTGTAAGGATGTGCTGGCAGGTCTAAAAGCAGAGGGTTACGGTAACACACGTGTGCGTTCCCTCTCTTTACCGTCTATCTGCGCCTCGGGCGGGGCTGCAGGGGCCGCGCCTGTGACCCTCTGGACTGCCCACCGGGTCCAGTCGCTAGTGCTTCTGGCCTTTCTGTGCCCAAGTCCCCAGCTATAAAATGGGGGGATCACGGTCGCGCTTTCGGGACAATCCTGGCAAACAGGAGGTGCCCAATAAAAGCGAGTAGCGCTGTGATGCGTCGGAGCGAGGCCGCTTCTGCAGAAGCCACAGAGCCCAACCAACCAGAAAGAGCTACTGCTGCGGCTGACGGTCGGTGAGCTAGTCAAGACCAGTAGAAAGGAAGACAAGCCTGTAAGTCGCGCTGAAGAGAAACGATAAAGCCCTTCCAACGCTCCCAAGTGCAAATCCACGCTTCTCCTGAGCGAGGGAGCGGCGTTTCTTCACCTCCCCGATCAGGCTCTAATTCAATCTCTAGGCCGCTGTTTAAAATAAAGCCATCACGGATCCAGATTTTCATTCTTCCCTGCTGAGCTATAAAATCAATCACGTTAAGTTTTTATTACGTAACCTCCACAGAGTGAAACGGTTTGAGGTTAAGATATTTGATGTGCTCTGGCGCGAGCCGGGAGGAGTCTGTCAACGTGCTTCCTTCTGAAAAGGGGATGTTCCGCTTCATTTCCATGCTCTCTCCACCAGCAGCACCTGTACGGTCGGGGGTCGCTCTGACTATAAGAAAACTTAAAGGCGAACCGGAAGGAGGCAAAGGGCCAAGACTTCCGTGGTGAAAATGCAAGACCCTCAAGTCATGTCGTCTGAAAAGGGACCAAAGTGCCGCTTAAACCGGCCCCGCCACTCCCGCTGTTGCCACGCGGCCCAGATCCCCAGCGCATCTGAAAGACGGAGGCGTCTGTTGGGTGTGACCGAGACACAAGGAAACATAACAGACACTTACAAAAGTTACACCTGAAAAATCTCCACTCCAACTTCTGGTCGATGTCGCAGCCAAAAGGTCACAGCTCGGAATTTGCTGGATAAATAAACGCTGGCGAGGCAGATGGATCACCGGAGAATTGATGCATGGCAGCGAATGAATAACCTGCAAATGCCGCCCAAACCCCATTATTTCCACTTTTCCAGGAGCCCGAGATTCATGTCCCCGCATGCTGCCAGTTCATTACCGAGAAGCATCATCCCTCTTCGGCTCCCGCCGGGCGGCGCGCAGCCCCTGGAGGGCCCTTTAATGTTTAATTCCCCATCATCCGCTCCACTGAACAGCTTAATCTCTGCTTGTATGATCAATACTAGATCAGTGTAAATTAAAATGACAATTTTAAAGTAATTAAGCCTGTTAATGCTCGATTCAAATGTCATTATTTGCACAAGGGATTGAGGAGAAATTACAGCGTGTCCAGGGTGACAGGAAGATGTCTGAGCTGCCTGGATGGGCCCCGTGGAGCCACCGGGGGCTTCAGCAAAGCGGATTAACTCTGCCGCGCCCTGCCAGGCTACCTCTCCAATTTCTAAAGAGGATAACACAATTTGATAAATTTAATTCCAGCTACAAACTCAATTATTGTGATAATAGATGAAAACTGGGAGGAGAGGCTGTACAAGGCCCACATTTTAAAAACTACACTTGACTCCGGAATGAGATACAACAGTTGTGATTTGATTTGATTTGTTCTCTCTCGTTTGAAAACCCTTTAAATAATTTCGATGGTTGGAACAAGCGTGCACATTGATTAAATAGCGTAGCTCTGACCCAAACGGGGCCGCAGCCCCACCGGTTCAGGTCACAGTGTAACATCTGCTGCCGCTCATAGCAGCCATCTTTAGCCAGGCACAATCACATCTTGCATTACTGGCTCTCGTAAACTGATATATAAACCTCAGCCTTGCCCATTCCCGGCTGGTCTGGCCCCAGCCCGGAAAGATGCGTCCGGCCATTTTTTTCCTGAGTGGCGGGTGGGAGTGGAGGATTAATAAAAAAAAATTAAACAAACAAAAAATCACCTGTGCTCGCCCAGTACCTGGAGCAATGGGCCCAGAGTACAAGTCAGACCCTCTGACTGATTCTCCTGCACAGGTATTTCTCCACCTGAGCCACTTACCGGGGGGGCGGGGGGGGGCGGGGGGGGCGGGGGGGGCACACACAGTGGACGGTGTCCACAGCACTGGAAGGGCTGCTCCAAGGGGACACCTGCCGTCCCTGGGCCTCATCCTTCAAATCACCAATAAAAGCTGACAACCAAACATTAATATCAAGATGAAGAGAGACGTGTAGCAGTTTCTGTCTGAAAGATGTGGAAGTGCCCTGCAGCCCATCTCTCAGGGCCTCCTGGGACCATCGCAGACACTGGGCCACCCCGGAAGGCGGCTGGGAGCAGGAGAGCCGCGGCAGAGGGCCAGGGCCTCCCCGATGCAGGGCAGCTGAGCGGGCTTTGTAGCCTTCCGTCGCCTGAATGTCCCTCCACTTTTTGCAGAGGAGGGAGGCTGTGGTCAGCACTTCCCCACCACGGCCTTGCCTGCTGCCCGTCTGGCGATGCGACCACAACTGGGATGCAGTGGGCACCGTCCCGCCAGCAGGACACGGCGGAAAATCCACGCAATCGTAGCCGCATGTCTGCACGTGGTTCTCCTCTTTGGCTTCTAACTGCAAACATCCCAACTACAGATTATCAGGTTCGAAGGTGAGGAAGTAGACGGGAAGGAATTTTTAATGATGCATTAAAATTAGCCGTGACGTGGAGGAGAGCTGGGCACGTGATCATTCGATTTTAAGGCGAACGCGGGGAGGGGCCATCAGCGTGCTGACATTCCTCCCTTTCAACCCGGAACACAATCATACAACGAGGAAAACCCCAAATCTCAGCCTACTTTTCCTTGTAATAGTTAAAAAGCAGGACTTCTGGAAGGCAAGAGACACAAAATCAAGGGAAAACCATGGGACACGCTGGTTTTCAGGACAGGTATTCCTATGAGTCTCAGAGGTGGTGTCCGGGGCTCTCGGGACACAAGGCACCCGGGAGGGCGGCTCTAGGTGGAAGGTGATGGGCTCGACACTGTGGGCCTTTTCTGAAAACACCAGGAATTCTGCAGGGAACACAGGACGCACATACAGTTTCCGAGCTCCGTCCGCTTTTCGTTTCCTCCTGTCCGATGGGCCTGGAGTAGGAACAGCTCAGCTGGTGGGACTCACCCTGGGGGGGGCGCAGCCCAGAGACGCTGGCGCCCAGCCACCACCTCAGAAAGGTCTGGGCAGGGAGGGGCGGCCTGTTGACGGTTCAGCACCTGGCTGCACAGGGGGGTGTGGAGCCCCTGCCAACAAGTCCCCCGCCGATGGGGGCCCTGATCCAGCACCAGCCCTGAGAGCCACGCCGCACCACCGCAGACGGCAGCCGCAGACGGCCCCCTGGCGGGAACCCTGCACCGGGCTTGCCCGACGCCACTTCCTCTCTTTCAAGGGACAGGGCTGGGACCAACAGGAAGCAGCACAGTCTGGATGGGCGAGTCTAACAGACATAAATCCAGAAAGGATGTGGCTGACACGCGGAGCCCAATGGCCACGTCCCCCACTGAGTTACAACCCACGGGCACCACGAGGCTCGGACGCGGAGGAGGACCTCAGCCAGCTGGCTGCGCGTGGCGGGCACCAGGCTGTGCTGTTCGCACACGTGGGCCTGGGGGTGAAGGCACAGGACAACCGGGGACCAGCCAGCAAAGCCCTGCACTGGCCACCCTCACGGTCCAGCGTGAGGACTGACGCCCGGACGGCGGACGCAGCTCCGTGCACGCAGCTGGCACGAGTCGGGCACTGGCCCACGGCAGGCTGTCCTTCCCCGGAGACCCTGCACCTCGCTCTCCTTGACGGGCTGCGGCCGGTCTACAAGGCAGAGCCCGGCCAGCCCACACCACCCCGAGCTCCACCTGGACCCCGGCCCGTCACAGGAACTCAGGCGTCGCCCACACGGAAGGCTGGCCGATGCCCACCTCCCCGGGAGCTCCGGGGAGGCCTCAGGAAGCCCCTCCTCACCAGGCCTTCACAGGACCCTGTGCCCGCCCTCCTCTGGGAACGGGCTGTGGAACCCAATGGGCCACACTCCTGGGGCGCAGCTCCCGGGGTCTGCCGTCCAGCTGCAGGCGTCAGAGGAGGGGTCTGCTCGGACGGCTCCTGGGGGTCCCCTGGGAGCGTGAGGCTGGAGCCCCGGCGCAGTGGCGCAGTGGCGCAGGGTCCCAGGAGAAGGACGGGGGGGCCTGGTAATCTGGGTGAGCTCAGGGCTGGGGGGCGGGGGCGCGTCACTCAGGCTGAATGAACGGACAACAGGTAAACCGTGAGTCGACGGGACCACTCTTTACGTTCACTGCTTCACTGATTTCCTGTCAAAAAATGCTAACAAGCCTGAAAGTCCTTAAGAGCTTTACAATTTTTCAGTTGTTCACCAGGACATTCCAGGAGCTGCATTTGTTTCCAGGCGGCGGGTGACACGCGCTCCATCACACCTGTCTGCCCCTGACCGATCGTCACCCGGGCCCTGCCACTGCCACCGAGAGCCCGGCCCGATTCCCACCCAGAGAGCCGGCCGAGGGTGAGGGAAGGGCCCTGCGAGCGGCCCGCCGTGGTGGGACGGAAGCAGAGACAAACAACCGCCTGGATCAGGAAAACTGCCCCAAGCGGGGCTTTGGGCAAAGGAACAGGGGCCCCTTCACCAAGGAATCACATCGATACGGCCGTGACCCTGCGCACACAGTGAGCGCTATGTAGGTGGGGCACAGCCTGGGGACACCGGGGCCGGCAAGCACGGGCAGCTGTGTGAGCAGCCTGTGGTGGGCGGGGGAGCCGCGGCCGCGATGGGGACCACTCACTCCTACACCGCACGGCTGCGCGCGGGCCACTTCCTGCACCCCCCGCCCCAGGAGCTTCTTCCTTGCCCCTCCCCACACCCAGCCTGCAGACCCCACGCCCGTCTCACAGGCCCCATCACAGGAATGTAAATCACGTGCAAATGGACTGGCCAACTACACACCAAAAGACAGCGCCCGCCAGCCCAAAGTCAGGAAAAAGTGTGCACCAAAGTCAACACTTATTTCACTGAGTTGGAACAATGCTACATTCAAAATCAATAAAGCCTTATTTTACCTAAGGAATGAATTTTATACTGATAATATCTGCATAGGGCACATGTGACACTGACAATTATTCACACTCTGCTGTTACTTCCTGCGGAACGTTAAGTCTCCTCAATCATAAGACGTACAGAACAATTTGTGTGGCTTTCACCTGGAGTCAGCTTGTCATGGAAATACCCTTTCTCAGTTAAATCATTTAAAGTTTGACTGCTATTCAGCCATTAACCACATGACTAGATATTTTTTACAGTGCTATTGATGGAGATAGAAAACTGTATAGACTTAAAGTTTGCAATTAGATGAGGCGTGACATGTCTACACACCTGTGAAACCAACACCACAATCAAGGTAACAAGCACGTCCATCATCCGGGGGGCTTCCCTGTGTCCCCTGGTCCCCGGATCCCTCCAGTCCCCGTCTGAGGAAACCACTAACTACTTTCTGTCATTGTAGATCAGTTTTCGTTTTCAAGATTATACAAATGGAGTCACACAGAATGTGTTTCGTCTGGCGTCTTTCACGTGGCATAATCTCTACATCCATCCGTACCATCTCCTGTATCAACAGTTCTTCACCTTCCACTGCCGAGTGGTACTGTAGCTGGTCTATCCACTGACCTGCTGCTGATGTTTGGGTCGTCCACAGTTTGGGGGTAAAGTTCCCATAAACACTTACGTACAGTCCTTGTGTGGACATGTGCTTTCATCTTTCCTAGCTGGGTACCTAGTGGTGGAAAGGCTAGGTCATATGGTAGGTGTATTTTTGACTTAAGACACTCCCCACGTGTCTCCCCAGTGGTTGTGTGACCTGACATTTCCACTGTAGCAATATCTGAGAGTTCAGCTCTTCCTCACCCTCTCCAGCACTTGACGTGACGTCTTTTCACTTAAGCCAATAGTGGAACATCTGTGATCCTTAACAAACAGTGTGCTCCTCATCACGTTGCTCTAGTGACTAATGGTGTTGAGTGTATGTTCACATGCTTATTTGCCATTTCTATACTTCGTCTGGTGAACTGTCTGTTCAGATCTTTCAGAAATTCAGTTGTCTGGTTAGTACTGATTCGTAACAGTTCTTTATACGTAGTACTCTACGTAAAGTCCTTTATCAGAGATATTTTGCAAATATTTTTTCTTTGGCTGTGAACTATTTTTGTATCTTTTGAAGAACAACTGTTTTTCATTTTGATGATAGCTTAAGTTTTCTTTAGTAGTAGTTTGCGCTTTTTGTGTCATATTTAAGGACTCTTTGCCAAAGCCAAAGTCACTAAGATTTCCTCCTGTTTTCCTGTAGAAGTTTTACGGTTTTAGCTCTTACACTAGGTCTGTAGTCTGTTTGGGTTAAACTTTCATAAGTTTTGAAGTAAAGATTGAGGCTTTGTTGTTGTACATGGCCATCTGTTACAGCACCAGTTGGGAAAAGATTATTGTCCCCACACTGAGTTGCCCCAATACCTTCATCAAAAATCAATGGTGGGGTGGGCCTGTTTCTAGATTCTCCATTCTGCTCCATGATCGATTTCTCTGGTTTTACAAGACTACACTGTCCTGAGTATTGTAGATTTATAATAAATCTTAATCAGGTAGTATAACTCCTCCATCTTTGTTCATTTTCAAAGTTGTTTTGGCTAATCTAGGTTCTTTACATGTCCATATAAATTTTAGAACCAGTTTGTCAACGTCTATTAAAAAAAAAAGAGTCTGCTCTGATTTTGATTGGTACTGCACTGAATCTTTACATAGATTTTGGGAGAAATGACATCTTAACAATAATGAGTCTTTCAATCCATGAACATGGTATATCTCTCCATTCTTCTTTAATTTCTCTCAACAGTATGTTGTAGTGCTTATCTTTGGCCTAAGTTATTCTAAATATTTCACATTTTGGTGCTACTATAAATGGTAATGTTATTGGAATTTCATTTTCCGCCTAAATCATTTACAAGTTGACAGCTTACAAGCTGTACCTACATGACTAGATTTTAAAGACATGAACAAAACACTTCTCCATTAGCAAATCCATTCTGACTCGTCATGAAAGCACTGCATTTTGTATTGTTTCTCCCTGAAGGAGATATTGTCCTCATTACGGTCAATGCAGTCAATTCAGTAAAGCTGATCTCAAGCCTCCAACAATTTGCCCTTGGCTCTGGACTGCGTTTTCAAAACTACAGCACAGAGGGATAGAGATATGCATTTGGAGGTGCAGTGTGGTTTGGCTGGAGTGAAAGGGTGTGTGTGCAGGGACGGGGGCTGTAAGCTGTACTCCAGGACTGGTCACACCCTGGCTTCCTCATCCCAGGAGACTCAGAGTCTGCACTGTCTTCGCCTCCTGGGTTCGGCCCATTTCTCCTCAGTGTTCACTAGGGGACATGCCCTGGATGGCTCAGGCTCAGAGAAAGGAAGGCACAGAGTCAAGAAAATAAAACCAAAGCGGGTCACTACTTCTGGTGCACTCTGGGTACTGATTTCAACAAGAACTTCCAAGCCACATCTATAGGCCTTTCACATTCCAAACAACCCGCCCATCCCCTCCCTGCCTCTCTGATGGCCTTACCTCTTTTCCCAAAACTCTGCAGTGGTTCCCTGCCGACCACTCAAATTCCCCTGCCTGATGCTCAAGGAATCTCCAGGATGCTAGCCTCCTCCCTCACTGTAATCTCTCTCAGACAGCCTGTGTTCAACGGCCGGAACTACCCCCATGCACTGACCACAGCCGCCTCTGTGCATCAGCGCACAAATCCACACGCCATCTCCCTGAGGCCAGGCCGCCCGAGCACCGCCTCCACCTGCTCCTCGGCCGTCTCCTCTGAGGTCAGCAATAAGGGAAGGAATCTCTTCCTGCTATTTCTTTTTTTAAAAGTTTGTCTTAAAAAGTCACAGTTCTGCAAAGCTCATAATGGAAAAATAGCAGTGCTCTGACCGTTTCAAGTTTCACTCCCCAGAGGCTATTACTCTCTTTTAATTGTTTCCTTTGGCATGTCCCTCTGTATCTCTAAAGCTTACAATGCTACTTCTTGACTTTCTAGTCTTCAATATTGACTACTGATTTTTCCACTGTGGAGGATGAGGCTTTAATCCCTTTACACCGTCTTCCTCCTTCATCCACATGACACACACACACACACACACACACACACACTATCCCTCATCCCCATCCGCCAGATAAGAACACATTTTTCCTTAAATTAACAATCAGTATTTATATCATTATAACTTTGGACATGCTCTTCACAATAGAACCACTTATTTCATTACACCTGCTTTTCCTCTCTTGAACAGCTCTGTTTTCCCTGGAGTTCGTTACCGCCTTCTTTTTTTGTTAACTGAGTTCTTTAATATACATTCAACATAAGTCATTCACACACTCTCTAAACCTCATCCAGTATGTTTCCACAACAATCTCACCTGCTTGGAGACTCTCTCAGAAACTTAACCAGCTGCATGACTGCTCTCTCGCCTATTACATGGTTATCCTCCTGGGATCTCCCTTCACTACTGACCTGGGGGTTCCCTTGAGAGCTGAGAATCAGGCCTAGCACAGAGGAGCACACATCAGTGTTTCCCAAGCTGAACAGAAAGGGCATCCAGTCTTCACGCCCAGGGAGCCAGGTAAGGCCCTCTGCTAAGAGTCCAGCAGACACCTGGTCAGGGCGGAGGTAACCAACCCTCACGTCTGAGCTCTCTGCTCCTGCCCTCAAGGGAGCTGGTGTGCTCAAAGCCCTGCTTCCTGTGCTTCCTGGACCTTTGGGTAGAGAACCAAAGCTTCCTGACAGAGGGCACTGGGGACATGCTATTTTAAAAGGCCTTACATAGCTGAAGTACCATTTTCTGCACGTTTATAAGCTGTGGCTGGATGGGAATTCTGGATGGGAATTCCGGCATGCCAGAGGTTAAGATCTGTCTTTTGCCTTCCAGTGTGGCCTTGGAAGTAGGCACTGCCAGGGTCCCTGCCCCTCTGGCCCTTGCCCTTCCCTCTCTTCCCTTAGAGTCGCCCCATGGGGCCTCGATGCTGGTCTTTATGCCCTCACTCCCTCAGTCACCAGGGTGGGCTGCCCAGGCAGGACATGGCCTCAGGGGGAGGCAGGCAGGGGAGGCCACCCAGGACCACGTGCCCCACGGCCAGCAGCAGGCCATCCCCAAAGGGGCCCAGGGGGCACATCTCCGAGTCTGTCCTGGTCTTGTGCCCACATGACTGCCCTGCCTGGACTGCCCTTTCCCCCTTCCTTCCCCACCCACTCCCACACATCCTTCAGGGTCTCACTAAATGCCGTCCTCAGAGCAGCCTGCTCTCCACTCCTGTCACCATCAGGCCCCGCGGGCGCTTCCGGGCAGCAGACACGGGCACATCAGCTCTCTTCACACCTCCCAACTGCACAGCTGTGTGTTTGCCCCAGCGTCCACGAGGGCAGAGAGTGTGAGGATGTCAGGTCACACGTAGGGTCACATGCAGCACGTCACATGCTGTGGGTTGAGTGTCACGTGTCTGCATGTTTGCTCACTGGAGTGTGCCAGCTCCATGAGGGCAAAGAGCGTGAGTGCGCTGTGTGCAGCGCATGGGGGATCGCAGGCAGCGTGGTGTGTGTCCCGTGTCTCTGCGTCCATGGCACCCGCAGTAGGCCCAGCACACAGAGCACAGCATGCGTGTCCTGCAGCCAAACTGAAAGGCTCCACTGCACCTTCGAGCCCCCTGCCGAGGACAGCAGACGCAGCTCTCAGAAGGCCGACACCTGTGGTCTCGGCTCCGCGCGTGCCAACACACCAGCAGGACCGAGCCAAGCCTGCGCGAGGAGCCTTCTGCGGCTGCCCCCGGGCAGTCTTCTTGGTCTTTGGTGGGAAATGCAGGGCCGTGCTCCGAACTTCCCACGGCAGCCAGCAAGCCTTTGAAGGGCATGTCAGCCTCCGAGACACACGTTCTCATCTGAAACGTGGCTTCTGGGGGGAAGTGGTGCCCAAAGCGAGGGGCAGGTACCAGTGCTCCAGAACTGGGCATGACGGCTGGAAAATAGGGCCCAGGACTGGACACTCGGGGTGTCTGGCACTCGGACAAGCTCCCTGCTAGAGAGGGGTCGTCTCAGCCCCCAGAGGGCAGGCCACGTGTCCAGGCTGGTGGGGCTCCTCCCACCTCCCATCCAAAACCCCGACTGGCGGACGCCACACCTGGGGTCCTGCACCCTACCATCATGCTGGTACAGCAGCCATTGCCATGTCCCCCTCACTCCACCACCTCCAAACAGGATGGAGAAAAGCAGCTCCTTCCTCCTGGACCCTCCATCCCTCCCCAACAGGCCCGCCTAAACCCCCGAGGGCTCTGTCCTCTGCGGGACCCAGTGACACCTCCGTGCCCCAGCCAGTGGCCCTCCTTCCCTCTGGCCAACACGCCAGCCACTCTCAGAAACGTCTCCAGCCTTCCCGACCTGGCCTGGCCTGGGCGGCGGTCAGGACCCCAGGCTCTCGGGCAAGGCACTGAGGCAGTCTCGTGGCCTGGGATTCAAGTCCAGGCGAGGCAGACAAGCCGCCACGGCCTTGGCCTCCTCCTGCACCCAGTATGGGCAACCGTGGGCCGCGCGAGGATGCCGGGAGAGGCCTTCCATGGACGGCTCCCGCCAGAGCAGACGCGGGGCCCTGCACACGTGCTGTCCACGGCACCAGCACTCAGCATCGCCTGTGGGACGGCCCACACAGAACCTGCAGCCACTGCTTCCCACGGCCACGAGCAGGCACACAGGGGCCCTCCTGGAGCTAAGGGCCGCACGGCAGCCTTGGGCACACAGAGCACGGGGTGGGGCAGCACACCGCCCCCCCCCCCGGGGCCCTAGGCACAGCCCCCTTCTTCCTGCCACCCCAGGGTCCAGCCCAGGGAGCTCCCACGCCTGGCGGTGCCCTGTTCCAGCGACCAGTGGGAACGGCCACTGGCTCTCGGGGCAGCAGGACCCGCTGTCGGCCACGAGACACGTTTAAAGTCTGCCAGGTCTTCCCAGGTGAGTTTTCACCTCACAACGGCCCCACAGAAGGCGCCACACAGCACTTCCTCTGTCCTTCCCGAGTGGCCCCCAGTCCCCAGCCCTCCCGCCTTCCTGCCAGGCCCGCGGACCCAGACTGTGCGGCGACCCGATGCGCCCAAGCTTTCGGGGCCTCTGGAGAGGAGAGCCTCCGGAAGCACCCGGCCTGGCGTCTCCTGGGCTCCCAGAAGGTCACCGCATCCAAGACTCAAGCCGCCTGGTTGCAGACAGCTCTCAGACCCCCGGGGTCACAGCCCGGTGGGCAAGTGGGTTTTCAGAGGACCCGGAGGGCTCTGCCCCACCGCTGGCCCGCAGCCAGGACACACCCAGCTCCGCGGAGCGCACGGCCAGATCAAACTAGCCCAGCAACTGTCCTCCTCGCTTGATAGCCCAACGCCAGCTCATCCGTTAGAGGGAAATAAAGAAGTCGAGCCTAAATGCATAAAAAATTATGATGGAAGCCCTAAATAAGGCCCCGGCTGCAAGCTTATTGAGTCAAAAATCAATCAATCAATGAACAAGTGGATTAGGCGCACCTCATAAGCCCCAAAGAAATAATTCGCCCAAACGCTGGGATTTAACAGTTGAGGACCAAATTCCAACACTTTTAGGAAGTAAATAATGAAAAATCAATTTAAAGAAAAAACAGATCAAGAACCCTGGGCTCTGGCCCGCGGACACGTTTATTGCTGAGTGCCGTCTCTCGGCTGACCCGAAAACTTCGGGAGGCGTTTATTTACTTCCAGCACCTTCCAGAGATCAATATTTTTAATTTGGATCCCAGTTATTATTTTTCACATCACAGCAGCGGGGAGCAGAGTAAAGTGGCTCATATTTTAGTGCTAAAAAGATCGATATGACAGTTTCACCTTCCCTGCAGCCCCTGCCGCTGCCCGGCCGCACATCACCACGTCCCACGGGGCTGCAGGGGCCGCAGCGGGAGCGGCCGTCCCCCACCCCCGAGGCCGACAGCCGTGATTTAGCTGAGCGTGGAGGGCCGGGTGCCCTCGGAAAACCAATCTTGCTTCCCTCACTTTATCAGGCCTGTCTGGACCCACAGGCGGGCCGAGAGGCTGGGAGACGGGGCGGGGCCGGAGGGGCGCCCTAAAGGAGGTCGGTTCCCTCATCAGGATGCGTTCGCCCTCCTCCCCTTCCCTGGAGCAGAGAACATCAGGAAGCGCCGTTACTTTTCTATAAATTTTCCCTAAAGTCTCATCCAGGAGAGCAGAGACAGGGAAGGGGCGGGTCCCGGAGCGAGGAGCCAGGAGGGTCCAGGAGGGCGTCTCCTCGGAAGGGGCGTGGCTTCCGGCCTGACCCTGCACAGGCACTGGGCCACCGAGGGGCGGGGGGAGGGCCCTGGGACACGGCTGGAAGGCCGGCCCAGACCCTCCTGCGGAAGGACGCCACCGAGGCTAGCGCGGACCCTCCAGAGTGCTCCGCCGGTGAGGGCAGGAAGCAGCCCCCAACACGGGGAGGAGCAGGAAGAAGAGGGAGCTGCTTTGGTGGTGACCTGCCTTCACGGGGTCCCGGGCCCAGGAGCCACCAGCATGGACAGTGGAGTGAGCGGGAACGCAGATGGACCCTCCAGGGCGAGGACCTCCTTGGGACACACACAGACCCCCACGCCCACCCCAGGCGCCAGGGCCTGTCCTTGGGCCTCCTGGTCTGACGTGGAGGGAGAAATGCCGTCAGGCCACTGCGCGCTCTTGGCCTGGGGACCCATGGACAGTTGGGTTTGCAAAGCGCAGCTTTAGGCCAGGGATGGAGAGGTGCTTCCTGGAGGGGCCTGAAAGGGTCGCTTCTCCCAACTTCAACATCACCCCCGCCCCCGACCAGTGAGGCCACGGTCCCGGGAAACCTTTGTGAGCCTTGAATTTGTGTCATTGGGTTTCTGGTCTGGCCGCACTCTCACCCCACAGGAAATGAAGCCCACCCATGCGCCCCTTCCAGGGGCCAAGTTAACCGCGGATGAAGCTGGAGGCCGGTGGTGGGAAGCAGAGGAGGGCGAGCCTGGGACCCTGGGCAGCGCGGGGCCTCCATCTTCCAGGTGCAGCCCCGGAGACCCTCCCCCCGCCAGCCTTCCTGGTGCCCTGGGGACACAGGTGCCGGCCACTGACAGCCGCTGACCCGTCTGCCCAGACGCACCCCCACTTTCCGAGCTTTGAGGGGAAGTCGGCACTCTCCCAGCCCACGGACGCCCGCGTGGCTGCCCCGACCGCATGGCTCCCCCTGGGCCCACGACCCCAGCCCGGTGCCAACAGGGGGAGCCCTCCGCCAGCCTCCGGCCCGTGCTCCCCGGGCGTCACGTCCACTGGACAGACGGCCACGCGGCTCAGGTCCTGCAGGCTGACGCCGGACAAGGGGAACTCGCGAAGGCGCCGCCAGAAAGGCCCCTCCCGGCACAGATGCGTGCGGGGCTGACATGGTGCCACTGCGGGAGGGGAGGGGAGGGGAGGGGCGAGGCCACGGCACGGGGCAGCCATGCGCGCCCCGCTGCAGAGACAGTGGGGGCCGCCCGCCCTCTGAGGGGGCGACGCCCTCCAGGCTCCCCGCCCAGTCGCCCCAGCAGGCCAGGTCGGGAGGCTCTGGGGGGTCCTGCCCAGCAGGCTAAAGCTGATGCCCATGGCCGCCAGCTGCTCCACCAGCACGTGCTTCGGGGAGAAAACCAAGCAAGGGCCTGTGCCTGCACCTCACGTGCTCGGAGCACCAACCCTCTGTACCAGGGGGCTCCCCAGGGACTTGCGTCAGCCCCACTCCTCAGGTGGCCCCTCTGGTACTGCACGTTGGGGTGTCTGGGCCAGGCTGCGTGTCCTGCCTCAGGAGCGAGGTGCCTACCCCATTCTCCTCCCCTTCTTCATCACAGGTGACCAGGTGAGGGGGGAGGATGCGGGGGCCCCAGGTGAGGGGGGCACGTGAGTGGCCGCTGGCTGTGCCTGCTTGGAGCCTTCACCAGCCCTGAGCAGCCCTGAACTTACTCTGATAAACAGCGCACTCTCCTTCCTCTGAGGAAAGTCCCGACCCACCTTGGGGCCCATCCTTGTAACTGAGAAGGTTTCTTCCAAGCATTCTTGTATGAATCACTTTTCGGACAAAGTCACAGATTCACATCACGTGCCCGACTGTTAACACTCTTCCACCGGACTCCATGGTTAAATCCAATGATGTACGGGGGGGTGCCCACACTGCCACTGCTGACGCTTCTGTCATGAGCACGCATGACAGACGCGGGGAGCCAGGCCCTGGGAAGGGGCAGGATGTGCGTATGAAAAGGAGGGGCACTGGAGGGAGGAGGGAAGGGAGAGGCCCGGGAGGAGGCAGGCTAGCACTCTGACCTCTCCTGGGGCAGCCGGTCCACGGGGCCTGCGAAGCAAGGGCACCCGGGGAGGGCAGGGCTGGTGCAAAGGGCCTGCAGTACCTGCAGGGGACGGAGGAGAGAAAGAGCAGGACGGAGGGTGCGTCGGGGTGGCAGCCACCTTCCTCGGGACGCGGGCTTGCAGAACGCAGCACCACCGCGGTGCAGGAGGGACGGCTGAATGACAGCCGTGCCCCCCTCTCTTGGTCTCCTCTGCATTTTTCTTTTTAAAGGCATTTTTTTTTAAGATTTTTTTTTCACGTGGACCATTTTTAAAGTCTTTATTGAATTTGTTACAATATTACTTCTGTTTTACGTTTTGGTTTTTTGGCTGCCAAGCATGTGGGATCTAGTTCTCCGACCAGGGATCGAACCCGCACCCCCTGCGCTGGAAGGGCGTCCCAGCAATAACCGGGCTCACCCCACCACGTGGTGCCTGGGAGGGACTCGGGAGCCGCTGTGGGAACAGGGAGCGGGTGGGTCAGGCCTTGCAGGACCCCCGCAGCCACACCTCAAGGGACCCCGCAAGGGGCTCACCGGAGTGGCCTCTTCTGGGCACTCCTGCTTGCGCTCCCTGGAGACGGTCACCTTCCGTGAGCGCACCTGGCATGGCGGGAACAGAACCCGCGTCTGAACTCTCCGGGGGATTAAAACTGGGCCACCTTGCCTCTTTCAGACAAACACAAAATCACTGGGGGATGTCGGGCGTCGACGTCGGCCAGGAGACCCAGGGCGTTTACCACCTCACCACAGAAAACGCTTGGGCGAAGGCCGTCCAGGGCGCTGGCTGCACAGCCCCACCCTTCCTCTGCTGGGAGCCCCGTCCAGAAGCCCACGTCCGCTCCCGCAGCCTTGGGCAGGGGGCGGGGCCGGGGAGGGCGGGTGCCTCGGGGGTTCTCCTTCACTGTCGCGTGCCCTCCAGCCCGCCCCTGCCCCCACCTCCCCAGCTATGCCCTGCATGAGCCTTCTGTCTTCCCAGCCTCCTCTCGGGGAAGCTCGCCCAACCCGCGGTCTTCAATGCACATACACCCCGATGGCCTGGAGGTCTGTCCTCAGGCCGGCACCCCCCGTGAGCTCACACTGGCGCATCCATGGCTCTGGACCCACGCTGGGGGCGCCCGGGGCATCCACGTCCAGCCCACCGCTGCATCCTGGCCCCTCTGCCCCAGGATGCCTCCTTCCCTGCTCAGAGCACGGCTGCCGGGCACCGGCACGCACTGGCACCAGCCCAGGCCCCGGGCAGCACAGGGAGCAAGGCTGCTGCTCCCGGACTCTGGATTCGAGGAGGAAGACACGGTAATCAGAAGGCCAACCCCAAGCACACCAAGGTGGCCGGTGCCCAGAGACGAGGGGGGCCCGGCGTCTGAGGTGCTGCAGCAGGCTGCGAGCTCCCTCCGTCCCGTGCGGCTCGCCCGTGGCTCTGTCCACGCCCAGGGCCAGGTCCTTGGCCCATGACGGCGGTTCATGAGTTCCCGGGAACGGGACGGGCGATGCCAGCATGCCATGCTGGTGGCACCTCTGAACGAACAGACTTCCAGCTCGACTTTCCCGAAGGGCATGCAGGCGGGCAGGGACCCGGTCAGTGGGCAGGGCCTGAGGGAGGGTGGCCCGCCGCAGGACGCCCAGTGGGGGACACTCTGCCTCCTCAGGCCTGAGCAGACCAGACGAGCCACGTGCTTCAGTGAGCGGCCACTCGGGATGGTTCTTAGAGGCAGACAAAATTTACCGTAATCATTTTATTCAAGTCTGAAACTTGCCCTGCGAGCAGCTCCTGCTTGGGATGGGAAATGCTGCTTTGCCGCCACCTCCTGGTGAAAGTGAGCATCTGCAGGCTTCTGGTGTGCCACTGCCCCAAGGCCACAGCCCCCAGCTGGCTGCCCACCCAGCCACAGCTCCTCCAGGCTGCAGACCCTGCTGGCACAGAGCCCCCCCAGGACGCCGACCCCCAGGACACAGCCCCCCAGGACGCCGACCCCCAGGACACAGGCCCCCAGGACGCCGACCCCCAGGACACAGCCCCCCAGGACGCCGACCCCCAGGACACAGGCCCCCAGGACGCCGACCCCCAGGACACAGCCCCCCAGGACGCCGACCCCCAGGACACAGGCCCCCAGGACGCCGACCCCCAGGACACAGCCCCTCAGGACGCCGACCCCCAGGACACAGGCCCCCAGGACGCCGACCCCCAGGACACAGCCCCCCAGGACGCCGACTCCCAGGACACAGCCCCTCAGGACGCCGACCCCCAGGACACAGGCCCCCAGGACACTGACTCCCAGGACAGAGCCCCCCAGGACGCCGACCCCCAGGACACAGCCCCCCAGGACGCCGACCCCCAGGACACAGGCCCCCAGGACGCCGACCCCCAGGACACAGCCCCCCAGGACGCCGACCCCCAGGACACAGGCCCCCAGGATGCCGACCCCCAGGACACAGCCCCTCAGGACGCCGACCCCCAGGACGCCGACCCCCAGGACACAGTGCCTCAGGACGCCGACCCCCCAGGACACAGGCCCCCAGGACGCCGACCCCTAGGACACAGTCCCCCAGGACGCCAACCCCCAGGACACAGCCCCCCAGGACGCCGACCCCCAGGACACAGGCCCCCAGGACGCCGACCCCCAGGACGCCGACCCCCAGGACACAGGCCCCCAGGACGCCGACCCCCAGGACACAGGCCCCCAGGATGCTGACTCCCAGGACAGAGCCCCCCAGGATGCCGACCCCCAGGACACAGCCCCCCAGGACGCCAACCCCCAGGACACAGGCCCCCAGGACGCCGACCCCCAGGACACAGCCCCCCAGGACGCCGACCCCCAGGACACAGGCCCCCAGGACGCCGACCCCCAGGACACAGCCCCCCAGGACGCCGACCCCCAGGACACAGGCCCCCAGGATGCCGACCCCCAGGACACAGCCCCTCAGGACGCTGACCCCCAGGACGCCGACCCCCAGGACACAGCGCCTCAGGACGCCGACCCCCAGGACACAGGCCCCCAGGACGCCGACCCCCAGGACGCCGACCCTCAGGACACAGGCCCCCAGGATGCCGACCCCCAGGACACAGGCCCCCAGGACGCCGACCCCCAGGACACAGGCCCCCAGGACACAGCCCCTCAGGACGCCGACCCCCAGGACACAGGCCCCCAGGACGCCGACCCCCAGGACACAGCCCTCCAGGATGCCGACCCCCAGGACACAGCCCCCCATGTTTCCGTGAGCCCCCCACCGTTATGCTCGTCACCAGGTGCAGCTGCAGGTTCAGCTCTTTCTGGGAACAGGCTGCAATTTTCTGATCCCTATTAATACCTGTGACAGCATTTATGTACAAGATAAATTCATTTCAATTTCCTTTTTCAATTAATGGCCTATTATTTGAACCACACTCAGCTAAAAATATTGCTCCAATACTATTAATCTTGTAAAAATTAAATCTTCCTCCCTCTGACAGCCAGAGGCCACGAGGCTGGGGCGAGAGGGTGGCCATGTACCTAGGCCATGTACCTGGCCAGCACTGCCCAGGTCCCCTCCAACAGGACGTCCAGGGGACCCAGCAAAGGCGGTTCCACGCACGACACACTGAAGGGGCGACGGACGGGCACGACGGGGATGGGGCCGCAGAGCCAGGGCCAAGCAGGATTTTATCACAAACCATTACGGTCCCAGTCAGGAGATGGGTGACAAACACATGCCTCCCCTGGGGAAGAGTCTGCGATGAGGTCCAGACCCGGAGAGTGGAGCACCGCTGGCCATTCCCGCCGCCCCCCACCACCCCGCCCCGGGAAACATGCCCACACTGGACTGTGGTTGCAGGAGGGGACCACCGGCGGGACAGCAACCCTGGAAGGCAAGCCAGGCCACAGCCTCGCAGGGCCAGCCGACACACCCACCACTCCTTGGGCAGGCTGGACCTTCATCCTCAACTCCCAGACACTGTCCAGTCCTGCAGACACCTGGAGCCACAGCCTCAGGGCCTCAGACGTGGGCTCATCCCCATGTCTGATGCGGTGCCGTCCCGTGCAGGGTCGGTCCTGCCCAGGGAGGTGCAGCCCTGAGCGCCGTCCCAGACTGGAGCCAAGCAGGATGTGGCCCTGTCACCGACTAACGTGCCATCAGCGCACCTAAGACTAAGAGAGGAAAACGCTGCCGGTTCTAATTGAGAGATGCTGTGGGTGTTAGATGCACCCGGGTCTCAGATGTAAATGTGACAATCGACTCGTGGAAGAACAGACTGGAGGTCGTATCGTCCTTAGGTACCTCCGTGCACCAACCGGACAGGAAGATCTTCCGGGCGTGTCATTTGTAGCGTCTGCAGTGGTTGCAGATTACGCCACCATGTGGCTGGTCCACAGTGTACACATACCTAATTCTGGGCACTTAAAATCACTTCCAACTTTTGTTATCAAATAGCTTTTGATGACCACGCTTACACACGACAGTTGCACGACGGCTACGTCCCCAGGGAAGCCGCCGAGTGGCGGCAGTGCTTTTCGGCAGGTTTCTGTATTCCACTGCGAACCGTGAGGTCACGTTTAAGATAAATCTCCAGGGATGAGGAAGACCGACATGGAGCTCTCAGCCCCCAGGCGCCTCCAACACAAACCTCTTCTCAGCCCACCAGGCATTTGGCTGGAGGAGAGACGCAGGTTTTACGTCAGCATGTCACGACAGGTGACACAAAACAGACCACAGAGAACTAGAAAACTCAGCATTTCAGAAAACTATGGAAAACTTCCACAGACAGACAGACAGAGACAGTGGGAGCTCCTGGCCTTCCTGAGGCCGCAGCTTCTGTGCACAAGAACCAAGGCCCCGTCCACTAACAAGCTGATACCCACGCTTCACTGTTGACTCAGTCCCAGGCGCACATAGAGCCCCACGGGGCACGGAGGCCGGGCCCAGAATAACTCCCTCAGCGGATGGACGGCCTCTGCCCCAGGGAAACAAGCGCCTCCACCCTCCCTCGGCCACCCACCCCGCCTCAGTCTCTGGTCCACTGGGGAAGGTGTATCAGATATGTCAGCCCTTCTGAGGAATCGGTTTGATTTCGTTGATTTTCTCTAATATTCTATTTTCTATTTCACTGATTTCTGTCTTATTTTATGATTTCCTCTCTTGTAAGGGCGCTGGTTAAATTTGCTCTGCATTTTCAAATCTTCTAACGTCAGCATTTGATGCTGGAAATCTCCCTCTAAGCGCTACTTCAGGTGCATCTCACAAATTTTGAAGGTTTTTAGTTTGTTTTTCGTGTAATTGGAAACAATTTCTAATGTCCTTTGTGACTCATGGGTTATTTACAAGTGTCTTGTTTATTTCCGAATATTTGGGGCTTATTTCCAGATACCGCTTCTGTTTCCTCCTAATGTAGTTCCTCTGTGTGACCTCAATCTCCTACACGTGCTGAGCTGCGTTTTCGGCTCCGATTTCAGTGTGTGGAACGTTCCATGTGCACACACAGGCCAAGGCTCGTCCAGGCCCCAGACCGTCTGTGCTCTGGCCGCCAGGGCGGGAATGCTCGAGTCCTCGGGACGGACCCCCTCCCAACCACCGGCGACCCTGCACCCACCCCGACAAACGTCAGAGCAACGCTCGCCTTTCCAGGGAAGAGAGTGGAGGCCGCCTCGCCCCTCGGCATGCCACGTGCCCATGCCCTGTCCACGTCCCAGGGCTGTGCGTGCAGCCGCCAGCCCCGTGTCCCACGGAGGCCCGTGAGCTCATGCCAGCTGTCAGGGACTCTGCCAGCTTTCCCGCACACGTAGCTCTGACACGGGTACCCGCACGATGGGCTGCCACACCCCCCTGGGGAGCTGCCCCCGGCGCCCTGGCCCCGTCACAGCCCTCGCTCTGAAGGCTCCTTCGGTATCAGCTTGGCCACTCCTACCTTCTCAGAACCCGTGCGGATGGTCTTTTTCTTCATCCTTTTACTTGTAAAATACCCATCTTGCCACCTAAAGGAGACTGTGAGGACCCGAGCACGGTGTCCACGAGGCAGAGGCGACCAGGGCCACGGTGGGCCATGGCAGCTCTACTGGCCGAGCAGGGACCGAGGTCTCTGAGAGGGGGAGGCGACGAGGGGCCCCGCTAACCCGCCAGCAGCAACCCGGGGACGATGCTGACCGCCTGACGCTTGTCACAGTGACTGGATCATGGGGTTTACACATTGTACCAAACTCTGACAGATCCCAGCCACGACCTTTTCCAGCCCTTTCCTCTCCCGGCCCTCCTGGCGCTCCAGAGACACCACCTGACGTCCTGGCACTGGGCGACACCCATCGCCAAGTCCTTCTTTCTCCACAGCTCCTGCGGCTGCGGCCCTTCAGGGAGCTCTTCCTGACGCTGTGGCCCTAAGCTGCTGCTAACGGTGTGGTTCTCATTCCAGACGCTGCCGTTTTCATCTGAATAAGTCCCACTTGGGGAAAGCATTTTTATTTGCAGGATGAACTGCGGAGAGGGAGCCGTCGGGGAGAAAGGGGAGAGAGAGAGGGGCTGTGTCCCCGCCCTCGAGGCCTTGCTGGGCCCGCCACCGTGGGGTGAGGCCCCTGCGAATGCGGGGAGGGTCCCCCCGCCGAGCAGCATGGCAGAGGCAAGACCCCGGGATGCAGGATCTTGCAAATGCAGCTAAAGGCAGAGACACGAACCTGCAGCCCGTGACCACCTCACAGCTGGCATCAGACGCCCCGAATTTAAGGCCTGAAACCTGGCAGCAGCCTCTCTAAGCAGAGGGGAAGCGCGGTGGCACCTCTGCCCCGGCCGCTCTACGCAGGACGCTCTTCCCAGCCCCCACTCCCCGCACGCAAGCCCCGGTCCAGGCAGCGGGCATACGGTCACCTGCTGCCGCATCTCTGGGCCAGGGATGCCTTGAGGAGGGGACCCAGCAACCAGCACCTGCACCTGCAGCAGGGGACGGTGTGAGGGGAAGGCCGCGGAGGACAGATGACACAAGACACTAGGGAGCACAGGCGGCCTCAGGGCTCCCCAAACACGGTGAGAGCCTCCCAGCAGCAACGGCCACTCAAAGCCGGCCGACCTCGCTGCTCCGAGACGCCCCCGCCTGGCCCTGCACCCGGCACGCCCGTGGCCACCACGCCAGCCGGGGTTGCTTCCCCGGGCATCCGCCGTCCCCCAGACCACTGTCACACTGTAATTCACGCACGGCCGCCTGTGCCCGTGGCAGAGCTGGCCACCGAGTCTCTTTACGTAATCAGAGGATGGCAGCTCCAGAAGACTCCTGGCCTGGCAACGCTTACTCCACGGAAGGAAAGTGTGCTCACCGTGAAGTGTTCCTGGGACTCGTAGTTTTCATCCAGGTAGACCCGCGCCCTGTTATACTCTTTCATCGCATCACCGGACAGCAGCTCTCTGGAACGAAAAGAGGGAGCTGTTTAACGCACAGCCACACGGACACCGCACCCTCTTATAGGAGCGCTTACGAAGCACAGGAATGGCAGCTTGGAAACCATGCTTTACGTTGTCCTGAAAACAATAGCAACGGGGGGGAGGGGGAGGGGGAGGGGAGGGGGAGGGGAGGGGGAGGGGAGGGGGAGGGGAGGGGAGGGGAGGGGAGGGGGAGGGGAAGAGAGGCGAAGGTGGATAAACTGAGACCCACTCTGGGCCCTCAGCGCAGGCCGCTCCATGCCGGCCGTGAGATGAGCAGGATGGGGGCCCCTCGGGAAGCTGACACGGGGAACTCACCCAGGGCCACACACCAGGAAAGCTCAAGCCCGCAGCCTGTGGGGCATCCTGGCTGTTGGTGCCCGGGACTCACAGGGCCACACAGGCGCCCCCAGGCCTGGGCAGTCCCGCCCGCCTTCGCTCCTCACAGGAGAGAAGCTGAGGACCGTGAACAGGGGGCCAGGGCTTTGCAGCAAGAAGGAGGGAAGGGTCTCCAGACGTCCCTCATGAACAGGCTCCAGCCCTGACTGCACACCTCACGGCCACACTTTGTCACCACAAAAGCCTTCAGCAGGCGGCCTCGCCACCATCTCTACAGACATGGCTGGGGCAGAGCTTCCGCGCACCTTCGAGTTCCGTGATGGCGCGGACGGACACAGGCACCTGACCCCTCCCCCACCAGTGCCCCGGCAGGGGGTGGAGGACATGGGTGCCGTGTGACCAGCCAGCACTCAGGGCAGGAAGAAGAGGGGCTCCAGCTTTAAGGAGTGACAATGAGGAAGGCAGGAAGGAATAGGGGGGAGGGGAAGGAAGAATAAAAGCCTTGAGAGGATCAAACTAGTCCTCAAGGACCTACCTGCCTGCTGGGATGAACCCCAACATGCTTTAGGGGGCGAGGCAAGACGCAGACACGAAACACACACAGCAGCAGAATCAAAATTACTGACATGTTGAAGGAGCAACAAATATGACCCATAATCTACAAAAAAAGGCAACAGAAACAGATGTAGAAAGGATAAAAATGATGGAGTTTGCTGAAAATAAACTTGAAACAGATATCATAAATGTAACCAAAGATTTAAAGGAAAACATGGACACAAATGAAAGTTCTAGAGCTGAAAAATACAGCCTCAGAAATAAATTCACTGAATAGGCCTAACAGCAGATTAAAACGTAAAGAAGAACAGACACAACTATATCCAAACTGGAGCCAAGAGGAAAAATGGACTGAAAAAAAAAAAACAAAACCGAAAGAGCTGTAGAGACCTGTGTGACAGTCTCCCATCAGGAAGCCAGAGTCCAAGAACAAAAGAGAAGGGAAGCAACCACGCAAAAGCTTCTCCCAAATCTCAGTGAAGTCATAAACCTACAGGTTGGAACAGCTCAAAGAGCCCCAAGCAAAAGAAACACAAAGAAAATCAAACTAAAGCAAAACAATCAAGTTGCTGCTCACCAGCTAGAAAGACAAACTTAGCAGTCAGGAAAAAAGACACACGATATACAGAAAATGAAGACGAGAACAACAGCCCAGTTCTCCTCGGGAACAATGGCACACAGAGAACAATGGGACAATACCCTTAAAGCACTGAAGGGAAAAAATGGACAAGCTAGAATTCTGCTCACAACAAGAGCATCTTTCAAAAACAAAGACAAAGACCTTTTTTCAGATAAACAAAAGCTGAGAGAATTGACCAGCAGCAACTTGTGTTGAGATAAATGTTCAGGTTCTCAGGCTGAAGGAAAATGGTGCTGGAGAGAAAGCTGACTGTACGGAGAAGGACCCACCCCGGGAGGGGCAGGTGACTCTAGTCAAACAGGTGACATGTTCTCTCACTTTTTAACCTTTTCAAGAGGCAACCTACGGTTTCAAGCAAAAATAACAACATGTGTGTGACGCAGAGCACAGGCAGGAGTAAAACATCTCTGACAACAGCAGGGGGACGGCGGGGGACGGCAGGGACGGGAGCCGTGGGATCCCGCGAGCTCGGACGCACAGCCCTGCCGGGCGCTGCCCCTCACCTGCGTCTGCTTGTCGCTGATGTGCCCAGCTTCTCCAAAGGTGTTCTTTTCTTACTGACTTACTGCAGTTCTTTATATATTTAAATACTGACGATTTCTGTCAGTAAAGTATGTTGCAGATATCTTTTCCCAAGTGTGGCTAAACTTTTACTTTGTTTATAGTGTCTCTTGATAAAGCTTTTAACTTCAACATGGTCAAATGCGTCAGTCTTTCCTCTTGTGGGCTGCACTTTTGCACCTTTTTAAAGAAATCTCTCCCTAGATGCTCTCCTACACTTTACTCTTGAATTGTCCTCGGGCCTTTTACATTGACTCAGTAATAACTGAAATTCATCCCTGTGTGTGGAGAGAACAAAACGTGCTGGGGACCCAGCTTCATGGTTTCCTGGCCCAGGACACCAGGGGTACCGCCCCCTGACCCAGCCGCCACCTGCTGCACACTGGGGTGAGGCGGGGCAGAAGCTCCGCTGCCGCGCATCTAGGTGCCGCCTGCACACACACACGCGCGCGCGCGCGCACACACACACACACAGGAGGCCCTTGGGCCGGGGGAGTTGAGGACACCCCCCTTGCTGTGTTTCAGTAGTACTGCAGCGAGTCCTGCCTCTCTGCACTTCCACATCAATTCTAGTGTTAAAGTGTTAAGAAAACATTTTGATTGAAATTGCCTTAAATTAAAGATTATTTGGGGAAAGTCTGGTAGCTTTTAAAAATTTGCCTTTTAACAAAGGACCCCACAATTTGACAGCTGAAAACACGGATGGCTTGTGGCATTCCACGCCACTGGGGACTGTGACAGGGGCCGAGGCCTGGGACAGCAGCTGGACTCAGCCTCCGGCGGGGCCCCAGGCTGAGAGCCTATAGAGGCCACCCACCCGCAGACCTGCACACCACACGTGGCCCCGGCCCACCCCACCCACAGCCGCCTTCAACGACCAGCCTCACAAGTGGCACGTGTCACCTCCCCACACTCCGCCGGTGGGAGCTGTCACAGGGCCCGGCGTCTGGGGTCGGGGAGGACAGGGCCACATCTCAGGGGACACAGTGCAGAGAGGGTGCCCCAGGCACTGGGGCCAGAGGCAGGAAGGACGCTCCGGCGGCTGCCGATACCCAGGACTATCCGGCACGCAGCCTTTTGGCCCAGGCCTGCCGTCCCACCTGTCCTGCCCCCGCCCCTGCGCCCACTTCCCGAGGCCCGGGCCCTCGCTTCCCGTGTGGCGCCAGGCAGGCCTGCCGTCCACAGAGCCACACCGACGATGGCGCTCTGTGCCCGTCCCACTGTGCCAGAAAAGCTGTGGGCTGCTGCGTGGACATCAGCCCCGTCTGTCCCCGGCCGCAGCAGAAGCAGAAGCAGCAGGCTCACAGCCATCGGGCCACGTGACGGCATCTCGGCCTGGACCCGGGGGGCACTGTCACCCCACCCCGGGCCTCGCGCTCACACGAGCGTGCCCCCCACCCCAGGAGGAAGCAGAGGGACAAGCGGCTGCCCCGGGACGTACCTGACGAACTTGTCCACGTGCGACATGGAGGCTTCATAGTTCTTCCCTCCGAACTCCTGGCAGTGCAGGGCCAGGAAGTGCGGCCTGTGCGTGTGCACGACCTGGGGAGGAAACACGGCAGCGTCAGGCCCCCGCGGGGTTCCTGCCACAGTGCTTTCCCCACAAGTCCTGAGGACCTCGGTCCCCAGGGCCGTTCCCTCCCCGTTACTACAAATCCTCAGAAAGGATTCACAATTCCTCAGAACCTTCCTCAGTAATCTGGACATTTCCTCCCAACTATAGAGTCCTGCGTGTCAGCTGCAGGGCACCTGCAAAGGCCCAGAGGAGCAAACATGCATCCTAACCTCACACGTGAGGGCAGCCATCACTGATGCTGCTACGGCCGCCAGCGGGACATGGTCCAGCCACGCGGCCCCTGGGCAGCGGAGCCAGCTTGGCCCACCTCCTCTCAGCGCCGCCCACCCACCACAGCCCACGGGGCCAGGCCCGCCGCATCTCCCTGGTCGCCAGGGTCCCCTGCCCGCTGGGCTCCGACTAAACTGGCCACACTTCGGCCACTCGACCTGCAGTCGTCCTCGAAGCTGCGGCCGCTGACCCCCCCCCCAGCGGCTCCTCCAGGAAGCTCACAGGGCTGGTACCGAGAGCGCCGTCCAGCTGCCCCCCGCTGCCCACACCCAACCCAGCACGGACCCAGCCACCCGCAGGCGGTGGCACGGACCTGCGTCTCACCCCTGCCGTAGGCCACGTTAGGCGTCTCCGGGCAACCCACAGGTCACCTGAGCAGGTGTCAACCCGCACGTGCTCACGAGGGGGCCAGGAACCCACGGCCCTGCCCTCCTGGGGCGCCGGGGACAGCGAGTCACCGATGGGGCACACTGTGTGGCGACGAGGCGGCTGTGCCAGGACACGCACCGGGGGCGTCAGCACGGCCTGGGGGAGCAGCAGGGGCAAGGGCTCCTGGGACTGGAAGGGCAGCGATGGAGGCATACCCGGAGGCCAGGCAGGGCGCTTGGAGGCCGAGAGGCTGCCTGTCCCCGCCTGCACCCGCCCCTCTGCCCTTCCTCGGCTCTGCGCCTCTCCGCCCCCTCCCTGGTACCTGCTGACACGGCAACACTGCCGGCTCTGAAGCCTCACCCAAACCCACAGAACTACCTTGTCCCTCCCCAAGCCCACCGTCCCAGAGGCAGGTCCCCTACACAAGGCCATCCGCGCCTAAGGCCACAGTGTCAGCGCCTGAACCCGACCTCGGCCACCACCGCGTCCTGCCCAGAGGCCAGGGCACCGTGGACAGGTGGGGGCTGCATCCAACGGGCCTTGCGGAGATGGGTGCTCCGGGAACAACAGCTATGTGGCCCCTGATGGGAAGCGGCTGCGTCGAGGGTTCAGCCAGGCCAGAAGGTCGGCGACGGGGACAGAGGACGCAGGCCATCAGGCCCTGGGCGCCACGCTTCTGCGAGTCTCGGAAGGAAGCATTGCCCAGCAGTAGCTGCCCCTGACCCACAGACGGCAGGCAGCACGTCCAGCCTCGGGGAGAGTGACTGGACCTGGTCCTGCTCCAGCTGTGACATCAAAACACAATCCCCAAGACGGGGAGGCTCTTTAAACAGGAGGAAAGTTCAGGCCAGAAAGTGTACTTTTCAGCCGCGTGGGAAAGGCGATGCCAGCGGGTAGAGTGGCCTGCCCTGGCTCGCACCCTACGCTCCGTTGAAGCGGGTTTACGGGACGCCCACCGGGTGCTTCCGCTTCCCACTGGACACAGGCGTGGACTCTCTCTGTCCCTGGTCACCAGCCGCAGGGCTCAGGCTCTCGGGGACGGGGACCAGAACAGGCCCAGACGTTTCCCCAGCTGGTGGCGCCACAGCCCCGCCCGGGGGCAGGGGTGGGGAGAACAGGCGGCTCGCCTCGGCGAGCTCAGTCCTGCTCCGCGCAGGCGCTAAAACACAGACTCTGAGACAAGCTGGATGCCGCCCGCCGGCGGCCCCCTGGCAGGCGCCCTCACACACGATGCCCCCCGTGCAGCCCCTGCCGGCATGGAACGATCACAAGACAAAGTTCAGGAATCCCAGGGGTATCCATGCAGCAAATCACATTCACCAACCGGAAAAGACTGCAGAATGGTCTCCGGGCCTGAAGCCTGGATGCAAAGGGCACAGGGGACCCCAGTCAGGAGAGGCTCCGGGCCAGCCTGGGTCAGATCACCAGACCGACCTGCCCTCAGGCCCAAGGTCGAGTGTGCACAATGCCAGCCACGCCCACAGCTGCACACAGCAGCCTGGTCACACGGAAGCCACCAAAGGCTCCCTGATGTGTGCAGCTCTGTCACCCACCCTCTGCAGTCCCCAGAACAATATATAAAACCAGACCTTCACAAAGGGGGCACAGAATTCCCCCAGGAGCAGTTCCTCCCTGGGAAGCTGGTGACTTCACACAAAGGGAATGCGATGCTCTGACACACGCAGATCGTCACGAGCGCGACTGTGAGGTTCGTGACACCAGTTCCTGTAATTCTGCAGCGTGTTCTTTGCCCAGCTCTACAACAGGCGTGGGAACAGGAGAAGGAAGCCCCAGAGACGCTTGGGTTTTGTGGGTGAAGACGGGGCCCCGAGTCAGTGACAGGTTCCTGCAGTTCACACTGTCACCTCTTGTAACCGAGGCTGCAGGTCACCAGATCGTGGCTGGGACCACGACCCAAGTCCCCAGTAAAAGCCAAGCGGAGCCGCTTTCCAAGGACTTTGCATTATGAATTAGGGCAGCGAGGACGAGGGCCCACGTGCGGCCGCATTAAGTCACAGACACACGGGGTCTCTCTGGGCAGGCCTGCCCACCTGACTGCCTTCACCCGAATCCCATTAACGTCGCCCTCGTAAGACGACTCTCTGCGGTGGTTTAAATTGAAATAGCCATTTATGGCACAGAATTCACTCTTTAAATCATATGAAACTCCTCAGACATTTGACTCCGATCCCACAAATCTCAGAAAATGGAGAAATCCAAAAAGAGCAGCCCCTCGGGAGTGGGCGGACGCCCCTCGTGCGGACGCCAGAGCAGCCGGGCGGCGCCCAGCAGAGGGGCCCCTTCCCGGGACGTGGAGCCGTCTCCGCGGTGGTTTATCTCTGAAACCCGTGGCGGGCTTGCCTGAGCTACAGGGCCTGGAGGAGCAGGGGCCCAGGGCAGCCCCCACCTGCCCGCCCGAGCCTCAGCTGCAAAGGAGAGACGAGGCCTGTGTACGGATGGCGGGGGGACCAGGCACCGGCGAGGGAAGGGGCCTGGCGGTACCACCGAGGTGGGCGCTCCAGGAGCTGCCGGGGCTCCGGCCCTGCTGTGGGCCAGGGAAGCCCCTTCACAGCCACAGCTGAGGAAGCAAACGCCGGCCCGGGGGTGGGCGGGCTGGGACCTCGCGCCCGTGGGGGGCCGCGCCTGAGCTTACAGCGGCACCGGGGGACGCATGGGATGGGCACCACCCCGATGGGCACGCTGTGGGCTTCCCGGGCACTCACGGGGCCAGACAGCCCACTCCTCTCAGTCTGAGGTCACCCTGCACAAAGCACGTCTCCCTACAGCACTGCCAACGTTCTTCCCGAAGGACCAGCCCGTCCACTCGGGCTTTGCCTTCAACAACTGGGAAGAGGCGACGCTAGCACCAAGCCGGCGGGTCTGCTGGCTCCGGGACGCACGGCTCCATCTCGCCCTGGCGTGCGGGGCTGGGGTCCGGGGCTGCACCACGGAGCGCCCAGAGCAAGAGCAGAGCTGGGGTTCCCCTGCCTCTCGTCTTCCCGGCCCGCACACCTGCGCACCAAGTCCGTCTGACCCCAGGCTCATCTCCACGTGTGTCTCCCCTGCCCCACCGTGCTCCTCCCAGGGCCTCTTGCATCTCCACCTCCAAGAAAAGACGTGGTGCCTGAAAGCCCTCCAGGAGCACTTTTTCGTGCTGTAAACTCACAAAGGATAGTGACAAAATGAAGAGTTGAAATTCTCAGAAAATCGGGCTTACGAGGTTTCCATTAGGATTGTGCTTGGCCAACAACAGAAAACCAACAACCAGCCGCTTGCATAAGGAGGCCGGGCTGGCAGGCAGAGATGGTGCACCTGCTCGCAGATGGCATCCAGGAACCAGCTGCTTCCACCATGTCTGCTCTGCCACTGCAAGCACTGGCTATCATCCTCGTGACTGCAACATGGCTGCAAAGCCCCCAGGCCTCATGCCTACATTCCAGGCGGGAAGAAGTGGAAAGGGCATAAGGTTAAAGAAAAAGGGGAAAGGGCTTCTTTTCTAGTGCTTTGCCTACTTTATTTAGACAAGAAAGCTCTCGCCGGGGACTTCTGCCTACACACTGTGTCACAGGACGCCCCCAGAAGCCACGCACAGGTGGCACTGGCTGGCACTCTGCAAGCAACAGAGCCCGGTGTGGGTCACGTGCAACCATACATCGGGGGGGGGTGCCGTCTGCCCCCTCTGCCGCAGCCTCCACCACACCACGTACCCACCTTCCAGTCTCCCGAGTCCCAGGCTGAAATGAAGGACAATTGTAGGGCGGCCACATCTGTGACCCCCTTTGGTGCCACGGTCTCTGAAGACCACTGGTTAGCAAAGCCCTGGGCACAGACAAAGGGCTCGCTGACTAAGGAACCTGCTGTCCCTCTTCTCTTGACACCCCCCAGACCTGAGCCCCTCTTCAGAAGGCTGTGCTCCAGCCCAGTCGAGGTGCTGGGTGCAAACGCGCCACAGACACGCAGGTGCTTCCAGCCTGCCCAGTGCCGGCGCCTGCGACTCGGCACACAGCCAGGGCCGCGTGTCCGCGTGTCCACATGTCCCCACGTGTCCTTGGCCTGGAGCCGTGCGGGCAGCTCCCGCCCCTCCACGCCTTGCCCTCCAGTCCCCGCCACTGCGTTCCGGTCTTACTCAAACACCAAGTCATCTGTCCCAGCTCAGCGGGAGGGAGACTTTCCGGCTGGACTCCCTGCGCTGCAGCTCTGCCCAGACAGAGGCTGGGGAGCCCCACCCAGCAGAGGTGAAGCCCCTGTGTGCCCACAACACCATCCCCGACTGAGCCACTTTCTGGGGAAGGAAGACCCCTACTCAACACATTTTAATTGGTAATCACAATTAGATTTAAATTTAAACACAATTAAACTTAAACTAAATTTAATTCCAAATTTAAATTATAGTGAAAGTAAATTAACCCGAAACTGAATTTCCATTGATCCTCAGTTTAAATCAACAGCCAAATAAAATGACTGATATTATTTTAACTCTTGAAACTCAGTCTGCTACACAGTGACCCGGACGACACTTCCCGATGGCCGAGCACGACCGCCTTTAGGGACGACAGGCACACCTGCCTCAAGCGCACACGTGTGAAAAGTCAGATCAGGAGCGGTTACCGTCACAACGGTTATGAGCTTCCCAGCGAGCGTGTGTCTTACTTGGGTTCCCCTCTGCGTGGAGAAGCACGTGCAGGAGGCCTCAGCATGTGCTTCCGCCCGGCTGTCGACAAAGGTCCCGTCCACCTAACCCTGAGCCACCTGCATTACGTGGACGCACCTGGTGGAGCGCCTGCCAGCGGAGCCTGGGCGGCAGGGGCAGGGAGCCCGATGGGGACGCAGTGGAGGAGGGGAGGCCCTCGCTCCCCCCACGAGAGCGGGTGGCCAAGGGGTGCAGGGAGCGGCAACCCTGGAAAACCAAGCTCCAGGGAGCAGTGCAGCCCTTTTGAACCACAGTGACCTCAAGTGGCGTGGACACAGGCCCCAAGTTCAGGGCTGCTAAGAGATCGCCCGACATGCCACCTACTGGGACCCCACACACGTCGGCGACCTCGAGGGCCGCTCGCCAGGCCCGGCCATGCCTGGTCGCAGGTTCCAGCTGGCGTGGCCTCAGGTGCCCCATCCACACACAGCGGGCATGAGAGGACGTTTCAAAAGCCAAAAGGAGGTGTTTAGATGAAATCACGCCGAAATGTAACATAAAGAGGCCAAAGTCACGTCTCATTTGAAAACGAAGCTATTAAAATGACAAGATCCTTATCACGAAACATTTCAGAAGAAAAGTAACGAATGATCATGGAAACGAACAGCGTACACCAAGGGACACGCCGCTGCCATTTCTCTACGCCCACAAGTCGCACGTTTCATTTACAACCAAAGGTGACGGAGCAGATCCACACAGGCTTTCCCTGAACAGCCGGAGATAAACTTGCAGCCAAGTATGGGGAGCTCCTGCTCTAAGAGTAGACTCAGAAGAGCCTCGCTCCCACCTCTGGCAGCAAAAGCACCAGCGGGGCAGCGCGGGGCTTCACGACGGGGAAGGAGGAGCCTGACGGCGTCACCTGGATGGCTGGATGCCTTCCTGCAGGCACGTTAAGAGCAGTGACTAACGCCCCAACTCCATCCAGGACAGCCCACTAGGGCGTAAATTGGATTGAAAATCACATACACCAATATATTTGTATCCACGAGTTCACAGCGATACTAAAAACCCCACACGTTAGTCGTCTTGGAGTCAGGACATTCTTTTGAAAACTGGTAGATACAGAGAATGAGGCAAGAATTCATCCTGCCTTGCTCTGTACCTGCGCCTCTGGGGAAGGAAACCAAGGAGGGCAAGCGTCTCCTTAGGAAGCATCCCAGCTGCCTGGCCAGCCGGGACCACACGGAGAACCTGGAGGGCATCCCACAGCGCGAAGCGAGTCACAGAGAGACCCCCTGTGTGACCTCACTCACTCGTAGAATCTAGAGCCAAACTCAGAGGAACAGAGGATAGAAAGGCAGCTGCCGGGGCTGGGGAGGGAGGAGGGGGTGGGACGTAGGCCAAAGCCTCAAGTGATGAGATAACAAGTTCTGGATCTGACGCACAGCCTGGTGACCAGTCCACAATGCGCAGTTGCACGCCCCAGGCCCTGCGGGCGTGGGAGGGGCTGGGGGAGGGGCTGGAGGCCGGAAACCCTCGAGGGAAAATCCCTGGAAGCACCGGCCCACAGGACCAGGTTGCAGGGCGCTGGTGAGACTCTGCTTCTGGAGAGAAAAAGGGAAGCCAAGCGGGCAGGTGGCCTTGGCAACCGGATAAAGGGGCAGGGGAGAAAGGGGCAGACACAAACGCTGAGACAGAGGAGAGGCTGGTCCTTCACTGCCCGACGCCAGGCAGGGTGGCCCCCGTGCTCCGGACTTCGCTGGACAGACAGAAGAGGGCGCTGTGAAGCTAGGAATCCTACCCATGCCGACACCGTGGGGACAAGCCAGAGGAAGTTCAAGTCCCTGCAAAGCCGCTGTGAACAAGTCAGCAAAAATGCACACGTCCCACGCCAGGAAAAGGCCCTCCGCCCCAGAAGGAGTCGCGAAGCCACACAGAATTACAAGCCGACATCGCAAACGGAGGCAAACGCACTCAAACAAGCACGGAGGTGATGCAAACACACCTGGAATTAGAAACACAAAACTAAACTAGAAATGGACCCAAAAGAGAGAAAGAAAAGTGTGGACTAACCTCAAGAAAGAAATGGGAGAAAAAGACAAAATCATCACAGAGAAGAAGAGCAAATTACAAAGTGCCCAAGGGAGAATCAGCTTCAAGGGAAATTCAGCAAGAAAGTGAAAACAGCGTCGTGAAGAGAGCAGTGGAGAAAGGAGTGACCGTGGCCGACAGGCAGCAAAAGAAGAACATCTGCCACACGGGCCCCAGAGAGGAAGGGGAAACCCATGGACCAGAACTGATACTTAAAACCATAACCCGAGAAAACTTGCCAAAACCAGGAAAAGACCCGAACTCACACACTGAAGGGCTTACTGAGCACCTGAGAAAATTAGCCCCAAACCACTGACTCCTGGACATATCCTAGTGAAACTACTAGATTTCAAAGGTAAAGACACCATCCTCCAGGTCTCCAGGAAACAACATCAATGAGACCCTCATCAGGACCAACGTACAAGTCACGGCAGCAGCAGAACAACCTTCACTGAAAACCTCAGTGAGACAAAGCGTAAGGCAAGGATTACACACACATCAGCCAACTGTCCTTCAAACGTCAGAGCCAGAGAAAAACAGTTTTCCACATACAAAATCCGGTCAGTTCTGTCCCCATGAGCCCTTCCTGAGGGATCTACTAGAGCAGGGCTGGGCAAACGTTAACCTCAAGAACCAGATAAGACGGCAGGCTCTACAGGCAACGCCACTGGGCAGGTGTGGACAAGATGCCGTGTGAGTAGGCGTGGCCGCCCCCCAGGAACCTGATCCCAAACCAGGCAGCAGGCGGGATGGGCTGTGGGGCGGGGAGGTGGTGCTGACTCCTACTTAAAGCAGCAATGATAATACCACCTGCCGGAGTCCTCCACGCGTGTGGACCTAAAGCACACGCCACACAGAAACGCATACGATGCCAACGTTTGTACATCATACATGAAGGAGCATAACGTTAACCAGAAGCAGGGGGAAACCTTTAGGCCCGTGTATCGAAACCTACAGCAACCACTTAAAAACAGTTTACAAAAGGCAAGAGGCCAATAAGCAAATTTAAATAGAATGCAAAACCAAAAAAAAAAAGGAAAGAAAGAATCCAAAAGAAAGCAGAAATGGGGAAACAAAGGGACAAACCAGGAGGTACAAACATAAAACAGATAATTAAACGGCGGACCCCAAATCAACCGTATCAACGGTTACGTTAAATGTGGATGGTCTGGGCCCACGCTGAGTGGTAGGGCTGCAGGGGCCCCGTACGGGACAGCGTGGAAGGTTCTGCAGGACAAGGCAGCGCCAGCACCAGGGGAGATGGGCGTGCAGAGTCACACGCGGAACGGAACGGGCAGAAGGACACACGGGAAGCCTGGGAGGCCTCCTCAGTGACGGCAGGGGACCCCACGGGGTGAAGAGCATGCGTGGTAACCAGACAGAACTCGTCAGGAAGACACACAACCACACGTGTGTACATGGCCAGTATCAGAAACTCCCACTCACAGGAGCACACACACACACACGCGCGTGCGCACGCTGCCCTAACAGACCGCACGGAACAGTCCAGGCCGCAGCTGCATGGCGCACCCGCTTCCGTGGCCCATTCACCAAGAAGGATCATCGCTGGGCCACAGAATAAGTCCCCGTGCCTGCTGCCCAGGGCTCTCGGAGCGTCCACGTCCCTAGGCGCCTGCCTGGGACAGTCGCCGTGCACAGGCCAGACACAGAGGAAGCACCAGATGGCATGTCAGTTCGACGCCACCACAAATGCTGCGGTGCCGGGACCGGCTGTGGGGATATACCCAGGCCCCGGGGCCGCGCAGTCATTCCCGCCCCAGAACCACACGCGCCAGTTCCAGCCCAGAGCTCTCTGGGCAGCTGAGGATGGAGCTGCTGGCCTTCCCCAGCCTCTGGGAAGGAGCTCTGGAAGCTGAATGAGCCCAGACAGAGATCCCTTTGGGTCCGATGGCATGGACATCTTGAGGATGGACAGGAATGTCCCTCCAAGGTGTGGGCAGCACGTCGGGTCACGTCTGGTTGGAAGGAGCTCAGTAAAGCGGGAACTGGACGGGGCAGAGGGCTCCAGGCCCCCGGGAGGGTCGGTGTCTGGCGCCTCCGCCCACCTGGGCTCTGGCTTGGCTCCCACCCTGCCCACCTGGGACAAGGTCACTGCCCAAACTGCACACGTGCTCGGCCAAAATTCTTTACCAAAAAAAGGAGCTTCTGCGAACTTTAGGGAAAAAGTAGGCAACTGATAAAAATAGGTGGGTTCGTTCATAGGAAGGCTCAAGAAAAATATTTTGGAAAAGAGCGAAGTAGAAACTTTGGCAAGGAAGAGCCTAGGGAATTAAAAAAACCAAAAAATACACACCCTGCGGCCAAAAAGCAGCCCCTTCCTGATGCTGTGCAGGTGGCCCAGTGAGAGGGCGGCCCTCGGCTCCCAGAACGCAGGAGAGCAGCCCTGCCATCCCCTCCCCCCCACTAAAAATAGAAACAGCCAGGCCTGGTTAGGCTTTTTCCAAAGAGAAGCGTCTGAGTGACCTAAAAAGGAATCACATCCACAAACAACCCGGTGGAAGCCGGGAGAGCCAAGATAAGGAGCCGAAAAGGGACAAAGGAATTCCTCCCGAGGGAAGATGGCTGCCACCTACCAACTGCGCCTGAACACACCCTGCACACAACGTCTGCCCACCCTTGGCCTGGGCAGGTGGGGCTGTCCTCTGGACACCCAGACTGTCCCCGCTCTGCCCCAGGGCTGCGCTGGGACTGGCTGTGGGTGGAGGCTGGGCGCCCGCCCCCAGGAGGCCCAGACTCAGCTCCTGGGGCCCTGACGGGGCGCCGTCCCAGAGCCCAGGCCCCACAGCAGCCGCCGGCCAGCACCCAGGACACCACGAGCTTCTGTGACCTCGCCAGCAGGCAGAGGGCCTGGCCGTCCGATCAGCGAAGTTGTCTCCCTGGCCCCGTGTGGGGCAGGAGGGCCGCTCCGCGTCCTTGGGGTGGGTGCAGGCCTGGCCGTCCAGCCCGAAGTGCAGGGCTGGAGTTTTCTTAGTGCAGCCACTGGCCGTGGCACCTACAGGCACGCTGGACCGCCGACCGCAAAGGTGAAGCAGCGTCCGGCAGGCAGGGCAAGCCACTGCTTTACACCAGATCCAGACAGCTGGACACAAGACCGCTCCTTTTAAAGAGGCAGAACCATGGAGCTTGGTTGACTCTTAACAAAACCTGTTGCTTTGGGACATCAGAGTTGTATATGAATGGATTGATTTTAATTTAAAAAGCACTCTTCCCAACCAAGGTGGGAGCAGGACCAAAGCAGGTCCTGGGCCGACACGTGAGGCCACTGCGCGCCCCGCACGCGCCCACCCGGCTTTCCACATTGACCGTAGGGCCAGCTGGCGGCCACAGACTCCCGGGCACAGCACAAGATGCCTTGGAATCCCTTCTGGAACCCTGCTTCCTGAAGCCGGCCCGTGTTCCTCGGGGCCATTTGCAGCGCACAGGGTACTGTGATCACCGTCTAAGAGTCCAGATGAGCCCCCACCCCCGCCCCGGCCTTTCATCACAGTGGCTTCCCCCCAGCCCCAGCCACCCCCTAAAGACTATCTCTTCCCCGGGACCCTGGACCCCAAGGAGGCGGCCTCCAGAGTCCCGGCCCGCAGGCTCCCCGCCCTGCACCCATCTCCTCTCCCTGCCGGGGCTCCAAGCCTCTCCCAGTTGCCACGTGGTCCCTGCGCTAGGGTCCCTGGTGCCCGGGTGAGCCCAGTCCCCCAAGGTCCTCAGGCCCCGCCCCTCCAGCCGGCCCCGCCCCTCCAGCCGGCCTGCATCCACCCCTTCTTCCCGCCACTCTCCTCCCCACCTCGGAATCCCCGTGTCCTCGCCTCTTCCTCCTCTGTCCTCAGTCAGGGAGGCCACCTAACCCCCTTTCACCCCTGGGCCCGACTCCCATCAACGCCCCCCCCCGCCACCCACCTCTGCCTGCTCTGCGGCCCCCGCGCCCCCAGCACCACGTCCCCCAGCTCAGGGGCCTTTGGAATTACAGCGACGGGCGCCGTCCTGTTAATGCAACCCGGCAGGTCTCGGAACCTCTAAACCTCCCTTTCCTCACGTGGGAAACAGAGTTTGGCAGTTTGAGCCCATCGCAGGAGTGAAAGGCCGCAAGCGCCCGCCACGCGGCAGCTACAACTGAAGGAAATGGGCCGAGGAACGTGAGACAGGGGTCGCCTGGAGTCCTGCGGCCCGTTGTTCCCATGCGTGTGGATTTAACGCAGGTGCCTTCGCATCGTTACAGCGAACAGCACAACGAACCCTCTGCCCCATCACTGAAAGTCCATCACACCCGACCAGTTGCTGAGCTGCGGGGCCCTGTGGGCGTGAGACCCCCCCAGTATCCACTTCGGAGGGGGTCCCAGGGTCAGGGGTCAGAGCACTTTCCAGAAGAGCAGCCTGGACACACCGGTGGCACCACGTCAGTGGGCTCCGAGGGGGGTGGGCCTTCGTCCCAGTATCAGGGGCAAAGAATGCAGCCACGCTGACACCAGCGAGCGAGTGGCTCTTCAAGGGCCAATGAGGATTCTCCGCTGGGGCACCACTGGGTCCCCCGGAATAGCTGTGCTGTGCCTCACTCGCCGTGAGGATGAGCCGGCGTCCACGGGCACAGCACAGGCGAGCGACGTCTGCAGCCTATCACCAGCTCTGTGTCTCTGTAAAGGACCTCAAACGCTGACGCATAGGGTGAGGCTGGGCACGGGGTGAGGGGGGGCCGCTGCAGACCCGCGGCGGCCGAGCCCACAGCAGGGGGTGGAGGGAAGGACTGGCACTTCCTGTGCCCCCAGCACCACCCAGAATCCGAGCAGGGCCCGTGCCCCTGGTCTCGCCTCCTCCAGGCCCCCGTCCTTCCTGTAGGAGTGCGTCGTTCCCATCCCCACGAGCCACATTAGTGGATCAGGGCACGCACCAGAGTCTGGCTCGCAGAGGACGACAAGGAAAGCAGTGGAGACACCGTCTCAGGTTTCGTGCGAACATACGTGTCCACGTCAGGTGGGTAAACAGGGTGGGAATCTTGGGTCACGTGGTGGGCATGTGTTGACTTCACAGAAATGGACAGACAGGCTCTCCCACGGTGGCCTCACCGTCCTGCGTTCCTGCCAGCAGGCTCAGAATGCGCTGCATCCTTGTCAACGCAGGACGTGGACAGGGTTCTGTTAATTGTATCCAGTCTGACACATACGAACTGATATCTCACTGTGGTTTTAATTTGCATTTCCTGAAAGCCTAGTGATGTTGAGCACCTTTTCACACGTTTACCATTTGTGTATCTTCTTCCGTAAAGTGTCTATTCAAATCCTTTGCTCATTTGTAAACTGGGTTCTCTGCTTTCTTATTATTGACTTTTGAGAGTTCCTTGTACTTTCTGGATACAAGCCCTTCATCAAATGTGATTTACAAATATCCCTCCCACATCTGGGGTGCCTTTTCATTCCTCTAACAGTGTCTTAACAAAGAGCAAAAGTCCCTAATTATGCAAAGTTCTAATTTATCAGCATTTTTCTTCTATGAGTTGTGCTTTTGGTGTTGTATCTAAGAAACCGTTGCCTAACCAAAGCTCATAAAGACTTGGGAGGGGACGGGGGCGGGACTTAGAGCTAAATTTATTTGTCTGTTTGCTTAATGTACATTTCAGGTGTGCAGCACTGTAATCCGACACCTGTATACACTACAGAGTGATCACCACCACGAGTCTAGCTGCCATCCACAAATTTTTTTTTGTTTTTTTTGTTTTTTTTGTTTTTTTGTGGTACGCGGGCCTCTCACCGTTGTGGCCTCTCCCGTTGCGGAGCACAGGCTCCGGAAGCGCAGGCTCAGCGGCCATGGCTCACGGGCCCAGCCGCTCCGCAGCATTTGGGATCTTCCCAGACCGGGGCATGAACCCGTGTCCCCTGCATCGGCAGGCGGACTCTCAACCACTGCACCACCAGGGAAGCCTCATCCACAAAATTTTTGTCTTAAGTTTTCTTCTAGAAATTTCATAATTTTAACTTTTACATTTAAGTCTACAATGTATTTTAATTTTTGTGTATGGTGTGAAGTATGGAAAAAAAATTTTTTGCAAATGGATGTCTGATTGGTCCAGCACCATTTGTTGAAAAGACTGTCCCTTATCTAATGAACAGTCTTTTTATAGCCTTTGTCAGTCACTTAGACATATTTGTGGGTCTGTTACTGCATCTCTTTTCTGTTCCATTAATCCATATCTCTGTCCTTTTCCCAAAAGCACACTGTCTTGATTGCAGTAGCTTTGTAGTAAGTCTTGAAATCAGAAAGTGTGACTCCTTAAACTTAACTGTTTTTTTCCAACACTGTTTTGGCTATTCTAGTTCCTTTGCTCTGCCATATACATTTTACATTTTGGAATCGTCTTGCAGTCTTCTACCAAAACGTCCTGCAGAGATTTTGATTGGAACTGCAAAACTGGTGGATCAGTTAGTGGAGTTGACATGTTAGCATAATTGAGTCTCGCAGTCCATGAACATGGTACACCTCTCCATTTCCTTGTATCTTCCCTGATTTCTTTCATCAGTGTTTTATGTTTTCAGTGTACAGACATTAACATATTTCATTAGCTTTATACCCAAGTATTTCATTTTGGTGCTACTGTAATAAGTGATCATATCTAACAGAAAAATATGTTTTCAAATTGATCTTGTATGTTGCAAACTAAATAAATTGACTTATATTTGTAATAGTAAAGTTTCTGTGGATTCCTCATGATTTCCAGTCATGCCTTCGGCCCAGACACAGTCTAACCTCCTCGTTTCAGATCTGTGTGGCTCTATTTCCTTTCTTGCCTGGCGGCACTGGCTAGGACCTTCACTGCCACACTGAACAGAGAGGTGAAACCAGGCATCCTTGCTCTACTCCCACTCCCGAGGCAAAAAAGCATTGCGTCAGCTGTGGGGTTTGTAGTGCCCTTAGAGAAGCTCCTGCGCAAGCTCCTCTCTATTCTTGGTTTGCTGGGAGTTTGCATGAGAGACGGTTGTAGAATTTTGGCAAATGCTTTTTGTGCACCTACCGAGATAATCATGTGGTTTGTCTTCCTCAGTAGGTTGACATGCGTAATCTTATTTATTAATTTTGTATGTTAACATCAGGCTTCTGTTCCTTGGTACTAATGCATTAACTTTTTGATATGTTGTTGTTTATACGCATGCTTGTGTCGCTTGTATCTTTATATATATATATAGTTTCATATATTCGATTTGCTAAAGTTCCATGAATTTTGGCATTTACTCCATGGGGGATACGGATCTATCTTTTTATTCTGTGACGCCTCTGTCTGCCCTTGCTGTCAGGGCACTGCTTGCATCACAGGATGAGTTAAGAAGCATCGCCCATGCTTTAGTCTTCTTGAAAAGTTTCTGTAGGATTGTTATTGTTTCTTGCTTAAATGTTTGACAGAATTCGTCAGTGAAACCATCTGGTCCTAGAGAGTTTTTTTTGTGGGAAAGTGTTTAGCAGAATTTTAATTTAATAGAGAGCTCATTTATTTCTTCTTGACTTAGCTTTGATCCTTTGTTTTTCCAAAAACATCTTCCTTTCATATAAGTGTCCAAATTTATTGGCAAAAAGTTGTTCATGATATTTCCCTTACTATCTTTTTATTGTCTGCAGGATTTTTAGTGATGATTCCCCAATGTAAAATTTCTAAAATTGGTCACTCTTGTCTTCTCCTTTCAGAAACTACATATAGAAGAGCAAATTAAACCCAAAGTGATGAAAAGAAAGGAAAACATAAAGAGCAGAAATCAGTGAAAGAGAAAACAGAAAACAACATTGGCGTGATCAATAAAACCAAAAGCAGGTTCTCCAAGGTCAATAAAACTGATAAACCTCTAGCCATACCGTTGACTGACTTTTCTCCTCTTTAAGGGTCCTGTTTCCCTGCTTCTTTGCCTGCGTGGTCATTTTTTATTGGTTGTAAACCATCAAATTGTAAATTTTGTCTTGCTGGACACTAGCCTAGAAGTTCTCTCTGGCTGTAAACTGGGGTGAGTACAGGCTCCTTTCTCATCCCCTCAGTCCTGCCTGCTGCTTGAGGTCTGAAAACTACTGTTTCATATATGTTTTCTGGTCTTAATTTGTTTAAGGCAGGAGGATAAATTTGGTACCTGTTTCTCCATGTTAGCTGGAAGAAGATATTACTCATCCTGTTATTCTTTAAGTTATTGTCAGGGAAAATTGTGAAAGACTTTCAAATGGGCATAAAAGATTAGAGGTGCCCTGTCCCTGTTCGGGTTATCTCTGTCTTTAATGATCTCTGAGCTGTTTTACAGTTCTGTGAATTCTAAACACCAGCAGTGATGCAAAGATTCTTGACCTCAAGAACGCCAGTGTCGGGCTTCCCTGGTGGCGCAGTGGTTAAGAATCCACCTGCCAATGCAGGGGACACGGGTTCGAGCCCTGGTCCGGGAAGATCCCACATGCCATGGAGCAACTAAGCCTGTGTGCCACAACTACTGAGCCTGCGCTCTAGAGCCCACGAGCACAGCTACTGAGCCCGCGTGCCACAACTACTGAAGGTTGCGTGCCTAGAGCCTGTGCTCTGCAACAAGAGAAGCCACGGCAATGAGAAGCCCACGCACTGCAGCAAAGGGTAGCCCCCACTCGCCGCAACTAGAGAAAGCCTGCGCGCAGCAACGAAGACCCAACACAGCCATAAATAAATAAATAAATAAATAAATAAATAAATATTATTATTATTATTATCTTTTTTTAAAAAAAGAATGCCAGTGTCTGGTGGCGCACAGCTCATTCCTGGCCAGTCCTACATCCCTTCTGCAAATTCGTCTCAGCACCGCAGACAGCAGAGCCCATATGTTTGCTCTTTGGATTCTTCTTTGAACCAGTTCTAACATCTTACTGGATCTCTCATTAGTAAATAACAAATATTTATTATCTCAATAGAAAATCATCAATACTTGCTCATTTTTCATGTTTGGATGTGAGCCAGCGTCATACCTGTTTTATAATTTATCTATAGCATTACAATAAACTTGAAACAAGCTAAGGGCCATTGATAGAAAAATGACTTTAAAACATGATGGCCTATCCATCCATTCGATGAAATACCCTGAAGGCATTAAAAGAGTGTATACTAACCTACAGAGAAAGATCTCCCAGTTTACCAAACAAAGAGTAAGATGTCCAAGTGCGCTGACCTGCGACTGGCTAAGGAAGGGACCTTTTCCCCGGGACACACAGACATTAGACGTGAGGGTGTGACATCAAGCACAGGCAGAATGGGGGTGGGGACACTTATTTATCTCCACTGCTTTGTGCTGTTTCCTCACGGTTGTTCAGCTGAGAGCTGAGCACACACCACGTGCAGACACACTCCAGGCTCTAGGGATGCAGCAGCAGGATGGGCCCTGCCCCAAGTGCACCGTCTCTGTAAACTGGAAAGTTAAAATCGACCTCCCACCAACCTGGCCTGCAGTCACTAGGATTAGTGACCATCAGAGGCAGAACGGCTGCGCCTGCCCGTCCTCAGGTCTGGCTGCAGCCTCGTCCAGGGCCTTCCTGAGGACCCTGCAAGCCGGTTCCTGCAGCCCAGCCCAGAGCAGCCCTAGGCCACCCTGGGCCGTTTCCGGCTATATCTTGGCAGCACCGCGGAAGTTCCCGAGGGCGGGGTGTCTGGCCCCTCCCCTCTGGCCCCCAGCACCCTGCACGGTGGCTGGCACCTCCCAAGCCATGGTCTCTTCCTCTTTGTATAAGGGCACTGATCCCATGACAGCCCCACCCTCATGACTTCACCTGAACGTAATCACCTCACAAAGGACCCGCCTCAAATGCCATCACAATGGGGATGAGGCTCCAGCATATGAATTTGGGGGCAGAGGTGGAGGCCGCATGTGCAGAATACAAGTTCAGAGAGTGATGCGTCCACAGGGCAAGATAAGGCTGGGGGAGGCCAAGAGGGTGACCGGGAGGGGCCTCTCAGGACGAGGAGAGTGGGGCGGGGGGCAAGGCAGAGGCCCAAACCCCAGGCGTGCCTGGGAACAGAGCAGGCGCAGAAGGAGGCAGCGGGGTGAGTGGGGCCGCCTGGAGGCCCCGCATGGACCCTGGGCCCTCAGCCCAGGAGACGGGAAGCAGGAGGGCAGCAGGACCTGGCTTCCATTTGCAGGGCGCTCCGCTGCTCACAGAGAAAGGACGGGGGTGTGGCGGCCTCGAGGGAGATTCCCGAGGGACCATGAAGGGGGCTGGCAAGGCTGCCGCTGGCCTGGAAGTGGGTGAGGGTCGCTGGCGATGGTTCCAGGAGTCTGAGGCCTGGGGAGAGGTCAGAGCTGGGATGGGCACAGAGGGCAGGGAAGCATGGGGAGGCCAGCAGGGGTGAGGCCAGGCTCTGCGTCTTCTGGAAGGCTGACCACCCTCTCTGGTGCCGTGGCCACGTTCGGGACAGAGCACACGAAAATCTCAGTTCAGAACTAAGGATGGGAACATAAACGGTATTTCCTCCTGTCCCTGCATTTTTACGGTGATCAAGTTTGACAAAAAAGCAAAAATTACTCCAAGGGTTCTAGAAAACATGAAGGTTGTATTCAGTTCTCCCGTTTATAAAAGCAGGTCATTAAAAGCCTACTTTGAAAAATATCATAACCGCATAACAGAAACTCTAGGATTTTTTTTAAAAAAGTACAGCCACCCAGCTCCCCGTGTCTCAAGGCCCCGCCCCCTGGGCCCTGGGCCAGCGCCAGCCTTGCGCTGGGTGGGGCTGCTCGGCTCCCCGACCCACAGCTGCTGGGCTGCGGGCAGGGGGCTGGGCACCCCACTGACCAAGTCGGCCCAAGAAAGGCGGGGGGGCGGGGCTTGTGTTAAAATCTTACTTTTAAGAACTGCCACTGAAATTCCTTCCTCCTCAAGAGGCTTCTGCTCACAAACCGGGAAGAACGTCCCGCAGCTCTCATCACTCCTTACGTTCTATTCCCTTTGCCAAGGCGGAGTGTTCCAGAAAGGACGCGGGCGCCCTGCACACCGACCCCGAGAGAAGCACCAAGCTGCCTACCCGCCGGTCGGTCTCTGGTTCCGGAAACAGCCCGACACGGCTGAGTGTGCAGCCAGGAGGCTCAGAAAGGAGGAGGCCTGTGTTTCCTGGGGGTCAGAGTTCACAAAAAGTGGAGCCGCCGCCCTCTGAACTCACCCCCAGCCCACCGGCTACTCACTGTCCTAACTGCACCGAGGCTCCAGGTCGTCAGTAGAACAGGAGGGAAAAGGAAGGCTGGACGTGAGCCCCGCGCCTTCAGTCTGGGGCCTGTCAAGTCGGCGTCTCACGTCGGCTCCCCGTGACCGATCCCAGGGGCCTCTCACCGAGGGCAGCCCAGCGCCCGAACAGGCCTCCCACCTGCATCCTTGAGGCCGTCACCGCCAAGACCCCTCCCAGCCCGGAGCCAAGCCCGCTACCCACCACATCTCACACCCTGTGCTCCTCGGGCACTGCCAAGGCCCAGCCATGAAAAACAAACGAACAAACATGACAGCTGTTCTGGCCGAAACTAACACAGACCAGGGAACAGACAGAGCTGCACGGATGGCTCCGGCCACACACCAGGGCCTCTCCACGGCCACAGGCAGAGGGAGCCGCTGGAGCCGGACCGCGCCCCCGAGGTGAGCCCTCGACCAGGAAGGTGGTCTCGCCCTGCCCCCTTGGACAGCTGCCTGCCTGGAGCTGACGTAACAGCTGCCAGGCCAGGCTTCGGCCGGGGCCCTGAGGCCAGCTCTGCACCTGGGCAGGGCAGAATGTGGGGAAGGAAGAGCTCAGAACCCCCAGGTGATGGGGAAACGAGCCCCACTCACTACCACAGACACCCCCGCCACGGCCTCTTGCCAACCCCACCCTCCGGGGCCTCAGATGCTCCCCAGGGACCCGCCTGCCCTCCCAGCCAAGACCACCGCCCGCCTCCAAATAGCCCAGGCAGACACACCTCATTGGACTCTTCCCTCTGGATCCGGCTGCATCTCCAGGGTGGGAGCAGAACCCGCACCGCACCCCTGTCCCCACCAGTGGTCTGAGCATCTGGTGGGGTCAGGCGTGGACAGCTCAGACCAACAGATTTGACAGATGGCCACCCCCCAGTGCCAGCAGGGACGGCAGGAGCCCAGGGCTGCCCAGTGGCCCATGTGTCCCACATGGGATGGTCAGGACACCGAGCGCCCCCGAGGGGACCCGCCAGGTGCCACCCCTCAGCCCCTGGGGTCTCAGCAGCCCTGAGGCTTGCCCCCAATATCCACACTTCCTCCTGTTCACAGAACACACGTGCTGGGCTCGTCACTCTGTCCCTACCCCAGGCTCTGCGGCCACACTGGCCTCCTGGTGGCCCACAGTCAGCCTGCAGCCCCGCTGAGCGGGATGCCCTACTCGTCCACCAGTTCCCAGAGTGGCCTCTCAACGCCCCATCAGGGTCCCACGCGCGCCGCCAAGGACCCCGATACTGCGAGGCTGGTCCTCGTAGGGGGACGTCTGAGCTGGTCCTGGCTGTGCTCCTCGCCTGTCCCCGTGGAGCACAAGTTCCAGGAGCAGAGTCCTCTGTCATCCCTCCAGAGCGGCCCCCCCGGCATCCAGGACAGAACTGACCACAGACGAGGGGCCCAACCAACAGCTGCTCCACAGAAGGTGCCGGGAACTAGCCGCTCGTCCCGACAGGCTTCCCCCAGAGCCTCCGGCCGGCATCCACCCGCCAGCTGGTCACCGTGCTTTCTGCCCAGAACCCAGGGCGCCCCGAAAGGCACCCAAATGTCCCCGCCAGCTTTCGACAGCCTCCCCTCCGACAACCAGAGACCCCGGCCGGGGTGGGGGCATCTGAGAAGGGAGGGGCCTCCGAGGAGGAACCGGGAAGTGGATGGGACCCCCCGGCTGCCTGCGCGAGGCCACAGGACGAATCGTGATCTCTCGCAATGTGAGCCGCTCCCCTCCCGCGGGCCCGGCCGCCACGGGGCTCTTACCTGATAAAATTCCCGCAGCCAGTTCTTCTGGAGGTTTTCTGGCTGTAAATTAAGAAGAAAAGACAGTCAGGCCAGTGACACAGCCCTGACGTCCGCGAGCAGACGCCAACGTGATGGCCCACCTGCTGTCCTCACCATGGGGGCTAGGGCGCGACACGGGGCGGAGGACACCCTGCTCCACTCGGGAGACCCCATTCTGCACGGGGAGCTGGTCCACAGCTCGTCCAGGGAAAAGGGGCAGAGCGAGGACAAGCCTCGCCTGGTGATGGGCAGGTGCCACAGCCCTGGATCCAGAGCTGACCTCCAGCCCTGCTCTGTCCCCGGGGCGGGGGGTGGGGTGGGGGGCTTGGGAGGGGCTGCCCGCAGCCAGGCGGGGGTGTCCGGCAGGACCTAGCGGCAGGGGGCCTGGGCCAGGCTCTGAGAACATGGAAAGAGCCACGCGGCACCAAGTGCTGGTTTCGGGCTTGCGGACACCCCAGGACACAGCCAACACAGAGTGCCCGGTCCCTGAGAAAACAGGACGCCGCCTTTTCCCACACGGCCTGCCAGGGTCCTGGACCACCAGGCCAGCCAGCCGAGTGAGGGGCATGGTCCAACCCAACCCAACGAGGCCAAGGTGCTAGAGGTCACGGCAGGCCTGGACAGGGACGGGAGACACGGCAGGGACATACGTCCAAGTGGGTGCAGTTTCAGACACGGGAAATGAAAAGTTCCTGAGATCTGGTGACATCAGTGTGAATGTCCCTGACACTGCTGGACCACGCTTAAGAACGGCGAAGATGACAAATCTAATGTTATGTGTTTTCTACCACAATTCGAAACAAAAAAAACAAAACCCCACCCACCATGCCTCAGGACTCAGACCCCTGATCCGAGCAGAGCTCTGGACGGCGAGGCTGTGGGCCCAGAGCCAGAGTCCAGGTTGACCACGGCTGGGCCCAAACGCGTCACCCATGGCCCACGAAGCCAGAGTGCACGGCTGCCACACGGGAGGTGCTGTCGCCCGCTGATGCTTCTGTGTGTCCCGAGGGCAGGTAGCCTGCACTGCAGGCTAAGCAACGAACAAAGGGAAAACGGCTGGGAAACCAGAGCCTCGCAGACCACACAGGAGGGTGTAGAGGAGGCTCCACACATCCGCGCAACAGAGACGGAGGCCAGCGTCCAGCCGGGTGTGGGGCCTTCCAGTCTCCAAGGCCAAGTTCGGGGCCGGGGCCCAGCCTCCAGCCCCCACGTCCTGCACGGGGAGGAGGGCACGCCGTGCCTCTGTCTGTCACCCTCCCAGGTGAGCAAAGAAAAGCACGAGCAGGCAGGCCGCCCACGGAAAGACCGGGCAGAGGCTCTGAACAGACTGACAGCCAACAGCCCATGGAAGATGCCAAACATCACTAGGCGTCAGGGAAACGCAAACCCGAACCACGGCGAGATGCCGCCCCACAGCCCGGGACGCTGACGCAGAGACAAGCCTGCAAGTCTGGGGAGACTGCACAGAAGCGGACCCTCAGACACGGCTGGCGGCGGGGGAGGAGGGTGCGGGCGGCGCGGCTGCTGTGGGAAACGGTCTGGCGCTTCCTCAAAACGCCGGCTGGCCCAGCGATGCGCCCAAGAGACGTGGAAACGCTTGTCCAAGCAGAGGCTCGGCCACGAGCACTTGTAGCCACGGAATCCCGGCAGGCGAAAGGCAGGAACTGCCCAAAGGCCAGCCCAGCATGCACGGAGAGACAAAACGTGGTCCAAGAGAACACGACGGCCACTGACATGGCCCACGGCGTGGATGAGCCTCAAGAACGCTGTGCTCAGTGAAAGAAGCCCGTCACCAAAGGACAGATGACGTCTGATGCCGGTTCACGGAACTCCAGAACAGGCAGGTCTGCAGAGACAGGCAGCAGACTGTTGCCGGGTCCCGGGTGTGGCTGAGGGGTGGAGGCGGTGACGGCGGCACAGCTCTGAGAGCACGGAGAGCACCGCGCACCCCTCTCCCACCGACCCGAACGATCCCCCACCTGAACCAGGGACGCGGGGCAACCCGCGCCATGGCGAGGACGCGAGCAGGGATGGCCAGTCAGTCGGCCTTGGGCCCCGGGGTGATCAAAGAAAGAAGACTTCGAGTGCAAAGGTCCCAGATGCCCTGACCAGGGGCGAGTGAAAGGGGAGGGCAGCCCCCCACCCCTGTCCTGGGCTGAGGGCAAGGGTGCTGGTTTGGGGGCACAGAGGGCCCACCAGCATTTCAGCTCGTGGGCTCGGCCTGGAGACAGAGGGCAAAGAGATTCAGCTTCCAGTCCCGAGTCCACGAGCGCGGGAGCCTGAGGGTGCGGAGCAGCAGGAATGGGCATCCCCAAGGAGGGAGCTGGAAAACGGGACACAAAGGGCCCAGAAGCCAATGTAGAGCAAATGCTTCCCTAAAAGGGAAGGAAAACCAACCAAGCTTGCGAGGGAACAGTATTCTGAGAAAAGGGGATTCGGAAAGACGGACAGCAAGACCAACCCGGTCACTGACGGACAGACGGATGCGGAACCCGCAGGCCCAGAACTCAGGAACAGAAACAGAAACCGGAAGACCACGGGGACGAGCCCGGCGTCCACCTACGCACAGGACTAAGGACTAGACGTGAAGGGATGTGATGTCAGAGACCTGACAAAACGCAGATACTAAATCTATACCGGGTGGGGGGGTGGGTGGCAAGCAAAGAACCCCTGCAGAAGAGTGATTTCTTTACAGCAGGCAGTTCACGAACATGGTCTAAAGTTAAGATGTATTTTCAAACTACAAATTCTTAAAGTTTGTTTTCAAGGTTTCATATACTTAGGAGAATTTTAGAGAGACATAGTTTGCATTTTTCTCAAGCCAGTACTTTTTTCTTTTGAAAATTCCAATAGAATTCAATTTGACATTGGACTGAAGACAGCAGTGCTGTGTGGCCCCTGGTCACTCAGCCCACCCTGCTCACTGCACCGCCCTGCACACAGAGAGCTGGGGACACATGTACAATGGCTCTTTCTGGGTTGTGGGATGATTTGTACTTTTCTATAATGCTTAGACTTTAAGGAAAACAAAAAGGGACCTTATAAAAGAATTCTATTTCGGCAGGAAGCGTGAAGGAATTGAGAGTCATTTTAGCATGCTTGTCCCGCACCCCCTGACAGAGAAAGGCACCCAGACTCTTGAAGACACAGCAACCCCCTTCCTAAGTACAGAACTGAGGCAGCTGCAGGAAGTAATGGGGCATGTCACACTGGTGAGGGCCAAGGCAGTAGTAGTCAACTAGTTCAATGCTTATTTTTAAACTGCTATATTAGATCTTTTCTTTACTTTGCAAACAAAATAAGCTCTACATGACTTCAGGAGATAAACACAAAAACTTGAAACAGGAAAAACTATCAGAAGAAGACATAAGCAAATAGCTGTCCTTATGCTAGAAAGATAGCCTTCCTAGACATAAAAGCACAGAAAGGAACCTAAGGGGGAAATGCCTATAGATTCTAACACTCAAAATTGAAGTAACCACAGCTAACATTATTCTCAATGGTGAAAAATGGAAAGCTTCTCCCCTAAGATCAGGAATAAGACAAGGATGCCCACCCTCACCACTTGTATTCAACACAGTTCTGGAAGTCCTAGCCACGGCATTAGGCAAGAAAAGAAACAAAAGGCATCCAAATTGCAAAGGAAGAAATAAAATTATCTTTGTTCACAGATGACATGATCTTATATATAGTGAGCCCTAAAGAGTCTACCAAAAAAAAAAACTGTTAGAACTAATAAATGAATTATAGCAAAGTCGTAGGGCACAAAATCAACACACAAAAATCACTGGTTTTCTATAGACTAACAATGAACAATCCAAAAAAGAGATAAAGAAAATTCCATCTACCATACCATCAAAAAGAATAAGATAACCAAGGCAAGACTTGTACACTGAAAACTACAAAACATTTCTGCAGGAAATTAGGTATCGGTAAATGGAAACACATCCCGAGCTCATGGACCGGAAGACAGTACTGTTAAGATGTTGATACCATCCCAAGCAATCTTCAGATTCAATGCCATCCTTACTGAAATTCCAACTACTTTTTTTACAGAAATAGAAAAACCCATCCTAAAATTCATATGAAATCTCAAGGGACCATAAATAGTCAAAACAATCTTGAAGAAGAAGAAGAAATTAGAGGTCTTACACTTCCTGATTTCACGGCCACAGTCATCAAAACGGCATGGGACGGGCACAAAGACAGACGTATAGACCAGTGGAACAGAGAAGAGAGCCCAGAAATAAACCATCACATGTGTGTCAAATGATTTTTCACAAAGGTGCCAAGACCACAAAATAAGGAAAACACGGTAATTTCAACACATGATTTTGGGAAAACCGGGTATCTGCATACAAAAGAATAAAGTTGGACTATTACTTAGCACCATATATAAAAATTAACTCAAAATGGATCAAAGATCTAAACATAAGACCTAAATCTATAACATTTTTAGAAGAAAACGTTGGGGAAAAGCTTCGTGACACTGGATTTTGCAATGATTCCTTGGATCGTGACACCAAAAGCACGGGCAACCAATGAAAAAATAAACTGGCCTACACCCAAATTTAAAACTTCTGTGCATCAAAAGACACGATCAATAGAGTGAAGAGGCAACCCACAGAATGTAAGAAAATACTGGCAAATCATATATCTGATAGTGGGTTAACATCCAGAATATATTTTTTAAAACTCTTACAACTCAACAGCAAAAAGACAAATATGACTATTCAACAGAGGCACGGACTGGAATAGACACTCCTCCAAGGAAGGTGCAAAAAGGGCCAATAAGCGCATGACAAGATGCTCAGCGTCACCAGCCATTAAGGAAATGCACGTCTAAACCGCAGTGAGGTACCACTTCACACCCATCATCTTAAAATAGATAAACAAAATAACAGGCGCTGGTGAGAACGCGGAGAAATCAGAGCCCTCGCGCACGTCGGTGGGAATGTAAAATGGTGCACCCACCTTGGAAAACAGTATGGTGGTCCCTCAAAATACTCAAAATAGAATTCGCCATACGATTCTGCAATTCCACGTTGGGTATTTATCCAAAGGAATCGAAAGCAGAAACTCAAGCAGCCATTTGCACACCCACGTTCACAGCAGCATTTGTTGTTCACAATCAGCCAAAAGGTGGAAGCAGCGCAACTGGCCGCTGGTGGAGGAACGGACGAGCACAGCGTGGTGTCGTCCACACGCTGCACTGTTACTCCGCCTCAAAAGAGAAGGAAATTCTGACGTGCTCCACCATGGATGACTCCTACAGACATTAGGCTGTGCAAAATAAGCCCGTCACAAAAGGGCAAATACCGCATAACTCTATTCATGCTGGGTCCCTACTGCAGTCACGTCCCTAGGGACAGAAGGCAGATGGTGGGGGCCAGGGGTGGTGGGGAGGGGATGCAGAGTGTTGAATGGGGGCAGAGTGTCAGTTTCGGGAGATGAAAAAGTCCTGGAGCTGATGGTGGCGACGCCTACACAACGATGTGAATGTACCTGATGCCACTGAGCCTGGCACTTGGGTCACGTGGTAAGTCGTATGTCACGTGCATCCGACCACGACAAAACTAAAGAGAAACACGTCTGGAGTCGCTGCAGCGCCACTGGAGCAAAGCCCCTGGCTGCGGCTCAGCAGTCTCTGGAGCTGTTCTAGGTGCGTTATTGCATTTTACTCTTATTTGATTTAAAAAAAAAAAGTTTCAAGCCCAGTGATAAGAAAGGGAAGTCCCATAGGCCCACCTGATGGAGACACACAGAAAACTCTGGGGCTGCCGAACACAGCACAACGCCACCACGTACCGTGACCACACAACACACATCAAAGGGCAAACACTGGAAACAAAAGTAAGAATGAGAAGACGGTCTGCAATGCCAACATAATACATAATTTTTAAACTCTACAGATAAGAACGTCCCCACCCAGCACATAGCCCTATTGTTTCCCTTTCTTAATGCGTTCCTGAAGATGTGTGGAAAAACACTAAATTCTTGAAAGTTGCAACTGCAATCACAGTCTGAAATCCAAGTATCTACCGCAAATCTTATCTCACAGAATGTAAGGAGTTTAACAACAGACCATGATGCCCTCAAGGAGGCAAAACAGCGCGACCGAAAGCTCCTGCTACTGGAGGAGCAGAGTGGATGCCGCCCAGGGCCTGTCCTGGATAAGCGCACAGCGGCACAGCCACACGGGCACACGCCTGACACACCTCCCACGATGCCGCGTGAAAAAGGGAAAGGTACAGCGGAAACACCGGAAAAGCTTTGTCACCGTGGTTCCAAATATCTAGAAAATACATGCTCACACATTAAAACGTGAGTGCGTGTGCATGTACACACACACACACACACACAGGCGCCTGCTTTTCTGCCAAGACCAAACACAAAAATGATTTTTTCAAATGTACGTATCCCAGAATTTTCTATAAAATTAGACCTACCTTAGCACGGCACCCTTTAACAGAGAGCCCCACCCAAACAGGTCTTGCTGGGCTGCAATCACGCTGATGTCCCAGCGGCTAAATTAACAAACTGGTGACTCTGCGCGGCAAGGCCTGGAGGCCTCCTCAGAGCTGCAGCCCATATTTGGCTAGTGCAGAGTGATTTTTAAAGACACTAAAGTAAGAATAAAAGCTAAACACACGTACTAGCTCTTAAAGAAATACTCTCATTTCAGCCCAAAGCGTGAGCCAGGCAGGGCTCTGTGTGTATTCGAAGAAAGCACATACCTTACTTACCTCTTAAACACCCTCAATTTGCTCTCATGACCTTGCAGAATAAGAAAAAAACTAGCAAAATGTGGCTGGGAAAAATGTTAAAAATGCTCATTCCTTCCAAACGTGAAATTCTATTTCTGGACGTCGATCCTAAAAAATGTAATTCTAAACAACAAAAACGCTCTGCACACAAAGAAGTTCACGACAACATCATTTATAAGAGAATTACAATTAAGAATACTTCAGAAGAGTACTGCGGACGGCTCATCGATAAAGAAAGTCACGTAGTGTGTCTGCTGAAGGAAAGAAGGAGGCAGCAGCAAGAAATCCACGAGACGATAAAGAAGTTCTGGGCACAGACAGTGGCGACGACCACACAGCACTGTAAATGGACGCAATGCCGATGAACTGTACGTTTACAAAGGGTTAAAACGATAAATACTACGCCAGGTGTATTTTACCAAGAAATACAACATCTGATGAGCACATGTTAACACGGAAGCAGTTTACACCTTAACAGAGATGGAAGGAACACAAAAATACTTCGTGCCCACGCACAAGCCCAACAGCAAGGACCAGACCAGCACAGCCATCTGCAGAGGACCCTGCAGCAACGGGCCACCCTCGCCCTCCACTTCGTCCCCAGAGAGCCAAGGCTAACGCAGGGCGCACAGACCCACGTGGGTCCGTGAGGAATGAACGGCTGAGCGGAAGGTAGTCGCGGGCCCTCCCTGTGGGGCAGCTGCTTTGAACCCTCTGTCAGGGTAAAAAAAAAGACTGAGAAAAAAACACCAAAATTTGAGTAGTTGTATTTGAAGCAATTTCTTTTTCTTTTCTTTTCTTCATTTTTAATATGCTTATAATTATTACCATGCATTACTTTCATGTTTTTAACTGTTAATTTTAAAAGCTTGAGGCAGAGAAAAACAATGAAAGCTCTCAGAATAGTTTAGCAACATTTGAAACAACTACTATTCACTATGAACAACGGGAAAAAAAAGGCAAATGACAAACGGGAAAGTACTTGCAGCTTACATGAAAGCTATTGGGCTAATCTGCATATTACTGCGCAAAAAGTCACTGTAAGTCAGAAGCCCAACAACTCACATACCCCCCCAAACACACACACACACACCCCACACACACACACACACACACCATACACACACCACACAGACACACACCATACACACACACCCCACACACACACCACACACACACACACACACACACACACACCACACACACACCATACACACACCACACACACACAAGCACACCACAAGCACACCACACACACAATACACACACAGACATACACCACACACACCACACACACACCACACACACCACAAACACACACACCATACACACACAGATATACCACACACACCAAACACACCACAGACACACACACCATACACACCACACACACACACAAGCACACCACAAACACACACTACACACACACATCACAAACACACCATAAATACACATACGCTACACACACCACACACACCACACACACACACCACAAACACACCAAACACACACCAAACACACACCACAAACACATACACACCATACACACACACACAAGTACACCACGCACACACACTGTACACACACCACAAACACACCACACATACAAATCTCCTCAAAAGCCACCTGTGGCTAGTGACCACTGGCCTGGACAGTGCAGATTTCAGAGACATGGGAAGCTTCTCTGACTCTGAAACTCATGAACGTTCCCAGTGAAACTTCGTGTGACCATAAAGATGTTCTCTATTGGCACCAGCTAAATTTCCACTTGAAATGTGGCTAGTGTGGACTAAGTAATGGAATTTTTTAATTTTTATTTTATTTTGATTAATTTAAGTATAACAGTCACATATAATTAGCCATTATTAGACAGTACAGCTCTAGGTCACAGAAAAAGAAGAAAAACTTTAAAGTCTCTATCATGAAAAAAGGGTGTAATACTGACATATATACGAGATAAAGACAGCATACATAAAGAGAGGGAACTTCAAGCCAGTCTCACGTATGGCTATCAGTGCAAATACCCTACCATAAAGAATGCAGCAGCACACTGAAAATTCACAATCAGAACTAAGTGCAATAAACCATGAATGCACGGACGGTTCGATATGAGGAAAGCCCCTAATACAACCGACCATACAAACAAGACTAAGAAAATCAAATGATTATCTCTAAAATGAACCGAAACGTTAACTAGAAACTTGCAGCTGCAGACCCATGACGTAAAGAGCTTGCAAGTCCTCACTCTTATCCTTACAATGTCTTTTCTTGGACCCATCAGAGAGCTGCAATGGCTAGGAAACCACCCCCCTGAGACCTGGAAGAGAAGCTGCTTGAGTCAGAACATCACTGGAAGACTTATAATAGATGGTAATTTTGAAGGAAGGCTGGAGGCTGGGTGCAGACAGCATGAGCGTGGGGAACTCCTTGGGACCACACTTCTAAGCAGGCCTGCACATTTTTCTAGGCTTTACTTCCAGGCACCCCACGGAGTGCTCACGGTGAAGATCCCCTCCTGGCTCTGGCAGAAGGAGGGCAAGAGTAACCTTTGTGAAATACACCCAATGCGTTCTCAAAGCCCACTTGGCAGAGAAAGACTTTGCCGGAGCCTCAGCCCACCTGCGGGAAGGACGTTTCCCCCTCCTAGCCTCCCTACCTCATCTAAGGGATGGGGAGAAGGAAGTAAGAAATGTGTGAGGGTCACAGCCCAGGGACACGGGGCCACTAGCAGACTGAGATTTAATCACAGACTGTAGAACACTCCTTCCCCCACTCCTTACCACCACACCAGGAGGGCTCCAGTGCAATGGCAGTGACTCCAGCCGAAACAGGGGCAAGATGTAGGAGGAGTACTTAGGGGAACCCCAAAACCAGGACACTGGGGGATGTGAAGCCTCTGACACCACAACTACAGCAAACAGTAAACACAGTCCAGCTCCTGCCTCATGCTGAAGGCCTCAGTCCCTATTACCCAATACATCATGTCCAGGTTTCAAAAAAAAAATTACAAGGCATAGTAAAAGGCAAGAAAAAAAAAAAAACAGTCTGGAGACATTTTATTTTACTTATTTATTTATGTTTTGGCTGCACCTAGCAGCTTGCAGGATCTTAGTTCCCTAACCAGGGATCAAACCCGGGCCCTTGGCAGTGGAAGTGCACAGTCCTAATCACTGGACTGCCAGGGAATTCCCTAAAGACATTTTTAAAAATGCATCAGAATCAGACTCAATTATGACATAGATTTTGGAATTACCAGAAAGGGGGTTTAAAATAACTGTGATGGAAAAAGTGGACAAGATGCAAGAACAGATGGGTAATATAAGCAGAGTGATGGAAACTCTTAGAGTCAAAAGGAAATACTAGAAATCAAAAACAGTAACAAAATGAAGAATGCCTTCGGTGGGCTCATTAACAGACTAGACACAGCCAAGGAAACAATTAGTGAGCTTGAAGATACGTCAACAGAAACTTCCAAAACTGAAACGTGGAGATTAAAAAAATGAAAAAATTACAGAACGTCCAAGAACTGTAGGACAATTTCAAAAGATAAAACGTACATGTAACAGGAATAGCAGAAGGAGAAAGAGAGAAGAGAGCAGAAGAAAAGTTTCAAGACACAATGGCCAAGAACTTTGCAAAACTCAGGACATACACCAAACCACAGATCCAAAAGCCTTAGAGAACACCAAGGAGGATAAATACCAAAATGTCTGAAACTAGGCACAAACTGCTGAAAGCCAAAGACAAGGAGAAACTTTGAAAGAAGGAAGGGGGAAAAAGTCACCTAATCTACAGAGGAGCAAGGATGAAAATTACATGAACTTCTCAACAGAAACCACGTGAGCAAGGAGAGAGTGAAGTGAAATCTTTCAAGTGGTGAAAGAAGAAAACCGAAACACCAACCTAGAATTATGTATCCAGCAAAATCATCTTTCAAAAGAAGGGGAAACAGACTTACTTGGACAAACAGAACTGAGGAAATTCATCACAGGTAGACATGACCTGAAAGTAATGTTTTCAAAAGTTGTTCAGGGAGAAGGAAAATTATATAGGTCAAATATTTGGATTTAAATAAGGGAAAAATGATGGAGAAGAAATAAATGAAGGTTAAAAAATGAACTGGAAAGTTTTTCAATAAAAGCAACATTTATGATAAAACTGTAATGAACCAGGAATTGATAGGTGCTCCCTGAGCAGGCAGAATCCCAACAAGCCTGCAGGTGCCCCACCCAGGCTTTCACTCCTGCACCACCCCTCCCACTCAAGAGTGGGGGTGGGGGTGGGGGTGGGGCTGTGAATACGGTTAAGATGTCACTCTCATGATTGGGTAACATACGGCAAAGGGGAAGGGATTTTGCAGATGTAATGAAATCCCGTAATTAGCTGATCTTAAGTTAATCAGAGGGGGATTATGCTGGGTAGGTCTGACCTTATCAGATATCGGGTGAACCATTTAGAGGATCTAAAGGTCAGAGGCTGGGAGCAAAGGGCTCTCTCTCTCTCTCTCTCTCTTTCTCTCTCTCTCTCCTGCTGGCCCCGAAGAAGCAAGATACCATGAATTCTACAGCCACAAGGAAATGATTTCTGCTAACAGCCTGAGGGAGCTGATCCACAGACCTTCCCTCCTGGGGTCTCCAGATGAGACCCTGTGCAGAGGACCCAGCTCAGCTGTCCCGACTCCTACCCCACAGGAACTTGACACAGTGAACGGGTGCTTATTCTAACCACAAGGTCAGTGATGATTTGTTACACAGCATAGAAAACCCATACATGTCCTTGCTATTACAAACATGTCTGTGTGCATATAACGAAATGAAACATGTCACTCTAAACATTTTTCTCCGCTCAGATTTTATTTTGGTATAACGTCTACGGTAAGGATCTAATTTACAATGTAATCCAAATGGTTAAACTGTATGAGTAATCCTTGTCCCCAAGTGATACTGTGTGGTAGTCTATCTGCCTGTCCCTCCCTTCCTCCCTCCCTCCAATAATCAGCTTATCAAATATTTATCTCACTTAATGTATTCAAACAAACAACTCTTAACATTTCCTTAATTTACTGTTTTCCTGGGTTTTTCCTGTTTTCTTATTCAATAATATTTGGATTTATGTTTATCCTTCCTGTGTTCCTTCAGTTAATGGCATAGTTCTGTATTTTATTTTGGACTGAAAAGCTTTCTTTATTTTTATTGCTTCTTATTTAATAGCAACAACTTTGAATATCACAATATATGTATTGGAAAAGTTATACACCACACACACCTTCGCACCTCATCCTAAAGCTAGCCCCTTCTTTGTGGGGGAAACACTAGCCCCTCCCACTAAGGTCGAGAACTTGGCAAAGATGCCCATTATTCCCACGTCCACGTAACCTTACATCGAAGATACTAGGGAATGAGATCAAAGCGAGAAAACAGCTACGGGTATAACAGCTGAACGGAAGGCGGGGCTGCCTGCATCCACAGATGATGTGACAGTGCATCTGGGAAGCCCAGGGAATCAATGGTAAGACTAAAACAAACAACAGAAGAATTCAGGGAAAATAGCAGGATATAAAGTTAACATACCAAAATCAACAGCCATCATAAACACGAACAGTAGCCAGTAGGAAGATGCGCTGGGAAAGAACGCCCCATTTATAGCAGCAACGTAAGAAAAGGCACAAGTTAGGGATACATTTTAAAATGTGACAATTTTATAAGAGAAAAGTGTTATGACACTCCTGGCAGAGACAAGAAACAGATGTGAATCACTGGAGAGCCCTCTCTGGTCCTCAGAGGGGGACTCGGCACCATAAAGTCAGTAGTTCTCCCCCAGACGATGCCAATAAGTGAACCGCCCACACCCAGCTCGACTAGATAAGCTGATTCTAAAGTTCATTCGGAGAAACAAACTATGACTCAAATCAAATACAATTTTTAAGGAGAATGATACGTTCGTCTGCAATTAAAAAAAAACAGCTTTTGCATGGCAAAAAAATTAGCAAAATCAAAAACTGTCAAACCGATTGAAAATATCTGTCATACATATCACAGAGGAAGAGTTAATCTTCCTAATATCTGAAGAACTGTGAAGAACTCTTAACATCCAGGAAAAAAAAGGCACAATATGAGAAAACCCAAACAGAGCATCGCAAAGAAGACCCCTGACTGACCTGTGTGCACGGAGGCCGCCCTCTTCCTGGAGCTGGGCTCCCGAGGTGGGGCAGGGGGCACCTGGCCCCCAATATCCAACCCGAAACCAAGAGGGAGACACAACCAGGGACCCAAACTGTGGACCCCCTGCAGGACGAGCAGCCTCCACGGTCAGCGGCAGAAGGACCCAGGGTGGGGACGGGACTGAAAGACAAACCGTGACCCCAGGCCAACAGAGCGTGAGCAGGGCGGTGCATCCCGACAGCAGCCGTGACCCTCAGCGGAGGTCCCAGCTCTCGCCGAGCGCCCCCTCCATCCCCCTCCCTCTCCCACCCCGACCCCTCGGTGGTCACCTGGGGTGACAGCCTGGCCGGCCTGGAGGGCGGCACTGGTCCTGGGCCTCATCCTGCCCACACCAGCCAGTGGTCTCTGAGCAACCGCCACCCAGCATCCTGGGGGGCCTCTGCTTCCCGCTGGCCTGGGCCCCCCAGCTTCTGCACCCGCCCTCCCAGCCGGGGGCTCAGCTGAGCCTGTGCGGCCGCCCGCTTTCCCAGCCCCGCTCTCTCCACGGCCCAGGGTTCCGCATCACGGAGAGAGCCAGGCTGAGAGCGGCAGAGGGACGCCTAGGACGAGACACCGGGGAGCCAGGGGCCAGATCCCAGCTCCCCCCCAGGGCCCTAGAAAGGCACTGCCCCGCCAGCCCAGGGCCCCCACCGGGAACAGAGCCGAGGGCCCCCTCTTCCCGCAGGACAGACTCCGGCCGCATGAGAAGGCCGCCAGCTCTGGGATGGTCCCTCAGCCACGGCACGCCTCCACCAGTGATGATGGTCACTTTCCGCGTCCAACACGCCCCTACGTCAGCCACCCCATGAGGTTTTGAACTTTGGAGACTAGTCTCAATTCAGACGACGGAAAATGTGGAAAAAACGTACTTTGAGAATCCATGAAACGTGGCTTCAGGACTCTGAGGGAGCTGCGCTGGCGGCCACGTGCCCGGGCGTCCACCCATCACAGGGCCACCCCGACTCCTTCTTCGCCGGTGCCGTCCCGGAGGAGGCTGCAGGGCACCAGACGGGCGACGGGGAGCCCCCCTCCACCCCAGACACCACGCACACGCACCAGGTGCGAGGGCCGGGCCGGAGAGAGCACCTCGGCTCCGTCCCTTCAGGGCCGGGAGAGGACAGGATGGGCCCCGCCCCCTCTGCCCCTCTGTCCCTCTGTTACTGCCTGGGCCTCGCAGGCAGGGAACACAGCAGGTGCTCAGACATCGACCGACCGACTGCAGTGTCATGAATCCTGCAGACGCGTCCGCAAGGAGGGTCCCCGAAGGAGGCCAACAGCCCGGGGCCGCGAGAGTCCGCTGGCTCCGGGGAGGACAGTGATGGGGGCGGCGGCGGCTGCGCAGAAGGAAGCACCCCCTCCACCCGGAAGGCCTGAGTACGGATGCGGGGAGCAGGGGCAGAGCTGGCAGAGGCAGGCCCCCGAGGAGAGGACGCAGGGGAGCCCGTCAGGGCAGGCGGCCAGTGGGAAGGGGCAGGGGCCGCGTGGCCGCAAAGGCGCCGCAAAGCAGCGGACGGGCCACCTCTGCAGCTGACCGGCCCCTGGGGCATCTTGTCCTCCTGGGGGCTCTCAGGGCCGGGAACCAGGAGGCCCCTGCCCCAGTTCTGGCCCTTCCCCCGCCTCCCAAGATCCCTCTCCTCTGGGACCCGCGGGAAGAGGAGGAAGCCTGCCCGCTTGCTTGGCGCGGGCGCTGTCCTTCAGCCGGGAAGCACAACTGTGACCGGCAGGAAAGGGGCTGCGTGGCGCTGGAGCCCGGGCTCGGGGCAGATGTGGACTCAAGGCCACCAAAGCCCCAGAGTCCCGGCTGCAGCAGTCCCAGCCCGCGAGAGAGCTGAGCGCACCTGCCTTCCGAGGAAACAGTGACACCCCAGGACCATGGACACAGGACACAAGCTCGTCTTTCTCAAGCACTTCCTAAAACTTTCAAACGGGAGGCATTTAGAAACAAACGAGGGCCCTGGGCTCCCTCACCCTGCGGGCAAGGCCCCTGGGGACGCGCCCCGAGGCGTGCACCCGCCCCGCTGCCCGATTCCTCAGGAAATCCTGCCCCACGCCACCCGCTTATCCCTGCGGAAAACCGTTTCCTTTCAAGAGAAAGGAAATCTTGTCTGTGCGGTCACAAATACTGAGGCTAAAAATAGTTCTGCAGAAGGAAGTAACGATGGGCCTTCCACCAAATGGCAAGGGCAAACCGCACAGCGGTCCGGCCTGCAGCCCGCACGCCCTGAAACCCGTCTCTCCTCTTCACACGTGTGCCTTTAGATAAACCTGGCAGAGTAAGAGAATCAGGACAAAATGACAATAAGAACTGCGAGAGAGGCTTTCCCATGAAGGATAACTCAACAACATCCTCCTCTAGTTAAAGAAAAGCAAAAAGCCAGTGCACGTCTCTATAAATGACGCCACAACCTCTCACAAAGACGGAAACTCTGAGAACCATAGTCATTGGGAAGGAGGGCTTGGGGACTTTTATAACAAAATAAACATTTTCCCCTAAAGAGTGTCCTGGAACATAGTATATTTAAATGACAGTGAATCATCAAACAGGATCCAATTCTAAGAAACAAGGCAAGTTTAACTTTGAAATAGCAGCCTATAAAAAATGAAATTATCCACCTTTCAGGCCAGCTAAGACCAAGCTGAGCCCGTTTAACAGAGACCCATCCAGCTGGAGTGTAAGCAGCAGATGCAGAGGGAAACAGACTAAAAGGCTGACACCTGAGGCAGGTGTGCACATCGGCATGGAAACACACCTCAGCTTCCGCTCTGAGCGCGTCCGCGTTACAGAGCCTCACGCGTGTGTACCTCTCCCCAGGACCACACTTCCCTCTGGCACCACGACATCCTTCCAAGACGTCGCTCTGGCTAGAACAGCAAGTGGGGTGCACCAGGACCCCTGGCCAGCGCTGCCGGAGCACTGGGGGCGGTGCCTGGGGACGCAGAGGAGGGGTGGGGCTCCTCTCGGGCACCTGGCCTTTGCTGCCCGTCCTGCCCCGCACCTGCCTCCCGCAGGCCCGCCTCCATCCTGCTGCCCCCATGTGGCATCAGCTGGTGCAGGGGCCCACACCTGAGCTGCCGCCCGGCCGTCTCCTTCCCACCCTCCAAAGCCCGTTAACACGGTTCATGTGCTGTTCTCCTCCCACTGCTTGTTTTCTTTTTAATAAAAAGGTGACTGAGCAGAAATAAAATGAGAGCAGGCCACGCAGCTGAGCCATGAACAACGTGCACGTGGTCCCAAGGACCTCAGACCTGATGGAGCCCTGGCCCAGAACTGCATGGGAGGGCGGGGCTCAGAGCAGCTCAGTCCACAGACGCCACAGACCCCAAACATGAGCCTGTACTTAGAAACACGGGAGGGCACCAGAGGAAACCCCGAGGTGGGGGGGCTGCCTGGGGAAGAGACGGGTGGAGGTCCACCTGCCCCTCTCCCGAGTCAGGGCACCGATGCCTTTCTGTCTCATTTACAAGGAGGTTTCTTTTCAAAAGGGAATCACAGTCTTTTCAGAAATTTTGGGAAATTCAGCAAGAGGGGAGCCCAGAAATACAATTAAGCTGCTGTCCCCCTGGGGACCTCAGACCCATCACCACACCATCGGTGGCGGGACAGTCCCTGGTCCCCTGCCCCCCACCCTTCCAGCTGGCTGTCCAGCGCGGCTGCTCAGTCAGGGGGCCTCCCAACCCCATGTGACAAGTGACAGCGGGCACCCCGCTGAGTGCGGGGTGAGGAGTCCCCGCAGGATTCCGGGGACAGGCTCACACATCCCTCGCCGGGAGGGGACTGTCCAGGTGACCGTCGCGAGGACAGGACTCCGCAGCGGCCCTGTCGGTGGGCTTGAGGGCCCCTCACCCCTGCTGGGTGGACCCAGGTGCAGCACGAGAGCCAGAGACGGTCCTGGGAGGACAGGAGATGCCATGACCTCTGACGGAGCTCCCTCTTCCTCTCTGAAGATCCCGAGGGGAGAACAGGCCCAACCCGGCCTGGCCAGGCAGCCCCTACCCGGCTCTCCCGCAGGACACACCCCACGCTCAGCGACAGGCTTTCCCACCTGCAACACAACACCATCCCTCGTCTGCACACAAACACAGACGCTGGGGTCTGGGGACACGTGGCCAGTTCCCGGCTCTGATCACGGTGGACTGATGCTGTCGCGGGGACCCTGGGGAGGCCAGCCGTCCCGTGTGACCTCCCGCCGCAGCAGGTGGCCTGGCTCAGGGCCAGGAGAAGCGGTTGCGGAGCAAGGGCGAGACTCCCGCCGGGCTGGACTGCAGATCGTCCACGTCAGGAGGAGCACGTTCCCAGGGAAAATTACAAAATGCATAGGGTTCAGGGGAAAAGGCAGCGTGGGTGTCTGAAGAACACGATCGCAGGTGCATGGAAAAGTGAGAGGGGAGAACTCGCCCTGGTCCACCCAGAGCCAGAGCCCCAGCAAGCGCCCTCCCCGCCACACGGATGGCTCGGTCACAGGCAGAGATTCAGGCAGGACAGCCTCTCCCAGAGGCAGCCGCACGCAGGCCCGGGAGCAACGGCGAGGACGCGGGGCCAACACTCATTTCACTTTGGTTTGTAAACAAGCCGCATTTTACACTGGAAACATTAAAGTGGGGCCCGGACCTTCCACTTCAACCTACAAAACAAAGCAGCCCCAGCCGGCCCGGGAGTCCTGAGCAGAAGGAACTAGTCACCACCCGCAGCCAAGATGGCGGCAAGAGGACAGACTAGTGAGACTGACGAGCCCTGAGTAGAACGAGCAGGAAGAAAGGACACAGACAATCAGTGTCAGGAATCAACAAGGAGCTGCTATCACTACAGACGCGAAAGTAATAACAGGGAATATGAACATCACACCACCGGATTCGACAATGCAGGTGAAATGAACACACTCCTTAAAATAAAACGACACACAACCAACACTTTTATCTGTTAAAGAAATTGGATTTGTACCAAAACCCTCCCCACAAAACACAGACTAGTGTTTCTAATTTCACTAGTGGATTTCACTAATTTCACTAGTGAATTCCGTTGATCACTTAAGGAAGAAACACCAACCATCTCACAGGGCTCTTTGAAAATATAGATGAGAGAATACTCTCCAGTTTCTTCTAAGAAGCCAACACAACCCTAATGCCAAAGGCCTTCAAAGGCATGGCAAAGAAAGAAAATTACAGACCAATGTCTCTTATGAACACATACAGAAACCAAGTGCAGAAATACATTAATAAAAAGAAAAAGAAAAAAGAATATAACATGACAAAGTAGCCCAGGAATGCAGTAGTTTGGTTCAACACCTGAAAAACACATATAATCCACCAAATTGACAGACTAAAAAAGAAAAACTACAGGATTATTTCAATAGATGCAGAAAAAGCATTTTACAGCATTCAACATTCTTTCGTGGTTAAAAAAAAAAAACTCTCAGCAAAGTAAGAATTAGAAACTTCCTCAGTTTGATATGGGACAACTGAAAAAAAAGAAGAAAAAAATAATCCTCCAGCCACCACCATTGTTACTGATGAGCTACTAAATCCTTTCCCCTAAAAGAAGAGACGGATGTGGAGGCCCACACTCACTACCTGATTCACGTGGTGTGGAAGGTCCTGACTGCGCAGGGAGGCAGAGAGAGGGATGGGCAGCCCGTCTGTCTGCAGATGTGGAGCCGACATAGAGTCCTAACTTCTCTAAAGAGCTACAATTTAGCAAGGCCATGGGACGCGAGATTAATACACAAAAACTCATTTGCATTTTTATGTAACAACAGCAAACAACTGGAATATGAAATGTTTAAAAATACCATTTACAGCAGCATCCAAAAAATGTAAATTACATACGAATACATTTAACAAAAGCCATGCAGGCCCTCTACACTGAAAAGCACGAAATACTGCGGGAAAAATCAACGACCTACCTAAAGGAAGTGACGCCTGGTCCACGAGCAGAGGACACAGAAGAGCTAAGATGTCAATTCTCCCCCCATTGGCCTATGGATTCAGTGCAACCCCACAGCCACGACCTCAGCAGGTTTCCTGTAGAAACTGACACACCAACTCTAAAACATGTACAGAAATGCAACAGGCCTAGGATACCCAAAGCAATCTTCAAAGAATAACAGAGGACTTGCCCTGACATTAACACTTACGATCGCGCTACACTCATCAAGACAGGTGGTCCTGCAGTAAAACTCACTGAACAGATCAACGGGACAGAGCAGAGTCCAGAAAGAGACACACATCGATACTGCGAGTTTCCACAAAGGTGCCAAAGCAATGCACGGCGGAAAACAAACTTATAACAGGTAGCAATGAACCAGCTGACATCCATGTGGGGACAACGCACCTCAACCCAGACCTCACGTCACACACAAAATTAATCTGGGATGAATGGAACCCCTAAAGGCAGAGTTCCTGAAAGAAGCAAGAAGAACGTCCTCACGACTTGCTGGTAAGCAAAGATTTCTTAGGGAACAGAAAGCGAGAATCACTCATGAAAGAGTCACAGGTAAGAACTTTCGGGGGTTGAAATAACCATTAAGAAAACGAGCAGGCAAACCACAGTCTGGGAGAACTTGCAAAAATGCATCTGACAAAGGACTGGCATCCAGGATACATGGAGAACTCGCACAACTCAGTAATAAAAACAAACAGCTCAGCAAACAAAACAGGCAAAAGATAGCAACAGATACTTTACCCCCCCCCCAAAATACACGAATGGCTAACAAGCCCCTGAAAAGACGCCTACAACCATTAGTCGTCAGGGAGACACTAAGCAAAGCAACGAGGTGCCAGCGCACACCCCCCGGAAGGGCTAAGACTGCAACGACCTGAGCCCCCGGGGAGCGGGGGGGGGGGGACAGTGAGGAGCAACGCAACGTCCACAGTGACGGCGGGACAGGGGTGCGGGGGGGAGGTGGCTGGGTCACCTGGGAAACTAAACCCACACGCACCCCACGACAACCCAATTCAACTCCCAGGTGGAGCTGCCGAAGAGAAGTGAAAACACGTGCTCACAAAAAGATCTGTACAAGGACGTTCACGGTGTCTTTGCCCCTAATGGCCGCACGTGGAAACAGCGCAGGTGTGTGTCTCCGGGAGAAGAGCCAAAGCCACCACAGCACGAGGGGAGCTCGGCAGCGGGATCTGCCCGGCAAGACAGGGGAAGGAGCCCGGCCAGTGTCGGGACTTTGAAATGCACAAAAGACAAGAGTGATTGATGGATGCATAGGTGTGTCATAAACTGTGATAAAACAAGCCTAGTGATATGTTAGCGACAGAATCTCAGTGGTTGACAGACGAGTGCTAACGATAAAAGTCTCAACTTGATTGCATTCTTGGAATTTGTGTAATACAATGTTGGAAAAGAGTTTAATAAAGGGCTGAAGTTGATGGTCTCCAATGTCCTGTGACTTTTGCCACAGAGCATGGCCAGCTCCAGGACGACAGATTTTGCTTTTCTTTTTCTCAAACTGAATGAACCCTCCTCTCACACCAAGCAGACCTCACACCAAGCAGACACAGCCCCGGGGAGCTCTGGGCGGGTCACTTGATAAAGCTGACCCAGCCCCAACCCAAGAGCCACCGTAAGGCCCCACCAGGAGGAGAGCGCCGCGGCGGGCGCGGGCGTCTTTCCGGGCAGGGGCCCTCTGCAGCCCATGCTGGGGGACGGAGGGGGTGGCCCCCCTGAGCCAGGACAGCTGGGGGCCGAAGAGGAGGCCAGGAGTCGGGAGCCACGGAAGGAAGGACGGTCAGGGTCACGAAGCGGCAAAGCCCGACATCCTGCCTGCAACCATCAGACATGCTAATTCTGAGTCTCGGGAGAGTTCTGAAAATTTGTAAATTCAAGTCCAAAGTAACTTAAGTCTAAAAATAGGGCGGCTGTAAAATAAATACATGCAAAATGTTTCCAGCTTCTCCTTTCCTTCTCACTGGCAATCACAACGGCGCCAGGCCCTGAGCAGTGCTGAGCGTCACAGCCCCACCCCAAGGCCCGCGGGGTCCGCAAGCTGCAGAGGGGCAGGTCTACAGTGCTGGGGGTGCCCTGAAGCCCCCAGCTGCAGGCAGGGCTGGTTCACGCGCACAGGCACCTCCCAAGCCCCGGCTTTCCCCGCCGGGCACAGCAGGCGGGCATCAGGCCGCAGAGCAGGGGGCGTATTGGCCCCAAAGGGCCCGGCTGATGAGCAGGGGAGACGCGGCAGCCCCCAGGGGCACGGCCCCTCAAGTTCCCCTGGCCCACCGCCAGCACCGGCCCACCTAAGCCCAACTCGGCAAGAGGGGCGCCAGCTCTGTGCACTGGAGGCCCTTTCCCGGGCTCAGGGAAGGCAGACCCCCAACGGCGTCCAACCTCCAATGTCAAGGGCCGGCACCCTCCCCTTGACCTTCCCCCGCCCACACGTCCCTCCTGTGAGGGAGCCAGATCGCCCCAGGTACTTCCCGGGACGCTGTCCCTCTGACCTCCCCACAGCTGGACCCAAGGAGCCCCGGTCGCCCGGCCCCAGTTTTCGGTCGCCCTGCCATCAGCGCTCAGCTGAAAAACCGCAGGGCCGCGTGCGCTCAATGGAGTAGCACCCACACGAGCCTGCCCACTGCCGAGAGAGAGGCCCGCTCTCCACACGAGCGCCCGCTGGGGACGAGAGAAGGGATGGCGAGGGCAGCCGAGGTGTGGAACGGGAGGGCGTAGGGGGGAGATCGGGGGCCGGGCCTCCCCACGTCCGACGACCATCTGACCAGCCCAGCCCACGAGGCTCCCGCCAGCGCACGGGAGGCCCTGCCTCTTCCCCGCAGCGTCCTCCCGTGGCCTCTGACACACACACGCGGGGAAATGTGTAAGCCAGCTGTGCACTCGCCCGCCCGCCCCGCCGGCCCCCGGCCCAGGACCACCACTGGCAGCGGTGCACGGCATTCCTGGTGGGAAACCACGGCTATCACCCTGCGCCACCCCTGCCAGGGTAGCTCTGCACATACCCTCGAGCTACCGGGAGTGCTGGGAGACAGCTCAGAGCCCCCAGAGCCCGATGCCCGACCCCAGGTCCAGAAAGAGTCAAGGCCTGGGGGACGGGGGCGGCAGGGGGTGTGGTGGGAGTCTCGCACACGGCCCTGGGCTCCCCCGCCCCGAGGGATGCCCCAGCAAACACAAAACACCCGACATGCAGCCCGGTCCCGAAACAGACAGCACACAACTGCTGAGGGACAGGGGGTGTCCTGGGACTGTGTTCTGGGCAGTAAAGGCAGAGCAGGGTGCCCTGGGTGGGGTGAGCCCCACGACCAGCCATCCGGTCAGTGTGAAGCCCTGGGGGCCAAGGACTCCCTGCCTCTATCTCCCCACCCCGCCCTGGGTGATATGGTGAGTGTAGCTCAGTTTGCAAGGCTGCAGCCACTTTGCAACCAGGAGGCAAGACAGCCTGTGGCCCAAGTCAACCCAGCGTGGAGACAGTCACATGAGCCAGGAGATCCCACGTGGACTCAAGCCTCTCCAAGTCGGGGTTCCTAACCCTCTCATCCGAAGCTGCCTGACTGATAGAGAATATGGTGCCCAGAGTGCACTGTTACAAGGACCCTGAACCGTGGAAGGAAAGGAAGGCAGGTGGGGAGGAGGGCACATGGGCAGCTCGAGCACAGGCTCGAGCAGGGATGCGGGGTCAGTCCCGCCTGTGCCCGCAGGACATGGGGTCACCGACGCCTGTGACGTACAGTGTGTGCACGTGTGCATCTGTGGAAGGGTGGCCCGGCAGGATCTCACCCCACCGCTGTCCCCGGCAGATGAAGCCCGCGTGAACGTGCCCTGCAGACGACACGCCAGACTCAGCATCCTAGCCGCTGTGTCCCCAGAGTCCCCCTCCCCCCCGGGAGGCCGGAGCTTTCAGAACCCACTCAGACAAGGCCTCTCCTGCTGAGGAGTTCTGTGCAGACATCGGCTTTCTGAGCCAGGGCCCCCTCTGGGGAGCTAGCCTGCAGCCAGGTAAGCAGGCACTGGCTGAGTCACCGACTCCCCTGAACCATGTGAATCCGTCAGGACTAGATCTGATGCACGGAACAGAAACACCTGTCACATAACGCAACCTGGAGGCCACACCTGGGGCGCCCACCTCTGCCCGGCCGGCCTGGCTGGCAGCCTCCTCCTCAGGGCTGGGCGCCCCAGGCTGCCCCCGAGTCTCAGCAGAGAGGAGGCCCTGAGTGGAGCCAGCTCCCGCCGGAACCCTTGACAGTGTCCGTGGCCCCAGCCTCCTGGTGCACGTGGAGGCTCTGACCACGGCAGCAGCGGGACGGGCTCCGAGACGGCAGGCTTCACCCCGTCCAGCCCTAAACATACGCCTGGAAAAAAATCAGTGCTTTCCCCAAATCACGGTTTTGTTTTCAAAGTTATCAGATGGTCAGTACAAGACAGAGCCCCTCCTGTCCACACATTCCCGAACAAACAAGCACCGCCCGCTGCTTCCAGCCAGCACAGCCCTTCTTCTGGCCACCCGGGCTCGCGGAGAACGCTGCTCCGGACCAACAGCCTCTCCTGTTATTCACGATGTGTCCTGCAGCAGACCCTGCCCCTCCAGGCCTGCTGACCCCCAAGAGAATGCGTGACCTCGCGTGACCTTGCCCCAGCGCCTCAGGGTGCTCTCACCTTAGTAAGCCTCAGTCTTCCCTGAGGTCACCTGGAGGTCACCTGACGCCCAATCGCCCTCCCCTGGGACCCCCCCTTCCCACCAGCTCACTCTCCAGAGTGACCCTTCTGCACTCCCACCCTTACACTCTTACTGAAAACCCCCAAAGGCCCCCACTGCTTTGGGGGAAACTAAGTCAAAACTGCACCAGTTCAAAGAATGAGCACCGCGTCCCACGGCCGAGGCGCACAGCTGAGTGCTGGGCTGCCAAAGCACAGAGGCTGGGGCTGGGGGAAGGTGGCCACGGGGGCAGCGCAACGCCGAGGTCCTGGCCCTGCCTGGGAGCCCCTCCCCCTCCAGGGCTCCCTCAACCTGCAACACTCCCTGCCCAGACCTAGGACACCCCCGGGACTCAGGACATTCCTCCCTGGACCTAGAGCATCTCTCCAGACCTGGAGCATCTCCCCCTGCCACTACAACATTTCTCCTCCACCTAGAAGACCCCTTGGACACAGAGCATACAACAGCCCCCCAAGGACTCAGAGCGTCCCCTCCCCTGACCTAGAACACTCTGGGACCCCCACCCAGCACTGGCCGATGCTCCAGGTGCAGGGTGGAGGTGAGCGCCCCAGTCAATACACACAACGGGCCCGGAATGGGGACTGAGGGACCCGCGGACCCCAGCTCCACTGAGCTCTGGGTGGACAGTCTTCCGCTCCAACCCTGATGCACACGGGAGCCAGCGCTGTGTCATGTGACACCCGCTTCCTGGTCCCCTGCCCCGAAGGTCCACAGTGGTACCCCCAACCTCGGACCAGACGGGGTGCGGGATGAGGATGGGGCAGGAGTGGGGGGCAGGGGTGAAGGGGCGTGGACTGGGGTCAGGAGAAACTGGGGCAGGAAAGGCGTGGGGTCCTGAGGGACAGGGCTGCCCGGGGGGAGGGGGAGGGGTGAGAGGCCGGCACAGGGGCAGGAGGGTGTCGACGTTTTTTCCAAACGCCTGAAACATACGCTTTTACAAATCTTACCATATTTCCAAAGCAAAAAGTAGAAAACGTCTTCCTGAAAATAAAGTGAATTCATAAAACACGCACTTTTCCAAAATTCCTATTAAGTAAAGCAAAGGAGCATCCACGAACAACGAGTGAGGGGGGGTGGGGTCAGTGACTGAGCCGGGGGGCCACGGAGGACGGGCGCCACTCTCCCGCCCCCCGCTCCCCCCTGCTCCCGGGAGCAGAAGCTTCCAGCCATGGCGAGAGAGGCTGCAGAACTGTAGGAGTGTCGAGTGTGATCCCGACGCGCAGACGGGTAACAGGCTAGAAGAAAGCCTGGACGCTGCAGCTTCCTGAAATGAAGCGCCATCACCCCGTGGAAGTCGTTCCTGTCCCTGCTTCTGTCCAGAGCCACGCGATCCCGCCGTCCTGTCCTGCCCGAGAGCCTGTGGCCTGTCTGGAGCCACAGCGTCACCCCCTCAGGTCATCACCAAAGGCCCAGTCGACACAGACCAGCCCCGGAGGAGTGGTATGGGTGACAGCGTCACTGCTGGAGCCCAGCAGCAGCCCCCCAGGGACCATGGGACACAAACCACGCCTACTCTGCCCGGGACACCTGCGGGACGCGCCGGGTCACCGCGGGCACCTCCACGATGGCGGGTCAACCCTCCGGGGCCCTCCGGACGGCGTGTGGTACGGACCAGAGAACCCTGAAAATCACGAACTCTCTCCCCCACCCCCATCCCCACCCATGGAGAACTCTAGAAGCGCCCAGGGCCTGCCACGCCCCCGTCCCCGTGGGTTTCAACCCTGCACAGAGAACGCAAGGCCACCAGGGACCCCTCTTCCTGCCGCCGCAGGGGCCGGTCTTGCACCCCTGGCCGGGCACGTGCTTCTGCCCCTTTTTCTGCCTGTTCCTTAGACGTGGCCCTTCCTGCGGCCCCAGCACCCCCTTGGCTCCCACGTGGCTCCCACCAGCTCTCACACAGGGGCCGGGATCTGTGACCTTACTTCCCAGGAGCACTCCCACCCCAGGGGCCCCCCAGCTGCCCCGCTCGCCCCTCCCGCTGCACCCCACCAGCGCCACCCCCCCCAAGGGAGCATGGAGCTGCTCTTGCCGCCACCTGGAGGATGGGTCCTCGGAACCCCCCTGGACACGGAGGAAACCCAGGGTCACAGCCAGGAAGATGTGAACCCAGGCAGCCCTAAGCTTCCCCGGCTCGCCTCACCCACAGCGGGACCGAGCTCCCCAGCAGGCTTTGGGAGACCCTTCCCAGGGCCACAGCCCCGCGGCCGGGCCATCCCGCGCTGGACCACTCTCCCACCCCCTGCCCACGCTGAGCCCGACGCCGCCCTCACCCCTGGCCCCCTAACTCCCGGCTGCCCACCCTGCTCTCCAGAGCCTGTGGCCCAGCCCCTCTGCACACCTTCCCGGGTGTCGGTCACAACCCACCCTCCTCCTCGCGGGCCTCCACCCTGCCCCAGCCAGAGCCCCTCCAGCCAGGGGTCTCCCTCCGGTTTCCAGAGGCCAGCAGAGGGGTGAGCAGCACGTGTCCCCAGCGTTCACTGAAGTTCCCCCCCACACACACACACACGCGCCTTCGTAAAGTTTTGTCTGTGCTGCAAAACCCACCATAACAATGTGAAGGGCGACCCGAGGCTGAGTTTTGGGGCGGGAGGTGGAGCTACTCAGTTCTGGTCCCGTGCAGGGTCACGTGCCGCAGCATCAGAAACAGACACAAAAACACGAGGGTGCTTGTCTCTTTTTATTGATGCCGAATCTAAGTTTGCAACATATTTTGCTGGGGGCATGATTACTTCCCCAGGGTAAAATAACTTTTTCTGTACTGTTTTAATTTGAGGGCCCTAGTTTTCTCCTTTCAATTCAAGTTCAATATTGAGTCTAATCTCAAAACAAATTTTGAGTGAGGCCAAACTGCTGACATTAGCAAATACACCCACAACTAAAATAACCAGAAATCACAACGTCACGGCTGCTCGCCCCTAAAGGCCTGGAAACCCACGCTCCTCTCTCATATCAGGAGCTCCGAGGCTGCCCAGGAGCCAGGGAGAGAGAGGGGCCCGAGGGGGACGGAGGGGGACGGAGAGAGCCGCCCAGCACGCAGGAGAAGCACCGGGAACGACACCCTACCCACCAGGACCAGATCTTCTCTACGATAGAGTGGAGGCCGCCGCCCACCTCTTAGCCGGCCTCTCCCAGGCCCTGGTCCAAGAGAACAGACAGCGTGCACTCTGGTCAGTGAGGGCGGGGCACGAGCCCGTTGAGACATCCGCTTGATCTTGAAGGTGAACACAACACTTAAAAGTAACGCAGACGGTCCGTGTTCCAGGACAGCCCGAAACATTGCACGTGCACTGCTGGCCGACCCGGTGAGAAGGCAGGTGGCCGTGTCGTGCAGTGCAGGCCTGGGGCGGAGCCGAGGGTCGGGGAGTGACGGAGGGGCAGGAGGATGCTGCTGCCCCGGGGACCAGGCCCGGGCTCTCTCCCTCTGTCCACCCTGGCTGGAGGGACCCCCCAACTCCCCCAGGACTAGGTCCTAGAAACACAGGTCCCCCCACCCTGAGCCTGCAAACAGAACCAAAACCCTACCAACCCAGAGGTCCATCTGCTGTGACCAGCACAGGAGAGAGGGGCCGGCCCTCAGGGGGAGAGATGGGACCCTCAGCACTCCAGCCCGCAGCCCACTGCTGCGTCAGGGCTGCGCACTGGGCCTGGCCTCCGCCAACACGACCAAGGGCGAGCGGGGAAGGGCACAAAGAAGACTGCTGCAGGGGCTTCGCGGGCGAGCCTGCAGCTGCGGTGCATAGAGGCCCAGGGTGGAGCAGGGGAAATCCTTTCCCCAAAGTACCGTGTCCAGGAGTAGAGAGGAGCCACGGGTTTTTAAATCCACAAGAGCCATGACGTTAATTACATCAGACGGCCCTTTGGCAGCAAGCGATTCAACAAGGAAGAAAGAAGCCAAAGAGAGGCCGCCCGCTGGACCCGGGCGCAGATACGCGAGGCCACGGGGCACAAGCAGGGCAGCTGTGCTGGCCAACGGCGGGGGCACCCGTGAGCCAAGGGCTCACGTTCACTCTTGGCCGCTCCTAGCCAGTGTAAACACTGCTTACAGAATTTCAAATAAACGGATTTCTACAAGAAAAAGCCTAGAAGTAAATACACTCAAATGCTGTGGTCGGGTGAGGAAGTGGGATGATGTGGTCTTTTCCCTTTCTCACTAGTTTCCAGATGACTGTGGATGTGGTCACATCGCTCGGTGACTCATCTTACGGTCTCTAGACAGCCTGACGCTCCGATGGCGTGTCTGTCGAGGGCGTTGCTCCCTCCTGTGGGTCCCGCCGGGGCCTCTGCCTGTGCACCCCCTGCCCCCCACCTGCTTTGACCCCGTGAGCTCACTGGGCCAAAGCCGGTGGCCACCGAAAACCCTGCCTGGGACGGGGCTGTCCGTGGGTATCTGCAAGGGGCCCAGGTATCAGCCGGTGGCCCGCCCACGCCACAGAGGCAGGCGTCTGGCAAGCCTTCAGAGGCCAGCAAACCCCAGGCCGCCAGGAAGACCGCGGGCCTTTAGGTGACGCACAGAGGAGCCCGGACAGCCGGTGGGCCTGCGACCCCCGTCTGCAGGGGCTCCCTCCTCAAGTTACCGTTAAAACTGCCTAACCGGCTTTCAAAATTCCAGGAGCAGACCCCTCACCCGGCACGCCTGTGCTGGAGAGAAACCTCACCTGCCACGCTGCAGATGATGTCTGCTCATGTGCAGGGGCCCCGAAAGCAACCCGAGTCGTGCTTTGCACTTTTTATCGTCCATTCAGCTGTCAGGCTTCTAGACGGGAGGCTCCTCCCCACCGGGAAAGCACGTGTCCTGCCTGCCACCTGCTCCCGTGCCCCGGAGCTTCAGGTGCATCTCGCTGAAGCCGCCTTCACAGACCCCTTTAAATTAGAGGGAAAACAGCCTCCCCCAGCCTGTGTCCACTGGGCCCATGGCAGCCCCGGGGGCGCCCTAAACAGGAACGATGCCCGTCCTCACGGGGCCCACGTGCCACGTCTACCACAAGCAACAGCTCAAGGAAACCCAACGTCTGCAAAAAGCAGCACATACACGACTAAGCTCAGCTGACGTTTAAAAGGGACTTTCGTTCTGACTCAAGAAATGATCCAGGTCTCGACATGTCAGCCCTCAGCACAACGAGGGAGCACCCCGCTCCCTGCCTAGCCGCAGCCTCCCCTGAATTCTGTCCCGGTGACAAAAGCGACAGAGGAAAGCCAGATGAGCCCGAGCCCACATGCGTGACCGGACAACCACACGCAACATTAAAATGCTTCATGAAAACAGACGCGCTGAAAAGAGCAAATGAGGTGCACCTCACCGTGAACCCGCGGACTCGAGGGAAAAACGGTTCCGAGCATCCCTGGCGCCCCGCCCTCTGCTTCTGCCGGCCGCTCGGACGTGGCTTCCCCCAACCCCCAACGCCCGCCTCGCCTATGAGAACCGCAGGGAAAACCTCCCCACCCAGCTGTCTTCAGCCCCACGCTTAGGGGATCACACCGCTGAGAAAGGCACTCTCAGTGTTCTCCCCAAGGACACGCCACTGGGCCAAGGGCACTGTCCTGTCACTAACCTTCTCCACTGAAGCCTCCGGCCTCACATGGGCACAGCACTGGGCCACACGCATGCAGGGCCGGACTCCCAGTACACCTGGGTCGGGGCAGGCCTCTCCGGGGCTCGAGGGTCGGGGTGCCCGGGTCCGGAGCCTGGGGCTTCCAGAGCCCTTGCTCCCTGGACGACGCTCTCACTGGATGACCGTCCTCAGCTGGGCGTCTGACACAGACATGAGCTGCAACTCCCCATGCGCACTTGCACGGAGGCCCTCGTCCCGCAGCCCGACTCCACAGGGCCACAGAGGAGGGAGGAAGCCAGCAGCAGCGGAGAGGGGTGGCCTGGCCCTGCCCCTGGCGCCGCTCGGCCCGTGGCTCCCCGACCCACGCTGGCTATTTTGGGGTTGAGTCAGGTAAGCTCCCTAACAGCTGTTTGCGTCCGAGGTGGTGGTCCTGACTCTCCACGGTCTCGAGCTCAGAAGCACGTGTGGCCGCACAGAGCGGCAGGCAGCCGTCGGGCCACCAGAGGGGCACCCTGGCCAGCCCTGGGGGCTCGGGAGGCAGGTGCACGCACGGCGTCCGCCACCTGCCCCACAGGCCGGTCCTGGACCTCAACCTGGAATCTGGGGACCCGCCTCCGCTGCTCGTCTGCCCTTCCCTCTGCTCACCTATGGCCTCCAGCCCAGGGTCCCTGCCCCGTCAGCATGCCCAGGCGGCCGCTGGTCAGGGCCAGGCGACGTGTCCGAAGGACCCAGGCCCTGAGCCCGTGGCGGGAGAGCCAGCCCCAGCCGGGCAGCCGGGCGGAGCTGGAACGTCGTCTCAGCCCTCAGCCCTCGGGATGCCGGCCTCGGCGGTGAACGACAGCGCAGGAGGGAGGGGGACTGGCGTGTGCACCTGAGTACGTGCGTGGACACCCCTGAGGTCGGGGTCCAGCCTCCCACTGTCCTGACAGCTGAGAGACACCCAGCTTCTGTCAGTTACCCTGTCTCTCCAGAAGAGCCACTCCCTCATCACCACCCCAAACTACAGTTACTGCCCCTTCCGGACGGTTCAGCTGGCCCTTGGTTTCACCACCAGTGCTCTGCAATTTGGGGGGAAGCGCAAGGACGCTGATACTTAGAAAGACAAGAGCATCTAACAGAATCTTAAATGCAAACACCCAAAATGAAGAGACAGCGAAGGCCTCTGTGTGGGTAGGTGGCTCGTCCTCAGGTGCACCAGGGGAGGGGTACGAGGAGACCGAGGGACACCGGAGGACAGCTCCCCGGCCCCAAGCCCTCCCCGCAGCCTGCGACACTGCCCGGAAGCGCGGGGCACCATGAAGAGTCTATGAACAGAATCTGGAAGGAAACCACCCCCCACAAGGGACGCTGCTCCCCACGCCCGTGCCGAGGGCCAGTGGTTCGCGGATGTCCCGCTGCCCTGGGTCCCAGTGGGGGTCCAGGCGGCCACGGCTCACGGCAAGAGTACAAACGGGGCTCACCGATGAGGAAGACCTTACAAGATTTATCCTAAGTCAGCCTCATAAAATGAGACATTTAAGTAAAACTTCAATTGTTTTTAACCACAGAGAATCAATGACAGTCCAAAAGAAAAAGATGCAGTATCCGAATTTAGCAGTTTATTGCGTGAGTAGAATTAATCAGGTGTTTTCAGATGTCCAGTATTTAAAAGAATTTCCAAAACGTACAAATAATATACCATTGCAATCTATGTTTACTTCTGCAAATACATGTAATGAATTTACATGTTCTGGGCAATAAAATTTCAATATTAACTAAGTTTCAATTGTTTCAGAAAAATTCTTAACAATTTGCTTGAAATGGAAAACTCAGGGCTTACTTAGAGACAGGTTAAAAATCCTGTTGATCTCATGGAGCTGCTAGGCACCCTTCTGAACTATCAGGACAAACCTGACTAGCAGCGCTCATGCAGACGGGCTCCGTGAGGACTTGGCCACACAGCGTCGGCTGGACCTCACACGGGCGGCAGCAGATGAACACAAGAACAGCTGGGGTCTCGCCAAAATTTTCAAACATGATTTCCACACGTTGTCACTGAGCACTAAGTTATCACGTGATGACTCACAAAAAAGTGGCAGTATAATTCACATTACAATAAACTTTGTATTTAGAGAAAGTTAAATCATGCATTTTAAATAACCAGGCACTGGAATACTAAAACTGGAAGGCCAGCTGGACCTCGGGGCAGATGGCAGGGCCTCGGGTGCGAGAGCGGCTTTCAGAAGCACACCAAGCCGTGCAGCCTCGCCTGAACAGGCAGTTTTCAATGGAAATGATCATTCTGAACATGAACATGAGTTAGACGCTGGCTGGAATATAAGATGCTCGAACACAAGGGCTTTCTGTTCTGTTCTGTTCAGTTCACCAGCTTCTCCCCGGAGCCCGGAACGGGGCTGGAACAGAACAGACAGGCCAACACACGTAGAACAAACCTTTCCTAAGATGCCTGTGGATTCTGTGCGTGTGTGTGCACGCACGTACATGTGCGTGTGCGCATGTGCTACTCAAAGAGGTCTTCTCTGTGCCGAGATTGTTTTAAATTATTTTGGTACTTTTTCTGCTCCCGTTTCTCAAATTTGCTATATTCTATCTATTTTCACGTGCAAATTTACCAGTGAACGCATGGTGGGTGATCCTACTGTGGCAGTGGTTTTCTTTCTCCTTCCTGGTCCCCCGCCCCAGTGACGCTCTCAGATGTGGTGAAATACAGTCAGTCTCTGACTCAGCTCTGCTCTTCTCGGGCCACCAGGCCGCCTCAGAAACCCTCACTGAAACTTCTCTGCTGGGAGGGAAACGCCGCCTTCGTCACGTGGCAAGTTCTCGTGCACTTTTGTGTCTCTTTCTAGGACTGTCATGTCCCCCTGACCTACCTCTCTTTTCCCCCAGCTTTTCTGAGATATAATTGACACAAAACACTGTGTAAGTTTCCAGGTGTACAATGTGGTGAACTGATGTCTGTATCTGCTGCAAAATAATCACCACAGTAGGTTTAGTTGACAGCCATCGCCTCACAGAGTTACACATTTTCCCTTGTGACAACAACGTTTAACCTCTACTCTCCTGGCAACTTTCAAATGTACAACTCAGCCTTGGCAACTGTAGTCCCCTGACCTCTGTTTGATATCGGTTCCAAACTGTCTGAGTCCCACAGCTCTGTGGTCCACTGTAACATCTGCTCAAGCGTCCCTTCTGAGTCACCACTCTGCTTATAGTGCTCCTGGCTGCCACTGCATGCTCCCGTACCTGTCGAATTCCAAAGCAGTGCAGTAGAGATTTGAGACAGCACTGCGGGTAGTCTAGGGGGGCAAGGACCCAGACATTTGCAGATGCAAATGTGCCCACCCAGGGGTATCCCAGGGCTGTGCAATCCCACTTCCCTTGGCCGGCTGGCCTGGGGCAAGTAGCAGACAGTCTGGACGAGACCGGGGAATCCTGGGGTGCCTTCCAGGAAGACTCCCTCCCTGACAGGAAGCTGCACGTGACACCGCTGGGGTAAACAGGCACACCAGCGCCCAGATCCTGCCTCTAAATACCATTCTCCAATGAAGAACCAGACTCTTTGGAGAAGTGGCCGACTCGGGGCTGGGCAGGGAAACTCCAAGCCGAGCTGCTCGGACCATCCTGTCGGGCTGCAAAGTCAGGAAGTGCTCAGAAAACAGCAGGATGGGCGTGAACACAGAGCCACGGCCAGAGTCGGGCCGTCTGAGCCCCCATGTATGACGGTGATGGGCTGTGACCCAGGAATACGACAAATGTCCATGAATCCACACTGGCGTAAACGGACAACTGAAAGAATAAATAAACGGGAAGAACTGGGAGATACCCAACAGTACAAGTGGATGCCCCGGGACGTGAGGCTTGTTACCCCCTCGAGTGTAGGGGGCTGGGGACCTGGTGACCGGCCCCCACTGCAGGGCAGGACAGGAAGAGGGTGACCTGATGGTGGGGAGAGGCAGGCACCAGATTAACCGGAGATGGGGGCCAGCATCATGGCCCCAAGTCCCACCGAGGTCACCCACCCTGACGTGACATAATGACAGCATATTTCTTAAGTTCAAGCCTGTGTATTTTATGATCACACATGGGATCTCCTCTGTTTACTGTTTGGATATATAAGAATGCTACCGACTTTATGTGTTAAATTCACTACTAAATCCTTTTATTGTACGTCGTAGGTTTGCGGTAGACGCTCTTGACTTTTCCAGATGTGGATCACTTTGTCCATTCTAACGTTTCAATAGCTACTCTCCTCTTGTTTATTTGCTAATTACACTAGCTAGAGCTTCTAGAACATATTAAATAATCATGGTTATAGCAAATATCTTTGTCTTACCCCTGAATCTACTGCAGATGTTTGATTTCCATGTTTTAAATCGTATTAAGGAAATAACTACCTGTTTCAATTTTATTAAGAGTAATCAATTTTAAGCCAGAGATGCTGAACTTTATCAAATACATCTTTAGCAGCTATAGAGGTGACCAAGCGAGGGGTTCTTCCTACTGATAAATTATTAACTATAACATGCCGAACTACACGGCCCAACCTTTCTGCATACGAAGCAGTGCTTACGGGTCTAACCCCTCTTATTTGCTGCTGACCCTCTTTGGGGCCATCCCGCCACCAGGCAGAAGGGGGACGGCCCTGCAGCTGTCTACGGTCCTGCCTCCGTGGCCCTGGAGTCGTTCTGGAGTGGGGACAGGTCAAGCAGAACTGCAGGTGGTGTTCCTTGACCGTTTGGTGGGACCCACTCTGGAACATCTGCACCTGGAGGCTTTCTGGGGCCGTGGCCTTGACAAATCGACTGATCTTTTCTTCTCAAATAACTGGCTGGTTCAGCGCTTCTCTCTCCTCTAGGGTCAACGTGGTCATGTATATTTTGCTAGAAAAGTATCCCTTTCATTAAGTTTTTCAAAATTATTTGAACATATTGGAACAAATTAATGCCTTAGAGCTGTTTTAGGTTTGATAAGGGTCCCTGGAGAACCAAGGGGAGCAGGGCAAGTGGCAAGGCGGCAGCCACACCCCAAGACCACCCCGGCACGGCCTGCCCTGAGGCCCTGCTGAAGTCGCCTCCGAGACACAGGCCCGAACTGCGAGCCTGTAAGTCGGGGGAAGAGCCGCATCCGTGCGCGTGGAGAAGGCGATGCTGCTGATCTACAGGTCTAGGCCGAAACGGATGCCCAGCCCCGCCCTCGCCCACTGGCTAACGCCCGAGTCCAGGGGCACCTGCAAGGGCCGCGCTCAGAGCGACGGCAAACCCCAGACATCTGGAGTCTCGTCCACACCAGCAGGCGCGCCTCCACGGCTGCAGGTTGAAGACCAAGAGAGGAAAAGTGCCTCAGAGAAAAGTCTGGCTCATTTCTTGTTTTCAGATTTGGAATTAAAATAAATCTTCAAATAGGCACCACTTAAAACAAGCTCTACGAAACATGTGGAGACATGTCAAACCGCTCAGCACGGAGGCTGTAGGACAGCGCCGTGGAGACGGCTCGCCGTATCCGCGCTGCTCCCCGCGGAGCAGGGGTGGCCCCGTGAGGCTCAGCCAGCGGCCTCTCCGAGCACAGCTTGCCCACAAGCACCGCCCCGCGGGCCACATGGGGTCCGGCACACAGCAGGCACACGGTACACACGTGCCGCGTGAATAAACCCTGAACGTAGCACCTCAAAGGCTGGAATGCCCAGGCCCCGTGGAAAGTCACCCCGCTAACAGCCGTGCTGGGTGCCCAGAAATCACGCTGCACACCCCCCGCGCGGCCCCACCCCACTGCTGAGTTCTCCTCAGGAGCTTTCAGCCACTTAGACGACACTCTTGATGTATACATTCTCTTCCAAGTAACTCCAGAACTTTCAGAACTGACTCTCAACCACGTGGGTGCGTAAGGACTGACGAGGTGACTGCCAGGCGGGGGGGGCCCAGGCGCGGCATGAGAGGCGCTGGCCTGACAGCCAGGGACGACCCACGCCCGGAGTCACACGCCCCCAGAGGCAAGGTCACCGCCGCCCAGACACACTCAAGATGCTCTTCACAACACGCAGGGCTGCCCAGGCCAAGGAGGAAGCCCAGGGCTTGACGAGGTCACCGAGAGGCCCCCCAGGACACACTGCCACACCCAGAGGATGGCGACCAGCACGATGACAGGAGAGGAGGCCGCAGATCCAGGGCCCGAAGCTATGCCTGGCCCGCACGCCCACCCTCCGAGGTGGCGTCTGCGCGCCTGTGCTGGGGGCCCTGACGGATGAACTTCGAGTGGATGTACGTCCTTGACGCCTGGACCAAAGCACAGAGTAATGAAGACCAGGCACTAGAGCCCCTGCGGGTCAGTCCCGACCAGCAATCACGGTGGAACCATAAAGCCGACCCGTGTGCCGGGGAGACTTTGGGCTTGTTTTCCTCTTTCCGCTCCTTTTTCTGGTGTCATCTTTCTGGGGACACCCCCTCATGCTTCGTTTTCAGTAGCAGCCCTGAGAATTCTTCTCGATTTTAAAGTTATTCACTACGGCAACCCATAATTACGATCCTTTCAGACTTACTGTTTTCTGTTGCTCTCCTGCCCTGACACACAAAACAAAACGTGAGCCTTTCTGTAAAACTAGCGAACACGAACACGCTCCCGTTTAACTCCCTTGCTGTAAATACGCAGCCAACATCTGCATTTGAGACACCTGATTGGCCAGGAAAGATGGAGCCGCCCCCGCAGGGCCGCCCTCTGCACGGAAACGCCAGAACCAGAACCCTGGGCCGGGGGGAGGGCAGGGGGGAGGGCAACAAGGAGACCCGGCGCCGGCCTGACCCCTCGGCTGGCTCCAGGGGCCCCAGCGGCTTCACAGCCCGGACTCTGAACAAAGCTCACGCTGCTTTCCGGTCCTGCCCAAGCTCCCAAGTCAGACTATTACCACCCATCACCCCTCTACTCGTACAGCCACAGCAGGAGTCTGGCGAACGTTTCAGAGAGAACGCATATATGGAGACCACAAGGACACAGGTCCCCGTCATCTGCTCCCCTCCTCGTGGCCAGGGGTCCCAGAAGCACCACACCCTCAGACCCCCATACCTCGCTGCCGCCCCGGGCCCAGGACATGGACGCCCAGCCCAGGCCGGCCAAGGAGACTCGGCCTCCCAGAAGCTCCTCCCACGCCTGGACCTCCTGCAAGAGCTGCAGGTGCAGGCCTGCAGCTGGCGCCCTCCCCCGACCGGGCCCTCCACCCGGGGTGGGGTCTCCCCAGGTCCTCGGGCGCCTCCTCCCAGCAGGCCCTGCGGCTCCCGCTCGCCAGGGCCCCAGAGCTTGTCCTGACTCTGCCGTGTCCCCAGATGTCAGCACCACCAGAGACTGGGGGCCGCAGGGATCCCCCTGAAGGGGTCCCGGCCCAGGGTGGTCCCCCGTCGCAAGCACTGAACACTGTTCCAGCCTGACGACTGTTCCTCTGAAGACTTTCCAGGAGGTTCTGCTCTGCTTGCAACAGGCCGAGGGCAGCTCAGTTGCGAGGGCCAGGCGGGCCCAGGCTGAGCGGGGAGCAGGCCGGGCCCCAGGGGCTCGCGGGCCGGGAAGCGGGCGCCCTGCCCGACCTTCCTCCGTTCAGGCTCCGGCAGGAAGTGGCCCTTGGGGCCTCCCAGGGTCTGGCCTTGACCCCCGGTCCTTCCACGTCCCAGCGACAGCACAGTCCACCACGGTCAGCGGTCCGGGCCTGACACGCGTCACCTCAAGGAAAGGCCACAGCCTTCGTCTCTGACTCAGGTTTTCTTCCCGGGGTTGGAGACCAAGATTCAGAGCTGACACGATCAATGTCAAGGCCTTCGCACGTCCCCAGTGAACTCCAGGATGCGCCCCCGGCCCCCGGCCCTACAGTGCACCTGCCAGGGGAGGGGGAGCGCTGACCGCCTCGGATGGCCCTGCGGGGCCCCAGGCAGACAACGGCCCCGCGAGCTGGGAACCGTGTGCTAACAGACTGGATCTGGGAAAGAGCTGGTCAGCTCGTGAGTGAAGGAGTTGGCGTGGCCTGGGCTGGGGGACATCTGGACCAGAGCTCGGGTGTGGACTGGCTGAGCACCTTGGGAAGGGGGGGACGGCTGCCGGGAGCTCGGGGGAAGGTCCGGACTGGGGGCAGTTCTGGGGGGAGCAGCCTCAGGCACTGCTCCGTCCGCTGGCCCTCCCACCCCCAGGAACCTGCCTGGGGCCGCAACCCTCAGGAGAAGGTGCTGAGGAGAGGAGTCAGGGTCAGGAAGGGCCGCAGCGGGGAGGAGGGCTGCCTGGGTGCGCAGGGGACCCGGCAGGTGGGTGGACCAGTGAGCGTTCCTCTGGCCCGGGCTCAGCAGGGCGCCCACAGGGATGCCACAGTGCACTCTGCCAGGCTGGACTTAGAAGCTGAGTCACAGACATTCACGCCTGAAACTTGCTGTCTTAAAAGAACAAAGGCGGGGGGCGACCAATCAAGCAGGGCCAGGAGTAACTCTCAAGTTCCTGCAGCTGGAAAACTGGCCAACTGACCCCGCGACACGAGCGGCCCTGACGGGGAGGACGGCACCGAAGGCCCCGGCCAGCCCAGCCACAGCCCTCCCAGCTCCGAGGTGCTCGAGCTCCCAGGTGCCACCCCGGCACTCGACACATCTGGCCCACGGACATGAGGGCTGGCCCACAGATGACCGTGGACACAGGAGCTGGTCCACAGACCAGCTCATCCATTCCTGTCACGTCTTATCGGTCCACATCCCGCTCAAAGCCAAAGTTCCCAACCTCAAAGTACTGGGCAAAGCCACCCCTCGGCCTCTGGCAGACTCTGGCTAAGCCTCTGAGGGCTTCCCAGCTGGCCAGCACACGCACAGACACCAGGGCGCCAGCCCCGCGAGCCCTAGCCCACAGGTGGGAGCCCACAGGTGGGTGCTCCCAAGTGAGCAAAGTGCGGGAAGAAAGGCCCATGGCCGACCACCAGGCAATGGGAGAGCCTCTGCGAGCCTCGGAGGAGACAGTGTGCTGCTGCCAGGACAGCCCCTCGGGGCGCCCCCTCTCCTCAAGGATGCCATCCCTCGCCCCCTTGTGACCAGTGGGTGTCACTGCCCTTTACCTCGAGGGTGGGCGGCGGACTAGCCGCCTCCAAACACGACCAGTTCTGGGATGGGCACGGATCCCCAGCAGCAAAGCAAGGCCGCTGTGGCATCTAAGCCAGCTACGGTCGCCCCGGCCCTCGCAGGGACACGAGGGAGGAGCCAGGTGGGCCGTCTGGGAACGCGCAGATGGCGGGTACACAAGGTGTGGCGGGGCAGGAGTGCTGGGTGTGGGCACCACGTCTGCGCTGGCCTCTAAGAGGAGCCCAGACACAGAGACAGTCCTGCTGGGGCCTCGCTGCTCCTCGAGACCCCGACCGGCAGGGGGGCCTCCCTCCTCCCTTCCCGGGTCAACGGCCTGGGCCAAACGTCCGGGATCTTGCCGCTCAGCGACGGTGCCCAGGCCACGTCTGAACCCAGGAACGATGTCCATGAGGCTCTGGCCGCCCGCTCCTTCTCGTGACGCAGACTCAGGAAGGAGAGGCCCAAGGTGAAGGGCAAACACTTCCAGGCCTTCTAGCCCCGCCAGGACCAATGCCCCTCCTTAAAATCAACACTGTGCTCTGCGTCCTTTGTCACCCTGAAGTGAAACTCAGAGACCACGCTGCTCACCACTCATGTATTTTTAAAAACCAGTGTATACTAAGGCACAGCAAATGGAAGGTAGTTTATGTTTAAACAACTCCTATTTACCTACAGAGTGTTAAATTTACACACACTCGTGTGGTCTCCATCTCAGAACCCAGCAAATGCCACTTCTTAAAATGTCTAGGAAAATACAAACACCCTGTGTTCCATCGCAAACCGATTCCAAACATCGTGGGTAGCAGAGGGGACACACGGGCAGCTCCGCGCCTCGGGGCTGCAGGTCCTGACCGGGCCCCCAAGATGCCGAGGACACAGCCCTGCATTCGCCCCCACGGTTGCTGTCTCAGGTGCTGCACAGGAGCACCTGTCAATCACACAGGAGCCACGAAATGAGTTTTCACTTCCTAATTCTTCTTTTCACATTTTAGACTAAAATGTCTGTTTTCAGGCAGCTAATGACAAGCTGTTGGAAAAGAATATTTTAAGCCAAAGTATTACTGTCTTTCACAGTAACCAGAATTTAAAACTGGGGTGTGTCAACGACCTACCAGTCTGATGCCCGGCAGGGGGAGAAGCGCAGCCTGATGTGACGGTGCCCCTGGCAGGGCCCACGTGGCCGTCCTCCTGTCACTGTGGTTCCCTGGGCTCCACCCACACAGTCGAGCCCAACACCGGTGACGGGAAGAGGCCTGCCTGGCACCCACCTCGGCGAGGGCAGGGGCGAAGGACCCAGCTGTCCGAAGCCGCCAGGCAGGCCGGCAGTGGTACCCTCTGCCCGACAGCAGTGCGAGGGCCCGAGGCGGGGCGGACTCGGCCTGACAAGGAAGCCATCTGCTTGTTAAAACTTCCATTTCTGCTCAGACGTGCAAGAGCAGCTCTGTCTCCTGTACCTCGAGCCCTGCGCTGGCAGCAGGTAACCTGGCCACGATCCTCCCCTCACTCCACCCCGCTGAGGGCAGGGCTCAGACCCCAAGTCAGCGGGGGCGGGCAGAGTCGCCCCCCAGAGCGGGCTCCACTCCGAGGAGGCCCCAGCGCTCGCCCTCAGACAGAACCCATGCACACAGGACGGAGCTCGGACCACCGAGGACCTCAAGTGCCAGGTGTGGACGCCAGGCTGACCACGCGGGCTGAGGCGGGCCTCTTCCCAGGCCAGGCAGGGGCCAGGGCTGCGGTCGGCAAGGGCCAGCCCACCACTGCGGCCGAGCCTCAGAGCTGAGACTCCCTCAGGTCACCCCCAAAGAGGCTCCACACTGGGAACTGTGACCGGAACCTTCAGGGCTCCTGGCAACCGTGCAGTGGCCGAGCAGCAGCGGGGGGCCGCCGACAGCCTCACTGGAAAGGAAAAGTGGGCGACACTGGGGTCACTGCGTTCCACGAGAAGCTCCATTTTCCGCGGATTCAAGTCAATCTCCTGCTCACACTGGTTAAGCAAGACCTGCCTCGTTGCGAGAAGCCGGTTCCCTCCTGGGCAGACACACAGGGGTAGGACAGCAGGGTTCACGGCCACCTCTGGTCCTAATGGGCTCTGGAAAACTGCCCCTGAGTCAGGAAGTGTCCACACTCCCTGGAGACCAGGGCCAACTGCAGGGTCATCCTCCGGAATCAGATGGGTGAACCAAGCTCGCACTGTGCGGGCTCCTCTCGGTCCATGGCCTCCACGGGCCAGCGGGAGGCTGGCTGCAGACAACCCCGGGCACGCGCTGTGCCTTCCTACGTTGGAGAGGACAGCCCGCACGCAGAAGGGAGCACGTGCGTCCGTGACAACCCTCAGGGTCTCGGAGCTGCGGGGACGGGGCCCAGGGACGCCGGAGTGCCCAGAGGGGCACCAGGCTGGAAGCAGACTCACGCTGACTTCGCATTCATTCAAGCAACAGGCGAAGCCAATGAACCTGCAGTGAGGGCCACCTCGCCCGGGCCAGAGGAAAACTGCCCCGAAGCTTGTCGCACGGGAAGAGGACCCAAAGTCACAAGCGGCTCAGGAGAAGGGCAGCCACTTGCCTCAGGAACAAGTAGAGGATGGCTCAGTGTCGACCAAACACAAGGCAAGGCAAGACAGAAGGAGAGAATGGAATCCTCCCCAGGAGCCACGGCAGCAACGAGACTTCCAAGACAGGCTTCTGTGTGATCTAACCCGAAACGCAGCCAACGCAAAGAACACAAAAACAACAGAGAGACGTCCGTGGAACCAAGAGTTGGTCCTTTAAAAAGATCAGTGACATTGACGAATTTTTAGCTACACTGACAAAAGTCAGACGACTCAAATTATTAAAATCGGGAATGAAAGCGAGAACAGTACTACCAACCCTACAGAAATAAAAAGGATCACAAGGGAATAAGATGAACAAAGGTCTGCCAACAAACTGGTAACCTAGATGAGATGACAAATTCCCAGAAAGACAAACTCTGAAACTAACCCAGAAAAAAACAGGAAATCCGAGCAGACCTAATTACAAGTAAAAAGATCAGGAAGAGGTTAAACAAAAGACGTGTAAGACTTGTCCTGAAAAGTATAAACATCACTGGAAGAAATTAAAGAGACCTCAATACATGGAAAGACATCCTGGGTCCATGGACAGCAAGACATAATGTTAAGACGGCAACGCTCCCCAAAGCAACCTGCAGATTCAAGCCATCCCCATCAAACTTCCAGCTGCCTCTTCTGTGGAAAGTGACAAGCCAATCCTGGAATTCATGTGGAAATGGAAGACACCCAAAACAGACAAAAGAAGCTTGAAAAGGAAGTACAAAGTTGGAGGACTCACACTTCCCCATTTCAAAACTCACTACAGGGCTTCCCTGGTGGCGCAGTGGTTGAGAGTCCGCCTGCCGATGCAGGGGACACGGGTTCGTGCCCCGGTCCGGGAGGATCCCACATGCCGCGGAGCGGCTGGGCCCGTGAGCCATGGCCGCTGAGCCTGCGCGTCCGGAGCGTGTGCTCCGCAACGGGAGAGGCCACAACAGTGAGAGGCCCGTGTACCTCAAAAATTTAAAAAAAATCTTACTACAAACTACAGTTATCAAGACTCTGCGGTCCTGGCACAGGGACAGACATACAGATGAAGAAAACAGAATTGAGAGTCCAGGAAAATAATCTATATATCTGTGATCAATTAATCTTCAAGAAGGCAATTCAACGGGGAAGACTAGTCTTTCCAACAAACGGTGCCAGGGCAGCTAGATATGCACACACGCAGAGGAATAAGGGAGCAGCCCTACCTCACACCATATATAAAAATTAATTCAAGACGGATCAAGGACGTGACTTTAAGAGCTGAAACTATAAGCCTTAGAAGAAAAGATGGGGTCTTTGTGACCTTGGATCTGCAATGGTTTCCTTTTTCTTTGCTGTCTCTCTCTTTTTTTTCCCTATGTGTATTTTTTTAATACATCTTTATTGGCATTTTTTTAATTGAAGTATATTTGAGTTACGTTGTTTCAGGTGTATAGCAAAGTGATTCCATCATATATGTGTGTGTATATATATACATATGTACACACATATATATACATGTATATACACACACACATACATACATATATATATTCTTTTTCATGTTCTTTTCCATTACAGGTTGTTACAAGATATTGAATACAGTTCGCTGTGCTATACAGCAGGACCTTGTTGTTTATGTGTTTTGTTTTGGTTCTTTTTGCGGTACGCGGGCCTCTCACTGCTGTGGCCTCTCCCATTGCGGAGCACAGGCTCCAGACGCACAGGCTCAGCGGCCATGGCTCACGGGCCCAGGCACTCCGCGGCATGTGGGATCTTCCCGGATCGGGGCACGAACCCGTGTCCCCTGCATCGGCAGGCGGACTCTCAACCACTGCGCCACCAGGGAAGCCCTGTTTATGTGTTTTATACATAGTAGTGTGTATCTGTTAATCCCAAATTCCCAAGTTATCCCTCCCCCCATTTCCCCTTTGTAACCATAAGTTTGTTTTCTGTGTCTATAAGTCTATTTCTGTTTTGTAAATAAGTTTATTTGTGTCATTTTTTTAGATTCCACATATAAGTGATATCATATGGTATTTGTCTTTCCCTGTGTGACTTAATTCACTTAGTATGATCATCTCTAGGTCCATTCATGTTGCGGCAAATGGCATTACTTCATTCTCCTTTATGGCTGAGTAATATTCCATTGTGTATATGGACCACATCTTCTCTATCCATTCACCTGTTAGTGGACATTTAGGTTGCTTCCATGTCTTGGCTATTGTGAATGGTGCTGCTGTGAATATAGGGGTGCATGTATCTTTTCAAATTAGGGTTTCTGTCTTTTCTGGACACATGCCCAGGAGTGGGACTGCAGGATCATGTGGTAGTTGTATTTTTAATGTTTAAAGGGACCTCCATTCAGTCCCCCATAGTGGCTGCAGCAGTTTACATTCTCACCAACAGTGCAGGAGGGTTGGCAATGGTTTCTTAGATGCGACAAGGTGAAGCACAAGCGACCAAGGAAACAACAGATAAACTGGACTTCATCGACGTTTAGACATTTGTGCTTCAAAGGACACTATCGAGGACGTGAAAAGACAGCCCGAAGGACAGGAAAAAATATTTGCAAATCATGTATATGATAAGAATCTAGTATCCAGAATATATAAAGAAAAATTCAACAATTTTTAAAAATTTTAAACCAGGCAAAAGATTTAAATAAACATTTTTCCAAAGTAGACATACGAATACCTAATACGCACATGGAGGGAACACTCAATATCTATTATCAGTCATGAGGGAAACGCAAAACAACGCCACTTCACACCCACCAGGACAGCCATAGACTCAAAGAGATGAACAATAACAAGGGTTGTCTTCGATGTGGAAAAATTGGAACCGTTGTGCATTGCTGGTAGGAATTCAAAATGGTACAGACACTTTGGAAAACAGTCTGGCAGTTCCTCCAGAAGTTACACAGGGAGTTATCATATGACTCAGCAATTCCATGCCTAGCTATATGCCCAAGGGCATTAAAAACATGTTCACACAAAAACGTGTACACAAACGTTCATAGCAACACTGTTCACAGAAGCTTTGGCTTCGTCCGCTGCTGAATGGACAAAGCGCGGTCTGGCATACAATGAAGCAGCACTCAGTCACTACATGGGGTGAGGCGCTGACACAGGTACGACGTGGATGAGCCTTGAACACCTGATAAGAAGTCAGACACGTTGTCTGATTCCATGTATATGAGGCGTCCAGAACAGGCCGATTCACAGACACAGAGTAGACTAGTGGGGCCAGGGCTGGGGGGAGGGAGGAACGGGGAGTGACTGCTAAGGGGTACTGGGTCTCTTCTAGGGGTGACGAAAAAATTCCGGGGTTAGTGGTGACGGCTGCGCAACCTTGAGAATATATTAAAACACTGAACTGTATGCACAAGAGGAGCGAACCTTACCTGAATTTTGTCTCAACCTTTAAATAATAACAACAATAATAAATGCCGCCAATACAGCCCTCCAACCGGAATGACTCATCCTCCACCGTGCGAACCCTTTACAACGTGGGGGGCTGCAGTCGGGGGGGCCGAGGCCAGACTGGAGTCCAGGCCTCAGGGCAGATGCGGGAGGGAGCTGCGTGCCACCCACCTGACAGCACGCACAAAGGCTAGAGCACGGCCCCCCACCCACGGTGAGCCAGCTTTCCTCCCAAGCCAGGAGGGACGCCCCCCCACCACCCACCCTGGCTCAGTAGCACCTCATCAGGTCCTCATCAGGGACCCTGAGACGGGGAGAGGCCAGCTTAGGGGTCCGGGTGGAACTGGGAGGCTCCCGGCGGAGGCCGCCTCGGGCTGAAGGGGGCTGGCGGGCACAGCGACGAGAGGCCTCATGTTGGGGCCGTTGAGATGACTGGTTCCCACGAGAACACAAGTCCACGGGCCCTGGTGCCTCCTGGATGCGGGGCGCCCGCAGGGGCAGGCAGAGCCCCGGCCGGGGCCCTGGTGGGGCTGGACGTGCGCCGGAGCCGGCGAGCGCCCAGAAGCTCTGCCGACAGAGGGCGCCAAGCTGCGGGGACGCGCCACCCGGGTCCCGATCTGCCTCTGAACAGTGCAGGAGCTAGAGTCAAGGCACGTCAACCGCGGCGAGGTGGGTGAACATGCAGTGACGTGGGCTGTGCTCGCCCCCGCCCCGCCCCGCCCCGCCCCGTGGAGAGAAGAGCAAAGGGATTGCGCACCGAACACTCCCCCGCACTGGAGCCGCCAGTGCCCCTCCCCATCCTGCCGCCACGGGAGGGGCCACACACACCAGGCCCCCCCTCCAAAGGCAGCCTGCCCAACGGGGACTCAGGTCTCCAGAGCAGAGGAGGGACGGCGACGGCGACCTTAGCCGCATGCGCCACGCTGGGCTCAGGGTCCAGGCAGGAGATCCGAACAGGCGGGCACCACGGGACCATCCCGATCAGGGCGCTAACCCTCTCCGTGGAGCGAGAGCCTCGCGGGGCAGAGCAGGACGCACGGGCGGGGGGCAGGAAGGACCGCCCAGGGAAGGGGACCTCTGAAGTCCCCTGCCCGCCCTGCAGAAACTCGACAGCCGGCAACCAGGCTGCTTCTTCTGTAAGCTAAAAAGGCTTGGTTGTCACATTTATGTTCAATCACCCCTTATTTTGTGATTCATCGTGGGCGAGGACCTGCTCACTTTCACAGTAACAGGCTCCCTGGGAAAGCAGTGACTGAAGCAGGAGGGGATGGAGGCCCATCTCAGAGGGCTCAGCCGGGCACCCCACCAGCCAGGCCGCGGGGGACCGACCAGGAGGGCAGCGGGGGCAGCAGCTTCCATGCTTTGACAGACACGCGGGGTAAAAAGCCCATCTGAGGTTGTGAACCTGCACTGCGCCACCCGTGTCAGACAGAAGGCTGACACAGAGCCCCAGGTGGCCCTCGCCCACTGCAAGCCACACTCGCTCTCACTCACCTTGTAACTCGGATGCGGTCTGACCTCAGGACCATCACAGCCCAAGGCTGACAAACAGCGGGCCTGCAGGCCCTCGGTGGGGCCCCTGCCACCCCACAGTCACAGCAACTCGGGAAAGAGCCAGAAGAGACAAATCTACTCAGCCCTACACAAAAGGAGCGAACTAAGCCCCAAAGTGACAAACGGCCGTCGTCTTCAGATTCCTGCAGTCTCTCATTCAAGCTAAGGAGCTTCCGGGAGCCTGGAATCCTCCACCCACAGCACCGGGGCCACTCACGGCTGTGCTGGGGGACAGCGGGAGAGGGCCTCTCCTGCGGAGGCGTTGCTCCCAGGGCCGACACTCTCCCTGAGCTTACCTGCTCCAAGCGCACTCATCTGCCCCCGGCCAGATACAGAGACTCCTACTTCATCAGCAGGTCCCAACTGCGCTGCCCGCGGCTGCCCAAGTCTCAGGTCCGAGGAAGTCACCCACGGCAGGAAACAGAAAGGTGCCCTTGGACCAAGTGGGGGGGATCGCTCGGGCACTCTGAGTGCTTTCAGGCGGGTGGACTCACCAAGCTCTGGCCAGGGGCTTTCAGACAGCGTCACGGCACAGGAAGAAAAAGCACAAGAAAGTTGCAAAATTTCGCGAGCACAACACGAGATACAGGAAAGAAATTGCAGTCGAGAGTCCTGTACAAACAGACTCCCCTGGACTTCTGTGTAATCGCAGCCCTGAGGAGATAAATGACCCCAAATAACAGTGTCAGTAACAAAAAGAACAGTAGCTATTCCACAGACCCTATGATCACCTCCCTGTCCAAATAGCTCTATTAATAATTTAGATACAAGGTCCATAGGAGCTACATGATTCTAAAACAGAGACCCTGGAAAAGCCAAGGAAAAGGGCTCAGAAACGATACTACAAGCAAGCAGGGTAACAAAGTAAATGATAACAGACCCCACGTCACACCATCTGACAGAACCAACAGCTGGTGTGATGTGATTACCAGGCGTCCCCACATCACTGGAGGCGTGGGTGCACGTGCATGTGTGTGACGTGCACGCCTGTGTGCGTGGGGTGGACATGACACTCAGGCACGTGACACTGCCCAGGGGCGCAGGATGGCGGCTCACACCAGCCCGTGGGCCGGGCTCTCCAAACGCCGGGGGCTCTGCACAGGCACGCGGGGAGGCCCGGGCTCGGCACTGTGACCGCAGGAGAAGGGCGCTCACTGGCCCTCGGGGTCCCCCCGCGAAGACAGTGCGCTGTGTGCGGAAGAGTGGATCCCACGGCTGCTACAACGCCAAGGAAGTGGCGCGACATCGAGAGGGGACGCAGCGCAGGGTGGGAGCGGCAGGAGTGCCCCAGGACGCTTGCGCTTTGTGACCTCAGCACAGGGACTCAACGGCCCACCTGCAACAGGAAGGGCCGGCCTGGGGGTGCCTCCGCCACAAGCTCTGTGCCCCAGAACACACGGACGCCGCGACAGGTGTCTGGGCCCCAGTGCCCCCCTCCTTCCTGAGGGAGTCCAGCATGCGTGCCCAGTTCCGCAGCCCGCTGGGCACCAGAGGCTCCCGCAGACTCCCAGGTGGCTCCACCCAGCAGTAGGCGGGTGTTCATTCTCTGACAGAACAAAGTTAGAACTTTGTTTTCACACGGCACAGGTTCGGAATGCAGCCATTGCCACAAAACGCTGAAATCATTCTGCGGTCTGTCCGGGTTGGTAGCGTTGATGGCAACACCGTGCAGAATACAGAGGAGACATTTCAGAGCCTTTGTGGGTCACACCACACAATCTTTCTCATTAGAGGAAACTAAAATTGTCAAGGTTATCAAGGTTCAGAGACGTCAATTTTCTCCTAGGAACTAGCATAAATTTTTACATTTCTGAGTGGAGTTTTATTGTACTGGAAAAACAGCAATGGAAAGCACGCACGTCGGTGCTTCCGCTTTGCCGTCCCGGGTTCCTCAAGCGCCATTCCCGACGGACCCCATCCTCAAGGGCCCCTCCCGTACACCTTAGGGCGCACCTCGGGGGCACCAGTAACCTCTGGCTGCATCTCCCAGAGTGGCTCAGAGCTGCTCACCCTCCCGGCTGGGCCCGGCCCCGAGTTCCCCCTTCTTCCCTTTCCAGACTGACTCGCTTATCAGTCATTAAAAACTACAGACAGGCCCCAGGCAGCTCCCTGGAGGAGGGAGCCGACTGTCCGCACCCAAGGCCCGTGCGGGAGACAGGGGGCCAGGGCAGCACCCGCACCTCAGGGCCTCCTCCCGCCGGCTGCAGAAGCTGCATCACCAGCTGCGTCCCCCGTGCACGACAGAAACAGGGGCTCCTGCACAATCGGAGGCACAGCCTCTCAGCCTGCAGCGCCAGGCTTCCGCGCTCGCCACCCACGCCGGCCACGTGGCTGCCCCAGCGCACCCAGCTCCCCGTTTCCTGCCACTGCTCCTGCCCCACAGTGGCCCCAACGGCCCCCCTTCCTTAGTTCTCCCAAAGTCGTCAGGCCCGGCCCCTGCTTCTCGCCCCGGGGGGCCCTCCGTGGTCTCTGCGCTCAGGGCATCTCTGGGCGTCCGAAGCCACCCCGAGTCACCAGCCAGATCCCTGTTCACCTCCTGCTTCTGCTCGGCAGCTGGGGCGGCCTGGGCCCCACACACAAGCCATGAGCCAGGCGGCCCAGTGCAAGGTCCCCCGTGCCCTGAAGGTGGACTGTGCCCGTCCCTGGACGGCCAGGACAGAGGCGCCGTGCCCCGGAGGGCGAAGCCCTGGTGACGGGCAGGCGCCTCAGGCTACGCGCAGTCGGACCTGTCAGCTTCTGGGGCCGCCCGGGCCCCGCGCCTCAGACCCCCAGCACGCCCTTCTCGAAGTACTCCTCCTCGAACTCCCAAAACGCCCCTCCCGGGGCCCTCCTCACCGTCCTCTCCTCTCCGGGCCTCCACCTGCCCGTGACCTCCCGCCAACCCCTCCTCCTGTCTCGGTCCAGGACGGACGGGGAAGGCGCGGGAGATGCGGGGCCAGGGAGCAGCGCGCCACGCGAGGGGCCTCGGGGAGGCTCCCAGCGCTCGGCCGCCGCGCCCACCAGTTCAGAGGACACCCCAGACGGGCCTGGCGGCCGGGCTGGCGGAAGCGCGGCGTGGGGAGGGGCGGCTCCAGCCCCTGGAAGAGGGCCCGGCTCTGGAGAGACACAGGAGCCCGGGGCCCCTGGGGCCACGCTACTAGGAGCCCTTAAAGACAAGCTCTCCCGGTCCCCGTGTCACCGTGCGCCTGCAATCTCGGCAGGGGACGCAGCAGAACCCCATGGAACCTGGGAGCCCGAACGACCCCCAAAAGCACCAAGTGTGCCTCAGGCCCCGTATGTAAGGCTGGAGTCCTGGGGGCAGGGGTTCAGCAGCTGAGGTGAGATGCCGCCTGCCCTGGTGAGACAGCCCCCAGATGGGCCCCCGGGCCCTGCTTTGGTTCCCCTGCTGGTCAGCTCTGGCCGCTCACCCACGTTCTGTCAGCACCACTACTAACCACGACCCTCGCCCCTCACGGCCCAGCCTGCCACCTCCCGCCTGGACCGCACACAGAGCACCCCGCCTGGACGCAGTGGCGAGGGGAGCGGTCGTGCTACAGCAAAAACAGGAAGTTGCAACAGATCTGAAAAACCGTTACAGTGATGAAGGAGAAAATAAAAGCAAAACACATGTCCCCACAAATTTGTTTGTTACTTGGACAGATGTCATTCTTAACAGAACAAATCCAACTGAAAGTAAAGCCCACAACACCCCAAATTAGAATATATCGAACATGGAGCGCGCTCTGCCCTGAACTGGACAAAGTAAGTGCCCCACAGGACACCCCAACGAAGCCCTGGAGCCAGAGTAGGCGCAGGACTTGAGAGCACCCGGGACACCGTCAGGCGGCTGGGACAGGCGGGTCTGCCTGCTCCTAAGCCTTCGCAGCGGCCTCTCCGTGCAACGGCTCCCAGGATGCTGCTGAGGGAGCCTCGTGATGGTTTTCAGAGCACTGAGCACTCGACCCAGGTCTGTTTCACACACACAGGCTCACCCACGTGGCCAGAGCTCCCCCCACCCAACTCTCTACTCAACAGCCTACCACTGACCGCCGCCCCAAAGCCCACGTAGGCATGGTAGGGTGCTCGGAGCTTGGGTCCGTGCTGGGGTCGGGGCAGCTGCCCCCAACTCATCCTCAGGACCCCAGGACTAACGGGCAGTGTAGCTAACCAAGACACTGGTCCAAGCGGACCCCAGTGCGGCCCCCTGCAGCTGGGCCCTGAGCACACGCACCCCTGCCCCCGAAGGACGGCCAGGCCCCAGCAGGGGGGCTGCACCCCCAAAGGCCTCCATGAAGTCCAGCTGCAAAGAAACGACCGCCAGGTGTGACACAGACGGCAGGAGGCCGGGCCAGGCTGGGGACAGGCCTCTCAGAGCCTGAAGACCTGTCACCTCTGCGGTCACACAAGGTTTTCCCTAAAGGAGGAACAGGCCAAAGTGGCACCTCTCGCTCTTCTACCACGAAGTCTCTGGAAACACTGGCGTCTGACACCCACCCCACCGTCCTGCAGGGGCACTTCCTCACTGGGCCTCGAGCCCAGACCAGGACAGCCGCGTGCCTGCCAGGAGGTGACGCACCTGCAGGGCTGGGCTTCTGTCCCACAGGCAGGCGACCTTGGGCAGCTGCACGGAGATGCTCCACCTGAGAGCATCCCCGCTGCCCAGGTGAGGGCCCCGAGGGATGGCAGACGGGCAGGTGGCGGGCGATGCACCAGCAGGCCTATCGGAGACATTCTGAGACCTGTACTGGGCTTAACAGCCACTCAGCCGGGGGAGAAAGGCAAAGGGGAGGGGGTGGAGGACAGCCCCCCAGATGGGCCATCACACCTCAGGGGCTGGGAGAAAAGAATTCCCCTGGGAGAGGCACGGTCTGCCCCTAACCTGGGGTGGTGTCCCCCATGTCCGGGGACAGTGGGCGGGGAGGACACCCGAGTCCCTTCCAGGGAGCCCTCGCCACCACTGCCCCCTCGAACAGACTAGTCAGCACCCTCCAGGGAGGGCGTGGGACTCGGCCAGCACGCCAGCCCTGCAGGGAGACATGCCGTCCCACCATCCACACCGGGCTCCGCCGTACAGCGGCCCCGCCCTCGCCCCGCCTCCCCCGCAGAACTGTGCTCAGAGGTGCGCCGTGACCACAGCCCCCTTCTGTCGGGGCAAAGCAGGCCTCTTGGGGGGGATTCTGGCACCCTCTGTCCCCCCCCAGAAGTGAGAAGGGCGACAGCCCCAAGGAGCCACCCCTGTCAACCCAGTCAACAGTTTGCCAAAAACTGTCACAAATATGGCAAACCGTCCATCTGAGTGGGAGGCCTACTGTTCAGAAGCAGAGGCCACAAGGACATTCCGCCCACACCCACCATCAAAGGGACGTCAGCACGAGTGGCCCCGCGTGGAGGGGCCGGAGCACACTTAGCTGGAGCCCACGCAGCCAGAGGCGGGAAGTGGAGCCGCCGCTCTGACAGCAGGCGAGCGGTGCCCAGAAAGGGTAAACGTTCACCCGCCACACGACCAGGCCTGGCACCCAGAGGCTGCACCCTGCCGCGCGCAGCAGCCCAGCCGGGAACAACCCCGAGTCCGCTGCCGGTGCCTCCACCCACGAGCGCTCAGCAGGAGAAGCACCACGAGGGCCACGGACTGTCGGTGCTGCGGGATCCGCGGTGAGGGCAGGTGGAGGGGAGAGCCGCCCAGGGGCTGGGGCTGAGCTCTGAGAAAGGCCAGGAGGGCAGCGTTTCAAGCTGGACCGTGGTGACAGCTGAGCGATGGCAAACATTTTCTGAAGACCATCGAACCGTACTCTTACGCTGGGTGAACCGTGCGAGATGCAAATCGTGCCTCCACCAGACTGTCCCAGCGAGAAGGAAAAAGCAGCCGGAGCCCAGGCATCCACCTCCGAGAGCGGCTCTAACACTGGTCCCCCGGTGCCCGCGAGGTGCCAGGCCAGTGGGGCACGCGCCTTTCCCAACTCAGTCCCCGCCCAGCTCTGACAGGGGGGTCCAGCAACCAGCAGGCTGGCAGCAACTCTGGTTCCCTACAGCCACGTCCGCTCTGCCCCTTGCGCTCATCAGGGCAGAGCCCCAAATCCCACCCCTGCACTGCTGGTCAGAGGCCAGCACAACCGAATGTAATGAAACATGACAAAAGCCCAAAGCTTGTAATTACTGGAGGTGGGGAAGGGATGTGGGGCGGACAAGGCAGCAGAGCTGGGCACGGTGACCCGCGCCGGGAGGGAGGTGCGATCCTGCCTTCCCGGGGGCTGGGGGGCTCCTGGGAAAAGAGGGGTTTAGGCCAAAGCACGGAGACGCGTGTTCCGTCCGGGCAGCGGGGACCGGGACAGCTGCAGGTGCTCGCGGGAGGCGAGGGCAGGAGCCACACGTCAGGACCGCAGGCGGGGAGCAGCCCGAGCGCAGCTCAGCCCTGGACACAGGTGAGGACAAGACTGCCGCCCACGGAGGCCCTGTGGGGAAGGAGAGGACGGGGCCCCGCCAGCACAGGTGCCTCACGACCGCCAGGGCATCCATTCCCTCCTTGCCCCGCTGCGGCCAGTGTGCCGCTGTCACTCCACACTCCCTGACGTGCAAATGGCCATAAAAAGGTGAATCACATGCCCCGTCACGTGTACACAGAGGTGGAGCTGTCCTGCGTCCCCGCTCGTCCCCGCAGACCCTGGAGTGCGCCGTCTTGGACAGGCACTAAAGGTGGAGCTGCCCTCCACCGAGACCCAGGCCCAAGCCGGGCCTTCTGCTTTCACAGCCCTTTCAGTTCCTAGAATAACTGCTCATCATTCAGAGGCCCTGAGAGGCGGGGCAGAAAAGGAGGCTGTCTGAGGGCTGTCTTGAAAGCAGGGCTGTGGCCAGACTCTGCCGAGGGGGGACACGGGGGCCCCCGACCTCCAGGATGCGGCTCCAGACACCAGCTCCCGTGCTCGCAGGTCGGACGAGCCGGGAAGGCCAGCACGACATGAGTGACCGGGCCAGGATGCGCACGAAGAGGGAGGAAGACTCAGCGTGGGCTCTGCAGTGCCGGAGACCCAAGAGGTGTCCTGGGTAGTTCAGACGGGGCCAGAGCTCGGGGCGTTCTGCTCAGCAAAGGACCAGGAAAAAAAGGGCCTAAGGTCACGATGACCCATCATGACCCCACAGCCATGCTTCCAGAAATGGAGTTGGCTTATTCTTACTCAAGGGAAACCCAGAACTCCTTGAGCCTGGTCGGCACCAGCGTGCTTCCCTGATGGTCAAGGCACACCGTCAGCCGGGGAACTCCCTGCTGTGTGAGAGCACCAAGACCAGCCGTGGCACAAGGCTGGTCCCTCCCTGACCTGCCCCAGATCCTCAGATGCCGACAGCTGTGCAGGCTGAGCCGCCTCCCGGGGCATCTCAGCTCAGGTGTGCATGGCGCACGCCATGCCTCCACGGACCTCACTCACCCTGCTCACCTCCTCCCACGACGGAGCCGTGAGCCCTCCACACTGTTCCCCGCCCCCCGCAGTGCAGCAGATCCAAGGGGATGCCCCGTCCCAGGGCCACATCCATCTCCCAAAACAAACCTTGTAAACTCAAAATTTAAGGTTTAGAAAACAGGTCTAATCACCAGAGGCCAAGCAGACGCAGGGACCATGACTAAACAAGGGCCTGGATGCTCCCAAACAGAGGCCCACGTGTGCCCGGCCTTCCCCAGACGCACAGGGACGGGGCTCCCACAGGCTACCCCGCCCGCTCCAACTCTGGAGTCACACGGCTGGGTGGTGGCCCTGTGCTGGTCCCACACTCCAGACATCCCAGACGAGCTGCTGCTTCACCCTCGCTCACCACCAGAGACGAGACCCGACGGCATTCTCGGCGGTACCTTCGTCAGGATGAGCTCTCCGACGAGCTCAGAGCCACGCTGGGAGTGGACCTGCCCAGCCCCGGCCTGCAGAGGAGCTCACGTCTGGACACTTCTCAGGCTCAGACAGGAGAGTCCCGTGTGCCCCGATTACCCGAAGCAGCAACAAAAGAGAGAACCCGAAAGTCACGTCCGTGTCCACCTGGGCCACTCGCCACATTCTCTCCACTCCTCTCCTCCCCGGGCCCACGATCATCCTCCTTCAGCTCACTCACATCAGAAGGGTCCCCCTCCCCCCCCGTATAAACACAGGGAGAGCAGGGCCGCATCCCGAGAAGTGACAACAGACAGGTGACCGAGACTCCGCTCAGACCCTTCGTTGCCTTTCTGACTAGCCTCCTGGCCCTGTGCTGACCCCCACCTACTGGACCCCATTCCTGGACCAAGCTCACCTCCCAACAGGAGATGCTCCCGCCCGCCGGGGCAAACACTGAGGAGGTCAACATTTAAGGAGGCACCCCACCCTAGTCCCTTAGCAAGCCCTGCCCCCTCCCCCGGGCGGCCTCCCCGGCTTCCGCATCCCTCCCTTCGGGTCAAACAGGGGGCTCTTTAAACAAGGGCAAGCTGCGGGCAGGCAGGCCTGGTCCGAGTCCTGTAACTTCCGAATCAGACCCGACACACATGGCATCACCCCCAGCAGGGGCCTCTCTCCCCAGAAAGAGACTCCCACCAGAGACAACCCCAGAGCAGCAGCGCCGGCCCCTCCTCCCCTGCCCGCTCACTCCCAGAAGGGCACGCAGTCCACGTGCTGACGGAGTTCACGACGTGGGCCCAGAGCGTGAGCTCGCGGAGTGGCGCAGGCTGAGAGGCAGTGGACGTGAACGCGCCCCGTGTCAGCATCCTCCAGGGCTGTCCAGCAGGTCCCCCGGCAGTGCTCACTCCTCTGGACTCAGGACACGCAAAGCATTTAAGACTTCAAACCTAAGAAGTACCTCCCCCACCAGTAACCTAAACCCTCCCTCAGCATCTCCAGAGCCAGTAAAAGCGGGAAGCACTGCAGATGAAAGCGCGCTCTCGCGGCCGATCCAGGGCCGGCAGAGATCGGGGACGAGGGCAGGAGGGACCACGAGGCAGGCATGGCCCCAGACGGGTGACCGCACGTCGGTTTAAATTCCAGCCGCGTCCAAGGCAGGCCTAACAGGAGCTCGTCGGGGCTGGGTGGGGGCTGGGCGGAGGCGTGCGGGGCACGTGCAGGCACAGCCTCCCAGCGTGGAGGAAGCAGTTCTGAGACACCACCGGTGTGAGCCCACCGACTCCTCCGACCCCGCCACCCTGGGGACGGGACGGGCAGGCCCCCATCTACGGAGAGGCCCCAGCTGGGGCAAACAGACCAAGTTCCCACAGAGAAAGGACACTGAGATCTCAGGTCAGAGGCAGTAATGCCAGAAGAATGTGGAGACACCTCCCCGCGGCCATGCCCCCGCGGCCATCCCCACGGGACAGGGGCCGGGAGAGCCCAGAAAGGGGCCTGCGAAGAGGCCTGGCCCGCTCAGCCCCACCCCTGCCCCAGCACAGCAGAGCCCCTGGGGGCTTCAGGGGCTGCATGGACAGCAGAGGAACCGCCTCCAAAATTCGAAATTTGGAAAACCCAATGTCTTTGACGAGAACCGGCCCCTGCTTCACGGCACTGGCCGAAAGCGCTGGACCTTCCCAGGCAAAGGCAGGAGGAGGGAGGCGGTCCTCACTGGGTCTGGGTCTCCTCCCTGTGTCCTGGGCATCCACATAAGAGATGCTAGTGAAAGACCTGAGACTAGAGAAACTAACTCCCCAGGAGGCCGGGAGGTGGGGGGCCCAATGCAAGTCTTCGAGAAAAGACAGCTAACACCTGGCACCGGAGCACGTGGAGGAATCGGAACCCTCGTGCGCCCCTGGTGGGAACGCAGGACGGGGCCGACACGGGGAAACAGTGGGCAGCTCCTCAAGAGGTTAAACACGAGTCACCGCAGACCCAGCAGTCCCCACCCCAGGAATGTGCCCAGGAGAAGCAAAACACGTCCACACGAAGACATGTAAGTAAACGTCCACAGCAGCCCAGAGGTGCAGGCTGCCCAAATACCCATCACCTGGCGCTGGATACACAGCAGGGCACAGCCGTACAGTGGGACGGTGCTCAGCCACCAACAGGAGTGACGTGCTGAGCTCTGAAAACACGGTACCAGACGCAGAGCCCGCGTGCATGACTCCACTTACGTGAAACATCCAGGACAGGCAGATGCACAGAGACAGGAAGCGGACTGGTGATCATTAGGGGCTGTGGGGGTTTCAGGGGAGATGGAGGGAATTGGGCGGGGGGGGCGCGGCTATGGCATACGGAGTTCCTTTTTCAGGTACAAAACAAATTCTACAACTGACTGCGGTGACAGTAGCACAGCTCTGAGCACACACTAAAAACCACTGAGTCGTACGCTTTACACGGTGAAGTCCGTGCGTGCGAGTGACGCCTCAGTGAAGCCGTCACCAAACGAAATTCCTCAAAGAAGTGGAGGGATCCACACCATTAGAGCAAGTGAGAAGGCCCGGACCCGAGGCTGGCCCCGATGAGGCCCCAGCGGGCCCCCCGCACCCCGGGATGGACGGCGGAGGCCCTACACACACACGGGGCTGGGGCGGGGGAGACAGAGGACAAGTGCCCGAGGTGCCCAGCCCAGGGGAGGGGCTCGCGGACCCCCGACACAGAGCCACATGCGCAGCGAGCTGCCGTCCCCAGGTCCAGGCGGAAAGAGGGGCTGCTCAGGAGCTGGCCCAGCAAAAAGGGAACCAGCTCCAAACTGACGTTCAGCTCCGAATACGCAGCAGGACAACGGCCCTCCAGGCAGACACCCAAGAGCGAGCTGTGCTCTCAGAATCCTACCGCTTGGCTACGTCTCTTTCCCAAGAAACAGTCTTACCATGTAAGGGTGGGACTGAGTTCTGAAACGACAGCCTGCAAGAATCCACCTTCTCAGTTCACTTCTAGCAAAACAACAACGACAACAAAACCACGTAAAGAACCAAAAGCTAGAAACCTCCCTTGTCAAAAATCCAGCCATCTCGAGCAAAGCAATTAGGTATGCAAGCCTAGCCACCCCTTGCCAGCAACGGGGTGGGGGGTGGCAGCACAGCCAGACTGGGGACTGCTGGATAGAGCTCCGGGCTCTCTGGGGGCCCCCTGTAACAGGCCCAGGCAGCCCAGCCAGGCCAGGCCCCTCCCTGCAGGCTCAGGACGGGCCCCAGCTCAGACAGGGGCCCTGGAGGTCAGGGCTTCGGCAGGTCACGGCTATGCCCTCAACAGTGCAGCACCGTGGCTCGCTTTCCATCCCGCCGTCTCAAGCACGAACGGTGGAGCTTTCCGGGGCTGTGACATGCGATGACATCACCCTTCTGAGAGCTACTGAAACTGTCTCAGTTTCCACTTGCCTCAGGGTCCACCCACTGACCTGGCAGACACTGGTGGTTATGACCGACGAGACCAAGGACTCTGTGGGGCTCTCCAAAATTTCTAAGGGTGTAAGGGGTAAAAGTTTGAGAACCAATGTACTCTGGATGGTGACCACCCCCTCGTGTGTCACATCACAGGGTGAGGAGCGACCCGAGGGCCCTGTGTGGGGACTAAGGTAGCCGCACTGTCCCAGACCCAAGCAAGCCGGGCGGGCAGACGAGGAAAGAGCTGCCCGCCAGACGAGACGCCCTGGGGGTCTCAGGACGTCAGGGCCAAACCATGGTGAAAGTCCACATCCAGAGCGTTAACGGGATCGCCTCTGGATGGAGAAGAGGTAGTGAGGGGAGACCACGAAACTACGGAAGCAGATACGCATCACCCGTCACTTGAGCACGAAAGGCAACAGTGCCCGCCCTTCCCAGCAGGGCCCGTTTCTAACTCAGACCCCTCCTCCTCGGCCCGCCCTTCCCAGCAGGGCCTGGTTCTAACTCAGACCCCTCCTCCTCGGCCCGCACCCTCCAGGAAGAGGCCGATGCCACACACTGTGAGGCCTGGCCACACAGTGGAGCTTGGTTTCCAGACGATGAAACTGGGCAAGAACAAATCCCTGCCCAGGCCGGGCCACCGTCTGCACAGTGGGTCAACAGGGGCACATGCCACACAAAGACAGAGTCACCAAGCAGCTCTTCTGAAACCTACTATAAACCAAGGGGCTAAAATGTCCTTCACTCGAGAATCGGCTGCTCTCACCGGCCATGCTACAGGGGACTGGTTAGCACCCACCCCTGCTTTTCCAGGCCACTGGGGAAGAGCGGCCCCAGACCAAGCTGCACACATTAAGAAAGCCGTGGGTGAGGACAGATATGTCTCTACTGGCCCTTAAGTCAGAAGCCACCTTGCAGAATTAACCCACGCACTGCTTACCAAAACAAAGGTTCCTTCCCGATACAAACAAGATGCAAAACTCCATACAGCCTTCAAGAAAAACGAAGACTCAGAGAACCTGTTGCTAAACAGAAGTAAATGGAGGGATCCACTTTAGGGTCCAGAGAGAAGTGTGTGTACACAGTCGGAACACAACAAAAATGCTCTAACTTGGAATCAAAGATTCCTGGAAAGAATGTTTGCACAGCAAAATTCTTCTCCCTTGAGACTGAAATGCCCCCACCGTGCTTAATTTTCCTGACATTTCTGAGGCTTTGAAGCCACAGCTAACGGATCTGAATCATCTGAGTAAAACCATGTTAGCGTGGATGTTACTGCAAAGCCGAGAATAGAATGCTAAATATACAGACGCACGCCCATACCGGGCACTTTTGTAGAAAATGATCAATCGCGAAACTCGATAAAGTTGCCCCGTCTGTGCCCAAGTCAGAGGGCCCGCAGTTCATCTCCAGCAGGGAAGCATAATACATGGCGCTTGGAAGTTAAAATAAGAAAAACACAAAAACAGCGCCTACCTTTGATTAATAAAATCACACCTCGCCTGTACATGAACTTAGCCTACAGAAACATCCCACCCATGCTCGCTGCCAGCAAAGGGAGGCTCGGAAGAGGCAGGGATGCAAGTCATGTTTGCACCAGTGGTCTGCGTGGTCAGTGGCCGCACCCTCACCGCGGGAGGAGCTGGGGGAGGAGGGGGCGGGCAGTGCGAGGCCGCCTCAGGCTCCATCTGGGCCATCACCCTTTTTTTCTTAAACAAGCACGCCACTTGCAGCCACATTCTGCTTTATTTGGGTTGGCAGTATAAGTACCAACAGCGGGGTGGCACCGTGGCTGCAACGCCGAACTGGGTCAGCCTCCGCCTGCCTCGGGAGCCGGGGGAGCGCCGGGCCTTGGCAGACTCTTCTCCCAAAGGCCTCGGGTGCCTGGGTGGGAGGTCTCAGAAGGTAAAGGCCTTGGGCAGTCAGCATCCTTTTCTCTGGCCTTGAAAAGCTTCTTGCATCTTTCTCTTTAACAGACAAGAAACATAAAGTCCTCCAGGGCTTTCAACAGAAACCCCTTGTTTGAGAACTAGACAGCTACTAAGTTACAAGGTAAAACGAGGGTGCCTACACCTCCGAGCAGCCACAGACAGCTCTGCAGACAAAGCAAGCAGACGGGCAGGGGCGAGGGCCACGGAGGGCCGGGTCGGGAGTCACAGGCCAGAAGTCAGGGGCTGGGGCTCGGGAGACACGGGCTACGGTTTGGGGACCAGGATTCAGGGCTGAGCTTCTGGGGACAAAATTCTGTACCAGGGTTGGGACCAGGTTCAGGGTATGGGGCCCTCGGACTAGGGCTCGGGGGCCAGGATTTGGGGACCTTGGACAGGGATTAGGACTGGTGTTTAGGGACCTGGGTTCAGGGACTGGGCTCCGGGTTCAACCTATGGAGTGTGAAGGCTGGACCAGGAGACCAGGATTCCAGCGCCCAGGGCCAGGGCTCAGGGCTGGGGTCCTGGGTCCAGGGCTCAAGTTTCAGTGTCTCGGTTCCAGGGTCCCAGGGCTCAGGACTCAGTGTCTGGGTCCCAGGGTCCCAGGGTCCCAGGCTTCAGGCCCGAGTCCGGGGTCCCGGGGCTCTGGGGTCAGTGTCTGGGTCCCGGGATTTCGGGCTTCAGGACAGGGGTCCGGGGTCCCGGGGCTCAGGGTCCGGGGTCCAGGGTGCCGCGTCCGGCGCCGCACTTACGTCGTCGAAGAGCGAGCCCACGTTGGCCGTGACCAGCAGCACCGCGGTGCCCGTGGCGGCTGCCTTCCCCGCCATCGCGGCCTGGGCCGGGGTGGCCGCTCTTCGGGGCCGACCGGCCGGGGTCTCCGCGGGCCGCGGCGTCAGCTGCGCCGGGGGGAGACCCCGGGGCGCATCGCGGGCTCGGCCGGTCGGGCGGGGCCTGGCCAGGGTCCGGCCGCGCTCGCTCTCGCTCTCCGCAGCCCCACGCCCGTCGCTCTCCGCCCGCGCTCAGCGCGGCCCGCGCGCAGCCATTAGGATCGCGGCCGCCGGAGCTCCCGCAGCGCCGCCGCTGCCGATAGCTGAGACGAGGCCCGCCCGGGCCGGGGGCGGGGCGAACGCGGGGGTGGGGCGGGACCGCCAGGGGGCGTGGCAGGGTTCGGGGGCTGGGCCTGCGGGAGGTGGGACGGGGATACGAGAGGCAGGGCGGGGCCTGAGGGGGCGGAACAGGGATGTGAGGGGCGGGGCGGGGCGGGGACTTGGGGAGGGGAGGGGCATGTGGGCGGGGTGAGACTGCAGGGGCGGGGACTGCGGGGAAGGCGGAGAGGGTGTGGGAGGGGCGGGGTGTGGAATCGAGGCAGGGCCTGAGGGGTGGGGCCTGCGCGGGGCGCTCCTGCGAAGGCCTCGGCGCTCGCAGCCACGCTCCTGTCAGTCAGCGACTGCCCCGCCTTACCCCACGCCGCGGCGGCGCACTGACTCCTCCCGCACCCCATGACGTCATGGCCCTGCTTCGACGGCGCTTCTTAAAGGGGCCGCGCGCTGCTCCGGGCTCGACCGGGCGCGACCCCCTTGCTCCCGGGCAGGGGTTGCGGTGGGAGCACGTGGCTCTGTGCGGACTGCGCCGGACCCACGGAGAGGAGGGCGGCGAGGCCGGGCCGCCGGACCGGACGGCTGAAGGCAGCAGGCGCGCTGGGGTCGGTGGGGTCTCCCCAGCCCACCCTCCGCGCCAGGCCGTCCGCGGAAATGAAATGGCCACTGGTGACGGGAGACGCGCGGACAGTGCAGTGAAAAATGACAAGTAGCCACCAACACTAACGGTGGCACTAGGTTCTGTCCACCCGGTCTTTGCAGGTGACGTTGACCGCGTATCCAGGACGGTTCTCAAGGCTCTGAAGGCGCATCTCGGCCGCGCGGCCGCCTTTCCACGGCGCCGGTTTGGACAGTGTCCAAGGGGAGACGAGAGATGTGCGCGCTGCTCCCTTAGGGCAGGCGACACCACCACCTGTCAGGGCCTGGGGCGCAGGCCCTGGGCTGCGGGCCCTGTAGGGAAGGCATCCCCTCCTGCCTACAGCGACCGCTCAGCCTGACAACTTGAACCCATTTCACTTAAAACCACTGTCCCGTCCATGCAGCAGCTGTCGGCTGTGGACTGAATGTGTCCCCAGAATTCGTAGATTGAAGCCCAACCCCTAGTGTGGCTGCCTGTGGGGACGGGGCCTCCTGGGGGCTAATTCAGGATAAATGGGGTCTTAAGGGTGGGGCCCTCTTCCAACAGTGTTGGCCTCTCTATAAGGAAAGACCACAGAGCACCTGCTGTCCCTCACCCACAGCCTCCCACCCTGAACAGAGGACAGAGAAGAGGTCATGGGAACACACAGCAAGAAGGTGGCAGTCCACAAACCAAACACAGAACCCTTTGGAACAGCATCCCCGATTCTAGCCTCCAGAGCTGTAAGAAATAAACCTCTGTTGTTTAGGTTGCCCAGTCTGTTACGGCAGCATGAGCTGACTGACACAGCATCTCTTGTTTTACTTTTTTACAAAAGCAGCACATGCCAGGGATGCCCTTAGCAGAAGCCAAATGCAAGGGCCTCACTGATGCCTGGGACCTATTTCCTAGGAAATGGCTTCGCCTCCTCCCCTCCCCTCCCCTCGAGCTGTTTTCTTACTCCCTCCCCAGCCCTCTGTGGCCCAGAAACACCACTGCCCACGTGCACACCGGCACATAGGTACACATGCGCTGGCGCGCACGCACACGCACACACACACACACACACACACACACACACACTCACTCTGAGACTGCACCTAAATTAGAGAAAATTAACTAGAGAAACTCCAGCCCCACGGCCCTAGCTCAGGTCCCAGGGGGTGTCTGCGCTGAGCACCGGAGCTCCTGGCCTCTGCACATGTGCCCCCTCGCTCCAAGATGGCGCCCCTTCCCCCCTCTCCCAGCCGCCAGCGGGTCCTCCCTGCCCAGGGATGCCCTTACCCTTCACAGGGGAACATTTGCAGTCTGAGGCCCCCCAGCAGCTGGGCCTCCTCCGTCTGGCCACCCGCTCTGGGTGGTTCCATCATCCACCATTTTCTCCCATGTCTCCACTCCCTTTGCTGCTAACCCACTCCTTAAAGTCAACCAGCCTTTGCCCCGGGACCCGTGGCCCCTCCCCTCCAGGCCCTCAGACAGCGCCTCTTTGTGCACGCAGCCCACTGGGGCCGTGCTCACCGTGATCGCTGTCTCCTGGTTCAGCCATGTGCCCGACCGCCGCACACCCCTGAGGGCAGAGCCACCTCGAACCCAGCGGGTGGCCGCACACCCCTGATTTCGCGCTGCCTCGTGGGCCCGCGGCCGTGTCAAGGCCATGGCAACCGTGTTCGTCTCTGTGCCCCAGAGGTGACTTGACTGGCCTCTTCTGCTCAGGCTTGTCCAATGCCCCTTCCTCCATCAGACCCCTCTGAGCGCCCCCAGCGCACCCCATGCATCCCCCTCATATCACCCATCTCACCATGGAAGCCAGGCTCCCCTTTCCCCTCTGCCTGTTGACTGCCTCCCCTCCCCCACCGCCTGGGCACAGCCTGTCACAGAGAAACGCTCCGTGAGTATGTATCACAGGAATCGATGACACGCCGAAGCCATCACCATGCCCGGGGCCAGGGCTTTCCAACTTTCAGAGATGTGGAACATTGACCACCTGTGTTAGAAGCCACGTTCCTAAAATCATTTTTGCTTGACTCCCTTCTTACCTTTGGAACACTGTTCCATGTCTGTTACCTTTGCAATCGTAGTAAGAAGAAGCAAGAGGAGGAGAAAGAAGACGTTCTGCAAAGGCTGCTTTCCTGGCCCAGGAGAGGCCTGGCTTAGCCCCTCAGTGTTCGAGGGCGGCGGAGGGTAGGTGGAGGCAGCCCGGGCTGCGGCAGGGGCTCCTCAGGGGAGCCAGCCCACTGCGACCCGGCCCGCTCAGCCAGACACCCTCTGGGCTCCCAGGAGGGAGGCTGACCCAATTCTTTGATTAAACAGCAATATGCTGTAAGCTTTTTTTTAAAAAAGGACAGTATGTTAGCCACTAAGTGTATCACATGTTTACTTCGTTTAAGATAGTAACCAATTTATCTATGGATTCAGATTAGCCGATGGTTGAGAGGTTTACAGCTGGGATTCCTCCTCCACAGGCTTAAAAGTTATCCTCCCTCAGGGGCTTCCCTGGTGGCGCAGTGGCTGAGTCCGCCTGCCGATGCAGGGGACACAGGTTCGTGCCCTGGTCTGGGAAGATCCCACATGCCGCGGAGCAACTGAGCCCGTGAGCCATGGCCACTGAGCCTGCGCTCTAGAGCCTGCGAGCCACAACTACAAAGACCCAACACAGCCAAAACTAAATTAAATATATAAATTTATAAAAATTTTAAAAAAAAAGAGTTCTTCTTCAGATGGACAGAGAGACAGATGGATGGATAGATAGATGGTACTTTGTAGCTGCACGATGTGCTTCAATCATTGAATAATCGATCTTCAATACTCCTGCAGGGTGGGTCAACCTTATTCTGTTGTATGTAAAAACACTAGGTTAACTGACTCACTCAAGCTAATTTTCTGTAGGCAGACAGGCTGGCTGGACGCACAGTGCAAGGAATCTAGGGCTCTGTCCTCTTTTTGAGGGGCTGGACTCGGTTCTTTAGCCAGAGGTATTTTTTGCCATTAGCAAGGTAATGGGAATTTTACTCCCCGGCCTCAAATTCATCCGAGCCAGTGAGGCTTCTTTCCCTCTGAATTCTCTGGCTGCTCCTCATTAACCAGCTTAGTGATTCTATCGCTTCGCAAGCACCGGATGTGTGCGAGGTGCTTTGCAGTTCTTATTTCTGGGCCTCACAGCAGTCTTAAGAGGTGTGTATCCCTGTTTTATAGATAAGAAAACCAAGCCTTCAAGATTAAAAAGCTGTCCAGCTTCACGTGCCAACTGGTACGGGGCCAGGACTCCAGGCCCAGCTGGTCCCCAGCAGCATCACGCGGGCTTCACCTCCATCCAGCCATTCATTCATGTATTCCTTCAGCTGACATTTATCGAGCACCTTCTCTGTGCTGTGTGCTATTCTGGACACCATGGCTAAGACGGCAAAGGTCCACAGGAAGCCCGAGGTTCCCGCAGGAGAGCAGGCAGGGAACACGTGCGCAGGCACTCGCTGAGGTGCTGCCCTGCCAGCTTACTGGACGTTTCCTCGTGGAAGCCAAACGCTCACCGTAGGATGTTTGAAACAAGAGAGTTGTACACAGAGTGTGACAAGGGGAAGCAGCCCCTCAGGACTTCACAACACATCCCCAGCATCTCACCATCTCCGTAGCACTCAGCCCCATCCCCAGCGCTCTGACCCTCCTGCACACTCGGCACCACTGAAAACTCTCCCTATATGTTATTAATGTGAAGTATTTACTTTGCCAGTCACCTGACCGGTGACACCCTAGTGTTGTAGGTTGAGGTCGTTTCCAGTTTTGCGTGATGAGGTCAAGGAATTCAGAAAAGGTATTTGACAAAATGGAACATCCTTTTTAGGATAAAAACTCTCCACACACTAAAAATAAAGGGAACTTCCTCAATCTGATAAAGGGCACCTGGGAAGAGTTCACAGCTAGCATCGTATTTAGTGCTGACGGACTGGACACTTGCTCCCTGAGCCTTGGAACAAGGCAGGAGTGGCCACTCTCACCCCTTCTGTTCAACATGAACGAAAGAGCTGTCTGTACAATAAAATAAGGAAAAGAAATGAAGGTCATTCAGATTGGAAAGGAAGAAGTAAAACTGCCTTTGCTTTCAGGCAGCGTGATCATCTACGTAGGAAAGCCTAAGCAATCTACAAAAAATGTCACTGAATAAGTGAATTTAACAAGGTCATGGAATACAGGTTAATATTCCGAAATCAACTATATGGCTATATATCAGAAATGAACACTAGAAAAATAAAATTTTAAATCATTTCCATTTACAGTAACGTGAAAATTAAAATGTGTAGGAATAAATGTAACTAAAGATGTACAAGAAACCTACAAAACATGGAGGATTAAAATTAAAGAAGACCTAAGTAAATGGGGAGATACGCCATGTTTGTAGGTTGAAAGGTTCAGAGATACTAAAGTGTCAGTTCTCCTCAATTGATGCATAGACTTCATTCAACCCCAATCTAATCTCAGAAGGCTTTTTTTGTTTGAATTCTTTTTTAGAAATTAACAGGTTGATTCTAAAATATATATGGAAATGTAAAATACATAGAAGAGTTTTGAAAAAGAACAAAGTTTGGGTACTTACACTGCTTGATTCAAGACTTACCATGAAGCTACAGAAATGAAGACAGTTCTGCTGGCATGAGGACAGACACGTAAATAAATGGCGCAGAACAGAGAACCCACATTTACGTGGTCATCGATTTAGACAAAGGTGCTAATTCAATGGGAAAAGAATAGTCTTTTCAGTGGATAGTGCTGGGATCAACTGGACATCCATATGAGACAAAATAAACCTTGACGCACACGATACCAAAATTAACCTAAAACTGGATCACAAACACAAAAGCTAAAGTTATGACACTTCTAGGAGCACATGAGGACATTTTTGAGACTTGGAGCAAGTGAGGATTTCTTAGAGAAGACACCAAAAGCACTGTTCATAAATGAAAAAGAAAAACATTGCACTTTATCGAAATTTTTAAACTCTGTTCTTTGAGAAACACCGTTAATAAAATGAAAAGAGCAACCCTTTTTACACTCCAACGTCCATCAAGAAAATGGCCAGAATAAGAATCCTGGAGTCTGCACACAATGGACTATTATTATTATTGTTCTATTATTCTGTTATTCAGTAACAGAAACGACATAAGACAGGCTCAGGAACACCAGACACAAACGCACACAAAGGGGTGACAACATTTACATAATTTCTGAAGAAGGTAACTCTCTCTCCAGTGACAGAAAATGGATCAGTGGTTGCTGGGCCCGGGTGGATTTTGTGCAAGGGGCACAGGAAGGAACTTTTTGGAGAGAAGGAAACATTCCTGATCTCGATTGTAGTGGTATTACATGGTGTATACGTTTGTCAAAACTCACGAAAATGTCCACTGAACAAAGGTGCATTTTAGGTAAGAAAATCATACCTCAATAAGGTGAATCTAAAATGTTTGAAAAGGAAAATGAATTGATCATCACGATTATGTACATCTACAATTTCTTATGCACAATAACATAAACCCGAGTCCTCTAAAATTGGGAACTTGTTTTTTAATTTGTTTATTGGCATAACCTGGAAAGTCATAATCTGGGAAATACAGCAAAACAGTCTTCATGCCCTGCTCAGCCTGAGAATCCATCTGTATTGTTTCCCATAGGTTGAGACGCTCGGATATGGGCTCAGATGTGGGTTCCCCCATCCCGTTGTTTGTGGTACGTGATACGTGGGGCGCGTAGACCATCACCTTTCTAAAATCTGGTTCCTAAATTATATCTGGCCCCAAGGGTTTCAGATAAGCGATGTGGAGCTTTAATTGTGACAGCTCCTGAGAAAACAGCCCCCGTTCAGACCTGCGCTTTCATCCTTAGAAAACGCACTCCCAGTGTCATGAGTCTCAAAACATAATAGCCAGAGGCTGCTCTCCATCCGGAGCCTGCAGAGCAGCAGCCCCTGGCTGGGAGCAGGGCTTCCTCCTCACCCACACGGGGAGGGCGCCCGCGAGGGAGGGGCCGCAAGGATGAGAGGCTGAGAGCCCGGGCCTGGACCTCACACCTCATGGCCTGCTCCACCAGCTGAAGCAGAACCTCCACGGAAGGGAATCGCTAACCAGGGAGACTGGGGCTCCAGCGTCCCAGGACGCACTCTGCAAACCCTGGACGTTGAGGAAGCTGGCTCTTGGAGAGCGAGCCCTCACCAGCAGGCCTGATGCTCGGTCTGCAGGACGCCTGTCCTGCCTTCAGAGGTCCTCTCTAGCTCCTCTTTTTGGTTTGTTCTTAATCCGCTCCATAAAATTAGTGGCACCATAATTGTCCCCAAAATTTTCCTAAGGTTTGAGGCAACAAGCCCGGCCTGGGCCTTGCAGCCTGGACCCCTCGGCCACTCGCCCGGAGAGCACTGACCGATCCTGACCTTCCCTGCGGCCCTACCAGGGGGTGAGACCGTCACTCGCCTTTGGAGGAAATTAGAGTGAATTTGGGGTCCTCGTGGCAACGTCTCAGCAGCCTCTGCAATGAGCCGCCTCCGAGCACACGCGACGCCTGCTGCTCTGGCAAAGGTGCGCAACTCCTCTCCTTTGGCGAGACAGATTGCTGACGGGACCAGATTATTTACATAATATCGTGCAGGCAGAAATGCTGGCATTTCCGTGATTCCGGCTGGCAAGTGCTCACATTTCCGCATGGGGCTGTCCACGGTGGGCCAGCCCTGCCCAGGGACCACCCGGCCAGAGGTTAATCCTTTGTAGCCAAAAGGACAAATTGGTTCCCGGATTGTTGAGTCCCAAATGATAACTGAAACAAAGTCAGGGATATCGTACAAGGAGAACCTGTCTCTGAGTTGGCGCTGCTCTTCTAAAGCTGTCGAGGCTCCCGACGTGTCTCAGCTGCTCTTGAGGCTCGAGCGAGAAGCTGGTGTTCCTCCCGCCGACCGGCGTTTGAGGAAGTACCAGCTCTTGCTTCAATAATCAGCGTTGCTCGCACGGGCAACCCACAGCCTCCATTTTTCAAGGATCCTCAACTCAGCTGTCATTTCTATTTTGCAACTTTGTATTTATCAAATCGGCTTTAAGAAGATCCGTCTCCATTGTCCCTTGCTCGAATCTTCAGAAGAATTCAAAAATACCCGAACTTTATTTTACAAGAAAAAACCCTCCGCAATATCTTAGCCCTTAATCAACAGCAGTTTGTGAGCACACGTCTCTTCCTTCCCCCTCTTTCCTGAGGTCTGTATAGAAAGGATCCTGTTGGTTTTATCTGTTGATGTGGAGACTCAGCCCTGCGTGGAAGTGAATGGATGGTGAAGGAGCAGGGAAACACAGGAATAAAGGGTCCACTAAGTGGAAATGGTTTAATGAGAAGATACCATTCTGGTAAATGTTGACATTACTTTGAGTAGGGGCCTGCTCAAAATTAAATCTCACTACTTATGTGCACTACATATGTCTCTCTATTAAAATGAACTGCTCACTGATGCGTTTTGGCCAACAGACTACATCTTTGCTTTGGTGGATCTCGTAAATCACTTACTGTCAGCTGTATTATTTCCTCTGTTTTTAAGGGAAATGGTAGGAAACACAGAAGCACCTCCACCAGCCCTTCGGTGAAGGAAGTGCGTCCCTGTGTGCTCTTGGATGCAGGCTAACGTCACCTGGACTGTATTTTAAAGCCAGTTTTTCTGAGGAAGGAAGGAAAGTAGGAAGGGAGGGAGGGAGGGAGGGAGGGAGGGAGGAAGGAAGGAAGGAAGAGAGAAAGAAAGAAAGAAAGGGAAAGAGAGAAAGAAAGAAGAAAAGAAAGAGAAAGAGAGAAAGAAAAAAAGAAAGGAAGGAAAGAAGGAAGAAAGAAAAAAGGAAAAAAAAGGTTGGTCACCTGGACCCCTGAAAGCCTTTTTCACACATTTGAGGATGGTTATTAAGTCACTACTCAAAGTCCCATCTCCTAGTGGCTGAAGGTAATTCCAGTGTCCTGATGTGGGTGGTCCTTTTAGGGTGACCCCAGACACTGGCCTCACCTCTGTTACAAAGGCCACGTGTTTTCAAATCTTCTATTTAAAATATTTACTTATTTCTACCCGGTAATATCTTATTGAAACAGGTTCACTCCTAAAAGCAGGGCTGTCTGGGGTAAAATTATAATTAATTAGGAATACCTCTTTGCGCGTTACACGAGCTACTCGAATTCACCATTTGTTCATATCTTAGGGAAATTCAAGTCTAATAAGAAAAATTAGTAAAAACCAAATGTTTCACTTTCTTGTTATATGTATTTATGTTGTTTGTTCCTCTATTAAACAGAAATATACTGTTAGTAATATTAAGAGTGTTCTAATATTATACTATGCATTGTTTATTTAGTAGGAAGTGTTTACTATCCTCTTAAATATAAAGTTAAAATGTGTTAATATAAAAAAAAGACTTTCTATTAATGCAAGGGCTCTTATATATCCTCTGGTGTAATTTCCTTTTGAAAATTTTAATGTCATGCAGACTTTTTAAACTCATTCCTGGGTATTTCCATCTTTTGTATTGTCATTAGGAATGTGACTGTCTTCCATCACATAGTCCAATTCGTGTGGTTTGTAAACAGAAATGCTACTAATCTAAACATACATTTAAAATGTTAAAACTCTTGCTTCTGGTTTTCTCTCTTTGATTATTTATTAGACATTCTCTTGGATTTTTCAGGCAGGGAATCCCATTAACTGATTTGAAATGACGGTGTTAATGCTGTTTAAAGCTAAATTAAGATATCCCCGAGAATGGAAAAAGCAAGACAGATAGTTTTTCAAACCACAAATAGATTTAATTAAACTGTTTATTTTTTGAAATGAGGCCAACGACATATTTACTTTACAACTTGTCCTATCAGAACATGTTAAATGCCCTGCCTTGAATAATAAACCATTTCCAGCAATTCTTTAAGAAGAACAGCCTTCCTGGCAGGTCCTGCTGGCCCGGGCAGGGCGGCGCTGGGGGCCTGGGTCTTCAAGCCTCAACCTCACCGCGCGGTTTCTTCTGCTGTCGCCGTGCTGGGCTCAGAAGCCACCTTCTGCCGGCGCTCGTGGGCCAGCAGGAGACATCGCCCAAAGCTCACAGCCGAGCTGCAGGGGGTACGATTACCCACCCGCCCGGCAGCCGGCAGCCTCACCCTCCAACCTCCAAAATGAGTCCAGGATCAATTCCTCGAACAGCCTTGTTAGTTAGAAGATTCATTCAAAACTAAAAGCCTGCTTAAAGCTGCAGATTCCGCCTGTCCCAGCCAGAGCCCAGGAAACAAACCAGACAGGAGCCCCTGAAATTTCGGGGAAACAGAGAACCGCAGTCCCGTCCCCCTCACGGCTCCAGGCCAGCTTCTCCGGGCTCCCTCGGGGTCTCGGTGCTTGACCCGCGAAGGGGATGGCGCTCCAGCGGTGCCCTGGGGAGGCCTAGGGGAGCGGGCCATGGGGTGGGGGGGTGCGGAGTGGGACGGTGGGCCACACCCAGAGAGGACACAGACTCCCGGGGGGCAGCTGGGGCTGCTTGAGTGGCGGCGTGGGGCTCTTCCCAGGGCTCAGAGACTGACCCTGCGGGGATAGGAGATTGGCTGTACTTCTAACCACACGCACGGTTTAGAGAAGGCCACCATCCTGGTCCCGGGCAAAGCGCTGTGTTTCTCTGGCCGGACTTTCCGACCCAGGTCGTCATTCAAGGCACAGAGCACAGATGCTTCCCAGCTCCCCAAGGGTGCTTAGGGGAGAGGTAAACCTGACACCGTGGGCGCCCACAGGGCCCCGCTCTCCTGCTGACCCTGGGAGGGAGGGACAGGGACCCAGCCTCTGGACACAGCTGTCCTCATCCTTCAGAGCCCACTGGCTCCTCCCAGCCGGGACGCTCCCCTCCCCTTCCTGGCTGACTCCTGAGCAGCACGGCTTCCGGCTTCCAAGGGTGCTGAGCCAAGGCGGGACCACCCCCTCCACTGTCTGGGGGCCCCCTACCCCCTCGTGGCCTTCACTTGTCCCCTCAGACTCTTCCAGGTCCCTTTCCTCGGGGACCCCTCCCCTGTTCCGCTGGTGCCAGTGACTGGGCTTGTCCTTTCGTGGGGGTGCAGGGTCCGGGGGGTTCACCTCCCCGGCTGGAGCCGCCTCAGCCAACTTCCCCAAGCCACCGAAGAAGCCGCCTGCGAGGACGCAGAGCAGGAGCCTGGGACAGGCAGGCCAATGGAGCCTGGGACAGCTGGAGCCTCAGGGGCAGAGACAGCCTGAGGCCAGGAGGCTGCTGCCGCCCCTGGCAGCCCCAGCGCATCAGCACCCAGGACGCGCCGTCCAGCCAGGTGTCCGCCATGGTCAGCTTTGTTCCCCCTTCTCAGGGGACCCCACCCCAGGCAGAGCTCTCAGCGGTGACCCTCAACACGCTGGGACCTCTCGTGCAAATCGGGGGCACAGCGCCAAAGTCCCCACCCACTGGCCTGAATGACAGCATGACTGTGAAGTTCCTTGTTGTGACCAAAACCAGGGACAGGAGGGGCAGGGCAGTGGCTGCCAGACGAGGGGCCGTGCAACTGTTTTTGTGCAGAAGCAAAGGGCCGACGTTACTTAAGCTCGGCATGAAATAGTCACAAGACCAGAAATAAAACCTTCGTGAGACGGAGTCAGAGTCGCACGAGGAAACCTGCTCACGGATGAGCACCGTCTGTGCCAGCACCAAGGAGTGCGTCCAGGGTGTCAGCTGTGTGGTTGGTGGGCACCCTCACAGGTGCCCCGCGTGCGCACTTTGGGTCGTGCACCTGCTCTAACTAGGCCTTGGGTGTCACCCGTTTCCAGACCCGGGGAGTCTCCTTGGCGTCCAGGGGCTACTTGTGACCAGCACAGCTGGGGCGGGTGCTCACTGTTGCCCCCCGGGGGACAGCTTACCTGTCACCTGCGCCTGCAGAACCCAGGGGCCCTTATCCAGGCTGGCCAGGGAACTCTGCTGGGCTCCCCTCCAAACCCCAGACGCAGGAAGGTGAGCCCTAGGGTTGGAGGGGGACACAGGGGCTCCCTGCGGGCAGCCTGACTCTCGCAGGTAGATGGGAAGACCGCCGCCCTCCCCTGAAAGAGGAGACGTGGCAGGCCCTCGGACATCCCCGCAGGAGCGCGGTCCTGGCCAGCGGATGTGTGTGGGGCCTCCAGGCGTCTCCCTCAGCCCCCGTGCGACCTCGGCAAAGCCGCTGAGATGCGCCCACGGCCGGCAGGTGAGGTGAGGGCCCAGCCAGCTTCTAGCCCGGGCACCAGGCTGCCCGCTGGGTGCGGTCCTGGCTCTGAGCTCAACCGCGTGGGGAAGCAGCCTTCGCACCCACTGCACGGCCTTGTGCTGCCTCCTCCTCCCCGCCAGGCCTCTGGTCTGAGTCAAAGAGCAAGTTTATGGAGCGAACTCTTCACCTGGCTTTCAGATAGAGGCCTTGCAGCGCACGCGCCACAGTGACAGAAGCGCTCCCCGCGGGCTGCACCGCTTTTCAACCGCGGAAAAGGCGAGCCAGAGCGGCCGCTCCAGGCTATTTTAAGCACAGACTTAGAAGTAAAAGCAGCTGTGAAGTGAACGGGTTTAGGAACATTTCCATCTCCTAGAGTGTTGGAGCCGAGGACCTGGCCAGCGGGCCCAGAGGCCTGAGTCCTCCGCTGGCCAAGCTGTGCGTCCAGGCCTCCGCCGCCAGCCCTGCTCCGTGTGTGGTGCGTCCTGGACGCGGGCAGGCAGTCCGGTCTGGCAGGCCCTGCAAGCGCCGAGGGGCAGTGACTCCCCCGGTGAGGGGCTGGACAGAGGCCAGGGCGGGCGTGCCCAGCGGGGCCCCACCACCACCCGGGACGGCGAGAAGAGAGCACGGCCCTGCCCGACCCTCCCAGAGCCGGCCGGCGGGGCTCATGTGGCCGGATCTTTCCCTAGGACCGCCCCTAGGGCTCAGGCCACGGTCCCGATGGGGTCTGGGGACCCTTCCTGCATTCCTCTGCCGCCAGGTGCCTGCGCCCTTGGCTACCTCTCCCTCTCTGTGCCCCCCACCCCACTGCTGCAGGGTCCCCGGTGGCCACGTCCTGCCCGGCGTGTATGGAGCTGGACACCTAGACACAGACGGCAGGGCTTGGGGTGGTACCTCCCCCAGTGGAGACCTTGGTGAGGCCGTGAAGCACCAGGTCTCAGGACCCCCGTTAGCCCATGTGCAGAGAGAGGTCGGTGCTGAGGGTCCTGTCTCTGGTTCCTACTCGGCTGTGCTCACAGGGGGGCTCTGAGCCGGCAGGAGCCCACCGTGGGGTGCTCACCCCCAGGCCGGGGTCTTCAGCCTCAGGCACCGGGCTTCCCCCGGTTTGGGGCCTGACTGCCGGTCTCTCACCTCCCCAAGGAGAGCAGCTCTCTGCCTGAGTGCCCCCTGCCCCGCCCCACCTCGAGCAGCGCAGAGGCCTGGACGTCATCTGCTCCAGGGCCCCGGGCCCTGTCCTGAGGCGGGACACAGGGTCCCTGCTCACTGGGGGGCCTCCTGGTGCATCACCTCCCGGGCTTTCCTACTTCCCTGCGTCTCCTCTGTCTCAGCCTCTTATGCCCACCCCAACCCCAGGCCTCTGGACTCTGTCTGGCCCCCTGGAGGCCTAGAAGTGGGGGGAGGTTCCCACATTCTGGAAGGGGAAGGGGGGAGGGGGAGGAGAGGGAGGTGGGAGGAGGAAGGAGGCGGGGATGGCGATGGAAGTGGAGGGAATCCAGCCCTCCTGGAGCTCTGGTCCGCAAGTGGAATTTCCAAAGCGCAGCCGATACCTTGGAGCCGGAAGGCCGGTCTGTTCAAATTGTTAAGCGGGTCGGCGCCGTTGCTGCTCTCCAGGTCCGCTGTGCAAGGCCACCCTGCCCCACAGTTTCAGGAGAAGCCCAGCTCCAGAGCAGCCCAGCACCCTTCTTCCCTCCTCCTCCCGGTCGAGGCCGGGGCCCGGCGCTCAGCTGTCCTCAGCGCACGTCTGGCCGGCGAGGCAGGGCCAGGTGGACCCCGGGGCGGGACGCCTGGTGGCAGCTGCTAGCCGTGCAGAGGTGCCAGGGCCATGTCAGACGCCCCCTCAGCCGCCACCAGGGACCCCCAGCTCCCCGACGGCAGGTGGCTCCGTCCCCCTCCCGCTCTGTTTCCTCTCCACAGCCTCCCTCTGCCCTGGCCGAGACCTTGATCTTGGCTGCATAAATGTCACACCTGTCCCCTTGTCAGTCTTCTCTTCGCCTGAAAACAGATGCCTCCTTTCAAAGGGTGGCACCTACTTTGAGCAAAAAGGTAAATGTGGGTTTTTAATTTCTCATCGAGGCTTGAGGGCAGGTGGGCACGACCCTGCCCCCCGGCCCCGTCCCCTCCCCCATCTCCTCCACGCCGGACTCAGAACCCACCCAGCTCCCTCTCAAGAGATGCCCATCCCTCCTGAAACGTTCCCTCAGCACCTCACCTGCGCACACCCTGATCCCTGAGGGAGGGTGCGGGCAGGTTGCTGTCCTGACCTGGGCTCCAGGCACTAGGGCATTCTGGTGGCACAGGGCAGAGGCAGCCTGGGGTGCTGGTTTCCCTCGGTCCCGATGCTGGGGCAGGTCCTGCAGGGCAGCGTCTGTTTCAGAGTCAGCTCATCCTGTGGCCCAGCAGGGGCTGTGCTGCCAGGCCCCATTCCCCAGGCCTCAGCTGCGGAGCACGGGGCTGAGAGCAGGACGCCTGGGAAGACGGGCCTGTCAGGGCACCAGCCCACAGCACCAGAAACCAGGTGCAGAATTCCCGCTTTCCCCTCGACCTCTAGGAAGATTCGATGCTCTTGGTGAGGTGCGTGACGGCGAGTGGAAGGAAAGTGGGACACTTGCAGATGGCTGCCTCCAGCATGCGACGGCCGCAGCCCACACCGTGGGCAGCTCTGAGCCCCAGGACAAACTTGTTCTCGTCCCAGCAGCTCAGATCTGCCGCCTCGCGACCCTCAGTGCGGCGTGGACGCTGACCTTCGCCCTGCAGAGCTGGCCCCTGTGCACCCAGGGGATCTCTGCTGGGGAAGGGGGCTGACTGATGCGGGGGCTCGACAGTCACCCGACGCGTGCACTGCTCGCGCTTACGGCCCGGCGTGAGGACATCAGGAGGCGGCAGGCGAGGACCAGCTGGCAGCCTCTTTCAGACCACAAATTACTTTTTCAGCAGGAAGAGCCTTGTCTTTGCCAGAAGGTGTGGGAGGCAAGTGCGGACATGCTTTCTTCCTTTAGAGTGTCAAAGGACCAGGAGGTCTGAAAGCGCCCGCTGTAGGGTCAGAGGTGAGCCCGCCACCGGGGGGCCAGCCTCGACCTCAGCCACCAGCCATGCCGCCCTCGGGTGTCTGCTGTGCTTTGGGACAGCTCGCGGGTGTGATTGCGATGCTGTCTCTTGCTCCCCGGGAGCTGCCATCTCTCTGGGTGGCACTGAACATCTGTGGCCTGAGTACCTTTTAGGCAGCCCGACCTAGGGGCTCTCCCTATTAGTATTCGGTAAGTCACAGCAGCCGGCCCGGGGAGCTGCTGCTCCGGTGAGCCCCGCCAGCCACATGGCCCTCACTCCCTTTCTGGAAGCAGGTGGCCCTGCCCCAGGCTGCCGGTTCTTTCCTTCTGAGTCCAGAAGTCCACTCTGGCACACGAGCGCTTTCTTGCACCACCACGTGGATGCCGCTTTAGCACCAGAGATGACCCGTGTGGGCGGGATGGGGACGGGTCTGCTCTGGGGCCAGGCCAGAGTCCGGCCTTCGAGTGGGCTCACCCCTGAAGGGTCTCTGGATTGGAGGTACGGAGGCTGAGCTTGAATCGGGGCTTTCTCGGTCACCGAGGCCTCTGGTTCCAAAAGTGCTGGGTCAGAAGGTGCGTGAGGGTGGGGTGAGGGTGGGGGGAAGGGGGAAGGGGCCTGCGCCCTGGGGTCATCCTTCTGGCCCAGAGGGGGCCAGCCCGCAGGAGGCCCGGTGAGCATGCCCTTGGGTCAGTCCCCTACAGGGTCTCAGAAGTTAACCAAAGAGTTTCTGCGGGAGGGGCTCAGAGCACAGCCCTCTCCTCCGGGGTCTGCTCACAGAGCCACATCTGGGGGCCACTGTTCCTTCACTGGCCGAAATGGCCGCCCTGAGGTCGATGCCTCGCGTGAGTGGCTCGAGGTGCCCCAGAGGTGCTGGCCTGCAGCTGCTCTTCCAAGGAAACACACGGCAGGTCTGGGCATTCGGGGACCTGCACCCCGAGGGGGCCAAAGCTGCTTCAGGCTCCTCGGCTGTGATTTCTCCTTGAGCAAAGGTCACCCCCATCTGCAGGCTCTCTGAGGGCACTCTGACCTCTGAGAGGGTCCAGGAGCGCCCCCCACCCTAGGGTGCACCATGGGAGCAGGGGAAGAAGGGGGTGTCCAGGGAGATTTCAGGTGGAGGAACTGCAGCCCTGGGCCCCAGGAAGGAGGGATCGGCCTGAGTGTCCAGGGTGGGGTGTCCAGCAGCCCGGCCTCCCCTGGCCAAGGCCCCAGCTCTTCCGGGCCCCCTAGAAGGGAGAGCCCCCCGGGAGGAGGGCTCCGTCCCAGCCTAATAATAACTCCCGCGCTGGCCCCAGCTGCCAGGCTATTTTTAGAGTCCCTAACCCAGTCCCATGTGACTCAGCAAGGCCCTGCGCTGGGATGAGAAAGTCACACGGTGGCCAGTGGCCGGGACGCGCCAGGCGACCGCGCGTGGGCAGGCCGGGCCCTGGGCACAGTCAGGCCAGGGCCAGTGGAGCCCTCCCGCCTTGGGCCTGGAGCCGTGGGTGCCTGGCAGCCTCCGGCCCTCTGTCCGCCCCACCCACCCCTTTCCTCCCTCCCTGCGTTGCCAGCTCCTCCCCCAAGCGGAGCATGGAAAATCTGATGTCAGAATTCCAGTCTCAGCAAAGAATGTGGCCTGACCTTCACCTCCTGGGGAGCCGTGCTGAGCCCCAGGGGGGCTGGGCCTGGGTCTCCCCACTCCCTGCAGGCGTCCGGGAGTCCTGGGGGCCACCCACCCTTCTCCCCTCCCTGGCCCCCAATGCGGCCCTGACCCAGCTGCCTCTGGCGGGCTGTCTCACTCTGGCACTGGGTGCTCGAGGTGCCTTCCCGAGTGTCCCCAGGCTGGTCCTGCCCCCAGCAGCCCAGTTCCTGTGAGCAGCCGGCCGCTGGGCCATTTATTACTGGAAGGGTTTCTGGAGCAGGTCACCAGAGCGGAGCAGAGCCGAGGAGCCGGACTCCCCGCCCAGCTGTGTCACTCGACCCCCTGGGCGGTGCGGAGGCCCCGCTTCCGTCCCCTCCTGGGGGAAGCACGTGTGGGTTATGGGGAGGGCGGTGGACACACAGGCACGTGTGGGCCAATGTGCTCACGTGCACACCTGCGCATGCTCACGTGTGTGCATGTGCGTACCCATGTGTGTGGGAGCTTTGGTCCCTTTGGAGTAACTGCCGTTTCTTCAGCGTCCTCTGGTCCAGAGAGGGATGTCCGTCTCACCACCACCTTCCCACCCAGCAGGAGGTTTGCGTGGGCCCAGCCTGTCTCTGTGTGCTCAGGCCTTCCGGCACCCCTGGACTGAGATGGGAGGAGGACCCTGGCAGCCAGGGCCGGCCCCAGGGCGGGGCAGTGGCTCTGCGGGGACGCTGGGCTCGGAGGTGGGGAGGGGCACTGGGGCGACTCTGCCGTGGGCGGGGCTGAACTGATGGGGCACCTGGAGCTGGGGGTGGGGGTGGACTTGGTGAGCCCACCCGAGACCCCAGAGCCCTCCGGCTGGAAAGGGCAGTTCTTACAGGCCCTGGCCCTGCACCTTCCCAGCAGTTCCTTGTAGTTTTGGCCACCACGGCCTCGGCAAACACATGTCCCAGGGAAGGGACGGCGGCCTTGCCTCCCAGTCGGCCTGCGGTGTCTTCCCACCGCCCCACAGTGTCCCGATGCTGTCCAGCTGCGGGGTGCACGTTGTCATGTGTTTCCCAGAATGAGGTCATTAAGAGAGACAGCTCTGCTGGTGTTGACCTTGGACTCACAGTCTTTGCCGTGTCTGTTGGTTGTTTTCTCTGCTTCAAGTATCCGGATGCTGTTATATTTAGGGAAGAACTTGCTTCCTAAAGATGGATAATGACAGTAAATTATACCTTGTTGATTCTGCATCTTTTTTTTTATTCCTAAGTCTGTCTTTCAGGAAGTAAAGGGAAAATAAAAAGATGTATAAGAGCCTTTTTCCACAATGAAAGCACTGTGTTGCTTTTCATTAACTTCAAAATCACTTGGAAAAGAGTCTTCCATTAAAACTATCTGGTTCCCTGCCACGTCCCAGGCGTCCTCTTAAACTTCCCACTAAGATACCCTCGAAGACAAGGAAAAACACAAAACCCCACAGCAGCTGGGGAAACCAGGGCTTACGTGCTCCTCTGAGAATCTGGCAGATATCCCGGGAAGTGTGGCTGGCAGCAATCCCTCTGCTGGCACCCCAGGAGGCTGGATGTCCTCCCACTCAGGACCCCCAGCCTGTGCTCGCTGGAAACCCATGTGGCCCCCTCGGCCATGGGGACTGCTTTCTGAGGCAGCTGTGCTGATTCCTGAGGACCCCTCGAGACTCTGTCCCTTCCGAACCCTGCCAGGCAGGCGGAGGGCTGAGGACTTCCTCTGGGTGCACGTGGACCCTGCTCGGAAGCCTCCCAAGGGGACTGTAGGCCAGGCGAGCAACAGCCGTGACCTCGGGGCCTGGGGCAAAGGGGACTGGAGGACCCAGGAACCCTGGACATGGGGCTGGTGCCCCCAAGGGCTCTGTCCAGCTGTGGGACAGGGTGCAACCAGCCCCAGGTGGACCTGGAGGAAGAAAACCAATGCCACGTGCTGCCGGCTAACACGGGGTGGATCCCTACACACACACACAACAGAATAGCACACACCCGGGCACGCCACCACAGCACACACGTGCACACACACCCCCCGCACGCCGCCGACAGCACACACGTGCACACACACCCCCGCACGCCGCCGACAGCACACATGTGCACACACCCCCCGCACGCCGCCGACAGCACACACGTGCACACACCCCGCACGCCGCCACAGCACACACGTGCACACACATCACAGAGCTCACATCACAGCCCTGTTTAAGGGCAACAAAGTGTCATCATTCTGATGATTCAACCAGAAGAGCACATCTTTGGAGCTGAGGAACCTGCAGGAAGGCGGGGAGGCCGTAAGGTCAAGGAGGAGCCATGGTTTCCGTGAGGCAAGAGATGCCAGCAAGGTGAGGTGAGCCGAGATGGAAGTAACAGGACATGATGGGGATAAAGGGCCTGAAGCCCTGGCTTTGGATAATAGCACAGCAAGTATAAGGAGCAAGCACTCTGCACACCGAGGCCCGCTCACAGGGGCCCATTGGTGCTGGGAGATGATGACGTCCTTCTGCCCACTTCTGACACGTGAAGGAGAGTTAAGATTTAAATATCAAGGTTGACCTAATTGTTTCGTCAAATGCCGTGTGTCATATAAAGAATACATTTCCTTGCAAGTGTGTGTTAGATCTTTCTCAAGTTTGTTCATATACTAGACCTCAATAATTCCAAAAAACGTTTTCGTAGAGACCACATTTTTTCGTCACAATGAAGTAAACTGGACACGAATAACAACGTGATGCCGTTGCTGAAGCAGCTTAAGCTTGTGGCACTGGGCCCAGGCCACAGGCACGCTAACCCACCACTTCCCCGGACAAGGGACCCGTGGTGCCCCCCACCACCAGGCGAAGGGACAGAGCCGTCCTGCTCCAGACCAGGGCCCCCCAGGGGCCAATGGCCGCAGCCCCGGAGCCGCTACTCCCCGCTGGGCTGTGCCACCTCTCGCGGCTTACATGGAGACCCCAGCAGCTAGCAATTAAAGCAAATCCTCCAAAATAGCTCTTGGGTCAAAGAGACCAGCAAAGACGCAATCCCAGGGTGCGTAAGACACAGTGAAACTGAAAACAGTACTTGTCACAACTCTGGCATGTTGCCATTCTAAATGAGACTGAAGATCTGGAATCAACCAACTGCATCAGCTAAAAACAAAATTGGGGGAAGAACAGATCATCCCAGAAGAAAAAACTATGAAATTAGGAAAAAAAAAAACGGATCAATAACTCCAGCTGCTGGTCTATGGACAAAATAGCCACAAATGAGGAAATCCATGGCCATCAGAATCCAGAAAAAGAACTAAAGTATAAGTGAGTAAAATTATAATAACGGCAGACGTGGAATTAAAATATAAAAATCCCAATGAAAGTAATTTTATCAAAATATAAATTAGCAAAATGGCCTTAAGAAGCGTGAGAAAGACTAGACATGCAAATAACAGTAGAAGATTTTTGAAGAGTGTTCTCAAGTTTTCCCAAGTAATCCTCTCAAACATTTAAAGAACAGGCAGTTCCCAAGGTATAAAAACTTTTCTGATAAAAAGACTAGATAGGGCTTCCCTGGTGGCGCAGTGGTTGAGAGTCCGCCTGCCGATGCAGGGGACACGGGTTCGTGCCCCGGTCCGGGAAGATCCCACATGCCGCACAGCGGCTGGGCCCGTGAGCCATGGCCGCTGAGCCTGCGCGTCCGGAGCCTGTGCTCCGTAACGGGAGAGGCCACAACAGTGAGAGGCCCGCGTACCGAAAAAAAAAAAAAGACTAGATAATTCCTAATTCAATTTATGATGCTAGCATAATCTTGATCAGGAAATTGAAACTGATCCAAAAAAGAAAATTATAGACCGCCCAGGTGCAAAAATCATAAACGGAACACTAGCAAATCAAATTCAAGAAGATACGAAAAGAATAACCTATGAAGTAAGGTTTAGCCCAGGAATGCAAAGATAGTTGAATTTCAAGGAGCGTATAAGCTCTACAACGGCCAAAGGTCAAAGAAGAAAACTCTTATCCTCTCAGCAAATGCCAAAGAGCCTTTGATAAACTTCGCAATTCTTTCCCAGCATTCTTAGCAAACTCTGAACAGAATAATACAGAATGTGGAGCAACAGTTATCCTGGTCAATGCTTGCCTGCCAGACTTCTCTCTCCTCTCCAGCCCATCCTGGCGTGGGCATGTGACCCAGGTGTGTCAATCAAAACGTCCTGTTCTCCTGGCCAGAAATGGGCAACTAACCCAGTGATAGCCAATGGAAAATAACGAGACTTTTTTGGGGAATTTTGGAAGAAACATGCTCACCCTTCCTTTGAATTTTTCCCCGAGTGGACATATGGTCTAGAGCTGTTGTAGGCATGTTATGACAAAGAAGAGAGCTGAGCTGGAACACAGAAACACACTTAGAAGCTAGACTGGGATGCTTGATCAAGCCATGCCTGAGTCTCAAAGCCATGTGAGTGAATAAATGCCCTTGAAGCTAGTTTAGTTGGCTTTTCTGTCTTTTGTAATTAGGAGTCTAGACTGATACGGGCTTCGGCCACAACAGACCTAGCCCCTTTCACCACTGTTACTTAATATTGTTCTGAAAATTCCAGCTATTTGCATTTCTACACGATGAAACCATAATTTTATTCTAGAAGGATCAGTAGCTCGCAGCTCACCTCCCCGGATCCCTAATCATGCCAAACCCTGGCTGACACCCCTCAGGTGTTCACTGTGTGCCACGGGCCATGACAAGGGCCCTGGGACCGTCCCATTAATCCTACGAGGGGGAGGAGGCCGCATCCCCGCTCCACCTGAGGCATGTCCCGGGCTTAGGGACACGACTGGCTGGCCTGAGGTCACAGGTAGGTGCCGCGTGGCCCAGCGAGGCTCTTGGTGGTTTCTGCCTGAGTGTTTCCGGCGTGAGAACACGTGTGTCCCCAGGTGGTGGGGACAGGGACGATGGGACAGGGCCCCGCCCAGTCTCGGGGTCCCAGGTGAGGGTGTGGCCAAAAGGCCAGGGCTCAAGGTCTGTTGCAGCATTAGGTCACCTGAGCTGCTGGTCGGTGCCTCCTGAGAAGGAGCCATCTGGGTCGAGCCTGGGCCGACAGGAGCCAGGGCTGGGGTGAGGGTGGCTGTGAGGTTCCATGATAGACGGATGTCTGTGCCTGCTTGGAAACGCCAACTTCCATCCAAGACCCAACCACGCAGCTTGCAGCAGCAGAGAACACTCACCACCTTGCCCCACCGGCTGAGCGGATCACTTCAACACAGACGCCTGCCCAGAGCAGCCTGCAGGTCCAGCTCATCGGGGACGAGACGCCCGGGTCCGGGCCCCCTCTCCGCAGCCGGACTCTCACTCCCAACCATGCTGACTTGGACGTCGGAAGCCAGACGGGCTCTCCTTCCAAGGATGATGGGTCTCTTCCCTCCTGAGTCCCGGGTGGGGGCTCCTTCCCTCCCCGGCCGCAGAGTCTGACACGCTCCAGCCTGCACGCCTGACCCGCAGACACAGCGGGCGTCGGGCTGCCCTCACGCCACCCTGGGGCTGCAGGGGGCTCTGCGGGCCAGCTCTGGCCCAGCAGAGGGAGCTGCCTTCTGCCCTCTGCCCAGCTCTCTCCCTCCGTCCCTCCACCCTTCTGTCTGTCCCAAGAAACTGCCGACTTCATCCTGCCTCCGGGCCTTTGCACTTGCCGTTCCCTCCCTGGAGCTCGCCGCCCTGGCCCAGCAGTAGCTGGCTTCTCGCCCCTCAACCTTCCCCTCATTGATGCAGTGAGCCCGGGGCCCAGCACGGCTCCCGGGTTTGCACTCAGAGGTGATCCGCCCCGCTCGATGGGGCCCGAGAGCAGGTCAGGGAGTCCGAGTCTGGGGGCTGCCTCCTGCCCTATGCACACTCCTGGCTTCCTGGCCCTGAGGGTGAAGCACGTGGGGACCGGGACCCTCGGGAGCTCCACGAGGGAGGGTCAGCTGCACGTGGCTGAAAGCTGTCAGCTGCATCCCTGTTTGCCGAGAAGAGTCCAGAGCCCCGAAGGGCGCAGGGGTCGGGGACCCTGCTGAGCCCTGAGCAGCCAGGCCGTTTCTCAGGAGCTGCAGCTGGCACGTCGGACCGTCTGCACCACTGGAGGCCCACAGGCTGTCCCACTGGTGCCCAGGGAGCAGGAGGGCAGGGTCGGTGGCTCTGTGGGCAGATGGGGGCGGCCAGGATGACCGTCCTCGGGGTCAGGCGGGGCTGGGTGAGCGCCCACCCCCCGCACCAGGACCTCCCTACCCCGTTCGTCCGGGGGCAAACGCTCTTTCCCTGGCTGACCCGGCCAGCCCCGAGGGCCAGCGCAGTGGGTCCGGGCTCCGCTGGGCTCTGTGTGTGCCTTGCCGTGGCCTCCAGTTGGCCAGCGCCCCTGCAGGAAGCCAGGGGTTGCCCTGCCACATCCCCACCACTGCTAGCTTTTCTTCTCTCCAGGAGGTGCACTCAGCATCCCCCGAGGACACCCCAGGTGACCCCGCGTTCGCTCCCGTCTCATTCCTCAGGCTCAAAGAAGTGAACGAGGAACTGCTTTTGTTTCAGGAATGTTTCTGTCTCCTGCTGACGCTTGTGCGGAGAAGTCGCTCTGTCTGGGACATGACCACTTCCTGTCCACCGGGAGGGCCCGTCTGTCCAGATGTCACGGTCCCTGTGTGTGCTGACTTGGGACATTGCTGACTGTTCTGCGCACTTTGCAGGGTTTCTGCCTGGTCCTCGTAGTAAACTACAAACTCAAATTGGCCGGGACTGGCAGGTGGAGAGCCAGGCCAGCCGGTTCTGACCTCCGGGCCTGTGGTGAGCCTCCCTGGGACCACCTGGGGCTGGTGGGCAGGAAGCTGGGCCGGCCTCCGTGGCGTCAGCTCCCAGCAGGTGCGTGAGATCGGTTCCCAGGGTGCTTGGCCCAGAACTGGCTGCTGAGAATCCAACTGCTAATAAGGCCTGAGACGTGGTCACCTGCCAGACGGCCTGCGTGGTGCCCAGAGCCTCGCTCTCCAGTCCTCCCAGCCAGGCTCGCCCACTGGATCTGTGAGGCTGCCTGCTGCTCGCGGGGCCCGGGTGCTCCTGGCATGGCCGGGGGCGTGCACACCTGTGTTGGTTTGTCGGGGTGTCAGGCTTCTCAAGGACCAGGGCCTCTTCATAGAAATGCTGATGCTGGGGCCCACCCCAGGGGGTCCGAGGTGTAGCCTGGACTCAGGACATCTCCTCTGTGACAAAGACTGGGAACATGCTGACAGCTCACAAGGTGCTTTCACACACTCCTGCTTGTGGAACCTCACGCCTTGCCATCCACAGCCCAGGACGCTGGGCTCCAGGAGGCCAACCACTGGCTGACGTCGTGGGGAGTGAGAAGCTGAGTGCCCCCCTCACCACAGCCCCCCTCGCTGCAGCCCCTCTGCTCCCCCCAACCTTCCTCAAGTCACTTCAAATCCCAGTTTGGCCAACTCAGATCACCCAGGGTCATCGGGAAAGGATGCAGAGACTGAAACTCACTGAGACTGAAGGTCCAGCCGGGCGCTGCACTGGGGCAGGTCCAGCGCCTCCGTTTCAAGGTGTCCTGGCAGGGGGGCGGCTGACCTGGAGTGAGGCAGAGGCTGGAAGGTCCACAGGTCCAGGTCCAAGTTGTCCAGGAGACACAGGGGCTGCACCGTCAATGATGTGTGGGCCTCAGGCTGCTTTGGGGCGGTGCATGGGTGCGGGGAGAGGAGCATGGCCCCAGCAGGGACGCTCGGCCGAGGTGTGACGGGCAGGGATTCGGGGGTGGCGGGAGCGAGCCCTCATGCCCGCCCTCGGCGGGGAGGGAGGCCCGAGTCGCGGGCTTCACACCCTCTGGATGCCGTATCACAGCCGGCAGTGGCCGTGGCGGCCTTGAGCGCCTCCCTGGGTGCACAGAGCAGGCCCCCCGCGCCCCCCAGAGCCACCTGCCTGACCGGGGGAGGCAGAAGCCAGAGGCAGCCCAGACCCCAGGGCTCCCATTCTGAGGGCTTCCTCAGAGCCTTGCTCCTCTGCCTAGCGTCCGGCGGCCTCCGCTGGGACGATGTATAATCTTCTCGCCAAGTTGAAACGTGAGCCACCGACTTAAGCTGAGGACACTCCGGCCCGGGACGCGCTGCCTGTGCTGTGCAAGGACGGCCCCTGGCCCCCAGGCCTGGCTCTGCGGCCCCCGGATCCCAGTTCACGCCCAGAGGCCGGCCAAGTGTCTGCTGTGACAGATGGGTATGACCCGTGGGGGGACCCAGGACACCGAGCCTTGGGCTGACAATGAAGGCTGGTGCGGGGCCCCTCCGTCCCACCCTGTTCTGTCCCGTCCTGCTGACAGGGAAGGCCCTGGGAGAGCCTGAGGGCCAGGCGGCCTTTGGAAAGAGACCCCAGCGCTCAGCTAGGGTGCGAGGGGGCTCCATCCTGCCTTGAGCCCCGTCTCTCCTGCTCCTTTTATGGACACAGGCCCCTCTGATGTCTGGCGGGGGCCAACCCCGCCAGGTATGAGCTCACAGGTGAGGATGGGGCCCTCCCAGCTCAGCTCCGGGGATGACCATTGCGAGGCTGAGCCCCCCTGGGAGGCAGTGGCGGTCGTCTCCAGGCACTTCCCAGGGTGCTACAGGGCCACATGGGCCCAGCCGGTTTCAGGAGGGAACAACAGGGAGTGCTGGGGGGCGGATGGGCGTGAACGGGGGCCTCCCTACAGGCCCCCAGCTCCACCTGCCACGTTCACCAGCCTGAACACAACAGCTCACCTTGCATTTGTGATTCAGAGACCGTCCATCAAGAACGAGCTCCCACAGTCTCCAAAAGCCAAGGATACTCCCAGGAGGGGCAGAGCCCCTGAGCCCCCCTCACCACACATCAGGAGGGACCGGCTGCCCGGGCGGTGGGCTGTGCATCTCTGCACTCGGCCCGCAGGGCGATCCCGGGGCCCCTGCTCTGAGGGAGGGAAGCAGCCCGGGCAGAGGGTCCCGTGGGCAATGAGCCTCAGCAGACCCCACGGGGAGCTCTGGGCCACCAGAGTCTTAGCCAGGCCCCGGGCCCTGCATCCTGCACTGACCGGTCCCTGGATACAGGCAGCACGCCTCTGGGCGGGTGGCGGTTCTTGGGGCTGCAGTGCGGGCTGGGGGTCAGCTGCCGCGGCCTCTGCACCCAGCCCACGGCACCCTTTGGGCTTGGCTCGGCGGGCACATGGGACGCACCTTCTGTCCCCAGACCTGGGCTGGGCTGGGCCCTTCCCCCGGGGAGGGTGTGCGGGGCCGGCTAAATGCTCAGGACCCTCGGGTGGCCCTGGGCCAGGGAAGGGAGGCCAAGGAACGAAGGGATGGTCTCCAAGGCCACAGCAAGGATGGCTGGGGGCTGGTGAGCTCTTGCAGGAGCCCACATGGAGGGCCGGGGTCCTGGAGCCCCCCTCCCCGGGGGTCCAGACAGACTGTATCCCAACAGTCTGGATACAGGAGATCCAGACAGCCCCCCTGTATCCAAAGTGCTGCTGTGGGAGAGGTGGCTTCCTGGAAACTTCCAGAAAAAGTGACACTCCTGGCAGAAAAATCGGAAGCCTCAGAATTATTATCGATGCCTTTTTTTAAACAATGAAGGATGACCCCCCCGCCACCCCTGGCCCACGCCCCCTCTGCAGGCTGCATGTGGGCGCTGCGAACAAGCTCGCTCGCTCGGACTGACTCATAAAAACATTAACTGGCAGATCCTTAACAATGGCCCTTTCAAATCATCATCACAAGGGATAAACCTAAAAAAAGATTTCCTTTGCCTTTGACTCATCTTGGCCTAAATATCGTGGGAAATTTCCATGACTCCTTATGTCCGACATACCAAGTGTCCAGAGACTCACACCCCGCCGCGTAGCAGAGACGGCCACCTTCCCCAGGCGAGTCCAGGGCGGCGCGGCCTGGCGTCTGTGGCAGGTCCCTCGGGGGCAGGTCAGGCTGGTGAGGACTCCGGGGTGTGCGGACAACCTCCCCACGCACCGGCACCCAGACTGGGTCCTGGCCTGGGGTCCCGCCCTCGCCCGTGCCGGCCCTTAGAAACGTCTGCTGAGAAAATTCTTTCTGTTGGGACACTACCTTTAGAAACAAAAAAGAAAAGAAAGAAAACCAGCTTTCTTGGGATATAATCCACATCCCACACTCTTCACCTCTTTGAAGCAAACGATTCTATGACTTTGGTGTGTTCACAGGTAGTCATCTCCACAGTCCTTTTCAGAACATTTTCGTTAACCCAAAAGAGAAACCCGTATCCTTAGTAATCACCCCGCCCTGAGCAACCACTGATCTGCCTTCTGTCCCTCTGTGTCCCCTGCTCTGGACGTCTCCTGGGACGGCGGGAGACATTCTGTGACGTCATCTCTGACCACAGCCAGCCCCCTGCACCCAGAGGACGGACACTGGGTGAGTCCTTGTTGGAGTTCCACGAACTCAAACCCCGTGAGCCCCAGGGTTCAGGCATGGGTCCCACTCTGGCCCCAGTGTATGTGGGGTCAGACGTGGCCCGGGGTGGAGTCTCGGTCCCGAGGAGGCAGGGGGCCAGGGGGTACGCGGCCAGGCCTGCCGGGGGCATCTGGGCAGCTTCTCCACTCCCGCGGAGGGACCGAGCCTCCCTCGTGTGAGGGTCTGGGGCGGCTTCAGCCGTCTAGTGACCAGAGTGCTGAGGGTGACTGTGTGGAAAGCAGAGCTGACCCAGGGCCTGGACCCATCGCCCAGCTCACTCTGTGCACCGGGCTGCCCCACCCCCATTCCAGCCCAGCGGGGCAGCTCCGTGTCCTTACCCCCAGTCGCCAGCCTGCAGTCATCTGTCCTAGGGGAGACAGGCCCCAGACGGGGTGTGGCCTCGGGCAAGGCTGGAGGACCTAGCACCCTCATCCCGGCCTCAGATCCGCTCAGCTTCCCTGGGCTCTGGGGCCTATGTCCTCCCAGATGCCCTTAGAAGCCAGACCAGCCTGACAGAACCAGCTCCAGACATGCCCTCCCACCCCCTCTGCAGGGCGTGTGCCCGCTACAGACTGTCCCCAGTGCAGGGCGTGTCCCCGCTGCGGGCCCGTCATGGTGCAACTCCAGGAGGGACGGGCGGGGGGCCAGGGGGGGCCCGGCTGCTGGTGCCGAGCTCGCAGGGCTCGTGGGTTCTGCTCGAGCCTCTGGCGGTGGCGGGGTCCCTGTGCCGGGGCTTTGGCACAGCGGCTTCTCTGGGCCCACGTGGCACTCTCGCGCGGCTGTGGCTGAATTTGGGCTTTGCTGAATTTGGGCTTTGCTGCTTTTTCTATTTGGTTCAAAGCAGAGGATGTTTCTGGGCTGAACCACCTTTGGCCCGGCTGGAGGTGTTCATTTTATGTCTAAAGCTCATCTCAGCGTCCCTGTTCTTTTCTGTGAACTTTCCCCAGAATTTCTATGAAGAAGGTTTAAAACCGTGACCCAGTTCCTGTCCGAGAGGGGAGCAAGCACCCCTTGCCCGGCGCCCTGTCCGCTCCGGTGTTTCTGAACCTTGTGGTCACCACGCAGCTCTCACTGCAGGGACCTGGGAAACGTGGTCCCGGCGCAGTTCTTGTGCAGCTTCCAGCCTGACTACTTTGGTTCCAGGGACGTTCTCAGGGCTTTGCTCCTGGAACGGCCATGTGACATGAACTCACATGCCGGGGTGTGTAGGACAGACTGAGTGGCAAAGGCGCCAGCTTCCCGGTCACCTCCACGCAAGTGTCCGAGCTGCTGGCCCTCCACAGGCCCCTGGACAGGAAGCCCTGGGCGGAAGGAAGCAAGTGGTGCAGCCCCTGCTGTCCCACTCCTACCAACCGCCTGCGCAGTGTGTGGTTCGACCCATGAGGAGGGGCCGGAACGGCGCGGGGGAGGGGGAGGGCGGGGCGGGCGGGGCAGCCGCACTCCTGCCCCCAGGGGCTCGCCCTCCAGAGCGCAGAGACAGGAACAGGGTGAGGAATCGCAGAGGTGACAAAGGTGAGACGGTGAGAGTGCTGGATGCTCGCGAGGGGATGTGACCTGGATGGGGGTCTGCGTGGCCTTTCTGAAGAAGCAACACTTGAGGGGTGACCTGAAAGGTGACACGTCTACGCGGCCTGGGCCAGTCCGCCTCCCTGGGTCTCCAGGCCCACGAATCCCCAGGAGTGGGGTCCCTTAGCACCTCCCTTTGAGATCAAATCGGCACCTTATTCACGTTGCCCTGGAAACTCATCAGCAGGCTGTCACCTGCACGGTTGTTCACTAGGCACATACGAGGTGCCAGGCGTGGGGCTCAGAGGGCGTGCGTATGCGTGTCTGTGTAACCGCGTGTGCCTGCACCCCGAGTTAAGCAGGCCCATGTCACTTGGACGAAGTGTAAACTTTGGTCCCAGCTGGATGGCAAATTTGAACATCCACATGTGATTCTGTGTGAGCGTCTAATGACCAGGGTCCTGGAACCTTCTAGCAGACTAGCCTCCAGGTGGCCCTGACCAGTCCCAGGCTGAGTGACCCCTCTGTCAGCCCCAAACGAGGGCTCCAGACTCCCACCTGCCACATCTCCACTTGGGGTGGGGCTCCTCAGTGGACCGTGAGACATCCTCTGTCCCTAGGGAGGCGAGCTCCCCCAAGGGGGAGCTGTGGTACTCATGAGGCTCCCAGGGGAGAAGGCAGGCAGCCCTGGGTGCCCCGGAGGCCGGAGGAGGCCCCACCCGGTCCCCAAGGTGGCCCACAGCAAGTCGCATCCTGAGACCTGGTGTGACCCATGCCCAATGGCACCGCCAGCACTGCTGGAGAAGGGAGGGTCCGGTGCTGTTGGGACCTGGGGCTCAGAGAGGTCAAGAATCTGCCTAAGGTCAACCAGCTGGTGAGTATGAGAGCTGGGTCCTCACCCAAGTTGACCCATCTTCAAAGTTCGTGCTTTCTCAGCAACCCCAAATGCTGCCTCAGTTCAGGGGTGAATGGTAGTGGTGGCCAAATTAGAGATGGAGGAGGGACGTCTGGTCCACTTTGGGGAGGACGCAAGGTGGACTGGAGGGCGGGGGAGGGACTTGCCTCCCTCCTGGCAGTGGGGGCCTGGACCCCCACGCCTCGCTGACCCTGCTGCCCTCCCCTTAGCCCACCAGGATTGGCCCAGGGAGATGCACCTGATACAGACTGGGTCTGTCAGCCCTCTGGAGGTGTGCTCAGCGGGGCCGGGAGACCAGGGTCTCCCTCCTTCCCTGGGGGCTCAGGGGACCTGGGACAGTGTGGGCTGGAGCTGCTTGTGTTCACTTTCCCTGGATTCACGGAGAAGGCTCCCTACGAGCGAGACACAAGGCCATGGGCAGAGTGAGGGAAAGCCGAGGGTGTGGTGTCCCGAGGACAGCACCTGAGCCAGGTGACCCAGCGTGTCCACAGCCATCCTTCCTGGAACGAGCTTCTCGTGGATACAGGACAGCTCTTTCCCTTGTGGCTTAAAGTTCGGGTTTGCGTCTCTTTCACTTGGATCCGAGAAAGTCCCTGCAGCTCCGAGGCTAGTCCACGACTCAACACTGAGATCTCGTCAGGAGGGGTGGTGGCCATGGAAACGCATGGCTCAGACCTACACTTCGAGGTGGCCCAGGTGCTGTGACTCTGGGTCCACCTCCTCGTTCACCCAAGGCCGCTCTTCCCACGGACAGTTCCCAACCAGTAACAAGCAGGACACAGGAGGTGGGGAGCCGCTCCAGTGGGGACGTCGGCTGGAGGGCTCCCCACCGGCCTGGCTGTGCTTCCTCTGGTGGTTAATTGTGTGTGTCAAGTTGAGCAGGCTCAGGGGTTCCCAGGTATTGGTCTAATTTATGCTGTGTGTCGCTGTGAGGGTGTTTTTGAATGCGGTTAACATTTTTTGAGAAAAGCAGATTGCACTCCCTCGTGTGGGTGGGCCTCTTCCCATCACCTGAAGTCCCAAATGGAACAAAAAGGATGACCCTCCCACAAGGAAGGGAGAACTCTTTCTGCTCAACGGGCTTTGAACTGGGGCGTCTGACCTTCCTGGGTCTCGAGCCTGTTGGCCTTCAGATGAGAACCACACCATCGGCTCTCCTGGTCCTCAGGGCTTCGGACGTGGCCTGGAACAAAATATCGGTGCCCCTGGGTCTCCGGCCCGCCGACTCTCCCATAAATCTTGGGACTTGCTCACCTCTCTAATTGTGTGAAACAGCTACTTATGACAAATCTCTCTCTCTGTCTTTATCTATATGTACATCTATCTACATATATGTACACACACACACGCACATACACACTAACCTCTTGGTTCTGTTTCTCTGCAGAACCCTGACTAATACCCTTCCCAGTCTGCTTCATTTCCCTTTCCCACCGCTGCGGCCTCTCCTGTTGTGGAGCACAGGCTCCGGACGCGCAGGCTCAGCGGCCATGGCTCACGGGCCCAGCCGCTCCGCGGCACGTGGGATCCTCCCGGACCGGGGCACGAACCCGCGTCCCCTGCATCGGCAGGCGGACTCTCAACCCCTGCGCCACCGGGGAAGCCCTCTCTCCCGCTTTTATCCAGCTTGCTTTCCTTCATCCTTCACGGTATTTCCCTCAATGAAACTTCCTTCATGTCTAATTTCATCTTGGCATCTTCCTCTACGAGGAGCAGAGCTAACACAGAGGGTAAATGATGAAGCAGATGAAACAACTGTCTCCCACCTGAGGGCCCAAGCAGGAGGAAGGAATCTGACAGGGCCCCAGGGGCTGAAGGGACGTGGGAAGCACAGCGGTGGTGGCAGCCCAGCATTGGACTCTCTCTAAATTCCCACCAGAGACAGGCAGAGCCATTAGAAAGCACAACCCGCGGACACATATGCAACAGAATTAGGGGAAAACGATTCCTGAGCCTGAAAATACCAGCCCAGGAGGAAGGGTAGCACAGAGCATGCTGGGAGTTATCCCCAATCCTATGACGGCCCCTCACTGAGCTCAGAGGACACCACTTGCCCCTGTTCCCTCCAGGCCCAGGGGTGGGAACATCATCCCTATTTCTGGCACCTGGGAGCCCCCATCCTTGGTCCTTCCCTCATCCCTGCCGCAAAATACCAGCCACGAGAATGCAGGCATCACGTAGGCACACAGAGAGGGAGGCAATGGGGCACCTGACAAACCTGTGAGCAGGAGAACCCCAAACAGCCCACAGGTCCGCCCTGGGGAACACAGAGCCCCTGGGGAGGGGTAGCTGGAGGTGAGAGGAGGTTTGCCAGTTCCAGTAGCAGGTGTGGGCAGGATGTTGGGACACGACAGTCAGGAGCTGCCATGGCCCGGCCGCTGTCACCCTCAGAACTGCCAGGGCTCCCTCCCAGGACAGGGTCGCACACCGAGGGGACCTCTGGGGGTGAAAACAACATTGAGCAACATAGGGACCGCGGAGATGAAGGACGAGGACGTCCAGGTGCGAGCGGGGAAAGAGAAGCCCTGTCTGCGTGCTACACAGAAGCGAGAGCAGAGAGCTCCGTGGAGTTTAGAAAGTTTAAAAACCACTGTTTCCTGAGTCCATAACTTAACATACAAGCGAGCACTAAAAACTATCAAGGCAATAGCCAACTATCAAGGCAATAGCCAACATAATGCTATTTTGAGAAGAAATTAAATAAGGAGCACAATGACATTCCTACAGAAAATGAAAGGATACTAGAAAGGTATGCCCACAGTACAGATAACATTGAAAACTTCTACTTCAAACAAGTTAAAAGATGTTAAGAAAATTATACATACACGACATGAAAGAATAACATAAATCAGAATTAGAAGAACTCAGAAGTGAGGTGTCAGAACTCAGGACAGAATTAGAAATAAAAGTGAAGAATTCATGTCAGGAATGAAGACTAAATGAAAAGGAACATGAGAGTGAATTAGCACAGATAATACCTTAAGAGGAGTAGACGGCGAAGAGAGGGGAAAATAAATGAGAAAGAACGAAAGAAAGGGGTTAACACTATTGGGAAGGGGGCCTCCCTGGTGGCGCAGTGGTTGAGAATCTTCCTGCTAATGCAGGGGACACGGGTTCGAGCCCTGGTCTGGGAGGATCCCACATGCCGCGGAGCGGCTGGGCCAGTGCGCCACAACTACTGAGCCTGCGTGTCTGGAGCCTGTGCTCCGCAACAAGAGAGGCCCGCGCACTGTGATGAAGAGTGTCGCCCGCTTGCCACAACTAGAGAAAGCCCTCGCACAGAAACGAAGACCCAACACAGCAAAAATAATAAATTTATTAATTAATAAAAACTCCTACCCCCAACATCTTAAAAAAAAAAAAAAACTATTGGGAAGAATCAGACGAAGACTGAAGACGGGCAAAGAGGATCAATAGGAGTTCCTGAAGAAGAAAACGGAAACGAAGAGCAGAATAAGCACTTATGTTCAGAACAGCACGCCATGCACCCGAGAGCATTGCCCCAAATGCCAGAGCCAAGACACGGTCCAGTAAAGCAACTGGGGCTTAAAGGAAAAGAAAGATACCTCAGCCACCTGGTCCAGAAGAGCCAGTGACTTACGAGGGAGAGACGATCAGGTTGTCATCAGACTTTCTGTAAAAAACAATATTGCTTGCCAGGAGAAAATTGGGTAACGTACTTAAGATACTCAACGGAAGAAAATGTGAGACAAGGGTTTTCATACCCAGCAAAACTGACTTTCAAATGTTAAACTCTACAAGGAAACTGTTATCAACATACGAGAACTCAGGAACTACTTCCGCTTGAGCCCTTACCAAGCTCCAGACGATCAAAATAACTAGAACAGCACTGGTGATATAAGGACCAGTGGTGGACATTACAGATATCATTACATGGAACTAAGATTAAGAGGGGGTGAAGTAGGAGAGGGCTCAGTATTAATGGTGAGGTCACGCAATTAGAAAACAGGGAACAGCATAGCAAACATTTATAAAAACTCTTCTCAGTAATTATAAGGCGATTGTGGTATTTTGCTATTGGGACACCGTTGTATGTACAACTTGGAATAAAGTCAGTTAGTAATTGTGGGATATTTCAGTGATGTTGAATGTATCATCTCCCGTTTCCTTGAGAACAAAGATCTTCAGTGTGGAAAGAAGGAAGTACAGACCTAATACAGAACTGAAACAACAAAAAATAAACAAAAACCCCAACCTTGTGGTCCTGAGATTGGCATCTGAAGAGGTTTAGAAACAGATCAGTGCAGTAACAAGGAAGCCAGGGGTTCTTGGAGAAACGGCCGATTCCCAAGGTGGGAGAGGAAATGAAAAGAAGGCCCTGGGACGTCTAGTCACAGCAGAGTGGTGATGCTGAGCCCACGAGCATCATGTCAGAAGGACGCAGGGGTCACCTGACTGGGCTCCCGCTGACCAAACATGGATCGACCTGACATTGAAAGATGGAATCGTTGCAATTGACACACCCCGTCAAATACATTAGTTGATAATGTTTACGTAAAACCGAACGATCTATAATCTGGTTGGTCATCTTGGGAAGATGACATGAACAAATTCATTATCCTGAGAGCTGGTAGATAAAGGGAAAGTATCCAGCATTTTTCCTGCCTTTTCTCTGTGAACTGGACCACGAGGCAACCAAATGGTAGATGAGGGGAAGTGACTTTTTATAAAAGTGTGTCGACTCAGGACTGAAGGGCAAAGACAGAATCCAAACGTCACCATTTTGCAACTCCCGTGGGTGAGTGGATCTGGGCGTCAGGCCCCACGGCTGTTCACATCAGGGAAAGGGCGACAGCAGACCTACACGCCTCTGGAGGGACGGTCACCCCCCTCGAGACGTGCCAGAGGGACTGGACCTGCGTCTGATGGATCTCCTGGATGGGCAGGACTGAACTATGGCATGTGCACACTTGGGGCCAAAGCTCCAGAGAAACACGGGCAGTTGACTGTCAGTGTCGGGGAAACCAGTGGTCACTCTGGGGGCTGGGGCTCTGCGTTGGGGGCAGGGCACTTACAGGGGCTTTGGGGGCGGCTGGCCGAGTTCTGCTTTGGCTACGGCTATGGTTATAAGGATGCTCAGTTTATTCTCACCCAACCTCGTGTCTTCGTGGTGTGGTTTTCTGTATCTGAGCTTTATTCGACCACAAAAAGGTGGACAGAGTAGACGCTGAGTGGGTAAGCATCCCCCCCACCCGCGCCCAGGCTTCTCCCTGGTGCAGGCCCAGCCCCCAGACCAGGGCAGGTTTCCTGGGGTGTGAAAGCCTCAGTCTCCGCAGAGACGCCAAGCACCCACCTGCTCACAGACTGACACGCTCGTGTGGGAGACTCTTAGCGACTGCAGGGGAAGATCAGAGGCTCGATCGTTGTCAAGAACATCGAGTCGCCCTGCAGAGAAGCAGCGCCAGGCCTGCCCACAGCCAGCCCAGACCCGGGAGAAGGTGCAGCTGATGGGCTTGCACCAGACGGAGCCACAGGCTCAGCAGGCACTGGGAGGCTGCGGGGGTGACCACGGGGAAGCGACCGTCACAGCCTGGAGCGACGGGACCACCAGCGCCACGCCAGTGGGATGGCCATGGGGAGGGGGACCCGTGACAGGAGGAGCAGGCTCTGCGGCCCCCCTCACCTCACGAGGGCGGTCTGGGTGGACAGTCAGCCCTGGCTGAATGAGGGACTAACGGGACTACGGAAGAAGAGTGTAAAACAGGAACAGAAGCATCATTCTGAAGACGCAGAAGAGCCACCACATCTGAAGACGATCTTCTGGAGGAAGAAGAAAACTCTTCGACATTTACTCTAGGATGGGGGAGGCCCTGCCCCACGCAACGTGGGAGTTTATTCCAGACGTGACAAGAGGCGCTGGGGCTCGTGTCAGGGGATGAAGACCCGCAGGCGGCAGAATCGGGGCAGCAGGCTTCACGGGAAAAACCCTTGGCGCACAGGCAGAAAGAGGCACAGAGGGCCAGCGGGGCGGTGGCCGGAGAGTCTGGGGACCAGCAGACTCGTCCGGGAAGATGCTGCGAGTGAGTAACAGGAGGCTCAGCAGGCCTTTCAAGGGGCGGCAGTCAGTTCAGGGGCAGGACTGGGACAAACTGCACGGCATCCGCAGCGCAACGGGGGCCGGTGGCCCAGGGCCTCTGCCGGCAGGACGGCCACCTGTCAAGTCCTCTCGAGGAGACGCTGGGCAGCACTGCTAGAACAGGACCCCAGACCCAGTTTGCCTCAAAATGCTGCAAAAACCGAGCCACTGCCCGTCAGATACGCAAACACAGCTCTTACGTTACCCCAAGGGAGAAAGTAATAATAACATTTAGTGCCGATAAAACCAAAGGCCTTTATTACACATCCGTATACAAAAGACGGTGGTAATGATTGTGATAGGGTACGTAACGCTGTCAAGCGTCCTTAAAGATGCGCTTTGGCCAAATGAGAAATGAAGCAGCGTGAACCCCATGCCCCCCGATGAGGGTCTGTAGCTGTGTGTCTGGTGCAGACTTTGCAGCCAGAGCAAGGTCGCCCGGTGCCCGGTTGCCGGCCCCTAGCCTGGGCCCAGCTCTGGGAGGTGCGTTTCTGCATATCTTCCCCCACCCCGTCCCCACCCCCGGAGTTCAGACCTCTCCCTGCCTGTTGGACAAACCACGTGGCTCAGTGCCAGCCTCCCATCCCAGCAGCAGTGGAACTTTTCATGTGGTTGAGACCCTGGTGGCAGAAGCCCAAACGAGCAGACCGCCCCCTCCTCAAAAGCATGCGTGTGTCAAGAGTGGTGTCCTGCTCTTGCCAAAGGCTGTGAAGGACGCCTTCCTGCGTCACGAAACCTCTCCTTGAAGCATGTATTTATTTTTATTCATAGAGAACAAAAGGCCACAAGTGTAGGTTACCTGACAGCGATCTCCTCCTCATTTTTCCTCCACCAGGGACAACGGATACTTTTACGCTGATCTGGCTTGTGGAATGATCTCAAAGCAGAGCCCCTAAGAAGACCCCAGAGAAGCGCGTGTGGTTGCAGGCACGGAGCGGGGGCTCCAGGGCACGGCACCTTTCTGAGGCATCCAGTCTTCTGTAATGTGCGTGTATCACCTTTACGACCAGAGAAGAACCCGTTAAACAGTGAATTGTGCCGTCTGTGTACTGTGTCCACTCTTGGGTGACAACACACGTGGGCATGAAATACTGCCAGGGCGCTTGGGAGTGTGGGCTGGGCAATGGGGCCATGGGAGCATGTTTTCTTCCTTCTGTTTCATGCATGTACCAGACTTTTATAATAAACTGGTATTACTTTTAAAGCAAATCATTTCAATTAAAAAATTTAAAACAAGTAGAGGCAAGAGAGACGGCCCCGTTGAAGGAAGCAGTGGCCGGATAACCGTCAGGGGAAATGGCTTCGGCCCTTCTCAGACGGAAGACAGTCCAGCCCTGCGCTGGGGGCGTCAGCCTGGCCAGCTGAACGGAGGGGGAGCCTCTGCAGCAGGGGATGAGGCTCGAGCCCTAGAGCAGAGCAGGGACAGCTGGCCCCCGGCTGGGGCACCTGAGGCCAGGCCAGGCGTGGTGCCCGCGGCCGGGGTCAGCGGCTGGGCGGCCAGCACAGGCAGGGACAGGCCTCAGGGACACCGGCGGGGTGAGTGGGGGGGCCTGCGGGGTCGCTGTCCTCCCCCCAGGCTCAGGGGAGGGGAGTAAGGCAGTCTTGAGGGGGCCTCCAGGCCGCCCCTTCACAGCAGGCTCAGCCCAACAAGAAGGAGGCCGACGGGGAGGGGCCCCAGGCCCAAGCAAGGCTGCGGGCCGGAGGACGCCAGGCCCGCTGGGACGGGCCGTGCGCTGGTGTGGGTGAGTGGGGAGAGGCCCGGTAGCACCACGCAGGCCTTGTCATCGAGGTTCAGGGGCCAGGACGAGATGGGGCCAGGAGCAGCGCTGGAGCAGCCTGTGTGTCCTCAGAAGGGTGGGCCTGTGGCCGCCGTCCCCAGGTGGGAAGCCCTACTGGACAGCGCCTGCAACTCCCACAGACCTTGGGGGCCGAGCGCTCTCACCCCCAGGCATCGGGCAGGGGGCAGCCGCCGTCGGGGCCTCACGACTGGGACCCGGAGTCTCTGGTTGGACGAGGAGAGCTTGGTGCCCTTTCCACGGAGGACGGCTGGCCCAAGGTGACCACACCCCTTGAGGGCAGTCCGGGATGCCCGAGTCCTCATCTCTGCAGGCCCCCAGGTGCTGAGGGGGGAGCCCTGAGGGGAGGGCTTTACTCCCTTTACCGGGGTGAGCCCAAGGTGCAGCTGTCCTCTCCAGGGCTGCACTGGATGCCCGCTGGTGTCCCCGGGACAGGAAGCAGTACCACTGCCCCTCCTGAGCGCTGAGGGGCCCTACACACCTCGTGTCCCCCGCACCCCACCCAGGGCTGCGCCCTCAGCAGAGGCGCCAGAGGACACGCGAGCGTGGACTTCCGGGAGCCCAGGGCAGCAGGTTAAGGGCGGGGACCCTGTCCTCACATCCTCCTGGGACCCAGTGCAGCACAGTGACACCAAAGCCCCCCGCTAGCGCCCTGTGAGCACCAGGGAGCCCCAGACGGCACGCTGGTGGGGTGCCTGGCGGCGTACCTGGTGGGGCCGAGGATCAGGGGAGACATGGGGGGGACGTGGGTACAAGGTCACTGCGCGAGACTCTCAACAGGGCAGCAGCAGAGAAGGTGGACCTAAGACGTCTCCTGGACGGAAGCAAGTGCGTCTCAGGGTCCCCCCAGCCAGGACTGCTGAGGAAGGCACGACCCTACGCAACACACGTTGCCCAGCCTGGGCCTGGCCGGAGCTGCGATGCACCAGGTCTCCGGCCAGCAAAGCGAGGGTCCCTGGGAAGAAGTTCCCGGTAGAGCCCAGGCGCCCAGCCTCGCCTGTCTCCTCCCAGCACAGTGCTGCCCTCTGCTCAGGAGGTGACCTTCCTCCAAGGAAGCGGGGGCGGGGAGACCCCAAGCCTCTCACCACATGACGCTGAGCTCGCTCTTTCCTCTCCCCAGCCCCCTCCCCTGCCCAGCACCTGGAGGCCGTGCTCGAGGGCTGTGAGCTGGGCGGAGGTGCTTCCCCGGGGACAGAGCCCCACCTCCTCCATCCCCCCATTTGCACATCCCCTCAGTCCTCTGGCACCACTGGAGCCTGGGGGCCTGGAGAGTTACAAGCTGCCAGGTTCTAACAGGGCAGGAGAGCAGGCTTCCGTCCTCTGTTCCAAGTAAGACTCATCCAGTGGGACCTGCTGGTCACATGCCTGCACCTGGAAGGGACGCCCCATAGGTGTAAGGCCGCCAGGACCCAGCCCTGACGTGGGGGTGGGCACGTGCGGGGTGGGCCCAGGTAAGCTTCGACAGGCCCCCTGGGACCCGCAGGGGCGGCTGTTCTGCCCCCGTTGGGCCCGCCTTTGCCGGGCCCTGCTGTTGCCGCCCTGGGGGTGGAGGGGCAACCAGTGGAGGTGGGGGGCACTGAACAGGGGCAGGGGGGCGACACACACACAAGGCCCGGATGTTGGGGGAAATCCAGGACTGTGGCTTCTGTCCACCCTGGGAGCCCTGGGGATGGAGGGCAGGGCCTGGAGCCTCGGACAGAGAGACCCCAGCCCAGCCCACCCAGCCCCTCCCGCTCGCAGAGCCCGCACAGGGGTTCGGGGGGCAGAGAAGGGTCCGCTCCACACTGAGGGGGTGGAGGCTGCTGGCTGAGAAAAGGATTGCACAACGTGAGAGCTGCTTGGGGCGAAATGAGGCCTACGGCCCAGGAGACGGCATCTCAGAGAGCTCCGAGAAACTTCCCCCAAAAGGTGCGGGGGAGGCCAGTACAGATGTGATTTGGTGAAGGGGGAGTGCGTGCAGGGAAGCGCTTTTCTTTTGCAGAAGGTTACTGCCAGTCTCGAGGAGCAGACGTCACCATGGATTTTAGTGCTTTTCTAGATACAAGAAGATGCTAGAATTGGGCTCCTAAAATCTTCTCCTGAAAATATCTAACTATCTGAGGGCCTGTTCTGCCAGTTTCTCCAGAGCACAGAGGGCCTCCTTCCCAATCTCCCCTGAGCTCCTTTCAGGGGGTGTCGAAGGGCAGCGGCTGCAGCGGCTACTCATGATTCGGTCCTTGTGGAGGCGGGTGAAGCGCCGATTTGTCGGTGACGAGGCCAAGTGGGTCTGGGCTCCTGCAGCTCCCAGCTCTCCAGCCTCCTCTTCCAGGAAGGCCCACGGAGCGACCCTCACTTGAGGACGCAAGGAGACCCTCTTGGGGTGTGCTCCCACCTCAGGGCCGACCAGCCCGGGGGCTCCCAGGGAGCCCGGAGGGCGGTGTGAGAAGAACTGGACGTCACTGGCCTGGGCTCAGCGTCTCCCCTTAGGGAAAAGCACGTTCTGACCAGGAGTGGGTCGTGCCCCCTGGACGGGCTGGGGGGATGCACAGGGCACACCTCCCGCAACACTCTCAGCGTAAACCTCGTTGGCTCTGGGCTCCAGGCCGCTGATACAATTATCTCCGCTGCAAATCCGAGGTTTGCCGAGCTAAATGGGCTTCTTGCTTTGATCCTGGAGTCGTCTGCTGGCCTCCCAGGCCAGGGGGCCCCTCCCAGGCCCTGGCAACATATTTAGCCGTTTCTTGACCAAGTCCAGCCTTTCTGAGGCTGGCAGCTCCATTGTCAGGAGCTCTTGCTTCTCCTTAGAGAGAGGAACACGGCCGAGCGTCACCCGGGTCCTGCCAGAGGGACAGGAACCCAAGAGCTCGGGGTGAGGCCCCTCGAGGGCCGCCAAGGCAAGGAGCCGCCCTCACTGGGGTGAGGCTGCCGCGACGGGGTCTCCCCAGAGGTGCCCTCGCTGTCTGGGGTCCTGGGCAGCAGGGCCTTAGCGACTGAATTAGGTGGTCCCAGAGTTGGGGCCTGAGCGCGGAGGGGGAGCAGGTGGATGGAGGTGCCCAGTCCGGAGGAGAGGAAAGCCGTGTGGCCCGGGACCTCGGCATGCCGGGACATGGGGACACCGGGACCCAGGGACACCAGGACAGGTGGGGGGGACTGGCCGCTGCGCGAGGCAGGGCAGCCCCCTCTCTGTCCTATGGCGTGCTCTCCCCGAGCCCCCCCCCCCAGCAGGTCTCCCTGACACCGTAGGGCCACCTCCCGCATTCCCCCTTAGCTTCCTTCTCTCCTGAGCACTTCACTTCCTGGCCTCCTGGACAGCTGGCTTCCCTCTGAGTCCTTCCCGAGAGGCACGGCTAGGCCCCCATGAGCACGAGGCCCCCCCCACACCTCCTCCCATCCCGGCTGGGCCGGGTCTGTGCCAGTCGAGTCCAGTACTGAGAACTGTCCCCAGGCATCAGGACAGGAGCCCTGCTCCCGGCCCCACGCCATCACCTGGGAGCTCGTTAGAAACGCAGCACCTCAGGCCCCTCCAGGGCCCCAAATAAGGACCTCATTTCAACAAGATCCCATGGGACCCCTGTGCCCGTCGCAGTGCCAGGGTGCCCGCTTCACCCCTGCCCACGGATGAGGAGTCCACGCAGAGCCGTGTCCCACCTCTAGAACACACGCCTGCCCCACAGTCCCAAGCTCACCTCCAGGGCCTGTGTGAGTCCCTCCCCTGGGTCTGTCTCCAGGGGGTGCCCTATGCCTGAGTGGCGCCCCAGGCCCCTGGCTATTTGCAGGAGATGTGGACATGGGAGCTGGCAGAGTGATGAACACCTCCTAAGGCTTGGACATGTGGTGTGTGAGGTGTGGCCTCCACTGACCCTTTCCCTGGGCCCCGAAATATTCTGGGTGTGCCTGCCGTAGGTGGCCAATAGGCCAGGCCAGGGCCCTGTGTTACGTGCTTCACTGCCCCGTCCCCTCACTCGTTCCTTTATTCACCAAATACGTACTGTGTGTCCAGCACGTGCCGGGCTCTGCCCTGGGCTCAGAGCGCGGCAGAGAGCGTGGCAGACACACCCAACCCCACAGAGCACCATCCTGGAGGAGATGGCAGACAAAGGAAATACACAGGAGGCCCTGGTGTTCTGGACGGTGACGCGGCTTTGGAGAAAACGAAGACACAGGTTGGGGGGGGGGGGTGGACGGGAGGTGCCAGGGAACCTGCTGAGAAGGGGCCGCGCGGAGAAAGACCCGAGGGAGGCAGCCCCGGCGTCCAGGGAGCAGCGTGTGTCGAGAAGTCAGTTTGCCGGCTCAAAGCTTTATGAATATTCAACTTCACAGGAGATGCCGAGATGCTTCCCGAACAGGCTGTGCCAAGGTACGCTCCCAGCGATGCTCTGGAAGAGTTCCTTTCGGAACACAGCATTCCAGCACTGGATCTGGTCAGACTTCCTGACTTTTGCTGGTTTGCGTTTCCCGTAGGGAGATGAGAAAGGCCCTTCCTCGGCGTGGTCCGGGGTCACTGTATTCCCCTCTCTGCTTCTTCTCAGCTGTTCGTGCCCTTCGCCCATTTTTATGTTGGGCCGCTTGGTTTTTCTTATACGTACCTAAGTGTGTGTGTGTGTATATATATATCATCACTTTTTAAAAATATACAGTTTACAGGGTGCAGCGTGCTAATGCTAATAATTTGTTTAGGATTTTTACATCCTTACTTAACAGTGAGACTGGACTAAAATATGCTTCTTGTACTATTCTCGTACGGTTTTGTTTTAAAATTTATGCTGCCCTCAGAATAATTTTGGGAGATTTCCCCCTTTGTCTACCCTTTTGTGTAAGTTTGTGTAAGACTGGAAAAGTCATTCCTTGGAAGTTTGGTAGAACACATCTGTATAATCCCATCAGTGAGTTTTCTTGTAGCAATATTTTCCACTAATGGTTAAACGTCCTTAAACGTCATAGAAATATTTTGTCTCCTCTTTCCTCTTGAATCAATTTTTTGAAGTCATAATTTTCTGGGAATTTGTTCATTTTGAATAAGATTTCAAGTTGAGTGGTTCATGATATTTTTATCTTTTAAAACTTCTGTGTATGTTAGATGCTTTCCCCTTTCCATTCCTAATGTCAATTTGGCTGTCTGTCTGTCTGCCTCTCTCTTTCTCTCTTGCTTTTGTCTGTCCAGTCACCAGCCAGCTTTCATCTCTGATTCTCCCCACTGTGCCTTTCATTTTCTATTTTATTGATTTCTGCTCATATCTGTGCCTTTTCCTCCTCCTTTTATCAGTTTTAGCCTCTTACTCTTTTTCCGATTTAAGTTGCATACTTGCCTCTTTTATTTTTTTTCTTTTCTTCTTTTAAGGCTACACAGCCTCCCCTGGCCCCGCTTTGCAATATGCCGCATACAGGGGGCCCCACACACGACATGCGCGACACAGAGTATCCTCACCGTTAGCCAGTTCCAGGTGTCTCTAGTTTCCATCATGCTTTCACCCAGGCATCGTTTGGAAGTGTGTATTTTATTTTCCAAATAAATGGAGATTGTAAAAGAGTATTTTTACTGTCTTAAATCATTAAGATTATTTTTTAAATATTGTTTTCCATTCTAACTAATTGTGTTATGGTCAGGAAACATGGTTTGTGTGGTATCATTTCATGGAAACTGGTTGGTATATTCCGTGTTGTAACGTGCAGTTACTTTTCCTGAGTGTTCCGTGTACACTTGAGACAGGAAGGTCGCTCTGGGCTCCACGGCTGCCAGACAGCGGGAAGCGTGTCCACTCTCATCGGTTAATGTAGCTACAAGAATTGTAGATAAAATGTAGCTTCGCGGGCAGGGCTCGGAGCTTTGGAGGGGCACCACCTCCCATCGCTGCCCGGGGCCCTGGGGGCTCGTCTTGGCTCTGGTCTGGTCTGGTCTGGACTCCTTCCAGCCGGCCCAGCCCTCGGGCTCCCCACGAGCGCTGCCAGGGCAGGCGTTTCCTGGGGAGCTTCTCCTGTTCTCCGGCCCTGCTTGCTCAGGGCGGGGCCCTCATCCTGATCTGGGCAACTGCCTGCGACTGCAGCCGCAGCCCACCCCAAGGCTCCGCCACTGCCCCTCCCCAGCCCGGGGAGGCCTCTGACCCACTGGCAGGACCCAGCTCCCTGCAGGTGCCGGGGCAGGGCTCTCGCTTCTCAGGGTCGCACGGATGGGGACTGTCTGCGGGGTGAGGATCTGTGCTCAGGAGACCCTGGGGCCGCTCTCCCCGGCAGCTCATCCTGCTTGGATTTTAGCTGGAGGAGTAACTGCTGGTTGAGGCCGAGGGGCCCCCTGCCCTCCGTCTCACCCTGTGCTCCTCTCTCCTTGCGGCCCCCGGGCTGGGGCCCGCTAGCCTGCACGCGAGCGTGCTGTGAGGCCAGGGCTCTGCACTCGCCAGCTTGGCCGCTCTGGCTTCTGACTCCGCTCTCTGGCACCAGGCCCCGGGCCCCTGGGGGAGGGCTGGGGGGTCAGGGGACAGGCACTGGGGTCAGGCAGTGCTGGGCTCAGGCTCTGACCCAGCCCAGGCCCCGGGGTGGGGGGATCCCACAGCCAACAGGCGGGGGTCTTGGGCTGGGGCTCCCGGAGGCCTGCCTGGACCGGCCGTGGCCTGTGGCTGCGACTGGTGGAGTCTGGGTGGGTGGGGCCCTCCTGGCTCTGTTTCATCGGGTAGCAGGTCGAGGGGTCTGCGGCCGTGGCCGGGTGCCGTTCCAACACCCGAGGCTGGGCCTGTCTCTGGCGCCACACCTGCCCGCTGCGGGCCTCCAGGAGGACGTTTCCCAGACCCGTGACGTGACGCACACTCTCCTTCCGTGCCTCTGAGGAGCCCGAGAAATCGCTCAGAGACCCGGGACCAGGTGGCCCTGCCAGGCTCAGAGCCATGCGGCCGGCCTTGCTCCGTGGGGCAGGACCCTCGGCAGCGGCGGGGGGAGGCCTGGAGCTGGGCCCACCCTTGCTCCTTCCTCCGGCCTCACCTGCCCAGGCCCAGGACGCGGTGGTCGCGCGGAGTGGCCCCCGGAGGCCGTTCCCGCATGGACACAGTGACGTGGGACTCAGCTTCCCGGGTCCTCCTGGTGGGCAGAAGCCCAGGGCCCCCAGCTCCCCCGTCACTCAGCGCCCTGGGGCCGGCCCGGTGGAGCCTCTCCTGCTTGGCCTCGGGCTGATGTGGGGATTCAGCAAGGGGCCCTGCTGTGCGTCCAGGCTCCTTGGCTGGGCCCCTTCCCTGCCTGGCTTCCGCTTGTCCCCAGCTCTGCGGCTGTGGATCTGTGGCTCCCAGACCCACCCTTGGGACCCTGGAGGCCAAGGGAGCCCTGAGCAGGTGCGTCTCCACCTGCTAAGGAAGGAGGGACGTCCCCAGGCCCCGGCACACACTCCAGACCTAAAAATAGCCGAGGCCATCTGGACAGCTCGCTGTGCCCGGTGATGGGGGCATCTGGTGGCTTTGCAGGGATTACCGGGCTGCGTCAGGGACCTCCGTCCCAGGCTGCCTCTGAGCAAGAGGCGGGTGGATCGGGGCGACCAGGGCCCGCACATTAGTGAACCAGCATGCCCTGGACGTGGACGTGGCCCCTGGCCACACAGCCATCCTGGACAGGCCTGCCCGGCCCTCCAGCATCCTGGGTGTCCACGGGATTCCCACACCCTCTGGGTGGATCCACCCAGAGGCTTCCAGGAAGCAGGTGGTTCCAACTCCTTTCGGAGCTCAGGGGCTTCTCTTGACCCCTCCGAGGCCTCAGGCTCTGGAAGGGACAGGGGTCTCCCAGGTCATCTAGGAGGGAGCAGGTCAGCCCACACTAGCAGGATGGTGACAGGACACAGGACCCCCTCACCACAGCTCCACCGACAGGCCCCTGCTGTGCGCCAGGCTGAGGCGGTGAGGCCTGAGACCCCCGGGGCCAGGAGGAGAGGGCCCCAGGTGGGGGCGGGAGGGGCAGGGGGGGGACCCCCAGCTGGCGGGGCAGAGCAGAGGGCCCGGCACCAGGTGTTATCGGGAGGGAGGTGGCGAGGTGAGAGTGGGGTGGGGTGCCTGTTAGAGACGGGGGGCTTGGCTGCCAGCGTGAGGGTGGGCATCCAGGAGGGTCCCCGGTTCCCAGGTGCCTGGGTCACGGGAGGAACCAACCGCAGCCCCCAGTTCCTCCCAGTCAGGGAGGACGCCCACGGCCGTGACCACGTCAGGCAGGCCAGGCTTCTGGAACACGTGGGCAGGCGGCCGGCCGGCCGGCCGGCCAGGCGGCTGACAAACACGAAGGTCGCTGCCGATGAATCTCTTCCGCCAAAATGCCACGGGGCCGGCAGCCGACCTCTCCCCTTTCCACGGCTGTAAACGGCTTATCGATAGCAGTGCGCTCTCACACACCCGGGAGGGCACAGAGCAACTGTGGGACACGCACTCCCTCCGGACACAGGCAGCAGCTGGGCTCCGAGGTCCCAGCCCAGGCACCCACCTGCCTGCGTCCTCTCTGGGACTGGAGTTCCCAGGGCACAGCCCACTGGAGGCCGGCTTGGGGGCTCTTCCCCTCCGCCCCTGGTCTGTGATGGGTGCAGCCGACCCTGGGGCCATGGCGCTCAGGCCCGCTGCCAGGGGTCACCTGGATCCGGTTCTCAAGGGGGACGATGGCCGGTGGCCTCCACGTGGGGTGAAGGGCCAGCAGATGGCAGGGCGGCCGGGGGCACCACGCACCCCAGCTTCCACACACGGATGTCTACCTTCACCAGGGCACGGGGCCTCCGGCCTCTCCAGGGTGACAGACAAGAAACACACTCAGGCTGTACACACACACACACACACTCACACTCACATATGCAAACATACACAAATACATGGGCAAACGGACATGCATACCCACACCCACACATACACATGTGCATTCATGTTCACAGACACACATGTGTGTTCACACTTGTGCACACATGCGTGCCCATGTGTAACCCACACGTGTGTGCACACATGTATACACATGCACCCGTGTGCATACACCCACTTGGGCCCTGTAAAAACAGTCCTCCATCCTGAGAGAGAGAGAACATAGCAACCAAGATGAAAACGGAAAACACATTTTACAAAATATTTTCTAATAGAGAAGAGTGTATATTTGAAAGTGTCTGCTTTGTACTTTCATTAAGAATCAAGAATAAACGTACTGAGGAAACAAGAGGACAAATGAGAAGTCTCAGTGGGATAAGATACGCTTTGGAAAAAGAGAGCAGCTGCCCGAACATCAGGTAGAACGAAAAGTGTTGCCGGACCGAAAGAAAGCAGAAGCGAGATCTCAGAGGAATGAAAGCGAACTAGAGGAGTGGGACTGTGCGATGGAATGGGCAGAGGAGGTGCCTTCCTTCTGCCCGAGGAGACGAAGGGCACAGGGGACGTCCTGAAATTGGAACGATCTGTAGTGAGCTCTGAAATCAATTACACCTGGAATTAGCCTAAATAATTGTAGTTGATTGCAAAACAGAATTAAACGTCAAAACAAATTCTTAAAAAAACCACAGTAGCGTAAAAACAATAAGTGAACTCATGCACAACACTATTACAATGTTTGTACACCTCGAAGAAAGGGACAATTTTCTAGGAAAATATGCTTTTCCAAAATTGTCTCACTAGGAAACTTGAAAACTTTAATAGATGAATAACCACGGACTAAACTGAAAGGCTTGCCAAGGAGTTATTCACATAAGTGGCACCAGGTCAACACAACCTTGTGGGCGAATTTTTCTATAATTTCAAGGAACAGATATTTTCAATGCCATCTATGTATACACGTGCATATGTAGGCTATCAACTGATAATTAATGAAATATTAACTTTATACCTCTAATTTAACCTTGATACTAAGACTTAGCAAAGATAGCTTTACAAGAAAACCCTTATGATACAACGTCAATTATGAACACAAATATAGAAGTCCGAATAAATTCTTAGCAAATTAAGTTCAGTCACTATCGTAAATTAACAATACATTGAGTGCATTAATTTTATCCATTGTAGGCAAGGATGAGATAAAATTATACAATCTAAATTGTATTAATAATTTAATCATATCAATAGATTAAATTAGAAATATGATAATCTGATTATCAATAGACACCACAAAAGGCATTTGATAGTACTTAATATTCATTAACATTAATTTTTAAAATTTATTTTATTGGAGTATAGTTGATTGACAACGTTGTGTTAATTTCTGCTGTACAGCAAAGTGATTCAGTTATACATATACATATGCATTATTTTTCATGTTCTTTTCCATTATGGTTTATCATAATTGAATATTGAATATAGTTCAGTACAGGATATTGACTATAGCTCCCTGTGCTACACAGTAAGAGCTTGTTGTTTATCCATTCTCTATATACTGGTTTGCATCCGCTAACCCAACCTCCCATTCCACCCCTCCCCCACCCGTTCTCCCCCTTGGCAACCACAAGTCTGTTCTCTACGTCTGTGGGTCTGTTTCTGTTTCATAGATAAGTTCATTCGTGTCATATTTTAGATTCCACATATAAGTGATATCATATGATATTTGTCTTTCTTTGTCTGACTTACTTAGCATGATCATCTCTAGTCCATCCATGTTGCTGCAGGTGGCATTATTTCCTTCCTTTTTATGGGTGAGTAGTATTCCACTGTGTGTATGCAGCACATCATCTTTATCCATTCCTCTGTCGATGGACATTCATTATCAACCTTACACGTCAAGCCCGTCTGGGGTTATATAATGCATAACCCTCTCCTCTCGCTGCTCCCCAGGGGTCACTGCCTTCAGCTCTTTTTAGAGATCCCCCAGCTATTTACCAATCCACTTCTAAACAACATACTTACCTACCATGGCTTGATTTTTCAGTTCTAGGTGTTCTCTATCAGCTCCCTGGTTTGGAAGATGAAGGTAAATTCTCCCTTTGCCTCTGCCCCACACAGACCCATGAACTTCTCTTCCCCCACGTTTATGGAATTTATCACAATTTTTTATTAAATCAAAATGGATGGCTGTGTTATTAGATTAGGTCAATGCCATTCAGACTCGAGCCATGAAATGTCATTTGATTGTATTCCCTTTTTTATACAACCTAATATTTTCCTGGAGTTAATCATTTCCTTATTTTTCTGCCTGGGGTTTGCAGGGCCTCTTGAATTCATGGGTTGATGTCTTTCATCGGTTCTGGCAAATTCTAGGTCATTATCTTTTTGCACTTTGCTTCTGCCTCGTTCTCTCTCCTCTCTTTCGGGAACTCTAAGTACGTTAGAACTTTTGAGCATGTTCCATGTTTCTCTGTTTTCATTCTCTGTGCTTCAGTTTGGGTATTTGCCATTGACCTGCCCTCCAGTTCACCAATCCTGTGTTCTGCTGTTAAAGCCCTTGATTGACTATTGTAGTTATTAAACGTCCATTGATGTTTTTTTATAATTTAAATCATATTTTAAGCCTTCAATTCTCTGGTGACATTTTCCGTTTTTCATCTGCTTATTTATTCATCTTTTCCTCAGTTTTCTGCAATACACTCATCACAGTTCTTTTAAAGTCCTTGTCTGCCAGCTCTAGCATCCATCTTCGGGTCCACTTTTATTGTCTACTTTTTCCTCCTAATTGTGGGCCCTGTTTTCTTGCCTCTTCCATGTTTGGTAATGGTTGGTTACAAGCTTAACACTGTGCATGAAAGAACTGGTGATATCCAGGTGACGTCCCTTCCACTAGACATTACCTTCTAGACAGAGGAGTGAGGGCTGGACTGGTCCGTCCAGGGGAGGATGGAGCTGGGCGGGGCTGACAGCAGTTTGAGTTAGACCCGGTCTGCTCCTTACTTGCCTGCCCAGCAGGTCGGGCCCCCTTGGCCCCAGGGCTTCGAGAGGAGAGGTGGCAATCTGGTGACCGCCCCGGGGGAGGGGCTGAGGAGATCCCCCCTGAGGAGTGGGACTGCAGAGGTTTCCCTCTGCCTTTGAGAACTCCTCCACCTGCCAGGGGGGACGTGGGAGGAGAGAGAGGCCAGGGAATTCTTTCCTGACGGGCTCAGCCAGTTTGCTCTGGACTGGCTATGTCTCTTCCCCAGGGGCAGGACCCTGCAGGGTCTCTGCAAACAGCTGCGCTGTGGGGCCCTGTGACACTCTCTGTGCAGCTCCAGGCCCAGGACCCCCCAGTTCCACACTCCTGGGCAAGGCTCAGTCCCTCTCTGTTGCCTTAAACCCTGCCCACGTCTCTGAGTCACCCCCTTTATTAAGTCTTAGTCAAAGTACCAGACCAAGCAGGAGAACTCCGTTACATAGTGAATATCAACAAACACTGACAGGATAATTGGTTAATTATCTGGAGAGAAAAATAAACTTATATCCCTAGCCAAGTATCCACATAAATTGAGATGGATTAGAGAAGCAAATAAAGAAGAAAATCATGGTATAGATTAAAAAGGCGCACGGAGGCACTGCACCAGTTTTAAATTTGGTAAGAGCTTTCTAAGTATTAACCCAAAGAATAGTCATGAAAGGAAAATATGGATAAAGTTGAGGGCATACAATTTGAACATTTTTATATATACAAATATCTTTGAAAAATTAAATGCCAAGTGACAAATCGGAAAAAATATTTGTGACAGACGAAGATTTCCAAAATTAATAAAAAAGACAAATATCCCAAAAAAAAAAAAAAAAAGACAAATATCCCAATGGAAAATGGGGAAAGACTAGGATAAAACAATTTACATAAAATAATTCAAATGTCTAAAGTGAAAGTACTTAACCTCTCCAGCCATCAGAGAAATTAAGTGAAAACTAGGTCCAATTTACCCCTTACCTCGTGGTCCAGACTTCTCCCTCTCCCTCCCCTGCTGCAGGGCCAAGGTTTGGGGGAGGGGGGCGTCACCTAATAGCTTTACTTCCAGAGTGCCTCCTTCTTGGGGGGGGACACTTTGACTCTGTTTTGATTCCGGTACAGACTAAGCCCTGGAATTTTCCTTTTAGAAACGAAAGGTCCGTTAACATATCTTCCTAAACAAATAAGCAGTTTCCCCTGGAGACAAACTTGGCAGCGCCCCCCCCACCCCCAGGGCAGGAAGGGCTGCTGAAAGTTAAACCACAGAATGTCAGGTTTGCACCCTGCTGCGGACACCCTCTCCATGCTGGTCCCTGCACATCCCTGCCCCCCCCCCCACCTCACCAACCTGCCTGCCCCAAACACCCTCCCCCTGTCTGGGCCTCTGAGGTCCGCAGGAATCCCAGCCTCCCCAGGCTTGCCCAACTCAAGGGCTTCACTCACTGGCCCTTTCTGCTCCTGCCACGAACCATCTCCTGCCCCAGGGCCTTTGTACTTGCTTTGCCCTCTGCCCAGAACACTCTCCCCAGATATTCCCACTGCTGCCTCCTTTATACAAACAGATCTTTTTAAATGTCCCGTCCTCAGCTGGGCCGCCCACCCTGTAGCCAGCCCGGCTGGATGGCGGCCCCTGCACACCCGGTTCATCCCTGTTGGTGCCTGGTCTCTTGCAGGTCTGCACGTTGGTTTCCCTGCCAGGGCATGAGCGTCACTGTGACAGGGACCCTGCCTACCGCTAAGGCCGGCCCAGAATGGGCGAGAGGAGTCCTGGGGACAGGCTAGAAGGGCGTGGCTAGTGTGCTCACCACGGTCCCTTCGTCTATGGATGTATGAGTGACGTCTGGTTTTGCAGATGTTCCACTGTACTGACAAACCAGCTCCATCACTGGAAAAGGCAGCACACGTTGTTTTTAAGGGAAAGCCAATGCCAGGAGAACCCTCTGAGTTTTCATCTTGTGGACACTTAGCAAAGAAAGGGGCCGGAGGGGGCGGGGCAGGGAGGAGGGCCCCGTGCTGGGCCTGGGCCACACAACAGGGCCTGGCTGGGCTCCTCTTGGTCAAAGGGCCGTAAACACCTCCTGCCCCGGAAGTGTCCTGTTGCCCAGGGCAGGCGGCCAGCACCAGCTCTGCCAGAGCCTCTCAGCTGTGATGTGGCCCAGTCACTCCCAGACATTGCCCAGGAGGCAGGAGTGGGCCCGGGGCAGGGGCAGCAGAGGGTCCACCGGCCCAGAGAGCCCTGCCCCAGGCTGGTGCCGCCACTCCTGCTGCAGCCCCTCCTGGTGGCCGGTGGCCAGCGAGTCCGGACTTGGGGACCCTGCGGGCTGGCCAGCTCTCAGCCTTGTTCCAGCGGGGGCCCCGATCCCTGGGGCTGCCCCCGTGCCTGAGCCGCCACCAGCCTCTCCGGGCATGTCCCAGGGGGCTGTCACCCCTCTCCCAGCCCTGAGAATCCAGCCCACAGTCTGGCTGCCCCTCCCGGCCTGGAGCCCACCCTCAGGCAATGCTGCTCTGCTCAGCACGACTGTCTCCCTCTCAAGACTCGGCCTGGAAACGGGCGGCCGCTTGTCGGGTCACCTTGTGCTGCACACACTGTCTGTTAGCCAGACCGGGGAAGGGGCTGTGTCCTCCCACATGAAGCCCTGAGGGACCTGCAAGCAGAGGGCAGAGGGCAGAGGGCAACCAGGCCCTGGAGCCACACCAGCTCCCTGCCCTCCTCCTGCCTTCCAGCCGGGAGGGCGCCCGGGTTGGACCCACACTTCCTGGAGCCCATGCGCGCCCCATCCGGGAGGCTGCAACCAGGACCAGAGCACGGCCTGGGCGGCACGTGTGTCTTCTGGGCCGCTGGGAGCCACGGGGATGAGGGTTGTGTAACCACCGCTTGGCTCTCCAGGCAGCGCTTGGGCCTTTTGATTTAATTGCAAGTGTATTTCCAGAAGCAGGATCTGGGGCACTGGGATGAGGGCGGCCGAGGGGAGGGCTGGGATGTGGGGAGGGGGCAGGGCCAGAGTCTCTCCCCACAGGTGCCAACATGCCTTTCCAACCCCGGGCCCCCAGGCCGGCAGGAACGGCCAGAGCACAGGTCAGCTCGGTCCAGGTGCTCTCGGGGTACGATGGTGGTGTGGGTGGGCGGCCTGGCCGGGTGACCCCCCATCATCAAAAGCCCCCCTTTCACAGAGCATCCCCTGGGCCCAAAGACAGGAGGCCTGAGCCGCAGACACCCTCCCCTCTGGGCCAGCCTTTTTTCTTCCAGATTGTTCCTTCTTTAGTCAAATGGCCACGAGCTGGGGCGCCTTGGTGACCGTGTGCTCTACATGGCCCCAGGGCCTGGATCTCCAGGTCTCCCCATCGAGTTGTCACCCAGGGTGTCACCTGCCATGTGCCCTGCCCTGTCCCTGCCTGCAAGGAGCAGCCAGCTCAGCAGCTGATTCCACGCGACCTCAGCAAGCAATGGCCAGATAGAGACGGTCTTTCTTTCCACCCACACCCTGGGCTGTCACAGCAGTCCTGCGTCCTCAGGCAGGACTGACCCCTCCTGGCCACTGTGTCCCCAAGTGCAAGAGAGTCTGATCAGATGAGACCAGGCGCTGCCCCGGGCCCTGCCCCCACCTGTCCAGGTGTGCTCAGAGGACCGGGGACTAGCCAGACACATGGGGCACACAGCAGAGCCTGCGGCTATCTCCAGGACCACCTGGTGTGGGGTGACACGTGGCCTTGACCGGAGAGTGGCGGATCCGTCAGGAGTCGAGCTTTGCTCCTGCGTGCCCAGCCGCCTTCCCTCCCTCCCGCGAGAGGGACCCTCTTTCCTGGGGAACCCACTCCAAGCGGCCTGGATCCTGTCAGCTTTCCCCGTTATGGAGTGGGCAGGTAGCCAGGCCTGGCTCGGGGTGGGGTGAGCCTGGCACTGGGGGAAGCTAGGACAGGCTGTCTCACCGCCCTGGGGCAGATCCCGCCCTGGAGGGGGGCTGAGCCCCCAGAGCCCGTGGGCCTGGGGCGGCAGGGGTTTCCCAGAGGAGCCTGGTGCGGCCTGTCCTTCGGCTCACAGCCACGGCATCCCCCACGGTTCAGGCGGGCGCTCGGGGTTGCGCATCGGCATGCCTTGGGCACCGGCGGGGTGGACCTCCAGCGACCGTTTCTGGAAGGATTTGATATTTGTCATTTCCAAAATGCATCCACGTAGTCTGTCCGGGAAAGAGCGGGCCTTTGACCTCCTTCACACGTTTCACGCCGTGTGGGGCTACACACGGGGTCCCCTAGCCCTTTAGCGCTGGGTCCTGGAGCTCTTGGCTAGATCCTTGTGTGACTCCAAGAGGGACTTGGAGACGAGGCCCAGGCGGGGCCAGCGAGGGTTCTAGTCCGACTCCCGGCTCACGAAACAGAAAGTGGCCGTTCCGGGCCCGGCGGGAGCCGCGAGGGCCTCACCGCCTCTGACCTGGCCGGCGGGCCCCGGGCCAGGCCGCTGCCCCACCATCCCGTGGTTGACCTGGAGGCACCAGGCTCTGGGCGCCACCTCGCAGGTGAAGGGCTGAGGCTCTGAAACGTCAGTACGGAGCCGAGCTCCAGCCGCAGCAGCTGCGTCCCGGCCTGCGTCTCCGCTTCCTCCTCCCGCCTGGCTTGGGTGTGGTTGCTCGGCCTGCAGGGCGTCCTGGAGGCTCCCCAGTCACGGCAGGCGATGCCATGGACTCCAGCCAGAGAAGAGAACCAGCTGCGCTTGCTGGGAGCCAGGCCTGGCACTGCCGTTCCCAGCCTCGGGCCAGCACTGAGCGCTGCTCCCAGAGAAGAACGAGCGGCCTCCAAGAGGTCTGGTGCCCTGGAGGAGGGGTACCCTCGCCCACCACAAACCACTCCCTGTCCCATCCCAGCCCCCCTGCTCTCTGGGGGAGGCAGCCCCAGGAACCCCAGGCCCCAGGCCCCGCCATAGGCTTGTCTGAAGCAGTGAGGCGCACAGATCTGAGACTCAGGGGCCAGCCTGACCACCAGGGGAGGTGACCACCCCTGGGGCCTCAGTTTCCCTTCATCCCAGCCCAGACCCACACCTGCCGTGGGGTCAGCTTTCACCAAGAGCCGCATCTGCTGGGCCAGCCGGGCCCGCACACCTGCGGGCAGGGCAGGCGGGCGGCGCGGAGGCTCAGGAATGCTGGAGAGAACGGGCCTTCCCCGAGCCAAGTGTGAGACTCGGGCTGGCTCGGCCCCTTCTGGAAGCCTGGGCCGGGTCCAGGCTTGGACAGAACAAGCTGGTTTTCATCAAAGCCGGAAAACATGCGGCTCTGGCCCAGTGCGCCGGGCAGCCCTTCCAGGGAGTGTGGGCGGGGCCGGGCGGCCTCCACCGCAGGCTCCCCTCATCCAGAGGGGGGCTGCCAGGCCTATCCTCTCCAGGTGCTGGCCCTGGGGGCCAGGTGGGCATCCAGCGAGAGTGTCTGCTGGGCTCGCCTCCATCCCACAAGCCTGTGGGGCCTGTGATGGGAGCGTAGGGGTGCTCTGGCTGCTGGCCCCGGACGGGGGTGGGGTGTGGGTTCAGGCAGCCTCGGGGTCAAGGCCCCAGACTGCCTGGTTTGACCCCCGAGACGCTGTCTGAGGCTGGGTGGCCTCCGTGAGTGACTCCGCCCTCAGCCCCACTTACCTATCTGTGATATGGGCCCCAGAGATGCAGGGAGACTGAACAGTGAGGAGGTCAGTGGGGCGGGAAGCTCAGCAGAGGGGGCCCTGCCTCCCTCCTGGGGACAGAGGTGGGCTGGTGACCCTCTGTCAGGACAGCTTCCTCTCCTCTGTGTCAGTCAGGTTTGCAGACAGGGTGAGAGCTCATTTTCCGTCCCGGCTGTACTGGGGGCGGAGGAGGACCATGCCCTCAGGGATCGTAGAGTCCAAAAGAGGAGAGAGAGCCCGAGGACACAAGTCGGGGGAATGGGGAGGGATCTCTGTCGGGGGCACAGGGAAGGGAGCCCGTGAGCAGAGTCGGCCTGGGTCTTTGCACTGGCTCTCACCAGCCCCTTGGTACACAGGCTGAAGGGGTCCACGGCCTGGTTTACAGGAGAGGAAACAGCAGCCGGAGAGGCAAGTCCTCCCCAAGTCCCTGAATGGCGAGCTGGCCTGGACCCCAGGCCCCAGGGTGCAGGCGTCCCGGGCTCTGTGTCCAGCAGGCCGGTGGAGGTTCCCCAATGCTGGTACAGCCGGGAGGAGCTGAGGGAGTGGCCACCATCAGCAACAACGTCTGAGGAGACAGGATCAGAGGCCCCAGACCCACCATCACAGTGCCAGGAGCTCTGCCCCTGCAGCTGGAGCCCGAACAGACCCCCAGCCCACGTCTCGGGCCTAGTCCCGGCCGCCCCCAGACTCAAGCCTCCACCACGTGCGCTGGGCACCTGAGCGCCTATGTCAGCTCTGAGGTGCCCTGCCTGCCCTGGCCCTGCCTGGCCGTCGGCCCACCGGCCTCCCGGCCCTGCCCTGGTCCTGGCTGGCCCCTCTGCCCCGCCTGGCCTGTGTCCACTGCAGCTGTGCCTGCCCCTCCCACCCCTGCCCTTCGAGAGGGGGCCTGGAGCAGCCCCGAGCCACTGTCCCCACTGTGTCCCAGCTGGGGTACTCAGGGCCCAGCCCTGGACCAGCCTGATGCCCCCTGGCCCACTGTCCTTTCCCACAGCCCCCTGCAGGCAGGCTCTTCTCTCCCAGACATTTCTAGAAGCTGCTCAGGTCTGGGGAGAGAATGGGGAGGGGCAGGGGAGGGAGAGAAGGAAGGAAGCATGAGACCAGGCGGCTGGGCCAGAGCAGAAGCTGCAGCCCCCCCGCTGGGGCTGTGAAGGTGGCTCCGTGGGTTCCCAGAGCCCGTGAAGTCCCACCATCCCTCTGACTAATTTAGAAACGATTAATGAGCCAGCTCCCCCTGGAGAAGGGCCGCCATCTGTCCTGGTTTCAAAGGCTGCCTCCTTATTCCTCGAGGAAAAGCTGTGGGTAACCTGATTTACCCTCGGAAGAAGGAGGCGCCCGCAAAGGCAGCGAGCTCGGCAGGGCAGGCAGGAGCTGGTGGCAGGGCAGGCTGCTCCAGCGGGGTGCTCGCCGGCGCCCCCCCCCAGCTGCAGACCCCGTCCCAGGGGAACTCAGCAACGCCGTGAGGAGGACAGCTTGCATTCCAGATCTGGAAGGTGCACACTCGCGTCACCGCGGCCAACACTCCTGGGTGGACCCCAAGCCTCTGCTCCCGGGACCCCCCACGAGGTTCCCTTCCACAGCGGGAGACAGCGACTCTAAGATGTCTGAAGCAAAAGGCCCACCCCAGCCTGGAGACCTGGCACCGGCAGCCCAGCAGCCGGCACCCCACTCTCCGACCCAGTGCCCCCAGAGCTTCGTCCTCCCTGAGTCCCGGGGACCCACATGCAATGCCAGGGCAGGGCCCGGGAGCCAGCCAGCCAGGTCCTACTCAGGTGGGCAATGCCCAGGCCCCCCGTTTATTCACTCATCAGCCTAGTGTCTCGAGCACACGCACGTGAGCATCCAGGCTGGGGCAGGGGACCCGGAGCAGAGCAGTTCACGCCCTGGGAGGGGCGGGGCATCGGGGCCGCGGGAGAGAGAGGCCTGGGGGGCCTTGCGGGGGGAGGGGGGGAAGGGTGGGAGAGGGCTCCAGGGAGGAGGGAGGACCGAGATGGGGAGCGCTGGGGTGGGGGGCAGAGGAGACACATGGGTTCTTGGAGCGGGAGGGGTAGGGCAGGGGCTTGGCCGGTGCCGGTGAGGGAGGCCCAGAGTCCAGTCCTCGGTGGCCCCCAGGTTCCAAGGGCGTGGGCAGGCTCGGCCGTCTAGGACCGAACAGACCTGCCTGCAGGCTGGACCGGTGCCCAGACAGGTTACCTGTGTGACAGTCGCCTGATGCCCACCTGCCTGCAGCTGCCCCAGGTCGGGGGCTCAGGACGCCCCGGCAATCGCTGTGCTCGCCCTGTCCACTTCTCTGCTCGCCAGCATGGCTGGGACAGGCCCGGAGAGACCCCGCCCCCAACGTGGGCCCTGCTGCAGGCCCATCCTGGCTGCTGTCACCCTGCCGCGTGGCCCGCCCCTCCTCCTCCCAGGCCGCTGGGTGGCTGCGCCAGTGTCCTGGGGCAGCTCCACTTTTGGGCGACCCTGAATCCTGATGGCTTTCCTGACCCGCAGAGCAAAGAGGAGTCCCTCACTATCGCTCAAGAGGCATCTGCTGAAGCCTGTGAACTGGCGCCAGACATACACTGGGGCCCAAACCACTGAGCTGAGGCCTCTGTGATGTGGCGCCTTGCCCTCTCCGTGCTGTGCAGCCCTCCCTCCCCAGGAAACGCCCTGCCCCTGTGTGGTGGAGGGGGTGGAGGGGCCCTGGGAGGAGGAGGGGCCTGGGGACTGGAGGGGACCTGGGAGGGGAGGGGACCTGGGAGGAGGAGGAGGTCTGGGGTGTGGAGGGGACCTGGGAGGAGGAGGGGCCTGGAAGGGGAGGGGGCCCCCACCCCGGAGGGGGCCCCCCCCCGAGGGTGCTGGAACTCCAGGGTGGGCAGCCCTTGCTGATGCCTTGGAAGGAGAGGCAGCAGAGGCAGCTGAGTGGGGTTAGGGTTAGGCTGCAGTCCCTGGAAGACCCAGCTCACCTGACAAGCAGGTTTAGCCCCAAGCCTGTGCTCCCAGCGACTGGTCCCCCCATGGCCAGGCACCCCGGTGGTGCTGGTCACCCCAATGATGGCCTGAGTGCGGCACAGGTTGTCCACTCCAAGCCTCGACTCCAGGCACAGGGCCTGGGGCCCGGAGAAGAGACCACGCGTGGTGGGAAAATAAGGGACCTGGGGCCTGGGTCTTTGTTGCTCACATGGCAGAAGGGCGTCAAGGCTGTAGCTGGAATGAAGGTTGACAGTTGGCTGATTTCAAGATGGGGAGATCGTCCTGCACCGTCCAGGTGGGCCCAGCGTAATCTCAAGGGTCCTCACAGGGGAGGAGGGAGGCAGGAGGGCCAGAGGATCAGAGAAGGCAACTGGCGGCCTGAGGTAGAGGAGGGGCCACGAGCTGAGGGCTGCAGGCACCTCTAGAAGCTGGAAAAGGAGGGGAAATGGATTCTCCCCAGAGCCTCTGGAGGGGAGCAGCCCGGCCCTCACCTGGATTTAGCCCAGGGATACCCATGTCAGACTCTGACCCCAAGACTGTAAGACCATAAGTTCATGCTGGTCACGAACAGCAGACGGTCAGCCTGGGAGACACTTGGAGCCCCCGTGGCTTTACAGGGGGGGCCTGTCTGGGGTCACAGTTGCTTGGGGAGCACTGCGGGGGGCAGAGGTAACAGGGTGACCATCCCCACGGCCCCTCCTGTGCTGCCCGCCCTGTGGTCAAGCCCTCCGAGGTCAGAGCTGGGAGCCCAGTCACGTGAGGTCAGGGAGGACAAGCCCCGCGCTGTCTGACACGGACTGCAGCCCTCAGACCCGCAGCTGAGGGTCCAGACTCGACGGGGGGGGGGGGGGGGGGGCAGGCAGGGAGCGGCATGGCGATGGCAGAGACGAAGACAATGGCGGCTCCCACACCGCCAGCGCGCTGTCACCGCAGCGTCCTCGTCCTCGTGGAGAGAGCTGGCGGGGGCCTAAGCGCTCAGCGACGGGGCGAGTGAAACAGGCTGCAGCTTGAGTGACGTGGGGAGACAAGCAGGAAAGCTGCCCTCTTAGGAGAGCGTCAGGGAGGAGAGACCCTCTGATCGGACACTCATTTTCCTCTTTAAGCTGCCACGTGTCCTGCAGCAGCCCCTGCGGCATTGTAGCCAGAGTGTCTGGAGCAAAGATCGAGCATTGTGAGGAGGGGGTGGTCACGATGGAGCTCATGGGGTCGCAGTAGGGCGCGGAGTGCGGTATGCGGGGCGCCCTCTGCCGGCGGTGGCGGGCGCTGCAGCGGGTGGGCGGGACCGGGCCCCTCCTCTCGGGCTGCACCCCTGACCCCCTGGAGCAGCCTGGGGGCAGGGTCTGGCTACCCCACCCAGGCTGCCTTCTCCAGCTGTCGCAGGGTGCCACCAGCCCTGCTGGGGACTCACTGTCACTGTCACAGGAGGGGTGGGGCCGGCTGGGCCTTCCCCAGGGGTTCTCTCAGCAGGGACTCCGTCAGCTGCTCCCTCGGGAACGTGCCCTGGCCGCTGCCCTTTCCTCACCCGTGCCCCAGCGCCAGCCCACATCGGGGCGCAGTTCCCGGGAAATGGGCGGGACTGGACCCACCGCACTGACTCTGTCCGGTGGGCAGTGGGCGGCCCCTGGACTGAGGTCAATGTGGCCGCCGCACTCCGGGTGAACGGAGCCGGTCTTTGTACTGTGTGGGTTCGAGGAGGTTTTAGCTCTTCTAATAATAGATGGGCCACCAGGGGCCCCCGGGGCTGGGCTCGTGTCCTCGTCTGGAAGGCCTCCCTCCCCCTGCTGCGGTGCCGTAATTGCAGGCGTCATATTTTTAGGTCACGCTTGACGTCTGAATGTGACTCACCCCGAAGACCCTGTCATCGGCGGCTCACTGGGCTCCAGCCCAGGGTTGAAAATGACTACCTCCGGCCCAGCGGTTGATTCTGTCCACATCAAGGCCTCCTGCTGGACACCCGGGAGCAGGGAGGCTGGGGTGGGAGTTCAGCCAGGGTTCTGCCCCTCGGTGAGCTCGTACTCAGGGGCCGGGTCTCATCCAAGGCTGCCTGTCTGCGTGTGTCAGCGCTGGGGCAGGCCCAAGACACCCTTCCACAAGAGAGTAAGCTCTGCACGGGGATGGAGAGACGAGGGGCCCTCAGGCAGGCCTGTCCCCCAGTTCCACCCGAGCCCTGCGGGACCTGCCCCAGACTCTCTGGAGGTGCAGCCTGGACCCTGGGCACCGGCAGCCCTCACCATCCCAGACACGCCTTTGGGGCCACCGTCTTCATCAGCAGGACGGCACGTCTCCCGGAGCCTCTGCCCGGCAGGAAGCTCGGTTGCTGGTGACAGGGACTTCCATAGACCATGGGCCCTGCAGCAGGAAACACTGACCATCAGTGCCTCAGCTCCTGCGAATCTCTCACCTCCGAGCCCTCACCTTGTCCTGCCCGCCACACTGAGGCACCCAGATCCTTCCCCAGCCCTGATCAAGCCCCCGCCCCTGCATTGAAAGAACCGCCTCTAACCAACCCCCCAGGTCTCGGTCGATTCCGACCTGCGCCCCTCTGTCCAGCCCTGCGGGCCCCACTCCTCCCCATCAGGCCCTCGACATCCCACCACTCGTGGTCAGGGTGTTTGGGGACCAAGGGCTCGGCCCACCTGGCCCAAGGACCATTCCAGTGGGAGACACCCGTCCTGCCCAGGATCAGCTGGGATTCAGGCACAAACAGGCAGGACGCCACAGTCTATCCTAGGTTCCTGTGAGTGTCGCAAATGTACTTGTGCACACTTGGTCTTTTCTGTGACGTGTCAGAGAACGTGGGCCGAACGCCAGCTTCCTCGCGTCTGCAAGTGTGTAACAGACAAATCCTCCCAGATACACGCTGACGATGCTGCAGGAATACTAAGTGAGGCTGAAGGTCAGTGTTCACACTTGTAATCTAGACCGAAAAATTATGTTTCAGTGGAAAATTCTGCATCGTGTAGAGGGCGTCTGAGCTGACTTTCAGTCAGCTCAGCTCCGCCAAGGGGGTAGGTGCGAAATTCCATCTCCCCTCCCCGACCCCTGCGCAGAAACCAGGTTTTCCTCTGTTGGTTTCAACATCAGTGACCTTTCAGTACGTCTGTCCTGCAGCTTCTCTCTGGAGTTGCTTAGAACATCTGCCTGGTTCTCCCTTGATTAATAAGTAAATAACATCTTTCACGTGAGCTCATTTTTATATCTGTGAGTCACAATCTTACCTTTTACTGAAAATGATTTTTTAACAAATGTATTAGGTTTCTAGACGTTATACATCAGTTACCAAAGTTGTGTTTGTTAATCCACACAACGAACTACTTAAGGAACCAAATATATTAAACTAATAAATGCAGTTTAAAATATTGGACGTTTGTAAGTGGGAACAGTTATTCAAAGACCCTGTGACAGTTTTTAGACTTATAGACGTGGAGTATGGACTTCAAAAGAGTGGAAAGCCTGTTGGGAATTCCCCTGTGGTCCAGTGGTTAGGACTCCCGTGCTCTTAATACCGAGGGCCTGGGTTCGATCCCTGGTCGGGGAACTAAGATTCTGACAGCCGCGGCAAGGCCAAAAAACCCCCAAAATCCATCTATAAAAGAGTGGAAGTCTAGGTTTGAAGAGCAGCGGGGCTGAGCCCCCCGCCTGCTGCCCTGGCCCCCAGTCTTCTGCCGGCCCGCCCTGGTCCTTGCCCGAGCCTCCTCCACCTGAAGGGCTTCTACTTCAACTCTGCACGCTCACACCCAGAAGAAAAGACCTTTCCCTTGAAATCAACCTATTGTGCGCTTCCTCCCTTGCCTTGATTTAGCAAATGTTTGTTAGGTAAGTGGACGCTATTCAGTTTTTAAACCCTTCCTTTAGGCGGGAGTAACTGTGTCTGCATCTGCCGGCTTTGTAAGCCCTGCCTGGGCCCCTCGCCCCTCCCCGACCGACCGCACCCACCGCAGCAGCTGCGGCCACTCCGGTCAGGATGCTGAGAAGCGTCAGCAGGTGGCATCGCCGGCCCGTGATGATGCTTCACTGCGGACTTAAAGGCACACCGCCAGGGGGCACGAGTCGCGTTCCGGGCCCCCCCCCCGCCCCGCCCCCGCCGCCCAGCCTGAGACCATGCCCTGGAAGTCCCCGGCAGGGCTGGAGGCCGGTCTGGCTTGAATTGTCCCCAAAGGGGCCCAGTGAGACAGCAGGGACTCACGTGGCTGTGCGGTTTGCAGGGGCTTCACACGTCTGGAGTCTTCCGCACACCTGGGGCTCTGAAGGCGGAAACCGAGACAGGAGGCCGTTGGTCCTTACCTGGCCCAGGTTCGGCTGCCTGAAGTGTCCAAGCGGAGCCCGGCACTCCAGCCTTCCCCTCCTCCCCAGGATCCCTCTGGCCCTGAGCCCCAGGTGGGCCGTGAGCTCTGGGGGCCCAGTCCTAGGGGTGCTGGAAACGCTGAGGCCCCACAGGGCTGGAGCCAGCTCCCTACGGATGGAGGGTCAGCCCTCTGTCCTGGAAGCCAGGCCCAATGAGGCCAGGGAGCTGGTAGAGGGCCCCTGGGGAAGGTGAGGGACGCGGGCCGGCCTGTGGCGGCCTGGGTGCCTGACGGGGCTGCGTGCTTGGCGGAGGCCATGTCTTCTGCAGTGCGGCCAGAAGAGGGCCCCCATGCCCCTCCATGGCGGTGCGGACCCCCCAGAGAGACTGCAGGGCCAGCCTGCTGGGTGCCCAGCTGACTGCACAGGGCCCCAGGCTGGGCTGGCCCATCCTGGGAGCCTCCCTCCGGGACTGGAGGCCAGTTGGCACTTTTGGCTGTGCTCTGATGGGTGACCAGGAGGCTCTGGTGGCCACTCTGAGCACCCCTCCCCTCCCCGCCTCCCGACAGGTACAGCACGTGTCTGTGCCAGGAGGGTCTGGAGGCCTGCAGCCTCCTCCCCGCTGCCCCCCACATGGGGCTCACGGTTTTCCGTCAATGGCTGCAGCTCACCATGCCCCCCAGGCCTTGACCCCGCAGTCCATGGGGTCTCCTCACCCCAAGCACACCCGGGGTGAGGTCGGCCCCCCATTCTCCCAAGGTGGGCCCTCCTCCCTCCCCTCCTCTCCCAGAACTCCTCCTGTCCAGCTGAGCATCCCAACAACGTCCCCCCAACACAAGCGCCAGGAGGGGCTGCCTCTCTCCCTCCTTCCCACCACCCCACACATAGCCTGGAGTCGCACGTGAGTCCAGCCCTCCGCCAGGCACGGGTAGCTTCCCTCCGGACACTCTCCCGCGAGAGCGTTCCTTCTGAGGCACCGCGAGCCACTCTGCCTGCCCTGTTGGGTGGGGCAGGCGAGGGGGGCCATCACCCGAGCCCGCAGCTCGCTCCCAGGGGATGGTGTTTGCTCGGGGTCCCCTCGTCTGCTTCAGGACCAGCCCTGCCTGAGCCTCTTGGACCTCCTGGCCCCCAGACTCAGTTGTCTCCGAAACCCAGGGCCTCCCAGGACCCGGGGGTCTCTCCACAGACTCACCTGCAGTCTTAATGCCCACGTGCACACATGCATGCCCACACGTATGCCACACACACGCCGTACACTCGAACATACACGTGCACACACGTGCTCACACTCACACACGTCTGGTAACATGCCGTCTGGTGGCTTCCACAGCTGTGGCCTCGGAGAAATCCGATCTCAGAACTGGAGGGCACAGCCGGGAAGGAGCAGGCCCAGGAGGGGCCGGACGGGGGGGCCCTTCGGCCTGGTAAGGGCGGAGGCGGGGAGGTCCCACACCTGGTTCTGGTTGGGGGACAGCCGAGAGCACATGCATGAGGGCCCACTCTGCCTCCCAGCCATTGTCTGGGGAGGGGCCAGAGGAGGTGCGGAGGAAGGGGGCTTGGGCAGGGGAGGGGGCAGGGAGGGACTCCAGGTCCAGGGTGACGTGGGCACAGGGGCCCTTTCAGTGGCTCCCGGGGCGACCCATCCTGGCCCTCACTTTCCCTTCACCAAAGGCATCCCCTGGAAATCCAAGACCCACCCCCTTCCTGGCCATCTCCTGCTCAAGGTCACAGCCTGCCCGGTGGATGTGGACCCAGGAGCTCCCGAGCAGAGGGTGCAGCCTACGGGGAGGGTCCCGGTGCCAGGGTGGGACTTGCCTACCCAACTCCCTGAGCACTCCTGTCCCAGCCGCAGCATCCTCCTGGCACCTGGGAAGGGCCGTCCTGCGGCTCACTCACCCGCATCGGCGTGTCGGCTGGGTCAGCACAACTCAGAACTGAATATTTCATGGCGGCACCATAAAGAAGGCTCTTATGTAGAAAGATGATGCGATTATTTCATAGACTGAATCACAGCCACACTTAAAGAGGGGATCCGTATTGTGAGGTGACGGTCCACGTCACCCTGGTCCACGCATCACACACAGGCTGGCGTGGGGGACATCCCACCGTGCAGGCCGTGCCCCCCTGGGGCTGCAGCCCAGCATCCACACCCACGCCACTGCCACCCAGTCCCAGCTGACCCCTCCTGTCCCCGCCTGTCCTCGCCTGACCCCTCTTGTCCCCGCCTGTCCCCGCCTATCCTCACCGTGGCCCAGGTGGGCCCTGTGTCTGGGGCTTCCAGGACTTGGGCCCTTCAGCAGCTGACCCAGCCCGCGTGGAGCCGGGTCTTCACCGCGGCGCTGGGCGCACTGCTCGAGAGGCTCTCCCGTGCTGTGCTGAGCTCAAGGAGGCTGGGCTCCTGGACGACAGCCAGCCCCCGGCCTCCACCCTCCCTCCATCCCCACGCGCCTTTCTCCAGCTCTCCCGGATGGAGGTGACTTTCTGTATTTTCACTCTTTCTCTAACGAGCAGCTTTTACACTACCTTATTTCGTCAAAAATTATAATTTATTTAAAAAACAGAAAGTGTAAGACAAAGCCCTACGTTCCCAGGAGGTTTGAGCCCAGGCGGCTCAGGGCCTTCCCAGCTGGGACAGGGCTGGGGCGGGCCTGGGGGGCCTTGGGGTGGGGCGCCCCAGAGGGGGCAGTGGGGCAGCTGAGCAGGACACTGGACACTGCGCTGAGGGCCCTCCTGTGCGGAAGTAGCTGCGACCCTGGCCTTGGCGGGGTTTCCCTTCTCCCAGCGCTGAGCCAGCGCGTATGCGGGATGGGAACTACGAATCTGACAGGCCGGTTGTTTCCTGCTCTGCCGGAGCAGCCGCTAGCCCCTCCCAGACACAGGGGAGACCACTCCTCGGCTCCTGGGCTCCCGGCCTCCCCGCCGCACAACCCCTGCACCGCCCTCCCCCGCTCCAGGGTCAGGGAGTCTCTCAGAACCGTCCTGCCAGCGGCCGGCGGGCCCAGCGTAGACGTCGTCACCCTCGGCCCTGGGAATTGGTGGGGAGGCGCCAAGAGTGGGGGAGACATCCTCAGCCCCCTGGGCTCAGCCCAGCCCAGCCTCCCAGCTCACGGTGGCCTGGGCCTCCCCACCTCCACATTCCTGGCCCCCAGGATCCACCTGTCAGCACAGGCCTCTGGGGTCAGGCAGCCCCACGGAACCGGCTTTTCCGGCCGCCTCGCCGTCTGGCCTCAGCCAGGCCCTGGGGCGCTGGGAGGAGGAATGCAGGTCTCCTGGTCAGGGGTGGCTGTGGCTGCGGTCTGTGCCTAATGGTCGGTGGGGGGACGGGGGTGGGGGTGGGGGGGGCGACTGGGACGGGCCAGGAGGGGCCCAGGAGGCGCACAGACCTCGGCTACCTACGTACACACGCACCCCCCACGCCACGGCCTCTCTGAGCACCCTCCTCCAGCCGTGCCCGGCCCACCCGCCACAGCCCAAGGCCCTCCAGCCCCGCCAGGCGGGCCTCCTCCCCGCGATCCCGTGTTGGGCAGACCCCTGGGCCACAGGGATCACTCTAGGGGCCCCCGCCCCAGAGCACTGCTCCTCTGGCCCTCCTGGGCCTGCAGAGGCAGAGGCCCACCTCCTGGGTCCTCAGGCCCTGGGCCCTGTGGCCCAGCTGGCAGACCCTCAGGACCCTGGCCCCCGACCCCTAGCTGTGACCTTCAGCACCCAAGGGCCCTCGGGAGCCGCCATGCCACGGAGGGCCTGCTGGGGAGGCCCTGGACGCCCAGCTTTGGCCTTCCCACCGCCCCCCTCCCACCCCGCAGGTCCCTCCTGCCCCTGGCCCTCCCCCTCCCCTCCTTCCCCTCCCCTCCTTCCCCTCCTCCCCCTCCCCCTCCTCCCCTCCCCCTCCTCCCCCTCCCCTCCTCTCCTCCTCCCCTCCCCCTCCTCCCCTCCCCCTCCTCCCCTTGACCTTCCGCGCCCGCAGGTCCCTCCTCCCTCCTCCAGCTCCTCCCAGTGCACTTCCTCTGTGTCTCTCCTGTTGTGAGTCAGCAGGGAGCTGTGAGGTTCTCAGCCGGTCAGTCTACAAGCCCTCCCTAGGCCTCCCTGCTTCCGGAAAGCTCTGCACCTGAGGCTTCCTCAGCAGCTGACTAGGAGGGGGCCTGCCCACCCCACCTTGACCCAGCCACTTTCCTTCCTGGGGTGGGGGCGGGTTGGAGTAGCCAGCGAGCTGATCTCGGGGTCCCACCCCTCCTGCCCACCCTCACTCCGCTGCCTGGGCTCCCGAGGCAGACCAGGGCCTGGACCTTGTCACCTTGCCCCCAGCCCCCATGGGAAAGTCCCCTCCCGGCGCTCCGCTCCCCCTGAGCCCACCAGCTGGGGGCGGGGAGGTGGGAGTCCAGGGGACAGAAGCAGGAGGGGCAGGAGTCGCTGGGCAGTGCCAGGGCCTCAAGCCCAGGACCAGCGTGCGAGTCCCAGCACCCAGCTCGTGTGGGGCACGGGGCCCGCGCGGCTGGCCTGGTGCTGCGGGTGCCTTGGCCACCTGTCCCCTCGAGGACAGCCTTGTCCAGGGCGGACCGCCCATCACAACAGCTCACCAGCTAGTGGCTTCCACTTTGGGCCTGTCCAAGGAAACTTCTAGAACGGCCCTTCGTTATGGACACAGCCCCTGTCCACAGACAGGACCCCCGACCTGGGACACAGCTGTCCTCTCATCAGGACGGATACACAGCAGAGAAACCCGGACGCAGTCTATGACAGGGCGCCTCCCTCACCGCTGGGGCACCTGGACTCTCCCCTAAACCCCCGGCCCCGCCCACTGTTTCCGAGGACTCTGGGGGCCTTTGGGCACATCTCCATGGGAACAGACCCCAAATCTCGGCTACTTTGTCGCTCGGAGCTCTCCTGTGGCTGGTTCCGAGCCTTCATTTTCAAGCCAAAGGTTCCTTCTCGCCTGCTGGGCCTCCCTTTAAACACCTGGCAGAAGCTGTGACGTCAGGGTTTTTCTTTACTGTGTCTCAGGTGCCCCTAGAAGGGGGCCTGGTATCCTGGGAAAGGAGATGGGGATGGAGGGTTCATGCTCCCCCCACCCACGACGCCCTAGGCCCCAGCCCTGATTCTAGCTGAGCCCAGAGGAGAGGGCTGAGGGGGGGAGGCGGGGTCGAGTGCTCAGACAGGGGTAGGGGCCGCGGGCTACGGTGGAGGAGCAGAGGGTGGGGGCACCAGGCAGATGCGCAAGGCCAGGTGACCCGAGGACGGGAGCTCCAGACGGCACCGGCCGCTCCTGGAGGGTCCGGGAGGGGTAACCAGGCCACCATCATGCAGCTCAGAATCGGGAACCTCCACGCGCAGTTGGCGGTAGTTCACAAATATTCATGTGAAAATTAAAGTCCCGTCAAAGAGCTAACTCACTGCTGATAGTTGCAAATTATTTTTGTATTCATACAAAAGTACAGCGCCGTCATCCCTCCCGGTCTGAGTGCGGGCTGGGGTCCCCTCACCTCGCTGCTTATGTGGACCCGAGGTCAGTGCCAGTGACCTCAGGGAGGAGCACAGTGGGAACAATGGGCCCGGAAGTCCGAGGTTGAAGAGGGACACTCCAGCCCGACCCCTTTGGGTCTTCCAGAGCAACCTTGTAAGAACCACATGCATTTTCTTACATTTTTTTCAGATTTTTCTGGTCCCCTTCCATACTTTTTAAACATTTTTATTGTGGATGTGTCCAACCACACACAAAGTGGAGACAAGGGCCATCAGGTCCAAGCCCAGCCCCTGCTTTTCTGGTGCCAGCTCACTTGCTCTGTAAATACATCCTGCAGTTTCTCTAAAAGGCCCCAAGTTCCCCACTTTTCACTTTCTTTTCCTCTCCTCTGTCACCAGCTGCTCCTGCGACGCTGTTGGTAAGAGGAACACTTCAAAAGACCCTAAATGCTCAGCCTTTGGGGGCTGGTTAAACGTCTGGCTATAATACTATGGTGGCCCATAAACTCACATAGGCTAAAAATGTACACTTACCTACATACACAGGCCTGTGCCTGCACCTAAAGACATTCTGAGAAGACGAGACCAGGGTTAACAGGAGCTGTCTCAGGGTGTGCGGGAAACGTGAGGGGGTTTAGAACATGACTTTTGATGGTCAATGTTTTGTGAGTGTTCTTCAAGAAGCATGGATTGGTTTTGTAATAAGAAAATAAGCTTACAAAATATGGAACAAGACAAGGATGCCCCCTCTCACCACTTCTATTCAACATAATACTACAAGTCCTAGCCAGAGAAATTAGGCAAGAAAAAGAAATAAAAGGCATCCAAATTAGAAAAGAAGAAGTAAAACTGTAACTGTTTGCAGGTGACATGGTATTATATGTAGACAACCCTAAAGACTCCATCAAATAATTGTTAGAACTAGTAAGTGAATTCAGTAAAGTTACAGGATATAAAATCAATACATAAAAATCTGTTGATTTCTATACACTAATAACTAACTATCAGAAAGAGAAATAAAGAAAACAATCCTGTTTATAACTGCATCAGAAAGAATAAAATATCGAGGAATAAATTTCACCAAGGAGGTGAAAGACCTTTATATTGAAAACTATAAGACATTAATGAAAGAAACTGAAGAAGACACAAATAAGTGAAGAGATATACTATGTTCATGGATTGGAAGAATTAATATTGTTAAAATGTGCATACTACCCAAAGCAATCTACAGATTCAGTGCCATCCCTATCAAAATTCCAATAGCATTTTTCAAAGAAATTAGAACAAAAAATCCTAAAATTTGTGTGGAACCACAAAGAACCCCAAATAGCCAAAGAAATCTTGAGGAAAAAAAAGAACAAAAGCTGGAAGAATCATGCTCCCTGACTTCAGACTGTACTACAAAGCTACAGTAACCAAAACAGCATAGTACTGGCACAAAAACAGATACATAGACCAGTGGAAGAGAATAGAGAGCCCAGAAATAAACCCACACATATCTGGTCTATTAATTTACAACAAAGGAGCCAAGAATATACAATGGGGAAAGGACACTCTCTTCAATAAACAGTGTTGGGAAAACTGGACAGCCACAAGTCAACGCATGAGACTAGATCACTATCCTAGGCCACACACAAAAATTAACTCAAAATAGATTAAAGACTTGAATGTAAACCCTGAAGCCATAAATCTCCTAGAAGAAAACTTAGGCAGTATGCTTCCTGACATAGGTCTTGGCGATAATTTTTTGAATTTGAGACCAAAAGCAAAAGCAACAAAAGTAAAAATAACCAAGTGGGGGCTTCCCTGGTGGCGCAGTGGTTGAGAGTCCACCTGCCGATGCAGGGGACACGGGTTCGTGCCCTGGTCCAGGAAGATCCCACATGCCGCAGAGCGGCTAGGCCCATAAGCCATGGCCGCTGAGCCAGCATGTCCGGAGCCTGTGCTCCGCAACGAGAGAGGCCACGACAGTGAGAGGCCCACATAACGCAAAAAAAAAAAAAAAAAAAAAAAAAAAAATAACCAAGTGGGATTACATCAAACTAAAAAGCCTCTGCACAGCAAAGGAAACCATCAAAAGAATGAAAAGGCAACCTACTGAATGAAAGAAAATATTTGCAAATCATATCTGATAAGGGCTTAATATCCAAAAAACATAAAGAACTCACACAGTTCAATAGCAAAACAAACAAACAAACAAAAAGCAATTGACTAGGGCTTCCCTGGTGGCACAGTGGTCGAGTCCGCCTGCCGACGCAGGGGACACGGGTTCGTGCCCCGGTCCGAGAGGATCCCACATGCTGCAGAGCGGCTGGGCCCGTGAGCCATGGCCGCTGAGCCTGCACGTCCGGAGCCTGTGCTCCACAATGGGAGAGGCCAAAACAGTGAGAGGCCCGCGTACCGCAAAAAAACAAAAAACAAAAAACAATTGACTAAAAAGTGGGCAGAAGAACTGAAAAGACATTTTTTCCAAAGAAGACATGCAGATGGCCAACAGGCACATGAAAAGATGCTCAACATCACTAGTCATCAGGGAAATCAAATCAAAACCACAGTGAGATCCCACCTCACACCTATTAGAAAGGCTGCCATCAAAAAGACAAGAAGTAAGTATCGATGAGGATGTGGAGAAAAGGGAACTCTCCTACACTGTTGGTGGGAATGTAAATTAGTGCAGTCACTGTGGAAAACAGTATGGAGGTTCCTCAAAAAATTAAAAATGGAACTACCATGTGATCCCACAATTCCACTTCTGGGTATTTGTCCAAAGAAAACAAAAACACTTAACTCAAAAAAGATATCTGGGGACTTCCCTGGGGTGGCGCAGTGGTTAAGTATCCTCCTGCCAATGCAGGGGACACGGGTTCAATCCCTGGTCCAGGAAGATCCCACATGCCGCGGATCAACTAAGCCCGTGCGCCACAACTACTGAGCCTGCGTGCCACAACTACTTAAGCCCACACGCCTAGAGCCCATGCTCCGCAACAAAAGAAGCCACCGCAATGAGAAGCCCGTGCACCGCAACGAAGAGTAGTCCCCGCTCACTGCAACTTCAGAAAGCCTGCATGCAGCAACAAAGACCCAACGCAGCCAAAAACTAATTAATTAATTAATTAATTTTTTAAAAAGTATCTGCACCACCCCCATGTTCATAGCAGCATCATTTACAACAGCAAGATATGGAAACAAACTTAGTGTCCACCAATAGACGAATGGACAAAGACGTTGTGGTATATACATAAAATGGAGTATTATTCAGATTAAAAAAAAAGAAGAAAATCTTGCCATTTATGACCACATGAATGGACTTTGAGGGCATTATGCTAAGTGAAATAAGTCAGACAGAAAAAATCGTACTATATGATTTCACTTATATGTGGAATTAAAAAACAAAGAACAAGCTCATAGATACAGAGAACAGATTGGAGGTTGCCAGAGGTGGGGCAGGATGGGGGCATGGGAGAAATGGGTGAAGGGGATCAAAGATTTAAAAAAAGAACAAATTTTAATTTAAAAAATAAAATTAAAAGACACCTCTTAGACTGAAGGCCACTGGCAGAAAAAAACTTCCTCTTTGATGAAGTCACTCAGCCCCTCCAAGGGGACTTCCAGCTCCTTTCCCAGGAGCAACTATTGCTAAAGATATTCTTTAAGGATCAGTTGGGCATGAATATATAGATTTGCATTGTCTACAGAATAGAAATGAAAGTTTCTACTGGATTTAAAAATATTATACAAGAAATATAATCGATCAATACATACTTCCTCTCTTGAAGGAGAAAATAATAACACAATAAGAAAATAATAACCAGAGCAATACCAATAACAACCCAGAGGAGCTGTTCTGAGCTCTTCCCATATATTAATTCACTTTATTCTAAAAATTAAATACCCTAAAAAAAAGAAAAAAATTTTAAATAAGCTTTAAAAATATGGGATCAGGAGAACTAGCGGCTTTCGCCAGTCTCATTTTCAACTGTGTTTCTGCCTTCAAGTTTTGCAATAGTTTCATGATCTTCTTCACACGCATGTTTTCAATCACCACTTCACGTTTCCTAGAATTCATTCCTTTGGCATGTGCTGTTTATGGTCTACTGTGATTTATTTATCTGATCCCCCGCTGTTGGACATTTGTCTGCTTCAACTTTTCACTGGGAAGTGAGGGAACCCCCAAGAACCGCAGGGTTCTTACACACCTCCTACACACTAGGACGGCTAGAATTAAAAAGACATAACAACCAGTGCTGGAGGAGGTGGTGTCATCGGAACCCTCATTCATTCCTGCTGGGAAGGCAAAAAGGTGCAGCCACTTTAGGAGACAGCCTGGCTGTTCCTCAAAAGGTCAAACACAAAGTTAGCATGTGACCCAGCAATTCCGCTCCTGGGTTATGCCCAAGAGAAGGGAAAACCTATGCCCACACTGAAACTTGGACACAAATGTTCAGGGCAGTGTTAGTCATACGAGCCAAAAGGTGAAAGAAGCTACTTGTCCATCAGTGGATGAAGGTTAACAAAATGTGGTCCATCCACAAAGTAGAGCATCATTCAGCTACCAAAGGAGTGAATTAGTGACACACTGCAACACGGATGACCCTTGAAAGCATCACACCAAGTGAAAGAAGCCAGATGCAAAAGTCCACATATTATATGATTCCATTAATGTGAAAAGTCCAGAAAATGTGCATCTGTAGAGACAGAGAGCAGGTGAGCGGCTACCAGCAGCTGGGAGTGGCGGGGGGCACAGGGGGTGGCAGCTACAGGATACAGAGTTTCTCTTTGACGTGATGAAACTCCTCCAACATGGACTGTGGTGGTGGGTGCACAGTGAGCAGCATCTGTGGACGCACTGAAGCCGCTGACTGTACTTTTTGAACGGGAGAATTGTATGGTGTGTGAGTTATAGCTCAAAAAGGTTTTAATTTTTTTTGGCCGAGCCACATGTTTCTCAGGATCTTTTTTCCCCAACCAGGGATCGAACCCGCGTTCCCTGCAGTGGAAGTGGAGTCTTGACCACTGGACCACCAGGGAAGTCCTCAATAAAGCTATTTTTAAAGAGAATAAAAATAGGGCAGCCCCAAATTTCTGAAAACAGTACAAAGGAACTTGGAGGTACATAAAAGTCACCTTGCTGTGCCCCAGAGCGACCTGCTGCCGGTGAGTTTCTGCTCCTGACTGGGGCCTCCAGTGCCCCCAGGCTCGTGCCCACAGCAGGCTTCACCCTGCCGGGCCCCCCAGTCCTGGTCCCATCTGTTCCTCAGGGTCTCACTGCCAGATCTTCTGGGGGACTTGGGTGGTGGGTGGTGGTGGGTGGTGGTGGGTGATGGTGGGTGGTGGTGGGTGGTGGGTGGTGGTGGGTGGTGGGTGGTGGTGGGTGGTGGTGGGTGGTCGTGGGTGGTGGTGGGTGGTGGGTGGTGGTGGGTGGTGGTGGGTGATGGTGGGTGGTGGTGGGTGGTGGGTGGTGGTGGGTGGTGGGTGGTGGTGGTGGTGGGTGGTGGTGGTGGGTGGTGGTGGGTGGTGGGTGGTGGTGGGTGATGGTGGTGGGTGGTGGGTGGTGGTGGTGGGTGGTGGGGGGTGGTGGTCACCCCATGCAGCCCTGCTCTGGGCTGCACCATCTCCCAAGCTTCAAGACCCAGCAGCCGGATGGTAACTCCTCTCCAGTGAGAATGGGGCTCAGAGGGGTCAGACCCAGGCCAAGGCCCCACGGGCATCCGTGGGAGAAGCCTGAGGCCTGGGGCCGCCCCATCACTGCACTCCCGCTCCAGAGACAGAGGATGGGGGAGCAGGCAGGGCCGGAAGGACAGGTGCCTGGTCTGGGGGGGTGGGACCACGGATTACAATATCCTTTCTAATGACCTGATATCTATCTATTATTTCTACACCAAGCACAGGTCAACCTAAATGTTACGAAAAGGAAAGGAGAAGTCATGGTCCAACACTTGTCCACCATTTATTTAAGTTTTGTGTCAAATCTCCCCTTGAGATGTGTCATTTTAGACCATCTATATTTCTGTAAAGGTTGCTTGGCTTTTCCTACCAAGAACCTTAAAATTGTCCTCAGGGCTGGATCCCGGAATTCCCCCAGGAGACTCTCCCAGCGGGCGTGGCCTCTTCAGGCAAAGGCAGGCCTGCTCAGCAGGGGTGGTTTGTAAATGCAAACGCACGGCATCAAGTGCGGATCCGAAGGTCAGGAGCCGCGAACGGTGCAGAAGCCCCACAGGCCCCTTAACATCTTGTTGATTTTGAACAAGTTTTAATGCAAGAGAAAAGGTGTATGAAATGATGTTGTGCATAGAATGACTTCAACCGCTCTGCGTATGTATCTGTGTGTATGTACCTGTGTGCGTGTCTGTATGTATCTAATGTGTGCATGTATGCGTGTGTCTGTGTGTGCATGCATGTATGTACCTATGTTTGTGTGTACGCACGTATCTGTGTGTATGTATCTCCCTCTGTGTAACCATGCATGCATGTATCTGCGTGTATGTGTGTATGTGTCTCTGTGTATATGTATGTATCTATGAGTGTGCGTGTCTGTGTGTGCACGTGTGTATCTATGTGTGTGCATGTGCGTGCATATCCCTCCAAAAGAAATATACCAAAGAGGCAACTGTGATTATCTCTGTTGGGTGTGATTATGGGTAATTTTAATTTTGTTCTTTAAAATGTTTTCACATTTTCTTAATAATGTATAATGCGCAGCTGTAACTTTTATAATCAGAACAGAGCAAGAAAGGGGCACAGAAGGCTGGCCAGCAGGACAGGTCTGAGCGGGGTGGGGGACCTGCATCTCCGGGAACAGAGGGTGCATTTTGCCTGCATTTGCGGCTTCAAGGAAGAGGCGACGGATAAAGGACCCTCTCCCCGACCCGCCCCCACCTCCGTAAGGCCAACCCGCCGCCACAGTAAGGGCCGGGGTCATGGCCGACCCTGGGAGGATGGGACGTGGACGGGATCCTGGCCCTGAGAGCCAAGGCTGCATGAGTGTTTCCAAACTGGAGCTCAGGCTGGGCTGAAGGGGTCAGCGGGCTGACTGGGAGTCATGTTCCTTCTGCTCTCTGCACTCACGTGGCCTGGATGCGCGGGAGGTGGGGTGCACCAGAGGTCGCCGGCAGCATCCGTGCTCCTCTGGGGTGTCCAGCGAGACCAAAACGCCAGAGAGCCCCTGGGAGGAGCGAGCAGCTTCCATGTCCGACGCGCCAGCTAAACGCAGGGCTCTGTGGGGGTGAAAGGCCCTCCCGCATCCTCACTTCCCTGTGAGCTAGCGCCAGGGAGTCTCTTGGCTGGCACTGTGTCCAGTGAATGCCGGAGGGCCTGGAGGCGACTAGGAAAGCACTGGGGAATGGGTGGGGCGGCGGGATTGCGAGCGTCACCCAGAGATCCTTGGAAACAAGGGTCCCTGACCGGCCCTAGTGGCTGGACTTGGTGGAGACTGTCCCCAGGCCTGGACACAGCAGTGGGCTCTGTCCTGTTGGCAGAGGCTTGGCGGTCCCTGTGTTTATGGCTATGACAGTGGCTTCAAAGAGGTCCCAGCTGCACCCATCGGTCCAGCCCCTGCCTGCAGCACGGGCCCTCACGCTGAGAAGACCCTTAGTGGGAACTGGGTCCAGCCCCTCCCCAGAGTGCCAGGAGCCCCCTCCCAGGAGACAGAGCTGGAGCAGGCAGGCCTGGGCGGAGTGCCTGGGCGGAGTGCAGGGTGGGCGAGGCCAGGCTGGACCCTCACACGGCACACAGGGTGCCCCGTGCCCACCTGTCCTGAGGCTCCCATCGAGGGTGGACAGGATTAGCAAATTAAAAAATCAAAGTTAAAGCAAGGTGATATTTGAATTTCTGATCAACAATAAATCATTTCAGTATAAACCTGTCTCATTCATTGTTTATCTGAAATTCAAATCTAACTGAGCACCCTGTATTTCATCTGGCATTCCTCCCCCCGCCCCCCTCCCCGCTCTCCGCTCCCACCCAGCACTGAGCCCTGCAGTCTCTGGACCCCAAGCTGCAGCCCCGATGAACCAGATCCGGGATGGAGAAGGACCAGGGGACCCAGGGCGGTGGCAGCCTAGAGGGGTGGGCTGGGGGCATCTGTGGGTTCTGCGCAGTCTCACAGCCCGGAATGCCCCGCCCTCCGCATCGCCGCTGGGCTCCCGGGCTGGTCAGGCTTCTCCGGAGAGACAGAACCAGTGGGGGGGTTGTGCGCGTGTGGGCGAGGGTGGGGGGTGCCAGGAGGGGGAGATTTATTTTAAGGGACTGGCTCACACGTTGCAGGCGCGGCCAGTCTGAAGTCTGCAGGGCAGGCCGGCAGTAGGCAGACCCGCGGAAGGGTTCACGTCTGGAGGCAGAATTCCCTCTTCCTAAGGGGAATTTCAGTCTTTTTCTCTTACGTTCTGCAACTGATTGGATGAGGCCCACCACAGGTTGGAGGGTGTGAAATAACAGAAAAAATAAACATCGGCCCGTCTCCAGACCCTGACGCAGCCCTCCTTAATCCCTCGGAATTTCCTGGGTGATAGGAGCGTCTAATGAGGTGACTCTGGGTGGCCTCCTGGATGGGGGCTGGTGACCAGAAAGACCAAGACACGGTTAGGAGCTGGAACTTTCGTCGGCACCCCACCACCCTCCGGGAAATGGGGAGGGGCTGGAGACTGACTTAAGGACCGAGCACCCCGATGTGATGGTTACCGAGATCAGGCTCGCTCCGCTCACCGCACGACAGGCCGATGAATCGGGAGGCGCGGCGCCGAGACAAGGAGAACGACTTTATTCGGAAAGCGGCAGACGGAGAAGATGGCAGACTAGTGTCTCTGAAAAACCATCTTATGAGATTTGGATGCCAGTTTCTTTTATAGCACAGAGAGGGGGAGGAGATGAGGAAGTAAAGGAAAAAGGCCATAAGATTTGCAAATGTCCCCTGGAACGGCCAGCCTCGGGGAGGGGGTGTGTTAACTTCTTCTTTCTTGTAGCCATCCGCAGGTGGACAGGGTCCGGAGGTACCAAGGCACTTGGGTTTAACATTCAGGCAGAGGGGCGGGGTTCCCTGAGGCAGGCCATTATGTACGATTATAATAACAAAGGCAACGAAAAGCAAAGGTTAAAGTTAAAGAAACAGACCGAACCTGGATTCTGATTTAGCTCTTCCCTGTCACATGATGAAGCCAGCGTAAAAATCTCTGAAGTGCGGGGTTGAGAGAGTCCAGGTGGGTGAACACACCCAAGTACTGGGAGGATGACACACCCCAGTTCCACGGGGACAGAGCTCCTGCACCTGGGACACTCCCAGTCCTCCCCCTAAGTGCCTCTTCAGCCGGCTGTTCATCCTTTATGACTTGATAAACTGGTGGACGTAAGTAAGCACTTACCTGAGTTCTTCCAGCTAGTCTAGCAAATGATTAAATCGTGGGAGGGTGTCAAGGGAACCCCCGATTTGTAGCCAAGAGGGCAGAAGTTGTGGGTAACCTGGGGACCTACTACTTGTGACTGGGGCCGAAGTGGGGGACAGTTGTGGGACTGAGCCCTTACCCTGTGGGGTCTGAGCTAACTGGTCGGTATCTGAATTGAGTCAAATAGCAGAACACCCAGCTGGTGTGGAAAAGACACACAGGTCTGACATTGGAAATATCCTGTGGGTGAGAGAAGGAGAAGCAGGGGTTGTGTTTCCTGGAGAGCAACGCTCTTCCTCAGAGTCCCCGGATTGCAGACGTTACACCTTCACAGCCACAGCTAGACTGCTGTTTGACTACACAGCTGGCGCCGTGGCCCAGCCCAGCAGACACGTGAAATTCACCATCACAGCAACTGAGGCCCTGCCCTGGCTCCAGCGGGGCCATGGCGTCCAGCCCTGACCTCGAGCACAGCTGAGGACCTGCACTTGAGCCGGGAAGGACCAGGGCCCCTTCCCAATTTGCTCACAGCACCCACGGACTGGGCCCTCCACCCACCCGCCCGCCCCACCCCCGGAGAAGCCCCCTCCCCTCTCCCAGCCTCTCTGGGGCCAGAGTCTTGCAGGCCAGCCGCCGCCTGGCTTTGTGGCTCTGCGGTGCTCGACCCGGTATCCAAGGTGGCTGCGTTAATTTGAACAACGCCCAGCAATGCTGCCACCCCGCCCCATCAAAGCACGGGCTGTGCTGTGGCTTCTGGAGCCCAAGAGGACTCCATGCTAAATTAGACTCGAGAACAATTACATAATGAAGCGCACCTCGCTTTCTTCCCCCAGCCTGAGCGCACGGTGACTCCAGCCTGACAGTCTCCCCTGTCGCAGAAAGGCTTGCAGCACGAGAATTGATCTCCCTGCTCTGTGAGGCCGGGGTGGGAGGGGCCGGCAGACCGTGCACCCCGGCCAGCCCCTCCCCCACCCCGGGCTGCTCTGGCGCTGGGCCCGGGGTAGGGACGAAGGCTCCTCAGAGCGATGGTGGCCACAGTGATCATTCATTCCCGTCAGCTGCAGGCTGACGTCCTGCTTCTCCTTATCCAATATTAGCTCAAAGGGGGGAAAGTGCTTTTTTAAAATGTTAACTGTAAATCCTGCATGTCTAATACTTTGTTACCTCTAAGGCAGACATTCCAATTAGCAAAGGGGAAAATCTATATATTGGGCCCCTCAGGGACTGGGCCACATGGCGGGGAGCAGAGCGGGCGCGGGGAAGGGCCGGGTGGGAAGAGGGGCTGCCTGATGGACCCCTCCCTGGCACGTCCCCTTTGCCGGCCCTCTGCCGTCCGTGTCACTCTCCACCCCCCAGCCCCTTCTTCCCAGGGGGTGGACATGGGGTGGTGGCCACGCTGCTGCTGTACAAAGGACCTCCCTGGGGCCACCGTTTCTGTACTTTCAATACAGGGGACCCCTCAGAGCACCCCAGCCCTGGCCTCAGGGTGCTGCTTCCTGTCCTTGGGGTCAGGGCCCTTTGGGGGTCTCTGCTGGCAGGGGCTGGGCCTGGCAGGTCCTGAGCCCTTCCCCATCCGGCCTCCCTGCTCTGCGCCCACCCCCATGCCTGGAGGATGGGGTGCCTTGCTGGTCGGCTTCTCCTGGAATGTGGAGTGGGGAGCAGAGGCCCCGGGCACAGGGTGGCCCAAAGCCCCCATGTACTTAATGTGCTTTAGTGACACCGGAGTTTGGGCTTACCCCACTCCTCCCCACCACGTGCACCCAGGCAGACCTCAAGATAGGGCATGATGGGGCACCCAGGGTCGCCTGCTTTCACTCCTGCGCTGGGGGTGAGCCCTCCTCACCTGCCCCACACTGTTCGCCCCCAAAGAACCCCCAGGTTCTACTACAGCCCACACTGCAGACCTGCCTGGGAGAGCTCCCAGCCCCCAGCCCCGCAGACCCAGGCTGGTGCTCCTCCAGGGCCTGCAGCAGGCTCCCCGGTTTCCAGGGCCTCGGCCTCGCTCACCTCCATGGCCCTGCTGTGCCCTCCACCAGCACCCCTACACACACGTCCTCGGGTAGGCCCCATGTCTGAGCAGGACCAAGAGGGAGCCCTGCACCAGGCCGTGCAAACTCTGTCCGGAAAACTCCTCCCTCCTCCAGCGCCACCCTCAGCAAGCTAACTGCCATTCTTGCTTCAGCGTCAGCCTGAAGACTGCCTCCTCCAGGAAGTCCCCCTGATTTCCCCAGGGGGCTGGATTCTTCTTCGCGTCACAGTCACCCTCACAGGTCACGTCCTCAAAGAAAACGCATCTGGGGCTGAGCGCCAAGGAGCCAGCGACTGCTCTGCGTCCACTTTGGTCTCCTGGAGCCTGGATCCCCACAGGGGTTGCCGGAACAACTGAACAAACGAATGAATGAGGTGCAGGCCCCGAGGCCTGAGGGTGCTTGGAGCCACCCGTTTCCCTGGCAGCCTGACAGCGTGCCTTGCCATGGGCCCCACAGCCCCCGGGGAGGGGCAATGGGCTCCCGACGAGGAGACTCTGGCCCCTTTGCTGGGGCCACAGCGGTAGGCAGGCTGGGAGTCACTGAACCTCTGTGGACAGTCCCGGTGCTGGAAAGGGCCGCGGGGGTAGCTGTGCCCCAGCTGGCAGGCCCTGAAGATGACTCTGTCCTTGGTGCTTCCCAGGAGCCGGGCCCCCCCAGGCCCTGCACCTCAGTTCACCCGGCAGAGCGTGTGGCCTCGCCAACAGCAGGGTCAGGTGAGGGGCCACCAAAGCCCCGGGTCTCCCCACCAGCCCCGCGCACTCACAGACCGCAGGGTGGGTGGTACCACAGTGTCAACAGGCCTGTGGCCCTCGGGATGGCCACACCTGCATCTCCTCCTCCCTGCGTCCTGGGCTCCCTGATCTTGTGCACCGTGTGTGGCCCAGAAATTCACACGCAGATGGAGGGGAGGTGGCGCCCTGGGCTCCACTGTGTCCTGAGGGCCCCCGACCTGCAAGCCCGCCCCACCCAAGGCTCAGCCCGCGCCCTCATGGTGACCCAGAGCACACCTGGGGTGGGGGAGGTCTCCCCAGGAGAGACCTCCAGACACGACCAAGTCCACGGGACGCAAAGGGTGCGCTCGTCCTGTCCTCAGGGGGAGGAGGTTGACCAACAGGCCCAGGGAGTCTGTGCAGGGACACGGAGGGGCTGGCAGGAAGCTGCAGGCGGTGGGCTTTGACGACGCTGCAGTTCTGAGGCACCGTCCACTTCCTGCTGAGAGCGAGCGGCCAGGCCTCACCCCCCTCGGCGGGTCACTCCTCCCTCTGGGCCAGGCCCGGGCGGCCCCGCTTGTTTGCCAACGGGAGCGTCCGGAAGGCCTCAGGCCTCTGCCAGGCGGGCGAGGGAGGGGAGCAGCCCTGCCAGCTGACAGGGCAAGCTCGGTGCTGGTGGGTGAGGCTGTGAGCCCCAGGCCCGAGGAGAAGCGCCCACGACACACACACACCCACACCAGACACCCCCAGGAGACCCAGACAGAGAGCCAGGACGCTCAGGCAGATGCCCCACAGAGGCCTGCCACGGCACAGGCTCGCACAAGACACCCCCAAACAGACCGCCCCACAGACACACGCGCTGGGACACACCTTCCCGCCCGGGTGTCCCCTGCCTGCACCAGCCGCAGCCGCCCAGCAGCTGGCTGCGGTTTCCTAGGAAACGCGGTCACTGTCGCGGCATCACAGAGTCCCGAGGGCCTCCAGCATGTGCCAGACGAGCCCCCTAGAGCCTACCTGGAACTCAGGCTACACGTGGGCGCCCGCCAGAGGCCGATGAGATGCCCCGTGGGCGGAAGGGGCCCCGGGGGCTGGGGACAGGCCCTGAGATCACCGTGGGGAGGCCAAGTCCAGCCCTCCAGAGGCCCGGGAGCCCAAGGTTCTGCCCACCCAGGTCCTGAAGTGGGAGGAAAGGACCCTCTCCTCCACCCACCACCCCGCTGCGTCCTCCAGCCAGGCCGGCCCCTGTACCCAGGGGCAGAAGCCCTTCCTGAGATGCCTGCTTTCCTGGAGACAAAAGCACTGCTGAGAGGAGGGGGCCAGGGAGAAGCGGGCCTGGAGTCCTGTTGCCCGGGTGAAGGGGTGGGACCCCTCTGGGTGGGACCCCTCCCCTGGGCGCCTTGCCAGCTCAGGACCCCTGCTGGCTGGCAGGTGGGACTAAGTATGCCAGGGCCTGCCTTTGGGGCAGGGAGGGGCAGGGCAGGGACAACAGGAGGGGCAGATGGGTGCTCAGAATGGCCGGCCGCGGAAAGCCTTGTAGACCCCTGGCCTTCTCCGGAGAGTCCCCAGCACACCCTGCCCACAGGCTCAGAGACAGACGCCATGTGGAGGGGGTGGCAGCCACCCCAGAGGGGACTGTGAGTCTGGCTGAGGCCCTGGGGCACAGATCAACATACAAGTGGCAGCCTGGCCAGCCGGGGACCTGGACAAGCTGCCCTGGTTCCCCACTCCCACAGCAGGAGGGAGACTTGGGTACGCCCCCTGCCTTGGTACCCCAGTCAATCCTGCCTGGGCCTCCAGGGGAGGGAGGCGCTGGCGGTGGGACCAATGGGGCAGGGAGACAGGGCGCCTGCCATGAGTGCAGGTCTCAGCCACCTGAGCTCTGGGATCCTGGGATGGGAAAGGCATCTGAGGGCCTGAAGGAATGAGGTCAAAACGAGTGGGGCAGAAAACGGGAGGAAGGGCGGGGCGGGGGCGGGACAGCAGGCCACACGGCGCTATTCTGAGCCGGGCAGGGGGTGCGGAGCGGGAGAGAACCCAAGCACCTGCTCACCGAGGGCTGACGCTGCCCAGGGGGCCACCGAGCCAACAGGGCCGCGCCGCCGAGGCTCTGGTCCTTTGAGCCCAGCGGCCTTTTCCCAGCAGCCGTGAAGGCGTCGCTGTCCTGGCCTCCGAGCTGCGCGTCCATCCCCGCAGCACCGGTGGCCCGGGCCCAGCCCATGCCTGTTCATGATGCCCTGTGCACCAGGGGGAGTCACGGGGCCCGGGGGGCGGGTGGTGAGGGCACGGCGGGGTGCCGGCTGCTTGCCGGACCCCTGGGAGCGGCACAGTGGTCGCCCTGCAGCCTCTCCCGGCTCAGGCAGCAGCTCTCCGGCCCGGGAAGACACTGGCATGCAACCCTCCTGCCTGCGGTGCAGACGGGCACTAATTACACTCCCTCCTGCAAAGCCTGATCAACTTCTCCTAATTAACCCTTTTCTGTCAACGTAAGATCATTGAATTCGCTCAGAGCCGTCTGTGCAAACAGGGAAATCTGAGAGCCACTTGGCTACTTGCCGTGAGGGAGATTCCAAAGGCAACACAGATCTGGTTTTGAAAGCACATTTTCTATTCCCGTTCGCCTGTGTTGTCCCAGTTCACCAGCTTCCGAAGTTTTTTCTAGAGCAGGGACCCTTGGTTCAGGGGCCTGTGAACGTGGACAGGAACAAACGGCGTCTTAGCCTCGCTGAGCTCAACCGAAACTGAGCGTTTCCCTCCCCAGGAGCGTCCGCGGTGCCTGGCGCTCACCTGCACCAGGGAGCACAGGGCTCCACACTCACCATGACCCCAGCCTGGGCGGTGTCAGCAGCTCGGGCTTCTTCACCCAGATCAGCACGGAGCCCACCGGCTGCTTTGTTAATATTTTGATAATTATTTAAAAAATAACTGCTTCCTTTGAAATCCAATGTGTCTTTACTCATTGAAAACATTAATAAATGGTGGCAGACGGGATTTTAGGGCAGTGAAATGATTCCATGTGCTACCGTAACGGTGGGTACTGTCATGCGCGTTTGTCAAAAACCCTGGAGTGTAGGACCCAGAGTGAACCCTCACGTGGACATTGGGCTTGATTAATAATAATATATCAATGTTGGCTTCTCAGCTGCCACAAATGTAGCCCACTGGTGCCAGGTGTGAGTAACAAGGGACGTGCAGTGAGGGGATGGGAAGGCTCCGTACCATCTGCCCAATTATTCTGGGAACTTAAAACTGCTCTAAAATATAAAGTCTCTTATTTTATTTTATTTCTTTTGGCTGCATCACGTGGCTTGTAGGATCTTAGTTCCCCGACCAGGGATTGAACCTGTGCCCTCGGCAGTGAGAACGTGCAGTCCTAACCACTGGACCGCCAGGGAATGCCCGGAAGTCTATTAATTTAAAAAAGTTTATTAAATATTAAAAAATTATCCCCAGGCTACCAAAGGGGGCCCCTTAGAGCCCTGCAGGACCTGGGAACAGCGGCCCTGGCTCAGGCCAGCCCCTCAACAGCCAGTCTCCCCATTGGTGAATGGAGCAGGGCATCAGGAACCACCGCAGACCAGGGCTCCACAGCCAGTGATGGCCACAGACAGCGGGCACCTCCGCAGCGGCCTGAAAGGAAGGAACGATCACACTGAAAGTGCAGTTCTGTGTTGATGCAACTCACACACGTGCACACACGCCCAGGCACACAGCCCCCCCAGGGCTTGCCCAGTGGGGCCCGTTCCCAGCTTTGCAGATGGATCTGAGGACTTCTGCAGGATTTTCCGTTCTGAAGGCACACGTGGTTTAATCTCAGCCACTACATTCAGAGCAATTAAACCAAAAAGCTCATTTCTGAAAAGAGATAAAGTATTTGAGCACGTGCATCGATGTGCAACATCTGTCTGACGTTCTAGACGTTTCCCTGGTGTCCACTCCTCCCAATAAGTACTAACCCAACCGCAAATGCCTGAAGAAAGTGCGACGTCTTCCTGCCAAGATCAACATGTTATCTCTTTAGATACATAGCTCTGGCAGCAGTTTTTTCTGTTTTAAAATCTCAGAGCCAAGTTCAGTTTAACAATCAAGCTAGACATAGTCCACTTTAGAGCTAATGTGCTTGAAGCTGGGACCTAACACTTGAAATGTTTCAGGGGAAAATGCACAGTATGTGACCCAGAAGGAAAGGGTTCCTCCGGGACTGAGGCCAGAGCGCTGGCTGTCTGTAGGAAAGGTCTCTGGTTAGCGGAGCCTCACTGTGTGGAATGACCGCACAGCACATTTAAGTCATTGTGCTACGCTGAGAAAGCAGGGCTGCACTCCCCTTTCTGCAGAAACCAAGCCACCACATGAGACCCTGGGCCAGGGGTGCACCCGTGTCCCAGCAAACGCACACGCCAGGTCCCTGAGAGTTTTATGCGCCCCATCCCGGAAAGGCCTATGCGGACATGGACAGGCCATCCATGCAGGGGGCTCGCCAGGAAAGCAGTGTTGTGGTCCACGCACTGGTTGGAAGAAGAATTTCCAGACACAGAGTATTTTAGATGAGAGTGAGTTTATTGAGAACGAAGAGCAGAGTTAGTGAGGGGCGCTGCGAACACGGCGGGCGACTTCCTGATAGACCAGGGAGAGCCGGCCCCCTTTGCAGGCTAGTGGCCAACTTCTATAGCCTCAAGACAAAGGAAGTTCCTGCCGCAGGATGGCATTAGGTGATTGGCCAGGAAACTACACGGTCACTGCATGGTGATTATTTTACCTAATATGGAGTGGGGGGGGGGTGTCCGGTTTAGGTTAGGAGAGCCCGTGGCAACAGTTGCTATGGGGGCTTGGTTAACTCCAGAGTTTTTGTCCTGTGTCCTTGATGTAGGGCTCCAAGCAGGTGCAACAAAAAGCCAATCAAGGGAAGGCGATGCCTGTTGGGGGGACCCCAAAGCCTGTGGGGTGGACCCAGCCTGCACCTGCAGGGTCGTCCCTGCTGGGCCTGGGCACCTCCAGGGCCCCGTCGCCAAATGCCAGGCCAGGGGGCCTGGGACTGGCTGCAGGAGGGACCTCACCGCCTTGCCACTCTCCTCCCAAGCCCATTGGGACGATCTGTGATGGCCAGGAGGCCCCTTCTCAGCACACGGGCAACTGCTGGTTGGGGACCGTCCGGAAGGGCTGGCGCATCTGCGGCAAGGCGGACGATGGGAAGGCGTCTCTGGACAGCGTGCCAGGAGCCGGGTGTTGGAGGACCGGTCAGGCCTGTGCCCCTCCTCTCCGGAGCCCACCCTACGACAGCCATCTCTGCAGCCACTCGGGTGGGGTGGGGCACGGAACCCTGGGCGTGGGGGGAGGCCAGGGAGGCAGCTGGGCCACAGGCCAGGAGCCTGCGTCTCAGACGAAACCCGGAAGCCGGGTCTCAGCAAGTCACCTGAGACGGTGAATCCCAGGAGGTAAGGACCCCGTGTACCCAGGTGAGATGAAAACATGTCACCCCGAGACTGCACGGAGTATTCACAGCAGCCACAAGGCAGATAACCCAAGTGTCCACCGACAGAAAAGGGGACAAACAAAACGGCTCATCCAAGCCAGGGAACACTATTCCCCACAATGGAGGGGAGCCCCGACGCAGACGGCAGTGTGGGCGCTGCAAACACTGAGCTCCGGGGGGCGAGCCGGGCGCCGAGCCCACGCACCATGAGACCCGCTGGTGTGAACGTCCAGGCTGGGCAACTCCTCAGACGTGAGGTCTCGGGGGCTGGGCCGGGCTCAGGCAATGGCTGAAGGCAGTGACGGAAGGCTCTGGAACTGACTGTGGTGACGGCTGTACAATCTGTGAACGCCCTAAAACCTGCTGAATCGCACCCTGTGATGGGTGGTCTGATGGGATGAGAGCGGTGTCTCTGTAAATCTGGCTCTGGAATGACCAGGTGCCTCTGGCCTGGGGAGATGAGATGGACTGAAGGGATTCCTGACCCCTGTTCCTGTCATGAGTCCTCGCCCTAAAAACATGAGGGGAATTCCTTAGGGCCATTCTCTCCATGACAGATGGCCACTAGGAGCTCTGTGCTTGAACCTGACTCCACACTAGGGACCCAAAGGCCGGGTGACTGTCACTCAGGTTGGCCCTAACACAGCCCCTTCCCACCTGCGTGAGGAGCTCCCGTCTGCCCGCGGACGCCTGTGCTGGGCGATCCCCCATCCTGCTCCCACCGGAAAACAGGGGGGCAGGAGCAAGGGGGAAGAGGGGCCGACGCAGCCGGCGGGGCCGGGCAAGGCTTTCTCCCCAAAGCAGGCGGCCCCCCCAGCCCTCCTCCTGTGGGCGCACGGGCCCCACCCATCCAGGCCCCGTGCACGACCAGCACCTGGGCCCCAGCGGCCCAGCCGCGGCTCGGCTCCCCCTGAACCCCAGCCTGCCCTCCTCCACCCCCGTGCTGCCACACTCCTCTGCGACCCCACCCCCTTCGCAGGACTCCTTCCTGGACCCCATCCTCAGCCCTCCTCGGTTCGGGCCTCCCCCACCCCACTCACCCCTCCCCAGTGCCCGCAGGTCGGGTCCAGGTCCATTCACAGTCCTCCCGGCTCCCTCAAGACCCCTGGCACCCACTTTTCCTCCTGCGGCCTTCTGGCTGATCCCTGAGGCCCAGCTCACAGCCCCCCGGTCCAGGGTGCCTCCTCGTGTCCACACCCCCAAATCCACATGGTGACGTATAACCCCCAACACGACGGTATTTGGAGAGGCGCCTCAGGGGTGATTCAGTTTCGATGAGGTCATGAGGGTGAGACACCCACAATAGGGTCAGTGTTATCCCCAGGGGAGACCAGGCTCTCAGTCATCAGAAGGCGCCACCTATGCACCAGGAGGGGCCCCTCACCCGGCACTGGATCAGCCGGCACCCAGACCCTGCACTTCTGCCTCCCACTCTGGGAGAAATACGCGTCCGTAGTCCTTCGGAACGCAGCCTGAGCTGACCAGGACTGCCCACCCCACCTCTTCCCTACCCCACCCGCATCCCCCATCCCCATCGCCCATCCCCACCCCCATCCCCACCTGCACCCCCAGGAGGGGTGGGTCCATTTGCTCAGGCCTCAACCTCAGTTTCCTGAAGAATGAGGATTCTGACCGCCACCCCAGCTTCGGGCTGCCCGGGCTGCACCCCCAGGCTTGGGGCCCCTGGGGAAGGAAGGCACACCCCGTTGCTCTGCCTCCCTCTATGCCCAGCAGGGTCAAGGGCGCTGGCCGCCCAGCCCGAGGCCTCTGATCTCCGAGGTGAAAGGCAACCCTGGCGTCAGGCGGAGCTAAAAATAAATCAGCCAGCACTGCCAGGACGCTCCGAGGGCGGGGCAGGAAGGGAGGCCCTGGTAACTGTGTAACTGACGGGACGCAGGCCCAGCAAGGCCGCACCGGAGCGTCCGCTGACGTGCCTCCAGCCCGAAAAGGTGGGCGAGGGGCTGTGGGCAGCCCACCCCAGCCCCGGCCCCTGCCTTCCACTGGGTACTGATGGGCTTCAGGCCAGAAGCGTCCTTGGGGCTCTAGGGGTGCGGGAAGAGCACAAGCTACTTAGCTTTTCCCCAGCAGACGACGGCCACCCTCAGGCCGGGGACGGGGCCCCCATCGGCCAGCAGGATGGCCGTGCCCCACCTGGTTTCCGTCTCCTCCACCTTCATCCCTTACCGCGGCCTGACGATGGCCAGGGCAGAGGCCGGCTCCCTTCTCCGCGGGAGGCTCTGGGTGCCGGCGGCCCCAGCCTCAGACCACTGACAGCTCCTGTGCAGCGTCCAGGAGGGTGGAGATGCCCGCTGGACACGCCCCGGGCCCAAGGCAGGAAGGGGGCGGGTGGGAGCCCCAGGACAGGGGGAGGCTGGGCAGGGGAGTCAGGCAAAGCTTCCTGGGTGGCTGGAGGCCAGGAATGCAGGGAAGGATCTGGTAATGCCCAGAGGAGTCACGCAGGGAGAAATCCGCAGAGGACCCACGGGGGTGGGAGACTGCAGGGGATTTTGCTTTGCTTTTCTGCTTTTCTTTATTTTACTAATGTTCTACCCCGAACAGGGATTATTTTATAATCAGAGAAAAAAACTTGGAGAAAAGGGAAGGTACCACCCTGGTTCCTGGTACAGCAAGGGGGCCACACCACCGGTGGCAGGGCCTTTAAACCCTGCAGACAGGGCTCGGGGACCAAGTGGGATGCCCCAGCCCCAGTGTCCCCAGCTGTGAGATGTGGGCACCGTGGCAACTTGCAGGCCCACGGTGAGGGCCCCGTAAATGTTTGCTCTGCCCCTCACCGCCCCCACCCCCACCCCCAAGAGCAGCCTAGCAGGTGGCATGTGGGGATCCCATACTGGGTGCTTTATGGCGAGTGGAGACCAGAGGCGCAGCGGGGAGGGGGGATCGGGGACTGAGGGGCCGCAGAAGCTGGTCATCCTGGGGCCAAGAGCCCCACCCACGACCTGTGCCGCACAGCACCTGGCCCACCTGGAAGCCCAGGCCTCCCTGGGGTCCAGGCCCATGTCTAGAATCACACTGCCTGGTATAGGCAGGTCGCACACCCCATGGAGTTCTGAGAGCTGAAGATGACGTCGACCTCCCTGGTGGGCGGCAGGGTGAGCAGGGGCTGCCCCCGCGGAGGACAAGTCCCGAACCCCTTCAGCATCACCTGGCCTGACAGTGCGGTCTCGGGCCCTTGGTTCCCCATCTGAACGACGGGACAGCGGTGGTCCTCCCAGCCCCAGGCTTCCATGGAGACTAAAAGAGTGGTGCTGGTGTGGGAGACTAGGGGGACCTGCGAGGCTTCATGCCCTCTGGCCAGCTGCTCAGCAGCTCCTCCATCTGGGGGCTTCCCTTCTATCCCAGGGGAAGCCCCCAGCCCCCAGCCCCGCCTCCACTGCCTCCTTGGGCCGCCACCCGATCAGTGCCCCTCTACCCAATGGCTCCTTCTAGATGGACACTGCAAGCCCAAAAGTAAGCCGTCACCCCAGGGTTCGGGGGGAGCCAGGCCACCACGGGCTGTGTCCTGTGTCCCTCCACCTTCCTTCTCCTTGCTGTGGGTTCAGCCTGGAAGTGGCCATGCTAAGGAGACCCCAGACTCCAGACCTGGGACCCCACGCGGGCCCTGTCCCCGCAGCACGTGCCTCCTTGGACGCTCTGGCTTCTGAAGACCGTGGATTGGGGGTCGGGGGCTCGGGCCTCCGGGGCGGAGGGGCCTGGCCGAAATGAGCCACCTGGCTGGAGGACCTCGAACGGGCAGTGAGAGGAAGATAATCTCCCCCCGCCGCAGCTGGGAGGGGATGCGAGACCCCATCCCCTGGAGGAACGGGGCTGGGCTGGGCGGGGGGAGGGTGACAGAAAGCCAGCCATGTGCCCTGCACACTTGTCGCCTTCCACCCTGCTGTCCTCCACCAGCCAGCCTGCTCCACAGCAAAGGTGAGGACAGCTGGCCAAGGGGCGGGGGGTGGGCCGCCAGCCCCATGGGGAGCAGGGTCGTGTGACCGGGTGGGCGAGTGGTTGCTGGGTGCCTGCAGGGACCTGTGGGGCTGGAGGCTGGAGTGCCACGTGGGGCGGGGCGAGGCGAGGGCTCCCCACGGGGCCCACCCCGGTCCCCTGGAAGGCTAAGGGGTCAGAACCCTCCCCACAGGGACACGAGGGAGGCCCGGCCGGCTCTGTTCTCGGAGCAGACGAGCTCCCATAGGGAGACCCATGGGAAGCTGGGACCCAGAGTCAGGAGGGCCCTGGACAGCTCCCTCAGCTCCGCTGACAGCCCAGCCTCCCCACCCTTCCCCTCCTGAGCACACCAACCCCTCCTGCCTGGGGCGTGCTTGTGGGGTCCCTCTGTTGAGAGGGCCCCGCCCCGGCCCCTTCCAGAATGGCAGGGGCCTTCCTGCTCCACTGAGCTTTCCCCCCCCGCCCCCCCCCAAGGTGCCCACTCCCCTGGAGGCCCACTCCCTTCCTACAGGCACTGTGCCCAGCCTCTGGGGGGGCGCCGGTGTGGAGAAGGAGCTGAGGGCCGGCCATCACCGTGGCATCCCAGATATCACCAGGAGCCAGCCATCAGCCCAGGTCTGGGGGGCCAGCTCTTGGTGAGGGTCCTACCTCCTGGGTCCGGAGAAGAATGCCGGTCACGCAGGAGGGCGTGGTGAGATGCAATGAAATCAAACTGGCAAGAAAACATGATCAATTTGCTGCTTAAAGAAACAGTCACAAAGACTGAAGAGAAAAAAAGGCTGCCTTCCCTTTCAGTTAGAACTGCTGTCTGCCCCAGGGGACAGCGCACCCCAGCTGGCGGGGGCGTATAAGGCCCTGGGACAGGAATGGCCAGGGCTCGGCTCCCCTTTAGCCCCTCTGGCCTAGCCGCCCTCCTGAAGGCTTCGGTGCGGGCAGCCCCATCCTGGGTGCCCTCCGTGTCTGAGCAGTGGGTGGCTGGAGGGGAGCCTTGGGGCCATGGCACGGAGAGGCCCCCAGCCCAGGGCAGGAGCACAGTGGTCAAGGGACTGGGGAGCCCGCAGGCCTGAGGGTCCTATCAGGGCCGGGCCCAGCTGGACCATAGAGGGCGCTGGCCTGGGACGGCCCAGGGGCGACTCCAGGGCAAGGGACTGCCTGTGTCTCCTGCAGAGGCGGTCCCCCGTCTGTCTGTGGCGCTCCAAAGCCCCATGTGCTGGTGGCCATCCTCACACTTGACCTTGGGGCTGGTCCTGCTGCGCTGGCCTGCAGGGAGGGGCTGGGAGAGCCGGGCTGGGAGAGCTGCGCTGGTAGTCAGGAGTGAGCGTGCCCAGGCCAGGCTGCCATCTCGGGGGACCAGGGTCCCCATCACTCCAAGACATGCGTTTCTCCACGGAGCAGTGCCTGGCTTACAGAGAGCGCCCTGTCTCTCTCTGTGTGGTCAGCACTTCCTCCTCAAGGGAGCCGTCTAGGACCAAGGCCGCCGAGCGGGGCTTGAGGTGGGGAACAGCTCTGGGCGACCACGGGCACAGAGGGTCTGGACAGCCCCTCTGGCCTGCACACGGAGGCCAGGCTGCCCTGCCCCAAGTCGGGGCCTTGGCTCTGCTGGACCCTCAGGGCAGGGGCAGGAAGGGGGCTCCCTGGGTAGGGGAGGGCAGGCGAAGGATAGCACCCCCTCTGCCCTCCTGGACTCATGCAAGGTTTCCCCTCCCTCCTCTGGGGGGGTCTCAGGGTGGGAGGGCCTGGACCAGAACAGCTCCTCCTAGGGGGTTTATTCTGGTAAGATTTTGTTTGAGAAAAGGGCTCTGATGCTTCAAATGTTTGAAAACCACCGTCTTCCCGCTGCCCGTACCCAAGAGTCAGGCCCAGAACCCCAGGCCCCACGGGGAGGGGAGTCCCGCCCCCTCCCATCCTGGAGAGGACCTCCGGCCTGGCCAGGAGCAGGTCCTGCTGGGTGCGGGACACCACGAATGTTCTAGTAAAGCCAGGAACAGGCAGAGGCACCACCGTCCCCTCTGGGATGTCCCTCGGCTCTCAAGGAGCCGACAAGAAAACCAGGGAGCTGAGGTTTCACAGGGAGAAACGAGAACAAAACTCTCCACCTGCTGAGACGTCGTCCTGCCTGGGAAGGTCGTGCCAGCCAGAGAGCCCTGAGGGGGGCCGGGCAAGGGGCACCGCAAGGACCCGTCCTCAAAGCCGCCACTGCCCACGCGGTAAGCGCTTCCCCGGGGTCCTCGTGCACCGCAGATGCGCCCGAGCCCCGATGACTTCCTCGCGGACCTTTGTTCTCTTACATTTAAACCAAGAGCAGAACTCGTTTTCTTTATCTTTCTTTTTGCTTTTTGGTCTTCAGAGTGACAAAAAGGGGTACGGAACGCGCTCTTACAAAGCACAGGCGAGGTTTTCATCCTTGTTACGTTGAAGTCTCACTGCAGAGTGGCAGCCTCAGCACCTCCGCACGGGATGGGGGACAGGGTGGCCCTGGGGCTGGCGAGGGGAGCCCGGCGACACCCACGCTCTGGACGAACACGGAGGGGGGCGGGGGTGGGGGGGCGGCCGGTTGTCGAGCGCACAGAGACCCCGTGCGCCCGGGGCTGGGTTGTCCCGAAGCCAGCGGGGAGGTGATGCGGCCCTGCTCCCCTGGGCGCCCGAGCCCGGAGGCCACCCCTGATGCTGGGCTCTGGCCCTTCACAAACCAGAAAAGCTAAAGTCTGCGTCGGGGGAATAAACACATTTGGCCCAGAGGAGTCGCAGCGCTCCGGCGGTCTGTCCTCGCGGCCAGATGCACCCGCTGCCCCCGGAGGCCTCGAACCAGGCTGAGCCCGCGGGCCGGGGCTCCGCCTGCAGCCGGCCAGAAGGCTTGCAGGGTCCTGGGACGGAGCGGGGATGCGGAGGACACCCCTGAAGTCAGGAGCTGCAGGGAACAGCCATGCCCTCATTGTCTGCGACCTGGGGGGAAGCAGAAAGGGACACAGGTTACCTCAGGGTCCAGTGCCGGGGGCAGGCCTCTCGGAGTCCAAGCACCGGGCCAGGGCGCCCACCCAGCTCTCCTGAGTCTCTCCCTCAGCTTCACCCAGCCCTCACCATCTCAGGAGTCCCGCCCCCTTTGGTGCTCCTGCCCCTCTCCTAGGGCAGGTGTCTGACCCCTGCATCCCCCCATGCCCACCCTACCTACCAGGGGCCCTGAACTGCCCGGGGAAGGTGCAGGATCCTCAGTGGCCCAGGGACCCAGACCACAGGCTTGTCCTGCAGCCCCGCAGCCTTGGGCCCAGCACACAAGGGCTGAAGACGGGCCAACGGTTCCGGGTCCTGCCAGCCGGGAGTGGCTCGGGGTTTGGGGGGCTGATGGCTGTGCACGTGCCCCAGGCTCAAGGCTCAGAAGGCCCCAGTATGAGGAGTGATTGACACCCCTGGAGCCCCGCCCCCAGCTGGGAGCCCCACCCCACCACCAGATGCACCCTCCTGGCTTAAAGAGACCCCCTTGGGGTCAGGGGTGGGTGGGGGTGGGGCAGAGGGCAGACCCTGGACAAGAAAATCCTCTCCCAGGTTGGTGAGGAGCCCAGGCTTTAGCCCTGCTTCCTGACTTGTCCCCACCTCCCATCTGACCACAAGGTGGTCATCCTCGACCAGGGACAGCAGACATCTCAGCCCTGCGTCTCAGGGCCAACCCCTCTCTAAAGAAAGCAGTGGGCTCTCAGGGAGGGGAGCCCCCCTCAAGTCCCCCAAAACAGGGGGTAAGTGTTCCCCACACTGCAGCTCTGCCGGTCACAGGAGGCTCTGGGAAGGAGAGAGCCTGGAAGGAGGGGGAGGGAGAGGCCAGGAGCCTAGAGTCCAGTGAGAACAGGCGCAGCACAGGGGCTGCCGGCCACAAAGCCGGCTGCTGCCCCCCCAGGAGGGGAGTTGTACCCGCACCGGTGGCAGCGCTCCTGCACAGGAGGAGGGAGAGATGCTAGCCGGAGCCTGGCCCAGCCCCGAGAGTGGGCGTCTGCTTTTATAGTCATGGAAGCCGTGAGCTGCTATGACAAGACCCCGAATGCCCTGAGACTGCCACGCCAGCCACGTGAAGGGCCCGGGTGTGTGTGCGTACGTGCGTGCGTGCGTGCATGCGTATGCAAAGGGAGGTGCCGGCCACCCCGGCCGAGGCCTCGGGCAGGCGAGGCCACTCCAGCCCGGCCGACGCCACTGGCCGGGAGCGCATACAGTCGTGAGAAATGACCAAGCAGAGGTGTCTGAAGTCACTGTGTTTTGGGGAAGTTCGTTCACAGAGTGATCATGAACTGAAACAAACACCCTACGTGTCTGAAGGCACTGAGAGGTTTCGATTTCTCTCAGAGACCTGGGAACTAATAACTGATTATATATAAACGACCCCAAATGAGGCAAATTCAACTCTGCAGAGAACAGATCTGAAGAAAAACAAAATATATTCATAAGTATCTACATGGATAAGCTACAATTTTTTTTAGATTTCTTTTTTTGCTGTACACGGGCCTCTCACTGCTGTGGCCTCTCCCGTTGCGGAGCACAGGCTCCGGACGCGCAGGCTCAGCGGCCATGGCTCACGGGCCCAGCCGCTCTGCGGCATGTGGGATCTTCCCAGACCGGGGCACGAACCCGTGTCCCCTGCATCGGCAGGCGGACTCTCAACCACTGCGCCACCAGGGAAGCCCATTCCACTTATTTTTAAAATATAGAATCCAGGAGCTGCATCTGCACAGAGAAATGCAAACGCTTTCCACCATCCCCGAGGCTGCCTGTGGGCCCTGAGCCCTGCATCGGCGGAGGGGCTGGCGAAGCCTCAGCGCAGGGGTCCTCTTCCGTCACTGTTGCTGCCCAGGTCTGAAAGCGGTGACCCCGCGGCCCAGCGGCCCGGCTGGCAGGTGGGGGAGGGGAGCCGCCGCCCTGCTCCTTATCCAAAGCGCCCAGGATTCCAATGACCAGGAAAGAAACATCAGTGGTGACCACAGCAAGCTGGACCGCACACTCGCCCCGGCGCAGCCGGTCATCGGGCTCTGACCTGTCATCCTCCTCCCCCAAGCCTCCAAGGAAAGCTCCCGGCCAGGAGCCCGACTTGGGGTGTGCAGGAGGGACCCCTCTCTGGCCACCCTCCCCCCCGCCCCATGCTTCCCCATCGCCTCGGAGCTCGGTCACGGCCCCCAGGCCGGTCCGAAGGAGCAGCTCAGCATCAGATGGAGAGGGCTGGGGGCTCCAGACCCATCTCCAGAGGGATGCAAGGCATGTGGCCCGGGCAGGACCCTGAGCAAACACGGGAAAGACCTCTAAGTCCTGAGTGTAGCGCTAAGGCCCCGCTAAGGAGACTCGTCCACCCAGGGCGGCGGGTCCCAGTCTCAGGGCACCCCTGAGAGCAGGAGCTTCTGGGCATGACGCGCACTAAGCCACACCCGGACCCGGGGCCCAGAGCCCTCCGCAACCCAGGACCAGATCCCGGACCCGGGGCCCAGTACCCACAGCCGGGTCTGTCTTGCCCATCAGTCCCTGAGACAGGCTGCCCCCCGCCGGGAGCACCCTGGGCTGGGCAGACGGTCGGCTCCAGGAAGGGCTCTGCAGTGTCTGCCAGCAGCACGTTTCCGGGGACACTGCCCTTGGCAAAGAAAAAGACGGAAACCATAAAACAGAATCCTGGACCTTGCTCTCGAATTCCCAACCGCCTCCGGCCCAAACTCTCTGAGCCGCCAAATACCCTCTCCAAATGCCAGTCCTGGGGACAGGCCCTCCCTGATGCTGGTAGTCTCCTCTCTGCAGGTGCCCCAGGACAGGGCGGACACCAGGCAGCGTCCTCACTGCCTGTGGTGGCTGCCGGGCCCTCCCACCCCCCGAGTCACCAGGAGAGGCAAGGAGGGGCGGTGAGGGGCACGGAGAGGACGCGGACGTAGGACAGCAGCGATGACCAAAGCCCTGGTGGTCAGGCAGGAGAAACGCCGATGCAGAGGCCCCAGGGGGATGGGTCTTGACTCCGTGGCTGTCCCACCTCCCTGCCTGGGGCAGCCAGCGGGTGGCTCTCGGAAGCCCTCAGGCTGGCCCGGGCCTCTGTGAGGACAGCAGGGGTTCTCATAACTCTGGGGACAAACCCGGACTTTCTCTGTACTTTCTTCTTGACTGATCAGCCAGGGAAATGCCCCTGAGACTAAGACAGGCCCTCTGCCTGGGACACACCGGCCCCTCTTTAATAATGGGACGTTCCCTCTGGGAGGGGTGGTCCCTGTCCCTTCAGCGCGACAGCCTGAGCTGACCCCAGAGCGCCCCAGCCCTGCTGTCCCCCACCCCACTTAGAAACTATGGGAAGGGCACAGATCACGGCAAAAGGCTGCCGCTGGTGGTCCTGTAGAGAGAAGCTCATTTTTCTTCCCAGCAGGAAGACACCCACTGGCTAGGAACCAACTCCACTGCCCAGCAAGGCTTGCTCACCCCTTCCCGCCAGTTCCTCCCTCCCCAAGAATCGCCCCAGTGCCCTCAGCGCAGTCCTGGCCCGGAGGCCCCTCCAGCCCTCACATCCCCGGAGGTGGCACTCCCTCTAGCCTGCGTCCTGGAAGGGCCCCCCGACGCCCCAGTGTCCCCTGCCTCCCGTGGCCAGCACCCCAGGGATCAGGTCCGCCCCAGCCCTGACCGGAAGGGGCAGGCCACGCGGTCCCACAGCTGCCCGGGGGCCCAGGCGTCCGAGGGGGGAGCCACGATGCCGGAGGCCCCTCGAACTGGGAGGCGAACGCCACCTGCACCGAACGTGGCTCTCCCCGGCGGACCCCACCGCTTCCTGCCTGCCGGGAGCAGGTTAACCGGGAAGCTTCCAGGCACCAGGGCACCCAGCGGGAGGGCGCCTCCGGCACGGGGCCATGCCAATGCACCTCATGAGCAACACATGAGCCGGGTCTCCCAGTGAGGGTGCCGTGGGGCAGAGGCCACACCACCCTGGGCTCCCAGCAGTACATCCCAACCTGGGGTCTCCAGCCTGGAAAGCGGCCCCCAGCCCATTCCCCACACAGGACGGTCAGACCCCCCGGGCTCAGCTCCCTCATGGGGCTAAGCTGCCTGCAGACCGGGGGCCTGTTGAGAAGATGGGGGGATGGGGGGCTCCCCTCCCTCCACGACAGGGCCTGGGTTGCGGGATGATGACCAGGCCGACTGAGCACAGCACAAGACCAGACGGACAAGGCCTGTTCCCCAAACCACAGCCTTCCGAAATGCCGTGACATCAGCGTCTCATGAGAAAGAAACAAAGCAGCCACCGCTGGAAGTGGGAACCGTGGAGCCTCAAGAAGAAGGAAGCAAAGGGAGGCAGCTGCGGCCCGGCATCGCCGACGCCACCTGGGGAGGCGGCCCACGGCAGCCCTGCAGGCGCACGACCTTCCACAGGCCACGCACGCCGGGCCATCCAGCGTGGCTCAGGAAAACCGCTCCCTCAACCCAGCGGAGCCCAGCAAGGCGCTGGCCATGGCCCTGAACACCCAGCTCCCCAGTCACCCGCCTGGTCCCGCGGCCCCTTCAGCCACACCCAGACTGCACCAGGTCTGGTGAGACCCTGGCCCAGACACAGGGAGGGGAAGGGGACAGTTCCCAGGAACGCCAGATCCTCCGGGATGGAGCGCTAGAGAGCTGTTGTTGACGTCGTTTCCCCAGGATACACAGGGGTTGACACGTGGCCCACATTTCCCCAGGATACACGTGGAGGGGACACGTGGCCCACCTCCTGTTCCAGAGGCCCAGGCAGCCCCTCCTTCCAGCCAGCACCGCCCCCTCCATCCAGATCTGCTGTGTACACCGGGTGTGGACACCTCCAGCTCAGGGTTCTTAACCCAGAGGCATGATGGGGCAGATGCCAACCCGCCCGGAGCCAGGCCATCCTCCCAGGCCCCTTCCTCCACAGCTGGGGAGCATCTCCCCTCGCCCGAGGTGCTGAGGGCGGGGGGGCAGGCACGCGTCAGGCATCCGGCTCTGCCTCTCCAGGGCCAGGGGCTGCCGGATGCACAGGGGAGAGCCTGGCCTGGGAGCAAACCCTAGCTGTGCCTCCCTGGGGGCCAGTCTCCCCACCTGTGGGACAGGGCACCATGGGCCCCCTCCCGGCGATGCAGCCCGGCGTGCAGAGTGCCGTGAACCTGGCGCAGGGCAGGGCGGAGGAGGGCCGCGCCCAGGCCCCCAGCAGGCTGGGCCCCCGTGTGCGTCACCGTGTGCCAGGCAGCGCGTGGGTCTGGGTGTGCAGGAACTTACTTCCTCAAAGGGGAGACCCCAAACAGAACAGCAAAGAACGAAGGAGTGGGTTGTGAAGGAGCCGTGACAAACAGAGATGCTGGGATGGAGAATCCCAAGCTCTGGGGGTTCCTTGGGGTCACAGCCGTACACGGGGTGCTCAGGAGAGAGTCCCTGAGGAGGTGGCCACTGGGCACAGAGTGGGCGGCACTGCAGCTCTGCCACACGGAGCCGAGAGCTGGGGAGGGGCGCCCTGCGTGTCTGCTTCTGTTGCAAACACAAGGACAAGCGAACACAGCAGAACGGAGGCCTGCAGGAGGAGGTCAGCACGGAGGGGCCGGGACGATATGCTCAGGCTGACTTGGGACCCCCCGGAAATGTGCACGGAGTCAAAATGTAAAGGAATCTCTACAGATGGGACGAAAAAAGGAGCTCAGTGACCCCAACGGTGCCTGAGGCCGTGACAACCGCGGAGGTGGTGCCGTCTCGATAACTCTGGAACAGGAATTTGACATGCCCCCCAGAAAGCCAGAGCCCGGGGACCAAAGGCCTGCAAGCAAAGCTTGGCGCTGGCCCACGGGGGAGCTGGTGGCATCACTGTCTAAAACGATTACATACGTGATGGACTCTACATATATTAAATATTTTACATATATTAACTTTTACATGTAAAATTATCGTGTTAACATCACTAAGAACCAAGATCTTCAGTATAAGGAGAGAGAGATGTGAATATAAAAGTTGAAAAAGTATAAAATCTGAATTAGAAAAATCAGTGTGAAGTCATGATTTCTTTTCTCCTGAAAGAAATTCCAAGGTCTGTTAACTGCAAAGGCTAAGAAACCACCTGGGAACAGTGTGACCCCGGCAGCCAGCACGCCTTGCACCCAGGCAGGATGGCGGCTGGGTACCAGTCCCCTTGAGAGGACCCGGGACTCCTCGGGAAACGGCTGACCCTGGGTCTGGGCCAGAAATGCCCACGGTGACACAGAATCCCGAGTCCTGGCAGAAAGCAAGGCCGCTGCCAGAGACCCCGTGGTCGTCAGGCGGACTCATGAGCCGATGAGCCCACGGCCAACAACGGGACGATCCGGCGTCAAAAAGGACATTCGCCTGGACTGAGAGGTGTCCACCATGTTTATGGCAGACACGCTGGTCACTCCGGAGGGTGCCGGGAACCGACTCAGACGCGCGTCCATATGTTCTGTAAGAGCTCATCTAAAGGTGACCAAAGTGTTACTGCAGGACGGCCTGATCAGGTCACCAGGACAGAAGGGCCTCCCGACGGGCAGCTGAGGGGCCACCGTCCCACGGAGGGGTCGCACCCCAGTCCCCCGGCGCAGGAGTGCAGAGCTCAGGCCCCTCCCCGTGTGCTCTGGGACCTCCTACCTTGGGGTGGGTGCTCCGTCCAGTGGAGAAGAAGCAGGACAGGAACAGGGACGAGTACTTGGAGCTGGCAGTGGGGCCCCCTGGCCAAGAGTGGTTAAGGCATCTCACCAGTGGGAGGGGCAGCATGGGGCCTGGAAGGCCCAGCCCAGGGGGCCCGCAGCCCCTCCCCTCGGCTGGGAGAAGTCCCCACCCCCGCCAGGGACCCCAGCAGAGCAAGTGCACACACCGGGCCTGTGTCCCGGCGCACCCACCTGGGGACACGGCGGGGAGGGGGCGGGGCCTGAGCCCCTGCAGCAGCCTCGGAATTACAGGCCTTAGTTTCCTCTGGAACAAAATAATTACAACCCTCACAGAGGACCTGAGTTCCCTGAAAGCAACGCGGAAGTCAGCTGAGAAGCAGAAGTACATCTTTATTTAGCACTGGAAGAGAGAAAAGCCCGTTTGGGGCATTCGCCTTGAGGATACCGTTCTAGAAGAGGCACAGAAGGGAAGTGGCCCCTGGAGACGGGATCTGGACGCCTCCGCTGGGGAACTGGGCGCCGAGTCAGCACTCCCGGGGGGGCGGGGCAGGCGGCCGCCACAGCCGGGCAGCACGGGTCCGGGCTGGCTTCCCGCGGATGTCTCTGTTTCCCGGGAGAGTCACCTTGGGAAGCCGAAAGCGGCCCTGGTGCCGCCGCTGGCCCGTGTGCACGGCCTCCGTGCACGGCCTCCCCGCACGCGCTGTGCGTGGACCCATACGGGCCTGCCGAGTGGGCAAAGGACGCAGCAGGCGAGTGGGGCCCCGACCATGGAACCCGGGCCGTCACCTTCCATGGGACAGGTGTGGCCAGTGTGATGGAATGAGGGCTTTGAGATGAGCAGATCAGGCTGCACTAAGCAGGTGGCCCATAAACGCCTCACAGGGTCCTCATGGAGGACGGCAGGGAGGACGCGTCACAGCAGAGAGGCCCCTGTCACCGGGCAGGCAGAGGCTGCATGATGCGGCCACAGGCCCGGGAGCGCCCGAGCCCCCAGGAGCTGGAAGAGGCAGGAAGGACCCTCCCCTGGAGGCTCGGAGGCAGCACAGCCCTGCCGGCACCTTGACTTCGGGCTTCTGGCCTCCAGAACCATAGGAAGAGATTTCCGTTGTTTCCAAATGCCCAGCGTGAGGTCATTTGTACCAGCGCCACAGGAAGTTTCATCGGGGACGAGGCTCACCCCAAGGGTGCCCTCCACTCAGAGAAACCAAAAAACCCAGCGCTCGGAGCTGCCCGCGGAGTGAGCCCCGAAAGTTCCCTGCTGGCCAGCGGCCCGGCCACTCGGGCAGGAAGGGAAGGGGCCAGGGCCCCTGCGGTTCCACGGGAGGTTGACCCCAGCCCTGGACCCTCCCAGCTCACACAGGGCCTGTGAATTTCCCACTGAGCTGAGAGGCTGGGACACTGGGTGGCATTCTGAGCCGTCACGGCTCCCAGGACACCGAAGCACCCGTCACCGCACCTCCCAGGCCCTTGGGGTGCGCTCCCAGTGACCGTGCACCTGGTAACGGACGGCTCCATCACCACCTGCCCTCACCTGGGTGGTGCCCGCGGGCTGGGCGAGGCCCCAGCCCATCTGTGCTCACCCACGGCCTCGTCCTCACCCATGTCATCCCATGAATCCACCACTCGGCCCCAAGGCTCCTCTGAGGCTGGACCCCGAGACTCCTCCCAGCTGAGACCCAGGCGTTCACATGCCGGCAACCGGAGTACCCCCTCCACGGCCGGCGAGGGGCATGGCGGTCCCCGAGTTCCCAGCAGCCCAGCCCGTCCCCTGGGCCTCTGCCCCCTGCTCCCCGTGGCCCTCTGACGCCCCATCCTTGTTTGAGCCTCCATCCTCTGGCACATCCTTCCAGCCTCCGGCCCCCATCACACTGCTGTCCCAGAGCACAGGACCATCCACCCTCTGCTTGAAGTTCTCCCATGGCACCCCTACTCTGAGGATAAGGCCACAGCTGGGGCCTCAGGCCACCAGGCCCACACTGGGCCTCTCCCCACCCCTAAGGACATGCCCACCTTCCTTCTGCCACGGGCCCCAGCACGTGCTGCTCCTTTTGCATCCTCAGATGCTCATCCCCACCCTATTAGCTCATGATTAGCCCACTGTTCTAATCTCAGCTATATGTCACCTCCTCCAGGAAGCCTTCCCAGATCCCCAGTCCAAATCAGCTTCCTCACCAGACACTCTGCTGGGAGGCCCTTGTCCCCCCTCAGCACATTCCTGTGTGTGATTATGCACGAATCTGGGGACTCTGAGTCACAGCCCTCTCCCCAGCCCCCCAGACAAAGGCCTCGGTGACTGCACACTTCTGTCCCCCATCCAGCAGAGCATTCAGTCCTCGGTAGGCCGACCCCTTGGTGGGTGGGTGGGTGGGGAGAGAAGAGGCACGTAACCGGGTCTGAGAGGAAGAGGCCTGGGGTCACACCACCCCCGGGAGGAGTCGCTGTCACCTGTCAGGTTGGGGGGCCAGCCCCGCACTCAGGGCATCCCTGTCCCCCCTGCAGGACCCTCGCCCCCCTGACCAGTGGGCAGCAGGAGTTGCCCAGCCCATCCAGTCAGGAGCACGACCCCGGCCCCACCCCGGGGGGACATGGGAGGACCCCCGGGAAAGCAGAGCTGGAAAGCCGGCTGCAGACAAGTCCCCTCACTCCCCCCCTACCCGGAGACAGATGGGGAAACGGGGGCTCAGAGTCGCCAGCCTGCTGGGGCCAGGGCAGGGCCCGGAGCCCTCGGGAGATGCGCCCCAACGGGGCACACGAGCACCCTGGGGGCGGTGCCTGCTCAGAGCCCCTGTGCCCAGCCAGCCCCACTGGCCTCTCCCCAGCGCCCTGGCCGCCAGGCCCCAGGCCGGCTCCGCAACTCTCACAACGTCCGCGTGGGCACCCACCTCTTAGCCGAGCCTCCAGCAGCCCTGCAAAGGGGGCAGAGTCTCTCGGGGAAGAGGTGCTGGGCACACGCCCGTGGAAGGGGCCCAGCCCCACATCTGCTGAGACTCTCCTGACACACCTGCGGGCAGCACGGACAGCCCAAATCCCAAGGAGCCCCTGGCACCGCCTCAGCCGTCCTCAGGTGTCTGCAGGGTCAGCTGGGCCAGGCCGGGGTGGCCGGTGGGTGGGGCCGGGAGAACCACCTTCCCCAGCAGGCCTCCCGGCCGAGCTCCAGGGCCCTGTGCCAGCCTCCCAGCCCTCCCGTGGGGGGCCCGGGGGACCCACGCCCGCTGGGAGGTCCCTCCTCCTGCCAGGACGTGCCCGGGTGCTGGTGACCCTGGCCCCTACCTCAGCACCACCACGGGGCACTGCCACCAGCAAGCACCTCACCCAAGCTCTGCCGGGACCCTCCTGCACCAGCCCCGCAGCCCTCAGCTTGTCTGGGGAAGCCCACCTTCCCCGGTGAGGGCAGTCCCCTGCTTCCCCTGCAAGGAGCAGCCTCGACGGCTGCTCCCCAGACACTTGACACCTGCAAGCAAACTTGTCCACCAGGAGACCGCGGACCCCACCTGAGCACGAGGCCCAGGCTTGCTGACGCCAGCAGATCAGCCACTGGCTGGCACAACCTCAGCTCAGTCTTTAAGCCTCAAGAAACAAAACCCAGAAGCCCATCAGCCTAAACCATTGGTGCTTTGGCGCCGAGAGGATCCAGGCCGCCCCGCCGCGCCCCCAAAGCCCCACACCCCGCGGGGGCGGGGGCACAGGCCCCGCAGCAGGCAAACCCGTCCGGCGGGATTCCTCCTCTGCTTCCTGATACAGAGCCCTGAACCCACGGGGCTGCCTCTGCCCACAGCAGGGGCACGTGGGCAAGCTGCCTGACACCAGGCCAAAGACGGCTGGGCCCTGTGAGCAGAGGGGCGGGGCCAGGAGCAGAAGGGCACAGAGAGAGGCAGGGCCCCCCCATCCCCGGTGGTCCCCAGGCCAGCGGACGTGGCCGCAGCCAGGGCTGTCCCTCAGCCTGGCCACAGCAGGGAGATGCCCTAGGAAGCCCGATGCCAGGGCATCTGGACTCTCTCTGGACCGCTGCCCCTCAGGTGAGCTGGCCGCCCTCACCTGAGACCCTAGCTGCCTGGATGCCCCCAGGTCGGTGCCACGCCCACGCCCCAACACGAAGGCCAGAACTGACGGGGGATGTGCCTGGTTCCCAACAGGAGAAGTTCGTGCCCGGAATCCGGGGAGCCATGCTGGAGGTGACGTGGGAAGCAGGTGGGGGAGGGGTGGGGACAAGGCCTCAGGAGCCCCGGCAGGGACCCCGGCCCAGACGTGCCCCTCATCACTGCTTCTTCAGGACCCCGCTGGACCCGGCACAGCAGGGAGCGGGCACCAGCACTCCACAAAGCCCCTCCCCAGCCACGTGAGCTGGGCTTGCCCAGCCCTGAAAACTCACGTCACCCGGGAAACTGGCACAGACAGGTGGGTGAGCAGGGCAGCCAGGCCACACAAGGTCACCCGAGGGTCCGGAGGTGAAGGCAGAGGCCCAGCTCGTCCTCCGGGCCAGCCCCGTGCCATGCCGTCTGCTTCTGTGGGCGTGAGCACGAGGCCACTGGGCCAGGAAGAGCACTGACCCCACAGGCTGCCCCTCACAGGGGACCCTGTCATGTCCCCTCTGGTCCACCCAGGCGGCCTGGAGCCTCGGGGGACCATGGCCTGCCCGGGACCAACCAGGGGAGGACAGAGGGGGCAGTCAGACCTGGGAAGAGTGGCCACCAGTGCCAGTGACCCGCTGGACACACCCCGCTGCCCAGGCCAGAGCTGGTGGCAGCCACCAGATGAGAGCACACCCACATCTCCCTGCACCTCGGGGCCCAGGGGAAGCTCACGGCAGACGCCCTCAGCCCCTCGGCCGTTTCCGGACACCCCGCCAGACACGCCACACGGTGATGCCCCACCCCACCTGGTGACACGGCAACTGCGCAAGGTGAGGCTTCCAACCCCAGGTGGTGACACCCCCAACCCCACAGAGGCTCCATAAGGCCTGTGGCTGGGATCCTACAAAGGTCTCCTGGGGGCAGAGACAGAGGGCGAGGCACTGGCCCAGGGAAAGATTCCAGAGCACCGGCCCCGCCACCGGGAGCCTGGAGCCCCCGGGCACCAATGTCCAGGACCCACGTGCCGGCTGACAGAGGGGAGCCCCCACTGGCAGCAGCAGAGCAGCGCTGGGCCGTAGGCGCTACCTCTGAGGGCAGGCAGCTCGGTGACTTTCCTCCTTTGGGCAAAGTCAGACCCCTGGACGCACCTGCAAGCAGGAGGCTGGGGAGGGGAGGGAGGGAGGCCCCGGCTGCAGCCTGGGAAGAGTGAGTAACAGAGAAAGCCCCCCACTGCGCTCACCACCGCCCCCTCAGTCAGAGCCGCCACCTTTGAAACCCTCTCCTTTCTCCGAAGGCAAACGAAAAGAGCAAGGAGACCTTTTACGGTCCTTTGCAAAATGGCCGCAAAACACAAACTAGCTCTGTTCTCTGAACAGGTGGCTGACGACTCGCCTGCTTTGAAAGCACCTCTTCTGTGAATCAAAACGCTGGACAATGTTGACAGCAAGCGGGGCGATTGTCCAGACGGCCCCCTTCGGAGCAGCGAGCCAGATGGCCAGGGGCGTCCACGTCCCCCTGGCTCACCGAGGCCCAGGGCGGAGGGACAGCCCAGATGCAGACACGGGCTTGGGACGGCCGGAGAGAGGCCGCCCTCCGCGCACACACTCACCTGGTCGGAACCCGAGTTACGTTTCAAACTGGGTTAAGAGCTCCCTTATTTCCGGGGCCACGTGTCGGGCGGCATTGGCAGCCTCTGTTATAGCTTTCCGATACATCCCCTTCTTCTTACGGTTAAATCTCAGTTTGAAAAATTCAGAGAAAGGGGAGAGTTTTGAAATAGACAAGAACGATGTAGTTGGAGAACCAAACCATGAGACTTTCGCTTCTTGCCAGGAGGGCTCGCCGTCCTCCTTCTGGCTAAGACTGATGTCCAGGACACGTGCTGGCCACCAGGGAAAACCATGAACCTTACCCCACACGATGTCCCCTACGGCCACGGTCCTTCCATCCTCGGTAACGCACTTGGAGACGCTCTGCGTGTGCAGCCTGACCGTCAGGGGTGGGACCGTCGGCCGCGCGTCCTTGGACGAGGCCGGCACAGACGCACCGTCGCCAGACGAGAGGTCACACATGTCTGGTGACGTCACTTCCGAGCTGGACGATTTGGACTCGTCCAGGCTGTCGCTGCTGCACACCGACACGCTGGCACAGCCAGTTCTCCGGGGGCAGGCGGCGAGAAAAGCCAGGCCGTCACGCCCGTGTTCGCCTCGGGGACACCCCTTGCAGTCGTCGTCCTCGCCGGAACTTCCAGAAGACGAGTCCGCCAGCCCAGAGCGGGCAGAGCCGTCAGCCAGGGGCGCGGGTGAGCCGGCCCGGGGGCCGCGGCCACAGCCCTTGAGCTCCTCCACCAGCTCGGCCTTGTAGACGGGCTCCTGCTCGCCAGCCCCCGGGCGGTGGGGCTTCAGGCGGATCTTGGGGGGCGGCGGGGCAGCGCTGGGGGGCAGGGGCCGTGTCAGCTTCAGCTTGGGGATGGAGGCAGGCGCCTCGGGGTCCGGGCCTCCGGGCGGGGCCTGCGGGGGGCAGAAGGGCTCCAGCGAGCCGTGCACGCGGGAGGGGATCTCCACCACCTCGCCGGTGCCCTGGGGCGTGCTGTAGGAGATCTTGATGACCGGGCTCCGGGGGACCCGGGCCCGCGCCTCCTGCCGCCTCTCCCTCTTCCTCCTCTTGGCGGTGGTGTCACCCCCACCGTTGGGGTCCTCGGGCTTTCGGGGCTCCCTGCGCGGCTGTGGGGGGGCTGGGGGGCCGGGGCTGGCCTCTGGGGGGCTCAGGGTGCTCTTGCACTTCTCGCAGAGCACCTGGCGGGGCCGCAGGCGGATGGGACTCAGGGCCAGGTGGCCAGGGTCGCGGTTGCGGGACAGGCGCCTCCGTGTCCTCTTGATGCCCCGGGGGGGCGGCTGCGGCACCCACTGCCGGTACGTGTTCCTCAGCCAGAGCGGGGGAGGGAAGGGGGCGCCTTCAAAATAGGGCGGGAACGGGGGCAGGCTTCCGGCGGGCAGCAGGGGCGGCTCGGGGCTGGCGGTCCCAGGGGCCTGGTCCCCACTGGGAGGTGGCGGGGGGCCTGTCCCCAGCTGCATCACCTCTGTGTCGCCCTCCATGGGGGCCGGCCCGTGGCAGCCGTTGACAGGCGGGTCCTGGGCCTGGGGCGGCGGAGCTGACGGGGGCAGGCCGAAGAGGCCAGACCTGGTGGTGGGGAGACAGAAAGGGGTGGTCAGGACAGAGAGGACGCCGCCGTGAGCAGACCCCACTCCGGAGGGCCCGGCACATGCCCCGGGGGCATCCCAGCTGCCCGCTGTGCTCCGAAGTCACGCGACCCGCCCGCATGGAGACTGATGGCCCGACAGCACCGAGCACCCACACCGCACTTCGTGGCAACAAGGCGAATGCGGGCTCGAAGCTGGAGGCCTCCCAGGACCCAGTGCAGGCCTGGGGCCCGGGAAGCCTGGGGACGGGGTCTGGCTCCTGGGACGGGCCTGACCAGGCCTGCGGGGGGCCGGCTGCTGTGTGGCCAGCGGCCCTTACTCACAGGCCTCACCCGCTCAGGCCCCTCCTCCCTGAGGGAAGCACTCCCAGAGGGAAGACCCCACGTGTGTCCCTGGGAGGACCCCCAGTCCCAGGACAGCCCACAGGACCGGGGTCCCAGGTGCCAGACGTGTGTCTGGGGGTGGGGGCCACTCGTGGCCAGGCCCAGCAAGGACAGGGGTCAGCCACCAAACTGAGCCCGCTCCCTCCTGAATGCTGAGTTGGGCCCACCTGTTTCCACGGCTCTCAGGTGAGGGCATCACTCAGGCCGCCCCTGCCCACCACAACCTGGAAGGACCACCCCTCCTGCCAGCACTCCTGGCCCCTTCCCTCAGGACCTCCAGCTCCAGGACACAGAGGGCCAGGCGGCACTGATAAGGCCACGTGACCCGTGGGAAGGGGCCAGAGAAAGCAGGAGGCCCCCCTCCCGCGAGGACCCACAGCTGAGCCTGAGCGTGTGGCCGGCACCTCCGGGGCCCCCCAGGCGGGACTCTCTCCCCGGGAAGCTCGGGGCCGGCAGCCTCCACTCGGATGTCCCAGCATCAAATAGCTTGGGAGAAGCGCCCTTCTAGAGCCAATGACCGTCACCCCCCAGGCCCCGCGCTGGGAATGTCGGGAAGTCACATCTGGCCAGCAAGCTGCCCTGGGAGCCACAGGAAAACACATTTGCTCCAAGTAAGGAAAACCAAGGCCAATCAGGCGACACCTTTCTTCGGCGGCGACACACATAACTTTAAACACGTGCGATTTAACTTGCAAGAACTGCTTTAGCTGAAAGCTGTTAGTTTTCACTTTTTTTAAAGCACAGAACAGACTTTTAGCCAAGTTGAGAGAAACGAGGATTAGAATATTGTATCTCAGTGTCTCCCTCCCTTTTGTAATTCAATCAGAGGAGAAAAGATAAGTGAGCTTTGCTGTTTCTCAAAGTCATTTCTCAAAAATGACTTCTGCGTCTACAGGGTCCAGCAAACCAGGGCCACGGCCACCTGCCCTCTGCTTGGCCAGGGAGGATGCAGCTCATTCAGATGGCTGACCTGTGACCTGTGACCTGTGACCATGACTGACGGAGAAGAGGGGAGGGGGAGGAGTACAGGAAGAGAGAGAGAAAGAGAGATGGCAGTAGCCTAGCGGGGAGCGTCCAGCCACAGGCCAGCAGTAGGGGACTTGGTCCCCTGTGAGGTGGGATTCTGCGCTGGGTGGGGGGCAGCCCTTGCGATCCCTCCCCTCCCCCCCTCCCCATCACCCGTGGGCATGTGGCTCTTCAAGGGCCCCTCTCCCTGGAAGGACCAAGCCGTTCCCACCAGACTGGCACCCACTGCGGCCCCGCAGCCACAGGCCCCCAAGTCCCAGCCGACCAATGGCAACAACAAGAACCACAGACCACGTCTGTCAGTGGTGGCCGCACGCGGCATGTCTCACGGCTCCTGCAGCCACCACGGGAAACAGGCATGTATGACTTCCAAACCAGGATGGGCGGAGACTTTCAGGGGAACAGGGGTGGGAAAGGGGGTCCCAGGATCATGCCCTGGCTGTCAGCCGCCCTCTCACCAGCCCCGGGTCAGGCACTGGGCACAGAGGTTCCACACCCCACGGCCCCCAGGCCAAGTCAGCCACCAGGTTTTGTAAGTCAGGTGTGACTGACACACGGCCACGCCCGCTGCCCATGCAGGGCCCCTGCGGCACTGCTGAGCACCTGTGACAGACACCGCATGGCCACCAGTCCTTCACGGAAAAAGTCTGCCTGTGCCCAGGTGTGGGCGACAAGCCCCCACCCAGGGGCGTGACAGGCTGGTGTGTCACCAAACCTCACCCGAGTCCCAGGCATCAGAGCGGGCACTGGACCCCGCACCTGGCTCGTTCCCTTCAACAAGCCCCTCGTGGGCATTCGGAACAGGCTGAGAATTTGGCAAACTAACCCCACGCACATGCGTGCAAGCGTGCATCCACACACGTGTGCACACACGCGCACCGGGGGCCCACACACCAGGCTGGATCACATATCTGGGGCTGCAGGGTTTCTCCCAAGGCCTCCCCAAAACCCACTTCCTGCCCACCATTCACAGGCACCCAGGCCATGAACTGGGGGCTCACTCTGACACCCCCCTCTCATCTGCACCCCGTTCCACCTTCCCAGGCCCCTGGGCTGTCACCCCACTAGGACCCAGCCTGTATTCCCTCCTAGGGCTCTGTTCCTCACGGCACCCCCGTAGCCTGGCCTGTGCCCCCAGTCAGCCTGCCTGTGCTGGTGCAGAGCCCCTCCTGCCAGCTGGGGCCCAGGGACCCCAGGAGCAGGACCCCTGGGCAGCCCCTTTCCCGTCATCCCCCACCCCCCAACCTACCTGCCCTCCAGGACCCTCCTAGGCTTGGACTGTGCCCTCGGCCAGCCGGCCCGGGGGGCTCTGCAGTCTCCTTGGCCACCTCTCTGCGCACACAGGCTGGGGACAGGTGGCCCTGAAGACTGCAGCTGTGGCCCATTCAGGGAGCTTTTCGCCCCACTGATCACACACAGCCCTCAGGGGGTCTCTGCATGTTCAGGACGGCCAGAGACCCAGGCCCTGACCTGAGCCACAGCAGTAAGCTGTGGGGCCCTGGGTGGGCTGGGTCTGCACCCACCAGACGCAGACAGGGTCTGGCAGTCGACGCCGCCCTGCCCAGGCAGATCAAACTGGGAGGCAGCCTCGGCTGTGAGCCGTGCCCTGGTATGCATGCCCCCTCTGCCCACAGGGCTGTGGCTGCAGCCTAGAGGGGGAGGTTCCTTGCAGACGGCCCGGTGGAATGGCACTGCGGCTGCCACGGCGGGCCCCGTGACTCGGACACTTCCTTCCCAGAGCTGCTGCCCTGCCCAGGCCACACCCACGCCTGCCGGTGGGTAAACAGGGCCAGCGGGACCCTGGCTGCCGGGCTGCAGACCACAAGCAGGTTCTCTGTCTACAGCCCCATGAGGCGCCGTCATCATCATTCCCATTTCTCGGATGGGACAGTGAAGCTGAGGGAGACCAGGGACACCAGCGGGTCGGGGGACGGGCGGGGTCCGTGCTCGTGCCCCAGCTCTGCTGCCTCTGGGCGCGGGGATAGCACCAGCCAAGGCCACTCTCTCTGGGAAGGACCTCGGCAACCTGTCCGCCGAGGGGGGCATGCTGGACCCCCAGGCGCAAGGCGTGGCCCTCGGAGAAGCCGGGCTGTGCCCACGTGGGCCTAACCCAGGGACGGAGGCCCTGGCCGGCCTGGCAGAGCCCCACACGTGATACTGCAGGGCCCTGGCAGGCAGAGAGCTGGGGTGGCCCTGGAGCCAGAGAGATGGCCTGCCAGGCTCAGCGTGAGGGACCCAGGCGCCTGCACTGTCCTGCCCTCTGCGGTGCGAAAGGTCTGGACTCACAGGGCCCCGCAGGGGTGACTCACGGGCGGAGCCAGGGCCTGGCCCAGCCTCGACCGGGAGCGCAAGGCCAGCCAACGTGCCCACGCGGAAACCCGAGGGGCCCTGAGCAAACCTCAGCACCGCGTCCTTGGGGAGCTAGGGGAGGGGCAGGTGGCCTGCGCTTTGAGGAGAGGCTGGGGAGGCCGAGCCCGGGCGAGAAGTTCGCACAGGGAGCTTCAGCCAGGAGGCTTACAGGGATCAGACCCCAAAGCAGAGCGGTTCTGCCCCCAAGGGGACAGGAGACAGAGTCCCCAGGGTCACCCTCCGCTCTGCCCAGGTGAGGGCACGGCCACCGGCATGGACACAGGGACCCAGAGAGAAGCGGCCTGGCCTGCAGTCTTCCGTGGGACACCAGTGGCCAAGCCTCGGCTCCCACACGTCCCTGGGGCTCGTTTGTGCCTCCAGCCTAGCGCCCCTCCGAGAGCAGCGGGCCTGGACGGGCCCACGGCTAGGAGGGGCCCTGCCGCCTGCCAGAGCTTGCGGCCGCCCCACCCCCACCGTCCCGGCAGGCCTGGGGCCCAAGCGTCTCTGGTGCCCACTGGCAGCCTCTGGCCCCGGCCAGGTCCCCATCTGCCCTGGACCTTCCTTCTTCGTCCTCCCACAGGGAGAGGCCACCCTGGTGTCCTGTAAAGAGGTGAGAAGACGTGGCTCCGGAACAGAAACATCCTGCGGGCCAAAGCCCAGGGCCAGGTGCCTAGGGCAGCCTCGTGCAGCAGGTACCTTGTGGGCAGAGGCTGAAGTCAGTCCCAAGACAGGTCCGGTCCCGAGACGAGGCCCACCCTGCGGCTGGCCAGGCTGTACGCCGTTTCTCTCTCCCAAAGCCCTGCCGACAGACAGCCGCAGGGCTGGAGCCCCGAGGGAGGGGAGGGGCAGGTGGGTGTCAGGCTGCTGTGCACGGAGGTCCACCTCTGCTCAGGGAGCTGGGGAAAGCAGGATGACACGGGGACTTGCAGCCTGGATGCCAGAGTGGCCCCTCGTCCAGGGCCACACGTGGGACCCTGCCCCTCCCCCGTGGGTATCAACCTAGGGTTTCGGCCACAGCTGGCCCCCAGAGTCCTGGACCAAAGGCTGAAGAACCATCAACATCATTCCAATAAGACTCAGGTGACTGCGCCCCTCCTCCCAGGAGCACAAGGCCAGGCCCCCAGCCCACGCCCCCACCCCCTCCGTGGAGCAGCTCCAGAGACCAGCCATGCCGGCCAGGTCCCTTGGTGAGGCACCTGCCTACTGGCTGCAGGTCATACCACCCTGTGATGCACTGCGCACCCTCAGTCCCTCCAGCTCCCCAAGGGCAGGGAGGACGAGCCCAGTGGGGCCTGGACAGGGGGCGTGTCCGGGATGGAGCAGGGGCGCTCTCCTGCCCAGGACGGGCCATGGCTGGGATTCTTGGCCAGCTGAGTGTCCAGAAGCCTGGGTCCCAAGCCCCCCGGGCGGGTGTGGGTCCCAGAGGCCCGTACCCAACCTTTGCGGCCCCGGAGTCTTGTGTGATAACGGCACGCTGGGTGACTCACGCTGGGGAAGTTTACGAAACGCGCACTTAGAGGCCAAGGCCGGAGGCTTCGGATGGCCAGGCCGGACAGGCAGCTGGCCCTCGTGCCCACCAACCGGGAGACCGTCCCTTCAGCACTCGGCGACTTTGCTGTCTTTGGGACACCCCACCTGAGGTTCTCAACCAGAGGTCCACCCCCAAATCACCCACAAGAGGCCTCCCCTGCACCCCAGCCTGGAGAGCGGAGCTGTGGGGTCAGGGTAGGCCGGGGCCATCGTTATGTGTCAGAACGAACACCGCCCGCCACAGATACTTGAGGACCGTGCACCACAGCAGTTATGCCAGGACTTAAGGCCACTCCCCGGCACACAGTAGGTGCTCAGTGAGTGAACGTGGATGCAGGAGCCACAGGCACTCAGGGCAGCCAAGGGCCTTGCTTCAGGCCACACAGCGGCCTGCCAGCAGGTCCACGGCTCGCCTGGCCTCCGTGGACAGACAGACGCTCAGCCCAGAGCTCCCAGAGCACCAAGGGAGGGGTGCTGCCGCCCCAGTGCCCCCAAATGAACACTGCTTGCTGGGCCCCGCTGCGTGAACTGCCCCTCCCGGGGGACCTCTCTGTTCTCCTAGGCCCCCGGGGGCTGCCCACGAGCTCGAGAAGTGCTGACACGTGGCAGTGACTGGTCTGCGCCCGGCTGGGGCACCACAGGCACACCGGCCTGCTGCCCTGGGACCCACAGGCCCAGGAGGTGGGCAGGCGCCTGCAATCTGAGCTTCCAGCTGCTCTGCCCGCCTGTCAGTGCCCACGCCCGGGATGGGGCCTCACTGACCGGCCCTGCCACCGTGACGTACGGGGTAAGGGGAGTGGGCCCTGAGGAGAGACCGGCCCCAGGGGAGGCAGGTCGGTGCTGCGGACCCCCGAGGCTCGAGGCCGGGCCCCTCTGCCAGAAACACCCAGGCCAGGTCGTAAGCTGCCTCTGGACCCTGTCCGACAAGCCGGCTGTAAACACGAGCGTTGCAACTCACGATATCATGGTAGAAAACTGGGATCGGGACGAAACTGGAGGCGCCCCGCAGAGGGGAGGGGGGGTGGGCAGGGACAGGGGCAGCTTCAGGGCCAAGCCCAGACACCGGAGGGGTTGGGAGAGGCCAGGTCTCTCCTCAGGTTCTCTTCAGGGACTGGGGGCGGGCGGGGGGACCCACTCAAGTCAGAAAGAGGAGCTGCTGAGCAGAGCTGTGCCCACCGAGGCCCAGCTCCTGGTTCTGTGGGCGGCTCCGGTTACAGCCTTATGTGGCCATGGCAGGGTTGCCGCCCACACGTCCTACAGCTGCCAGTTCCCATGCTGGGATCCCAGCAGAGCCTGCTTCCTTCCACGAGGGGGTGGGGAAGCGGGTGGGGGGGGTGCAGATCTCCACATCAGGTTAGCCACGGGCTGTAGGGACGGGAACCCTGCCTGGAGGCAGAGACCAAGGGCGGGGGGCCGGCAGCCTCTGCCGGCACCCCCAGCCTCCCTTGCCCTGAGTCAGGGAGCACAGAACACGAAGAGCGGGGGGACCTCTCCTGCCAGGGCCCCTCTCAGGGAGGAAAGGCCAGGCAGGGCTGCACAGGCAGCGCTGGGGTGCAGCCCTGCACAGACCCAGGAGCAGGCCGGCGGAGGAAGTGGTGGCCATTGGTGGCAGAGGACCCTCAGCCGCCCCGAGGGACAGGGCTGGCGGCTTCCGAGCGGCTATGCTGCAGCCCCGGAGGGTCACTAGGTCCCACCAAGCACTCTCTGCAGCAGCAGCAGAGCAGGGCGACAGTCACCTGGGACGCCATATGTTAAATCACGTGACTTGCACATAAATGGCTCTGGCACATCTAATGAGGAGATGATGCCAGCAGAGTGGCCGTTGAGAGGGGATGGTCCTCCTGCCACACCCCCGCCGCCGGCACAAAATCTGGGCTCCACTGAGGGAAAAAGTTGGGCCTTTGCAAAGGGGAGCCGTTTACTGCTCCCGGTTCAAAATAAGGCCCAGCCTGAGCCTCAAGACATTAGTGCCTGATTAATGCCTAATCATTTATCTGCGCGACAGCTCACTACCATGTGACACTGTATCCAGGAGACTCTTTCCGCTGCAGGGATCCCTGCAGCCGGCACACAGGTGCCTCTCAGGATGGATTTGCCCCCAGGCCTGCCCAGGGACCCCTCCAGCAGAGAATCCCGGCTCCCGAAGGGAGCTCAGCACAGCTCTGAAACTTGTATCTTTTCATTCCTGTTCTGCCTGGGGCTCCTCAGCCCGAAACAGTGTTTTTAAATCCCGCCGCTGGACACAACTGCTAGCTAGCAATCCTTACCACCTCAGCCCCGACTGCTCCTTGGGGGGGGCATTACATTACACACCGCCCCCACCTCGTGAGTAACTGACAGGGCAAGCGCGGCAGCGCATCTGAACCCACTGCCCCCACCCCGGCGGATGACAATTCTGAAGACAGCCGAATTCAACAGTGAGTCTGAACAAAGAAAAGTGCGTTAATTATGGCAGACGTGCGGAGTTCGGAGCCGGGCGGCGCGGCAGTGGGCGCGGGGTCTCGGGCTCCACGCGCCGCGCCCAGGCTCCGGCTCGGCGCCCACCGCTGTTCCCGCCCGGCTGCGCCGTCCCCTGCCCGAAAAGTCGCGACGACTTTGAGAACCACTTTTCCCCCCCGAGTGGCGGCCGCGCTCGCGCACCCCGAACCCGGGGCTGGAGAAACCGAAAGCGGGCGCCGGCGCCACGCTGCCCCGCCCCGGAGCAGCCCCGGCCCTGGGCCAGCGCGCGCGCGGGGTGGGGGTTGTCCCGAGGGGATTCCGGGGGCGTCCCGGGGCCCGCGCCCCCGCCCCCGCTCACTTTTTCGTGCAGTCCAGCAGGATCCCGGCGAAGCTGCGCTCGCCGCAGCTCACGGTGACCAGCAGCGCGCCGTTGACGACCTGCTCCACCCGCACGGGCAGCCGGCAGCCGGCCCGCGGCTCCATGCTCCGCGTCCCGGCCCGGCCCCCGCCCCGCGCCGGGTCAGCCCCGCGCGTGACGCGGCCCGCCGGCCGCCTGACGTCACAAAGCTCCGCTCGGGGCGGCCTCCGCGAGCGGGCCGGGGGCGCCGGGAGGGGCGCGCGGGGCACCCGCGCCCACAGACGCGCGCCGGGCCGTGCGGCCTCCACACTCGGCGTGGAGACGCACTGCGGAGCGCCACCGAACGGTCAGGATGGGGCAGGATGGAGCAGGGCCGCGCTCCACCCCCGGCGACGCTGGCCGCGAGCGTCCGCGGAGAGGACCTGAGAGCCGGAGCCTGGAGAACTGCCCCGGCCCCGGGTCCAAGGACCCCCTCCTCTCCAGCCGGGGGTCCACCCGGGGCGCCTGCCCCTCCCGGCTCCAGGGTGTCTTCCCCTCTCCTCGCCCCAGCCCCCCCCCCCGCCCTGCCCGTGTCCCCGGGTTCCCCGCCTCCGGGTCTGGCGCCCGGGTGGCCACCCGGGCACTGCGGGGAGGAAGTCCCGGCGGCGCGAGCAGGAAGCCCAGCGGGGTCGGGCCGCGGAGACGCGGGGCGCCGAGGGGACACCGGCGGGCCCGCCGCAGCGGCCCAGTCTCGACCTCGCCGCCGGGGGGGGGCACTTGACGACCCCCGTGGGGCACTTGACGACCCCCCCGTGTGCTCGGCGCCTCGCTGGGTGACGAGAGGGCACGCACTCGGCTCCGGGCTACCCGCAGCGGGGTTAGGGAGGGTGATCAGTCCACAAGTGTAGGTCGCGTGACCCCGGGGAGCCGGGGAAACGTTGGGTTCCGTGCGACCCCTGGTGCGGCCGGAAGGGCCAGGGAGCCACGCGGCCAGTTCACAATGGAAAGGATTCCCTTCCCCGAGCGAGACTGGGGCTCCCCGGCGCACGCAGCCACGCCGCTGATGGGGGGAGTGGGAGGTGGAGGGGACAAGCAGACGCCGGACCCCCGCCCGGGCCCCGCTCCCACGCGCCTTCAGCCCAGTACCAGCTCTCGACTTTCCTGAGCACTCGCGCGTCCCGCTCGCGGCTCGGGACCCCGCGGGCCGCCCCCAGGTCACTGTTGCAGTGACCTTGCCCCGAGCGCGTCCCGGCCGGGTCCCCTGAGCCGGGCTCGCTGCGCTCGGCTGGGCACCGGAGACCAGCAGGCGGTCGGTTGTCCTGACTACCCGTCCGCCGCCACCGGCCGGCCCCGCCCCTCCGAGCCGTCCAAGGCCCGCCCGGCTCGGAGCTGCGCCGGGGCCGCCACCCCCGGCGCCGCCGCGGACAGTGGGGCCGCCGCGGCGCCGCTCGGCCTCGCCCTCCGGCGGCCGCGCGGCGCGGGGAGCCGGCTGAGAGGAGCCCAGGCGGAGCCAGGCGCCCGCGGAGACCTCGCAGGGCTCCACCGCCCAGCATTGTACGGGGCTGGGGATCAAGGCCCCATGAGCCAGAGTCCGGCCCCAAGCAGCCCCCGGGGAGGCCTGAGAGCAGAGCGAGAGCCTGTCGCCTGCAAGGCCTGGGTTCCAGCAGACACCCGACCTCCCCAGCGGAGAGAGGGACCCCACCAGGAGGCCTCGGGCACCTGACACCTCTCCAGGGTCAGCCCAGCCGCTCCCTCCCTGTGACTGCCGGACCCCAGGGGGCCTGACTGCAGTCTGCACCCCAGGCCTTTTGCAGCCTCCTCTCTCCAGAGCTGGGCGGGGCTGACTTTGGAGCAGAAAGGCCAGGCAACAGGGACCCCTGCAGGCACTGGGAGGGGGACTGGCCAGAGGCTGCCCACCCGCTCAGCACAGGCGCCAGCGTGCCGGGGATGCCTGCTGGGCGTCGCCCTTCCTGGGCACTGGGGACACACAGCACCGGGGAGCGGGCATTCGGGTCATCTCGGAGCTGGTGGGGGCACTACGCGTGGGCCGTGTCATTGTGTGCACGGGGCACTGTGTGCAGACGGGGATGTCCAGAAAGAGGGCCCGGGGCCGCGATGCTTGGGCCAGCAGGCGTCCACCAGAGGGAGAAGGGGCCCCACGAGGCCGCTTGGGCAGCACAAGTCTGGCGGCTTGTTGGCGGGGCTGGAGAGGTGGGTGTGGGAGTGCACAGAAGGGGGCCCTCCGAGAGGTGCCGGGGTTGAGGTGAGGAAGGGGGCTTCCGGGGAACTCCCAGGTATCAGCAGCAGTTTGCCGTGGGCGGACAGATACACCTGAGGACACGCTGGGCTTGCGGGGGCGGGGATGCAGCGGTGGGTGTGTGCTGTGGGCGGAGTTGGGGCCCCGAGGACCACCCTGCAGCTCCCACGGTGGGGGCAGCGGCACCGAGCTGAGAGGGGAGAGCGCTAGGGAGAAGGGCGGCCCGCGCTGCCTTCTCTCAGCCTGGGGCCCAACCTGCCCCGTGCCTGGTATTTCCTAAGTGAGCACGGAAGCCATTTTTAAAGCCCCTTCTCCAGGAGGGAGGGTATTGAGAGAAGAGTCAGCTGACTGGAGGTTGTTTGCATCTCAAAGGGTGTCTGTTCAGGACCTTACCAGGCAGACCTGCCCACTCCCAGCCCAGCCCCACCCACTTGCTCCCTGCGGGCTTCCCCGCTTCCTTTCTGATTTCTGGAAGGCCCGGGGAACTTCCAGACACCAGACTAAAATGCAGATTCCTTCAGAGGGGCCTAATCAGCCCAGGGATCCCGGGTCCTGACCCCCACATGCCGCCGCCTCCTTCCTGAGCTGGTGTTCCCTCCTCCAGGCCCCCTCCGGGGCCAGCCCTGTGCCGGCGGGTCAGCGAGGCCGGCAGATCCTGGAGAGAACAGCCCCAGACAGGCAGGGCCCCGGCAGCTGCCCACTGAGAGCTGCCCCCCGACTGAGGGAGAACTGGGCCGGGAGCCTCTCCCTAGGTGTCCGGACTTTGGCCCTAAAGCCTCCGTTCCCTGGCTGCAGGCACACAGCCGCTGCGGGGCCTGCGCGGTACCCGGCCCTCGGCCTGGCCTGCCCGGGGTGCTGGCAGGGTGACCGTGGCGGCTAGTCTGGCCAGACGGGCAGGGTGGTGGCATGCAGGGGGACAGGAGGCCGTCAGCGCCTCACTAGGGTGGAGTCGGGTGGCCACGAGCCGGCAGGAGGGCAGCAGAGGTGCTCCGGGCAGCGGCTGCTCTGTGACCCCCAGAGGTCCTGTGCTGGTTCTTGGAGGAGCCCCGGGACTCACCCCGCGGCAGCCTGGCCCTCACTCCCTGACTCCCTGCCGGCCCCCCAGTCTCTCAGGGTGACCCGTCCACACCCCAGCTCAGTGTCCCTCCTATTGCCTTCACCCACGGGAGAGCCCGTGAGCCCTGCCCGGCACCGCGGGAAGTAATTTTGCCTTTGTCACCCTCTGTCTCTCCCATGAGGTGGGAGACTCCCAGAGGCCTCCCTGTGACCGGAAGGAACGCTGTCACCGTCACCAGCCTGTTCTGGGTTTGCCCGGCCGGGTGGCTGGTGTCCTCCCCCCACCCCCTCCGGGGCTGCTCCACTTCCTTGCCTGGAGCTCCCCTCGGCGGCCTGGCAGGGGCGTCTCTTGCAGCTCAGGCCAGCTCTCCCAAAGCCAGGTGCTTCTGAGATGGAACCGAGAGTGCCTGGTCACAGGGGAACCGCAGGCCAGAGCCATGGGTCAGAAACCACGGTCTCTCCAGAGCCAGTGCCCAGAGCGCAAGGATGTGAGAGCCGGGGTGGGCCCTGGTGCTCGGCCCAGGCCACCTCGTGGCAGCTCGGCCGGCCGTTGCTGGGAGGGAGGAGAGCAGGGCCCGGATGAGGGCGTTGATTTCACTAAGCTCCGGGTAATGAGTCTGTAAGAATGTGCTGCTCTCATCCTCTTCCCCACTGCCACTGTCACCACCACCACCACCACCATCATCATCACCACCACCACCACCACCACCACCACCACCACCACCACCACCACCATGCCCGTCACCACCACCACCAGCACAGATCTCCCCTGTAGCTGGGCCGTCTTCCGTGCAGCACCTGCCCCCCACTGGTATTGAGCCTGGGCCAGTGGAGATGCCGAACAGCCCTGGCAGGGGGTCTGGTGCCTCCTAGAGGGCTTTCCCATAACCCCACCCACCCCATAACCTGTGCCCTCCTGTGTCCTTGCCCAAGTGGCACCTGAGGCCCCCCGACCCTAACCCAGCCCAGGGCTGGGGGCACAGGGAGCCCAGGGCTGGGGGTGGGGCGGCTCTTTACCCCCAGGGTTTGGAAAGGCCCAGAGTCGCTTGCTGCTTGCTCGCCGCCACCCCGCCCCGCCCCCACCCCGGGAAGACATGGAGGCTGATGGTTGTATGCTGGGGCGGGAGCTTCTCCTCTGAACCCTGCTCTCCTTGTGCCTCAGGCTGCCGGGAGCCCACCGTCAGCAGTCCTTGGCCCCAGGAGAACACTGCACTGGGACATGCAGGCTGGAAACACGTGGCAACACGCAGCCCTGAGCCCCGCGAGGTCTGCTCCTTCCCTCCTGAGCACTGGGCTCCCTGCCCCATGGGGATGGCACAGACACCGAGGGGGCAGAGGGGGTGACGCACTGCCGGTGCCTGAGGACACACCGCTACCCCCCTTCAGCCCAGCAAGAGGGCCCCCCGCCCCCGCCAACAGGCAAGGCATCCCCGGGCCAGGATGTGTGTCCATGTGGGGTCCGCACCCCACCTCAGGACCACCTGCGGTCACCTGGGACTCCACCTCCACAGACAGGGCCCAGGGCCCATGTCCCAGCCACACCTCTGCGCTACATCCTTCTGAGACGTGGACAGGCCATAGGGGTCACTCCCCTGGGCTGGCTGGTGGCTGGTGCGTGGAGATCGGATGGTGCCGCCATGGGCTTGACCGTCCACAGGCAGCTTGCAGGAAGGGATGGGGCCGTAGCCACTGACAGGGCCGGACCCTCCTGTCCTGATACTCGTTTTGGGCCCAGGACTCAGGAATCCAAGCTCATGGACCAGGTACCAGTCAGGACGCAGGGGTCTGGTGGGAGTGGGAGGACGCCCTGTGGGGCTGTGGCCGCACCCTGGCCGGCGGCAGGTCGGCTGCTGGGCCCTGCGGGGCTGTGTGCCCAGGCTGCGTCCTGGCCAAGGCGCCATCTGCAGGCGAACATGGCTCACAGCATGAGGCCGCCGGGCTGCTGACTCCCAGAAGCAGGTCCTGGGCAGGGCGCCCACCATTATCGCCTGCGGTCCACGCATCTCCGGGCCCCCGCCCTCGCAGCGCAGGCCCTGCCACCCAGGGTTTCGGCCTTTACCTGGGGGCAGGGGGGCGGCTCTTCCTCCCTCCCCCCGCCCAAGGCTGTCTGGCAGCAGAGAGGCCCCAGGAGCACCCATGTGGGCAGTCAGGCATGGCAGGGATGACTTAGCAGTTAAGGAAGGAGAGGACAAAGCAGGAGAGGGGACATGGAGTGGAGACAGGTGACCCGTAACGGGGACGGAGGCCGTCCCCCCCCCGGACACCCCAATTCCACCCAGGACAGAGCAGGCCCCCACCCCACATACTCTGAATCCATTGGGGGAGCAGGGCCACCCCCCACCGGCGGCCCAAGCGCCTTCTGAGCAGGGGTCCAGGTGGGTCTCCCGACCAAGCTCAGAACAAGTGCAGTGAGTGATCGCGCCGGAATCGGGTCGTGTAGGGTGAGGACGTCACCCAACAGCCCGTTGGTGGGAGCAGCAGTGAATAAATAACAGATGAACGGCTTGAGGAAGGGAAGGGGGTCCGAGGGAGGTGGCTTCCGCCCTGGGCTCCCACCCTCAGACGGGGGCTGACCTCCAGGGACAGCGGGCTTTGGGTTCCCCAGGACCCCCCGGGTGAGAAATCGGTGTTGGGGACACCAGGCTGGGATCTGGGGGCCTGGTCCAACCCTGCCTCTCTCCAACCAAGAGCCCCAGAGGAGCTGAGAAGGCTGCCGGAGCCCACACCTGAGGCCGGGAAGTGCTGGGAAGCGTGGCGGGGGCGGCAGCAGCTGGTGCAGGAGGGCCTGGACCCAGAGCACCAGGCCCCGACCTGACCCGGTCTCAGGAGGCCAGCATCCCAGGAGACTGACCGACTCAGGGAGCCCGTGCCAGTGAGACCACAAGAGGAGGGGCCCGAGCCCAGTGCCCTCCACCAGACTTTCAGAGCTGAAAAGTGAACACTCTCCCAGCGGAATTTCCGTCAGGGAGCTCATGGGGAGGACAGCCACGCTGAGATGCAGAGAATAAACGTGGAATTTCCGTCAGGGAGCTCATGGGGAGGACAGTCACGCTGAGATGCAGAGAATAAACGCAGATATTTCAGGAAGAAACGTCTCTAAGCAGCGAGCATGAAGAAGGAAATCTCAGCTGGGGACGGAGTCGGGAGAGCTGCCCAGTGAGCAGCAAGGGCTCCGGAGACAGAAGGGGACAGGAGAAGGCGCGCAAGCCTTCCAGGAAGAGAAGCAAACGCCAGTCTTGATCTGGGGAGACCGGCACCCGCCAGCCGGGCGGGGGTCCCTGGCTTCCGGGCAGGGCTGGTGATGGGGCCCCCCGTGAAGACGGACAGACACGGGACCCGTGGACACGGGCTCTGCCTCTGGCGAGTGGAGGCTGGAAGTCCACTTGGCACACTGGTGTCCACTCCAGAGGCGGCCCCCACGGCCACTGCCCGCCCAGGGCGGAGGATGGGCTCGGAGGGGACGTGACCACCTTCTCCACATGAGCAGAGCAGGTGTGAGGCAGGGAGAACCCAACAACCGGGAACCCGAACAGAGACCTCGAGGCAAAGCAGAAACGGCGCAGAGCTACGGGGCCCGTCTGGACATCTGGGCGGCTACGTGGACATCAGCCCAGCTGGGGACGCGGCACTGACACGCCACGCAGAGGCCCTCTCGTACCGGCCCCTCCTGGGGGGACACCCACAGGAGCAGAAGGGAGCACAGGGTCTCGGCATAGCCGAGGGGCGGGGGGTGCGGCCCGCTGCTTGGTGAGTTTGGGCGGCCCTGCGATTGAGCCCACGCAGGGCACACGGAGGAAGCGTGCTGTGCTGGTTCACGGCCCAAGCCTCCGCAAGGCATGGGGACCCCTGCTCTGCACCTGCTGGGCCCCGGGTGGCCGTGGGAGAGGGCAAAGCACCTGCCACAGAGGCCACGCGGAGATGCCGCAGGCACCGGAGGGCACAGACCACAGTGGGGAGAGAACCAGCCCACAGAGCCCGGCAGCCCGAGCCGAGAGCCACCACACGCTTGCTCTTCAACAGACCACGAGCCGGCCCCGCGCTGCTGGCGGCTGGCGGCCTCTGTGATCTCTGCCTTGGGGTCTCCCAGCTGCCCCAGGAGCAGATCCCCTAGTCCCACCCGGAAGTCAAACTCCCCTCATTCCAACCTTTTAAAAACATCGCTCTGCTCTAAGAATGAATCTTAGAAACGGTATATGGGTAAAAGTCAAAGATTGTTGCATTATGTATTTCTTTAAAAAGCCAGTAGAACAATTTAGTGTTAGCAAGTTCAACGTGGCGGCTGACACACTTGATTCCATTCCTTCCATCTTTGTATTTGTTTGTTTTGCTGGCTTGCTGTTCACTCCGTTTTTCACCCTGTTCACCTGAAGTCCCCTGTGCTCTGCATTCTGTTAGGAGGTACGATCCTTTTACCTCCTCTGTTAATTTTGGAAAATTAGACGTGTATTTTCCTCCCTGCATCCCCTGACCCTGCATGTTTCCTTCCCTTCCCTCTCCACTGCCCCGGGTAAAATTTTAAAAATAATTTAAAATTTTTTAAAAATTTGCTTACTTTATCAGAGAACAGCAAAGGAAGAATAAAAGAACATGAGACTCATAAAACAAATAGCAAGAGGGGAGACTTAAAATCAACCATATGAATGTAAGGGGACTAAACCCTCTAATTAAAAGACAAAGATCGTCAGGCTAGAGAAAGGAAGGAAGACGCAAGTATATGATATTTACATAAGACGTACTTTACACATAAAAGCCCAGAAAGATTGAAGTAAAAGGATGGAAGACGTATTGGTAAACGCTCACTGGAGCAGGGGTGGTATAAATGCCCATATTAACATCAGACAAAACAGACCTCAAAGGCAAGAAGTATGGAACACGGGATAAAGAGAAGTATTTCCTGTTGACGGAAAGGCTAATTCAACAGGAAGGCACAACAACCCTAAATGTGCAGGCATCTAATAACATAGTTTGGAACCACATACGGCAGCAGCTGACACGGCTAAAGCGAGACACACGTGAGGCCACACCGTGGCTGGAAATGGCATCCAGCCGACAGGACAAGATGAACCAACCTGGAGGATGCGGGAGATCTGACCAACACCGTCAATCCGCCTGATGGACACACAGCGCTACGTCCAACAGCGCGACGTCCAACAGCGCGACGTCCAACAGCGCTACGTCCAACAGCGCGACATCCAACAGCGCTACGTCCAACAGCGCGACGTCCAACAGCGCTACATCCAACAGCACTACGTCCAAGTAGATTCTCGTCCAGTCGCACGGAACATTTCCCAGAGGAAGTCGTACGGCAGCCGTGAAGCAGGTCTTCACACATTTCCCAGGACCGGACTCACAGGGAACCAGACGCCCAGCCCAGTGAGCCTTCCGGCAGCGCGGCCCGACCCGTGGCCCGACTGAGCCAGAAGTGCCGGCCGAGCCGCTCCCTCTACCCTGACGCTCACAAGCTGGGAGAGACAACAAACACTTATTATTATTAGGCCATGTTAATATAGTCATATATAATAATACATAATATAATTATTTATAATTCTTTATTGCTATTTATCTACTCCTCCAGCTGCTTTGTTCTGGAGTAACTTGTTAACGCAGCAACAGGTAGCTAACACACCTTCTAGCTTCTTGAGTTGGGAGCCCCGGGTATGGATTTCACCTGCCTCTTCCTTTGTGACACACACATTTGAAAGTGGTGAAGTTCCCTCTAGGCACTGATTAAACGCAGAGAAAACAGAAAAGAAGGGGAAGAACAGGAATCAATGATACAGAAAACACGATAGAAACTCGACAAAGCCAACCGTGGTTGTTCGAAAAGATTAACAGAAGTGACGAATCCCGAGCAAGGTTAAGGAAAACGGGGCAACATCAGTAACGAGAAAGGGGACATTGTTACAGGTCCTCAGTGACTGAGAAAATATGAGGATATTATGAAGAAGTTTATGCTGATGAACCTGACAACTTGGATGAAATGGAAAAACTCATGGAAAAACATGTCTACCAAAGAAGTTGACACAAAAAGAAATAGAAAATCTGAGTTACCCTACATCTGTTAAAGAAATCGAATCAAAGGTCTTTTCAAGATCAAGCCCTTATTTCACATCTAATCAGACGTTCGGCACAAGAGACTAAGTCGCGCCGACGCTGGGTGACAGCCCGGGGGCCTGGGACGGGCCCGGCGGTGCTGCAGGGCCAGGGGAGGGGCAGCGCCCAGGGAGGGGAGCAGCGCCGCCGGGCGGGAGGAGGGCACTCCTGCCTCCCCAGCAAAGACGGCCCCACGGACCTCGGGCCCCACTTTAGTCAGTCGTGAAAGCTTGATCCCCGCTGTGAGCAGGGTCGGGGGGGCACAGGTGCCGACACCACGTTCTGCCAGCCGACGGGCTGCAAACGGACGCCACGCGGCCGTCACCGTATTCTCTTAATGCAGCTCAGACCTCCTGCAGCCTCAGAATACGCAGCGCAGATGGGGACCCGTTAACCTCACGCCCTGCACAGGGGCGACCCCTGGGGAGGCAGCGAGCTGCCGGCCTGTTTTCCAGGTGAGAAGATGCTCAGTCTGTACCAGTGATGCTCTGTCATTAGCATCTGTAAACGTTTGCAGGTTCTTAATAGTTCGTGTTAAAAAATAGATTCTGAGGCTGCAACAAAGTCGGGCCGAGCGAAAGGCCTCCGGGGAGAGCTGTACCTTGATGGTTTCTGTTCAAGGTCGACCTCAGTTCTAGTTTCATTACTTCATCCTGCAGCCTCCTGGTCTTGGGGAGAAAGGAAGGGGTCAGGTTAGCCTGGCCACGGGGCTGGGGAGGGCGCCGGGTGACGGGTGGGACCTGTCCCCTGGGCCCAGAGCCGCCCTCCCGAGGGGGAGCCCCCCCAGCACGCCTCACCCCCTCTGCTCACCCCGATCCACCAGCTGGGCCAGAAGACGGTGAGATGGAGAACGCAGGGGACCAGGCGGCCAGAGCAAAAGGAGCGGGTCCTCCCGCGTCTGAGGGCAGGTGTGTCTGCGCGGGGCCTCCCCACCCCCGGGGGGCCGTGTCCTCCACGCTCCCCTCCCTCCCCTCGCCGCCCCCTCAGCTCTGTCTCCCTGGGGCATAGCCTGGACCCCCACCTCCAGCCCAGGCCCCCCGAGACCCCTACGCCGCCTCGTCCCCTAAGATGGATCTACCACAATCTTGGGTTAAACTAACACCCAGAGCTTGTGTCGTGAGGCCCAGAGCTTGTGTCGTGAGGCCCAGGGGAACCTTTGCTGCCGTCCACTGAGTACCCACTGCTTCCGGTTTCCTTCCGGCAGAGATGTGTACTCTGTGAGCTGACTGCTCCTTTAAAAACATCCACTTAGTTCCCCAGGCCCGTCCTGTCCTGGGGTCGTCCAAGCAGCCTGGCTCCCCTGCAGACCCTCGGGCCGGGCTCCTCCCCCAGGGTCTCTTCCCCGTCTTGGGAGGACACGCCCGCTCTTCCAGCTCCAGAGGGAAGGGAAGGAACGTCCCCGAGTCCCCGCGTGGTGCCTGGCCCAGTCTCTGCATGTGCCCTGTCCCTCCCTGGGGGCTCCAGGACCTCAGAGCCTGTTTGGGATGGTCTGGGCCCATGGCCGCCCGGCAGCCTGGAAACAGCCTGCTTCCTGAACCTCCCTGGGTTTTCCCGTGAGTTTCCAGAGCATCTCGGAGGTCAGGCCTCTCCGGTCGACCCTAGGGTCTGACTCATCTCTGCTTTCCATCCCTCCTTTTGTCTTTGTTCCGCTTCTTGGGGGATTTGCTCGACCTCATCTGGTGATTCAGGCTTTTTAACTTTTAGCGATTCTGGCTGTACTTTTCACTTAACTCCGAGTTCTCAGAAACCTGAGTGCCCACTCTTGTAGCAGCTGGTTTCCATCACTGCCCAGAGGACTTCAATTCGTCTGCGCGTTTCCAGTCGGCCGTTTTGGTCCCTCCCTTGAGCGCCCAGCGTCCCGGCTCCCACCCACTCAAGGAGTAGATACTGAAATGCCGTACCCACTGGGACGCGGCCCTGCTGGTCAGTCAGGATGGGGGCAGGGGGGCCCACGAGCCAGGGCTCTGAGGGCACTTGTCTCCACCAGTTTTCTTCAGGGGCCCCTTCCCGCTCTCAAGGCGGGGAGCAGGCGTCCGGCCTGATCCTCGTGGCTCCCACGCTCAGGAAGGCATCGGGTGGTGCCCCCCCTTCCGCGGGAGGGCCCACGGGCCCAGACCTCCTTGTTCAACCTCTGAGAGTCCATCCCCCACGCGTCCTGCTGGGTGGACAGGGGAGCTGAGCAGGGTGGCGAGGGTGCTGCGGACCTTCCACCCTCAGCCTCTCCAGTCCTGAGTCAGTGGGCCCCGTGGAACCAGCCATCTCGCTTCTTGCCAGCCTCCCTCTCAGAGGCCCTCATGTCACACCAGCAGGTGGCTTTCTTCCTCCAGAAGCAAGCTGGCCTGTGAATGGTTAGGTTACAGGCTCAGCGGCTGGAACAAAGGCCCAGATGGGGAGGCTGAACCAGGTGCGGCAGTTTATCTGAGGGCTGCTGTCAGCATGGGGACGTTACTCTGCCCCTCACTCCACACTCTCAACCTCAGGGTCTGGGATGGCTGCCCCAGCTCCCACCATCGCCTGTGCATTCCAGCAGGGGGAGGGGAGGACAAGCTCAGGAAGTTCATACACACATCTACGTCTATTCCTGCCCTGCTGGCCCGACCGTAATCACAGGCCGTCGCATATGCTGCAAGGGGTGTTGGGAAACGTGGCCTCTAGCGGGCGGCCCGTGCTCTGTTCGTGATTATGGGAGGAGCTGGCCTCTCCTCTCCCTTTCCTTCGTGCTGAGGAGCTGCCTCACTTTGCTCCTCTCCTGTTGTCCAGCGGGGCCGCAGGGCAGACTGGAGACTAACCCACGAGAAAAGGGGCCACGCGCACCTGGAGGGAGAGCCTGCCGGGCATCAGCTGGCCCTCACCAGATGCAGACCTCCTGGCCTTCCAACCTGATGTGAGCTCCTGGCCGAGGGGCCCACCTTCTCCCACCGGTGGTGCATCAAACGCTGTCGAGACTGTCTTGTGAACCGTGTGCGTGGCTCTCGGGCACGCACACTTCACCCGGGACTTTATTTCTGTAGTTTTCACCCCCCGCCAGAGGGGACGTTTGCTACAGCTGATGAGCCCAGGCTGACGCGTCACCACCCAAGCCCACAGCTGGCCTTAGGGTTCACTCCTAGTGTTGTCATTCCGTGGCTTTGCACAAACGCACAGTGACACGTATCCATCCTCACAGTGTCACACAGAGCAGCCCCACTGCCCTAGCATCGCCGTGCTCCCCGTTCACCCCTCCCTCCCCCCGACCCCTGGCAACCTGGTCTCTTTACTGTCTCCATAGTTCTGCCTTTCCCAGAGTGTCACAGAGTTGGAATCATACCGTAGGCCGCGTCTTCAGAAGCCTCACACAATGCTTCTTTCACCTTGTAATAAGCATTTGAAGTGTTTCCCTGTCTTTCATGGCCTCTTAGCTCATTTTGCACACCGAGTAATATTCCAGCGTCTGGATGGACCACAGTTCATTAGCCCGTTCCCCTACAGAAGGACATCTTGGTTGTTTCCAAGTTTTGGCAGTTATGAATGAAGCTGCTACAAACATTTGTGTGCAGGTTTCTGTGTGGACATAAGTTTTCAACTCCTGTGGGTAAATACTAAGGAGCACAACTGCTGGACTGTATGATAAGAGTACACTTAATTTTGTAAGAAACCGTCACGCTGTCTCCAAGGTGGCTGCACTGCTCTGTGTTCCCACCGGTGGTGAGTGAGAGTCCCTGCTGCTCCTCAGTCCATGGGCAGCTGGTGTGGTCCGTGTCTGCATCACAGCCATTCTAACAGGTGTGCAGTGCTAGCTCCTTGTTGCTTTAAATTGCATTTCCTAATGAAGTACTTTGTTCAGCACTTTTTCATAAGCATATTTAACATCTATGTACCTTCTCCGGCAAGGTGTCGGTTCAGGTCTGTGGCCCATCATTTAATAGGGTTGTTTGCTTTCTTATTGTTGAGTCTTTAAGGGTTCTTTGCTTATTTTGGACAACAGTGGTTTATCAGATATGTCTCTCGCAACTATTTCCTCCAAGTCTGTGGCTGTCTTATTCTTGACAGTGTCCTGCACAGAACAGAATTTTTAAATTTTAATGAAGTCCAACTTACCATTTTTTTCTTTCATGCCTTGATGTTCTATGTAAAAAGGCATCACCAACTCAAGGTCATCTAGGTTTTCTATGTTGTCTTCTAGGAGCTTTATATTTTTGCATTTTACATTTAGGTCTGTGACCCATGTTTTTACAGCTGTATTGAGGTATAATTTATATAAAAAACTGTACATATTCAATGTACACAGTCTGGTAAGAGTGATCCACTTTTAGTTAATATTTGTGACGGGTATAAGGTCTGTGTCTAGATTCATTTTTCTGCACGTGGATGTCCGGGTGGCCCAGCACCAGCTGTTGAAAACACTCTCTTTGCTCTGTTTTGTTCCCTTTGCTCGTGTGTCAAAGATCAGTTGACTGTATTTGTGTGGGTCCATTTCTGGGCTCTGTCTTCTGTGCCATTGATCTATCTGACTCTTCTTTCACCAACACCACACTGTCTTGATTGCTGTAACTCTATAGAAAGTCTCGACGTTGGGTAGCGTCAGTTCTCCGACCTTGTTCTTCTTCTTCAACATTGTGTTGGCTCTTTTGGGTCTTTTGCCTCCATATAAACTTTAGAATCAGTTGGTCAGTATCCACAGAATAACTTGCTGGGATTTTGACTGAGTTTAAGGTGAATCTATGGATCAAGTTGGGAAGAACTGACATCTTGACAATACTGAGTCTTCCTATCCATGAACATGGGCCATCTCTCCATTTATTTATTCTTCTTTAGTTACCTTCATCAGAGCTTTGTACTTTTCCTCATATAGATTTTGTGCACATTTTGTTAGATTTATACCTAGCACCATTTTTGGGGTGCTAATATAAATGGTATTGTTTTTAATTTCAAATTCCACTTGTTCATTGCTGGTATATGGTAAGCAATGGACTTTTATATATTAGCCTTGTATCCTGCAACCTTGTTATAATTGTTTACTAGTTCCAGGAATTTTTTGGGTCAATTCTTTGGGATTTTCTACACAGACAATCATGCCACCTAAGAACAAAGATGCTGAGGAGAAACAGTGAGAGGGGACACCCCTGCCTTGTTACTGACCTTGGGGGAAAGCGCCTAGTTTCTCACCATTAAGTATGATGTTAGTGCAGAGTCTCTGTGGATGTCCTTTAACAAGCTGAGGAAGCTCCCCTCTATTCCCAGTTTGCTGAGGGTTTTTATCATGAATGGGTGTCAGATTTTGTCAAATGCTTTTTTTTTTTGCAGCTACTGATACAATCCTATGATTTTTCTTCTTCAGCCTGTGGATGTGATGCGTCATGTAAACTGGCTTTCAGACGCTGAGCCAGCCTTGCATGTCTGGGGTACATTCCACTTGGTCGTTCGTTATTCTTTTTATACGTTGTTGAATTTGACTGGCTCGTGTTTTGGTGAGGGTTTTTGCATCTTTGTTCATGAGAGAGACTGGTCTGTAGTTTTGCTTTCATGTAACGCCCTTGCTTTTGGTACTGGGGCGATGCTGGCTTCATAGGGTGTTACAAAGTATTCCCTCTGCTTCTAGCCTCTGGAAGGGAGTTGACACAATTTCTTCCTTGAATGTTTGGTAGACTTCACCAGTGAACCCACTGGAAAGCTTATGAATTATTGATTCAAGTTCATTAATAGTATCAGTCTATTCAGATCGTTTCTTCTCCTGTTGAGTTTTGGCTGATGGTGTCTTTCAAGGAATTGACTCATTTCATACAGGTTATGAAATCTGTGAGCATAGAGGTGTTCCCAACACCAAACAGACTTTTGAGTCTCTAATCTGAAGCAGTGCGATGAGACACAGCTGTTCAGAAGCCCTAAGAGCTAGGGTTTCAGGTGTCCAAGAATGAGGTTACTCCCGTCAATGATAGATTTGGAGAGAATAAAGGTTCCTCTGAAGGCAGGGCCGGGAAGGAAAAGAGTCTGAGAAGAGGGGCAGAGTCTGAGCAGGGTGGGGTCTCTACGAAGCACCCCAGCCCCTGCCTGTGTTCCTTCCCCCCCATCCCTGTGGGCCCCAAGAGAGGGGACAATAGTGACAGAGCCCTCGGCGGGCGGTGCGGACGATGCTGCTAGCCCTGGGGCAGCAGACCCGGGAGAGGGGCTCTGGGCCACCGCACCGGGGTGAGACACACGGCTCAGAACAGGCCCACGAGCTGGGGCCTGGGTGCTGGGAGGACAGGCAGGTGCTCCTGCGGCTGGGAGAGCGAGTGCCCGCGGGCAGCGGGGGCAGCTGATGGGGATGCGTGGAGGCCTGGGTGCTCGCGGGGAGGGCGGGGTGGGGGTGGGGTGGGCTGACTATGTGCTGGGCAGGGCAGGAAGGTGTCTCCTCCATCTCTGCGTCACTCTCGTGACGGCGGACACTCCAGACACGCAGTAGGTGCTTATCTACGTCTGTGGGATGGACGGATGGACGGACTGATGCTGGTGGCAACCTTCCTGCCACACAGACGTGGGCGTGCCGGGAGGACCACAGCCGCGGGTCCGTCCAGTGGTGCCGGCACCCGGGGGCGCACGCTTGCGGGAATGTTTCCTTATCCTCTGACCACCCGTGATGCTGGGAAGACTCCACAAGTTTAGAGAACGTGTGGTTCCCTTCGAGTTTTAATCAAATCTTATTTTCAAGTCGAGCTGACAAATACTTAAAATTTCCAAGTCCTGCGTGGCCCTCCCTATCTCCTCAAGAGGTGCCGACCCTCGGAATCTGCTTCTTCGTTCCCGCAGTTGCTGGATGTGCTGTTTCCGCTTTTCCTCTCGGAAGGCACTGGGGAAACAAAGGGCAGCGAGGAAAGGATTCTACCTGAACACGGAGGGAGAATTTTCCCTTTCTCCTTCTGGCCAAAACAGCAGTCCCGGGGCTGGTCGGCCGGCCCCCGGTTGGGCACCAGCCCACAGACGGACAGACTGCCTTTACCGCCCCCTCCTGCACTCACAGCTGCTAGACCAGCTCACGAAAGATGTTGCACACCGAGGACACTGCACGCTCTGCACGCGAAGGAGGAGGTGTGTCTTTGTTTTCATATGAAACACACAGCTTTAATAAACCCTCAAAGAGAGGAACAGAGCACGGCATCAAGTAGGATTTTAGACACGTCTGCTCAGTATGGCCCAGAGCCCTCCCGCGGGATGTCGGGCGCTCAGTGGGAAGGGCGGCAGAGCCTGGTGGGTCCCCGGCCGGGCCTCCCGAGACCCCGCCCCACCAGCACAGCGGCCTCCTGAGGCCTGCAGGACAGACGCTGGGTGAAGGGCCTGCCCGCCCAGCATCTCAGAGCCCAGCTCTCAGGAAATCCTGTCCACGGCGCAGGGGCGTCCGTGTAGATGTCGTCTGCTGTGGCTTGCTGAGGGCCCACGCGGGCGACGGAAGTTCCCCGGAGGATGTGAGAGCACATTCCAACCCACGTGGCTGGGTTAGCCCCAGGCGCAGACCTATGACGTTTCCCCGATTTCCAGGGGGGAGGGAGAAGGAATGAGCCCTGTGCCGTCCACAGGCCACAGCATGATGACCTTCCCCCAGGCCCTCAGACCAGAGCTGGTGCCCGTGGTGGGAGCAGCGCCAGGGCCCAGGGCAGGCGGGTCCCCCCACCCCGAGCCCCCCGGTTTACTTCAGCTCTGGCCTCTGAGCCCATGGAGGTGCCTCCCTGCGGTGGGCCTGGTGCAGACGGGGGCGGCGGGAAGGCGGGGAGGGCAGCGCGGAGCCCCCGCGGTCATTCCTGGTGCGGACTCTGGGTCGGCAGGGGGCCGAGGGCAGAGCGCCCGGCGGCAGGGCAGCATCAGCACAGGAGGACGAGGGCTCGCCAGGACCCTAAGCAGCCGCTGTCCCGGGGGGGCGAGGGGCGGAAAGGGCGGCGATCTAGGGGTCGAGTGGACACTGCGGGAGTGAGAGCTGCAAAGTGGCGGCATGGCGGCTCTCCTGCTTTTTGTCCCTGAGTGTACCTGGACCTGCAGGAGGGGCGCAGGGCACGCCGGGGCTGAGGTGGGGGGAGCGGGAGAGATGCATCTGCAGGGGGAGGTCGGAGGGCGCCGCGTCCAGCAGAACGGAACGAGACCCGGTACCCACCTCATTTCCTCACTTGCTTGCAATTATTTCTCTTTGCTTTGTTTCAGTTTCCCAGGCGAATGCATCGGTATTTTCTCATGACCTATCAGGTCAGTGGCAAAGGGAACCTTGGACGCCACCTGGAAACGCAGCGAGAGGGTTTCAGGAATCCGGGAATGCACAGCCGCTAACACCAAGGCGGCTTCGGGTGCAGCACACTCGTGCCCCACACGCTGGGGTCCCCAACCCTTGGCCTGGGCTGGCCGGCGGTGCAGGGTGAGGGCAGAGCGCAGGACACGGGGCAGGTGGACGGCTCCTCAGCGGCCCGGGGGCGCCAGCGCAGCAGATGGAAACACTCTGCAGGGGCCCCACGCCTCTCGTACGGCCCTGTGTTAAATCACTACGTCAAGCTAACACACGAGGGCTCACACCTGACTAATAAAGTGGGGAAAGCAGAAGAAGCCTCGCCGTCGGAAAACCTGAATGACAGATTCACCAGCTTGGATCAGTGGCACAACAAACTGACACAAAGCAACTGAAAACGTGCAGGAAGTAACCCAGTGCTGGCTTTTCTGCTACAGTAAGACTGCTGTGACTCCGGGTGCGAAGGAGGGCCTCCTGCACGCGTGCGGGCACGGCTGGAGCTCAGGTGCGTCCCGCTAACTAGCCCCCTACCCCCATGCCCGGTGCCCAAGGCCAGGCAAGCTCCGATGCTCTCAGGGACCCTGCGAGCTCCAGATGGCCACCGTCCAGCGCCTCCTGCAGGATGCTTTCTTTGCCCTCCCCAGCAGCCGCCACAGGTTTTACTGGGTGGAGGGGCCATGTCCAGGGGCAGAGAAAGACAGGGTAGTTCTGTCGTGGTTCTGGAAACTCTCCGTAAGAATTCACAGACCACCTCAATTTATTTTGAAAACAACAAATTCCTTAAAACTTGTAGGTTGCAGCATTACACAAAATATGTTGAAATAGCGCTACAAATGCTAGCGAATTCCTCATTTCTAGGGCCCGCGGACGTCACACCTGGATTTCTGGTCAGCTGGACCTGGTGTGTCTCATCTGGATTTGCTCACCCACGTCTTCAAAGTGGCCCCCGTCTCCCACCCGATTCCCCTTTCCCTGGTTCTCTATCTACCAGGTCTGCCTTTCCAGAGCCTTCCTTTTCCCTCCTCCCTCCTTGGGCCACAACTGGATGTCTGGTTGGAGCCCTCCTGCACCCTGACCTCCTCGGCTTCCACGCCAGGCCCCGTGCTGCTGAGGGTGCCCAACACCCTGCTGCTGGGGGTATGTCCTCACTGCTCTGCTGGGGTGCCCGGGGCTTCCTGAGGGCCTGTGACCTCTGCCACGTCCCACCCCAGCCATCCCGTGGCAGCCTCGTCCTGCCCCGGGGCCCTGGTACGATCCCGCCTTCAGCGCCAGAAACCGGGGGCCCTGCGCCCATGTAATGAGGATGTGAGTGGAAACACACCAGGGCCCTTGACCAGCGCTGCCCGCTGCTGCCACCACCCCCGAACGGACAAGCCTGAGAACCAGACCGAGCCTGCGCTCCTCAGGCCGCTTTAGACCTGTGCTTGTCTGTCTGTCTGTGGGTCAGGGCAGCTCAGCTGCTGCAGGGACAGGGCGCGTGCGGGTCCTAAGGAGGCGAGGGGGATCAGAGCAGGGCTTATCTGCCCGGTCACCTCTAAGCGGGTTACCAGGGCGGGACCTGTCCCGCCTGCGTCGTCAGCTCCACCCCAGCACCTGTCTGACTCTTAGAAGGACCTAGCGCCAGGGAAGGCTGGGAGAGAGGAGGGAGGATGGAGGGCGGTGGATGGGCGGGGGAGGGGAGCAGAAACCACGTCCGACCTTTCCTCTGCTCTGCTCCCCCCGATGCTGCCAGGCTGCAGACGCAGCAGAACTGAAACTACCTGCTGGCTGCCTGGGAGCCGGCACACACGCTGTCATTAATCAGGGTTCTCCTCAACAGTGCTCCAACACAGGGAAAAGAACTAAAGCCACTAGGTGTACTTCCTAAAGTCAGACATTTATCTTTAAAACCTTTAAAAGTATATGATTTGGACTGAAACCCCAGCCATATCTTACTGTTATCACAAAGTACAGAGGAGGGAGGGCCTTGCACCCTGCGGAGCAGGCGAGGAGGACGGCGCCGTGTTAGTGGCCGAGAGTGGCTCGACCCTGAGTTTTTTGTTTTGTTTTGTTTTCCTTTTTGGCCGTGCTCTGTGGCATGTGGGACCTTAGTTCCCTGACCAGGGATAGAACCCGGGCCCCCTACACTGCAAGTGCAGAGTCTAAAGCACTGGACAGCCAGGGAAGTCCCTTGACCCCGAGTTTCATATGTTGAGCGTCAAGCAGACGAGGGCTATTCTTCAGGCCAATAAAATGGATCCAGAGGCCACTGGCACAGCTGCCGGGTTTAGAGCATCGTGGAAAATGAAAACGCAAGGCTTTTTAAAAAGGGGGTGATGAGTCAGGAGGCTCAGGCCCCCTGCCCATGCGGGAGGAGTCTTCCCTTCCCTTCCTGCTTTCAGGCTCCGGGGGGCAGGACGTGGGCGACCCCACAGAGCACAGGGGTGCAGCCGGAACGCGGGAGGGCCTGGAGCGGCCGGGGGACAGAGGATGCGGTGGGCATGCAGACGATGCTTTTGTGGGTTCCACAAACCCACGTCTTTGTACGACAGGCCTGTGATCCGACTGCTTTATTTCTGTGAGGCGGGACACCGGAAGTCTTCCAAGAAATCAGTATTTTTAACTTTACTAGACATTTCCAAGCAGCTGACGCCCTGGCAGCAGCAGTGGCCAGAAGCCTGCTGCCCGAGGCCTCTGTTCTGCCGGCCGCTTCACGAGCGGTGCTGGTGGGTGTTTACACCCGGAGCTCCGAGCAGCCAGGCTTCTTTTCTGAATTTACTGCCACTGGGGCTTCCTCACCTGTGAACTGCCTGTCCTACACTTTGCCCGTTTCTCTACTGCATTCTTTAATTTAAAAAATCTACTTGTGGTTTTTCTTTATATTTTAGATATTAATCTTTTGTTACAAACATACGTCACAAATATTTCCCCCTATCTTTTGACTTTAATTATAGTATTTTAGGCCATATAAAATATTTAAGTTTTATGAAGTAAAGATTTCCTGCTGTGAGTTTCAGAGCTTCTAAATTTCCTATCTAACTTATGGGATGTTGTGCTACTCCAGTTATACAGACATTTGTCAATTTCCACGCTGTAAAACACAGTGACCATGTTTCTCTGTAATATACAAAAATACACACAACGGGATAAGCTGCTTCTTGCACAGCATCACAGAAGTCGTTTCTAGCTGGAGTGACCCACATACAAAAGACAGTTCGCGCCGGCAACGCCGCGCCCATGGGCACTGCAGCCACGTGACAGAAGCAACTCTCGCATTTGTGGATGGACGGACGGAGAAGAAAATGAGCCCGTCCACACGATGGAATATCATTCAGCCTTAAAAAGGAAGGAAATTTTGACACAGGCTACGATACAGATGAACCTTGAAGACGTTATGCTCAGTGAAATGAGCCAGACGCAAAGGGACCAATGCCGTGTGATTCCACCCACAGGAGGTCCCCACGGGAGCCAAATACAGAGACAGAAAGTAGAGGGCGGGGCTGGGGGCCGGGGGAAGTGGGGTGAGGACTTGGTGTTTAACGGGGACAGAGTTTCCGTTTGGGAAGACGAGAAGGTTCTGGAGACGGATGTGGTGGCGGCTCCACAGTGGGAATGTCCTAAATGCCTCTGAACTGTGCATGTAACGACGGTCAAGGCGGCACGTTTCATCATGTGTCACGCGTATTTAAGCCCGAGTGACCTGCAGTGGCTCCCCATCCGACAGCCACCATGGTCATAATGATGCTTAAATACCACCCTGGAGGCGGGAGGGGGGAGAAGGTGCACCAGTCTGCCCAGAGCTCCAGCTGCCCTGGGGGTCCGTGGTCTCTGGGGGTCATCTTAACAATCCTCTCTGTGGTCTGGGGGGAGAGGAGGTGCCCTCGCTGCCATGAAGAGGCTGAGGGGGCCTGGGCAGAGGGGAAATCGCCCTTCCGCTGCAGTCATGTGGCGTGTGGCCTGGACTGGGGACCGAGTCCAGCCTGGGAGCCCTGAGCCCGCCATCGTGAGCCCCTTCTGTCCACCCCGATCAGCACCCAGGAAGCAGGAGCGGCTGGGGACCAGGCAGAAGGACAGGAGGCCAGCATGATCGCGTGTGGCCGGTCCCAGAAGCCAGGGCCGGGCTGCCTAGGGGTCTGGTGGGACGGGGGCGCCTGCATAGTCCGGCCAGCGGGTGTCTGGAGCCCAGGAGCCCGTGCAGGTCGAGGCAGACGTTCATGTCCCACCTCTGCTCTGAAGACACACAGACGGGGGCCCAGCAGGTAAGGGCAGAGGAAGCGGCGTGCAAAGGCACCGGGCAGAGAGGAGGGACAGCAGGGAGGCTCCGGGCCCTGGCGAGGGTGGGGTCGGGGTGACTTCGTTATGCCGGGCTCACGAGCAGGGGTGAGGGGCTGCCGTGATCAGAGCGGGAGCAGAGCGAGGAGAGGCCTGGACACCAGGACAGAGCCGCCTCGGGGAGCTCGAGCACAGAGAGGACCGGACAGGCCTCGGGACGGCCCTCTGGGTGAGGACAGACAGCCTCTCACCGGACCTGGGAACAAGGAGGTCAGGGGAGTCCCCAGGAGGGCACAAGCAAAGCTCCCCCAGAGGAGGGCGAGGGGCAGTGACGCTCCCTCCACGTGGCCAGCCGGCCTGAAGCCGACGCAGGAGGAGTGCGGGGCGGCTGTGGGGGGGCGGCTGGGGTCCGAGTGCCACAGGGAGGCTCCCGGGAGGCCAGGAGTGGGCACTGGGGCTGCAGAGGGGTGGCTGGTGGAGGCCGGGGAACAGGGAGGACGAGCCCGGGCCAGTGCGGGGTGCTGGGAGGCCCACTGGTGGCCTGCTTTCTAAGGGGAGGTCGCTGCTGGCTGAGTGGCAGAGGCCGGTGAGCGGTCAGGCTTTGCAGAGCAGGCAGCCTCCTTCACCCGTGAGCCTGGACACAGGCAGCCGCGCCACCCCTCGGGGCTGAACGGGCTGCCCCCCGCAGACGTACCAGGTTCCTCCGTGGGGTCGGGAGGTGGCTGAGCCCCTCCCTCCTCCTCTGCATCCTCCTGGGCCAGCACCCTCCACTCCTGCAGTGCTTGCCTGTCTCTGGAGGACACAGCGGAACACGGATGTTGTCGTTAAAAGCAGCTTCGTGCGCAGCTTACAAAGATTTCTTTTAAGATTTTCTTTGACGTGGTCTAAAGAAAGACCATTTTTAAAGTCTTTACTGAATTTGTTACCCTATTGCTTCCGTTTCATGTTTTGGTTTTTTGGCCGCGAGGTATGTGGGATCTTAGCTCCCTGACCAGGGATCAAACCCACACCCCCTGCACTGGAAGGTGAAGTCTTTACCACTGGACCTCCAGGGAGGTCCCTACAAGGATTTCTACTGTCACTTTTTTTTTTTTTTTTTGCGGTACGCGGGCCTCTCACCGTTGTGGCCTCTCCCATTACGGAGCACAGGCTCCGGATGCGCAGGCTCAGCGGCCATGGCTCACGGGCTCAGCCGCTCCACGGCATGTGGGATCTTTCCAGACCAGGGCACGAACCCATGTCCCCTGCATCGGCAGGCGGACTCTCAACCACTGTGCCACCAGGGAAGCCCATCTACTGTCACTTTTAAAGCTTCACACAAAAGCCCTTCACTCCTGATCCCGTGGCCGGACACACGGGCAGCTTGGGGGCTCCGAAACGCACGTGTGGGCAGAGCTCCCTGGATGGGGACAAGCCAGGCCCCGCCCAGCCCCTGCCCAGTGAGGCACCAGGACACTTTTCAGGGAAGGCCTGGTCGGGGCCGTGGCCATGAGCTCCACAGCAAAGGCTTCAGGCATTCACTGGTCTGCACGGGGCCCAGGGGATGCTGACCGGTCCACTTCCTCTCAGACGCCCGAGCCTCACCTAAGAGCGTGAGCCCTGTCTCTCCAGCCCCGTCACCCGCGGTGTCACTGTGCTGTTGGCTGCGTCTCGCCCGCTGCACCGCGAACCGCCCACGGCAACGCCCAGGGGACTCGCTGCCCACGCGGGCACAGAGGCACCGCAACGCTGGGGAGCCTCTGAGCTGAACAGAAGCCACCCCTGCCCAGGCTGCGGCTGTGGCGACGGGGCCGGGACGGGGCCAGGGCTTCACCCGCCACACGCTCTGGGTCTGGATGCTACGTCTCCAGCCTGGGTCTCCACCTGCCTGTCTCACCCCATTCCTGGATCTTCCACGGAGTCCCATGGTCAGCGCCCTCCCACCCCACCTGCACATCTGGCCCTCAGTCTCCCCTCTCAGCAGAGCCCTCCATCGTGGGCCCAGACCCTGGCCACCATCCCAGACTCGCCCTGGCCTCTCCCGCTGCCCGCGTCGGGGGCCCTTTGGTGCCCAGGGTCACAGCTGGGCCCTCCTGGGCTCTGGCCGCTGCCCTGCGAGAACCTCTGTCCTATCTCCACGATGAGGCAGGAGATCGGTGTCGGCAGAATCTGGCTACGTGCTCCCCCAGCTCCAGGCCCGAGGGAGGGCCGGGCACCCCCTCTGCACCCCTGCAGAGCCCGCCTCGCCTGCGAGGCTGCTTCCCGAGCCCCCAACCCAAGCCGGTGCCCCGCGTGGAACTGTGGCTCTGTGACATCAGGGGCAGTGCTCCTGGGCGCAGGGGCCTGTCTTTGTCTCTGCCACCTCTTGGGAAGTGGGCTGGAAGGTTCCTCAAGAGGCACAGGGCAGCGTTCTCAGGGGCACAGGTAACCAGGAAGTGTGACGTGCTCCGCGGGGCTGTGTGGAGACTAAGCCACTGGACGGGGTCCCCACGCTGTTGCCAAGGAGGCCACCGAACGTGGTCTCGGGGCCCACGGCACAGAAACCACGGAGAGAGCTGCTGCTCGCCCTTTGATTCAAGAGCTGCCCTCAGCGAAGGCGGGCGGCACCCTGGGCACTGGGGAGCCCGAGCTGGGGGGAGGGGCACGTCCTGCCCGGCCTCCCGAGGTCCCCAGCCAGGTGCCCACCCGAGCCAGAGGGTGTGGATGGTGGCCGCGGGGGCAGCTGAGCCTCGGAGACAGAGGTGCTTAGCAAGTGGCGGGGGGGATGCTGAGCTTCCACAGCCGGGCAGCAGCGGGACCTGCCTGGATGCGGGGCAGAGGGCCGTCGGGACGCACAGCGAGGGCCCACTCCCGCCCTGCAGCCTGGACTCCCGCAGAGGGACACTCTGGGGCGTGGCCCGCGACCACCATGGCCCCGGGGGCCCAGGCCATGCAGTCACATCTGAGCCTCGCTGTCGGATGGCTGCGTCCTTGCCGTCAGGATGCCAGCTCCAGGGCAGGGCCACCATGCACCCTGACCAGGTCTGAGGGCCTAACGTCACCCAGCCTCTCCCTGAAGGACATGAAACCCGACTTGAAAAGCACGTCTGGTGTCGGGACCACCACGCTGGCCCATTAGAACACGTGCCCTGAGGACCGTCTGCATCCGCAGGGTCCCAAGAGAAAACACTCAGGCGGGTGATGTCAGGAGGGTCTATTCGCAAGGTGGAGCAGGGGCCCTGCTAGGAGGACGGGCGGCAGCCACCCCGGGGCCCTGGGGTGAGGGAAGGAGGGGCTGCCGGCACCCAGCAGCGGGAGCGGTGGGCAGGGCAGAGGGACCCTGCCTCCCTCCCCGCTTCTCTCTGACCTCCCGCCGGAGCCCCCCCTGGCCGAACACAACCAGAAGGTGGAGGGCGCCGTCCACGCCAGCCGGCCTCGCGGGCCCAGAGCGTGGTGGAGACAGGCAGTTGGTGGGGCTGGAGGACAGAGGGGACAGAGGGGACAGTGAGGACAGGGCCCGAGCTGGCCCCGCACCGAGGCCGACCAAGCCAGCAACAGCCCCGCGGGGCAGAGGCAGGAGTGCACCCCCCCGACAGGCACGTTATTTTTAAGCCACTTTTCTTAAACAAGACCTGTAAGCTGGGTGATTGACAGGAGAGGACGGGTAGAGGAAGACCAAGGGACCAGAGGAGGAAACAGGGCAGAGGCGGGGCGGCGAACTTGAGGGCCTGCAGCCGCCCAGGGCACACGGCCCGCGAGGAGCAGCTTCCAGGCGAGGCCAAGCCCGCCCCGCTGCCCCCGACCTCACCTCCTGCGCTGCTCCATCTGGGCCGATACTCTCTTCCGGCAGGCCGGTGCGGCCCTGGGTCTGCTGCCATGGGGCCAGCTCGGGCAGGACGCTCTTGAAGGAGGGCGTCCTTGTCCTACGATGATACCAGGGCGTCAGCCGAGCACCGCACTGAACCCCGTGACGGCCCCGAGGGTGAGTGCAGGGCCGCGGGCTGGCTGCCTGGAGATGCCCCGACGGTCACAGACAGTTGCCACCCCCAGAATCCACAACGTAGGCAGGGTCGGCCATCAGGGCCTCCACCCCGCTCCCCGGGCCAGGCCATGGCTGGACCTACACCTGGGACCGGTGAAACCGTGCCATGCCGGGAAAAGGCTCGCACTGACTTGGATGAGGTACAACTTGGTTTCGGGGGTCTGTGGGCTGCACACCTCCAGCCCTCCCAGGGCTACGGCCAGGTAATCACACTTGAACAAGGTTTTACTTTGAAAAATTTTCAAACCTACAGAACAGGTGAAACAACAGTGCAGTAGACACGTGCACACCTTGCACGTGGATCAAAGCTCTTTAATCTGTTTTCCAATAGTGCCCAATGGCAGCCTTCTCAGACGGGCCCTTCCTCACTGTCCCGCCACAGACTTTTACCAGACACGCGGGGCGTGTGTTCACACCATCTGCAGGGCCACAGACCGGAGTGGCTGCTAACCATGTTCTGTGCCCTGGACGTGACATCACCGCCCTTGCCGACGTATGAGCTGTATTCCCCAATGTTACTGGGTCACGTTCTCTCTGTATATTCACACATCCACACACGTGTGCACACCCCCACACCCCCCCACACACACAGGATTTGAGTTTTTCTCTCGTGTAACCTCTTCCTCTGAGCCTGTTTTCTGGGTAACTTTAACCTAAACCAGGCCTGGCATCTGCCGTGTAACGAACGATGGTGACGTGGACATACGTCCACCCGACGTCTTAACAGAGAATCACAAAATGATATTACAGCCGCGCAGAGATCAAGAAAGTACACCTTTGCTTTCAACTTTTACCTGAAGACGGGTCTCGGGCGGGGTCGCCGCTTCTCCTTGTCGCTCAGCACCGCCGTGAGGGCTGGGGGCAGCTCCGCTGGCAGGCGCTGGCGCTCCAGAACCTCCGCTTGCTGGTTCTCCACGATCTCCTGCCTCAGCTTCCAGAAGCGCCGGATCTCCTCCTCGCTCGGCCAGTCCTCCGGAGGCTCGGCGGACCTTCTGCACTCACGCAGGTCTAGTTTTCCCACAGGTGGGAAAAAGCCTGCCTTTTCTGTTACCATGGTTCCCTCTGCCTCCTGAGAATGAATGGCTTCTTCGTTGGGCTCACGCTCTGCGGATAAATCCACCAGGGGAGGTGGCGCCTCACTTACGCTCATCTTTTTAACTGGGGAAATCGACAGTGAATAAAAGGCCATTTTAGTAGACTGTACGTCCACGCCTGAGACGCGTGCAAACCTGGAGCCTGCTCCCTGCGCAGAAGGCTGGGTAGGGGCTGGTCCCTGTGCCCCAGGCCCTCACACCGCACATAAATCCATATAAATGAAGATATTTGCCCCATCCAGACCTTCTAGTATCTGCTTCTAATCGATGTTCAGCCCACACGCCTGTATTTTCTGCTGCAATGCTTTTGCTGCCTTTTAAACACTTTGGTCTCTAGTAAAGGTATGTGAGAGGAAGTTGGCCCACGGCGGATTCATCCACAATTTGTGCCAGATCCCCCGTCGGGCGTCAGGGCCACAGCTTCCCAGGGACGGGGTCACCTGGCCTCACAAGGTCTCCTTTCCCTGGACGTGCAGGGACACAGACGTGCTGACAGCCCGGTGGCCTGGGCCTGGAGCTGTGCTGAGGGTGTGAGGGTGTGAGGGTGCGGGGCTTGCCCACCAAGCCTGGCCTCGGCCCTGGGGCAGGCTCTCTAGACCCAGCAGCCCCCTGTGTTCTTAAACACATTGAAACAGCCTTGTCCTGTCCAAGTTACCTTCTTGTACGGAGTGAATTCATTTTCAGCCTTTCAGTCTAATTTATTTAGCTATTTTCTACCTTTTTTTTCTAGTCGATTATGTATCTATTATACTTGAACCAGTATAGCCCTCTTTGTATAAATACATATAGAAACTACAATTGGGGTTGAAAGACAATGGGTTTTAATTACACAATAAAATATTAAATTCTACAAAATATGTTCAGTGTCAGTGGTTTACAACTTTGTTTCCTGAAGCAAAAACTTTTCTTTCACATTTTTCGGAGAGTGTGGAATCCAAACAGGAGAACCAGGTGAGCACCTGGATGTCACGTGCTGGCATGACTGCAACCGCCTCATGGGACCCCAGGCCCAGGTCTCCTCCCAAGGGACCCCCGAGGGCGGCCGAGCAGGACACGCTGTGTCTGCACCAGGCACGGCACACGCGAGTCCAGGATGGCGAAGTCCTGACCACTACACGCTGGGGATCAGTGTTTTTAAAGAAAAACAGTTCACAAAGTGGGCAAAGATATGCTTTAAAAAATCCTAAGGAGTGACTAGAAATGAATGTATTTGTCCAATTTGCTTGTGGACAATCGACTTAGAGCCAGAGGCGAACTGGACCCATAGTGACACCAAACAGAAGGAGGGTGAACGCCAGCAAAGATAGTTTTTAAAGTCAAGCAAAACAGAAAAACACAAAAACTGTAAACAGGGACTTCCCTGGTGATGCAGTGGTTAGGAATCCGCCTGCCAATGCAGGGGACACGGGTTTGAGTCCTGGTCCTGGAAGATCCCACATGCCACGGAGCAACTAAGCCCGGGTGCCACAACTACTGAAGCCCACGTGCCTAGAGCCCACGTGCCACAACAAGAGAAGCCACTGTACCACAATGAAGAGCAGCCCCCGCTCGCCACAACTAGAGAAAGCCCACGTGCAGCAAGGAAGACCCAACGCAGCCAAAAATAAGTAATAGGTAAATAAATAAATTTATAAAAACAAAACCAAACAAACTACTGAAAATTAAACAAAAAGAGAAAAAAGATGTATTACTTCTAAGGGAAAACCAGTAAGACTGCTGACTTTTCGACAGACAGTGGAGTCCACAAGACAATAAAGGTATTTCTAAAGCAGTCACGATGCCTAAAGTCTAGGAGCCTATACAGTCTGCTAAAACAACCTTCAAAAATGAAGGTAGGGCTTCCCTGGTGGCGCAGTGGTTGAGAGTCCGCCTGCTGATGCAGGGGACATGGGTTCGTGCCCCAGTCTGGGAAGATCCCACATGCCGCGGAGCGGCTGGGCCCGTGAGCCATGGCTGCTGAGCCTGCGCGTCCAGAGCCTGTGCTCCGCAACGGGAGAGGCCACAGCAGTGAGAGGCCCATGTACCGCAAAAAAAAAAAAAAAAAAAAAAAAAGAAGGGAAAATAAAGATGACCTTTTAAAATCCTGAAATAATTCATTATAATAAGACTCCATGTAACACAAAAGACAGATCTTTAGGCCAACACCGTCAGCCCAGATGGAAGCACGAAACTGCAAGAAGAGATGAAGAGCACCAGAAGGGCGGCCGTGTGAGAAAACGTAAGTAAGACAGTTCAAAGAGTCTCTACTGGATCCATTACACATATCAAAGCAAAATTCACGAAAACAGCAGCACAGAAGACAGGAAGGAGGCAATGGAGCTAACCGTTCACTGGAGAAGGAACAGAAATGAACACACAACAGCTGTCCACATCCACATGGACAAGCCTGGAAGACATCGTGCTGAGCCCCCAAACGCCAGGTCACCAAGAATACGCAAGGGATGATGCAACTTAGAGAAAGTTTGAAAGGAAGGCCCTTTAAACATGTATTGTGTAGGGATAGTAAGCGGTAACGCTTTCAAGGAAAGCAGTGAAGGATGAACAAAAGTCACGCTGGCCTGGGGGGAGGGGGCAGGTGGACTCACGAGCACACCTGGGTCCACAAAGGCCTGATGCCGGTCTTCCTTGAGCAGCAGGTACAGGGCTCCGCGTTTGCATTGCTCGTACTCTGTGCTCACATGTAGGACACATGTCACAGCAGCAACAGCTCTTGCGATCGGATCTGTGTTGTCTCAGGGGCAGAAGGATGGCGTGGAAGGGATTTAAAGCATCGGCTGGCCTTCCCTGCTGGGTCAGGCCTGAATTTGCATTACAGGTCTGGTAACTGCAGAAGGCCGCATTTAAAACTATCTTTTATTTTATTGTTTTAGCACATACAGCTCCACAGGTAACATCTTGATAGGATTTCTTTCTAAAAGCAAAGTTTTCAAATGCCTTTAAAACAAAACAAAAAATATGTAATTTAAAAGCAGAAAATCAAATGACCATCAAATTTCTTCACCTGTCTTCTCTTTAAGGGAGCGGCTTCAATGCAGACGTTTAGCCCATGCTCTGCCCCCACCAGCAAATAGACTCCACGTCTCAGCATCTGGTCAGGCTCTGGGCCTCAGCACTGCGGACACTTGGGACCAGGCAGTTCTTTGTTGGGGGGACCGTCCCGTGCCCAGTGGGTGTTTAGCGGCATCCTGGCCTCACCCCACTAGATGCCCCCCCCTCCCCAAGCTGTGACAACCACAAGATCTCCAGATGATGCCAACGTCCACTGGGGCACAATCGCCCTGCCTGAGAACAGTCACGGAAGGATGTCCAGGAGACAGAGTATCTGCTCTGCTTAGAGATGAAGAATTCGCACACTAAGGCCTCTTTGAAGTCTCAAAGCCAGGAAACACGGTGAAGGGGTGTTTCTCCCAGTACTTGACCAGGGATCTCTTCTGTCACTTAAGAGCTATTAATATCCCTTACAAGGTTTGGCAAAAGACGTATCACAGACAGGTAGAAGATGTCCAATAAAACTTTACGAACTGAACGACAACGGACGATAAATGGTTCACATTAAACTCTATGTCGCCCCTTTTGTTCGGCTGCTTTTGCTTTTCCACATTTCATCAGGGCTCCGTCGTTATTAATGATCATTTTCTCTTTCTCTGTTGCTTTCAGGGATGTAAAAAGACTTCAGATGCCCTGGCTCATTCAGTGTTTCAGCCACGGGGTGTGACGGCCCCTTCTCCTGGGCGTCCAGGCAGAGGCAGGACGCCCGTCTCCCGCCCTGCTCCACCCAGGCTTCACCGAGAGACTGAGGAATCCTCGGCGCGAGGCACTATTTAATCGCCAGGGACAGTCTGGCGCCCCGCACACCTGCCCTGCAGCAGACACAGCTGCGGTCTCACGAGGGAGGACCTCACAGCCCCGGGAGGGACAGAGAAGCTCCGCCTGCCTTCTCTGTCACTGGGCGTGACGTTCCATGCCCTGAGCAGCCCTGGGAGACCAATGGGGAGCAGAGTGGCCTGGAATGCAGGCTAACCTGTACCCACATCCTCAGCTGTCCTGCAGACAGCCCCCTGCAGACCCCATCAGCAAATGACGCTCCAGCTAGAGGGAGGGACGGTCTCGCGTCTCATTTTCCTTGGAAGGTGAAAAAATTAAAATTCAACACCACACTGACCAGAGTCCCCAGGATGTGAAAGGAGAAAATATAGTTTCACAGACACAGAATTGAGAGCTCTAGTAAGTATTCATTTAAACCAAGTTTAACTTTTTGACTGGCAGCCCTAAAGGAAAATCGGATTACCTGAGGAGCAGACAATTCTCTTTCCCTTTACTGTCTTGGATTTTCCTATTATTTAAAGTTTTTAAGAAGTAAACTTGGGGAATTAAACTTTCCTTGGTAAACACAAAGGCAAATTAGTTAAACATCGTTACTTCAACGTATTGGTTTTGGTTTAGTCCCCTTTTAATTTCGCTAATACAAAAATAGCCAAGGAGGACGGCGTTTGCTCTTCTAAGATTCAACAGGATGTGCAGGCAGCCACGTACCCTGGACCTTCCAACACGCCTTTCTCAAAGCCAAGGATGTTCCAGCCCACTTGTTTGTCTATTTGTTTGTTTGTTTTGGGGGGGGCATGTTAGCCAATTATGAACCTGAAAGTGTACAGGGGATTTTTCCACCTTATATAATAATACATTAGAATATTCTTGTGCACACTTTTAAGTGATAAATTCACAAATACTATCAGTAAACCACTGATTATTGCATTTCACGGACTTTCAACTGAACGCCACACATTATATACTGGCCTGGGGTCACTTGCCTAAGGAAGCACATATACTGATGGGCCTTTGTAAACCTTCTCTCCCTGCTAGCAAGCTTACACATCCAAGACACTGAGAGCGGGAGAATGTGAACACTGGCGTTGTGTTTTTGTTTGCTTGTTTGTTTGTTTTTTGCAGTACGCGGGCCTCTCACTGTTGTGGCCTCTCCCGTTGCGCAGCGCAGGCTCCGGACGCGCAGGCTCAGCGGCCATGGCTCACGGGCCCAGCCGCTCCGCGGCATGTGGGATCCTCCCGGATCGGGGCAGGAACCCGTGTCCCCTGCATCGGCAGGCGGACTCTCAACCACTGCACCACCAGGGAAGCCCTCTGGCATTGTTTTAATTAGGCTTTTTGGAAAGTTTAAGGCTTTCAATAAGCCCATAATTACTTAAAATTTCTAATGAATGTTTCAGCTCTTTAGCAAGCTGATCTAATTTTAATGATATAACTGGTTATAAATCACACGCAAAATTATATCTTAGACGACATTAAGCAGGTGGCTTTGACTGGCAAAGTCAAAGAATTCCAAAATTTGAGACCATGTATTTATTTTAGAATAAAGAATAGTGCTTATGAGCACAAGCCCTAGTTAGTTTTTATCCTTCGAGGAGCAATTACTCTCCAGAACTGAGTGCCATTTTGCTAAGACAGCCATGGACCAGAAGCATGAGACTGCCCTCGACACACCAGCCCAGTTCCCCGTGAAGAGCGGAGCCTCCCCAAGCCTCCCTGACACACACTCAGAGACGCCTGGGGCCACCGGGTCGCGCTGGCGGGGACCAGGTGGAAGCAGAGAAGGCATGGCTGCCTGTCACACTGCCGCTGGCAGACGCGCTGGCCGGAGCTGAGGACACTGCTCTAGGCAACCAGGCGCCGACCCAGTGGGTCCAGGAAGGCCCGGGAGCTCCAGGAAGACAGCTCCCGGGGGTGTCCCCACCCTGCCGGAGACACCCACTTGTCAACAGAAACTAGCTGCTTCCCTGCAGAGCCTGAAAAGGCACGGATGGCGCACGGGGGTTTTCGCTGTTACACAGACAAAATACTCACTTCTTTAAACATACTTTTAAAGCCAGTGAGCAATAGTTCAGGCAAGTGAAGGGCCTCTGCGCCTCTACTCTGCCATTTCACAGGGGCTGCAATGACTCTAGCAGGAAGGGGGTCACCCTTGGACCCCTCTGTTCCTCCCACGCCGTCCATCCCACCTGAATCCCCCGGCTCTCCTGCGTGGACGGCTGCAGCAGCCTAACTGGCCACGCTGCGGCACGCTCACCCCTCCTTTCAGAGTGATCTTAAAGCCCCGTCCCTCCCTTCAAACCGTCTGTGACTTCCTGCCTCTTTCGTGATGAAATTCAAACTAACGATCGCGCCTACCAGCTCTGGTCGACTGCCTCTGCAGGCACCTCCAGCCCCTTCCCTCCTCTGTTCCACCACATGGCCTCCCTGCTGCCCCTCCCATGCCCAAGGACACGGCCACCTCATGGCCCTTGCACGTGCTTTTCCCTCTGTCCAGCGTGCAGTAATGTTAAAGGCGTGTCTGAAATTCACGTAATGAGGTTTCCTAAAGGTTAAGAAGCTGGCATAGAAGGACTGGGCACTGAGACACAGGGGCCAGGAGAGTGGGGTGGCCTCACGCTGCATGTGGCTCCAGGACTGGGGCGTGCTGGCTGACCTGTGGCTGCTGGGAGGGGCGGGTGAAGGGGGTAGGCAGCTTGGCCCCAGTTCTAGAGTGGGAGTGGTAGGAGACGCCCGGCATCGGAGAGGCAGGAATGTGGCTGGGTGGCACAGAGCTTGCTCTGGGGTTTCTGATTTTCCCAGAAAGGAAGAATGACTCATTATTTACCAGGAACCAGCGCAGTTACAAACGGGCCCTTGGGAGCAAAGCCGCTGGTTGAATTCATGGACAGTATTTCTTTTTTTTGTTTGTTTGTTTTGGTTTTTTTGTTTTTGTTTTTTAACATCTTTATCGGAGTATAATTGCTCTACAATGGTGTGTTAGTTTCTGCTTTATAACAAAGTGAACCAGTTATACATATACATATGTTCCCATATCTCTTCCCTCTTGTGTCTCCCTCCCTCCCACCCTCCCTATCCCACGCCTCCAAGTGGTCACAAAGCACTGAGCTGATCTCCCTGTGCTACGCAGCTGCTTCCCACTAGCTATCTACCTTACGTTTGGTAGTGTACACATGCCCATGCCACGCTCTCACTTTGTCCCAGCTCACCCCTCCCCCTCCCCACATCCTCAAGTCCCTGCTCTAGTAGCTCTGTGTCTTTATTCCCGTCTTACCCCTAGGTTCTTCAGTACGGTACTTCTGACCCTTCAGGCAGCTTCATGTGAGGGAGTCAGAGGTGGAACCGGCTGCAGAAGCCGCGTGGACCACCCAGCAGAGGCGCTGTGGTACCGGCGTGCTCCGCGGCGCTCCGCGTCCTAAACTATAACCGTACAGGTGCATTTGGTACCTGCAGCCACCGCACCTCCGAGCTGGCTTTGAAAACGCCATTACACGCTTCTGCTCTACAGTCGACATTCAGTGGGGTGGGGTGTGGTTAGGCAGCCAAAGAACAGGCACTCGGGCATTTGAAGGAGATGATGGTGACCTCCTAACCTGGGAAAAGAAACGTGCAACTCACTTGTGGCAGCCGACCCCAGAAGGCAGCGCTGTGATCCCATTAGAGCGGAGGTGCAGCCAGGTGAGGTTAGGCAGCCCCTGAGAGAAGCGCTTAGGAACCGTGCAGAGGGCGTTCCGCTGACGGTGCGATTGCTGCCACGGGGAGAAAGAGAGAATGTTTTTGTCAAACAACTAAATTTAAAACATGCCACATCCTCAAAGCGCTTCCACTGGTGACTGTAATCATACATGCCAAGTTCAAAGAAAACCCATAACATTTATCCTTAAATCGTTTAAACGGGAGACACAAGTGTCAGGAAAACGAGGCCAGGCCTCACCGCGCAGCTGCTAGAGTGGCTTCCTGGCCTGGAGACGCTGCGTCTCGCCCGGCTGGCAGTTCAGACGCCACCACTGCACACATCACACCTCTCCCATCAACTATCCTTTAACATCCAACTTCATCCCCAAGGGCATCTGAATCCTATTCTCCCTCCCGGGCCCACGCTGCCCAGAGAACGAGGGCAGGAGCCACGCCCGGGCCTTGGTTCTCATGCAAGGAGACACCGAAAAGGAAACCAAAGAACACACACGCTGCGTTAGCTCTGGCGTCCTCTGTGGTAGCAACGGCCGCACAGAAACAGCCAGTAACCATCACGTCAGGAAGTCTGATACGTCACGCGGTGGGCCCTCAGGTCGGATCGTAAATAAGACAGGACAGTACGAAGGGGGGAGGACAGGGCACACGCACACTGACCCTCCCCCCGCGATACGTGCAAGTACGATTTTACAGTCACAGTGCGGCAGGACTGTGGGTGACAGACATCCCTTCTCTAATGCTGTTGATACACGCTGCATAGATTTACATGATCACGTATACTATACACACGTATGTATTTACGTGTCTCTATTTACCAGGGCAGCAGAGTGTAAGCGTTAAGGGCACTGGTCTGGAAGCCAAGCTGCCTGGGTTCAAATCTAGGTTTTGAAAATCTATGAGCTGTGTGACCTAGAGCGAGTTCCCGAACTCTCTGTGCTCCAGAGGCCTGGCCTGTTCCAGGTGCAGCAAGTGAGCAGCGCCTGGCACACAGGGGTGCAGGGAAGCACCAGTCGTCACGACTGCGCTGCTCTATTAAAGCCCGCGGAGCACAGCACGTGGCGCCAGCAGGCCGCTCCTTTTCCACCAGTTTCTCAGCTCCCAACTCTGCTGCCAAGACCACCTTCCAAGTCCCTTCAAGTTTAAGGCAGAAACTTGAGAAACACCGGCTAGAAACCACACTCCACAAATATGCTGAGAACACAATCCCTGAGCAGCTAAGATGCGGCACCGTCGCTTGCTGTTGGCGGCGGACGCAGCCTCTGGGGAGTGAGTGGCGACTGGACACAGTGTGGGGACGCCTTCGCGCCGGGACACTCTTGGCCTGGCCGCCAGGTCAGCTTCAGGCTCTTGCTCTCTCAGCCCCAGCGCTGAAGCCGCAGATCCTGGTAAACACCAGAAAAGGAAATCTCAGAGAGACAAGCTAGCATTTGCCGTCGCCCCACAGGGGCCGGCTTGACTGCATCACACGAGCCCGTCCTCCCTCCTCGGTTCTGTGAGGCCGTGTGAAGATGGGGGTCAGTGTTCCCTGATCATAAGGGTCTCTGGAAGTGATAATGGTGGCTCCAGAGAGTGTTGCTATGGCTGCAAAATGCACCCGTAACCCCTAAAAGTCCACCACGCTGAGTGGTCACCTCACTCAGTGATTTGTTGCCATGGTAGTAAAATGTATATTGACGTTTCTGTTTTCTGAGAAGCATAAACAAAGTTTCTTCATTAAGCCTGAAGAAGGCTCTGGAATGTCCTCCTTCTTTCTTTATGCATGACACTGTTGGGTTCCTTGTTCAGAGCTGAGAGCATTTGCTTCATTAAAAGTGGTGCCTTAGAGGATGACCAGTAATCACTCATGGAGGTCAGTGCTAAGAAGAGAGACTGCAAGACCAGCGCTTGCCTGACGGGAAAAACAGGGCGCACAACACAAATGGGGTTAATAAACTGAGTAGCTGCTTAAAATCTAAGTACATGGCTTTTGTAAAAGCACTCAAAACCGCCAATCAACAGGGTAACAGTGCAACGCGTGGCTGTGTGTACCATGCTGAGGACACTGTGCCTTATATGCTTATCATTTAATTCCCCTAATAACCCATAAATAGATTCTCATTCCCATCTTCCAGGTGAGGACATGATGAGGTTTAAGGAAATTACGTGACTGCTGGGCAGTGACAGAACTGCTGGTGAGGGCCCCTGCCCGTCGCCCCTCAAGGCTGTGTGATGGAACCTTGTTCTAGAAATCGCGGGAGGAGACAGACCCACTAGATTTTAAGCAGGCAAGGGCCGGACCTGGTGAAGGCACCAGAGGCACCGGTAGAGTCAAGCCTGTGACATCTGCAAAGCTGTGGGTGACAGTTTTTACTGCACTTATTTTAGGGGTGTTGTGTTTTGATTAAGAGGCCAAGGGTGTTTTCGGCAAGTCGTCCCCCAAACCCAGGAGAGGACATCAGAGTCTTCATCATCTGTGACATCAGAGGACATCAGAGCAGCACACAAAACCCCAAGTTAACCCTCCTCTATCTCATTCTCGAATTTCTCTCTGAAAGAAAACTGCACGTAAGAAGAGCCTTCAATCACGTCTATGTCGCACATACCTATGTGCGTATGTCGTACCATGCCCCAGAGGTGCCCCACTCACTCCGAGGTTGAGAACTTTAAAGATCGCTCCTAAATGGTGAAGACCACTGTGACTCAAGTCTAAAACTGATGAAGAGAGGATGACCCCCTTGACACCCTCGTGAGCCTCCCTGGAGGGGGACGCAGGTTTGCTCCCAGCCTGCCCAGCGCCGCTCTCCGGGATCAGCAGCCCCACAGGCAGCCTTGCAGGAGCTGCTTCCCTCCATCCGTCAGCCAGGAGGAAGCAATCCTCCGGGGACCACCGCTCATCCTCCCGGGTCTGGAGTCACCTGCAGACAGGGAGGGGAGATGCAGCAACAACTAGGTACACGGGCACTCTCACTGTCTAGCTCATGGCAGATCTGTGTTTGCTTACAAAGACCATTGTTTCTAATAATCAGTATCATAAACTTGACTTCTGTAAAACAAACTGGACTGCAAGAAGGTTCAGATGAAAATGTTCTGCTCCTCCTTTGCACCATGGAGTTCCAAGATTTGACTTTTAATTCCTGGAAAATGCCATGGCTATTTTAGGGATGAAAACAAGTCAGAAGATTTCAAAGCGCACAAGCTAGTGTATCCCTTCCCTAAATGCAGTGGGGTTCCTAAGTTCGCACTTTCTTATTTGCCCCGCGGTTCTGTGGCATTTCCATTAGTGTTCCGCTCCACGGAGAATCCTGACAGCTCAGGGTACCGCTTTGACTCAGCGATCAGCGCTGGGTCTGGCTAGCACCCAGATTAGGCTGGGGGTGGGAACCGGTCAAACTAGAACCTTGAATCTTACTTGTTCAACAATAGTTTTGCTCGACACAAAGTTTAAGAACTGTATTTCACCAGAACCTCATTCGGTGAGGCACACGTCCGTGTTTAATTCCCGATTTATCCGGCAATAACAACCAACACTGGAATGTTTCAGGGCTCAGAAGCCTTCGCTCATTGATACAAAACTCTCGACAGCAAGAGGGAAGAGATATGGGAACACATGTATATGTATAACTGATTCACTTTGTTATAAAGCAGAAACTAACACACCATTGTAAAGCAATTATACCCCAATAAAGACGTTAAAAAACCTCTCGATAGCCAACACCTGGGAAACGTGTGTGCCTCTCCCTCCCTCCATTTTAGGGATGGGGAACACGAGGAACCGCCCAAAGGTCAAGCAATTAACGAGTGGGTGGGGCGAACCCACCGCAGGCTGCCTGCGCTCCCTGGAGACCCTGGGCCTCCCCTGGGGTCCTTTTCTGTGTTTTAGGGGGAGAGAGGCTTCAATCTCCCGCAAACCTCTTAACAGAAAGAAGGCCTCAGGACCGAGAGCAAAACCACAGGGCCTAAAAGCGGGCGGAGCGGGCTCCGTGGGGTCGGGGAGGCGGCTCTGGGTCCCGGCGCCCTCCCCGGTTTCTCCCCCGCGCCGGGCCGCCCTCGAGGCCCCGCAGCTCCGCACCCCGCAAGCCCGCGGTGCCCCCAGCCTCTCGGGATGCGCCCCCGCTCCCGGCCCGCCCCTCGCCCCCCATCACCCGGCGCCCCAGCCTCTCTCGAGGGGCCCCCGACCCCGACCCCGGGCCCGCAGCCCTGCCTCACCCTCGGCGCCCGCCAGCCCACCCGACGCCCGCACGACCCGGGCGCCGAGTGCGGCAGTCCAGCAGCGGAAGCTGCCGGCCCCACGCGGTCGCTATGGAAACACCCAGCCTTACGGAGGCCCGCAGGCGCCAAGCCGGGCGGAAGGCGCGCAGTCGCGGGGCGCGCGGGGCGTCTGGTGCGCCTGCGCACGTGGCACTCATCCAGACTCCAGCGGTCCGCCCGGAGCCGCAGCGCCGCAGCGCTGGCGCGTCGCCCGCGACCTCCTCTGCTGGGCAGTCGGTGACACATACAGAGGTGAAGCGTTCCGCACGAAGGGGACATGTGTGCCGAGGCCCGGAGTGTCGTGATGCGCGAGCGCGCGCCTCTGCGGAGCGGGCGGCGGGGCACCTGCCGGTGGGCTCTTCGGGGGACCGCAGGATACACACGGGAAGGCTCGCATTTCAAGTTGACCATCTGGCGTCAAGAACTTGAAAGTCCTTCCCGTTTTATACCTTCCCGTCTGCAGCAGGCAGACCTACGTCTTCTTGGGGGTCACAGGATGGCTGTCCCGGTTGCAGTCGTCACTCGGACGCCCATCACCCGGGAGGAGAACGAAGCCCCCAGTAACTGCCTCTGAGATCTGGCCGGAATCGCTTCGGCTACCTAGACCAATCAGCAGAAAGGAAATGAGACCACCACAGGGCTCGGACCAATCAGGATTTCTCTGTGGGTCTGGACCCCCCCCCCGCCCCCACTTCTCAAGCACTCAGGTAGAGGGTCTGCATACCTCTTATCAGTCAGGCGGCGAGCCACTAGAGGATGACGTCATTAAGGGATTTGACCTTTGCCATTGCGGAGGCTGGTTGGACAATCTCTGAAGGCTGCTGCCCTCCGCCTGATGCTGCAGCTTGAAGTGTGCGGGGCAGGTATTCAGGAAGGGAAGGTGGAGGTAAAGGGGGGACCAGCGAGCCCAAGCTGGAACCCACGAGGATGGATGGATCACGTGGCACCGATGGTCACAGAACTACACACACACCCAGCCCAGGAGTTGGAGAAGCTAAAAGACTCGGGGAGACAGACTAGCTGCACGCCTGCCCCCAACCAGTGAGGTGAGCTGGCAGAGAAAGGACATTGTGTGCGAGCTGCAGCCACACCTGGGCCCCTGCCCTGGCCGTCCAAGTATAAAATCATTACAGCTGCTACCTCACTGCACCCCCTAACCCCTCAAATCTCATGCACAGTGCCTCCTGGGGCCGAGTTAGGAAACCTGCAGGAAAGAGGATTCTGGAGAAGTAGTTCAGCCTATACACACTGACACGTCGCACAGCCACCACGATACCGGAAAACAAATGGAGGTACTGATAGGAGTGAGGAAAGGGGTGACTGGTCGCTGAGCAGGCAACCCAAAGTGTCAGCTACAAGAGCCACTGAAGACTTTCACACTGATTGTAACATAAGGCCCGCCTTGTTGTAAAATGCTCACTTTGGATTTCTGCTGTGGTCACGGCAGGTGATGCCATTCAGAACGACCCTTCCACGAACAAGGGAGTGAGGAATATTTTCTGCATGTATGCTGTCTGTCGAAACTAGACTTTATTCTATATACGTTCTTAGAACAAAATATGGGTGAATTTTATTTTATTCTTAGGCTAAGAAAGGATTTCTTAAACAGGATATAAAAGCACTAACCATAAAAACAGATGTTGATAAATTCACTACATTAAAAGTACTCTTGTTTATCTAAAAGATACCATAAGGAAAATTAAAAGTTGAGCCCCAAATGAGAGAAGTTATTGGCAATTCTCATATCCAATAAAGATTAGTATCCACAATATATAATCCAATGAGGATTAACATGCAGAATACATAAAGAACTCCTATAATTCAATTTTAAAAAGCTTAAGACAATAGTTACATTTAGACTAATAGGCAAGAGATATGAACCAACAACTCCCAGGAGAGAAAAAAAATGGCCAATAAAGATATAAAAAGATGCTCCACTTTACCAGCTAGCAGGGAAATACAGTTTTATCTGAAATGAGATACTGTTTTACCCTTGCTCAGTTGGCAAAAATGAAGAAGTCTGGGAACACCTGTGTTCATGCCCGTAGCTCATTCTTCTGTCAGGGTGTCCACCGGAACTTGGGGCATCTGGGAGAGCAGCCTGCTCTCCTGTCGGGCTGGATCCCCACGTGCAGAGACCCCCACCGTTCCCCTCTGGAGTCTCATCAGGACACGTGGGCAGAGACATTCACAGCAGCCTCACTCATTTTAGCAAAACCTGGGAAGGACCCCAAAGGCCAAGAAAGAGAAAGCCATGAAATGAACCAACAATAGCTACTCACAACAACAAGAATGAATCTTAGAAACAGCTTTTGACAGAAAAAGCAAATTCCAGGAGACTTCATAGAGTATGAAATGCTTTTCATACCAGCAAAACTAAATGATAAGCCGCAAATGTGAATGGTAAGATTCTAAAACCAAAAATCAAGAGACGAGTTGGCCCATAATATGAGCCGGGGGAAGCAGGAGATGGGGTGCACCTGGTGGGTGTTATGGGCTGAACTGTGTCCCTCAAATCCCATCCCTGACCCCCAGTACCTCAGAATATGACTTATTTGGAGATAGGGTCTTTAAAGAGGTGACTAATATTAAATGGGGTCATTGAGTGGCCCTCATCCAGTGTGACTGGTGTCTTTATAAGAAGAGGAAATTAGGACACAGACACACAGAGGGATGACCTCGTGAGGACACAGGGAGAAGACGACTGTCTGCAAGCCAAGGAGAGAGGGCTCAGAAGAAACCAGTCCTACTGACTCCTTGATGTCAGACTTCCAGCCTCAGACCGTGAGAAAATAAATTTCTGTGATTTAACTGCCTGCTCTGCAGGTTTTGTTAGCAGAGCCCCAGGAACCAATGCAGTGGAGGTCCAAGGACAGGTGGTCCCTCAGTCCAGGCCGGGGCAGAGGGCGGGGTTGCTGGTGAGTTGGGTGGCCGCTAAGGGCTATTTCATTCTTACACTTCAGAACATTTGTACTTTTTTTAAGGTTTTTTTTTTTTTTTTTTTTTTTTCTCCCTGCGTGGCTTGCGGGACCTCAGTTCCCTGACCAGGGATCGAACCCAGGCCCTCGGCAGTGAAAGCTCATAGTCCTAACCACTGGACCACCAGGGAGTTCCCAGAACATTTATATTTTGCATGCGTCCCTTTGTCTGCATCCTGCTACACGGCAAAAGAAGGGCTGCAGTGGGGGCGGGCGCAGAACCAAGCGTCTGCTGCCTGTCTACTGGGTGCGGGGCGGGGGGGAGTCCTAACACCCATTCCTGCTCAAGCCTGAGCCTGGGGGTCGTTCCTGGATGTCAACAGCGCTGTTCCCACGCTCCAGCTGGGAACTTGGGCAGTTACTTGCCTCCCAGGCCTTCTTTCCTTCATCTGTGAAGTGGGATGGTCACGAGAGGTGTTTTGTAGGGTAGCTTATACCCGGAGTCTCACCCAGACCTGATTTAATGGTGGGACTTGGGACTTCTGAGCTGATAATATTTAGGTGAGATTTTGGACTTAGAGTTGAAGCTCTAACGGTGAGATTTTGGGGATGCTGGGATGCGGTGAATGTATTCTGCGCATGGAATAGGCTTAGATTTGGGGGGACCAGACAGTGGACTGTAGTGTGGGTTTAGTGGTGGCCCCCAAAAGATATGTCCACCCAGAACCTGTGAATGTGACCTTACTTGGAAAGAGGGTAATTAAGTTAAAGAAATCAAGAAGGTGTCATCCTGCGTTAAGGTGAGTCCTAAATCCTATGACAAATGTCCTGATAAAGGAGAACACACAGATGGAAAGACGATGTGATGATGGAGGCAGAGCTTGGGGTGATGCCTCTGCAGGCTGAGCGATGCCAAGGACTTCCTGGAGCCGCCAGAAGCTGGGAGAGACGTCTCAGGACCTCCAGAAGGGACCACCCCTGCTGACACCTTGATTTCCGACTTCTGGCCTCCAGAATGGGGAGAAAACACACTTCTGTTGTTTTCACCCATAAGTCTGTGGTCCTTTGTCACAGCAGCCCTGGTGACACACTAGGAGCCTCATGGAGTTAAGCGGCGAGTTTGTGCTTCAGTCCTGGTACCATGACAACAGAGAGGAAGGATTCCTTCCCAGCAGCCATGGGGCTCCTCTTCTCCACTGAGCATTTTCCTCTCCCCATTCATGCTCTCTGGAGTCATCGGAAGCCAGGCAGCCCCATGACCCCGAGAATCAATACCATCACCAAGCCACCCAGCCACCCAGCACCTGGCTCCCCACGTCCTTGCTTCCACATGTACTTTGTCCCATGTCCCACCAGGGCTAAGTCGGATGGCACCGCAGCCAGGGATGACCTGGTTTTCCATTTCCTGCTGGGAAGGGGACTCATGGTTTCCCACATAAGTGAGCAACTCAGGATCGGAATCCCATTTGAGCTTGTTTCCTGTTTCCTGGGGCCAGTTCTGGTATGTTTCCCAGCAGGAAACAGCACATTCAAATTGGGCAATCTGAAGGGAGTTTAAAAACAGGACTATTTACAAAGGTGCAGGCAGCGTGTTAATTTCAGAATGATGCTATTGGACAAAGTACACATGAAAACTGGAGACTCTGCCAACGATCGCACCCTCTCAGGAAGCTTGGCTTTTTGGATGAATTATGGGTTGACAGCACGTTTGTGTTTGGGTTTCAGGGCTTGAGCCTTGAATACAAATCAGACCCCTGCTGTTCTGCACATGCCCTAAGTGGGCACTCGCCGTCCGCCAGAGACACTGGCCACTTTCTGCCCTCGCACACACTCTCATTTCAATCTCAGGGACAGTGTCATCACAGCTCCTGGGCCCCAGGTCTTCACAAGGTCACTTGCTCGGACCCCTGCCGACCGCCCCAGCTGCAGCAGTCCTGTGATCGCGCACTGCCCACGATCCTGTGTGGGCGCTCCCATGTGCTGGGTGTTGTGGACACGTTTATCTGGTTACTGAGTCATTGACAGTCCCCTGTCACTGGCACAGGATGGAGAAGCCCCTGTCCTCACCCTGCTGAAGTTCCTGATCATTGTGGGCACCCCTGGGCACAGGGACACTTTGCTGGCCTCACTGCCCCCTCCCCGTTCACAGGTAAGTCCCTCCCAGGCCCCTAGAACTTCACAGTGGCCCTCGGTGGAGTGCGGCAGCCTGGTCTGCTCTCGGGTGAGGCAGCTCCTGGCCTTTGCTCTGTCTCCTGCCCACTCTGCACCCCTTGCTCTCAGCCTGCCTGGGGTGACACTCTGCCTCGGTGCCCCCCGCGCCGCCCCCCCCTTCAGAAACATTCTTTCACTCGCTGCTGCCCCGGAAGGATGGCTACAGAGCCCCTCCTCTGTGCCGGCGCTGAGCTGGGTGCCTTCAACGTGCTGACTGGGAGAGGGCAATGGTAGGAGGGAGCCATGTTCCGAGAGCGGCTGCAGCTCAGCATAAGGAGGCTGAGCCCAGCCTGGGAGCCCAGAGCCCAGGGAACTTGCCTCCCCGGAGTTTAACTCAAGACTGGATGCACGGCAGGTGGTAGTCGGCCCGGTTATGCTGCGGTAAATACACCTCCCAAATCTCGAGGGTTTCCCACAGTGGCTGATTTCTCCCTTGTTCTGTGCATCCACTCCTGGTTGGAAGGTGGTCCCCAAGTGATGGGGACTCCCTCTTAGCCAGGGGGGCACGTATGGCCAGTCTGGACACTGGCTCCTAAAGTGTGGCTCAGAAATGACACAGTTCACCTCTGCCCACATTTCATTGGTCAAGCAGGCCACAGTGGTCAAGGGGCTCCACCGAATTTCAAAGGTGGGGTCGGGGACAAGCGTAGTTCTACCTCGGGCAGTGGACGGGAAGCGGGAACAGCCAAGACTGAGTGCCACTACTTGGGGGGGGGGCGAGCCAGGTGAGGGGCTGCGAGGGCAGGACAGAGCCCAGGGTGGCTGAAAGATGTCCACGGAGGGAAGGGCGGTGGCGGGAGAGACCCGCAGGGCCTGGTGCCTTGGCCTGCAAGCCGGGTGGGTGGTCCTCTGTCAAGGCGGGGCAGGGGTGGGTGGTCCTCTGTCATGGTGGGGCAGCGGAAGGCCCTTTCAGGACTTCCTGGGGTAGGAAGGAACCGCCAGCTCTGCGGGCAGAACCTAAGGAGGCAAAGGCTTCCAAAAGTCTAAGACAACTCATAACAAAACAATTCTTCAGTGAAAAAGTATTAGGCGCAGGGAGCTGGGCGGTACTGAGAGTCTTCTCCTGGGTCGTTGGCTGTGCAGAGCGCTTTATCCGCGAGGTCCCTCCTGGCCAATCGAATGTCGGGAGGCGCATCAAGGTCAAATCGCGCCTCGGACCACACCCCCCACCCCCATACGCTGTACAAGGTCCCCGGGCGGCCTGAGGCGCGGACCGTCGCCAAGGGCTTCCGCTCGGGAACCGTGCCGGGCGGACTACACTGAGGGCCGGACTGGAGACCCAACCAAGGGTACCCCGAGAGCGCAGGCGCGTGTGCCCAGCGTCGCCGTGACCCCGGGCGCACCCGTGCGTGCGTGTGCGCGCGCGCTCGCTGTCAGGCTCTGGGCCGGCCGGCCGGAGAGGGGCTCGCGCACCGGGCCCGACCCCGCCCCGCCACCTCCGTCCCTCCCTCGGCGGTGCAGCCGCATGGGGGTATCGGCGCCGGACCCGGGACCGTGGGGCTGCGCGTCCTGACACCGACCCGGCCTCGGCCCCCGCACAGCCGTTTCCCGCCACCCCATCCCGGGTCCCGCGCGTGGTCTCTCCAAGGGCAGAGCCGCAGGATGAGGTTTAAGGCTTCCCCGGGTCGCGCGGCAGCAGTCCGCAAGCCATCTTTGTTCACAAAGGCCAAAGGGGCCCCCTCCTTCTCTCCTGTCTCTGCCGCCGCGTCGTCGTGCTTTGCATCTGCCTCTACTGAGGCGGGCGGCGGGTACCCGTAGCCGCTCGCCGCACCCCGCTCCGGCCCCGCCCCGTCTCCGCCCCCTGCGCTCGCTCCGCCCCGACTCCTTCCCGCCGGCCCCGCCCCGGCCCCGCCCCCGCGCGCTAGCATTCGGCGGAGCCGCCCGGGCGGCCGGGACCCGCGAACGCCGAGCCTGGGGCGCAAGGCGAGCGCTGCCAGTCGCTCCAGCTCCTGCTCCTCGCCCGGCGGGCGGGCCATGTCCCGGACTCTGGCCGCGGCGCGCACTCCGGTCCGGCCATGAGGAGCGGCGCCGAGCGCAGGGGCAGCAGCGCCGCGGCGCCCCCCGGCTCGCCGCCCACCGGCCGCGCGCGCCCCGCCGGCCCCGACGCGCCCCCCGCCCCGCCGCCGCCCGCCGCCGGCCAGCCCCGGGCCAGGGACACGGGCGATGCCCGCGCGCAGCCGCGCCCTCTGTTTCCGTGGAGCAAGTGGAAGAAGAGGATGGGCTCGTCCATGTCGGCGGCCACCGCGCGGAGGCCGGTGTTTGATGACAAGGAGGACGGTGAGAACGGCCGCGGCGGAGACTCCGGGCCGCTCGCGGGGACAGCGTTGGGACCCGCGCCGTCTGGGGACTCCGCACGCTCTCGCAGCGGGGCCGCGGCGGGAGGATTTCTGCGGGTCGGGGCACCAAGGCCTCCCGGTGGGAAGGCGTCAGGGGCGTCTCGGTTTCCGAGGAAACTCGCGAACGGTGCTTGCGATGCCCACGCGTGTCTTCCGTGTCCAGTGGCGGCGCGACGGGCGGAGTAGGCAGGCCGTCCCTGCGGGGTGAGGGTCTGCGGTCGGTAGGCGCGAAGGCCCCCGCAGTAGCGAGGGCGCTGTGTTTGCATTTTCCTTTTCTGCGAGGTGTGAGCGCTCGGTTGTTACTCTGCACGTGAGGTGTGCCGAGTTTGCGAAGGGAGATGCCTGCCCCACAGGTGGCGCGGGGGCCCGGCCCTCGGAGCTCAGTGTAGGTGACGGCGCCGCGTGGCTGCCGGCGTGCCCACCTTTGCACTCAGACGTGCGGTGGAGGCTTGCCTTTGTGCAAAGACCTGCCCTTTTGGGAACTAGTTTGCCCTCAGGTCCCCCTGCAGGTAAAGCTAGTGACCCGGAGGTAGGCGCTGGTGGAAAGCAGGAAAGACCTGCAGGCACGCCTCCTGGAGCCCTGCCTGACAACGGCCCTTTCACTTAGCACCCTCGGGAAAGGTGGCTGTGCAGTGTCCGCCCCTGGGGCACTGTGATACTTTCACAGGCAAACATACAGCTCTTCTCTGCAGATGTCATGCAGATAAGTTAAATGCTACAAGATGACACATTTGATGTTTTTTTGACATTTTCTTAAAATAGTCGAAATATGCATTTTTCGTTTGTAGGCAGCCTGCAGAAGTAGGATGGATCTTTTATAATTTTAGAGCACAGCTCAGCGAAAGAGCCCAAGCTATTTATTTCTGATACATAATTTAAGCATTATAGGAAATTACAATAATACGACCTCAGGCCAGTGTTGGAGAATGTGCAGGCCATGTGGGCAGTCCTCACAGACAGCGATGCAGAGCCTGTTGCTCAGGGGGGCCTGGGCTCTGATGAGCCTGGCCCCGGTCATCGAGGAGGGGCATGGTGCCTGGACTTGCTGGAGGGGCATCCAGGACCAGCCACGCCCACTCAGTGTGTTCTGGGGAGACCTGTCTTCGTGTTCTAACTTTGGAACACAGCTCACTGCTGGGAGTGCTTCCTATGTTATATGTTTTTGTTTTCAGAGTAAATATTCAAAGTGAAGAAAGCCCAGAGTGAATTAGGAACTAATCAGGAAGGAGATTTGCATCTAGCTTCTGGCTGCACGATGAGAAAACGTCTGAGAAATACATCAGATGTCTGATTTCAGCACTTGCTGGTGTCAGCTGAGAGCTGGCCACTCTTTCATGTCTTAGCATTATGCTCCCCAGGGCAGGTGGTGTAGAAAGAGAGAAATTGAGGTAGCACAGTGGCTGCCTTCAGCTTTGAAAGGTAGAATTTTTCTACCTGTTCACAGTGTGTTATGTCTCAGGATCCAGGGATCGTTAAGGAGGAGCCAAGAGCACAGAATCCAGCTGTGCTGCGCGCGATCAGATTTGAGAATTATCTAACACGACCCCCTTCTCCCCACCCCTGTCCCCGTTTGCCTGAAGCAGGACGGCAGAGGTGCCAGCTCTTCTGGTCTCGTGAAGGTGGGCTGTTGGCTCGGCTACAGGTGCTCGCTCTTTAGCACATGTGCCCATCATCACCTGCTCATCCCTGGGCATGGTGGCCACATCTCCAAACTGAACACAGCACGAGACTTGCCTGGGCTTTGTTTGGTAAGATTAGGATGCCAAGCCTGGCCCTGGTCCAATGGCCGTGGATGTGATCCAGGTGGGCGGCCACTTTGTTCCACTTTTATTCCATGTTTTCACGTTATCGTCAGGGCGCACACGACTTGGGAATCACAGTAGGTGTTTGCAGAGAGAATGTTGTGCAGCTCTTGGCCTGAAGCCTGTGGGTTTATTTAGGCAGAAGCAGTGGGGTTTGGAAAGGCGGAAGGCCAGTCTTTCAAGAGGAGAAAGGCTGCACCCCACCTTTCTTTCAGGGTGTGAAGACGTCCCCCCAGACAGGGAGGGTCCCACACTTCCTCGGCCCCGTGCAGGGTGAGCCGAAAGAGGTGATAGAGCTGTGCTGAGGACGTGCATTTACTGGGACTGCATGGTTGCCATGGCAATGTGAGACCTTCTGATGAATTTTTTAGATTAAAATACCCAATTAATATATCAGATTTGGTATGCAGAGAAAAGGAAAAGAGAAAATAAGAGCGCAATTTAACAGAGTGCCAGGTAGATTCCAACTACAAAGTGGAGTTATGACACGTGGGATCTTAAATGTCCCCCTTCCCTGTTAACCCTGAGGTGTCTGAGCCACTGTCCTTACTTGGCAGGTGTTGGGTGCTTGTTCAGAATTCTCTGGGCTTCCTCCTCACACCGGAACCAAGGGTCCCCTTTCTTCTTCCCGAAACCCCATGCCTCCTCCCGTGCGACCCCTCTTGGGCTTCAGGAGCAGTTGATTTAGGGGTTGACCTTGCTTGGGACCTGCCCCAGTGCTGCGGGGTGCTGGGCAGGCCCCTTCATTCCTCTCGTCTGGGTGTCCCCACGAGGGTGCTGAGTGGGGTTCCATCACTTTCTGCTGAGCAGCTCAGTAACTGGTAACTGGGGGGCACCCGCCGTTCTCAGCAGTCTGGCTAGTCTCAAACCTAACATGGTATTAGCTTGCTAGTGGGGGGCAACTAATCACCGAGAAGGTTTGCCTTTGCCCAGAGAACTGGAAATAAGGGAGCCCTCGAGGGCTGAAACGCCTGGCCTGGGTGTGTTGGGTGGGGTGGGCAGTAAGGCAGGACACGGGGCTACCAGAGTCTTATAACCTTTTCCAAAATTTATAAAACCTTTGTTTTTTTTAATTAAGAAGCATTAAAGTGTATAAATTTGTAAAAGAGTTTAAGACTTTGCTAAAATTATTCTATATAGGAAAACCAAGACATCGGTAATTTCAGCACTGAGACCTATTAGCGTGCCTCTGCCCCAGCCTTTTTCTAGGAATGTACTCACACATCAGCCACAGAGCAACACTCTTTATGTCTTTGATACAGAAATGGGATCATGCTCCAAATACGGTTTGTCTCAACCTGCGTCTTTTACTTAGCGATGTGTCATGGCCGTCTATAGATCTGCAGCGTCCTTTGTTGGCTAAATTTACAATAGTGGTTCTCAACCCTGTGAACTAGACTCAGAGGATGCTCTTAAAAACTGTGGCTGCCTCCTCCGGAAATTCAGATGGAATTTGTTGGGGTGGAGTTGGGGGGCGCTGGGGCTCAGGCACCAGGACATAAACAGTTTACCAGTGAGCATCCTTGTATGTTCATCTTTGTACACTTGACATTATTTCCTCAGGATAACTCCTAGGAATGACATTGACGAGTCAGAAGAGTGTGCACGGAGTGTGGCTTGGTGCCGCTGGCCAGCTCCCTTGGAGATGGGCAGTCCCAGCACAAGACATGGCTGTCCTGGACGGTTGTTACGTGGCGGTGGCCAAAAGGATGGGGCTGCTGCAGGTGTGGGGTACCCAGACAAAGGAGGAGGTGGGGAGACCAGTAGCAGACGAGGAAACGTGAATAAATGTAGTGAAGGGAGGAGGGGCCAGAGGAGAGAGGAAGAGGGGGGCCTGTGTCCGGTGCGGCTGGCCGGGAGGGAGATCCCATTTGCCTGCTCTCGGAGCGCACGCAAGTCCTCTTTCTCCGACCCTCACCGCCTCTGGGTGTTAGTGATGTCTGTGTTTTGACCGTCTGAAAGGTAAAAGGATTGTATTAGTGCTCCGAGTCTCTGATGACCAGTGAGGTTGGTAACGTGTTTCTTTGCATGTTGGGGGCGTTTGTGCTCTTCCTTCCTGAATTGCCAACTCCTACCCCTGACCTGTGCTCCCTGTTGGGATGTTTGCTGCCCGGTTTCTTTCCACGGTTCCCGGTATACAACGGCACATGCCCTGGAGCAGTCATTTATCTTTCTATGTTGCTAGTTTTCTTCCGTGTGGATGTGCTTAGTTTTTGTGTGGTCAGATTCGTCAAGATCTTCCTTTCTGGCAGTTTCTGGCCTTGGTGCCCTGTTAACACCAAGCACAAGTGATACTCACCCAGTTTACAAACCTGCACCTGCACTTTCTTCTAGTACTTCTGTGGTTTCACTTTTCATGTTGCAGATTTTGGTCGGTTTGGACTCACGCTGGCCACAGTGAGAACGGTTTCCTCCCGTGGGTCCTGCTCTTGCTTAGGCTGGGCACATTCACTGCCTGTTTCTGTCGAATTGTGAACGAGATCTTTGCAACCATCACGTTCCACCCTGGTTAGTGCTGGTAGGAAGGAAATCTTAACTTTGAAAAGTATCCGGCCCGTGTGTGGCTGCTCTGCTAAGGTTCCCGTTAGTCCTCATGGCTTTTGAGTTGATTTTCCCAGGCTTCCTGGGTGGTCGGTCGTGTCACCTGCCAGCAATGACTCGGTGACTTTACGGTGCTTATGCCCACTCTTCCCCGTCATGTGCCCAGGGCTCACGGGCAGCGGAGAGCGGTGCTGAGCGCACGGGGGGGCTGACCCGATCGTGCTGATGGGGCCGTGGTTCCAAAGTGACAGTCTAGCCCTGTTTACTGAGTCTTTGACCAGTGGTGCGTGGACCTGAGTTTTAATAGGTGTCTCTTCCCTTCCCTCCTGACCCTGGGAAGAGGGGGTGGCTGGCGATGGGGGTGGCAGCTCTCTGTGTGGCCCAGGCTCGGGCTGATGGCAGTTCACACCCTGTCCCCTGCAACGCGGGGGCCTTGGTGGCCAGCAGCCTAGTGGCTGCAGACCCTGGGTTCCTTTAGCAGCTGGCAGCAACGGTGCAGAGGCCCCCGGTACAGGGGTGGGCATTTGGGTTCAAGGTGGGGAGGAGGTGTGTGGTCCCGGCTGGCCTTGCACCCCTGCTCCTGGATTCCCTGGGCTCCCACATGCAGTGCCAGGTGTCCCGGTGGGGCCGTTGGGTGGCGCTGAGTTTGCTGCGTTCCTGTGGCTGACGAGGCTGGTCTGGGATGGACTTGGGACCCACTGTCGTACTTTTTTATGTAACAAATGTCAGCTCTGCACGTCTATCCATCTGGCTGTGTGTTTTAAAATGCTAAAAATAAGTTGATTTTCTTTTAAAAATCTAACCACCCATCCTCCCAGTTGAGAAGTAGTGCGAGGATGCACTGGAGGTAAGTTTTGCTCAGGGCTTCTCTGTGAGGGTGGAGCCGCCCAAGGCCGCAGGATGGTCTGAGGGAGGCAAAGCCACGGACAAGCATTCATTCGGAGCAGGGTCAGGGCAGCTCACAGTGGCTCCTAAACTGTCAGGGTCCCCTGGGGACCTTGTGACAATGCGGATTCTGATTCAGCGGGTCTCAGGTGGGGCCTCAGGGTCTGTGTTCCCATCTGGCCCCAGACGGTGCCAGCGTGCTGGACACGGAGAGGACACACCCTGGGTGGGAGGGCTTAGCGAGGACCCAGCAGGTGGGTGGTGGAGTGGGCGTGGCCCCCAAGGCACTGGCCCGACGCATAGGGAGCAGCAGGGGGCCGCCTGCTCTGGTGCTCCGCTGGGCCATGGCAATGGTGTTGGCAGTGGGTGGGAGTTTCCAAAGCTACTGCTCGTCCTTCGTCTGGAGATGGGCTGGCTCTTCCTGCAGAGGGATCTCATTTAGCTCTGTTCTTACTTCTGTGTTGTTCTTTTTCTCTGGGTAGCCCGCTACACACGTACCCAAAATATCAGTAGCATTTTGTGTCCTGCATTTTCAGGTGACGCTACAGCCTGAACTTCCCCCTTTGCAATGACTAGATTCTCACCCAGGTGTGGCAGAGGACGCGCTACCAGAGGCAGGTGGCCCCGGGCTGTATAGACGCCCCCCTTCTGGCCACTGTGTCCTCTTGTCCTGCTTGCGCTGAGAGTCCAGCCCCACGCCCGGGACGTGCCATGGGTGTCCCCTGTTCTAGGCCGCCTGAGCCCGGTGGTTCCTGTGTTCAGGGTCTGTGCTCCGTGGCCCTGGTCCCGATTCCCCTGTCAGTAGGAAGCTCAGAACCAGATTTGGTGTCCGTTCACCTTAGTGTGGGAGCAGGCCTTCTACCTGGTGTCTTTTTTCCTTCCCAGTCAGATTTTTTCTCCTCGTTTGAAAAAGATGTAGAACTGTGTGTTTCCTCCTCCCGCCTCACTCTGCTATCGCTGTGTAGCTCTAGGTAGAAATAAGGCTTTGGTACGCAGTGTTCCTGCGGGCTGGTGAGGGTCCGGTGAGTGCTGAGCCTTGCTGTCCCGCAAGCTGTGTGCACGCCCCCTGCAGCCCTGCTCCTGTCCCCCGGGTCGGGGCCACACGTCGTCCATGATGGCTCCTCTGGGGCCTCCTTCCCGCCTGGGGGGTGGGCACACGCTGATCAGCGGCCTGCAGAACACGCTGGGCCCGCCTCTTCCCCAAACACTGGCCGGGCCCAACGTGCTGAATGATTTTAGTGCTCATAATTGGAGAAGCTACAATTAATAAAATTATTGTTATTTTTAAAAACTGGGAAGCCTACTTCATCAGAAACTGTTTTGCCCGTTGACCTGGAATCTATTATCTAAAAACCAAGGCAGCTGACCGAGATCAGTGTGGCTCCGTCCAGCCCCAGCTGCGTCATTTGTCCCCACCCTCCGCATCCCCAGGTGTGACACAGGAGCCTGCGGTGGCCTCCAGCATGCGGCCCGAGCAGGCGTGGCCGCAGTCTGCGCTGTGCAGACCCGGCTTGGTGTTCTTTAAGTCGTGAAGCCAAGGAGATGATGTGGGTGAGAGTCAGTGTCGCCCCCAATTTATTAAAAATAGGAGCTGAGCACATTCAGATTCCTGGTGTTTACACGCTGACTAGGGAGGTCTCTGCTCTCACATCACGGCTTTTCCTTCACGCGCACCAGGCGGGGCTTGTCACCGAAGCCAGAGACCAGCAGCTTTGCGCTTGTGTGTCTGTGAGTCTGTCAGGCCTGGCAGGACGCTGAGCCTTCTCGGGCACCAGGCACACCCCCCACCCCGCCCCGAGCAGGGTCCGAGGTGCTCAGTGCTGTCTTCCCGGGCCCTGTGTCGGACTCGGGCCCGTTTCCGGAACGCCCGGCCCCTGGGAGCCGGGAGCGGGGTCTTGGTCCCGGTAGCTCAAACCGGGCACTGTTTTATTATTTATTGCTGGTAATAAAAAACCCCCAAACTTAGTGACTTAGCAATGACCATTTTTGTCATTTCTCAAGATTCTGTGACCTGGGACTCTAGACAGGGCCCAGTGGGGATGGGTCCCCTGCTCCGCACGCCACCTGCGGAGCCAGAACGCGCTTGGGCGCTTCCCGTTCACGGTGCCTCGTGATGGCTCAGAGGCCTCAGGCTGGTGGAAGCCTCCGCGGAGTCGTGTCCCTGGCGGGGGCGGGGGCGTTCCTGGGGGGAGGAGTGTCCTTAGTGGGGTGTCCCTGGGGTCTCAGTTCCTGCTGGCGGCTGCGTATCAGTTATCTACGGCCGCTTAGCACATTGCCCGAGAACGTAGCGGCTTAAAGCGACACACATCACGTCCTTGTTTTGGGAGGTGGTAATTCTCGGGGGCGGCTCAGATCCCGGCCGCGTGCTGCACTGTAGGAGCCCCTGTGGCTGTCCTGGGGTCGTGTTTGTTTGCATTGTCCCCGATTCTTTCCTTTTTTCTTTTTCTCCGTGTCAGGGTCCTCTTGTGTTTCTGAAATCATATTTTAGCTCCTCAGGCAGAAAGGATAATTTGCAAAGTTAGCACAGGACTGAGAGAGGAGAAAAGGAGGAAGATAAGACAGAAAGGAGGGAAGATGCAGAGAAAAGGGGGGTAAAGAAATCACGCGCTGAGGAAAGGGTTGGGCCCCAGCGTCCGTGTGCTTGTGCACGGGCTGGCGTGGCCCTGCCCGGTGGCAGATCTGCCTGGCGCTGAGGGCAGTGGCAGCTGAGAGGGAGCAGCGGGTGGGCAGCGGCGGGGTGGGTGGCTGCCGCCCGGACAGCTGGGGACGAAGCGGAGAGGGAGGCCCGGGCTCTGTGCCCCGTGGAACTAGAGTCGGACGGTGGACCCTCAGCCGTGTGGATCCCGAGGCTCGCTTCCAGAGCCCACGGCACTTGGAATGTGCCGGAAGCAAGGGGCTTAGCCAACAAAGAGCCCCGGAGCTGGGCCTGGAGCAGACCCTGTGCTGGTGCCGGGCGGGCGTGTGAACCATTAGAGCAGGAAGTGGTGGGAGGGACCGAGAATTGGGGGTCAACTCCTGCTGTCCCAGGCTGCCCCCCAACGACCTCAGCCCCCCCTCGCCCCCCGCTGCCCTGGGCCCCTCTCCAGCGTCACTGACCTTACGGGAATCAGCGGGCGGGAGCCTGCGGCTCCTGCCTCCTCACAGTGGCCGCGCACCCATGGGTGCCCTCCTGTCCGGTGACCGGGCATCATTATTAATAGTGCCTCCTTTTGCTCTTAGACGTGTCCCAGTTTGGATGATAGATTATATGGCTGCCCCTCTAGCTGCCAGACACTGTTGCCAGATGATCCTTTTTTCCTTTATAGCTTTTTATTATATAATGGAAAGTAACAAGAAAAATATTAAGACTTTCAGTGTCTTATGTAATCTCACCACTATTATAACAACCATTTGCACTTTTTCGTATCGCCTTCCAATCCATACTTGAATACATACAAAATATATATTACTTTTAACAAACTTTTTTAAAGTAAACTTTGTTTAGAACATTTAGCTTTACAGAAAAGTTGTGAAGGTGGTAACAGAGGGTTCTTGTATATCCCACGTGGTTTCCCCTAACGCTAATATCGTACCTTTGTCATAACTAGGGAACCAGTGGTGCGACATGGTTGTACTAGTCAGGGTTCTCTAGACAAACAGACCAATAGAATAATAGCGTGTGTGTGTGTGTGTGCGCGTGTGTGTGTGTGCGCGCACGCGTGTGTGTGCATGTGTGTGTGTGTACACACATATGCTTACATACAGCTATTTAAGGAGGTTTATTAAGAGGAATTGGCTCAGGCAGCTGTGGAGCCAAGAAGTCCCGCAACCTGCCGCGCGCGAGCTGGAGCCCCGGGGGAGCCTGTGCCGTGATTCAGGGCGAGTCTGAAGGCCTGAGACCCAGGGGAGCCAAAGGTGTGGTCCCAGCCTGAGGGCAGGAGAGGATGAGACCAGGGGTCGCTGCTCAGCAGGGCGGCCGGAGAGGGGGGCCTCCCTCCTTCCTCCGCCTTCTGTTCTGTTGAGGCCTCAGGGCACTGGTTGACACCCACCCACATCTGGGAGGGCCGCCTACCCTTCTGAGTCCCGGGTTCAACTGCTAATCTCATCCGGAAACTCCCTCGCAGACACGCCCGCCCAGAACACTTTAATCTGGGTGCCCAGGGCCAGTCAAGGTGACATGTGAAATCTCTCAGTAACTGAAGCCGTAATTTATTGAGGTTTGACCTGTTTTTACTGAATATCCTTTTTCTGTTCTAGGATCCCACCCAGAATCCCACATGACATCTAGCTGTCCCTCTCTAGGCTCCTGTGAGCTGTGACAGCTTCTCAGACTTTCCTTCTTTTGACGACCGTGACGGTTTTGAGAATAGCTGGTCGGATATTTTGCAGAATATCCTTCAGCTGGGATTTGTGACGTTTTTCTCATGGCCAGACTTGGGTTATGGGTCTTTGGGAGGAAAACCACAGGAAAGGTAACCTTCTCGTCACGTCCTGTCAAGGTCCATACTCTCAGCACAACTTATTGCTGCTGACGCTGACCTTGATCACCTGGCCGAGGTCCTGTCCGTCAGGGGTCTCCGCTGTCAGGTTACTCGGCCCCCCTGTCCACACTGTGCTCTTTGGAAGGAAGTTACACTGCACTGCCCACACTTAAAGGGTGGGGGGTTAAGGTCCACCTCCTTTAGGGGCAGGTAGTTACATAAGACTATTTGGAATCCTTCTACCCAGAAGATTTGTGTATTCTTCCCATTTACTTTGTTCTTCAGTCATTCATTTGAACCCACGTGGACTCATGGATGTTTGTTTTATGCTTTGCATTACGATCCAATACTGTTGTGTGTGTTTATTTACTTTTTGGTCAGATTGTCCAGCGTTAGCCGTTGGAAGCTCTTCCGTTGGCTCCTGCGTCCCTCTGGCCTGCTGTCCTCACTGTTTCCTGTCTTTGCTTCTTTCTGAGCACTTCCTTACTTTCTGGGACTAGAAGATGCTCTAGGCTCATCATGTATATTCCCTGACCCAACCCTAGAATCAGCCAGTTCTCCAGGGAGCCCTGGTCCTTCTATTGGGGAAGGTGTTAGAAACCAAGATCTGGGTGCCAGGTGTGCTCACCATTACTGAGAGATAATGATCTTTTAAAGCACAGAGCTATCTGTGTAAAATAGGTAGCTAGTGGGAAGCGGCCGCATAGCACAGGGAGATCAGCTCGGTGCTTTGTGACCGCCTAGAGGGGTGGGATAGGGAGGGTGGGAGGGAGACGCAAGAGGGAGGAGATAATGGGAACATATGTATATGTATAGCTGATTCAACTTGTTATAAAGCAGAAACTAACACACCATTGTAAAGCAATTATACTCCAATAAAGATGTAAAAAAAAAAAATAAAGCACAGAGCTGACTGCACTGCTCCCTGGCGTAAGGCTCTGGGGTCCCCCATCACTGCCTTTGTTTAACTGAATGTACCTACTGTGCTCCTGCTCTGTACACTGCAGGCGGGAGGGAGTGTGAATTGATACAACCACTTGGAAAACTGCGTGGCGCGCCATTTCTGAGAGAGAGCACAGCCCTGACGTCCAGGAGCTCGCCTGGACCTCGCCGCTGGCCCTGGCATTCTCCTGCTGCACGTGAACGATTTCACAGAGCGCCTGCAACAGACCCCTCTGACCGTGGTGGGTCAAGACAAACACAGGAGCCCTCCATAAGCCTTTTGGAGCGCAGACAGAAACGTGACCATTGTCCAGGCCCAAGTGACCGGACTTCCTGGGTCCTGGCCACTGCTTTGCCAGTTGCAGTTCTCGCTTCACTCCTCTCAGCCTCTGTAGTGGGCTTAAGGTGCCCAACCGTAAAGTCACGCAGCCTCCAGACAGTGTGGGGCCGTGCTGCTTGAACCCTCCTGAAGGTCACTGACGTGAGCGCAAACCTGACCCTCACAGAGATGCCCCTGTTCTCCCTGTTGCAAGGGCGGTACACGGGTGTGTGCAGCCTTATGCTGTCTCTGGTGGTCTTTGGCTGGGGGCATGGACACCTGCAGCCCAGGCTTGCATTCCTAGGTGGGACCCATCCAAACGTGTACATCCGTGCACCCAGAGACGCACACACGGGAGTCCGCACAGCACGACGTGTGGTAGCCAGAAGCTGGAACCGGACCAAGCGTCCACCGACGTTACTCGGACGAGCGAGTCCTCGGGTCTTCGTTCTGTGCATCCTCTGTGCCGTGAGAGTGAAGGCCTCATGGCCGCACCCCACACGGTGCACCTCTTAACCTGCTGCCGAGGGAGCGAGGGTCCCCGCTGCTGACTCCGTGCTGACAAGCACAGAAGCCAGGGTGCTGGTCTGTGCCACAAGATGTCACGCCCATGTCCCCCTGGGGGGCACCAGGGTGCCCTGTTGTTTGAGCTGAACGCTTGTCAGATGTGCACGTTTTCTGTACGTTTGTTATACTCTAATCAAAAGTTTACAAGAATATTTAAAAAACCCCACTGGTGTCCAGCCTCCCACCCGGCAATTCTGGGGCTGGGGAAGAGCTGTCCAAGGTACAGGCTCTGGGTGGAGGCGAGAAGCCTGCAGGTCAGGCTCCTGGGACTCCAGGGCTGAGCTTGAGCTGTGCACTGTGCTGAGTGCACGTTTCATAACTGTTGACTCGTCACATCACAGGCCCCCGAGGGTGGACAGGAGTGAACCATGTGTTTTGGTGTCCCCAGGGTAGAGACGAACGCCAGGTGCGCAGAAGACATTCGATGTGGGGCTGGGGAGAGAACAAACGCCTGCCTCATGCTGCCCGTGTTGAGAAGCTTCGATTGATGCCGTGGCCTCATTCCTTTGCTCCCCATTTTCAGCAAGACTCTTTGACAGCACTTTGTTCTCTCAGGTGCCAGACCTGCCCTCCAATGCTCCCCTGAGCCTACAGTAGCCAGGATTTGTCCCCACGGCCTCGGAGCCCTAGTGAGGGCTCCCTGCATGGGGCGAAGTCTGACGCCCAGTTCTCAGCTCCCTTGTCCTGGACCCACGGCAGAGCTTGACCCTCTGGGCCCCTCCCAGCTTCCCTCTCTTCCCGCAGCTTCCAGGACGCCCGCTGCCCTGCTGTTCCTTCTCGGCCCCTCTTAGGACCCTTCTCCCCTCCCCGCCACGGTGACGCTGGAGCACCTGGGGCTCCTGCCCACTCCCTCCTTTTCTGCTGCGCTCGTGCGGACAGTCTCACACTTTCAAATATCATCCATGTGCCGGCGACTCCAGGTTTTATCTGCAGCCCGGACCTGCTTCACACGTTCCAGACTGTTCTGTCCAGTCTCTGGCTCGTATATCACAGATATCTCCTGAACGCATTCACACCTGCACCCCTGGAGTCTCCTGGCTCGCTGACCTCTTCCTTCCAAATGCCCCTAGACCCATCCGGGAGCCCTCTGCCACGTGGCAGCCCCTCCCCGCCCTTCATGTCACCTTCGCTCTACCTTCCAAAGCATGGACTGCCTGTGTCCCTCCCTCCCATAGGCCCCGGGCACCCCATGCCCCCCCCTCCTGCACCCAGCACCCTGGTCCCCGCCCCTCCTCTGCACCGAGCACCCTGGTCCCCGCCCCTCCACCTGCACCCAGCACCCTGGTCCCCGCCCCTCCACCTGCACCCCGCACACTGGTCCCCGCCCCTCCTCCTGCACCCAGCACCCTGGTCCCTGCTCCTCCACCTGCACCCAGCACGCTGGTCCCCGCCCCTCCTCCTGCACCCAGCACCCTGGTCCCCGCCCCTCCTCCTGCACTGAGCACCCTGGTCCCCGCCCCTCCACCTGCACCCCGCACCCTGGTCCCTGCCCCTCCTCCTGCACCCAGCACCCAGCACCCTGGTCCCCGCCCCTCCTCTGCACCCAGCACCCTGGTCCCCGCCCCTCCTCTGCACCCAGCACGCTGGTCCCTGCTCCTCCACCTGCACCCAGCACCCTGGTCCCCGCCCCTCCTCCTGCACCCAACACCCTGGTCCCTGCCCCTCCTCCTGCACCCAGCACCCTGGTCCCTGCCCCTCCTCCTGCACCCAGCACCCAGCACCCTGGTCCCCGCCCCTCCTCCTGCACCCAGCATGCTGGTCCCCGCCCCTCCACCTGCACCCAGCACCCAGCACCCTGGTCCCCGCCCCTCCACGTGTGCCTCTGACCTCTGCAGGGCAGTGTATCCCAAGGGCATCCCCTCATTCTCTGCTAGGAGTCCAACGTGATGCTCTCTACTGGGCGTCCTCCACGCCAATGGCCCACCTAGCACCCAGGGGTGGCTCTCTGTGTGGCATCTGCCCACAGCTCCTGCCCAGAGCATCGCATGGCCCGATCCCCCCAGCGGCCAGGAGAGCAGCTGGCCCAGTGTTTTGGCAGCAGGGTGGGGCAGTGATTTGGCCAGAGCACGGATCACCATGTCTCCTTCAAACCTTTGCACGTCCTTCTCCCGGGAGGCCCACTTTACAGTTGTGCCTGGGGACCCACCGGGCCCCTGCCAGGCCCCTGTCCTGCTTTGCTTTCTGGCACTTAACCCTGGCAACTGTGTACTGCATAGCCTGTGACATCTGCGTTCATCTCAGCCCCTGGCCCCAGAGTGAACATCCCACGGGGCGGGGTTTTACCTCCTAGGTTCCTTCCTGTATCTCACGTGACTCGACATCACCTGGGTAGGGCGGGAACCGAGTGAACATGGGGTGAGGGGGGCTATATGCCCATGACTCTCCTGAAGGGCCCACTTCGGGGCAAGCAGTAAGACACCTCAGAGAGAGGCCTTCCAGGGCCCTAACTCGCCCCGGACAGCACGACCACTCTGCTGAATTAAGGCCCAGGGCACTGTTCCTTCCACAGTGCTTTCTGTGTCAGGCGGCAAGGGCCCCGGCCTTGGGGGGCCAGGCGTAGGGCGACCCCACCTCCCTGGGCAGCAGGGGCCTATGTCCCTGTGGACGGTCAGACCTGGGCTTCCGTCCTTGCTGACTCCGTTCCCCCTTCTCTGACGCATGTGCCTTCTGTTCTGGGCTGTCAGGACATTCAGGTCAGGCCCGCTGGTCACCGGAGAAAGAGGCGCAGAAAGCTTGGCTTTAGGACGAGCCAGGGAGCAGCAGCTGCAGGCCCAGGGCGGCTGCCCAGCCCGATTGAAGGAGGCACAGGTGTGAGGGAGGGGTTTCGGCAGCTGCGGGCGCCACTGCCCCGAAAGTCCTTTCCCTGAGTTAGGCTGGAAGCTCTTGCACGTGGGCTGGTTATGAAACACACATCTGACTGGAGCCGAGAGTCTGGTCGATGGGATGCCCGCACATAGGGCCAGGGCGGCCTCCCTCCGCAGAGGGTCCTGGGGCTGGCAGTGCCAGGCTGTGCCCGTAGGACCCCCGGACGTCCACAGGCCTGAGAGTGGAGGCTGCCCTGTGCTGCATGGAGCGGGGCTGCTTCCAACCTGGGCAGAGGCAGCAGTGCTGGCGCTGGGCCCAGTCGCCCCGGGGGGCAGGGCCATCCCGTGCGCGGTGGGGGAGGGGGCTGTCAGCAGCTGACTGATGCAGGAGCACACCCTGCTCCGCGTTCCTGACAACTCATCATGCCTCCAGGCATTGCCACGTGTCCCCTGGGGGTGACACCGTCCCCCAGGCTTTTCTGGGGCTGCAGCTGGGGCTGCAGCTGGGGAGCGCATCGAGGCCGTAGGTGCCGGGCTGGGGCGGGCGGTGTCGCTTCCGAGTGCCTTTGGGGGTCCCGGCCCCTGGCCAGGCTTCTGGGCCCAGAAAGGTGCAGACGGGGCGGAAGAGGCTCCGAGAAGCGTTGGCCCCCGTGGGTGTCAGCAGTAGGCCAGGCCCCAGGTCCCCCCGTGTCCCCTGCACCAGGCGCCGCAGCCTGGCCTCGCTTGGCTCATTCTGCCGACTCCAGCGCCTGCTTTGGGGGCTCCAGGGTTGAGAACTCTAAGGGCACCTGGGCTCTGCCTGGGGTTCTGGGGTTAACCTGGGTGTGCGTGTGTGCACCGGCATGTGTGTGAATGTGTGTGCCTGGGGGGTGCACGCCGAGGCCGGGTTCACAGGCCGCTGCCCTGGCTGTCCCGCCTTCATGGACCCCTTGTCCCCGTGAAGGTGCAGGTGCCGTGGTGGCTCTGGCCTTCCCGGGACGGGGGTGGGCAACCCTCGTGGGCTGTTGCCGCCGGTGTTCTGTTTCCTTGCGTCTTGAAGGAGTGTCTGGAGTCGTCGAGGCCCCGGGAGGTTCCGTCTCTGAAGGACCCCATGGTCTCCTGCAGGGGACGCCCTGGACGTGGGGCGAGGCCCAGGGTTTGGGTGGGGAGGCAAAACCGGCGACTGACCCCGTGTGGGGCTCTGCCTCCTGCCCCCTTCTCTGCTGGGATGGCGGGGGCGTGGAGACCCACGTACCTCCCACTGGAGCGTCCAGTCTGCAGGGGCCGCAGGTTAGGAATGGCCGTCTCATGCACACAGGCAGGCCTGGAGCCTGCACGGGCTGTGTCTACCAGCTCTGAGGCCGGAGGCGCCATGCCGAGCTGCAGGGAAGGTCAGAGCCACAGGTGGCAGCTCGCAGAGCTGTGCATCGGGCTGGGAGGCAAGGTTTGTTCAGCACAGCTTAACTTGGGGCTTATCACTTCCAGGGGCAGGGACTTGTCCTGCCCACCCTCCCCCGGGGATGACACACGTCTTCTGGCCCCGTGTGTGCAGCCTTGGAGTGAGAGTACTGTGGGCTGAGGGGGCCGAGGGGGCAGTGGTCGCCTGGAGCCAGGTGGGGTGGGCCTGGCCTTGGACCTAGGAGCTGTGTCCAGTGGAATCTCTAGAAGCCTTTACAAAACGAACTCAAGTTGCTTTTAATTAAAAAAAAAAAAAAAAAAAGCGATGCCCCAGAGAATGCAGGTTCACTCATGTGCAGATGTGTTAATTGAAAGGTTCCGAAGGTTTGTTAATTACACGTCCGTCAGCAGTTCCTTCTCTCCCAAGTGCAGTCACTTTCCGTCTTGTCAACGAGCAAATGATGGCTCCCGCAGGACAGGCCTCAAGAGGAGTGCGGTGGGGGCAGTTCTGAGATGGGTTGCGCCTCTGCCCCTGGGCCTCCTGGTGTTGGGGGCCTGGGGTGGGTGGCCCTGGGTGGGTGACCCTGGATGGATGTCCTGGATGGGGTGGTCCTGGTGTGCTGGTCCTGGGTGGGGCAGCCCTGGGTGGGTGGCCCTGGTATGGGACCCAGGCCAGTGCAGAGACACCTTCTCTAGGGGTTTTTCTCCACTTCTGGAACAGCCACGGTGGCGGGGCTGCCTTGTGTTCACTCTGGACTCCACAGGGCCTGGCACCTAAGAAGCTCTCAGTAAATGCTGTTGGACTTAACTAAACTGGACAGAAAGAGACAACGGAGGACTCAATGTGGGTGTGCTTAGACCAGCCCCAGCTGGGGGCTTTGTGACCGACGGGTGTCGCCATCTCCTCCAGGGACTGTTATGGAGCGTGCCGGGGGCAGACGCAGCCCAGCCCTGCTCTCCTTTCTGGCTGGGTCCTGGGAGTGCTCATGGGGTCTGGGGTAAAGGCATATGCTGGCCAGAGGGTGGCCAGCTGGTACTGCAGAGGCTCTGCAGGATCTGTCCAGCAGGCGTGGCCACATCAGTTGCTGTGGAGGACTATACAGTTACCCCCAAATTATGCCTCTTATGTTGGCAGACGAGGGGCATTTCCAAACATGATGAACAAAAGAAACAAAGAGCAAGTCTGGTCTTAGGAATGCCCGCATCTCCCTGATGGCTAAGGCTGTAGATGACTGTTCCGTTTGCTGACCGGCCCTTTGTGCAGTTGTTGCGTGAAGTGACTGTTCACGTCTCTCACCCATTTTGTGCTGTGTGTGTGTCATTAATATCGAGTTGTAAGAGTTCTTTAAACGTTCTGGATTCAAGTCCTTGGATGGATGTGTTTTGATTAGTGCTCTGTTTTGATTAGTCATTTCTGTGTCTTGTCTAGGAAATCCTTGTTTACCCTAACGTCAAGTTTGGATCTAGGATAACTTTCAAATTAATTTTTGTGTGGAGTGTGAGGCAGGGGAGTTCATTTTTCCCTGTGTGGGTACCCAGTTATTTCAGCAGCATTCTTTGAAGAGACTTTTCTTTCTCTACTGGATTACTTTGGTAACTTTGTCAACAGTCAGTTGATCTACATATGTAAGTTTATTTCTGGAGTCTCTTTTTATCTTTCCTTATACTGATGGCATGCCATCTTTATTATTGTAGCTTTATAGTAAATCTTGAAATGAGGTAGCATACATCATCCAACCTTGTTCATTTTCCACATGTATTTTGGCAATTCTAGATCCTTTGTATTTTCTTACAAATTTTGAATCAGCTTGCCAATTTCTACAAAAGTGTCTGCAGATATTTTGATTGGGATTGTATTAAATCTACAAATCAATTTTAGGGAGGATGGACATTTTAGTGATACTGAGTCTTCAATCCATGAACATGGTATGTCTCTCCATTATGTAGGTCTGCTTTAGTTTCTCTCAGCAATGGGTTGCAATTTTCAGCAAACAGGTCTTGTACATCTTTTATTAAATGTATCGCCCAGTATTTTATGTTTATTTGATGTTGTAATAAGTGGCATTATTTTTATAGTTTTGTTCTTAGATGTTTTCATTGCTGGTACATAGAAATAGAGTTAATTTTTAAAATCAGTTTTATTGAAGTGTAATTAACATAAAACCAAATGAATCAATTGTAAGGATGTGATTCATTGAGTTTTGACAGATGTATATAGTCGTATAACCACCACTGCAGTCAAGTGTGGAGTCTCTCTACCACCCCAGGAAGTTTCCCTGTATCCCTTGACAGCCAATCTGGTCATGTGCTGGGAGGTGGGAACCAGTGCTGCATTTCGTATCACTCCCTTTCAGTTCTTAATGGTGATTCTGGAAAAGGAGATGTTTTTAATTTTGGTGAAGTCCAGTTTTTCATCAGTTTCTTCCTTTATGGTTTGTTCCTTTTGTGCCCTTCCTAGGAAATATTTACCTAACTCATGGTCATAAAGATTTTTTTCCCTTTGTTCTAGAACTTTTATGGGTTTGTTTTAGCTGTTAATTTTGTTTATGCTCCATTTCAAGTTGATTTTTGTATTGATAAGAAGTAAGGGCCAAAGTTCTGTCTCTTCTTTCCTCCTCCCATTCCTCCCTCCCTCCCTCCCTCCTCCTCCCTATTTCCTCTCATTTCCCTCTTTCCCCTCTTCCTCTCCCTCCTGCTTTGCAATATGACATCTGTTTGATCTAGAACCACTTGTTGAAATGACCATCCTTTCCCCCATTGAAGTTCCTTGGCATCTTTCTTGAGAGTCAGTTGAACTTATAATCGTGGGCCTATTTCTGGACTCTATTCTGTTCCATTGATCTCTTTCTCTATCTTTACACCAATACCACACTGTATTGATTATTGTAGCTTTAAAATAGGTCTTGAAAGCTGATATGTTTGCCCTCCAACTTAGTTCTTTTTCCAAATTGTTTTGACTATTCTAGATTCTTTGCCTTTCTACGTACATTTTAGAATCATTTTGTCAGTTCCTAAAATAAGCTGGCTGAGATATTGATTGGGATTGCATGAAACTGTTGGTCAGTTACAAAGGAGTGGACCTTTGAACTGAGTTTTCCAGTCCACGAACATGGCATGCCATGCATTTATTCTGGTCTTTCATTTCTGTCAGCATCGCTTTGTAGTTTTCAGTGTGCAGGGACTGCACATGTTTTGTTTAACTTATCCCTACGTATTTTATGTTTAAAAAATAAATTGTTGCATATTGACTATCCTAAAACCCTGCTGAACACGCCTATTCTAGTGTCTTATTTTTAGATTTCCTAGGGTTTTCTATGTCACTTGTGAATAAAAGACAGATGTATTTCTTCCTTTTTACAACTTTATGCCTTTTCATCCTGTCTAGACATCCAACACAAGGTTGAAGAGAGGTGGTGGGAGCAGATATCCTTGCCTTTTTCCTGATCTTAGGGAGAAAGTGTTCAATATTTCACAATTAAGTATGATGTCAGGGACTTCCCCGTTGGCGCAGTGGTTAAGAATCCGCCTGCCGATGCAGGGGACACGGGTTCGAGCCCTGGTCCGGGAAGATCCCACATGCCGCGGAGCAACTGGGCCTGTGCGCCACAACTACTGACCCTGCACTCTAGAGGCCGTGAGCCACAACTACTGAGCCTGCGCGCCACAACTACTGAGCCTGCGCTGTAGAGCCTGTGTGCCGCAGCTACTGAAACCTGTGCACCTAGAGCCCGTGCTCCACAACAAGAGAAGCCACCGCAATGAGAAGCCCGCGCACCGCAACGAAGAGTGGCCCCCGCTCGCTGCAACTAGAGAAAGCCCACATGCAGCAACGAAGACCCCAAAATAAAATAAATAAAGTATGATGTCAGCTGAGCTTTTTCAGAGATTCCCTTATCAGATTGAGGAAGTGTCCTTCTTTTCGTAGTGTGCGGAGTTTTTTGTTTTTAAGTCATTAATGGTTGTTGAATTTTGCCAAATGCTTTTTCTGTATCTGTGGAGATAACCTCCTTTATTCTGCCAATGTGTTAAACTGCACTGGTTGACTTTGGAACAGTATTCCAATCTCACATTGTTAGGATCATGTTTAGATATTGCCGCATTCCATTTGCTAATATTTCATGATTTTTACATTTATACTCACTAGGGATATTGGTCTAGATTTTCTTTTCTTGTGATGTCCTTGTCTGGTTTTAGTATCAGGTTTATGCCAGCCTCATAAGAGGGGTTGGAGGTGTTCCCTCCTCCTCTGTTTCCTGAAAAAGTTTGTGTGAGGTTGGTGTTATTTCTCTGTTAAATGTTTGCTAAATGTCACCAGTGAAGCCATTTGAGCCTGGAATTTTCTTTGTGGGAAGGTTTTAATGACGAATTCGATTTCTTTGATAGATATGGGGTATTCAGAGTTTCCATTTCTTCTTGTGTTGATTTTGGTAATTTGTGTCTTTCAAGAAATGGAACTTACCTCATTCATCCAAGTTGCTGTGTTTGTTGGCATAAAGAGGTTATTTTTCTTTCAGTGTCTGTAGTGATGCCTCCGTTTTACTCCTGATGTCAGTGTTTCATGTTTTCTCTCCTTTTCTGTCTGTCAGTGACAAAGAGGAATGATGAAATCGCCAGCTCTGTTGGTGAGTTTGTTTCTTCCTTTTGTTCTGTTGGTTTTGCTTCAGACACTGGGTCTGATTTTGGCCGCATACACATGTGCTACTGCCGTGTCCTTTGGGTGACTTGAACCTTTTATCCCTAAGAAATGTCTGATGACGTTCCTTGGCTTCAAGTCTCCTTTGATGTTAATGTGGCTTCCTGGTTCTTTAGTTGGCGCTTGTGTGAGCAACCATTTTCCACCCTTAACCTCTCACCTCTGTACGTTTAAGTGGGAAGTGGTATCTTTATAAATAGCACATGGTTGACTCTTGCTTTTTAAAATCCAGCCTGAAAATGCCTGCTTTTTAATTGGAATGTTAATCCAGTTACTTGAACGTAACCGTCCATACATTTAAGGCTACAATCTTGCTATTTTTTCTACTTTTCCATTTGTTATCCCCACCGATTGTTCATCTTCAGTCTCCCATGTTAGAACATAGACCCCTTGAGGGGAGGGGATTGTTCCTTGAATACATGTACTGAATCCCCCTGTCTCTGGGATGGGTGGTCCCGGTACTGCAGCCCTCGGGCTGTTTATGTGCATGGAAGAGGCCGTGTGGTCAGCAGTGTCTGTGCGGGGTGCCCGCACTGTCCTGTGGTCCCACCTCCAGCCACGCCTCCTCACCCACGCGGCTGATGTCCGTGCCTCTCCTTGTAGCCCAGCGAGCCTCTGGCCCTAGGTGTGTGGTCTGGGTGGTCTCAGGCCTCTTTAATGCCATATCCTGGCATCCGTGAGATGCCTCCCTTCCCTCGGCCAGTGGGGACCCGAGGCTGCAAACACCCAGAAAGTCCGCAGCAGCGAGTCCCAGAATCCGGAGAAACTGCAACAAAGGAGGGCGTGTCTGCAGCCAGACAGCTGCTGGTCCTGAGCCGGTGGCTCCCCGTCGGGAGGGGCCGCGCCTGTGGCCGTGGTGGTGGTGGTGGGGGGGCACTGGGCAGGGCCTGCTGGACACCGGTCGGGGAGAAGCGGGCGCCATCTGGGACCGTGGGGAGGAGAGGTGGGCGGCGACAGCTGGCCGTGTCCACGCTGTCACCGCCGCGGCGGAGCCAGACTGCGTGCTGTCACCGAGCCCTCAGCTCCCTGCCCCTGGGGTGCTGGGTCGTCTCCATGACAGCCTCCGTCTGCACCGTCCTCTCCCTGCAGAGGCCTGGGCTCGCAGCAGACGCTGGGGCTCGGAAAGCCGGCGGGCCCTCCGGGCTTCTCCGGCTGGTGGGGAGAACGGTGCCCCCCACCTGCTCCAGGTAGCAGGCCGGCCCCTCACCTGCCTCCTCAGCGCCCGGGGAGTATGGGCGGCCGCTTCCAGAGGAGGCCGGGCGCTCAGAACACGTGCCAGGAGCTCCCGCCTTCCTCCCACGTGGCCCCGGGCCGGCCCAGCACGATGCTCCCTTCCCTTCGGGCGTCTCTGCCCGTTTCGGGCCCCGGGGGAAGGGCGTCCGGGCTGCTGGGTCACACGGCCAGGAAGGCCCGCCGGGGCACCGGCTCAGCCTCGGATCCTTGGAAGCTTTGAGCCTCAGTGACAGTTCCCGTTCCAGTAACCCCTTCACCCGCCAGCCCCGCCCTGCTCTGCTCCGTGTCCGGGGCCCGAAGCCGCCCCGTGTGCAGTGAAAGGGAGGCCTTGCCAGGGCTGTTTCACGCGGTTCGCAGATGCTGAGACGAGGAGGCCCCGCCCTGGGTCTGAGGCCTCGGCTGACTGCTGCTTGTGCCCGCTCCGGCCCCGCCCCTTCCCACCCCACGTGGCCCCCACCTGCGCTGCCCGGGCCTCACCCTTCTCTCCCCTGCGCGCCCGCACCGGGTTTCCTGCGTGGTGGGGTGTCTGTGTTGGTGGTGGCCCTTTGTTGCGAGGGGCAGAGGGTGTGAGCCCCCTGGACCCAGAGAACTCAGAGCAGGGCGGCCGCCCCAGCCTCCGCCTCCAAGGGGTGGGCTCAGGGCCTGGAAGTAGAGCAGCCAAGCTGTCATTCATTCGCCCCGTGCCTGCTCCCGGGTCGCTGCACCTTCCCTCTGGCGACAGAGAGGAGAAGCAGAATCCCCTCCTCCGGCCGAGTTCCATCGAGCAGTGGCAACTGGCGGTCGGGACATTTGACTGGGGGCCCCTGACTCATCACAGGTTAACCGAGTGATCAGAATGCCCTTTGCTGCATCTTGCTATCGGTCCTTTTGCCTTTACTGTGTTTCTCTCAAGTGGGGGCATCAGTGTGCTCCTTAGTACATTACCCTCCCCCCACCACGAGCCTGAGACATCAGGTCCCCAGGCACAGGTACCCACGGGGCCACTGCTCCCTTCACCACGGAGCTGTCTCTGAGAGACCGCGGCACTCTGTCTGGGGGCGGCGGTTCCTGACACCTGCAGAAGGCGACACAGGAGCCTTTTCGGTCGCGGCTGGCACTGGCTCCGCCGGGGGACACGTGGCCTGGGGAGGGGGTGGCCCTAGTCCGCTTGCTCTCAGCAGTGGCGGTGGGTGGTTCTGTGGAGCCCTCGCGGGGGCAGCAGTCACAGGCGCCTCTGAGGTTGGGCTCCGGGTGTTTGCAGCCTGGCCAGGCTCTGTGTGAGCACAGCGTTGGGGTGCAGTTCAGCGCCTCTCCCCCGTCTGCCCTCCCGCTGAGTGGTGCTGTGTGTGCCTGATGGGGCGCGAGGATGGCGTGGGCCGCAGAGCACGGCCCCCTCCCCTGCACGTGGGACTGTGGTCTCACACCCTCCCTTCCCTGCTCAGACGGTGCCTTCGGGGGCTGGGCCGGGACAACCGCGTGGGCTAGGGGAGTCGCATCCGATGCTCAGCTTCTCCTGCTGAGGCCTGAGGGTCCCGTGGTCCCCGAGCCCACCCTGTAGGGCCGCAGCCCTGTGAGAAGTTGCTTTCCTCGTACGGTGGCCTGTGAAAGCCTCTTGACCAGCTGCAGAGTGGACACACCTCCATCTGTGTAGCCATTTTCTCAGAGGAAGATCTTAATTTCCTAAGACAATGTTTCCAGTGCTTTCCAGACTGGGTTCCAGGACCATATTCTTGGGCTGGGTGAGAATATATTTTTTTTTAAAAAAAGGTCGTTCAGGGAACTTCCCTGGTGGTGCAGTGGTTAAGAATCCGCCTGCCAGTGCAGGGGACACGGGTTCGACCCCTGGTCCGGGAAGATCCCACGTGCCGCAGAGCAACTAAGCCCGTGCGCCACAACTACTGAGCCTGCGCTCTAGAGCCCGCGAGCCACAGCTACTGAGCCTGCGAGCCACAACTACTGAAGCCCATGTGCCTAGAGCCCATGCTCCGCAACAGGAGAAGCCACCGCAGTGAGAAGCCCGCACACCTCAACTAGAGAAAGCCCACGCACAGCAGTGAGGACCCGACGTGGCCAAAAATAAATAAATAAAAAAATTTTTTAAATGAAAAAAAGGTTGTTCATACTGAGCTTGAGAAACATGGGTCCAGGCCCCTTAAGACGTGAGTTGGCAGACGGTAGGGGAGGTCTAGTGAAGTAAGTAGGAATAGCTTGGTCCTCTTTTACATCTCATTTAAAAGACGCTTTAAAAAAATAAACAGCAGTATAAAGAAGAAAACAGAAAATAGCCCATATACTCTCATACCCAGATAATCCCTATTGGCATGAAAACGCAATTCGTATGCAAGTTTCAGACATTAAAACTGCCTGAGGATAGAAAATGGAGAGTGAAGACCTGTGTCATACACACACATGTGGGTCTCTTACTGCTCCAGAATTATGAATAAATTCACTCATTTTTCCCTAGAACGCTTATGGATTCACTGTGTGTGTGTGTGTGTGTGTGTGTGTGTGTGTGTGTGTGAATCCTGAGGGGTCACAGGCCAGCAGGTAATTCAGGCCCTCAGTTCTCCATCCAGCGGAGGCCGCTAGGGGCCAGGCTGGCTCTCCAGGTCTGAGGCCTCCTCACAAGAAGAAACCTGCGAGGGTCGCAGGAGAGGCAGGGCGCCGATGGTCCTGCAGGTCCAGAGGCCGAGGGCTGTCCCAGCAAACCCCCAGCCTGCCACCTCCCTGCCCGCGGCCGGCGGGGAGCTGGACCCCAGTCTCGTGGCGGTCGCTGTGCCTTCCTCTGGAAGCGGGGTCAGCTCTGGCTCTCCCCCCAGAAGCTTTTGGGGAGCTTCTTGTCCTGGCCACCCTCATCGCTGCGTCATGTGGTTTTTGTATCCTGGCCAAGACGCTCATCCTGGAAACCACAGACTTGAGCACCCACGAGGATGCAGGCTCCCGGCTCTGCTCAGTTCTTTGACTCTTATTTTTGGAAGCATAAAAGAGAACAGAAGTCTTATGCTCCGTCTCAAAATAATGTCATTCCTTAATTCTATTCAGTTTGGCCAAAAATAGACCCATCCCTTTTCCAGAATAATAGTCCAGCCTGTTGAACTGGAAGGGGGAGGAGGGGCAGCATCGCGGCCGTTGGGGGCTTGGCCATGGGGACCTGAGAGCCTTGCCTGGGTCTCCCGGGAAACCAGCCCCGGAGCAGAGCCACGTGTGCCTTAGTACGTGGTGGGTGTCCTCCTGGCATTCTTAGACAGCACACGGAAACCCATTTAAACACCTGGGAACCAGCTCAGGGCGGAGGCCCTGACCCCACCCTGTGCCGGGAGGGCGCGGGAGGCCCACGTCTGCAGGATCGTGGGCACCGGCAAGCCGAGCCCAAACTACTCGGCTTTTTGGCATCTTGTGACTCTTTAAAAATCACCTTCTTGTATCTTTCCTCGAACATGTTTTTTGCTGCTCTTTTTGTGCTGTTTTCTAGCTGCACATCCACCTTCTAATTTTCTGTGGGTTGGAGAAATTGGCGACCAAAACGTCGGTCATCAGAAACTGGTGTCCAGACTCGGGGTGAAGGTCTGGGTGAGCCTGGGCGAGGCCGCGGGGCAGGGGCGCGCTGTCGTGCGGGTGTGCCGGCTCTTCTCGGCTGCACACAAGCCCCTGCTCCGCCGTACGGAACTCTGTCTTCACTGCCGCCCGTCCGCAGAGAGGCCACAGCCCCAAAGGGGAGCCTCTATTTCCTGGAGAGATGGGATCTCCCTGTAAACTCTCCTCTCCCCACCAAGGTTAGAGCATCTGTGCTTCCTCACAGAGATGCCAGGGGAGGAAGGAGCCGGGGAGGGACAAAACGGGGCCCCTGGGGAGATTTTGATTGCAGGCTGATGCGTCTCTAACGGGAGGGGTCGTCCGAGGATCTCCTGACCCCAGAGGAGGCACAGGAGGTCCACCCGACTTGGAGTCGGGGCGTGGTGAGGAGCTCAGGGTCACGCTGGACGCCGGCCACGTGGTGGTTTGCTGGAGCCGTGACATCGTGTTGTGGGGAAAACGTGGGGAAGCGAGTCGGAAGTAGAAGACAGACTCGAGACTCATGCTTCTGGAGAAACCGCGGGCCTCCGACTACCCCCGTGCTGGGATTCTGACAAAGCGACCGCTTCTCATCCCCCGTTCCTGGCGCCCAGTCTAGACTCGTCAAGGCCAGGCCAGGCTGTGACCCCCAAAGGGCGTGCACGCGGGGGTGGAACCCGCCCCGAGGCGGCTGGGCAGCATCTGGGACAGGGCCCACGGGGCCTGGGCTCCCGCGGCACCTCTAGGAAGCCGTGTGGTTTGTACAGTCATGGCCGTCCTTGGTCCTAGGAGCCATGACACGTGCAGCAGGACCCTGTGGTGTGCCCTTGGGGCTGGGGCCCAGGGCCGATTTCTTAGCGTCCCTGCGGTGGCTGTCCCCCTGGTTTGCCTTCCTCCGAGGTGCGGCTATCTGCGCTCCCACAGCAGGGATGCCCTCGGGGCAGTGGACGAGCAGGTGACTCAGCCCTGCCGTGCTGGTCCTGGTCGGCAGTAGCCCTGAGGTTGGGAGGCCCCATCTACTGATCAGGCTCCGCACTGGGGCGTCTACGGGCCCTTCCTGCGTGGCCACGCACTCGGTCTACCTTTGCCCGGGTTTATTCTGCAGACGGGCCAGTGCTTGCAGGATTGAGATGGCCCGAGGGCTGGGTGGGCTCATCTGGGCAAGGGGCAGGGACGCTCCGTGGCCAGGCTGCACGAGGCCCCCAGCCTTGGGGAAGTGTCCGTGAGGTGGCGTGGCCTCCACAGGTTGGTAAAGGCCTTGTCATCACTCATCTCCTGCAAAACAAGCAACCGTGCAGTTTATTGGTCTTAGGTGTCCACTTTCCATCGAAAGCATATGCAAATTTCTTTTCCAAGAAAAGGTCTGAAATAAAACCGTGCACTTACCTGTGAGGTGGAATTTAAAATAGCAACTTTTCATTCACGATGCTGGGTGTGGAACCGGCGTTTGACCAAGACTCCAGCTGCCTTGGTGTGAGTGAGAGGAGCCTGCATCGGGGCTGTCAGTTGCCCCCCAGGCCGGGAGGGCCCCCACCATGCGCACCAGCCCCCCTGCTCACGGGAGTCTCCCGCCGCTGAGTCCCAGCTGGGTCGGTGTCACAGCCCCTGGGTGGCCACACGCAGGGGTGGACCAGCCGTTATGGGGGGGATCCAGCTCTGGGACTGCGGGGCCTTAGCCCACCAGGCAGAAGCCTGCCTCCACGTCTGCTCTCCTCCGGCCGCCCTCTGGTCTGGAGAGCTCTGGTCCGCCCTTTCCTGCCCCGTCCCATCCTGCCCTGTCCCGTGCGAAAGCCCCTCAGGGTCACAGACCCGTGGCAACTCTCTCCTTGACTCTGGCCTGAACACTTCATCTTGCAAACGGTTGGATTCCCTGTGTGTTTCCAGAATCCCATGGATCTTATAAAACAGGTAACCAAAGGCCAGCGTCTGGTCAGGCAGGAGTCTACCTCGGAGGGAAAAGCCCATTGGCCGGGGGCCGGGGTCAGCATCTGGTCAGGCAGGAGTCCCCCTCGGAGGGAAAAGCCCCATTGGCCAGGGGCCAGGGTCAGCGCAGGGGGTGGCCTCGTGGTTCGTCTTTCACTCACGCACTTGTTCACTCATTCATTCGTTCAACAAGCCTCTGTGGGTGCAGAGGACCGGGCTTGGTGCTGCAGAGGTGCTTTGCTGAGTCCCTCAGGTGGCACTGCAGTCACTCCAACGTGCGCCTGCCAGGACTCGGAACCGGAACCTCAGAGCACCTTTTGGGACAAACAACTTCCTCTTCTGATTGGAGGCTGCCCTCTGGGTGAGGCCCTTTAGTGAACACAGAAAAGCACCGTCAGAAACCCCACTGATGTGTTTGAGAGCGGTTAGGAGGCCAAGTGGATAGGAACTGGCTGTTGGTGAGGCTTTGGTGAGTGTGTAGGATATTAACCAATAACACCTGCCCAGGGCGTGCGAGCTAGGAGGGACCCGGGGCGAGGCGCTCCCAGGTGGGTGGGCGGCCTGGGGCCTGGCAGCTCTCGCTGTGCACGCTGGCACCCGGGAGTGAGACCGTCCCCTCTCGTCAGCTCAGCGAGGGCCTTTGTGCCTCTGGGGATGAACCCATCCATCTGCCAGCCTGAGGCCCAGCAGGTGCAGGGAGGAGGCTGGGTGAGGTGGCGTTCTTAGCGGGGCGATGGGGGTGATAAATGGCTGCGAGGCCCCATACTCGCCTCGACAGCTTTCTCCCAAGCACCCCCGCCTCCCCGCAGCGGCCGGGAAGATCTGGCTCAGCGGGCACAGTCTGCCCGCTGCATCTCTTCCCGCAGCTCGGGAACTGCCGGGATGCCAGCAAAGCGGGCAGCTTCCAGCAGGACGTGGCTGTCAGACCTGGGGCTGACGCTCAGTACAGCCACTCGAAGAGGGCTTGTGCAGGTCTCTGTGCGCCACGACTGTGCACGCACACACACCACACACACAGGTGCACACAGGAACACGCGCACAGAGAACTGCACCCACAGGCACACACGTGCACGTGCACCCACCGACACATGCTCACCGGCACAGGCACACACGTGAGTGCACACAGGGACACACACGCACAGAGCTGCACCCACAGGCACACACACGCACACAGGTGTGATCTGAGTGCACCACTGGGCTTCAGAGTAAAAGGGGGTTCTGTGCTGGGCCAACTTCTCCCATTTTGGCCAGTTTTCAAGGGACCCCAAAAGGAGACCAGCGCTCTGCACCCAGCACCCTGCTTCTAAAGGGGGGTTGGGTCCCTGGTTCAGCTGTTCGCTCTGCCCAGGGCATATGCGTCACCGGCCAGAGAAGCCACGGAGGGGGGAAGCGCGCCGGGTAGGCCTGGGCTGGCCTGGAGAGTCCCAGCTGTGCGCCCTGCTGTGGGCATAAGCTCTGGGGCGGGGAGAGGAGAGAGGGCAGTGGGCCTGTGTGGGCCCAGGCTGGTGCTGATGGGCTGTGCGGGGTCACCCAGCTTGCCTTGCTGGAGCGGTCTTAGCCTTCGCCCACTTCTGTGTGGGCTAGACGGCCAGCTGAGCTTACTCCGTGGCAGCAGGCGTGGGGGAGGGCATCTGGCCCAGCAGACCCCGCCCCCCAGCCCTAGCCGCCGCCCTGGCCGGGCTGCCCACTCCCAGAGTGCATCGGCGAGTGGCAGAGGCAGCCGCTGCAGCCCCTCTTGGCCTGTGCTCACAGCTCCCCTCCCCCTCAATCCCAGGCCCCGGGCTGGCTGCTCACCCGACGTGCTGCTCTTGTGACATCCGTGCTCCTGGGAGCCGCTTCCTACCGTCTGAGCCCACTCTGAATACCCCTGCCCCGAAAGCGCTCTGGCCGACTCCCGGCCCTCACCATAAACTCGCCCCCCTCCCCCGCCTCCGCACCGCCACCTCCGCCCCCATCCTGACACGCGGGGTCATGGGTTCTGATCCTGCCCGCTCTGCTCGGTGGCCTTGTGACTGTGGGCAGATGGCCCAGCCTCTCTGGTTGGTCCTTAGTTTCCTGCGCTCAGATAGTGGAGGACTCTTTCCTGTAATACAGTAAATTGGGTACCCAAACTCCCCCTCCACAAAATATTCATAATATGTATTTGTGTATCTCCACTGAAGTATAATTACGGTAAAGTGCACAGAGCTGAAGCGTCCAGCTGATGGGTTTTTACACGTGTCCGCCTGTGTGACCAAGACCCCAGTCCAGATCCAAGCATTTCCGCAGTCCTGGAGCCTTCTGTCCTGCTCTGCTCCAGGTAGCACACCTTCCCCCACAGGCACACGCTGGTGCTGTGTCCGTCACTATGGGTTAGTTTTGCCTGCCCTTGAACTTTCGTAGTCAGAGTCATACACAGCGTGCTCTTTTAAATCTGGCTTCTTTCATTCAGTCCAGTGTTTTGAGGATTCATCCATCTTGTTACGTATCAGTAGTTTGTTCTTTTTTTAAAAGAAAATTTTGAGTACTGTTCTATATTGTACGGATATAACTCAATTTCCTTCTCCACTCTCCTGCAGATGGGTGTTTGGGTTGTTTCCAGGGTGTGGCTGTTAGGAATAAGGTTGCAGAGAACATTCCCGTGTAGACATCTGTTTGGTTTCTCTTGGGTAAATATCTAGGAATGGAATTGCTTGGTAGCACAGTCCGTGTACGTTTAACTTTGTAAGAACCTGCCAACGAGTTTTCCAAAGTGACGTGCTGTGCTCCATCCCCACCAGAGCTTACGGGGTTGACTATTCCGCATCCAGGTGGACCCCCGGTGTGTCAGTCCATCACGGGCTGTTCCGACGGGAAGCGGTGGTACCCTTTTCGGGGGGTGGTAATTTCCATTGCCTGGTGTCCAATGACGTTACGTGTCCTTTCCTGTGCTTGTTGGCCTTTTGTACATCCTCGGTGAATTGTCTATCCACATATTTGCCCATTTTTAAGTTGCGTGTTTGTCATTTTATTATTGATTTGCAAGTGTTCTTTATATAGTTTGGTTACAAGTCCTTTGTTGCAGACGTGTTGCAAATACTTCTCCTGGGTTTGACTTTTCATTTCCTCCATGGTGACTTTTAAAGAACACACATTTTAAGTCTTGATGCAGCAAAACTTATCAACTTTTTTCTTTTACGGTTGGTGTTTTGGGCATTATGTCTAAGAAATCTTTGCCTGTCTTTAGGTTGCAAAAATATTATCCTAGTTTTTCTTCTAGGAGTTGATACTTTCAACTTCTGGGTTTACGTCTGTAGTCCATCTAGAATTATCTGGGGGCATGGTGTGAGGTGCGGTCAAGGTTAATGTTGTTCCTGACGGCAGCCTGGTGGTTCCGGTTCCATTTGCTGAAGGCGGACATTGCCCGTGAGCCTGCCCTAGTGCTTTTGTCCAAAACCAGTTGGCCACGGATGGTGCCGGCCAGTTTCTGAACAACCCTCTGTCCTTTGCTCCATGTGTCTGTCCTCACACCGGCACCAGTCTTAAGTCTTGAAATCAGATAGTGTGAGTCCTCTAACTTTGCTCTCCTTTTTTTTAAAGGATTATTTTGGCTATTCTAGGTCCTTTACGTTTCCATATAAATTTTAGTCTTTGCCTACTAGTTTCTACAAAAAAAAGCCTGCTGGGGTTTGACTGAAATTGCACGGATTCTACAGATAAATCTGGGGAGAAGTGACCTCTTCGGTGTTCACGGTTCCAACCCAGGACTAAGGGGCATTTCTCCACTGATTTAGGCCTTCTTTGATTTCCCTTAACAGTGTTTTGTAATGTTTTCTTCAGATATATTATTCCTATGTATTTGATGCTTTTGGTGCTATTGTAAGTGGAATTTTTTTTTTTTTTTTTTTTTTTTTTTTTTTTTTTTTTGCGGTATGCGGGCCTCTCACTGTTGTGGCCTCTCCCGCCGCGGAGCACAGGCTCCGGACGCGCAGGCCCAGCGGCCATGGCTCACGGGCCCAGCCGCTCCACGGCACGTGGGATCCTCCTGGACTGGGGCACGAACCTGCGTCCCCTGCATTGGCAGGTGGACTCTCAACCACTGCGCCACCAGGGAAGCCCTGTATGAATGAACTCTTAGTCTTACGTGCCTGGCTTCTTTGTCTCAGTGTGTCACGTTGGAGGTAGGGTGTGAGGTCCACCAGAGCTGGTGGCTGCCATGGAGTCCGTTCACTCCCTCTGTGTCTGGAATTCTTTGTGTGAATAGATCACACGTTGCTGGTGCGTTGTGCTGATGTTGGGCATCTTGGGTGCTCTCCAGTTTTGACCATATTCCTGACCCCTTGTGCATGTCTTTTGGTGAACATACGTGTGCGTCTCTGGGCGAGGATTGCCTGGGCCATAGGATCTTTTTTAAAAAATTTATTTATTTTTGGCTGCGTTGGATCTTTATGGCTGCACATGGGCTTTCTTTCCTCTAGTTGCGGAGAGCGGGGGCTACTCTTCGTTGCGGAGCACGGGCTCTAGGGCGCGTGGGCTTCAGTAGTTGTGGCACATGGGCTCTGTAATTGTGGCTCACGGGCTCTAGAGCACAGGCTCAGTAGTTGTGATGCATGGGCTTAGTTGCTCCGCGGCATGTGGGATCTTCCCGGACCAGGGCTTGAACCCGTGTCCCCTGCATTGGCAGGCGGATGCTTAACCACTGCGCCACCAGGGAAGTCCCTGGGCCGTAGGATCTTATCCACTTAACTTTACCAGCTGTTGGCCCACAGTTTTTGAAGTAATGGCACAGTTTCACTCCCATTAGCAATGTTGGTCACACCCTTGCCAGCCTCTGCTTTGTCGGCCTCTGTAGTTTCAGGCTCTCTGGTGGGTGAGCTGGAGTCCCACCATGGTTTAGTTCCACATCCCTAGTGGCTAAAGCATGGAGCTCCCTTTCCTGTTGGCTAGGCTGGGCATTAGGATATCCTCTTTCACGAGCTACCTATTCAAGACCTATAGTGGTTTTCTATTGTTTTAGTCTTTTTCTTATTGATTTGTGGGAGCTCTTTATATATTCTGGATATTGTGGACATATGTATGGCAAGTACCTTCTCCCCCTCAGATGTAGACCCTACTCTCCTCATGGTGACCTGTGACGAGCTACTCCTGACTGTGGTGACAGTTCTGCGGCATGTGCACATGTCAGACTGATCAGTCCTGCACCTCAGGGGTTTAGTTGACTGTGTGTCATTATGCCTCAGGAAAGCCCTTAAAATACCTTGTATGATAGCAACAACTAGCAAAAGACGTGCAACGTCTGTGTAGAGAAACGGGGCCCTAAATAAGCGAAGGATATAAGTACCGGAAAGATGTCAGTTCTCTGCAAATTGAGGTACAGCCCAGGTGAATTCCAAAGAACTTGATGGATTGATTGAGAACATGTGAGCGAGAACAAGGGCCCCCCTGGAGAAGAGCGGACCTCTGGGTGGTGGGTGTCAGCAGTCATTGCCCAGTGGACGCCAGGAGCGTGCCCACAGGGCATCAGCTCAGGATGGACAGCAGGCCAGAGCGGGGGTGCAGAGCCAGCCACACCGGGCACAGGTGGCCCGGCTAAGTCAGATGCAGCCTGGCCTCGGGGATCCCAACTCAAGGGCCTTCAGTGAGAAGCGGACACGGCCCGAGGAATGGGAAGTCCGGGGGTGGGGGGTAACTGGCCTTGAAGGTCTTGCCACCCAGCTCAGCTCCACTTTCCTCGCTCCAGCCGTGGCTCCGACGGGCTCCCCAGGGTGTGGTGACGGCCCCACCTGCTCCTCCAGCCTTCGTGCCGCTCCAGTCTGACAGGCCAGGCCCGGGCAGCATGTGACAGGGAGGGCGCCGGGTCCCCGGAGGGCTGGGCCGAGGCGGGAGGCGGCCTGTGCTGGCTGGAGGGCGACTGCGCAGAGCTCGCTCCTTCCGGGGCTGTCGTGTCAGCTCCCACATCTTTCCAGACAGAACACGCCGCTCTGCTGCAGCGACGGGCCAAGGAAACGGGTCACTGCCTCCAGCGCTTTTTTGAAACTAGGCTGAATATAAATAAAATACAGATTGTTTGCTGGATGAGGCTGGGATTTTTATGAACTTAGCATCGTTTAATGTCAGAGCAAAGCCGCCTTAGCTACGCACGTGACTTCATCACCTCTTCCACCGAGAAGGAGCGGGGTTCAGGGGGTCCTGCTCCCGAGTCCCCCCTGGGGCAACCGCCTTGGGTAGGAAATGAGGTGCAGCCCGCGCAGATCTGACTGGTCGTGAGTCACCTGTTGAATAACACTGATTTCTTTTACCGAGGGGAGAGCACATAAAATTTGCCATTTTAAAGTGAGCAACTTGGCAGCCTTCAGTGCGTTTCCAGGGTCGTGCAGCCACCACTCTGTCTAGGTCCAGGACGTTGTCATGGCCCCGGGAGGACACGGCGTGGTCGGCGTCACGCCCCCTCCCTGGAGGCCGCCGTCCACTTCCGTCTCTGGTTTGCCTGTTCTGGACGCTCTGTGTGCACGAATCCTGCACCGTGGTGTTCAGGGCTGGCTGCTCTCACTCAGTGTATGTCCTCAAGGTTTGTCCGAACCCTGGCGGGCGTCAGAGCTGCACCCCCTTTATGGCTGAATAATACCCTGTTGTGTGGACCTCCCACGTCGCCTTTATCCGTTACGAGCTGACGGGCACTGGGGTCATCGGGGCGGCGGTGGCCCTGCTTGCGCTGTTCCCGCCCTCTCTCCGCCTGCTTCCGTGGGCTCCGTGTCCACAGTCCTCGGCCGCGTCTGTGTCTGTGGGTCCAGCACCGCCTCGGGGCCCCCATGCGCTTCCTCGAATCCTCTCCTGTTTACTGTCTTATCCCGCCGTGGACCCCGCTGGAACTTTCCAGCAGGCCCCCATCCCGGTGCTCTCCTCACTGAGTGTCGCGTGCACCTGTGTGGGGTTGACTCGCTGGAACAGAACAAGCGCCAGGACCCTGGGCCTGCCTCCTTCCCACGTCAGGGGCTTCCAGGGCGCTGCAGGTGTGGTGTGGACGGTCCTGCACCTCCGCGTGGATTGGACGGGCTGGAGGAGCCGGGCAGGGAGCTTGTGTGCGATTGCCCCTCCAGAAGCCCTGGGCCCCTTCTGTTTCTGTGTCCTCCCCACGGAGCCTGGACGTGCAGGAAACGCCTGTGTCTACTTTGTCTGGTTCCGTGGTGGCCCGGCTCCGGCCTGGGGTGCAGGATGAGTGTTGGCCACAGGGGGCGGGAGGGACGGAGGCAGGTTACTTCCCAGGGGGATTGTCTAGGACCGCCCAGTGCACATCGGGGCCTTTGGTGTGACGCATGGGCGCCGGGCTGGCCTGCTGGCTCCGGGGAAGCGGTGACCGTCACTCAGGGTGTGTTCGAGCCCCTGAGGTCCATGGAAGGGGTGGCAGCCAGTCTGACTGCCGTCCCACCCCCACAGGGACGACGGAGGGGATGAGGGCCCAACCTGAGCCTCCTGGTGGGATCCAGAGGGACGGTCCAGTGGCAGAGGGTCTGGAAGTAGAAGGGGCGCAGCCAGTCCTCTGGGCGTCCTGGCTCTGGACCTTGGCCATGTAGGGAGCCCACAAGCGCTGCTGTGGTGTGTGGAGCAAACTTGGATGGAGCCTCGTCTCCCCCGCCTCCCTCCCTGTATAATGACGTGCGTCATCCCGCGATTAAAAGGGTGCCACGTGGCCGCCGTGGCCGGGTGAGCAGGGCAGAGGGCAGGGCCTCGCCTCCGGAGCGCGCAGCCCGCCCGAGCTGGTGCCCCATGTGCGGAGCAGAGCTTGTGCCGCGCTGGCACCTGATGGCGCTGCGTCGGCATGAGCCTCAGCGGACCTGCACCTTGAGCGACGTGGTCCCCCAGGCGAGGGCCGGGGAGCAGGCACCCGGGGACCGACTGCCAGCAGGGGTTCCGGCTTCCTGAAAGGGCTCCGGGCCGGCCCTGGTGCTGCGCCCCGTCCCCCACGCAGCGCGCGGGACTTCTTGCTGGAAGGGCTCGGCCCCCTCGGGTCGTGGTGCAGGAGCCTGCGTGTGGTGGGGCTGGGGCTGGGGTGGTGTGGTTCTCCTGCCCACGGGACGGGATGGGCCAAGGGGCAGAGATGCGCTGCCTGCCCTCCCCAGGGGGTCAGCCTTGCTGACGCCATGGCTGGTCTTCTGAGCTGGCCGCCTGCCCCGCAGCTGCGCTGTCCCAAACCCAGCTGGCCTTTCCTTCTCAGGTGGGCCTTCGGTGTGTCTCTCTCCAGCTCAGCAGGCGGGGTCCCGCCGAGGCTGCTGACGGCCAGTCTCCAAGTCTGGTGGCACGGGGCGTGGGACCACTTCTGGGGACGGGGGCGGGGATGGCCCTGTAGCAGGAGCTCCTGCCTTGTGGCCTCCTCTTTCCCAGCACCGGGGCTTTGCCTGTACTTTTTCTTTCCTGAATTAAACTTAATGCCATTTGTGTTGTGATGTGTGTGGCTCTGGGCCTTGGGCTCTGGGCCCCGCCCTTGTCCAGAAACAGGAAACCATGGCAACGTGGAGACTGCACGTGGGGCAGGATTAATAGTTAACCAGTCGCCACTTGAAGGCTGATGGATCGTTAAGGCGGGTGTAAACCTGGCTCCTCCACTGAAGTTAGCTGCCCGGCAGTGGCCCCGTCCCCGACGGTCTGAGGTGAGCGTTTTGTAGGGGAGGCTCTGACTTCCTGTGTGCGGCCCCCGGACAGTCGCTTACATCCCAGCCCCGACAGAGGGGAGGATGTGCCGGGCTGGTGGTCCCACCTGGCCAGGTGTCCCGGGAGGCTTCAGGGGAAGGCGCTCAGGTGGGGTCAGGACGATCTCCCAGCCTGCGGTCTGGGGGCCCCACTTGGAGAAGAAGGGGGTAGGAGCAGCATGTAGTCCAAGCAGTGCTGCAGGTGGCACAGCCCGAAGCCCCAGGGTGTGGGGGCCTTTGGGGGCCTGGAACTCGGATGGATGAGGGGCCCCGCCAAGCCTGGGCACAGGTCAGTTTCTGCACACACAGCCATGCATGCATGTGTGTGTAAATGTGCAAACACGAGTGCACGCGCGCACGCGTGCACGCACGCACACACCTTCCCAGTCAGGCGGCATGTGGCGCCCCTACCCTGGCACCTCGGGCACCCGATTGCTCATGGATCCCTGGAGCCCCCCTCGCCCCCCAAAAAACAGAAAACAACAAGTGCTGGTGAGGGTGTGGAGCAAGTGTAATGGTTCCTCGAGAACCTGAATTACCGTATATGATGCAGCAGCTCCGCTTCTGGGTCTTTACCCAAAGGAGCTGAAAGCAGGTCTCAAAGAGACACCTGCACCCTCACGTTCACAGCAGCTAACACACGGAAGCAACTCGGCGCCCAGCACGGATGGGGGGATAAACAAACCATGGACTCCCCATGCCGTGGAATATCGTTCAGCCTCGAAAAGGAAGCAAATTCTGACGCGCGCTGTGACATGGATGGGCCTGCAGGACCCTGTGCTCAGTGGAATAAGCCAGACACAAAAGGACAGGTACCGTGGGACTCCACTCACACGAGGTCCCTACAGCTGTCACATACGCAGAGCCAGAAAGTAGATGGTGGGTGCCAGGCTCTGTGCCTGCGCCCCTCTTCCTGGCACTGCTGCTTGGCACCCGGGGACCTCGGTGCCCCCTTGCTTCGGTCTCTGGCCATCAGGTTCCACCCCTTCTTCAGAGGCCCCTCTGTCCTTCCTCTCTGGGGAAGGCGGCAGTGGCTTGGCAGGTCTGTGGTCGGGAGCCCAGAGGCTGCAGACAGGCAGACGGAAGGATGGATGGAAAGATGGGACTTTGCTGAGCCAAGCATCTCCCACCAAGTGTTGGCCTTGACTTCTAACCAGGGCCCTTCCCCGTATCCCTACAGATCCCGACCCTCTCCTTATCCCCTCCAGGAGCCAGGCTCCCTGTGTGTGGCCCAGGGCCCCTCTGTGCGCAGCTCGTGCTGCCCCGGGACACAGGGCCTGCTCTGACCACGTGCTCCCGGCCGGGCCCCGCTCTCAGGGGCTGGGGGCTGGGCTGCTGCTGACACAGGCCCCCAGGGAGCTGCTTGTTCCCAGAGGGGGTGCCCTGCTCTGTCCCTCTCCTGGTGGTCTGCGCCCAGGGCCTGATTCTCTCCCTGGTGGATCCGTTGTTGTGCTCCCAGTACTGGCCCCCAGCGCCCGGGAGGCACACACCCCGAATTCGGGGCTCACGTGTGCTGGGGCCTCCCAGCAGTGCTGAGGAGGGAGGGGCGCCCAGAGAGTGGGGTGGGCTCGTGTCCGGATAGGGGGTCAGCATGCCTGGCACGGGCAAACCCGCCTCGGGTTCGGGGCTCGGCGGCTCCCCGGGGCTGTTTCTCCCCCATCCCTGCCCCCACCCGACACCTGAGCCGGGACGCCTCCTCCCAGTGCCCGGTCCCGGTGCGGTCCTGTCTGTCTGCATGTCTGGACTGGGAGCCCCCGGGCAGGTTCCCTGGCTGGTGAGGGGGCCCCGTGGCCTTGGGGTCCTGGAGGTCTGTCCTGCTGGTGGTACTGGGGGGCTGGGGGTGAGCACCCGGGGATGGCGGGAGACGGCCAGCAGCAGGCCTCAGGCAGCAGCCTGGGGGGAGGCGTGGCTGCCCCCGCCACCCCCCCTGCCGGCAGGTGGAGGCGCTGTCTGTCCCAGGCAACCTCCCCACAGGTCCCGGTGGAGCTGGGCCCAGCCGGCCGGAGACACTTTATTGATCTGGCTGCAGCCTGCTGGTCTCCGGCCCAGCCACGCAGGGCCCCCTGGGTTCCCAGCCGTCCCTGGGCACCAGAAGCCAGATTGTTCCAGAGCCCAGGGCCCCCAGAGGCCTCTGCTGTCTCTCGGCCGCTGCTACATCCTGGCCGAGTCCGCTTCTCAGAAAGGACAGGGCGAGGGCGTTGCTCCCGCCCTCAGGCCGGGCGTTGTGCTGGGAAGGGGCCGCGGTGGTGGAAGGTGCAGGGCTGCTCTGGGCGCCCCCGACGGGCTGGGGGGACACAGACGGGCAGGAGGCACGGGGCGGGCCGTGAGCCCTTCGAGGGGCCTGCAGAGGCTTCCTGGAGAAGGGCCTGAAGGGAGCAGGGTGGCCAGACTGGAGTGGGTGCGGGCGTGTCTCGGAGGGAGGGAGGGGCCGGCCCCTGCAGGGGAGGGGTGCTGAGAAGCTGCCCCACCCTCCCCTCCCCCACGGAGGGGCAGATCCATGACGGATGCCAGGGCCACGGGAGGCGGACTCAGGCACAGAGACCTGTCCCCTGTCCACAGGGTCTGCTGCTTGTCCTGATACAGGACAGTGGAGAGTGGCTGGGGGTGCCTGACGGGTCCCCCCACGCTAGTGGGCAGCGCACGTGATGCTCGGCCATTGCCAGGTGCCCAGGAACGACCTCGAGGTTGCCCGCCCCACTTCTCGGGAGTCTAGAGCCCAGGCCAGAGCAAATGCCCTATTCCCCTCTCCCCGAGTTTCACCCTCCCGACCAGGGTTCTCGAGACGTCCTCGGGAGCCAAGGAAACCCCTGGTCGCAGGGTCCCACGCAGGGTGGAGCCGGCAGGTGGAGAATTCCGTCCCTCTCTTCTGTGGTCCCTCACTGGGGTCTGCTGGACGCTCGGGGAACACCCATCCTCATTGCCTGGTTGCTCTGAGCAGTAAACACGATGATGACCCTGGGGCCTCCGCAGAGGGCCCCCTCCTGGCCCGCTGCTCTCGGCCTGTTGGGTCTTGGTCCCTGCAGACCTGCGGCCTTGGAGGACAAGTGGTGGTGAGCAGATCAAGGCCTCGGCGTGTCTCTGAAGTGACTGTCCGCTGACCGGCTCCCCTGTGTGCGCAGGTGTCCGTGTACACAGGAGGGCTGGCCGGGTGCCCCAGGAGGCAGGGTGGGCCTGTGCCAGGCTGTGCGGGCCGGGCGAGAGCTGCACTGTGGCCGTACAGCTCTGCAGGAACAAGGATGATTTTCTTGGAGGGCTTTTCGGGTCATAGGATGTCTGACAAAATCCAATCTCAACTTTGGCATGAATTTCCACGGTGTGTGTGTTACAGCTTTGCACATAATCCCCACTTTTGCTGTGGGGATCTCTCGAGGGTGGGGGAGCTCTGAGGGCAGGCTGGGAAGGGGCAGGCCTGGTCTGGGTTCTGGGTCCAGCCCGGGCCAGGGGCTGCCCTCTGGCCGTGGCTTCTCCGCACGTCGTCTCAGGCCCTGAGATGTTAGGACGCGGGGGTGAGGGGTCGGGAGTAGGGCTGCCCCTCCAGGCCTGTGGGGAGCGTCCAGCCCTGGGCTCCTGCATCCTCACCGGTAGCCATAGCCACGCCTCACGGCTCCGCAGCCCATCTGTTCTCACTCTCCAGGGCCCGTCTTCTGTCTTGCCTTCCTGGTTGGGGGCAGCTTTCTGTCTGTTTTAAGAAGAGCTCCGGCTTATGGAAGGACTGCCTTCCGCACCTGGAGTCTGAGCAGGACGCTGCTGCCCATGGTGGCCTGTCGGGAGGGGCCCTCTGCCCATGGGCGTGGGCGCCGACCCGAGTGCTGGGCCCTGACGGTGCTCAGTGCTGGGCGTCCCTCTCCTTGGATGGGAAGAAGGCTGGGCCAGGCGCACACGAAGGGCAGATAGTTTATCTTCAGGGGAAGTGTTCAGACATTGCCTTGCCTTTTCTCTTGGGATCCTGTGGTCACTGCACAAGAGCCAGTATTTGGCCTTCTCTGCTGCTTCACACAGGTGCTCCGGGAGCAGCGGCCCCCTCTTCTCCCTCCACCCCCTTTGCCCATGAGCCTGTGGTCTGTCCCCTCCCAGCCATTGGCAGGACCGATGGTGCAGCCGCCCGTGACAGTGCCAGGGCTCCTGTGTCTGGACAGCAAAGGGTCAGCGGGACGTGAGCCAGGGATGACTTGTTAGTCCCCCTGGAAACAGAGCCATCAGCCTGTTGACCGTGCTTCTGGAAGAGAGCTCCTTGACTTTTCCCTGGGGGTGGTGGTCTCCTGGGGAAGCCCTGAGGTTGGATGAGAAACATCCAGTCTGGGAACACGGCTGAAGACTCCCTGGGGGGGACAGAGCTCTGTCTGGGCTCCTGGGTTTAGCACTGAGACAGATGTCGAGGAAAGCGGCTCGTGACCACTGGGCTCAGGCCCGTGACCCTGACCCGAGCCAGGGCGCCGAGAGGACCTGGGGCGGCCCCGCCGAGGCCATGGGCAGGGCAGGGGGCTGGTGTTGGCGCCTCATCCCTTGTGAAATAGAATGAAAGCCTCCCTCCACTCATGCTGTCGGCTGGGTCAAGATGACCTATTTTCCTAGCAACGGCTGTGCTTCCGATGGCTAACTCTGCAAATAAAAGCCTTCCTTGAAGAATAAATATTCTCAAAACCCTTGTTTTACAATATTTATCCGCCCCAAGAGGAGTCTGTGCTGGTGCCCGTGGGGCGGGGCCCCGTGGTCTCCTTGTGGACCCCATGCAGACAAGTTTCCTTTGTGCAGGACTTAGGCTCCCGGCAGAGGCGTGTCGGGGTCAGAATTACCTTTTCCTTTTCCCTGCGTTATGACCCACGGGGTGTCGGACACAGGGGAGGGTGTGCTGCAGCGTCCCACAGCGGCGTCGATCATGTTGGAGTCTTGGTGGACCGTTACTCGGTCCCCGGGGCCCCAGCCCCTCCCTGAGTCGCTGACAGCGGGGGTTGGGCTTTGCCTGGCAGTGGCTCTGACCCCTGTGCAGTGGCCAGGAAGCTGGGAGGAAAGTGGACGAGCACAGTGTCCCCCGACCCCTGTCTGCCCTGGGACCCCTGCCCCGTGCACACGCACACGTCTCCCTGTGTTCCTCGGGGCTCTGGCAGCCCAGCCCCCTCCTCTCATTGGTGAGATGCGCCCAGATTCAGTGTTGGGGGAACTTGACACGCTTTATCAGTGACGCCCGCAGACGTCTGTGTGACGGTGGTGTTTGCAGCGCCGCTCCCACTACATCCTCCTAATGACAGTATCGCTGTCGGCAAACCTGTCCACCACTGTTCTGACAGATCTTGGTCAGTGGGTTTCGTTTGTTCCCGCGTCCTTCGAAGGCCCGGACAAGAGCCGGAGGCGGGGCTGAAAGCATCGGCACTGGGCCAGGGGGGTGTGGGCGGGGGTGTGGGTGTGGGTGTGGGGGTGTGGGTGTGCGTGTGGGGGTGGGGAGGTGGGGGAGTGGAGGGGTAGGTGGGGGGCATTTGTGGGAGGTGCCAGTCCTCCCCGGAGTGCATCCAGAGCGCTGTGTGTGGCCAGAAGCAGCCGTGGGGTGGAAGAAGGGGCCCAGAGCCGCAGGGGGTCTCGGGTTCCACCTGGAGGGCTGTGGGGCGGGGTCTCGGGAGGGGGTGTGAGCCGCTGTGTGCAGTGGGCACCGCCAGGCGCTCCCTGCCCCAGCAGGTGGGCGGGGTTAGGCTGGGCGTGGGCATCAGGGTGGAGCAGTGGTCCTTGGGTCCCCTGAGCAGCCCCCAGTCACTGGAGGGCAGAGTGACCCTGGTTAGCCAGGTGGGCTTGCGGCTCACCTGGAGGGGTCCAGGCCGGCCACGCCTCCGGGCAGGGTCACTGGCATGTTCCTTGCTCGTGGCTTCTGGTCTGCTGCCATGTGCACCCTGCCCAGCCCGGGGCCTGCCCGGGGACCCGGCCTCACTGCTCTCGAGATGCCTGGCAGGCACGCCTGGGGTCCTGTCCCACCCGCGTCTTCCGCAAGCGGCTTCCCTGACCGCCCGCTGCACTGTCTGCCGTCTCGCGGCCGCCCTGCCGGTGTCTTAGGAAGTGGGGATACTTGTGTCAAAAACACAGGGCCGGCACCGTGGGCCGCCCAGCGCAGACCGCAGGCCGGGCTCCCCCCGCGGCCTGGCTCGGCGCCCTTAGCCTCCCGACGTCTCTTGGGAGGAGAGGAGCCATCCATTCAGCCGTTTAAGCTCCTCTACAGGGAGGGACGTGGGCGTCCCTGTGCTTCTGACCTCTCAATGCAGCTGCGTTCCCATCTTTCCTGTCCTGAAAAAGTGAAAGTCTGGCATTTGTGCTTTTCTCTAAAAATGGTGGTTCCCTTGCTGAGCACCCTGCCAGCTCACGGGCCCAGGGCGCCCGTGCTTGGGGGTCTGCTCAGGCCGCTGCCCCGCAGGAAGGCGTAGCTTCTGCGCCCGGGCCGCTGGGCTGGACCTCCTGCCCCCAGGGCGCCGCAGGATGGCCCCCGCAGGCCCTCCGGTGGTCCCTGGGCTGGGCCTGGCACACAGCCCTCGTCCTCAGCTCGGTGTGGGAGCAGCCAGGGCTGCGCCGACCTCGGGCACGTGGGCGTGTGGGCCTCCTGTGCTTCCGACAAGGGAGAAGAAACCCAGGGGCCCCCAGGCGGCAACAGGCCGGGCCTTGGAGGAGACTGGGCGGGGGGTGGGGGGCAGTCCCTGGGCCCCGAGCCACCCAGCAGAGCCCGTCTCCCCACTGCACGGCAGCCACAGCCCCGTGCTCCCGATGCCCCATCCTCTCCCCGCTGCCCACGAGGGCCTCCTCAGACCCCGAGGTCACACGGGTGCCAGTGGCAGGGGCCAGTCCCAGGTTGGCACGGGGACACTGTCCCTACAAGGGCTGGGGTTGCCCCGCCATCCACCTCTCTGGCTGTGGGAGCTGGTGCTGGGGTTGCCTGGTCAGCCCGGCTGTGCTAGTGCAGGTTGACAAGTACGCGGCTTAGAGGCACCCCTGTGGTGTCCGCCAGCACGCGGCCCTGCCACTGCTCACGCGGGGCAGTGTCCTCCTGCCGTGCCGGTCCCGGCGCCTGTGTCACCTCTGGGTGCCAGGCTCCATCTCCAGACGGGAGGGGTGAGCCCCACTGGCGGGCGAAGACGCTCAGCTCCGGAGGAGGTGCCGTGCTGGGGTCTCGTGCTGGGCCCCCTCCTTCCTCACTTTCACCCCACCCCACAAGCACATGCACACACACACGTGCGCACATGCACACACACACACACAGGCACACGCACATGCACACACACGCACACAGGCACCGCCAGAGACCGGCTTTCCTGTACCGTCTGCGGAGACGTCGGCAGTGGGGACTGCGGGCAGCAGGGTCTCTGGGGCTTCTCTGACGGCCTGAGCAGCCCCAGCGTGCGAGGCAGTCACGGAGCGTAGTTAGGTTTTCCCTGGGGAGCGAGGCTGCACTGTAACAAGGTGGCGGAACGGACAAGGCTCTCTGACTGTGTTGGGTGCAGTGGGGAGCACAGAGCCGCACGGACAGAGGCCACGGTGCCTGAGTATCGGAGCGGCTTCAGGAGGGAACCTCTGAGCTGGGTGGGCGCTGGGGACAGGGAGGCGGGGGCAGCCTGGGGCGGCCTCTTCACGGACCGTGCCCTCCAGGTCTGTGCCCCATGGACCCGTGTGTCTCCAGCCTCCCACACCTGGTCACCACCCCAGACAGCTGGTGGGTCACAGACCTGGGGGCGCATGGACCTGGGGGCACAGACCTGGGCGAGACCTGGTGGGTAGAGACCTGGGGAGCATTGACCTGGGGGGTAGAGACCTAGGGGGCACAGACCGGGGGGCACAGACCTGGGCGAGACCTGGTGGGTAGAGACCTGGGGAGCATTGACCTGGGGGGCACAGACTGGGGACATAGACCTAGGGGCACAGACCTGGGGGTGCACTGACCTTGGGGGGCACAAACATGGGGGGTAGAGACCTGGGGGGCACATGGACCTGGGGGCACATGGACCTGGGGGGCACATGGACCTGGGGGCATAGATGTGGGGGGCACAGACCCGGGGGCACAGAGCTGGGGGGTTTGAGACCTGGGGGGCACAGACCTGGGGGGTAGAGACCTGGGGGGCACAGACCGGGGGGCACAGACCTGGGGGGTAGAGACCTGGGGGGCACAGACCTGGGGGGTAGAGACCTGGGGGGCAGAGACCTGGGGGGCAGAGACCTGGGGGGTAGAGACCTTGGGGGCACAGACCGGGGGGCACAGACCCGGGGGCACAGACCTGGGGGTTTGAGACCTGGGGGGCACAGACCTGGGGGGTAGAGACCTTGGGGGCACAGACCTGGGGGTTTGAGACCTGGGGGGCACAGACCTGCGGGCACACAGGCCAGGCTGGCCCGGGCCTGGGTAGAGACCCGATCCCCCGAGCAGTATGAGGGGAAACCTGCGTGGACGTCGTGAACCCCCGTGGTGTGTTTGCAGAGAGCGCGTCAGGTTGGAAACAGAAGTGGGAGCCCCGGAAAGCTGTCCACGCCCCCTCCCCTCCGCAGGGCTTCACGCTGGCAGGCTGGTGCACGGCGGCGGGAGCGTCCTTCAGCAGGGCTGTGACAGTTAGAAGAGCTGCAGTTTCCTTGGGGTGGGGCTCGTTATCTGATTCTGTGAAGAAAGTCGGTAGAAATAAGGCGTCGAGTGGTTTCGCTCAGGCTGTGGACGGCCCCATTATCCATCCCGGGGCCCTTGCAGGCTCCCCTCAAGCTGGTCCAGAGATGCCCACAGGGCACAGCCCCCCGCCGAGACTCAGAGGGCGGGCCACTTATTTATGGGTCTTTGCGGGTTGGGGGCCGCTTTCACTGGGGGGCTGCAGGGTGCCTGGGGCTGAGCTGAGCTGCCCTGTCTGTTCGTGTCCCATGTGTGGGCAGTGTGGCCTGGCCTCACCCCACAGTGAGTCCGGCAAGAGGGGCTGCACAGCCCCCAGGAGCCCCCCTCTGCCTCGGCTCGGGCCCGCCCTGCAGCGCCAGGCCCTGGGGGAGGTGGGCCGCTGAAGGGCTGCAGGGGCGCCCTGCAGTGTGGGGGGCTTCCCGCAGCGTAGGGGCACTCGGGGACTGCTCCAGCGGGGGGGCTCGTGGCAGGCACAGGGCCTTTCTGCCACCTCACCTGGCATCCCTCTGTTCTCTCTGCAGTGAACTTGGACCACTTCCAGATTCTCCGTGCCATTGGGAAGGGCAGCTTCGGCAAGGTAAGGCCAGCCGGCAGGGGGCCGAGGCTGGACAAGGGTGTGAGCGAGGCCGGCCCCATCTGGGTCTATGGGTGGAGGGTGTGGGTGTGCTTCCGGCCGAGCAGGCCGGTGATGCTGGGGCCGCGGGGTGGACTGCCGGCCGCGCTCACCGCTGCTGGGGTTTCTTAGCCCAGGTCTTTGGGGGTCTAGTAGCTCGGCCAGGAGCTGAGGGTGCAGATGGCGCGGCCCCCGGGCTCTTCCAGGGCCGAGACCCTGACACCCTCACTCTCCGTACCAAGGCCCATGTTGCAGCAGAACAGCTTTCCTCAGGGACAGAGCCGGCTCGAGGTCTGAGAGGGAAGCGTTTCACACAGAAGCCGCTCCTGGTTTAGCTGATGCCTGGTGTCTGGAGCGACAGCGACGCTCGGACACCATTGCTGCGGCTGGAGCCCAGAGGCCAGGCTTCGCCTGTGCCCATTCCTCCAGGTCAGGCAGGGGCAGGACCCAGGGTGGGCGGCCACGCTGCACTTCTGCAGAGAGACCCCCGGAGCCCATTCTCCACTTTGCTTCGGTTTCTCTTGGCCAGATCTGACTTCCTGCTTGTCGCCTTGTCCTGCCTAGAGATGGGGGGTAATTACAACTCAAAGAGGCTTAAGGAGCGCTCTGCAAAGGTTAAAATTAGCTCCCGGGACTCTGCCTTGCCAGGCCTGTTGCAGTGAATCCCTTCTGAATGGACAGTTTCTTTTCAGCTCAGAGGGCTTGACAGATGAGGCCTTTGCGCCCCCACGCCCCACACAGCTGTCCGGACGCCGTCTCTGTGAGCCCTGTACGCGTTTTAAAGGGATTGCTGTGCTGCCAGCGCAGGCTACCAGGGTATTTGAATGCTGTTAATTATCTCCATCTCATTGTATCACAGCGAGTGCTGCCTTAGGTTACCAGGCCTGGGGTAATTATAGCCAGAGCAGATTAGCCCCTTTGCACAAATCCATTGAAATGCTGTGTGCATTAGGGAGAGAGCATTTTTAACGCCTCTCGGAGTCAGGAGGTGACTGATGGACCTGGGCCTTTTGTTGATTGTGCAAAGATGGTCGATCCAAAGATGAGGTCCTTGGTCGGTGAGCTTGTCAGACGCTGGTGGCGCCTGAGACAGTCTCCGCCACCTGGCTTCTCCCACGGGAGCACCGGCGTGTGGGAGGCGAGGGGGGCAGGCAGGGTGGGGCTTAGGGGAAGGTGCCCCCCCCGGGGGGGAGGACACCAGCCGAGACTGGGTTTGGGAAGGATGGCTTATACAGGGAGACGTGGGTGTCATACAGATGACTGGAACATGGGCCGGGGAGGGAAGCTCTTGGGGCGAAGACTGACTGGGGTGGGCAGTGCATTGCCCTGTCCCCACCCCCATCGCCCCCCAGGCTGGGCCCCCTGCACCCCTGCGAGGGGCTTGTCCTCCCTTCAGGTGCGCAGCTGGGCAGCCCGCCCGCTCTGCAGTGTCTGCAGGACCCCAGGATTCTGGCTCCTCCGACCGTTCTCGGCTCTGAAAATCTAGCTGGCCACAGGGTCCCAGGAATGGGGCTCTCAGAGTGGGGTGACAGGAGGAAGTGTGGGGTACTTCCAGGGTTGTATCTTCAGACGCAGGTTACAGTGTAATTGGAGGGCTGCTTCCTGCTCCCTAGTTAGGCCTCCAGGGGTCTCTGGGCCACGGTTGCCGGTGCCAGGTGCAGTTATGTGTCTGGAATGTGGGCTCTGGTCCTTCCGCTGCTCTCGGTGGCTTGGCGGGGACCCCATGAGGAGAGAGAGTGAGGAGCTGAGCCAGCTCCAGCGTGCACGGCGGGGCCACGTGCACACCCGCGTGCGCACCTGTTTACACGTGGCCTTATTTCAGAGGGTGTGCGCTGGCTCCACCATGCCCGGACGCCCAGTGAAGACCGGCTTTACGAACTGCTGGGGAAGCCCCCTCGGCCAAGTGGGTGTGAATGTTCAGCGCCCCCCGCCCCCCATGCACAGAGGCACAGTGGTCGGTGTGTGTGACGTGACCCGTCTGCCCCCAGCAAGGTGGCTCCACCCTTCAGGGCAGTGGCTCCGGGAATGGATTACCCAGATTGGCTGCATGTGGGCCTTGGACACAAGACTGGATGTTGTGTTTGGTTTGTTTCCAGTTTTTTACGGTGGTAAATTACACAGCACTTGGAAGGTACCATCTGAACCATGTTTAACTGCACAGCTCAGTGGCATTAAGAACATCCCCACTGTCGTGCAGCCGTCACCCCGCCGTCTCCAACCTGTGAAATGAAACCCTGCACCCAGCTAACACCCCCCAGCCCCTCCCAAGTTCCCAGTTCTTGGAGAAATCGTATCCCAGCGTAGAGAGCTTTGTTCTCCAAGGCAGAGCGGAAGCTGGTGGTGGTCCGGCCCAGCAGCCATGAGTGGGGAGAACACAGCCCCCACTAGCCTGGGGGTGGACTGGGCTCTGTCCGCCAGCCTTTGGGGACGTCATGGCCAGCTGACCCCGCGAGGAGGCTGGGACCATCCTCAGAGCAGAGGCCAGGCCGGAGTGATACTACTGACAGGACACTTCCCGCCGCCCCCGTGCCCGTGCCCACACGGCGCTGGCAGCTGCGAGGCTTCCCCCGGCCGTGTCTGTGCAGATGTGAGCCCCTGGCGGCGGACCTCCTTGGGGGAGGGGCAGGTGTAGTGGGACTGTGGACCTCCACCGCGATGCTCGTGGCAGCCCTCGGCCAGGCGTTGTGTGTCGTACCCGGAATCTCAGACTGCAGGTGACACACGCTTAATTCAAGAGAGCGGAAAGGGGTGACAGATAAGAGCTAATGTCAGCAGGGTGGGGAAGGCCCCCGAGGCAGCTGAGCTGGGCTGGGCTCCTGCCAGGGCTCATGGTCTCTGCCCACCCGGGCCCTCTCTCTCCGGCTCAGCTCTGGATGACCTCTGAGCTCCACGGCCAGAGAGACGAGGGCTGCTGTCCTCCCGCCCTGGCCTGAGATGGCCCGGGGCAGCCCTCTGATTGGCTGGTGTGACCACGTGCTCCTGCCCTGCCCCACTCACTGTAGTCGGGGCGCGGGCTATAGGGCTCCACAGCGATCCGTTACAAGCAGAGGGTGGGCAGGGGCCCCGGGGCGCTGCAGTCCCTGGAGCTGGGCAGTCCCTACCTTGACCTCACTGCCCCTGCCTGCACAGAGCATTTGCTGGCATAGCTGAGTCTTTTCCCAGCAGAAGCAGCGGCTGGCGGGGGTCGAAGACCGGGTTCATTCACAGGGGTGCGTGGAGTGGGGAGCCCGGCGGGTGGGGCTCCGGGCTCAGACCTTTGCCTTTGGGGGCCCTTCCCAGCCAGCCTCTCCTCCTCCCCTTTCCCTTCCTCCCCAGCTCCGACCCCGCTCCCTGCCCCCTTCTCTACTTCCCTCCCTGCCCCAGGCCCGAGGCTGCCCTGGGGAACCTCAGACCAGCTCCTGGGTCAGTGTTGGGGGCACCAGCCCTGTGGACCAAGCTATAGGTCCCAGACCGCCACCTCTGCCGCCTCCAGCGCACAGCCCGCCTACCCGCTGGGGCTGGCCTGTGGGGTCCTGCCTGCCTCTGCCCCAGGTTCCGGGTCTGGCTCATTAAGAACCAAACTCCCAGAGGCCTGTTCCTCTGCAATTGCTCATGGCTTAGTCTCTGCTCAGTTCATGAACACCAGGGCGGCTCCAGCCACAGGACTGAAGTGTCCCGTGGTCAGGGGGGCCCTCATAAGCATCCTGTGCTGGGGCGTCTCCTGCCCCACCCCAAGGCAGGCCCTCCTTGTGCCCTAGAAACTTCCTTGAAAGGAGCCCACCCTCAGGGTGAGGCAGGGCTGCCCTGCATTGTTACATCCACACAGGCCGCCCTCAAGTTTCTTTCTCCCACACACGCCCCTGCCCCCTCCTGCCAGCTGTGGGTCCGCCGGGGTTGAGGCCCTACCCGCCCCGTTCACAGCCCCTGCTTCCCTTCAATCCTGGGCTCTGAGAAGCCCCCAGCCCTGGGCCCTGAGCTGACACGGACACGGCTCTCATGGAGCTCAGCGGCCCCTCGGCGTGCAGTGAGTGCCCAGCGGGGCCTGGAGCAGAGTCCTGGGCTTCCCCGGGGCCACGTGGGGACTGTGCACGGGCAGCGGGCCCCCCTGGGCGGAGGGCAGGACCACCTCCCCGCCCCTGACTCCTCCAGCTGTGGCCTCACCGCCTGCCCTGGGGCCCAACCTGTGGGCTGTGGCACCCTTGCTTTGACCTTTCCTGGGGCCACCCTGGGGTGTGCGTCCCCCTCCTGGGCACCTGTCTCCCCGGCTGCGGCCCAGGTGAGCCTGGCGTGTGGCTGCCTTCTGGGCCCCTCGGCTCGGGGCTGCCCTGCCCTCCACGTGCATGGCCACGGGTCCCTGGCGCCCGGGACTTATGGGGCCCCTGCTGGGGAGGGGGCCTGGGGAGCAAGGCTCTGCCTCCTTGTCTGGGGCCCTCAAAGGAACTGGAAGGTCCCAGGCAGTCCTTCCGGCTCCCCCGGCCTCCAGCTGCCCAGCCCGGGGCCTGTACTCAGCGGCTCCTGGGAATGAGGGTGCTTTTCAGGTGTGATGGGCACGAGCTCCCGCCTCAGCTGGGGTCTCCCGAAGTTCTGTCCAGCTGGACGACGTGGCTGCAGTTTATTCCAAGGCAGATCGTTTCGGTGGAATAATTAAGACTTGGAGAAGATCGGCCTATATTTTGTGGGTGTTGGTGATGGCCTAGCCCTCAAACGCCACCATCCACCCCCCCCCGTGTGTGTGCGCGTGTGTGTGTGTGCGCGCGCGCAGTGGGGCCTCCCCGCCAGCACTGCCAGCCAGGTTTGATTTGCACAGGAAATTGAATTCCAGCTCCACGCTGCACTGTCACAGGATTACTGCAGGACCTGTCGATGGGCGTTTGCTCCGAGCCCCTGACCCTCCTGATCAGTGGTGTTTGCAGCCCAGTGCAGGGGCGCAGCCCCCGGGGCCCCTCGGGACAGGCTCTGTTGAGGGGGCGCACGTGTGCACAGGGTGGCGGCAACTTCCGGGACCACGCTGACCCCTGGGGCTGGGCCCCGGTCTGCTGTGGAAGTGGGCAGTGTCACTTGGCCCTTCTCTGGCCACACGGCTCCTCCCGAAAGGCTGGACTCTCCCTAGGGCTCTGGTTACCTGAGGACACGGAAGGTGTGTTTCTACTTTTAGAGGGAACGCCTGTGGCTTCCCCACCTTCTTCCCGGCGGTGGGGCGGTGGGCTAGAGGTGAGAATCAAATGTCCCGTCTCTCCAGATGGAACTTGCCCGGGAGCTGCTCTGATGACACCTGTGCTTCATCGCTGCCCACCCACCCTCCCCATCTCTTCCCCCTCCCTCCTTCCTTTCCTGCCAGCCTGGCCTCCCTCCTCCTCTGGCCCGCAGGCCCCGTGCGTCCTCCCTGGGTTCTCGGGAGGCATCGCGTCTGCCCGCGCCCACCTGGAACATTGTCTCACACTGGCCTTTGTTTACAACGATCATTACTACTTTTACACTCAGAACAAAGAAAATATTCTGTTTGGGGAAAGAACTTCACTCCCTCTGGAATTTACCATTTTTCAGTTGGCGAGCTCAGCTGCTCTGTCCATCCGTCCATCTGTCTGTCCTCAGGGGGAACTGCTGCCTGTCCTTGGCTCTCTGCGGCCTCTGCCCTGACTCAGGGACTCCGTTCCGTTCTAACCCCCGAAAGCCTTCAGAGCGTCACAGCGCCCGGCCCATGATCCTCCAGAACGTCAGCTGCTCTCGTGTATTTATTTTTCCGATTGAGCTTTCAAATGCGTTCCGTCAAGATCGAAAGTAAACTCCCTGAAGTTTGAGTGGGAATTGCATTTCAAGATGAAATGGGAGGGGAGTGGCTGTCCTCCCCCCGGATCCTTCACACTTGGCCGTGTTTAGTATTTATTGTTCTTACGGTGCTTCTAGTTCTTCTAGTTCTTCTAGTTGTTTTATGTTCAGCTGTTGTGTATTATCTTCTGTGTTACTGTGAATATGTTTTATTTTCCAGCTTTATTTCCAGTGTACTGGGAACGGTGGCTTCTGTGCCCCGGCCCGCTGCACCCCCTCCACCCCCACTGCCCTCTGCCTGCCCTCAGCTGCTGAGGAGGTGGGTGGTTCCGGGTGTGCGCGGAGGGTGGTGGCCTGGCTTTGCCGGCTGTGGCTCATCCCTGCCAGGAATAGTGAGGCCCCCTCCTGCCTTAACCAGGGGCGTTGGGGGCTAAATGTGCTCCCATGATGCTGTCCGTGGGGCAGAGGTGGGTCTCCACTCTCGACTGGGGTCTGCAGAGCCCCCTAACAGTGGGCAGCCAGCCAGACCGGGCAGCATCAGGAAGTGAGTGTCGAGGCATCTGATGGGCACAGCCCTGCCGGAGGAAAGGCTGGCTCCTGGGAGTGGGGGCGGGGCATCCCTTGGCGAGTCCCAGAGGCCCTGGCCCTGGATGCAGAGCTCTGCACAGTGGGCGGGACTCGGCGTATGAGCGGGGGCGTCCAGGGCTCCGTCCTGCATTCCAGCCCCTCTGGCTCCCGGGGCCTTTTCTCGACTCTGGGTGGGGTCCTGCCCTCACTGGCCAGGCCTCCTCTCACCCACTGCTCTGCATACCCCACACCCACGGTGCCCCTTTTTCCTCTCTCTGCATCTGCACAAAGGCTGGGCTGGAACTGACACAGGGGCTGCTTCTGGGGTGCCTGCCCCAGTCAATGTTGGGGTAGGAGGGCCTGGCCACCCTCTGCCCTCCCCCAGCCCAGGCCTGTCAGGAGGCCGTGGGTTCCGAGTCAGGACACTCGCTGTGAAATAGGGCAGGGATGGGGGCTATTCTCCAGCTGTGAGGCCCAGGGACCCTTTTCTGGTCACCTGGGCCCAACCTGGGGGTGAGATGCTCATCCCCGGCCCCTTGCTCCTGCAGAAGGAGGGCTGGTTGGGTGATTATTTGGGGAGGGAAGGAAGGCACCAACCTCAGGGGATGAAGTGGCCAGAGCCCAGGCCCATGGCTTTGTGTTTCTCCAGTTTGTGGGGAAAGAAGTAAGATGATCCCAGCCATCCGAGGAGTCTCCTGCCCCCCGGACCCTCGGGTGGACCTGGAGGATGGGGTGGGTGGGAGAGCAAGAGAGTGGTTGCAGGGGGGACAAGTACCGTCCTGGGGGCCCCCGGCCTTGCCTCTTTTCCCGGACCCTGTTCTCAGGGCACCCCAGTGACGCCACCTTGCCCAGCCTCCCCCCGCTGCCATCTGAGTGAGAAGCCTTTGCTTGCAATTGCTATGGCAACACCTCGGCGGGTGGCAAGTGATCAGCCCTCCCGAGTGCTGCTGTGACATCTTGCTGAGTTAACCCAGGAGGAGCTGCCTGGGGTTCCGTGCATCCCTTATGGTGGAAACGCCGTGAGGAGAGGGCAGCTGTGGCCGAGGGTGTGGAGGTGTCGGGTTCTGGGACTCGAACCTGGCTGTCCACAGCCTCCACCGGGGCTGCTGGAGACAGCTTTGCCTGCAGCCCGTCCTCGGCCCTGTGATCCTGGTGTTTACGCTGGCGGCGAGGGCTGTGCTCTGGCCCTTGCCATCACCGTCCAGCTCCCTGACCAGGCTCGAAGCCCCTTCTCCTGAGATGTCCAGGCACCGATCTGGGCTCTGGATCTCAGAAGCCTGTGCCTGCGTGCTGTGCCCCGGACGTTCGGCCCAGCCTCCGTGTTCCCATCACACCCTCGACTGCGACCACACAGGTGGTCTCGGGGGGCCGTGGGCAGCATCGTTGAAGGCAAGCCGGCCTGCCGCCCGCCCTCTCTGCCCACCCCTGCCCACTGCCCACTCAGGGCAGGGCCAGTCCATGGCTGCAGCCCAAGCAGATGTCATGGATTTGTCTCCATTGTCAGAGAGCCCCGCCCCCAGACCTTCGAGCAATGGTGTTTCTTGACTCCATTAGTTGGGACATACGTTGGCTTGATATTAACTTTTTAAAAAAAATTAGAGTAAAATACACATAACATAAAATTTACCACTTTTAAGCATACAATTCAGTGGCATTAGGTACATTCACACTGGTGTACAGCCATCATCACCTCGGGAACTTTCTCATCGTCCCAAACAGAAACTCTGTCCCCATTAAACACTAACTCCCTACCCGCTCCCTGAGCCCCTGGTAACCTCCAATCTACTTTCTATCTCTATGAATCCAGCTAATCTAGGTATCGTATGTAAGTGGAATCCCACATTGTCACTGGCTTAACTCATTTAGCTTGATGTCCTCCAGGTTCATCCATGTTGTAGCCTGTGTCAGAATCTCCTTCCTTTAGAGGCCGAATAGCATTCCATTACGTGGACGGGCACATTTTGCTTCTCTGCTCATCCACTGATGGATTGGATTCTTTCCGTCTTTAGGTGAGTGTGAATCGGGCTGCTGTGAACCCGGGTGTACGAACACCTGTTTGGGTCCCTGCTTTTAATTCTCCTGGGTGCGTACCCAGCGGTGGATTGCTTGATCAAATGGTGCCTTGTGGTATTTTAATAGTAGAGCTTTAGCTGTGATTGTGAGGGGGGGTGGGGTGGCGCCCTCGGGTGGGATGGGGTCTCCGCCGAGGCTCAGATGCAGGCACCGGGTCTGGAGAATGTTTCCTGGACTGAGCTGACAACCTGTCCCCGTGGGACCAAAGGCCCAGGTCAGCCTGCCTGAGAGCCCAGGGGGGCGGAGGCCTGGGTGTGCAATTAATGTTATGTTTTTACTTTGCTTTCATTTCTTAGAGATTACCTTTTATGTTAAATTTAATGATTATGTAAGATACTTGCATGATGTCAGGTTAAAATCTGTAAGACAAAGTATAGCCTCCACTGCTGTTCCTTCTGTCCTGTTTCCGCCTTCCTCCTACAAATATCCCTTTGTTTTTCTAACATGTTTATTGGAGTATAATTGCTTTACAATGGTGTGTTAGTTTCTGCTTTATAACAAAGTGAATCAGCTATACACATACATATATCCCCATATCTCCTCCCTCTGCGTCTCCCTCCCTCCCTGAATATCCCTTTTGGAAAAGCTTGGTTTCTGTTTCCATTGGTTTCTTTTCACTATATCCGCATGGCCTGCTTCTTAAGTGCCCGGTCGCCTGCTGTTCACACGCTCTCTATGCTTTGCTTCTGACTTGACGGTGTTTCTGGAAGGCATGCTCTCGTTCAGAACCACCCCGCTCCCTGCCCTTTGCAGCCGCACAGCCTGCCACGGGGTGGGCATGCTGACGAGCTCCCATGGCTGCAGCAACACAAACGTGCCACCTGACAGTCGTGGAGTCAGAAGTCTGAGACTGGTCAGCCCTGGGCTGGAGTTGCAGTGGGGCAGGGCGGGGCCCTCCTGCAGGTTCGGGGGAGCACCCGTGTCCCGCCTTTTCCAGCTTCCAGAGGCGCCACGTTCCTGGGCTTGTGGCCCTGCCTTCCTGAGAGCTCCGCTCCTTTGTCACCTCTTCTCTGACCTCCCCCCTGCCACCTCCTCTGTCCCTTCGAAGGGCCCGGTGGTTACTCTGGGCCCACCTGGACCATGCAGAGCAACCCCTACATCTCACCCTCCTTCACGTACCCCCATCGGCAGGGTCCCCTTAGCCACATGAGGTGGCACGTCCGCAGCGTCCAGGGGTTGGGACGTGGGCACGTAGGGGCCCGTTGTCCTGCTACCGCATGTGCTCCTGGTGAGTGTCAGGCTGCTTCCTAGCTTTGCGGCCACAGGCGGGGCCGCGGGTATCAGGCCTCACGCGTGACCCGGCGCGTCTTCCGGTTGGTTCCTAGAAGCGGGCTGTGTGGGATGCAGGATCGATGCACGTGTGATGCCGCCAGACACGCCAGCCATCCGTGGGGCTCACGCGCCCCTGGGCCCCTGCCCAGGGCTGCTGCCAGGGCTGGGCCTCCACCAGCCCGACAGGTGAGAAATGGCATCTCACATTTCTTTTATGACAGGCAAGGTTGAGCATCTTTTTAAAATGTTCGAAGACCATTTTCACATCCTTTGTCCCTTTTTCTTCTGGGCTGATGGTCTTTTTAATTTTTAAAGCCTCATTATATTAGTGATCTTAACCTTTTATTTCTCAGTGAGTTGCAGATATTTTCCCCGTTTATTATTTGTCTTCACCTTTGTTTCTGTGGGTTTTTCCTTGTGTGTAGTCGTGTTTGTTGGTCTTCTTCCTTGTTGCTTTCAGGTTTGGGACCACAGGGATGCGTCCCCCCTTCTAGCTGTAGAGGACCCCATCCTGTTTCCTTCAGCATGTCTGTGTTTCCCTAATCATGTTAAACCTCTTACGCATTTGGAATTTATTCTGCCTTGTAAAGTGTCACGAATGGATCACGTTACATCTTTTCTTATGTAGCTGTTCGGTTATCCCAACGCCATTTTTCATAAAAAGTCTATTTTGTCCATAAATTTGAGACGCCGCCTTTGTTATGTACTAAGTATCCTTTGTTATGTACTAAGTATCCTTACGCCGTTGGGTCTATTTCTGGATTTTCCCTCCCGCCCCTTGGCCTGCCTGCCTGTTCCACTGTAGGACCGCACGTTATCACGGAAGGTGTATGTAACGTGCTCTGACACCTGATCAGGGCTCACGTCCCTGCCTGGCTGTTCTTTTAAAGTTTTCTTCTTGGCTATTTTTACTTGATTGTCTTTCCCTATGAATTATGTGACCAACTTGTCAGCTCCAGGAAAAAAAATCTGCCAAGCGTGTAAACAGCGTTCAATAAAAATGAAAATTACCCCCCGCCATTCGTCCCCAACTATTCCAGGCCTTGGAGGCGCTGCTGCGGCCAGTGGCATGTCACACGGAAAGCCCGGGGCTGCCCTGGTGCCCTGGGATCTACAGACTTTACTCCTTTTCATGCTTAGATCTAATTCCATTTCTTCTTAGTCTGTCTTAAGTCGATTATGGGAGGACGCAGCTCAGAAGCCGAGACCAGTTCCATTTGAGGAAATGGTTTCATGGGACCGATGCTCTCAGCCTTGGAGGCTGCTCATAAAATGCCAGAGGCTTTCTGGCCCTTCGCTGCTCTGTGTGAGCTGCGGCCGGGGTCCCTCTGCACCAAACCCCAGCGCTTTAAACGGCCTCTGATTGGAGCCTCTCCCGTCGGGGGCTCTGCGGAGCCCGCAGGGGCCGGGCCCACTCGGCCTCTTCCAGCTGGGCCGCTGGGGGCCTAAAGCCCTTTTCGGCTGCCCCTCCAGAGAGCGTTCGGATGCCACTGACTCTAAGGGGAAGCCCAGCACCGGCTCAAACAAACGTGAATGTGCCCGGCGGCCGTGGGCCTCCGGGGGCGGGTCTGGGCCGCTGGGGCCGCGCTGGCGCCCCCTGGCCTGGGTGGGACAGGGTGGTGAAGGAGCTCAGGGTGTGCGCTGGACTGGGGCCGCCTGGACAGGGAGGCGGGAGGGTGCCTGGGGGAGGCCAGTGGGAGCCGGGCGGGCCAGTGCCCGCAGGCGTGGTCACGGACACTGGCAGGAAGCAGGATGTTCTCACGGCCGTGACAAAGCACCACAACGGGGCGGCCTCAGACAACAGAGGTGTGTTCTCCCGTGCTCTGGAATGGAGGTGGCCGCGGGCTGGCCCCTCCTGGGGCTGGAGGGGAGGCCGGGTTTCCCCTCTCCTCCCCTAGAGTTTTCAGCTAGACCTGAGAATTAAAGTGACGTAAAGCAGAGGAACGGGAGAAAAGCGTACAGTTAATGTAAGTTCACATTCAAAAGCATACACATTGTTTAACGTAAGTTTTGGATGACGCTGGAGCCCTTGTGAGGAAATGAAGACCCAGAGGAGGCAAAACCTGAATGTTTCTGTGCTGTGGGTCGGACAAAGCGGCGACGTGGAAAGGTAACTAGAGTCCGTGGGAGGCCGAAGGAGGAGAAAACATGCTTCAGCAAGGCCTGCTTGCACAGAATTCTCTCGGCCTGGACTGAGGATAAGATCGTCCACGTGGGGTGATTCCCTGGTTGCAGAGGGAAAGGGGCGTGCAGGTGCCCATTGCCCTGCTGCTCTGTGAGGGTCGTTGGCTGGAGGCGATCGTGGCCAGAGTGCACCTTTCAGGGCGTGTCCCACCGCCCTGATTCCCCCCAACACCCCCCGTCGGGAAGAGTCACAGCTGTGAACTGCTGCATGTCTCAGTGAACCAGTTTCTCAGTCCTGAGAACAGGTCAGTTTAGTTAAGCAGTCGTGTCTCATTTTAGGAGGCGGCGTTGGAGGGCCTTCGCGCCGAAGTGAGGCCTTTGCATGGTCTGAGCGATCAGCATTTAATGGGAGGTACTTCTGTGGAAACAAAGGAAAAGCCAACTGTCCAGCCGGGCCTGAGTCCAGAGGGTGGTCAGCCGCGGGCACTTCCAGGAGGGTGGTCTCTGTGCCTCCCTGGAATGGGGGGGGGGCAAGGGCAGCTGGTGGCAGTTCCGCTGCTTTTCCTGGGCTGCAGTTGGGACGTGGCCATGGCGTTGGGTGAGCTCTGAGCAGCCCCCAGGCAGCACCAGGGGGATGGTCCACGTGTGACCTGTGTGATTTCTCTGAAGTTTATACTAAGTCGTCAAGCTTCAGCTTGTAGGGGAAGTTTTCATTTCTCGTGATTCCAGGTCAGAAGGGTAGGAGAGAAATTGGAAATGTTAATTGCTGACAAAGAGACGTGGCCATTGGACACCCCACAGTGTGTGCTGTACTGTTACTGAAACGGAGTTCTGTCCCTACAATCACCCCCATTCATTTATTTATTTATTTATTATTTTATTATTACTAATTTTTTGCGGTATGCGGGCCTCTCACTGCTGTGGCCTCTCCTGTTGCGGAGCACAGGCTCCGGACGTGCAGGCTCAGCGGCCACGGCTCACGGGCCCAGCCGCTCCGCGGCATGTGGGATCTTCCTGGACCGGGGCACGAACCCGTGTCCCCTGCATCGGCAGGCGGACTCTCAACCACTGCGCCACCAGGGAAGCCCCCCCATTCTTAATAGAGATAATGGAAGATTAGTTTGTTTGCAAAATCAGTCTGGTTTCATTAAACTTGGCCTGATTATTGATATCAGTGCAGCAAGAGTAGATTGAACATGTAGGTCTTTTAAGTCTGCTTTGCTGGAACTTTTATAAGGAATTCCAGATTCGACTTTTAAAAGCCTCTCGAGGCTAAGAAGCCAAGCCAGCAACTTGTCACCAGGCTGTACCTTCGGTACCCGTGACTTTGGGTGCGCTCCTCTCTTCTCGATGTCCCCAGACATCCTGAGATCCCTGGACCTGCTAAGAAGTGACCTTTACCCACTCGTGAGGACATGAGCCCATAAGCCAGGCGCTAGGCCACAACCTCCCGGGCTCCACAAGCTTTGCTCCACAGGGTCCACCTTAGTCTGCGGTCAAACCTGATTCGAGTGTCAGGTGTTTTCGCTGTAAACATCTTTGTCCCAAGCAGTTTCCCTGCACATCTAATTGGCCGTAAAAGATAAAATAACTGGTTGACAGTTTGGTTTGACAGTTGGGTTTGAATGCCGTAAAAGCCAGATTGCAAACTACACTTGAAAATAACATGTCAGTCGGCAAATTCTTCGTGGGCACAGCCATCCCTGCCACCCGTCAAAACCAAGTTTCCCAAACTACAGCAGATGTCAAAGAGGTGGCTAGTAATTCACAACAGTCTTGGAGAGCATTAATTACCAATCCCGTAGCTAATTTAGGTACAGTGTCTCACGCCATCTTTCCCAAATGTATCATAGGCAGTGTTGGAAGTTGGCAGAGAAAGGAGACTCAGCCTCCTCCTGTTCCCTAGAAAGAAAGGATTACGTGATTCCTGATGAGAATACATTTCTTGAAAGTGGTGAAACCTTTTTGCTGTTTGATGGTGGAGAACGTGATGTAGACAGAATTTTGGTGTTTGGCACAGAATCTGGCCGAGATGATTTGGAGAAATACAAGGGCTGAGCGTGTGATGGAACGTTTCCGTGTAGCCCAGATATGTCCTACTAGTTATGTACATCCGTATATTGATACAAAACAGCAGCGTCCCTTGTCTGTTCATTTTACTTCCAGGGAAATCCAGAGAGAAAGCAGATTTTTTTATATCGTAAAGAATTTACATCCAACATTAAATCTTGAATCCTTAATGGTCGGTCGACTTTTAAGAAAGGAAGTTTCATTGCTTTTTCTAAGCTATACCCAAATACAACTATAATCATGAATCTACACACATGTTAAATGTATTCAGATCTTTCTTGCATTTTTATTTTTTACAATAAAATCCTTAAAAATTTTTGCTATTAATTTTCATGTTTCATTAAGTCTTTTTAAATGTCTCTCTTTGTTTTATTTTTATTATTTTATCTTTTATGGCAAAATCGTATTATGGCCAATCAGTTGTCTCTGCTTGCAGCAAAGATTCTTATGGTGAAAATACCTAGAACCACTTGATCCCATGTACATCGTTTTAAAATATGACATTCCAGTGGAAGTCTGGTAACATAACCAATGTTTTAAATTAAATCCTGTTACAAGGAGAACATATTCTGTTGACCCTATATGTAAATAACTATATTGTCATGAAAACAGGACATTTAATAAGAGTTTCTGAAGTTTGCAGGGATCAGGGAAAAGATAAATGTCTCAGTTCTCTTTACAAAGGTATACTTTTCCAGACTGCTTAAAGAGAAAGAGAAAAATAATTTCTTAAGCCTGGAAAACAGAACATTAAAAAACCAACAATGCTTCAAACAAAAAGTCATAAAAATAATAATCATCTTCATGAGTTCATTTAGTCCCATGGAATTAATTCTTGTTTTCCTTGATCTTGGATTAGTAGTTTTATGAACCCATCAGTTTTTCCACTAGATTTTAGAAAGGCTCATCTGGTTCATTGGTGTGGTTTTAGTTACCAGAAACCTGTATTCCAGGCTCCTTGTCAGAGTTCTTTCCGTGAACTTTTTAAAGATGAAGCACTTTTGTCTGAAGTTCATTGTAAAAGCTTTCAGGAAAGCATCAGAGTAAAACAGTAACTATGTGTAAATGACTGAAGTTGAAAAGTAGCCATGGTCAAAGATCTGATGAGTTTATTGCAAAAGTGATGCAATTGACGTGGAAATTTGGTTATTTCTGTGGCATATAGTATTTTAAGATAATACTTGGAATTATGACTGATTATATAGAGAGTGAGGACACTGAAAAATTTCTAACCATTTTGTATAACTTTGGAAACACTTATACATAAGTAACATATAAGCATACAAATGTAGAGAAGATTTATCACCAGTTTTAATTTGACAATATTTCCCATGTAATTTAACATATCAAATATGCCTAATTAGTTTAATATCTCTATTTTTATAAGGTAAGATAATAAACCTTTTGAGATTCTCCAGGGGCCCTCTTGAAAATCCCGAACTTAGTTCAAGGTCGAAAAGACTTTATTTTGAATTTGATTTTGGGAAGTTTGTAAAAAATGTCAAAAAGTTGAAAACACGATTAAATAAGATTGCAGGTCACTATGAAACCGTATTTAGCCATTGAACCTAAGTGACAAAGATTTTTTTTTTACATCCTTATTGGAGTATGATTGCTTTACCATGTTGTGTTAGTTTCTGAAGTGACAAAGATTTTAAAGGCAAATATAGGAAGTCATACACTTGAGGAAAAAGAAAATTTAGTTCTTTTGATATTGAGAAGAGTCCGTTTTTCTAAGTAATCAAAGATGTGATAAAGGCAACACAAAGCCCAGGAAACTGTTTGGTTAAGACACAGCATCTTTGTTTTCTAGGCAGATTACTCAAAAGGTAAAGAAAAACCTTTTATGACCTCTTTTTTATGAATACACTCTTTGTTCATCCTATGGGAAGATGAAATGAAAAAGAAGACACAGAATGTCATGTCTAGTCCTAGGACTAGACAAATAAGCCTTTATATAAATTAAGTATCTCTAAAACTCTCAGAAATACAGAAACTAATCCAAATGTTTTTCAGGTTCTTGTGATCTGGGATAATCTTTGGTAAATAAAAGTTAAGTCTTTAAATGGCTACCTATTTTAATGTGACTATAAACCAATGAGCCTTTTCATGGCTTAAAACCAATCAGCCTTTTGTGACTTAACCACGGACACAGAGGCGTCCCGGAAGAGGGCACAGAAGGTGCGGCCCTCACCAGGATCCAGAGCTTCTCCCAAGGTCAGCCCAGAAGAGCAAAGCCCGCCGTGTCACAGGTGGTCAAAGACAACTCGGCCTCTCCTGAACTGAGCACCCTCTGAGCTGTGCTGCTGGACAGGCTACGCGGAGATGTCGCAGCACAGACAAGGCAGTCTGGGGGGAGCTGGCAGAGGTCCGTATGGCTCTGAATGACAAGTGACACGCAAGACACAGGACGGCAGTGACCACTCCTGGGCACTGTATGTCCATGGATGACCCACGGACTCCCAACACCACGCCCCCCAGAGTCACGTTCGCAGACCAGCTCTCACAAGTGTCTCCCTCCCGCCAGCCTGCATTCGGAAGGGAAGAGCCAGGAGGAATCTCTACCGCCCGCAAGGGGCTCTGGCCAGCGATCCCGCAGCTCTTGTCAGCTCTCCCAGGACCCCCTCGCTTATTTTCATTTTGAAAATTTCGACTGGCTTTCAAAACAATAATGTTAAAAGTGATCTAAGGCTTCCCTGGTGGCACAGTGGTTGGGAGTCCGCCTGCCGATGCAGGGGACGTGGGTTCGTGCCCCGGTCCAGGAGGATCCCACATGCCGCGGAGCGGCTGGGCCCGTGAGCTATGGCCACTGAGCCTGTGTGTCCGGACCCCATGCTCCGCAACGGGAGAGGCCACAACAGTGAGAGGCCCGCGTACCACAGAAAAAAAAAAAAAAAAAGTGATCTAGAAGGGACTTCCCTGGTGGCGCAGTGGTTAAGAATCTGCCTGCCAATGCAGGGGACACGGGTTTGAGCCCTGGTCTGGGAAGATCCCACATGCCATGGAGCAACTAAGCCCATGCGGCACAACTACTGAGCCTGTGCGCCACAACTAATGAAGCCCGTGTGCCTAGAGCCCGTGCAACAAGAGAAGCCACCGCAATGAGAAGCCTGTGCACTGCAACGAAGAGTAGCCCCCGCTCACCATAACTAGAGAAAGCCTGCGTGCAGCAACGAAGACGCAACGCAGCCAAAAAGTAAATAAAGTTAAGTAAACAAATAAATCTTAAAAAAAAAGAAGTGATCTAGAAAATGCAGAAAGTTCAGAAAAAAATCACTGTCCTGAGGCCGTCTTCACTGATGTCGGCAGCACCCTTTCTGGGCTTCTTTCTGTCCTTCCTGCATGGCAGCCCCATGCAGCTGCAGCGGGCTCCCGCCCTTTTTGGGCCGGTGTGGTCCTCAGCACACAGGCCCTTCCTGTCCTGTCGGGCCCAGGTTTCCCCCCACCAGGCAGGGCCGGGTGATGCTGAGGCCAAGACCAGCTCTAACAGCTTCCTCTGGATCCAGAAACCTCAGACCACGGATGGCCCCCCCTTCTGCCATCGGGGATTTCCATTTCCGGAATTTCACTGCATCTGGAAAGTCGGGCCAGGTGGCTCGGTGGTGGTGCCTTGAGCTCCTCTTGGTGATGAAGGTGCTGGCGGGCTGCACCACAGCCCGCGGGAAGCTGGCGCTCCTCTCCCTGGGGCAGCGTCCACTAGAGCGAGTGGCGTTGCACTGGCTGGTCTGTGTGATCAGAAGTCGGCTGGCAGCTGGAGCTGGAGCTGATATTATTCTGGGACGTGGTGTTTCTACATCAGGGCTCTCTGGGAGGGAGCCGTTGGCCTTGCATCTCAGCAGTGGCAGAATTTTACTTGTGTTTCTGGCCCATGTCTGCGTAACAGCCCATTTTCTTGCCCAGATTGGCAGCCTACAAAGGTAGCACCCATCAGCCCCGTCTCCCAGCTCCAGGCCAAGGGTGGGAAGAAGGCTGAAGTTGCACACTTAAAAGGGCTCGAGGGCCTTTCCCTGCAGCTGAGGTAGGTAGGGCTGTTCTTCCTGCTGAGCGATGGAATCGTGCGGAGCTTGGGGGCAGCCCCAGGGGCAGGCACTGGCCTTCAGAGCTCCCAAGGGACTCAGCCAGGCTGACAGCCACGGAATGTGCCCCACGGCATGTGCAGGAGCTCTGGGGTTCTTCTCCCGTGACCTCGGCCAGGAGCCCCCGTGGGGCAGCCCACCTGCCCCTCTGGGGCCCTGCCGGCCGCTTCCTTCTCGGCCCCTTGGATCTTTGGCTGGGGGGCGGTGGAGGAGAAGTCTAGTGCCTCACCCCAACCCTGCCACAGGCTCAGAAGTCCTGAGAAGGCATTTGGAGAGCAGATGTGACAGGCTTTTAACTGGTGTCATTGCACTTTACCAAACATAGTTACGTAGCCGCCCAGGCCCGGGTCTCTGGCTCCCCTTCGTCAGTCTGCATTTCTGGGTGACATTCTCCGGCCAGGACCGGGCACATGGAGACGCACGGACGTACATTAAGTCAAGCCCGTGCTGTCCCCGGGCAGCTTGGAAGGTTCTGGGTGTGCGTCCCCAACGCCCAGGGCAGCCAGCTGGGGAGAGTGCTCTGGCCATCCCAGGGCAACCTGGGGGCCGTTTTGCTGAAATAGAGGAAAGATTCAGAAAGGCTCACTGTCCTAAAATCCGTGGCCTTTAGGGGCCTTGCAGTGTGGCCACTGCCCTGGCTTCTCTCCTGGCCAGTCTCTGGCCCACAGGGCCTGGCGTACTCAGTGTCAGGTTGCCCGTTACGGCCCAGAGCAGCCCTGGCAGCTTGGAAAGCAGGGTTCCATGGCAGTGACACCGACCCTCGTCCGGGTCCCTCAGGGCACCTGAGGGCTGAGTGGCTGCATTTGTTTCCTGGGGTTGCTGTAACGAGTGACCACCCTCGTCCGGGTCCCTCAGGGCACCTGAGGGCTGAGTGGCTGCATTTGTTACATTGTTGCTGTAACGAGTGACCACCCTCGTCCGGGTCCCTCAGGGCACCTGAGGGCTGAGTGGCTGCATTTGTTACATTGTTGCTGTAACGAGTGACCACACACGGGGTGGCTGAAGACAGCACACGTTTATTCTCCTGGTTCTGAAGGCCAGAGCCCTGGCCTCAGTCTAACTGGGCTAGGATCAAGGGGCCCGCAGGGCCGTGCTCCCTCGGAGGCTGGAGGGGAGAGTCCGTCCTTTGCCTCAGCCCTCCTCCCAGAGCTGCAGCCCCTCCAGGTGTCACGTTTCTTTCTGCGTGGCCTGGATCCCCAGATCCACGTTGCAGCCCAGCCCCCAGGGAGATGGTGTTTGTGATGGTTGGATGAGGTCGTGAGGGAGGGGGCCCCATGATGGGAATGGAGTCCTTGTAAGAACAAGAGGCCAGAGCTGGCTCACTCTCTACGCGATGTCACCGTGCAAGGCCACGCGAGGACACGGTGAGAGGCGCCACCTGCGAGCCAGGAAGCACCCTGACCTCGGACGTCCAGCCTCCACGGAATACATGAGAGAAACACCTGTTGTTTGAGCTGCGCAGCCTGTGGCGTTCTGTTGTGGGGCCAGAGCCGAGCAAGACACTCTTCTGTCTCCGCTCTGCCCCTGCCGCCCCCGCGAGGACCCTGTGATTACGATTAGGGCTGCCTGCACCTGCCAGGACCGCCTCCCGCCTCAACATCACCAGCTTAACCATACCTGCAGCGTCCTTTTTGCAGGTGACGTCACATGCCCACAAAGTCTGGGGACGAGGATGTGGACATCCGTGGGGGCCATCGTTTAGCTGGTCACATCAGGGAACACGGCCCTGGGTGGACTCGTGCACACAAGGCCTGGACTTGCCCTTGACCACGACCGGTTGGCAGAAGCCTCTTACCCACCGTCCTCACTGACCCCTCACAAGCTCGCGAGCCAGATGGAGAAACGGAGGGTCAGCCAAGTTCAGAGGCCACCGGCCAGCCAGTCGGAGTGGATAGGCCTGAGGGGTGGGACAGGCCCGGGAGGCAGGGCCCTCTGGCCGGGGAGAGAAGCTGGGGGGACATCAGAGCTGCCCTTGCCCACCCACAGTCCGGGGCTCCCTTCTAAACGCGCCCTGTCGCCGGCGGGGCCGCGTGGTTTCACAGCTTCGAGACCAGGTGGGCGTCGTTGGAGGCCTGAAGCGATGTGGGTCTCAGGCCGGCGCCCCAGCCCCACCCCTCCAGTCCCCGGGGTGGGGTCTTCCTGGGGCGTCGGCCCAGGTGACGCAGCTTCAGGCAGGGCTTCGTGGGCGTCTGGGTGGCCGTCGCAGCCCCTGGTGGGGTTTGTGCCCCTGGGTTCGAGGTGGGGCAGTGTGGGCTCGGGGTGTGCCGAGCTCAGCCATGAAAGATGCCGCCTCTGTGCCCGTGGGCATCACCTGTGAGCTCTACCTCTTGGGGCTCCTGACACGGCCTGTGGGCAGCGCGGGGCTGAGCGTGGAGTCACCTCGAAACCGCAGCTGTGCCCGTGAGGGTCACTGTAGCGGGTAGACGTGGGTGTGCAGGACTCTGGCTGTCTCACCACGTGGGTGCGCCTGGGCCTCGGGCGTCTGCCACCAGATGGCGCCACGATGACGCTGCAGGAACGAAAGCCAGGGAGGGGCTCGGCGTGCCCTGCCCCCAGCCCCAGCGGGGCTGCTCTGTTTGCCCGAGCACGTCTGGCTTCTGCCGATACGGGTGTGTCATCTCTACACTGTTTGCATTAAATAATGTAGCTTGACCTTTTCCCTTGGCGTTTTTTAAGTCGTCACACGTCATTAAAAGTATTTATAAATATTATTCCAGTGGCTGTGTGATAGTTCATTGCTCTTACTTGCCCGTGTCCATAAGGATGTTGGGCGTTAAGGTGGTTTGAAAGTGTGTTATACAGTTGATGAAGAACATCTTTGGAAAAGTCACTGCGTTTCTAAGATGCGTTCCTGTGTGAGGGACGTGGGTTTCACCCAAGGGTTGGATCCAGCAGGTTTGGCCCAAGATCTGGTGCCCGTTGAGATGTCTGATCAGTGCCAGGCCACCTGCCTTTGGGTGAGGCATCTGGGACAGTCCCCAACCCATCTGGAGCTCCAGGATTTTCCACTTCCCCCGGGTCTCTGGCTGTCACTCCTTGAAGATCTGGAGACTGAAGTCTGTGGGAAATGCCTTGGGGTTATCTGTCTTGGGGGGATGGTGTCTCCACTTGAATGGGGGGCGTGGCACTGGTTCTGCAGCCCAGTATCTTGTTCTTTGACCCTGGTTTCCTTTGGCCGGGTTCTGACTGATGCTCCTTGGCCACGAGGGACCCCAGGCCGAGTTTCTCCCTATTCTGTGCTTCTCACTCCCCTCTGCACTTGGTCTCTCTGCAAGCAGTTAGCCCCGTGTTGGCAGTGTCAACACTGCTTACTGACATTGCAGCTCGCTGCTCAGAGGGTTGGAATTTGAGCCGTGCAAGGGCCCCACTATCTGAGAGCGTCCCTGTTGTGATGGGGACGGTGGCCTGTGCTTGGTGGGAGCAGCAGCTCTTGCTTCTGGGCTCCCTGGGTGCAGGGCACCAAGCGGGGGGTCCTCTCGTTCATGCCCCATCAATCCTCCGAACCAGTCACTGCCCCAAGCCCTGGGAAGGGGGAGCCCAGGTCTCGGCCCGTGAGGGGCGCGGGCACCATGCAGGCCTAGCCACCCCTGGCATCTGTGCTCTCAGGCCGGGTCCCCCCGGCTTCAGTCTGCACAAGAGACTTATTCCCGCCAAGGACGTGAAATCCGGTCATTTCAGTATTGTTACGGCCGCGGTACGCGTCCCGGCAGCGGTGCTGACATGCTCTCTGCCCCCAGGTGTGCATCGTGCAGAAGCGGGACACGGAGAAGATGTACGCGATGAAGTACATGAACAAGCAGCAGTGCATTGAGCGGGGTGAGGTCCGCAATGTGTTCCGGGAGCTGGAGATCCTGCAGGAGATCGAGCACGTCTTCCTGGTGAACCTGTGGTGAGCTGGTGGGGGTGGAGCCCTTCTCCTGCCCCGGGCACCCTCCCCCTCCCCTCCCCTCTCTCCCTGCCTCGCCTCCCAGGAGCTGGCGGGGTGGAGCCTTGTCCTGCCCTGGGCACCCTCCCCCTCCGCCTCCCCTCTCTCTCCCCTCGCCTCGCAGTGCCCTGGGAGGTGTCCACACATACACACACATGGCACTGACGCAGGGCTTCCTGGCCTGCAGGAAGCCCGGACTAGGTGTCCACACACACACACGCACACACACACACACACACACGCACGCACACACACGCACACACGCACACACACATGGCACTAACACAGGGCTTCCTGGCCTGCAGGAAGCCTGGACTAGGTGTCCACACACACGCGCGCGCACACACACACACACGCACACACACACACACACACGCGCGCGCGTACACACATGGCACTAACGCAGGGCTTCCTGGCCTGCAGGAAGCCCGGACTAGGTGTCCACACACACACACACACACGCACACACGCATACGCACACACACACACGCGCGTACACACATGGCACTGACACAGGGCTTCCTGGCCTGCAGGAAGCCCGGACTAGGTGTCCACACATACACACACACACACACACGCACACACACACACACACACGCACACACACATGGCACTGACGCAGGGCTTCCTGGCCTGCAGGAAGCCTGGACTTCCCCACAGAGGATGCCTGTGACACATGAAGTTTCTGGCACTGAAGTCCGGGAGGGAGGCTTTTAGCGCCTAAATCTGAGTTTCCTCCACAAACTGAGCACCAAGACCAGCTGAGGGGTGGGGAGCCTGCAGTGAGATCAACCCCTTCCGCTCTCCCTGGAGTCCTGTGAGCCCCTAGAATGAGACCAGTGTGGCTTCTGGGGGGAAGAGGGAGGAACATGACATGAAAACTTAATTCTTTGTAACTTTACTCTTGAGACAAGAGCCAGCTGATTATCTGAGAGCTCACAGAAGAGATTACAAAGTGGACGGAGGTCCTTAAACCATTGTTTTCCTACTGCCACCATCTTCATCATCTCACCACTGTCTTCTTCTTTATCACCTTCATCCCCAAAACCATCCTCAACATCACCACCGTCACCACCGTCACCACCACCACCATCACCACTGTCACCACCGTCACCACCATCACCACCACCACCGCCGTCACCATCACCACCGTCATCACCGTCACCACCGTCATCACCGTCACCATCATCACCATCACCACCGTCACCACCATCACCACCGTCATCACCGTCACCATCATCACCATCACCACCGTCACCACCATCACCACCATCATGATCACCATCACCACCGTCATCACCACTATCACTACCATCACCACCGTCACCACCATCACCACCATCACCACCGTCACCACCGTCATCACCACCGTCACCACCGTCATCACCATCATCACCATCACCACCATCACTACTGTCACCACCATCACCACCGTCACCACCATCACCACCATCACCACCATCACCGCCATCACCGCCATCACCACCACAACCACCATCACCACCACAGTCACTACAGCTGCCGGCTGTTAGAAGCTGGTCCCTTGCCCAGCCCTACCTGAGCATTTCTCCTCACTGTCTCAATTTCTTCTTTAACAACCCTCTTTATCCCCTTTTTGGAGAAGAGGAAACCAGGGCATCAGGAAAATGGCCCAGGGACAGTGCTGTGTTCCACTCTCCATCAGTCAGCCATGGGCATCTCTGTCCCAGCTGGGCACCTCCCATGGGGACAGGCCTCTCTGTCTTTCCTGAGGGCTCTGGCTCCAGGTGGCTCCTTGGGCAGGGCCCCTCTCCTGGGGGTGCCTGGTGGGGGGTGGCCTTGGGGCCAGGGCTCTTACAGGGGGACTCGTCAGGTGTGGCAGGAGCTGTGACTCTGGTCCCCCAGCCGTGTGCATGCCAGGTCCTCCCACGGTGCCCACAGGTACTCCTTCCAGGACGAGGAGGACATGTTCATGGTGGTGGACCTGCTGCCGGGGGGAGACCTGCGCTACCACTTGCAGCAGAACGTCCAGTTCTCTGAGGACACCGTGAGGCTATACGTTTGTGAGACGGCACTGGCCCTTGACTACCTGCGCAGTCAGCACATCATCCACAGGTGTGTGCACACCTGACGGGGCGGGTGCCGCCCTCCAGCAGGACCCAGATGGGCTCCTGTGTGCTCTGCCCTGCCCTCACCCGCAGCCCTGCCCCCAGGTGTGGCACCGGGCCCGTCAGTGCCTGGCTCTGAGGCCAGCTCCATGGCTGCACGTAAGGTGGCCGCCTGGGGTGGGTCCTGTCTGAGCATCCCCAGCTGAGGCTGGGCACAGAGGGCTGGTGGCCTTCCTGGGGTGGGGAGGGGGGCTTCACCTGGTCTGTTCAACTGCAGTATCCCTGCCCCCGCCCAGCAGGTGCCCTTGTGCCCATCTGCCATGTCTTTGGCAAATGCAAGCTAATTTTAACATTTAACATTCAAACTAATTTTAGCATCTGAAGGCAGATGAAATGCGAAAGATGAAGCTGCATCCACAGGATAAAACGCAAAATCCCACGTGGTAGAAAGTGAAGTAGACGTGATTCTGCGTCTCTGCCTGTGGGATTCTGTTACCTGGTCACGGTGCAGGCGCCGAACGTTTACTGAGTGCCGAGAGGTTGGGAAGGCGAGGCCTGGGGCCAGCTGGTGGAGCCACAGACCCCCAGTTGACAATTCTGCGCAGCTGCGGGGCTCTGGGAGAGGGCCCCGCCTCGGGGGTCCAGGCGAGGGGGTCCTGCTTTCATCCTCTGGGGGCTTCAGTGCCCCTCGGCGTCCAGTGCTGGGCATTCTCCCCGCCGTCTGGCCTCAGGGGGTGAAGGGCTGGGTGCACCCAGCTCTGCCAGGGTGCTGCCAGGTGGGGAGGGGGTCTTAGGACCCAGCTCGTGGGAACCCCCAGCCCTGCCGGAATCTTTGGACTCATCTCCCTGCTTCCTGCTCTTTCTACAGAGACGTGAAGCCCGATAACATCCTCCTGGATGAGCGAGGTGAGCCTGGGCGTGTGAGCCAAAGCCGCGGAGGGTGTGCGCCCCTGCCCGCAGGACACATCCCCTTGGGACAGTCATGCTGTCCTCTGTCCTCGCAGGACATGCGCACCTGACTGACTTCAACATCGCCACCATCATAAAGGATGGCGAGAGGGCGACTGCGCTGGCCGGGACCAAGCCGTACATGGGTGAGGCTCGCCCCTCCCAGCCCGCGGCCCCGCCAGCCTGCCGGCCGGTCTCCTCCCCTGGCCTGTGGCTGGTGCGGTCGGGTCACTGACCTAAAGGCACAGCAGCAGGGGACGGTCAGGCTAAGAACAGCCAGGCCTGATCCGTGCTGAAGAATCTGAGTGACGGGCGTGAACTGTGGGTCTGATAATGGGATAGGCCACCACCCTCGTCAGGCTGTGGGCCGGGATTTGAACCAGGCGGTCAGTGGGGAAGGACAGACTGACCGCCGAGGGCAGCTTCCTAGTCCAGCTCTGGCGGCAGCCTGGTCTCTGGGCCTGCGGTCACGGGCCCTGTGGTCACCGAGGCTGGGGTCATGGGCCCTGCGGTCACCGGGGCTGGGGTCATGGGCCCTGCGGTCACCGGGGCTGGGGTCACGGGCCCTGCGGTCACCGGGGCTGGGGTCACGGGCCCTGTGGTCACCGGGGCTGGGGTCACGGGCCCTGCGGTCACCGGGGCTGGGGTCACGGGCCCTGTAGTCACCGAGGCTGGGGTCACGGGCCCTGCGGTCACCAGGGCTGGGGTCATGGGCACTGTGGTCACCGGGGCTGGGGTCACGGGCCCTGCGGTCACCGGGGCTGGGGTCACGGGCCCTGCGGTCACCGGGGCTGCGGTCACGGGCACTGTGGTCACCGGGGCTGGGGTCACGGGCCCTGCGGTCACCGGGGCTAGGGTCACGGGCCCTGTAGTCACCGGGGCTGGGGTCACGGGCCCTGCGGTCACCGGGGCTGGGGTCACGGGCCCTGCGGTCACCGGGGCTGGGGTCACGGGCCCTGTGGTCACCGAGGCTGGGGTCATGGGCCCTGCGGTCACCAGGGCTGGGGTCACGGGCCCTGTGGTCACCGGGGCTGGGGTCACGGGCCCTGTAGTCACCGAGGCTGGGGTCACGGGCCCTGCGGTCACCGGGGCTGGGGTCACGGGCCCTGCGGTCACCGGGGCTGGGGTCACGGGCCCTGCGGTCACCGAGGCTGGGGTCACGGGCCCTGCGGTCACCGGGGCTGGGGTCACGGGCCCTGTAGTCACCGAGGCTGGGGTCACGGGCCCTGCGGTCACCAGGGCTGGGGTCATGGGCCCTGCGGTCACCGAGGCTGGGGTCACGGGCCCTGCGGTCACCGGGGCTGGGATCACGGGCCCTGTGGTCACCGGGGCTAGGGTCACGGGCCCTGTAGTCACCGAGGCTGGGGTCACGGGCCCTGTGGTCACCGGGGCTAGGGTCACGGGCCCTGTAGTCACCGGGGCTGGGGTCACGGGCCCTGCGGTCACCGGGGCTGGGGTCATGGGCCCTGCGGTCACCGAGGCTGGGGTCACGGGCCCTGCGGTCACCGGGGCTGGGGTCACGGGCCCTGTGGTCACCGGGGCTGGGGTCACGGGCCCTGTGGTCAGGGATGCTCAGCTCCTCCTTCCCTCCCTGGAAAGCTCCGGAGATCTTCCAGTCTTTTGTCAACGGTGGGACTGGCTACTCCTTCGAGGTGGACTGGTGGTCGGTGGGGGTGATGGCCTATGAACTGCTGCGTGGATGGGTATGGAGCTCCTGCGGCCCGCGGGCTCAGTCCCCAGACCCCGAGCTAGCTGCGTCCCCCCGGGGTGTCCCCAGCTCCCAAAGGGGTGAGGCTGCCCCCACCCCCAGGTGCTCAGGGTGGTCCGTGCTTTCCGTCAGCGAGGCTGCATGCTGGAGGGGGCTGGGGGCAGGCAGAGAACCGTCCAGCAGGGCTGCCCCCTCGGGACTTCCCGTGAGGCTCGTGTGCGGGTGGGCCCCTGTGCTATCCCCGCAGCTGCCGCGGCCCAGCCAGCGCTGGAGCCCCGGAGGCTGGGGGCCTCGTCAGGTCACCACCTGCCCTTCCCAGCTCCTCGTCGGGGCCTCCGAGGACTTGCCCTGGAGAAGGCCCTAGGCAAGGCAGCCCCCTCTGCCCTCTGCAGCTGGTCCACCAGGCCCAGGCGCCCTGGGGGCGCTGTGCGTCCTTCCCAGCCCGCTGGCAGCCTCTCGGGTCGCCTCCCCGGCTGCACTGCAGGCTTGGCCTCCTGGGCTCTTCCCTGGGCCTGCACCGGGGGCTGGGGGCAGGTAGGCTCACCTCGGGTGGCCCTGGGTTCGGGGAGGCGCCGCTGCAGCTCTGCCTCTGCTGCCCAGAGGCCCTACGACATCCACTCGGGCAACACCGCGGAGTCCCTGGTGCAGCTGTTCAGCACCGTGAGCGTCCAGTACGTGCCCACCTGGTCCAAGGAGATGGTGGCCCTGCTGCGGAAGGTGAGCCGCCCCTCCCGGCCCTGCCTGGAGCGCAGGCCCGGCCAGACACGTGGGGCTCGACGGGCATCCTGTCCCGAGGGTGGGCAGCCTGGAGGCCCTGGTCCGGAGAAGGCATCTGGTTCGCGCCTTCTGCGTCTTGTGTGCTTCTCCGGCCGGGCTTCCAGCGGCCACCCGCTCCTTGTCCTGCTGTAACAGCTCGGCCCACGTGAGCACAGGTGCAGCTGAATTTAATCCTTACGACCTGGTTGCGCGTCACAGATGCCCAGGCTCAGGGCAGGTCACCCCATCGTGTGTGTTGGAGGGAGGGTGTGTGGGGCTGGGTGCCGGGGCCGCCCTGCTCTGGTCCCCTCTGCCCCATGCCTCCTGCTGGAGGTGGGCAGTCACTGGTCTGGCCAGCCCCCCGCGGGGAGCAAGCAGAGAAAACCCCAGAACCCCCGCGCATTCCAGGTCCTGAGCACAAGTCAGCAGCGGCCCGGGGACCTCAGCCTGGTGGGGACCTCAGCCTGGTGGGGACCTGGGGCTGTGGCGTCACCACTGGAGTGCCTCCCCTGGGGTCCAGGGCCGGGCCGGGGGGCCGCTCCTCGGCTGGCCAGCCAGCTCCCCACTCGGAGAGCCGTCCCTCAAGCACACTGGGGCGTCGAAGCTGGGTCAGGATGGGTGAGGGAGGGCGCGCTGGACATTTGTGGCCCGGCTCACCCCCAGCTCCCGTCTCCTGGCCCCGGGGTCCTGCTGGGCAGGTCCTGGCCCCTGCCCGGAGACCTTAGGCCCTGGAAGTGTAGCCAAGCAGCTAGAGGCCCTCCCCCAGCCCCCGAGAGGGGCTCTTAACACAGCCTTCGCCCCGCGCAGCTGTGCCCACAGCAGCCAGGTGGCTCACACGGCGGGACCTCGGCCGCCGCGGGCCCAGGCCGGGGGTGAGGAGGGTCCGCACACCAGGCTGGGGAGCCTTGGACTGGGTCTCTGCTGTTTCCCCCGGAAAAGGCGATGGCCGTGATGCTGGCCACGCACGCACGGCTGCCCTGGGGCCTCCTGGGGCCGTGACAGCCACCATCCTGTCGGGCTCCAAGCGGGAGGGCAGTGAGCCAGGCTGCTGCCTGCTGATGGCTCCGGGGAGACCTGCACCGGGGCCGGTGAGCGCCGGGTAGACCTGGGCCCGGGGCAGGCTGACCGGGGCCTTGTTCCAGCTGCTCACCGTGAACCCCAAGCACCGCGTGTCCAGCCTGCAGGACATGCAGGCGGCCCCCGCACTGGCCGATGTGCTGTGGACCGAGCTGAGTGAGAAGAAGGTGGAGCCCGGCTTCGTGCCCAACGTAAGCCCACAGGCCCAGGGTGGACGGGGCGGGCGAGGGTGGCCGGGTGCCGGGCTCAGCACCGTCCTCCACAGAAAGGCCGCCTGCACTGCGACCCCACCTTCGAGCTGGAGGAGATGATCCTGGAGTCGCGGCCGCTGCACAAGAAGAAGAAGCGCCTGGCCAAGAACAGGTCGCGGGACAGCAGCAGGGACAGCTCCCAGTCGGTGAGCTCGGGGCCCGCGCCCAGCCCAGCTGCTCCTGCCTGCCCTTCGCTCCCTCCTCTGCAGGGCGGGCACTGGCCGTCGGGGTATGAGGGTGCCTCCTGCCTCACCCAGCTCTGCTGTGGCTGCGTAGGGCCAGGCTCTGCCCCCGTGGTCACGGGGCCACCTGTGTGCGTGCGTGCACGCACGCTTTTGTGCATGCGTGTGCGTGCATACGCGTGAGTGTGTGCATGTGCGCGCGTGTGCATGCGTGTGTGCATGGAGGCTGCATGTAAGTGCATGTGCGCGTGCGTGCATGCACGTACGTGTGAGTGCATGTGTGTGCGTGTGCACGCGTGCATATGCATGTGTGTGCACATGCGTGTGGGTGTCTCTGCCTCCTCTTCGCACGAGCACACCAGTGACACTGGGTAGGATGCGTAGTGCAGGTGACCTGCCCTTTACTTGACTGGTGGCATCTGCAGGGACGTCGTTTCACATTCTGAGGAAATGGGGCCAGAACCCCACCCTGGGGGACATGGTTTAACCTGTCAAAGCCCCCATCCTGCCCCAGGTCAGCTGCTCTTGGAAGTGGGGGGTGTTCCCGGGGAGCAGGGGATCCAGCCTGGACCCGTCCCTGGGGCATGGCCAGCGTTCACAACACAACTAGGGCTGCGGGTGTGGATGGTGGTGATCACAGCGGGGACACTGTACGCGCTCGGCAGTCCCCCAGCCCCCGGACCCGGCCGAGCCTGTGGGGATGTCCTGGGATGCAGCCTCTCACACCTGGGGGGCCTGTGCTGCCCCCGGCCTGGGTCCTGGGCAGAGAGATGGGTGTCAGCCTCTTCTCACTGCGGTGAAAGGCCAGGATGGGGTCTTCCCTGGAACCCTCAATTTCTCAGTGAGAAGGTGGGTGGGCTCCCATCCCCTCCCCTGATGGCAGCCCCTGGTGCCGGCAGGGGCACTGCAGGTGTGGAGCTGTCCTTGATGTCCTGTTGGTCTGACTTTGTTCTTGCTATCGGGGTGGGAGTGATGGCTTTGAGTTCTTTATATGAAAGAGCTGAAGTTACATTTCTTATTTCTGTTTTTTATTATTGATCGATAAGTTATTTATTTACATATTCTGCACACAAGTGCCTTAGACAGACGATTTGTAAAGATTTTCTTCTAGTCTGTGGGTTTTCTTTCTTTTTTAAAAAATAAATTTATTAATTAATTTATTGACTTTTGGCTGCACTGGGTCTTCGTTGCTGCGCGCGGGCTTCCTCTAGTTGCAGCGAGCGGGGGCTACTCTTTGTTGCGGTGCGTGGGCTTCTCATTGTGGTGGCTTCTCTTGTTGAGGAGCACGGGCTGTAGGCGTGTGGGTTTCAGTAGCTGTGGCTCACGGGCTCTAGAGCGCAGGCTCAGTAGTTGTGGCACACGGGCTTAGTTGCTCCACGGCATGTGGGAGCTTCCCAGACCAGGGCTCAGACCTGTGTCCCCTGCAATGGCCGGCGGATTCTTAACCACCGCGCCACCAGGGAAGTCCTGTGGGTTTCCTTTCTTCTGGTTGACACCATCTGCAGCGGAAGTCTGGTTTTGATTAAGCCCCACGTATCTGTTTCCTTTGTTCATTCATGCTTTTGGTGTCGTTTCTAAGAAACCATTGCCTCACCTAAGGTCACAAAGAGGTACTCCTGTGTTTTCTTCTAAGTGTTTTATGTTCTTTGTCTTACAGTTCGGGTGTAGAATCCGCTTCCAGTTAGTTTTGTGGATAGTGTCAGGTAGGGTCCAACCTGATTCTTTTGCCTGTGGACGTGCAGTCGTCCAGGCGCTGTTGGTTGAAAGAGCTCTTCTTTCTTCCGTTGAATTGCTTGGCGTCATTTTCACAAATTAATTGACCGTGAAGGTAGGGGTTTATTTATGGAGTGGATGTGGGGGTTTACTTATGGACTTGCCGTTCTAGTTCGCTGAGCTGTGTGTCTGTCCTGCTGGTGCCACACTGACTTGACAGTTAGAGCTCTCTGGTGAGTTCTGAGGTCAGGAAGTAAGTGTGAGTCCTCCGACCTGTTCTTTTTCGAGACGGTTCGGCTACTCTGGGTCCCTGGCATTTCCAGGGCATCCTGAGGGGTTTGGGAATGACATCTGAGTTGCTCAGCAGGTCATCTGTGACAGAGTTAGGGATTGGTGCCTGGTCCCCAGGCCCAGGCCCTTCGTCACTCCCCACCTTGGTGACACCTGGGGTCAGACGCTGTATCAGCATCGAGAGGGCCCGTGGACGTCTACCCCGAGGACCGTGTGCACGGATTGACTCAGGCAGGGCGCCCGGAACAGCCACTCATGCAGTCGGGGTGGGGGGCAGCAAGTCTGGGTTTCAGGCAGCGTCCTCGGAGAGCAGCCTGCCCTTCAGGGACCTGAGCGCGGGTTACACTCTGGGGAAGCGGCCTTTCCTGCCCCTGCACCCGGCACCCAGTCAGCGAAAGGCCCCAGAGGGATAGACATTTCCGTGGCTTCCTGACTCTGTGCGGCAAAGGGTCCAAAAGCCCACAGCAGGTCGCTGGACCACACGCATGTGCCACTGCAAGGAAAGGCGCCGGAGCCGGGCGGGGTGCGCAGCGCAGCCCCAGCTCCCTGCCGACAGCACAGCCCGTGCCTCGGGAAGGAGGGGTCCCTGGGGCACGGCACTGTGCACACCGTCTGCCTCTAACGCTGCCCAGACCCTCCGAGCGGCTCCTTGGGCAGGAGTGTCTCTTGTCCTTGGAGAACCTGGGTGCGGAAGGGTGAGATGAACCGCAGCCCCTCCCCCCGCCAACCCCCAGGTCGCGGACAGCGTCTCTCCATCCCCCATCCCCACTCTAGCACCTCCTCACCCTCAGATGGTACCTCTTCTGGTCTGCATGCATCAGGGGCTCACCTCCTGGTGTGACCTCGGCCCTCGTCCCTGAGTGGCCTGAGCTTCCGGTCCAGAACTGGCTCCGGCCGGAGTTTGTGCACCTGTCCGTTTATCATCAGCACTGAGCCAGGGTTGACGGACCCGTTGTAAGTTGAAAATATCATAAGTCAATATGCATTTACGGTCCCTCACCTACCAAACATCGTAGCTTAGTCCGGCCTGCCTTATACGTGCTTAGAGCACTCCGGGCAGAATCACCTAACACAGAGTCTATTTTATAATAAAGTGTTGACTGTCTCATGTAAATGATCAAAATGCTGTACTGAACATGAAAACCAGAACGGCTGTCTGGGTCCCTTGTGGCCGTGGGGCTGAGCTGGAGCTGCAGCCCCTGGCCAGCATCACAGGAGACGATCGGACCGCATATCGCTAGCCCGGGAAGAGGTCAAAGTTCAGAATTTGAAGTACGGTTTCTACTACCTGATATCACTTTCACACCACTGTAAAGTCAAAAAGTCGTCTGCCGAACCCTCATAACTGGGGACTGGCTTTATACTGTGTTAGTCCTAGGTGAATGCAAAATACCAACCCTCTTTGCCGATGGGATCGGAAAGCATGTGTGTGTCCAGTCAGTGGCTGCACGCCACACACCAGCAGCTGCGTCATCTGTTCTGGTAAAGCGTCCGCGTCAGGCTCAGCGGTGGCGCTCGGGCCACCACTAGGTTAAATCTGTCCCAGTTCCCCTCTCCTGCCACGAGCCGTCTGATCTCTGCAGGGCCAGGCTCATGAATTCAACGGGAAAACAATGGAAGCAGCATCCTTGGGTCCCCACAGGTAAAGGCAAAGCCTCAGACGTCCCTCGCAGTGGCACCTGCTGTTCCACTCTGGGGGTGGGTTTGTTTTCTATTTCTTGTCTCGGCTGGTTTGTTGAGAGGGGGTAGAGTTTCAGGAGCTATCACTGGGCTTTTCCATGATAATAGCTGTTACTCCACAGGTCAAGGTACTAATCTGAGAATTCTGCTAGATGCCAAATACATCGGTCTTGGTTATGCAGGCAGCAGCTAGGGGGCGGTAGCCACTGCGTAGGCTAAGATGGACGTGGGCCAAGTGTTAGCGCAGACCCTGTCTCCAACAGACCTCTAAACGGCTGGGCGTTTCCCCCCTCCTGTGTGCAGACATGAGGGAAGTGGTCATAGATACCTTTGGGAAGGGCTGAGGGTATAGCTGCCGTGTACACTTGCTGTGAATTAGCCTGGGCCTTCCCTACAGGGAGCCTGCCTCTCCTTCAGCCCATGGGTCTAGGTCTGAGAACCGAATTCAATGTGGAAATGAGAAAAAGAATTGTGACCTTCCATCAAGGTGGCCGACGCCAGCCTTCTGCTCCCGCACCCTTGATCTTACTGTGTGTGTGTGTGTGTGTGTGTGTGTGTGTGTGTGGTGCGCGCGTGCAAGCACTGGCTGTCCGTCTCTGACCCCTGGGAGCGCCGTGATCTGTCGAACATCGTCCACGTCCCTGGGGGTCGGAGTGCCCTGCGTGCCCCTCTAACCTGGAGGCCTGTTGCGGCAGTCCCACCCCCCTTAGTGCGGCTGAGTAGGCGAGGTTACGGCTTCCACTGTTCTGGGTCCCGTCATCACCTCCTCTGGGGGCTCGGTCCTGGAGCAGAACCTCCTGAACAAGACAGACGCCACTGAGCTTCCCCAGGGCACCGTGCCCCCCCCCCCCAGCTCATTCCTTGTCATCTGGCTGGAAGGAGTGTCCTTCGGGCCCTCCAGAGGAACACGGTCATCTGATGGGTCCGAGGGTCTTTATACTTGAGTCTGTTGACGCGCTCCAGCTGCCCAGTCCTCTGAGACTTTGACGCGCCCGCGGCCCCCCGGCATTCTCCCAAGGCCGTTCTGAACCTTCCGGACTCTTCACCTGGGCCGTCATTTTTCCCATGTTTCCACGTTGCAGCGTATTAGGACCCACACACGCCAGGGGCTCTTGCCGGGGAATTAGACCCAAGTCTTGGAAGGGCAGACTCTCCCTTGTCCAGCCACATAGCCCCACCCCCAGGCCCCTCCCAGGCCCGTCCTGCCGGTTCGTTGAGTAACACCTTCCTTACCAGCAGGCTGAGCGCGCCTGCGCAGTTGCGAGGGGTGCACGTGACGAGGAGGGCGGGGGGGGGCAGGGCTTGAGCGGGCGAGTGCTGTGTCTCGCCTGCTGTGGTTGCAGCTCTGCGTCGTCCGCAGGAGTTGGGGTGGAGGTGTCACTCTCCTCCAGCGGGCGAGAGGCCCTCCCGCGGGCTCGGGAGTGCAGGGGCATAGGGTTAACGTGCCCACGAACATCTCCTCGGGTGGCCCCTCCCACGTCCCAGAGGCCCGCTCCTTCCCTATCAGGGCCTTACATTTGATGCAGGAAACTTCAAGGCTGTGAGTCCAGCGTTCTCTGAAGTTCCGCTGCTCGGACGTCTCAGCCTGTCTCCAGCTCCCTGTCGGGGCTGCGGGATGGAGCGTCTCCACGTTGCGGCTGGGGCTGCTGCTTGGCCGCCCCGAGCCCGTGGCTCACACACCCATGGGGCCAGGCGCGACCACCCTGACCCGCAGTCCCAGGGCGTCCCCTCCACCTGCACACTCTCCCGACACACCTGAGGCGAGGGTCTTAGCGGTCGGGATCTCACGCCCGCCAGGGCCCTTCAGCACTCCTTGCATCTGGCCAGGGCGGGACCCAACTCCAGAACTCCATGCTGAGCGTCTGCTTCTTGGGACAGCTCCTGCCGGGGACCTTCTTAGTCAGGTTCCCCGGAGTCAGACCCTCAGATGGGATCTGTGTACCAGGCTCAAGTGACCAGGAGGACCTGGTGTGTGCGGGGGAGGGGAGGGAACCAAGCCTGGTGTGGCTTCCACACGAGTCTGGCTCTGCACACACTGCAACCACCCTGAGATAGGGGCCGGGCGTCCTTCTGTCTCTGGCTAAGGGTCACCTGGAGATGCAAACTCCCACGCACTCCGGCTGCCGAAACAGCCCAAAGGCAGGCTCCTCAGAGAGGGGGAGGCCACAGAGCAGAAGCGGACCAGGGGTGCCCAGGAGCTCACCTGAGGGATGCGAGGGAAACTGGCGGGGTCCGTGCGCTCATCTTTGTGTCTTTCTGACTAACAGGAGAATGACTACCTTCAGGACTGCCTTGATGCCATCCAGCAAGACTTCGTGATTTTTAATAGAGAAAAGTGAGTGTGCGTGCTGGGGGCCAGTAATGGGGGCAGAAAGGACTTTGGGGAGTTGGGCCTCGGTTTTCTTGGCCACTGCAGCCACGTGGCATCAGCGGGGCTGGGAAGCCTGACCCCTGCCCTCCTCGGGGTCTCTGAGCAGTGGCCCTGGGGGAGAGGGTGGGAGGTCCCTGTTCAGGCTTCTGGGGGAAGGGCTCGTTGGGCACTTTCAGCCAGTGGCCAGAATCTCCTGGGCAGACGCTGGGTGGACCTGCCCAGCTGAGGGCAGACGACTTCCTGGGTGGCCCCTGCAGTCACAACTCCCACCCCTCACTCGGTTCTTCAGGCCTGTGGGGCAGAAAGGGCAGAGCTGGCTGGCAGGGAGATACGACAGGCCACAAATAGACACCCAAAACACCTGCCACAGTGGAGGGAGGCGGCCCAGTGCTGTGGGGCCCGAGAGGAGGAGGAGTGGGGCGAGGCCAGAGGACTTCCTGGAGGAGGCGGCTCTGAGCTCTGGCCTGGCAAGTGAGCAGGATTAGCTGGTGCTCTGTCCTGCCTCAGTGACCAGGACGACGTGTGGACACTGGTTTAGGACAGTGGCCATCATCCTGGAGGTCAAGGCTGCGTAGTGATGGGACCTGGCCAGGCGCTTTGTTCCAGAATTGCTGACTCGCAGATCCTGCGCTTAAACTAGGCCCCCTTTTAGCTTCTGGCTGGAAATGGGCTGAGACTCGCCAGCCCTGCCGCTCCGAGACCGAGGGCCAGGAACGGCCAGACAGAGGGTGCTGGGCTGGAACGCCCCGTGTGCCCGCACGCCCTCTTGAGCCAGTGTGGCTGGAGGAGCTTCTGCCCAGGCAGAGATGCCCAGCATGTGTCCGTGTTCCTGCGGGACCCACTCCAGGAGTCCCTGGACAGGCCCTGGGCCAGCGAGCAGCGTCCGGGGCTGCCAGCGAGGCCGCGTCAAGGCCCTCCCTGTGTCTCCCCCCAGGCTGAAGAGGAGCCAGGACCCCACGAGCGAGCCCCTGCCCGCACCTGAGCCCGGGGAGGGTGCAGAGGCCTTGGCGGACGGCGAGGGGGCGCGCTCGGCCCTGCGTGTGTGCGGCACCATTTGCCCCTCGGCCGGGAGCGGCTAGGCGGCCCCTGCCCACGGCGTCAGCTCAGGTCACGCCGGAGACTCGGGGCCTCTAGAGGGACCCGGCGGCGGGCGGAGGCCCAGCATCGACTTTCCCACGGAGCGGCCCGGCGGGTCCAGGCCCAGGCCCAGGCCGGCGGCTCCCGCTGCAGCCCGGCTGGACTTTCCCTGGACAGTCTGACCGCCGAGGCTGCCCTCCGGCTCTCGGCAGCACGTGGTGACAAGAGGCTGTGGGTGTGGCCAAGAGCAGGGGGCACGGAGGGCGGGGCCACCCGGGCGATGGCGGACGGAAGCACGTGGCCCGCACGCGGGCTCTCCTGGTGGCCCCCCGACGGGCCGCGTGGTTGGACGGGCACCCTGGTCTCCTGCCACCTGCTGTACATAGCTCTCCTCGCCCGGCCGTGCCGCCTGGAGCCGGGGTGGGGGTGGGGGGCCAGCCCAGGGGCTGCTCGGCTCCTGTCCATCAAGGGGGGAGGGGTGTGGGCGTGAAGAGTGTTTTATAGAGATACAGACCGTTCTGGTAATTTCTGCTGTGTTCCTGTATAGTTTCCACCTCTGAGAAAAACAACATGAGAACCACTCGGTGTTGGCTGTTCTGCACGTTCTGTGCCTGCTGCGTTACAGAGAACGTTCGTCTGGGAGTCGGGGCGGGGCCTGCTGGGGCAGGGCCTCCCCGGAGCCCCGGTCCTCAGCCTTGGGGTGGATGCCCGTCTCCTGCCCCCGGCGCCTTAAGGCCGCTGCAGGGTTGAGGGGCAGGTGGTGCCTGTCAGAGGGCAGGGGCACCTGGGGCAGAACCGTGAAATCGACAAGGACCGGAGCACCCCCAGATTGGAACAGCTCAGGGCCCCTGCTCCCCCAGGTGCAGGGAGTTAGGGTCAGCAGCACAGCACAGCGAGCCCACATGGGGCACAGGGGAGCCACGATCCAGAGGTGGGTGGTACTGCAGGATGCCCTGTGGCGGTGCCGATCCCCAGAGAAAGTTCTGGGTGGAGACTTGGTGATGTCAGAGGCAGGAACTGGGCAGGGCGTAGGTTTGGGGTTTTGTATAAACCCGTATTGTATATGGGTTTTTGTGTACATCTAAGTGTGCGTTTTGAGGCCCGAGGGGACAGCATGTCTATCTCCTGAGTCAGTGGCAGGGATGTGGGTGTGGTCTGGCTCCCCGATCACCCCGTCTCCCTCTGGGGGAGGGGGACACTGGTGCCGTGAACACTGGCCTCAGTGGAGCCCCAGGAATCCAGCTCTGAGGCCACGCTGACCAAACAAACCTGAACCAGAGGGAGCCCCCGGGAGTGCTGCAGGACCACCAGGACGGACCATCTCCAGGGGCTGCCCTGGTCCAGTGCAGCACCTGAGCCAGAGGGAGCCCCCGGGAGTGCTGCAGGACCACCAGGACGGACCATCTCCCGGGGCTGCCCTGGTCCAGCACAGCACATGGAAGGCCCGGATTCACAGATGGGGCTGTTCATGTGCCCCCAGGGAGCATGACCGGAAGTGGACGCCTGGGCAGGGCCCAGAGTGCCTGGCCGTGTGAGGGGGGCGGGGCTGCCCCGACCCTTCCTGGTGCTCTTGGGGTGAAGACCCCTCCTGGGAGCATCCCACATCTGGGGGACTGGCGCCGTTCTTATGAGAAAGAGGCTGAGGCCACGAGGCCAACCCAGCAGTTCCATCTTCTAGAAGGTTCTGGTGCAGCTCAGCCCATGGGTCTGGATCAGAACCCTGGGCTGCTCTGCCTTACAGGAGCAGAATGTAGGCTACACCTCCCCCCGCCGCTGCCCGCTGGAGGTGTGAGCTCATCGTGCTGTTCCTGGCGGGTCCCCAGGGGTCACGCTGCCCCCAACCCTCTGGGCTGGCTTGGGCCCATCAAGGAGAATGTAGGCGGGCATCCTCCCAACCACCCCTCCCCCTCTGAATGTCTGGCTGTTTCTGACCTGCAGGCCTGGGGCCCCTTCCCTGAGAGGCAGAGAGCCTCCCTATGGCTCGGACCCAGCCCTGCCCATGCCCGGAGGCCAAGCACAGCTGGTCCTGCAGGTGGTCTCGAGGTCCGGCCTCACAGCTCGAAGCCAGGCCAGGGGGCTGCAGGGTACTCCCCAGCATCCCAAGCGTGAACCCCCAGGGGATGGCGCAGGGGTAGAGAAGTCGGGGCTCTCCACACGCCGTCGGCTTCCAGCCCAGATGCCTTTAATCGACTTGAGTCCCATGGACTGGGGCACAGTGCTGCGGGGCTGTGGGTGGCAGGCAGGTTCCTGGCTACAGGCGTCCTCACCACACAAATCTGCTGTTCTAATAAACTACTGCGACGCACACTCAGTAAAAGGGAAGCATCTCAGCTAAAGGGCCCTAAAATGCCCTGGACACGGGCTCTACGGAAGCAGAGGTTTGGCCCCTGGCAAAGTGTACAGGCTAATCTGCAGAAGCCCTGCTGGCAGCTGCCCACACTGTGTTCCTGGGGGTCCCTGGAGTCACAGCAGCTCTGGGCAGGGCCGGGGCGCTCCTGCCTGCGCTAAGGCACACAGGCACGGGCCGCACCTCTGCCCGTGGGAGCGGGTGGCAGAGCTGGGGGTCCTCAGGGCAGTGATTCCTGATAGGGACGCGGGCAAAACACCCCCAGCCTTTCGTCCTGGCCCGGCTGCCCTGGGCATCCTAGGAGGCCCCTGTCTTCCTGAGGCACCTGGCACCCGGGCTCAGGGCCACCTGAGCTGTCCCTGCCACCATGTCCAGCCTCCTTGCCCTGGCAGTGAAACCTCCCCAAATTCAGCCTCTCCTGCGGGGGCTCCTGATAACAGGACCTGGGACCCCAAGAAGAGAGTTTCTGGGGAGGGGAAGATAAGGCCAGGCACCTTTCAAAATAGGTTCAACGAAGGGAAGGGAACAGAGGGGAGTGGCTGTCGCCCACAGGCACGCCCGCCGCTGGCACGTGCAGCACCTAGGACAGGGATGTGATGTTGGAGCGGCCGCCAGGTGGCGCCATGATCTTCTGAGCCGTGCGCCTGGCGATATGGTCATCGGCCTGAGAGCCTGTGGGGAAGCCAGAAGTGGAAGTGGCGCTGGGGACGTGACGCAAACAGGCCACACCCGCGAGGCCAGGGATGCGGAGCCACAGCCCCACACTGCAGGCCCCCCACGCTCCCCGACGGCCCTGGCAGCTCAGCCAGGCCACCGGTCAGGCACTCCCACCACTGAGGCCTCAGATGGGCAGGCAAGTGAGGCCAGGTGTGCATGCGGCCAGAGACTGGAGGTCAAGCTTGACCCTCTGGGAATCCGGTCCGGAGGAGCAGAGGCTGGGCCAGTCCTGCTTGCCCCGCCCGTAGGTCTTGCCCCGCACCGACCCCCATGATGGGTGAAGGCTGTCTTTAGCCTTTAGGACGATGCTGGATTCCAAAGGGGACCCGCCCCTGGCCCTACATCCCCAGGGGGCAGGCAGGGACGTCCATCACCTCCCCAGCAGGGAGGCTGAGACAGGATGTCAGGGGCCGGTGGGCTCCCAACCAAGGGCTGGGAAGAGAGAGGGAGGGTCTGGCTCCGTGTGCAGGGAGAGCCTGGGGCTCAGGGCTTCTCTTAGAATCCTAGCATGCTGGGAGCACAGCTGAGACCCTGATCAGAGGCCTGAGCCTGGTGGCTGCACGCCGGGCCCCCAGAGCCCTTGAAGCCCCCAGGCCCCATCCTTATGCACCTCACATGTGTGCCTCTGCGCTATGGGGCAGTGAGGGGCTGGAGGCCGGACTCCCACGTGGTCCTCGGGTCCCACAGACGCTGGGCTCAACTCACCAGACAGACTGAACCCCGACTGGTGCAGGTTGCGAACGGGTGGGACTGAGATCTTCCCCGGGCAGGCGCGGGCCTGCACACCGGCCCCCGGCTTGGTGGGCACCATCACCTCGTGGACCAGCCCGTCGTAGAGGCCTCGGGGCACGCCGTGGATCTCTGCCAGCTGTGGGCCGAGAGGCTGGCATGAGGGGGTGCTGCGCAGGCCCTGGGCTCGAGGGCAGGGGGCTCCCCGCCAACGGGGTGACAACCCACGAGTGTGGACACACACCTCCCTCCCCCGAGGCTGGGCAGCAGTGCCCCGAGCTGGAGGAGATGCTCGGACAGGGGTGGCCTGCAGAGGAGCCTCCTTTTGGAATCAGAAACTGGTCCCAACATAGTCCCCGCCTCCTCAGTACCCACCGTACTGTGGCCCCCACGCAGCCCCCGCTGTGTTCCTGAGGAAGCCCTGAGGTGGTGGCCCTGGGTCCTGCCCTCCCTGAAAATGGCCGCCAGAGGCAGAGGCCCTTCCCAGTGGCCACCATGACGGACCAACAGTCCGAGCGTCGAGGCGAAGCCTTCCGCTGTGCTTGTGTCTGCAGCTGGCACCTGCCTGGGGATTTGTGCCTCACACTCGTGACTGTGGAGCTGAACCAGATCCTGCCCTGCAGGGGTCACAGTGGGGCAGGGGCGCAGGGCAAGAGCGACTGTGGGGTGTGGAGTTCTGCAGATTCGGGTCTGCCATCACCCCGGGTGTGCGACGGGGAGCCGTCCCCTCCCCCTGCTCCGTGCTGCGGCTGTACGTGGGGCTGGCCTGCCACCTCACGGAGCTTCCCAGTGGCCAATGCCCAGGGGTGCCCCGGACCTCACCCCAAGGGGTGCGATGCCCAGCCCTCTGCCCTGGACCCTGCCTCTCAGCCCTGCTCGAACCCTGAGGGAGGAGGGGGTGCTGTGCCCAGGTCAGATGTGGGCAGCAGCCGTGGTGTGGGCCCTGCAGCCTGAGACAGAAGCGTCTGCGAGTTAGGGAAGCCTCCGCTCTGCTTTCCTGGGAAGGAGACCAGCACCTGGCCCTCAGCCCAGCCCGAAAGCCATCCCTCCTCATGTGAGCTCAGATACGTCTTTTAGTCTAGAAAACTGGAAACAGGGCTGGGGTAAAGCAAACCAGAGTGTACAGTAACCACGTGTGCAGCTGTGTGTGTGTATGTGACTGGGCGCATGCGTGAACCACCTGTGCGTGCAGCGCAGGGCCTGGGTGGACACCTGGTGCATCCGCCAGACTCCGGCGGGCAGCCGGCCAAGCCGCCTGGGAAGAGGAGGGCTCACAACTTCCAAGTTCACGGATGCCGGTAAACCACGTGTTCTCCTTCCTTAATTTATTAACATCCCGTCTGCTCCCGGGGAAATCCTGGGCGGGCTCTGCTAGCCTTAGTGGCAGTGTACCTGGGGGGTGGCTACGAGGCGTTTTTTTTGCTTCACACCCACGCTTTCTACAGTGACACGGGCTGCCTGGTAACGAACGCGGGCAAAGCACCGCTAAGAAGCGCCCGGAGCACTGGGGCCGCTGTGCTTTCCTGACAGTGGCCGTGGGCAGGGCTGATCCGGAGGAGGCCTGAGAGCTCATGCCCACCCGCCTGCCGGGCTCAGGCCTTACCCTGTTGCGAGCCTTTATCCTCTTGTACACGAAGTCGGGGAAGGTCTTCCGCGGAATAAAGCGGCCAGACCCGGGGGTGACGAACAGGGCCCCGTCCTCCAGCACGACCCTGCCCTGACTTATGACCACCACGGGGGCTCCTCGGCACTCGACGCCTTCGAAAATGTTGTACTCCACGTTCTGGGGAGAACAGCCAGGGGCTGCTCAGCGTTCTCCTGACCCAGGACCCTTGAGCAGGGCGCCCACTCGGCCGGGCCGGGATTCAGCGGGAGTGGCCACCGCGCCCTGCACCCCTGCCCCGGAGGCATGGTTCTCAGAGCACAGAGCGTTCCAGGAGGAGCCGGCAGAGGGTGAGCCCTCCCGCCTCCGCTGCTCTGCCCAACCCCCAGGAAGGCTGCGGGGCTCCCCAGGCCCCACCCCTGACGTGGGCCCAGGCGTCTCTCACCAGGTGGTGGCTCTGGGCAGACATGACTTTCGTGGCCTTGGGGTTCCATATGACCAGGTCGGCGTCGGCGCCTACGGCCACCCGCCCCTTCCTTGGGTAAAAATTGAAGATTTTGGCTGCATTTGTACTGGTCACAGCAACAAACTCATTCTCGTCCATCTTCCCTGAGGCCTGAGAAGTAAGAGGCGGGGGTGAGTCGGGGGGCGCCCTTCCTGACCGCAGGCGGGGTCTGGTCTCGGGGCTCTTGTGTGGAGGTGGTCCCCGTCCCCTAGGCCGTGTGTCGTGTGCCTCAGTCCTGCCTGCAGGTCTGGTTCTTCCTGGGCACCAAGCTGGTCTCCATGCTCACTTTGTGGGCAAATGAATGCTGATGCTTCCACGATGATGTCTGTGTCCCCAAAGGACGCGACCATCCCCCTGGGGTGGCCAGGAGCCTGGGGTCAGGGCCTCAGCTCAGGGAAGGGCTCAGGACTGGGGCTGGGGTCATGGGGGCAGAGGCCGTGGGCAGGACCCTCCGAGCGAGATGGATGTCTGAGGAAATCTCAGACCTCCTAGGGACACGTTGCGGAGTGTAATTCCACCAGGGCAGGGACCCCGCTCTCCCTGGGTCGTGTGCATTAGGACCAGGAGCAAATGTCTAGGGAGCCCTGGGTGGCAAGGCTGGGGGGACAACACCCTGGGGCCCACGAGCCCCGACCTCTGCTCTGGTGAATCTGCCGCTCAAGGGGCTTCCCTCTCTGATGAACAGGCAGCATTCTGTGGGGAGGACCCTGCGTCCCCACTTCTGCACCCACCACGCATCTCTCCCAGACCACAGACATGCGCTCCTCCACGCCGTTGGTGCCCTCGGGGATGAGCGTGAAGTTGTCCCTGCCGACGGCCTTCTGGGCAGTGGTGAAGGTGCAGTGGGCACTGCCGGTCACCTGGAGGTCCCCGCTGAGGAGAGCCGGAGTCAGAGCCCAGAGGGGCCTGTCCTTCCTGAGCCGCCAAAGGCCCAGCTGGCTCCACCCCTACCTGGCTGCTCGGCCCACGGGGTGGGGGAGAGGTTGTCGGAAAGGCCAGAGCTGGGGCCTTGGGGCGCAGGTGGGAGGGCAAGGACCCCGGTGTGGAGTCTCCGGACGCAAGAGGCCTGGAGCTGCCGGCGGGCACAGGCCAGGCCAGGGCGAGGGGCACGTAGGCAGCTCCTTACCTGGACAGCAGGGAGGCGAGGTGGTCTGCAGTGCTGGGGTCCGGGTTGAGGGGGGGTGACGTGACGAAGGCTGCGGCCTTGGCCCAGTTCTTGCCCCAGTAGTGGGAACCGTCGGTGCCCAGGCTGGCGGTGATGGGCTCCCCGACCACGACCACCCCTGCGGTGAGGCCGTGAGGGGCACTGCCGGCCCCCATGTCCCCAGACCCAGACAGGGCCTGGAAACGCCCCCCTGACCCGGCCTGCACCGTGGGGTAGGTCTGGCCCTGTGATCCCAGGGCTGACGCAAACTGCCCCTCGATCCCCCAAGCCTTTTGCGACAGCTTTTCCCCTGCTCCGGAGGCGCCCGGCCCAGGCCACCTGGGGCTCCCGAAGAGGGTCCTCTGTCCCTGCTGCCTCACACCCCTGCTGGGGCCACAGGCTGCAGTGACACACCGTCAACTGACTGCCCGGCCCACCTGGCCACAGCCTCTGTGCAAGGACCTGGCTCCGTCAGTGACCCCCGGCCTCCTCCATGGCCTGGGCTTCCAGGGCCAGAGGGCATCCAGCCCTCAGGACCCGCACCCCAGCTCCTGGACGCAGGATGTGTCCAGCGGACAGTAACATGGGCCCCCAGGGTCAGCTGGGCCAGGCTCCCTTACACGACACGAGCATCTACTCTCATGCACCATTCACACCACACACACACACACACACACACACACACACAGACACATGCCACACACATCGCGCACACAGACACACGCACACACGGAGCACAGCTCTGACACTCACTTCTGTGCAAACAGGGCCACTAGGCCTCACTTTTGCTTCAAGGCCCCCCGGTGCTCCACTGCTGTTCGGACAAGAGGGGAGACTCAGGCCACCCATCCCACACAAGGACCAGATGCCCACATCTCCCGCCGGCCACAGCCCTGGTGACCCCGCACCAGAGGCCACCCCACCATGAAGAGGCTGGCAGAGCAGCCGCTGCGTCCCCGTGGGGTCTGCCTGCGCTGAGCCTCTGTCCAGCTGGCCCAGCCCCGGGAAGCTGAGGACGTGACAGACCCCCAGAGAGACCCTGGCCCCGCGCCCCGGTCCGGGCCACCACTCACCTCTGCGCTTGGCTTGGGCGATCACGTCGGCCGCAGCCTTGCTCATCACCTTGGTGACGTACAGGGGACAGTTGGCCTGCTTGGCTACGGTGACAGCGCGGTACACGGCCTCAGCCTCCACCTGGGGATGGGGGCGCTCAGGCCACACGAGAACACTAGGGCCTCCTGACCAGTATGGGCATGAGATGCCCCCGGACCACCCATGGATCCCGGGCCCAGAAGAAGCACCCCTGGGCGGGTGAGGACCGCAGCCTGGGGCTCGGTGCCCAGAATCTGGGCCGACCCATGCAGACGCCAGGGCTGACCACGCCACCTTCTTGGCCTCACATAAAGGCCTCAGGATGACCAGTGGTAGGAGGGGACGTGAGCCTTGATTCACGCCTCCAGACGAGGACAGAGGGATCACAGCCCTGCCGGGACCACGGGGCCAGACCCAACCCCTGATGGAGGCCCAGTCGGGGGAGTGTTCCCAGCAAGCTCACACCTACCTCCTCTGGGCGGCTGAGCACGTGGCCCTCGGGGCCGGTGATGCCGAGTTCCAGCAGCCGCTTCTGCTCCTAAATACACACCACGTTCCAGCCTGGACGCAGCCCAGAACACCTGACCCTGAGACGACCCGTGCTCCCCGAGATGAGCCCAGACTTGCAGGCCCCTGAGGATCACCAATCCCAGAGAACTCGGGATGGAGCAGAGGGGTCCCGAAGTGGAGTGACTTCAGCGCCCCCAATTACAGATGAGAGAACGGGGCTTGCAAAGGGCAAGGACTTGCCTAAGGTCGCAGGACCTAAGTGAGGGGACAAGACCCCACAGCTTTGCCTGCCGTGTTGTTTCCCCAGTGGGTGAGCGTCGGGGGCGTGCGCGTCGGGGTGTGCGTGGCGGGAGCATGCGCGGGGGTACTGCGGTCGGGGGCGTGCGCGGCGGGGGCGTGCGTGGCGGGGGCGTGCGCGTCGGGGTGTGCGTGGCAGGGGCATGCGCGGCGGGGTGTGCGTGGCGGGGGCATGCGCGGGGGTACTGCGGTCGGGGGCATGCGCGGCGGGGGCGTGCGTGGCGGGGGCGTGCGCGTCGGGGTGTGCGTGGCGGGGGCATGCGCGGTGGGGAGTGCGGTTGGGGGCGTGCGCGGCGGGGTGTGCGTGGCGGGGGCATGCGCGGCGGGGGAGTGCGGTCGGAGGCGTGTGCGTCGGGGGCGTTCGTGCGTGTGGGGGAGTGCGGTCGGGGGCGTGTGCGTCGGGGGCATGCGTGTGGGGGAGTGTGGTCGGGGGCGTGCGCGGCAGGGGCGTGCGCGGCGGGGTGTGCGTGGCGGCTGTGCGCAGTCGGGGACGGGGCTTCTTCTTGGGCAAGTTCACTCATATTACAGGTCTGAGCCACAGCGCCCTACGGTGTAAACGAGCTTCGGCGTGGAGAATGGGGGAGCAGAATCCCACCGACCCCCTAATAAGCCTCCCCGGCACTCGCGGCCCAGCGTCCTGAACACTAAGCGTGACCCACGACGTCTCCTGCCGGGCCTGGCCTCGAACCCTGGAAGCACATACAGTACCCGATGCCCGGAACCCCACATGCCCCTCCTGAGTGTCACCACCCTCCCGTTGAACTTGGGAGGGGCAGAGCCCTACGGGTCCCAGGAAGCTTCTCTGTGGGTCTGGAATGTTGGGGAGGTGGCCGTGTGTGTGCGACCTCCCGCCAGGTCCCCAGGAGGCCTGGAAGATCCTGGGCGCCCCACCCAACCTGCACCAGTGGGCGGACGGGAAAACGGGGTGAGGGGCAGAGGCTGGGGGCACCCCCCTCACAGCCCTGGGCCCACAGGGAAGGTGGGGGCGTGCGCAGCAGGGCCAGGCACCCCCCAGGCAGCTTGGGGCGCGACTGAGGACAGCGCCACTAACCCAACAGGTGTGCTCATGGGAGGGGCCTCAGTCCAGGGGGCGGAGGGCTCGGAGACCCCAGTCTCGGCACCCCTCACCAAGAAGCAACACTGATTTCGGAGAATTTTTTTTTTTTGGCCACACCGCGAAGCATAGGAGCTCCGCCACCAACCAGGGATGGAACCTGCGCCCCCTGCGGTGGAAGTGCAGAATCGCACCCACTGGATCGCCAGGGAAGTCCCTGGTTTTGGAGGCTTTTTGATCAGAAGTGTGATGATCATGGAAAAATCTGTTATGGCCAAGAGCCCCCCAGACTCCCTGACGCCCTGCCTGCTTGCCCTTTGACCTGGGCAAGCCATTTACTGGGTCAAGTTCCAGGTTCCCTCCGTCAGCGTTTGTGGGATCAGTGCTCACACCCAAGTGGGCAGGGGTCACCCCGCCAGCCCCGCCCACACCTCGTCCACGATGTCGCCGTTCTCCGCGTGCACTTGGGCCACGGCTCCCAGGTCCCGGATGACACTGAAGATCTCGTACATCTGGGGAGAGACACATGGGCTGCGTGAGGCTGTGTGTCTCCCATCCACAGCAGCATGAGACACCTGCTCGCTCCCCCACTCGAAACCTGGCCTTACCTGGCCGTCCGTGCACTGGTACCTGTCCTTGTATGCCATGAAGACCAGGAAGGAGTTCACACCTGGAGGGAGGCAGGAGGGGTGGATGCCAGGAGCCTCCGCTTCTCCCCGAGCTCCAGGGGCCCCACCAGCTGGCCTCGTGGCCCTGGGGGACCAGCCCCACACTCTCCCGGGCCGGGATGGGGACAGAGTCACCCCGGCGCCTCCTGCTCCTCGAGCTCTGGGGTCAGGAACCAATTGTTCCCCAGTGGCAGAGCCAGGTGAGACCCCGTCCCCCACCTGCTAAACCGCCATGGCCCCTGGGAGCCCCGGGAGCCCCGTGCCCCCTGGACGGAAGGGAGCCGTGAGCTGCAGGCTCGCTGCCTGAGCTCCGCCCGGCCTGCACAGGAGCCCCTCCCGCACTGGGCGCTGGGGTGGCCCTCATGTTGGCCACCTAGCCTGCGGGCCTCAGTGGCACCTGCCAGGTCCCGCTCACAGCGCCCGCTCAGGCCCTCAGGAAAAGCAGAAGGAACAGGACCGGCTGCCCGCGGCATCAGGGGCCCATCAGGCCAGGGTCGAGCTCCTGTGCTGTGTGGACTCGGGACCAGCTGGGGACTCACTTGACCCCCCACCATCCAAACCAGCGGCGCGCGGCCCCGCCCTCCTCCCTGTCATCTCGCTGGGTCGAAAGTGCGACCTTGAGCAAAGGCACGCGGGGGAAACTGTCACCCAGTGCTACACGAGCCGACCCCCCAGGTGGCAACCCGCCCCAGGGCGCCTGGTGGAGGCTACTGGTCAGCATGCAGGCCTGTCCCTGGATGCCACGCAGCAGGCCAGGACCAGCGCTCTGCCCCGGCAGGAGGGTGGTGGCGGCAGGTGCCTGGTTTCTACCTCTGCTCGGAGCTGCAAGGCCGCAGGCCTCCCGATCCTGTTAAGGAACAACCCGGGTGGCGGAGCCACTGCCTGGAATGAGGTGCAGAGGCTGAGAGCCCCCTGCCCACCCCCAGGTTGGGGGTCCTAAATGCCAAAGGCTACTGGTGTGAGGACCGTCGCTCTTTGGGAAATGGCCTCCATGAACCTCCCTGCCTCCCTCGGAGGTACAGTGGGGCGGGTGGCAGCGTCTCCTGTGGGGAGCGCCCTGTGGCCTCCAGGGCCCGGCCAGGGGTCTGCAGCCAGCACCCCCCCATCTCAGCCCCTCCAGCTCCTCTCCCAGCTGTGCGCTAGGCCCACCCTCAAAGCCAGTCGCCGGAGCTCAGTTACGACATCCAGCTAACTTGTCAAATCCTCTATAAACTCTGATGTGGTTTCAGCTTCAGGACTTTTGATTAAAAAAAAAATTAAGCCTTATCTGTAAACCGTCCTGTTTCAGCTGAGGCAGCAGTAGGTTTTATTTTATTTTGATTCTTTTTGGCAGTAGGTTTTAAGGCATCTCCTTCTAAAGGCTCTTAAGATGCTAAGAAGGCTTACAGCGCTTACCCTTCATCCAGGGCCAAGACACGAGAGGACCGAGGCGACAGCTGCGACTGCTGTGTCCTCTTTTTCTTTAAGTCGTTATTGAATTTTCTTACAATATTGCTTCTGTTTTATGTTTTGGTTTTTTGACCGCGAGGCATGTGGGATCTTAGCTCCCCAACTAGGGATCCAACCCGCACCCCCTGCACTGGAAGGTGAAGTCTTAACCACTGGACCTCCAGGGAAGTCCCTGCTGTGTCCTCTTGTGAGGACAGCAGCTACGGGATGCGTCCCCAGACTCGGACGCAGGTGACCTCTCAGCCCAGCAGATCTTCGAATGGCTATTGTCCAACTTTCTCCCAGCTCGCGACCCCCTGCCCGGGCTCAGGTCCACACAGCGTCCACCCGAGGCCGGGGAGGCCAGGCCCTGCAGCTGCCCTTCCGCCCGGCCGGGCGTCCCGCTCACCCTTGTCCTTCACCAGGACCTCCAGCTCCTCCCTGGTGCTCTCGTGCCAGCGGGGGATGTCCACGTGCAGGGAGTAGTCACAGCAGGCTCCACGGTCCGCCCTCTCCCGCCACTGCTCGTAGGCTGCCAGCAGGCTCACACCCGTGTCGGGGAACACGTGGTCCACTGTGGGGACAGCGTGGTCAGCTGAGCCCCCCACCCGTGCCACTGGGACCACCTGGGCCTCCGAGGGAGAGCGGCTTCGTGTTCCCAGGAAACCGGGAAGCACGTCTGAGAAAAGCAGAGAAGAGGCCTCATACCCAACGCCGGGCTGAGGCTGCTGGGAACGTGCCCGTCGGTTCTGGCCAAAGAGGCGTCTCCCGCCGCTCGTCCCCAGCGTCTCCCTGAGCAGAGGGGAGGCCCTCACTCTCCAGTGGACACCCCCCAAAGAGCCCAGCGGCAGTTTAGGCCTCCACCTCCCGCACAGGCCTGGCCTGAGTGCGGTGCCCCTGGAGGGGGAGGGGCGGCACCACTGTCCGTGGCACTGGACCCGCGAGCCTGCCCACAGCAGCGCACGGGGCTGGCTTCCCTCCTGCCTCACTGGCCGCACAGCCCTCGAGCGGTGCTCCCACCCCACCCCCCGGGGAAACTGGGAACGCACGTGGACACTGCACCGTCACCCCTCCCCCCACCGGCAACCCCGCGTCCAAGGTCCAAACCCCGCTCGCAGCCTCTGCCAGGTGCAGGGAAGGAGCTGGGAGTGCGGTGGCCGGGGGGCGGGGTGGGGGGAAGGCATACCGCCCGGGGTTACAGGCAAATGCCGTGCCTTCCTGCAGCGCGCCCGCACGTGGGCCCTCTGCTTCCCACAGCTCAGGTCACGAGCCCAGGGCCCCGCCCTGCAGGCCGCTCACAGCTCCAGCCTGGAGCTGCGGGCGGCTCCGCCTAGGCCAGCCCGGCCCCGCAGCATCTCTGTCCTCACGGCCGGTCTGATGCCTCAGCACCAGCAGGCGCAGGTGACATAACACGACGGCACCTGCTCAGCCCGGGGGGCCACCAATGACACGCAGGACCAAGGGCCTGAAATCGCACCTCGCGATTTAATCAGACTAAAAGGTGGACCACTGTTGGGTTTTTCCTTCCACGTCGTGGTTCAGTAAACCACACCAGGCCAGGATTTTGCAACATCTAAATGTCACTTGTGAAGTAGCCCAGGGTCCCCAGAGCAGCCTTTCCCGGTGGCAGCAGTGGCAGCGCTCACTGTGTGCCGGACACAGCAAAGCTACGACATGCGCCCACTTGCTCCATCCTCCGCCCGCTTCCTCTTGCCTGACAGACCAGGGAGGTGAGACGCGTCTAAAAGAGAGTTGCGTTGCCTGAAGTCACAGCCAGGATGCGGTGCAGCCGGGGCTGGACTGGGTGTGTTAGGCCAGGTCTAACCTAGTGGATGTGTCTGTGCTCGGGACTGCGGAGTTGATGGTGCTCAAGGCCACGGGAGGAGGGCTGCACGCTGGTGCCTCTTCCTGGCCCCTGCGCTGGCCACGAGCAAGTTCGCGGTGGGCAAGCGAATTCACCTCACAAGCTGTAAACTGGGGCTTCTCTGCCCAGCTCAGGGGGTTGTACGAGGAGAGCATGGAGCTGAGACTCATCAGGATGGCGCTCGTGCCCTGGCACAGGGTCGGCACTAAAGAAACGGTACCTCTGGGGCTTGTTGATAGGGTAATGGTATTTTTCATCATCCTTTTCCTAAAACACAGCCTCTGTCTTTAGCTCTTTTGACATGGGCAGGGAGTTTCTGCAAACCAAGCCTCAGAGGGTGTGAGGTTCAGGGGCAAATGTGTCTGACATTTCAGGCAACACGACCCCTGCACTTGGGTTTTCCAAACCTGGTCCTTAGCCAGCTGCTAGCTTCCCGGAAAATAACAAATTACTGGGCGCACACCCCGTGCTCCCGTGGAAATCCCAGGCGTGCTCCAGAGCTGGCCCAGGCAGCACGACTCAGGATGAGGGACAGGGTTAGACAGGCACTCAAGGATTTCTTAGAATGAGATGTAATAAAGGGAAAGAGGCCTGAGAAAAACAGCATCAGGGAAAGCTCTTCCTGCGACATGCAAACCTGCCAGAGGACCACGGGCTGGGATGGACACTCCCCACAGGAGACACTCACATATCATGGTGGTCCCTCCTGCCAGGGCGGCCTTGGTCCCCTGGCAGAAGTCATCGGCCGGGGTCATGCCCAGGACGGGCATCTGCAGCCTTGTGTGGACGTCCACTCCGCCCGGCAGGACCATCAGGCCGTGAGCGTCAATCGTTTTCATGCCCCCAGGGATAATGAGGTTTTCTCCGATTTGTCTGAAAGCAACAGAGATTTCGCTGGTTAGGAAGAGCCCTGAGCAAACGTGAACGGGCTCCTGGCAATGATGCAGAGCCGGGACCCTTGCCCTTGGGCTCTTGTCCCTGAGGAAAAGGGCGATACGGCCAAGACTTGACCAGTCCACACTCTGGGGCTCAGGACCGTCAACACGGAGGAGCCAACCCTGTGGCGGTCACTTAGGTGTCCACTCGCTGCTTATTGACCAGAGGCTGGAGCTGCTCCTTTGTTTTGTTTTGTTCCTGCCGCGTGGCATGTGGGAACTCAATTCCCGACCAGGGATCGAACCCGCACCCCCTGCACTGGGAGCGTGGAGTCTTAACCACTGGACGGCCAGGGAAGTCCCTGGAGCTACTGGACAGGCACGAGCAGACAAGCTGATAGGTGTGGTCGATAAGCATTTATTAAACACCTGCTTTGAGCCCCACACCATACTGAAGCTGTGTTAACAAAGAAACGAGGAAGCCATCGTTCCGTCTCTGAGGCTTCACTGAAGGCTCGGGTTGGGCAAAAGCTATTTCCAGGAAACGAGCTTTTGGGAAAGAAAGAACCATTCACGTGGATCTCGCCCAAAAGTAAACTTCTGGGTAGTGTGTGATCAACGTGTGACCATGAAGATATCTGAGGTAGAAACTCACTTTATCAAACCGTCCTCCACATACAGGTCAGCGTAAAAGGACTGGTCATCATTCACGATCCTCCCGCCTCTGATCAGAAGGCGGTCACTCTATCAGAAACAAAGAAATGGGTAAGTTTCCTCCAAACTAAGTGACTCAACAGTATCTTGAGCACAAGCTTTACCTTGGAGTTATGATGGAAACATTCAGGCACAATTTGTGTGCATGAAAGCCAGCACACACCCAGGGCGGGCAGAGGGTACACCAAGGGCGGGCAGAGGGGGCCCGAGACGGTGGCCCTTGGGGGCAGCTGCCTACGGGCCCCGCACACGACCTGCAAACACAGGTCAGGCAGTCTGGCCTCGCCAGAGGCACAGGGTGTACGACCAGCTAGCCCCCCGCTTCCCCACGGCAAAGCCGAGGCGGTGCGAACAGCGGTGCAGTGAACCACGCGTACATCCTCACACCCGTCGCCTAATTTGTCAAGCCCAGGCCAAGGGCGGAGGTGGACCACATCTCACACGCCCCTGCTGGCCTGGAAGGTCTGCCCTACTCGTCCACCCACAGAGGTGGCTCCGGCTGACAGCTGGGGCGGGCGCCTTCCAGAATCTCTGTGCCCTGAGGCAGTGCTGGCAGGCAGGGGCCCTACCCCTGGGGAGGGAGACAGACATCACACACATGGCCGTCACAGATGGTGACAGACGCAAGAGCACAAAGCAGGTGACGTGACAGCGTGATGGGAGACAGGCCTGACTGCCTCAGGGACCGAGAAGGGCCTGTTGGAGGAGCTAAAACTGGAGGTGACTCAAGCTCAGGCCAGGGCACAGCCCAAGCAAAGGCCCTGAGGCAGGAAAGAGTCTGGTTGATGAAGGAGAGGAAACGAGGCGGGGGTGGGGGGGAATGGGAGGAGGGTAGGAGTGGGGCATGCTGGACTTGGGGAATCAGTGGGCCGCCACCTGGGAGGCCTTGAGCTGGGGTTTAAATGATCGTACAGAGTTCACATTAGCCTGTTGTAGAGAGCAGCCCGTGGTGTTCAAGGATGGAAACAGGGCCATCGCTGGAGTGGGGTCTGATGTGGTCTGGGTGAGAAGTGGGGCCCCGGGCTGGCATTATGGGGCGGATGAGAGATGGACTCCAGAGAGGCTGGGAGTTGGGGAGCAGGGGCTGCTGATGCAGAGGCCATGGGGGTGCAGGGCCCGGAGGACAGCGGGGCGCCTGCCGGTTCTGGTGCCGCCTGCGGGTGGCCCAAGGGGGTGAACAAAGTGGCAGCAAGTTCGGCCAGCTCTTCGGGGCCCCCGCAGCCCGGAGCTGGGCAGCCATAAGCCCACTTCTGATGGTCAGGAAGGAGGGAGTGAGGCAGAGGGGGAGCCAGTAATGGAGCCGTGCGTGATGTCAGGGGTGATGGTCTGACCTCAGTGGAGAAAAACGGAGAGAAACACAAAGCAGGAGCAAAGAGCTGAGTGCAGAACGAAGCGGGCGAGAGCCCAGCCCTGCAGCACTTTCCCTCCGTGACCGTGCTGGAGCCCGCCACTCTCTGCGACTTGACCAGGCCGGAGTGACAGCTGTTTCACAGGGGCTCTGGGACCTGGCCCGGGGCTCAGGGGTGCCCACCCAGAGGCCAGGCTAGGGCTCCGGGCCGGGGGTTCTGGCTCTTTGCACACCATCAGCCTGACGCCAAGAGAACTGACTGATGCCAGATTCTCCTATGAATCTGCTGAGAGGATAAATAATTCATCGCTTATGAGCCTTATCACATCATTCTCTATTCTTATTAACATCTAACCGTTTGGGCTGAATTCTCAGATTTCTATTGACTAACGGTAAGACCAGCACCGCACGGTCTACAGAAGGGCGGCCAGCGGTGCCACAGCCAGCACGGCCCTCGACCTGTCCCTGTGCAGCCCCTACAGAAGGGCGGCCAGCGGTGCCACAGCCAGCACGGCCCTCGACCTGTCCCGTGCAGCCCCGAGCCGAGCACGGCTCGCCTCTTATGCTGGTTGAAAGACGTCAGAAGAAGACTTTCAAGACTCATAACAGTTCCATGAGGTTCACGTTTCGATGGCCAAGCTCAGCGTTTACTGGAGCACTCACACCCAGGGCCGCTCTCTTGCAGCGCTGAGCAGCTGCACCAGAAACAGCGTGGCCCTCGAAGCTGCAAATACCTACTGTGTGACCTACCGCCAACTCCTGGTCTACCACATGGCCCGGCCCCAGCTGCCTGGGCCTCTCCCTTCTGGGTTCTGCAGAGGCTCACTGCCCGGTCCCCTGGGCCCTAGACCCAGCCCTGACAGGTCACGTCACAAGGACCCACCTTGCCCACCTTCTGAGCCAGTGTTCAGACCCTCCTGCCTCCCCCTGCAGTGCCCCCACTCCCACAGCCCCAACTCCAGCCCCAATGGACCGGCGCGTTCTCAGAGATGCCCAAGAAGAGGACGTGGAAGGCTTTGGACAGGAAGAGACTGTGGCCTGGGGGCCCTGCTCAATCCCCCACCCTCCAATGCTCAGACGTCTGGACTCCGATTCTGGGAGCCTTCCTGGGTTTGGAGCCAAGGGGGAAATGCAGCAGGATGAGGTGCCGTGCTCCTCAGGATGAGGGCAGAAGTTCCCCTAAACCAGCCACTTGAGTCTGAGCTGCCCAGAGACGGGATCAGCCCCCTCCCGGCCCTGGCTGGCTCCCTGCCTGCAGCAGGTCTGACCCTCTCCTGTTTGCGAGGGGTGGGGAGGGCTTCTTCCTCCCTGAGTATCTCAGGAAGTGAACTGGCCACTCCCTGGGCCATCCCACCGCCTCCCGCTGGATCTGAATCCGTGGGTTCCCAGGCACCGTCCAGCTGGCGCCCAGGCGCCCGCCTCCCTCCCTCCATCCTTCCCTCCCTCCCTCCCTCCCTCCCGCTGGGCTCCTGGCCGCACGGAGGGGGCGGCTTTGTTTCCTGGCAGCGCGGGGTGTACAGTGGGACCTCCCGCAGCAGTGCGTGTGCTGTTAGAGGGTCGCCTCCCCGGACCTGAGCTGCCTGATGCCCGCACAGTGACTAGCGAGCCACCTCCTCTCCCCCCCCACCGCCCGCCACCCCGGGGGCTCCGAACCCCGGCTCCATGGAGGGGTTCGGGTCGCCAAGGGCTCCGGGCCGGGTTGAGTTGCTTTGTCTCGGACAAAGAGCTCCTGGTGGTGCGGCGGCGGCGTGGGCGCGGGGTGGAGGGGCGCAGGATGGGGATGGCATATCTGTGCCCCGAGGCCGGAGGCCGGACCGGGGGTGTCAACAAAGGGCCGCACCGACGGCCCACTCCGAATCGGAGCTCCCAGAGAGGCCCGGACGCACGGGGGCGGGGTGGGGGGGGAGGAGGCAGGTGCATCTGCGCTTGGGGAGCAGGCCTCTCCCCGGCCCCAGCCCTCCCCCCGGCCCCAGCCCTCGCCGGGAGCAGAGGAGGGTCTGGGCCTATGCGCCGGCTCCATAAAGGGGTTCCGGCGCGGCGCTCGCGGGGACCCCGGGCTGGGCGGGAAGGAGCGCGCCGGCACAGGGGCAAGCGCGGGGGCTGGACACGGAGGGAGGGGGGCCCGGCGCAGGGCCGGGAGGGTCTTCCCCGGGGCCCGGAGGCCAGGTCCCGCCCGGGACAGTGGGCCGGAGGCGCGGAGCGGGCCCCGGGAGCGGAGCTCACCGTGATCCGGGGGATGCTCTTCTTGCCCTGGAAGGACATCCTGCTCCTCCGGCTGCGCCGCCGTCTCCTTTGGCCGGCGCGGCCCGGTTCGGGCGTTGCGGTCCTGGGGGTCCCCGGCGGCGGACGCACGAGCTAGGCCTCGACGTGGGGGCGCACAGAGCCCAAGCGTGCGCGTGGGGGCGCCGGGCGTCCAAGTGGGAGCGCGCTGGGCCGCGCGGCTCCGTTGCCGGCCACGCCCCCGGCCCGGCCACGCCCCCGGCCACGCCCCCGGCCCGCCGCTGCCGCTCTGCTTTCAAGCCCCGCCCCGGCCGGGCTCGGTGACTGTACCTGCAACCCCGGCCCTAGGCGCGAGCTGAGGACCGAGAGGCGAACTTGTTTAGGGTGGGCAGGAGGAGAGGGTTGCGACCGGTCCCGGCCAGTGTGTGTGCAGAGTCTGCACCCGGGGTGGAGAGTGAGCGTTCCGACAATGTCCTGCCAGGACCCCCTTCCCCCCTGGCCAGCCGAGGGCCCGCCACCAGCTCCCTGATGACCCGAGGCACCCAGGGCCGCGGGGATTGAATATAATCTCAAGTCCAGGCTCAGGCTGGACTCCGTCCGGAAAGATGTTTCAGGCCAAAGCCGGGCTCATTGGAGTATTGCCCGGGCAGGGATCGGAACGCCAGGCCATGCGCTGGCCCTGGGACCGGACAGTGGAGACACCTCACTGTGAAACACCTCATTGTGAGGCTGCCCCAGGGCCAGCCCCGCGAAGCTTGATGTCAGGTGGGAGGTTGGAGAGACACAGAAGGGATAGAAAGAGACCGAGAGAGACACACAGAGAAAGAGCTACCCAGGACCCAGGACGGACCGGAGAGGCAGACCAGGGCAGGAGAGGCCAGGCCTCCGGGCGGGTTCTGAGGAGGGGGGCGCGCAGGATAGAAGTCCAGGCTCAGACACGGCCAGTCAGGGAGAAGAAGAGCCCTCGCGTCCCCTCGGAGGAGCTGGGGGCTGGTGGAAGAGGGCGAGCCCCTGGACTGCGCCCCAGCGGCCTCCGGCGTGGACGTGTGGCGTCTCAGGGAGTCCAGGGCCCGCGTCCCCCTCTCACTGGCCCCGATGCCCGCGCCTCTGCACTGCGGCCACTACCTGCTGTGGGCCGCGGGCCTGGGCCACGCTGGGCCTCTCTGGGAGACTTGCGGCAGCCTCTGGGCCGTCTCCGCCTGGCTCGCTGCGTCCCTCCTGGTGGCAGCTTGGCCAGCTGTGGGGCTCTCCTGCTCGCGGACCCTGGTGTACGCCTCCCCGCGCGTCCAGCTGCAGCGTCTTGTTCTCAAAGGCGTCCTCCAGGCAGCGGAAGACTCCGCCAAGCTTGGGCCGGCCCGGGCCTTCCTGTGCCCCGCATCCCCGGGCACGTGGGCAGAGCCTCTGCTGGCTCCTGCGGCCGCCGTGCTGCCACGGCGGGAGCCGGCGAGGGGCGGCGGTTCCTGGAGCCTCCTGTGGCGGGGTCTGCGAGTTCTCGTGGACTGGGCGGAGCCGGGCCTGGCGCCCCCCCCCCCAGCCCCCCAGCCCTCCCCCCACCCCTCAGCCCGGCCTGGCGTCCGCTCGGAGCTGGCGCTGTCCACGCAGGGAGTGCTGAACGCTCCGGAACTGGGCCGAGGGCGCGCGTTCTGCCCCAGCGAAGCTCCGCAGCTCGCCCCCGGGGCAAACCGGGGTTCCGACCTCCAGCTCAACCCGCAGAAGGGCAGGCGGGGACCACGCACGGAAGAAACCACAGTTTTTCGGAACTCCAGCCACATTTCCAGGCCCTGTGGGCGATCTCACGTCAGGGAAGGAGGCTCTGACTCTGAAACATTTGGCGAGTCGGGAGGGCCAGGCCGGGGGGGGGGGGGGGGGGGAAGGGAATGCGCCCACGGGAGCTGCTCCTGACTGCCCTTAAAAACAAGTTCAGGGCTTCCCTGGTGGCGCAGTGGTTAAGAATCCGCCTGCCAATGCAGGGGACACGGGTTCGAGCAGGGGAACAGGGGACATGTGGTCTGGGAAGATCCCACATGCCGCGGAGCAGCTAAGCCCATGCGCTGAGCCTGTGCTCTAGAGCCCGCGAGCCACAACTACTGAAGCCCGCGCGCCTAGAGCCCGTGCTCTGCAACAAGAGAAGCCACCGTAATGAGAAGCCCGTGCACCGCAACGAAGAGTAGCCCCCGCTCGCCATAACTCGAGAAAACCCGCGTGCAGCAACGAAGACCCCATGCAGCCAAAATTAAAATTAATTAATTAATTTAAAAAATGTTCAAGGTTTGGGGTGAGACACAGTAGGAGGACTCTCAGCCCACGCAGAGTCACAGGGCGATACTGTCACTCAGTCGATCCCTGCAGGGACTGTTTTTTAAGGAAAAGACATCCCAACCCTTCCGTTCTGTTAGTGCAGCCGGAATTTCAAAGCGTAAGTTGGGACAGTGAGAGTCAGTGCGACAACACTCCAGTACTGGCTGGCATAAGAACACCTGCAGAGCTAAATCCTCACTTTCCCATCCCCTTGTCCCAGTCCCACCTTGGTTTTCCACTCCCCCAAAGAGATCAAGCAGGCTTTAACCACCTGTGTGGGATCACTGTGACTAAAATGTGTTCTTATTCATTCACAGAAATTCTTTCACCATTCTCAGCGGTTGACTTTTCTTTTCTGGTTCTCATTTGACAAACAGCTACAGGAGCAGTCCTCCCTGGTGGCTGACTTCAGCCAGGTGCTGCCAGGACCTCTGATTTCAGAGCCTGTGCTCCAGAAGACTCCCCATGACTTAGGATGAGGCTATATGTGAGATGCCCGGCACCCCTCCCTAGTGAGCAGAAGGCCCAAGTTCCCTTTTTGGTGTGGAAAGAGGCACTGTCGTTCAGAGCGTGGACACGGAACACAGAAGTGGCTAACATAGCAGATACGTCCAAACTTTAATACTTTGTGAGGAGGATAACTTTGATATTCTAAGACTTAAAACAACCTTTTATTAAAAACTGTACAATAATTTACAAATGAGTAAAAATTCTCTGGTATATATCATAGGAATCACAATACAAAAATATGTGTAAAATTTTGTAGTTGATCACCATACAAACCTATTTTAGGCCTCTGAATACTGTTTAGCACTGAGCAGAGTTATCCGGTGTGTAGAGTGTGGTTATTAAGGAACTGCTTCAGGGAACACGAATACTGCCTGGCGCATTGCTGTGAGAAAACAAGTCCTCATTCATTTCTGCATAAATTTACAATAAAGCTTTTTAAAAATATACAGTAAACAAATATATGACTTGATACATAATTTACACCTTGATTTTCCTGAGCCTAGACGTAAATCCATTACTGTGTTAAAACACACAATCCATCTTAAGGTCAACGATGCAGTAACGGTCAGTGTAGATTAATGTCACAGCGCCTCCAAACCCACTCCCGGCACACCCTCCTTCCTGACTGCCAGAGTTGGTGTTCACAGCCCTGTAAGGCACTCGGGGCATCCTGAAGGCTGCAGGTTCCTCGAGGGCAGAGCCCTTTAAGGAAGAGCCACGGTCCTTCAGCGACTGGAGCTCTAGACCATGGAAGCAGGTACACACATCCGTGTCAACAAGGAAAGCTGAAATTTACATGGATTTGTAGTTTAGACAAATGAAAACATTTGTGTTTTTCTGGGTATTGTGCACACAGTGATTATGGCGATAACCGTTACGCTGTATACGTGTCCACATCCCGGTTACACAGTAAACACTTCTGTGCTTCAGCCCTTCAGGGTCCTTCCTCCTGCTGCATAGGGAGTGGCACACTTACACACACGCGTCCCCTGTTTGAAGAGCTAGCGGTAAGAGAGTCCCGATACTCGCAGGGAATTCAGTCCAGCCCACTGGCTTTGCAACAAGGTACACTCTAGAATTTAGAAAGCGCATGTTATCATGAAATACTTGAATTCTTCAGATGCTCATTGGACCAGGAGGAATCAGTGACAAAGGCTCATGTTTGCCCCTTTCTCTCTCTCTCTTCTTCTTCTTCTTCTTTTTTTTTTTTTTTTGGTACGTGGGCCTCTCACCGCTGTGGCCTCTCCCGTTGCGGAGCACAGGCTCCGGACGCGCAGGCTCAGCGGCCATGGCTCACGGGCCCAGCCGCTCTGCGGCATGTGGGATCTTCCCAGACCGGGGCACGAACCCGTGTCCCCTGCATCGGCAGGCGGACTCCCAACCACTGCGCCACCAGGGAAGCCCTTCTTCTTCGTTTTTGTTTTGCAAAAGCCCAATCCTGAAATGCTGGATTTTGTAATCAGATGAAAAGAAGGTGCCTATGATACATGAATAAGAACAATATCTGAAGAGAAGAATTGGCATTGCAACTGAATGTGTGCTTTCCTGAATGTACCAAATGCAATTTGGTACGTGAAGTATTATTTAAAACATTCACTGAGCCACTTTCCCTTTCCAGTGCACATCCTTTCTACATACAGACAATAACAACTTCATAAGCACTGGTACATATTTACATGCTTCTCTTTCCTGTAGACTTTGCCTTCTTTTAAAAATTACAAAGCTGTGCTTAAGAGTGTCCAGGGTGTGGGGTTGCATACGAAGAACTCCAGACATATGTACGACACACAAAATCATGATGACCCAAATAAACTCGAGGGGTGTGAATCTGCGTTTCACACGCACATTCTGGGATCCGAAATGGCCAACCTGCACAGCTGCTGTCCCCGCACAGGTACACATGGGGCGGGCAGGCCCACAGGGAGTGCTTGGAGCTGCGGGGTGCTTCTGCATGCTTCCATCCTACAGTCCATCAGGCTTCAATCTGGGAGCTCATCCATAGCTCCACGGCGGCTTTTGTTAACACAAGACTATTGTCTGCTGTTTGGTTCTGAGTACGACAAATGTGCCAAGACGAGGCCGTCATTAGACCAAGACTAAAGTATGCAGGAAGGACTCAGCCAGATTTCGGACTTGAGATACAAACCCTGACTCCAAGCTCAGCTGGAGAAGCAGTGAACTGGCCTCGTTTTCTGTTCAAGTGACTAAGTGACTGTGGCTTTAATGACAATAGAAAGGATGTGTCCTTCTTGGACAAGTGTTGATTAACAATGCATTGCCCAGCAGAAAACCTGCACCCTCTAGAGAAAAAAGCACGTCTGTCTGATTCTATAAGCTTTCTCCCAGTTCATCCTGGTCTGGCTGCCACTGTCATCTGCACCGTAGTTGAACGTTTCTTCCGACACAAATATAAAGTGAACCTAACACTTCCAGACAACATAGGCGTACCTCCCTCCAGCCGTTGGGCAATGCAGTTTATGTTTCTTTTATACAATGTTGTCCATTACATTCTCATCTGGCTGCACTCTCATTACGCAGCAGGTCAACTTCTAGGTGCCTCAGAGAGCCCAGTCCTGTGCACTGTCTTCTGATAGAGCACATGTGTGTGCAAACACACAGACTCATGCGTGCACACACACATGCACACGTACCCCCTGCAAATTCAGCACTGACAGCACAACCTTAGGCCCCCAAGGGTGCGAGGTCAACAGATGCACCACCTCCAAGCAGTGAGTCGGGCTGTGTCCGAATGCGGGCAGACTCCCCCGGGCCGTGGACCAGGATGCTCGGCGGGAATGGAAATCACGCTTCAAATAGGCTTCAGTGACGTGCTGCTTCTTCTCTGAAAAAGAGTGAAAACAAATGCTTTCTGTTAGTGTGAGACATCTGAGCCACTGGCGGGGACTCCCGGCGGGGAAGGTCTGGAGAAATGACCAGGCGCTGGCTCTGTAGGTGGACATCCGGTTGTGGTAGCTCTGGCCCAGACACGGCGCCACACTTGAGCCTCTGCGAGATGCAAACGGCTCTTCCCAGGAGATGCGAGGCCACAAAGACGAGTCCCCGTGCCCCATGAGACCATGTGCAGAAGCGACCTCAGTGCCCCCTCCCACCTGTGGGAGAGTGCTCACGTTTCCGCCCAATTTTCATTTCTTCTTAGTACTTAGAAAGTGGGCCTCTGTTAGGTACTAATTCTTCCTTTTTACCTTTTACATCTTTAATATTTAGAAGTTAAGAAGGAGCTTCCCAGGTTCTTTCTAACATGCAGGGCGGACCCTGGAGCAGCAGCATCGGTGGGTGAGAGGCGAGGGGGAGGGGAGGGGAGGGGCGGGGGAGGGGCGGGGTGGTGGAGCGCACCACCTGGGGTCACAGACATTAGAAACTCCACAGAGTTTTTTTGGTTTTTAACTTTAAAACCAACTTCTCAGTCAGAGGACACTCCAAGTAGAATGAACGCTGAACGCATTAGAATCGCACGTGTGCTTACTCTACCAAGCATCGCACACATCCTGGTTGAAATCTGCTGCGTTAAACTTACGTTGTTCCTTGTGCCTGCGATCTCATCCATCTCTAAATAAGTCCTAGTCAATCATCCACTTCTAGTGTGTTAGAAAGGACCCTCTCGTTCTGCAGATGGAAAAGCTGAAGGCTGGAGATTACAAGGGGTTTCCCGAGCTCGCAGTTCTAGGCTGGCCAGAGCCAGGGCCCTGACCACCCGCTCACCGTCCTCCACGCATGCCACTGCCTTCCTGAGCTAAGATGATAACTGTCTGGGCTGTGAGCTGCACACACGCAAACACAGAACAAGAATCCTGGCGAAAATAAGGTGCAGAATTCGAAACAGTCACTCCCCAGTTTGAAGGGACAAGGTGACAACGTTTGGCCGCCTGAGGTCACTTGACCCCCTCCTGAGCCAGTCCTACCCTACTTCGCTAATGTCCTCCACCACTGTGCCCAGGACGGGTGGCCTTCTGCTTTCTCCGGGACTGCAGCACTACACATGCACACTTACACGCACGCACACACGCACACACGCACCGAGGCATGCTTCTGCTTCCAGGCTTCCAGACCTCTCAAGTCCCTACAGGCCCCTCAGTCCCATGTCCTCTGATATGGTGTCCTCCACCCCTCCCTTTTCGGCCGCTGGCCCAACTTCCTGACCATCCCCCCAGTCAGTCCAAGATCTCACCACGTTGAAGCCATGCGAGACGCGGGACAGGCGAGTGTGGGGTCATCTGGAGGGTCTGCCCTTGGTCCCCTGGCCCTGGGGGGCTCGTCATTCAAGAGTGGCCCTTTGGGCAGAAGCTGAGCTGCAGTCTGCACAGGGGCCTGCCTGCCAGGTTGGCCCTTGATTGGCATCTGGAAACCCGGCCTTGGAAACTCTCCCGGAGAGAAGAGGCTGTGCTTGTGGTCTGGCCTAGACTGTTTGTACAAATGATGTGATTTACGGCAAACACCTGCCTCCTTCTGAGGGCCGGCATTCTAACGGGCAGGCGGTGCCCACATGAGTAGCCCCAGTACCAACCCCGAGCTCCGAGTCTCCAATGGACACCCCGGCTCCCCAGCAGAGACAGCGCACACACACAGCTGCGTTTTCAGGCTGGGGAGGGTGTGCTCTGTGTGGCCTCCACAGGCGGGAGGAAGTGTAGGGCATCTGCTCCTGGGTCCCTCCGGCCTCCTTCTGCGTCTTCTGCCCTTACAGAGCCAGCTGCCTACCTTGATGACGTCACTGCAATAGGTCCGAGCCGTGGTACCACTCTGTACTGAGTCCTGAGAATCCTGGTGGGCCACTGAGCCTGCAGGTGGCCTTGGGGACCTGGGAGCACCCCACTTCCACAGTTTTCTGGAACCTCAGGAGGCCGTGAGACTGCAGCATGGAGAAGACATGGCCTTTGGCCTTCGTGAGCACGTCGGTCCACTTCCTGGGTCGTCATTTATCTGACTGTGAATTAGTGGCCAGGCACGACCTGAGTGTGTACTGGGGTCCACACAGGATTCCACAGTGAGCGAGCTGGGCACGTCCCTGCGTGTGCAGCGCTTCACAGAGAGGCGGGAGGACAGTGCACTGATGGAGACGAGGATGCGCGTTGTGTGGGAGGAGGGACGCAGGGCGTGGAGGGAATCATGGCACGTGGTGGTGCTCCCAGCCCAGGGGGGCGGAGTCTGCTGGACTACTGCCTGGTGAGGGGTGATGTCTCGATAACGGTGGGCACCGCGGACCGGACCCTTACCTTCCTTCTGGAGGGAGAGGTTACGTGATTTTATATCGGGCTGCGCTGAGGGTGGGAGATGAGGTATAAAGGACAGGAGGACGTTGATAAACAACGTCACTAAGTGGGTTCATTTCATAGTTACCAACATGGACGGACGAGGGACAAGAGGACAGGAAGGCATCTGGCCAGACCACGGCCCAGCTGGCAGCAGGGCTATTTTTACATTGGTGCCCAGCCCAATAGGAACAGAGATGTCAGAACCTCGCTCAGAGCTGCAGAAGCAGAATTCTCATCAGTAACACCCATCGGTAACAGATGCAAATGCATTCGTACATATGGATTAGGAAACAACATTCTGATTTATGTCAAAATAGAGTCCAAGTAACCGGCTCCGCCACCTGTGTTTGTGCTGGGGAGTCCCACTGGGACCTCAGCTGTTAGGAAACATAAAGCTGTTGGTAGGGATGACCAGCGCCTTCCTGGGGTCAGAACCAACTACACTGGGCACCGTGGGAAAGCCCATGGGGCCTCTTGGGGTTTCCAGAAACACACACAAGACAAGTGAACCCGGGTCTGCACACTGAACCCAGAGGTCCAGGCGGGCAAGAGCCCAACTCCACAGGCACTTGGCAGGGGTAGGGCCCTGCAGCCCAGATCTTTGCTCTCTGCCCCCAAACACACCCCCACTCCAGGCCCCAGCCCCTCGGAAGTAACCCACACAAATCCACGTATGATCAGCTTATGGGACAGTGGAGGGTGGGCTAAAACCAGAACCTCTCCACGTGAGAACTACTATTCTGGGAAGTCGTAGACAAACATTTTCAAACCCAACAGAAACAGATGGCGACAACAAACTCGTTTGGGGCCAAGGTCTTCTTTCCCCAGAGTTCTGACTTGGGGGAAATATCAAGAAATAGATGGTCTTGGGGTCTTCCCTGGTGGTCCAGTGGTAAAGAATCCACCTTCTAATTCAGGAGATGCGGGCTCGATCCCTGGTCAGGGAACTAAGATCCCACGTACCACGGGAACTAAGTCTGTGCGCCACACCTAGAGAGCGTGTGTGCCGCAAACTACAGAGCCCGTGGGGTCCATGTACCACAACTAGAGAAGAGAAAACTGGCACGCCGCAACTAGGAAGAAGCACGTGCGCCACGACGAGAGATCCCACGTGCCACAACAAAGATCCCGTGTGCCGCAACTGAGACCTGATGCAGCCAAATAAGTAAATACTTAACCAAAGAGCAAAAAAAAAAAAAAAGCAACACTCCAAAGCCAAGGAGAGCTGGAGGAGTTTGTCAGCATCTCCTGAGGTCGAGGGCTTGTGTTTGGATGACCCCTGATGACCCCTAGGCGGACACCCAGAAGAAACTCCTGCACCAGCACATCCACAGACTTTACGAGAACGTTCATGAAGCATCGTCCACAACAGCAAAACGCAAACGTCCGTTAGGGGTGGTGGAGTTCCGTGACAGAGCCCCAGACAGGGGTGAGCCGACACACAGGTCACGGGACGGGCGAGTCTAAGCACAGTGCTACTAAGTGCACAGTGTGTCCAAAAGACACGGACAGCATGACACCTTCCAAGGACTTAAAACACAGTAACAATTGTACCTTTTAGAAACATACGCATCTGCCACAAAGCTCTGCACAGGGCGGTTGCCCCGGGGCCCAGAAGACAGTTACTTCCTGGAGGAGGGGCGGGTGATGGTGCGGGGTCATAGGGTTAGAAGTCAGCGTAGTCAAGAAACAAGATGAGCACGTGGGCCATTCCCAGACCAGTGGCAGGAATGAGCCAGTGTCAGGATGAATGCAATTCTGTGCACCAAGAAGCAAAGAGGAAGAAAGCCCTGTGATGAGGGGCTGCAAGGGGCAGCAGTGGCCCTTCAGGCAGCATGGCCAACACGCTCCATGCACTGGCTTGTCACCTGCCATCAGACAAGCACGTGTCTGACCTCAGCCCCGAGCCCCCCTCATCCCGCTTGGGGCTGGAGCCCAGGCTGATGAAGCCGCCCTGACAGGGCCCCTCAGTGCCTGGGTCTGGGGGCTCCACCACCCGTCCCTCCTCCCAAGATGGAGAGGCAGCGCTCATCCCCCACACCCCCCACCTGCCAGCACGACCGGCCCCGCGAGCTGCTGTTCACACCTGGGTGAACCTTCTACGAGGACCAAAAACACCTTACCTTTTATTCCTCTGCTTAAACATAAAACAGTATACACAAATTAAAAAGACAATTTCATTAGGTTATGATGGAAAATATTACGGATATTTCTTGAATGCAGGTTCCCCTTCCACGTGTGCACGATGCTCGTTAAACTGTGGACGTGTTCTGGGCAAGAGCAGCTCATCCCTGAATTTCCGAACGGCAACAGCGCCATCTCTGGCCGCCTGGCCTCAGCGCAGCGCGCGCCATCTGAGACCAGGCTCAGAGGAGAGGCGGCTCGTCGGTATTCAGTGCCTGCTCCGCCCAGAGCTGTAAATCTCAGCTGCTGACAGTTAATCTCACACGTCTTGGGCTTCCAGGCCCCGAGCTGGGCAGGCGAGGTCCTTGGAGACCCAGCCCCACCCCCAGGACGCAGTGGGGACCAGGCGTGCCGTGCGTGGGGGACGCCAGCAAACAGCAGCTCTGTCCCCCTGCCTCCTGGTATGCGGTGACTCAGTCCAGGAGGACGCTCCAGTCAGGATAGGCCTGACCACAGAGCAGGACTCGATCCAGCCAAGCAGGAGGCATTTTAATCAAAAAGAGGAAGACTTCTTTACGATGGGGGAGGGAGGAGACAAGGGCTGGACAGCCACGTGCAAAAAAAGTGTGCTTCAACCAAAACTGCACCGAATGCAAAAATGAACTAAAAATGGATCGTGAGTATAAATGGAAAACATGAAGTCGCACAGTTCCAGAGGGAAACATGGGAGAGAATATTTGTGACTTTGAACCAGGCAGTTTTCTTAGGTCCAATACCATACAACCTATTTTTTTTTTAAGTTGGTAAGTTAGATTTTATCAAAATTTAAGAACTTATCTTCAAAAGATACCCTTAAGAGAACAAAAAGATAAAAGAGAAAATACTTTTGCACCAACAAAGGTGTATGTCTGGAATGTATAAAGGAGTCTTAAAACTCAATGATAAGAAAGCAAAAATCAAATTAAAAAAATGGGCAAACGATTTCAATAGCCACTTTACCAAAGAAGATACACGGATATGGAAAATCAACACGTAAAACGATGCCCAACGTCACTAGTCATTAGATAAACGCAAATTAAAACGAAATAACATACCCCTGTGCCCTTATTAGAATGGACCTCCTCCCCCCAAAAAGACGGACCATATCCAGTGTTGCAAAAGACGTGGAGAACAGCCTTCCCACACACTTCGCTGGTGGGAATGCAACACGTACAGCCACCTTGGACATAGTTTCTTATAAAGTTGAGCACACATTTATCAGCCCTAGGTATTTACCTGAGAAACGAACACCTGTATTTACACAAAAACTTGTGCATGAATGTTTGTAACAGTTTGATTCACAGTTGCCCTAAACAGGAAACAAGCAGATACATGCGGACAAATGTGGCACATCCGTGCAACAGAGATGACTCAGCATAAAAAGGAAGGAACTACAGAAACGTGGGGGAATCCTCCAGGCGTGCTGCTGCGTGAGCAAAGCCAGACCCCAAAGCTTCACGCTGGATGCACGTATCACATTTTCCACTTATAAGACCTGTAAATGGCAAAACCGGAAGAGGGAACATAGCCCACTGTTGCCAAGGGTGGAGCTGGGGATGGATGGGGTGACTGTGGCAGGAAGCAGAGGGAGCTGGGGCGATGGTGCTGTCCTGTGTGGTGACTCTGTGCCCACCTGTGTCAAGACCCAGAGACTATACAGTACAAACAGGAACTGTGCTGTGTACATTTTTAAGAAATCACTCTGTGAAGGAAACTCCAATGGAACCCAAGATATAACAAACGAACCTAAACGGTCACAAATGGACAATGTACTAGAGGAAAAGAACCAGACTATGTCATTCTGGAAAACAATATTTTGTCTGGAGACTATAAGGCTAAAGATAAAAGGGACTCTGCACTCACATGTCTTCTCGCTGCTGAACTTGCTCCTCACGGGGGATGTGGGTTAGCAATTCTGAAATGTCCTTGTGTGGATACTAGGGTGGGGCAAATAAGTAACACAGTTTATATGGAGAGAGCCACATCTCCAAAGAAACTAGTTACAGATGAGGAAAGGGGGGGCAGGAATGAGTCTTGAATGGTTGGCCTTGAATTCCAAGTGTCAGTATGAACTGGTGGCTTTATAACAGACCCACAGATGATGGATGGATAGACAGAGAGATGATGGATGACAGATAGATGATAGATAAATGATAGATAGATGATAGATAAATGATAGATGATAAATGATAGATGATATATACATAGATGATACATAAATAGATGACAGATAAATAATAGCTAGGTGATAGATAATAGCTATATAAATACATAGATAGATGGTAGATAGATGATAGATAGATGACAGATGGTAGATAATAGATGATAGATAGAAGCAGAAATAAACAAAGAAGTGGGGGCATGCATGTATTAGCACACAGATGTCTGTTTCCAAGCTCTGCCCCTGACAGGGCCTAGAAATACTATCACCCCGGGAGTAGCAAACACACCCGCCCGGAGATGTCGGTTCCTAAACGCCACCCTCCAACAGAAGGAACCGGAGCTCCTTGGAGGAGTCGCTGCTTTCAGGCTTGGGGCAGGGAAAATACAGATGAGCCTGAGCATCCGGAGGAGACAGAGTGAGAAAGGGCTCAAGACACAGACGGGAACTCAAAGGACAGAGGCATCAACCTGTTGGAAAGCTCAGTGGCTTAAGCTGGAACAATCTGAGCAAGAAAATAGTTACAGGTGGTGTTGGATTATCACCCACAGAATAAATTAATACCCACGAGCCGACACTGCTATGAATAATTGGATAAAGAAAAAATGAGAGAAGGGGGACAGGTCTTCTCCAGAGAAAAATTCTTATGAAATAGAAGGAACGTAGGGATAGAAAGCCACGAGCACAGGCAGTAATCACTGTGGCAGGAAAGACCCACTCACGTCTGCTAAAGTTACTGGGCACAAGTTTAAAGAGGACCAGGGTCCTTGCTGAGTCTCACAGTGTCTCTCCCACCTATTTCTAGTTATAAATGATACCTTTTCAGTGGATAACCTGGCAGAACCTTGATCGAGGTTCACATCAGAGGGATAGTGTATGGACGTCGTGCCGCCCTGATCGAACACACTCAGAGGGCGTCACCTGGGCTCCGTCTCGCCAAGAATGCATAACCTCAGTCCAGTCATTCAAACACATCAGACAAATCAAACTGGAGGACGACCCACGAAGTAACCCACCAGCTCCTAGTAGGGTGTCAAGGTCAAGGTCAAGGATGACGCGGAAGCTAAGAAAGCTGTCGCCCACTGGGAGGGACCAGGAGAACGACTCAACAGAGTATGGGGTCCTGGAGCAGAAACGCTTGTCTGAACTGAGTGGGTGGCCAGCTAAATTGGAAAGTGCGTTGTGATTCCATGAGATATGAACACCTGGGGAAGCTGGGTGAAGGGTGTACAGGAACTTTATACTCTAATATTTTTGCAACTTTCCTTTAAATCTGTAACTATTTTATAATAAAAGGTTCTTAAAAAGCTGATGGGGTCTTCCTGGTGGTCCAGTGGTTAAGACTTTGCCTTCCAGTGCAGGGGGTGCGGGTTCGACCCCTGTTCGGGGAGCTAAGATCCCACATGCCTCTCGGCCAAAACACCAAAACATAAAACAGAAGCAATATTGTGACAAATTCAATAAAGACTTTAAACATGGTCCACGTCTAAAATAATCTTAGGAAAAAAAAGCTGATGGGAGAAAGGAGGTGCTTGCTCAGGAAGCTGTTAACTTCTCGTGTTGCACGTACTGCACCAAAGGTACGCCTGACCCTGGCTCCAAGGCTGCTGTGCAGTGTCCCGAGCTGAGACGTGCAGCAGTTCCGTCCCCGAACTGTGACACCCACTGCCCCCCACCCAGGCTACCCCAACACGAGCACCCGGGAGTTGGTCTGAGCCACATCTGGGTCTCCAGACCCACAAAATGGCTCTATCCAAGGGGGCCCCCATCAGCGTCCAGGTCCTGGAGGTCTCCGGGCCCCCAGGGAGGCCGTGCCTGCCCGGCGCCCCCGCCTCTGGACCTGTTCTCACGCTCTCAGCCATCCTTATCTGGCTCTGGCTCCTCCACAGGTGAGACCTGCTCACAGCTCTGGGGCACGGTCCCCGGTGCTGGGCACATGGCAAGGCAGACCCCAGAGCCAGGCTGGCTCAGCAGGGGGAAGGCTGCGGGGATGACGCCGATGGGGCAGAGGTGACCCCGCGTCCCGTGCGGGCCTTCGGGGACTGTGGGCAGTGCGTTTTGATTCAGGCATTGCCGTGCCCATGCGCGTCGTTCATTGTCCTTCACCGGCTACAAGTGACCTTTGAGGTCAGGCCGTGACAGTGGATCGTCCTTACCAAGCAATCGGACACGCAGTACTGGGGCGTTTGGTACTTTCCTCCACACGATACAGCGCAGCCCAAGGACCTCAGCGCAAGATCTGAGAGGAGACCCCAAACTCCAGGGACCCCGAACCCTGGGGACCAGGCATGTTCGGATTTGAGGGCCCACGTGTGGAACCGGGCCGGGGACCAGGCGGGGACCGGCCTCCACTCCAGAACCAGCCTCCAGAGTGAGGCTATGCCCTGCACCCCTGGGGACGCGGGAGCAGATACTGCCGTGCCTGGGCCCTGCACCAGGCTAACCGCACGCGGTTTCCAGAGATGAGCCCCTTTAGAGGAACACGTGCCCAGACGTGCCACGTGAAAGAGCCAAGTGTCCCGAGGCCCCTTTGAGCGAGCGGGCGGTGGTCTCACTCTGGCCTCTGGCTCTGCATCTGCTCTGCCTCACTCCCTTCTCTGCCCAGTGGTGCATCTCCTGGGGCCCCTGCAGCCCCACTCTTAGAGGTTCAGGTGGCTCTGTGATGGGGGGACACGGCACCCCACATCACACCCTGCAGACTCGGATACAGAACTGCATCCCCACCAGAGCCTCACCACGTCCCACAGAAACACACTTGCCGAGGAGATTCTGCCTGGAGAGGAAGGCTCCCTAGCGGAGCATGAAGCCCCGTCCAGATCCTCCGTCCCTGCCGTGGGGATGACCCACCCGGCCGCCCCAGGGATGCCTCCGAGCCCTGGGGCAGGGAGAGGAGGTGACAACCTGGGGACACAGGGAGGCCCACTGAGCTGGGGGTCAGGGTCAGTGGGAGGGATGGCCCCACAAGACAAGGGGGGACGCTCTCTCGTTTTGGAGTTTGTGGGAGCAGCAAGACGGGGTGGGCGGGGCAGGCCAGAAGAGCTGGGGGTGCAGGGCCAGGGCCCGAGTCTGCAGAAGTGGTCGGGTGCCCTTGAGGAGCTCTTCTCTGCCAGGAGCTGAGAGAGGATGCCCTCGTAGCTCAGGGATGTGCCCTGGGACCCACCACTGGGCACCTCCGGAGGCCTCGGCTAGCCTTGGCAGGGGGTGTCCTGGGTCTGGGCGGAGAAGACCTGTAATGGGTTCAGCACCTCAGACCAGGGAGAAGCCCACGCCAGATGCCCCCAGGGAGCAGACTCCGATCCAGAGGCCATGGTAGGAGGTGAGCCGCCCTCACCCTGCCCCCGCCCACCTGTACAGACACCAAGGCTCCTGCTGCAGGGCCCACGTCCCAGCAAACTGAACCTACGTCTCAAACGGGGCCAACCTCGCCACAGAGGAGGTGGGATCCCACAGACCAGAAGGAGGTGTGCTGGCGCCCACAGGGCCCACAAAGGGCGGGAAGGAAGACGCCACGCCCCAGGGATGACGGCTGAGCCTCACCTGCTGGCCACCTGGGCATCGGGCCCCCTTCTCACGTCCGCAGAACCCCGGGGCACTGTCATCCTCGCTGGGCACTGCCCGGTGAGCGTGCAGGCTGGAGCTCTGCACGGGGCAGCTCTGGCCTCGCCTGCAGCCTGAGGGGCTCCACGGTGCTGCACAGCCCGAGGTGTCCTCTGGCCCCTGCGTCTCCGACAAGCTCACGCCCCTTCCCAGTCGGTCCATTGCTCTGGTCCCAGCTCCCACTACCAGGCTCCCCAGTCATCCCTTTGGTCAGTCCCTCGGCGCAGCTCAGGGCGGGAAGCTGGCGGCACCATGGCAGCCACAGTTCTGTTCCCGCGAGTGGAACTGGGCCGGGGACCCGCGTCATCAACAAGGCAGGGTGGCAGGATGTGTCGCTCAGTAAGTGCTCAGGACCCCAGCCAGTGAGTCACGGCGTCTTCACAGCCCGTCCGTCCTGGAAGACACGGGGCAACGGTCCTTGAGATGCTCCATGAACCGTCCCCATTTCCCTGAACGAAGGTCACCACCGTGGTGGCAGCTTCATTGCGTCATTTTGTGGGGTGTCTGCGTTGTTTCTGGGAATCTTCCTTTGAGACACCTTTTGGTCATCAAGGGAACAAAGGGAGGTGGGAGTTTGGGGCTCCTGCACAGAAGCAGCTCTTCACACCTGTGCAGCAGGGGACTCGCGCGTCCCTGTAACTAGGATGGGGAGGCCGCGTCCCGAGGAAGGACCCCCGGGTCCACAGCCAAGACAAGGTCTCTTCAGAGGAGCCCCAGTCAGAGAACTAGTTCTGATTCTGCCTCATCAAAATGGACAGTCCCCCGCAGAGGTGCTCAAAGACCCCCTTTCTCCCTCTTCCTCGACGGGAGGGGGTGTGCAGAGCCCAGGTCCCCTTGAGTCTTCAGGAATGAGATGCGGCGTCTCCCTCTGCCACCGGGGCACCTGCTGCTCTCTGGTCCAACTGCAGGAAAGGGGTCTGGCTCCTCAGAGGGCTGGAAGAAAAGAGACGCAGGACACAGGTCAGGGAGGCTGCAGGGCGAGAGGGAAGGGCTGGAGGGATGGGGCTATGAGGAGGGGTGGCCCTGCTCCCGAGGGGAGGTCCTCTGAGGGCGGGGGCCACAGACGGAGCCGGGATGGTGAGGCCACGCCCTACTTGTCCTCTCATCTTGTTTGGGAAGGAAGCGGTGGTCAAGCTTTCACATGCGGCCTCAGCCTGAAAGCCGCGGGCACGATGCCACAGCTCAGCACGACTGTGACGTCGTGCATGAGCCCAGCTTGTCGGGGAAAGTGGGCATCTCTGGCTGAATCTCCAGTGTCACCCAAGCTTGTACTTGATAAACGGAAAAGACGAAAAGACACAAAACCACCGGCACTGCTCCCTGCCGAGTTGCCCGGAGCAGAGAACAGGGAGTGGTTTTGTGTGCGCATCTCTCCCCGGGGAGGTTCCGTGGGACGGGGTCCTTTGCGTTCCTTCCTTCTCGAGGAAGGCAAGCGCCCCTTCCCCTCTGACGATGGCAGGCCCCTCCCCTCTAGGACCTGGGGGACCCCTGGCTGTCCCCTTCCGGAAGCACCTCCTGCTTACGGAACAGCAGGGGCCGTGCTGGTCCTTATGATGCAGACGAAATACTCACCACGCCAGGGTGCCCAGGAGAGCTATGACCACAGAATGAAAGCTAAGGAGAAAAACAAGAACAAAAATAGGAACTAAAAAGGAAAGGGGAGGGTGGAGACATGGAAGGAAAGAAAGAGAAAAAAGAGTTTGTAGGGCTTTTGGCAAGAAATAACGTGATCACAGACACAGCGACGTGGAGATGCCAGCTGGGGCTCAGGAGCAGATCCTGGCGCACTGGTGTCCAGTGGTTTAAGGGTTGCGCTGCCAGGGGCCTGAAGTGACGGTGCTGTCCCCTCCCCAGGGAACTTGCACCGTCCACAGGCCAGGCTGCGGGTGACAGTCAGGAGGGAGGCTCTGCTGGTCACTTCGCCTCTGGGGGAGCGGCGGGGACTGGCCATCTGGACCTGTCACCAGGGCTGACGGCGAGGGCGCTAAGTGGCTATAATGGTGACGGGAGTCTTACGGAAAGACAATCCAAGTGCCAACAGGCAAACACCACGCTCCCATTATAAATGATGAAGTACAGCCAACTTGCTGAATAGATTTCACACTTGGAGCCTCGTTTTGGGTCGGGGGAGGTGTCCAGCCAATTTAGACACAAGAGAAAATCTGATGGTGGTACAGCTGCTTGGAAAAGCAGAGCTGCTTCAGCTAGATTAAAAGAATAAACACCCAATTTTTAAAATTCTAGTATTTAATACAAACAAATGCTCTCACTTTAAGATGCAAAAGGAAAGAGGGGTTCATTTTGGGGGAGAGACTGCATCGCTTCGAGGTTGCGCGTCCCGCCGGCCTCCCCAGGCGAGCCAGGTGTGTGTCGCCCACGGTCTGGCGCCCATGGGCAGGCACATAATTGCTCCCCGGCTGCCTCTCTGCTTTGCAGGTCGTGCCCCGCACGGTTCTAGGGGCCTGTCACCAGCTCTGGATTTGCAAGTTACCACCAAGACCGCTCGGCAGATGGCAGTAAAGTGCCCAGGGAAGGGGCCGGGTTCATCTGGAGGAGAGGTGGGCGGGGCAGGGGGAGGTCCAGCTGCAGGGGCTGCCGTGGGGAGGGGTCCCTGTGCCCCGCGAGCACAGAGCCTCTGCTGGCTCTGGCCAGGCAGGGCTGAGGATGTGTGGCCTATTGCAGGTGGCGGGTCCTGTCCAGACCCCAGCCTCCCGTTCTCTCCGGCAGGGACAAGCCAGAGAGGCTCAGAGGGGAGCCGGCCTTTGGTGAGATCCACCCCACAGGCAAGACCAGTCACAAGACGCGAACAAGCAGCCTGCCTGCTAGAAGCCATCGAAACGTCCTAAATCACAGACCAAAAGAGCTCAGCTGTCCTAGAATTAAGCACACGCTGCAGGCTTCTCTCTGAGGGTGCTCTGTGTACCCTGATTTGGAAGTTGCAGAGCCAGCCGTCGGGAGAAGAGCTGGACAGTCCTCCCCGACCCCAAGCCACACGGCCCCCAACCCACTGCACCCCAGCACCTGCCGTTTCCAAACTTGGGAGCCACAGTCAAGGAATCACACTAAAGGGACCACTAAAGGGACCGCTGGTCGCCGGTCTGCAGGCACCCCGACGGCCGGGGAAACTGAGGCCGTGAGAGGCACGGCCCTCGGGGTGGCACGGCTGGGTTGGCATGGACGGGGTTATTCCCAGACCCTGGGCTCTGGCTCCTTGTCCCGAGCAGACACGTCCCTGAAGCCTCTTTCTGTCCAAAAATACTCCAACCTCAGACCTAGCGCGACACGGCATCCTGAGATACCTGTTCTGTCTTGGTGTGTGAGCTCCGACAACAGAGCAAGCCCCCAGATTCGTATTTGCCTTACCTTTTCCTCCAGTTCCTTTATTTGTCTCTTCTGAGCTTCTATTCTTTCTTCTAGTTCTTTAATTCTCTGCAATGTTAAAAGCAGGAAAATCCTCAATAATCAGAACATTTGGGACACCAAGTGGGCAAAAGCCTTCCAGGATTTTCACGCATGTTCTTGGTGGGCCAGTCGCCACAGGGCAGCTGCCATGCTGGCCACGGCGAGGGGGCCTCGGGCTGCCCCCTCCCCCCGCCGACTTTTAGGAGCCCCAGCTTTGGGAGGAGAGCCAGTGTGCCTGCCTCAGGTTCCGTTACGGACACAGCCTCCCTCGGTCTGCTCTTTGCAACAGCAAGAGACAGGAGGACAGCTTTCCCTCGGCCACGCTCCCTGTGATGGGAATGACACCCTCCCACCTCCTACATCTCCAGGTCATAAACCATGATGCTAGAAGCCCAAGGAAATGGTAAGGGCCCAATTCACAGTCCTTCCAAAGCGCCGTTGCGGCAGTGAGAGGAGCAGCCAGAAGGGTCACAAAGTCAGTCACGGGGAGGACTCTCCTGGCAAGGTCGACCTCAAGTTTGGAAACTCTAGTCTTCACTTTGGTGCACGCTGCCGGGCAGATGGACATGTGTGTGCCCACGCCGGACCTGGATGCCTGGCCTGGAGCCTGGACGCAGCTGAGCTCTGATCAGAGCCTGTCTGATGGGAGTGAGGGGCTGCAGGCGGCAGTCCTCACACTGACCACCCCAGATCTGGCAGCGAGAGTCCTGGGAGCTGACCAAGGCTCTGGTCAGACCTTAGCCCTCTGACGTTCACAGTAAACCTGGATTCACTAGCGTATCTGAACACGGAACACAGCCACAAAGGCCACGCCAGCACACACAGTGGAGCTGAGGCATGTCTTACACACCAAGCCTGTCTAGTCTGCCAGGATCGCTCACCCCCAGTTAGAAATGAACTGGCCAGATTGGCCTGAGGGCCCCAAGTGCCTGTAGGCCAAGAGAAGGTCCCCCAGTCCCTAGCCCATGAGCCGCTGCTCCCCAGATGACACCTTCACTGGGATCTTGCCACTGAGGGAGGAACCACGGAAGAGACCCAGAGTGGGGGGGACCCAGGAGGGGGGCTGTGCCACCCAGAGGCCTGGGTGGGATGGCCCAGGAGGCTGGTCTGGAGGGACAGGCAGTCCGGCAGGAGGGTCCCCCATGGGCACGGCCACTGGAGAGCATGGCCATCGGGGGGCACGGCCAGTGGAAGGCCCTGGCCTTGGGGGCACGATCATTGGAGGGCAGGGATATGGGGGCGTGGCCACGGGGAGGGCATGACCTTTGGGCGTGGCCACAGGAGGGTATGACCTTTGGGGCGTGGCCACTGGGGGCATGACCTTTGGGGGGCGCAGCCACGGGAGGGTACTGTCATCGGAGGAGGTGTGGCCATCAGAGGGCCAGGCATGGGAAGCCCCGCTCCGCCCCGGAGGTCCTGCGCCCGCGGCGCCCCTGCTGCGCACCTGCTGCGCCAGCTGCAGCAGCTCCATGCGCTCCCGCAGGATCTGGGCGTCCCGCTCGCGCAGCTCGCTCATGACCTGGCGCTTCCACTGCTCCACGGCCACCCTGAGCTTCTCGTGCTCCTCCTCCGGCAGCATTTCTGCCACTTTGGCCCCAGCTTCCTGCTGCAGGACGTCGTACAGCATGGCTTCCAGCTCCAGGATGTGCTGGGGGCGGGAGGGGACACGTCAGTCCTTGCCTCCTCCCCCGGGGACGGCCTGGGGGACTGGGGCACCCCGTTCTGGGGTCATGCCGCCGCCAGGCCAGCCCACAGAGGGGACTGCTTCCGCCTGGACCAGTTAAATGATGTTCTGGAGGCTGGAAGCAGTCCGGGAGTGATTATTTCAAGAGCATTCCCTTCCACGCGATGTTTAACGTGCAGTGAAACATTAGGGACATCGAGGTCAGCAGAGTTTGAGGCCAGAGTCGGATGAGGGCCAGAGGGGCAGTGGGCCGGGCGGGTGTCCCTTGAGGAAAGAACAACAAAGGCTTCTTCCTTTGCTCACAACCTTCGCCAAACCCTGGGCTTCCGAGTCACTAAGGAGGAAGGAGGGCGGTGCTCACAGGGCTTGTCTGCAGTAGTGCCGAGGGGCCAGGCCATCAGCTCTGCGGTCCCCAGTGCTGCCTGTGGGGTGACTCGTGTCCGCAAAGAAACATCAAGCCCTGACCCCCAGCACCTGTGAATGTGGATCATGTGGAAACAGCAGATGCCACCCAGTGCAGGTGAGCTCAGACTGGATCGGGGGCCTCAGTCCACTGACTCGTGGCCTTGGAAGAAGAGGGCAACTTGGAGACAGTCACGGAAGATGCGGGGAAGCCATGTGACCACAGGGCAGAGATTGGGGTGACTCAGCCACAAGCCCGGGAACACCTGGGCCCCCAGGAGCTGGAAGAGGCAGGAGGGCCTCCCCTGGAGCTTCAGACGGATGTGGCCCCGCCAGCACCTTGGTGTCAGGCTTCTGGCCTCCAGACTGTGAGACATACACCTGCCCCACCTCTCCTCCCCTTCTCTCTCCCTGTCTGTCTGTCTGTCTGCCTCCCTCCCTGCTGCCTGCACATGAGGCCCCACGTGTCCGGCCTCTGCCCGCCTCCCAGCCCCTCCCCTCCTCTGTCCCAAATGATAGCCCTAAGGGTGCCCACGCCCGTGGGTGCCTGTACCGGCTTAGGGCTTCACCTCCATGAAGCCCTTCAGTCCCGCCCCTTCCAGAAAGCAGGTGCTCGTTAGGCCTGGCTCACGGGTCAGGGCACTGAGGCAGGCTGATGACTGCCAGGCTGGACGACCTGCACAGGGCCCTGCTGGTGGGGAGCGGGGTTCAGACTCCAGGGGGGCTCCAGCCCAGGGCCCTCGCGTTGCCCCGCCAGGGCTCCGACGTGGAGAGCCGGCCATTCCGCTGGTCCCCAGACACACATGCTGTGTCACCCCTTTGCTGCCACCCAGCCGCCAAAACACAGACCTTGTTATAAATTCCTAGTGACTTAGCACTTCGATCTGGAGCACTTTTAAAGCTTGCTCCTCAGGAAATTTCACAGATACAATCTTTGAAAAAGCTATATTCTTCCCATCTTCCCATCAAAGATGTAACCTCTTCAGAAATGAATGTTTCTCCTTCTTCAGGCAAAATGACTCTGGAAAGTCCTTTTGGCCGAGTAGACATTTTAGGAAATGGGGGGGACCTTTGTTCCTCGCTTATGTGTTATTGTTCCTGACGGCTACAAAATAAACTGTCCCCAGCTGTCACTGCCAGCTCACACAGCACATCGGCTGCCACTTCCTAGAGCAAAAGAACTTAGTGTGTTTAAGATACGCTCCAGCTTTAAAATAAAGGCAGCCGAGGGCTTCCCTGGTGGCGCAGTGGTTGAGAGTCCGCCTGCTGATGCAGGGGACGCGGGTTTGTGCCCCGGTCTGGGAAGATCCCACATGCCGCGGAGCGGCTGGGCCCGTGAACCATGGCCGCTGAGCCTGCACGTCCCGAGCCTGTGCTCCGCAACGGGAGAGGCCACAACAGTGAGAGGCCCGCGTACCACACACACAAAAAAAATTAAAAAAATAAAGGCAGCTGAGTGTGGGGCTTAGAATTAGCATCACGATGGCTTCACCCCAAGACTGGCAGGAGATGGAGATGTTCTGACCTTCCCTGCATGCATGACCTTGAGCGACAGGCCACCGGATGCCGGCTCTGTGTGCACAGCCTCGCCCCAGCGCGCGTCCTCATCTGTGAATGGCCAGGCCTCTGCTCCCAGCTGCCCTAGACGGCCCTCAGCCACGCGGGGACCACCCTTCCCCTTCGAAACCCAGCTGTGGCTCCTGTGCTCACAGAGCAGGGAGGGTGTGAAACCCAGCAGGTTCCCACAGGCCTGTGTCCCCCCCCGCCAGGTCATCCCAAGGCGGTAGGTGCCTCCCTCCTGCACAGGGCTTTGTGAATGGCAGATAAAATGGCTAATTATACAGCAGGAAGTGCAGGCCTAACTACGGAGTCAAGAAAACCAGGGAGGGAGAGCAAAACGTGCGGCCTTCCTGCCGGAATTGGAGGAAGGGGGCCCCCAAACAGTATCACGCGGGGAGCAGCCCTGACAGTCATCAGACCAGGAGCGGACCCAGCATCACTGGGGGCCCTGACAGCATCCCTCGGCCCTGTGTGCAGGAGCCCCCTCCACAGTCCCGGGGCGACGTTTCCTGCGGCGCGCGGGTGCGTGTGTGTTCGTGCGTCCGTGTGTCACAAAGCCATCTCCCTGATGTCATCTCCAGGACCCATCTTTTCAGTACTGATGTCGGGGTTAACCGCACACGGGGATGTCCCTTCAGGCTTCTCAGGGGGGAAATGGTTTCCCATGGGGCAGGCACGCACAAAGGGCACGTGTGCACTGGTTGGTGCAGATGGACAGAAGCGGGGGTCCCGGGCGGGATGATCGACTGACTGACATTCAGCTGTGTTCACCTCATTTGTAAATGCATTGTTTCAATGAATTCTATTTCTCAGCTCATTTCAAATACCCACTTGATTTCTGCTCGTGTGCCTGCACTCCTGGGGCCAAGGGGTGCTGACGGAGCAGTAAGGCGTCCTCGGAGCTCGCTGGGCGAGGGGTGTCCGGCAGGAGAAAGGCGAAGAGTGACCCCACGCTGGTCACACTGGGCGCAGGATCTTCCCAGGCAGGTCCGAGGCCACGTGGCCCCCGAGACACCATGCTGGCCGTGGGAACAACCTTCCCCGTTTCTACCCCAAATCCGCCGCCCCTGGGGGTTCTGGCAGCTGTACTTCTCTTACCTTGTGAGCTTGGTCCAAGCACTGCTTTCTGTAGTCCAGCTCCTCGTCCAGGTAGCCCTTCTGTTTACTGAACAGCTCCTGAAACGCAAGAGGACCCGTGTCTGGGCCTGGCGCAGCCGGCCTGGAGCGCGGGCCGCGGGCCCACGTGGCCAGGTGCACACCAACCTTCTCGCTCTCCAGGTCCACCATCTTCCGCTGCAGGGCCGACTCCGTCTCTTCGATCTGCTGGAGCCACTGGACACAAACGGAAGGCACTCAGGCATCGAAGCCCACCTCGCCGAGCCCTGGGGAGACAGCCTGGGGCCCTGGCCCTCCCTGCCCTTCCCAGCCTTCCTCCAGGAGGGGAGCTCAGCCCTCGTGGGAGTCAGGGCTGGGCTGGCGTCATGGGCTCCGTGTGCGCGGCGTGCGGGCCAGGCCCCCGTGCAGGCCCTGCCCCCGTGCAGCCCCGCCTCGTGTCCAGGGAGTCTGCCTCCCAGTGCTGGGAGAGGAGGGACGTTAGGCGGCCCATTCTCCCGGGGTGCTGGCCCCTGAGCTCCCATTTGCTGGACACCCCTGCCCGCCCTGCTGGGGGCCGCTGGGAGGGGGCGCTGCCAGCAGGCCCGCGGGTTCTGGCTGCGGGGGTGGGACCGGGCGCAGGCTGGCGGCCCGTGGGAGCAGAGAGACTGGAGGGTGGGGAGCCCGGGAGGGCTGGGCGACCCCGGAGGAGGGTCCCGGCAGGTGAGACAGATGCTGCCGATTTACAGACCCACCATACCTCCCGGCCTCTGGGGGGAGGCGGAGGCAGAGTGGCCTTGGGGAGAGGTCTGGCTGAACCTATCACTTGCAGACACGCGTGGCGGTGCTGGCTGACCTGTGCGTGTGCCAGACCTCCAAGGCAAACGGGATCCGTGGACCCCAACCCCACCTCCCGGTAGCCCTCCTCCCAGGGTGAGCGTCTTCTGTGCGCTGAGCCAGAAAGGGAGGCTTCGGGAAGCCCGGCCCCGTCCCGACAGCGTCCACAGTCACTGTTACCTTTTCGGCCAAGGTCAGGACTGTCCTGGCTTGTATGACGACCACTTGTTCCTCATTGGTCAGATTCTGCACCCAAAAGCAGAATTCACGCATGGTCAGGGGAAGTGCCTTCTGGGTGGCCGGGCGCTCGGTGGCGCTGATGGGACGGGCGCAGGGGAGCTGGGGTCACAGCTAAATGTCGCTTTCACTAAAAGGCCCTCCCGGGAGTCTTTGATCCTCTTTCCTCTTGGTCCTGCCAGCTCTGGGGTGACTCTCCGTCTTGCCCCCTCTGGTCCTCTCACTGCTGGAGACCACGTCTAAGGTGGCCAGCGAGGCAGCATGGGACAGTGGGTGACGGGACGAGCAGCCAGGCTTCCCGGGTCTGTTGGGTTTTTATTTAAAGCCAGCTCTCCGCACAGGCGGCCTGAATTATGACAGCGCCACTTACGAATGTGAAGCAAAGATCAAACACTCATGGCTATGAAATGGTCCCCATCCCTGCCGTTTTGCCTTTTTTCTGCATGTTTTATTCATGCCTCGCCCCAAAGGGCCCGCCTGGGTGGTCCTTCTGGGCAGGGTGGCTCTGGCTTTGGGGCCAGGGGGCATCCTCAGAGGATGTGCTGCCTGCATCAGCACCAGGGTGGAGGCAGCTGGGCTGTGTCCCCACTGCTGGGCCCACCGTGGGACAGCCAACAGGGGTCAGGGGAGCAGAGACAGGCAGGGAGGAGCCCCCTAGGGTCGCTGAGCTGAGGGCGGCCCCCCCACCCCAGAACCTCCCTGATTCAGGGCCACCCGCTCCGAAAGCCCTCCCGCCTGCTCCCTCCGCAGCGTGAGCTCCCCAGGGGCAGAGGTCTCTCACCACCCCCCACCCCGGCAGCAGTAGGCACAGGTGGGGGTCGGCGGCCAGCTGCTGGGACAGCGGCAGGCTCCGTCCTCAGGCACGCTGCAGCCCGACTCGGTGTGATGCCGGGGCCAGGCGCCCCTCATCCCTCTGGCTTCCGGGGACACTGCCAGGCTGTCCCCGCCCTCCTCCCGAGGCAGGGCTGGGCCTGATGGGCGGGATGGGGCGTGTCGGGGGCTGCGGGGGGCCTCCGGGTAACTGAGGGAAGCTGCCTCGCTGTGGTCAGGCCAGGCTGAAGGGCCCGCGATGTCCCGCTTGGTGGGCAGCCTGGCTGGGCTCCAGCTACTCCCTCCTGGAGGTGACCATGGCCTTGGCAATGTGCCGTCTCCTCCACCCTCGCAGCCTTCCCTGGGTGACCTGTCCCCGCTGCGGCCCAGGTGCAGCAGCAGTGAGCAGATGGCCCACCAGGGAGGACAGGGGTCCATTCTGCCCCCTGCCGGCCCCTCTGCTCCACTCCAAGGACCCTGACTCCTGGGGAAACCAAGGCCCGGGGCTCAGGTGCCCCGTGGCCAGCTGGGAGGCTGCAGCCTTCTGGGAAGCAGCCTGGAGACAGTGGCCACAGCTCCAGCGTGCCCTGGCTGAGAAGGGGAGGGGCCAGGCTATCCCTGTCATCTGCCTGAAGTGTGTCCATGTCACACGACAGACCTAAGGGTCGCCCCCATGGTCCTTCAGAAGCTGTCAAGGGTCTCTAGAGGTCACCTGCACGTAAGACCGGCAGTGTGTCCTCTGCCCCCGCCTCCGAGGCCATGTGACGGCTCCAGGGCCGTCACGTGCACTGGTGCTCTGGGGCTGGGAGGGGCCCCGAACAGATCTAGGCAGACCTGGGCTCGTCCTAGCTGGCCAGTACCGCAGCTCCGTGACCTGGGTGGGTGCCCTCTGGGGCTTCGGTCTCTCCAGCTGTGAACTGAAAGGTTCCCAGAGCCCATGATGGGGGCTGATACTCAGGCTGAACCCCGGAGCACATTGTGACAACGCCATCCCTGCTGCGGACCAGCACCTCTGCTACCTGCGGCCGAGGTGGAGCCAGGGGTCTGACTAGTGGCAGGGTCGGGGGTGGGCAATGCAGCCAGGAGAGCCTCCCTGCTGGGAGCTGCTTCCCCCTGCTCCCCGCCCTCACTGCTTCCCAAGTCAAGGGCAGGTGGGGAGAGGAGGGATTCCTGTCAATACAGGGCCCTGAACACCTTGAAGCTGCTGGGAAGGACTGGCCCCAAGGATGTGCATGAGCGCCCGGGTTTTGGTATACGTTGTGAGAAGCGCGCGTGTGTGTGTGTGTGTGTGTGTGTTTGCATGTGTTTTTCTCCTCCACCTACGGCACGGAGTGCACCAATCTGACTTAGCACCTTGATCTTTCTTGAGAGCAGTTACCAGGATGTGAAGCCCAAGGTGCTTTAGGACCAGCTGTAGACTGTACACTTGTCAGGATACCTTGTGGCGGAAACGTTCTGGGGTGTGGATTGGGGCCCTCTTCCAGCACAGTTGATCCCCCCTGCATTGGGCAGGGGCTCAACAAGTACAGGATGATGGATGGAGGGTGAATGGAGAATGGATGGACAGAGGATGGAGGATGGAGGGTGGCGTGAAGGGATGCAGTCACTCTGCCCATTCAGCAATTAGTATTCTTTTGAGGAGTTTGCTGTAGAAATTGGAACTCTGCCCTAAGTGAGATTCGGGGATTATTTATATAGGCTCTGCCCCTCCTCCCAAACTAAGTAAACGGGAAGCCCTGAGTCTGAGGTGTCTAAGGCATGCTAAGGACCCACAGCCCCCATCCCCACCAAGAATATGGAAGAGCTTAGAGACTGAGAGGGATTCCAGAAACTGAGAACACGGGGCCAGAAGCACCTCTGCTGGAAGAGTCAAGTGTGAGAGCAGAGGCCCCGAACTCCCGTGTGGGAACAGTGTCAGAAAGAACGACATTTCTCCTAAACGCCAGAGGGCCCGTCCCAAGGCAGCTCTGGCAGTGGGAGGGTGTGGGCTGCGGTAGGGCCACAGCGGGACTCACAGGGGCCCCTGGACCGTGCAGGGCGCTGGGCACGGGGAGGCATGCACAAGTCAGGAGAGCGACCTACACTTACGGCGTTGTCCCCCAGGAGGTCCAGCTTCTTCATCAGCTCCGAGACCAGGATGTCCTAGAGGAGGGGGACAGGCTGCTGGGAGGGAGCACTGGCCAGGCAGCCGCGGGGCTGAGGGGTGTGCGGGCAGGGGCGGGGCGTTACCATCACGCCTTCGGCCTCGCAGTACGCCTGCAGGGGGCTCTTCCCGTCCACGAAGTGGGTGTGGTGGAAGTTGATGGCCGGCGACTTCCTCTCCCTCTCCTAGACAGAGAGCGGAAGTCTGGGCACGGGCATCCCCTCCCTCCTGGAGGGCAGTGCTGGGCCGCCCGGGGACACGGTGAAGACACCAAGTCCACCCAACACGGTCAGCATGGTCTCTGTGAAGACGAAGCCCCGGCTGCCACAGCAGAGGCCAATCCCTCCTCCTGCCCAGGACACGGCCCTGTGTGGACACTGATGGGGGCAGGGACCTCCCAGCCACCCACGGGGAGGCCCTTGGGAGCGGCCCCCGCCTGCTGAGGGGCCGACGAGCTGATCTGAGTCCCAGGGGACCGGGAGCAGTGTCCCGCACGGGCCTGACCTCAGTGACCCTGAGGACAGAGGACAGTGGCTGGAGAGGCCGCCACCGTCCTCACGCAGGACCACAGGCACGAACCCTGGGGCCACGGGGCGACACACACGGAGTGGCCACACAGCCCTCCTGCCCCCGGGAGGCGGACGGGAGGACCCTGAGGGGCAGCTCCCTCTGGACTCGTGGGGGCCCCCTCCCCACACTGCAGGCGTGCGTGGACGCCGGGAAACCAGACGGGCGGAAATGCCGGTGCACAGACGCACCCAGCAAAGCTGGGTGGTGGCATCGTAGGAGAGGGTGGCCATGCCCGCCAGCCAGGGCCGCGAGGGGCCAGGAGCGAGGGAGGCTCCAGAGCTGCGTGCGGACACTTCTGTTTCGTTTGGCATCCGTCTCCTGAGCGACAGGGCTGGGCTCGCAGCCCTCGATGGCACCAGCTCGGGCGACCGCGCTCTGACCCCACCCCGCCCCCGCACCTCTAGCTCCAGGATCCGGAACTCCAGCAGCTCGTTCTGGTCCTTCGCGTCCTGGACCTCATGCTTTAACCGAGCCTCTTCTGTCTCCATGTGTTTAATCTGTAAAACAAAGGATGCGTGAGGCCCTGGAGTCTCACGTGAGGCCAGCTCTCAGCCTCCCCCGACGGCTGCTGGCGTCACGGGGATGGCCGCCTGGCCCAGGTCCTCGGCCCAGAGCCCTCACTCCGGCCTCAGTCCGCGGGGGGCCGCCCTGGGGAGACCAGGTGAGTCCCCTGCTGGGCTGAACCGGCAGCGGGTGGGCGGGGGACACAGGGCAGGTGCACTGGGCGGGGGGCCATCTGAGCAGAGATGGGAAGAGAAGGGCCACTGCGGGCTGTCGCCATGCTGCCCGCCCCTCACCGCGGCCCAGGACAGCGGCCCTTGGAGCCCAGGCTGGCCCAGAGCCTCAGGAACACTGCTGTCCGAAGGCGGGGCTGTGTGCCGTGGCCGCCTGGCCCCCCTCCAGAACTGACGTGTGTGAGGCCCACGCCTCCCAAGGGGTAGCACAGTGCAGCCCGTGGCACATGTCCTCCGTGGTCTCGTGTCCACCATGGGCACCGTCAACTCGGTCCGTCCCCCCGCGTTGAACTTGGGGGCTGAGGGGCCTGCTCTGCGGCTCGGAAGGGGTCCAGGTGGACCCAGGAGCACCAGTGCCCTCGGCGGCCGGGGCTTTGCACTGCCCTGTGTGTCACTCTGCACGGCTGGGGCAGCTGGGATGCACCCACGGGCAGGAGTGTGACCCCGTGGCCACCGTGCCAGACGAACGCACAGGTTTTAAGTGCACATGTGAGTGTTCGAGTGTGCAAATGAGGGGTTATGTGTGCACGTGGGTGTTACGTGTACAGGTGACAATTAAGCGCACATGAGTGTCTAAGCGTGTGCGCTCGTGAACATTTGAGTGCCTGTGTTCAAGTGTGCATGCAGGTGTTGACGTGCACACGAGTGTTTAAAGGTGCACATGTGTGTCTGCGTGCACATGAGCTATTACGCGAGCACGTGAACATTTATATGTGCGCATGAGCGCTCACATGTGTGCGTGCGCACTTAAGTATGCGGCCGTTCTGTGTACACACAAGCATTTAGGTGCACAAGGGTGTTTATGTGAGCCTGAGAGCATCACGGAAACAACTGTGTGCAGGGGGTCCACGACAAGCAGGTAGGTGTCGCTCAGCATTTAAGGTATGAATGGCACCCAAAGCACTGCCCCGTGTGGGCCTGATGGCTTCGGGTGGGGCAGGACCGGCCTCTGCCCATGGGCCTGGTTCGGTGCCCTCAGGCTCGCGAGCTGTGGCCGGCCTGGCTCTTTTCTAGAAGGGCTGTGCGTGCCGTAGAAGGTGCTGCCCCCGCCCGCCCTCTGCCTGTGGACAAGGCCAGCTGCTGGTGGGGACGGGTCACCAAGAGCACCCTCACCAGGACAGGGTGACGAGGGGGCCGCCAGAGCGAGCTGTGAGGCCCCACTGGCCCTCCTGCCTCTGGACGTGCAGCCACCGCCCCCTCCCACCTCGTTCCACGTGACTGGCTCCAGCCGTCCTGGGCCCATTCCTCTGGGGACGGCCATGAACTGCCCACAAAGCTTTTCTAACCGTCACCAACCACAGAACCCATCAGGCAAGAAAGCAAGAATCGAGAAGCCGCTATAGACACGGGGCTGGCGGGACCCCAGGTGCCTCCTTCCAGGCCGCCTGTCCCAGGAGGGGTGGGTCGGGGGGGCAGCCCCACGGGAGTGAGAAGCACAGAAGGCCCGGCTGGGGCTCCGCTGGGGAACCTCTGCCGTCTCCCCACCGCCCAGCACCGCGGGGACCCCGCAAACCCCTGAGCGCAAGGGAATTCCTGCTCTTTTCGGGAAGCAGTCAGACTCCCAGACGCGGCCTGGCAGGGGCGCACCTTTTCCACGAGCTCTTGATTTCTCCGATACAGCATTTGCTTCTCTTCAATCCACTTCGTGTCCTTGGAATCAAAGTGGAGAAATAAATACACCGCACGGTGGAACCACGATTGAAATCACAATTCAGCAGACAGGGGATGTGACGAAAAGACTCAACACCCAGCTGTCGAAGTAACCAGGGAGTGGTAGCTTCTGCCCCACAGCTGATGAAAACCCAGGGTTTCACCCGTTTCCTTGGAGGGTCCCGGATAGAAGTGGACGGCACCCAGGCTCGTGCAAGCCCAGGCCAGGCGCCCATGTGGACGTCGCACGTCTGGGGGACCCAGACACACAGCCAGCGGGAGCCAGGGGGCTCGGGCCGGTGGGGAGAGGGGCAGGTGCCAGGGTGGGGGTCCCTCCCACTTCACACCTGGGGACTCGGGGCCCGAGGCAGGCTCTGAGCTCTGGTGGGGCCCGTGTGGACGCCCTCTGGGCTGCCCTGGGTCAGGCCTCGGGGGAGGCCTGGTGTCCTCGACCCCCGGTTCCAGCTCCATGCCCTGGAGGAACCTCCACCACCGGCATTTGGTCACAAAGTGAGGTGTCCAGACACTGAACTCGGGCCCAAATTTCTTCTCAGCAGAGTCCTCTGTGAAGTTCTTTTCAAGTTTGAAGGACTCGTTTCCGCAGCGAAAGGACCGGCTTCCTCCTCATCTTCTCGCTTCCCAGCCCCTCGGCTACTGTGCTTCTCGGGCGCAAGACGCTCGGCGGCGGCATCAGACGGGGTCCAGGAATGACGCCTCCGGGTCTGGGTCGTGGCGCTGTGCGCGCAGCTCCGGAGTGCGGCTCGCTCAGGCCGAGCGCAGCCCGGGGGCTCAGGGCCCGAGGAGTGGGGATGTGGGCCGGTCCTGTGTGACTCAGGTGCTTCAGCACTGGACTCGGGGCCTCACGCGCTCAGGCGAGGATGTGGCAATTTGGCCGGGCAGCGGCTCACGTCCTTGCCCTGTCCGTCTGTCCGGCCGTCTCCCCAGCAGTTAGCACATCAGGCCCTCCGTGGGTCTGCACGGCGCTTGGCCTCTCCCACCCAGCCCCTCCCAGCCCCACTGGACGTCCGCCAGCCCGTCCTGGAGGTCCACCCGGGGCTGCAGCAGGTCAGGGGGAGGCTCAGGCCCCGTGGGACGGAGGCCCTCCCCTGGGATTTGAAGAGCCCAGTGCTGAGGGGGGCTGAGGGGAGTGACCGACAAAGCCCTGGGACCTGAAATGCAGGCCTTGAGCTAAGAGACGGACAGGATCTCTGATGAAGCCCAGAGAGGCGTGTACGGACAGCCAGGATGACCCCTGCCTTGCCTGAGGCTTGCTGTGGAATCCCTTTATGTACGCGTTCTTTCCGCTTTTAAATCTTTTACTGAGGTGTGATGCTTACGCAGTGAAGGGAGCTGTGGCGCCAATCTTCAGCGTGCAGGTGAACAGTTCTCGCTGACAGACACACCCACAGACCGCCACCCTCGTCGCCGGGGCACTGCAGCCCGGGGACCAGGCCACCACCCCAGCCTCCCGGGGACCCAGGCCCCTGTGCTCACCTGCCCCTGCTCTGCCAGGGCCTTCTCCAGGTCTTCGATCTGCGTCTGCGCCCTCTGCACGTCCGCCTGTAGCTGCTCACGGGTCTGTAGGATGGGAGGAGACATACATCAAATTTTCTCTAAAAGCCAGACGCGCCCACTTGGACGGGACTTTAAGGGGACTGTCTGCCTTTTGGTTCAACCAGTGGAGAGCAGCCCCTTGGCAAGGACCGCTCTGGAGTAAAGGGGAGACGTGGAGGCTTAGCTGAAGCACGCGACCTCGCTGAGATGACGGCGGATGATCTAGATTCACTTGAAGGGATTATTAGGGAGAATCCTCGTTTACAGGATGAAGGAGGATTGAGCTGCTGGGTGCGGGCTGGAAGGGTCTGCTTTAGTCGTTGGACAATAATGACCAGGACACACGCAGAGGGGCTGCTGAGCGATGTACCAGGCACAGCCCCCGGGCACCTTCCCTCGCCTCCCCGCGCTCCGCCCGCCCTGGGCTCGCCTCCTTTTCCACACTTCGCTTTCACTTTCTTCCCCAGAGACCGATCTCCTTTAGAAGAGCAGCCCCCAGCGCCCTGCTGCGTGAAAGCCCACCACCCAGCACCAGCTGGCTTCTAGGGCGTCTGAGCCCCCTTCCCTCGAGTTAATCTGCTCTCACAGGGTCCAGGCCGCAGGGCACTTTATCGTGATGGGTGCCCCGGCTGCCCTGGGAACAGCTTCCAGGGCAAACGATGAGAGCATTTGGGCCATCGGGACACAGGGTGTGAGGGTGCCTCCACTCCACTCGGACCCCGCCCTGGCCCGGGCCCACCTGCCGCTGAGCGGCCGCCAGAGCTGCTTCCCAAACAACCGCGTGGGGGTCGCCTGGGTGAGCGTCACCAGGCCCGACCGTGACGGCGGGAGAGAAGGGCCGGGCCTGGAAGGTGCGAGGGTCCCTGCCAAGGCGGGGGTCAAGCGGGGCAGCCCAGTGGGAGCCGGAACGTGGTGGCGTGGACGTCAGTTAGACCTTAACTTCTCGCTCTGCGTCCAGCGTCCCTCCGACCTGCTCCTGTAGCAGCGCATAGGCCCGCTGCAGGGCCTGGTACTCCATAGTCAGCTGCCGGAACCTCAGCTCCGTCTCCTCCTTGGCCAGGCCCTGGAGGGGCGCACGGAGACACAGTGTTAGCCGGGCCTCTACCGGGGGCCCGAGAGGCAGGCCCTGAGCCCTGGGATGAAAGGCCGAGCCGGCTGATCCGAGGCCAGGGCTTGGCTGGGGCCCACCTGCCAGCCAGGCTGTCCTGAGCCGGGGACCCTGCATTCCTGACCAGGCTGCCCTGAGGCTCCGCTCTGCCGGCGCGTGTCGGGAAGGGACCTGGGCCTTGTGAAGGCTTAAAGCTGAGGTCTCACCTTCCAGGCTCCCTTCCCACACAGTCACCCCTGCTGCCTCCCCCTGGCTGGGATGTCACTTGCTGCCCCAGGAAGAAGGCGGGGGGCTGCTGGCCTTCAGAGGAGAACAAGCCACGTCCAGGAGGGACCAGACGGGAATGCTAACGGGCCCAAGCTCCCCCAGGCCCGTCCTCACTGGTGGCAGCTGTGCTACCCTGTCCTGGATCTCTAAGTGGGCTCGTGGTCGTGGGGCCATCCGCCAGGATCTACCAGGGGAGGTGCGACCCGCGGCCTCAGCGCCCGCTGTGCCTGGTCGGGGCCACGGACCACCGGCTCCCCCTCGTGCCACACCCGCAGGGCTGGGCCAGTGTTCTGGAAGGAGGCGCGAGGAGGGTGGGACGCCTCGGCTGTGTTTATTCAGAGACAGAGCTTTGTCCTCTCACCTCCCCACCCTGAGGCACGACTGGGCTGCACCCTGGCGGGTGGGGCGGCCCAGAACCCCCACCCCCGTCACCCTGAGAAGGCAGGAGCTCTCCGCACCGCTCTGCAGAGGGGGCCCTGGCGCAATGACGGGGGTGAAGCGGACGGGGTGCGCGTGTGAAGGAAGGGGGGCAGCGACAGCTAGGCAGCCAGCAGCGGGAGTTGTTTCCCGCTGCACAAAATCGTGGGTTACTGAGGGTTATAGCCGGTGAGGGCCGCCTCCGGGGAGCAGCCTCCTGACCCCGACCCTGCCTGCCTCTGCGCCGCCCGCTGGGCCTGTCCAGAAGCTGCCGCGGGAGGGTACCTCCTCCAGGTCGTCGTCTGGGGTGCACGGGGTCTGGTCTGTCCTGTCCGTTTGATAAGAGATGGAAGAACCGTCAGATTCCAGGGAAGCCTCTTCGTCGTATCCAAAGAAGGTCTCCACGACAACCGGCTTCTGACCAAAAGGGACGGTGTTTTAATCCAAAGCCAGACCAGCTGCCTGGGCGCCCCCAAGCGCACTCGGGCCTCCATCCTGGACCAGCCGCGCCCCGCGCTGCTCGGGCCGCCCAACCTCGGGCCAAGGGGGCCACCATCCGGGCTGGCGGACAGCAGAGTGGGACACGGCCCTCCTAGCGGCCTTTCTAGGGGCCAGACAAGCTCGTGTTTGTGCCTAAGGAGTCTCTAACAGCCTGTATGGGGATCACCGTTGGTTGTTCCAAAACCAAACCAAAAAAAACCCCCACACATTTTGTAAAAAGCAGGATACAAGTTAGGTCCTTTGGGAATGTCTCCCAAATCTCCTTTAATGAAAATCTCAGGTTTATCAAAAAGGATTGTGCAGCAAAGAAACTATCCCAGGTCTTCAAATTCCCTAGGGGCGCAGGGGCGCCGGTCTGCCTGGGAGAGACCCAGGCGCTGCCGCCCGCGGCCCTGGCCCAGGCGGGGAGCATGTCGCAGCTACCTTCTCCTCCTCATTACTGTGGTGAATTCGCATCTTCTCTTGGAAATTTAAAGGAAACAAGGTTGGGTTTTTAAATTTAAAACATAAAGAGAGGGCTTCCCTGGTGGCGCAGTGGTTAAGAATCCGCCTGCCAATGCAGGGGACACGGGTTCAAGCCCTGGTCCGGGAAGATCCCACATGCCACGGAGCAGCTAAGTCCGTGCGCCACAACTACTGAGCCTGCACTCTAGACCCCGTGAGCCATAACTACCAAGCCTGCGTGCCACAACTACTGAAACCCGTGCGCCTAGAGCCCGTGCTCCCCAACAAGAGAAACCACCGTAATGAGAAGCCCACGCACCGCAACGAAGAGTAGCCCCCACTCGCTGCAACTAGAGGAAGCCCACGCGCAGCAACGAAGACCCAACACAGCCGAAAATAAATGAATAAATAAATAAATTTTTAAAAAATATATATATAAGGGGAATACTTACTTTGGGTCCTGTTTTGGTTATTTCATAAGAACAGTTTTTAGAAATAAGAAAACCATTTTCTTTTCATATCTAAAGGAAGAGGCTCATTCCTGTTAAGTGGCTTTTTAAAATACACGTTTCATGTACGCGTTTACCTTGGGGAGTTTTGCCATCTTCTTTCTTTGTTTCCGATATCTTAAAAGCTTATCACGCTCCTGCAAAAAACCAGTTGAGAAGATTTTTTTGAGTAGTTGAACAGCTCTGTCAGTTTTAAATACACAGGTTAATATTTCCGAGTCGTCATCTGGATGGACCGAGGGTGACCTTGAGGCTGGTCTATCGCCTGCGTTATCACAAAGACACTGCAGTGAGGTCTGCTCAGTGCAGTTTGCTCTGAGGGTTTGGATGGACCACGTTTCCAGCTCGGGCTGGAATAGCAACGGCAGGTTTGGGTGTCTCTGAGCTCACGTCTGGAGCTTCCTCTGCTGTCTGGGGTTGGGGCCCTGCGGGGCAGGGGTTAGAGTGACACACACATAAATGGAAATTCGAGAAAGACGGAGGGCCCAGCCCCTCTCCGCTCTCCCAGGGCAGATGTCCACAGGGTGGCATTCACACGGTGGAGGCAGACCTCACTAACACGTGAGACCGGTGGCCCTGTTCTCTCCAGGGAGCTAGGCCGCATTTATGGGGCCATGAGGAAGCCAGCCAGGCCCAGACCGGGGTCCATGTGGGGGTGGAGAAACCCATGGCGGGGTGACTGTCCCAGGGCTGGAGGGGGAGCCAGCTCTGGATCAGGCGTTGCCAAAAGCCAACTGGGGTGTTGGCCGTTTCCCTGCGTGACCCTGCTGGGCGGGCGTTCTCAGTCCCACGGCAAAGCCTCTGGGCAAGCGGCACTGTGATCATGAAACCCACCCAGGGAGGGGGTGGATGCTCCTCTCTGGGTGGGGAGGAGCCATTGGCACAGGAGGGCTCTGGGGACAAAGGCCCCAGGAAGTGGGACGAGATGCAGGAGAGGACGCTGAGTGGTACTTACTAACATGCTCTTCACGTAGCCGGCCGTCTCCAGCGTCTGGAAGAGAGAAGGCGCGTGGAGACGTGGGAGCCCCCGAGCCCCGCAGGCCCCCAGAAGCCCCCTGCTCTCGCCCACCCCCTGCCCTGAGAGGGAGAGTCTTACTTGGCCCTGGCCCTTCCTCCCTCCCTAAGCTGGTGCCCCCAGGGGCACCCGGGACCCTGCAGGGGCTCAGGGTGAGTGTGCGTCTGTGACTGGTCAGGATGCTGTCTCTGTCCTCCTCCCCTCGTGCATTCTTATTGTGGGGGTGGATGGTCACTGGTCACTGAAGGGACAAGAGCTCTGACCTCAGGCCCTGTCAGGGAAGGCTGGGTGGTGAGACCCCATCTTGCCTACGGGGTGGGAAGATGCCCCGACCCATCTCAGTTACTTCGGAGGTGATTTCAGTCATGGAAACAAGACAGACCAGCGCTCCCTGGCCCTGCACCATGCCTGCGACAGGACACAGAGCACCGCTGTCCCCTCTGCTTTCCTCCCCCTGCCCCCACCCAGGGCACAGAATGACCAAAGCAGCTTGCTCTGAACTGATCTGACCGTGGAGTCAGTCAGTCAGGGTCCCAAAAAGACGCAGAAGATGCCCTGATGAGGGTAACTGCAGGAGGGTCCGTGGAAGGACTGGAAGAGCTGTGCCGGGGCTGGCCACAGGGGGAGGGCTACGTAGATGGAGGGTGGGGCCCCCTGGAGAGATATCCCCACACCCCAAGCCCCAGGCCTGGGACTGCTGCCTTATTTGGAAACAGGGTCTTTGCGGAGTGATTATGTCATGGACCTTGAGAGGAGACCATCCTGGATTAGGGTGGGTGGGTGTCCAGAGAAGAGGGGAAAGGCCCCAGGAAGACAGCTGAGGTCAGAGGGATGTGGCCGGTGGCCAAAGACCCGTCCTCCCCGACACCGTCTGCGGGAGCGCGGCCCTGCCAGCGCCCTGACTTTGGATCCCACCCCCAGTGCTGTGAGAGCCCCGGGGCCAACACAGGCCCTGTTGCTGCTCTTGAGGTCGCAGTCCCGAGCGGGGAGGGAAGCAGAGGGCTTCAGTGGGGGGGGCGGGGGGGCGCCTAGAGCCGACCCTGCGGGAGGGTGTCCCGCATCTCCAGCAGGCCCCTCCCAGCCCGGGCGCAGGGTGCCCTGTGGGCAGCAGAGCGGGGATGGGAGGGGACAGAGCGCGGCTGGCGGGCGGGCGGGCGGGGTGGTGCCCAGCGGTCACCTTGGAGAGCTCGTCTATGAGGTGTTGCTGCTCCAGGATCTGCAGCTTCAGGAAGTCAACCTCTCTTTCATCCTGGCTCTGGTCCAGGTCGTTTAAGGAACTGGGTCTCCTTAGGATGCCAGCTCTCTGTCTCTGAAAAACCAACCAGACCACACGACGCGACATGTGGGCTGAGGGGGCCCGACTGGTGAAGGGCGGCTGCTGCGTCCCCGCAGCCCTGTCACCAGCCACCCGTGGGCTGTGGGTGGACGGCCTCCTTGCCGGCGAGCTCCTGGTCCCACAAACGCCCGTGAGACCAAAGGCTCGATCTCGTTACCAAACCTCGTGTAGGAGAGGCTGGTTACACGGGAGCGAGGCCCCTACCATCTCTGTGTTCTCCTGGGTGACGGACTTTAACTTGTTCTCCATCCGACGTAAAGTGTGGGACAGGTCTTCGTTTTTCCGAGTCAGGCGTCTGTTTCTGTCGAGCAACGGCTTGTACTGACTTTCAGCTTCCCTTAGACGCTTCAACTGAAAGACAAAATAAAGACACAGAGCGATTTTTACAAGTGTGCCGAGAACCAGCGGTCTCCAAACACAGGCGGTAAAGGGAGCAGAACAAGCCTCAGCTTCCACAAAGGGCAGCAGCCTCGGGCCCGCGCTCTATGCAGCCCATAAGAGCTGCGGGAAGCAGCCCGGCTCGTGACCCTTCGGGGCCCCTTGGGGAGCTCCCACCCCGGCAGCACAGGTCACTGGGGAATTTCCATGGCCATAAAGACTAATGGTGAGGGCGCCCCTGAAGGGCGAGGTCCTCACATGTTCCCACTCACACGCGGAACTGAGGATACTGGTGCCTCGGTGATGCAGGGCAGGGGTCAGCCAGCCAGCTCCTGAGGCCTGCATCTGGCCCCCCACCTGATTTTGTTAATAACGTTTTACTGGAAACAGCCAAGGAGCCTGGATGCGAGGCCCGCCCATCACCCTCATTCCTCCTTTCCACAGGGAATTGTGGAAGAGGATGCCTCAGCCCCCCCTGCACAGCAGCCACAAGCCCGCAGAACCCAGAGCCCCGCTGCCACGCACCAGCTCGTTCCTCTCCTCCGACAGCAGGGCATTGCGGTCCTCGAGCTTCCGGATGATCGCGCTCAGCTCCGCAATCTTAAGTTGGAAACGCCGAGCATCCTTTTCATCCAACTGCTGTTCCTAAAACAAAAATCAACTGCAAATAACTGTTCCTAGACACAGACCCAAAAACCATTGCAAATCTCAACACACCACGGAAACCAAGGCACTTCTGCGTCATGCTCGCCCGTGATTCCGAATGGCTGGGGGTGGGTGTGGACCCTCCTGGGGGCCGACAACCGCTGCTTCGAGCGCCGTGGGCACGGCAAACCGTACGCTGGGGACAGGATGCAGGAGCAGAAATGTCCAGAAGTATCCAGATGTGGGGGGCGAGGGCGTGCAGATATGGGGGCGAGGGCGTGCCGATGCCGATGCCGCAGGTTTGCGTGACGCCGAGAAAACCCCGGAAACCAGCACCACGCTTCATGTGGCCACTGCTGGCTGCAGCTTTCAGGAGGGGGGCCTGCCCTGCACTGCAGTCGGGGCATAATTTTCCTCGTGTTATAACGTGAGCCCAGGAAAAGGTGTTCCACTTAGACTTTCAGAAGTGGGTTTCCCAAGAAAAGTGGTCCCTCCAATTTAGTTTCTAAAAGGTCACTTCGGGAACCACTAGAACTTGATGGAAAAATCAAAGAAAACATTTTGATCTGGCTTCGGAATTTCCCTGGAGTTTACGGAAGCTAGCGAACGCCAGAGCAGGAGCTGGTTTTGATCCAGTTAAGCCACTTATAATAAGATTATAAAATGTCATGCTCTATTCTCGAAACGTCACTGTCCTAGGGCTGGCTCGGCTCAAACGCGGTTCTGTCCTCCAAGCAAACAGACACGTGTCCAGAAAGGACCGAGGAACGGTTCCTCATTCAGCAGGTGCAGGAGAGGCGAGGGGGCAGACCTGGAAGGACCACATCGAGGGTCCGTGGAATTTAGACTCCCTCCCGGATTCCCGGAACCCCTCAGAGGGCTCTGAATCAGGAGCGGCCGTGAGGAAACGGACGGTGTCCCGGCCCCTGCGCTGCCATGCAGCCCAATGAGCAAAAGCGGCGTGGGCATGCGGAAAGCGGCGGGCGGCTGGTGACGGGAGCGGCAGAAGCCACTGCGGGAGGCTCACAGCCAGAGGGGGGCGAGCAGGGGGCCGCCCTGGGCCGCGAGGCAAAGCCCACGTGCACGTGGCGATGGAGCGGCCCAGCCGTGTCTCCCACCAGCGAGGGCAGGGACCCTTCGCGGCCTGGGGCCCCGCAGCCTGACGCCTCGGGCAGGGCCCGTGGGAGGGGACAGAGGAGGGCTTGTGCTGTGCTACGTCACAAGGAAGGGCAGAGACGGAAGTCTCTGGGCCCTCTCCGCCACGGCAGCGAAGCTGAGGGTCCCTCTGGCTTGCGGGCTGCAGACACAGACGGTGTCGCCGGGGCAGGAGGGCTTGGGCTCTGGACTCCCCAGGGAGCTGCCCGCGGGGCCACGAGCCACGGGCAGGCCTGTGTGTGACTCTGGTCGCCGGGCCAAGCATGGGAGGTGCTTACAGGGCTTCCCGAGCGGTCTGAGGCGTCTCCTGCACCGCTTGCGTGAGGAAGCTCCCGTCTGGGGCTGCCCGGGTGCCGATCGGTCTCTTTGACCTGGGACAGCTGCTCATCTAGAGCCTCTTTCTGGAGCTGAAGTCTCTGGGCATGCCCGGCTTGGACCCCTAACTCTCTCTCCAGCACGAAGACTGCTCTGTCTTTAAATTTTATCTCCTCCATCTACAAGGAGAACAGAACACAATCACACACGCAGGCAGGGCACAGATCTGCAGTTACCATAGAAACAGGTGGAGTGACTCTCGCACAAGCGTCAGGAGGGGCATCTGCAGCGGCAGAGCCGAGGCAAAGCACGTGGCCCTGGACCGACAGCCGCGCCCCGCGCCCAGACCGAGCCGGGGGAGCCGAGGACGTCTCCCCGGACGTCTCCATCGCCCAGGCCTCACGTGACTCCCCAGCTCAGATCGAGCCGGGGGAGCCGAGGACGTCTCCACCACACAGCCCTCCCAGCCTCCCCGGGGTCCTGGCGGGACTCCCCCGTCCCAGGCTGGCCTGCGGGGACCCGCTGTCCGTCCGGCAGGGTCTGGAGACGCCACCTCTACCCTCTGCCTTCTGTTGCACGTCAGGCAGAATAGGGCGCCCCGTTTCCTGAACCCCGTCAGTAGGATGAGCAAGGTCTGTGTTAAAACAGGCGGGCTGTGAACATAGAGAAGTAGGGGCCGTGGGCCCAAAAGCCCTTTCGGCCTCTTTCCCGCTGCTCTGCGGGCGCCTGGCTTGGGAAGGCTGGATGGTGTGTAGGGCCAACGTGCGTGTCCTCCCTTGGCTCCGAAAGCAGGGGCGCTGCCTGACTGCTCGCAGGCAAAGTCACATTTTTAATTCAGCTTCCTCTGAGCTAAGGCTTGGGGCGGGGGGCCCCTGGACAAGCAGGCTCCAGACGGGAGGACAGGGTGCCCAGGGAGTCTGGTGGCTGTGAGGGGTCTGCAGCCCTGCACACTCTCCCTAAAGTGTCAACCTCCTGATAGCTGCCAGCCCTTCCAGACACAGCTGCTCCTGGCCTCTGGGCCCCTCCCAGCTGCCACAGGGGCGGCCCTGACCAAAGCTCAGGCCACTGCCCTGGGGGAGGGCCAGGCGTAACGGGCCCCGTGCGGCCCATTCTTTAGACAGACAGGCTCGGGTGCCGGGGGTGTCATTACAAATGGCACCAGATTGACAAGAAGACGCGGTTTAAAACATATTTCAAACAGCAGAGCAGCGTAGGCTATCCTGCTGCTTTGTTTGCTGTTTAAGGTTTGAGTAAGTTAATAAATCAGCCGTCTGCTGAGGTCAGCTTGGAACAAAGAGTAGAGATGTCTAATTAGCCCAGATCACAGAATTCACAGGCCAGCGACACACTGAACAGAAGAAAAGAAATCCTTAATTGCTAAACTCCCATTGCCTGGAGCACACAGCAGAGTGGAAAGAGGCAACCCGTTCAGTTAGTGGAAACTAAGAGGCCGGTGAAAATAAAGTCACATTAAGAAGCAGCTACGTTCTCGGGTCTCACAGTTACAGTCACACAGACACTTTAGAAACATCATTTTTCCTTCATCAGGAGAGGTGAAAACAAGTCTCCACTCTCCCACTTAAATCAGCTACTTAAGCAGATGGTTTGGACCAGGAAGCCAACCTCCCAGGGAAGTCACTGTACGTGCCACGTAACGTGGCCAAGTTAGCCGGTCCACCCCGAGGTGGAGCTCCGAGATCTGCTCACCAAGGAAATGCGTGCGGCTGCTTCCACCCCACCGAGGGGGGTATTTGATTTCTGAAGATGGAAACTCCTCTAAGGTCCCAGGGGCCTCGCACTCAGCGCCTCGTTGCGCCCGACATGCCAAGGGTCTTAGCCAAGGGCGCATTCCTGCCTCTCCCGGTCCCGCTGCTTTAGACACAGAGGCCCGTCCGTGAAGGAGGCGCGTGTGCACCACGGGCACGCCCAGCCGAGCGGAGACACGCTCTGTCGGATGCATGGGGCCCCCACCTCACTCAGGGGGCTGCTTCCAGCTCAGGGAGCACATTCAAGCCCGGGTAATGGGATGGCCAGGGAAGCCTCGGCGGGCGGCCGCGGGGAAGCTGGGCTGCTCTCCTGACCTGCAGGAAGCACCGTGAAGAATCCACGCCCCCTCCCGGCAGCCTCTGCACGGGTTTAACTGCTCTAACGAGCTGTCCAGACAACTGGGGGCAGGCAGCACCGCACACCATAGGTTTTTATGAGAAAGGGGAAATTGGTGCTGCCTGTACTTCTTCGGTTTCATAGAATGTTTAATAACCATCTGAGCTCGTATTTTAGCTAATGATCGGCAGACATCCCCGGATTCCACAACAGCACAGCATGGACGTGCCTGAAGCTGTTCTTGGGGCCCAGAGTCCCACCCCCTCCCCGCCTGCTGCAGCCCAGTCCTTAGAGTGTGTCACCAGCCAGGCACGGCTGGGACGACGGGGACGCACCTGAGCTCGCACAGGAAGTCAGAGAGAACCACCTCCTTCCCTTCCACTCTGACAGGGTGAAAATTCAGTCAGGAGCCCCCCCGTCCCGGGACCGAGTCTCTCCGGGGTCGCTGTGCAGCTGGGCACGGCTGACGAGGCAGCTCCAGAGCCTCCTGGGGCTCCAGACTTCCCTTCTGTAAGATCCAGGGACCCCTCAGAACAACCGGCCTGGGCCTCAGCAGGGAGGCCCCAATCCTGCAGTCACCTCCTGAAACCCCCGGGCGCTCCGAGGCGAGACCCGTGGTGAGAAGCACCTCTGAGCCCCGAGCCCTTCCTGCTGCCGGGCAGCCCACCCAGCTCCGGGCCTCCTTCCCTGGCTCTGTCTGGGCGTGCCTGCCAGCCGCCGCGTCCCCACCCTCCAGGAAGCTTCTCCTTGAGAGCTCTGTGCCCTCACGGCGTGCCACAGCCCCGGCCAGCACCCAGGGTCCTAACTCTCCACACCTCCCCGGCCCTTCCCCGCTGGCCGGCCCAGCCATCCTTCTCGTGCCCGCGCCTGGCCCTGCGGGGGCCCTCAGCCTCACGCCTCACCAGGGCCAGCCTCACCCCAGGACATGGCTACAGATGGCTACAGCCTCCCCTTCAGACCCTGTGAGCCGCACCCAGAAGACCCCAAGTGGCTGGAGCCACAGGACAAGGGCCAGAAGAGCTGGGGCAAGCGGGCAGGGGCCAGGCCCCGAACACCAGCCAGACTGACCAAGATGCTGCAGGGGAGCCTCCTGCTTTTGGCCACTTGGGAGTTGTCGTGTTCTTTGCAAAGTGGCCGCCCTTTGTTGAGGTCCCCTCCCTTCCTCCCTGGGCCGGGCTGCCAGCGAGACCCGTCTACAGGCAGAGCTCCCGTCCCCCAGGGTGCAGGGAATTCAGGCCCCAGGTTTGCTACAAGCAGCACTCGGCAGGGTGCCCTTTGCTCGGGGCGCTGGCCACATGAGGACACAGAGGCGCGGACCTCCCTGCAAGCTCCTGGGCTTCCCGGTCAGGCTGCCCACGGCCACTGCGCCGCGGCCTTGTGCCTGGGCCGCAGCAGGGCCCCCAGGCTGGCCTTCACGCGGCTGCAACCCTGTCTGGCATCGGCTGCCGCACGGCCGCTCCTGCGGTCACACATGCCCTGGTTCGGCGTCCAAGGTTGGGTGGCACACGGGGAAGGGGAGGCCGCGTCTCCCCCAGGCCAGCGCTCCCCTGAGACTGGTGGACCTCTGACCTTCCAGAACCACGCGCCTTCCTCCCAGACCCAGGGAAACCGTCACCACGTCCCGGGATGGGCCAGTGCCACGGCTGGGGAAACAGCAACTCTTTGCCTGACGTTTGTAAGAAACTGGGATTGCCAAATATCTTCCAAGGTAATTGCAGACGGGGTCTCTCTGTGCGGGAGCCCTGGAACCCCTGACGGCCATCAGCACGGTCATCCCTGGGGCCACGTCAGTGAACCTCGCTGCACCGTGGCTGTCCTGGGACCTGGGACCACGTCCCTCCTCTGGCTCGCAGCGCCCTGACCACTGCTGGCCCTGCACTGTGGCTCGGGGCCAGGCCCTGCCTCTGGACAGCCCCCAGCCCGTCTCCCCTCCAAACCAGGTCCCTTCCTCAGACCTGCCCCCAGGCCCTTGCGGTGGGGCCTCCTCTGGACCACATCTTCCACCCTCCAGTTCTGCTCTAGCCCTGCTACCACTGCCTCTCTTTCCAACCCTGTCTTCTCTGAAAATGCCCCGGAGCCCCCATTCCCAGCCAAGGCCGCCGTCCCTCTGGGCTGGGGCATCACACTTGGCCTCAGTCATGGTCACTTCAGACGTGTCTGCACAGCTGGGCCGGGTGTTATCCCTGAATCCACAGCCGGGTCTAGGGGCCAGGATGCTCTCACCAGCTAGAGCCTAAACAAGAAGGTCGAGGAGATGCTGGGCCTCAGTTAAGCAAGGGGTCACCATGGGGGCAGCACCGCAACGGAGAAAGGGCCCTGGCAGAGAGGCTGGGGCCATGGTGCTGGGTTCGCAGGTGGCGGGAGCCGGCGCTCACTGTGGCCCTCGCTCTGGGAGCACCTCCTATGTGTTGGGCACGTGGCTGGACTTCACGTGTGCTTTTCATTATTTGCTTTAAATTGCACACAAACAGAACACTGATATGTACTGAGATACAGGAAAGCTGTTAATACAGCAGATCCCAAGAGGTCTTATCACAAGGAAAACATTTTTTAAATTTTCTTTTGGTTTCTCTTTTAATTGTGTCTCCATGAACTGATGGAGCTAACTAAGCTCATGGGGGTAATCATTTCACATATATGTAAGTCAGACCACCGTCGTGTACACTTTTTAAACCTCTACAGTGATGTATGTCAATTATATCCCATAAAAACTAGAAACAGTTATTTTGTATATTCTATAACATGGTTGGGCTCTGGGAATAGTAGCTGAGGTGGGTGGGGGGCGCTGGGTCCTGATGCCGGCGGGCAGCACCTTGTGGACCGGCTTCCAACAGCGACACCTGGTGGAAGGGGCGGGAGATGCGGGGGGCGGAATGTGACCCCACCGCCCATTCCCTCCCCACTGGGCTAAGTGAGACAGGCGCGGAGCTGTGGGACTCTTGGCGGGGGGGGGGTCTCAAAAGGGAAATATTGGTCTTCTTGCTATCAGGCATGTATGTCTTCAATGATATACACATGAAAGGTATATATGTGTGAAATATACACACAGAGACATATATACACACACGTATATATACACGCATATATTGGGCACCTGGTCTCTGGAGCCAGGAGGATGCGCCCGATGAAGTTCCTGACCCAGACAGTGCACAGCCTGGGAATGTCAGGAGGGCCTGGGGCCCCTGACCATCAGCCGTGGGCCTCTGGTCTCGCCTCTCTGGGTCCAGTGAGCTCACAGACCACAGAACCTGCCAGTTATGGAGTGTGGGACTCACGCCATCAAACACCGACCACTGCCTGGCTTGAGCTTAACCTGGGGCTGTGAGAAGGGGAACCTTGCAGAAACCCCTTCCAGGAAACGGGGGTTCCTCTGCAGGTGCCTTGTTCTGGCCACGCTGGAACTGGGAAGGAAAGCTGGGTGGGTGGAGGGGAGAGGACTGCGGCCTCCCCGGCCCTGGGGGGCGCTGACTGTGGTGAGTTCTGTGCTAAAAACGCACCTGGCTGTTTTTAGCAGCCTGGCCTCTCTGCAGTGTGCAAACCAACAGTAGGGGTGTGAGGTGCGCTGTGCAGGGGACCCTGCCCGAGAGCAAGGCCGAAGCCATGCCTGCCCCTTGCCCCTGCTGCCCGCGCCCCGCGCCCCGCGCCCCGCACATACCAGCCGGCGGATCTCCCGCTCGCACTCCTTCTTGATGCGGGAGATCTCCTCCTGGTGCAGGTGGTACACGCTCCTGATCTCCGCGGCCTTGACCTTGTCAGCCTGGGCGACCATCGTCAGCGCCTCCTCCACCTGCTTCTTGGCCCCCTTGAGCTCGGAGATCTCCTGCTGCATCCTCACCTTCTCCACCTCGAAGCCCTTGCGTGCCTCCTCCTTGGCCTCGGACAGCAGCACGGCGCGCACCTTGTCGGGGGCGCTGTCACGCAGGGCGTGCAGCAGCGCCCGAAGCCGCTGGTTCTCGCTGTCCTTGACCTTGGCGACCCGCAGCAGCTCAGCCTCGTGCTGCCGCAGCAGCGTCTCCCGCAGGGCCTGCAGCTCCTTCATCTTTTCCTCGTGCAGCTTCGTCTTGAGCTCGGTGAGCAGGACGGCGCTCTTGTGTTGCTCGTGCTCCCGCAGCTGCCTGAGCTCCTGGCTCTTCTCCCTTTCCACCCGGCTGACCTGCAAGACCAGTGCAACGCCCACTGTCTGTGAGCCAAACTCCACGTTTGCTGAAACCCAAGTGCAAGTTTTGGGAAGGCGGTTTTTCTTGCAAACTTGGGAGCGACCGTCTATTCGAGGGTGGCTCATTAAAACATGGCTGGACAACGGAGTCAGCCCTTGTCGGTGGACAGCGGGAATGTGCACCCAGAGGCGTCAAGCCTGGAAGCCCCCCGGCCCGGAAAGTAAGACCGCAGACACACGGGCCCCGGAAACCTGCGGTGCACGGAGGGTGAAACCCTCACCTCAAACGAGTCTGCCGAGGAATGGGCACAGCCCGCGGGGAGCAGGGTGGGTGCGGCTCCTGCCCTCCAGACGGCTTCGGCCCCTCCCCCTTCAGCCCAATAAAGGGAGGTCTCGCTTACCTTCTGTGACACTCCTGGCAAATGGAGAAACCGATCTAGGCAGCTGTACTGTCTGTCTACATGATGTCTGATGTCTAGATTTTGGGGGACACTCAGTGTTTTTTTCACTGAATGATTTATTTCCATCCGAAAGCTCTGACCTTGGCTGAATGACCCCACCACACACCATGTGGCATGAAGCCGGCGCTCAAACTCTATTTAGGGAATGAAAGAATGGCTGGGATCCGGATTTGCCCCGGGCCTACGTGGGCGGCGAGGGGCAGACAGTCAGGAGGAGCCCGGCTGGTGGCACACCTGAGTGCACAGCCCTGCCGCCCGTCCCCAGACACACCAAGGGTGCCTCCGCTTCCTGCCAGAACCCTGCGCAACGCAGCCCCCTACAGACCCCTCACACTCAGTGTGTCCAGAGGGACGCCTCCCTTCCCCCCACCAGCCTCAGAGGTCTGTGTTCTCAGTCCAGGCACCTCAAGCGGGGCTGTCATCCTCGGCTCACGTCACCCCAGTCCCGTCAGCGAGTCCTGCCACCACCACCTGCAGGGTGCACCGCGTGTCTGTCACCTCCCTGGCCCCCCCACGGCCCCCAGGCCTCCGCTGCCTCCTACCGCCCTTCCCCACCACCCACTCTCCACAGAGAGAGCTCAGGAAGCACGAAGCTCGCCACTCTGGTCCCCATGTGACCCTCTTCTCGGTCCGTCTCCCCGTGCATTTGGAATAAAAGCAGCACCATCCCCAGGAAAGGGGGCGCTACCTGCAAGACCCCGTGCCACCCACGGGGCACATCCTTGCGGGAAAACGAGGCACGGGCCGCGGCCCCGCTCCGTGGGGACTCACGCCCTGCGCTTTCTGTTCTCTCCCCGCAGAGGCGTGTAGGCTCTGACCCCACGACCCTGGACGTGCGCCTGCTGCCACCCTCCTGGCTTGCTCTGCCCGGCCCGGCCCAGCTTCAGCCCCGAGTGGTCTCCCGCGGTCTCGGGCGGCAGCCTCTGCAGCCTCGTGGGGTCAGGAGCTCCTGGGCCCACTGCAGCAACCCCGTTACTTTGTGTCACTGTCTCCACAGCAGTCGTCACTCCTGAAAGTGCCTTATTTCTCTCTCTGTGGCTGAGCCGTCTGCCTTCCCTGCCGGGGCCGTGGCCACCTTGTCCTCTGTTATTTCCGCCTTTAGGGCAGACCTGGGATGCTGACTCCCTCAGCTGGTGCACCCCGACGGGCAGTCCTATTGTCCAGTGGGGTTAGGTCCCGAGCCTTCCGTCAGGATGGCTCAGACCCTGCAATGCTTGCAGAAACTCTAATAACCGGGGCCCCTGACAAGTCCCCAGCGGCACACGTGAGCGCCGGCCCGGCTGTTTGGGTTTCTGCCTGGAGAACTGGGCTATTGCTGAAAGCCTCGAGCAGGCAGATATTTATTCATCTTCCATTTAAGTGAATCTCCCTTTTGTCCAGTTTAAATTGAGTTCAAGACACCCAGAAAAGCAAGATTTGGACGGGGGGTATTTCTCAGTCGTGTGGGCGTGGTGACTCTCTAGGGGAGCCCACTGGTGCCATTTCAGAACCTGCTCAGGCCGGGAGGTGCTGCCGTCCCTACAGCGGGTGGGGTGCGGAGGGTCGGCAGAGTGGGTCCTGAAGCTGGACGTGGTGGAGTCAGAAGCACCACCCGCGTCTGAGATCCAGAGCCCAGCTCCTCTCCCCTCGATGGGTGACGTAACACCCACCTTCAGGACACCCTCTTGGATGGGAATCAGCAGACAAAAGAAAAATGACGTCGCATGTATCATAGAGGCGTGTTTTGTGTTTTGTTTTGTTTGGAGCAGAGAGAGAGACATCAGCAGAACAGTTCAGGGTTAGATGGGGTTTAACCCCGACTCTGAGCTAAGCTGTGTGCAGTGAAAACGGAGACTACGCCCGCCTGTGGTTACCCTTCGGTCCAGTGCCCGTGACTCTGCTGTGGAACAGGTGTCTGCCACAGCCCACATCAGACTTGCACGAGAGGCCTGGCTAAAAATGAGCCGACACGGGGCCGGCCTCCCGGCCTCCCGGCCTCTGGGCCTCCCAGCCTCCCTGCCTCCCTGCCCGTCCCCGCAGCAGCCCCGATGCTGCTGGATCAATTGGCTCTGACAGAGCCAACAGCACGGCTGGGCTCCCTTTGGAACCCCTGCCTCCACGACGGCCACCGTGGTTACTGGAAGCTGGAGGAAGGGATCTGGCAGCTGAAGGAGAGGAGAACAAGCAACACGAGTGAGGGTCCCGGGAGACGCTCTGGGGCTGGAACTGGTGCTCAGCTGGGCTCGCTCACTTGCAGTTCTGAGCAAAGGCACTGACCATGAGGACCAGTCCGGTGGCTTCCTGGGAGCACCGCCAGGAGGCGCCCGTGAGCGCACTGGTACTTGTCTGCCACGCGCTCACTGTTCCTCTCCTCTCTGAGGCGCCGTCCACTAAGGGGCGGTGAATTCCTTCCCTTAGTGTCTGGGCCGAACCGACAATCTCCCCTGGCCACGGAGACCAGCCGATGGCGGGCACGCAGGGTGTGCACAGGTGTGCAGCTCCAGCGGGTGGAGGGGGGAAAGGGCTCATGGCCCCAAATAGCACTGAAAATTGAAGATTGACCAACATGACCCGGATCCCTGAGCCCAAACGGCTCTCCATGACACAGAACTTTTTAGGAGCTCCCAGCAGCTCTGTAATAACCTCGGCCTCACTGTACCCTCCTCAGAGGCTGGAAGTAAGAAAAGCACAGGAACCTGCTTGCAGACCATAAACTCCTGCAAATAAGCATCAGTTTTTATCATTATCTTTCAGCACATTTCCCCCTTGCTGCCTCGTTCACAGGCTGGCCTGTCTTTTTTCCCTCTCAGAGTGAAGTTCACTTTGGTAAGGGGAGGGGGCAGGGGAGTCGGAGGGAAGAGGGAGGGAGGGGGAGGGGGAGGGGGACGATGGAGGGAGGGTGGGTTTGTCATCAGGATTCCTCCTTCATGTGGAACCCTGTCTGCTCCACAAACCTGCATGTGAATAAACAGCTTCTCCTCCAAACTCCAAAGTTCTCACTGAACCTCTCCTAGAAATTAACCCACAGTCTCCGATGCAGAGAAGACTTTTTCTGGGCAGAGACCCTTCAGGCAAGTGGGTCTCTCCTTGACCGCATGGCAGCACCAGGAAAGCTTTAAAGACACGGGCGCCTGCATCTCACACCCCAAAATGATGACATATTGTCATGGGGCAAGGGGTGGCCTGGGCCTTGGGACTCCTTTTACATTTCCTGTCCAGGTGAGTCTGAGGTGAAGCCAAGGAGGAGAGTCGTCGTGGCTCCACCCCTGGGGTCTAACACGAAGTCTGGGGAGAGCTGGGGGGGGCTGCGGGAACCCCAGGAACTCGGCACCAGGCCTGTTAGGCCCGCCGATCACCCCAGAGAGGCCCCAACACACACACACACACCATGCACATGCACATACGTACACCTGTCCTCACACATGTACATGTGTGTACACACGCAGACGCACGTACATTCACATGCACACATGGGCTGTGGAACCCTACTGCGGTGTGCTCTCTGGGGCTGTGAAATATGTGAGAAGGACAGTTAAGACCAGTTGTTCCGAGCATCCAGTAAAAGGGTTGAGGATGCCCTCCTCCCACTCACGTCTGCCCGCCAGCGGGCCCCGTCCCGTGAGGCCCAGCGAGCCCCTCTGCCAGGTGAAAACAGACGGCAGCCGACCGTACGGACTGGCTGGGCGTCCGGATGTGCTTCTGATGGATGCCCAGGGTCAGCCCGTGGTGGAGGCCCTGGTGCTGCGGCACCGTGTGAAGTGGGCGTGATGGGGGCTGGACCAGGGCCCAGCAGGCCACCGCGGGCCTGGGACTCTTCAGGGGCAGAGGAGGGGGGTCCAGACAGCATCAGGGCAGACCTGAAAACTGGACAAGAACAAGAACCTTGGGGCTGGAGACGGGGGGACACTAGCGAGTCCCACATGGGGCCGAGGCAGCCTTTTCCCAGCGGGTGGGGCGCCGGCACGGCGGGACCCCACCCAGCCGACTAGCCAAATGGCTCAGACCTGCTCTTAGACAGAAATGGCCCGGGCAGCTCACAGGTCGGCCGGTTCAGCAGCGGTGGACACCGCCGTGCTACCGTCCTTGGTCAAGACCGGCTTCAATGCTCAGGCCAGACCACAGCCCCACGAGGATGGACCATGCCCGGCTCGTGACCAGCACAGACCTGACACAGAGCAGGCGTCACAGGACAGGGTGGCCACACGCACAGTCTTGACCAGGACGTCCCTGAGAGTGACGGGCAGTCGTTATGCCGGAAAGACAGAGCCTGGGGACACAGTCCTCCACCGGCAAACTGCTGAACAGAATGGACATGCTGTTTGTCAAGTGTGTCAGATATTATTCGTGAGAAGAGAAGGAATCAGAATCAAATCGCGTTTAAGAGCTGAGATCGTGCTGTTGCTGATTTAAGTTGCAGAGAGAAGGTGCATCTCTTTAATGGCAGCGTCGGACCGGCCACGGGCGGGCCCCGCACTCCACGCTCAGTGCCGGGCAGCAGGGTGCGCCGGGCACTGCGGCCTAGAGCTTCGTGCCTCGTGGTCCCAGCGCTCTGGTGCGGTCCGTGCAACACCCGCTCTGGGTGGAAACGGCCACCACTTGTAACGCCGCAAACATTTGGAGCTCTCAAAGGCCAGTTAACAAACGTGCGGGGCCCTGCAGACAGCTCAGGGGCCTACAGAAGTTTAAGCTGAATGGATAAAACAGTGCCCTGGGAGGGGTCCTAATTCATTGCTCACGAGCGATTTTTAGACACATCACTTTTCTACCAGCAAGGATGTTTTCCCTCCTTAAAAAACTAAAAACAGAATTACCATATGACCCAGCAATCCCACTACTGGGCATATACCCAGAGAAAACCATAATTCAAAGAGACACATGCACCCCAAGGTTCATTGCAGCTCTATTTACAATAGCCAGGACATGGAAGCAACCTAAATGCCCATCGACAGACGAATGAATAAGGAAGATGTGGCACATATACACAATGGAATATTACTCAGCCATAAAAAGGAATGAAATTGGGTCATTTGTAGAGATGTGGATGGATCTAGAGACTGTCATACAGATTGCAGTAAGTCAGAAAGAGAAATACAAATACCGTACACTAACGCATATATGTGGAACCTAGAAAAATGGTACAGATGAACCGGTTTGCAGGGCAGAAATAGAGACACAGATGTAGAGAACAAACGTATGGACGCCAAGGGGGGAAAGTGGCAGGGGGTGGTGGTGGTGGGATGAATTGGGAGATAGGGATTGACGTGTATACACTAATAAGTATAAAATGGATGACTAATAAGAACCTGCTATATAAAAAAATAAATAAATAAAAATAAAAAATCCAAAAAAAAAAAAAGGATGTTTTCCTCTGTGGTCTTACTTCTAGAAACATTATCTCCTGCCAACCTCCAACGACTGCTCTACAATCGGGGTCCATTTCAGGAACAGACACTCGAGCAGAACCCGCAGCCCCGCCCACGTCGGATGGTCTGCTTGGTGTTGCCCCTCCCCCTCCCTGGCCAGGTGCCCTGGCCCAGGTGCGGGTTAAGACGGGACAAGGGCACAGTCCCACTCCTGATTCACGCGTAACAGAGCTTCCCTCTGAATAAATGGAGGCGACCCCTGACTCCCCAGGAGCCTCATGCTTCCTGGCGCTGTGAGTTGCCTGTGGTCCTCCGCATGTCGGGCCAGGTTCCTGAACACTTGGTCCTGCTTCTTGGTCTCCCAGGTTATCAGGGGAGGGGGAGGCACTCTTCCTCTGGCTCATTATTTTTTTCGGTGTGTTCTCTTCTGCAGTGTTTTTGTCTACAGGGTCCCAAGTGGCTCTGTCCACACAGGCGAGAAGTCGAGGTCTGCGGCCTGCCCCCTGGAGCTGCTGCGAGAATGTAGCATTCCCGTGGGGGGGTGGGGGGAGGGGTCCCCCACAGGAGTTTGGGGCATAACTGGGATTCGCGGATTTGGAGATCACTCCCGTGTTATCACACCCACTCGTCTCCAGGGCCAGGGCGGCCCCAGCCCCGCGTGCACATGGCCTCCTGCTGCTGGCGCGGAATCCTCCCGCTGCTCTCTGTCTCCCCCTCGGCTTCCCCGCTGTACCCCCTCCTCTTTGTGAAACAGGCAACACGCTGGCATCTACACCACCCACCTCACTAGCTTTGGAAAGACAATGACCTTCACGCTTTTTTCGCATGACTTATGGTAACAAATATGCTGACCTGGTGACCAGGACATACCTAGTCTGAAGGCAGCTGTCAACCAAGTTCATGGTCCCCTGTGGGTCTCAGTCTCTCTCCAATGTTCTGGTCCAGACGGTACATTTTTAGGCCCTTCCCACCTGCATGGCCCTCCGTGGCCTGACCCCTAGGCCACCTCTCCTGACGCCCTTCCTGGCCGCCGGTTGCATTACGGGAACCCCCCTAGTTCCCACCTTCACTTCCTCGTTTTCCCTGTCCCGGCTGGCTTAAGGCCACCTCTCCTGGGAGGCCCTCCCTGATTGCTGAACAGAGCGACCACACCACCGCCCAGCGTGTCGGCTTGGAGGCTGTAACCCTGCCCGGCTGCCCAGTTCCTGTTTCTTGCATGTCTCCCTCCACCTGGACGTGGTCCTGGGGGCAGGGTGCTCAGTACGTCCTTCCTGAGTGGCCGTCCATGGCCTGGAGCTGGGGGGTGGCTGGACTTCAGCACAGGGTTCCCCCCACGGGGTCCCCTCCTCCCAGTTAGGACTAGTGTGTTTCGTAACAGCAGGTGTAACGCTTGGGTGTGTCTGCTCTGTTCCTCACACACGGTTCCAGGCCAAGCTGGGGGCACGGCTTGTAGGAGGGACCGCGGGGTGCAGGCAGCAGGGGCTGCTCTGTGCCCAGCCTAGAGCCGGAGCTTCCTTGAGCCTGTGACGGAGACACAGGGGCGTCATGTCGCTATGATTCTTTCTTCTTTCCACTTCAAGGATCCCAGTACTTCCCCCCCTTTAGTACAACGTGGAGTTAACTTGGACAGAGCTTCCGAGAGGCCTCTCCCTTGCAGCCTCTCCCTGCTAAGCTCCTCCCTCTGTTCAGAAGGGTCTCCATCCGAGGTGGTCCCACTTATCTCCAGCGCCCTGGCAGCAGGAGAGGCCTGTTTTCATTTAAATGATTTCATTCTTTGCTGTCGAGTCTCCATTCCTGCATGTCCCCCTCGGTGATGAACTAACCGTGGGCCTGAAATCCGCAACGCTTAGCCCGCGGCTGCCGCGTACACTGGCGTCTCTCTGTGCTCCACAGGGACCTTCTTGACCCTGGAAACTGCAACCTGCAAGATGAGGTGTTGAGTCCCTAATAAGGAAGAGGAGGCAGCTGGCGCCTGGTCCTGAGGCCGCCTTCCCCACCCCTGGGGCATGAGAGCCTCCACCCCTGTTCTGTCCAGCCCCTTGGGGGCCGGGGAAGGGTCCCTCCGGCCGTCCACCCACTTCCATCATGAGGTCCAGAACCAGGCCCTCCTCCTTGGGTGCTGCAGGAGCATCTGGAATGTGCTAGAAACTGGACGGAAGGCTCCAAGTCCACGGAGCTGGCCGCACAAATTTGTCCTGAGGTTGTAACAATGACGTTAACACATGCGAAGACTTCAGAAGGGTGGCGAGGGTGGACGTTGTTAGCATTTGCCGTGAAGATCGAATTCGCATCTTATTCCCCACTTGGCCAGGGCGTAGGCACCACCAACCCACCGCGTGCTTGGGGTAAAGCGTCCGTCTCTAGGCTGCGCAGACAGAACCGAGGAGATTCCCCGGGAGCTGCCTGTGGTCCTGTTGCAGCCCTGCTCTCGGCTACAGGAGGAGACGCCCTCCCGGGAGAGACTCCAAGGGTAACACAGACGCATCTTCTATTTACTGGACTGATGGTAGGGAGAGGAGGGAAACGCAGGCAAGAACCGAAGAGGAAACACGGCAGGCAGTTCCCACGCCGTGTGCGCCCTGCGCTGGGAAGGAAACCAGGCGCTGCTCCCAGCTTGCCGCCCACCGGGGATGGAGTGATGGAGACCCAGGACCCCCACCCTGGGTGCCGCGTCAGGGCCACAGACCACCTCCCGTGAGCTGAGCCCCGTCTGAGCCCATATCCCCATGACAGCGGCCCTGTGGGACCAGCGCCATGGCTCTCGGTCTCAGGGAGGCCCAGGCCTCCTGGTGGGTGTGGGGCGAGGCCGGGCTCGGACCCAGGACCGTGCGGGGGAAATAAGGGCGGGCAGCAGGTCTGCCAGCTTCTGGCTCATCCACCTTCAAATCCAAAATGACAGCACGTGCTAATGCCGGGCGGCAGGGACCTGTACACACGCGTGCGCACACGCACACACGCGCACACACACACACACACTTCTTAAAATCTAGAATGTTGGGACTCCCCTGGTGGCACAGTGGTTAAGAATATGCCTGCCAATGCAGGGGACACATGGGTTCGACCCCTGGTCCAGGAAGATCCCACATGCTGTGCAACAACTAAGCCCGTGTGCCACAACTACTGAGCCCACGTGCCACAACTACTGAAGCCTGTGAGTCACAACTACTGAAGCCCGCGCGCCTAGAGCCTGTGCTCCGCAATAAGAGAAGCCACTGCAGTGAGAAGCCCGCGTGCAGCAGCAAAGAGCCAACACGGCCAAAAATAAATACAATTAAAAAACAATCTAGAATGTTTTAGATGATGTTTGGCTGGGACCATGCAGGTCTGGCTGGGACGCACCAGTGGGAGCCGGGAGGCCAGGCGGGGGCAGGTAATGACGCGGGGGCTCAGAGAATGTCCTCAGGTCTCGCGGCCGGGCCTGCATTCCTGGTCTGCCTGTACCCCTGCTGCTCCTTTCCACTGCCCCCCGCACCTGCTCTGGGCCAGCCACAGGCCCAGAGGCTGAGCAAAGAAATGAGGGGTCGTTACCTACTACACCACCTGGGTGTGTCTTTCTGCAGGAAGGCAGCGCTCCCTGGGATGGCACGTCCCGCCTCGGCCCCGGGGCACTGTTCCCTCCAGCCCAGCTCCAGCTCAGCCAGGAGGCGGGGGAGAAGACAGGGGTGGCAGCAGGACCAGGGGGACTGGCGGCTACCCTGTGGGGAGGTAGCTCTCGGCAGCGAAGCCCAAAGTGGAGGCTTCAGAGCAGCCAGGGCTCGGAGAGCTCAGTTCTGCAGAAGGTGAGGCCATGGGCCTGTGGGGTTTTCCCTCTCTTCTTTTTTTTTTTTTTTTTTTTGCGGTACGCGGGCCTCTCACTGCTGGGGCCTCTCCCGTCGCGGAGCACAGGCTCTGGACGCGCAGGCTCAGTGGCCATGGCTCACGGGCCCAGCTGCTCCGCGGCACGTGGGATCTTCCCGGACCGGGGCAGGAACCCGTGTCCCCTGCATCGGCAGGCGGACTCTCAACCACTGCGCCACCAGGGAAGCCCTAGTTTGTACTTCTTAATCTCCTACCCCTATCCTGACCCTCCCCTTTGCCCTCTCCCTACTGGTAACCACTAGCTGGTTCTCTACATCTGCAAGTCTGCTTCTTTTTCGTTATATTCACTAGTTTGTTGTATTTTTTAGACTTCACATATAAGTGATGTCAAATGGTATTTGTCTTTCTCTGTCTGGCTTATTTCGCTTAGCATAATGCCTTCCAAGTCTATCCATGTTGCTGCAAATGGAAAAATTTCATTCTTTTTTATGGCTGAGTAATATTCCATTGTGCATATATGTACCACATCTTCTTTATTCATTCGTCTGTTGACGGACACTTAGGTTTCCTCCATATCTTGGCAATTGTAAATAATGCTGCTGTGAACATTGGGGTGCATGTGTCTTTTCAAATTAGTGTTTTTGGTTGGTTTTTTTTTTTCAGATATATACCCCGGAGTGGAATTGCTGGGTCATATCGTAGCTCTATTTCTAGTTTTTTGAGAAACATCAGTACTGTTCTCCGCAGTGGCTGCAGCAATTTGCTCTCGTGCCAACAGTGCGCGAGGGCTCCCTTTCCTCCACACCCTCAACAGTGCGCGAGGGCTCCCTTTCCTCCACACCCTCACCAACACTTGCCATTTGTGTCCTTTTTGACGATGGCCTTTCTGACAGGCGTGAGGCGACGTCTCACCGTGGCTTCGATTTGATTTCCCTTAGGATTAGTGATGTTGAGCATCTCTTCGTGTGCTTGTTGGCCACCTGCACTTCCTCTTTAGAAAAGCATCTGTTCCGTTCTTCTGCACATTTTAAAATCAGGTTGTGTGGTTTTTTGATGTTGAGTTGTACGAGCTGTTTATATATTTTGGGTATTAACCCCTTATTGCTCATAACATTTGCAAATATTTTCTCCCGTTTAGGAGGTTGTCTTTTAGGGTCTTGTGTTTTCAACAAGAGTCACAGGAAACTGTGATGCACAGTGAGGTCTGGAAACCACAACCTAAGGGGCCTTAACTAGAAAGAACCACAGGCAGAGGTAAAAAAGATACCAGAGTCCTTTTCTAGCCGGGGAAACGAGGGTGCCTGTACGAAGGAACGCTGACAGGCTGGTGCGGCCAGAGCAGCCCGCACTCGGGCAGCAAACCCAGCCCAGCGTGGATTCGACGTGGATCTGAGTCCTGGAGCTTCCGACTGCGTCCACCTCCCTGAAGGGCCCTCTGCACTCTCATGGGCCCTGCTGTGGTCACTGTCACACTGCAGTCACACACGCTCTTGCACGTGTGGTCCAGGACATGCAGACAGGGGTGTTCTCCGCAGGGCTGCTGCATGTGCTGGACCATGTGAGTGGGATGAAGGAACCCTCGGGAGCTCCAGCCTCCCAGACACACGGTGAAGGGAAGAAGAAAAAGGGACTCAGAACCGTGTGTCATTTATGCTTTAAAAAGAGACATACAGGTGCGTTCAAGAAACTGTAACTTGAACCCCTCTGGGAGGTGACCTGGGGTGTGGACCCGAAGAACAGAGGCTCCCTGATGCTGGGCCTTTTCTTCTCTTCCTTTGGAGTTTTGAACCAAGAGGTTGTATCATCTTCTCAAAAGACAGTAAGTACACCTTCTATAAATAACAGGGCCTCTGACGCCAGGCCCAGGACTCTTGTCTGCCACCAGGGAGAGCTGCGAGCTCCGACCCGGCCAGACTCGGCCTGTTGGCCAGCCAGGGGCCGGCACACGCCCCTTGGGCTGCCGCAGGACGGATGGGTTTTGATAAAGCTGCACGTGGGACGCGCACGATGCTGCTGTAAATGGTGGACAGAATCTGGAGATTCGGGCAAAGGTACTATTACTTAGTGATTTCTACCACGCGGCGTTTCTTTGCGTTGAAAAGACAATTGCTATTATATTTTTACCCAATAAAACAAAGAGTTTCATTATCATTAGGTTCCTAACAAGTCAGCCCCTCTTCTCTTTCATCTGCAAACAGGGGAGGGGGAGGGCCAGAGTGATGTCCGAGGCTTGGCCTCGCAGCCCCTACAGTCTGGTCAGGACAAGATACTCGGAGCGCCCACGTGCCTCTAGGGCGCAGAACAGATGCTCTCTGCGTCCGGGGACAACTCGACAACTCTCCATCCCAGGCCACTCATGTCGGTGCCTTTGCCCCGTGCTCCAGCCAGGCAGCGTGTCGGGGCCCCCTGGGCTGTCCTTGCTGGCTCTGCGACCACCTGGCCCAGAGCAGGTGCTGACACCGATGCTCTCCAACTCCCTGGGTCCTCACCACGGGCACTCAGCAGGCTCTGACTGTCCTGCAGGCCCAGCGAGGTGGCCTGGCCATGGGAACGGCCACGTGGTCACTGTGACAGCCGCCTTCTAGTGTCCATGCTGGAGGCCCTGCGCCCGGAGCTGTCTGTCCCCTTTCACAGAGCAAGGGACCTAGGAGGGAGGGAGGTGACCAGGACCGGCCCGCACGCTTTTTCTGTAACGGGCCATGCACGCAGTATTTCAGGCCTATGGCTCAGATGGCGCTGCTGTTACTAAGCTGCAGACGATGTGTAAACGAACGGGCGGGGCTGGGTCCTAACGACTTATCTACTAACAATGAACTCTGAATTCCATATAGTCATCACACGTCACAAAATACCATCCCTCTTGTGATTTAACCAGGAGGTTGCGAAGCAGCTGGCCCCCGCCTCCTGTGACTCCCTCCCTGACCGGGCCTCCTGGGAGGGCAAGGCTGCGGGGCCGTTATGCCGGCCAGACCACAGCCAGGGACCTTTCAAACCCTCCGGGAGAGAAGCCCGCCCTGGTGTTCTCCCCTCCCCACGCCTCCCTCTCCCCAGATTTTCTCTTCTTTGCATCTCCTTCCCAAGAGCCCATGTACTTCCTAGTGGCTCCTGGGTGGGAAGCGAGGAGAGGATGGAGGTGACAGAGAGGCAGGGAAGCGTGGGAGGGGGAGACGGCCCCCCGGGCCTGGCCTGGCACTGAGAGGGGAGGGCATCCTCTGACCAGGACCCCCTCAGCCGCAGCACAAGCCCAGCCTTCTCTGCAGGCTGCAAGGACCCCCGAGGGCTGGGTGTCGGGGCAGGGGGTCATCACAGGGCTGCCCACTGGGGTCTGGGACCGACGCTTCCAAGTGGGTCGGTTAGGAGAGCTGCCTCCCAACACCTGGAGGCCTTGAGTCCAGGGCCTGGCTGTTTGCTTTGGGGCTGTTATATTTGGGTGAAATTCCACTGTGAACAGTTCAGGGGGAAGCCGCACAGTTCCAGGGACGGTGTGGTTGGACAAGGCCCCTCGGCCCACACGCTGAGGACCAGGGCTGCTCCCGCGGGTCAGGCCCGTGTCCGCACACCCCCCTGTGGGTCTGGAGCCCCCTCCCTGGCGCTGTCTATGCTCCCGAGCTGCCTTGAGAGCCGCTGGGACCCAGGGACCACCTGGGCTGGCACATCTGCAGAGACCTGGCTCCACCCCGCTCCGGGCAGACCCTGCGGGCCCAGGAAGGCGTGGCGAGGCAGTGGGGGGCGCGGGGGGCCCAGGAAGGCGTGGCGAGGCAGTGGGGGGCGCGGGGGGCCCAGGAATGCGTGGCGAGGCGGGGGGGGGGGGGCGCGGGGGGCCCAGGAAGGCGTGGCGAGGCAGTGGGGGGCGCGGGGGGCCCAGGAATGCGTGGCGAGGCGGGGGGGGGTGCGGGGGGCCCAGGAAGGCGTGGCGAGGTGGGGGAGCGCGGGGGGCCCAGGAAGGCGTGGCGAGGCGGGGGGGGGGCGCGGGGGGCCCAGGAATGCGTGGCGAGGCGGGGGGGGGTGCGGGGGGCCCAGGAAGGCGTGGCGAGGTGGGGGAGCGCGGGGGGCCCAGGAAGGCGTGGCGAGGCGGGGGGGGGGCGCGGGGGGCCCAGGAAGGCGTGGCGAGGCGGGGGGGCGCGGTGGGCCCAGGAAGGCGTGGCGAGGCGGGGGGGGGGGGCGCGGGGGGCGGCGCGGTGGGCCCAGGAAGGCGTGGCGAGGTGGGGGGGGCGCGGGGGGCCAAGGAAGGCGTGGCGAGGCAGGGGGCGCGGGGGGCCAAGGAAGGCGTGGCGAGGCAGGGGGCGCGGGGGCCAAGGAAGGCGTGGCGAGGTGGGGGGGCGCGGGGGGCCCAGGAAGGCGTGGCGAGGCAGGGGGGGCGCGGGGGGCCCAGGAAGGCGTGGCGAGGCGGGGGGCCCAGGAAGGCGTGGTGAGGTGGTGGGGGCGCGGAGGGGCGCGGGGCCCACCTTGCTCTTCTCCTGCTGCAGCTCGATCTGGATCTCGGTGAGCTTGGCCCGCAGCTCCTCGTTGGCGGCCTGCAGCGCCGCGAGGACCTCTGCCTTGTCGCCCTTGCTTCGGCCGCCCGCGCCCTTCTTGGACATGGTGAGGGTGGCCCGAGGGGCGCTCGGGGCGGGCCGCTCGTCCGGGCTGGGCTGTGCGCGCCGAGCTGGGCTCCGCTACATTTTCTCAGTCACCTGGAGGGGAAGCACACCTGGTGAGCAGGCCTGAGCTCGGCGCCGCAGGGTGGGCGGGGCCACGCTGGCTCCTGACTGCCTGCCAGGTCACAGCCCCGGGCCCGCAGGGGCCTTCTGCGCTCTGCACAGCACCCCTGACGGGGACCCCCCCTCAAAGCTAGAGCAAGTCCCCTGCCGCACATGTGACCAGCGCTTAATGAATGTTTGCTCTTTGCCCCTTTGGAATAAGACACCGGGGGACCCAAAGTTAAGGCCCGCCTTTCATACAAGGGTGTGTGGCAGCCTGATGGGAACAGTGGGTTAGAAACACCAAAGGGAGTGGCGGCTGGGACCCCTGGGCCCCTCCACGGGGCCTACAAACTTCACCTCGGAAGGGGTCACACCCTCAGCCCAGGTGCCCAGCCAGCTCAGCGGGTGAGCACGTGCCCTGGGCCCCCCTGGGTGCCAGCGCCCCGCCCCAGGCCGGCTCATCCAGCACCCAGCCCCGTGCCCGAACCTGCTGCCCCCAGGCCTGGGGCTGCCCCTCCCCCCTCCTGTGTCCTCGCTCCGGCGCAAGTGTGGGAACTGGGTGCATACACCAACTTCGCCTGGATGAGAAAGCAGAGGCAGGCTGAGCCCTGCTCTGCACTCATTCCCCGCGACACCCCGTGCCTCAGTTTCCTCACCCGCACAGAGAGATACGAGAGTGCCCCCAGTGTCCCCCAAGGCCTCCATCCTGTGCTTTGGACACCCGTGCTGAGGTGCACAGCGGGTCCCGTCCACCTGGTGAGGCTCTTCAAGGCCTGGTCTGGGAGGTCCTGGGGGACCACTGGGACCCACTGGCCAGGAGTTCTGGGTGGGGGGCCGTGCCGTCAGCCAGCACTCAGCCTTCTGTGAGTAGGGACCTGGCCCCATGGCTGCCCTGCAGTGTCCCCAGGCCCGGTCTCACAGCGACTCCCCTGGACCAAGCCCCACCCTCCCTACTTCCCCCCCCCCTCGCCCCCGTCACCCTCTCCAGCCTGTTCTCCACGCCGTCTCACGAGCAACTGTGCCAGGACCCAGCCCCCCGGCCCTACCCTCCCGCCTCCCCGTGTCCTGCCATCGCAGTGAATTCCCAGCGCTTGTGCAATTCACTGGCTGAGCTCCTCCCCAACTGCTAGTTTTCTGAAAATGGTCTTGTTATTCTTTACTTATTTTTAAATGAAACTCTGCAGGCCGTTCCTGGATAGAGAGCAGCATCACCAGCCGTCTAACAGGTAACCAAGGGTAGGGTAATATTGAAGGAGACGCCGGAGGTGGGGCGCCCCACTGGACGGCAGCAGAGGGGCCCTCCGCGCCCCGCCCCCAGCCAGGCCCCGCCCACCCGGCCTGGGGCTGGTCCAGAACACAGTCCACCTTTATTTCCTCCGGAGGGCTCGATGCAGACGGCGTCAGCTCTGGCTGGCTCAGACCCCCAGGGGCTGAGCGGCCTCCACCCTGGCCCCGGCCTCCCAGCACCGAGAGCTTTCGACGCAGTAACGGATCTTCAGCCCCAGCCTGGCGTCTCCCTAAAGGCAAGTTCACAGTTTTCTCCAACATCCATTTAGGCACAAATACGGTAAGTGTCTTGACCTCGTTATTTATGGAAATGAGTGTGGACAAAGTAAATCTCCCCAGAGCCCGCTGGGAGCACGTGGGGGTCCCACTCGCCCACACCCGAGGCAGGGCATCCAGGGCCTCTCCTTCTGCCCGGGCCACGCTCGTCCTCCGGGGGCACTCTTCAGGGCGACTCCCGGGGAGCAGCACGGGGGTCGCCCCCTCTGCCCCGCATCCTATCTGTACTGAGCGCATCCGCTTTGGGCCTTTGGGGAGTCGGCGCTTCGGTAGACGGGGTCACCACACTTCCCCACGGGCACCGCTGCCCACGTCAGAGGGAAACGGGGCTCCCGTGACATGGAGGCCACGTGTGCCTGGGCAGCTTCAGGGTCCCCTGGTCCCTGTTACGTGCTTCTCTGCACCCTGTGGCTTCGCCGCACACACACCCACACCCACAAAGCACATAGTCTCACGGATGCTACGTACGTAACACATACTTCCATGTCCTTCCTGCCACCCCGGGAGAAAGAAAGGGCGGACGGAGGGGAGACAGAGGCTTTGGGAGTGGTGAGGTCTCGGCCAGCGCTGCGAAGCCCTCCACCTCGGGGATGCCGGGGGCTTCAGCTGGCTCGTGCCAGGGCTGTGCTCTCGTCCGAGGAGGCCCGTGATTAGCCAGTGGGAGCACAGGCCTGAGGGGCTGCGGTGGGGCCGTCTGAGAAGGACACCACGGGCACCCACTGGACAGGGCCCTTGTGGCCACCCTGTCTGCCCAGCGTGGGCCTGGATCCGCACGGGGGCTGCATTCACCAGGGCTCAGCCCCACCGCTCTCCGTCAAGGGCTCTCCCTCCCTGGCTGAGACCCTCGGGCCCGTGAAGCCCAAGCTGCCCACCCAGGGTGGGGCCCTCACGGCAGCTGACGGGCCAAGGGCCGAGCACGGATCCTGCAGGGATGGCGGTCACAGGTCGCAGCAGGCGGGGCCGCCTGCACGGAGACTGGATGCTGGGTGGTCAGGGTGGGGATGGGGGGGCGTGCCTGTCCCTCCCTCGGGGAAACTGGAGCAGCTCGCTAAACGCAGACACATCCGCGGGGGCTCCACTGCCTGCCCCCCTTTCTCTCGGCCACCTCCCATGATGGGGCGCCCACGCTAGGACCCACCCTCCCAGCACCTGCTCTCCTTTCCCGCCAGGCAGCCCCACCCCTGAGCCGCAGGCAGCCCTGCACACGCCGCCCCAGCTCTGACAGCTCCGCATGGCCACTCACGAACGTCCACGGAGCCCTCTGTGGCCTCGGGGCCCAGCGCATGGAAGGCCTCGGGCTCTCCTGTATGCTCTGGCCGCCGGGTGGGCACTCCTGCCAGGAAGCGTCACTGCCCTCTGGAGGGGTCGGAGCAGTGCTGTGCCAGCCCTACCACCAGGTCTCGGGTGGGCCGGAGCCGCCCCTCCACGTGGAGCCACAGACCACGCTGTCTGAGCCTCAGATGTGGAACCGCCCCCAGACTCAGGGTCAGGCCTTGGGCCTCCCGCCCGCTCAGTTCATGGTTGGGAGCTGCGGTGCTGGTGGGAAGGGGAGGGGCGATGTCCGACCGGCCATGCGTGGGGTGGTGACCAGGCTGCAGCCCGCCTGATACTCACTTAAGCACCCTCAAGTCACTCTGCTCCCGTAATTGGAGTCTGCGTCGCGGTGCCGGGCACCTTAAATCTTTGCCGTTGAATCAGATCCTCCCAAATACGAGTGTCGTGTGCCTACATGGGAGACCCAGGGGTGCAGGAGAGGGGGTGGGGGATTTCACCAAGTCCTCTCGTGCTCCCTGCACCAACCCAGCTCCCACTTGAGACCCAGACCAACCGCGTTTGCCGCGCTTTGGTCAGAAGTTGTTAAATTATCGGATCCACAGCGCAGTCTGTCCGCCTCTGTCTTGGGGTCTCCAAGGAGGTAATAAAACAAGCAGAAGAGGTCTGTTCTGATCTCTCTGAAGAAGTCATTTTGTGTTGGGAGGGTTGAGAGAGGAGACAAAGCTCGCGGTCCACGAGCATGTCTGTACCATGCAACAGTCGCCACGGGAAGCCGGTCCGTATGCTTGGCCCCCACCTGTCCTGCCGGCCTCCATGCAGCGTTTCTCCACGTGGAGACTCCGGGCTGGTGCGCCGCCCCCGACGTGCGGGAAGAAGGAAACCGCCAACAGGCAGACCGCAGCCGGGGTGACGCCCCAGCGACGGGTGAGCGGCCAGGGTCATAACGGGGTTTTGACCTTGCAAAGCTGGTCGTATTTACATGGACTCTTTCTGGGTTAAGCGGTTTATCTACGGAGAAGAAAGGATGACCTGATGCTTCTGATCTTGTCAATTCCATGGAAATCCAAGGTGCGGGAGGGTCAGAGGCACCTGTCATATCCCACAGCGACCTCCAAAGTACAGGCCACGGGACCAATGGCCGGAGGAGGGGGCACAGGTCCAGGTCCCGGTGGCAGCGGGGCGGACACACAGGGCGTAGGCTGTGGGGCCCTCAGACCGGGCTGGGGTGCGGGTTCCAGGCGCCTTCCTCCCCAGGCAGGACCCTCACCTCACCGCGAGCCTGGCAGCGGGGCTGGCGAGGGTCTGTGGCTCAGAGCGGACACATTTTACTCCCTGGAACAGGCCAGCCATGGGTCCCGGAGGAGCCCTGAAGAGACCCCTTTCCCATTAAAATTCATTTTTCTTGGAAAACATCAACATCCCCCAGAGAGGGAAATCAACTGGTCATGCAAGGCTGGATGCAAGTGTTGATCGAAGACTCTGGCCCACGCCTGGAGACCTCCAGAAAGAGGAGTTTTGCTTGGGCGGAACAGGGAGAGCATGGGGCAGGCGGGGAAGCCCCCAGCAGGGCCCGGCCTCCAGGAGGTGGGGCTGGGGAGTAGCACGGGCTCCGGGGGCTGCGGCGTGGCGCAGGGGCGCAGGCGGCGGCAGAGGGCTGCCCAGACAAGAAGCCCGGAGGGCCTCCACCCCTGGCCCCCCCATCGCCGACCCTGGGAACAGCGGGCCCCTGAGCGTCCTGGGGCCTCCCGCAGATGAAGGGCGGGAGACGGTCCTCCGAAGGGCTAGCGGGGCAAAGAGGCTGAGGCTGAATCGACTTTTCTAGGGGCCAGAGGCAGAGCTCAGGAGTCCGAGGGGCGCGCACGAGACTACAGCGTGAAGCCTCATGGGGACCAGGGACCGGAGCAGCCCCGGTGCAGCCACGCCAGCCATAGCGCCTGTGCCTGCAGGACACGACCCGGGGAGCCGAGTCACGTCAGCCTTCGGTCGAGCGCCCGAGTTCCTGCACCCTGAGCCCCTACCCACGCGCTCTCTCTCGTCCTGAGGTCGGAACAGCTCTGAGCAAACGGGGCAGCAGCCCCTCTCCTCCCCCGCCCAGCAAGGAGGCCTCTGCCATCCTGCTCTGACCCCAAGGAGGACACGGCTGCCCAGCACAGGGTTTTCTCGGCTCAGCAAAAGGCCCAGAGAGGCGGCCGCGCACAGCACCCCATCAAAGGGACTTTTCTGGCAAAACTTCAAGTCAGGCCACTGGGTCCCCTAGGCAGAGGCGTCCCGTCCGAGGGTACAAGGAGGAGAAAAACGGCCGAGCCCGGCGGCAGGCCCGGGGGCAGCTGAGGGGTGCGCCGGGTGTGCTTCTCTGACCTGGAAGGCTGGGTGTCACACCCCACACGGCGTGCGCCCAGCGCTGCGCTCAGAAACAACTCCCCTTCCTGCACCGACTTCAGACACATCCCAGTTTGGGGACGGCTTTCTGCGAATTCACAGGAAGGAGCATCTGACTGGCTTCATTTCCTCCCAGGAATGACATGCATCCTACTGGACACGGCCCGGAAATCGTCAGGTATTGGTGGACTTCTGCCGCAATGCCCTTCACATGTAACAGCAAGACTTTTGTTGCTAATCAAATCAGACGTGTGAAGAAAGGGCTCGTCTCGTGCTAAACCGACAGCGACCCTTAGGAACACGCACGGTGTTTTTAATGTATCTCCTAAGAGAGATTAGAATTACTGGGGGTTTGGGTTATAACTGTTATTTCTAACTGCAACATTCTCCAAGAAGTCAAATGTGTGTTGATCTTGCATAAACCCTGACTGGAAATGGAGTTTGCAGAAAATAGGGTGGTGGTGTTTGATAAAAGGAAGAAGGGAAGGAAAGGAGACTTTCCCATACCCTCCCTCCGGGTTCTGGTGGGAACTGCTGTGAAGAACGCTAGGAACCAGGCATGGCCCACCTGGCCGGGAAGTTACGGCTGAACGGACCAGGGTGGTCCCCTTTCCCTGCCCACTCTGTCCTGCTACCAGGCACGCGACCTCCCAGAGATATTTTAGAAAATGATTCTCAAGCCCCCAAAAGCACGAGACTCTCCCAAGAAAGCCTATTCAATATGGTCCAGGCTCTCCAGGAGGAGGAAGTGCCCAGGAGTCCATGTGGTAGGCAGAGACCCTGTTCTTGGTCATCATCAGGTGTAGGAAATCCAGCTCCGGGAGAGAAGCGTCTGGGTAAGGAGTCCCCTCCTCAGCCCAAGCGCCCCTCACCTGGCAGGAGGTTACTGTGAAGACAGGCCATAGGAGAGGAAGAGCCAGACGGGGCTCCAGGCGGGCAGCCACCCGTGCCTGGTGAGATGGCCGACCCACCTGACATGCACCCTACTGGATGCATCGGTGGGGGGGGGGTGCTTCTACAGGGCCTGGGGGACATCTGTGCTCCCACCACGGTGCCCATCACAACAGACGATAAGATCCTCCAGTGGAGAAGATGCCGGTTCTTCTCACAAGGCCCGTGGTTCAGCCGCAAGATCTTTGCCGTGACCTCAACACACTCGTATTTTTATCTATAAATTTGATGGTGAGTCATCATTTCTGGTTTACAGGACTGAATCCAATGCATTTCCCTCTTTGTTGGAAGGAGATGTGTGTGATTCGAGGCTGCAGTTTTGACTCACCGTGAATGAGTTAGAACACTGAACTTCCCTAGAGGTACCACGGCTTATTCTTAAATAAACTTGGAGATGATTGTAGATTCAGGTGCAGCCACGTGAACGAATACAGAGAGATCCCACGTACCCTCGGTGCAGTTCCCACCACGGAAGCATCTTGAGAAACTAAGAATCATGACCAGGACACTGATTTTGGAAATGTCAGGTTACGGAACACCCTCTCTCCACGAGGATCCCTCCTGCTGCCTTTTAAACCCAACCTTTATCCCCTCCTTAGCCCCTGGCAACCACAAATCTGCTCTCCATTTCTATAATTTTGTCATTTCAAGAAGGTTATAGAAACGAAATCGTATAGTATGTGACCTTTTGGAATCACCTTTTTTCACTCAGCGTAATTCTGGAGATCCATCCAAGTTGTGTGTGTAGAGTTCATGTTCGTTCGTGTTTACTGCTGTGTACGTAGCACTCGTAGTGTGGTCACGTTATCCACTCACCCACTGAAGGACACCTGGGCTGCTTCCAGTTTTAGGTTATTACGGACAAGGATGCCATAAACATTCATGGGCAGACTGTTGTGTGAACATAAGTCTTCATTTCTCTGATACAAATGCCTAGACGTACAACTGCTGGATCGTACACAGTTGAATGTTTAGTCACTTAAGAAACTGCAAACTGCTTTCCAGAGGGGCCGCACCACCTGACACCCCTGCCCCCAGCACGTGAGGGATCTGGTCTGTCTGCATCCTCGTCAGCATTTGGGGTTGCTATTTTTGATTTTAGCCATCCCGATAGGTGGCATCTCATTGTGGTTTTATTTTTTTAATGAGGTATAGTTGATTTACAATGAGTTTCTGCTGTACAGCAAAGTGAATCAGTTATACATATATATATATATATACATTCTTTTTTTATATTCTTTTTCATTATGGTTTATCTAAAGATATTGAATATAGTTCCCTGTGCTATATAGTAGGACTTTTCTGTTTATCCATTCTATATATAAGAGTTTGCATCTGCTAATCCCTAACTCCCAATCCATCCCTCCCCCACCCACTTCCCCCTTGGCAACCACAAGTCTGTTTTCTATGTCAGTGAGTCTGTTTCTGTTTTGTAGATAGGTTCACTTGTGTCATATTTTAGATTCCACATATAAGTAATATCATATGGTATTTGTCTTTCTCTTTCTGACTTACTTCACTTAGTATGATAATCTCTAGTTGCATCCATGTTGCTGCAAATGGCATTATTTCATTCTTTTTTATGGCTGAGTAGGATTCCACTGTATATATGTACCCCATCTTCTTTATCCATTATCTGTTGATGGACATTTAGGTTGTTTCCATGTCTTGGCTATTGTGAATAGTGCTGCTATGAACACAGAGGTGCAGGTATCTTTTTGAATTATAGTTTTGTCCGGATATATGCCCAGGAGTGGGATTGCTGGATCATATGGTAGTTCTGTTTTTAGTTTTCTGAGGAACCTCCGTACTGTCTTCCATAGTGGCTACACTAATTTACATTCCCACCAACAGTGTGGGAGGGTTCCTTTTCTCTCCACACCCTCTCCAGCATTTGTCATCTGTAGACTTTTTAATTACGGCCATTCTGACCCGTGTGAGGTGATGCCTCACTGTAGTTTTGATCTGCATTTCTCTAATAATTAGCGACGTTGAGCATCTTTTCATGTGCCTGTCGGCCACCTGTGTGTCTTCTTTGGAGGAATGTCTATTCAGGTCTTCTGCCCGTTTGTTGCTGTTGTTGTTTTTGTTTTCATTGGGCTACAGGGGACGGTCGGGAAATGCCCCTGCCAGCTGTGCCCCACTGGGGAGCGTCCATCTCCTCTCCCTGGAGGAGCTTCAGAGCTTTTCTCTTTGTCCTGGAGCTGCGGCTCTTGCTGGCAGCAGCCTCCTCGGGGTCACTGCTGCGGGGCTTCCCCTCGGAAGGGAATTCCCTCTTTTCTCGGGGACCCTCTGGTGTCCTGACTCTTCAGGGTCCCTCTCTGGTTCCTCTTTGGGGAAAGATTTCTTCCTGTTGGTGAGACTTCCACTCCAGCTGTCTCTTCAGGATCACTACTAACCAACTTCTCCTTGGGAAAAGATTTCTCTTTTCTGGGTTTGGAGGAGACAGAGGGTCTTCCATTCCATTCCATTCTGGGAAGCTTCCATTCCATTCTCCTGAGGCGCTTCCTGGGGCTTTTGCTTTTGCTTCCTTTTGGGTCTTTCATTGTCCCCTTACATTCCTCCGGGGTCCTACTGCTGTTTTCTGAAGACGCCGGGGCAACCGCAGCCAGCCTTTTATTTTCCTTCTTCAAGCGTTTCTTCTCCTGTTCCTCCAGCTTCCTAGTAATCTCAGCAGCTGCTTCCTCTGCCTGAACCATTGCCTTCTTCATGACATCCAGATTATTTCGTGGAATCTCTCCAGTCTCATAGAAGGACGGCCGCTCCTCAACTTGTTCTCGAAGCTTCTCCCCAAATACACTGGTAGGTACCTCAGAGAAGCAATCAGTTCGTGAGGCAATACTGCATGTGTTTGCCAGGTATGGGGAGATGCGTTTTGCCCATTTTCCAATTGGGTTGTTTGTTTTTTTGCTATTGAGTTGTACGTGCCGTTTGTATATTCTGGAAACTAAGCCCCTGTCGCTCACGTCATTTGCAAACATTTTCTCCCATTCCATAGGTTGTCTTTTCCTTTTGCTTATGGTTTCCCTTCCTGTGCACAAGTCTGTAAGTTTGATCAGGTCCCATTTGCTTATTTTTGTTTTTATTTCTACTGCCTTGGGAGATTGACCTAAGAAAACATTGGTACGATTTATGTCTTACGGTGGTTTTCACTGGCATTTCCCTAACCACGATTGGTAACGTCTTTTCATGTTCTCATCTGCCATCTGTACATCCTCTTCAGTAAGACGTCTGTTGCTAGGCTGTTCTCGGCTGTTCTGCTGCTGGCCCTTTGGCCAGAGAGAGCAGGCTTTTCTTGGGGCTGTTTCTGTTTGTGCCTGTTGGTATGTCTGACTTGGCTTCTTCAACTCCCAACGCCGGAATGTACGAGGCCAGGGAAACCCAGGGAGCTCTCTGCGCTGTATCTTCTCGGGTCTCGAGGACCCTAGCCGGATGCCTCCTTCATGCCCCCTTTCAGAGTCTCCTTATGTTTGCTTTAGACCCAATGTGCAGAGTTTTTCTTGTCTTGACAGGAGGAACAGGAGAAGCATGTCTGCTCCGTCTTTCTGGAGGCAGAAGGCCTGCCACAACTTTGTGAGCAAAGAAGGAAATCTTGGACTTGTATTTACGACTATTTCAGTTATAATTTAAATCACAAGCACGATTTGAAATTTTCCAGCTCAAGTCTCAGGATCGAAGACAGACATGATATTAAATGATTGTAGAAACCACCCACCTGTTTGAGGAAAGGGTCATCACCCCCGCACTTGAGTGAACGGCTCTTGGGGGAAAACACGTGCTGTATAAGGCGCTTTAATTTGGTCCAGGGAGGAAGGCTTACCTGACATTAACCCCTGGATGTCCCTCCTGAGACACAAGAACTGGCAGCAGCTATGACTTTATAAAGTGAACCACTGAGCGCTGTAAACGTCTTCCAGGTGGCAGCGCAAGAGTTTTGAAAACAACAGAACCGGGTTTATACACAGCTTTGCTTCTACCCATCACCTGCCCAATCACGTTTAAAAATGGAGGCGTGTGGGCTTCCCTGGTGGCGCAGTGGTTAAGAATCCTCCGGCCAGTGCAGGGGACACGGGTTTGAGCCCTGGTCCGGGAAGATCCCACATGCTGCAGAGCAACTAAGCCCGTGCGCCACAACTACTGGGCCTGCGCTCTAGAGCCCACGAGCCACAACTACTGAGCCAGTGTGCTGCAACTACTGAGCTTGTGCTCTAGAGCCTGCGAGCCACAACTACTGAGCCCGCGCGCCTAGAGCCCGTGCTCCGCAACAAGAGAAACCACCACAATGAGAAGCCTGCGCACCGCAACAAAGAGTAGCCCCCGCTCGCCGCAACTAGAGAAAGCCTGTGCGCAGCAACGAGGACCCAACACAGCCAAAAATAATAAATAAATAAAATAAATTTTAAAAATAAAATTAAATTAAAAAAATAAAATAAAAATGGAGACGTGTAACCACCAGATGTCCAGGAAAGACTCTCAGGATCACCAGCCAAAACCTGGTTCTTCAGATGAGGAAACTGGGGTTCAGAGGGAGCACGTCCCCCAAGGAGCGCCTGGTCCAGGCCTGCTGTCCCCACAACACATGGCACAGCGTGGCCTGGTGGATTCCCCTCAAGGCTTGTGGTCCTGAGGCAGCGGAGACAGAGCCCAGCAGGGTGACCTCAAGAGTGAGCCACATTAGCCGAGGCTGAAGGCTGCTCCGCTTCTGACTCAGAAAAGCTGAAAGGAAAAGCCTCAAAAGCAACACACTCTTCCCAAGTGGCTCACCTGCGCCCAGAACAATGCTCAGACATTTAAAGGAACACAAAGAATTCAGCCCCGACAATATAAAATCACAATGTCCGGCATTCAATCAAAAATGACCAGGCATGCAAAGAAGGAGGGAAATAGGACCTAATGAGAGGGGGAGAAAAAAACAACTAATAGAAAGAAATGCAGATGTGAGGCAGATGTGAGCATTAGTAGACCAGGATGTTAAAACAGCCAGTACTGATAAAACCACAGCTCCAGAAGGTAGAGGAAACAGCAGCAGGTGAAGAAGACACATGGAGTAAATGCTGAAGGATCCAACTCAATAACACGGAGATAAAACACCGTCTGAGACGAGAAATACGCTGGATGGTGTTAACATCAGAATTATACATCGCAGAAGAAAGGGCTCGTGAACTTGAAAGAGAGCAATGAAAGTTGTCTAAACCAGAACAGTGATTGGAAACCTACTGTCATCGATTTAAAAAATGTCAACAACCTCTTCTTTAGTAGAATCTTTACATTATTCCTCTTCTTTTTGAAATTCTACCAACCACACAGAGTAAGGTTATATATGGCCCCCAATGGGATACCTTTTTTTGATTGAAGGACTTTCATTGATCACCCTATCACATCTTTACAGCACAAGAAAATGCATATAAATGGAAATTTAGATTCTTTACTGTGACCTTTAGCACTGAGGTTATACAAACTTATCTTTCAGGTTGAGTTATCATTGCAATTATTACGGCTGTATAACTGGTTCAAATAGCACAATTACAAATTCTGATAAATTATTAAATGTAAGAAGTAAAATTGTATTAGAAACACATCTCTGAGTAAGCTGGAGGGGGCTGGTGGTCTCAGTACTTTAGTTAAAGCTTTCCTTTCTCCCTGTGTTTGGTGCCCAAGAGCTGTCCACCTGGGGAGGGGAGGGTCTGCCTGGCTTTGTAGAGCCGGTGGGGGGCGGGGGGAGATGAAGAGGGAGCTGCGGGCAGCCCACACTCCCCCTCGGAAAGCCCTCTAAGTGTGCACAGTGGGTGCGCGTCTTGCTGCTTGAAGACCACTGTCCCCACCACCGCACAACCAAACCAACGGGCCTTTGTGCATCCCAGGTGCTGCACAAAAGGCCCAGGATCCAGGCGCTCGGGGCCTGCCTGGTGCCTCACGTTCTCACACCGCCCTGGGGGCTGATCCTGGACAGTCCCAGAAAAGGTCCCAGGAGTTTCTGAAAGCCCAGGACGGGCTGCACACGAGGGGAAGGCCAGGTCCCCGCAAGGGGTGTCAGGGCTGCAAGGAAGCAAAGGAGGTTCTCGGGAAGCCTCTGCAGAATCCCTCCTGGCACCAGGAGTGCACATGACGGATGGGAGAACTGGCCTTGGAGAGGGCAGGGGCACACTGGTGAATGATGTCCACTCCTGGAGGGCCTGGTGGGCCTGGGGGGCAGCCGGCGAGACAGAAGGCACCCCAGAGACTCTCGCTGCACCTCGCGGCCTGAACCTCGCATTCCCCCCCAAGTCCGGCTCACCCGGAAACTCGGGCCGGGGGACATCACCTCCCGCTGGCACAGTGCCATCTGGTTCTCACCGCACTGTCTCACTGCACTCATTGCCTCAAATACAGAAAGGGTTTAAATGAAACCCTTTCATTCTTTCCATCTTTGTACTCACGTACAGCTTCTTTGGCTCTGAAACCTGCCAGCCACTGAACCGAGACGCAGGGTTCAAAGTGTGGTATCTGGGGTGTGTTTCCGCAAGCGTGCTAATGCCTGGGCCCAGTTGAGAGGAGTGGCTGGGTCTGGGGCTGCCGCTCAGCTCGGGACCCCCCAGGAAGCCTGGGCTGAGGATGGGACCCGGCCTCTGAGCCTGCGTCCCGGCTTGAGACCAGGACTGGAATGACCCAGGCAGGGCAGAGCCTCACTCATAGACACAGCCCTGGGGACTGCTGACATACAGGGTCGTTTCTGCTCACATGCGTGGCTGAGATGAATGGAAAACAGCTAATCTAAATAAGTGATAGATAGATAGATAGATAGATGGGAAGGATAGATAGATGAGAGACGGATAGATAGAGTGAGTGAGTGAGCAGACAGACAGACAGAATGATGGACCAAAGCAGCCTCCTTTGTCCTCCTTCCTGAAGACACTCTTCCTACAGCTCCTGAAGTTCAACAAGGTCTGGCTGAGGGTCTATCTGTTCTAAAAGAAATGTCTCATTACTGACGAATCAACATCAGGCATGCTGTTTCGCGCACGACCGGGGTACGGCCTGCCGTGTATCTGCCTGAGAGACACGTGGTCCCCCTGCCCGGAAGGGAAGGGTCTCATCACCACTGAGATGCCTTCACAAGCTAGCGGCCAGCTCCCAGGGCTGTGAGTCGCACAGAAGGCCTTGCTGACCCACGTGCCCTGCCCCAGCTGGTCCTATGCTGTGTGGAACGGCAGGGTCGAGGGCCACTGAGGCAGCTGGAGATGGAGGCAGACCTGGAGGATGCACACTCTACCAGGACTGGACCTTCTGAGGGTCTGAAAGAAGATGGGGAGGTGGCAGTGGGACAAGAACAGACTGTGGTCAAAGGGGCAGGCTGGGCGGGCCAACACGGGTACCGTCACCCGTGTGATGAAGGGACACCACGATGGCCGGGGGAGGATGGCCCTTCTGCTGCCTGGGCGCCCACAGGGGGTCTACGCAGCCCCTACCTCACACTGCAGACAAAATAACACTTTCCCACGGGCTGCAGAAATAAACATGAGAGGTGAAACAGTCATCCTCTAGGGGAAAACCTAGTGGGGCTTCATGACCTTGGAAACGCACAGATTTCTCATCAGGACACGAACAGCACTGCCCATAAAGGAAACCTGGGTAGCTGGGACTGTATCAAGGACAAAGAAGAGGGAAAAGGCAAACCACCGGCTCAGAGAAGACGTCTAAACACCCGCTCGCCGAGGACTGTCCAGAGCACGGGAAGAACTCTGACAACCAGCTAGATACAGACGGACCACCCGGGGGGAAGCGGGCAGAGATGTGAACAAGCACCTCACACCGCGGATGCCCAGAGGCCGTGGACAGGACGACGGGCTTGGCCTCGTGGTCACAGTGAGATGGCCACACGGTGAGTCCTCTCCCTCACCCAGACTCCCGTTCCCTCCATGGGAAAGTGCCAGTCAGAGGGCGGGGCGTCACCCAGGGCACCCCGTGTCTTCCCCTCTTCAGGCCCCCAAGTTCTGCTCTGGCCACAGGTTAACGCCTGGCTCACTCTCCCGTACGGTTTAGAGGTATTTTCTGGTAGTAGAACAAGTTGACTACCAGTTACTCTATAGCTGCCATTAGAGGAACTCAGGAAACCCTTTGTTCACGGAACACGGCTCAGAACTAGCGTTCTGCAACATAGTTTAGGGGAAATGCTATGCTGGTTGGTAAGGAGTGTTCTTCGTCAGAGGTATGAGAAAGATGTACGTGCGTCCGTAGATGCATGGGGGGTGGGTACGACACTGAGCAATGGGCCAGGGCGGTCCTGACGGCAGCCCAGGGGGACCTGCTGCGTCAGTGCAGGCACAGAGAGGACAGCTCTGCCCCGAACCAGAGGCGTTTTACTCCTAAAATAGCTCTTTAGGGAAAAAAAGGAAACTTGCTCAGAATAGCATCTAAAACACCCAATTAACGATGCACTCTCTCCGACAGCAGGAGTTTGAAAACAGGAAGCTGAGGTGTGTGCGGTGGGCAGGCTGCCTGGGAACCAGCATTGCACACAGACCGGGCGTTCCACGGCCCACCCAGCTCTCAGGAGGTGCTGTTGCTTCGTTCACTCCAGCAGCTGTTGAGCCAACTGCGATACACCCAGAAGGTCCTGGAACCTTGTGCTACGGACACAAACTCCCCTGCTTAGAATCTGCTCCAGAAATTCAGGTTTGGTTTTGTCTCTCTTGATTAACGAGTATATACTGTTTATCAGTAAAAAAATACACTTACAGTTACAAAGTACAGTCATTAGTGACATTTTTGTAGAAAACTGACATTGTTATTGTAAACCCGAAAGTTTCAGCTCCCTGACATTTTATCCATGAAAACTATTTATTTGCTTATTTTTGTTTCTTAAATATAAGATTTCTTAGAACCATGACTATTCGTCCCAGCAAAACAGACTGTATTCACTTGGGGAAGAGGGTCGTGGTTAAGCTGTGGGCACCCAGCGTGGGAGGCAGATAACGTCCCGACACTGTCCACGTCATAATCCCGGATCCCGTGAACACATCACCTTCCACGGCAGAAGGGGTTTTGCCAGCGTGGTGAAGGTTAAGGACTCTGAGATGAGGAGATTGTCCGACCATCCCTGCGGCCGCAGCTAACCACATGAGTCCTAACGGCAGAGAGCCTTTCCCAGCTGAGGTCAGGAGACCGACCTGAGGAACACTAGGCCACGTTGCTGGCCCTGAGGTGGAGAAGGCAACCCCAGCCAGGGCGGACACGGCCTCCAGGGGCTCAGAGTGGCCTCAGGTCACACGGCACAAGAGGACAGGGACGTGGGTCCCAGGACAACAAGGAAGTGAATTCTACCAACAAACCGAGTGAGCAGGGAAGCGGCCCAGGACGCAGGGGAGCCACAGCAGCTGCACTCTGCTTGACGCCTGCCGCCCCCTCCACCCCCTCCCACACCCCCCCCCCCCCCCGCCAAGGCCTCTGACCCAGATGACACTTACGCTGCTTTCCGCGCCTGGCTGTGGCGTCTGCTTGGGGGGCAACAGAGAATCAACACACACTAGTCCCCAAGGGGCTGAAGGGTGTCCACTTTCGGCAGAACCACCGGTGCACCAGGCCCGCGCCCTCTCTTCCTCGGTCCCCTGGTCACAAGGAAGTCCCCCCCCCTCCCTGAGGCCACCATGTGAGCAGGGAGGGAGCAGGCGGTGTGGCCGGGTGAGACTGTGGGCATTCGGGCCACGTCCTCCTGCAACTGCCCTGCATCCCCGGCCCCTCGGGCCGATGTCCCCGTGAGGACTGAGCACCACTGTGCACACCTAACCTGACGGCCTGGAGGGCTGGACGACACCGAGGTCACAGTGGGCAGCTCGGGCCACACGGCAACTCGGTGGCCATGTTACATGTCAGTCTCCACGGAGGCCCGGCAGCGGGCTGCACAGTTCCAGCAGCGAGAGGACCGAGTCCTCTCCACCACACTCCGAGGCTTCTGACCGAGCTGCCCTGAGAGCAGTTTGACATGGGCCTGGGAGAAATGTGGCAAATGTTTTTCTAACAGAAAAATAATTTCTTTAGTCTAAACATGTAACCTTACTAAGAAGAAGAAAACCCGATCTCATGAATAGCCAGGTGACTGAAAAAGATTTCGTGGTTCAGAAATAGGCCCTATGTTACATGCAAGAGTATAATACATTATATTCAACGACAAGGGGACGAGTATGAGTCATAAGTACCGGGATGATTAGCTGAAAGGAAATAAATCTACGGAATACTGACTTCCTAACATAAAATTCTAAATGGATTAAGAGAATTAAGGGTGAAAACGCAAGTCATTAATACTAGTGGGGAGAGTAGAAAGGAGCATTTCTCAAAGCTCTGGAGAGAGGATTCTCTAGGCTTAAAGAAGATAAAAGGAATTCACACAAGGAAAGATCAATAGATTCCACTGCATTAAAATTTCACATCTCTTTATTACCAGTGTGATGCAATTGAGACGCTAAGAACAAGCTGAAACGATATTTGCAGCGAACACAACAAAAGAGTGTCTTTACTACATTAGGAGACTGTGAAACTCAATGGCAACACTAAGTCACAAGATAAACAGGTAACTATCAAAAGAGATAATTTGCAAAAAAGGAAAGAAAAGTGATTTTAAAAACATATGAGAAAACTTCCTCTGCTTAAGATGTAGAAAATCATGAGAGAACGTTCCTCCCATCCTGAGAATAATCTACCAAATCATATCTTTCTTTGGGCCCAGAAAAATTCAGGTCCCAAGAGAACCAGACGGTGAGCAGCCCACCCAAGGGAACAGAGGCACCTGAGCCGCTTCACCTCTGGCAGAGATCAGGGGGAAGGAGAAATGAGCTCCAATTTCAACATGTTTCCAAGGGCTGAGTGTGGGTTGGCACATTCCAGGGGGCCTGGAATTGCTGGAGCCCAAATCTGAGGAGGGCTGAGGGCAGGACAGAGGCTGGAGGGCTTCCGCTCCCCCCGCACCCTGACCCCGTGGTGCAGGATGCAGGAGCAGGTGGCTGCCGCTGGGAGGGAACCAGACACTCCCCAATTCCAGGCCCCTCTTCCAGGCAGAGCAGAAGCCTTAAGCCATTAGGAGGAGAGCAGCAAACCCGCTTGTCCTCAGGGTCACGGGGAGAGGGTGAGAGGAAAGCCCCTCTTTCCCTTCTGCCCGGGAACTAGGAGAAGACCCCTGCCTCTAGGGTAAGAGTGGAAGCCAAAAACACCTGCTCCTGGGGAAGGAGAGGGAGGCCCTGGGGTTCAGGATCCTGCAGTGACACAAAGCAGAGCCCGGCGGCTGGGGGAAGGGGTGGGAAGGCTGAGAAGACCCACCTCAAGTTCAGGCACATGGGCCTTGATTCCTCTAAGGCTGGACCAGAAGAATGAAGACCCCCTTCCGCCAAACAAGCTTGCACTGGGTACAAGCAACAGCAGTCCAGTGCTGGGGGAGGGGCCAGGGTGCAGAAAGAGACCCTTCTGCGGTGTAGGTGTGCAGAGCGCCAAAAGCTAAGCGTGGAGTGGGAACATAGAGTAACCCCTCCAACCCCCGGGCACCACACTGCACACAGCACGAGGCCACCACCGCTGGAGGGCACCAACCGAAACAACACACCCCGACCCACACTGCTCCTGCCTGGGTTGCCTCAAACCCACACCCTAACCCAAGAAGAGACACGCCCATTTCTGGGCAGGATATTTTTTCCCTCAGCCCCCACTGTTCTTCCACAGACAATGTCTGACATTTAATAAAAAATTATGAGACTCAGAAAAAAGCAAGGAAAACAACCCACTGTCAACAAATAAAGCACTCAATAGAACTAGATTCAGAGATGCTAAGTTTTCTGCCAGACAGAAAATTTAAGTAACTCCAATTCTTATGTTGAAGCATCTAGTGGAAAAGGTGGACAACGTGGATGAAAAGATGGAGAATTACAGCAGAGAAATGGAAACTATAAGAAAGGCTCAAATGGACACATAAGTAATAATAAACATGCTTTCGGAGGTGACAGATTCTTTGACTGGCTCATCAGTGGAATTGACAGCACTGAGGAAAAAACTCAGTGAACAGGAAGATGGGCCAATGGAAAGTATCCAGTATGAAAACACAGAAAGAAAAAATAAAACAAAACAGTCTCTAAAACCATCAGGCAATAGCAAGCAGCCTAACATATAGACAGGTGGGGTCACAGAGTAAACAGGGGCAGAGAACAGGTGAAAAAGATGTATAAAGAAACAAATGACAGAGGACTGTTCAAAATTAATAAAACATGGGACTTCCCTGGTGGAGTGTTGGTTAAGAATCTGCCTGCCAATGCAGGGGACACGGGTTCAAGCCCTGGTCCAGGAAGATCCCATGTGCCACGGTGCAACTAAGCCTGTGCGCCACAACTACAGAGCCTGTGCTCTAGAGCCCACGAGCCACAACTACTGAGCCCGTGAGCCACAACTACTGAGCCCGTGAGCCACAACTACTGAGCCTGTGCTCTAGAGCCCACGAGCCACAACTACTGAGCCCGTGAGCCACAACTACTGAGCCTGAGCGCCTAGGGCCCATGTTTCACAACAAGAGAAGCCACCACAATGAGAAGCCCATGCACCGCAACGAAGAGTAGCCCCCGCTCGCCGCAACTAGAGAAAGCCTGCGCGCAGCAGCAAAGACCCAGCGCAGTCAAAAATAAAATAAATAAATTTTTTAAAAACCCCAAAAGCAAACAACACGAAACAGAAAATAATAAGTCCTGGTGAAGAGGTGGATAAATCGGAGCCCCTGTGTACTGTTGGTGGGAATGTAAACTGGTCCAGCTGCTTTGGCCAACAGTCTGGCAGTTCCCCACACAGTAGGATGCACCACCCACCAACAGCAGAACGTGTAGCGCTTTCAAGTGCACACAAAGCGTTCACCCAGACAATCTCTATACGGGGCAATAAAACAAATCGCAACAAAGCTAAAATAACTGAAATGATTCAAAGTAGGTTCTCCAGCCCCAAAGAAATTGAACTAGAAATATATAACACAAAGATACCAAGGAAAAATGGAAATACTTGGAAATTTTAAAAACACACTTCTAAATAACCCATAGGTGAAAGAAGAAATTAGAAGGAAATTAGAGAAATATTTTGAACTGAATGAAAATAAAAACATGATATATCAAAACATTTTGGACACAACTAAAGTGGTAAGAGAGAAAAATTATGACAGTAAATGCTTGTATTAGAAAATAATAACCATCTCCAATCAGAGTCTAATCCTAGTGTAAACTTCCATTTTAAAAACATAGAAAAATTACAATAAAGTAAATGCAAAGTAAGCAGAATAGAAATAATAACGATGTTAGTAGGAATCAATAAATTTGAAGACAGATACACAAGAGAAAAAATTAATGAAAGGGTTTTTGAAAATAATAATACTGACCAATGTCTGCAAAGACTGATCAGGAGAAAAAGACAGAGAGAAGACCACTGCACACCTATTGGAATGGCTAAAACAAGGAGCCTGCCCACACCAAGCGTTGGCGAGGGTGAGGGAGACCGGGACCTCTCAGACATGCTGGTGGGAATGCAAATGGTTCAACCACTTTGGAAAACACTTTGGTAGTTTCTTAAAAAGTTAAACACACACCTACAATATCATCCAGTCTGGGTGTCTGCCCAAGGGGAGTGGAAGCATGTGTCTGTACAGAGATTTGCACAGGAATGCTCCTAGTAGCTTCCTTTGTAATAGAAAAACGTGGAAGCAACCCAAAATCCAGGCGCCAAACTAGGGTACATCCATACAATGGAATACTGCTCAGCAAAAAAAAAATAATAATAATAAACTATTGATGCATGCAACAATAAATCTCAAAACAATCATGCGGAGTGGAAAAGGCTAGACCTAAATAGAAACATACTATATATAATTGCATTTAAATGCAATTCTAGAAAATATAAACTAGTCTATAATGACAGAAACAGATCGGTGGTTGCCTGGCGACATGGTGCGTTGTCAGGGGGAATAGGAAGGAAGGGATGCAAAGACGAAAGAAAACTTCAGCTGTGATGGTCATGTTCACCATCTTGACTGTGGAGACGGCTTGGCAGGCGTATACATGTCAAAACTTACCCTATTTAACCATTAAAAAAAGAAGTTTCAAAGCCATAGATAATACGCTAATTGGTGGTTTTGGTATCACTGATGAGACAGGTTAACTGGTATGGTTCTTTTGGAAAGCAATATGATGATATGAAATTTTAAATCTTAAAAGTGCTGCTAACTTTTAACCTAGGAATTTCATATCTCGGATTCTATCCCAAAGAGGTCATTCTAAATACAGAGAAAACTTTACGCTCAGAAATGTTCAATGCTGTGTTACTTATAATAGTGAAAACCTGAAAAGAACCTCAATACCTATGAATTAAGTTGCTGTACAAGGAAATATCATGCTTAATAAGAATTATTCTAAAAGGGAAAATGAGTATCTCATGTAAGGGGAAGAGACAGAAAACAAAACTGTAATTGATAGGATGATCATAAAAATGTAAAAAATACCGAAAAAAGGAAAAGGAAGATATTCCAAAATTTTAATAATTTGCCTTGTGGGTAATAATTTACCTTGGAAGAATGTGATTATTTTTTATCTTTTTTCTTTTCTAGATATTTTTAAAGTTCCCATAATGAGAATGTATTTGTTTTATGAAACTAAAAAAAACAAAACTGTTTCATAGGGACTCATCCATTGGTGGTACAGTGGATATGACTCCAAGCTCCCAATGCAGGGGGCCTGGGCTCGATCCTGGTCGGGGAACTAGATCCCACACACGAGCCGCAACTGAGGAGCCCACGTGCTGCAACTAAGGAGCAGGCGAGCTGCAACTAAGGAGCCTGCCTGCTGCAACTCGGACCTGGTGCAACCAAATAAAGAAATAAATATTAAAAAACAAAACCACAGGGCTTCCCTGGTGGCGCAGTGGTTGAGAATCTCGAACACGGGTTCGAGCCCTGGTCTGGGAAGATCCCACATGCCGCGAAGCACCTGGGCCGGTGAGCCACAACTACTGAGCCTGTGCCTCTGGAGCCTGTGCTCCGCAAGAAGAGAGGCCGCGACAGTGAGAGGCCCTCGCACCGCGATGAAGAGTGGCCCCTGCTCGCCAGAACTAGAGAAAGCCCACACACAGAAACGAAGACCCAACACAGCCAAAAATAAATAAATTAAAAAAATTAAAAAACAAAAAAACTAAACAAGACCACAAAGCCTGTTTCATAAAGAAAACACAGCCAATGGTCTTCTGGAGCTCAGAAGGCATCACTGTCCCACCAGGGCCCTGAGCGGCGGCTCAGGCTTGCGACGGGGCAGATGCTGGGTGGCCTGGGGGCTCCCCGGATGGGGAGGAAACCACTCCTCCCTCGTCAGTGGAAGGTGTGGACCTGGTGCCTGTGTTTCTGAGCCTTGCCTGTCACAGAAGAAGCCGCCTCCTCTGTCTTCTCCAGGTTTTCTCAGCAAATATTACAACCACCCCAGCCTGGTACCATGACGCCACCGCGACGAGGAAGCCCGCGTGGGGCTCCGGGGCTCTTCCTAAACTAAAGTAACAGCCCTGAAAATGTGGAAAGGCAGGCGCTGAGGCCAGCTTCAGAGCTGGGTTCCCCTTCCTTTGGACGAACAGGAACATAACAATAAATGAATGAAGGGATGACAGCCAGTGGAAGGTCTTCTAGGCTAGGCAGCTCCGCTTCACAGAGCAGAGGCGATGCATGGGAGTCAATGGTCGAAAGAGTTTAAAAAGCAGTAGGGCAGTAAGAAGCTCTTTCAGAGGATGACAGCCCTGTTTAGACCGGCGATTCCGGCTGGATACACCCACGGGGGGCGGGGGGACGCACTACAATGGCACGTCATCAGTGGGCCGTCGGCAGCTTGCCAGGTCCCCCTCTGGGGCGCTGGGCAGGCTGTGGACTCTCCAGTTGGCTGAGACTGTCCCCCCACCCCCGTGTCCCGTGGGGCCTGATCCCACAGAGGCCCCCGTGGAGAAGCGGCAGCAATGGGCTTGGTGAACCACCCCGCGTCCCTCCCTCTCTGTCTGGTAAACGCCGCCAGAAGGTCCTTCTGGCCTCGGGTTTTGCCTTTTCTGCCCTGAGGTCAGAGCACAGTACAAGCCAATTCTGCTTTTTAATAAAACTCTGAAGTGCAGGCATCAGCTACACCACCAGGGGCCCTGCCCTCAGATGAACCTCAGGCTAGACGTGCAAAACCGCGGCAACGCCCCTCCGTGCTTTAGAAATAGTCCAACTCTTCCTGAACGGAGTCCATCTCCGGAAGACAAACGACCTACAGAAAGGTCTGTCTGGGGGGACCTCAGCATGAGTGTGACGGGTTCCAACGCCCTTCCTGTTCCGACCCACCCCCGTCATCCACAGGGAGTGCCGGAGCTCAGGTGACACCCAGTAGCACGACGCAGACACACGCCCCTCCGGACCACCAGCCTCCTCCCCCGGCCTTGTCCCCCCGCCCCAGTGCCCACCGCCCACCACCGGCGGACGCGCACACAGCGTTCTCCCAGGCAGGAAGGCCCGGGTGGTTCTTCAAAGCCAAAGTCACACTGGGTCAACCAACCACCAGGGAGGCGGAGTTCTAGGAAAGGCAGCGGCTCAGAGAGACTGTACGTCAGCTCACAGGGCACGGAAAACGCCCCTCGGGGTGCGATAACGCTCACCTAGCAGGGAGCTGCTGACGGGTGCAGCTGCAACCTCAACATCACCAGCCCACATTGCATGAAGGTTACCTGAATCCACGAGGTCTCTCGGCCTTGAACCTTCCGGACCTCCCTGTTGAGTCCCAGCCTCCATCCCGAGTGGGACAGAAGCCCCAGCGTGGAACGCCTTCCCTCCGCCAGGCCTGGGCTTCGCTTTGAGCCAGGCTGCCCCTGACCCCATCCTCTGTGGCTCTGGTGTGGTTTCCCACGACTCCCCCCGTCCACCACCTGTCGGCTGTGCCGCGTGGAAAGCGACGACCACGGGTCTGTCCTCAGGTGTCCGCCTGAGGTGTCTAAGGGGCGGCAAGTACCAGCCCAGCGCCCGAGGGCCTCGCGAGCACCCGACAGGGCAGGCCTGTGGAGGGTGGGGGCAGGGCGGGCAGCACATGGGCCTGGGGCTCTGAAGCACAGCTGGCCATGGGGTGCGGGACCCACAGCCGGCGCCTCTGAGGCAGAAAATGCACCTGCTCGAAGGAGGAAGACTGGGGATGACAGCCTCAAAAAGAGGTACTGTCGCTGTGGCCCGAGTCCTGGACGTTCCCAATCCTGTGCTGGACAGGGCTGTTTCAGGGTCTGAGTGGAAACGTAACATCGCCACCCACTTCACATCTGGTTTGATTGTCTGGAAACTAAGGAGCAGGGAAAACCAAAAAGATGTGGCATCTGCCCTGAATGGGATCCCCGGTTCACAGGAGCCCACGGTCCAGATGAGCCGCCAAGAGCGTCGGCAGGACGCTCACGCTTCTCTCGCGGCAGCGAGTTCCACGATCCGGGGGCTGACGCGGAGCTCTTCCTTCTTCCCCAGCTCCCTGGCCACGGGACTGCCACCCGGCTGGCCCCATATTGTCAGGTAGGACCTCAAGGTGGTGGGTCTTCCCAGGGTCGTCTGCCGGGTAACAGGACCGAGTCAGGTGCATGTGGCGCTTGGATTTAACAGGTGAGCCCTCAGAGCATCCCAAGGAAAGAGGCTTAGATACAGATGCACACGGGCCTCGGCTAGGAATGAACGCACCATCCTCTGCGCATTCATCTCCTTTCTGAAATCCCCAGAGCAGCTCGTATGAAGGCCGGCCTTCCGCTGGCAATGCTGTAGAGAGAAACGGAAGCCACGCCATGGCCAGCTCTCCTTTTCTGCTGTGCTGCGCCCTCGGGAACTAGGCTAGAATTTACAACTGATCTGTTCAAAGGCTTAGATCTCCTGAGAATATCCTCAAATCTACAACTTGGGTTTTGAACCAACGGCAGAACCAACGGCAACAGTATTTACAGCTGTAGCCCCACTGACACAGCCTCCCAGGGAGCCGCCTTCACAACTCAATACACATCAAAACAGTTTACGTTTGACCAAATTCCCTGTGATGCTCTTCCCACCAAACCCTGCCAGCCCCAATCAACCTCTGACTTTCTCTGAACTGGAGACACCGAGGCACAATATGCAGTAACACCCGCTTCTTTCAAGGAAAAACGTTGGAAATCAGATAATAAGCTGTAACACTTGAGTTCCTGGCGTGAGAAGCAATGTCAACGGACAGACTGTGATTCTTGATTAAGTTTTAAAGAGAAGACAGCATCCCTCCAAAGGGCAGGAGGGAGCCGTGAACACACCTGTTATTGAAAAAGAAAACAGGGCCCAGGAGCCCCCTTCACCCCACCCCAGCCAGGACGAGGGAGCCGGCGGGGCCTCCCAGCTGTGCCCGGGGTGCTCGCCGCACCCAGCACTAAGGGCAGGCACAGCCAGCATCCCTCCACCCCACAGCTGCCATGAGGACAGGCTCCAGCTCTGAGCGCGGATCAAAGAAACCCCGTGTTTAAGAAGAGAAGCCTAGTGCCCTGAGGGAGCAGGCCCAGCCCTCCCCCAAAAGCACTCGGGAGCACAAACGTACAAAAGGCAGATGGAACACTTTCTTCCGTGATGCCCTCTGCACAGGTAAGATAACATAGCCCCTCCCCCGCCCCTGTGAACTTTCCGGCTACATCTGTGTGCACACTAAATGCAGAAGCCAATTCAAATGCGATAAACCCCTGCAAAAAGCCCTCAGGCCCAGCTGAGCACAGCAGAGCCCTGCAGCGCCCGAAAGCGAAGCACTTACACCCGGAGCTCCTCCGCCTTCATCTGGCCCTGGGAAGCGCTCTCAGCTCCTCGGCGCTCAGCCCGGCTTGTGCAATCAGCTCTGAGGGTTCTGTGACTCAGCAAAGCGCTCAGCTCCTCTTTTCAGATGGAATTTACCACAAGGTGACTACATCCAGGGGGAGGGACCAGCTCCCGGCCGTTTCTAAGCAGGATCGCTAAGCTCTCTGGAGCTGGAGCCGGAGCTTGGAGATGCTACCCGCACGCAGGGCGTGCTCCATTCAGAGGCTGTGGGGATGACGCGGGCGGGGCCGGGGGAAGCGATGCCATGTAGATGGGAATCTGAAAGCGGCTTTTCTCTGTGCTCACACAGGAGGGAAACCTGGACTCGGCTGGTCTGGCCACATCCTCCAGGAAAAGGCGAGTGAAGGTCGGACAGGTGATGCTGACGGCTCTGCCCACGACGCTCCCCTCCGTGTCCGGCACTGCAGGACGGCACTCCGGCCCCTTTCCCTTAGAGAATCCCCTCTGGATCCATGTAGCTATAAGGTCAGTAATGTGAACTTCCACTTCAAGGGTATTTTTGTTTTAATGGTGAGCTGATAGAAGGCATTAGTATCCATTAAACTCTGAAGAATGAAAACACAGAAATGAATCAAACACGGCCAGCACGAGTGTGATGGGTGAGCGCACGAGCTCGCCCTCCGTCATTCCAGCCATATTCCGTAATGACCCTGTTCGGGAGAAGCAAAGTGCAACCTCGCCGGTGCTCTAGAAAAGGCAGGTTCTCCGTGGCTTCCAAGCTGCAGGGCACTCAGAGTCCAGCTGCTCTGACTGGTCAAGGAGACAGGACTGGGGTGCAGGGGCCTTGCACACACTGCCCTGCAGGACAGACGCTGAGGCCGCACGGGAGTGTGGGAACCGAGGCCCCACGAGACCAGGACATTTGCCCACGATCACCCCACTGGCAGGGGCTGGAGCCGGGATGCAAACTGGGGATGGGGAGAGGGCTGCGGCTCTGGAGACCAAGATCCAAACCCTGCAAGGGGCACGCCTGGGCCCTGACACGAGAACGCCCCCACCCTGTGTGGTCTGCTCAGGCCCCATGCCTGGCCCCATCTCAGGGCAGCTCCACGCAGGTGAGAGGGAGACAGCAGGTGGTGACCCTTTGAAAGTGCGTGTGCTTTAACCCGGAAACGTGGCTTCTGAAAATGTATCCTGAGGAAGTGATAGCGTAATGGCGTTTGTACAGGTCTTATTGAGCAGATACATTTATAGCACTTAGCCTGTGCCAGGCACTGCTCTGAGCACCTTAAATAAAACTCAATTAAGGATAATTATGACAACGTTGCCCATAACACACCAGTGAACAGCTGGAAGCCTCCTAAATGTCCAACAGGTATTTACAGAAACAAGGGACACACGTGAACCCCAACACAACGGCACTCTTTAACGTGACATGAGTGTACGTACTGACATGGAGACACATAAACAACACAGTGTTAAGCTTTTTAAAAGCCAGCTGTAACATGTGTGTGGTATGACTTCATTTCTATGTTTAAAAGCAAGCGTGTGAACTAAAGACAGACACACAGACCAATGGACTCGAATAGAGAGCTCGCATACGTGGTCAAATCATTTTTGACAAGGGTGCCAAGACCATTCATTAGAGAAAGGATAGTCTTTTCAACAAAGGGTGCTGGGAAAACTGGCTATGCACATGCAAAAGGATGAAGTTGGACCTTACCTCGCACCATATACAAAAATTAACTCGAAACAGATCAAGGACCTAAATGTAAGACCTAAAACAATAAAACTTTTAGAAGAAAATATAGGACAAAAGCTTCACGACGTTGGACTTTAAAATGATTTCTTGGACACCAAAGGCACAGGTAACAAAAGAAAAAAACGGACAAATTGAACTTCATGAAAATTTTTTAAAATCTGTGCATCAAAAGACACTATCTACAGAGTAGAAAGGCAACTCGTAAAATGGGAGAACATATTTGCAAATCATAAATCTGGTAAGGGGTTAGTATCTAGAATATAGAGAGAATTCCTAAAACTCAACAACAAAAACACAACTAGAGTAAAAAATGGGCAAAGGACTTGCATAGACATTTCTTCAAAGAAGACAAAAAGCCAATAAGCACGTGAAAAGATGCTCAACATCACTAATCATCAGGGAAATGCAACCAGACACCACCTCACGTCCATCAGGATGGCTACTAGAAACACATAAAGCAGACACGACAGTGCTGGCGAGGACGTGGAGAAACGAGACGCCTGTGCACTTGGGGCAGGGACGTAAGCTGCTGCAGTCCTTTTGTGCGTGGACATAGTATAGTCCTCCACTTACTTAGGACTTTTTTTTTTTTTTTGCGGTACACGGGCGGGCCTCTCACTGCTGTGGCTTCTCCTGTTGCGGAGCACAGGCTCTGGACGCGCAGGCTCAGTAGTTGTGGCTCACGGGCCCAGCCGCTCCGCGGCATGTGGGATCTTCCCGGACCGGGGCACGAACCCGTGTCCCCTGCATCGGCAGGCGGACTCTCAACCACTGCGCCACCAGGGAAGCCCACTTAAGGCTTTTTAAAGTGTCTTTCAAGGAAGCTGTATCATTTTCTCCAACAGGTTTTGCACAACTTTTGACACACTTATCCCTTGGGTGCCAAGTATTTGCACTCCTATCGTGAAAGGCATTTGTGTGTGTTAGCGTCACTGTCGTCACATAACCAGCAGGACGAGGGCTGACAGGAACACTATTGATTCTTTTATATTGACCTTGTGCCAGCAACGTGCTGAAATTTCATTTGTTCCAATAGTGGTTCATTTCTACATTCTCTTGAGAAGGGCAGTTTTGTCTCTTCCTTTCCCATCTTCATACTTTCACACTGTTTCTCCCACGTTCCTGTGCTGGGTGCGACCTCCATACACTGTTAAGGAGAAGTAATGATATTTGCATCTTCCTCTTGTGTTCTTTCTTGAGGAGAAGGGCTTGGTCCCCCATCACGTACCACATTGCCGCAGGATTCTGGTAGGTTCCCTTTATCAGGTTAAAGAATGTATCCGCGTTGCAAATTTGCTAAGCGCACAGTTTGTTTTTAAATTGTGAATGGGTATCGCAATTTATCAAACGCTTTTCCTGCATCTGTTCGAATAATCGCAGTGTTTTCTCCCCGTCCTTCTGGAGCTGGCCTGTGTCTGCTTCCGTCCCACCCCACCCCAGGATCACCTGCCTGGACCCATCTTTCCATTCCTCCTCACTGGGCCTCAAACGAGGGAGAGGCACAGACCTGGCTCTTCCAACTCTCCCTAAAATGTTTTCCGCAGCCGAAGGGAGCAGACAGAGACACGGTCCCCGGTCACCTCTTGGTGCTGGTGGGTGCTACGGTCCACGCTCAGGAGGGGTCTGAGCACTGCGCCAGGGCCGAGTCCCAGTTCCTCCAGCAAAGTCGTGCCTCCTCTTTCCTATCCCACGTGGGCATGAAGGTGCGGGCCCCTGGCCCTGGGACAGCAGCCCTCCTCCCACCAGTAGCCACAGCCCATGGCTCCCAGCTTGGCCGGGAGAGCGGGAAGGGGCAGGGGGCGGCCTTCTCTTCTGACTCCCAGATCCATTCTCCCTCCCTCCTTTCTCTCCCTCTCCCTCCCTCCCACCCTCCCCTGTAAAATGAGCCGGGGAGAATTCCGGTTACTTCCATCCTGCATTCTAGGGCGTGTGGGAAGGAGAGAGTCTCTATCTTTGTTGGCTGTCTCGCCAGCAACTCCATTTACTTCTTAAGCAGCAGCTCTACCCTGACACAAAAAGCTTTAAAAAAATGTCCACTTCCCAATACCCTCTGGTTCTCCAGGTAAAGTCAGCTTTCTCCTGGAATCTGAGCCCCATGCGTGAGCCCGGCAGGAAGAGTGGATGCACGGGCAGTGGTGGAGCCTGGGAACCCCAGCCGGGCCCCTGCTCCGAGCCGCAGCTCCGACTGCCCACCTGCCTCTGCCCTGCGGCAAACTTGCGGCCGCCACGCCCATCCTGAGGCCCCTCTTGCAGCTTCCTGGAGACCGCGCAGCTCCAGTGCCATCCTTGAGGTCAGACCCCCTGAGGGGCTGCCCTCCAGGCCTGGGGAGGGGACAGCGCAGACCCACTGGGAGGGACAGACACGGAGGCCGGAGCCCCTTGCTTCCTCCCCAGGACAGCTTGATCACCCGCGTGTGGCCGTAGTTACCGCGTACAACACCGGCTTTCCTTCAAAATACATGAACATTGGTGTTTTCAAGGTCCCTCCTGACCTGGACAGGTGACCATTCACACCTTCATCCTCAGTAAACCTCCCTCCAGGAAGGAGGAAGACCTGGCCAATCTCAGCTCACATCAAGGCGAGACGCACCCTCCGCGGGCCCAGGGTGAGCCAGGGGACGCTTCACCCAGGCCACCACCCGGCCCGCTCCTGGGACGCCGACCTCTCTGTTCGCCGGGCCCCAGAGCACCAGACGCCTCCAGAAGAGAGCTGGCTGGGAAAGAAGGGCTCTGCCCCCTCCTGCGGGGAAGTCCAGCAGAACCAAAGAATGTTCTAGCACGGGCACCGCAGCTGAGCCATGACACGAGACAGAAGCTGGGTCGTCTGGAGCTGGACCGGTGGCTCGTCGGTGGAATTCAGGGCTGAAGTTCTGCTTCCAAGCGCTCCTCCCATCGGGACCAAACATGTCTTTCCAGCAACCTGTGTGTCCCCGCCCCACTGCTTCACGAGGCTGGTTTTATGAGTCCTTCCACACACGCCTCCACATAAAAGCCCATGTGACACACGGAGCACGCAAGGAGGACGGCAGGGAGCATCTCTGCGGCTTCACCTGTGGGTCCAGCGTCTCTGAGCGTCGCCTCCTGAGCGCGTGTGGGGCGCCTCCGTCCCCGGGGAGGCAGCGCCCTTGCTCGCTGACCTGAGCCTCGCCGCCCTCCGCCCTCACGAGACCACGCACACCGCGCACCTGGGGCCCCGGCACACCTGTGCCCTCTCTGCAGGTAACACAACCCGGGGCGTTAACTCGTTCCAGAGTCCCTATCAAGCGCAACATCAGAAATTAACTCCTCGGCCCCCAGTTTGCATTTCCACCCACAGATGCTAAGCAGATCCTTCACCAGGTGGAAGCAGCCTTGCACCTGAAATCATTCCCAATCTGCACCCAGGCCCTGACCACGCCCACAGGCCTGCTGCTCTCACAAGGGTCCGAATCCCATCGTCAGCAGACCATGAGGCGCACATGCCGTCACGCAGCCCCAAGGCACCTGCGTTGGGCCCTCAATCAATAACCTGGGAAGGGTGGAGGCGGGGCTCACACGCAGGTGCTAGGATGGAACCCCTACCTGGCCCAGAGCGGCCCGCAGCGTGGTCCTCCTGCTGGGGCGCCACGCGACCCCCTCCCTGTGCTGCAGGTCCCCCACCAACCCGTGCGCTGAACACAGCACCACTGTGCTCGGCGCTAATGGGTGCGTTTGTCCGAAGCCACAGGAAAGAATAGGCGCATTCAGGCCGGTCAGTGAGGTGGGCGTTTGTCCCAGGCTGGAACCGGACAGAACGCCCTTTTCATGGGATTAAAAACACAGGACACAGCTGCCCTTGTTCCCGCCATGGGTGCCCAGCCCCAGGGCCCACAACCGGCCGCGTGAGGAAGAGGGAGAGACGGCCTCGTGTGAGGCCACAGACAGGCCGGGGAGGCCACACGCGATGGCCGGGAGGGTGAGTGCCAGCTCACCGTGCCAGCGGGGGTGCGAGTGCTGTGCTCTGTCCCCTCTGTCCTGAGACGAGCCAGCGAGGCAGCGTCCGGGCGACGCGGGGTTCCTGCTGCATGCATGTCCCTCTGTCCATCCTCCCGCAGCTCGGCTCCAGGGGGGTCCACCCAGAAGTGTGCACAGCAGTGACCAGCTGCCAGCAGCCCCCATGTGGTGCCCCTGCGCGCCCCTTCCCTGGCTGTCCTTCCCGGCCCTTCCTGTTCCCTGGGATCCCTTCTAAAATACACGCCCCACACACGGCCCTGTCCCGGGGCTGCCTTGGGGGGGGAGGATCTCATCCCAGAGAGCTGGTTCCAGCCGCGGCCGTGGACGGCAGCCTCGGGGGGATTCTGGCACCCAGGGTGGGATTCTGGAGCCCGGGGTGGGATTCTGGAAGTGGCTTGCTCATCATCCAGCAGGGCAAGTGCCCCACTGCTGGTGGACACGGGCCCTCGGGTGCAGCAGCCTCATTGGTGGTGGATGGTGACAAGGGGCGGGTGGGTGGTGGGAACAGCAGGGTCACTGCAGGCACTGTGCAGTTAGCCAGCAAGGTGGCTTTGCACAGAGGAAACGACAGGTGGACAAGTGGATAAAGAAGATGTGGTTTATATATATACATATGATGGGATACCACTCAGCCGTGAAAAGATGGGCACAACTGAAACACAACTGGGAGCTGGTGCTCACAAGGCAGAAACCATGGGGGAGGAATTCGCCTCGTCACCGGTCACCAGATCTAAGACACGTCCCAGACCCCCGGCCCACGTGATGACGGGGCATCGCCACCAGGATCAGGAATAAACGGCCCCCAGTGCCTCCCCAGAGGCCCGCAGCTGTCGACCACAGTGACCCCCGGGGGAGGCTGCGGATGTGGGGTCTGAGGGGACCCTGACACCAAAGGACCCTGAACGCCATCCTGGGTCCCCAGGTGCAGAGCCATGACGGGCATCCTCGGCAGCCACGAAGCCTGTGTGACAGGTTCCTGGATGGAGGAGCAGGCCGGCCATTTGGGAAGGTCAATCAGAGGCCTGGGATGCCCCCAGCCCCGCCACAATGGGCAACCAGAGGGGAAGTCAGCACCAGAGGTGGGCCCGCTGTGCCACGTGATTCGCCTCGACGGCCCCCTCAGTCACACCAAGGGTCGTGAGCACCTGAGACGTGGCCGGGCGGGGTCTCCAGCGAGCTGGATGCAGTCTGCTCACCGACAGTCGGCCAAGCCTGGGAGCTGACACATGGCTGCTGACCTGGCCCGAGCCTTCTTCCTAAACCCCACCGCAGCGGGGGTCCATGCCATCTGCTCCCGCAGGAGGGGCAGCAGCGGTCCTTCGGGGCCTCGCCCAAGGCTGGGCTTCCCTCCTGCTCTCCCCATGGTGCACACTTTGGGACCTTCTCTCCTGACGGCCCTCAGACCAGCTCACGTCCACTGTCTCGCAGGCAGCATGCTGGTGGGCCCGGCAGACGCCGCGAAGGCCCCAGCATCCTACACGCGTGCGGGGGAAGGGGGGTGGGATCCCCACCGCTGCTCCGGTGCCGGCGAATGGCGGTTTCACTGCACGTCCCTGAATCCCGTTTGCACTTAAAGGCATCACCTTCTTGCCGCAGAACCCGCTGCAGAAGGGGGGCACCCATGTACCTTAACCCGACATCAAGAGACCCTGAGAAGACCGTCAATAGATCAAAACTTAGTGCTGAGAAAATACAGGACTGACTGATGCGTGAGAGACCCTCTCCACAGATGCCAAAGAACGCCGCGGAAAACTGTACCGACCAGCCCAATGCTGACTTGCGTTTATGCAGCGGAGCGGCCTGGTCACACACCCTCGGAGAGACTGGCGTCCTCGGGCATGGAAGGGCCTCTGTCCCAATCTGCCAGGGACCACGGCAGCCTCCCAGAGTCCCATTCGTCTTAGCAGCCCCCCTGCCCACCCCCCGGGCTGGGAGCGCCTTCTGTCTGCAGGCTGCCCTGCTGAAGCCTGAGAGCTTATGCAAAGTCAGGTGGAAAGCTGGAGGAAGCGTCCCGGAAGGAGGCGTGGAAATAGGTCACTGCACAGTGACGCCCCCGTGGACGCCCCTCCAGCAGCCCGCCTCCCTCCACACGCTGCCAGGCTCAACCAGAGTCTCTCCTCCCAGACAGGAGCCTCCAGCCTGCACCACCTGCTCTGTGAAGCCCCTGTGCCCTCGGGGATCTGCCCCCCTTCTAGCCCCTGACCGCATGCAGGCGGGGGACCCCGGCTCCAGGGGATGAGGCCCAGGTCGGACATACGCTGCACGGAGGGATTCTCCCCAATTCAGAGAGCTTTTAGCTACAGGAACTGCCGTGCGGCCAAGGCCTGAAGAGTCAGCCCGTTTCAGGGCAGCAACCTGGAACATCTGCTCTCGCGTCGCGAGCGGCGGGGACCAGCCTGGGGGTCTGTGAATGGGCTCTGGCCCAGCCGGGCACCGACCACGGGCTCGGTCCTCCGAGCGCTGCACGCGGCAGAGGAAGCAGGGCCAGTCCGGAACGGCTCCTGGGGAAGAGCCATCAGCAGAACTGCATTTTTTACTGTATCTGCTGCTTTTGCTTCTTTGCTTTGCTTTGTGGCCACGCTGCACGGCTTGCGGGATCTTAGTTCCCCAGCCAGGGATCGAACCCGTGACCCCTGCAGTGGAAGCACGCAGTCTCCTAACCACTGGACGGCCAGGAAAGTCCCTTTATCGGCTGCTTTTCAAAGAAGTGTCCTTTTGTTGTTTTTTTTATACGAGTTCCTCTCCCTTGTTACAGGGAAGGACGGGTGTGGGCAGCACACAGTCTGGCTGGTCTTTGCACACGTGCGTGGGCAGAGCCCGGCCATGTGCTGAGAGTCGCGTGAACACAGTTGGTGGCATCAGTAGGAAGACCCTATCCCTCCCGCTTCTCCCCAAGGACCACAGTCACTGGGTCGGGCCCCCTCCCGGGTTGCGAGTCTGCTCTCTGAGGGCTCTCGTGAGGTTGGCAGGGGTACAGACACTTAAGTTCTAGAGGGTTCTCTACACGAGGAGCAGGGGAGGGCGGCCCATAGTTGCGATTGACTGAACCAAGCGTGGACCCAGCGAGCAGCTGGGCGTGCCCCGCCGTCACCCCGAGAGCCCGGCCAGTGGCACCCGCTCTTCAGAGCACACACCTGGGCTCCGGAGGTGAGAGAAGAGGCCCGGAGCCACCTTGGCCACCAGGAGCGAGGCCGGACTGGACTCAGATGCTCGCGCTCGAGCCAGGCTTTGAAAAGACAGACACTGACTGCCCACAAACAAGCAGGCGACACTGGCCAAGGACCATCAGCCAGGGCGCTGCCGACCCACTGCTGCAGCTGACGGCGCCCGGCGGAAAATTCAGCTTGAATTACGAGCACGTGCTACGGAGAGTCAGGGAGAGAGGCAGGTGCCATCCCACCAGGGGATGTTGGCACAAGACGAGGGGGAGGGGTCTGAGGGCTGGGACCCCAAGGGGAGAAGGCCAGTTGCTGGGTCCCTCAATGCCCCAGTGTCGGGCGGCACAAGGGACTGCATGGGCTGCAGACCCTGGCGGGAGAGAACAAGGGAGCAGCTCGCTCCCCTCCTGCAGACCCGGGTCCCAAGTTCAGACGGTATTAAAAAAAAAAAAAAAAGTGAGGGTTTCCCTGGTGGCGCAGCGGTTGAGAGTCCGCCTGCCGATGCCGGGGACACGGGTTCGTGCCCCGGTCTGGGAAGATCCCACATGCCGCGGAGTGGCTGGGCCCGTGAGCCATGGCCGCTGAGCCTGCGCGTCCGGAGCCTGTGCTCCGCAACGGGAGAGGCCACAGCAGTGAGAGGCCCGCGTACTGCAAAAAAAAAAAGAAAAAAGAAAAAGTGAAGCCAGAGTGGGCATTAATTAAAAGCAAGGTGGGCAGTTCACGGCTCGGACCTGCCGGTGGCACACCAGCTTGCTGACCGCAGGTGCGCTCACCTTCCTTCCATCTGCTTCCAGACTTGACGTCATCACGGCCTGTCGGCTTCTTGGCAAAGGCTGCTTTAATTCCCTCCCAAATCTTGCCAAAAAAAAAAGATGTTGGATTTTAATTGATTCACGCCACTTCGCAAGCCAACTGCCCTGAGCACTGCTTCACAAGACGAGTCGCCCCCGTGCGCGTGGCCTGTGGGGACAGCCGTGCAACCTCTGCACGACACCCTGCGGACGTGCTCACCGATGCACCACCCCCGCTGAAGAGAGAACCCGCGTCAACCTCCCAGTTAAGAGTCCAACCTGCGCAACTGCTGCTCTGGCTCCAGGAGAAACAGAACGAACTAAATAGACACCAGCAGTCCCAAGAAATCTGCCCCAGCGAGCCTCAAAGCAGCCAACGCCCTGCAACACACCCAGAGGGTCCGCCTGCCTTCCTCGGGGGAACGTGGGGTGCAGGACCCTCGGAGGACCTGGCCCGGGAGCTGGGAGTGAGGGGCGCGGCCTGCTTCCCACGGTGCCGTCTAGGGTGCTGCCCTTTCTCAACTCTCTTCCCGACTTCAGCTCCCTGACCCCACCTGAGTGGATGCTGCAGCCAGCCCTGCCTCTACCTGACTCACAGCTGGCTTTGGGCGTCGGCTCTGCAGGGCTTCTGCGCTCATCGGGCTGCACGCTGGTGGCTCTGTCTGGACTCATCCACGCCCCGCCGGCCCAGTCAGCTCGACAACTCATCCGCCCTGTGTCCACCAGCTCTCTAACCGCTGGCAGGGCCTCCCGCGTTGGCCTGAGCCCCTGGGATGAGAGGTACCAGAAACATTAACCGAGAAGCTCTTCCCTGAGCTTGTCCACAGAGGAAGCTCCCTGGTGACTTGCCCCGCATGCCCTCACTTCTAAGATTCTTGGTGGACAGGGTGACCAGGAGAGAGAGAGGTGTCCAGCCTTTCCCAGGCATGCCCCTCACATGAACTGAACCCTCCCCAGAAACGCTGCTAGTTTCTCCAAGCTGTGGTTGGCACTGGCGCTGGCACTGGGATGAGAAGTTGTTTTAGGATGTGGACACCTCATTCCACATCCTCTTGCAAGTTCACAGGGTAAGGTTCCCTGGTCCACCTGTGGTCATTCCAACTATGGCCTTGAACTCGTGACAATGTGGCCTCAAGGCTGCAGCCCCACTTTAAGGCGGCTTCTTGTGCTCACTGCCCCACCCTGGACGGAAACCAACATCTCCAAACCATCTGCAATGCTCCATGGGAGCGAAGAAGAGTTTCAGAATTCCTTTTCAGGTAACGGTGGGCTGGTTGGGTCAGAACTCACTCACTCACCTCCCAACTAAAGGCAACAAAGATGCTGAGACGCCACAGTCCCGGGACCGCCTGGACGAGAGATAGCACATTATGGAAAAACTAAGGCAGCCTTTGCCTAAAGCCAACACCTCCTGGGGACAAGACGGGACGGCGTACTTGCTCCAGTGGGGAGTTCCACCAGTTACCCTCCTGGGGCTAAGCTAGGACCAAAGGGCTGACCCTCGGGGGCTATTCAGTTGTGCTCACCCCCACTGCATCCACCACCCCACTCCACGGGGCTGCAGAGAGAGCTGCCGTGAAGGCAGCAGCCCCAGGAAGCCCAGCCCTGAGGAGTGCGCACACCAGCCGGTCCTAGCGCAGCAGGAGCCCAGAGGGGAACAAGGGCCTCCGGGCAGAGGAGGGGTCTGGAGTGGTTCCCAGCCAGGTGCCCCAGCTGCCCGGCAGGCGTGAGTGTGACCCTCTCCTAGAAGAGCACATTCACCCGAGGTCTCAGGGAAACCCACAGACAATTGTTCAAGGACAGCTAATGACACCAGGGAGGGCAGGGGACACGACAACTGAGAAAGAACCAAGTTTACAAAACAGAAAGAGACCCGCACAGACCTCAGCGCAGAATTAACAACTACCGATCGCAGAACAGCAACCCTGGCTGGGTTTTAAATAGGCTTTACTTTGGGGGGCAGCTTTGGGTTCACAGCACATCTGAGCAGAGGCCCCAGAGACCCCTTCTCCCCCCTCCCCACGGTCTGGTTCTATTGTTTTTAAAGAAATAATTTAGAAGCTTGAAAACAACTTCATGGAGTAGAAAACGACAAGACGTAGTATCTTAAACATGAATAAAACAGAGAGCACTTTAGAAAAACAAATATAGTAACTGGAGTTAAGACACAATGGACACCTCGTAGCATAAGACTGAACTAGTGACTGGAAGATGACACAGAAAACATGACCCAGAAATGAGCATAGAAAAGGCAGCACACAAGAAGGAGAGGCGAGCGAGGCAGAGATAAGAGAGGTGAGAGAGGCAGAGATAAGAGAGGGGAGCGAGGCAGAGGCAGGATGGGAAGGGCTCTCAGAAGGAAAAACGAGGGCAAAACGTGGACGCAAGATTTGCAGATGCGACTGAGAATTCTCTGAAACTGATGAAAGACAACCGTCCAAAGATTCAAAGTAAGTCAAACTCTAGACGCATCATAATGAAACCTGAGGAAAAACGAAACAGAGGCAAAGAGAAAATAATAAAATCTGCCGGAGGAATAAGAGCTTACGTTCAAAGGAAGGACGGTTAGACTAACGACTAACTTCTCATCAGAACAGCAGAGCCGTAAGACAACGGAATAAAGGAGTAAACGCACTTTAAAAAGTACCTGCCGAAGAGGAATTCAAGCCCGAGTCAGAGCAGAGTCCACCCTCATTCTTGAAAGGAAGACATTTTCAGACCCCCCAAAAAAGAAAAAAGGAACCGAGAGAGTGGATGCCAGGACTGAACAGAGGAAACTAAAGGATTCGCCTCAGGCAGAGGGGAACGGTTCTAAAGGGACCTGAGAGGCCAGAAGAACACGGAGAGGCCGCAAAAGTGCTAAATATGTGAGGAACTAGAAAAAACAAATGAGTGTAAAGAACTAACAACGATCTCTAGTGGTGTTACAAAGTAAACAAGTTAGAAACAAAATGCCAAACAAGGAAACATAAAAGTTAGGAGAGGGAGAAACTGATGGAGAGTAGCCCAAGTCCTTGTATTACCTGGGAGGAGGGTTCTGGTTCACTGCAGCCTTGAAAAGTTAATTTTGCCTGCTGTTTTTTGTTTTGTTTTGTTTTTTGCGGCACGCGGGCCTCTCACTGCTGTGGCCTCTCCCGTTGCGGAGCACAGGCTCCGGACGCGCAGGCTCAGCGGCCATGGCTCACAGGCCCAGCCGCCCGCGGCATGTGGGATCTTCCCGGACCGGGGCACGAACCCGTGTCCCCTGCATCGGCAGGCGGACTCTCAACCACTGCGCCACCAGGGAAGCCCTGTCTGCTGTTTTTTAGTGATGGTCATGAAGATGACAGAAAATGGAATATGCGATGTTTAAATAGAAGAGGAGAGGAAAACCTCAGTCAATGCAGACGAAGGCAAGAAAGAAGAAAAGGGCGCAACAAATAGGAAGCAGAAAATGAAAGAGATTTCAACCCAAATACATCAATGGAGCCATTAAGTGGAAATTAAGAAATAGACTTCTGAGCTGGAGGCGAAATGGCTGTCATCATTCTTGAACCTCCCCAAATTTCCTCTCAATACTAAACGGAGCCACCAGAAAAGTAAAACAAAAACCAAACTAAAAACAGCTTCCACAAAAAGATGACAAAGCGCTGCCTCCCTTCCGATCACTACTACCTGCCGGCTTAGAACAACCGTCTTGCTTCACTGGGGTTGTGTGGTCAGAAAGGTGTGCAAAGCTTAGTGGGAGGCTCACTCCTGCCCCAGGTGGTGTCTGGAGCGGCTGCACCCCAGCTGGGCTCCTGCTCTCACTCCCTGGGTTCTGGGGGTTCTGCTTTGGGCGGGGGCTGGGAGCTCAGGATCCCTCAGCCTCTTACCTACGGGGGCTGTGCCGTCACAGTGGGCATCCCCAAAGCGAGCCTGCCAGGAGGTCTCTGCAGAGGCTAACTGCTTCCTGACACCCAGCCCCGGGCCTCACAGCATCACCACTAAACCCCACAAAGGAGCCCAGACTCCAGAGGAGGGACTTTGCAGCCAGCTTCACTCTGCCAGCCACTACTTCCAAACCACCACCACCAAACCCCTAAGAAACCGTGCAGGAGCTGGTGAGCGTGGGAAAAAGGATGTGTGATGGTTCTGAGAACTGGGAACTCAGAAACCACTAGCAAGTGTGCACCTCAAAACGGAGTGGTCCCCCCTGAGATGGAGGCTTGGTGGGATAAACGCGTATGTGATTTTGCATGGGAAAAACAACAACAACAAAAGAAAACCCTACCATAAGCAAAGTTCAATGATAAATGACAAAGTAGAGAAAATATATGCAACTTATATCATAGGTCAAAGGCTAACATATAATGAACTTCTGAAAATTGAGAAGAAAAAAGCCAAACAACCCCAGAGAAGAAAGAAAAGAATGGGCAAGACTTATGAATAAACTGTTCACACAAAACACAGCGCAGAAAGCCTTCAAATACACGAAAAGATGTTCAGCTGCACTCCTGGTAAGAGAAATGCAAATAAAAATACACTGAATTTACCGTTTCTCCCCTACCTGGCAAACCCCCAAAAGTTTGACAACATTGTCTGTTGGCAAGGCTGTGAGAAGCAGGCTCTCATGCGCTGCTGGTAGAATGCCACACGATAGTGCAACTCCTGGGGAGGGGATTTTGGCAATATATAGCAAAAGTACACAGTCATTTTCCTTTTGGCCTCGAAATCCCACTTTTAAGAACCTAGTCAAAGATATACTTGAAAATATATAAAAACCATGCGTGCACAAGGATATTCAACTGGAAACAATCCAAATGTTCGTGGACAGAGAGCTCGTCGACTAGGTTAAGATCCAGCCTCTCGGGGAATGCTAGGCAGCTGAGGACAAGAATGAGGGCAATCTCTGCACAGCGATGCTGAGACCTGGTACTAAGTGAGCACAATGAACGGTACAACGGGCTCATAGTAGGTTCCCCTTCCCCTAAGACGGCACAGGGCAAGTGGAAATACACATGCATTTGCCTATATTACTGTTAAGTAGAAACATAAATCAAAAACTACTTTTAAAATATTACCAACAGAGGAGGGAGAAGAGGGTTAAAAAGACAAAGATGGGGCTTCCCTGGTGGCGCAGTGGTTGAGAGTCCGCCTGCCGATGCAGGGAACACGGGTTCATGCCCCGGTCCGGGAGGATCCCACATGCCGCAGAGCGGATGGGCCCGTGAGCCATGGCCGCTGAGCCTGCGCGTCCGGGGCCTGTGCTCCACAACGGGAGAGGCCACAACAGTGAGAGGCCCGCGTACCGCAAAAAAAAACAAAAAAAAAAAAATCAAACTTTTTTTTTACTAACCATACTCTCTTAACACATCGATATTTGAAACTAATAGAATAAAGCAAAGAAGTAATCTTATGAACATCTTAGGAGCCAAGAATCTCAGCCTAAGAGAAAGAAGATGGACATAAAAAAATAAAGAAATAATTATCTATAGTCCTAAATTTGAATTAAAATTTTCAGTATAAAATCACGATGCATTTTCTCTTAAAATTGTTTCTAGCGCTGTCCTCTGAAAATACACAAAGTCGAGACCAATGCAGAAGCCATGAGTTCCGCTAGCACCCAGCCGTGTGGGTCTTCAGATAATATTTCCCCAAAAAGACCTGGAGCTCCCGGGGCAAGTGGCGATTCCAGCCTCTGCAGGACACGGGCCAGCTGAGCCTCTCAGGCCAGAACACAAGGACGCTGTCCGACACTACTGGGGTCCTGTCAGAAGGGCACAGGGAGAATGTGCAGGAGAAGACGGCTGGGACGTGGAGGAGGGCACGTTTCTTTGACAAGACACACAAAAAGAAACAACCACACACACACACACACACACACACACAAAACCTGATCAATTGGACTTTCTCAAAATGCAAAACTTCTGCTCATCCAAAGGTCCACTTTAGAAATGAATAAGCGAGACACAGATGGGGAGAAAATAGTCGCAAGACCTATCTGACAAAGAGCTGGCATCTAGGATATATAAAGAACACCTACAGCTCAATCATAATAAGACAAACAACCCAATAAAAATAGGCAAAAGATATGAACACGCGCCTCACAAAAGGAAACATACAAACGCCCAACAAAGATGCGCTCAATGTATTAGTACCGAGGGAAACGGAAGTGAAAACCACAAAGAGCTGCGACCACACACTCCCCAGTGAGACTAGAGTTAAAAAGATCAAACGCCAATGCTGGCACGCACTTGGAGCAGCTGGAATTTTCATACCAAATGGTGCGGCCATCTGGGGGGAAGTTCTGACAGTTTCTTATAAAACAAGACACACCTACTCTGTGACCTAGCAGCTTCACCCCTAGGAATTTCCATAAGAAATGAAGACAAACAGACTTGGACAAGAATGTTCCTCAGGGAGATAATGCAGCTGTACAGGAATCAAGTCCCCCCAAAATCTCCTCGCTAAATTCCACAAAAGAATTTCACAACATCAAAGATTCTTTGCCAAACTACCCCCTTGGCATTACTTGAAGACAGAGTAGCAGAACCTCCAAGTAACCGCGAGTAAAGGGAGAAAAACCAGCAAATCCCGGGACCACCATCATTCACGCCCCCACCCAGCCCCACCCAGCCCCACCCAGCCCCTCCCAGCCCCACCCAGCCCCACCCAGCCCCCACCCAGCCCCCACCCAGCCCCACCCAGCGCCCACCCAGCCCCCACCCAGCCCCTCCCAGCCCCACCCAGCCCCACCCAGCCCCTCCCAGCCCCACCCAGCGCCAGGAGGACAGACGGGGCTGGCGTGGATTACTGGATGGCACTGGAAAGATGGAAGCCACTTTCAACACGGAACCCCTTCCTGACTGCAGGAAGGGAGCTCACAGAACTACAAGGCCCAGACCCCATCAGAGGGCACGGCACGGCTAAGAGAGCAGATCTTACATGTTCTCACCACAGAAAACAAATGGTAACTATAACAGGATGGGGACAGTAGCTAATACTATGGTGGGAATCATTTTCAATTTATAAATGCATCAAATCAAGAGGTTGTACATCATACATGGACACAATTTTATGCGCTGATTAATCTTGATACAGAAGGTGGACGTCAGGGTGGGCTGGGGAGGGCAGACATATGATGTAAAGACAGATAAAGGGCCAAGTGAGCTATTCAAAGTTAACAGACTCAAGTTAAGAGGCCAGAGTGATGTGAAAGGACAGCATGATTTGAAAGGTCAGCTTTCCAAACACAGAGCTTCTGAGGAGAAAAAGGGAAAAAAGGAAGAGAGAAACTCCTATTAGTAACCAGGTAAAGAAAGAGAAAAGAAGAAAAAAGAAATGCAGTCTTCAAGACAAAGACCCCCATCACCACAGCACACACACAACTCACTAAAACATCTGGACGTCCCCAGGATGACACAAAAGGGGGCCATTAAGCTAGGAATCTTGTAAAACACCCCAAAATCATAAATACAAACAAAAGAAAAGAAAGTCCACAGGAGACTACTGGAGAAAATCAGGAAACAAAATTTCACATGAAAGAATTGGTACAACTTCCCCCAGTTTAAAAGCAACCTGAAGCAGGAGAAAACTAAGTCCATACAGAATTAAGCATCTTCAAACAGCCATCTGAGGGTGTGTAAAGCCACCCTGAATTAGAAAGGCAAACACTAAAGTGAACCAACAATGGGGAAAAGTGAAAAGACAGGTGATCAAATTCACAGAAGAGGAGAAGGAGAAGGAGAAGGAGAAAGCCATAAATGAGAAATAGGGTATAAGGTGCCCAAGGAAGGATAAACTTAAATGAAAATCTAATAAGGAGCATCGAAGATTGAAGACCAGGCCAGGAGACACCAAGAGAAGGGAGTGACATAAAGAAACAGTAAAGAGTCAGAGAGAAAGAAGGGAAGATGAGCAGAGGAGGGATAGTATTCATATCTTCAGGATCTCTAAAGAAGAAAAACAAAACAATGGCACAAACAAAGCTAATATTTAAAGCTATAATCCATGGAAACTTTCCATATACAGAAAAAGACCTGAATCTGCACATCTCAAAAGGCCCACTGGGTACCTAGAAAAACAAATCCAGGCCAATCAACTCTGAAACATCCCTAGTAAAACTATAAGATTCCAAAGATAAAGATAAAATCCTCAAGGCCTCCAGGCAAAAACAACAGAGTCAAAAGAACGACACTAGCATCAGATGTTTAAAACCAACACAGAAGCAAGGAAAGATGGAAAACATTAAAAAACAAACAAACAAAAACTCAGTGAAAGAAACCACAAACCAAGAATTTTGGGAACCAGCCGAGCCTGGAACATCCTGTGGTTCCAGAAAGTAAGACAATGAGAAAAAAATAGTTTAACTTAAGAGAAAGAAAAGATGGGCTTTTGCTGAGAGAGTCCAGCAGCGGCCTGAGGTTGTCCCTGAAGCCAGCGCTGGAACCAGCTGCTGGACAAAATATTGTTACCACTGGATTCTAACCCATGGAGCAAAGCCACCATTCATGTGTCCCTACAGATAGGAACAAATAATCAACTAAATGGATGAGGAGAGGACACGCCTTTCCCTTCCAGGAGAATTCCACAGCAATGAAAAAGGAAAGGACAAGGGAGGCCTGACAGCAAACACCACAGTAATAACGCAGATGCAAGATGTGTGAGACACCGGCACTGGTGAGTGAGGATTCAGGGAAAGGAAGGATGGCCACTTCACACGGAGAAAGCATCGAGGCAGCCCTACATCACTGTCAACGAGCCGTGTGGACACGGCGACTTCCTGACGCAGTTCGTGAAGACAGGCACATGGGCGCTGGTGGGGGGGGGGGCGGGGGGGCAGAGCGGGTGGGGGTGGTCTGGCCAAAAATGCATCGCCTCGTTCCCAGCACGAGAAAAGAGCAGATAAAGTCAATTTGAGCAGCATTTTACAAAACAACTCGTCAGTACATAGTTTCTAAAAGTATCAATGTCATAAAAGACAAGGAAAGACTAAGGAAGGGTCACCTACTGGAAGAGACCAAGGAAGCACAACAGCTGGGATCCTGGTGGGGCAGAAAAAGGGCATCAGTGGGGAACTGGTGAGAGGAAGGCTGGTTGTCCGGTGAACAGTGTAGAGGTGTCCTGGTTCTGACCATGATCTACAGGAAGATGTCACAGAGGACGTAACACCAGGGGAACCTACAGAACTCGGTGCTATTTTTGTAACTTTTCTGTAAGTCTAAAATTAGTCGCTTGTAAAACTTTAAAAAAGCATTTGGGGACTTCCCTGGTGGTCCAGTGGTTAAGACTCCATGCTTCCAATGCAGGGGGTGTAGGTTTGATCCCTGGTCGGGGAACTAAGATCCTACATGCCACATGGCATGGCCAAAATAAATAAATAAAAATTTTAAAAATATCTGTAACACGTACATCACGGAAGGCTCCTCAGAGAAGGGGTGAACTACTCAATGTGGATGCATCTCAGAATCCCTACATGGCAGAGGGAGAGGGAGACAGAGACAGAGACAGAGCAAGCTCTCTGATGTCTCTTATAAGGGCACTAATCCCATCCTGGGGGCCCCACCCTCACGACCTCATCCAACCCTAATTCCCTCTAAAGATCCCACCTCCAAGTGCCATCACATGGGGGGTCAAGCCTTCACAAATGAATTCGGGGGACACAATTCAGTCCACAGCAGCACCTATCCACGTGCAGGAGTGACCTATGCAGGTGTTAATTTGGGGTAGTACTGATTGTCTTGATCGCACTTCTCTATAATTTTAGAATTTCCTTTATAATCAGGAAAAAAAAAAAGGCAAAAGTCAGAGGTAAAGGGGCCCAAGTGCTTACCTAGTGTACTGGTGAAGACTTGGGAGGAGGAGTCCCTCACACATGGTGAGACTTGCACAGAGGGTCCCAGCCCTTTGGGGTGGTGACAGAGGCACCCCAGAGATCTGCCAGAGCTGAGTGGACCCAGTGCTCATCTGAGTCACAGGCTAGAGGCAGAGTCACGGAAGAGGCCAGCAAGGAAGGGCCCCCCGTCTGCAGGACCTTTGCTGGATGCCACTGCAGGGAACCTAGCCAGCCTGACAGCCCAGCGCCAGGGAGGGAGCGGGCATCCCAAGGCTGCTTACCTGGAGTGCACAGGTGTGACGCTGACTTAAGAGGTCTATTCCAGGCGCAGATCGGCTGGGAGGCTTGACCCTTTCACTGAGGTGGGCCGCAGGCAGGTCGCTCTCAGCAGGAGATCCTGGCTGGGTGCGAAGGACAAGGTCTCACCACTTTGCACTGGATTACAGCACAGCACGGTCGCTGGGGGCGCGGCTCACAGCCCACCGACCCCTGATAGGGAGCAGGGTGAGTGTGGAGGCAAGGCAGCGCTGCTGGGAGATGGGATTGTCAGACCCCAGGGTCGGGCAGGGCAGAGCTGAGGACGCAGGGCTGGTGCGGGATCCAGGCCCCAGCGGAGGTCCCTTAAGTCCCCTGACTACGCCTGAGACATGGGGCATAACGCTCGTCTGTGACTTGGGACGAGGACCTTCCCCTTCCCGGGTCTTAGGCTCCTCACTTCTGAGTGATTCACTGTGAGACCCTCACTTCCTCCCTTGCAGGCTCCTGGAGGATGTGCTCCGAGCCTGGTTCCCTGAAGTCCCACCTCTGTCCTCGGGCCTCTCCTAGGCTTCCTGCAGGGTGATAGCTACACACCTGAGCACAGGTAGAGAAACCAGAACAGTGCCTGGCATACAGCAGGTGCTATGGAATGGGTGGCATTTGGATTATGACCCTCCTCTGTCTCATCTTTTTCTTTCTTATAACAGTTTATTTATCGTATGCCATGTTCACAGTCGCCTAGATCTCGCGGGCATCATGAATGCAAACTTGTGGTGCCGAAGCCCCAGACCCCGGGGCTTGCTCACGGTGGTACCATCCGCCCTTCTGAAGGCCCGGCAGCGTTCTGGTCACGTGTCCTGCAAACACGTTAAAGGAGGAACTTCGCTCCTTAATACGGAAGTTTATGAGAAGGTAGGCAGGGATCTGTCTGCCGTGAATGTGGGGAGAAACTACTGCAGGCAGTTGCCAGATGGAGTCTTAGTTCACGGGCACAAATCAGCTCTCAGAAAGGTGCGAAGGGCTAGAAGCGCCCTGAACTGTGGCAGACGGCCTGCCCGGTACCTTTTCCCTCCACCCTCCCCAGGGCAGGGGAGCCTCCGGCCGGGTGGGCAGCAGGTCCTCCCAGCCCCTGACAGCGCCCGGCCCCGGCGTGGCAGCCGAGGCCGAGAGGCAGTTCCGATTTCCCGCTGTTCTGCAAGCCAGCGCCCCGACCCGCAGGTCCGTTCCTTGCATTTGCAGACAAGTGCAACAGAGAAGCTTTACCGCATTCCGTCGCTGCAGAACGAGGATAATGAATCAAAACCTAAGACGCCGAGCGGGAGGGAACTGCTGAGAATCGGCTCCGCCTCTCCCAAGATGCAAGGTCAAAGGGAGGGGCAGGTTTTTCCAGGAAAACTGTGGAGGCTGGTGCCTCCTCCCTGACTCCTGACACCCAATTAAACCCTTTATTCTGTGGCGTCCGATTCTGTGAGCATCCGACAGCTACGCCACCACCCCCCGGAAACGCAAACACGTGAGATTAAAAACTAGACACCAAAAAAAGAAAAAAATCGCAAGGGCCGCGCCTTCCTGAGGGAGGCTCGGTCGGCGACGCGTAAACGCCGGAGTCGCGCCCCGCCCCCGGCAAATACCTGCGCGCCCAGCCAGGGCCTGTGCGCCTGCCGCCGCGCCCCGCGGGGTCCCGGGAAACCCGCGCAATCCAGAGGGGTGGCCCATGGCCCTCGGGGGCGCCTGGAGAGGCAGAGAGGACTCCCGCCCCCAGCAAGGGCGCCTTGGGGGCGCGGGACCCCGGCTTGCGGGATGTCACCCAGTCATCTTCGGGCCACACCCGACCATCTCCGGGTCAGCTCAAGGCCACCTCCGGGCCATCCCCGACCAACCCCGAGCCACCTTACAGCCACCTACGGGCCACTCCCGGGCCATCTCCGGCCAACCCTGCCGCGCAGGGCGCCCCGGCCCAGGACGCACGGTGCCAGGCCCGGGCGCAGCGCGGAGGCCTGGCCCGGCCGCGGCTGCTCACCGAGGCTTCCCGCGAGCGGGCGGCTCAGGGGCTCCGGGCAGCGGCGTCCGACGGCCCGGCTCAGCCATTGCAGTGGCGCTGCGGAGGGCGGGGGGCGCGCGTCACCGCGGGTGGGGGCGCCCCAAACCCCGGCCCTCCCCGCCCGCCCCTCCCTGCCCCCGCGCGCGGCTCCGAGACACCCCACCCCACCTCCTCGTCTCCTTTTCTGCCCATCCGATTCTTCTAAGGAGCAGGTTTGCGGTCTATTAAAATCAGAAAACCGTGTTGCCAAAAATAACCCGGCTGCGGCCGGAGGGCGCGGGGCGGGGCGGGGCGGGGCGGGGGGGAGAGGCCGGCCTCCGTGCAGCGCGCACGGCCGAGCGCCTGACCACCGGTTACCGTCCCGGTGAGAATTACTCACCCACACTTCATGTCGGAGATTAGCAGCCGTGAGGAAGCACGGGATTGTTGCACGTGTGTGTTTTAACCATTAACTCTTGGCTTCCCACCTCCAAACGCTGCCTTTCTCCGCCCTGATGAGAGAAGCGCTTTGGGGAGACTTGCGTGGAGCAAATTAGTCCTTGCTCAGGATTCAGATCCACAGATCCATGGTTGAGACGCGCCTCGGGGCCTGCTGGCGCCAGGATCCCAGCGCCACCGCTGCTGCATCCTCCGGGGGTCTGGGTGCTCATCTGTAAAGTGGGAGGGATTGCCCACTCCCACTTCTTAGAGTTGGTGGAGGAGGTACAGTTATAAATGTGGCAGGAAGGAAGAGCAAATACTGTTTAGGAAAACCTGTGTACAGGCAAAAGCTTCCCCCGTGGAATACATTCCTTCCCAGATACCAAGACTTAATAAACCAGCAGATCCCAGAGTTATGAGCACAGAGAGCAAGTGGGGACCCTTAAGTGTGACAGTGACAGGGGCCTCGCCCACTTTGCCCCGGACCCATGCTTTCTGGCCACAGGAAAACCAGTGCTGTTTATTGATGCTGGCTGAGAACACATCTGAGAGCGCAGAAACCCAGCCTTCAAGGTTTGTTCCCTCGCTGGCACCCTGGGCACCTTACGTGGGCCATTCCTCCTCTCGGCCCTTCTAGATGAGAGACACGGGGAAGACTCAGAGGCCCCATGGGTGTCAGGCCTAGAGGCTCTCCCTTGGTTCCTTGGTCAGAGGCGATCGTGGATAGGTTAGTGTGAAAGTGAAGCAGGCACTCAGGAAGGATCCAGATGGGAAGGAAAACCACGCCCAGGATAAGCACGTCCTCAGCGAGGTTGGATGGGATGGACTGGCTGCCGGGTGGCTGCTGGGAGCCCAGGATATGGTGCCACATCACCACTCCGTGTTGGTCTCAGCTGCTGAGAGACTGAGCGCTGGACGGCGGCCAGACGGGCCTCGGTGGGGAGAGACCTGTGTTGTTAATCCACACACTGTCTGCAGCCATGCCGCCATTGGCACTTCTGTCATGGACTTTTTGTGCAGAGACTGGGATGGCTGGACAAGGCAGCGGCCAACATTTGCAGAATGGGCCATCTTCTCCACCTGGCTGTCCAGCGCATCCTACACAACAGGAACATCTGGTGAGATGCATGTGGAACGCAAATATTCTCACATCTGGCCCCACTCCAAAAGGTCTGTCCATCCCCCTACTTCCTCCCCAGATCTCCTTAACCCTAACCCTCCAAACCCATTCCTTCTCAGTCCCTGATCATCAGTGTAGACAGATATCTCCGTCACCTCTCCTTCCAGGTAAAGCGGATAACATAACCAAATCTATTGCTCAAAAATGGCCCACTGGCCAGTTGGGCCAGTCCAGTAGGGCCGGGATGCCATCAGTCCTTTTCCAGCCAGTGCCAACTTAGCGTGACTGCAGCGGGCTCTATTTTTTATTGGTCAGTCAACTCGTTTTAGGGAACTCCCCATAAAATCAGAGATGCAAGCGGAGGGACCTGGGAAGGGCGCCTCCAGAAGAAGCTACCTGCTCCTGCAGCTTCCCTGGGTGACCAGGGTGAGCTTGAGAACAAGCTCATGTTAGTCTACTGGGGCTGCCAGAGCAAATTCCCACAGATGGGGGTGGGGGGGTTAGACAATAGAAATTTATTTTCTCACAGCTCTGGAGGCTGGAAGTCCGAGATCGAGGTGCCGGCAGGGCTGGTTTCTGGTGGGGTCTCTCTCCTGAGGATCAGTGTTGGCTCAGAGTAAATGTCTGGTGATCCCCCGAAGGTCTGAATATTTTGCTCTCCCCAGGGCACCATGTGGGGAATGTGGCTGCAGGTCCTTTTCAGAAAGGCTAGGAGAAAAATTGTTGCTATTGTTGTTTTAATACCTATGGTGCCAGCACAGGATCCGCCCCCGGGAACACCCATCTTTTCCTTAATTACAAGGACTCTGGGACTGAGAACTGATTCAGGTCTGACCACTGAGCTAGTGGCTGTGACTTCTAGCGCAGTGACTCACCAGCTGGCTGTGTTCATTAAAATTCCAGTTTGTTGCTTCAGTCAAATGTAACAAGTCCGCCCTTCGCGGGTTTCCTATCAATTTCAGTCCGGGGAACCACATGATAGCTCACTGCCACCCAGAATTCCTGTGGGTCAAGCCATTCTAATGACCACCCAACTCTTCTGCCGGCTGAGGTAAAGGTACCCACTCTGCCCTTGGCAGTGAAGAGCTGTTGCTGTACCTGGGCACTACAGGGTACAGACTCTCTCCCCTGGAATCAGGAAGCCCATTCATGGCAGCCCCTTTATCCCTGACCCACGGAAAACAGCCACTAACTGCACTGCTTCCCCAGGAATCAGGCCCTTGCCCCACTGATGTCTGTCTTGCACGTGATAAATCCATCCAACGTGCCCGGCTCCCTAAGGCGTTAGATTCTTTCCAGCACGTAAAGGAATTGCTTGCACCTCAATTTCATTCCACACTGAGTTCGGGTTTCGCTTAACCAAAGGACAGGACACTTAGACCCATTCAGATTGCTCCAGCTAGCCCAGCGGATCCAGACTCCCTATTTGCTCATGGATAGGCAAACCCGTGTTGAAAAATTAAGACCAATTTAACAAGCACATTTTAAAAAGGACCAGTAGCTGAAAGTCTGATGATAAACAGCATTTGTAGGATAGATAAGTAGTCTCAACGTATCTCTTCCCAAGATACTTAGTAATCACAAAGAGGAAATAGTGTATCTGCAGTGGAGAAACCAGGCAGACTCCAATGGAACCTAAAAATGAAAGTTAACGTCTGCGATGGAACAAATCAAAATCAAGTGCCTCAAGCGATGAGCAAAACACGATTTCATTTCTGCAGGATGCTTGCCCAGATTCACACCTGAATCTAATCGTGAGCAAACATCTGAGAAACCCAAACTGAGGGATACTTCTACAAAAATAACAGTTATCCTGCAATAAAACTACCATGGAAAACAAAGCTGAGGAACTATTCCAAATAAGGGAGAATAAAGATCTCAGGGCCCAGGGCTTTCTTTCCCTAGAAGAAGCATTGTTAGGACAGAGGGGAAATTTGATGAGCAAGTAACATTTCCATGTTAATTTCCTGCCTTTGATAGTTATACTGAGGTTATGTGAGAGCATGTCTTTGCTTTTAGGAAATAAACACTAAAGTATTTGGGGTGGTGGGGGGAGGTTTCATGCTTACAACTTACTCTCAAATGGTTCAGAAAAAAAATATATGCACACACATACACCTACATGGAGAAAGAGATAAAGCAAATGTGATAAAATATTAATATTTGGGGAATCTAGGTGAAGGGTATACAGTAATTCTTTGTAAATATCAAAGTATTCTTTGTAGTTCTTTGTATTCTTGGAATTCTCAGTAAGTCTGAAACTGTCAAATTTAAAAGTTTATATATATATATGTATAACTGATTCACTTTGATGTACACCTGAAACTAACACAATATTGTTAAGTCAACTATACTCCAATAAAAATTTTTAAAAATAGGACTTCTCTGGTAGTCCAGTGGTTAAGAATCTTCCTTCCAATGCAGGGGACACAGGTTCGATCCCTGACTGGAGAACCAAGATCCCACGTGCTGTGGGGCAACTAAGCCTGGACGGCGCAACTACTGAGCCTGCGCTCTGGAGCCCGCACGCCACAACTACAGAGCCCACGTGCCCCAACGAAAGATTCTGCGTGTCACAACGAAGACCTGACACAGCCAAATAAATAAATATTTAAAAAAAATGATTAAGAGGGGCTTCCTCCTCTGCCTCCCACGTGGTCCAAGATGCAGGTGCAGAAGACAGAAGGATGCAGGCAAAGCAGGGTAAATACGTTCTAGCTTTCGGGCAAAATAACCAAAAGGAGATGCTCCAGGAAGCCGGGAAGCACTGGGGAGGCTGTAGAAAGGGAGGAGCTAAGAAAATTCACTTAAGAAAGTTGTTGTGAATGCCTGGGATCGCTGGCCCCAAGCAGCACACCACAGACTTAGAGGGTGCATGATGGGCTAGACCGGATCCCACTGGGTGGCGCACATAAGGGACAGAACCAAACAGCCCTGCAACAGCTGGAGGGAGCTTTCAGTGTGGACTCACCTGCGTCAAGTGCCTGATAAAGTGAAATACATCAACAGTCCCCACAGAACCTAAACAGTACCAGAGTCTCATAACATAATATTCAACATGTCCAGGGCACAATCCCAAATTACCCAGCAAACAAGGGATCAAATCTCAGCTGGACTGTGGAGAGAGAGCAGTCAACGATAACAGTGCCGAGATGACAGAGGTGTTGGGATTACCTGACAAAAACCGTTATCTGACAAGGCAAGGATTACAGAAACGTGCCAACGAATAAGAGTAAACACTCTTGAAGAAATGGAAAGATAGAAAATCTTAGCAGAGAAATAGAAAATACAAAGAAGAATCAAATGGAAATTTTATTTTATTATTATTATTTTTTGGCCCTGCACACGGCTGGCAGGATCTCAGTTCCCTGACCAGGGACTGAACCCGGGACCGGCAGTGAAAGCCTGAAATCCTAACCAGTAGGCCACCAGGGAGCTCCCTCAAATGGAAATTTTAGAACTAAAAAATATAATAACCAAAATAAAAACCTCACTAGATGGACTCAGTAGTAAAATAAAGATGACAGAGGAAAGAGGCAGTGAACCTGGAGAGAAATGATCCAGCTGATACGACAGAGAGGGAAAAGGTTGAAAAACAAATGAACAGAGACTCAGGAAGCAGTGGGATGATGTCAAAAGATCTAACATTTGTGTCATTGAAGTTCTGGAAAAAGAGGAAAGTGTGGTTAAGAAAAAATATTTGAAGAAATAATGGCAGAAAACTTGCCAAATTTGGTAACGAAGGTGGAAAAAATCCTGAAATCAGCCAGGGGAAAATGATTCATTACATGTAGGGAAATAATCTGAATTAATGCAGAAGACATGCAGGACAGAAGGCAGTGGAACAATGATTTTTAAATGCTGAAAGGAAACTGTCAAGATTCTATGTGCAGAGAATGAAAGTGCTATAGGCTGAATGTTCGTGAGTCCCAAATTCATACGTTGAAACCTAATCCCCAGTGTGAGGGTATTTGGAGCGGGAACCTGTGTGAGGTGATGAGGTCCTGAGGTGCGGCCCTGTGAGTGGGATCAGTGCCCTTATGACAGAGACCCCAGAGCGCTCTCTTGCCCCCTCTCCCATGAGGACACAGGGGGAAGACAGCAGTCTGTGAACCAGGAAGGAGGCTCTTACCACACCCTGAGTCTGCTGGCACCTTGATCTCGGACTTCCAGGCTCCAGAACTGTGAGAAATAAACTTCTGTTGTTATAAGCCGCCCGGTCTACGGTATTCTGTTACAGTCCTGAACAGACTAAGACAGAAGGTGAAATAAAATATTCCCAAATGAAGAAAAAAATCAGAGTCTGTTGACAGCAGGCTTGCTGTAGATCAGGGGAGGACATCACAGGGGAGCAATGACTGAACCTAGAATATGGAAAACTATTTAGGAGCAAAGACACGTCCTAAAACTTAAGAATGGAGAGAGCTTGAAAGTGGATAGATGAGGAAGAAGAACACCACACAAATGCCACCCTAACCCCCAAAGCCAGTGTAGCTTTATTAATATATGATAAAATAGACTTTATGGCAAAATGAATTACTAGAAATAAAGATAGTCGCTTATAATAAAGTGTTAGATTCATCAGGAAGATATACGAATTTTAAATGTGTGTGCATATAATAGCGTAGCTCTAATGTATATAAAACAAACTTGGCAGACATATAAGGTAAAATAGAAAACTCCAGGGACTTCCCTGGCGGTCCAGTGGTTAGGACTCCACGCTTCCACTGCCGGGGGAGCAGGTTCGATCCCGGGTCGGGGGACTAAAATCTCCACGTACCCTATGGTGCGGCCAAAAACAAAAACCAATCCGTTATCAGAGCAGAAGAAATTAGCACTCCTGCCTCAATGATTATTAGAATAAATAGAAAATTAAACCATAAACATATAAAGATTTGAACAACTTTGTCAACAAACTCGATCTAATAGACCTGTATAGAAGACCGTATTCTACAACACGCAATACTTCCAAGCCCAAACAGAACTTTTATGAATATCAAACATATTCTAGGCAAGTGCCAAAAATGTTTAAAGAATTAAAATCACACAGAGTATATTCTCTGATCATAATGCAATTAAGCTAGCAATCGATAATAAAAAGATAACCAGAAAATAGCCATCTGTTTGGAAATTAATAAACACATTTCTAAATAACTTATTGTGGTCAAAGGATAAATCATGATAAAAATTAGAAAATGCTTTTAAATAAGCAATGATGAAAATACTAAATATCACACTTGTGGGATGCAGCGAAAGCTCTACTTAGCTTTTTTTTATGCCTGAATGTATATAACAGGGGAAAACAGCTGAAAAGTAAGGAACTAAGCATTTATCTCAGGAACTTAGAAAAATAACAAACCAAACCACAAGGAAATAAAAGGAGGCCCTAATGAATACAAAGCAAAGCTTAATGAAATAGGGGGGAAATAGCCAACAGAGAGGGTAAGCTACGCCAAAGATGGGTCTTTGAAATACCCGGATATTTAATTAGCCCCTGACAGATTTATTTAAATGCTTCAGCTATTAAAAAAAAAAAGAGAGAAAACTATGTAAATTTTATGCCAATGAATTTGAAAATTAGAAATGAAATGTATAAATTCCTGGAAAGGTAGCAAAATTAACTCAGAAAAAAATGGATTCTTGAAAACGCTGAATCAGTAGTGAAAAAAATCTTCCCCCAAATAAAACTCTAAGCACAGATGGCTTTATTGGCCGTTTCCACCAAATGTGTAAGGAACAAAAGATAAAATCTTATACAAACTCTTCCGGATAACAGAATAAGGGGTAACAACTCCAGCTCACTTCATGACAGTAGGAAAACCTACTGAGAACAGTGAGAGAAGGAAAGTCATAGGTCAACCTTACTCACATTAGTAGCTTAGGAAATGTGAGTGGGGAAATAAACGCGGGAAAAGTAATTGGATGAAATTCAACATTGGTTCATAATTTTTAAAATCTAAGCAAATTTGGAATAGGAAAGAATTTTTGAAGCTGAAAGAGCAAGAAAGGAAGGAAGGAAGGAAAGAAGGAAGGAAGGAAGGAAAAGAAAAGAAAGAAAATCAAAGCTACATCAAAGATCTTCGTAGTGGAATGACCAGCACAATAAAATGATAAAGTTTCTGTGGAACAAGAAATAAGACAAGTGTGCCCACAATCATAATTTCTCTTCTACACCTGTATTGGGGTCCTAGACATCCTAGGACTGGATGATAATAATAATAATATATGCCAATTTAAAAAGAAAGAAAAAACTGTTTCTTTTATGTAGTACCTTATGTACACTCTGGTTTCTCTTCAGATCATATAAATCCTTCACCTCTTACAGCACATGGTACAAGAGTCAAAACTAAGCCAAATTAAACACTGGCGAAGTAGATAAGGGGATAAAAATGTAAAAGAAAGTGAGGAAATGTTTACTATCGGAATCAGGATAGGGGCTGCCTTTGGGGGAGGGGCTGTGGGGTGGAGGGGGGCGACTACAGAGGGCTCCCATGTTCCCTTCTAGACTTGGGTGGTGGTCCCATGGTATTTATTTTATAATTCTTCTTTAAGCTGTACATATATTATCTACAGACTTTTCCGTATCACATTCAATACCGCAATTTTTTTCAATGCCGCTGGAAAACCAGGAAGCTTCCGCATGAGCAAAGAATCCCCGAATGGAGGGAAGCGTAGAAGGAGCCCCACCCCTCACTTTCCAGATGCCCAGCCGAGGCCCAGAGAGGGGAGACCTGCCTCCAGCCACACCCCCATGGCTCTTCTGCGTCCAGCCCAGAGTCTTCGCAACACAGGAAGTACTGATTCGTGGTTATGAAGCACTTGCTTGCTGAAACCCATTAGCTTAAATGCCAGAGTCTTGACAAGGAGGACCACGCCATACAGAGCAGCGCCAGGGACAGGAAGCACCTCTGCAGGGCTGCTGGTCTGGGGAGCCGGTGCCGGTGCTGATGCAGCCCGGGAGGTGAGGGCTCTGTGATCTGGGGTCACCCGGGCTCTCCGTCCCCGCAGGGCCCTGGGCTCCTGGTCCTGGGATACAACAGCTGGACCAAGAAGCCACGTGGTGGGTCTGTGGGAATCTTTCAGTGGCGTTACGATTAAAAAGCCAATGTGCCTGGCAGTGTGCTAACCAGCAGGATGGACCGTGGCTGAATCCAAGTGCGCTGGACGGGAGTGGATTGGCCCACTCCCAATCTTGCCCCTAAAATGTGGGCATTTCACGCCACGCCTCTGGCCAGTGGCATCCCTCTGGCCTCCAAAGTCCCCCTGGTCTGGCTTCCTGCTCTCGCTTGGCCAGTCTCCCCACTCCTACTGCCCAGCCGCACGGGGGCGTGCTGGCCACCCAGCACACCCGCTGGCTCCCTCAGGACCTCTGCACTGGCTGCTCCCAAGGCAGCTGTCTGACTCCCTCCTTTGCTTCCTTCAAATCTCTGTGGAGATGTCAGCCCTTCACGCAGCCTTCCCTACACAGCCTGGGTGAAACGGCCACCCTCCCCATCCACACCTGCGTCCTTACTGCTCTGTGTCTTTCTCTGTTACGCAGTCTAGCCTCTGAGATGTGATGTGTTCATTTGAGCATGTGTCTTTACGCGTTTCTCCCCACAAGACTGTAAATTTCACGAGGGCACAGGCTGTTTCGGTCCTGCTGGCGCAGCGTCCCCAGGGCCTAGAACAGTGCCCGTCTCTAGCAGGACAAACGCGTGCAAGGAGGCGACAAACACCTGCCGTCCTGTTGCTCCGTTTCCTCGGTGGGCCATCTTAATGGAAGATACTCATCTTCCCAAAGTGCAAATCGGATCACACCCATACCGTAGGGTAGCCTTTAGGAAGCATCGTAAGCATTGCATTTTCCTCAGGTTAAGTCCAAAGTGCTCCACGTGGCCTCGGAGGCTCTGCACAATCTCACCTCTTCCTGCTGCTCCGGACTCCTCAGCGCCCTGCTTGCTCATTCTGCTCCATGACGAACAGGTCTCTTTTCCTTAAACCCTCCTAGGTTTTGAAGCCCTCTTAGGTTCCTCACTTGGGCTTCCCTGGTGGCGCAGTGGTTGAGAGTCCGCCTGCCGATGCAGGGGACGCGGGTTCGTGCCCCGGTCCGGGAAGATCCCACATGCCGCGGAGCAGCTGGGCCCGTGAGCCATGGCCGCTGAGCCTGCGCGTCCGGAGCCTGTGCTCCGCAGCGGGAGAGGCCACAACAGTGAGAGGCCCGTGTACTGCAAAAAAAAAAAAAAAAAAAAAAAAAAGAGGCCACTTTTCCTCCCACGCTTATGACTCCACTTAATGGTACTTCCTAGGGGAACTTTGGATGGTTGGATGGTGGGTGGATGGAAGGAGGGATGGAGGGAAGGAAGGATGGAGGGATGATGGGCAGGTGAATAAATGAATGGAGCTGCTTTAACTGCACTCAGTTTCTTAGAAATGCAGGCACTGCCTCTGGGTCAGGTTCCTGGAGATATATACACACTCTGCAAGTCAGGCAACCAGAAGAGTCCACAGAGGTCCATGAGCTCCCAGCCGACCACCTTGCCGGCCAAGCAGTGCAGACCTGCCCCTGCCAACACCTCTCTGACGGCCCCAGGGAACATCAGCTCCACACGCCCCCCGGCTGCTAAACCCAGCAGGTCACCACAGCTCTGAGAGACTCAGGAGCCGGGCCAGCGGCTCTAGTCCCAGCTCCCCACTTCCTCCTGGTGACCAAGACACTCACCCCCACTGTGTGTTGGATTCCTCATCTGTAAATGGGGTAACGAGGACCAAATGTCTACATGGAAAGACTCAGATATATATACCACACAGCTTCTGGTGCTACATGTGGTTACCTGGGCAACACCAAAATATTGGCATAAAAACAAGGACATGAGTAAACTGGTCCCAACCTCTCCTTCTAGCCTCTAGTGATGGGCTGACTGTGTCCTCCAGATTCACATGGTGAAGCCCTCCTGGGGGTGACAGTGTTGGGCGGTAGAGTCATGAGAGAGCTGGCTTCCTGTCTCTCCTTCCTCCGCGTGAGGACACAGTGAGAAGCCCGGCTGTCTGCAGCCTGGGAGACGGCTCTCGCCAGAGCCCAGCTGGACCTCCAGCCTCCAGGCGGTGAGAAGTCAAGTTTGCTGTGTAAGCCGCCTGCCTGTGACAGTTAGGTACCGCAGCCGAGCAGACGTCTCGAGCAGACGAGCACGGCCTCTGCACAGACACGTGCCTCCTGCTCCCTTCACGGAAACGCATACGAAGCACCTGGCGTGTGCCACGCCACCCTGTGTGCACGTACGTGTGCCGAGGACACAGCCGACCCTGCGCCTCCCTCCCCGCGTCCACTCACAGCTGGGCCATGCCTGGACGGAGCCTCCGTGCCGGCTCCCGGGGCTCTGCAGGCCCCACCGTGCACACGGTGTCTGCATGCCACGTGCTACATGTAAACACCGGCCAACCCTCCACGGTGCTGCAATGTCCCCCGTCCCACCTCCCCCCATGACCGCAGTTGCTCCAGAGTCTAGGTTTTATCCACTTTTGAATCCTGCCCTTTGCAAAGCCAGACCTCAGCTAGGCTGGGTGCCTCATAAACAGTGGGTCCTCCGGAAGGTGTCCCGGGTCAGTGGCTGAGGGGGAGGAAGGTGTGTCAGGCCAACGGCTAAGCAAGCCCATGTCTCCAGGAAAAGGCGAGTCTTCCCGGGAAAGGGCTCTTTAAGGCGGTTGCCAGCCCCAGAGCGCCTCCTTAGCGCGGGCTCCTCCTGGCCTCTCCGGGCAGCACACACACCCACCCTGCTCCTCTGTCCCCGGAGAGCTCAGCTCGGCTGTACGTGCTCACAGCACCTTCTGTCCTTTCCCTTTAGAGCCAAGTTCAATACTCAAAGGGATTCTGCACTTTCCCTCACTCTTCCTCCACCCCGGCGTTGTATTATGAAAATTTCCAAACACACAGGAAAGCTGAAAGAAGTGTGTGAGCCTGCACACACCCACCATCTGGGATCTTCGATTAATACGCCGCAGTCGCCAGCCCTCCACCCACCCGTCAGCCCACCTGCCTGCTGAGGCACTTCCGGGTAAGTTCCAGACCTTGGTGCCCATCACCCCCACACTGCAACTTGCTCACCAGTCACTGGAGTTCAGTGTTTGTTTCTAGCTTCTCTCTCGGGAGGGAGAGATAAAGTTCAGATTCGGCGAAAGGCACAGATCTTATGTGCACCGTTTGGTGAGTTTGCCGATGGGCTGCATCTTTGTCACCCAAACCCGTAACAGGACACAGAACGTGCCCACCTCCCCAGAGCGCCCCCAGGGCCCCTTCCCTGTCGGCGGTGCCCACACTCCGAGGCCACCGTCCTCTGATATCGTTCACCGTAGATTAGCTCAGCCTGGAACGTCACGTAAATGGAATCGCTTGGTGTAAGGCTTCCAAAGGACTGCACGGATCAGCAGTGGTTCCTGCTTATTGCTGCATGGTATCCTGGTGAGTGGATTTACCACGGTTTGTTTCTCCTCCCCTGTTGAGGGGCACCTGAGCTCTTTCAAGCCTGGGTCTATTATGAATAAAACCGCTGTCAGCATTCCTGCACCAGCTTCTCATCACGGGCACTTGTAGGATTCTGTGTCTTGGACAGCAGGGGGTGTCCGCGAGCCAGCGGATGGAAACTCCAGATGGTTTCTCCAGGAAGAGAAAGCATCCCCTGTACAGCCATCCCTCAGGGGCGATCTCAGCGAGAAAGTCGTTATGCCGCATATTAATGAATTTGTCAGGAGGACAGACCTCAGTTATCAAAAGCCGGTTATCCAATGGACGTGACTCTGGTGCCTCAAGCGCGGAGGAGTCCTCATGGCCCAGGGAGGCTGTACAGGAGGATGGGACAAGGGGAAGAGGTGGGGAGAGATGGACGAGGCCCCCTCACCACCGGGGCCGCGCCTGCGGGCACCTTCCCCAGGACCTGGTGTGGATATGCCCGCTGGTGTCCTCGTGCCAGGCCCCGGGACGGGCATCCTTCCTGGTATGCTCTGCAATGGACGTCCTCAGGGAGTCCCTATAGGGCCATCAGTGCTGCCCCTCAGTGCTCCCGTGACCTCTGTATTTCTCACACATCATGTCTTCCCCGAGACGTGTCAAGAGCTAGAAGCCCCTGGAGACAGCTTCACCTGGACGAACAGAGTTAGGCTTGAGGCTTGAAGGAGTGAGACGCAGCGTGGTGCAAAATCTCAGTGCAGCTTTCAGAGTCACTGGGAGTCTTGTTTCAGATGCTGAGTCCTCGCCCCGTCCCCAAGCATCAGTAGGTCTGGGGTGGGCCCTGGGAATGTGCCACTCGACGGGTTTGTGCCACCGGGTTTGGAAGCCGCTGGTCTGGGCAGCTGGCGGGAGTGAGGCCGGGGCTGCAGTATCAGGGCCTGGGTGACCCTGTGACCTATAAAGTCCCTATGCTCTCCAGGGGCACAGGAGTGAGCGAGGAATGCCCCCCGGGCACCGGGACCCCCGTCTCCACGGAGACCAATCTGACCTGAGAAGATGTCCAGGGGCTAAACGTCACAGCCGTCGGGGCACTGGCTGCCCTGTCTCCTGGCTCCGCTCCCAACGCCCCTCCTGCACCTGAACCATAGGAAGGTACGGGGTGCTCACCTGAGGGGTGTGGTCCGAGTCTCCTCCGCTGTCTGGTGGGACCCTGAACAGCAGTCTCCTGAGCAGTCCTCACCTAAACCGATGGGTGGGGGGCACCCAACTGGCTTTTTATGTTATCTTCATTAGCAGCAGCGGCATCCAATAGTGCCAGCTATCACACGGCGCTGGGCAAACTCGCACAGCGCTGGGCAAACTCGCACAGCGCTGGGCAAACTCACACAGCGCTGGGCAAGCTCACACAGCGCTGGGCAAACCATCGCACGGCGCTGGGCAAACTCACACAGCGCTGGGCAAACTCACACAGCGCTGGGCAAACCATCACACGGCGCTGGGCAAACCATCACAGCGCTGGGCAAACCATCGCACAGCGCTGGGCAAACTCACACAGCGCTGGGCAAACTCACACAGCGCTGGGCAAACCATCACACGGCGCTGGGCAAACCATCGCACAGCGCTGGGCAAACTCACACAGCGCTGGGCAAACTCACACAGCGCTGGGCAAACCCAGTCGTCAAAAAGTATCATCTACCCTTTAAAAATTGTGAATCACTATATTGTACACCTGAAACTTACATAACAGTGTACATCAGCTAAACTTCAGTATAAATAATAAACAAAAGGTTTTTCTTAAGTATCTTCAAAAAGTATCAGTCACGTGGGAATTCCCTGGTGGTCCAGTGGTTAGGACTAAGGGCGTCCACTGCTGGGGGCATTTCCATCCCTGGTCGGGGAACTAAGATCCCATAAGCCTCGCAGTGCAGCCAAAAAACTAAAATAAAATGAAAGGAGGGAGAGGAATTCCCTGTTCAGGGAAGACCCGTCAGAAGGGGGAACTGCTTCCTCCAGCCACCTTCAGTTTCTGGCACGCCCCCGCCTTCCCCCCACCCCTGGCCTGGCGGTCCTTCACGGATGCCGGGCCTGGGAAAGGCAGCTTCATCTAAAGGTGAGAGCGCACGCGGGCCTCGCGGACCCGAGAGCAAAGCCGCCGGGTGCCCAGGGTACTAGCGGAGGCTGCCCCAGTGCAAGGACGTGGGAAAACGGTCCCTACTGTCACGCAGAGAAACGCTCAGCACTCGGGAGTCAGGACCGGGACCTTGACAAGAGCCTCCCCCTCCAAGGTCACTGAGCTGATAGGTTTGAAACACAAAGGAGGCTGCATAAGAAGATCTCGCGCTGATTAAACACCTATCAGGCACTTTATCAGGCATCTAAGCCCGTTGCTACACAAAGGCATCCGCCTGTGCACGAGACCCGCACATCCTGGAAGGAGGGGAGCTGGTCTTTCTAAGCCCAGCAGCGTCCAGACCCTCAGAGTCAGCACCTGTGAGCCCAGGACCCGGCAGGCGCCTGGAGCAGCTCAGCGCAGGGTTACAGCCCCATCAGTCTTCATTTGTTTTTGGCCACGCCGCATGGCTTTCAGAATCTCAGTTGCCCGACCAGGGACTGAAAGCCCGAATCTTAACCACTAGGCCACCAGGGAACTCCCCCGCACCCACTGCCGCTGCTGCCCTGTCACTCTTGCCATCACAGATGTTACTGTGTCCCCAGCAAGGACCTGTATCCTTTCTCCAGTCCTCACCAGAACTCTGTGAAGCGTGTACTCATAGGATTATATCCACTTACCAGATTGGAAAAGGGGGGTGGCTCTAAGAACACCCGTGTCTCTTTCTCTCTGTGTTTCCCCTTCCTTTATCCCACTCAGGTATGGAAACCTGAAAACCTCTCTGAGATGTGCCCACAGGAGGGAAGGATGTAGCAGGAGGAGGGACATCCAAAGCCATCTCTCCAAAGGCCCCGAGGGAGGCAGTGAGTGGCTTAGAGCTGAGTGTGCCCTTGGAGCAAACCTGGCAGCTTGTCCCAGAGGCCAGGGAGGGGCCAGCTCCCCGGGGCTAAAGGGAGTTGGTGCCTCGGGCAGGAGGGCGGGGCAGCCTCCAAGGTTGACTCCATCCCCAGTGGGCAGATGGCGCGTCCAGGGGTGAAGTGGAAACGTCGCGGGGGCTGGGGTGGTTCTGCCGCTGGTCCAAGCCCAGAATTACCTGTGGCTTCAGGTGCCCGGCCTCGAGCTGAAGGACGTGGCCCTTGCCAGAGTTCTGGGCCAGCTGCGCCGGCGGCTGGGGGACCTGGCCCACCTCCCTCTGCCCGCGTGTGCCTGGGCCCCTGGCTCAGATCCACAGCCCCCTTCCCTGTCCTGGTCTCTCGTCCACACACGTGCCCTCTGGACCTGTGGCGTCCAGCAGCTGTGCTCCCGTCCAGCCTGCCGTATCCTAGTGGCCCCCAAGTCCGTGTCCAGCCTGCACTCGGATGTGTGCTCCGAGACACGTCCAGCATCTGCAGCCCCAAGGGAAGCGCCCTGCCCACGCCCCTCCCGCTCAGTGGCTCCTCTGTATTCCAGACTCGGCAAATAGCATGCCCCGACCCACCCGGTCACCCGAGTCAGCCCTGTCCCCTGCAACCTGGGCTCAGCATCTTCTGCTGAGCAATGGCCTCGTGGCCTTCCCTGCGCAGCCCCACCTGGTCCCTCTGGTGAATTCCAGAAAGAGCTCCCCTGTTCCCTGGGATGCAGGGACCAGGCCTGGCTAAGCAGGGCAGGGCTCTGGGGGCAATGTCTCAGTGCTTTGGGTGAGAGCTGTGCCACCCTGGGTGCAGCCAGGGGCTTCCACTAGGGGCAGAGCCACTGCCTGGTGGCCGGGTTCTGCCTGCTCTTCTGGGATCCAGCCAGCTCCCTTCAGTCCCTGGTCTGACGGATGCAGCCTGGACTTCCCCAGCCAGCGGTCCCCAGGCTTTTCAGACTGGTCACCTTAGCTGTACCACTGCCCCCATAGACCCTGTCTTTTTAGGGATAACAACGTGCGGTGAGACCAGGCCTTGGAGCCAGGAAGGCCTGTTTTCAAATCCCAGCTCATCACTGGACCTCTCCGGGCCTCAGTCTCCTTGTAAAACCTCAGGCAGGGGGCGCCTTTGTCCCCCTCACCACTGGCAAAGGGCAGTACCCCAGGCAGCCCTCTCCCACCAAGGTAGGGCTCAGCATTTTGCATCCACGTGACGGCCTGACCCTGCAGCTGCTCCCAGTCCAGCGGTTCAGGGCATTTGAGAGCATCAGCTCAGCCCCTTAGAGGCCCCCTAGTCCCCCTAGTCCCTTTCCCTGGGCCCCTGGTGTGCCGGGGAAGGTGGGCACGGGGAGGGGGCCGGAGGCTGAGCTCCTGGACCTGGGCTCACGGTCTGAGTTGTGCCTGCTGGGCCTGAGCGCTGAGATGAGCTCCTCCCCATGGGCGGGGCCGCAGACATCGTGTGTTTGGCGTGTGGGCCCCTGGCCACTGTGCTTGTCATTACACACGGCGCGGCCTGCCACCCCTCCCAGCTGAGGAGCAGCTGAGCTAGTGCTTCATGGAAAAGGGGCAGAAACCCAGCCCCGCCCAGCGCCCCGGCCCGTGGCCCAAGCTCGTAGGAGCACGCCTCTGCTCTGGAGCCTTGCCCTGCTTTGAACATTTCAGGCAAGGGCAGGCTCTCATCCGAGTGCAGCCTCTCCTTAGAAAGGATCCTGTTTCTCCAGCACCACCGGGGACGGGAGCTGGAACAAACCAGACCCAGTGGGAGCACACAGTGAGAGCACACTGTTTACAGCTCGAAGTGTTTCGTCACGCCGGCCGCTCCGAAAAGCAGCCTGCCACAGCCCAGACATCACTGGGACCTCGTGGAAAAGCCCATGTTTTACTGGAAGAGGACGGGAAGCAGAACCGTGCAATCGGGGGCCGGCTCTGCGTCCCAGGATAGCGTTTCTGCGAGGACGCCCGAGTCTAGAAGGGAAGGATCATCCCTTCCTAAAGACTCTGGCCCCCGCGGTCAGGGTCACGCACGTTCATGTCTGGCCCCCCCCCCAGCGGCAGCACCAGGGCGCTAGGGAAACAAATGACGTGCATATTCCGTCCCCAGGGCAGCTCTTCCTTTCCCCTGTGAGACCCCACCTGAGGCTTTTCAAAATCATTTCCGGGCCACGCAGAATGCCCTCCACTGGCCCTGGCTGGGCCACCGTCACACCTCCTCCAGCCCCTCCTCCCCAGTGACAGTCCCGACCTAAAGGGTCAGTGCAGAGCGGGCGCTGCCTGGGCTGCACTCACACTGACTGTCCCTTGGGGCTCTGGGGATGCTGGGCCTCTCAACTGAGGTCCCTGGCGGTGGGGTCACCGCTGCTTGCTGCCCTGCCGGACGGTAGCTCCAGCCTCCTGCTTGTCTTCTGGGACCGTGCTGGCCAGACCTAGACACCCCCAGGGCCCCCTCCACCCCCCAGAGCCCACCTGGGCCTGGGGAACGGACACTTAGGCCTGCTGGCCATGGGAGTCTGCGTCCTTCCGAGCGCATCCTCTATCCAGAGCAGGGCGGGTGGCATCACCCCAACTCCTCCTCCCTGGGCAAGGACTGAACAGACACTTGGGGCCCAGGAGCCTGGGGAACGGAGCAGTGCCCCCAGGGCCCCTTGGAGTGAGCGGTCACGAGCTGAAAATGAAACCAGTTTGCATGGCGTGTCCCCTCTTCTGCTTTGCTGCTTGGATGCAGGCGTGGTGCCCTGTGTGTGTGGGGGGGGCGGGGGAAAGCAGGTGGGTGCTGTGCTGGGAGAGGGGACGGGGCCCTGAAGCCATTTGCAGGGATGACCAGGCGACCAGAGGATGGAGACGAAGGCAGTGCGGGGCCGTGAGGGTGGAGGTGAGCAGTCTGGGGTGGGGACGCTGAAACACAGACTGGAGAACCTACAGGACCGGCAGTGGTCGCAGCTTGAGACAGAAACGGTCTTTCACTGTCTCAGCTGGAACTCCCTCCCCGTGGGAGCTGGAGCATCTTCTCACGTGCTCACTGGCCTTTTGGGTTTGTCGTTTGTGAGGTGCCCATTCTTGTCCACTTACCGGTGGGTCGTCTGTAGCTTGCTGGGATGTACTGGGCCATTTACACCTTCCCCACACGAATCCTTCACCTGCTCTGTGGATTGCAGGTGGCTCCTTCCCGTCGAGTCCCTTTATGTCTCCAAATTCCCTTTACTTCAGTAAACTGTACCCTCCTCTTATTTTTTTTTTAAAAAAGAGCAGTAATCCTCCCATCCTCCCACCTGACTGGGTTGCTGTGAGGTCAGATGGCACCTTAAATGTCAAGGCTCAGAGCTTTGTGGGACGCACGGTAAGGTGACAGAGGTTGTCATATCAATTTTTTCTTTTAAGGACATGCTGTATCTTTAAAATCATAAATAATGCCTTTTCAAATTTTCCTGCAAAATTAAACCATTTTCTTCGTATCTTGAACAATTCTTATTAAGTTTATTCTTAGATATTTTGTTTGTTGCTCTTATGAATGTTTTCCACTTTCAAACTGCTAATCTGGAAGAAAGCAGCTGATTTTTCTGTGCTAACCTTGCTACACACATTGTACTGATTCTTACTTGTTCAGACTCTCTCCATTGGTTGTCTTCAACTTTCTAGGTAAACAACTTTATTATTCTTTGTTAATGCATTAATTTCATTAACAAATATTACCTGAACACCTGCCAAAAGTCAGGCCTGGTTCTAGGTGCTCATCGTACACTGGTGAACCCAAGAAACCAATGGAAGTTCCTGCCCTCATGGAACTTACACGGGGTGGGGATGACGGGGGGTCAACACTGACCGTTTTGCATATTCCTTTTTGACATCTTGAAATGTTCATTTCTCAGGACTTCCCTGGCGGTCCAGTGGTTGAGACTCCGTGCTTCCAATGCAAGGGGTGTGGGTTCGATTCCTGGTTGGGGAACTAAGATCCCACATGCCAGATTTTCATTTCTCCTTCCTGCCTTCCTGCATTGCTTCAGAACTCCAGACCAGAATGGTCACAGGTGCCCTGGCTCGTTACTGACTGCATGGAAATGCAGTAGCATTTCACTGTTAGTACGAGGCTTGCTGTAGGTTTCAGGTGAGTCCCTTCATAGTTGAAGTAAAGGAAACCAGCTCCAGCTGATGTCAGTGGAAAAGGGATTTTTCTGAAGGAATATTGGAGGATGCACAGAATTGCTGGAGAGGCCCAAGGACTAGCCATGAAAAATGGCGGGAACAAAGGGCAGCTACACAGCCAGCACAGCAGAAGTCAGACTGCACACCTGGTCCAGTTAGGAAACCGCTGGACAAAACAGAAACGCTTGTTCCGTTGCCAGGCGGCACCAGGCACTGGAGGCTGCCGCTACCACAGCTACTCCAGGAAGTGAAGAGCTGCTCTTCCCCTACCCAGCTGGGAGGGAGGCTAAGGATGTGAGACCCAGTATTTTAAGTTCCTATAAATGAAAAGTTGGGAATTCAGGCACTGAGCAGGGCTTCAGGAGTTGAGCAGCCAACAAAAATTATTAAATGTCTTCTACACATTAATTAATTAACTGAGGGCCTCCACCCCCTTCCCAGCTCACCAAGCTTGTTTTTGGTGTCTGTGTGTTGTCATGAATGCATACTGAATAATTATTTGCTTCTAAAATGATTCTTCTTCTTCTTTTTTTTTTTTTTTTGCGGTACGTGGGCCTCTCACTGCTGTGGCCTCTCCCGTTGCGGAGCACAGGCTCCGGACGCGCAGGCTCAGCGGCCATGGCTCACGGGCCCAGCCGCTCCGCGGCATGCGGGATCTTCCTGGACCGGGGCACGAACCCGTGTCCCCTGCATCGGCAGGCGGACTCTCAACCACTGCACCACCAGGGAAGCCCTATTCTTAATCTTTGATCTGTCAGGTATTTCATAAGATGATCAAGATATTTTTTCTTCTTTAATCTTTTATTAAATATACTCTTACGCCGTCCTTACAGTCCCAGGAGAGACCCTCCTTGTTGTATTAATCTTTAGAGCTCAATTTGCTATCATTCTACTCAGTATGTTTGCAGGTGTATTTCTTTTTTTAAAAACATTTATTTATTTAATTTATTTATTTCTGTCTGCATTGGGTCTTCATTGCCGCCTGCAGACTTTCTCTAGTTGCGGCGAGCAGGGGCTACCCTTTGTCGCTGTGCGCAGGCTTCTCATTGCGGTCGCTTCTCTTGTTGCGGAGCACGGGCTCTAGGTGCGCGGGCTCAGTAGTTGTGGCTCGCGGGGCTCAGTCGTTGTGGCTCACAAGCTCTAGAGCGCAGGCTCAGTAGTTGTGGTGCATGGGCTTAGTTGCTCCGCAGCCTGTGGGATCTTCCCAGACCAGGGCTCGAACCTGTGACTCCTGCGTTGGCAGGCGGATTCTTAACCACTATGCCACCAGGGAGGTCCCAATACTGATGTATTATTATTAAAGTGCGTGTTTTATTCTTATCTTCTTCGTGTTTACCTGAAATCCCTTTTCAGCCCCAGGAGGCGACCGTGGGCACCACATTTCATTCAGACTCGAGTCCCCCTTGGCTCCTCTCGGCTGTGACGGTTTCTCGGTGTTTCTGTAGTTTTGATGACTTGACGATTGGAGGAGCGGGGAGCTTGCAGAATGTCCCTCTGCTGGGCATCGTCTGAGGTTTGTCTGGTGGCTGAACTGGGGTGGTGTGTTTCTAGAAGGAAGACACGGAGGAGGTGTCCTTCTCGTCACGTCCTCTCAGGGGCGCGTACTCTCGACACGACGCGTTTCTGCCGATGTTGACCTTGACCACCTGGTTGAGGCCGTGTCTGTCAGGTGTCTTCACTGTCCAGTGGCTCCTTCCCTGTCCACACTGTGCTCTTTGGGAGGACGTCGCTCTGCACGGCCCACACTTAGGGGGAGTCGTGCTTCCCTCCTGGGGGCACGACATCTACGTCACTTACTCGGGATTTTTCTGTGTGGGAGGTTTGTCTCTTTTCCCTCGTTTACTTGCTTATTCAATCATTTATCTACGTTAACATGGGCGTGGGAATTTCATTCTTTGGGTGATGACCCACTGCCACGTCATTGCTCACAGAGCTCCAGCTGGCCCCCGTGTCTTTTCAACACCCCCTCCTCACTATGGCTTCAGTGAATATTTTTAAATCAAAATAATATACACCCAGACAAAAAAATCAAAATAATACAGGTCACAAAATGAAAAGTGGAGATCTCTTATCTCACTCCCGAGAAGCAGCCATTTTTAACCACTTCTGCTTCCAGTTCTTCAGATAATCACCAACATAGCTTTGAAAAATAGATGTGAATAACTCCTTTTTCAAGTTAGGACAGCATCTACTGACTCTCTCATGAAAAATAAGAGATTAGCTCATTTCCCTATCGATTTATCCCTAGTTTTGATATTGGAACTAAACATGCTTTCTATTTAGGTCTTTTTAAAATAATATACCTAAGTATCTATTTCTGGTTCTATAAACTTTAGACAGCACCTCCTGGTGTCTGCTCCCCTAGGTGGCAGAACAGAGCCTCAGCGTTGCCCTTCCCCTCGGCCCCCTAGCCTCCCAACCTTGTCAGGGTGCGTGAGTGGGGAGACCTGCCCTGTCCACCTTCTGCTCCCCCTCTCCACCAGTACCAGCACGAAAAGGGCTTCGTCGGCAGGGTGGTCTCAAGCTGGGGAGCACCTGGGTACACGGGAAGACTTTTCAAGGAGGGAGAGACAGGATAGTTTGAAATAAATTGTCCTAAACTTTTCCTAAAACTGACCTGCCTGTGAACAGGTTCTCCCCACCCCCTTCCACCATCACCTCCACCTACTCGCATCCCTTCGATGCTGTGGAGCTTCGCTCTGGGCTGTGCAAACCATTATGTTTACAGTGATGCTGTCAAAGGTCTAGGCCTCAGGCCTCTCTCACGTGGGGTTCTCCGAGTGCTGGAACTTGCTGGGAGTTGTAGAGGGCTCCACACGGGGAGGGAAAACCAGGTGCAGTGAGAAACATTTCCGTTTAAACACTTTCAGGTAATTGCCTACAGACACTTCAGAGGACTTGGAAAATCTGTAAGTTTCAGTGAGCTTAGCAGGTTGCAGGATGCGACAGTACCCCAAAATCCAGTATATTTCTATATGTTATCAGTGAGCAACCAAATGAAATATACCCATAGTAATCACAATAACATAAAAATATGAACACTTAGGGATACATCTGACAAAAGATGTGCAAGCCCTGTACACCGAAAACTACAAGATCTTGCTGAGAAAAATCAAAGAAGACCTAAATAACAGAGAAACACACGGTGCTCATGGGCTGGAAGGCTCCATATGGGCAGCTTCCCGGGTGAGGGGGACCGAGGCGCTGGGAGAGGCACCAAGGCAGAGGTGCATTGTCCGGCGGGCTTTGCAGTTTGTCTTCTGCGGGGACGCTGCTTGCTGTTGTCCCCGGCTGTACCCACTAGCGCAGGGCTGGGACAGGGCGCCGTTTGGTAAATGCACGTTGACCAAGTGAGAATGAGGGTCCAGCTGAAAGGAAGGCCGGCGCTTCCACAACCAGAGAGAAAGCTGAGAAGACCAACGCCCCTCCCAAGAGCATCCTCATTCAGAAAGGAAACCAAGACCCCAAATGAGCACAGCGGCGGCTCCTACTCAGAGCTGCTGAGCGGCGAGCCCCACGTGCGCGTGTTTACAGAGACCCAGGGCGGGCGGGGGAGGGGGGCCCCCAGGAGGAGGGGCTCAGGTGGGCCCACGGAGGCGGGGGCCGTGGGGGGGGCGGCCCACTAGAAGTGGTGCTTGGTTGGGGGACCGAACGTCGGTCATATTTGGCTTCCTCTGGTTGGTCCTGAGTGGGAGACAGGGGCAGGAATCGGGGAAGCTGTCAGTCAGCGACCAAGTCCTGGCCGCTTGGGCTGATTGTTCCAGGGGCTGATGTGTGGTTTGCTGGACCAGCTGCTAGAGACACTGTCTGATTTCCTGCCGGTCCAATTTACAGCAGGTGGTCGCTGCACTGCAGGTGAGGGGCGGCCTCGCCGCCGGCCGCAGGGTGCGGGCCACAGCCCCGGGTCCGACTCTACACGCAGCCCCACTGTCAGCCCCCCCATCCCTTCCCCGGCCCTGTGTCTGAGGGGGCGCAGTCAGGCCTCAGGCAGCGTCGCGGAAACGAGTCACCCCGCCGGGCCCCGCCTCCCGCCCGCCTGTCCCCAGGCGGTGCCCGCACGTCCCGCGCGCACCTGTTAGACGCCCGCGCCCCGCCCCCGCCCGGCTGCGCACGCGCGGACCCCTCCTCGCGTCCCGACCCGTGCACGCGTCGCACGCGCGGCACGCGCCGCGCGCCCTCGCGCACGCGCAGGCCCCGCCCCACGGCCAGTGGGCGGCGCCGCCGCTTATCCGCGGAGCTCCGGCCGCGAGCGTCAGTCATTCGGAGCCGCGGGCCGACCGCGCTCTAGCTACCGCGGCGTTCCCGCTCCCTTTCCTTCTCCCTCCTGGAGCGCCCGCCGACCCCAACCCCGACCCGCCGGCCGCAGCGCCCTCGCCCTGCCGCCATGTCGCAGAGCGAGACCCCCGGGCTGCCGGAGGAGAGCCTGCACGGTGAACGGGGGCCGGGGGCCGGCCTGGGTGTGGGGGGCCTGCGGGGGAAAGGCACCCGGCCTGCAGAGGAGGGGCCTGCGGAGGGATCCCCGTCTCCGGATCGGGGCGACCGAGGCGCCGACGTCGTCCCAAGCCCGCGCGGTGCCTGGTCTTCCGAGGTGCAGCCCGGTGCTGGTTTCGGTGCCGGTGCCGCTACCGGCGAGCAGGCGCCCAGACTTGCGGTTGGACTCGTGGACTCGGGTTGTGAGCCGTCCGCGGCTCGGTCCGGAGTGGCTGGGGAGGACGGGGTCCCGGGATTCGGGGCGAGCCGCCGTGAGAGGAAGAGCCCTGAAACGCTGGGCCGGGGGCGCGGCTGGCCTTTCCTTAGTTACGTTCGCTCGTCCGGGGGTCGTTCAGAGCCCAGCTCGGGGTTGACTTGCGCGGGGGAGCACGAGGCCCCGTGGCCGCGGTGCATACACCCCGCCCCCTCCCGGGAAGCCGGGGCCGGTGGCGGCCTTGACCCACCCGGCTCTGGCCCCGCGGGGCAGCACCCGGGCCGCCGCCTCCGGCCCCGGTGAGGAGCCCGAGGCCCACGGGTTGGAGGAGGGGCCGGGCGCCGACCTTTATTCTCTGAAGCAACAGTTCAGGCGGCGGCGGGAGCTCGTAAATAAGTTTTGGAGAGGGCCGTTGAAGCCTTAGAGAGTGAATTTTAAAGTTTCGTTAAGATTTAAAAATCTTTATACTGTCTGGATTTGAGCTACTAGTTTCTCGTATTCCTCAAAACAAGATTTCACTAGGCAAGACTTGGTCTACTGCGTTGTAGAATTTAAAACTACAACCGCAGCTTAAAAATCCTGCAATCGCTCCTTAAATTTCGACAGTGACTGTTTTCTTTGAAACAGATTAAGGGATTGAATCTTTGTCTTACAGAAGATCCAAGGAGTGTTTTCTAAACTGTCTTTTAAAGTCAGCCCTGTTAGCAAACTACTTCGTTGCTAACACGGTCTGTTTATTAGTGGGTCAGATTTGTCGGGAAGAGTTCGGAGTGTCCTGAGCGGCTCCATCTTCGGTCCTCGATTGGCAGACCAAACTGCTGAGTCATTGGCAATGCAGAGTGCCAGCTCGTGGGTTAAAGGATTTTTCTGTTTTGTGTATTCTATAAAAAGACAGTTACACGCTGAGTGGAAAGTGTCGAGGATTCTCCGGGCTGCGCTCTCCGGGATACGTGCTGCGGGGCACTCGCTCCCCGGCCGCCCGGTGTGGGAGGAGTCACGTGGGGCCTCGGCCGCTCTGGGAAACTGAATCCGAGCAGGGATTGGTGGCTGGGGCGACACTTGTCCTGTGCTCTGTGTTGATTTGATTACCTCTTGTTTACCTCGGAAAGAACTGAGAGCCTTGGTAGCTGAGCCTGCAGACAATGGCAAACCTTTTCCCCTTTGCTTGTATCCTCGGACCAAATGTTTCCCCTGAGTTCACAGCGAAGTTGCCGTTGCCTCTCGGCCCCCTGGTCCCTTCTAGTTAAAGTTGTGAACCAGCAGCAAGATGTCGTATATGCCTTTCTTGTTCTCAGATAAACAACCCCTAATATGCAGGGAGAAGATGGAGTTTTGTGATACTGTGTCACAGCATCATGGGAGGGGGTGTGAACCTTACTTCCCAGAAGACCCACCCCCAACCCCTGCTGTGCTGGGATTGGGGCGGGGGTCAATGCAGTAAGGTGCTCCTGGTTTACCCTGAGACAGCCCCTGCCCCTTCACGCACTGCTCTGTCTGCAGCCACAGGGTTCCGCTGTCCCAGGCACCCAGCGGCTGAAGGTATATGAAGAGGAAGAGAATTCGCAGTTCTCGTGCCATGCAGTTTGGGAGGGAAGGGGTTTCAGGCATCTAGATCCTGGCCCAACCTCTACTTTTCACAGATGTTCACAGTGAGGCCCAGAGGTGAAGTGAGAAGCAGGGCAGGCAGGCGCGTCGGCGACAGAAGGATGGGTGCGATTTGCCAGCTCCTGTTAAGATCCAGGAACCTGAATGACTTGCCTGCTTGACTTTATGTTCAAAATCACTTGTCAGTCAAGCCTCTCATTCCTGTCCCATCTAACTTGAGAAGCTTTTAAAAACAGTCATTTCTTAAATCCCACCTCTCCCAGGGAAGAAGCCCTCTGATGAGGGTGGTAGTTGCTCTGCCCCAGGGCTCTCCTCAGGGATTCCACCTTCTCATTAATCCCATAGTCGTGTAGGTCGGTCCCCTAGTAGTTTTCAACCCCGGCTGCCCGACATCACCGTTACGGCTTTTTCAAAATAAATGTACCAGGGTTCCACTGCAGCATTCCCAATAAGGATTTTCAGGCCGCTGGGTTAGACTTCTGGAGAATGGGAGGGAAAGCACAGGTGGTCCTCCATAGCCAGGGCTGAGACCTGCTACCCTGGACTAGGGATACTGTCTGGATTTGAGCTACTGGAGCCTCTGCCAGCTGGGGCTGGAGGGGAGTGTTTGCCCCGGGATGTAGGAGGGCCTGGGGTCCCCCAGTGGCGGCAGGAACTTGGAGAAGCTTTGCGCAGAATGTTTAGGATGAACAGCGTGGGTGCTATATTAAAGGTATTGATAGAGTAAGGGTTCCTTCCACAGGTTGAAAGAGTACTGCTGTCTGTCTCTGTTTTCAAGCTGGGTAAATCAGAGACAGCTGGAATCTGTTCCGCCACCCAACTAACCAAGCAGTGGCTCAGTGAACTACGGTTAACGCTTCTGCATGTGTTCCTAGCTTGCACTCAGTTAGCAGCAGCAGAGTTGAGCTGAATTAAATGGCACCTGTGGCTTACCCAGTAAGTAGCTGTGTGTTTGGGTAATTCCTGTAGCCTCTCTAGGGCTCTAAGATGTGATAACATTTTGAGTTACAAATCTTGGGGCCCACAGGTCATCAAAGTCAAAACATGGCCTTTATTTTCTTTGGGACCAAGGATCGTGGAGGTCACAGGAGATTAAAAAAAAAAAGAAAAAAGAAATGGGTTAACTCTAAGGCCTGTGGGTTTTCTTGCTGTGGTGATGTAATATTGGTAGCTTAGGCTTTCCCTCCATCTCATCTGCCTTGTGTTCGTGCCCTGTGTCTTGTTAGCGTAAATTACAGGCCTTTGTGGGCGGGGACAGGAATCGGGGAAGCTTGCCTGGATCAGCGGCTTCACCACCTGTTTTGTTGTTTTCCTGAGGCCTAATTACACCAATTATCTGATAGGTTATTTGGGATTCTGAGGAAGCCTTACAAGGTTACCCTTCAGGACCTGAATCCCGTCTTTCTTGCTTAGGAAGGTGAGTGATCTTAATTGCAGATGCGAGGAGATTAATGGCACACCTTGTCTTCAATTTCCAGGAAGCTGCTTTCCCTACCCAGGTGCTGCAGGTTAATAATAAAACTGTTGTCCTTTAGTAAATCATTTCTTAGAATACAGCTTTTGGATCCAAAGCTTTTGCTGTAGACACCCCAGAATGGGATTTTTTCCTGAAGGATGCTTGAGACTTTCTATGGGATGATTCTAAAAAGCATATATATTTGTCTCCATGGAGTTTTGAGTTGGCCCTTGTGGTATAATATACATACACCTGAAACTGATAATGTTATATGTCCATTATATCTCAATTTGAAAAATATATTTCATTTTTGTCCCTGGTTCCTGACCCAGACAGAGCTCAGCTCTAAAAACCCTTGGAATTTCCCGAGAGATGTTGTTATTCATGAGGAGCCCCTTTGGTGAGCCCTTGAGTCCGCTAATGAGGTAACTCACGAGGCCCTAGGTGGCCTCCGGGTGGGGACGGGAAAGCGCATTGGAGCACGAGGGTGGGAACTGAGCACACACTCCCCACCGCCGCCACTGCCACCGGGAGGGGAGGGGCTGCAGACCGGGTTATAAAAAACTTTGAAAAAGGCTGCTGAACCCACTGAGGTCCTGGGAGAGGGTATGGAAACTGTCCCCTTCCACTCCCGCCCCCCATACCCTGCCCTGTGCACCTGGCTGTTCCTGAGCTGTAATCCTCTGAGACTGCGGAAGTGTAAGCCAGGTATTTTCCCGAGTCCTGTGAGTTCTGGTGAATTATTGAAGGGGGTGGGGGTTGGCGGAACCCCTGAATTCTTGGTCTGCCAGGCATGTGAGGCTGTCTGATGGGGGGACAGTCTTGTGGGACTGAGAGATCTTCAACTTGTGGGATCTGACACTGACTCCAGGTAGTGTCAGAACTGAATTGTTGGACAGCCAGTTGGTACCGGAAATTGCTTATTGGTGTAGGCCTCCCCCCGCCCCAATTTCATGTCAGAAGTGGTGTCAGAGAAGACATTGCACCTCAAACTCCATTTATGTCGGACACCGTAAGTAAAAGTGATCTGGGCAGCCAGGCGCAGAACCTGACTGAGAACCTAGAAAAATGGAACTGTGCCCAGAGCAGGGCGCCGTGGTCCTCTTCCATGCTGTGGGGGGCCAGAGCTGCCAGGCCGAGTGTCACCTTGCTCCTGGGAAGGAAGGAGGGCTAGTGAAGGAGTTGCACGGTGGAGCCTCTCATGGTTTGCTTCAGGGCTTTCCTAACCCCTGCACAGCCACCAGAGTAGGTGGGAATAGGGTCCCCAGTCAAGACGGGCTGTCTCAAGAATGGCATGGAGTCCTTGTAGCTTCTGCTGACCTGCAGAGGCTGAGTGGCCCTGGCTTCTGTCCAGGGAGCCCTGGGCTCCCAGACAGACCCTGGCCTGCCTTGTGCGGGCCAGGCCAACGTGAAGTAACTTGAGAGGCTGAAGTGAGAAGTGTATCAGCATCTCAAAACTGCTGGTGATCGTGTGGTTAGCAGCCAAGTGGGAGGCTGGACGTGGTATAAACTGTTTACGTTTCATTCCTGGCCCCTTGATTTGCTTTCTTCGGATGAATGTGACCTGTTCTGCAGCCAAGCTGCTGTTGAGGGCAGGCCCGGGCTCTCAGGGGAGGGGCTGACGGGTAGGGGTCCGGGCCCCGAATGGGTTGTGCTGTGTGGTGCCCCTGGGGCCCTGGTTTCAGCGCAGAGCAGCAGCTCTGGGTCATGGTTCCTGGAGGAGCCGTACAGTGACCACCAGCCTCGGTCGGGGTTTCAGTCCGGTCTGCCTTTGCGCTCCCCCTCCTGCACCCACCCCGGAGAGGCCTGGACCCACGACACGCAGCAGAGGAACCGCCCTGGGCCCAGGAGACCTGTGCGCGTGGCCAGCTGGGAAGCAGGACGGGGCAGAGGGGACCGCAGAGGCAGTCTTGCCAGTGAACGGAGCCTGGCAGTGGAAGAGTGAATTGAAAGCAAAAACTTTTATGTTCAGCAAAAGGCTTGAGTGGAAAGGCTGTCTTTCCACAGCGAAAGTTACCTGCAACACATTCAAATGAAGAAAGGCTTGTGGGGCTTCCCTGGTGGCACAGTGGTTGAGAGTCCGTCTGCCGATGCAGGGGACACGGGTTCATGCCCCGGTCCGGGAGGATCCCACATGCCGCAGAGCGGCTGGGCCCGTGAGCCATGGCCGCCGAGCCTGCGCGTCTGGAGCCTGTGCTCCGCAACAGGAGAGGCCACAGCAGTGAGAGGCCCGCGTACCGCAAAAAAAAAATTAAAAAAAATAAAAAATAAGTAAAGGCTTGTGTCGGGAGTTCCCTGGCGGTCCAGTGGTTAGGACTCGACGCTTTCACCGGGGCCCTGGTTCAATCCCGCAAGTCTCGCGGCGCGGCCAAAAAAAAGCTTGGGTCTTGAATATCGAGCTAGATGGAGAAGGGTGGACCGCTCAGTTGGAAAGAGGAGCAGATTTCAACAGCTGCTTCAGAAAAGATGCTCTCCACATGGCCAGTAAGCAAGTGAGGAAACGTTCAACCTCAGTAGAAATCAGAGAGGCGCAGAACAAACCATATAACCTACCACCACACACCCACAGAATGGCTATATTTAAAGTCGATGCCAAGCGTGAGCCAACAGAAATGCTCACATTGCTTCGGCTGCGTCGGAAAGCAGTGGCGTTGCAGTACATTAAACGCACACCTAGAACTTTTCCACCCTGGAACCCTGCTCCTAGGTGTGGGTTCAGAAGTGAGAGCCTGTGGACACCGTGAAACGCTGGAAGCCAGCCTGGGTCCGCCGCACAGCGGCAACAGGATGGGGGGCCCCTCTGGTCCAAGCCCCCAGGTGTTGCTTCCGGGCCCTGACCGCCTGCCTTGTCCGCACACCTGTGGGTGGCTCAGCCCCGCTGCACAGAACTTGTACTTTCACCCCTTCAGGACCTCTCTGGGGTTCACACTTGTCCTCCTGTGGGGCTTGCCAGAGTTGATCTCATCTTCCAGCTCTTCCACCCGTCAACCCCCAAAACACACACAGCCGAGCACGACAACACCTCCTCCCCTGCCTGTACCCACCTGGACCTCGGCTGTGCCCGGACTGGGGACGCCTCCCTTCACGGGTGCCCCTGGAGGGGCTCTCCCCGGTCACTCCCGATTCCGGAGCCCAGCACGGCTGGTGCAGCAGAGCGCTCGCCGGGTCAGCTGTTGGCTGCTTTGGTGAATTCATCAAGTCGGCTCCCAAGTCGTGGGGCTGGAGAGACAAATCTAAGCTCCGAATAACGGCTCGTAGGATCTGGGGTGGTAGCTGCTTTGTGCTACATTTAGTAAGCAGGTGACCTTGGCGCTAAGGAGTTCTCTGTTTTGATGACACCTGGGTGTATACATGTCAGTTTTCAGTTTGAGTTAAAGAATGCTGGGTTTACTTGCTGTACAGACTTGGCTAGATGAGCACTTGGGATGGTTTGCTTGCTCTGGTTAATCAGGTTTAGTTACCTTTGTTCTATTCATCTGATGTAAGATACAGAGCAGTAATCGTAATGAATCCTGTGGGACCTCAGGGTCAGAACGTGGCGCTGGAATGTGTAAACAGGTCGTAAAGCTTTCCTTAGTGTGTAAATCCCTAAGGCTCTTGCTGACACCCTTTGCTTTCTAAGCGCTGAGTGCAGGAGAGTGTCCTGGTCAGTGGGGTCCCAGGTAGTCTGGGAGTGGCAGCAGGTGCACTGCCTCGGCTCCCAAGGGTCCCTGAGGAGCTCACTGTAATGCAGGTGCCAGAGACGGGCCTCAAGGGCGTTGCAGCGTGATTCAAGGCGACGGTTCCTTGCGAGTCCCCGGCACGTCTTGGGAATGGGGGCGCGAGCTGGTTATTTGTTAGGACCAGACTCCAGAGTGGGTGGAAGATTGCAACCATGTCCTTTTTTTATCCCCATCAGGCTCCTGGGTAGAATTACACTTTGGCAGTAACGGGAGCGGGAGCAGCGCTCCAGACTCTGTTTCTATTTATAATGGCGACATGGAAAAAATCCTGCTGGATGCCCAGCGTGAATCTGGACGGAGCAGCTCCAGGAGCTCTCACTGTGACAGGTGGGCATAAACGTGTGTATCCCGGCGCTGGCAGGCCAGGTAGGAGCAGGCACGGCTGCGAACGCCCGCCTGGCCTCAGTCCAGCCCTCCCGAGACAGCGGGCCCTTCGCCCTTAGGTGGGAGGGAGCGACTGGGGCCCGTGAGTGTGGTGCTGGGCCCCTGCTTCTGCTTGTTGACTGTGGGGCATCAGAGCTCAGCTGACGAGGTGGAGGGACGCTTTGGCCCTGGCCTGGCCCCAGGTGCTGGCGGGAGCCTCCCGGCCTTGGAGGGTGGCCCCTGCCTGTGGGGTTTTGCTTCTCCTGGTGGAAAGAAGGTTAACACACTGTGTTTTCCCCAAGCCCACCTCGCTCACAGACCCCACAAGATACTAACAGAGCTTCTGAGACAGACACACATAGTCTTGGAGAAAAGAACAGCTCCCAGGTAAGGTGCGCACGTGCACACATTTGCGATCTGTTTGTACCGAGTTCTGTGGAATCCAGCCCTCAGAACCCGGGGGGGGGGGCACGCCCCGCACTCCACGCTGGACCGGAAGTGGCAGGGGCCTAGGTTGGGTAGGCCGTGCGGCCTGGGCGCCTCTGCCCTCACATGCTGTCCAGGGAGACAGTGGGAGTGGCCAGGGGGAGGGGAGCCGGGAGCCAGGCGGCGGGTCTGTCTGCTGGGCAGTGTGCGGGTGGGAGAGAGCCTGGGGCCCTATGTGCTGCTTCTCTGGTGGCCTCAGTTGGGCCGGGGCCAGTGCGGCCTTGCCAGGTCCTTTCTGGTCGTGATGCCTGGGGAGTGTATTTTAGGAACCCGTGGGTCCCCGACTCGCTGTGAAAGCTGTCAGGAACTGTGGGCTTGGTCAGTACCACTTGGTCCCCCCCCACCCCGTGCTGGTCTCCCCTCAAGGCCTCCCTCACCGAGGAAACCAGGAGTCCCTGGTGCTCAGGCCTCCTCAGGGGCGGCGCCCGGCCTGCCCCCAGACACGAGGGGCCCACCCCAGCTTTGGTGCGCCCAGGCGTTTGGTTGGTTTTGGTACAGTGTTTTAGAGTATTTCCAAAATTTGAACCAATTTTTTCTCCCCCGATTTTAAGGAGGAATTAGATGATCAGGTAGAGTTTTTCAAATGCAGAGAAGTAGGGAGAACACCTGTAATCCAGCTTTTAAAAGCTCTTTAATGAGTGTATTATATACTTTAAAAACTGTAGCTGCAATCAGGGGTACACGTAAGTTTTTGGCTTCTTTCTCTCCCGTTTAACATGAAAGTGTGTCTTGCTTTCATTGCCGTGCAGTATCCTGCTTGCTTAGGCACATCCCTGTTTTGGGCCATTTTAGATGGTTTCCGTTTTCATCTCTGGACGTCTGTCCTCATTTGGCATCGCTTCCTTGGGGCAGTGTCTGCAGCTCTTCGAGTCTGAGTCGGGCCTTCAGCCCGGCGATGTGTGTGGAGGAGGGAGGAGAGCCGGGGGGTGCAGCCCTCGCCTCCCCCCGTGGCTGGGCTGCGAGCTCCGCCTGCTGGTCCGATGCTTGGGTGGGAGGTGAGCGTCCTGCTGCAGGTGCGGCAGGCACCATTTCGCTTTCACCATTCGCTCTGCCCCAGTCTGAGGAAGACTATATGGAGAGGAGGAAGGAAGTCGAAAGCATCTTGAAGAAAAACTCAGACTGGATTTGGGATTGGTCCAGCCGGCCGGAAAACGTGCCCCCGACCAAGTGAGTGTTTGCACCGGGGGCCTGCCTTGGCCCGGCTGGCCCGGCACGCCTCCGCTGACCAGCACCTCTCCCCCAGGGAGTTCCTCCTCTTCAAGCGCCCGAAGCGCGCGCCCACGCTCAGCATGCGGAACACGAGCGTCATGAAGAAAGGGGGCATCTTCTCGGCGGAGTTTCTCAAAGTTTTTCTGCCGTCTCTTCTGCTGTCCCATCTGCTGGCCATCGGGTTGGGGTAAGTGACTGCCCGTGTGGACGGCACAGCGCGGGGTCCTTCTAGGTCTTAGAAGCACGGGCGACGTGGGCGTGTGAAATAGCCCGTCCCGGTCGAGAAACAGAGCCCAGGGCCGAGAGCCGGGGCGGCGCTGCCCCGAGCGTCCGGCAGCAGAGGCTGGTTTCGCGCGCAGGGGTGCTCGTCTGGCTGCTTGACCTGGACCGCTGCACGCAGGTGCGGATCAGCCTCACTCCTCGCGGGGCGGCTGCAGGGGGGCGGTGTCAGTAACGCGGGCTGCACGTGTCTGTTGGCGTCCACTCAGCAGTGAGAAGAGGGCGCCAGTTCTGACGACCGTGCGGAACAGAGGGGCAGCCTGGGCCACGGAGACGCTGAGCCCAGACCGTGCTGAGGAGCCCGAAGCTGCCCTCGGGGGCTCATCCCCAGCCTCTGACCAGGCGGGCGGGGGGTCTCCCTGGCCCTGGTGCGGACGGACGGGCTTCTGTGGCTGCGGCTTCCTGGACGTCTGGATTCTCAAGATGGCCTCCTGACGGGGGCTGGTGCCACCGCAGGCTTCGTGAATGTGGCAGAGGAGACGCCAGCCCGCCTGCTCTGGGAGGCGAGAGCAGCGTCCCTCCCGACCTCCCGAACCCCAGCCCACAGTCCTGCCTGACCGGGGAGAGGGCTCCCTGGCGGGGCCAGGCCCCCGGCCTCTCCCTCTTGGTTCTGCCCTGGCCTTCCCTCTCAGCACAGTGCTTTTCAGAGTCAGACTCTGCCAGTCTCACGCGGGGAGGTTGATTTCTGGAGCTTCCTCCACAACTAGCAGTCAGATTCTGTGGGGGCCTCTGCCGGTTTGAGGTCAAGATGGATTTCTGCAGCCAGCCCCCAGCAGGGGTGTCTGCCCTTCTTACCAGCCTCCAAAGCGGTCAGGATGATAAAACCCACCCCGACCAGTTGCTCTAAGGAAGCTCCCCGTGCTGGGCTGCAGGCCTGAAGACGTCCTCCCCAGCCCCCTCTGCCTGGACAGCCCTCTGATGCCCATATGCCCCTCAGTTCTGGGCTCCTGGGGGCGTGGGCTTCACTGCTCAGCAGGGCTCTTTGTGAGGTTGGTGCCGATAAACTTGGCGCTATCACCTGTCCTGCAGGCAACTCTTTCTAGCAGCGTGTGGTCAGTTCAAAAAACAGTGACGGGAGTACTGGCATTTCAGGTTGGGTAGAATCCTCTCCTTTGTGCTTGTATTGAGTGTATCCACTGCATGGCTGTTAGAGCACAACTGGATTCTTCTAAATTAGATGCTGAAATGTATACACACTGATGAAGAATAAAACCCAAGTTTTAACAGTGGGTGTAAGAGAGCCAGTCCCCTTACGTAAATAAGCTGGGACCAGCGTCAGCTGCCGTCTCAGCTGTGCAAACTTGCCCGGGAGTTGCGAGACCACGTTAACCACCAATTCCTTTTTCTGTTAAGGATCTACATTGGAAGGCGCCTGACGACATCCACCAGCACGTTTTGATGAAGAACTGGCGTCCGGCTTTCTCATGTAGTGGGGGTGTGTGTTGTCCGCAGCACAGCGTACAGAGGAGGCTGTCGTGGTCCTTGGGTGGCTGCATCACTTGTGTCATTTCTTCTGTAAATGCCACGTTCCTAACTCAGTAAAATAAAGACTAAGACCATGCTCTCCCATAATCATACTTATGGGATAAAGTAATAAGCCTGTCATTGATTAATATCTATTAATAATTTGGTGGTAATCTTTCTTCGGATATTATAAATATTTAAGTATAAATAATTTTAACGTATCCATGATGTATGTAGTACTTTAACACATTATCTGCAACCTTGATTGAGTTAAACACTGTATTTTGAAAGAACGAATACCGTTGACATTAAAAGGACTACATGAGGGCTTATCCCGAATAAACACTGTGGCCTTACAACCCTGTTGTAGACCGTATGTGAGTGGATGCAACCGTCTACTACAGACGCCCCTCAGCTCTCTCTGTGCTGGTGGTTCTTTGTGACGTGACATGTACAATCCAGGCTGCAACACGGGTGGGCCAGGTCGTCCCCACACCGGCACCTCGTGCAGCACAGGGACTCTCGCTGAGACTTACGACCACCCTGGACGGCGACCACCGGATGATCAGTGTCTTTTATCTCGGGATTGCTAAATTCAGTCTGTCTGTGTTCAGTTGTTGTGTGCTCTTAGGATCAGCTTTATTCTAAGCTATTCCGCGTCTACTTTAAAAGCCTGGAAATAGAAAACAAATGAATCTTTGCCAAATACTTCGTTACGGTGTTTACGTACGTCACACAAGCTTTTTCATTAAACCAGGTGTATCCCCACTGCATGGTTTTTAAAGGCCGCCCCTTTGATATACTGTATAAATGCTGTTGTATTTGTTTCACTTTTCCACACTAAATTCGGTTGTGTTAAATAAATGTAACATTCTAATTTTTAAAATATTTGTTTCTATTTGAACAATTACCTTGGAGGTAGAGGCTACAGCCCTTTCATCTGGAGACGGCTGATGGAACGGCATCAAGATTCTTTATGTAATTTACCCCTAAAACATTAAGCCTGCATCCCACCGACCCACTCTGGCCGGGGGATGATTCCCTTTTAACAGCAAATGGTGGCGGTTCAAGTGGCACGAGCACAGGCTGCACTCAGGACCTTGCAGCAAGGCCAAGCGTCCTCAGAGCCAGCACCCCTGGACAGCTCTGTGACTCCATCACTCAGGTGACCCGGCCCATGACGAAGGCCTCTGTGCATTGATATGCAAGGCATCCCCCAGGTCTGGGGAGTTCTGAGCTATCAAGTGTAAGCTCTGCTCCCCACCCCCACCCGCGGCCTCGCTCCCTTCCTTCTCTGGAGACCAGTTTTCGTTTATGATTGATTCCAATAGCTGTCGTCTGATTTCTTCACTTTTTAAAATCTTAGTTCTCTCTCGGCTTCTAGCTGGATTATTACTCTATTCCTCTCCTCCACGTTATGTATCCTTCCTTCCATCTCCGCCCTGTTACTGACGCTCCCCAGGGCACAGGCTGAGCTGCGTGATGGCGGCCGGAAGTGCCTGCCGCAGCCGATCACAAGGTTTTCCCCTCTCACTGCAACATTCCAGTGGACGTTTGATTCTTTTAAAATGTGTGACTATATATGTATTTTTGTTTTGACCTTTTGGGCAAGAGGATAGCAGAATGGCGACAGCCTTTCCACACACCCCTTATGTTAATGCAAGTAACAGCATCATTCATTTTATTCACAGAATAGCAAGTTTACAGAATATTTAATATCCAGACAATTTTGGATTAAAATAACACAGATCCTGGGGGTCGAATCCATTCTCCCATAAACCAGAGCTCCTTGGAAAAGTGGGAATTCCAGGGCAGCATGACAAACATTTGTGGTGCCAGGAGGTGAGGCCATGCTTGAGGTGAAGGACACGGAGCCAACCTGAGGGACCTGCAGTGGCTCAGAGTGGGTCAGCCTGGTAACAGGTTCCTGGTGGTGATGGGCTGTCACCAGACTGGAGCAGGATCCCCAAGTCCACACTGATGGAGACCAAGTAAGTGGGGGAAGGGACAGTTCTTCCCGACAGAATCTAATTAATAAACGGGATGAGGGAACGAGTGACCGTCAGGCAGACAGCTGCTGACGTGGGCCCGGTGTCACTGCCTCCCCAGGAGATTACCGCCAAGGGAACCTAGGGTACCGTGGATCTGACCCCAACATCTCTGTGTTCTTGACGAGATGTATAACTGTAGGTTAGTCATGAGAAAATATCAAGCCATCCCAAATTGGGGGAGGTTCTACAAAATAACTGTCTGAGGTCAAGGTCATGAGGAAATGAGGATCTGTTAGAGATTGAAAGATACGGAGTGGGCTCCCCTGGTGGCGCAGTGGGTCAGAATCCACCTGCCACTGCAGGGGACACGGGTTCGAGCCCTGGTCCGGGAAGATCCCACATGCCGCGGAACAACTAAGCCCGTGCGCCACAACTACTGAAGCCCGCGCTCCTAGAGCCCACGCTCCGCAACAAGAGAAGCCACCGCAATGAGAAACCCGCGCGCAGCAACGAAGACCCAACACAGCCAAAAAAAAAATTCCAAGATGCGGCAATGAAATGCATCGTGGATCCCGGGCGAGAAAAAGACAACTGGGAAAACAAACACGAAGGTTTGTGGATGAGCTACAAGTACTGTGGCGTGACTTCACCCGCTTTACGTGGTGTTAATTAAACCTGGGTGATGGGTGAAGGGCAGGCAGGAACTCTACAATTTTTGCAACTGATTTAAAATTATTTCCAAATAAAACGTTACAAAAGTAAGATAAATAATATCTTTTTACTCAGATAGCATCCCTGGACCGGCAGGGAATGCCCCCCCAGTCTGGCTCCTGCATCCTCGTGGTACTGGATGTCTCCTCCCAACGGGGGGGAGATGGCCAGGACCACCGTGCGGTGGACAGAGCGAAATGCAGGTGTAGACAGGTCGCTACCTTGTGTGCAAAAACGGGGGGAGGGGAATATGTCATGTTCGTGTTTGAGTAAGAAAAAGTGTGGCCCAAGACAAGACTAACGAGTTATCAATACCACCAGGCTCAGCGGAAGGGGCAACACTTCGCTATCGTCCTTTTAAAGAGTTCTGAAATTTGTACAGGTGTTACCAGTTTAATACTTAAAGTAAGAAAAAACATTTATCAATAAGAAAAGAAATAATAGTATTGGCAAGGATATGGAGAAAAGAGAACGCTCACGCACCGTTGGTGGGAATGTAAATTGGTGCAGCCACTATGGAAAAGAGGATGGAGGTTTCTCAAAAAATTAAAAGTTGAACTGGCATGTGATCCAGCAATTTCACTTCTGGGTATTTATCCAACGAATGAAAACACTACTTTGAAAAGATACATGCACACCAATGTTCATAGCAGCACTATTTACAACCGGCAGGATATGGAAACCACCCAGGTGTCCATTGGTGGGTGTGTGGATAAAGACGACGTGGCACATACACAACAGAGCATCGCTCAGCAATAAAAAGAATGGAGCCTTGCCATTTCAGACAGTGTGGATGGACTTGAGAGCATCATGCTGTGAGTCCAAGACAAATGCCATATGATCTGACTTACGTGTGGAATCTAGAAAAACAAAGCCAATCTTGTAGCTAGAGATTGGTGTTTGCCAGATGCAGGTGTGAGTGTGTGTGTGTGTAAGTATGTGTATTTATGTGTGTGCTTATGTGTGTTTGTGTGGGGGGGGAGGGAGAGGGAGAGAGAGAGAGAGAAGGGAGGTAAAAAGGTACAAACTTCCAGTTACGAAATAAGTCCTGGAGATGCACAGCACGGTGACTAGAGTTAGTAACTATCACATGTTGGAAAGTTGCTAGGAGAGACCTTGAACGTTCTCATCACAAGAAAAAAAACTTCCTGTGTGGTGACAGAAGTTACCTAGACTCACTGTGGTGGTCACTTCACAACATACACAAATACTGAATCATTATGCTGTACACCTTAAACTCATATAGTTGTGTCAGTTACACCTCAAAAAAGAAAACCAAAAGCAACCCAACAACATTTCTCATAAGAACTGTAGACTTACACTGCATTCAGATAATTAGATTTTAGAAAACAAATTTTCCCTGAAAGTTAGTTCTTGGAATAACAAATTAGCTTCCCATCCTTACGGAACACACATCTTTTTTTTTTTAAAATTATTTTATTTTTGGCTGTGTTGGGTCCTTGTTGCTGTGCACGGGCTTTCTCTAGTTGTGGCGAGCAGGGGCTCCTCTTCGTTGCAGTGCGCGGGCTTCTCATTGCGGTGGCTTCTTGTTGCAGAGCATGGGCTCTAGGTGCGCGGGCTTCAGTAGTTGTGGCGCGCGGGCTCAGTAGCTGTGCTCACAGGCTCTAGCAGGCTCAGCAGTTGTGGTACACGGACTCAGTAGTTGTGGCTCGCGGGCTCTAGAGCGCAGGCTCAGTAGCTGTGGTGCACGGACTTAGTTGCTCCGCGGCATGCGGGATCTTCCCGGACCAGGGCTCGAACCCATGACCCCTGCATTGGCAGGTGGATTCTTAACCACTGTGCCACCAGGGAAGTCCCTGGAACACACATCTTTTAAAGATGTCCCAAGATGTACAAAGATAATTTACTACTAATAAACTCTGGGGCAAACAAGTGAATCACCTCAGGACACACAGTAAACCCCACAGAGCAGCCTGGTGAGGATGGGCCTCCACAACCAGCACCACAGGAGCCGGGGGCCCGCCTGGAGCCCTGGCTTCGGCCAAGGTCCCGTGTCCTGCCTGGGGGGCCAGGGACCCTGTAGATGTGCTCAGGATGCAGACTCACCCAAGGTTCCGGTTGCTGGCATCACCGTCCGGAGGGTGAGCAGGGAAATGGGACCAGCAAGTCCTCTCAGTCACTCACCGGGCGCTGACAGGGTCGCAGGAGATTGTGGGCCCCAGCCCCAGGCCTCACTCTTCAGATGTGGGGCAGCTGAGGGAAGCCTTCCCGGGACGGGCTCTGCGGGTCCTGGGGGGGCGCAGAGGCGGGGGTCAGGCTGGGCTGCGGCTGTCACCTTGGATGCTTCAGGACCCCCCAAACCCCCAGCCGGGACTCCTGTGATCTCAGCTGCCCGTTCCCCATCCCCCGTCCCGCCGCCGTGACTCTGCCCCTCGCGGGACTCAGCTGGTGGCGTGAAGGGAGGGGCTGCCGGTCGAGAGGGGCGACAGCTGAGCAGAGCGCCTGAGGTCTCCAATTCCCCCTTCCGCGTGATGTCAGGGCCGCCACGGTTCCTAAGAGATCACGGTGGCGCTCCAACCCCTGGCTCACCAGCTCTCCACCAAGGGCTCGGGTGGGACACGGACCCCGGTGACGCCACGCTGTGGCGTGTCCGTCCGGCGAGCACCGCTGGGTTGGTTCTGGGGAGCCCGGTACAGGAGGGCTGTCACCAGCCCCGTGGGACGCACCGGTCAGGCCCCACCCGACCCCCCGCTGTCCCCGCCCTAACCACACCCCCGTGGAGAAGCCCTGGCGGGGTGGGCCCCGTGTGGCATCCCCTCCCTCCCTCTCTGGTCCCCCCAGCACCTGTGGAAGCTTCTCCCGGCACAGCACCCAGGGGGCAGTTCCTGATGGGAGGACTGTCCCCCGCCGCCCCATCATGACCCCGGGGCAGCACCGGGTCTCAGACCGGGACTTGGCGCGCGGAGCGCCGTCCTCCCCATGAGGGGCGCGGCCCTGCCCGCCCCGGCTCGGTCTGCGCACGCGCCTCTGCCCGCGGGCAACGGACACGCTCAGAAGAAAAAGCCGCAGCGCCGATCCTGGACCCCCTTCGACAAAAGCGTGCAGACAGTTCCTCCTCAGACGGCCACGCAGCACCAGAGCCCTGGGCTCGGCCCGCGGGGCCTGGACCCCACCGCGCTGACCAGGGGACAGTCTGGGCCGGCTCCCAGCTGTGAGGCCACGGCCACTCAGCTCCACGGGGGAGGGAGTTTGCTGCTCGTCCTGCGAACACCCACGACTGGGGGACGGTTTAAAATCAGACTCTGAGTCCTGTCCTGTACTGGCTTCTAGAACCGCCACTGTTCTTTAAAAAGCGCACGTCTAAATGCACACACGAGTAAAGCGTCCAACCCAGGCCACCAACCGAGACAGCGTTAAAGCTTCAGGACAAGCAGGAGCACAGAATTCTAAGGAACGATGAAAACTCACAGGACTACCTTTCAGGAACAGATAGAATTTCTCTAGCTTTCTCTAGCTTTCAACGGGAGAAAAGGCGTAAGCTTTGTAAGAACAAGAAAAACAACAGATATTTTTTAAACAAGGAATATAAAAGAAATAAACGTCAAGTCTGAAACCCACAGGATTTTCACCTCATCAGGAGGGGAAAAAGGCTTAAATGGAATCAGAAGTGTCTAACGGAAAAGAACACGGAAGAAATTGCTAGACACCTCTTAAATTACACGTTTCTCAAGAGCATCTCTGAGAAGCGTGTGCCTGACTCGGGGGAGAAGAACCCACAGACACAGGGACCCCCGCCCGGCTGGTGGCAGCCACCACGCATGCGCCTTCTGCCCGGGGCCGTCTGAGAGGCAGAAGGCTGGTTTCCTGTTTGGTAGGAAATACGTCTCAAAGATGGAAAAACGTCGTAAAAAAATCTGGTAAAACATCTGAAATTTATTAAACTTTTTGGTCAAAATAGTTGAACAAGTAAATACAACCCCATCTTACTAGAACTGCTTTACCTTAAGGGCCAGGGTTGACTGATACTTAGACAACTCTGTTCCACATCTCAGGTTTGTGAACTGCGTCAACCAATACGCAGTAATAGAATTACCTTTAAATTAAAATAAATGGACTTGTTGATTCTCTATTTCCGACGTAGTGTGAGCTAACGTGGCATCCTGTTAACATTAATTCAGGGGAATGAGTTGACAAGACATTTGTTCTTGCATCTCCATATCACCAGTAACCAAAATACACCTTAATTTCAAGAGCAGCACGTGAGCCCCAGCTGTCCCGTCCCCTGGAGGACTGGGTCTCGGGCTCCTGTGTGAAATTTCACGGCAGCAAGCGCCAATCAGTTAGCGTTGTTACCTCTGTATTTTTTTGTCTTGGGAAATCTTGATTTCCGATATCAACCTACTTTTAAAGTAAACCACCAAGGTACTGGTGGCATTACATAATAATTAAAATTGTTTAATTTTTGCTGGCTTGAAATGCAGTGAAATTCGTCATGCATATAATTCCAGCAGTTTTTAGAAGCCTGTTACCCTCTTCCCACGAAGTACTGTTACAAAGGTTTAAAAAGCACATAAGTGTTCAACTGCAGTGAATTTGAGGCATACTTTAAACCACGTGTTACTTTTTCAGCAGCGATTCTGTTACTACTCCTTGGGATTTTCTTTCTCAGCGGCAGCTGCAGTTAAGGCTCTTTCCAGACCTTACCTGGTGTGTCAGATGTACCATTTCTACAGAAACAAAAAAGTTATGGAAGTTTGTGGATACATACGTTCAGAGTTTGAAGTACTGCACACGTTCCACCATTCTGTTAACGAAGGACAAAAGATTTTTAAAGTTGAATTCTGCATAATTTCATTATATGCAATTAAATCAAATAAAAAGACGATACTGATTTTGGACTTAAAAACACTTTTTAGAGTGTGTTGCTTTTATTAGGCGGTTACACCAGAGGCGCGATGGGAGTAAAGCGGCCTGAGCCCGCTCGGCCGAATCTCCGCGCCGGCCGAGGCCCCGCCTGGGCTGAGAGAGGCCGAGGGAAGGCGGGCAGCAGCCACGCACGTGGAGGCCCCAGGATGACAGCAGAGGAGGAGGAGAGCTCGACAGGAGCAGACACTGAATCTGACAGCTTTCCTCCTGGATGTTAACTTTTGGTCTATAAATTGGAAGGAAGGCTCAGACTTCAATAAATATGTTTATTTTAGCAATGGCCTCTTCTGAGTCCTGTCCATCACTCTGCTTCGAGCGGGCTTCTCACCTGAGCAGCGACACCCAGGGCTCACCTTGCTGAAGCAGAAGCCCGCGGGCACCCGCGCGGCCAGCCCGTGCAGTCTGGGCGGAGGCAGGAGGGCGTCCCTGCTCTTCACAGAGAGGATGTCGCCTGTCCTCTGGCACCAAACGAGCAGGCGCGATTCTGCACGAGACGCAGGTCCCGCTGCCTCCTTAGTTGGCCTTGTCCTGGAATATGTACAGGTTATTGGTGGCAGCCACGGCAATGATGTTCTCCACTGGGTGCCAGGCTGTGTGCAGAATCTTCTTGCTGAAGTCCAGGCTGTCCACGCTCACCTCGTCCTTCTTTCTCTTCCCACCTGCACACACTCTGCGAGGCTTCAAGCTGGCGCGAGGCTTGCTGTTCTCCCTGGAAGCTTCCAGCGTAACATCCCTCCATGTAGTCCTATCGAACATTCTGAAGAAGTTGTTGTAGGACCCAGTCATGATTGCACTGCTCAAAACAAGGACAGGAAGACTTCTAAGTGACCACCTCCAACCCCCAGCCCGGCCCGGCCCTGGACGCATGGATAGAGCTGCTTACCTCTCCTACCCCCAATTCTACACAGCAGGGTCATTTTTACAAATAAAAAATGAAAAATCATAATGGTCAGGAGAGAGATGCAGTGAGAATTTCTTCCTAAACTTCGTATACGTAATCCTATCAGTAAAAATAAATACAACGGAAAAAAGTAATGGATTTACACTTTTAATTACATTAACGTGTTTTCAAACAAGGTAAAAACCCCAACACAGTCACTGCCCCAGTCTCGGGTAACGGTCTGACCTCCTGCACTTTGCCCCGATTCGGCAGGGCTCCACACGTGCTCGAGAGACATTCGTGAGATCTGTTACCATCTTTGCTCACGACTGACCAGACAAGGTTTTAAAGTTCATTTTAATCTTAAAAGCGTTTTTCTCGTGAAGGAACAGGTATATAAATAGTTAGGAGGGGCCTCAGACACGGGGTCAGCGTGCAAGACAGCCGGGGCCTTCTTTCCCGACGCTCCAGATGCTGCAGCAGCGCCCGTGGTCTTTTCCCTTCCGGGCTGGTTCTGACGCCTTTCCGCGTCTCCACTGAAGCACACAGCACCGTGACGCGCTTCTATCACACTGGTGAAAACTTCGGGTCTCTCTACACAGCTAAGAGGAGAGTGGCTGGTTGCCGGCAAATGCTTCCACGTGCGTCCAGCCCCTGCCTCAGCGGGCCCGTCGGGCGCGGTAAGACCAGACTGCCCTGCGGCCTCCTCCTGGGCACCCTGGGCTCCCGGGCCATCCCCGCATCATCAGGGGCGGATCCTGAGGCCCCGCGAGGCGCATGCTGCCTCATTCACACGGCGCAGGGCTGACCCCGACTGTGCAAATCCTCATCTAAATCCTCGCACCACAAAAAAAGATAAGCTCTCCTGGCTTATCTCACCTGTACTGTTGAAGCCTGGAGTGCACACACCTCAGGGACGGAGGGGCCCGTGTGGCGGTGGACGCAGCAGGGCCGTGCAGTGGGGTCCAGGAGGGCTGCCAGCAACTGGCACCTGCCCACATTAATTTCCACACAGAACACGATGTTCACAAAAGGATAAGCAACAAATGTGCTGATCTGAAGCTTACATTTGTGTTATTAAACTTAACCGCAGGGACTTCCCTGGTGGCGCAGTGGTTGGGAGTCCACCTGCCAAGGCAGGGGACACGGGTTCGAGCCCTGGTCCAGGAAGATCCCACATGCCGTGGAGCAACTAAGCCCGTGCACCTCTCTAGAGCCCGCAAGCCTGCGCCTCAGAGCCCGTGCGCCACAACTACTGAAGCCCGCGTGCCTAGAGCCCGTGCTCTGCAACAACAGAAGCCACCGCAACGAGAAGCCCGTGCACCGCAAGGAAGAGTAGCCCCTGCTCGCTGCAACTAGAAAGCCTGCGCACAGCGACAAAGACCCAACACAGCCAAAAATATATATATATATATATATATATATATATATAAACTTAACTGCAGTGATTATTCCGAACAGAGACCAATGAAAGAATTTTTTCGGGAAGGAGTATTTTATCATCAATGTTGATTAGAGGTGCTGGTGCGCGACAGAAATGAAAGCGGACCAACCTTCACGCCGTCCATTACGATTATTACTATTATTCAGCAGTCCTGACGGCACCTGCATGGGCGTGGATGTCCCCCCGGCCCGCTGCTCCACATGGCGGGAATGAGAGCCTTCCCCAGCACCTGGCCAGGTGCTGCCTAGGCGGGAACACCGCCAAACACAGGAGTAAGTGGACTTGCAACTTAATGGTGATGTCTGTGTTTGCTACAAACCTGGAGCACGATGAAGTGGGGCAAAACTTAACTTCTGGGCAGCGCCGTCCCAGGCGGAGTGACTGGGATGGTGGCAGAAACCTGGCTCTGCCCCTGCCCCCAACTCCACACAAGTTTCCAGGCAGGAAGGCAGGGCATGTTGGCAGGAGTGAGGGAACAGGCAGGCGCCACCAGAAAGCTTCAGGATGTGCCGGGGATGGTAATTTAAACGTATTTTGCAATATCTCAGATCTACCACAAAGCATAAAGAACCGTGCAGGGAACATTCCTATACATGGTTGTCCTTTGAACAGTTACACGGTCTTAAAAACAAAACCGTCTTGCATGCTCTAGACATCAGATGAGTCACTTGTGTGATCGCGTACAGGTCTGCGCAGCTGTAACCCTGGCTTTCACTGTGTCTGGTCCACACCAGGAACAGAGGATGATTCCTCGTCCGTCCGCCCGCCCAGGGAGGAACCCCGACATGGCTCAGCTGCCTCCAGGGCACGTCTTGGAACGTGTTTTCTTGTCTGTATATTCGAGAGGTTCCCAGCCCACCCGGCCACTGCCAGGGAGCCTCAGAAGAAGGGCAGTGGCAGTGGTCATGCCCCCTGGCCTCCACCTCCACCCCAACATTTCCGTCACTCTGATGGATGTGAAGGGACGTCCCTGTTGCTTTGATCTGCTGATTACTAATGAGGATGTGTTGTTATTCATTCCCCCCGTTTCTGTTAATTCCCATTCATGAGCAGTTAGGACTTTCTCACTGACTGACGATTCTTCACGTATTCTGGATATTCATCTCTTTGTTAATTTTACGTGCTTTTGTGGGTTTTATTTCCATTGTTTTATTTTGATATAAAGAAGCTTAAAGTCAATGTAGTTGGATCTCTTTGTCTGGGTTTGGGGCCTTGTTTAAGGCACATTCCTGCATGATCATTTATCTCTGGACACAATTTCAGGAAGCGAGTCAGAAGGGATCACGACACACCGCATCAGAGCGCCTTCCGGCTTCCACTGCCAGGCCGAGAGGTCTGCTCGCGGTCTGAACACCCTTTCTCCGAAGGCAATGGGTCTTTTCTCCCCTGGCTGCTTTTAAGATCTTTTCTTTGTTTTTGGTGCCCTGTAACTTCATTATGATCTGGATGTGGATCTCTGTGCTTCTTGAATCTGTGTATTCATTCAGTCTTGCATCAGTTATAGAAAATTCCTGGCCATTGACACTTTAACTGCTACTTCTCCACAATCCTCCAATTTGGACACTTCTCTTCACTTAGGCTACGTTGGACCTTATCTGACCCTCCGTGTTTTCCAACCTTCCATGTTTTTTCTGTCTCTTTGGCTCTCTGAGCTGCATCCTGGATAATCTCTCCTGATCTTTCTTCTTAAAATATTTCTCATCTTCAGTTCACTAATTCAAGATCTTTTCAGCTTCACGGGGTCTGCTAAATTCACACAGTGATTTTTCAACGACTACAGTTTTCATTTCTAGAAGTCCTGCATGATGCTTTTCCAGATGTCCTGGGTGGTTTTCAATGGCCTTGTGGTTCCATGTTCAGGTTCCGGTTCCGTCCTTTCACCTGTGAGTATTTCCACATTCTCATCTTATATTCTGTGGCATATGATCTCAGTACCTGATTTCTCAGAGGTCACAGTTCTGTGGCTGTTTCTGCTGGCTTGCTCACACTGGCTTTCCTTCACGTGTTCGGTGCTTTTCACCTGTGAGCTCCTGTTTAAGTGATTTTAATCTGGGGAAATCCTGAGCCCTGGAGCACTGGGAAAGACAAATCCGCCACGGGTGCCAGGCACCCCTACGTGTTTCCAGTGCGTTTGCCAAGAATGCGTTTCTTCAGCGCTCTCTCCCTGGGCCACATCTCAGGGCTGCAGCCTTGTTTACCACTCTCAGCTTGACCCCCAAGCTGAGTGTGTGCTGGTGTGAGGCCAACCCCGCTCCGTGAGCGGCCTCTGCCCGGGCCCCCTGTGTCACCCCCCCAAGGCACTGTGACCAAGCTCGTGCTGCTCTGCTGTGCTGTGAGGAGTGAGGTCCTCTCCTCTGACCCAGGGGCCCTGTGTCTGCCGCAGGAGACACTAACAGGTGGCACGTCAGCCTGTGAACAGTGCGGATGCCCGGGGCTGCCTGTCTGCTGGGACTTACCCTCAGTGAGCTTCTCCAGGTCAGTACAAATACAAACACACGTCCCTGGCGGGGAGGGAGGCTCATGGTCACAAAGGTCAGGGGACTTCATCCACTCCAATCCAAGGTCTCAGACAGATACATTTCCCTTGGGACGCATCTGAACGTAGATGGATGCCTTTTCCATAACCCCGAGGGTCCCAGTTTCAACTGCCAACCCTGTGTGGGTCCAGGGCCACAGCTCTTGTACCCTCCTGGGCTGCAGGTTCCTGGTTCCAGCTGGTGCCCTGAGGCCAGCGAGGGCTCCCTCCTAGTTCCTGCTTCCTCTTCACTCCTGGCCTTACTGGTTGTGAGCTCAACTATACCCACAAAGAGATTTGTGGTGTGACATCTGATGTTTCTAGGTGTTTGTGCCAAAGGGTTTCTCAGAACGTCCGTCAGTCCGTCTCTGAAAGTGGCGAGGTCCTCTGCTCACTGACACCCTTGACAAGCAGCACACGGCACAGAATCCACCACAGACGATGCAAGCTCATCTCCTTCCATCACGTGAGGTGCGACATTTCGAAGAATATGAAGCAGACCTCTCGGCAGCACTGGTACTGCTGTCACCTCTAAGACACGCACAGAAAGGTGGCGGAGGCCTCAGACCGCCTCATCACGAGGTAGACCGCGGAGTCACACCAGCCACCCCCACTCTGTCCAAGCACAGCAGCGACTCTGAGGTCTCGTCCTCCACTTGTCCCCAAAGGCAAACTGGAACGTGGCCATCCCACACACGCCACAGTAACTAACCTCCCCACCGCCTTCCTTTCACTCATCTTGGAAATAACAACAAAAAAAGAAATTATCATCCACTAAGCGTTTTAAAAACAGCCAACATGAACCTTGTACTACGCTTGCTGTTTAAATACAAGGTGGAATCATAAGCAAGGTGAGAAGTGTGTCCAGACATCCCATGTTTCCCACCTTGCTAGGGCCACCTCACAGATGGCCTGGAAAACCAAGCCCATCGGGACTCCTCCTGGCAGCCCGGCCCGCCTCTGAGGACATCAGCGTGCTTCGGGCCTGGTCACGACGCAGGTCTCACCTGTCGGAGCCGTTCCAGCAGCACTCAAACTTGTCAAAGATGCAGTCATTTTCGTACAGGGAACACAGCTTGCTTCGAAGGTACTCGTGGACCTTAATGAAAGTACAGGAAGGTCAGAGGGACGGTTGCGTGCAAGACGTGGCAGGGTCCATGCCGCGGCCTCACCTGGTGGGTCTCGACAGGCCGGCTCTCCATGTTGAGGTCCCACACCTTCACCGACAGGTAGTCTCGGGTCATCATGTACCGACCGCTGTGGCTGAATTTCACGTCGGACACAGAAGAGATTATTTCTGAGAAGAAGGACCTACTGCTGGGGTCTTCCGGCTCTTCAAAAACTGGAAAATACAATGTTTTCAGCTTCTGTTTAAAAACCAGAGAACAAATCATTTTAAAGTCCAAGCGAGACTCGGGCCCTCCCCCGACACCGCTGCGGCCTCCCATCTTCCTGAAGCGCAGGCCCCAGGCTCACCCAGGCCTGGGCTTGCAACCCAGAACGCTGCTCGGGCACTCTGAGTGCATCCTGGTGAGGCCTCTGCATCAACCTGACGCTTCCCTGCAGATCCTCGAATGCCAGTCCCTAGCAAACCCCGTCCCATCCTGTCCCTGGCACAGAAAGACACAAAGGGCGCTACAGCAGACGCCGACACGGTGCCCCGAGCGCCCTGGGGCGACGAGCCTGCGAGTGCGCTGCAGGGCCCGGCCCTTAGCCGCGAACGCCTGGGTCAGATTTTAACACCGGAACAGTCCCATCTGCCAAAGCCTGTCAGGAAAGGGGTTTTCCTTCACTATTCAACAGTCGAGACTTAGGCTAACAAAACCGAACTACTAGTTTCAGAAAGATTCTACAGGCGTCCATGGCAGACCTTTCTTTCCCTGACACTTCTGCTTTCTCAGCAGTAACTCGAGTGCCCCCTCACTCGCCCCCTGCCCATGCGCCAGACCCCAGAGCCCCCAGTGCACTGTCGAGCCTGTGGCTTGGTGAACTTTGGGTGAGGATTTCTGTACTTCCTTTCATTTGCAGCGGCTTGTGATTTTCTTTTTTTGTTTTTGTTTTTTGTTTTTTTCTCTTTTATCGCTGTACGCGGGCCTCTCACTGTTGTGGCCTCTCCCGTTGCGGAGCACAGGCTCCGGACGCGCAGGCTCAGCGGCCATGGCTCACGGGCCCAGCCGCTCCGTGGCACGTGGGACCTTCCCGGACCGGGGCACGAACCCGCGTCCCCTGCATCGGCAGGCGGACTCTCAACCACTGCGCCACCAGGGAAGCCCTGATTTTCTTTTTTTAATGTAGGAACCTATGTTTGTTGAGTCTGCATTTGAAGTTGATTATAAGCAAGCTGGTGGCAATACTCTGAGCATTTACTCAAATAAGTAACTTTGCTGACAAATAAAACTACTCTTGGAATCTAAAATTGTTACTCACGAGTGTTCTCTTGAAAACATAGGCCAGACATTAGAAAAGACTCATTTTTCATTGCAGGAATTCTACTGAAGTACAAAGTTCTTTTAAAACACACTATAGGGGCTTCCCTGGTGGTGCAGTGGTTGAGAATCCGCCTGCCAATGCAGGGGACATGGGTTTGAGCCCTGGTCCATGAAGATCCCACATGCCGCGGAGCAACTAGGCCTGTGCGCCACAAGTGCTGAGCCTGTGCTCTAGAGCCCACGTGCTGCAACGACTGAAGTCCGCGGGCCTAGAGCCTGTGCTCCGCAACAGGAGAAGCCACCGCCGTGAGAGGCCTGCACACACAACAGAGAGTGGCCCCTGCTCGCCGCAACTAAAGAAGGCCTGCAAGCAGCAAACACGACCCAACACAGCCAAAAATAAATAATTAAAATAAATAAATTTATTTAAAAAACTCCAAAAAGCAAAGAAACACACTATAGTGGACTTCCCTGGCAGGCCAGTGGTTAAGACTCTGTGCTTCCACTGCAAGGGGCACGGGTTCGATCCCGGACTGGGGAAGATCCCACATACCACGCAGTGTGGCCAAAAAAAAAAAACACAAAAAGAAAACCACAAACCCCAAAAACCAAAAATATAAAACTGCAAGAAAACCCCCCTCCCCCCCTCCCCCTATACTTTAGCCTCAAAAAGAGACAGAATGAGGCAAAAAGGCTCCTAAGAGCCAGTCATCAAGGACACTTCCCATCAGGCTCTGTTGGAGCTGCCCCACTTTACGACAGGAGACACTCTGGACAGACTGACCGATACACTGACTTAGCTGCAGGACCAAGTGTCCAGAACACGAAAACCCACGGCGCTCCAGGCTGGGATGGCGTCACTGCTCAGTACTTGGGAACGTGTTGGCAAAGTTCTCAGGACACACTCTGTATGTCTTGTGACACACAGACTTCTGGTTTTCTACAAAGTAGGGCCTGTTGGTTATGGCTAAAAATAAAAACAAAACCAAAGCTCTCCTCACCTAGAAGGACTTCAAGACTCAGTGGATTAAAGACTAGACTTTCACCTCAGGGAACTGCCTTCAAGTTCAGCGAAGCTCTGTGGGAACAGAGCCCATTCCGAGAGCCGAGAAAGGTCACAGGTGGACTGCGTCTCCAGCCTCAGCAGAGGTCCTAGTGCACAGAGGTGGAGGCGACAAGGGGCTCTCACTGGGCCCACCCAGGGAGGCGGACGCTGCATGGAAGTGCTGGCAGGAGTGACCTGCGGGCTCCACCGCGGCGCCACAAAAGCAGGGCCTCTCGCTCCGCACCCCGCCAGCAGCGCTGCGAGGACCAAGGCCGGCCTATGCTCGCGCAGGCACATGCGTAACAAAGAGCACCTCTAAGTCTTCGGGGGCGGCTCAGCGCCCAGACAACACGGGCTCTAGACGGGACGTTTATGTACACGCCTGGCACTTACACTTGGAGTGGCGGTCGCACAGGGCGGAGGAGCGCATGTCGCACAGTCTGATGGTCCCCTTGCTGCTGCTGTAGACGAGCACGTTACACTGGTGCGGGTGGAACTCGGCCGCTGTGATCACCTCTGTCAGCTCTTCCATGTTGGCAGGCTTGATGTCCACGATGTCTGAAGCGCACAGTTAAGGCAGGGCGCTCGCAGGCATGAGATAACCCACGTGACGAGGTTTAAGAGATTAGGTGTGGAGGAGGCGATTACAGTACTGTATGCCGGGCGAGCACACCAGTAAGAGGATCTACGTTAATACCCTAATCAGACTCCAGTAACGTGCCTGACAGGGGCCACGGCCACGCAGATACGAGGGCTGCTTTCATCTCGCTGCTACTGCTAGCATTCTAGGAAGGGACTTTCAGAGCAACATGACACACGTTAAAAGATAAGGAAGCAAGCAAGTGCCCATCTGCACAGAAGTCCCATGGTAGCATCCACAAAATGACACAGACACACGAGCACTGCCAGGTTCCACAAGATTCTGCTTTGCTAAGTATCTGACACCAAGAGCTTGCCCTAAGTAGGCAGAACGACGTCACATGCTAGGTTGCCAAATACAGAACTCACTCAACTGGAGAAACAAGGAAGTGTACAATTTGGCTTTGGGCCAAGATAGGATAGCAGGAACAGATGACAACTAAGGAAGCTAAAAAACTTGGTGACCCTACAGCTCAAGTCTCCAGACACCACACACCGTGGGCAGGGACCCTGGAGGGACTGGAGCCCTACAGTGCCCAGCACGCCGTCGTGGCTGTCTCCAGGCCACCGTGCAGAGCGGGGACCAGGCTGAGCCCGCTGACCGCCTGGAGTCCGGGGAAGCACACGAGGCACGCAGGGCCGGGTGCCGGAGAAGAGTGGCCAACAGGCTCTGGAGGGCCGGTCAGCAAAGGCCTGTGAGGACACTGCCCAGCTGGGGAAGGAGCCACGCCCAGAGATGAGAGAACGGCACCCCAGCTCATGCGAGAGCTCGCCAAAGAGCAAAGCTGGGCTGAAAGTGAAGTGGGAGGGGAGGAGCCACGAGGGCACCAACTAACTGGGCCCTGTGAGTGGATCCAAGGTGTTTTTAAAGTGCTAACAGATAGGGGCTGCCCTGGTGGCGCAGTGGTTAAGAATCCGCCTGCCAAAGCAGGGGACGTCCCACAGGTTTGAGCCCTGGTCCAGGAAGATCCCACACGCCGTGGTGCAACTAAGCCCGTGCGCCATGACTACTGAGTCTGTGCTCCAGAGCCCACGAGCCACAGCTACTGAAGCCCGTGTGCCTTGAGCCCGTGCTCCGCAACGAGAAGGCACCGCACCGCAACGAAGAGTAGCCCCCGCTTGCCCCAACTAGAGAAAGCCCCTGTGCAGCAACGGAGACCCAACGCAGCAAAAAATAAAAAAAAACAAACCAAAAAAACATTATATATATATGTATATATATAAAAGTGCTAACAGATAGCAGAAAGCACGTGCCTGTTTCTGTGCTGTGTGATCTCAGTTGCAATGAAGGGCATTTGAAGCATGACGGTGGGACAAAATCTTTAAGAAAACCATGAAAGATACAACTGCATAAATGAACCCTTCATGAATTAGAGTCCTCACAAATCACTGAGAGAAAATGTGAGCTTCTGACAGGAGAAAAAAATGACAAAGGACAGACTCTGAGACAAAGGGGTGTAATGAAAATGAGATGACCTATCCAAGAACGATCCTATAAAAATGCTGCGATATCCACCTGACGAAGGATACTAAAACTTCTGTCTGTGATTTCTAAATGCCATAGATTAATTCTCAGGTCATCTGCAGAAAGATACGTTTCATGATCACTATTTACTGAAATGGAATTTATATGATATGTGTGAGCATTTGCAAAAACTCGTCGTGGACTTGCTTCTACCATGAGGTCCATGGGCTTCAATACTGGGACCTAAAAATGGAAGGAAATAGGAATTCAAAACAAAGATCCCAGCAGCAGAAAATCAGAACACTTACAGTAGGTAACAAAAAGGAACAAATGTGTGCGCACAGTTAAGTAACAGCAGGTACAGACAACACCCCAAATAAGCAATAGCTTCTGGCTGCTCGGTAAGCAGATGGCCCCTGACACTGATGCCTGATGTGGGGCCTGAGTTGAGCCCCGCTTCCTCCTCTGGCCTCGCAGCCGCGGCCTCCAGAGTGAGAGCAGGTGCATCTCCTCGTCCCCCCACGCCCCCCGCGCCCTCAACAGGGCTGGGCAGGTGGGGTGCAGGGACTGGGCGGGGGGAGCATGCCTCTCCTGACCTGGTGCCCGCGACGCGGTACATCCAGCCCACAGATGGCAGCGGAGCTGCTCACTTAGATGGCAGAGGCATGTTGGGTACGTACGTTATACTTCAATAAAACGTTTTTTAAAAAAGGCACAGAAACCCCGACTGTGATGAGTGCTGTGGCCAGGAAGGCTCCCAGGGAAGGGGACGTCCACACAGAAAGGGAAAGGGAGGAGAGGTCAGCCGGGCCAAGGACGAGAGAGAGAGCCGGCACAAGAGTGGCCAAAGCCAAAGGCACAGTCGTGGGTGACGGTGTCACACGTGCGAAAAAAAGGAAAAAGGCCCAGCATCACTGACATCTAGTGGGGAGGAAAACAGAAGCTTTAAAATCAAAATAGAAAACTAAAGTGTGCTACTTTTTAAATTAAAAACCCAAGGAGTGTACCTAGAAAGGGTAGGAGAGAATCTCTTAATTGAGTTTTCTCCAGCCAAAATGCTGTAAAAATGAACTTGGGGAAACATGTATAAAAATACTCCCCTCATTTTAAACCAGCCAAGTGCTGAGCACACGCTTCCCTCCTCTCGTGCAGGAGCTGTTGGTTCCACAAGGGACAGGACAGACCTGTCATGCCCTCTAACAAGTCTCTAATTAATTAAAACGTGAAACAACTGTAATATGGGTAACAGAAGGAGCCCCTTTCTGGCACCCAAATAATTTAAGAGGAGAACAAAATTTCTGTTCCCCTTTCAAAATTTTGTTTTCCTCTTAAAGTTCAAAGGAGTCCATGAACTCACAAAGGTAAATCCACATACAGAGTGACCTGGCCTGCGATCTCTCCCCCGCCGCAGCCCACCCTGCAACTGTGATGACCTCACACCTGTCACATGCTTCGCCATGGCCACGGACGAGACCAGCTTGGTTAGGCTAATTGTAGAACAGCAGCCTTGACCAGAGTGAAGACTGGGCCTCAGAAGCCCTTACAGACCTCCCACAGCTGGGACGGATGTGAGCATCACGGTGGAGAAGCAGGCCTGGCTGGGAGGCAGGGGGCTCCCTGGAGAGGGAGAGCGTGTCGGGCCGGGTGCAGGGGAGAGGCGGCCGAGACAGGGGATTCAGGTGCACCCACAGGGCACCCCAGGCCTCATCCTTCCAGCGCACTTAGTTTCCAAGGAGCAGTTTACATGGTGGTAACTGTAAAACTAGTGTTACTGTCACCAACAGTGATTTGCCTACAAACTGTCACTAATTCACGGGTGGGAAAGCAGCAGCATGGCACAGAGAAACCACCATTTGGATCAGAACATCTTGGTTCAAAGTAGGGTTTAGATTTGAGCAAATTACACAGCTTTCTTGGCCTCAACTCCCTGGAAACAGGGCAATACCACTGACCTACAAGTTCCCACCCCGCCCTTCTCCTTGGCAGTGCTTACCTGTTACACCCTGTGCTCCTGTCGGGAGCACCCCTGCACGCTGGGCTGCGACTCCGTGCTGCGCGCCTGCTGCCCCAGCACCTGCGTGCGCGCGGCCAGCAGAGCACGGGGAAAGAAACCGAAACCCACCACACGCACCCTGGCCGGGGCCCTGCAGGGAGTGGGATGGGGAGCTTCCTGCAATTCCGTGCCCTCCTCTGTAGCTCCTCAGCTACCAATACAATGTGTCCACCCACTAGGTCTTCACCTGATAGATCGCACTTCCACAAAGGTTTTAAACCTCTCTGAAAAACCAACCAACTGGCCAACAGCTTTCTAATGAACCAGGCGGTCGGTTCGGGGAGCGCCTCTAAGTCACCGCTGGTCTCCGCTGTGGCCCGGCCCATCGGCAGCACCCTGGGGTCTTAACCAGGGCGCATCTGGGCAGGATTCAAGCTTGTTTAATCTCCTTCTCATACTCCATTTAATTAAAGGCACCACCCCAGGACACTAGATTTTAAGTTGTACTCAATTTCATAGATGTTAAAATGTGAAAAAAATCGAGGTATTAGAATTGATAAAACACAGTCATTTCATACTGTACCTAGGGGCACCAAAGAGGGAGTGAAGAATTTATTTTAAAAAAAGAAAAAGAAGAAGTAATGCTGCTCATGGATTGATGGGCAAAGAATTCTGGTCAGAATCTGCCTTAGCTAGCTCAGAGGAAATCCAGTGAAGGCCATCCTGCTGGTCCACAGGTCCTCTCTCAATCTGCAACCCGCGCTGCTTCCTCCAGGGAAGTGTGCCGAGTTCCATCTGCCCCAACCCCACCAATGTGCTACTCTGAACCTTCAGAGTGAAAGGCAGTGGATGTTTTTAGAAAGATTTCTTATGGAATTAAACCAGAGTCTTTTCTTTAGTAGTAGTATATTTTCTGAAGATGTGTGACTTTTTTGTTTTCGTGAGAATACAAGGACTCCCATTTTAACAAGTATACATAAAAATGATTACAAATAACTTTCAAGATCAAGAAGACAGATCCCACAGTATTTCTATTTAACAGTATTTTCTAAACAGCTGACTTAAGCATCATTACTGATTAATTTATGACAAGTATCGGCTAGTTGAAAGAAAATGTGACGTATACCCGTAGTGCCGTGATTCTAAGTGGATCTCGAAGTCGTCCATCTTCATCTTTTAAGTTATAGCCTTCTGCTCTTTTATCCCGTTCACTTATTTTCCATAATTTAATAGTTTTATCTGAAAATAAAAACCTCATTCTCCATATTAAAAGAAAAACCATATACCATGCACCACTATTAGTTGAGTATCATACAAGAAAACTCTGTGGTTCTATGCTGGTTTAGAAGCTAGGAGTATTTGAACATTAGTACTTCCAGCTGTATATGAACATTTTGTTTCCTACAATAAGTAAAGATGTAGAAACGTCTGCAGAGTTGAGAAATGTAATACTGCGAGTGTGTGTGTGTTTGCGTACTTTGAGTTTTCAACCTGAGTTTTCTTCCTGCCTACCTAATGCTTTACCCTCCCCCAAAGTTTAAAGCAGAGGTAACCTCTAGAAGGGCTAAAATCAAAAAGGATCTACACACAGAAAATTAAAAACCCAGCCTTAACGCAAAGGGCCGCATAAGGAGAAAAGCTCTTACCGTTTGTAGAGAGCAGAAAACGAGCAGCGCCCTGTTGTGGTAGCCACCTAATCTTATTAATTTTTTCTTCAATTTCTAGACTCTTCAAATAGTCAAACTCTGGTTCGTGACTTTGAAAGGTACTGTAAACGTTATATTCCCCCCTGGAATGAGGGCGGCTTTTATTCTGCAAGGAAACATGAAGCCATTTTAATGAACGAAGCACAGTGCAGAGAAACTTCAGTTCTCCCAATTTGAGTATCAAATGACCACACACATTTTTAAAAGTTAATAAAAATCCTGGGTCAAAAAAACGTCAAACAGATGACGCTCAGAATTACTTCACTTGGAAGAAACAAATAAGAGAGCTGACTCCGCAGCTTCCTCTTGCACTTCCGGGCACCTGCTCTAGGGCAGGGTGTGGAGTCGAGCTTCCCTGCCAGTACACTGGCTCTGGCTGCCTCTGTGCTACCGCTACCGGGGCAGCTCTGAGAGGCTGAAGGGCCCACAGAGGCGGCAGCGGTTGCCATCTGGCCCCGTGGAGAGTCAGCTGGGCCGGCCCAAGCCCTCCAGGGCTGAGCCACGGGGACGCACACTTCCCCGTCACCTGGGACAGCCAGCAGCACACAGCTGCGCCGCCAGGGAAGGGGACTGCCAATCGGCAGAGTCACAAACGAGCAGTTACGGCAAAGGAGCCACGGAGGGCAAATCCTGCAGCACGTGTAAGAGAAGCAAGCTGTGCAAACACACCCACAGGAAGATCCTCTTGTGAAAAACGTCAACACACACGACAATTCTACACGTTGCAGTAAAAACAAAAGGACAAGCTATGGCCAACTCGGGGGAGGCAGAGGGATAATAAAATAGGATGTGGAAGTAACATGGAAAGACAGAATGGGGGAGGGGCACAGCGTGTGCTTCACCTACACGCCCAGGGTTTCCTTTTCTAAAGGCATAAAAGCCCGAGTGGTGGGTTCATAAGTATATTTATATTAATCCCTGAAATCTTCTGCATGTCCAAAATGACATTTTCTATGAAATAGTAAATATTTCATAATTAAAACTCAAGGAGACCAGTATTTTAATTCTTGTTCTATAACCAGTATCTAAAATCTTACATTTTTAACACATTAGTGTGTGTGTCAAGTAAATTGAACTAAACAAATAACCTTCACGTCTAGATAGATACCCCTTTACGTTTCTGAAGCAAGATCATGTATTATGAGAAAAATCCCCCCAAACTCCCTCCATCTCTCTACCGCGCTGCCCCTTGCGATCAAGCGATCCTCAGCAGGACCGTGGAAATCCCTGCCCCGTGTCCCACGGGTGTGCTGGACTACAGGCTTATGCTATTCACACGACTCTCCTGCTTCGTGGCCCTCACGCTCTCTATGAAAAAGCCTAATACACCAACCGGTACTTCTAACTCTCAAGTGAACAAACCGTGACTGAAATATTTAAAAGGGAAAATCTGTGGAATCGGTCAGTCCCATGCTTCAGACACGAGTCCCATCACAGCGCTGCCCGTCCTTCCCAGGCCACTCTCTCCGGGAACAGCGCCCTGCCTCTAACGCTGCCACTAACTGCCCTGATCTCTGCCCTCAACTCCTGAAACCCAAGGCCCCTGCTAATCCCCCGGCCTTGTCCTCCACCGGAGACCTCGCATCAGCGCCTGAGGGCCTGTCCAGGGAGAGGGAGGGACTCTGAGGAAGGCTGGCAGGGCACAGCGACTGGACTCTCAGCAGGAGAGTGGGGCGGGAGCTGCCGAGACTGCTGGTCCAGCTGCGGGGAGCATGGGGACGACGAGGAGGCGGGCCTCGCTTTGTCTGGGAACATGCTGATTCCCAGTTACAGTTCTGATGTTACTGGACGGACCATGCAGAGGGACGGCATTCTGCAGAGGGGTGGGAGCCGCGGAGCCACGTCCACAGACTCTGCTCGCCCCAGATTGACACGCTAGAGTCCCTTGGACAGAGGGCTCCACCACTAACATGGGAAAAAAGTTCGAAAATCACGTTGCCGTAGTTTCCGATGGCTCCCTCCTGACTGAACGTCCTGCACCTCCCCCAGCCAAGCAGGGTGCTGCTCTATCCTCCAGGAACCTCTACGCTTCACTGATGCTAAAACACATATTTTGACACCTCTGAAAGCTTACTGCAGTTTCTAATCGAGAGCTGCTGCAGTTTAACAGGCAGCAGCCTCATCCCAGTGGTGCTGCAATATCATCAACTGTCTCTTTGATGATGGATGAAGACAGAGTCTTACCCACACTGGAAACACTCCAGTCCACAATGAGGATTATACAGCAACCACTAAAATATCTGAAAGGCAGATGGGATACAAAACCTCTTTTTATATTAACCAAAATACGAAGAAAAAGATGGGGAAAAAAGTTGCCCAGGATTTATGAAGTTACAGTTGGTCGGGCTTATCAAATTTAAACAATTTTAGGGACCTGCTACTGTACAAAACTGTAGCAACATTGACTTAATACATCTTCACTGAACACAATATGATAACTTCTCAAAACTACAATACTTAACACATTTTATAGCAAGATGCTTGAGTTTTATAATCTTTCATATTTGAAGCTAGCATATTTCTAGGTTTAAACAATGACCCCCGAAAACAAGAAAAAACTTCATTTTCTAAAAGGACATCATTCAAATGGCAGACTTTACGGAGCTAAAAGTGAACTCTTAAAGTTAAGATAGCTATGGCTAAGTAATCTGTTAAATAATCCTTCTGCTAAAAGTATGATTCAAACACCGCCACCGACTTTTATTTGTTGAAAAGTTCTTTGTAAGTAGCACTGTGATGATCCACCTCCAAGATTGTATCTAATTATAAACTTATCATATTGTGAAGATTTAGAAAGATTCATGATAATATATATGATATTCACAAAAGAATTCTCACCATCCCGAACCAGAAAAAATACAATTAAAAAATTTTTAATCAACATTGGAGCTGTAACAGGTATATTTTAACCAGGAGATGTTGTGGGCCCAGGGCTTGCCCCCTACAGACGCCACCAAGTGCCCCTCTGCAGTGCAGGGCTGGCACTCCCCGCCACAAGGAAGGGAGCAAGGGCCCACCCGCCTTGACACCAGAGTTGTTTTACCACAAGAATAGAGGGCAGAATTTGGAGATGAAAAGCAACTGCACGCCTACCAGCTAGGAAGCAGGCAGGAGGGGCGCTCTGTCACGGAACCCCCGGGCCTGGCTGTGCTGAGGCTCCCGCCTGGGGCGCCCGCACAGCAGAGCCTCATCCTGCCTTACTGGGCACTCGGCGAGGCCTGCTCGCCAGAAACGAGAGACGACAGGGGCTGGCAAGGCCTGGCGATAGCTCCCATTCTCCTCTTACGTGTAACTGACAAAGTAGCGCTCCTCTCCCCTTCTCCCCCAGACGGGAAGGACCTAATAGCCAGTGTTCGTGAGTGAGGCTCATCTGTGGCTCCTCCAAGGCCCGTGTTCTGAGGCCCCAGCCCTCGAGGGTGCGGCCAGTGCTGCGGGGCACTCAGAGTGCCTGCACCGGCCAGCAGACCCTGGGGCTGGAGGCCAGCACCTCCATGGCCGGTGAAGGGGTTTCATTTCCTCCGGGATGAGAGCAGACAGATCCAGAACCCCAGCAGTCTACACCCTTCACTTGGTCTGGCCGCCACCTGTGACAACTTGGGGCGGGGAAAGGACTCTCCGCCCGCCCTACAGATGAGGGCACTGGGGGCTTAACTGGGACTTGGGGGCTGTACGTCCGTGAGTGGAAACACAGGTCTTCTCGTTCGCCCCGAGATAATTTCTGAAAGAAGATGCTAAATGGTGAATGTGATATAGTGGAATCAAATGAAATTAGACACTGGGAAAATAACTGTGCTCCCTTCCTTACAAGTGATGTGAGAAGTGCTGGACGATCCCACTTGGTTCGTGGATTGTACATTACTGACCTCTTGTTCCCGCTGGAAAATAACCACTCTGCCGCCCTTGTCTCCTGTTGCAAGAAGGTCTCCAGAGTGACTAAACTCCACAGTCGAGATGACATCAGCTGTCAGACAACAGAAGCAATTTACCAGTTTATGATTCTGAAAGGGGTTGTAATAAATATTAAAAACATCAATAAAAAGGATCAAAAGAAAGGTACACACATAAAATTTCCTCCAAGGATAAAGCAACACTTTCGTGGGAAACTTGTAATTACCAAGCAGCCCCTTCTTGGTTCTGGCGCCCAGAGCCCATGTGGATTTATGGGTCACTGATCCAATGCCTGGTCCCTGGCACACCAGCATTTATCTAGACTGGGTTGTCTTGATGTAAGATATAGGGTAGAAATTTAGGAAATTAATTTTGAGAAAAAACAAAAACAGATAAAAGTTGGCTCTAGAAGACTGCTGCCTAACTTTATAATGCATGCCTGAATTACCTTTAAAAATAAACCTGATTCTTACATTACATTAACACGGTGACTGGTTGGCTTCTGTACAAAATAACATTACAGACAGTACCTAGCTTACTGTCTGGGTAAAGTCACTGCCATTGATAACGAGGACATCGTTACCTAGTGAGACACTGCTGGTCAGACACCGAGATTTCTACACCATCAACACCAAGATCTGGACACCAGCTCACAAGGGGTAAAGGCCACAAGGTACAAAAACGAAGTCAAGCCTAGAAAAGTCTCAGGTGTCCTAAGGTTAATACTTCAGGTAGAGGAAACGGATCTGGATTTATGACACAGACTACTGAATCAGAAAGAATATCCCAGGCTGGGCTTTAGGGGAAAACCACTTTCTCCATAGTTCAGATTTGCTGAGCACTAAGAATCAGACAAAGGTACGGGCCTGGTCTCCCAAGGGGCTGCTGTGAGCTTGTTTTCTGACTACAACTGGACGCTTCACCTTAGCTGCCGCAGAAAATCTCCTCTCTGGCTGCTCCGAGGAAGGGATGGACCACTACCGCCCCGTCCCCGCTGCCGGGGCCCCAGCTCAAAGGGCATATCCTTCCTACCAGCAACTGAAAATGACCTCTCTAGGGTGCCAGGGCCCCAGCATCATCGAGGTCGTTAAGTGTTTACACACAAATAGCACTAAACAGCTGTTATAAACGACCTACCTACTAATGAGAAATGGACCGCAAAGTTGAAACTACTTCAAGAATGCTTCCGAAAAGTGGTCATAATATACTGCAATTCTTAAAGGTCTGCAATACATTTTTTTGTTAATATACGATATCCTTCCTGCAAAATAAGTTCTTACTGCATTGGTATGGTTTATTGACATTTAAGAGCACACCGAATTCTACCGCCTGGGATTCTTTTTTTTTTTTTTTCCCCTTAAATCTTCAGTAAGCCTTGGGGAAAGGATTAGGCTTCTTGTTAGAAGTGTCACTTTTTAAATTAAATTACCTGAAATAACCTAATTTGCTTAAATGAAACTAAAATATTCTGTATTGGACTAAAAGGAACTAAAAATTTATGTCATTTATACCCAGGGGGTGCACAATATAATTAATGGTATTCTAGCTCTGTCAGTGATTTTCTTTCACTCATTCATTCATTCATTTATGGCTGCGTTAGGTCTTCGTTGCTGCACGCGGGCTTTCTCCAGCTGTGGCAAGCAGGGGCTACTCCGTTGCGTGGGCTTCTCATTGCGGTGGTTTCTCTTCTTGCAGAGCACGGGCTCCAGGCACGTAGGCTTCAGTAGTTGTGGCCTGTGGGCTCTAGAGCGCAGGCTCAGTAGTGTGGCGCACGGGCTTAGCTGCTCCGCGGCATGTGGGATCTTCCTGGACCAGGGCTCAAACCCATGTCCCCTGCATTGGCAGGAGGATTCTTAACTACGGCATCACCAGGAAGTCCCTGTCAGTGATTTTCAAACTTCATTAAAATGGAGTGAATCTTTTAAGAAAAACTGCATGACTGCCAGTGGTGAGAAATTATTTTCATTAGGCTACGTAAATAAGTACGAACCTAAAATTAGAAATACCCTCTGCAGAATTTAGAAGAGCTCTAAAATCAAAATAAACAGACAAACTAAATACTAAAATTGCACAACCAATAAAATTTAAATCACCAGCATGAATTTGATGGGTATTACTGATGCCACAGAGTAAATGTGGTCCTGACTGAGGGCACCCAGTTGGGCATTTCAAAAGCACCGCGGGTTGTGCAGTGACTCAATTCTGCCACTTGTTCTGCCCCAGTGCCCCGCGGCTCCTCGCGTGGCAAGAGTACAGTGCCTTCGCGATGGCACAAAGAGCGGCGATGTCGCCCTTTGCTGCAGGGTGGCTGCCTGGAGGATGTGAAAACCATGGAGAAGGCCCAGCAGCCCCTGAGGAGCATCTGAGACTTGTAGTCAAGCGTGGGGGCAGGGCACAGGGGCCCCCCACCCCAAGGCATCAGGATGAGACGGGAAAGGTGTCCTCTGCCAGGCCGCCAGTGTGAGCGGGCTTCCCTAAGCGCCGTGGACGATGCTGGGGGCGTCTACGTGTGCATCCACGGCCTGGGGCAGGCTCCCTGCCAGATGCTGGGCACCGAGATGGCAGGAAGTCTATCTGCTCTGCTGAACTGCTGGGTCCCCAAGCCGGGCCCCGTCCGGTCAGGCAGGAGCACACAGCTACTCCCACTTCTGGTTTCCCAAACGCTGGCTGCCAGGAGTGGATCGTTTCCATAAGGGTTCCTCTCCAAAACACCAAAGCCTGAGAGAAAAGGCCTCGAGATTCAATCACCTGAGGTCCTTAAAGAAATGACCAACCACAGGAAAGTCCTCCAGCTGAAAAGCCCACCTGCTCACAGACCTGCCTCTCTGCTCCACAGTGGCTCCACTTAAACAAGAACCAAGAGCTCAGGGTCGAAAGACCTGTGAGAGAAAACGTCACAACAGAGAAGGCACACGGAGGGAAGAGGGACGGTGCCCCAACAAAAGATCAAAGAAGCGACAACTACCACCGCAGGGAGCTAACCCCTAAGGAGAGCGATGACGTCAGAATGTGGGCCTAGCGCTTGCTGAGGTGCCAGGTGCTCCTGAGGAACGCACTCGCCTGGACCCACCCAGGGAGCCTCACCACCGCCTGCGGGGCAGGCGCTGGGCACGTTATCTGCATCCCACAGTGCAGGGCGCCAGCACATCCAGCGGGGCCCTTAGAAGACAGCAGCGCCCCGAGAAAGGAAGAACGAGGGAGTGCTCCTGGAGACGCAAGGGGTAATAATAGTAATGTAAAAACTCAAGACCCCTTCCAAAGGGAAAAACAAAAAGACAAAGAAGTGGGCAACAGGAAAGAAAAGATAATGAGAGGATAGGTTTAGGTGGCCCATCACCCAGTCACCAAGTTCCAGAAAGATGACAGAAAAAAGGAAGGGAAAAATCATCAAAGGAGTAAGACGAGCGTTCCCTTAAACAGCAGCAAGTACATTCCCAGGCTGACAGGGCACAAGGCGGGCCCAGCACAATGAATGAACAGACTGGCCCAAGGCCCATCTCTCTGAAATGTAAAACACCAAGGATAAAAGGGAGATTCCAAAATTCTCCAGAGGAAACAAACAGGTCACACACAAGAGGCATAGATGGTGTCCCACAGGAGGCAGGAGAATGGTGAATAGAAGACCATCTACCCTCAAATTATGAGAAGAAAAAATTTTCAACCTACAATTCTAAACCTAGCCAAATTTTCAAACAAGTTTGAGGGAGGAGTAGAGGTGTTTTCAAACATGCAAAGAGCAAAAACAACGAAATCCCTTTATCAGGAAACCACTGGAAGATGCAATGTGGCAAAATGAGAATAAACCAAGAGGAAGGAAGACGGGGATCGGACATCTCAACAATGGTGAAGAGGGGCCCAAGACTGGAGCCACGTGGCCAGCAGGCCTGGAGAGGACAGTCCAGCCTGAAGGAGACTGCAGCCAGGAGAGGTCATCTGGGAAAGGAAAGAAGGGCTCGGGATTATCTGCTGGGTTTGGGTAAAGTCACTGCTAGGTATCTGACAGATTTGCTGAGTGACTGTTTTTTAAAAAAGCCCTAAAGACAGAGAACTAAGCATATGAAAAAATTAAGCAATCATTAGCTCTAGACAAAATGAAAAGTTGTATGAAAACAAAAATGTACACTTTAGTTCCATGATGAACAATATTTACAAAGTCAGCACAATACTGATGTAACCAAGACTCGCAAGAGAATTCTCTTAAAGCCTCTCTTTAGGGGAGGAGGAGAGTATGTGTGGGTGGAAGGTGATGTTAGCAAAAAAGCTAATAAATCATCAGTTACCATTAACAGGAAGTCAGTACTTACTGTTCAAACTCACAGATCAAAAGCTAGCAGTGTCTGACATTTCGCAGAGGCTGCTAAGGATGCTGGCAGGGGGCAGTTGGTAAGGAAAGAGGCACTGGATGTCAGATACCATTTTTACTGCGACACAGGGAGGCAGGGACAAGAAGTGGGGAGGGGGTGGACTCGAAGGGGAAATGTGGTCGCTGGGGTTTTTAAAGGACAGAGGATATCAAGTCATGTCCGTGTGCCATGGGCATGACGTGGCAGCGGAGGCAGAAGCGAGAACAGGGTTACAGGACGAGCAGGCAGGGACAGAGATGCAGAGCGCGAGCGGGGTGGGGGGGGTAGGGGTGGGGCTGCCAGAAGGAAGGAGCAGGGACACCTGCATCTGGGGAGGAGGCCACGGTGCACACGGCACACACGTGGCAGGCTGTGAACCTGAGCTTGGGACAATGAGAGCGCGTCCGACTATCTCTTTTTTCTATGAGGTATGAGAGGAGATGCACCTGCTAAGAGTCAGAGGGAGAGGTACAGGCAATCTGGGAGAACATATGAAGGAGGTCTTCTCAGAAAGTCAGGAGGGACCGCACTGGGGAAACGCAGGCCTGTCTCATAGCATCAATGCCCACGTGAGACTTGAGGGCAGTCTTCTAAATCCAGCACACGTCCTGAATGACTACTATAAGCCGGTGCTGCACAGGCACTGGGGACACAACGAACAAGGCCAAGTCCCTGCCCTCCTGGGATGGACACTTCTGTGAATGAATAATAACCAGCACAGCTCCCGCAGCCGCGTGTTTCCACCCTGCCCGGTGACTCGGGTGTAGGCTGAGAGTAGGCAGATGCTCGGTTCAACTGGGTTTGGGGTTTTGCCAGGAGTATGAACCCAGGGGCTGAGAGAGGCGAGAAGATTAAGAGCGAGCCAGAAGTAACACAGCATTAGACCCTGGAACCCGGCTGAGGGGAGGGAGCAGAGCAGGGAGAAGGGTGAGGGACAGGGACAGACAGTACTGAGGAAGGTGCAGTGGGGGCAGGAGCCCAGCTGAGCTGGAAGCATGGGAGGGAGGCAGAAACCCCAGGGAGAAGCACCTTAAACTAAGATTTCAGAGGTGGTACAGCTGGTGACGACCAGGACGCACAGGGTTATGGACTAGCTCAGACGGGGCAGCACCGAGGAGATCTAGAACCATGCTACTGGATCCCGGAGCGCAGAACCACAGACAGATCACTTACACATACAAAGCCACAGAAATGAAGGAAGACAGGGAGCTGTGGTGGCAGATTCTGGGGGGGAGTATACAGGTGTTTGTTATATTATTCTTGTACTTTTCCAAGTTTTTAAGCTTTTCAAAACAAAAACATATAGATGTGAGTATTTCATTTCCTCTACTTTCATCAGTCTCACTGCCACTGTCTTATGTCCAAAGTGACCATAATCTCTGGCTGAATTATTGTGACAGCCTCCTAAGCGCCCCCCTCCACCCCCCACCTTGCCCCTTCGAGTCCAATCTCCATAAGGCAGATGGAGGGATGTGTTTAAAGGAATAAGTCACATTACCACCCTGCTTAAAACCCTATCAATACTCAACTTTCACAATCAAAATGAACCCACAACAACAATCAGACGGGAGATGCAGTTTCCAGCAGTTCGTTTCATTTTCTCCCTCCCCTTCTCCTCTAGCTCAAGATGTGCAGGGCTACTTAACACCACCTCCCAGCCTGCGATCACAGTGTGTTCCCGATAAGGAACACAGCTCTGCTGACCTACACAGCCATCAGCAGGATGAACGTCTGCATGTCCCTCGTGAGACCACTACCCCCTTCCTCACTACTAGGAACACAGCTCTGCTGACCTACACAGCCATCAGCAGGATGAACGTCTGCATGTCCCTCGTGAGACCACTACCCCCTTCCTCACTACTAGGAACTGCATTAGGACCAGTCCCAGGAAGTGGTCACTGTTAAAATCGTCATCTACTCCCCACTACGGTATCATCAAAACTAATCCTAGGCCAATAAAATAGGAAATGGCGTTCAACCTCTTCAGCCGTCAGGGAAAGAAGGCAAGTAAAAACCACACTGAGACACCACTACACGCCCAGGGAAATGGCTGAAATTAAAGACTGTTCCAAGTGTTTGCAAGGATAGGGAACAACAGGAACTCTCACACCCTACTTGTGGGAGTGAAAACTGGCAATGTCCACAAAAGCTAAACGTCCACACATCCCAGGACCCCACAATCTCACTCTAGATGCACAGCCACCAGAAACACATATGTGTACCATTAAAGCACTTACAAGAACGTTCACAGTAGCATGTTTGCAAGAGAAACGACTCAAATGTCCATCAACAGTAGAAAGGATGCCTAAATTGTGGAATGTTCACATGGTGGAGTACCACACAGCAGTGGAAGTGAACAAACAACCGCTGCACACAACAATACGGATGAGTTTCATGAAGAAAATACTAAGGAGTACTTACACCACGATCCTATTTATATTAAGTTCAGAAACAGGGGGATGGAATCCATAATGTCAGCAGCTGGGTGGAACAGGGCTGCGGGTGAGGGTTAGGTGCTTTCTTGATCTGGGTCATTTCCAAGGATGTTTGCATTTGTGAAGGCCGCCGTGCTGCACGCTTGGGTACCTCCCCTGTGTCCTGTTTACTTCTATCCATCTTCTCCACATTTGGCCCTGTGCTTCCCCAGCCTGCCTCGAGAGTCCAACCTCCCCAAGCCTCTCTCTGACTACAGCCTCATCCTCTCCTTGGAACGCTCCCTCCATCTTCTTGCTCTGAGACATGTCGATCCCTGAGCTCCCCCAAAGCCCTCTCCGGTGGCGGCTGTTTGCTCCCCAACGCCCGCTCACAGATTTTCGTCTGATGCTCCCAGACCACTGATCCCTCCTACTTCACAACACCCCCTTCACACCTTTTCCTCTCACACTTCCAGCACCTCAGCCACCCACACCTCACTTTCTGTTAATAATTCTGTGTTATTTCTCTGAAAAACAGAAATGCCCAGAAGGGATCGTCTACACACACCCACGAACAAATACAGCACCTGCGGGGACTGACCCCCCCTTCCCTGTGGCAGCGGAAGGAGCCGCTGCTTCTAGCTGGGACCAACCAAAGCAGGAGGCCCTATGCTACTTGGCCTCCTCGAGGACTATGCTCCTCTGTCAATCATCCCTCTTCTCCCCTCTAATAGACTGCTCCCATTTTCAAACAGGGGCGCTGCAATCTCTCATCTTAAGGAAAAAAGTGGCCCCACCCCTCTTCTGGCCTCTGCCGCACCTTGGTCCTCCGAAAGCAGAGCCGGCTGGCTCACTGCACTCACTGCCTTCCACTCTCTCCTGAACCCCCTCTAAGGACTGTCTGCTCCCACCACTTGGCAAGTGCACCTGTTTCAACCCACCCAGCTCCTCTGCCACCATCACCAAACCAGTCAACTTTCCCCATGCATGAACGTGTAAGACGTGAACTGAGGGTGTGGCCATTTATCTCATGCCCCCTTGCACCTGTCAGAGTGGCATGCAGCCACATATTATGAGACTTCATTTAAATGAAATGTGCAGAACAGGCAAATCCATAGAAACAGAAAGTAGGTTAGTGGTTGCCAGGAGGTGGGGGAGGAAAGGTTGAGAAGGGACTGCTCGTGAGTTTCTTTTGGGAGTGATGAAAATGTTCTAAAATTAGCTAGTGGTGATGGCTGCACAACTCTGCGAACACACTAAAAACACTGAACTGTACACTTTAAAAGGATGAGTTTCATGCTATGTGAATTATATCTCAGTAAAGCTGTTATTTGAAAGTACACCATAAAATGATTGGATCAAGTCATTAAAAGGGTCTTCACGACTTGTAACCTTTCTCGGTTATATTCTAAAAGTAGACTACATTATTTCAATGTTTTCTAAACAAAACCCTGCTATGAATTTTTCAACAAAACACTATTTTTAATCCCCCTTCCATTTAAACCTAAAGATCCCTTGCTTTTGTTCTTTTTTTTTGGGTTACTTCTTGCAAAGCATGTGCATAAGGAGACAAAGGCAGCAGAAGGATATGGTGAATCTTTTATTGTTGTTTATCAGGAAAATTCGTGTTTACATCATTCCCTAACTAGATGTCTTACCTAATGAAGTTCAGCAGACTTCAAAACTTAGGAAACCACATTTAACCTGTTATTAAAATTAAAGCCCACTGGAAAATTAATCACTCTTTTCAAGGAAAATCCAATTCATACAGAATATTCCATTCTATTCCCCCCACCACATGTTAAAAATTAGAAAGTTTTAACCCAAAAGGCTATCTGACTGTCCATTTTAACCTTTCTCCCACACTTGAATTACAGCCAGGAGATTTTATGCTTAATTTCATACTAGTAATTCTTTCGGTGAATCAGAACTGTGTGGTCCACGGCAGAAGCCTGACCCAAAGCACGCCAAAGCCCTCTCTCACTATGAAGGACAGGGCACTGTCTCTGTAACACAATCATCAACGTACTTGCTAGGCTCTTCTGAAAATTAAAAAGCAGCATCTTGCCCTAAAATGATTCCAGCCCACCTCTGCACACTGCATCTGGAGCAATTTTTATTTTTAAACACAAATGCGATCGCCATTTTCCCACTAAGACACATCACGTGAATCCCCACTGCCCTTAGGAGAAAGATCAGAATCCTCATTCTCTTCTCCCCTTTCCTTTCTATGGTCTGATCACCCAGGCCTCTTTCAGTTTCCTGAACTGATCATAATTCTTCCTGTTTCAAGCCCTCTTCCACGTTCTGCTTTGCCTGGACCACGCCTCCCATCCCTCAACCCAGTCCATGCCCATCCATCCTTCACTTTAGAGCTCAAAGGGCCACTGCCCAGGGAACCCCTTTGACTCCTTCTGGAGCCCTCATCACAATGGCAATTAACTAGTTAACTGCTTCCATCCTAGGACCGTGTCTGTTGAAGAGCAGTGCTTTGCTCAGGGTACCTTCCACACCATGGATGGATGCACAAGAAGCAAGAATGAGGAGGTCAAAGTTCATTTATTGCCTCGGGTCACTAACTATTCTCAGCAAAGTTTCTTCTTTCAGCCCCTCTCCCCTGCTGCATACCTAGACATGTAACAACACACAGCCCCTCACTGGATTTCAGACTCAGTCAAACTAGCAAGAAGACAGTGACTAGTATTTTTGTCATCTACAGTAAAAAGGTCATTACCTTGAGGAACTGGTACCAAAAGAAGAATAACCTGTGTCTAAATTTGAACCTAGTCCATCACATTAGAAAAACAAGGCTGCTAATGTTTCTCCTTAAATGCCAACTTTTGTTAGCATCTGTTAGTAACACACACAGCCTTGAGATTCTTCCTTATAACTAAGTACAAAGTTAAGTATATTTAAACACACATGAAAGAACTCACAGATATCTAAGTTAGAGAAACCCTAAAATAGGCAAGATTATCAAGTAAGTGAGAACTTTACCAGGTGAATGATAAAACAAGTCAGAGTTTACCAAACTTTAAGCAATTATCCACCCCAACTTTGTGATTTTTTACTATAGAAAAAACTTATAACAAGCTATTTTTGACCAGTGATTTCACTCCATGCATATGAATAATCCAATTTCCAAATACCTTTTCAGGAATACATTTATTGTTTAAGGGTAAAAATTTTAAAAGTACATTCAATGACCAAAAACAAAATAAAAAATGAGGTTAGAAACGTATTATTTCTATTTCAAAAAATCCATATCTAATTCTGCCATAAAATGGAATGAAATTCTGATACATTCAAGAGAATGAGAAGACAAGCTACAGACTGGGAGAAAACATTTGCAAAAGACACATCTGATAAAGAGCTGGTGTCCAAATATACAAAAGAACCCTTAAAACTCAACAATAAGAAAACAACCCAACTACAAGATGGGCAAAAGACCTTAACAGACACCTCACCAAATAAGCCATACACGTGGCAAACAGCATATGAAAAGATGCTCCACAGCGTATGTCACCAGGAAAATGTAAAGCAACACACAATACCGCTACACACCTATTAGAATGGTCAAAATCCAAACCACTGACAACACCAAGTGCTAGAGAGGGTGCGGAGCGGCAGGAACTCCCTTACATCGCTGGTGGGAACGCAGAGCAGAGCAGTGCAGCCACTTCAGGAGACAGCTTGACGGCTTCTAACAAAAATAAACGTCCTCTTACCATATGGTCCACCCAGCAACTTTGTTCCTTGGTATTTACCCAAAGGAGTGGAAAATGTACATCCACACAGAAACCTGCACACAAATGTTTGTAGCAGCTTTATTTGTAACTGCCAAAACCTGAACAACCAAGATGTCCTTCCGTAGGTGAACAGGTTAATAAACTGTGGTCCATCCAGACAATTGAATATTATTCAGCGTACAAAGAAACGAGCCACCAAGCCATGAAAGACAGGGAAGAACTTTAAATGCTTATTACAAAGTGAAAGAAGCCAATCTGAAAAGGCTGCCTACGGTATGATTCAAACTCTACGACATTCTGGGAAAGGCAGAACTATGGAGACAGTAAAAAAAACAATCAGTGGTTGCTGGCGTGGGGTGGGGGGCCGGCGGAGGAAGGGAGGGGTGAACAGGCTGAGCAAAGAGGAGTTTGAGGGCAGGGAAGCGACTCTATGAGACTACACTGATGGAGACGTGTCATCACACATTTGTGCAAACCCACAGAATGCACACCGTCAAGAGTGAACCCTGAGGTCAACTACGGACTATGGGTGATGATGATGTGCCAATCTTGGCTCTTTGACTGCAACACGTGTAACATGCTGTTACGGCAGGGGGTGCTGACCGTGGGGGAGGTTGAAGGGGGAGGGTGGTATATGGGCAATTGTTGTACCTTCCTCTTAATTTTGCTGTGAACCTAAAATAGCTCCAGAACAATAAAATCTTTAAAAAATTCGGATACATTCTACAACTTGGGTAGATCTTCAAAACATTATTTGTAGTGAAATAAACCAGATACAGATGGACAAATATTGTATAATTCCAGTTTTATATGCAGTTCCTGGAATAGGAAAATACACAGAGACAGAAACCAGAATAGAGATTACCAGGGGCTGCAGGGAGAAGAGAAGAGGGAGTTGTTATGTAACAGGTATGGAGTTTTCGTTGGAGATGATGAAGAAGTTTTGGGTAGAGGTAGTGGTGGTCACACAATATTGTGAATGTAATTAATGCCACTGAGTTGTACACATGGGAATAATTAAAATGATCAATATTAAGCTACGTATAGTTTATCGCAATTAAAAAAATTCACAAACCTTAAAAAAAAAAAAAAAGCCAAATCCACGTTACCCTGAGTGTTATTTTTTTCTCTGTAGGTCAAATGAAACAAGGAGATGCAACCTCAGGAGCCAAGTCTGAAAGGTGAGGGCACCTGTTCTCCCTAAACCCAGCCTGCCCTCTGCCGGCCACCACCAGGCCTGCACAGCCAGCAACCCCAAACGTAAATTTTTTTTTTGGCCGTGCCACACACAGCTTGTGGGATTTTAGTTTCCCAACCAGGGACTGAACCTGGGCCCTTCCCTGGGCCCTCAGCAGTGAGAGTGCAGAGTCCTAACCACTAGACCACTAGGGAATTCCCCCAAAGGTAAACTTCCAATGGATTTCAATGGATTTCTAAAGCAACAATTCATACAATTATATTATGTATGAATTTTACCCTGAACAGTACTTTAAAAGGCACACAGAAAGTCCTAAGTGGATAATTCCAATCAATTTCTCCTTTTCCTGCTGAATTCTACTGTGCTTTAATGGACATTAAGTAAACTGAGAATGGTTAAAATAAAGACTTTTTGCATTCTCTCATTTTCAGATTGATATCACTACTACATACCTGAACATAACCAGGGCTTGATGGCAGAAAAAAATTAATGATCACTGTGGCTAATACTACTTCAAGAACTATCTCTGATATTTCAGATGACTTCAACAACTGACAGATACGTGCTTTTTGTTATCATAACCAAAGTCAAAATCTAACAAATGCTGACCTCTAACATTCAATTAGATCCTTAAGGTCTAACAAAAGCAAGACAACTGGAGAAAAAGCAGCAGCAGTACATCTATTTCGATAAAAATTCAGAAGCAGGGAATTTATAGGCCAACTTTATGGTAGAAGTTGCCACTGGTGAAGGAAGGAGAGAAAAGTACAGGAAATGGAACTGGGGAGTTAAGAGAGAGAGAACTTCAACTGTAACTTTTACATCTTAAATCGGAAACAAATATGACCAAATGTTGAGAACATGGGTGTTTACAATTAGCATATAATATTATATATATTTTAATAAATAAATATACCTTACATTTATATGTAACTGTATAATAATTAGATATTATTGATATTATGTTAATAATATGTATATTACTACTTATTTTAAAGGAAAACTATAAAGTTTATCAAAATGTGAGGTGGCAGGGACTTCCCTGGTGGCACAGTGGCTAAGACTCTGCGCTCCCAATGCAGGGGGCCAGGGTTCGATCCCTGGTCAGGAAACTATATCCCACATGCACGCTGCAACTAAAAGTTCACATGCCACAACTAAGGAGCCTGCCTGCCGCAACTAAGGAGCTGGCAAGCTGCAACTAAGGAGCCCATGAGCCGCAACTAAGACCCAGAGGACCAAAAAAAGAAAAAAGAAAAAAAAAAGCTACAGAGAATAAAACAGATATTGTTAAGGAAAAAAAAAAAAGTGAGGTGGCAAATGGTTGTCTCAAGATTTAAAATATTTCTCCTAGGGACTTCCCTAGCAGTCCAGTGGTTAAGACTCTGCGCTTCCACCACAGGGGGCATGGGTTCTATCCCCAGTAGGGGAACTAAGATCCCACATGCTGCACAGTGCGGCCAAAACGTAAATAATAAAATAAAAAAAAATTTGTCCTATATGTAAGGTATATCCAAAAAAAAAAAAAAAAGAAATTATGACATTTCTTTAAAACATGTAGATACACAGGACACTGCAAATGGCCGAAACCAAGCCACAAGCAGCCCCCATGAGATGGATAGTTAGGTCCATTTGCAAACGCACTGATGTACCAGGCACTGAAGGCCCCCCTTTCAACAATCATCATCAGCTGGGCTGTCATTTTGCTTTGCTTTACATCTAGTTACAAATACTAGAGCTTCAGTAATATATATTCTTATGGATATCTATTTTGTCATCACAGATACCTGGAGCAGAACAATTAAAACTCAGAAAAATGGGGTTGATACAAACTACATAAAACAGATAAGCAAAAGGATTTACTGTACAGCACAGGGAACTACAGTCAGTGTCTTGTATCTTATAGTATAGTAATAATCTATAATAGAAAATAATCTGGAAAAAATATACATATAACTGACTCACTTTGCTGTACACCTGAAAGTAACACAATATTGTAAATCAACTATACTCCAAAAAACCCCTAAGAAACAAAAAACCTTACAAAAAATGTTCAGGGTGTTTTCAAGTGGCAGCCTAAACAGCAGGTGTTCGTAAGTAGCAGGAAGGGAACCCTTCCTCCACTGTTATAAAGCTAGTCTTTCCCTTTTCTTAACTGGTCTTTTTCTTTTTATCATCACAAAAACAATGCTGCATTGGTGTGGAACATCAAATAATACAGAAGCATGTAGAATAAAAGCCAAAGTCCCTCTGATGCAAATCTGACCCCTCACTACCCCCGGGTCCCCAAAGATGTTAGCCATCCTGCATCTTCCAGACATTTACAACCCCAGTCAGATTTACACGCGATCACTGTTCTGTGAATTGCTTTTTTTCACCTAATACGTCACAAACCTCTCTCCGGCAGGCACAGACCCCTTTAAACCACAATATGGGTGCACCACAATGCATTTAATCACTTCACTACTTCTGGGCATTTTTTCCCTGATATTTTATTGCTGCAATGCACAACTCTGTAAATACACCTCATGAAATGCTGGCACAGGACTTCCCCTAGTGGCACAGTGGTTAAGAATCCGCCTGCCAATGCAGGGGACATGGGTTCAAGCCCTGGCCCGGGAAGATCCCACATGCCACCGAGCAACTAAGCCCATGTGCCATGACTACTGAGCCTGCGCTCTAGAGCCCACGAGCCATAACTACTGAGCCTGCGTGCCACAACTACTGAAGCTGGCGCGCCTACAGTCCGTGCTCTGCAACGAAGAGCAGCCCCTGCTTGCCACAACTAGAGAAAGCCTGTGCGCAGCAACGAAGACCCAATGCAGCCAAAAAAATAAATTAAAAAAAAAAATAAAAGCTGGCATATTCCTGTAAGTGGAATGAATCATAGGCTCCCAACCCTTGCTTAAGGTTTTATAGATACATGTGAAATTGCCCTCCAGAAAAATGAGTGTAGAGATACTTCTTCCAGAAATGTAAAGCAAAAATAAAACCTCACCACTGCTTTAATTAAAACATCTTTGTGGGCTTCCCTGGTGGTGCACTGGTTAAGAATCCACCTGCCAATGCAGGGGACACAGGTTCGAGCCCTGGCCCGGGAAGATCCCACATGCCGTGAGCAACTAAGTGTGCGCCACAACTACTGAGCCCACGAGCCACAACTACTGAAGCCCATGTGCCTGGAGCTCGTGCTCCGCAACAGGAGAAGCCACGGCAATGAGAAGCCCACGCACTGCAATGAAGAGCAGCCCCCGTGCAGCAACAAAGACCCAACACAGCCAAAAATAAATTAAAAAAGAAGTCTTTGCCCATTAATGCCCTTTCTTTGATGATTTATATGAACTCTCTTACCCCTTTTTAAAAATGAATGACACGTTTACAGATATGGTTAAAAATGAGGACTCATCGTTTGTTCCTTTTTTACACCCAAATTTTCCACATCATTATCAGGGAACTTAGTACCTTTGGGGCAGGTATCCTGACTCACTAAGAATTCACAATTTACTAAAATACTTCCTATGTGCCAGCACTGTGCTACGTCTAGCACAAGATATAGAATTCATACACCGCGTTTTAGTTGTGACTTTCTTATCTCTGGAGATCTAGATAAAACGGGCTAAAGTCTGCTCCCCAGTCTGTGTAAGTCTAACAGCCTTACCAAGCTCTCTGTGAACTTTCCAAGCTCTTCTGTGTTCACGGTCACTCTCTGAGCTCCGGCTCTCAATATTTAGTCCAGCCTATGAATCACTCCTGTTGTCCCGCACCGCTCCTCTTCCACACCACTACTGACCCAACAAAGATCTCAGCCTTTTCTTAGTTCCCGACAGCGGCAACAGCAACAAAAAAACCCGCCTACAGAAGACACACATACAGGGGACATAACTGAAAAATTAAAACTCAAGGTTAATAAAAAATATTCAGAGATTAGTACTTATAATGTATTAAAAAGCTTTTAAAATTCATTTCTAAAAGCCTCAGTAGAAAAATGGACAAGAGATACAATCTGACAATTCACGGAAGAAATAGAAATAGTTGACAAAAAAAATCTCAATTGCCTAACTGTAAGGAAATGCAAACTCCAACATTAAAATTGACATTAAAATAGCTAAAATTAAAAAGTTTGATATTCCCAGCATGAGTGGAGAAGGAAAAGTTTGGGGAAGGTGTAAGTCAGCACCGTCTTTTGGAGGACAATTTGGCAGCCAAAAAAGGTAAATGTTGGAGGCCTTTGAGTGTGTCTGTTTCTAGGACTCTAGCCACAGCAGCTCCTGCCCCAGGCAGATGGATGGACAAGTCTCTTTACTGCAGCATCTTTAGTAATAGCAAAACTTGGAACCCACCAACAGAGGACTTGTTACATAAATGAGTAGTCTGTACAACTATATACTCTGTAGCCATGAAAAAGGATCAAATCGAGCTATGCAAGAAGGCAGCATCGTTAAAAATACCGACGTATGGGCTCTGGATCCAGAACACCTGGGCTGAAATCCTGACCTCAGCACCCACTAGCTCTGTGTCCTTGGGCAAGTGACTACATCTTCTGAGAGTCAATGTGCTCATTTGTAAACACAAGCAACAGTAGCACTGACATCTCCAGGGGCTACGTTCAGGGTCAAACAGGCTCAAGTGTGTGCACAGCTCAGCAGAAAGCCCGGGTCACTGTACGATCTCCAATTACACACTGCTGATGCAAACAAGCAAGCAAACAACATTTATAATAGGATTCACACTTTGTAAGGGATTTAAAAAGTGCTGCTTACACGCAAACTAAATTTTAAAACAAAAGTACATAGATAGATGAATAGGAAATGGTCTAAAAACATACACACATTGTTAAGGGTCATTACCTCTGGGGAGGAATGAAGAAGAACTTTTGCTTTTACTCTTTTTACATCTGCACCACTTGAGTTACTTTAAATAATGAATGCTCTGCTTTTGTATTCTGAGACAAAAACAGCAAAATCCAGTAAAGATGAGAGGGCACAGTTAATCTTAAAATCTGCCCTGTTCTGTTATTCCTATTGCTAGTAGCTAGCTTTAAAGCAGTAGTTCTCAAAGTGTGGTCTGTGGACCCCTGCAGGTACCCAAGAACCTCTTCAAGGACCACAAGGTCAAAACTATTTTCACAATAATACGCGTTGCCATTTTCACTGTGTTGTCATCTGCATGAAAGAGCAAAAGCAATGTGGCTGAAACTGCTGGTGTCCAGCACACATCACTCAGCAGCATGGAACCGCACCAGCAGTCCTGCTGTTCACACCACGCAAGGGCAGGAAGAAAAGAAAGGAAAAAAGCCAGTTTTACTGAGGAATATCCTTGATGAACCATCAAACGAATTAATTTTACTCAATACCAACCCATTAGTATGAGTCTTTTCTCTTTTTTTAAGTTTATTTATTTTTGGCTGCGTTGGGTCTTCTTTGCGGTGTGTGGGCTTCTCACTGCGGTGGCTTCTCTTGTTGCAGAGCATGGGCTCTAGGCACGCAGGCTTTAGTAGTTGTGGCTTGTGGGCTCTAGAGCGCAGGCTCAGTAGCTATGGCGCACTGGCTTAACTGCTCTGCGGTATGTGGGATCTTCCCAGACCAGGGCTCGAACCCGTGTCCCCTGCACTGGCAGGCGGATTCTTAACCACTGCGCCACCAGGGAAGCCCCCAGGATGAGTCTTTTCAATATGCTTTGTGGTAAGGTGGGCGCTAGGCACACAGCAGGTTTGCTGTACCCCCGAGTGCAGTGACTGTCTCAAGGAAAAGCATGTGCACGGTTGTCAGTGCTGCAGGTTGAACCAGCCATTTTCATGGAATGCCACTTTTATCTGAAAGAACAACTGACCAACTATGGTTGTTTAGGTTTTGACATCTGGCACAAATTTTCTTAAAAATAAACAAAGTGAGCCACTCACTACACAGAAAACAACTGACGGTATTTGCTGCCAATGATAAAATCCAAGCTTTCAAGAGAAATCAGAATTTTGGAAAACTTGTTTCTGCTATTAATCTGACAGCTTCCCACTTTAAGACTCTTCTAATGAGATCAGTGGTGATTTTCTTGATCTTGTACAGTGAAATGTATCAACATTTAGAAGATCTGAACAACTCAGTGTACCAATATGTATTTCTAAATGACCAAGATGTGATGCTACCAAATTAACCACATGAGCAAGGGATACAGTCAAAGTACAAGATAGAACTATGGACTTTAATGTTAACAGGGGGTAAACAATTCATTGATATGGTCTCAGGTTCCAAAGTGTAACTAGAAGAAACCACCATGTGTGCAGTTCTGTTGTAGTATTAAAGTGGAATACCTATAATTACATGAAAAGGCTATTAAATCACCCCTCCCTGTTCTAACTACATGTAAGTATGAGGCCAAATTTTCTTCATATATTTCAATAAAACAATTGTAACAGATTGAATGTAGAAGCAGATCTGGGAATCCACCTGTCTACTATTAAGCCCTACACTTAAAACACTTGCAAAGTATAAAACAATGGCACTCAATCTTTTTTGGTTTTGGTAAAGTTGTTTTTCATTAAAAATGTTATGATAACATGTAATAGATTTATTATTAAAGTGAAATAATAAATAGTTTCAGTTGTCCTAATTTCCAATACAGTAAATATTGATAGACATAACCCTCATGAACAAAAAGCTCTCTGGTCCTCAAAAATTATTAAGAGTATAAAACCAAGAGGTTTTGGAACCAAAAGGCTTTGAGAACCACCGGCTTAGCACAGGGCAGGCAAACTACCATGTGAAATCCAAATCTGGCCCTTGCTGATCTGTAACTAGTGGTACTGGCCACCGTCACACCCTCATGTTCCTGGGGTCTCTGGCTGCTTTTCTGCTGCAAAGGCACAGCTGAGTTGAGTAGATGAGACAGGACTGGCCTGCAAAGTCTGAAATATTTACTACTGGGCCCTTTAAAGAGAATCCGAAACCCTCTGATTTAGTGTAAGCTCACATTGCCAGCCTTTGTTGTTGCAGTGGCTGAGCAGCTGCATTCCTGTCTCCACTCTGTACCCCGTCACCACCCAGTTTCCAAAGGCCAGAGTGACCTTCCGTAAAGTTGACGTCACTCCTCTAGTGAGAACCTTAAACGTTTATGATCACATTTACTTCGAAACACAATTCAAGGTGCTCAGCACCGTATTCAAGGCTTTTACTCATCACTCTGGTCCCTGCCAGCCCCTCGTCTCGGGCCTTCCCCTTCTTTGCCAGACAAACACACCAAGTACTCTGGTTTCCCAGAATGCGCCACGCTCTCTGCAATCTCTACTCCAAGCCCCCTCAATCTGGAACATTCTTCTCCCTTTCCTTCCTCCCTCTTCCTACACCCTGATTTCCTTCCCTTCACTCCCCACCCAAGTCTTGTGTACTGGGCACTGTATCACATTCCCTCCACATACCCTGCTCTCACGATGGTGCCAGGACCCAACTGCTTGCCAGTCGCTGTCTAAACACATGGTTGCGTGAGGCAGAAACTGGGTTTCTCCACTGCAACATTCAGCACGAGCAGACCTTCAGGACGCTGTTGCCAACTTTTTAGATGAACTAAGCTGAAAGCTAGCCCCCATAACACCCTTCATTTTCTTAAGGTGGCTCCCTGGAGCAACACAGAGTAAGTTACTCTCCTAGGCAAGAGGGTCTCTTAAGACATCAACATTTATCATTAAAGAGAACACAAACAACAACTGTTGTCAAGGATGTGGAGAAAAGGGAACCCTCCTCCACTCTTGGTGGGAATGTAAACTGGTGCAGCCACTGTGGAAAACAGTGTGGCAGTTTCTCAAAAAACTAAAAATGGAGTTATCATATGATCCAGCAATTCCACTCCTGGGTATATATTCGATAAAAAACAAAAACACTAATTTGAAAAGATACATGACCCCAATGTCCATGGCAGCACCATTTACAATAGCCAAGATATGGAAACAACCTAAGTGTCCATCGACAGATGAATGGATAGAGAAGATGTGGCACATCTACACAATGGAATACTACTCAGCCATAAAGGAGAATGAAATAATGCCATTTGCAACAACATGGAGGGACCTGCAGGGCATTATGCTAAGTGAAGTCAAAGACAAACCCTGTATGATATCACTTATATGTTCAATCTAAAAAACACAACAAACTAACTAGTGAATATGACAAAAAAGAAGCAGACTAACAGATATAGAGAACAAACTTGTGGTTATGGGGTGGGGGGTATATAGGGGTGGGGAAATGGGAGGTACAAACTATTGGGTATAAGATAGGCTCAAGGATGTACTGTACTACATGGGGAATAGAGCCAATATTTTGTAATAACTGTAAATGGAAAGTAACCTTTAAAAACTGTATGAAAAATTAAAAAAAAAAGATACCAACATTTTAACAGTTATCAGTTACTGTGAGCCCGTTTGTCAAAGCTTTTCCTGCATTACCTGGAATCTTTCTAAGAACCTGTAATGGTCACAGGAAATAGCACCCTGTTTTACAGCTGAGGAACAGAAGGTAAGTAACTGTCACATTAACACGAAGCTAGTAAGAGGGATGAAGTGGAATTTGTACCAAAATCTTTCAATATCTTGATTAACATCAAGTTGAAGAGCAAGCCTAACCCATATGATAAAACTAGAGAACAAGCAGGATACAGCCAATGCTAAACACCATGACATGCTAAGTGACAGGAAAGGATGTTAAGAGTGGCTGAGCAGTGCTTCATAAAGAAAGTGGAATCTGAGATGGATTTAGATGGATGACTAGGTGTGAAAGGAGGAGAGGAAACTAAAAGAATATAGAAATCCCCCACCTTTTTTTTTTTTGGCCACCCCGCATGGCTTGCGGGATTTTAGTTCCCCGACCAGGGATCGAACCCGGGCCCCGGGCAGTGAAAGCCCGGCATCCTAACCACTGGACTACCACAGAGAATTCCTGAGAAATCCCCCATTTTTTGAAAGCTCACTGTACGTCATTTCGCTTTCACCAAAGACCTGCAGTTTGCTAACTGAAAGAAATCTAAAGATTTCACTTTGGGGAAAAAAAAAAAGGGGCAAAATAAGCCTTCAGCATTTGTTTCGCAGGAAATGACTATACAGGTAGTGCACCCTGAGCAGTGAGAGGGGCCAGCAAGCTCCTTCTCCAGGAGCTACACTGAGCATCTCAGCATCAAGCTGTCAGAGCTTCGAACTGTGTCTGAGCGTCTGGGCTTTACCTTGACTCCTTCTGTGCCTGTGTCATAAGGTAGTTGATACCTATGGCTAAGGTAATTATTGCTTCTCCCTTTACACCATTTCGGCTTCGGTTTTGCAGGAATGCTCTGCTTCCAGATAGGATAGCCGGGGAAAGCTGTATTCTACGCTGGGAGAGAAATACGAGCCAACGTCAAGGCGTGGGAAGATCACTGAATAACGATGGAAAAACCAAGAGGTCAGGCCCTATGGAAGGGATCTGGGGTGAGTGGAGAGATTGCGGGAGGTCGGGAAAAACTAAGAGACTGCTACTTTCACATCTAAATATAGCTCCAACTAAACCCAAACACCTTAAAATACGTGAAAATTAGTGAACAGCTGTACCTAACACTTCAACAACACCTTACAGGTTCAAAAGCACAGCACTTTCATCTCAACAAAAATCTTATGATGTGATTTCTAGATAAGCAAGTTGAGGTTTAGAAAGGGCCTTCAAGCTTGATAAACAGCAGACATGAACTGAACCCAGAACTTCTCATCAAAACAACAGATTTTTAAAATCAAGGAATAAAATAATCAAGGAGTATGGTTTGATACTACCATAAACCTGCACCTGATTATCTAACTAAGATCAGTCCCGCTTCTTGAATGCACAGCCTGATTTCAGAGACACCACAATGTAGCTGTGCTCAGTAGGTACACTGAATGCATTAATCTTAAAAAAACCATACACATCTGATTTCTTTAAGGCAGACTCTCCACAGGAAAAAACTATCACAGTACTCTAGAAATAATGACTATGACTGAGAAGTTTTTTTTTTTTTTTTTGCGGTACGCGGGCCTCTCACTATTGTGGCCTCTCCTGTTGCGGAGCACAGGCTCCGGACACACAGGCTCAGCGGCCATGGCTCACGGGCCCAGCCGCTCCGCGGCATGTGGGATCTTCCCGGACCGGGGCACGAACCCGTGTCCCCTGCATCGGCAGGCGGACTCTCAACCACTGCGCCACCAGGGAAGCCCGATTGAAAAGTTTTGCATTCACAAATATGGTATTTCATTGATTCTAAGAAGCACATTTTCTTTCATTTTCACATCTTTGAAATCACATGTATCTTATATTCAATGAAACACAATAACTTCCTGCTACTGATGCCCAAGTGCTCTTAATTTTTGTTACCCTTCGCCAATTTAAATGTTTCTTTCTTTCATAACATCTATGTAAACCCTTTCAGAAAGGCTGGCCATACCAGATTACCCAGAAACCTACCTTATTTACACAACTTCCCAGACTCAAGCTTGAATTAAGCAGATGAACCTTTAGTTTTGTTAAGCATTATATGTCTTTAGAAAAAGATTAATGTCTAATTCCAAGCAATAGATTAGATCGTGGATGAAGAAACCGGTTAAAATAAAATCATCAAATAGAAAGTCTAGACACTTAAACCTACACACTCTGAGATGAAAAGAACCAGCTGCTCTCAAGCTATGCAAAAAACTATGTCAATCCAGGCAGTAGTTCATGACAAGCCCTTCCCTCCTCTAACTCGTTCCCCCTGTTCCTCCAGAAAATCAGAAGAGCGATGAATGTACAAAAGCAGCAGACCCGGAACTTCCCTGCAAGAGGGCAGCTGAGGTCCCGTGAGAGTAGCTCGGCAGGCAAGGCTACCGTATCACTCACTTGACATTCAGGTGTTCCCCCTGCTTACTGTCTCTGTAGTATCTATTCTTAAAATACTTTGAGGATGCCCGTTCTGAAAGCCTTGTTACTAATCTTACACCATTTTGATAGGCACTCACTTTAAAGACAGCTCATTTTCATTTGCTTTCAGAGGTCGTTTCCTCTAATTCTTGGTAGTGAGGCCTCTCCTGAGCTTTGGAAGGACAGAGCAATCCCACGGCTGGGGAGCCCCACCCCGCAGTGGGCCTTCAACAGTACTGGCCACAAACGGTCACTGATGCAGCACAGCATGCATGGGCCCTGGGCCAGCTGGCCCAGCTTCCAACGCTGGCTTGGCCACTCTGCGGACCAAGTCATCTGTCCTCTGGGCCTTGGCTTCCACATCTAAAACTGGGAAGAACAAGAGTTCCTCCTTTGCAGGGTTGTGTGAAGACTGAATTAATGGGCACAAGTAACTTGAAGCAACCTCGGGAACATAATAAGACTTAACCATCTTTACCTCCAGGCTGGGTCTTCTACAAGGCTGTGGGGCGAGGCAGGGGCACCTAGCCCTCAAGCTTTAAGTAGAGCTCACACTGCTGAAGACAGACCAGCGAAGGACTGTAATATCGTGTGACAACACCTGCAAAAGATGTTCATGCAGTGAGTGTTGCCCAAGAAAAGGGAGTAGGGGCTGGGTGATGGTGACTAAACATCACGCGTGAAAAATCTGTATAAATATTTAACAACTTCCAAAGAGTAGTCATTGTTTAGAGCATAAATATTTGGAGGTACAGGCTAACAACTACTTTCTCACTTCCTCTGGAAGCCTCCCCCTGGTTTTACTATTTTGACTCTTTGTTCATCTAGGCATAAAAGCTCACCTATTCCACCTTCAGGGGCGATGCCTACCACCCTGGCCAGCTTGTCATAGGGGAAGGAGAGGGGGCAAGTCACCAGGGACTGTCACTCACACATCTTGTCACTAGCAGAGCAATTACTAGTTTCCTCTTGAGCCCACCTCTGTCCCTGTTTGCAGGAAGATGGGAAAGCCCTGGCAGCACGGTGGGCTGACCTGACCCACAGCAAAACCCTGTTGTTTCTAAAAATAATAATAATAAAAATACATATACATATACACACTCTAATAAAGAAATAATTCATAAAAAAAGCCATCATCAAATTTTACACATTACAATACTTTCTTCAGGTGTCCCCCCAAACTCTATTAGCTTTAAAAACAAAAAGGAAATCAAAAGCCTCTCTCCACTATACGCACTCCCCAACCTTCAAACGTCAGGGGAGACCACACTTGCCCCGTACCCCTCATGTCCATACTCAGGCAAGGAGGGGCCCACCTCAGTCACTTTTTGATCACTCACAGCAGCGGAAAGCAGAAAGACGGTACAAAATTTAGGGTTACCAGAGAACTCTGCAAAGCGGAGCTTGGAACAGAACAAAACCTTAAAGAGCGAAACACCTCACCACCCACAAATCTGCACAAATAAATTTACTATACCTCTAGTCCTACAGTCCAAGTATCGACGTCCAGTGACCTCCCTTAAATTACATCTCCCGTTAATTATCTCTTATCAACACTTCTTCACCAAGGTTGAATCTGGGCACAAGCTTCACCACCAGCTTCTTTATTCTCGTTGCTCAACAGTCTCGTTGCTAGCTGTTAACAATTACTTTTTTCTTCTTTCTCATGGACTTTTATGGAAATAGTACAATTCAAACAGGCAGTATCACGACTACTTGACAAAATAATGAATGTTACAAATGTGTTAACCCTGATAGAGAATTAAGTATGAAGTAAGACAGAGAGCTGTGAATACACACGATCAAAAAAACATGTGGGGCTTCCCTGGTGGCGCAGTGGTTGAGAGTCCGCCTGCAGATGCAGGGGATGCGGGTTCGTGCCCCCAGTCCCGGGAGGATCCCACATGCCGCGGAGCGGCTGGGCCCGTGAGCCGTGGCCGCTGAGCCTGCGCATCCGGAGCCTGTGCTCCGCAACGGGAGAGGCCACAGCAGTGAGAGGTCCGCGTACCGCAAAACAAACAAACAAACAAAATGTGGTAATTACCACAAAGAGATCTTACAAAATAGATAACTCAAAATACCAAACTTTTAGATGTAGTCAAAATTGTACTTAAAGTAGGGATGTAAAATTGCAAAAAGTTCCAGTTTAATTCAGAGAACAAAATATTTCCATCAAGACTTTTTAAAAGTAAAGAACACCATCTTCGAAGTGTAACATCACACTTAAAATACACCATTTTAGTTAGACTTACATTTTAATTCATTCGGCTTATCAACTAAACCTTCTTATAAAAAGGGAAAGAAACCAGAAGTTAAGACAGGCATTAAGCCCTCCCACCTTCCTACCCGTGAGTAAATGGGTTTTGCTTTATCCCTGATAGGAATTTTGAGTAAGCTGACCGGTCACCCACTTGGCACTGCAAAGTGAAAAAAAAACGTACCTTATGTGAATGTAAAGAAAAATCTCAATCTCAAATCGGATACATCTTCACAAATTTCTGAAGCACCGTTTTACCTGCTTACTGATCTGGGCACTGTTTGTCTCCAGATGTCAGAGGATCTCCAGATGTCACTCTGCCAGGGGGAGGTGCAGAGCAAAGGAGGACGGAGCCAAGGGTCACGGGAGCGGGCACGGCGGAGGAAAGGCGCAGGACACCTGACCAGAGGCTGCTAGTTACTTGGGGCAAAGAAGGTGTAGCTCACGCAAACACAAAAACTTTTTAAGAGAGGTTTAGAGGCTCACCATGTTGAGTGAGACGGCTGGACAACAGCAAGAGTCACTGCCTGACTTCACACTCCCGAGCCGCTGCACCGCGCGCACGGGCACGAGTCTAGGCGTTCTTCCTTCAGGACGACACGCGGCGCCGTGGGAAGCGCCCCCGCCCCCCGCAACGCCGCTCCCCTGCGACCATCGTTACGGAAAAGACCAACCAACCTCAACACCGCAAAGTTCAAAGGTGCAATCTGCAGCAGGAACTTTAAAACACGCCGCCGGAGAAGGAGGAAGAGCTGATAAGAAAACTGAAGGACTTCGGGACCTTAGAAAGCAACCTGAAGCCCCGAGGGGTCCGACCCTGTTTTTAAAGAAGAAACTGAGGCCGGACAAGATGCCCCCAGCGCACAGGTGACTGGACAGAGGCCCCGACCTGACCCAGGCCGGAGCGATTCCCCACCCGACTCCTGCCAGTCTGCAGTTACCCCCAGCTTCTGTTTCTCGAGTCCCCGGCTTCTGCAGTTATTTCCGGAGCTCCAGCAAACGCAGGAGGCAGCCACTTGCAGCGCAAAGAACCCAAAATCCACTCGGGAGACCCGACATCTGCGCGCTCCGCGACCTTGGGCCCCTGACATAACCCCCGGGGCCGCCTCCCCTAGGGACCGGGCCGGCGTTCGCCTCCCCGGCGGACCGGACCTCCGAGCGCGCGCCCGCCCCGCGCCCCGGCCAGGAGCGGCCCAGCCGGGCTCCGGGGCGCCCAGGTGCACAGCCTTACCTTCCGCCACGTCCTCGTCCACGGCCCCCTTGACCTGCGAGAAACACCACTGCAAGTCGTTGCCGCCCGCAGGGCAGCCGCCGCCTCCGGCTCCTGCGGATACACCGGGCGCGTCAGGCTCGCGCCCCTCGCCCCTCGCCCGCTCCCGGCCCCGCCCCGCGCGGGCCCTCACCTGCCATGGCCGGTCGGCCGGCGCGCAGCCGGGCGCGGCCGGGCGCCGAGGCGGCGGCGGACGTACGAGGCGGCCGCCGCGCTGCTGCCGCCCAAGCACCTCAGCCCGGCCGCCGCCGCCGCCGCCGCCGCCGTATTTTTTTTTCCTTTTTCAAAATGGCGCCCAATGCCCGTCGTCCCGCTCGATGACGTCATCCCCCGCCGCCTCCGACGGCTGGGGGCGGGGGCGGGGCCTCCGGGAGTCTCCGAGCGGGGCGGGGCGGGACGCACGGCCGCGGGGGGCGGGGGGTGGGTCCTCCCGGTGCGCCGACTACGTCTGCGCGACCTGCGCCGCGCCCCGACCCCTGGGAACGGGGCTTCAGGGCCGCCGGGGACGCCCCGGCCGGCGGGCGGCTGTGAGCCCGGAGCTTGGTGCTCCCCTGAAGATCAGCCGCGGGTCTGCTGCCGGCCGTCCGTCCCTCTGCGGAGTTTTGGAGGCCGCGAGGCCGAACCGGGCCCGTTCCTAGAGTCTTCGGCCAATGAGAGCGCGATCCTTCGGCGGAACAGCCAATGGAGAGCGCGCTCAGTGGCCGGTGGGCGGAGCTTCCGGGCCGGGCCACACCTGGAGCGCCCCGCACCTGAGAGCGTCATGCCGGCCCACCGACCCAGGCCGCACTGCAAATCACTCTCCTCGGACACAGCTGGAGTCCCGGTAATCAGTGTACACCTTTGACGGCAGCCCTCCACAGAGCTCACGTTGTCTACCAGGATTCCTTGAGCCCCCATCAGTGTACAATCTTAGGGAAACGGTGTTGCGGTACAGCGTGCCCATCGTTCGTTCCTTCATTCCTGGGTGTGTTTCCTGTGGCCTACGGAGGGATTATTCATTTGTGGGATTTATGTGTCCGAAATCATAACTTCTTTCAGTGATATTGTGAAGTTGGTAGTTACCATGTGGCATCTCTAGAAGATGATCATTCCAAATCAGGAACATTTGTCCACTTAACAAATATTATTTTTTGATCAGCTCGTGCTATGTGCCACACTGTTCACGGCCCAGGAGATGCGGGGGTAAACAGAGCAAATGCCTACCCTCAGGGAGCTTACATCTCAGTTTAGGGATCCAGAAAATAGCAGGAGTGGGCTCCCCTGGTGGCGCAGTGGTTAAGAATCCTCCCGCCAATGCAGGCAACACAGGTTTGAGCCCTGGCCCGGGAAGATCCCACATGCCACGGAGCAACTAAGCCCTTGTGCCACAACTACTGAGCCTGCACTCTAGAATCTGAGAGCCACAACTACTGAGCCCGCGTGCCACAACTACTGAAGCCTGTGCGCCTAGAGCCCGTGCTCCGCAACAAGAGAAGCCACGACAGAGAAGCCCACACACCACAACGAAGAGTAGCCCCCGCTCACCGCAACTAGAGTAAGCCCGCGCAGCAACAAAGACCCAACACAGCCAAAAATAAATAAATAAAATAAATAAATAAATTTATATATAAAATAAAACAGCAGGAGTAAAGCAAAGTAGGTAGTAAGTCAAATGAAGTTGGATAGAAAAATAAAGCAAGGAAGGAGGGCAAGGGAGTGCATCTAGGGAGGGTTGCAGTTTTAAACAGGGTGACTGGAGAAGACCTCGAGGAGGTGAGGCAGCCACGCGGACATCGGGAGGAGGCTGTGCCGGGAAGCAGGATGGAGTCCAGGCAAGATAGGAAGCTATGGGGCCATGAGCAGGGAAGGCTGACTTGGTCTTGAACGGGGCCACTGTGGCCGCTCTGCTGAGGATGCACTGTAGGGAGCCAAGATCGTCCAGGCAGAGGGATGACGGTCAAGTGGTCATGGATGTGGTGGTCCTGGGGAGAGGGCTTGAGAACCCGTCAGGCTTCAGAGATAGGCATTTTGAAGGCGGAGCGCCCCGGGGGCTGACTGTGAAGTGAATGCGGTGTGAGAGAGAAGGGACTTGGGGATGACTGCATCCGTGGTCTGAGCACCCGGTCCAAGGGAGTTTCCTGACGCTGAGATGGGAACAGCTGCAGGAAGAATGGCTGGGCCGGTGCAGGGGTGCAGGCCGATTGAGAGATTGGTTGTGAACTTGCGCAGCGGTTGCAAAGGTAGCTGCACATCCAGACGTGGAGCTCTTGGGGAAGTCGCGACCTGGAGCTGTAGGTTCTGGAGGCGCCAGCATCGAGATGCATTTCAAGCCAGAAGAGACTGGGTGAGCTCACCCCAGGAGGGAGGGTAGGTGGGGAAGAGGACCGAGGACAGAGCCCAGGAGGAGGAGCCACGTGGAGGTGGGCTGGAGAACCAGGAGCGCGTGGGGTCCCGAGCCCATGAAGACGGGGCAGGAGCTCCGTGGGAGGAGCTCCAAGGAGGGACCATTTGGTTGTAGCAGCTGGGACGCCCTTACTGTGACAAGAGGAGTCACTGTGGAGTGGCTGGTGCATCCCGCTTGAGAGGCTTGAAGAGAAAGTAAGACGAGAGTGGAGGAAGTGAGGGGCAACAATCCTTTTTGTGAATAGGAGTGGAGAACTGGGGCTGTAATCTCCTTTTTTACTGATAGATTTAGCTGGCCTTTCTCTGAGCAGTTGAAAACCCAGGTTAACTCTCAGACTCTCTTATATGCAATTGCTTTAATGTGTGTTAAAGATAGGTCTTTGGAAGTGATAGCAAGAGAATTAGTTTTAGTTTAGACTGCGTTCTTTGGTTAATTAGCTACCATTAAATTAAAATCTTAAAACAACAAAAATAACACAAAAGAAACATATTCCTGAAAAGAGAGCTGCCTCCTTTGTGTCCCACTGTGCCTCAGCTGATATCAAGAGATTTTAAACCATTCTGTTGCATAATGCCAGCGAACTTTAAATATCCAGTGAGTTACTCTGGACTCTGATTGGTGTTTAAAAGTCACTGGGTGTCGCAAAGCATTTTTCTTGTTTTATTATTCGTAGATCTCATGGCCAAATTGTGAAGTGCCTGGTGCCTATTAGAGTCTAGCTTACTGTCACTCATACAAGGGAACACTCCTCAGTAATAACAGGGAAGCAGCTACAGATACGGACAAGAGGGGTGACTCTCAGAAATTTACGCAGAATGGAAGGATCCAGAATAACTTCCTTTCAAACATAAAAACATTAACTCCAGGATATTCCATAACGTGGCTTTGTTCTCCAGACGATAGAAATTAAGGCAGATCTAAAGCAGCTTCGAGCCCTCATGTCAGCAAAAGGATCTGAATCGCAGTTCAGAATATCTTGCAATTTTCCTTTACTGGGAGCAGATTTGAATTTTAAATTATGTGCGAGAAATGTCAAATCTTCCCCCATTTATCTTAGTAACTCAGGAATTCTGTATATTGAAAAAGATCTTTGTTCTTCAAAGGCTCCTTGGCAATCTGTCTCCCAGCCTCCTGAGGGAGATGAGTCAGCCTGACTGATCAGGTGACTGTGAGAGGCTGCAGAAGGCCCCGGGAGGAAAGGGCCCGCCCACCCCAGCTGCGCTCCAGAACCCACACGTGTGTCCTCCGTCTCCTGCATCAGCTCAGATATGCCTTGTGATGAGACCCCTTTTCTTGAACTCTTTCTTTCTGCCTGCGGCGACCGTCAGCTTCAGACACTGGCCTCGTGAGGTGCAAAGCGCCCATTACACCTAGGGGTTCCCTCGGGCACGCTACTGGGTCTCACGCCCCCAAGTTGAGACAGAGTTCCAGAATCAACTGAAAATGCAAAGTGCAAGGGTGTGCCCTTCCCACCTGCCCCAACCTTGGATCGTGCTGGTTCCCAGGAGCTGTTTGAGCTCTAACAACAAGTCCCAGCACGTGGTCGTGAACTCGGAGGTGTGGACCCCGTTACAGCAGCCCCTGGGAATTGCTCTAAAGTGGGCGCGCGCAGTTGGGATGGGCGCGCGCCCCAGGCGGCCCCTGTTTTGGGAGCGTGGTGACCAGAGTGCTCAGCCCCGGTTGGGTGCCGGTGTCCACACGTCTCTCCCGGGGACGGGGGCGCCGAGGCGCTTGGACTCTGAGTCACAAGTTTCCGAATCCCGCTCTGCGCCTCCAGCCGCAGGCCCGTAGGGATCCCGGGGCCGAGTTTGTCTCCTCATGCTTGGCAGACGGGAGCATCGGCCATCCCCGCTCGGCCGCAAGAGGTCACGCGGTCGCAAGAAAAGACAGGCAGAATCTCTGAAAACTGTCGCCTGTGTCTAAATGTGGGTGATTTTAGTCGCTGAGCTTTAGAGAGGAGGGGAATCATGCTACGGCCCCCAGCGCTTACTGCCAAAGCGGGGGCGAGGTTGGAGGATGTAGCCGAGGGGCTCTGGCTGCCCCGCCAGCGGCCGCACTGGCGGGACCCAGGCCCTGCCCACCTTTCCTAGGCTGCCTGCTGCCCTCTGCTGGCCGCGCGGGGAAGTGCGAAGGTGCTTTGGGGACAGGCGAGAGGGTGCTCCCGGAGCTGGGCACTGTGCCCACAAAAGCATCTTGGAAATGGCGGGACCTTCGGGGCGGGGGCCACATGGGAGGCTCAGCGTTCTGGGTGGGTGAGCACCGTGGAGGGGCAGTAGCAGATACAGAGCCCTCTGTGTCTGCGTCCTACGTGGAGGGGAGGACCACTGGGCTGTGTGTTAGCGTAGACTTGCCTCGTGGTGGCGACCAGGACCGCCTGGGGGGTGGACAGTTCATCTGACCTGTGCCAAACCACCGTTAGCAAAGAAGCAGCATAGCCCTCATTCGACACGGGTCTCCGTGAACAGGGCTGTGGCTGGCCCCCTTGGGAGGCGGAGCTGGTCCTCAGGCCGCTGGTTTCAAGGGTGTGGCTCTTGAAATGCAGCCTCTGCTCGGAGGCCGTGGCTGCCCCACGGCCACTGTCTTGCAGTGTGAGTTTGATGAATGTGATACATCCTGGGAGGAAACGCATCCTTTGATTTATTTTTATTTGAATTTAAAAAATAAAGTGCAGACTCCAAGAGGTAGAAGGCACGAGTTGCCCTGCCCTGTGCGAGGCTCAGGGCTCAGGCTGAGAGGGGCAGAGGGGATCCAGACCCGGGTCCCTTTAGTGCCACCCGTGCTGCCCCAGGACGCAGGCCAAACCACAGCCGGGAATGACTTCCACGGCCCATCGGGAGGGCTCTGCCCCCCAACCCCTGCTCTCTCTAGGAAGCCAGGGATGCTGGCTGCCCATCTTCTGGGACACCAGCTCCCCTCCTGGTCCCTGCCAGGGAGCAGAGCCAGAATCCAGGGTTCACCACAGCCCATCCTTGTGGGACGAAGCAGATGAGCCATTTGGCCAAGTTGGTAAGAACCAAGGCTTTCAATGTGAGAGACGCAAATTTCAACCAAAGACTATAAAAGGAAACCTGAGAAGAGTCAAGTTGTATCATTATGAATGTGGTCTTACACACACACACACACACACACACACACACACACACAACTTAGTAAATGTTTAATAGGGTGGAACTTCCCCAGCTTGATAAAGGACATCTGCAAAGACCTTACAGTTAATGTCATATTCGACGGTGAGAAACTAGAAGCTTTCCCTCTAAGATCAGAAACAAGGAAGAATGTGCCTCTCATCACTCCTTTTCAACATCATTCTGAAAGTCCTAGCTAATGCTGAAAGCCAAGAAAAAAAGATAAAGGGATCCAGATTGGGAAGGAAGACACAAAACTCTGTTTGGTCACAGATGGCATGACTGTCTATGTAGAGAACTTGAAAGAATTGACGAAGAAAACCCTCCTGGAACTAATAAGCAATTATAGCCAGGTTGCAGGATGCAAGGTTAACATACAAAAGTCAACTGCTTTCCATATCCCATGCTCTTGGATTGGAAGAATTAATATTATTAAAATGGCCATGCCACCCAAAGCAATCTACAGATTTAACGTGATCCCTATCAAATTACACATGACAGTTTTCACAGAGCTAGGACAAATAATCCCAAAATTTATATGGAATCACAAAAGACCCAGAATTGCCAGAGCAATCCTGAGGAAAAAGAACAAAGCTGGAGGCATAACCCTCTCAGACTTCAGACAATATTACAAAGCTACAGTAATCGAAACAGCTTGGTATTGGCACAGAAACAGATATATGGATCAATGGAACAGAATGGAGAGCCCCAAAGTAAACCCATACACCTGTGGTCAATTAATCTATGACAAAGGAGGCAAGAATATACAATGGAGAAAAGACAATCTCTTTGGCAAGTGGTATTGGGAAATCTGGACAGCTGCATGTAAATCAATGAAGTTAGAACACTCCCTCACACCATACACAAAAATAAACTCAAAATGGCTTAAAGACTTAAATATAAGATATGACACCATAAAGCTCCTAGAAGACAACATAGGCAAAATATTCTCTGACATAGATTGTAGCAATGTTTTCTTAGATCAGTCTCCCTAGGCAATAGGAAAAAAACAAAAATAAACAAATTGGACCTAATCAAACTTATAAGATTTGCACAGCAAAGGAAACCATAAACAAAACGAAAAGACAACCTATGGAATGGGAAAAATATTTGCAAATGAGGTGATCAACAAGGGCTTAATTTCCAAAATATTAATATACAAACAGCTCATACAACTCAACAACAACAACAACAAGACACAACCCAATCAAAAAATGGGCAGAAGACCTAAATAGACATTTTTCCAAAGAAGACATACAGGTGGCCGACAGGCACATGAAAAGATGCTCAACATTGCTAATTATTAGAGAAATGCAAATCAAAACCACAATGAGGTACCACATCACACCAGTCAGAATGGCCATAATTTAAAAATTCTACAGGGAATTCCCTGGTGGTCCAGTGGTTATGACTCTGCATTTCCACTGCAGGGGGCTCAGGTTTGATCTCTGGTTGGGGAACTAGGATCCCACAATCCTTGGGGCCAAAAAAAAAAAAAAAAGTTAGAAAGTCTACAAACAATAAATGCTGGGGAGGGTGTGGAGAAAAGGGAACCCTCCTCCACTGTTGGTGGGAATGTAAACTGGTGTAGCCATTATGGAAAACAATATGGAGGTTCCTTAAAAAACTAAAAATAGAATTACCATATGATCCAGCAATCCCACTCCTGGGCATATATCTGGAAAAAGTGAAAACCCTAATTTGAAAAGATACATGCATCCCAATGTTCATAGCAGCACTATTTACAATAGCCAAGACATGGAAGCAACCTAAATGCCCATAGACAGATGAACGGATAAAGAAGATGTGGTATATATACACAAAGGAATACCACTCAACCAAAGAAAAGTAGGAAATAATGCCATTTGCAGCAATATGGATGCAACTGGAGATTATCATATACTAAGTGAAGTCAGACAGAGATAGACAAATATGATATCATTTATATGTGGAATCTAAAAAAAAAGATACAAGTAAACTTATTTACAAAAACAGAAATAGATTCACAGCCATAGAAAACAAACTATGGTTACCAAAGGGGAAAGCGGGAGCAGGGGGAGATAAATTAGGAGTTTGGGATTAGCAGATACACACTACTATATATAAAATAGATAACCAACAAGGACCTACTGTATAGCACAGGGAACTATATTCAATATCTTATAATAACCTGTAATGCAAAAGAGTATGAGAAAGAATATATGTATATATGTATAACCGAATCACCTTGTTGTACACTTGAAATTACACATAATTGTAAATCAACTATACTTCAATAAAAAGTCAATTGCTTTTCTATATAACATCAATGACAAATGGGATTTGAGATTAAAAACATAACACTGTTTACAATAGCACAAAAAAGGAGAAACACTGAGGTATAAATTTAACAAATATATACAAGACCTATATTAGGAAAATGACAAAACTTTGATGAAAGAAGTCAAAGAATAATTAAATAAATGGAGAGATAGTCGATGTTCATGGATAGGGAGACTCAGTATTGTCAAGATGTCAGTTCTTCCTGACTTGACCCATAGATTCAATGCAAGCTCTTTCAAAATTCCACCAAGTTGTCTTGTGGATATCAGTGAACTGATTCTAAGGTTTATATGTAGAGGCAAAAGACCTAGAATAGCCAGACCAATACTGAAGGAGAACAAAGAACACAGCCGAGGATTGATGCTCCTCAACTTCGAGACGTAATACAAAGCTGCGGTAATGGGCACAGTGAGAGAAGAGAAAAATAGACCAGTGAAACAGATTAGAGAGCCCAGAACCAGACTCACATAAATATAGCTGGCTAAGCTTTGACAAGGGAGCAAAGGCAGTCAATGGAGCAGATAGTCTTCAGCAAGTGGTTCTGGGCCACCTGGACATCTACCTGCAAAAGAACGAATCTAAAAAAAAAAACAAGAACAAATCTAGGCACAGACCTTACACCTTCGCAGAAATTAACTCAAAGGGGATCACAGACCTAAATGCAAAATGCAAACTTCTAGAAAATAACATAGGAGAAAATACCGGTGACCTTGGGTTTGCAGATGAGTTTTTAGATGCAGCACCAAGGGCAAATCCAAGAAAGAAAAATGTATAAGTTATACTTCACTAGAATTAAAAAACTTCTGCCCTGTGAAAAACGCTATTAAGAGAATAAAAAGACAAGCCACAGACTGGGAGAACATACTGGCAAAAGGAACATATGATAAAGGACTTGTATCCAAAGTATACAAAGGAGTCCAGAGGAGTTACATGGGGTGGAGTATGAGTTTCCTGTGCCGCTGTAACAAGTCACCGCAGGTGTGGTGACTTAAAACAGCAGAAATTTGTTCTCTCGCAGTTCCGGAGGCCACAAGTCCAAAAGCAGTACCACTGGGACAAAATCAGGATGCCGGCCGGGCCATGCTCCTTCTGGAGGCTGGCGGGGAGAGTCTGTTCCTTGCCTTCTGCAGCTCCAGTGGCTGCTGGCATCCCTTGGCTTGTGGTAGCATTACTCCAGCCTCTGCCTGCGTCTCACATGGCCGCCCCCCCGACCCCGTGCATCTGTCTCCCTCTGCCTCCCTCAAAAAGACACGTGTGAGGGCCCCCCAGATCATCCAGGATGGTCTCGTCTCAAGATCCTTAGCTTAACCACACCTGCAAAATCCCTTTTTTCCAAATAAGGTCATTTTCACGGGTTCCAGGGATTAGGACCTGGGCCCATATCTCTGAGCGGTCAGCAGCAGGAAGGGTCAGCACAGAGGAGACAATGACAGATGCAGACACCCAGGGGGAGCAAGTGGACTGCAGCTACCGGGCTGAGTGAAGAGCTGGGGTGAAGCCTGCAAAGAGGCCCCATGGGCAATGGGGAGGCAGACAGCAAGGACTCCTGTGGGGCCGTCCACCTCGATGCCTTCTGCGCAGCTGCAGTGAAGGTTTTAGACGGTGTTTTATTCCTTTTGGATGTCGGCCCCATTTCTGTGCTGCATTTCTTCTAAATGCACTGTGGAACTTAGACAGACACCTTGAAGATGAGGATGTATTGGGAAAATCTTCACTTGAAGAGTCACAAAAACTGAGGCAGATGCAGGTGAGCTCCTGCCATAAGGCCAGTCTGCAGGGAGGCCCAGGACACAGGGGTGACCCGCTGGGGCTGATGAAACCCCTCCCCCCGCCGGCCAGCTGGGGCCAGGAAGGGAGGAACTCATGGGCTCATGTGGCCAGAGCTCAGGAGGCAGGGACGGTTGGGTCCAGGGTGCTGACCCGGCCCCTGAGTGGGGGCAGTGGCACTCCTGCGTGGGGTCCTTCAGGTCTCAGAGGGTGGGCACTGGTGACAGTGGGAGTATGGGGAGGGGGGGCATCACCTCCCTCCGAGGGCGGCAGAGACCTGAGGACCACAGGCTTCGTGGCTGATCTGCTGTCCCCGACAAAGCTCTCCGCCAGGGCCGCTCACACCCTACCCCGTCTCCCAGTCCCCAGTCAGCCTCTGCCCCAGCCCGGCCCTCCTACCCACGCCGGACTCCTCCTCTGGCCCAGGAGCCCGCTGGGGAGGGCAGAGGCGGGCCCCTCCCTGGGCGACCCTGTGACCGCCTGCTAAAGCAGGTGATGGCGGGAATTGGGGCCCTTGTCCCGTTTCCACACATCAGCTCAGCCCCTGCTGTGCTCTGAGCCCGGCTCTGCACTAGAGACTATGAGTGGGGAGCAGTGTCTCCTCCCACCATGGGAAGGGGGACCCACTTCAACTCCTTAGGCTCCACCCTCGGGCCTGGGGCCCAGGACTCTGGCCCAGAGCTGGCTACCCGGGGGCCCAACAGCCCTGCTCCGAGGGGGCCAGAAGGGGAGTGTTGTTTCCCAGCCAGCCCCTCGCTGCAGGCTTTGCCCCCTCATCTCCTGGGTCTCAAGGCCATCCCGGGAAGGGGTCCCCGATCACTGACCCTGGGGCTGGGGGAGAGGGCACGTTGCCATTGGCCAGGGTCCCCGATGGAGCCGCACAGACTCTGCTGAAATCTTCCAGCCGAGGTCCACCGCTGCTATAGGAGGAGGGAAGCTGCTGGGTGGAGGTGACCTTGGGGGTCTGGAGGGTTGGGGTTGGGGTCAGGCCAACAGCTGGGGATAGGAGACAAAGTCTGGCATCCATCCCTGGGCCCCAGAGAGACAAAGCATCCTTTGTGGGTTGTGTGAGCAGCCCCAAGTTAATTTGGGTTCATGACACACTCCCTGACTTGGTAGCAGCCTCTCCCGGGGGCAGAAAGCCCACCCACGGCTGAGCCCCTTCGCTGTTTCTCCTCCAGGCTCTGTGGTTGGGGCTCTGCGCATACCGCTTGGGGAGGTATCCGGGGACACAGTCTCAGGAGACACCCCCTCGGCCAGGGTGGGGCGGGGTCCGGACTCCCGGGGGCAGAAAGAAGGCAAGGCTCAGCCAGGAGGCTGTCCGCTGACCATCTGGCTCCCCCGGGCCTTCCGGCACGATGCGGGATTGTACGTGCTGCGTGGGGTGTGTGGACGTCCTAGGCACCCAAATAAATAAACTTAAAGAAGGAAGATGCAGAACGCACCGTATCAGAGCCGGAACCTAGAAAGTGGCTGCAAACCAGATGAGAGAGAGAGCTGCCACAGGGTGGCGCCCTTGCACCTCATTTAAAGGGTGGGCGCCTGCGGCCTCTGCTCTAGTGCCTTAATTTTTGCTGGACTTCTGCTAATTTGCGGAAAACCAGAGGACGTGTGAGATGAGACAGTGATGTTGAGTTTACTAGGACTTCCCGGCTGTATTTTCCAAGGTTATTCCCCCATCCCCCAATCTTCATCGTCTTCTTGTAACTGTCCCTGCTTTAGAGATGAGGACACAGGCCTTGCCTGGCCCCCTCTGGAGGAAGATGCCAGTTTCTCAGGACTCCCTCGGGCACTGGTCCCTCCGCTGGGGTGGACGCGGGAAACACAGTTCCCCGAAGGGAACACGGATGAAACTGCCCCGGCTGCGTCGTCGCCCCCGCGGAGGGGTTCCGCCAGCACCCTGAGCAGAGAGTGCCGGGAAACTGTCCTCGGCGACTCTTCACATGGCTTAGCGCTTTCCTTCCTGATTTGTGTCACAAATCAGGCTCCGTAAGGCAAGAGGAAAGAGGCCAAGCCACCCGCGTGACTGTGGATGGGACGATGGGCACCTCCCACCCTGGTCCCCAGGGTCCTGGGTCACAGCTGAGCCAGAGCCACGCTGGACACACCGAGCTGCGAGGGGCCGGGCCCTGGGCCCTCACCGCCTGCAGGAACCACCCGCCCACCACGTTCGGCCCACATTTCATGCAGACCTACGGCCCCCGAGAGCATCAAAGCTGCTTCCTAGGATGGAGGAGGGACACTGGCTAGTGACTGGCCAGGATTAGCCACGAAGAGGCGGTTCCTCTTGGGGGGATTGGCGGTCCCAAGCCAGCCCCTTGCCCTCACCTGGCGACCGGGGCAGGGCCCCCGTGTGTCCCAGGCCTGGGCTTCTTCTCCCGCAGCCCCGCCACCCTGGCTCGGGATGAAGCCACTGGGACCGCCAGAGCTGGAAGGCTGCGGAGCTCACCACTGTCCGGTGGATGAGATGAGGGTCACCCTTCTGGGCTGAGTCGAGTCCACGACCAGCACTCCTCGTCACACTAATGGAGTGGCGTCAGGGGACCCCCAAGGCCGACCCTCCCCCTCCCCATGTGGAGGTGGGCTCCTGGCAGCCAGGGGTCAGGTTTGGGGGTTCTCGGTGGATGGGACCCCCCACTTAGATCCCCAGGCAGGAAGTACCTGGGCCACCCGAGGAGGCTGGCCCGGGCGATGTGGTGACATGGTGGGCCGTGGGAAATGGCTGGTGGTCAGCGAGGACTGGAGAAGCCGAGGCTGGACATCTGTGAACCTCACAGCCTGGGCAACTGGGCACCAGGTAGAGGGCTCCACGGGCTACAGTGGACCCCGGGCCTTGTCGCTGCAGTGACACCTGGTAGCAGCAGGGGGCAGTAGCAGGCAGATTTAGAAACCACGCCTCTTAGGTTCTCCCAGGTGGGATTTGAGGGAGGGGCACTGGCAGCCCCCAGGTGGAGATGCCAGGGGCCCAGGAAAGACATCATTTGGGCAACTAGATGTGAAGTGATGGCCGTTACCTCCCGAGTCCAAGCACAGAGTCTGGTGCTTTCCTCCAGACTGAGCAGCTTGTGGGCCCGGTGGGCCCTTGCTTCTCCACTTCTGCGCTGGTGGGTACAGAGGACCCCTAAGTAAGGCCCCGCCCGTGGGCCTGGAGTCCCACAGTCTCCCCTGGGCTTGGTGCGTGGTAGGCGGTCATAAAACACTGGGGGACAGGAGCGAGCCTTGCACGGACCCTGGGCCCAGAGGCTGAGCTGTGAACGGCGGTGATGTTTGGTGGGCTTATCTGCCCACCCACTGGATCTCCCCTTGGTTAGACCTGGCCTCTGCAGCTGAACGAGTGATCGAGTGATGGATGTTCCACATCGTAAACACGTGATGCCCGCGCGCGCTCTGTAATGTCGCCAGAGTTCCTGTGATGAAGCGATAGCTCCTTACATTTTACAACCTTTCTCTACCATCTCTCAGTTATCTGATATTCTAAATACACAGTGTTCAAATAGCCTTCAGAAACGTCTATCCCAAGACCTGAAGGTTCATTTCGCTGTAATTTGGATCTCAGTTTGTGTTCAACATTTTAACGCTCGTCATTTTAGATCAGTAAATCAGAGCGGAGGAGAAAATATTCAGTAATTTGTTTGGAAAAACGAGACTCCATAAATAATATAAATAACAATAAATGAGTAATTTGGGTACATTTGTAGAATACAGAGCACTTGCATGCTGGCTGGGAATGGTGCCCCATCGTTGCCGTTAGTTGGACACACAGTTACAAGTGTCCAAGGCGGCTGGTGCGCTGAGACTGGGCCGTCGGGCCACTTGACCGGCCACGCGTTTAACAGCAGCGGAGTCTGCCTGCGGACGCGGGAAGGTGCAGGCGAGTCCAAACGCCCTGAGCTTGGGAGTTGCTCCACTTCATCCTTAATAGCGTAAGTGTTCGTGAGGAGCCATCATCCTTGGCCAGGTCTCCACCTGCTGGGCGGCGCTTCTGTCTCTGCTTCTCAGCCTGGACTGCTTCCCTCCGTGCTGGGGTCCCCAAGCACACAACCCACTGGGTAAAAAGGATGTACCTTCCTGGACCGCCGTCTTACTCCATGGTAACTCACTTAGCAGTATTTCCATATGAAGGGGAATGAGCATATTATACATAGAGAGAAATACAGTATTGGAATTAAAAAATCGTGAATAAAACTTGTACGAGGGCTTCCCTGGTGGCGCAGTGGTTGAGAGTCCGCCTGCCGATGCAGGGGACACGGGTTCGTGGCCCGGTCCGGGAAGATCCCACATGCTGCGGAGCGTCTGGGCCTGTGAGCCATGGCCACTGAGCCTGCGCGTCCGGAGCCTGTGCTCCGCAACGGGAGAGGCCACAACGGTGAGAGGCCGGCGTACTGCAAAAAAAAAAAAAAAAAAAAGATTAAAAAAAAAAACTTGTACGATACTTTCTGTGCGTGGCAGGCAGTCCCGGGTCACACCCCAGATCGCTGCTGGCGTGGTGAGTTCACTTGCCTCTGAATTTGGAGAAAGTTCAAGCAGCCCTGGGTTAGGTGTCATCCTACCTGTCACAGTCTCCCTGGTGTGGACCCTGTCATTTCTCCCTGGGCGATCGTGGGCCCTGTGCCTGGCGGGCCTGCCCCTGCCCCTCTCTTTCCCTCCTACCAGCCAGGAGGAAATCCCCGGGTTCAGCCACTCAGGCCTTTGGTGGTGTTATCTGGAGATGTGACTGCCTGAGTGTGTTGAAACTTTTGTCTGGGAGTTGATTGGATTTTAGTCTTAGGGCTCATTTTTACCTCTTAACAATGATCTCCGTGTCGCATATGGGGGAAGAGAGAAGCAGTACTGCTGAGAATGAACAGAGCTGTGGAAAGAGCCCGGCGAGCTGCACCCTGCAGAGCTCCCCTCCACGGACCTCTCGGGGACGTGGCTGATTAAAGCGGGGGAGGGCAGCTCTTTAATAATGCTGCTCTCAGATGAGCCCGTTGGTCGTCAATAAGAAAGAGGAATGTGGACACCCGAGCCTCGGAGCCCCGGGTCCTGTCAAATCACCCGTGTTGCCTTTCCCCTTTCTGTGACCCCCTCCTTCTCTCCCACCCCGGGGTCTAGCGCGAGGCCCATCCACTTACCTCCCCTAGCCCCCTGACACAAGGCTTTGCAGGTAATGGCCCCCCATGTTTATCGCCATAGATCAAATATGCTTTGGACAGCATTAAATGTTCATCGGCTCTGACTTCTGAAATATTTGTTAAATTAGCAGCAGTTCATTTTTTTCCCTTGAATGGACTAGAGCCAGTGTTGATTTATTTAGTCTGTTCGACATAATTGCAGGGTAAGGGCTTTTATTTTTATTATTATTTTTTTACATCTTTATTGGAGTATAATTGCTTTACAATGGTGTGTTAGTTTCTGCTTTATAACAAAGTGAATCAGTTATACATATACATATGTTCCCATATCTCTTCCCTCCTGCGTCTCCCTCCCTCCCACCCTCCCTATCCCACCCCTCCAGGCGATCACAAAGCACTGAGCTGATCTCCCTGTGCTATGCGGCTGCTTCCCACTAGCTATCTACCTTACGTTTGGTAGTGTATATATGTCCATGCCACTCTCTCGCCTCGTCACAGCTTACCCTTCCCCCTCCCCATATCCTCAAGTCCATTCTCCAGTAGGTCTGTGGCAAGGTAAGGTCTTAAATACAGCTTATTAACACTTTTAATAGGATGCAAAAACAGAAAATTTCAACTGAGATAATAATAAAAGCAATTACGAAGGCTTTAGGAGGTGAAAAGTCAACTCCATGCCTTAAATGGGTAATGCTGCAGCTTTATTTAGTAAATGTGGATTTACGTCATCTGAGAGCACGCCCCAGCAGGGGGCGGCAGTAGCATTCTCTCCCGCCAGCCTTCTCAAGCTGTCCTCTGTTTTCCTGGGACGCCAACATGACTATGGTTTCATTGGCTGCTTACACCCTGGGGGATATTCCAGAAACATCCACTGAGCATGTGGGCAGAAAGGCGGAGCTCTCTGGAGTTTTTCCTCTTGCTTCTGGAATTGCTCAATTCTTGGGGCCCACTGAGTAGATGTGAAGTAATTGATCCTTGAGGTGACCTTGGTACCCAGACTGGGAGGGTGTGGCCTGGAGGTGAGAATCAGAGTTTTACACCTAGGAGAACTCCGCAAATAGAATTTCATGCCAAGATGGAATGTTCTAGGTCTGCACTGTCCAGTACAGTTGCCACTAGCGACTGTTGAAATGGTGTTATTGAAATGTGGCTAGTGTGGCTGAAGAACTGAGTTTTAAATTTTATGTAATTTTAATTAATTTAGGTTTAAGTGAACTAGCTTATGTGGCTAATGGCTTACCGTATTGGGAGATATACTCGAGTAGGTGGCCTAGAGCTCACCCCTCTCTTTACAGAAGGGCAAGGAGCCTCTGGGGCAGCTGGTCTGCATTTCCACCTCCAGTGAGGGTCCAGCCACTGCTGTGCCTGCTGGGAGAATCCCAGGATCATGGGAGGGTCAGGCCATCACTGTGCATGCTGAGAGAATCCCAGACTCAGGGAGAATTCAGGCCACCCGGGGCATGCTGGGAGAATCTGGCCTGCCCTGAAGGGTTCGCGGGGGTCAGGTGGCACCGCATGGCTGCCGCCCCCTCCTGGCAAGTCCATCTTTCTCCTGTTGTCCAGCCCTCTCCTAAATCTTCTCGTGTCCGTTAATGTAGGTTTAGGACAGAATTCACAATGATTATTATCAGGGAGCCACTGGGGACACCTATCCCCATTTGTCCTCAGCTTCTCAAGAAACCCAGAGCCCTTTCTTCCCAAAGCCTCAGGGTAGCAGTGGCGTTGCTCTGTGGCGGAGGATGGGGAAGCCAATCCGTCTACCAGGCCTTAGGACTCAAAGACCTCCTTGGAAGGCTTTTTGCTGTTCGTCTATTTGTATATCACTTATGATAAAGGCCCTTAAAGAGTCCAAATGAGTCTCCCGCTTAGATCTTCAGGCTGGGTACAGAAGCTCTTCAACCTCTCAGAGACTTTTTCAGACCACAAAACACCCCTTGTCCCCTTGTGTAAAAGGGCAACCTGGGCCCGGCCCTGGGCCTCGGGGCTCTAGGTCTGCTCTGTGGCCTTAAAGGACACAGGATCTGCTGAGTCACAGAGCAAAAGCTCTCACAGGGTCTGTTTTGCCTCAGTCTGAAAATGTGGTGGGTTATAAGTTTGGGACAGTTTCAATATAATCAAGTTGAAATTTTAGTTTATTATTGTCGGAACATAAAATGATATTCACTCTTTCCTGTGGTCACTTGAAAAGCGCTTTCTCAGGTCTCAGGGCGTTTGGGCACAGACTACGATGGCCCACGCCTGCAGGCATCCTCCCTTCCCAGGCCCGGGCAGTGCCATCCACAGCCTTCTGAGCTTTTGTATTTGTCTTGTCAGACTAGCTGGGCAGTTGTCTTGATATGGACAGCATTCTGGGCTTCCCCAATCAATAGAAATTGATAAGAGGCCAGACAAGAAATTCAGACAAGGCTTTATTGGGGCCCCTGCTGCAGCAGGGCAGCGTGAGAACCACAGGTTCCCTTGCTCGCTCCCCAAGGTGGGGCGAGCTGCTTCCTTATACGCAGTGAGGGTAGGGGTGCGTCCAGGGGCTGGGCTGGAAGCGTGGCGTCGGTGGTTTGCTCACCCCTTCGGTGCCGTGTGCAGGGGGCCTGCGCAGTGCCCTGGTTTTGCTCCTGACCCCCTGCTTTTGCGCCCAGCTCTTCAGAAGTGGCAGTTGGGCTTTTTTGGTCTTTTTGTATCTTTTGTCCAGAATTTGCCCCAACTGCACATGACACAGTTATTTTTAGTCCCTTATAGTTTTTTTTTTTTTTTTTGTATTTTGTTGCTCTAGGAGAGGTTTGTCCAGGTGCAAGCACTGCAGCAAATGGTCCCAGGTCCCAGCCTGTCTCAGTCTGTCCAGGCTGGTCTAGGGGCTGTCAAGGGACCTACCCTGAACTTTTTAAAAGTACATTTTAGTTTTACTTTTACTTTTTAAAAATCGTGGTGAATATATGTAACATAAAACTTACCATTTTAACTCTTTTCAAGTGTACAGTTCAGTGGCGTTAAAGTATATTCATAATGTTGTATAACCATTGCCACCCTCCATCTTGGGAACTTTCTCATTGTCCCAAACAGAAACTCTGTCCCCATTAAACACTAACTCCCTACCCGCTCCCTGAGCCCCTGGTAACCTCAAATCTACTTTCTATCTCTATGAATCCAGCTAATCTATGTATCGTGTATAAGTGGAATCCCACATTGTCACTGGCTTAACTCATTTAGCTTGATGTCCTCAAGGTTCATCCATGTTGTAGCCTGTGTCAGAATCTCCTTCCTTTAGAGGCCGAATAGCATTCTATTACGTGGACGGGCACATTTTGCTTCTCTGCTCATCCACTGATGGATTGGATTCCTTCCACCTTTTGGCGAGTGTGAATCATGCCACTATGAACACGGGTCTACAAATATTAGGTTGGCTAAACAGTTTGTTTGGGTTTTTCCATAACATCTTACAGAAAATCCCGAACAAACTTTTTGGCCATCCCAATACCTGTTTGAGTCCTTTCTTTGAATCCTTTTGGGTCTATACTCAGAAGTGGAGTTGCTGGTTCATATAGTAATTCCATTTTTCCTTTCTTCTTTCTTCTTTTTTTTTTTTTGCAGTGCGCGGGCCTCTCACTGTTGTGGCCTCTCCCGTTGCGGAGCACAGGCTCCGGACGCGCAGGCTCAGCGGCCATGGCTCACGGGCCCAGCTGCTCCGCGGCATGTGGGATCTTCCCGGACCGGGCCACGAACCCGTGTTCCCTGCATCGGCAGGTGGACTCTCAACCACTGTGCCACCAGGGAAGCCCTGTTTCTGGATTTTCTGATGATGGCCATTCTGACTGGTGTGAGATAATATCTCATTGTAGTTTTGATTTGCATTTCTCTAATGATTAATGATGTTGAGCATTCTTTCATGTGTTCGTTGGCCATCTGTAGATCTTCTTTGGAGAAATGTCTATTTAGGTGTTCTGCCCATTTTTGGATTGGGTGTATTTTTCTTACTCACCTTGTTTCTTTCCTCTCTCCCCCTCGGGGAAAGGTTGTGGAGTCTGCTGCCCCAGGTCACCCCAGGCCACCCCAGGGCCCCCGTCACTGTCTGCAGATGTTTCATACCCACTCCTTTGTTTTATCCTCACAGCCACCTTTGTAAATTCAGGGGTGCTGTGTGCATTCTGGGGTGTGGTAGGCTTGTAGCCTAGGCTTGTAGACCGCCTGGAGAGCCCCCGCGGCCTCTGCCAGCACGGTTTCCCTTTCCGTCCCCAGCTAGCCTTCCTGCTTCCCAGGGGCTGCTGGGCTGTGGGTTTCTGGTGGCAGACCCTCTCTCTGGGCCCCCCGGCAGTGACTCCGGGCCTGGAAGGGATTTCCAGGTCTCGGGGAGGCACAGGCAGCCTGGCCCCTCCTCCAGGTCAGGTGGCCGACGAGGCCTCAAGTGTGATCCCCTCTTTGTCATCCTCCTGGCTCTGCCCAGCTCGCCCTGTGGGTGGCCACAGCAGACACAGCCCGGAGGCCCCCCCCCCCATGCCTCACACAAGCCTTTCCCCCAGAGAGAAGGATGGAGGGAGCCCCCTGGCTCAGTGCCTTGGTCAGCCAGTCGCCATTCAGCCAGGCTGCTCCGTGTGGCCCTGGAGGAAGGGGGATCGCGGGAGCCCAGACTTCACAAATGCCTTCCGACAGAGCAGCTTCAATCAGGAAGGTTATTTATTTTTTGGGGGAAGGTTATTTTTCTGAAAAGATTGAGTCTTCTCGGTGTCTTTTGGCGACACTGGAGCAAGAATGGAAGAGCCCGCAGGAGTTTTCTGATGGATCCGGAGAGAAGCCAACTCAGAGAGCGACTCTTCTGTGTCCTTATCAGCCCCGTTACAGACTCAGGTCACCCTCCAGATGGAAGGCAGGGGCTCTTTCCGCGGCCGGAGGAGGCCGCCCCCCTCCTCGGTCCCCCGCACCTGGCAGGTGCGTGCTGAGGCGGTGACTCGGGTTGCAGGCAGGGTGCCCGTGCCAGCCGCACGGAAGGCTGCCCCGGGATCCCGGCCCGCCCGGTGTCCTCCCAGCCGCACAGCCCTGACAGCGGTTTCTTCCTGGCCCCCATCATCCACAGAGCCGGGGTATGGCCTCTGCTCCTTTTCAGCCTCGGGACACAAGGGTCGCAGTGGTGTCCTGTGTGTGTATCAGTGACAACCACCTTCAGAGAATCAGAGGCAGCTCAGCCTCTTGGGGACACTCTGCCTCTCCCCAGAATGGGCACAATTCCCTGGCCTTGTAGCCGAAGGCTCGGTCCAGGCTGTGACCTGCCTGGGGACCACGTAGCTTAAAGACATTTATTTATCAACATCCCCAACTGCACGTCTACACAGATGAGTTACTGCAGTAGCTGGGAAGTTACCACCCGAAGGAGGACAACGCTACCCTCCTGCCTTCCTAAACAGTAAGCTTAGCTAATTTTCATAGTAATTTTAATTTAATTGCTTTAAATTATAGATACAACTTTGAATCCTGCTTTCCCCCATATTTAAAAAATCTTTTTGATCATCGTTTTTAACAACAGCCTATGTCCTGCCCGAGCCCCGTCGGAGGGCGCTTGAGCGGCCCCCAGGCCCCCCCCTCCCGTCAGTATAGGGATATTTTTATGCAAAAACATTTAGCATCAGTTCTTTAGACTTCATTCTCGGTAATGCAAGAAATGGGTCAATGGAGGTTGTTTTTTCTTAAATCTTGCTTGAATTTGAAACTCCTCTCTCTTTTAGCGCCAGGTACCAGGGGAGGGGTCACGGGGCCCTTTGCTTCACATCATTCTGTTAACTCACTCATTCGTTCATTCATTCACTCATTCATTCCCACTTTACAGGGAACAGTCAGAGCAGGGGGACAGCCCGGAGGGGGGGGTGGGTGGAGCCGGGGCCAGGAATCGCACCCTCTTGTCTGGGAGGGGTGCTGGGATCCCGCACCGGCCTCTTGGGCCGCGAGCGTGGGCTCCCGGCGGCTCCTGGCGGCGGAGGAGGGCGGCCTCGGGGTGGGTGTGGGACCCTGAGGGTCCTGCCCCTCCTGGGCTTTGGGGACGGCCTGCCGTTCTCCCCGTGGGCAGCAGAGGGCAGTGTTCCGTCGCGGATGGCGGGAGCTCCCGCGACCAGGCCGGCTTCGCTCTGTTAACTGCTCTGGATCAGAGCTGGAGGGGAGAGGTTCTCAGTACACGTGTTCCCTGAACGTTCCTTAACTAAATCAAAGCTCGATGTGAAGTGGAAAAGTCGTTTCATACCTGACATGAATATAGGTTTCCAGCCCAGCCTTCAGAGGCTGAGGAATGAAGCCGTCTCATTTTGGAATGAGGACCCCCGAAATCAGGCATCGTGCGATGGGGTAAGTGCTGATCACCCAGGGACATCTGTCCAGACCTGACTGACACATGCGCTTGCAAAATAAATTTCTAACACCTAAATCCATTTCACACATAGATAATCCATAATAAATTGCCGAGAAAATGGCTACATCCTCAACACTGTTGGGACAACTTTCCCCAAAGTCTGACGCGGACGCCGAGCTCAGTTCTCCCCTTCGTCTCCCCCTTGCTCTGGCCGGTCTTCAACCCCTCCTTCTCATTCTTCTCATCCACCTTCACATCCTCTTTGCCGGGGATTTTTCTTCCTATTTCTCTCTCCCCTCCCTCTGCCCCACGTTTTAAATCCCTGCATTTATTACAGCGTGGAACTTCTTCCTTTTCTCTAGGAAGTGGTTGTCAAATGAGATTCCCCCCCGCCTTTTGCGATTTAAACTTTAAAAAAATGTATTTATGTCCTTTATTTTTTGGCCTCCGACTCAGGACTCTTTTTTAAAGCGCCAAAAAGCTGCGGTTCACACGTACACAACAGTCACGGTTGGCACTTTACTGAGAGAAGGTTTCCTTTGGTGAAGAAAGGAAGCTTCCCACCTGTGCTCTGGAAAGCATCTGTGCGAGAAAGCACCGTGAGAGATCACTTTGTACATTTCCCTGCCAGTTAAACACTCAGACTAAAAATGTACCTAACACAGTTGATGGTAGGTGTCTAGATCGGCTGCTTTGCTAATGTGTCCAACACCTGCCCCTCGTTTTCAGTGGCTTAAACTAATTTTGTAATTTCATTGATTTGCTTTCTGATTTTCTGACTATATCCGCCCTCTAGGAACGATTTTATGTGTTCGGCTTTAATTGCATTTTCCCAGTACTATGACAGGCATATCCACAAGATAATCCGTCCAGGAAACTTACGTGATTTTCCAATTCTTTCCTACTTGATAATGGCTAATTTATCCCCCTCGCCTCCATTTTGTTTCCTTCATTGCTTCTTTTGCCCCAACAAGCTCTCAAATTTAACTTTAAATACCTGTTGGAATAACAGAAAACTTTCCAGTTGAAAACATGGGAGGATATCTTTATGACCTTGGATTTGGTAGAAACTTCTTAGGTATGATATGAAAATCACAGCCCATAAAAGAAAAAAGCCAGCAAAGTGACCTTCATCGAAATGAAAAACTTCTCCTCTGTGAAAGATGCTGCTAAGAAAAGGGAAAAGCAAGCCACAAACCGGGGAAAAATATCTTTTCAAATCATGTATCTGAAACAGTTACCTTCACTCAACCTGTCCACGGATATTTAGAGTGGTTGAATTCGTAACTGCCCCTAACAAGGAACAACCCAAATGCCCTTCGACTGGCGAGTGGATGGGCAAACTGTGGCCTGTCTGTGCGAAGGACCATGACACGGCAGGAAAGGGAACAGACCGCAGCCACACAACACCATGGAAAAACCCGAAGGATGTCACGTGGAGTGAAAGAAACCAGATTAAAAATGCAATGATTCTATTCATACGACATCCAGGAAGAGAAAAATCAGGAGGAACAGAAATTAGACCAGTAGTTGCCAGGGATCGAAGGTGGAGAGGGGGTTGATTGAAAAGCCAGCAGGAGGAGATTTTCGGGGTGACGGACGTGTCCTGTGTTTTGACTGTGGCTGTTCTGTAGGGCAACAAAAACCCTATGCCTTGCGCCCCGCTTCTCCCCAGAGGGGACCCTTTGGAGTTTTCACAGATGCAGTATCGTATCTTATAACTTTAGAAAGTTTCCTCCGGTACCCGGCACTTCCTCTGTCCCCACCGTGCTTCCTCTTAGTTTAACAGGCTTTCTCTCAAGCATCTTCTGGTCTTTGAGGGGGACCAGAGGGTCCCCGAAGAGGCCTTGCTGGGGGGCCTCCCTGGACACTGGGGGCTGGGCTCCAATTCCCACACCTGTGGGTCTCCTCAGTGTGGCCCCTGACGACCCCTAACCTCACCTGGGGGCTGAGCTTAACGCTTAGAACTCCCACGTTGCCCAGACCCCTGCCGCTCTCCGGAAACTTTTCCGCCATCTCTCTCCGGTGGCCTTCTGTGCTCGTGGGTTCACATTTACAGAACATTTCTTCTGTCATTTCAGGGGGTCTTTGGACGGAGTGGCCGTAACGCCTTTGTTTGAAGAGAAACCCCCATTTGTGCCTCAGGATAAGGTCTCAGAAGTGGGCTGTTCTGGTAGAAAGCACGAACGGTTCCAGGCTTTCGATGCAGTATCCCGGTGTCCCCACCGTTTTCCTCCCGGGGTCCCTGGGTTCGGCGTAGGGCTCCTGTTCTCTGCAGCTGCTTGTGGGACGGGCTGCATAGCTCTGGCTGGGGGTAGGGGTGCTGCATCCGGGGAGGAATGGGTCACTGCAGGACATATGGGGAGCGCTGGTGGGACCCCTAGGAGCAGGGCCGAGCCTGTTCTGCTCTCGGGGATGGCGGGAGCGCGAGCTCTCAGGCCTCTGCCCGGGTGGGTGGGGGGTGACCTCTCTCAGGAAGCAGCTCTGGGCCCCGGAGGGCCGGGCTCCAGCTGGGCCAGCTCCACTCCTCTGCTCCTCCCGAGCGGGGCCTGGCGAGCTACGGTGGCTCTCAGGCCCGGGGACCACGTCACTGCCCCACAGGCCAGCAGGCCGGGACCATCCTGCAAACGGCAGCCCTTCCTCGGGCGGAGGGGCTGTGTCGTGGGTAGGTGTTTTATGTGTTAAGGCATCTCAAAGGAATGAAATAAATGGTTTCTCCTGTAGTAAAGGCCTTGTGAGCCGGGCGTGCGGCCAGCAGGACGTCTCGTCCTGAGGTCTGTTTGCTTGTGTGTCGTGGGGTTAGACCTTGCTAATGCTTTCAAGAAAAATAGACACTCGTTCACAAAAACCGCGTGTTTAAAGTCAAGTGTTTTTTTCCTCTGTGGTCCGGCCTTTCTGAGCCGTCTCAGACCCACAGTCCTCTTGGATCACTAAACGGGAACCTCTTCGAGCTACCCAGAAGGTCTGACGCCCTTCCCCAGCCGGGGTGCCACGGGGCACCTGGAGGCACTAGTGGGTCCAGGGGGCGCTGGCCGGCGCCTCGGCCACATCGGTGTGCGGCTCTCCGGTGGGCTGCTCCCAGGGAGGAGAGGAGGGCTGCGTGCTGGCCCAGGGCGGCACCTGCCCGCTGCCCTGGACGCTGGGCGCGGCTGCAGCTGGCTATCAGGAGTGCCTGTTCCGGGGTCAAGGCACCGCCAGACACAACAAGCATCCCATGAGGCCGAGACTGGGGAGTGGGGCACCACGCTCCACCTCCCCCATTGCTTTCTTTTTTTTTAACATCTTTATTGGAGTATAATTGCTTTACAATGTGTTAGTTTCTGCTTTATAACAAAGTGAATCAGCTATACATATACCTATATCTCCATATCTCCTCCCTCTTGCATCTCCCTCCCACCCTCCCTATCCCCCCCACTCTAGGTGGTCACAAAGCACCAGCTGATGTCCCTGTGCTACGCAGCTGCTTCCCACTAGCTATCTATTTTATGTTTGGTAGTGTATATATGTCCATGCCACTCTCTCACTTTGTCCCAGCTTACCCTTCCCCCTCCCCATGTCCTCAAGTCCGTTCTCTAGTAGGTCTGTGTCTTTATTCCCGTCTTACCCCTAGGTTCTTCCCCCATTTCTTTTCATTCCCTTTTGTTTTCATGGCAAACTCCTAGGGTGGCGTGTGATCACATTACAACCTGGGGCTGGCCGAGCTCTGAGCTCTCACTTCTGAGGAAGATGTCCTTCCCGCAGCTCCTACTGGGCACAGCAGCCGTGCTGGGGACCATGGTCACAGGTGGGGGTCAAGGGTGCCAGGCTCGTCAGTGACCTCTGACCCCAGGTTCAGTGGAAAAAGTCTAGCCGGCCAGATGGTCTAGATCTTATGGGCTTGATGTAAGCGAGACAGAAAGCACTGGTCACTTGGGCAATGACCCTGGAGGGTCAGAGCCGGTGGAGCAGAAGCTGCGAGGGGCCACGGGCGGCTCTCGGGAGGAGGGTGGAGAGGGGCAGCCTGGCCCTGCTCTCTGCAACCACCCAGCTCAGGGTCTGTGGTCTGGGGTCCTTCCCAGTAGGGCTGACCTGGGCTTGCCCTTGAGCTGTTCAAGTGGACCTCATCACCGCCAACCCAGCCAGGCAGAACGTCGGGGTCAGTGTGGGCTCCACGTGGCTGCCTGCACCCCGGCCCAGGTCTGGCCTCGCCTGAACCCGCTCAGGCCTTGTGAGCCCCAGAGAGCCACCAGGGCCCCTGCGTGCTACCGGGGGCGTGGCCTCAGGCGGGGTGGGGAGGGGGTCGCCTTGGATGGTGGAGCTCTGGCGTGCTGGCCTCCAGCGTGGCCTGACCCCCGGGGAGCCGGACTCCCTCCGTGCTCGCTAGGGAGTACGACTGCGGGCCCCCAGGGGACCCGGGAGCGCTGCGGGGTCCGATCCCCTCCCCCGGCACCACTCACTGTAACAGAAGAGCGGCAGCTGCCCCTCCCCCTCGTCTTCTCAGGTACACAAGACACCTTCCTGATGGATTCTCCCCGAGGTTGTATGCATTTGTGTGTGGCATGTGTTTCTTTTTTTAAATTTTATTTATTTATTTACTTATTTATTTATTTGGCTGTGTTGGGTCTGTGCGAGGGCTTTCTCTAGTTGCGGTGAGCGGGGGCCACCCTTCATCGCGGTGCGCGGGCCTCTCACTGTCGCGGTCTCTCTTGTTGCGGAGCACAGGCTCCAGACGCACAGGCTCAGTAGTTGTGGCGCATGGGCCCAGTTGCTCCACGGCATGTGGGATCTTCCCAGACCAGGGCTCGAACCCGTGTCCCGTGAATCGGCAGGCGGATTCTCAACCACTGCGCCACCAGGGAAGCCCTGGCATGTGCTTCTTAAAGCTGGGGCTTGTGTTTGGTGTTTTAAACAGGCCTGTCTTCCACAGCGGTCTGGAATCTGCCACGTCCATGGGAGACAGATGGGGGGGGGGGAAGGCGGGGGCGGGCCCCAGCGCAGGGGGTCCGTGTGCTCCTGCAGGGGGCGGGGTTCCGTGTGCTCCTGCAGGGGCGGGGGGCCTGCTGGAGAGAGCCAGAGGGGGTGGTTTTGCGGGGAAGGTGGCTCCGGCTCCCCCGCTTCAGCCCTGCTCAGCCCCCGTGGGATGGGACAACCTTCCCTTGGTCGATGGTTGTCACCTGGCTCTAGATGCTGGGCATCAGCTCCACAGCCCGGCTGCCAGTGTGCACCCCACTCCTAGCAGAGGGTGAAGGGGCTGCCCAAACCACCTGCCAGCCCCCCTGGGACTCTGGGGAATGTGCCTTTTGCAGGCAAATGCCTTACGTCCTTTTGTTTTCGGGAGAGGGAGAGGGAGAGGCACTGGCCTCTAAAATCTCAAGGAGCAAGTAGGCGTGGAGAGGTCCTGGGGCAGGGGCAGGGCATGACGTGGGCACACCATCGGTGTTAGGGTCCCTGGTTTTAGGAGTGTTTTAGGGAGGAGAGCGGGGCCTGATGCAGTCAGGCAGCCTTGGGGGCTCTGCTTCCCGCCTCTGGTGTGGAATCTATGACGATTTACAGGACTGCCCAGGTCCTGTTCCTGCTGCAACAGCGGGGCTGGTTCTGGGGAGGGGGTCCCCCAGCACACCCCACACCTTCTGTTCCCCCATCTCCACCTGGCTTCCATGCAGAGGGGCAGGTGCATCTCTGGGGAGGAGTGGTAGGTGCTGCAGTGGTTGCTCTGGAACCAGTGGCTCGCTGGCCCATCCCTGCCCCTCCTACCTGGACTGGTGAGTATGCACGTGTCTGGTGGCCCTGCTGCCCAGGCAGCTTCAGATCTGGTAAATTATAGCTGGACTGACGTCCTCCTCCATCATCTAAAGAGGTAACGTCTTCATGGGCAGCTTAGGCATCACGTGTGGGCGCTAATTATTTAGCATTACTATTTTAGCTCACGTAGGGTTTGTTACGGGGCAATAAAATGAGTTATAGAGTGTAGAAAAGCCATTTATTTTGTCTGATGATCTAAAATTCGAACTAAAGACCACCTTTCGTGGTTTTCTGCTTTGGGGGAACCGGTGACCTGGATGGAATAAGTATCGCACATAGCTTTTCCTGCCTTTACGTCGCTGATTTCAGTTTGGAGCTGCTCTATTTTTAGGTTGCTCCCAGATGTTTACAGAGCTCAGAGGGCTGCATGAAACGCATCTCCTGAGGGGATTAGGTAACGTTTTAACTTGACGATGCCAAATCTTTCAAAACTAGACAGCATATTTGTTAATCTTAGAATGAGCTGGATTAGAATGACTTGTTTTAGGTGACTGGTGGGTGGCGGGGAGATCCTATGGGGTGGGCGTGGGAAGGAGGGGAGCCCGCTGCACCCCAGGAAGGTCCCCGAGTGCTGTCGCCTGCTGGGAGGTGTCTGCTACCAGCCTCGTTGTGAAGATGAAGTGCAGGGGTTCGAAGGACCCCCCGTCTGCTCCCCTTGGCCGTCCTGGGTTGTTTAGCTGGGACAGACAAGGGAGAGGCCCCGGCGCCCAGCCAAGCTGGGAGGTGCAGGCTGGACACAGCTCATCTTTCTACCTGCACTTTCACCTGGCCCTTCTGCACCTCAAATGCCACCAGAACTGTGCAGAGTTGAAAATAATTGAAGCATGGCTGTGGGCTTTTCCCTTTTCCATTCATGTCCCTAATGAGCCTCTTCTCCAGCCGTGTTAACAGCGCTGTGAACTGGCTTCTCCTCAGTGCCCGGCACCGATGACCTGACCCCGCCACCCAGGGGCCTCCGTGGTGGAGCGTGGACTCTGTCGTTGGTGCTTAGCGGCTTCCTTGCGGATTTTGGACGATTAAGTTTTGCTGTAAATAACTGGAAGCTGCTCTTCAGTCTGAAGTCGTAGATAATCCGGGGTGAGGGTCAGAAGGCCTCCATCCCACCAGCGCGCGACCTTGTTCTCAGCATCTGTGCTCTCTCTGTGTTGCCATAATTTCGTGCCAGTAACCAGATTTAAAAGTCAGTGCAGTGTTCAGACTGATGCAGGTCAGTTCTGAATTGGGGTGAGTCCGGAGCGTGCGTGGGGCTGTGGTGGCGCTGCGGTCGCTGGCCTGGGGTCCCGCTGCCCCGGGAGGAGCTGTGGTCACCCTCCAGCTCCCCCTGTGCTTGGTGACTGGAAATTGGCCAGGCAGGGCCTTTGCCACCTGTTTGAGAGCTGGGGTACCTCGGGGGACCCGTCACTCTGGCTGAACACCCACAAGCCACCGCGCCCTGCACGTGCGGCCCCGGGCCCCGCCCCTCTGAGCGCCAGCCACCCTGGGCTTCCCCCATTTGGTGGACCCACGTGCTGGCTGAAATGGTCTGTCCCTTCCTCTTCCCCTCCCTTGGGAGGCCCGCCCCAGCCTGGGCAGCCTGCCCTTCCTGCCCCCGACGATGGGCGGGTCATCACTGTCACCTTCCCAGCTCTCATCGCATAACACCCCCCTAACCCAGCACAGCCCAGTGTCTGCCTCAGAGTGTCTGTCACTCATCAAGCAGGTGGTGGTGGAGTGGGATGTCTGCCCTGGGGGATGGCTGGCCAGCCGGCTCTGGGCACCGCCCTGGAAGACATCAGGCTGCAGTTGTGGGCAGGTCAGGTGCACAGAGGCCGATGGAATCTGCCCAGCAGGCAGACTTGGCCAGTGAGGCCTGGGAGAGCTGGTGAGGTGCAGGCGCCACTGGGGGGGCCCCGTGTGCAGTGTGGCAAGGCAATGGTTGCAAGAGCCAGAGCTGGAAGCTGGCAGCTTGGTGGGGGCTTGTGAACCTATTCAGGTTCTGGAGAAACGGGGGGAATCCAGCACCTAACGTCTGCTCTGAGAGTGAACCTTACCTTTCACTCCTTTTCCCACGTGGAGAATTTAGTGTCCACAGCCAGAGTATGAGAGTTGAAAGTGGGGGCTGCAACGGGGTGCACTGGGGGGGCCCTGCCACCCCCTTTGCCCTTGGCTGTCATTCTCGCCATAGTGACAGTGTTTGCACGTGGGCTCCTCCCATCATGATGGTGACTATTTGCACATGAGCTCCTCCCATCACCATAGTGACAATGTTTGCACGTGGGCTCCTCCCATCATGATGGTGACTATTTGCACATGCGCTCCTCCCATCACCATAGTGACAGTGTTTGTACGTGGGCTCCTCCCATCACACTTGCTCATATGACGGCTTTATCTTGTATCAACTATCAACATTGAAAATCCACGTTTCCTTTGACCCAGTAATTTCACTGGGTATCTACCTTCTACAAGGAAGACTCATGAACCCAGGCCTCCTGCTCCAGAATGCTGACTGGTACCTGTTCACGGAGACAAAGCCCTGGGGACACCTCGAGAGCCCCCGCAGAGGGGCACAGACCCGGAGGGTTAGCCAACTACTACCAAGAACTAAGTGGGGCTCAGCAAGGGGTCTTGGGGTTCCTTAGGAGAAAAGCACGTCTCAGAAAAATGTGCATATCGTGTTCTTATTTTTGTAGTGCAGACAAGGCAAACCCTCTCTAAATGTATATTTACCTAAAGAGCTGTACCTTTATGTCTATGTGATTGAAGAGAAAAATGTAGACACATTCATATGACATTTTCAACATGGTTACCTGGGGGCAGGTGGGAGAGCTGGGGGGAGGGTGGGTGGAGAAGTCAGCAGGTCAAAACAGGTAAAAAAGTGGAGAGAAGAACAGCTAGGCTTTAAAGTGGAGTTCGTATGACCCGGCACACACATGCAATTTTGTTAAACTGTACATCTGTGGATACCTGTATAAAGACATTTAAAAGCCCATGTGGCTGGTAGATTTGCTGTCTGGATTGATTGAGGGTCAGGTCTGTGCCTTGCAGGACAGGCTGGTCCTGTCTCTCCCTCTGGGTCTCAGCACAGCATCTCTCAGCTGTTGGCAGCAGCCAGGGAGCTCCGTCTCAGGGTCGTGGTCTCGGGCTCTGTGGGCACGGCTGCCCTTGGGGGCCGCAAGGAGAGAGGGAGCGAGTCTTGTTTAAGATGCTGGTGGCAGAGAGTAGGCTCCACTCTGGAGCCTGTCCAGGCTTCCCCAGGGCACTGCTTTCAGAAGAAGAATGGTTAGGAAGAGAGAGACTTTAAGACGGAAAGTTGGATCCTGTTCGCGGATCCTTAAATGAAAACGTATGAAATAATAAGCTACACAACATAAAACGAAACATCCCCATTTACTAGTAATTAAATGCTTAAACATTTAAATTATCCACATCTTATGTTTGTCAAATTGCTGGTAGCCTTCAGGCTATAAAAACATGCGTTCCTCCAGTTTCCCAGATGTTTCATAGCTTCGCTATGTTAAATCTCAAGTTGTCAATTAAACCTCTCTCACGATGGAAATGGCACTGCAAAGGCAAACATTAACTCTAGCACGCGACGGATCCGCCGATATCGGGATTCCCGTTATTAGGGAAGTAAATCTCCTTCTAGAATAAAGACATAAAGACCATGTTTTTTGCTAGAAAAATGATGTGGGAAGATGGCCTCCAGAGATGGTCTGTCAAACACCCTTGAAGAAACATATCTTGGTGTATTTATTGCAACAAACATTCTCTAAATGGAATGCCAACTGCAGGTCTGCTCTGCTCTGCACACACACCGTCCTTCCCTGCACGGAATGAGGTGTCAAGTTCAGGGGCAGACTGGGCTTGTCAATGCAGACCTGCCTGAGGCACTCACAGATCAGGAGGGCGAAAAAGAGCAGGAACGTGAGAATACCCACCAAAGAGGTTTTGCTGTCACCTAGAAGCCTGGGATTAATGAGTCCAGAACGGCCTTCGACTGAGAAGGCTAACCAGGGCCAGGCACCTGCCGGGCTCAGCCAGGTTGGGCAAAGGGATGGTAACTCCCTGGTAAGTGCTGTCAATGTTCCTCTTTTGTAACATGGAAGAGGAGAGCTATGGACCAGCGGGCTCGGACCAGAAAAGTATTTCCTCATCAGCATGAGAAGACAGAAGATGTTTTGTGGGATTACTTCCCTGGGATGTCTCCCTTTTGTCCAAAGCTTTGAATCTCTTGGGTACAAATGACATTTTAAACTGTGGTTGACACAGGCAGCATTCCGGTCACTACTGCTGTGTAACAAGTTACTCTAGGAGTTAGCGGTCGTTTCATTGTGCCTACGGGTTCAGAAGGTCCGGGGGTTGGACAGGGAAAAGAGGATGGCTTGTGTCTGCCCCACAGTGTCTGGACCTCAGCTGGGAAAACTGGAAGGTGGGGGTTGACAGCACAGCTGGGCGCTGGGGTCATCTGGGGGCTTGGGCACCGTCTGGATGACCAGAAACCTAGGACTGCCGACGGGGCCTCTCCAGGTGGCCTGGCTTCCTCACGGCAGGGTGGCCTGAGGTGGCACACGGCCAGGCACCAGTGGTAGGTTAGCAAGGGGAAGTGACACCGTCTTTTGTGACCCAGCCTCAGAAGTCACTTGCTTCACCTCTGCCTTCCACAACCTCACAGAGTTTGCCTGTGGCCAACCCCAACCTGGAAGCACACAGGGAGGGGCCCCTGGGAAATGCAGCTCTAGCCTGTAGATGGTACCACCCACCGGGGGGCCCGTTCTCAAGGCCTCTCTTGCTAACGTAAACATTTTCTTCTCTGGAGCCTGGGGGTGTTACGAGTGTCGGGTGGTTTACAGAAGATGTGGATGCTAGCGTCAGACACCAGGAATCGGAGCGTGCGGGCTGAGATTTCCATGTGAAGATGAGCAAGTTCATAGCGTGGACCATGGGAAACAAGGCACACCGTGCCGGCTGGGTCTCCCGTCACTGTGGGGTTCTTTCCCCCCAGGCTCACCTGGGGGAGTTTGGCCGGAGAATGATCAGAGAGAATATGGACAGAGCCGAGGGTGAGTCTAAGTGACTGGGCGCTGACCCCGCAGCGGCTGCCCAGACATCAGAACAAATGCAGGGGGCACATCCCGGCTGAACATCAGCTCTGCCAACAGACAGGAAGGTGACACTCACAAGGACCATGACGACGTGAAATAAACACCGGAGTTCCGCTGGCGGTGACGGGGCCGAGCGTGAGCTAGCCCTGAGCGGGGCTCCTCCCTCCCCGCCCGCACCCGCCCCTGCCCAGCCTGCTGGGCGGCCCATCAGCACCGTGCGTGGATGTGGGCATGGCCCATTGGCTGGCTGTGACTGGAGGTGTGGCCTGGCGCCAAAGGCTGGTTCTGTCCTTGCGGACTGGCCTCAGAGCTGGCCAGGCTGAGAGGTGCCACGAAGGGACTCTGTGCTGACCGCAAGCCTGAGACTCGACTGCCCCCGCTGTGAAGGTCAAGCCCCTGTGCCTGCCTGGGACAGCCTCACACACCTGTGGGCGCAGGGACTGTGTGTGTGTGTGTGTTCACGAGCCCCAGGAGTGCTGAAAACCCTGCTGATAACTGGTGGTCTGGGCAGAGCTGCTGCTTGGCGGCTGATTTGTCAGGGAAGGTTGGCCCAGCCCTGGCGTCCTACTGCCCGCTGGCTTTGTGGGTGTCTGGGAGCTCGAGTCAAAGCTAAACATGATTTAGGTCCCCATGCCGGCTGCTAACCACCCTGTGCCGTCAGACCACAGCGGGCCGAGGCTGGAGATCCACACGGCGGCGGCAGCTGCACCTGGACAGAGTGTGGGGATCTGCGTCAGCTGTCACCCAGGGGTGCCTTTGACCTCTACAGTGTGCTCCAGGGCTGGGCGCACGAGTGTGACGTCAGGAGAGCTGGGAGTTTGGACAGCCCGTGTCCTTCGACAACGGAACTGTGTTTTACGAACTTGGCCTTCCTGCTACGGCCCGTTACCAAAGCTCGTGAGTCCCGCCCATCAGAGAAAAGGCCAAGGAGGAAAGTACCGTCTTAGTCATGTGTCTGATGCGCTCGTGCGCCACGTGCTCGACTCGCTGTAAACCTTCCCCATTACGACCGCTGCCAGGAGCCTCGCGCCAGTGCCAAAAGGCAGGGACAGACGTGGGGACCCGGGTGGCCAGGAGGCTGCACAGGACAGGCACCCGCAGACTGTGTGACTGCCTAGGAGGCCCCGGAGAGCAGTTTCCAGTGAAAGAGCAAGAAAAACCATCGCATTCCATGAGCCTACTTGCCATCCATATTTCTTTTTAGGCAAAGTATATGTTCAAAGTATATGGTCGTTAGGTCCTATGCTTTAGACAATTATTTATATATTCTGAATATAAGTCCCTTATCAGATATATGATTTTAAATATTTTCTATTGGTCTATGACTTGTCTTTCTGTTCCCTTAACAGTGTCTTTGAAAGAGTAGATATTCTTAATTTTGGTGAAGTCTAATTTATCAAGTTTTTCTGATGGATCATGCTTTCGGTGTCCCATTAAGGACTTTTTGCCTAACCCAAAGAGTTACATTTATGTTTTCTTTAAGAGTATTATAACTTTTTGTATTACATTTATGCTGGTGGTCTCTTTTGAATTAATTTTTCTATAATGTGTGAGGTATAGGTTGAGGTCCATTTTTTTTTGCATATGTATGTCTAATTGTTCCAGAAATATTTCTTGAAAAGGTAATTCTTTCTCTACTGAGGCCTTTGCACTTTTGTCAAAGATCGATTGATCATATTGTGAATCTCTTTCTGGTCTCTCTCTTCTGTTCCGTTGATCTATGTGTCTATCCTTTCACCAATATTGCACTACCTTAATCATTGCAGGTTTAGGGTAAGTAAAATCTAGCAACGCGAGTCGGCCAATTTTATTCTTTTTCAAAAAATATTTTTGTCCATTACGCTTCCTTTGCCTTTCCATATAAATTTTAGAATAAGCATGTCTATTAAAAAAATCCTTCTGTGAGTTTTTTTGGGATTGTGTTAAATTTATAGACGATTTTTGGGGAGAATTGACATCTTAACTAAATTGAGTGCTCCAATCCATGAACATGGTATGTCTTTCCATGTTTTAGGACTTCTTTGTTTCCTTACACCAGCATTTTATAGTTTCTAGCCAATAATCTTTCACTTTTATTAGATTTATGCCTACACATTTCATTTTTTTAGAGCTATAGTAAATGGCATTATTTAGAAAATTTTCTTTTCTAATTATTCATTGCTAATATATAGAAAAATAGTTGATTTTTGTATGTTGACCTTGTATTCTGTGAGGAGTTTCATAACTCATGTGTTGGTTCTAAAACTTTTGTAGATCCCTTGGGATTTTCTGCATAGGCAATCATGTTATCTGTGCATAGGGACAGTTTTTTTTTTCCTTCCTTTATATCCTCTGCCTTTTTATTTCATTTTCTTTTCTTACTGCATTGGCTAGGACTTAGTAGGATGTTGAACAGGAATGGCAAAAGAAAGAGAAGACATCTTTGCCTTGTTCCTAACATTATAGCAAAAGTAGTTAGTTTTCTGTCGTTAAGTATGATGCTATTCATAGTTGGTTTTTATTGTTTGTTTGTTTTTTGTTCTGGTTTTTTTGGCCAGTGCTCTTTACCAGGATAAAGAAGTTCTTTTCCTGTTGAGAAAGAAAAGTTGTCAAGTTTTGTCAAGTGTTTTTCTTGCTTCAACCTATATGATCATGTGGTTTTTGTTGCAGTCTATTAACCTGGTGGATTCCATTAATCAATTTACAAATGTGTATCAACCTTGAATTCTCAGAACAAACCCAGCTGATTGTGATGTATTGTTCTTTTAAAAGACTGAGGAATCCAAGCTGCCTGGAGTCTAACCTGGGAAAATGGGAGGAAATAAACCAGGAAATTCCCTGCTGTCTAATCTCCCTCTGACATTTGATTTCCAGCTCCAATCTTCTGTTGCTATTTACTTTTCAGTGTTCTCAGAGGGTTGCCTTATGTTTTTTGCCTGGTGTTTTTACTTGTAATCAGTGGAGGAGATGTGTGTACTGTGCTAACTCCATCTTAACCAGAATTAGAAGCTTCTCATTTTTCATCACTTCTTAAAATTGTCTGATTTACCAACTTTGCTTTGATTCAAATACACTGACCAAGTTTCTTTAAAAAAAATTGCTTTCAACTGAACATTGTGGACAAAGTGCATGCACCTCTGTCGAATGTCATTGCCTGGGCCCCTTTGACTCCAGCTTTCCCTGAACTTGCGGCCAGATGCAGGGGGCTCCTTCCTGGGGCACCCCCACCCTGCATTGCTTGGGATCTGAGGGCCCTGGACCAGGCTGTCCCCTGCGCTGGGGTTGCTGTGGCCGGACTGAGACAGGCTTTGACACTTAGCCCAGGTTTGTGGCCTGTTGTCATTGTTTTGGGCACACACGGTCCCCTGGCACGGGTCCTGTTCCCATCTTTTCTCTAACACCATTGAACGACTTGGAGTGTCGTGTGAACAGCTTCTTCCACACAAAGGATGAGCTCCAGAGATGTGGGTGCCTGGCCTTGTTAGCAATAGAGACAGCTTCCCGAGCTTCTAGCAGGAGTGGAATCAGCCCCTGGGGGTTCAATTACCAAGTGTCATTGTAAATTCTCTCTCAGCGGTGCCGTCTGCCTGGAAAGTCCGAACCCCTCATTGGGGGAATCTGAGTCACCAGGTGGGCTGCCTGGGGGGTCCTTCAGGCAGAGCTGGGGATGGGGACTCCCAAGGGACCAGCTGATACAGGGTGGGACCCACAGTTTGGCCAAGGGTGGTGGATCTCGTGTGGCTGCTGAGGTGGGACGTGCTGTGAGGATCCGGCCCCAGCCTGGCTCTCCCCCTTTCCCCTCCTCCCTCAGATTTCCAGGACATGGCTTGGGGCCAGCTGTGAGGTTTAGGGAGCCCCTCTGGGGAGCCTCCAGGTCACGCGCAGCAGCCGTGGGTCCTGCGGGCTGGTGTGGCAGAGGCGTCAGCTGTCACACAGCTCGGTGGACGTAGGCGAGGTGTCTGCACCCTGCATCGTCCGAAAGCTGTCCTTCTGTTGCTGCTTCCTGACAGAGGCGCAGCTTCATCGAGGGGCGGCAGAGACTCCCACCAGGGAACTGCACGAACGTCCTGGTCATTCGGTCCTGCAGCTGGTCTGTGTGTTGTCTCAGAACCAGCGTCACTGTGGGGAGTGTTACACTCAGATTCCTGCCCCCACCCCTGGCGGAGGGGAGGCGGAAGTGAGGCCAGAGGACTGGCATTGTCAACGTCCCTAGAGGCTGTCCGCTCCCCGGGGTGGGCTCTCGGGCTCACGCTCGGCCTTGCCCTCCCCCTTATCCAGGCCGGGGCCTCCCCACCTCCACGTCCTGTCTCCCCACGCTGTCCCGGGGTCTCTGAGGCAGAAGACCACCCCTCACCCTAAGCCCCCTGGGCCTTCAGCCTCCTGACTCTGGGAGGGACCCCGGGCTGTCCCCACCCCCGGGGAGGCCTGGCACCGCCGTGACCCACCAGGCATCCGCGCTGCCTCGGGCAGAGCAGTGTGTGTAGCTTGGCTTTCAAGTTTGCCACCTTGTCTGGCTTATTTACTTTCATAGCTGCAGACTTTCCCCTCGTGCTTATTTCCGTGTTTGCGAAGTCGAAATAATTTAGGAGGAGAAGACCTCTGGCTTTTCCTTGTTTACCCGCGTGACTTCGGAGAAAACGTCCGCCGCTCGGACTTGGAGGATCGCTGCCACCACAGAATGAGAATGAAACTTTGTATCAACAGGACAAGCCGAGCCCTTTCTGACACCTGAGCGCGGACGCAGGCTCCTCTGCGCAAGTAGATTGCGTCCATCGCTATGGTTTCAGAAAGGGTGCAGCACAGACTCAGGAATGGGAAACTGCAACCGAGGCTACTCAGTGATGGAGCCCGGATAACACCCGTTTATTTAGAAAGCACAAAAATCGCGCTCACTGCGAGCCTGGAACCGCTCTGAGCTCTTCGTGCGTGTGGACGCATTCAATCCTGCGACCCTCCTATGGCCAGGTCTTGTTACCATCTCCCTTTTGCAGAGGGGCAAACTGAGGCTCAGAGAGACCCAGAACCAGCCAGTGGCAGAGTCGGGACTCCTGTCCCCCGTGTGGCTGCGGCGGGGTCCCCACCCATCACACTGGCCGCCCGCCGTCTCCCTGCTCTTTACGGGAAATGCCCGCCGCGGCTCAAGGAGGCGCTCGTGTGGCCAGGTGTGTGTGCACTCCTCCAGAGGCCAGCGTTCCCAGGGGTCCCACCTGCTCCCATCAGGTGAGGGCACAGGTGAGGCCTGCTCATCCTTGTCGGCACAGGGCTGGGCCGTGGGGAGATGGGCAGGCGGAGGCGACCTGGGCAGGGTCCTGCCTGTCCCCGGGCACCGTCTGGGCAGCGAGACCCTGCTGGGCTCACACACCTGGGGACGTTTCTAGCCTCTGTAGCTAAACTTGCCTCAGTGGGGCTGAAGGGCTGTGCTTTCTGAACAGCAAGAGTGCTTTTCTCCACGACGGACCCCAGAGGTGACACCTGCGAGGATTCCATGACTGGGGATCAGTCATGGCAGGCACCCCGAGAGCGGTTTGGGAATCCTGCTGGAAAACGCATCTTTACAGTCGCTCAAGTGCCGTTCCTGCCCAGAAGAGGCGATCTGCCGGCAGCCACTGCCCGAGGCGAGTCCTCGCCAGGCTCCCCCGCGTGCAGGCTGCGGAGCGAAGCTCATTTCCACCAAGATCACCCTCGGAGCCAATTAGCGGTCACACGTTCACCGCCTCTCCCACTTTTTATCTGAGTTCAGCACGGGGCTGCTCTCGTCAAGGGAACTTTTTAGACGCATGAGGTTTTGGGAGGGGTTGCGAGGGGTAAAGATGACAAGGGACAGCATGCAGCCTCCATCCGCCTGTGGAGCAGCAGAGGCTGAAGCCTAACATGGCGGGGCTGCGGGGACGGAGACAAGCCCTCTTCCTCCTGGGTGGACTCCAGGTTCTAAGGTCCCTCACTGGTCACCGTGATGTATTTAACCAAAAGACAGCTCTCTTTCGAGTAACTGACACAACGTGTCTTGTCACTTCCATGTTTTCCCATATAGAATGTCAGTCTGAATAAATGTGGGGCAGTATTTTGTAACCGTGAAAGCGCTTTTCCTCCCCTCAGGGAAGCACTTTTCTTTCTGAATATTTGTGTTTTGTTCGCTGGTCCTGATGACGCCGAGCTCTGGCGTGGGGCGAGGTTGCACGCTTTTCAGTTTGAATTTCTGCTCTCGTTCTGCGTAGGGGCTGCTGGATGACAACTTCTTGCAGGGAAACTTAAGGTCTGAAGTGCTCTCAGATGCAGCATAAGTTCAGGGGGCTTTGTGGACCATCGGGAAAACTCTGCAGGGCAGCCCAGCTGCTCCTGGGTGCCAGTGGGAAGATACGAAGAGGCGTCAATGAGGATCTGAGGGTAGTGTTTTGGAGCAAGATTAAAAAATCTGTGCCAAGGGAACATGAAAACAGGAAGCCCAGCCGGATGGGCTGCCTGGGCATCAGGCGCCATCCAAAAGAGATGCCCTCAGGCCGGAGGGAAGCTGGGCGGCCCTAGCTGGGTGGCCAGTGCCAGTTCCTCTGGGTAGAGCTGTGCTGGCAGCCCTCCAGGGCCACAGCCTCTGCTCCCTGTAGGTGCCACTGTCCCAGGTGGGTTGTGTGGTGAGCGTGGCAGTGCCAGGGACCCTTCCTTGCAGTTATAAACCTGGTGGTTTTTCTCTTAGGTGCACCCTCCCGATCAGCTAGCTCGGGGGCAGGGCCTGGGGAGGGGGGTGTCCCCAGACCAGCCCTTCTCAGGGTGTGGACAGACACTGGGGGCCCCAGACCCTCCCGGCGGTCCGGAAGGTAAAATCTATATTCATAATCACACAGAGACGCTATTTCCCATCCTCACGTGCTGACGTTGCCCTGATGGGGAAACCTGGAGCCCCAGCAGGAATCAGGCCGCGGCCCCTGGTGACACACGCGGTCACACGGAACTGGCTCCGTCTCAGAATGCCCTCGATGGGGCAAAAGTATTATTACCTTTTGCAGTCTCCATGTTTGAGGACTTGTCGTGTTCCTGGTCTGTCTGTCCCACAAAGTGGGATGTGCGTGCAGAGGGCGTCTGCTGAGGGGCTGTGGTTTGAGCTGTGAGTTGAACTAACTGCGTTTTTTTTCCTTTTTTGAAAATGAAACGCCACTTATACTTGAAGGAAAGACCAACAGGCAAACTACAGTTATTCTGGCTTTGATATTTCACAGATTTTTTTCTCCAAATGAGCACAGTAAACTTGCCACTTTGAGGAAAACTGTGGGCAGTATTTGTTGCCAATGATGAAATTTCAGCTTTCAGGCAAAAATTAGAATTTTGGAAAACTGGTGTCTGTCACCCTGAGTCTGATGGCTTCCCAATATTTAGCAACTTTCCTAGTGGGGTTAGTGGTGATTTGAGCAAATGTGGTATTTGGACACTGGACAATGGAATGGGTCCACATCTGGGAGGTCTGGACAACTCATGGAACCAGTGTTTCCCGATGGCCAGGGCCTGACGTTACGGATAAAATTCACCACGTCAGCAGAGGACCCACTCAGGGTGCAGGACACTCTTGTGAAGCTCCAGGCATGGGGCGGGAGGTACCTACTTGGGGTCAGATGCCGCTGCCAACCTCTCACAAACTCCCACTTGTCCAGTTGGGTGCAGTATCGAAGAAGATCGTAAGTCTCTGAAAAGGGCTTTACACACTTCTGTCCTTTCTACCCATTTATTCACGTGGGGTTGCATTTTCTTTGATAATTACAGACAAAATAACATAGCATGAAAGACGGAATGCAGAAGCAGTTATGAGAGGCTAACTGTCCTCTATCAGCCAGACATTTAAGAGATGAACGTATATAAAACATTGTCCCTCTCAGTAGGCTGTTTTTGAAAATCTAGGTTTTTTTAATAAAAATATGTTATGTACGTTAACATACACTGGGTTTATGATTGTTATTTTTAAATGAATCAATGGGTAAGTATTTAAAATTCTCTCAGCTTTAACTTATACTACGATGTAAGTAGACAGAACTAAGCTTGTAAACAGAGCCCTTTGGAGTCACCCTCCCACCCCAGAACTTTTAAGCGTGTGCGTTTGAGACCTGCTCCGTACGTAGACAGAGCAGAGGCCCTACAGGACTGGTGGTCATGGCTGCGGCTCCTGGCAGAGCAGAGGGAAGCAGCTGAGTGTAAACTGAGGGACACGCTCTCGTGCACGGTGGGTGTCATTGCACCCGCTGGGGCAGCAGGCCAGAGCAAGGGCCCCAGCGTGGATGGGGCGTGGACCTTCAGGCAGCCCTCTGTCTCCTCCCCAGGCGGGCCACCCCTCACCGTAGGCAATGACTTTCCCTGAAGCAGTCTCTCTCACTCTCTATCTGGGGCTTCAGGTTTTCATGTTCAGGGGGCGATTGGCGTGCGCACCTTATGCTAAAGCCCACCTTTTGACGGATGTCCACGTTAGCCAGGAAGGGCTGGTTCACAACCAGACCTTGGGAGACGGAATAAATGTGTCTATATTTTCTCATAGGGATCAGTACCTCTGGAAGCAGAGGGCAGTCATTATCTCTTGAACCCACTTAATAATAAGTTCTTCACAATTCCACAGTTAGATGGATTTCTTTGGTAATGTTAGAATCGATTTCCCATAATAGTCATTGGCCAGCTTTGGGGCTTTAGTTTTCCTTTGATGGACACATACGTAAGGAAGACACTGTGGTCTGCCAGCAGCTGGATAATCTCTGTATACTATACCCTGTAGTATCTGTTCTATAGTATAAGCGCGTGGCCCGCACGCAGAGGTGGGCTCCGTGCGGGCACTTGGGATGGACACTTTGCAGAGGCTGCGTAGAGCCTGCAGGGGTCTCAGAGCCTTGATGTTCCTGGCGAGGCCGAGGCCTGACTCAATGGCAAAGAGCAGTCAGGCTTCTCTTCACTGCGATGCTGTAGTTGAAGCCACATCAGAGCTGCGAGCTTCTCGACCTCCTTCGGGTTACTCATGCTTTGGTCTCCTGGGATGCTGGGCTCAGCATTTGTGCAGAGCAAGCTTGGACTTTGCTGGGGAGGAGCAGCCCCTGCCTGCTGGGAGGCATTGGAAGCGTCGCATGGGTGGCCCAAGGGCAGGGCTCCCTGGCTGTGGGAGGGCCGGCTTCGCGGGTCGTGGGAAGCCTAGATGGTGCGGGGTCCATCCTGGGCTGCAGGGCCTGGCTCCTGTCTCTGCAGTGACAGTGAGCCCCCACCCTCACTCTGAAGGGGTCCTGCCTGAATGGCTTTTTCTTTTCTTTTTTTTTTCTTGTGGTACGCGGGCCTCTCACTGTTGTGGCCTCTCCTGTTGCGGAGCACAGGCTCTGGACGCGCAGGCTCAGTGGCCATGGCTCACGGGCCCAGCCGCTCCGCGGCATGTGGGATCCTCCCGGACTGGTGCTCGAACCCGCGTCCCCTGCATCAGCAGGCAGACTCTCAACCACTGTGCCACCAGGGAAGCCCCTGAATGGCTTTTTCTTACTGCTGCTCTACCAACCAATACTGTGTATTCGCACCGCGTAACCTACCAAGTTGAAAAAACTATTCAGACACAACTCATGCTTTCAAGGAACTTATAGTCCGGAGGAGAGAGAAGCAGCGACCAGGAGGGGCACAGGCTGCCGTGGTCCAAGCAGTGTGTCATGAAGCAGAGCCAAGGACGCACGAGGAAAAGGGCTCAGGAGATGCTGAAACGGCGAGAAGGGCGGTGGGGCTCAACACAGGGGGCTGGACTGCGAGGGCATTGAGGGTTGTATAGGAGTCCAGTAACAGACACAGGGGCAGGAGAGGAGAAGGAACTTGAACAAACGAGAGTGCACGTGTCCGGGGCAGAGGGGTCGGAGGAAGTCCTCCAGCTTTGCCCTTTGTTTCCACACGGTTTTGGCTGTTAAGTCCTTTGCCATCTCATCTGGACTTAGAATCAGCTTATCCTGTGGGTCCGTGGTGTCTTCCGTCTGGTTGCTGCAGTGGACTGGGCGTCTCCTGCTCCGGCCCGACCCTCCCCAGACACGGGTCTGTGTCCCCAGCACTTGCTACCTTTCTGTTCACCGCACCTTATGACATGGGATGTCCTTTCTCCGTGGCTGCTCTGGGCTTATCCCATCATTGAAATGTTCTGGTGATTGAAACAAGCAAAATGTTTCACTTTCCCTCACGCTTGGGTCATAATATTGTGCATGTGGTCGTTTTCTTTTGGAACCAGTTTTGGTTCCTCACAGGGTTAACTAGAGTCATCACACCTGTTGCCTGAAATGTGTTTCTGTCAACAGTGTAGAGTTTTGGGCGTTCCCTGGTGGTCTAGTGGTTAGGATTCGGTGCTTTCACTGCTAGGGCCCGGGTTCAACCCCTGGTTAGGGAACTGAGATCCCACAAGCCATGCTGCGTGGCCAAAAAAAAAAAAAAAACCTCCTCCTAAAAAATGTAGATGATGAAATCGCCAGTGGTGAAGCTGATTTGGGCCACCAGGAGGTTCACGGCGATGACCCCGCCCCGCTCGTGGCGGCTGACTGCACGGCGGGCCGCACACCCTCGTCATCTTCCCCCTCGCCCCTCCCTGGGGGACACACATCTCTTCTACGTCACCAAGTAGTAAAGTTCTTCATGGAGCAAGTGACAGAGTGAACCGGGTGGCCTGACTTGGGTTGAGCTCATGGCAAACCTTGTGACACGGCCTGGGCCTGGGGCCTGGGTCCCAGGTGTGAGTGAGGACAGAGCAGACTTAGTCATCGCCCGAGCCTGCTCCCCGGCAGCCAGGGAGGGGCTCCTTGAAATGATTCGGGGGTGAGCCGGGGGCCTGCAGGTTTCCAGGTATAACGTCCCCTGCCCCCGGCATTTTAATGTCCTCACATCGGGCTGCAGCGTGGGTTCCCAGCTGTTCCCGCTTGTCCTGGAAGTTCCTGGTTTTGGCACAGAGAGTCCCACCCCTGGGAAGTCCTCGGTCTCGGGCCGTCCAGGGTGGTGAGTCCCCTGAACCAGAGCTACCACAGCCCTGTCAGTGTGGCTTTATGGTTTCCTTTCACCAAGTTGTTAAGAGATGAATGAGCATTTCACAACAGATGGAGTCCAAACACCAAGGAACTGGGCCCTGTTCTCGCTGGGAGGTCACAGTGTTTGGTGAAGGCCCTGAGAAGGTCTGCAGTAATGATTTTACTCACCACTTCCTGGCCTTGTGAGCACAGGGCCCGGCTGGCAGGGACCCTGCTGCACCTGCAGAGTCCTGGTCTCCGAGGCCACCTGGGAAGGCTGCTCCGGGGACAGGGTGGCTGTGCAAAGGCCCTGGGAGCACAGAAAGTCTCCCCTGGTGCCAAGAACCTCAGCTACTCAGACACCACTGCCCTGTGGGGAGATGGGGTATCTAGAAACCAGTTAGTGAGAGGAAGGGGAAATGGCCGTACCAACTAAAAGCAAACCAACGAATCTGGGCGTAATTGCTCTGACTGCTGGGGAGGAGGCGTCTGTCCGTCCGCTCACCTAACGCGTGTTTATGGAGATGATGAGCTGGGTGATGAGCTCCTGCCCTACGGAGCCACAGTCTACAAGTAACAGAACATTGGACAATTCCAAAACGGGCCGAGTGCCGGGGGAAGCCGTGTCTGTCCACCTGGCAGGGGGGTGGGAAGGCCTTCAGAGACGGAGGCGTTAGGTGAGAGGCTGCAGGCAGGGCGTGGGGCGTGATGAGGGCGGGAGGTGGCCTGTGGGCAGCGGGACTGCCCGTGCCAGGCCCCGAGGCAGAAGAGAGGTCAGTGCTCCCCAAGAACTGAGAGAGACAGGGCAGCTGGGGTGCAGGCGGTGAAGGGTGGCAAGAGAAGCTTATTGGGCACCCAACGCGAAGCACACTTTCGGACAACTGCTTGGGCAGCAGAGGGCGGGCTGTGGGGGGGCAGGCGGCGGGTGGTGGTGAAGGTCTGGGCTGGGTGCGCCCGTGGAGCTGGAGGCATTGAGTGGGTGCTGGGTGGAATGTGGAGGTAACTGGGGCAGAGGGGTCAGGGAGAAATGCATCTCTGTGAGGTTCAGTGAGCCTGGGGTGCCAGGGCCTTTGGGTCAGTTTGGTGAGAAGGGCCAATGGCATGGCTTCTAGAAGTGACCTAGGTGTCTGTTTCCCTGCACCTGCACAGGACAGGTGAGTGCGGGGCAGGGGGCAGCCTCCACGGAGATGATGGTGAGAGAGTCTGAAGGCTCTGAGGGCGTTCAAGCTGCTCACAGGTGAGACCCTCAGTGGACCCTCAGCGAGACCCTCAGCCTCTGTCTGAGCGGGACCCTTGTGAGCTTCCGGGTTTGCAGGGCGGGGAGGTGCTGAGTGCGCAGGGCTGAGCTAGCCCACACAGGAAGGGAGGGCACCCAGCACCTGGAGTCAGCGCCAGGGCCCCGGGGAGGGAGCGTGGAGGAAGTGCGGGGGGGAGGGAAGGAGTTCAGCCCCCGAGAGCCTCAGCCCGGGGGGACTTAGCACGTGTGGGCGGCTCTGGCAGAGCCCCAACCCCTCTGCAGACACAGATGCATGGAAAGGGGTGAGTCCCGCACTGGAGTTGGAGTGAGAGAGGCAAAGGCACCAGGATGAGCACAGTGGCGGGGGCTGCCTGAGTGAGCCAGCGAGGGAGGCATCAGAAAGCCAGGCCCTGAGGACCCCGGGTCCCACTTACCAGGAAACCCAGAGATGCTGCAGGGACACTGCGACTCCTGGACGGGGCTGGGAATGTCCACCTCCAAGTGAGCGTTGGAAAGACTGAGGACCCGACCTCCCAGGCATCAAACTAGCCTGGCTCGGGGGGCACTGCAGGCCTGGACGCTGTCAGCTGGGCCAGAACCTCGCAGGGCGACGTGGAGTGGACACTGTGCCGAGAGCCACTGTCCTTGGAGCCTGGCTCCTTGCGGGGAGTCACTGGGGAGAACGGGGAGCGGAGAGTGGCTTGGAGTTGGACCTCAGGCGTGCTGGCCGACCTCTCAGACACACGGCTTCCTCCAGGACGGGGGTCTTGACTTCTGCTCCTCAGAGCGCTGGGAGGGTGACCTGGAGGGACGCAGTGTCCGGGGGCACGCTCGGTGCACCCAGAACCCCGACCCCAGCAGATATCTGGGGTGGCCTTGTGTGGAGGTGCTGCCTTTGCCACATGGTCCTTTGAGTTAAATGCCTGCTGGGAGGCTGGCTTGACTCATGGTGACTTTGTTTGGCTGAAGCTATAACAAATGCCAGAGAGCTATGGCTTGATAAATATAATTTCAAAGGATAACATCAAATAAATCCTCACTGTCGTCAAGTTATGTTTAAATATGCTCTGTTTACAAAGTCAGTTGTGCTGTACGTAAAGCAAATAATGCCCTCAGTGGGCAAAGTGGAAAGTAATCACCCGATCAATTATTAATAAACACTTTCTAAGGAAAGCATCTCTAAATAGGGTCGTCTGGGTGCTAACAGTAAGATCTCAGGTTTAGAAAGCACTTTACATTATATATGTTTTGGGGGGTCTGGCGCTGTAATTATCTCTCCTTAATCACCCTGTAGGAAGGTTTTCGGAACTGCTACCTGCACCCAAGTCCCCACCAGGGCCTGTGCCTCGCAGCGCTGTCTGCTCCCCACCACACGCCACGAAGCAGGGGACGCTTCCAGAGCTCTTCTGAGATGAGCTGGATCCGGCCTGTCGCGCAAACTTCTGGGACACAGAGAAGGTGGGATTTTTAAGCTACTGTTCATCAAGCGCTTCGAGAATTCCCAGGCGCCAAACATTTCCGCACCGTGTGTCGTTTGATCCTTACCATCCTTCCAAGTGCAGAGTATTAAATAGAGAAAGAAAAGTATTTTTGTAAATAGTGCTGAATAATTGTGTATCCAGATGCAAAAAGCAATAAAAAAGAATCTCAACCGAGTCTTTGCACCATAAACAAAAATTAACTCAAATGTGTTTGGGATTAACATATACACAGTTCATATATAAAAGATAATCAACAAGGACCTCCTGTACAGCACAGGCAACTCTACTTGATATTCTGTAATAACCTATATGGGAACAGAATCTGAAAAAGAATGAATATATGTATAACTGGATCACTTTGCTGTACACCTGAAAATAACACGACATTGTAAATCAACTATACTCCAATATAAAATAAAAATAAAAACAATTAACTCAAATACATCATAGACCTAAATGTGAAACCTAAGCCACAGAACTCCCAGAGGAACAAAGGAGAGAGTCTGTAAACTTGGTCAAGCGAGGTTCTTAGATATGAGGCCAAAAGCGTGATCCGTACAAATTAAGAAATTAAATTCCATCAAAATTAAGCATTTTGCTCTTCAAGATAGATTGTGCAGAGAATGAAAAGACAAATGGAATCACATCTTTGTCAAAGGGGTTGTGGTCAGAATGTACAAGGAACACTAAAACTCAACAGTAGGAAAATAAAGACCCAGCTGAAAAAATGGGCGAGAAGTTTGAACAGACACTGCACCAAAGTGGATACACAGATGGCCAATGAGCACGTGGAAAAATACTCAACACCATCCGTCACTAGGGAAATGCAAATCAAAGCCACATGGACACACCACTTCACACCTGTAGAAATGGGAACACACAGACAGACAGAGCAACGATAACGGGCAACAGCAAGTGCTGGCGAGCGTTTGGAGCAAGCTGGAACTCTCAGGCGCTGGCAGGGGTGCAAGGCGGTGTGGCAGACGAGCTCGGAAACCGGCTGGGAGGTTCCTTATATAGACACACGTATCACGTGGTCCAACAATCTCAGGACTAGGTGTTTCCCCAAGGGAGCCGGAAGCTCACGTTAACACAGACACCTCTTTGTGAATGATTTCAGCCACTTCATTTATCATCACTCTGAACTGGAAACAACACGGATCTCCACCAACAGGTGAGTGGATACGAAAGCCGTGGTGCGTGGGGATGATGGACCCTCCTCTGTGGTAGACGGGTGTGGAGTCCTGACACACAGCGGCAGACACCTTGAGAGGCGGCACTGTAAGTGCAGGGAGCCAGGCCCGGCAAGGCTACGCGTGCAGGCCTGATTCCACTTACGTCCTAGTCCAGAAAAGATGAAAAGGGACAAGGACAGGGGAGTGGGTGCTGGGGGCTGGGTTGGAGGAAGGGGTCGACCATGAAGCCATGGTAGGAGTGATTTGGGGGGATGACAGAACGGTCCTTTGTGTTGTGTTGTTGGTGTCACAATGTTATGTGTTTGTCGAGATGCCAGAAGTGTACCCCAAATAGAGAGGATTTTACTGAACTTAAACAATAGCAGAAAGTCTCCAGATAACCGAAAGGGTCACCAGAATAGATTTTCTTCAGTTCTCTGTAGTGGCTCCATGGTGCCTCGGCCCTGATTCACAGAGTATTGGGGTCTCCCTTCCATTCTGAGGTGAAGCAGAGTGACGGAGTGGGGGAAGCAGACAGGTTCTCAGAGCCGTGTGGAAAAGCCTGGGTCTCCAGGACAAGGCTGGGCTGCCTCCTGCTCCAGCCCCTCGGTGGGCTGTGAGGTCTCAGGACGGACGGCATGTTCCACGCGGCCGGGGCCTCGAACGGGACCCCGTGACCACGCGTGTCAGCCTTCTGGGCCAGGGGCAGCCTCCTCTCAGCTGGGCTGTGGTGTCCCTGCCTAAGCCATGCTGTTCACTCACAAGGGAGGGCACAGGTGCCTCTGTCGCAGCGGGTTAGGAGCCGTGCCCGCGACAGCAGTGCTAGTGCCGGTACCCGTCCGTGGACTCTGGTTCACTCGGGGCCCTTAAGGAAAGCTCTCCCTGTAACCGAGGAGGGAGGAGATTAACTGAATCTCTGTGGAGGATGGAGACGCTTGCTGGCCTCGCTAACCACACAGTTTACCCGGTAACGGCTGGTGGCTCGTGCGTCACAATTGGACTGAAGTGCCTGCAGAGAGAAGTCTCCCCAGTTAGGGTTGCTGTCCCCAAGGTCACAGTTGCCTGTGTTCTGACGTCAACCCTGGTCCAAGGCGGGGGGCGGGGGCTGAGAGATGCTGGGCTCCAGCGCGTGGATCCGCGTGGTCCCGGTTCCGTCTGTGCCCCCGACGGAAGAGCAAGCCCCCGGCCAAGCTCCCAGCTCAGAAGGGTCCCGGGAGGCTGAGCAGGTCCCGAGGCCTGGGGGTCAGATGCCAGTTTGGCTAAGACATCATCAGGAGGTGCGAGCCGCTCCCCGGGGGAGTCCCCCTGGGGCCGGAGCCCTGGGGGTGAGGCACTGTGATGCTGAGGGCTCCTCCTCCCTGGGGCTCAGCCGCATTCACTTGAATGTTGTTTTTCTTGTCTTGGAATGACTCTCCCCTAAGCGGGGAGGTGCAGCCGTCTCAGGGAGAGACCGTCTCTGGGAAGTGATGGTTTCTGGGAGCTGCTGCAGGGGCCTGGCGGGGAGCGCTGTCCTCTCCTGTGATGAGGCGTCTTGGTAATTTCCCGGGAAATAGAAGTACCTCTGGAGGAGGAGGTAATTCTGCCGTCTTTGTCCCGGAGATTCCCGGAAATACCTCAGGAATGTGTTTAGTTAAAAGATCTGATTCCTTCCCGACCAGCTGGCCCAGGTGTGGGGGGCAGCCAGGGCAGAACCACTGAGAAAGCCCTTCCTTCCCTTCAAGGCCATTGGCTCCATTTCCATTTTTTTTTTTTAACATCTTTATTGGGGTATAATTGCTTTACAATGGTGTGTTAGTTTCTGCTTTATAACAAAGTGAATCAGTTTTACATATACATATGTTCCCATATCTCTTCCCTCTTACATCTCCCTCCCTCCCACCCTCCCTATCCCACCCCTCCAGGCGGTCACAAAGCACCGAGCTGATCTCCCTGTGCTATGCGGCTGCTTCCCACTAGCTATCTACCTTACGTTTGGTAGTGTATATATGTCCATGCCTCTCTCTCGCTTTGTCACAGCTTACCCTTCCCCCTCCCCATATCCTCAAGTCCATTCTCTAGTAGGTCTGTGTCTTTATTCCTGTCTTACCCCTAGGTTCTTCATGACATTTTTTTCCTTAAATTCCATATATATGTGTCAGCATACGGTATTTGTCTTTCTCTTTCTGACTTACTTCACTCTGTATGACAGACTCTAGGTCCATCCACCTCATTACAAATAGCTCAATTTCGTTTCTTTTTATGGCTGAGTAATATTCCACTGTATATATGCGCCACATCTTCTTGATCCATTCATCCGATGATGGGCACTCAGGTTGTTTCCATCTCCGGGCTATTGTGAAATCCATTTCCATTTTAAGTGTCTTATTGTCTGCGGACATTTGCTGTGAGCCGGTCCAATTCCGATTGGGAAGAGAGCGGGGTGTGCCTTGTACACAGACTGGGGTGTGCTCGGCTTTCCCAGGGAGGCCCGTGTCTGTACTGGGGGTAGGGCATGGGGACCCTCGCCAGACCCCTCCCGCTGAGCTGGGCAGTTACCTCCCGCCCCCAACGTGACATTGACCGGAGAGACAGAGTGGCAGAGGCGGGTGTGTGGGAAGGTGCCCTGTGGATGTCAGGGAGGTAGAGAGAAGTGGGACCAGCAGGGGCAAAGGGGGGAAGGTGCCTGGTGCACTAGAGGAACAGTGGGGGGATTGGGGTGCAGAGGGACAGAACAGGCAGACAGGTGCTCTGATGGAGGGCCCCTCTCCCCGTCATCTGGACCGCATCTTTGGTGGTTTGTGTTGATTCTGTAGGAGCATCTCAGGCAATGGCTTCTACCGCCTTTGGGAGCGCGAGGCTCATGTGAATAAATAAAATACGTGTTTTTGGTAAATGAACTCCATGCCAATAGTCGTTAAGCGCCGGGCTTTCCCGCTGGGGTGGAGCTGAGGCCGGGAGCTTCTGTCTGCGCCACAGCTGAACTTTCTGGGCATCACTTGCCTGCGTTTTATTTGTTTTAAAAGAATCAAATCAATATTTTATGTAGGAAATATGGTCATTCCCAAACCATGCATAATTCAAATTTCTCCGAAGGTAAGCTCTTAAATCTTCAGGAAGGAAACGCGTCACCCGCTCTCCTTGGTTCAGATTCGTGGGGTTAGCGGACAAGGTGCAGGGGGTGGCGGGTAGTGGGCCTGGGCCAGCGGGGGCAGCTGCCTGGTCCCTTTCTCCGGGGCGCGCGTGGCTGCAGGTGGGCAGGGGAAGAGGCTGGTGGGGTCCTCAGCTGTGCTCGCATCGCGGGGAGGGCCCTGCCTGGAGCCCCAGGTGGAGGCCGAGGGTGGGAGTGACAGGAGGAGATAGAAGGACTGAGGGCGTTCGTTCTCTTAAAATGTTCTTCTTAAATATTTAAATCTTCTGTTATAAGTTGAAAACATAGCATGTGCACCTAGGAACAGGGATCTACACACCCTCTGATGACAGGAAACGAGCCCCGTCCTCTCGTCCCAGCTCCGCGTGTCACTGCATCCGTCCTCTCGTCCCAGCTCCGGGTGTCACCGCAGCCGGCACCGCCGTCCTCACCTCCACGGGCCTTCCTGGAATCGTCTGGACGATGCGTGCGAATACAAGTACATGCCCATTTTGTGCGGATCGCATCCCACAGCAGCCCCTCACGTTCCTTGGGGGCTTTGCTATCTTGGGCATTTCACATTCTTTTCACTAACCCTCTCCTTTGAGTTGTTCTTTCTAAGAAATACTCTATATTTAAAATGAACACCTGCTCGAATTGCCTTTTCTTCTTTTGGTGGCAGGTCTGTGCCTTTGGACACGGGTGGGGCCTCAGAATGGTGACCATCCCTTTACGGTCACACTGTCCCTGGGCCTGACCCGGGCTGACAGGGACGTGTTTCCAGGGCGGCAGCGTGTCTCTCTGAGGACGTCTGCACGTGAGCCCTGCAGGACGGGGCTGGAGGCCGGCTTCCTCACTCAGCCGCTGTCGCCGGGGTTCCCCCGAGGGCATGCACGGTGATGGGTCACTCCTTTTGTCCTGAGCCGTGTTCCATGGTACGATGGAACCTGTAGAACTTGGGGTTGTTTCCAGTTTGGCCGTTAGAAGTAAAGCTGCTGTGAGCAGCGATGTGGAGGCGTGTGAAGCCTGGTCTCCATCCTCCAGGGCAGGTACCCAGGCGTGGGACTGCTGGGCGGTGGGCACGTCTGTGCTTAACTTTGCACGAAACTGCCCACCTGTTCTCCAGAGAGGCTGCACCGTGGCTACCCTTCATTTGGATCCGGTTCACCTGGCCCGAAGCCGTTCACCTGTTCCCCAGACACGTGGAAGCTTCAGCACCTGGGAGAATGCATGGCGGGGGTGCTGCCCAGGTGGCCAAGACTGCAGCCCCATGGAGATTCTGGGGCCAGGCTGGCCTAAGGTGCCCAGTGGCTTCCCGGCTGTTCACGCTCTTACCGTGGCACCTTCGTGGCGCCCACCGGGAGGAAGACTCGCCACTACTTTTGTCTGAGGTCCACTCTCCCACCAGCCTGGTGGGGTGTCTGGAGTCAGATCTGATTTGAAGGAGGGAAAACAAAGTTATGTGATATTCAGGGCACACCTGGGTTCCCAGCTGCTGCCCACAACCCAGCAGTCCTGTGGGCGGGGACTGGACGTCTCCAAGAGACCCCTTAACATTCCCACGTAGAGATTCACGAGAGGCAATGGCGCTGTAGGTAATTTCAGGCTAAATGCAACCTTGACTTTTCCACCCTTGCACCTCCAAGTGCGTTTCACCCTCTGGCCCTAGTTATGGCTTAAACACAAAAAACCACTTCTACAACCACCAGGATTCAGGTACTGCTGTGGGAGATTCTTTAAATCGTGCAAACAAGAAACCAAAGGAAGTTTTACTTGTTAGAAGAATAACACGTGTCAGTGGAAGGAACATAGGACCTGGGGAGAAGCCCACGCTCAGGGGGTCAGGTGAGGCCGAGAGCTCTTCTGTCTCACCTGTGAACGTAACAAGTGGGTGCCCTTCCCTTACGGTGGATGGAGCGGTGTCGGCAGGAAGGGCATCTCCGTTTTGCTCCTTGGAGACGGGACTTCCCGCCCAGCAGACTCAGCAAACTGAAGAAGCAGCTGTGCCCCAGTGTGAGTTAACGTTCCTCAGAGACACTGGGAGGGCCAGACGGAGGTCGGCCCGGGGCTGAGGTGCTCCTGGTGTTGGAGAGCTGTTTGCGGAACCTCTGGGGGACCTGCAGAGCCTCGAGTGGCCCAGCTTCCTCCCCAAGGTCACTCGGAGCTAGTGGATATTTTTATTTGGAGCAACTTGGCCCACGACCTGGCCACTCGGGGATGTGCAGAGAAATGTCTCTGAGAAAACGTTTTGTTACTCCAGCTCAGTGAGATCGATGTTTTCTATTTGCTTCTGGATCTGACCTGTTTTTATTTATTTAAGGGGCCAGTCACCCGGGGAGAGGATTGAAATGTTGAGCTGAGATGGCTTAGGAAACTCTCTAGAGAGCTGGCGGGCTCTGCCTGCAGTTCATGAGTTCCTGCTTTTTCAATGGAGCTGGAGAAGCCCTGAAATCCAGGACTTCCTTACGGAATGCTTTGTTCACTTATTTAGCGTAAACTATTTTCGTGACTATTCTCTCCTATTTGGAGAGCAGAATTTCTTCTTTCAGGAAACACATCTACACCTTCAGCCATTTGAGAAGATGTGAGCTTCAAATGATCAAAAACCTCAAGAGATTCACAGCTCAGTGACTTCATGGAAAATCACCCCCAGGTCCTGGGACATGGGGTCTCTGCCTCCAGAGTCGAGGGAAAATGTCACCCCGTTGCTCCCGGGGGGGCAAAGCGTTGTGGATGCGAGCCCCCTGGACACCTGGGGGCCGTCCTGTAATTGGACCAGAGGGACTTGTTTGCCCAAAAGTGGCAATCGGAGTCTGCATGACAGTGAAGCTACTCAGCGCCTGTGCACAGCAGTAACCTGACCTGGGATACCACGTCTGGCACAGGATTAAGAAATACGCCTTTTCTAGTATTTGATAAAAATTTGAACTCTGAAGTAATCACGGCATCCAGTGTTTGATTCTGATCTCTGGTTGTCATTAACATTCCATCATCCTCTTCCTCTCGGAAGGTGTGCCCAAAGTCTGCCATATCAAGTAAGTACCACATATTAGATTTGCTTTAAATCAGCCCAATAAAGAGCTAATTGATTGTCTCCTAAACTGGCCCGACAGGAGGAAAACTTGGACTTTGGTCTTTGTGTGAGGTCTGGGGGGAGGTGGCCTAGGAGAGGAGGGAGGACAGGGACACGAGGTGTGAGATGTAAAATTAGGGCTGGCTGTTCTGGTAACATCAGGGACCTCAAAGGCCCCCACCCCCACCCCTCCCCACGCTGTGCCTGGCATCCCATGGGGGCAGCACTGCACCCGCAAGGGTGACGCCCGAGCTCCCCTGGTGTCCGAGGGCCGCATGCTGTCCACGCCTCCAGCTTCTGGTACCGCGGTCACGAAATTCCGTTAGGTTTCATAAATCTGCATAAATAATTTACTTTAAATGACTTTCATCACTGAGACCTGCCTGTTACTGTGAAGTTTACCAGGACTGATCCGCCTCCTCAGAATTTAGATCGGCCTGGGAGGCTGTCCTTTAGACAGAGCAGGGACATCATTTTGGCTAGGAAAAGAAAAATCCAGTGAACTGTAAGCAAAATGTGCTCAGATGCCCCCCATGGCTCTGACAGCTAATACGGACAATTATACTCCAACAAAGATCGATTAAAAAAAATAAGAATGTCAGAAAAAGGGAACTTTGAAGTAATGGTGCGAAGGTGGTGTACTATGCCTTTTACTCTGTAACAAATTATTACAAACTCAGCGTCTTAAAACAATACAAATGGGTTATCTTACAGTTCTAGGGTGTCGCAAGCCTGAAGTGAGGCTCAGTGGGCTGAGGTCAGGTGTGGGCAGGGCTGGTTCCTTCTGGAGGCTCTGGGGTGAGCCTGTTTCCTCGCCTTCTTCCTTCTAGAGTCCCCGGCGTTCCCTGGCTTGGGGGCCCAGCCCCCCCCCCTTCAAAGCTGGCCGCCTGGCGGCTCCCATCTCTCTTCCATCTGCTCTGCTGCCCCTGCACCCCTCCTGCAAGGACCCCCGTCCTGACGTTACTCATCGTGATGGTTCATCTTGTGTGTCCACATGGTGGGGTTCAGGGAGCCCGGGTGGCTGGTCAGCCACTCCTGGCTGTGTCTGTGGGGTGTTTCCGAAGGTGATTGGCGTTGGTTCGGTGACCAGTAGCGAAGATGGCCCTCTCCAGGGTGGACAGCATCCTACCCACCCAGGCCGAGTGGCTGTGACTGAGGCGCCGGGCCAGCCGTCTGTCTTCTGAGTTCACTCCTAGTCACACCATCCATCCATCTTATCGACCATCTTCATCCATCTTGGCCAGCCTGTGGCCCAGAGAGATGCCTCTGATGTGTTTCCAGAATGCTTCTCACCCAGCAAAAGCTTATTTCACTCCCAGGAGCCCCTACCTGGCTCCAAGGCGCTCCACCTTTTCTGCTTCATTTTCAGGGATGGAGAATGCCTGGGGGAGTGTTTGGTCCAATGTGGTCTTTAGCTCCCCTCCCCGCTCTCCCCCGACTGCGTGGAGCCCGGGTGTTCCCACAGACAACAGGGTGGGGGGCCCAGAGGTGGCCAGCCGGAAGGGCGGGGCTGCAGGGACCTCCAAGGTCACGTCCTTTCCAGGTGTGCACGGGTGTGGGCCCTGGCCAGCGTGGCCCAGCTCGGGGTGACTCTCACCGCCGCTGCGGCTCCAGAGCTCCCGGGGGCTCTGCGTCTCAGCTCCAGCCCCCTCTGCGAACCCTGTTCTTCCCTCCCTTCCCAGGGGCTCCCCAACACTGTCCTGCCCCCCTGGACACCGTCTTAGTCTGCTGGGGTGAACATCTGCCTCAGTTGGTACCCATCCCGTGTTGGCCACTCTCTAGCTGCCGTGCTGGGTCCCCACTATCCCACTGATTGCACAACCTGGGAAATATTACCATCCCCATTTTTTGATGAGAAAGGGGGGTTCAGGACTGGCATAGGCCGCATGGCGTGCTGTGGGGAGCAGAGAGGATTCCAAGGACCCTGCTTTCAGGCACTGGTTAGCGACCGCTCCCGCCTTCTGGGGCCTCTGCCCGTCTCCCGGCTAGTGTGGCTCCCCATCTCCCTGGGGACCCGCCACACCCATGACCTCAGTGGACACCGCCACGGAGGCACCCCAGCCAGTCTGCCATCAGGACTCCTGGGCCCTTTCTGTGAATTGATTCCACAGGCAGGACACCAGGAACCCCCTCATGCCCCTGTTCTAACCATTGTCCCCCGTCATGGCTTTCTGGGGGTGGCCGCCGTGCTTTGTCATCTCACCTGACGGGGGTGGAGGTGGCATCCTCTGGAGCGGGAAGTGCTGAGAGCAATTTGTTCCTTCTTCATCATTTTCTGTTTCAAGGTCACTTTAAAAATGTCCCCATCTTGCCGCTACATGGAAGGGCTCTTCCGCTTCCAAACACAGGCTGAGTGGACGACGCAGCAGGTCACGGCTGCACTTTCCTGGAATAAATAACGGCAGATTCTGCCGCAGGGATGGGAGCTGACACCAGGAAACAGGAGCGGGGCGGGGAAGTGAGCAGGGAGGAGTGGGGACAAGGGTCCATGACGGGCAGTCAGCTGTGTGGACACCTGGGGCCCAGCAGGGAAGGGGATTCTGAGTCATCATGGACTGTGCACCTCAGAGCCAAACCCTCCCCAGGAGTGAGGGGCTGGGGACTCCCTGCCCCACTGCGTCACCATTGGCTGAGGGCTGCTGCGGTGTCAGCTCGGGCACTGGCCACCTGGCACGTGCGTGGGCAGAGCGGGGATTCAGGGGGCAGCCGGGCAGCTGGACCAGCATGTAGAAACCGGGGTGGGGTGGGGTACGGATGGTGCCACGCCAGGGGCTCCGCTCATGGTGTCGGGGATAGGAGGTCGCCTTTTCTGTTTGGAAATTTAACTCAAGGCAACCCTTTCATCCAAAATTTTAATAAATTAAATGTATTGCTTCTATGGGTCTTAAAAGTTGGACGTAATTAAGATGGATAATTACTACTGCATAGACATGATAGTCTGATATAAAAAACAAATATAGATGTGAAAATTACGGCGTGAGCCTGGGTTATGTGTTCACACGACTGGCTGTACCACCCTCCGACCTCACCCTCCCTCTCTGCAGGCAGGGTTCACACTGTCACCGGGACCCCTGTGATAACTGGCCGAGTGTCCCCCCGAGTGAGGGCGTTTGACCTGTCGGGTCTGTCTGCCCTCCCTCACACGGGACTTACTGTGACGACCGGCCCTTCCCTTTGCTTCAGTCCCGAGTGTCTTGGCTGGCTGAGCACACGGCACAGCCTGGAGGGGCGGCGAGCTCGCGTGGCCTTGTGCCCAGTGGGTGGCCAGTGCCCAGCTGGCCAACGCCCGGGCGACGTCTGGCAGAATTCGGCACATTCCCGAGAGCCTCGGAATTGGCCATTGGCCACAGCATTGACTGGATAACAGGGCCTCTGGCTGATCTCCCTCCTTCTGACAATCCTGCTACTGTTTACCGTCAGCCCCCTGGGAAGCCACCTGCCCCCAGCCCTGCCTCTGACTGTTAGAAGGAAGCCAGCTAAGCAGACCCACATGGGCATCAGCCTAACGGCACCACACGGGGCAACCTGGTCAGGACTGTTTTATCCAGGGCTGCTCACCTGCAGAGCTCCTCAGCCCCCGAGTGCAGACCAGGTGTGCTGGCCAAGTTCCCACGTCACCGGCTCCCTTCTAACTCACGGGGCCCTTGACTCAGGACCCCGTTCCGAGCCCCATGATGACGTCACCGTGGGGTCTGTTGCTCTGCGCCCTCCAGGATTTTCGCAGGCCCGGTGAACACGCACAGCGACGCACCTGTTGATGGGCCGGCCTCACCTGGGCTCTTTTCGTCTTTACCCCTGTCAACATTTTTTTTTTTTTTTTTTTTTTGCGGTACGCGGGCCTCTCACTTGTGGCCTCTCCCGTTGCGGAGCACAGGCTCCGGACGTGCAGGCTCAGCGGCCATGGCTCACGGGCCCAGACGCTCTGCGGCATGTGGGATCTTCCCAGACCGGGGCACGAACCCGTGTCCCCTGCATCGGCAGGCGGACCCTCAACCACTGCGCCACCAGGGAAGCCCCCTGTCAACCTTTTAAAAGAAAAAGGTACGTGATTCAGCCAGCAAAATCAAGTTGATTGGGGAATTGCTGAGGAACCGCAATTCAGGACAAGCAAACTGTGGCCAACTCCAGGTGAGTCCAGAGAACAGGGAGAAGGGGGATTTGGGGGCGCTGGTTTGAACACAAGTTCACAGGAGGGAATGAGAGTCCAAAGTGCACCTGGCGATTGCCCCACCCTCCCCAGTGACTGAGGAGAAGCCCCCAAAGCGGAGGTGAGGGTTAGATCGGACGTCTGCTTGGACGTGGAAGTGCCACCAAAGTCCATTCAGATATTCAGCTAAAAAAATGTCAGTTTTCCCCCTTTAGATGTTTGGTCAAACATGGACACTGGTTTAACATTTATCAAGGAAACTCTAGCACTATAGTGTAATATGACAATCCTTTAAAATATAATATTCTCAGCACGCTCATGAAATATACGTCCATTCATATGATATAGAGTCATCCCTCCGTATGCATGGGGGCTTGGTTCCAGGACCCACAAGGACACCAAAATCCCTTAGAGAAAGTGGCGAAGTATTTGCATATAACCTACGCACATCCTTCGTACACTTTAAATCATCTCTGGATCACTTTAATACCTAATACAATGTAAATTCTATGTAAATAATTGTAAATACAATGGAAATGTTATGTGAGTAGCTGGCATTGGGTGGCAAATTCAAGTTTTGCTTTTTGGAGCTTTCTGGAATTTTTTTCTGAATATTTTTGATCCTCAACGATGGACCCCAAGGCTGCAGAATCTTCGATACTGACTGTAACTCTTATTTCTCATATTTATTGTACGAAGATACAATAGATCAGGTTAGATTTTTTCTTTTTTTTTTTTGCGGTACGTGAGCCTCTCACTGTTGTGGCCTCTCCCGTTGTGGAGCACAGGCTCCGGATGCGCAGGCTCAGCGGCCATGGCTCACGGGCCCAGCCGCTCCGCGGCATGTGGGATCCTCCCAGACCGGGGCACGAACCCGTGTCCCCTGCATCGGCAGGCAGACCCTCAACCACTGCGCCACCAGGGAAGCCCGATCAGGTTAGATTTTGAAGGTGGAACTTAAAAGATCAGTTTAGACCCTGAAACTGATGACATTGTTTACTAAAGACTGTTTTTTTTCCACCAGAATTTCAAACTCAGTTTTCTCCTTTGTTTTCTAATCAGCTCTGAACTCCCTTCCTTGGAGAAGGTAGGAAGCTTTGTTATTCAGAGACAGCAGTGGGAGAAAGAATAAAATTACCCGAACATCCAGGTGATTTGATGAATATTCATATGGACAATTTAATCAGTGTCTTCTCATTATCTGTATTTCCACTTGAAGCTGGTTCCGAGAATATAAATAAAGATTGCAGAGCAATTGTATCGACTTTCATTTCTCTCTGAGATACTCAAGTCTCTATCAATAGCCTCTGTCCTTGGCTTTCTGTGTCCTGGGATGTAGAGACAAAGTCAGAACCTGGGGATTCATGGGCTTCCCTGGTGGCGCAGTGGTTAAGAATCCCCCTGCCAATGCAGGGGACATGGGTTCGAGCCCTGGTCCGGGAAGATCCGACATGCCGTGGAGCAACTAAGCCCACGTACCACAACTACTGAGCCTGACACTCTAGAGCCCGCGAGCCACAACTACTGAAGCCCGCGTGCCACAACTACTGAAGCCCGCGCGCCTAGAGCCTGTGCTCTGCAACAAGAGAAGCTACCGCAATGAGCAGCCGGCGCACCACAAAGAAGAGTAGCCTCCGCTCGCTGCAACTAGAGAAAGCCTGCGCGCAGCAATGAAGACCCAATGCAGCCGAAAATAAATAAATAAAATAAAATAAATCTAAGAATCTGGGGATTCATTACCTAAGGAATGAACACCCTGGGAATCCTAGTTGCATCTCACAGGTACCTGGTATTCTCACCTTATTAAATGTTAAGTGGGTTAGACAGCATGATTTTCCAGGAGGTTGCCCTTTGTTAATAACAAGATAGCAACAACAGCAATAAATCTAGAGCACCATGCGGGGGTGGGGGGTGGGGAGCATCCCCAGGTCGCCCCCTGGCATTTGCCTGTGGCCGAGAGGATGGTTTGGGAGCATCCCCTACCCGGTAGCCTTGGTAACGGTTGTGTTTACTAATTGTCGGAGCTGAGATAAGGGAGGGGTGTGGATGATGGAGGGACAGATAAACGGAAGACAAACCACGTGGTCTTGGTCGGTGGGTTCAACTTCCCCCAGCTACTAAGAGCCCAAGTTAAAGAAACCCAAATCCACATTCCTGAGAAAATGTTGACTTCGTTAGCAGCCAAGCAAAGGAAATGAAAATAAAGCCATACCACGTTTCACCTGTTTATCATTAACGGTGATAATGCCAATGAATGCAGCCCAGGGTGGGTGCGACGGGGGCAGGCTTGGGGTCCGAGCCTCTGAGGGCTGTCAGCGGCAAGAGCTTTACAAAGGGCAAACCTTCCCATCCAGTGGGTTCAAATCCAGAGGTTGATCCTGGAGAAATTATTAGACATAATTTTTGCATAGGATAGTAATTAAAATACTTATAATAATGAAAAAGTAGAAGCCACTTCAACGTTCAATACTAGGAAACTGGTAAGTGATATTGTGAACATTGACATATCAGCTGACTGTCTATGCAGGTAGGAAAAACCATGCTGGGACCCTCTGCAGGACCCCTGGGCACAGAGATGAAGCGTGCGCTGTCCGGCAGCAGGCAGGGAGTGGGAAGGGGCACGGAGAGGGTATCTGCAGGCAGGGTATCTGCGAGCAACAAGCAGGAAGCCCCTCTAAGAGATCCCCAGGGGCCAGGGGAACAGAGGAGGGTCCTTTGTCTGGTGTCAGAGGAAGCCGTGCCTGAGAGCTGTGAGGCAGGGGTTCTGATGTGAAAATGCGCTGGGACACTTTCGGGAAAGACAGACAGTAACAGGAGGGCCTGGATTTGGCCCTGGGGCCAGAGTTTAACCCCTGGAGTAGAGAAACCAGCTTTCTCTCTAAAAGCTTTGATTGAGGGGGGCTTTTGCTTTCTTCTGTGGGAGTTTCTGCATAACCCCCAATGAGCGTGTAAAGATTCTATCTCCCTCCCTTGTGCGTTGCTCTCCTGCCCCATCTCTGTTCACCAGGTCAGGTGCTGCTGGTCCGCAGTTCCGCTCTGGCCTCGGCCCACAGCCCCTGCGATGCACCTGTCTCCCTGACAGCCATCAGAGACAACTTATCCGGCTGTATCCCGCTCCGCCCTGTCTGAACCGGCTTCTCTTGGAATGCTTTAAGAAAGATGAACTTCCCTCTGAGCCCCTGCGCTGGGGATTATAAAAGAATAATGATTCAGTGACTTAAAGATTTAGTGGCCAGGTTGTTACAGGCTTAGAGCAGAAAGAAGATTAATGAGCTACTCGCTTAACATATGTCTCAGAAAAAGAACAGTCGTTTAATTTCTAACTTTGTAGAACTTGTATCGGCTCCCAGTTTTGCAAAGTCCCAGCAAGTTATTTTGTAGATGTTGACAAACTGATTCTAAAGTTTATATGGAAAGGCACAAAACTCAGAATAGCCAACACAATATCGAAGAAGGACAAAGTTGGAGGGCTGACACTGTTCAACTTCAAGACTTACTACACAGCTACAGTAATAAAGACAGTGCCGTACTGACAAATCAATGGGAGAGAATAGAGAGGCCAGAAATACACCCACATAAATATAGTCAATTGATTTTTGACAAAGGAGCAAAGGCAACACAATGGAGCAAAGATAGTCTTTTCACAAATGCTAGACACAGACCTTACACCTATCACAAAAATTAACTCAAAATGGATCACAGATCTAAATATAAAATGCAAAACTATAAAACTCCTAGAAGATAACATAAGAGAAAACCTAAATAACCTTGGACATGGCAATGACTTTTTAGATACAACACCAAAGACAGACACCATGAAAGAAATAATTGATAAGCTTAACTTAATCAAAATGACTTATGCTCCGTGAAAGACAGTGTGAAGAGAATGAGAAGTCACAGATTTGGAAAAACATTTGCCAAAAACACATCTGATAAAGGACTGTTATCCAAGATATACAAAGAGCTCTTAAAACCCAACAATAAGAAAACGAACAACATGATTTAAAATTGGCCAAAAGATTTGAACAGACACCTCATCAGATAACTTATATGGATGGCAAGTAAGCATATGGAAAGATTCTCAACATCATCTGTGACACAGAATTGCAAATTAAAATACCAATGTGATACCACTACGCACACATCAGAATGGCAAAATCCAAAACACTGACGATAGCACATGCTGGTGATGGTGTGGAGCAACAGGAACTCTCAGCTTCTGCTTCTGAGAGTTCGAAACGCTAGAGCCATTTTGCAAGACAGTTCGGTGGTTTCTTACAATACTGTGATCCATCGGTCACATTCCCTGGTATTTTACCCAAATGAATTAAAACCTTACTTTCATGCAAAAACCTGCACACAGATGTTTATAGCAGCTTTATTCATAACTGCCCAGACTTGGAAGCAACCAAGATGTCTTTGAGTAGGTGAACAGATGAATAAACTGTGATGCCTCCAGACAATGGAATATTATTCAATGTTACAAAGAAATGAGCTACCAGACCATGAAGAGGCATGGAGGAACCATAAACTCATATTGCTAAATGATAGAAGCCAGCCTGAAAAGACTGCGTAGGTACGATTCCAACTCTATGACATTCTGGAAAAGGCAAAACTATGGAGACGGTAAGATGATCAGTGGTTGCCAGGGTTCTGGGGGGAGATGAACAGGTGCAGCACAGAGGATTTTCAGGGCAGTGATAATACTCCGTAGGATTCTATACTCTACTGATGGAGACGTGTCTTTATACGTTTGTCCAAACCCACGGAATGTACAACACCAGGAGTGAAGCCCAATGTATACTGTGGATTTTGGGTGATTATGACGTGTCATGTAGACACATTAATGGAAACAAATGACCATTCTGGTGGGGGGTTCTGATAGTGAAGGAGGCTGTGCACGTGTGTGGAGGGGTAGGGGCTATATAGGAAATTTCAGTACCTTCCACTCAATTTTGCTGTGAAAACTCCTCTCAAAAAATAAAGTTTATTGATAAAACATCCCAGAGGAAAAAGCATGCTGAAATTTCAGATTGGATAATATCGTATATAACTTAAAAAAGTCACACATTATAAAGCAATTGTTCTCAGACATCTTTCTCTGGGGGTGTTTTGTCCAGCCCACTTTTCCTCCTAGTGGAAAGGTTTTCCTTCCATGAATCTGCTTAGACGGATAGTGAATTAATTGAATTGCTTTATTTATACTGCTGTTTGCTCTTGATGACAACCCTGCTTTTTTAGAACTTCTGAAATAATACAGACAAATTAATTAAGATGACAAGTTGAGTATGAATATTACATTTCCTTTTTAGTATCATGATTTGGATAGACTTTAATTTGAATTTACTGCATTTTAATTCCTAAAATATTTTTTTCAGCCTTTGGAGAGGGGAAAAGTGTCTTTTCAGGGGCACCTTTTTGTTCTGAGCCAGCAGACTTTCTGCTGTGGATGTGTGTGCCTCGAAGGGGCTCTGCAGCACCCTGTGGGCCAGGGGACTCTGGGTGGCGCTGCAGGCCCGCCGGCCCCTACATCCCGTGGGCAGCAGTGCCTCCACTCCACCGGGCCCCGGGCTCAGACACGTCCTCCTACAGGAAAAGGATGTGCCGGACGGTCAGCCTCTGAGCCGGACGCAAACCTGAGCCTCAGGCCAGGGCCCCCACAGGGCGCAGAGCATCTGCAAGCTTCGTGACGTGTTGGCAAAGGCCACAGAAATTGTTCCTCTCCAGCGACGTTCCCCTGTGGTCTGTCGGGAAGAGGAGGTGGGAGGGGGACGAGCTTTAGAGACCAAGCCTCCTCGTCGTCCTGGGCAGGGAGCACCTCCGGAGATGGTGTCCCTTCCTGCCTCCTGGTGCAGGCTTCGCCTGGTGGGGGTCCCAGCGGCGCCCTTGCCCGGCAGCCACCCCTGCCTGAGTCAGGGGCTGCTGGCTCACACAGGTCATCCAAATGCCATTTGAAGGCAACCATCGGATGAGAAGCTACAGTCAAAGTGTTTCCTCCTTACGCTTCTGGGGAACCAACAAGATGAGCTTCATCCCTGCTTTCCTCTTCCCGCCACAGCTGGTCCCAGGGGTCCACCAGGTAAACGCACAGAACTGAACCCAGCATCCGGCTGGAGTTGGGCTGGAGCTAAGGACCCAGCCGAGCGCCGGCCTCTGGGGGTGGAGGCAGCTCCCCAGCACGCCCCGACATCTTCCTGCTGTCACCCCTCCCCCCGCCTCCCCCACCCAAAGGAGAAAGTCCTCCCGGGAGCAGGTGGCCGGTGCCGCTGGAGGGAGCACCTGGCCTTGGGGCCCTGCGCGTGGGTGTCCCCAGGTGGGGCCCCCGGTCTCCACGCCGAGACGCAGTCACTCCGCGTCCAGTGCCTCCGTGGGCCTCGCTGGTCGCTCCCCTTTCGGGCCTGGATGCCGGCCTCTGGGGGGCCACACCCGTGGGCCGCTGGCTTGTGCTGGGTCTGCTCGGAGGGGCCAGGCGGCAGCGGGGGCAGGGGGAGGCCGCGAGGGCAGGGTCCACCCCCCCAGCCCCCCACGGCGCGCGGGCGCCGAGCCCTGCCTGCTCGGTGGCGCCCTCTGGCGGTGGCGCCGGGCCGTGCGTGGGGAGCCGGCGAGCCCTTCCTGAGACTGGGGGTCGTCCGAATTCGAGGGTGCCCTCTGCTCCGAGCATTCCGCGCAGCTGCCGGGAGGGCTCGGGTTCACTGTGGCTTCATCCCTGTGGGCGGGCCCGCCTCCTCAGGTGGGGACCCGGCGCCAAGGTGCCCGCGGCCGTCCTGCTCCTGCCCAGACGGCTCTGAGGAGCGGCTCTGCCGGCCGCACGTCTGCGCGGACTTTCCTCCGACCGCGTGTGAGCAGCTCGGGCACGAGGACTGTCCGTCACATTCTACGGAGCAGATCTTGGCAGTCAAGAGAGCCTCCCTCTATTTGTAAATGGAATTGGAAAAATCATCAAGGAAAAGGAGAAGCTTTTTCAGCTTCTAAATTAGAGAATTTATGGTAATAAATCAAGAGTGTCTACCCTAATAATCATAGAAGAAACATGATATAATTTAATCCTAAAAGTATTTCTAATATAATATTAGAAAAATGATATTTCAGCTAATGTCTGGTTAGCCTGTTGTGAGTGTATGCAAATATCTTTGGAAATATTCATATATACCGCCAGCTTTAGCTAATTAAAGAAACAGTTTGAGTAGGAACTGCCTCCTGATAATTTAATCATGGTTCGGTCTTTGCAGATAATTATGGTATTTGTTATTAACTTCTCTCTGAGTTTCCAAGAAATCTGATACAATCTTTTATCATTTGAATGAAAAAGTAAATTTTATTTCATTGTGAAAATTATCCTGATCCGAATACGTTCGAGCTATTTCAAGGGACTTTTCTTTCTTCTAGAACCGCCCAGTGTCATTTTATGGGACTTTAATTCTGGGCTGTGAACAACTCAATGGCCGATAAGATTGCAATTATGCTTGTGAATGGTCTTAGGGCAAGGAATTCTTACACTTATACTCTATGAATCATCTCCTCACAAAGAATTTGGGGAAAATTGTAAGAAATGATATTAATCACAGCATTTTAAAAATAAAAAAGTGGAATGATCCTAAGGGTCTGATGATACCAGGTGGTTAGATAAGTGACCGAGGACCCAGTCCACACCCAAGGGGACACTATTTGGTCTTTACAGCTGGGCATCGGTGCCCCTGAGCTTTCCCTGGTGCAGCCCCTCTGCTCAGAACAACGGCCTCTCACCAGGACCGGGTCCCCGCCTCCTCTTTCCCCAGCTTTGGTGGAAACTTTTCTCTCTACCTTTCCCTCATTCTTACCTCCTCAAACCAGATAGAAAAAATGGTTCTGTCCTCTGCTTCCGCAGCGCTTTTTGCATAAACACTCACAGTATCAGATTACAGTCATTACAGATACATCCATTTTCCTTGCCAGGCCGTGCGTCTCTTGTGGGCAGAAACTGGATCTTAATTCTCTGAGCATCCCACACCTGGCCCAGTGGCCAGCCCACTATGTGATAACTATTACATGGGATTAAATTTATTGTTATGTTCAATAATTATATAAAATATACATTTTATAGGAATAAATACACATAACATACAAATACTTATGGGTTTATTCTCTCTCTGTATATATCTATATCTACATCTCCTATATATACCTTTATCTATTAACAACAAAATAGAACAAAGATGCATTTGGTGTGACTTAGAAAACTCACAGGGGATCATAGCCACTAGTTCTTTTTTCACTGCTATCAGGATCTTTTGATTTGCAGTCATCTGATAAGGTCAATTTCTAGATATTTTCCTTAAAACAAGTATTTTTCATTCTGCATCACGCTCCTTCCAAGCTGCATGAGAAATTTTTTGAAGGTGCATGTGTGTACGTTTCCTTGGAGAGAAACTCCTAAATTTTATTGGATTCTTCAAAGTATCCATGACCTATATAATCCATTAGATTATACTTGTTACCTGAAGGATTAACATTGAATAAATTCACCCATTTTACTATTTTCTTCTAAAACACTGGGAAGAATGTGTTTACTGATTTCACCAGCAGTGGTCCACGGCGTAAACTCCACGTTTTGGAACATGCAACCCATGGTGGCAGCACATTTAATGGCCGATTTGGTCTTCTGAGTGGTGAATAGATTTGAGAAAAAAGAATGGTGCCTGTGAACTGTGATAGGTACAATGCCACTGGTGGATGTTACTCGTCAACTATGGGCTTGGCTGACTTTTCTTTTGCACTGAATTGGCACAGCTGCTGGGCAAGGCCCAGGACAAGGCAGAGCCCTGATCCCCAGGACGGCATGGGATGCATTGCTGTTCCCGAATGACCAAGTTCCCTGCAGGCGGGGGCTCAGCTCGGGACTACCAAGACCCTCAGAGCAGAGCAATTGGCTGCAGGCTAGAAACTCACCTTACAGGTAACCAGTTCCTTGGTGATCAGCTATCTAAGACGTTCAGACTTAACGCAAGTCTGCATAGTTTCTGTTGGAAAAAAAATCCTATTCTTTTGAAAAAGCACACTCAGTGCTGTCCTTAAAGCACTGGATCATTGGCCTTAAAAACCACATTTACAGCCACCTGTAGATTCATGTTTCCTTGTCAAGTACACATTCGTACCCATGAGTTCCTACCTGGGACTACGTGGCAGGAAGAGCTTGATAAAGATTTTGTGAGTAAATTGTCAACATAAGCACAGAAGCCCTCTGGTGGGTAGAGCAGGCCTGGTGCGGAGCATGGCCTGGTTCCAGCCGCGTCACGTGCTGGACGCTAAGGTCAGGCTGTGTAGGCCGCAGTGGAGCCGTAGAGCCATATGATTCCCTCTTAACCAGGTGCCTCTTGCCCAGAACTTATCCTTAAATGTGAGACCTTAGGGGAAGGGGAAAGGGGCTAAACGTTGGTGCCCTCTGGGAAGTACAGACTCAACATGAAAAGTGAGGGCAGAGCCGTGGGCTGTGAACGTGGCAGGGTGGGAGGGCAAGGTGCCATGTGGCGGGTGTGCCCTGTGGCCGGGCTCCTGCCTGGTGTGCGGAGCAGAGACAGCCGCTCTCTGTCTCTGTGGGTCACACAGGGACCGGGGTGCTCCCTGGCTTTTCCCATACTCACTAACCTTCCCATCAGCCGTTTGGGAATTAGGACGATGTACCCTGTAGTCACACCCACCGTGTGGAGAGCTGGTTCTGACACTTGTTAGCTGGGTAACTTCAGGCAGGTTACTTTTGCGTCTCGTTTTTTCAACTGTTAAATGGGGATAATAACAGTGTCTGCCTCATGGACTGGTGTGAGGATTGAACAAGATAAGTCATTGGTAAATATTAAGTCGTAGAGTTGTTTATTCCAATATTTGTTTTGAATAGGAACCAGTGGAAGCCGATGACTTGGGTTCTCGATTTTCTATGTGATCTTGGGGATGATTTTGGCTTAATTCAATGGGCCATAAGGTGCCACTGAAGAAGCAGCAGCTCAGAGTGTGATCAGAGAGTGACATTTCTGGAAGCTGGTCCAGCCCAGCTTCTGCAGTGAAGCCGAGAGCCCTGGGAGATGTCCCAGCAGAGGAGGCAGGAAGGCTGGGGAGCACGTGGCTCACACGTGCTTGGGGTGTGACGTGGATGAGCCCCTCCAGGGCTCAGCTGCTGCCTCTGTAAAGGCGCTCGCGTGGAGATTGCCTCCTCAAGGGTGAGGTTGGAGCAAACGGCGACGTGGAGCACACGTGGGGCCGGGCGGCTGGGAGTCCTCACCCAGCAACTTGGAGGGGACCGATTTGCTGAGTGCTGGCCGGGGAGAGCCAGGGGTGACTGCGAGGGGCCAGCCTGCAGGAGCAGGGGGCCACGCCCAGATCGAGGCCACGCCCAGGCTGAGACCACGCGGTCGAAAACTTTAACCTGCAAGTCCCGGGGCCTCCTCTATCGTCCTCCGACCATCGCTACATCTGGTTTCTTGTCCTCCTCTGGATCCTGAAATCAGGCAAAAGGTCCTCAGACAGTGAAGGTCTGCGTGTTCCGGGGCTGTGAGCAGGCGAGAGAGGTGTTCTCCGTGAGCGCCAACTTTTCGAGGACTTTGATAAGATGCACTGCTGTACACACTGCTTCCTTGGTATCTGTTTTAGTCAGGGTTCTCCAGAGAAACAAGACCAACAGGAGACATGGGGGATTCATGATTAGGGATTGGCTCCTGCATTACAGAAGCTGACAAGTCCCAAGACCTGGGTGATCCCCTCGCCCCCCCTGCCCCCCCACCCCACCCCCACCGCGTCCAGGCCCCCCTCAGGTCTTGTTTGTGGAGGGGTTTGGTTGCTGGAGCAGTGGTCTCAGAACCAGAGGGCGTCAGGGCTGGGGGCCCTGTGTCTGTCCCCCCCACTCACCTGGCACGGATGCAGAGAAGTGCAACCTGGAACGGAGCAACCTGAGAGCCAGGGAGGTGAGCTCTTGCCCTCTCAGCCCCCTGGGCAGGTGTGTGGTCAGGAGTCGTGGAGAGACACGTGCAGGTCTGTGTCCATTACGTCCCTGGTTCTGGTTGTAATTCTCCTTCCCTCTCTAAGGGTATAATGTCAGTTATTTTCTATGTTTATGACTTTGTTTTTGAGACAAATCAATAAATAAAATGTAGAGGAAATATTATCAGTGGAGCCCTTATCTCTGCCTCAGACAAGGCTGGTATATGTGTTCTTGGTTATTTTTAGTTTCCTGCAAGTCCTGTTACGAGTTTCTTTTTGTTTTCTGCATTATTGTCATGGAACAATCCAAACAACTATGACCGTACCAAAATGATAATTCTGAAATATTGGATCTGACGGCCCTGAAGGAAATCAGAGAACGGAAATCTCCATAAAGCCTTCCTATGGAGAACGGCTTCTTCTGATAGCGTCGTCCTTAAAAAGGTGCCGCAGCTGAGGCTCGCTTGAACTGCTGAGCACAGGGGCTGCCCGGGACGGGGCCCGAGTCACGCACCATCCGTCACCCAGGAGCCGACCTGACCCGTGTGCAAGATGGGCCGCGAGGTCCTTGGAGGAGGGTGCCAACTCCGCTCTTGGGGTCCCGGCCACATTCCGCCCAGGGCCCGTGGCCGGCCCACCGGCATCCCTCCGGGGGTGCTCTCCCTCCTCCTGCTTTTACCACCACCATCTCGTTTTCCCAAGCCCTCGCTCTTACCCCGTCTCCATGCCCAGGAGCAGACAGCTCACTCCCCAGCCAGAACTCCGTGCTGCAGAGACCACCGTCCTGTTATCATTTCTGTTCCCTGGGGGCGAATGCTGCTCCAGCCCTGCCCCCTCCACCTGCAGATGCCCTGCCCCCACTATGCATGCTGGAAGGTGGCATGTGCCCCTGCCCCCTCCACCTGCAGATGCCCTGCCCCCACTATGCATGCTGGAAGGTGGCATGTGCCCCTGCCCCCTCCACCTGCAGATGCCCTGCCCCCACTATGCATGCTGGAAGGTGGCATGTGCCCCTTTCCTTCCTTTTTACCCATTTTGAAAAGGCTAGTTTTATAGTTTATATTTCTCGATTTCATTCTTTCCCAAAGCATTTTATTATACTGAGGCACGAGATCTACCCTCTTGTTTTCGAGTGCACAGGGCAGCACGAGGTCCTACCGCAGATCTCGGAGCCTCTCCGTCTTCCTTCACTGATACTTTCTACCGTGCCCCCCTCCCCTCCCCCACTGGCTGCCACCACCCCAGTTGTTGGTTTTGGAATGTGGCGATTTTAAATACCTCCTGTGAGTGGCGTCGTGCAGTATTCGTCTTTCTGGGGGCAAAGGGCATTTAGCCCCTCTCTGTTCACCCAGTCTCTGAGGGATCTTGCTTTTGGAATCTGAGCTGAAGGGCCAGACGCAGTGGTTTATCCACCATCTAGCCCTGCAGTCACTTCAGAGGCAGAAGCTGGGCCATGGGCACCACAGCCCTCAAGCTGTTAATGGCGTGGTTGGCTCTCTCCAGCCAGGTGCCCGTCCCGGGGTGTCATGGCCTGGCCCCCCACAAGCAGACCCCAGAGCAGGATGTGTGTTTGTTGCCGGGGGGGATCTCTGGAACCCCAGGTGTGGGGGGGTGACAAGGAACGGAAAGGAGCTGGTAAGGTGAGCAGATATCGCCGGGGCCCCGAGCTCAATGGCCTGGGGGTGAGGAGGCAGTGGGCATCCCCAGAGGCCCACGGAGGGCGAGGGGCTGTGGACTGTTCCCCCTTTCCCATCTGCTGACGGCTGGGACATCACTCCCCGCGCTGTGTCCTGCCCTGCGTGTCCCTGGAGAGGACCTGGGGGTGGGTGGCTCTGGCGAGGCTGCCAGGTCCCAGGCACTGAGTGCTGCAAGGGTTGAGGGGCGCCTGTGGGGTCTACGCCGTGGCCTCTGACGTCTGAAGTTTGGCTTGTAAAGTCCCCGCCCCGCTTCTGGATGGGGGGTGGGCACGTAGGTGTGCGGTTGCTCATGGGTGCAAAAGCGATGCCTAAGAATCATCTTGTCTTCCCAGGCCCCCCACCTTAGGGAGTTGGGGTGAGGGAGGGGGGGTGTCTGTGTCCCTCCCTTCCAGAGGGAAGGTTTCCATCTCCCGGCCCAGGGAGGCCCTCCCTGCTCCCTCCATCGGCCCCTGCATATCTGATCTGTTGCTGGTGACCAGGCTGCGGGCCCCAGAGCAGCGTCTGGCTGTGGGCACCGGGCCCCTGCCCGGGTTCCCTGTGGGGAGGAAGGTTCACTGCGGGTCCGGGAAGTGCGTGCGTGCGTGTCTGTGTGCGTGTACGCGTGCACACACGTGTGTACGTGAGCACACGTCTGTATGAGTGTTCATACGCGTATGCGTGCGCGTATGTCTGCGTGTGTGCACGCGTGCACGCATGTGTACGCGTGCGCGTGCACACACGTGTGTACGTGAGCACACGTCTCTATGCGTGTGCATGTGTATGCGTGCGCGTATGTGCACGTGTGTGCACGAGTGTACACGTGTGTGTACGTGCGTGTGCTCATTTCCCTGTGTGAAGAAAGTGTGCTTCTGCTGCTACAGCTATTTAAAAGCAAACTGAACTGCAAAAGTGGTCTCATTTTCTTGTCACTGCGATTAAAATATAAACCCAGAGCTCCTAATGGCCTTTGAAGCACCTTCATGGTCTGACCCTGGTTAACTTTATTTCTAATCCGACCCCGCAGCGGTGCTGGGAGAGGCGGGGGTGGGGGGAGGGGAATCCGTGGCTACAACCAGACTCCTTCAGCCAAACCACCCAGAGGGACAGAACCGAGGCTGACAGTGAACCGGAAGAGAAGATGGCAGTATTTTCTCAAGGAAAGTTAGGAAAATATTGACACTTAATCCGCAGATGGGCTAATTTAATTACACTGCCCCTGCACGCGCTCCGCCGGCTGGTTCTTCCAGAAGCACAGGCTTCTTCGTTCTGGAGGCTCTGCTGGACGTTTATCTCAAACTCCCAATGGACTTTTGAGTTTTAACTCTCAGACCAAATGGAGTTGAACGTCTGGGTCACACGCTTGTATTCTCTCCTCAGAAACCAGGAAAGCGGTGCTTCCCTGTGGGAGCCCAAGGCAGCTTGGGTGGTTGTCTTTCCTTCTGGTTTAATCTTTTTCAAATAATGTCTCAGATGCAACGATTGGGATCCCTGCTCCTCCTGGGCGGAGGTCAGGGGGTCTGTATATGAAACTGGCGTCTTCCAAGAAGTGCTGCCCAGATGGAGTTGAGATTATATACGTGAGATTGTATGAAGCCCAGCGGATGGACGTGGTGAATCCAGTGAAGACAGCTGCCTGCTTGACAGCTTCAGGGACCAAAGCACGGGCGTGTGTGAGGAGGTCAGGATATGGTTGTGAGCGATGTCTGCGCGTGCACGCGTGCGCATGGGTGTGCGTGAGCAGACATTCTTCAGGGTTAGACGGAACACTTTCATTCAGGAGAGATGTGTGTGAGTTTTCTCTAAGAAGGGGAAGAAGCAGCAGCCCCAAGGAGGAGGCGTGGGGGGCAGGACAACGAGTGGACCTCCTCCTGTTCGGGGCCAGAGCTCTCCGTTCCTTACCACCCAGTCCTCGTGATGTTTCAAGTAGAATTTCCATGATCTGATTGTCAGAGCTCGTGAGCTTTGCCTGACTCCTGGGAGCCGGGAGGTGACTACCACCTGCTTATCTGTAGACAGCGCCTGGCTCGCAGGGCGGAGGGAGCTTGCACCTTCCAGAAGCCCCACGCAGGCTCCAGGGGTAGCACTGGGCCTGCCCGCCCCGCCGCGGCTTAAGCCTGGGAATCTCCCCTCCCCCTGGTTCCCACGCCCTGCGGCTCCTGAGCCGGCCCCGGCATGCCCTGCGGCCTTGGAACACGAGAGGCCCCGGCCTCCTGCCCTGCGCCGTGGCCCCCATGCCAGTGGCCACTCTGGAGCACTGCCTTGGGCAGCTCTGCAGCTGGGGCTCGGACCAGCCAGGGTGCGTGTTCCAAGGCCCTGCTGCAGGCCCGCTGGGCCCCCTGCCAGCTGCACTGCCACCCCCCTGCCCTGGCCGGCATACCGCCCCAATTGCCTGGCAGCCCCCAGCCCTGCCCGGGCCCCTCTGTGGCCCCCTCCTCTGCAGGGCAGGGGTTGGGTCCAGGCTCAGGCCCCCAGGAGCCCCAAGCATCTTTCCAGCCAGACTTTCCCCTGCTTCCCACCTGCCCCCTTTCACCACCTGCCTCGTTGAGTATTTGGGTATTTGCCGCTTTCCAGAAACACTTGCCTTTCCTCCCACTGTGCCTTTTCGATGGCATGTCTGTCCTCAGCCTGGCCAGCTCCGTGTCTCCGACTCCCCAAGCCTCTCACTGGGTGCCCCCAGCTCTGCGCAGCGAGCCTCCTCCGGGCTCTGGTTGTAGCCCCACAATCCCCGCACTCGGTGAGCTCCGCACTCGGACAGGGACGGGACTCCGGCCCCGTAGCCCAGCCCCCAGCATAGCTGGATCCCATCAGAAGGAAGGAAAGAGCAAACAATGTTTACATGAACCAAATTCCAGCATTAAGGCCCAAAGCGACGCAGAGCCCAGGCTTGTGTGAAGGATGGGATCGTCCCGTTCAAACAGGTACCGGCAGTAATGGAGGAAGGGGGGAAATGGTGGCCTCTGGAAGCACGGATGCTGGTGCCAAGCCCCCAGCCTGTTACCCTTGGGTCCTGAGCACCCACCCCTCCCCCTGCCTCAGGCTGCCCATAGGCAGGCTGTCCCCGGCGTCCCCGGCACCCCCGGCCGGTTGTGTCCCATGAGGGGCTACTGAGGATGATGTTAACACGATCTGGGGGACAAAAATTACAGGTGTTCCTTTGAGTGAAATGGTAATTTGGGTTTTTACAGCCAGAAATCATTCATTTCAGCAAATCACAGAGAAGCGGCGGGCCCACAGCTTGCGGGTACAGACCTGCTGATTTAGGGAGTGCGCTGGAGGCGGCCTGACACCCGGTCAGCTCCGTGGATTGTGGAGAGGAGGCCGGAGCGAGGCTCTGCTTCGGTCAACACCACGTCAGCACCCAGCGAGGCTCTGAGGCTGCTCTAAGCGAAGTCGACTTCAGTCGCGATACTCACACTAGTGCCTTGTAGATTTTATAGCAGCAGTTTCATTAATATTAAAGCACCTCTTTTCTATTTTTTGAGCATGAAAATGAACCAATTTGCAGAGGTTTGGACCAGGCCCCGGGATCTCTTCAAGCCCGCTGGTCAGCCCACAGAAAGACGCACGGCTCCCCGGGCGGGCGTTCTTTGGAAACCAGGGCAGAGCTGCAGCGGGTGCTGGCTTTCCAGGCCTTCGGTGCGTTTTCACCAGCGCAAGAGTTGCTGATTTGCATTTAGCTTAGAGAACTGAAGTGTGTCTGATAGACCCTGTGTCAGAAGGCAGTAAACAACTTGAAACACGTCACAGACCAGCTTCAGAGGCCTGCACATGTGCAGTACGGAGGCCGCCTCTAGCGTCAGGTGGTATCACTCGAATAAATGTTTATACGGATAGACTGTAGACTGAGACCCTGATGATGGCCTCAGTGCAGGGGTGTGGGTGGGGCTCGGGCTCATTTATGTATGCTGTGCCGTCTGCTTACAGATGCAGAGCTCATCACAGACGCGCAGCCCACTTGTTACATATGCAAATCTTATCACATATGCACAACCCACTTGTTACGTATGCACATGTCATTACGTATGCAGAGCTCATTACATACGCACAGCCCACTCATCACACATGCAAACCTCATCGCATATGCAAAACTCACTCATTATAGATGCAAACCTTATCGCATATGCAAAACTCACTCGTTACATATGCTAACCTTATCACATAGGCGCAACTCATTATATATGCAAATCTTATCACATATGCACAATTCACTTTCTATATGCATAGCTCATTACACACATACACAGAGCTCATTACATATGTACAGATCATTACATATGCAGAGCTCCCAGGCAAAGCTGGGCTCCGGGTGGGGACGCGGCTGCGGGGGGCATTAAGCAGGAAGGAGCTATTTGTAGGCGCTCACCTCAGTATTATTACCCTGTGGGGGGCATTCTTGGCCCACAGCACCTTCTGCTTGCTCCCCTCTCTAGAGAGACCTGATTCTTGGACCCTGCCGTTTCCAGAAACATTAGTGTGGGAGAGACACAGTAACGACCTGATAAGCGCATGTTAAATGGAACTGACTCTAAAACAAAATCAAATCAGCCTCATCCCTGGCCTAGGATGAATTTCCAAGAATGATCAAGGAATTGGGGGCCACAGCCAGTTAGAAGGAAGGGATCCTCACGGCCACCGTGGAGGGCTGGAGGGCCAGCCTCGCCTTGGGCCTCTGCAGGGGCAGTGCCCACGGTCAGTGGTCAGTAGGCCGAGGGGTCGGCGGGGCTGGAACCGAAGGCAGTCGTCCTGCACGTTCTGAACAGATGCAACATTGGTTCATTGCAAAACTTTTCTTAGAAAAAAACAAACACGGCTTAAAAAAAAGGATGGTTTCAGTATCAAGCACTGCCTTTTGTGATCCTTGCCTTGGGCCTTGGATGTCTCTCTTACTGCTTCTTATATTTACCGTGACTGGTGGTGGGAGAGAGAAGGTTCTTGGCCAGGGTGTCCAGCGCAGGCCCTAGGATACAGTGGCTTTCAGTGGTCATCGAACACTTGGCGCATGGAAGGGCTAAGTGCATGTGCGTTTGCTTTATCTTTCTTTGGGCTCAAAGGAGTTGGCAGTTTCTTTGGAAGGAAAGCCATCGGCAGAGCAGACAGAGGGCCGGAGGGGGAAGGTCCATAATTCGCGGGGTGACCTTGTTTCCGACATGAGTGTTGGTTCCGAGGACTGAGGCATGAATGTGAATGGAAGCAGGTGATTTAAATGACTGACTTTCAGATGACCGCTTCCTGATGTGGAGGTTTGAGTTTTTAAAGACAATATATTATTGACGCACAGACCTGATAAAGCGAAGCAGAGTTTGTGGTGACAAGATCAGTAACAGTTGCCCCAGAAGAGACGTCCGGCTCCAGCGTAAACAGCGACGCGTTTGCGGAAGGCACGCAGGCAGGCGAGCTCCAGCGCAGTTGAAGTGCTGGGCAGCTGCCACCCGGATGGAGGGCAAGGGCTGGATATTTGGCGGCAGAAACGAGGTAAAGAGGCAGCAATGCGAATTGCTTTTACCCACTGGTGATTCCAAGAATGATGTCAGCTGACAGCGTGTCTGGAGTCTGGCTGGGGGGACAACAGTCTCGCGGGAGTGGACGGAAGCTCCATTTCCAGCTCCGCTGGTCGTGGGCAAACCTACTTACGGTTAGGATATCCTGGCAGTCACACAGTTAACAACACTGTTGATGCAAATGGGTAATAGCTTCCCGAGTGCTTAGGGGCGGTGTTGTAAGGGCTTTCCACATGTTAATTACCTTAACCCTCCCCCCCAGCCCACGGGGCCTGGATAGTTGCACTGCTGTTAATAGATTAAAAAACAGGTGCAGCGAGGTTAAGTAGCTGGTCTAAGGTCACACAGCCCGTGAAAGGCAGAGCTGAGAGAGGAAACGAGGTCCCCGTCATGGCAGCCCGCTGACCAAGGGCTCTACCTTCGCCGTGCTGCCACCACCTGAAGGGTCTCAGCAGGTAAGAGGGGGTGTGTACAAAGTCAAAATATTGTGTGGATGATATTAACATAATTTAGACTAGAATCATGGGTGAGAATCCTTACCTGAGGCTTTACAACTTGACTGTCAGCCCTTCCTCCTCCAGAAGGGATGGTAGTCCCCCGCCCACCCCGGTGGTGGGAAGGCGGTCCAAGGACCCCGAGAAGGCTGATTTGGAAAACGGGCTCCTCCAGTGGCCATGCACGTGGCCCGACGAGGCTCTGGTTACCCCCTTCTGTTTCTTCCTGTTGGAGCGCATCCTTGAGCGGTCCTCTTGGCGAGGGCCTGTGGGCAGCCCATTGGTCTGGGTCCTCCCCTCCGTCCCAGTGGGATGAGACCCCCAGGGCGTGTGGGAAGCTCTGTCGGGAGGTGGCGGCGGCCGCGCGGTTCCCCCACGGGTGTGGCCTGTCTTTCTTCTTCCGCCGCCGTCCCCATCCTGGGCCTTTACCCACTCGGGCACCCCAGCTGGGGGTCCTTCCCCCCCAGCAGGCAGCCCCGCGTCTTTGCTGGAGGGCTGCCCTCGGCCACTGGAGCCGCTCTGCGCGGGAGCCTGGACGGTCAGAGGCCTGGGAGGGTCCCGGACCCCTAGAGCGCTGTGTGAGCTGCTGCCGGTTCACTCCTGCTCTGCCAGCGCTTTTATTGTTCCGCAAATCGTCTCACTTCCTGCTGGTATTTTTAAGCTTCCTTTGAATTTTAAAAACATAGAAAAACTGTGAAAAGTGTTATAGTCTCTAGTGTTTCTAACATCTCACGTCTCACTGAGTCTATTTTTGCATTTTCTCTCACTCGTGCGAGCTTTGTTCCTTGTGTGCCTTGTCTGAGGAAATCGTCTTCCCGCGGGCTGGGGGCTCTCTGCGGCCGCTGAAGAGCATCCTCCTTCCCCCTTCCCTCTCTCTCGTTTATTTATTCATTGATTTATTTATCTGTGAGCTTGGTCAGTTCCTTGGAGGGTCTATATGTGCAGCTGCTTTAAGTTATCGGCTGCCCCTAGGTTTCCAGGGCCACTGGGGCGGATGCATTTGGACTACAGACCTTCGGGAGGGCCCATTTGCTGTCCGGCCTTCAAGGGGAGACTGCTTTACCTGCTCTGTAATACCGGGGTTGAGACCAGCAGGTGTTCTTCCTGCCCCTCTCAGTGTGGGTTTCTTCCTTTTCACTCCTGTGCTGCCGGCCTCACCCATGGAGGCCCAGGTCAGTCCCCGGGTCTCCATGGCTTTGGTTTGGGGGGCAGACGCTTGGCACCACCTTCCTGGTGGTGTCGGCACGAAAGGGGAGCAGGTCTCCCAGGCGAGTCGTTGGCCCTTAGACCTGGCAGAGGTTGTGGCAGATGGCCTCGTGTGTCGACCCCCTGACCCCCAGTCTGCTCTGACCCCGTCCTCGTGTGCAGCCCATATGCACCCAGAGCCTGGCCAGCGCCCTCCCCGCCGACCTGCAGACCCCACCACAGCAGGTCAGCGAACATCTCTCCCAGGATTCCCATCGTGCCGGCTAACTCTGCCCATCTGGGTGTCAAGCGGCTCGAGCCGTGTCCGCCCATCTTCTCTTGCCCTCTGGGGAGGGTGCTCAAATCTCTGATAGAAGTTGAGTGCAGTGACTCAGCAGAGCCGTCCTCCTGAGGGGTTGCTGCCCAGCTGGGTGGCTGTCCTGGCCTAGGACCCAGCCTGGGACGGACGCGCGCGCGCGTGTGTGTGTGTGTGTGTGTGTGTGTGTGTGCGCGCGCGTGCGCGCGTATACGTGTGTGCAACACTCACCGCCCGAGGGGCCTCCTTGCGGGCTGTCTGCACAATCAGAATGAAACCCTCGCCAAGCGGTGGCTCTCTGAAAGGAATAAGGCGCCTTCAGAAGGCTGCGCTTTCACATCCAGAGGGGCTGAACCCCCAGCAGCAGTCTGGCCCTGAGAACGTTTTAACTGCGCTGGTCTGTGGGGAGGCGTCCCTTGACTCTATTCTTCAGCCCCAAACACACCTCCATCCCTGATGGGACCTTCAGCCCTTCTGGGGGTCCGCCCACTGTCCTGGCAGCACTGGGGGCTGGAGAGCGAAGCCCACAGAGCGGGACGTGGCCCCGGCTCGTGCCTGTGTGACCGCAGCATATGCGGGAGGAGGGCCGAGCACACACCTGAATCCAATCACACACTGGACACGCGGGGAACTCTGTGCCTCAGTTTCCTTCGCTGTGAAACGTCCACCAAACTACCTCCTGGGGGAGTGGGGAGTGATACCCACGGAGCCTGTCTTTATCCCAGGGCGTCGCTCGATAAACATTCACTCCCCACCTTCCCTCCCGGCCCAGGAGCCCCGGGCTGGGGTGGGGGTGCCCCCTGCTCCCCGCACGTCAGCTCCAGGACCGCTCTCCCTCTGTGTTTTCCTCTTCCCTCTCCCCGCTGTCAGGTCCAAGTTCAGAGGTCAAGAGCGTGGGCTTTGGGGTCAAAAGGGCAGCTGCAGGGGTGGCCAGCTGTGCACCCACGGAGTGCTGTGCGCAGCCCGGGGGCACAGCCATCCCCATATTCCTGCTGTTCCGTCTTCTTCACTCCTTCCTCACCTGTCCTTGGGGAAGGGGCTTTAACTTCCACCATCTCTGCTGGGCCAGCGCCCTCTCCAGTGGAGGTTTCCCGGGACGAGGGTCTTTCCGTGTGAACGCCAGGACTGTCCCAGGGGATCCGGCACCGGCTGGCCTCCCTGTCTCTGCCCTGCAGCAGCTCTGGCGAAGGGAGGGCTGAGGGGATCCGTGCAGGAGCAAGGCCCGGTGGAGCCCCCTGTGGCTTCAGGGCGAGCAAAGCCCCCCAAAGCCCAGCCACATGGCTACCTGTCCTCCAGGGCCCTTCAGACGGCACCTGGAGTGACCTGAGAGCACGGGTCCTGGTGTCCCCACTGCCAGAGCCCCCTCCTCCGCCCTGAGGACACGTGAGGACACCTCGGCGGCCCCGTGAGAGCTGTGTGGCCACCTGCTGCCTCTGCTCTCGGGGGCTAGATGGCTCGTGGCCCCCTTGCCCTCCTCCCCTACCTTCCCTCCAGGCTGTGACCTGCCCAGGATGCCACCGCTTCTCCTGGGCTTAGCGTCTCATCTCTCAGTCTCACCTTTGTGGTAACCTCTTCCAGGGAGTCTTCTCAGACCTCTGGTCTGGGTTACCAACCCCTCCCTCAAGCGTCCTCAGACCCTGGACTTTGTCAGCTCTCCCTCTGCAGAGTGACCGTCCGAGTGGTCCTGCCCTCCCAGCCGTCCACCCCGGCCGTGGGCACAGAGGCCCTCTCCTGTCTGCCTCTTGACCCTCAGGAAGCATCTGCGCCACCAGCACCTGGTCCGGGTGGGCGGGTGCAAGGTGAGTGATGACCGTCTCCATGCTGCCTGGTTGGGCATCTCCTCTGTCCTGCAGTTAGTCGTAAACTTTGCTGCTCAGTGACATTTGTCTGCCCTTTAAGATAAATGGAGATTCCTTCTAAATTCCCATTAACATTTCGTGTGTCGGAACAAGGAAGCCTTTGTCTCTTCTGTCTTCTCTCAGGAGCTGAGAGGAGCTGGGAGACGTCTCCGTGTAGAATGTGGGACCCTCTCCAGGCTCAGCTCGCGGTGGCCTCAGTGCGTCTGTCAAACACCTGCCGCCATCCTGAGGTTCTCCGTTATGGGAATCACAACATCACCCACGGGCAGCGCACACATTATAACCCTGGAAGCGGTCTTCCTGGAAGTCTCAAGGTGAAGCGTCTGAGACGAGGCTTGATGCGCGAAGTACAGAAGTTTACTTCAAATGTTAGCGAAAGAGGGAAAGCGCGGGGCATGTTTTCTTTAGGAAAAGCATTCTGGCGGGGCTGGTACAAAGCGCCGGTTCTGCGGTAGCTCCCACGCGGCGGGTTGGGTGGACGTAGTGAGCGCAGACCCTGGCGTCCTCCTCTGTCCCAAGGGGATGCGGCAGGAGGCCTCTGGATTCTGAGAGTCTGAGAGGGGGCACGTGTGAAGGGCACAGACATGACCCCCAGTGAGTGACAGCCCAGAACCCCCCGGGGACGCAGCACGTGTGTTCACTGCTTCTTGCTGGTCGTGTTGCCTCTTCCAGTGTGACTTCCGTGGTGGGAAGTGGAGAAACCAGGTGTTCAATGCTTTGAAATCAAGGAGCTACTTGAACGACCCGAGACCTTGTTAGAAGGAGAAAGACCTCGTAGGTGTTCTGTTTAACGGAAGGGGAGACCAGAGCATGTGGAGGGAACCTCGGACACTTCACGTTTAGGCAGGGCAGGGCCGCTAGGCCCAGGCTGAGTCCATTCTGCGCCATCTTGTGGCAGGATGCCGAGAGGGTGTGGCGAGCCCAGGGTGACCGCTTCCTACTGGGAATCACTGCCATCAGGCCACAAGCATCCGCGGGCGGCTGCAACCTCGGGCCACGTGCTGTGGCTGCCCTCTGCTGCTGCAGATGCCTGGCCACAGCCCCGCAGTGGACACGCTTCTGGACAAGGTCTTGGGGCAGCAGCAAACGTCCATCTCAAAGTGAGACCATGAGATGGGCATGGCTGCATCCGCATCCTCAGCTGCCTGGCTTTACCTGCCCCTTGACCAGAGCCTTCCCATCCTCCCAGCCGCAGGTCCACCCATGGCAGCTGCCAGAGAAGGTGAAGTGGGCCCCAACCCGTCAGTGACTCAGCCTGCAAGCAGGTGGACGCCAGGGTGTGTGATCACATGTGTGTGTATGTGTGTGTGCGTGGTGTGTGTGTGCGATGCAGATCAGGGAGGAGGGCTCCTACATCTCGAAGTTGCTTCTCCTCCCTGCTTGTGTGCAGCGTGGGCCGCAGGCCTTGCGGTCCTGGGTGGAGGAGAATGGTGCCTCAGGTCCTAGCTCAGGATGGGAAGCAGTTGCCCCGCCCCCTCTCCTTTCCTCCCTCAGGGCATGTCCGTTCCCCTGTGAGCTTTGGAGGAACATGGCCCCATCAGTGATTTGGGAGGGATGCTCCTGCGTCCTAGCTGGGGAGTGGTGGGCATCCCCTTCGGGTGGAGGGCTGTGGTCGAGGCCGCCTGCCCGCGAGAGCAGTTACCCATGGTGGGGGAACACCAAACACCTTCTCGTTTTAGTCTGTCTTTGGCTTGAGTTTCCATGGAAACCCCTGTTGCAGGAAGCACAGGCCCATGAAAGTTTTCCAACCATCATTATTTTCAAGAACCTTGCTGCCCGCTTCCTTGCTCGCATTCAGATATGTTTCCATGGAAACTGGAATGGAAACTGTCAGTAAGAGAGGAAGTCAGATTTGGCTGTTCCCATGGCGTCCGCTGGGGCTGGGGAGGGCGGGCAGGAAGGCCCAGGGGAGTAGGGGGCCCCACCCTTGGGCTGGGCTCCTGGGTAGATGCAGTTTCCACCACACTGGGAGGATGGGGGCTCAGAGGCAAGCCCTTGATCTTTGGTGACTCCTCTGCCTGGAGTTGTGATGGCTTAAGGCTTTGGAAAGGGAGACCAGAAAGGGGAGGAAAAAATTGCTGAGAGTCTTTTATCCCAAAGTGCCTCACTGTGCTCAACAGGTGGGACTATTGAAGGGGAGGCAGGGACCTAAGCCACTCAGCCAAGTCTTGTGCCTGTGCCACCCTGCAGGTGAGAGCAAGGGTCCATGTGTAGGACACCGGAGGAGGGGGTCCTCATGGGCCGCCTGTTCCCAAGGCTCTGGTGGGCCCAGAAGTGGGGCTCCCATGACCTTGTACAGCTCCATGACGGGCAAGGTCCTTATTGTCTGTGCGTGTAGCTCAGTGCCCTCCTGGAGTGGGTTAATGGCGGGCCCCTGCCCTCCACAACACCACCTGGTACCCGAGAATATGACCTTATTTGGATTGTTACAGATGTAATTAAATTAAGGATCTTGAGATGAGATCATCCCAGATTTATAAGTGAAGGGAGAAATAGACAATTCAACAGTAATATTTGGAGACTTGACTACCACACTTTCAATATTGGATATAAAACCAGACAGAAGATAAATAAGAAATAGAAGACACAAGCAATTCTATACATAAACTAGTCCTCCCAGGCGTCTATAAGACATCCCCCCCAAAAAACACCAGCAGCACACACATATTCTCAGGTGCACGTGGAACCTTCTCCAGGACAGACCGTATGTTAAGGCCACAAAACCAGCCTCACTAAAGTTTGAAAGATTGAAATCGTACAAAGTACCTTCTCTGATTGTAATGGAATAAAACTAGAAATCAGTAAGAGAATGAATTTTTTTTTTGAAATTCACAAATACATGCAAATTAAACAAAACACTTTTAAGTAACCCCTGGGTCAAAGAAGAGATCACAAGGAAAATTAGAAAATACTTTGAGATGAATGAAAATGAAAACAAAACATACAAAAACTTATTAGATACAGCTAAAACAGTGCTTAGAGGTAAATTTATAGCTGTAAACACATATGTCAGAAAAGAAGAAAGATTTCTAATCAATAACCTAACCTTCCACCTTCAGAAAGTAGAATCAGGAGAGCAAACTAGATCCAATGCAAGCAGATTGGAGGAGATAATAATTAGAATGGAAATAAGTAAAATATAGAATAGACAACATCAACAAAATGAAAAATTGGTTGTTTGAAAAGATCAACAAACCTTTAGTTAGACTAACAGAAGAAAAAAGAGAAAGAAGACTCAAATTACTGAGATCAGGGATCAAAGAAGGGACATTACTATTAACATTGCAGAAATAAAAGGATTATAAGAGAATAATACGAACACTTGTGTGCCAGTTAATTACATAAATGAGATGAAATGGACAAATTCCTAGAAAGACACAAATTACCAAAATTGACTCAAGAAGAAATAGAAGATAAAAAAAGACCTATAGCCTATAAGAAATATATTGATTGGGTAATTAAAATACTTCCCCAAATGAAAAGCTGGGTTCTCTGGGAAATTCTACAAAGTATTTAAAGAAGTATTAGTGCAAATTCTCCACAAACTCTGTCAAAAATATAGGAGAAGAAACTCGTCACAACTCATTCTGATGCTATTATTACCAAGACACCGTAACTAGACAAGGACATCACAAGAAAAGAAAATGAAAGATCTATATCCCTTATGAATTTAGACACAAGACTCATCCACAAAACAGTAGCAAGTGGAATCTAGAAACGTATAAGAAGGATTGCGCTCCACGGCCAAGTGGGATTTATCTCAGAAATGCGAGGCTTGTTTAACATCTGACAATCAGTCAATGTAATACACCATGTTAATAGAATAAAGGACAAAAACCGTGTGATTATCTCCACAGATGCAGAAAAATCATTTGACAAAATCCCATACCCTTTAATAATGAAATTATTCAACAAATTATAAGTGGGACAGAAAGTCTCACCTGATAAAGGCCATTTATGGAAAACCCACAGCTAATGTATCAAACCTAATGGTGAAAGAGTCAGTAATTTACCTTTAAAATCAGGAATAAGACAAAAGTGATGCTACTTACAGGAAATGTCCAGAACAGGCAAATCCACAGAGAAAGTAGATGGTCGCCAGAGGCTGGGCTGGGTGAGAAGAGGACGGGGAGTGACTGATAAGGGTGTGAAGTTTCTTTTTGGGGTGATAAATTGTTCTAAAATTACATAGTTCTGGTGATTGTACAGCTCTGTGAATATACTCCACCCCTTTGAATTATACATTTAAAAAGTGAATTTCGTAGTATATTAATTATATCTCAATGAAGTCGTTCTAAAAGAAACGCAAACAAGCCAAACTCTGATGTGAGAACTGAGGATGGTGGCCATCCTGAAGGGCGTGCGTGGTGGCTGGAAGGGGCCTGGGGGGGGTGTGAGTAGTGGCTGGAAGGGGTATATGGGGCGGGAGCGGGTAGTGGCTGGAAGGGGCCTGGGGGGGTGTGGGTGGTGACTGGAAGGGGCCTGGGGGGGTGTGGGTGGTGGCTGGAAGGGGCCTGGGGGGGGTGTGGGTAGTGGCTGGAAGGGGCCTGGGGGGGAGTGTGGGTAGTGGCTGGAAGGGGCCTGGGGGGCAGCGGGTAGTGGCTGGAAGGGGCATATGGGGGGGGAGCGGGTAGTGCCTGGAAGGGGCCTGGGGGGGAGTGGGTAGTGGCTGGAAGGGGCCTGGGGGAGGGTGTGGGTAGTGGCTGGAAGGGGCCTAGGTGTGTGTGGGTAGTGGCTGGAAGGGGCCTAGGTGTGTGTGGGTAGTGGCTGGAAGGGGCCTGGGGGGGGTGGGTAGTGGCTGGAAGGGGCTTGGGGGGGGTGTGGGTGGTGGCTGGAAGGGGCCTGGGGGGGTGTGGGTGGTGGCTGGAAGGGGCCTGGGGGGGTGTGGGTGGTGGCCGGAAGGGGCCTGGGGGGGTGTGGGTGGTGGCCGGAAGGGGCCTGGGGGGGTGTGGGTGGTGGCCGGAAGGGGCCTGGGGGGTGTGTGGGTGGTGGCTGGAAGGGGCCTGGGTGTGTGTGGGTGGTGGCTGGAAGGGGCCTGGGGGGGTGTGGGTGGTGGCTGGAAGGGGCCTGGGGGCGGTGTGGGTGGTGGCAGGAAGGAGCCTGGTGGGGTGTGGGTGGTGGCTGGAAGGGGCCAGGGTGTGTGTGGGTGGTGGCTGGAGGGGCCTGGGGGGGTGTGGGTAGTGGCTGGAAGGGGCCTGCGGGGGGAGCGGGTGGTGGCTGGAAGGGGCCTGGGGGGGGTGTGGGTGGTGGCTGGAAGGGGCCTGGGGGGGGTGTGGGTGGTGGCTGGAAGGGGCCTGGGGGGGGGTGTGGGTGGTGGCTGGAAGGGGCCTGGGGGGGCTGTGGGTGGTAGCTGGAAGGGGCTTGGGTGTGTGTGGGTGGTGGCTGGAAGGGGCCTGTGGGGGGGAGTGGGTGGTGGCTGGAAGGGGCCTGGGGGGGTTTGGGTGGTGGCTGGAAGGGGCCTGGGTGTGTGTGGGTGGTGGCTGGAAGGGGCCCGGGGGGGGGGGTGTGGGTGGTGGCTGGAAGGGGCCTGGGCGGGTGTGGGTGGTGGCTGGAAGGGGCCTGGGTGTGTGTGAGTGGTGGCTGGAAGGGGCCTGGGGGCGGTGTGGGTGGTGGCTGGAAGGGGCCTGGTGGGGTGTGGGTGGTGGCTGGAAGGGGCCTGGGTGTGTATGGGTGGTGGCTGGAGGGGCCTGGGTGTGTGAGGGTAGTGGCTGGAAGAGGCCTGGGGGGGGGTGTGGGTGGTGGCTGGAAGGGGCCTGGGGGGGTGTGAGTGGTGGCTGGAAGGGGCCTGGGGGGTGTGTGGGTGGTGGCTGGAAGGGGCCTAGGGGGAGTGTGGGTGGTGGCTGGAAGGGGCCTGGGGGGGGTGTGGGGAGTGGCTGGAAGGGGCTTGGGGGGGTGTGGGTAGTGGCTGGAAGGGGCCTGGGGGGAGTGTGGGTGGTGGCTGGAAGGGGCCTGGGGGCGGTGTGGGTGGTGGCTGGAAGGGGCCTGCGGGGGGTGTGGGTGGTGGCTGGAAGGGGCCTGGTGGGGTGTGGGTGGTGGCTGGAAGGGACCTGGGTGTGTGTGGGTGGTGGCTGGAAGGGGCCTGGGGGTGCTGTGGGTAGTGGCTGGAAGGGGACTGGGGGGTGTGTGGGTGGTGGCTGGAAGGGGCCTGGTGGGGTGTGGGTGGTGGCTGGAAGGGGCCTGGTGGGGTGTGGGTGGTGGTTGGAAGGGGCCTGGGTGTGTGTGGGTGGTGGCTGGAAGGGGCCTGGGGGGGGGGTGTGGGTGGTGGCTGGAAGGGGCCTGGTGGGGTGTGGGTGGTGGCTGGAAGGGGCCTGGGTGTGTGTGGGTGGTGGCTGGAAGGGGCCTGGGGGGGTGTGGGTGGTGGCTGGAAGGGGCCTGGGGGGGTGTGGGTGGTGGCTGGAAGGGGCCTGGGTGTGTGTGGGTGGTGGCTGGAAGGGGCCTCGGGGGGGTGTGGGTGGTAGCTGGAAGGGGCCTGGTGGGGTGTGGGTGGTGGCTGGAAGGGGACTGGGTGTGTGTGGGTGGTGGCTGGAAGGGGCCTGGGGGGGTGTGGGCCTGGGGGGGTGTGGGTAGTGGCTGGAAGGGGCCTGGGGCGAGTGTGGGTGGTGGCTGGAAGGGGCCTGGGGGGGGTGTGGGTGGTGGCTGGAAGGGGCCTGGTGGGGTGTGGGTGGTGGCTGGAAGGGGCCTGGGTGTGTGTGGGTGGTGGCTGGAAGGGGCCTGGGGGGGGTGTGGGTAGTGGCTGGAAGGGGCCTGAGGGGGTGTGGGTGGTGGCTGGAAGGGGCCTGGGTGTGTGTGGGTGGTGGCTGGAAGGGGCCTGGGGGGGGTGTGGGTGGTGGCTGGAAGGGGCCTGGTGGGGTGTGGGTGGTGGCTGGAAGGGGCCTGGGGGGGAGTGTGGGTGGTGGCTGGAAGGGGCCTGGGGGGGGTGTGGGTGGTGGCTGGAAGGGGCCTGGGGGGAGTGTGGGTGGTGGCTGGAAGGGGCCTGGGGGGGGTGTGGGGAGTGGCTGGAAGGGGCTTGGGGGGGGTGTGGGTAGTGGCTGGAAGGGGCCTGGGGGGGTGTGGGTGGTGGCTGGAAGGGGCCTGGGGGGGTGTGGGTGGTGGCTGGAAGGGGCCTGGAGGGGGTGTGGGTGGTGGCTGGAAGGGGCCTGGGGGGGTGTGGGTGGTGGCTGGAAGGGGCCTGGGTGTGTGTGAGTGGTGGCTGGAAGGGGCCTGGGGGGGGTGTGGGTGGTGGCTGGAAGGGGCCTGGTGGGGTGTGGGTGGTGGCGGGAAGGGGCCTGGGTGTGTGTGGGTGGTGGCTGGAAGGGGCCTGGGGGGTGTGGGTAGTGGCTGGAAGGGGCCTGCGGGGGGAGTGGGTGCTGTCTGGAAGGGGCCTGGGGGGGTGTGGGTGGTGGCTGGAAGGGGCCTGGGGGGGTGTGGGTAGTGGCTGGAAGGGGCCTGCGGGGGGAGCGGGTGGTGTCTGGAAGGGGCCTGGGGGGAGTGTGGGTGGTGGCTGGAAGGGGCCTGGGGGTGGTGTGGGTGGTGGCTGGAAGGGGCCTGGGGGGGGTGTGGGTGGTGGCTGGAAGGGGCCTGGTGGGGTGTGGGTGGTGGCTGGAAGGGGCCTGGGTGTGTGTGGGTGGTGGCTGGAAGGGGCCTGGGTGGGTGTGGGTAGTGGCTGGAAGGGGCCGGGGGGGGAGCGGGTAGTGGCTGGAAGGGGCCTGGGGGGGGTGTGGGTGGTGGCTGGAAGGGGCCTGGGGGGGTGTGGGTGGTGGCTGGAAGGGGCCTGGGGGGGAGTGGGTGGTGGCAGGAAGGGGCCTGGGGGTGTGTGGGTGGTGGCTGGAAGGGGCCTGGGGGGGGTGTGGGTGGTGGCTGGAAGGGGCCTGGGGGGGTGTGGGTGGTGGCTGGAAGGGGCCTGGGGGGGTGTGGGTGGTGGCTGGAAGGGGCCTGGGTGTGTGTGGGTGGTGGCTGGAAGGGGCCTGGTGGGGTGTGGGTGGTGGCTGGAAGGGGCCTGGGGGGGTGTGGGTGGTGGCTGGAAGTGGCCTGGGTGTGTGTGGGTGGTGTCTGGAAGGGGCCTGGGGGGGGTGTGGGTGGTGGCTGGAAGGGGCCTGGTGGGGTGTGGGTGGTGGCTGGAAGGGGCCTGGGTGTGTGTGGGTGGTGGCTGGAAGGGGCCTGGGGGGGTGTGAGTGGTGGCTGGAAGGGGCCTGGGGGGGGTGTGGGTGGTGGCTGGAAGGGGCCTGGTGGGGGTGTGGGTGGTGGCTGGAAGGGGCCTGGGGGGGTGTGGGTGGTGGCTGGAAGGGGCCTGGGGGGGTGTGGGTGGTGGCTGGAAGGGGCCTGGGGGGGTGTGGGTGGTGGATGGAAGGGGCCTGGAGGGGTGTGGGTGGTGGCTGGAAGGGGCCTGAGGGGTGTGGGTGGTGGCTGGAAGGGGCCTGGGTGTGTGTGGGTGGTGGCTGGAAGGAGCCTGGGGGGGGTGTGGGTGGTGGCTGGAAGGGGCCTGGGGGGGTGTGGGTGGTGGCTGGAAGGGGCCTGGGTGTGTGTGGGTGGTGGCTGGAAGGAGCCTGGGGGGGGTGTGGGTGGTGGCTGGAAGGGGCCTGGGGGGGTGTGGGTGGTGGCTGGAAGGGGCCTGGGTGTGTGTGGGTGGTGGCTGGAAGGAGCCTGGGGGGGGTGTGGGTGGTGGCTGGAAGGGGCCTGGGGGGGTGTGGGTGGTGGCTGGAAGGGGCCTGGGTGTGTGTGGGTGGTGGCTGGAAGGGGCATGGGGGGGTGTGGGTGGTGGCTGGAAGGGGCCTGGGGGGGTGTGGGTGGTGGCTGGAAGGGGCCTGGGTGTGTGTGGGTTGTGGCTGGAAGGGGCCTGGTGGGGTGTGGGTGGTGGCTGGACGGGGCCTGGGTGTGTGTGGGTGGTGGCTGGAAGAGGCCTGGGGGGGTGTGGACCTGGAGGGGTGTGGGTAGTGACTGGAAGGGGCCTGGGGGGAGTGTGGGTGGTGGCTGGAAGTGGCCTGGGGGGGGTGTGGGTGGTGGCTGGAAGGGGCCTGCGGGGGGTGTGGGTGGTGGCTGGAAGGGGCCTGGTGGGGTGTGGGTGGTGGCTGGAAGGGACCTGGGTGTGTGTGGGTGGTGGCTGGAAGGGGCCTGGGGGTGGTGTGGGTAGTGGCTGGAAGGGGACTGGAGGGAGTGGGTGGTGACTGGAAGGGGCCTGGGGGGTTGTGGGTAGTGGCTGGAAGGGGCCTGGCGGGGTGTGGGTGGTGGATGGAAGGGGCCTGGGGGGGGTGTGGGTGGTGTCTGGAAGAGGCCTGGGGGTGGTGTGGGTGGTGGCTGGAAGGGGCCTGGTGGGGTGTAGGTGGTGGCTGGAAGGGGCCTGGGTGTGTGTGGGTGGTGGCTGGAAGGGGCGTGGGGGGGGAGCGGGTAGTGGCTGGAAGGGGCCTGGGGGGGGTGTGGGTGGTGGCTGGAAGGGGCCTGGGGGGGGGTGTGGGTGGTGGCTGGAAGGAGCCTGGGGGGGGTGTGGGTGGTGGCCGGAAGGGGCCTGGTGGGGTGTGGGTGGTGGCCGGAAGGGGCCTGGGTGTGTGTGGGTGGTGGCTGGAAGGAGCCTGGGGGGGGTGTGGGTGTTGGCTGGAAGGGGCCTGGGGGGGTGTGGGTGGTGGCTGGAAGGGGCCTGGGTGTGTGTGGGTGGTGGCTGGAAGGGGCCTTGGGGGGGGTGTGGGTGGTGGCTGGAAGGGGCCTGGGGGGGGGTGTGGGTGGTGGCTGGAAGGGGCCTGGGGGGGGTGTGGGTGGTGGCCGGAAGGGGCCTGGTGGGGTGTGGGTGGTGGCCGGAAGGGGCCTGGGTGTGTGTGGGTGGTGGCTGGAAGGAGCCTGGGGGGGGTGTGGGTGTTGGCTGGAAGGGGCCTGGGGGGTGTGGGTGGTGGCTGGAAGGGGCCTGGGTGTGTGTGGGTGGTGGCTGGAAGGGGCCTGGGGGGGGTGTGGGTGGTGGCTGGAAGGGGCCTGGGGGGGTGTGGGTGGTGGCTGGAAGGGGCCTGGGGGGGTGTGGGTGGTGGCTGGAAGGGGCCTGGGTGTGTGTGGGTGGTGGCTGGAAGGGGCCTGGGGGGGTGTGGGTGGTGGCTGGAAGGGGCCTGGGTGTGTGTGGGTGGTGTCTGGAAGGGGCCTGGGGGTGGTGTGGGTGGTGGCTGGAAGGGGCCTGGGGGGGTGTGGGTGGTGGCTGGAAGGGGCCTGGGTGTGTGTGGGTGGTGGCTGGAAGGGGCCTGGGGGGGTGTGAGTGGTGGCTGGAAGGGGCCTGGGGGGGGTGTGGGTGGTGGCTGGAAGGGGCCTGGTGGGGGTGTGGGTGGTGGCTGGAAGGGGCCTGGGGGGGTGTGGGTGGTGGCTGGAAGGGGCCTGGGGCGGAGTGGGTGGTGGCAGGAAGGGGCCTGGGGGGGTGTGGGTGGTGGCTGGAAGGGGCCTGGGGGTGTGTGGGTGGTGGCTGGAAGGGGCCTGGGGGGAGTGGGTGGTGGCTGGAAGGGGCCTGGGGGGAGTGGGTGGTGGCTGGAAGGGGCCTGGGGGGGGTGTGGGTGGTGGCTGGAAGGGGCCTGGGTGTGTGTGGGTGGTGGCTGGAAGGGGCCTGGGGGGGTGTGGGTGGTGGCTGGAAGGGGCCTGGGTGTGTGTGGGTGGTGGCTGGAAGGAGCCTGGGGGGGGTGTGGGTGGTGGCTGGAAGGGGCCTGGGGGGGTGTGGGTGGTGGCTGGAAGGGGCCTGGGTGTGTGTGGGTGGTGGCTGGAAGGAGCCTGGGGGGGGTGTGGGTGGTGGCTGGAAGGGGCCTGGGGGGGGTGTGGGTGGTGGCTGGAAGGGGCCTGGTGGGGGTGTGGGTGGTGGCTGGAAGGGGCCTGGGGGGGTGTGGGTGGTGGCTGGAAGGGGCCTGGGGCGGAGTGGGTGGTGGCAGGAAGGGGCCTGGGGGGGTGTGGGTGGTGGCTGGAAGGGGCCTGGGGGTGTGTGGGTGGTGGCTGGAAGGGGCCTGGGGGGAGTGGGTGGTGGCTGGAAGGGGCCTGGGGGGAGTGGGTGGTGGCTGGAAGGGGCCTGGGGGGGGTGTGGGTGGTGGCTGGAAGGGGCCTGGGTGTGTGTGGGTGGTGGCTGGAAGGGGCCTGGGGGGGTGTGGGTGGTGGTTGGAAGGGGCCTGGAGGGGTGTGGGTGGTGGCTGGAAGGGGCCTGGGGGGGTGTGGGTGGTGGCTGGAAGGGGCCTGGGGGGGTGTGGGTGGTGGCTGGAAGGAGCCTGGGGGGGGTGTGGGTGTTGGCTGGAAGGGGCCTGGGGGGGTGTGGGTGGTGGCTGGAAGGGGCCTGGGTGTGTGTGGGTGGTGGCTGGAAGGGGCCTGGGGGGGGTGTGGGTGGTGGCTGGAAGGGGCCTGGGTGTGTGTGGGTGGTGTCTGGAAGGGGCCTGGGGGGGGTGTGGGTGGTGGCTGTAAGGGGCCTGGTGGGGTGTGGGTGGTGGCTTGAAGGGGCCTGGGTGTGTGTGGGTGGTGGCTGGAAGGGGCCTGGGAGGGTGTGGGTAGTGGCTGGAAGGGGCCTGCGGGGGGAGCGGGTAGTGGCTGGAAGGGGCCTGCTGGGGGTGTGTGTGGTGGCTGGAAGGGGCCTGGGGGGGTGTGGGTGGTGGCTGGAAGGGGCCTGGTGGGGAGTGGGTGGTGGCAGGAAGGGGCCTGGGGGGGTGTGGGTGATGGCTGGAAGGGGCCTGGTGGGGTGTGGGTGGTGGCTGGAAGGGCCCTGGGTGTGTGTGGGTGGTGGCTGGAAGGGGCCTGGGGGAGTGTGGGTAGTGGCTGGAAGGGGCCTGGGGGGGGTGTGGGTGGTGGCTGGAAGGGGCCTGGGGGGTGTGTGGGTGGTGGCTGGAAGGGGCCTGGTGGGAGTGTGGGTGGTGGCTGGAAGGGGCCTGGGGGGGTGTGGGTGGTGGCTGGAAGGGGCCTGGGGGCGAGTGGGTGGTGGCTGGAAGGGGCCTGGGGGGGTGTGGGTAGTGGCTGGAAGGGGCCTGGGGGGGTGTGGGTGGTGGCTGGAAGGGGCCTGGGGGGAGTGGGTGGTGGCTGGAAGGGGCCTGGTGGGGTGTGGGTGGTGGCTGGAAGGGGCCTGGGTGTGTGTGGGTAGTGGCTGGAAGGGGCCTGGGGGGGTGTGGGTGGTGGCTGGAAGGGGCCTGGGGGGAGTGGGTGGTGGCTGGAAGGGGCCTGGGGGGGTGTGGGTGATGGCTGGAAGGGGCCTGGTGGGGTGTGGGTGGTGGCTGGAAGGGCCCTGGGTGTGTGTGGGTGGTGGCTGGAAGGGGCCTGGGGGAGTGTGGGTAGTGGCTGGAAGGGGCCTGGGGGGGGTGTGGGTGGTGGCTGGAAGGGGCCTGGGGGGTGTGTGGGTGGTGGCTGGAAGGGGCCTGGTGGGGGTGTGGGTGGTGGCTGGAAGGGGCCTGGGGGGGTGTGGGTGGTGGCTGGAAGGGGCCTGGGGGCGAGTGGGTGGTGGCTGGAAGGGGCCTGGGGGGGTGTGGGTAGTGGCTGGAAGGGGCCTGGGGGGGTGTGGGTGGTGGCTGGAAGGGGCCTGGGGGGAGTGGGTGGTGGCTGGAAGGGGCCTGGTGGGGTGTGGGTGGTGGCTGGAAGGGGCCTGGGTGTGTGTGGGTAGTGGCTGGAAGGGGCCTGGGGGGGTGTGGGTGGTGGCTGGAAGGGGCCTGGGGGGAGTGGGTGGTGGCTGGAAGGGGCCTGGTGGGGTGTGGGTCGTGGCTGGAAGGGGCCTGGGGGGGTGTGGGTGGTGGCTGGAAGGGTTATGGGGTGGTGTGGGTAGTGGCTGGAAGGGGCCTGGGGGGGTGTGGGTAGTGGCTGGAAGGGGCCTGGGGGTGGTGTGGGTGGTGGCTGGAAGGGGCCTAGGGGCGCAGTGGGTGGTGGCTGGAAGGGGCCTGCGGGGGGTGTGGGTGGTGGCTGGAAGGGGCCTGGTGGGGTGTGGGTGGTGGCTGGATGGGGCCTGGGTGTGTGTGGGTGGTGGCTGGAAGGGGCCTTGGGGGGCTGTGGGTAGTGGCTGGAAGGGGCCTGGGGGGGAGTGGGTGGTGACTGGAAGGGGCCTGGGGGGGTGTGGGTAGTGGCTGGAAGGGGCCTGGGGGGGGTGTGGGTGGTGGCAGGTCCTGTCTTTTCATCTGGGTGCTTGTTACATGGGAGCGTTTGCTTTGTGAAAATTCACTGAGTTGCTCACTTATGATACATGGACATTACACTCCAATACAGAGTTTTAAAAAGAGATGAAAATAAATGTTGCCCTCTCGTCCTGTCCCATCTGACAGGTGCAGGGGGACAGGAGCCCTCTCCTGGCAGAGGAAACAGTGTGCGAAGGCAGAGAGGCGGGAGCCCTGGCGTGCCCAGGAGTCCCAGGTCCCAGCCATGAGTGCGCCTGGGGGGTGGGTGGTGTGCTTGTGGGCTTCGTGGCGATGGGGGTGCCTGGGAGTGGGCGAGGTTGTTCAGGCTTCACTTCTCCCTCACCCTTTGCTCAAGGTCGCCCCCTTTGGGGCGTCTTCCCGGGTAGCTGGGGCTGCTACAGGCCTTCCTTGGTGCTTGGGGGATGCCAAGGCTGCCATCGGGGTCCTGGCCTGTGCGCTCCTCGGGGAGGGGCTGTGTCTTGGTCACGGCCACGTGCACAGCCCTAGGTAGGAATAGACGTTTGTTGAATGGACGCATGAACACATGTGCCCTCACGCTGGACGCTGAGGCTGCAGCCCCACCCTCTCAGCCTCTTCTCCCAGCCCTGGACCAAGGGTTCCATCCTGTCCAAGTCGAGGAGCTAAGCCTGCCCCTCAGCACTGAGTGGAGCCCACCCAGCTTTCAGAGGGAGGGAAGCGGCATTTACTCCTGTGGCCTCAGCCCGGCGGTAACTTGGTCCACGGCCAGCACAGGGCTTACACCCCGACCCGGTGGCAGGACGGCTCCACTCCCTCCTCGCCCTTGGGCACCCACACCCACGTCGCCAAGGAGTCTGGACTTCCCCTGAGGTCCTTCCCACGAGTGCGGGCTGACTGGGAGTCCTTTCCCTACTTTACAAAGAGGAGGCTTCTCTGCACCCCGTCCCCACGCAGGAGCCAGGAGGCCCGCATGCTAGCAGAGCACCCCTCACCCCCAGGCCACCTCGTGTCTCTCCAGGTGTCCGTGCCCCTGATGACCAAGAAAATGCGTCAGGTACCTGCTACGGACAGGTGGGATCCTGCTGCGGGGCGTCCGGCGGGGACTCAGGCCCTACTGGTCTCCTTCCTGGCATAGGGGCCAAGGATGCAGGCGCTGGCCCGGCTGCGGTGTCCACGCCTGCGCAGGCGCCTGCAGTCGGCCTCAGCTGTGACTGCACCTTCCTGACTCTGGTGCAGTGCGGGTGCTGGGACTCCCTGCCTCTGAGGGCTGCCGGGAGGGTGGTGGACCAGCTCTGAGAACGGGGCCTGGTGGGCAGCGCAGCCTCCGCGGATGCGAGTGGTTTCCGTCTCTGCGCTGGCAGCTCAGTCTACGTTAGCATCACAGGAGTGCTGGGAATAGGGAGCAGCTGGGGACCGTGCAGGGCCGCCCTCTTTCCAGGTACTGCAGCCTCCCCTCCCTCGTTTCCTACCTGTGATCTCAAACCAAACCCCAGAACTTCATGGCTGGCGACAATCTTTCCACAGTTTTGATCTAAAAGCCCTGAAACCGTGAAAACCAGTGGAGACAGGTGAGCAGGGAGGAGGGTGCTGGGGCCCTGATGACGCAGAGCCCTTCAAGTCCTGGGTGACCTTGGACGTTTCCCTGCTCGGAGGGCACAGCTCATTTTACTGTCAAGGATCTGGCTTTCTTCCTGGTTAACATTTAAATATAAAAGCATCAGCCAAAGTTTTAAAAGTAATTAAGGTGCTTTTATTTCTGCTGAACGACCTGAGGGGCAAGGAGCAGAGGTGTCATGTTTCTCCCCAAGGGCCTCACGTGCCACGGGTGGGCGCCCCTCCCCTTTCCTGGCTGCTGCGAGCTGGGTCCTCGCCCGCCCTTGAAGGTCAGGCCTTGCTCCTCTCTGCCCTCCCACTCATGGCCAAGGCTTGTCATGTTCACAGACCACCGCTACCGCCAGACCCACCACCTCTCCTCCCAGCAGAGCCCACCGCCCCCTGGACATGTCCCTCGGGGTGGCCACGGGCTCCATCCAGCCTCTGGCTGACCCTGAGCTGGATCCCAAATGCCCCGACTACCAGACCCACAAGTGGGCGGCCAGCATCATCGTGACCCCACTCCCCTCAGACCCCAGGGCTGCCCCCCAGGGTCCTGCAGCCTCACAGGTCCTTCTCCAAGGCCTGCAAGGACCCTGTCCTGGACCCCCCACTTCCAACCCCAATTCACCCCAGAGAGGGCTCCCGAGACACAGCTGCCCCTCCTGCCCCACTGAGCCCGTGCTGCCCTCCCTCCCCCCGCACCTCCCCCTCCCCCTCCCCCCGCCAGGCACTTCAGACAGCTGGTTCCATGTGGAACCCTGTACAGCAGCAGGGGCACGCTTTTCCTTTTCCTTTTCCTTTTTTTTTTTTTTTACATTTTCACTGATGTGGCAGGAAAGACGGCATTTTGTTTCCTGATCAGTGACAACCAAATGCACTTGCTGTGCAGTCACCAGAGGGGAGAGCCTTGCAGGGTGTCCCCTCCCCTCCCCTCCCTTCCCCTCCCCTCTCCTCCCCCTCCCTCCCCTCCCCTCCCTCCCCTCCCCCTCCCCCTCCCCTCCCCTCCCCTCCCCCTCCCTCCCCTCCCCCTCCCTCCCCTCCCCTCCCCTCCCTCCCCTCCTCTCCCCCTCCCCTCCCCTCCCCTCCCCTCCCCCTCCCTCCCCTCCCTCCCCTCCTCTCCCCCTCCCCTCCCCTCCCCCTCCTCCCTCCCCTCCCCTCCCCTCCCCTCCCCTCCCCTCCCCCTCCCCTCCGCCTCCCCCTCCCCCTCCCCTCTGCCTCCCCCTCGCCCTCCCCCTCCCCCCTGCAGCAGCACCATCCCGGTTATAGCATCCGGGTTTCAGAATATGCTTTAAAATGGGAGGCCTGGCACCCCGCTATTGCTTTTTTACTTTTCAAAGTCTTCTCAACTTTCTACTTATTTATTCAAGATTATTTTATAATCATGTCATATTAATCAAAAACTTGCTTGGATTTTAATTCAAATATGGTAAACCTATAAATAACTTTGGAAAGAGTTCAGTTTTATACATTTTTCCTTTCCGCTCTTTTCCTTAAAAATCATGTATTTTTTTCCTGCTGCTGCTGTAATAAATTGCCACAGACTCGGTGCCTTCAAACAGCACACGTGTATTGTTTTACACCTCCGGAGGTCGAAGTCTGAGGTGGGTGGTGGGGCTGCTTCCTCCCAGAGGCTCTGGGGGAGAATCGGTTCCCTCCCCTTTTCCGGCACCTGGAGGCCCTGCATCCCTTGGCTTGCGGCCCCTCCTCCAACTTCAAAGCCCCAAGTGTATGTTTTCCAGGCTCACCATCTCTCCGAGCCCTGCTCTGTCCTCTCAGTTCCTTTTCTGACTCCAGTCTCCGCCTCCCTCTTATACGGACTCTTGTGACGGCACCACGCCCCCCCAGGTAACCCAGGACAGCCTCACATCTCAAGATCCTTCCCTTCATCACAGCTGAAGAATCCCTTTTGCCACGTAAGGTCATGTACTCACGGGTTCTGGGGATCAAGAGGTGGATTTTGGGGGGGCGTTATTCTACCACCCACGGCATGCCTCTATTATTCTTCTTTCATGTGTCTCAGTAAACTCGTATAATTTTCTTACAAACAGATCTCTCAATTTTATAGAAACAATCCTATCAAAAATGCATCTTTTCTGCCTCTGTAATGAAAGGTATTGGGATTTCCCCTCCTACCTGATTATTGCTTCTATGTAGAAAAACTGCTGATTTATTTACATGGTCATATTTTCCACAGCTTTACAGAACTCTTATGAATTCTCATAGGTTTTCCTCTGCTTATCTTGAATCTTCTGGGCATACCATCATTGCATCGACAAATCATGTTAATTTTAACTTCTCTGCAATAATTAGACACTACCCGTCTAGGATACTTTATGGTACTGCTAGAACTTCTACAATGGTGACAGGGCATCTGGGGTTTTCTTCTGGGTTTTAATTGATGTGATATTAATTCCTTTGTAAGAGTCACCTCCGTGGAAGGTGCCTAAATAGGCAAGGTCAGTGGGGCAGCGGGCAATGCCCTGAGGGACAGGCGTCCGGACCGGGTCTGTGTGACGTCCCCCTTCTCAGTTTCCATCTCCACGGGGGGCTGACTCGGAGACTGAATCGCCTGAGGTTGAGGAACAGGTGCATCGATATTCCCTAGTGATCTCACAGCTCTCCCCTGATGGGAATGTCCCTCACCCTGCAGGGCGGCCAGCAGTCCAGGGTGATGGGGGGGCAGTCCCCCCGGCTCAGGTACTTCTGTTGACAACCAGTAAGACGGGCGTGATTGTCATAACTGAGCCTCTAGGTGACGGACAAAAAAAATTTACATCAATATCAGAGAAGACAAATTAAACCAATAATAAAAACAGTCTGGAGACCAGCGCCTGCCCTTATTCATAGGAGGACTCCCTTCTTGTGGGGGCAGTCACGTGGGATGAGTGGCTCGGGCCCTGTAGCCCCTTCAGAGCTTGGACACCGTCCTGAGCCTTCCTCTCCCTTGTCCCTTGTCCCTCGTTCCAAGGCTTCTCACCACCTGGGGCTGTGCGTGACCCAGAGGAGAACCAGGGAGGGAGGACGCCGCTCTGAGAGCCCCCGGGCCCCTGGGGACCTGTTCCGCTGAGTCCACCCTCGGCCCCATCTCAGCCTCTCCCCCTGCAGCAGCACCACCTCTGCTTGTGGTCCGGCTGCCTGTGTCCTGGGAGCCCAGGGACCAGGGAGGCACTGTGTGCAACTCAGACGCCCTGATGGGCCTGGTGGGAGGGCCTGGGGATTTATACCCATCATGATGGCGACGGGTTTCACATTCCAGCAGACACTGCTCTTCTCCGCACTCCCCCTTGTCCCTTGGGGCTCCTGCACCAGGGTCCCCTCTCTGACACCCCACCCAGCGTCCCCCCTGGCTGGCCCGGTGTGTGCGCGCGCGCGTGTGCACAACGCAGCCTGGGCACCCCAGACAGGCGTGCCTCACGAACCCACACGCAAATCCTGTTTCCTGGGGAATCCCTTCCCTCTTTCACTGCAGTATTTTCCAAGCCGCTGTGAGCTGGTTTCAGGTGGAGAGAAGGACAGGAGTGCCCCTTACTCTGAGGACCCACAGCTGTGGAGGTGAGAGGGTCGGGTGACTTCAGAACTTCAGACCCCCTCTCAGCCCCGCACACCACAGCTCAGAGCTGATGACCCACCGGGGGCCCCAGGGGCCTCCCGACCCCGCGTGCGCCACACGTTCGCTCAGGGCGCACGGCGGCCTGGCAGGTGGCGTGACCCGCCTGGGTGACGCTGCGCTGTCCCCACTTTGCAGATGAGAAGCAAGGGGTTTCTGACGTCTGCCCAAAGTCACGGAGCGGCTGCAAGGTGGGGCGGCCCCGCTGTGACCTCAGCGCCCGGTTCCCAGGGAGAAGGGGGCTCTCCTGCTGGGCTCAGCTGCCACCCTGGCGGCCGATGGCATCTAAGCGGGAAACCAGGGTCCCAGGGAGGGATGAGGGCTGCCAGTCTCGCTCTGCATGTGACCTATCACAGTTTCTGTATTTTGAGAGTAGAATATGGCTTTGCCGCCGTGGCTGCCGATGGGAGCCGAGGCGGGAATCAGTGAAGTGGGCGCCGGGGACCTGCGGCCTGGGGAAGTTGCTGCTGTGTCCGGGTGCCCCCAAGGCCCCAGCAGTCCTTCCAGCCTGTGGCCCTGTCACGCCGATTGGAGCCGCTGGCCGTCACCCCCACCCAGACCTTCCCCACGGCCCCTCCCCAGAGCACTGGCCAGTTCCAGGGCTTGAATGAGTGAATTTCTGCAGGTGTCCCAACACCGGGCCGTGGGCTGTAGTCAGGGCTGGGCACCGTTCTCTGTGGAAACTAAAGCAGTTTTGTTTTCATGTTGATGTTAATGCAAATGGACATGCACACACCACACAATACACACATACAACACACACACACCACAACATACTACACAGGCAAACATGCACACATGCACACACCACACACATGCACGCCCACTCCAATCTCCGCCAGGTGAACGCGGTGCCTGAGTTCTGCTCTCTTCTCGTGACCATAGGCCTATGTGCTCAGAACACACACATGTTTGACGTGTTCGTGACGTGTGTGCCGAATGGAAGCCGTGTGCTGTCAAAGGCACCCACGCGGAGGAGGGTGGCGGGAGGGAAGTGATGGGACTGAGCTCCCACAAGGCAGTTAAGTGTCAGCATAACACCGTCGTCTGCTACAGTGGGTTTACATTTTTAATTTGAATTTTGTTGCTGTTGTATTTGGTTTGTGTTTAATTTACAAAAATGTTTTGTTTTTACAGTCATATCGTTGACTATTTGTACAAATGAAAATAGGATTATAAAGTTATAATAAGACTACTGACGTCAATACTGGGGACGGAGAGCCTGTGTCCCATGTCCTCCGCTTTCTCCCCACTCTCCTCCGTCTGCATCTTAAAGCACCGTCCAGAGGCGAGGGGTCAGCGAGCCGACCCCAAGGGCCGCTGCTTCTTTTGTCAGTAGTCTCGCTGAGACTCAGCCACCTTGCAGGAGGCTGTGTGACAGCAAAACCAGAAGCATTTAGTGTCTGGTCCTCAGGAGAAAGGAGCCCACCTTCAACAGCTGGGTCTGAAGCTGCTGGACAGCAGAATCCGCCAGTGCGATTCAAAACCAGAAAAATACAAAACTGGTTCCTGGGTTCGCACTGTGGCTCAGGATAAGGTGGACGGTAAGCAGTGGGGTCTCTGCAAGCTCCACTGGTTCCCACTCTGCTCTGGTCCCTCCGGGGGCCCAGGGGGGACACCCTTGGCTGTCACGGGACATTGCCGGCAACGGCACTGACCACAGAGGGGCGCCGCCAGCCCCTCACCTGTAACTGTACCACGAGACCCTGTCTCAGACCCACCTTTGTCCTTCTGCTGCCTGGGTCCACTCTGCTCCTCCGAGAGGCCGGCGTTGCCCTCGTGTGATTTGTTTCAATTACAGATTCATCACTTTATTCCCTAACACATTTGTATAATCAACGACTCCCTGAGTCACAAGGAAATGTGTTTAAAACATTTCCTCCCGTAAGTGACAGTTTAATTAGACATTGTCAGGACATCTGAGGATGAAGATAAATAAGGTGTTTGTTTCTGACATAGAAAAAGGTGCGTCCCAAGAAAGCAAAAAGTATTTGGTAGAATGAATAAGTTTTTCTTTGAACAACAGATGCTTTTATTTACATTGTACCTGGACACAAAACAGAGACCAGGGGCCTGGCCTGGCCCGTGAGTGACCCCAGGCCGCTCACGCCTGCGCTCGCAATGGCCCGGGAGGCAGGCTCGACTCTCTAGGCCCTCGGAGGGTTTTGCCGTGGACGCAGCAAACCTGAGAGATGGGAATGGTGGTGGCATCAGAGGAGACGGGACGATGGAGCAGGAAGCAGAGTCGAGGCCCCTGGGAAGGATGGCTGTGGTTCAGGAGAGCGACGGCCGGGCCCTTCCTGCCCCATCCACCATCGAGACAGGTGTGGTGGCTGCCAGAGCAGCGTTACTTACGTCAACCATGGGAAGAGGGCGCACTTCTGCGGGAAGAATCTGTAACCAGATATCGGGGGGCCATCAGTCAGCTGGTAAAGGAGGTTCCACGGCTGCAGGTGGGCAGGCTCAGGGAACAGCAGGAAGGGAGGCGGCCCAGGACGGAGCCCCCAGAAGTCACGTCCTTGGGCTCCAGAGGCTGAGACGAACCCCATGGGGGCAAGAAACATGTCCCTGGACTGGGCCCGTGGGCTCCAGGGAACCATAGCCCCAGAGTCCTCGCTGGGTGCCACGGGAGGAGACACGGCGGGCAGACCGGCAGAGCCTCGTGTCTCGCTCACGGGACGCGCCTGGATCGGTGACAGACAGCACGGTGGGAAATCCAAACGCAAGCGTTTCAGAGCCCAGAGCCTCCCTGACCCCGGCTGACAGATGTTCCTCCCGGGAGACGGGTCCCCCAGGTGCCCCGGCAACCCTGGCTTGTGGTCCCACCGGCGTCCTGGCCAAGTGGTAGAGACGCATGTCCTGCCCGACGAGAGATGCTTGTTTCGAACCAAGATTGGCTTAAAGGAAACACATACGTTGACTCTGCCCAGGCTGATGAGGTCCCGCCAGCGGGCGATCGGGCGTCTTGCTGCTTCTCGGTACTTTGCCCGGAGCCACAGGGAATGTTCACAGCTGCCCCGACCCCGTGGAGAAGGCCTCGAGCGCGTCCCCATCGTCGGCTGCACGACGGCCGCCCTGTGGACGCTGGGCAGGGGTGCAGCCCCCGGCGGCCTCTGCTCCTGGGACTTTGCAGGGCGGCTGGGCCAGTCGTGCTGCTGGCCTGGCAGCCCCAAGGGAGCTGCGTTCAGCCTCTCGGGGGCCCCGCGGGGTGAGGCCCAGCCGATCCGGGCGCCGGGCTCCGCGGTGATGGCCGGTGTCCCGTGGGGGCCGCCTGGGCACTTGGGGACACATCACCATCAGATGGAGCAAGCCCATCGGCGTTTTAGGAGCTGGAGGCTCAGCAGTTTGCGCACCTGCTCTGGCCATTGAGCGTGGGACGGAACAGCGTCACACACAGCCTCAGCTCTGGGAGGGAACTGACTTTCTGAGAGTGTGACCGCAGGCTTCTGAAGCTTCCTCCCCGAGACGAGTCGGCCCCGCCTCTGAGCTCCTTCCCGGGAGCCGCTGGTGTCTGACGGTCGCAGAGCCCTTGGCTGTGGGACACACAGGTGGACACGTAACACGCTTCCTGGGACGATCGGAGGTGGGTTGGGAAGGCCGCGGGTGAACAGCCCACCTGGAGCGACTGTGACCCCCCTGGGGAGGGCTGGCAAGAGGGTGCATGCGGGGGTCTGGGTGCAAAGGAGAAGCAGCCCTGGCCGGCGGTGAACTCAGTCCCGTGGAGACAGACATGTGGCTGACACATCACCTCGTCCACATGGCCCAGCAGCTCCCAGAGCCGCGACCCCTCTCCTCTCCCGCGCCCTCGCCTGGCCGTGCCGCTGTGGCAGCCTGACCAGCACGTGGTCTCTTCCCGAGACGAGCCCCTCTGGCCTCCTGGGCTCTCAGGAATCAGTGCTGGACGGTGGGGGCATGAACAGCAAGCCCACACACCTGCTTTTCTATGTCCCCTTTTCTCTGTTTCCTTCCTTCTTTCCAAGGTGCCCCTCCAGCAGCCCCCAGGCTCCTCGTCCTCTGTGTGAAGTTTGGGGGCTGCAGGGACTGTTTCTGGGCCTCAGGTCTCCTGACTCCGCCCTCCCTGGGTGAGTACTGACCCCCCCACCACTTTAAGTATGGCCCCTACCGGGTGAGGGAGGGGCCCTGCCCTAGGGTCATGGGATGGCTGAGTGCAGGACACATGACACTGAGGTCACCCAGACTCACGGCCCTGGGGGAGGATGCGGTGCACTTGGGGACAGAGGGGACAGCTGGGAGGCCTCATAGTATCGAGGGGGGTGGTGACTCCTGGCTCCCGTGGAAGGATGTGGTGGGCTCGTTTGACTCTCCCACAGGCTGGCAGAAGACTGAAGTTCGCTGCTCGGAGGTCAGCAGGCACCTGGGCCTCCGTAAGGAGGCTGTTTGGGGGCTTCTCTGCAGGTGCAGAGTGGGGAGGGGACTTGTGGGTAAGCTACTCAAAACCCCCGTGGTTCCCCCCAGATATCAAGGCAGCATGTAATATTGAACCTGAACTTCTGGCCTCCACCACTCTATGTGCTGCTCTCTCCCCACGTTTTCTGTCCCAGGCCTTCCCCTTAAGTTCCAGTTCTGTGTGCCTGGGCGAACTTCACCCTCATGGCTGACACGCGTCTCAAACTTAATGTGTCCCCAGAGGGCATCTTGATTCTCCTCCCCACGCCAGTCCCACCCCTACCCCAAAGCTCCTCTTCCCCAGCCCTTCTCAGCCAGAAAAGAGCAAATTATTCATTTAGCTGCCGAGGACGGAAGCTCGGGCTATTTTTTGATTTTCTCCTTACCTTCCTCTCCTCCCAGATAATCCACCTGCAAGTACTACTCTCAACTTCTCTATTTCCACGGCCACCTTTCTAGCAGCACCACCCAACCCTCGCCTGGCTGCCGAGAGGCCTCTCTTCCTCCGTTCCTGTCCTCCGGTGACTCATCCTACAGGGCACATTCATGGCCTCACTCACCCACTCGGTAAGGAGACTGGAAGGTAAAGAGAGGACTCTCTCGGAACACAGAAAAAGACAAAGATTTTAGGGAGTTTAGAGGATCAGTGCAATAAAAGGAAAAGAAAACAAGAAACAGAGGGGACGGAAATAATGGGGGCATAGTTGTCAGAGCTGAAGGGAGGTCCACGGAGCCCCAGGGAATAGGTGAAATTCATATCCAGACGTGGAAACTGTAGAGCAAGAGAGACAGACAGAGACAGAGACAGAGAGACAGAGAGACAGAGACAGAGAGACACAGAGAGGGACAGAGAGAGAGAGAGAGAGAGAGAGAGAGAGAGAAAGGGTGGGAAAACCAATTATCCACAAAGGGACTAGAGTCAGGCTGGCATCAGTGCTCTAGCTGACCCTGGGGCCAGCAGATAAGGAGGGTGCCTTCGCAGGTCTGAGCAAAATTACATAATCCCCATCTCAGGAGCAGGTGAATTAAGACCAAATACATGTTGAGACGAAATAAAGGCATTTTCTGTCGCACAGAGGGCTCTGGGAAATGCCCCTCGTGAGTCCTTCCTGAGGCTGTGAGGGACCTCCTCCAGGTGAGGGAGGTGAGACCCAAGTATGAGGAGTCAGTGTGTGGGACGAGAGACGGGGCAGCACGGGAGCCAGGAGGCCGGCCTGCAGCAGCCCCGGGAGCAGCTCCCAGCGCAGCCAAGCTGTCCGGGGGCCCAAAGGAGGGAGAGGCGGAGTCCAGCCACAGGCGGGGGGACAGGAGAGCTGGTGATGGCGGGGGTGGGCTCAGGAAGGCAGAGGCTCTTCTCCCGGTAGGAAAGAGGGAGAGGCAGCTGGAAAGTCGAGGAAAACCAAGAATGATCCGGGAATCGTGGCCAGACACCGTCGACAACGTGGCGGGACTGTGAGTTCCCGGTGGGGCAGGAGAAAAGAGGATCCATTTGCCCCTGATGCCAGGACACCGCTCCTTTCTGACCACAGACTTGTGAAGAAGCAACTGTAACCGCAGCAGCCTGCTGGGCTGTGCAGAGAGAAGCAGCTGCAGCGCCGCGTCCTGCGTGGATTGATCTTTAATCGCCTTCGAGTTCTAGAGTCAGTTGACAGACAGGGAGCGGCGTCGCAGGAGCACACACGGTGGGTCGGGGGGACAACTGGATGCCAGTTCCCTCCCTTTTTCCTGTTTGTGCCTCTGCCAGGTGAGCCAGCCTGGCCCGGGCAGGATGTCTCACTCTGCCTGCAGCTCCCGGGGGTCACATCTCAGTAATGTCCAGTCTCCCTGGGGACCTCGATTTCCTCCCCGGCTCTGCCTGACAGCCTCTCATCCACGTGGCCCCTAGAGCTCGTGTGGCCTCTGTCCTCGGCCCAGGACCCCCGTGCCCGTGGGCTGGAACAACCTCATTCTCCTCTGGAGCCCAGTTCTTGCATGACACCCTGCGGAGCCTTGAGCCGGAGTCAGCCCAGCTGCTTGGCCTTCTCAGCTCTTCCTGGCCCTGGCCTGCTTTCCCCCGAGTAGTGCAGGGCCTGGCTCCGAGCTGGCGCCCAGAGGACCGTGGCTGGGTGCGCTACGTGCAGAATATTCTGTATCAGGGGCTCCGTCTCCCCACACCCTGGCCGAGGGCATCAGTGGCCCCGTGTCACACAGGGACAGAGGCCCAAGGCTGAGGTGTCTCCCGGGGCCCCAGGGCTGCAGGGCCAGGCCTGGAGCTCACGGCCGTGCTTGGCTAGCAGGCCCCGTTCTCTCTCAGGCCAGGCCAGAGATCCCCACCTTCTCTGAAGGTCAGTAGCCTCTTGAAGGCCACATGCTCCACAGGGGAGCTGGCAGCAGGGAGGGGCGCTTTTGTGGGGGGAGCCAGGCTGCACTGAGCTTACCCACTGCTTCCCTGTGCCACACAGCCAGGCTCTCAGGGCGGAGGCATCGGGGCAGAGGAGGTGGGTGCCAGCTGGTGGAGAGCAGGGCTGGGCAGGGTCTGCGCTCCCAGGCTGCTTGGGTCCCTCGGAGCCGCGCGCGAGCCTCTGCGGGAGGTCCGGCAGGCTCCGCCTGGCACCGTCAGACACAACGATTTTTCTTCTGGGGATTAGTAAATTCTCACTAATTTCCCCAAACATTACCAGAGTCTGTTTTCTTAAAGTACAAACATATACAGTATGTTCATCATTTAAAATATCATTTCCTTAATGGTTGGAAGTGTGCTCTAGCGGTTTCTTTCGAACTGTGAACAGAGAACGGCGCATTTCATTGCAGAAATAAGTGCTGTTAGTGACCACCATGAACACCAGGCGGTGGGATAATTAAAGCAGGGTAATGTGCTAGTTTCTGGGCTAATCGCTCACAGTCCACAGTGGCCGTAATAACACTGATTCTTCACGTCAGACCCACCGGATCTGTGCAGGCGCCGCTGATGAACCTGCACTTCACAGGCCTGGGATGGGCCGAAAACACTCACTTCTTCTGTTTTTGTTTTTTGTGTGAAAACACAACTTTATGTTACACTTGTTTGAAAAGGATCCGATGGTGAGAGCCTAGGACGGGGTGACGTGGGGTGTCACGCCGTGTCCACAAGGGAGCTCTCTGGGCACCTGTGTGCGTGTGTGCGTGTGTGTGTTAGTGTTATGTGCGTGCATATGTGAGTGAGTGTGGTGTGGTGGGTCTATGTGGTGTGTGTGCGTGTGTATGTGAGTGTGTGGTGTGCGGCATTGTGTATTATGTGTGTGTCCCACCCTGACGCTTGGGAGTTTTTTCTTGTAAAGCAGATTTTCTCACCAGCCTGAGCTCTCCCGTCTTACTGCACGTTGGCTCAGGGCTCTGGAAGTGAGGCTGGGTGCCCAGGTGCCCCCGGCCCAGTGCAGCAGAAGGACAGGGTGGCCGGGGGAGCCCTTCATTCCAGCAGGGGCACCACCAGGTGGGCAAACACCCTTCTAGGCCCTCCTCCCTGGTCTAGAAACTGTGGAGACGTCAGCTGCTGAGAGTGGAGTGCGCCCACATTCCCGCCCTTGGCCGTGAGGTCTCTGCTGTCAGGTGGGTGAAATGCAGGTGTCCACTCATCCGCAGCCTCTGGTCCTGCGACTGAGTAGGAGAAGGGTGACAGCCACAGTGCAGAAGGCTACAGGCCACTGGTCACTAATTAAAATGTTATTTGTGGCTAGAAGAGAATCTTCTGAGCTCAGAGACTGTGAAGAATCCCAGAGTCGAGAGTCTGGCTGGGGTCTCCTTTGTCCCGAGTCCCTCCGACCTGCCTGCCTGTCCTGGACGCAGGGGGCCTGATCACGTGGTCCACCGCGGGCTCCAGGCCTCCCGTGCGCTGTGGGGTCTGTTCTGGGGCACAGGCAGGAGACAGAGGAGGAAGCCAGAGGATGCTTCCCTCCAGAGATCAGTGGCGTTAACTGACCTCACTGTCAAGGGGCAGAGCTGGTGGCCCCTTGGACAGCCCCCTCCTCTTTCCCTGGGGACTCAGTGCAGTCAGTGGCCACCCACTGCAGTGCCCAGGTGTTGCGCTGCCCCCAGGGTTTTCCTAAACCTGCCCAGACTCTCAGAGGGGTTCCTCACCACATTCCTCCAGCTGCCCCTCTGGAGGGCCATCCATTTCCGGCTGATGGAAGGACAATCTTACTCTTCCGACCACCCCGTGTTCATCTGAGCTTCCCTGGGGCTCTAGCGGGTCTGGGCACTGGAGGTGCGGTGGACAGGGGTGCGCTGTGCCCCACGGGACTGCCCGCAGCCCTGTAGTGACCGCTGTGCAGAGCAGAAATGCTGTCTCTGAGGGGTTTATCCCACACACTCCTCACAGGGTCCCGAGAGGTACCACTGCCCCATTTTCCTTGGGGGGAGGCTCTGGACAGTGCAGTGATTCACTGGGTCTGCATCTGGCGATCCGTCGACCTCCTGCCCTGGCACATCTGCCTGCACACAGCAGGGACTTCACGTGCTCTGGGACGTAGAGAGGACTGGGGTTCCCTAGCTCGTGCAGAGGCTGACGGGCAAGGGGAGAAAGGCCCTGACCTCCACTCGGGGGAACGTGCATCAGGCACCCAGATCTGTGCTCTGAAGAGGAGAGGCCTGGCCGGGCTGCTGGTGCAGGACGGCCCCAAGGAGTCAGCAGGGGCGAGGCTGGGGGGCCTGCTGCCTCCGGCTCTCCTGAGCCCAGCGCCAGAACCCAGCCTTCTGACCTCCTCCCAGGACCTGTGGCCATGACGGGAGGACCCCCAGTGCTTGGGCTCCTGGGCAGAGCCCACCCCTTATGCAGGGTCTCTTCCGTGAGCCCCAGGCCAGGGGCTTCTGGCCGTAATGACATCAACTAAAAGTCAGTCACAGAAAGACAACAGGAAAATCTCAGAATATGCAGAAATTGACACACACTTCTAAGTAACCCATAGGTCAAAGGGGACATTTCAAAGGAAACTACAAAGCAAAACAGAGGTGAGTAAAAACAAAAACACAGCATGAAAAGATATGTGGGATGCAACCAAGTGCAAGAGTGGAATTCCTAACACTGAATGCTTTACATCGGAACAAGGAAAGGTCTCCAGTTAACGTCCGGAGTCCCTAACTCAAGAAACTAGATAAAGAAGAATAAACTAATCTCAAAACAAGCAGGAGGATGAACTAATGAAGAGAAGAAATAAATGATATTCAAAATAAGAAGACTATAGAGACCATCAGTGAAACAGTCATCGTGTTCTTAATAAAAGGCAAGAAAATTGATACGTTTCTAGCGAGAATGATGAAAGTAAAAAGAGAGAAGACATAAATCACCAGTGCCAGGAGTTAAACAAGGGTTTTTACTACAGAGTCCACATTCGTTAAAAAAATAAAGACGAAATATCACACACAACTTGATGTTCATAGATTTGAGAACTTAGAAGAAATGGATCAGTACCTTGAAAATCACACATTAACAAAACCCAACCAAGATGAAAGAGGCAAATCTGAATATCCCAACAATTCAACTGACTTTGTAACTAAAATCCTCCCCCCACATAAAATATTCAGGCATTTATGTCTTCATTGGAGAATTCTGCCAAACGTTTAAAGAATCACCACCAATTTTGCACAACCCCTTCCAGAAAATAGAAAAGGAGGGAACACTTCTTGACCATGGCCAGCTGCACTTCTCAAGGCCAATGGTACCTTGATACCAAAACCAGACAAGCACTGTACAGAGAGAGAGAGAGAGAGAGAGAGAGAGAGAGAGGGAGAGAGAGAGAGGGAGAGAGAGGGAGAGAGAGAGAGGGAGAGAGAGAGGGAGAGAGAGAGAGGGAGAGAGAGAGAGAGAGAGGGAGAGAGGGAGAGGGAGAGAGAGAGGGAGAGGGAGAGAACTATAAATCAATATCTCTCACCGCCTTCGACACAAAAATTTTCATCAAAATATTAGCAAGTTGAATCCAATGTTGTAGAAAAAGAATTATACATCGCGACTGAGAGGGATTTATTCCAGGCGTGCAAGACTGGTTCAACCTTTAAAGTTGGTCAATGAAATCCACCCTATCAACGTGCTCAGAAGAAAAACATAGGGCCACATCAACTGATGCAGAAAAATCATTCAAAAACACCACACCCGTTCATGATAAAAGTCTCAGCAAGTTAAAGGTAGAAGGAAATCACCTCACCTTGATAAAGAGCCCCTATAAAAACCCCACCAGCTGCATCATAGTCAGCAGTGAAACACTGAAATGTTTCCCCCTGAGATCAGGAGCAAGGTAAGAATGTCTGTTTTCACTGATTTTACTCAACATTCAGCACTGGAGGTTTTAGCCATTCCAATAGGGCAAAAAAATAAAATGAAGTAAAATAAGATAAAAGGGATATTAGGTATTGGAAATGAAGAAATAAAACTGTCTCTGTTTGCGGATGACATGATTGTAGAACATTCCAAGGAATCTACGAAATACTCTTAGAATTAAAAACTGAGCTCAAGACAAACAACAAACAAAATAATCCCACTTCTATACTAACATTAAACATGCAGAGGCAGAACTAAGAAGTACAACACCAATATAATAGCGCCAAGAAAAATTAAATACTTAGGTACATTTATTTATTCATTTATTTTTGGCTGTGTTGGGCCTTTGCTGCTGGGCAGGCCTTCTTCTAGTTGCCGTGAGAGGGGCCTGCTCTTTGTTGTGGTGCACAGGCTTCTCATTGTGCTGGCTTCTCTTGTTGCGGAGCATGGGCCATAGGCACGCAGGCTTCAGTAGTTGTGGCGCACGGGCTCAGTAGTTGTGGCTTGCGGGCTCTAGAGCACAGGCTCGGTTGTCGTGGCACATGAGCTTAGTTGCTCTGTGGCATGTGGGATCTTCCCGGACCAGGGTTCGAACCCGTGTCCCCTGCATTGGCAGGCGGATTTTTAACCACTGTGCCACCAGGGAAGCCCAAGACGTATATGTTGAACGTTACAAAATGCTGATGAAAGAAATGAAAGAAGAGCTGATGGAAAGACATGCTCATGTGTTGAAAGACTCAACATAGCAAGATGTCAATTCTTCCCAAATTGATCTATAGGTTTGATACAATTCCTATTAAAACCCAAGAAAGGTTTTTGTAGACATAAAGAAGTTTATTATGACATTTATTTGGAAAGGTACAGCCTGTCAAATAGCTAAAACAATTTTGCCAAAGAAGAATAAGGTGAAGGAATCGGTCTAACCGATTTCAGGACTTATTACGTAGCCACTGCAATGAAGACAGTGTGCTGTTGGTGACGTGACAGACACACAAAGCAACGGAACGGAATACAGAACCACAAACAGACCCACAGAAGTATGCCCAACTGATTTTTGAGTAAAGAAAGGTGAAAAAGCCATTCAGTGGAAAAAGGAGAGCCTTTTAAACAAATGATGCTGGAGAGATCAGACACCCATGGGTGAAAAAGAACCTCACACCTGTATGCAAGCAGAAATTCCAAATGGATCACAGACTTAAATGTAAAACGTAAGACAATAAAAACTTTAAAAAGGAAACATATGTGAAAATCTTTAGCATCTAGGGTTAGGCAAAGAGTCTCTAGACTTGGCAACAAAAGCACAATCCACAAAAGAAGAAATGGATAAACTGAACCCAATCAAAAATTACAAACTTTCACCCTGTGGAAGCCGTGTGAAAAAGATAAAACATAAGCTACAAACTGGGTGAAAATATTCATGAACTACAGTGTCTGACAGAGGCCTAGTATCTAGAAGAGCTGAAACTCAAAATTCCACAGTAAAAAGCAGTCCTACAGGAAGATGGTAGAGGACATTTCACCAAAGAGCACCGACGATGCAAATCACGGAAGCAGGAAAAGGGGCTCGACATCAGGGGTCAGGAGGGAAATGCAGGTGGAAACCACACGGCCATGTCGGTACATCCTGTGAGGATGGTAGACTCAAACGGGAGCCACCAGCTGCGGGCGAGGATGCAGAGACGGGCTCCCCACCACACGTACACCTCCGCCCACCTGGCACACGTGCAACACAGGCACGTGTGCACCACACACACGCCACACACGCACCCAGGACTGCCCCCAGTTTCCTTGTACGCCAGTGGTTCCAGCGCCCTCTTACTTGGGGGTCTTTTGCTCCCTATCTGCCCCTCCCCCGACACGTCCACAACTTCCAGTTATTCTCAACAGAGAGTGATCAGTGCATTGATCCTCCAGGAGAAGATTCCGAAGGATCAGCTTTGCCTAACTTATCTGTGGGGTGTGTGTGTGTTTATGTGTGTGTGTGGTTGGTCTGTGTGTGTGTGTGGTTGGTGTGTACTGTGGTGAATAGGTGTGTAAGTGTGTGGTTGGTCTATGTGTGTGTGTGTGGTTGGTGTGTGTGTACTGTGATGTATAGGTGTGTAAGTGTGTGGTTGGTCTATGTGTGTGTATGTGGTTGGTGTGTGTGTACTGTGGTGAATAGGTGTGTAAGTGTGTGGTTGCTCTATGTGTATATGTGTGTGGTTGGTGTGTGTGTGTGTGTGTGTGTGTGGTTGGTGTGTGTGTACTGTGGTGAATAGGTGTGTAAGTGTGTGGTTGCTCTATGTGTATATGTGTGTGGTTGGTGTGTGTGTGTCTGCACGTGTGGGTGTGCGCACTCCCATGCTCTGAGCTGACGGCAGCTCCTTTGGAGAATATGCGGGGACGTGGGGACGGACACGTTACCCCGGGGGCACGTGTGGCTACAAGCGATTTCCTGACAAAGGAAGAGGCAGGGTCCCCACAGCAGGGTGCCCCTGATGTAAGGATGAACTCTCTTAGTCGAGGGCCTGTCACCCCGGGCAGCCAGCAGTCCCGTCAGTTGTGCGGGACGGAGGCTGTGGAACACAGTCCGCAGTGGGCCTGGGGGCTGGGGGCCTGGGCGGCCCTGCCCAAGTGCTAACTCTTGGGAGAAGCGTGAACGCATCATTTCTAGAATTAGCAGCATGAATGTGGAGCAGGGTGCACGTTTATATTTGGGCTGCGTATCAGGTGTGTGTTTGCAGAAATAACTTTCAATTTGGCAGTCATGTGTCTACGATGATTAACTAGGATGTGGACCCACGTCAGCAGTGACAGCTGGTCTTGAGGGTGTATTTTTATTCTCTACCTTCTAGGCCAGGACCAATTCCAGACACATTTTCCCCTAACATTTGGCCCCAGCTGGTCCAACCACACGGAAAGAGACTCCTGAGTTAATGGGAGGGTGTCACGCTCCAATCACGGGCTGTGTCACAGGCCGGCTGCCTGCCACGTGTGCCATTGTGTTTGGAAATGGAAGGGCAGTACCGACTCTGAAATATTTCCCACCGGTTTCCGGGACGCATCAGCTCACCATGTTATTAGAGCAGCTGCGTAAAATTATGAGGCCCCGCCAGATGCCTGTGGAAATCAAAGCGGAAAGATGCCTTTGTGGCTCTCATCTGCATGTTTTTGGGACTGTGATTTGGGGGCGCTGATTCTGCATCCACACGGCTATCTATAGCCACTCACTCTCATCTCTTCTGCTCGGGAGGCTCTCGAAGGGCAGCTGGGCTCCTGAGAGGAGCCCCTCCTCCCCGCTGGAGGATGGAGGGCTGGGGACGCTGCCAGCAGGGGTCCAGGTCTGCAGCCAGGGCCCCTCCCTCAGGCACGGCGGGCTGCAAAGGGACGTGTCCTCCTCTCTGCCCTCCGCAGGCCCCTGGCTCTGGCCCTCCCAGTGCCCCCCTCTGCTGTCTGCTTCCATCTCTGGTTTTCCGCTGACTTTCCCTGCACCCCCAGACCCCCCTGGTGTTGTCTGCCTTGACCCCGTGACCCCCTGAGAAGGGCCAGAGGCTGGCTGGGGGAGACCTGATTTTTGTTATATCCCCTTTTGTGCTGTTTAAATGGGTTTTTAAAGACACGCATGCACATGGTAAAAATGCAAAGAGAGAGTGGGGCAAGGGATGAGCCCGCCTTTGCTGAACCTACGCTGACTTGATCAATGTGCGCTCACACAAACACGCGCTGTGTGCTCCCGAGACGGGCCGCGTGGAAGCACGCCACAGGGAAGAGAAGGTGCGGAGCTGCTCTTCCCGGAGGACGTACCTGGCCGGCAGGAAGGGTCCGGAAATGGGGAGCGGTCCCCCCCCAACCAGGCACTTGCAGGTGGGTGCCAGGTGAGACCTCCAGGAAAAGGCCGCCTGTCTCGGGAGCTGGGGAGAGCCTCCCAAAGGGGAGAAACTCTGTGGGTACCACCCGCAGGAGGGCTGGCTCAGGTTGGATGGAACGCTGGTGCCTGTTAGAGAAGCCCAGGGCAGCCGTTGAGAAGAGGGACAGAGTGAGGGTCTCAGAATTGCCACAGGTTTCTGAGTGAGGGTCCCTCAGAACAGAGAAGTCTCCCTTAGTGAGAGAACGTGCTTAGGTATGAACACACACAGGTATGAAAATGCACAGGTATGAACACGCACAGCTGTGCACGTGGATTCACTAAGAGAACACCCCAGCCAAGTGGGCAGATGGCCCCCCTGCAGGGAACCGGCCCTGTGTGGTACCCTGTGTGGTACCCTGTGGAGGACGCAGCTCCTACACTGCAGGCCTCCATGGGAGGAAACAACTGGACATTTCCAAACAAGGGGCCTCTGCACAAGAGCTGCCTGGGCTCTTCGAAGTGTCGGTACAGGGAGTAACACCAGTGGAACTGGAGGAACCTTCTGTACTACAGGACGGGATGACCAACTGCAAGACAGCTATTCCCTGGGTCACCTGGGTCCCCAAACAAACAGACAACTCTAAAGGATGGGCTTGAAATAATTTGGGAAGTTTAAGTAAGGACGGTGCCTTAGACACTTAATTGCACTGTGATTGTGACGCAGGTCCTCATTCTCGGGGGAGAGGAGAGAAGCTGAAGGATTTATGGATGGAGGGTCATAATGTCTGCAGCCAGCTCTCAAGTGGCTCGCCAAAAAAAGAAAAAGAAAAAAAATCCACAAACACAGACGTTACACACACACAGGCCGAATGACAGTGGGCGCCACAGCACGGGAGCGCCTAAGTGGCTTTTTGGACTGTCGCATAGAGAGACTGTTTGCGGGTGGCCCTGGAGATCTCTGAGCGCGTCCGAGCTGCCCGGCTTCCCCTGTGTGTAGCTGTCAGACAACCGAAGTGGGGGCTGGCTGAAGCTCCGGGCTCTTGGGTCCCGGACACTGAGCATTTCTTACGTGATCCTGTCCTCGGCATTTTGCTGACAGCCGACCATGTCATGTTAGGACGGCCCCTGGTAAGTTCCACGGGGTCAGGTGGAGCTTGGGTGCCCAGGTTCTCGAGGCTCCTCCAGGTCCGGGGAGAGTGGGCGGGTGGCGTGTATGTGCCCGGCCCCAGCGGTGCCCCAGGGCAGTGGTCGTTCCGCCACCGTGGCCAGCAGCTCCCGTGGCACATCTCAGGTGGCAGGGCTGCACCCACCCTGCTGTTCGGAGGTGGTGGCACCGTGCCAGCCTCGGCTCTGGCCGGGGAGACTGCTCACCACATGGACCCCAGGGGCGTCTTCTATTTCCTAACTGGACTGACTTAGGCCCGAGGATACTGTTGACTCTGCGCCCAAGCCTGGTGACGGGGCAACGGAATCTGCCCTTTTAGTCACCAAACCAGGGAGCTCTCAGTCCCCTCGTCACTTCACTGAGCCCGAAATGACGGCAGTGAAAAATGCTCATGACTCCTTGAGGAAATAATTCAGAAAAGTTTTAAAAGCTTCCTCATGGTGCTCTGTGAGTTTTCCATTTTGTGTGACAGGGGACCAAAACTGACCTCTGTTCTGTGACAGCCACCCCTCCATCGCACAGAGCTGTCCGCAAGAGCGGGAAGTACAGCCACACTCGCGTAGGCAAAGCCCGTCTCCTAAGCGGTGTCCTCCTCAGTTTCATTAACCTCACGGCCAAGGGCAGTTTCGTCAGGAGAAAATCCCGGACTCAGGGGCTGTGAGCTCCTACGTTCACGGAGAAGTTCATTTAAGTGGACAAATGGTGGGAGAGATGAAGAAAAACACCCATTCGCGAGGGCAGGTGCCGTGGGTCCGTGGCCAGGGCGCTGAGGTGTGGAGTGTGTGTATCTTCGGGGATGCACTCACGTGTGTGGGGTCAGGCGGGCCAGCTGCAGGGACGGCAGTGGGTGTGCGGGGGCCCTACGGGGAGGACGCCACCGCCACCCGGTGCCCGCATGGCCGCCCCTCTACCGCGTGGTGATGGCCCAGCAGCGTCCTCGGGAGGACTGTGCTACCCCCTCCGGCGTGGGGCTTTCTACGCGGTACCTCCGGGTCTGGCTGGCGCACGGAGCTGAGATCTGCGGGGTCCCGTCTCCTCTGCGATGTCCTTCTAATGTGAAATAACTCAGTGCCTGGGGTTGCAGGACGATGGCTCGCAAAGACGTCCGCGTGGGGATCTCAGGAGCCTCTGAATCTGTGAGGTTACGCAGCGAAGGGGGATTCAGGCTGTGGATGGAGCGAGGTTGCTCAGCGGACAGGAAGCTGACGCCAGCTCACCCAGACGGGCTGAGCGTAATCACAAGCGTCCTTACCAGCGGGAGACGGAGCTGGAAGGCAGAGCTGCAGGGATGCAGCTGCCTTTAGCGATGGAGGAGGGGCCCCGCGCCCAGGGACGCTGGCGCCTCTAGAAGCTGGGCAAGGGCAGGGAACGCAAGATGTTTTATATATATAAAATGGATACTACTCAATCATAGAAACGAATAAAACCTTGCCATTGGCAGCAACATGGACGGACCTAGAGAATATCCTACTTAGTGAAGTAAGTCTGACAGAGAAAGACAAGTACTGTATGATCTCACTTATATGTGGAAAAGCTAAAAAAGCCAACCCTGTAGAAACGGAGATAGCCTGGTAGTCATCAGGGGCTGGGGTGGGGGGATGGGGAAGTGGGGACCAAAGGTACAAACTCTCAGCTGCAAGATGAATGAGTTCTGGGGGATCGAAGGTACAGCCTGGCGACTATAGTTAACAGCGCTCTATTATATGCTTGAAAGCTGCTAGGAAAGTAGGTCTAAAACGTTCTTGTCACACGATACGAAGTCATTATGGGAGGTGATGGGTGAGTTCCTGGCCTCATCGTGGTGACCAGTTCACAGTATATACGTATATCATTCACCATGTACACTTGAAACTTGCACAGCGTTATGTGTCAGTTATAGCTCAATAAAGCTGGAAGAAATACTACTCATAATGTTGTGTTAAAAGGTATAAAGTTCCCAAGGAAATAAATAAATTTTAAAACACAAATTATTGACACTGACTTGAGAAGTAGAAAATCTACAATAACATGGGAGGAATGGAAAATGTGGTCACACAATTACCTCAGTAAAAGCACCAGATTCTCCCCCAAAAAAACTTAAAAGGAGATTATCCTGGATTATCCAGGTAGGTCTGATGTGATCACAAAGGTTCTTATAAGGAAAAATATGATGAGGTCAGAGAGAAAGGGGGGGGGGAGGAGGCGGGAGGGAAACAGAGACAGAGAGAGACAGAGACATAGAGAGACACACAGAGAGCCAGAGAGCCAGCGGCCTGGCTGCTTGTGCGGTCCCAGTGGAGGTGGCAAGGACACAGGGACACAGCTGAAGTTGCGTAGACCCATTTCTCCGTAAAGCACGACGCAGAGAAATTTCCGCTGGCCCCCCCTCGAGGGGTCTTAGGATTGTTTCAGGATACCTGCTTTCAAGTGTCTCAGTGCTGGTCTTTAAATCAAAATGCTCTGCTATTTCATTCAAATAAGAATCTAATGACAAAGCCAAATACCTGTAGAGGTGACAAAGAGATGTGAAAATCACACAGATCCCCAAAGCATACAGTGAGTTTCAAACACATGAGTTATTTTTTAAAGCAGCTGTGTTTATTATTAGTTTTTACACAAAATATATTTATTGTGTATCTATTATTATTTTTAATCCATAGTCATACTGGAATGTGTGGCTGGAGCAACGATCTCTGCAGACTTCCAGAGAAGGGTGGTCCCCAGGACCCCCGGCTCCCAGAGAGCCTCCCTGACCTGAGACGGTGGCTTGGTGGCTGTGCAGACCCCAGGGAGGCGTCCCCAGCCCACAGGCGTTTCCACCTCCACACCATGTCATGCCATCTTTCCACCAGGGATGTCCTCCCCCCTGCACTGGTGCCAACCTGTCCCTTCCTCAGATGGCTACCGTCAACACCTCAGATGCTTATGGGTGATAATAATGTCTATCCCATACCCTGTGAAAAGATATGGATTTGAATGTACTGCCTTGTCCAAGGGGTGGGGGGGTTTCAGAGGTTTCCACTTGGCCTCCCCCATTATGATCACGCTTAACCCATGGGCCAAGGACCCAGCGAGGGCATTGCACCTGCTATAAGTAGGTCAATCCCCTCGTTCGTTGGGGGCTTGGGGCGTGCCCACTGGGTGGGCCTGTGGGCCCGCTGGACATACCTAATCCAGGCCTGGACCCCATGTACTACCCGACTCCCATATGCCGCCCTCTAATTCGAGGCCGACGATGACCTTCCACATGCCTCCCTGGGTGTCAGCGGAAACTCAGAGGCGGCATCCAGCATTCTCCTCTGCCTGGCTGCATCTGCCTGAGTAAACAGGGATGGATCAGGGACCCTCACGTCACAGGGCCCTCCCTCCAGGACCAAAGATTGTGGCCTTCACTATGTGGCCATGTGGGCCACTGCAACCACCCCCGCCAGGCCACCCCTGCTCCAAGCTCCCGGTGAGGTCCCAGCCCTGCACCCTGTCCCACTTTGTCCTCCGCCTGTTCCCCCTCCTCCTTTCCACAGTGTTGGCCCCTGAGAAGCACCCAGCATGGAAACTCCATCCCCCCTTCTGCTCCCAGAAGACCCACCGCGACATCTACCCCCACGGACACCGGGAAGGGGCTAACCACAGTGGGCTTCCGAACCTAGGGTACCGGTGCCTGGCGTTTCTTAAGGACATGCTCCGGGGAACTGGAAGGGGGAAGGCGGGGACGGCGGGGAAGGCTGTAACTTGGGGGAGCCCCAGACTCCCAGCTGTGTGACCGGGGTGGGGCTGGTGCCTCAGTGCCCACGGGCGGCCTCCAAAGGCCTGGGGCAGCCTTCTGCCCGGAACTGGTGAAAGCGATTCTAGGGGCGGGGGCGCCCGTGAGCGCGCTGCTGGCGTGCAAGTCCTCCCTGAGAGGTTTGCAACTGTTCCCGAGGTTCGGTGGGTAATCACCTCTTAGGTTTGCCTTTTTGCGAAGTCAAGAGCAGGACCAGAAGCCCCCAGGGAGAGGCAGAAACCAGGCCCCTTGGGAAGGGGAATCGGCCCCGCGTGGAGAGGCTCGGTGAGGGTTCCGGCAAACAGCCCGCTGAGGGCACAGAGGCTGCACGAGCCCCTCTCGCCGCCCAGACCCAGCGGTCAACGCTCGACCCCAAGGCCGGACCGTTCGGCGGAAACGTTCGTCCTGGTCGATTCAGGTCAAAATCTCCCATGTGACTGTGTGCAGATACAGGTGGAGAACCGCCATCGCTTTGCTTCTCTCCTGGGAAAACATCCTAAACTCTGCTTCTAGGGCACCAGCTGCATAGGTGCTCGCAGGAAGCTGGAGGGCCAGCTGGGGGAGGGACGGGGGAGGGGGCACCTGGCCCGGTTCCGGGCCAAAGCATTTCTCCCCAGGTTATCAGCTCTCTCTTTGCATCAGGTAAATTTGCATTTACTAAGATTTGCCTCAGGACTAGGTAACGGTTTTATCTCTTACTGATATTCCCCAGGGGTCTGGTCCTGACCAGGCTTGCTATCAGATCAGTGCTGACCTAGCAGCTTTAGGTGGAAGGACATGCAGAACCTGCGTCTGAAGGCGGGAAGGACCGTGTAGACCTGCCTGCACCATCTCCATAAACAGTGCGCGCTGACCCAGAGCCCAGGGTTCAGTCAGGCCAGCTGGCGCGGGCACACCCTTCCGGCTGCTCCCCAAACCAAAGGCAACAGATGAGGTCTTTGAAGCCAACAGTATGGTTTGCTGGAGATTTCCATCTTCAGGAGTGAGATCTGATTTTCTCCTAGTTGGAAGCCTCTCCAGGCAGGCACGAAAGGCCCGGCCTTCGGGTAATCTGCTGAGTTATGCTCTCTTTCTGGAGCACGGGAGGGCTTGCCATCACCTCGCAAATGAAGTGATGTCTCCGGCACGAGGATGTCATTTCTCAGCACCGTGCTGGAGACGTGCGGGACGATGCTGAGAGGAAGCGGGTGCAGACGTGGCCCTCGGCAGCGGGCTTTGGATCAAGAGGAAGTCGCTGCTTTCACGCAGAGATGGTGTAGGTGGGAACTGGTGTGGGGCACATGATGCCTGCACCCAGGGGGCCAGAAAACAACTGATTAAAAGACCCCTCCAAGCAGCCACTGCTCCCCACGCAGAGCCTGAAACAGCTGTGCCGGTACCCTCGGAGGCGCTGTCAGCCCTCCTGGGAGGAGCGGGGTGAGGAAGGGGCCGGCAGATGAGGGGGGTGTAGGGAGGGGTCCGGAGGCCGGGGTCTCAGAGGCCAAGGTGGGAACAGCAGGAGAAGCCGTGTTAGGGTTCTGCCCAGCAGGGGCTCAGGGCCGGAGGGTGTGCTGGCATTAAGGTTCCAGCAGGGCGCCTTTGCTCGGAGCTCCAAGCCTGGGGCAGTGCCTCCTCCACCCCGAGTGCGCAAGAACAGGCCGCACAAGTCCTATTCAGGGCCCATTCCAGACCGGTTAAGTCAGGACCGCTGAGGGTGACACCTAAGCATGGGTGTTTTCAAAGTTCCTCAGGTGACTTTAATGCCAGGCCAAGGCCGAGAAGCATCGCCCAGGTGAGACGGGGCCTCGAGGAGTTCAGGTGAGTCTCTGCCACGCAGAGACGAGTCTCAAATGTCATCAGGCCTCGGTGTCTCCTGGAGGCTGGGTCCTACCTCCACCCCTTCCTGCACGTGGAGGGATTCGCTGAAAATCGGCCTTTCTAAGTCCCCAGGTGACACTGAGGCTGCTGGCTGGGGGGCCCTGAGTGAGGGGCCTTGCAAGCCCCAAGTCCCAGCTCATTCTGTACTTTTATTTCCTCTTTTCTCCTCGTTCTTTCTGCAACAAGTACAACTGCACAGGCTTCTCCCAGATTAGAAAACATTCTTCATGGGCTCTGGGACCCTCGGCAGCAAATCAGAACAATTTTTCCTCCCTTAATGGTCGAGCTTAGAAAATGGACTGACTTCTTGCATCGGGTTAGGTGTAGGGTGTCCACACTGTTGTCCACTGGGCCCTTGGAGGCGCCCAGGAGGACAGGACTTGATTTTGGATCCTGAGTTCCCAGCGGGTGAGACTGGCATTCGTCTCTGAAGAGGAGGGGGTGACATGCTGACGCAGGACGGACCAGGGCTGTTGTGTAGGGAAGTCTGAAGTGGGGCCAGGACCACCCACCAGCTCCTCTGGACTTTGTCATCGACAGGTTGGGCAGCAGCTTCCAGGAAGGGTTTCACATTATCTGTCAATTCTCCAGTGAACCTGCAATAAACTTACAATTTAAGTTTATTGTACAATTTAAGTCCTTTTTTTGAGAAAATGCCTCTAAAATTTCTTGCCCTCTTTGGAAGAGAGCTGAATTGTCAGAAGAAGAGGAGAGAGCTAAGGTTGTGGACGCATGTGTCCCGGCGTCTGCATCAGAACGAGCTAAAGGCTCCCTTCCCACAGCCCCCTTGTTGTGTATGAGGTCGGCTGTAATCACAGTATTTATTCTACTCTCATAGGAAAATCAACCCAGCCCGTGTGTGTGTGTACTTGTGTGTGTGTGTGTGTGCGTGCGTGTGTGTGATTGGGAAGCAGGCCTTGCCAGTCCACAGGAAACTGAGTCCTCAGTCACTTCAGGACACAGCAGAGCGGCTGTCACCGGGCAGAAGCTCGAAGGCCAGGCCTCATGGCTGCTCTGGTGGTGGCCGTGAGCAGATGCACGTGTGGACGTGCCACCTCACGTGGTCTGAGCCAGGACCCGCTGGGCCTGGGGTGGCTGCAGCTGAAGGACCTAATCAGGTGGTGATGGCCCCTCGGTGACACGGGGAGCAGGGACACCTTCGCCACGTGACGGCAGAGCCACACCCACACGCCAAAGGCCTCTGCACAAGCACGTGGGTGGCGAGCGGCCGCTCAGACCCGCAGCTCCGCACCTGGGCTTGATGTAAGGCAGCCTCCCAGAGCAGATTTCCCGGAGGGAGCGGGATAGCTTCGAGCTGAGAGCGGGAATCAGCAGGCATGTGAGGACAGCAGAGGAGCTGCCCCGGGCTGGCCGGCACACCTGTGCTCTCCACAGGGACTCAGGGGCATGGAGCAGTGGGGTGTGTGCTGGTGGGCGATGGAGCGGGGTGGGGAGGCCTCCCGGGGGTAGCGTGGGCAGATGTGGGCGGCAGAACGATGCCCCCGGCTCCTGCTGCGGACTGAGGTGCGGAGCATGTACACAAGCAAGGGGACCGGCCAGGGGCCGTCGCACGCAGAGCTCAGGGCTGGGGGGTGAGGGCAGCCGGATGGAGAAAATCGAGGGCGGTGTCTCTGTAAGATCTGGTCGCCAGCAGGGGCACCAGGATGGCTCAGGGTTTCTGCGTGGTCAACTGAGCTGGGTGCTATCGTTGCTGAAAAAGGGGGTGCGCGAGAGGACAAGCCTGCAGGGAGGGGTGCAGGGGGTGCTGGTTTATTGGGGACGAGCTGAGCCCTGGGGCCAGGCACAGGGTCCCTCAGGCCATCGGACCCAGTGCGGTCTGGCCGCTGGAGAGCGTCGGAACCGCTCCTCGGATCGTTGTGGGAGTGACAGGAGGGTGACGAGGCACCTTCAGGGAGGCCCTGCATGGGCCGTGGCTGGAGGACTGGGGCCCCCTCGGGGCGTCTTAACAGGGCGGGTCAGCAGGGAGGGGCCCGTGACAGACAGGGGGTGGGTTAGCCGAGGCCCGAGGCCCGAGAGTGAGCCGGGTCTCCCCAGTTCAGAGGAAGCTCTTTCCAAAGGGGAAGGAAGGGCGTTTATTGGAACGTGGAGAAAACAGGGATGGACCACCCTGGGGCTCATGGCTGCGACTCCAGGGGAGTCTTGTCATTCTGCTTCCTGCGGCTCCTCCTGGGCCTGGTGCCTAGGCCTGACGGTGGGAAGGGCTGTGTGCGTGTATGTGTGTGTGTGTGTGTGTGTGTGTGTGCGCGTGCGCATGCGTGTGTGTGTGTGTCTGTGTGCATATGTGTGTGCGTGTGTGTGCGTCTGTGTGTGTGCCTGTGTGTGTGTCTGTGTGCGTATGTGTGTGCGTGTGTGCGTCTGTGTCTGTGTGTGCATGTGTGTATGTCTGTGTGCGTATGTGTGTCTGTGTGTGTGCACGTGTGTCTGTGCGTGTGTATGTGTGTGTCTCTGTGTGTGTGTGCGCGTGTGTGAATGCGTGTCTGTGCATCTCTATGCGTGCGTCTGTGTGTGTGCCTGTGTGTGTGCACGTGTGTGTATGTGTGTGTCTGTGCATCTGTGCGTGTGTGTCTGTGCATGTGTGCGTCGGTGTGTCTGTGTGCATGTGTGTGTGCATGCCTGTGCGTGTGTATGTCTGTGTGTGTGTCTGTGTGCGTATGTGTGTGCGTGTGTGCGTCTGTGTGTCTGTGCCTGTGTGCATGTGTCTCTGTGTGTGTGTGCGTGTCAATGGGGTCTGAGGGGCTCCACTTCCTTGGCTTCTTCCTCAGACTAGGCTGAGGACCCAGAGTCTGAAACCACTGCCTCAACTACTGGCTCAGCACCTCTGACTGAGGCCTGATCACCAATTCAAGATCACTTAAGCCAAAACACACTCATTACCTAGTGGCCTGACCTTGAATTCTATTTTTATTTCTGGAGGGAGAAAAACATCGTCCGTGCATAAGAATGACTCCATACAGGCTCAAACCTACTAAACCTCCTTTCTTGTTTCAATCCCAACAGAGTTCAGAGACTCATACAGATGATGTAAAAAATCCCCCTGCATAGAGAGCGTGGCCCCTGAGTTGCGAGAAGAGAAAGGGTCTCTACAGAGGGAGTGGGCGTGGCTGCCTGGAGCTGGCTGGAGGAGGGAGAGGAGTGGCAGGTGGACCAGGGGACCTGACTTGTGGCCTCAGTTTTCTCTCTGGGACGGGGAGACAGGTGCAGAAGTTCTGAATGGATGGGCGGGAGAGGAGAGGGGGCGGCAAGGACCACCTGGTGACAGCATGGGGGCACCCCCGAGGGGACAAGACAAAGTGACGGGGACCAACTGGAGGCTGGGCTTTGCCGGGCGAGGCTGGGGAAGGACAGGACGGCTGGCTGCTGAGCGTGTCAGCAAGGGGAGAAGACCAGCTCCCAGGAAGGCAGAGAGGGCGCTGAAAAGTACATTGGCCAAAGTATCCAGCCTAATGTTGCAAATGCACCAGAAAACAAATCTAAGGATCATTTGAAGAGCATCTTCCTTGTGGCTCCGTCCAGAAGGCGTATTTCTGGGTAAAGCAGTTTTCGTATGACTTACCTTCAACTACGTGTGCTTCATAAATACGGTGATAAGAATAGCCTAAGTTCATAGGAGCTAAACCAGTTCATGACACGTGGTTTCCAACACATTGGAGCCTTTCTTAAAGTTCTGACAAGAGGTGTATATTTACTGGATCTATTCAGGGAGTGTGTGTACTTGGGTTAATTTAGAGAATTGCTCATTAAGCAAATCAATTTTTTCTACTATTGTTTTTCCAAATTGACCTGGATCCCCAGCACGACAGCGGGTCTCAACTCCTGTGCCAATGTGCTGCATGCCTTAACCCAGCTGATTATCCGTAGAGCAGGGGCCATGTCACCCCACTTTACTGATGAAGCAGCGGCCTCGCCCTTGTCCCCCACGGCACCCCACTCTCGGTGGGAGCTGCAGAGCGGGCAGGGATGAGGGATGGCAGAGTGGGGAGTGCAGTGGGCAGAGGCACGGCGTCTGGGCGAAGCTGGAGGATGCACATGGCAGGAGTAAGGGGGCCACGGTCGGGGGAGGGAAGGCGGCAGTCCCTGGAGACGTACTGGAGGGGGAGAGGGCAGGGAGTGTCCTGCCGGGACCGGGGCGCTGACACGGCATGGGGACAGTCCTTGGAGTTGAGGCCTGTGCTGCTGGGGCATGGGCTGCTGTCCACAGGGCGTCAGCCAGACTCGGAAAGAAGGAGAGGTGCGGGCGCTCGGAGCAGGGGGCGTGTCCAGGGCAGGCACGGGGCGGGGTCTGGCCCTACAACCCCCAAGTCCCCTCCGGTGTGATGCGTCATCATGTGGAGTGTTCGGGCCATTCTAAGAGGGGTAACCCAGGTGAGCATCCCCGTCTTCTGAGTGTAATCTTACTCAGACATACATCTAAGAACTGAAAGTTTGCCTGGAAAATGGTGGCAGACAAGCAAGGTCACAGGATGTCCAAGTGCACAGAAAAGCAGTCAGCAGCGGCTGCGCCCGTCAGGTCTCAGGGATGGAGCCCTTCTCACGGCCGTTTTCGCTGACCGAGTCCCGGTCGGGGCCTCCCGGCACCTGTCTGAGCTGTGGGTTTGGGAGACTTTACCTGGCCTTGGATGGAAGGGGCCCTTCCATGGCCAGGCTCCTGCCACTGACCTCTGGTGACAGCCCTTCACGGTCTCTGCTGATAGAAAAGCACCCGTGTCTGTCTAGTGTTCATTCAGGCTAAGGGTCCCCGATCACATTACTCTAAGTTTTTGTGGGAATAATGGCTGGGTGGTTTCTCATGGAAGATATTCTAAATCGTTGGAGAAAAAATTCAGTCTTCAGTGAGAACCACTTATGCAGGTGGACTTGGTGGGAGTGGATTCGGAGAAATTAAGTTCGATCTGCAGACCTCGGTCAAAGCTGGTGGCGGCCAGAGCCTCCTGTGCCCGCGGTGTGGGACCTCTGTGACCGGCGGCCTGCTCGGCGGCCACGTGGGGTGACCCTTGGCTCTCGTGCTCCTGCTGCATGTCGGGGTCTCCTGCCTCAGGTGTGCCCCTGGATGTCAGGTATTTAAGCGTAATGACTGGGTACTTTGGAGACTCCGACGATACACGCCTCAGGCCCTGAAAGGACCCCAATTTAAATTTAGAGTGTTAGATCTTCAAAAACAAAAGATAAACAATTCTAAAGAAAACAAGCAGAAATAGGTAGGTACAAGCAGGAATGATGGGGTGTGAGGCACCCACATCGCATGGGGGACCCGGAGCTGAGCACCGCTGCTGTTTCTGGGGCGCGGGGCTCGGCTCCCCACCGGCACCCTGCCTGAGTCAGTGTCTTGCCCAGCGCCTGCCCCTGCAGAGAGGGGCTCAGGGCTTTCCCCTCCCTGAGGGTGAGCCCACCTGCCCTGCCATGCGTGCTGCCCACACGCTCTCTGTGACCCTGCCCGACAGTGGCCTGCGGCTCTCAAAACACAGAAGCACTGGAAACTCGTGATAGTCTCTGTCCTTCCTCGATCCTTCAACTCCTAGTTCCACCCGTTTCCACTAAGAATCCAGCAGAACGGGCTGCCTCCTCTTCCCACTGGGGCCTGGACGCCGGCAGCGGCTGGCCTCGGGCAGAAAGGCCAAGACTGTGGCGGTGGGAGCCTGTCCACTGAAGACAGGGCTGTGACGGCTGCAGACACTGTCTTCCACTGGCGTCCCCATCACTGTGGGAGGAGCCCCTGGTCACTAGCTGTGTGGTTGGCCCAACCTGGCCCACAGCTGGGGGAGCGGGGAGCAGGGGCACCAGGCTTCCCAGAGCATCAGGACCAGCTTGTGCCTTGAGTCTACGCTCAGCCAGTGCCGGGAAGCGAGGGGCAGCTCTGCAAGGCGTGGTGTGCAGAGGCCTGTGGACAGAGGCGGTTTCCATGGAGACTGAGCAGGGCAGGGAGCCTGAGGGAGCGCCAGCGCTCCCTGAGCTGGGGACAGAGGAAAGCGTTGGGGACACGGAATCAGGGACATCTTCCTGACCATGCAGAGACCTCAGGAACATCGCTCCCCGTTTATTCATATTCACAATAGGGATGAATGCTGTTGCTTTGACTCCTGATTGAAGGAATCTCCAATGAAATATGCTTAGTCATCTGACAGGGAAATACCTGTGCTTTGCTCTTCATCCATCCAGAATTTCTCTGCTCAAGCAAAGGAAGACTTTGTACAGACCAAGACCTGAGCTGCCGGAGAGAATCACAGCGACTCTCATTGGTTACTCATTGTGTGCCAGGCGCTGTGCAAAACCAGTTTCCATGCATTATCCATTTAAACCCCACAACCCTCATAAAATAGACGCTGTTAATGATTATCCCCAGAGGACGGCGCACGTCAGGCCACTGCCATCCTGCCATCCCAACCTCAGCTCACATGTGGGCTAGCCTTGCTCTTTCTAACAGCCCCTGGACGCTGCCCCCATCCTCCGACGTGATTGTCCTTTAATACAACCGTCTCCAGCCTACCTTCTCCTTCACGGGCGATGCTTCCTTCCCGCCGGATCCCTTGAGTACGCAAGGGTCTCTCCCTCCTCAGGGAGTCCCCAGCCCATCACTCTCCTGCCAGTGCTTTTACTGCCCAGCTAGCTTGTCCGTGGGCACCTGTGTTTTCCCAGACGAGCAGAAGGCAATTCGCCTTTGTACCATAAGGGCACATGTCCAGGGCGCAGGTGTAGAGATACGCAATCTACGTTGTAGAGAGGGAACAATACCCTTCTGCATTGTTGAATTTATGCTGTAAGTGTAGAGTCTTGGCTGGTCCTCAATCCACGGCACCAGCAGCCCTGCCACCGTATGAATTATTGCTAGAACCACAGTTCTGGCAGAGGTAGATAAACCCTTGGCCAAACTTTCCCCCAAATAAAATGGCCAAAACTTTGCCATTTTATTTCTAGAAAGGACTCCACATGAGGGCCACTTACAAGAAATGCAGAGCCACTGAGCTTCCGTGGTGGGCTTGGCTCCCAGGCTGCTTCCAACATCTTTAGCATTTGCATTTTTTTGGCCGATATTTTTTCACTTTTTTTTTTCCCAATGAAATAATGTCTAAAAATTTGTACCCTTGACCTTCACGAAAAATAAAGTACAACACTTTGAAATAATGTATCTGCATTTCACTTGTCTGATTACTTGTTCGACTTATATTTCAAAATTCATCAATATAACATTAGCATCCTCATATGTATGTGTTTCCCCATCTCCGTTTCTAAGGTGAAGGCAGGGCAGGGGAACAGCAGAGGACAGGTTAGTTTATATAAGACTGGCAGGGTGTGGGCTTTAGGGGTGGTCTCTAGCTGTCTGGGTGACTTAGGGCAGGGAAATATTGGGTTGGTGTGGAGAGTCAAAGCATGTAGGTGGTGTTTGGAGTCAGGATTGGTTGGTTTGCACATGACGGGCAGGTTCACCAGTGAGGTGTTTATTCTCATAGGAATTAGCCAGCCGAGGGGTGCGGACTCTCCCCAGAGTTAAAGGGTTGAAGGGATATGGGTTGGGGGTATAGAGGTTGAGGGGGTAGGTGTTGAGGGATGGGTTGAGGGGATGGGGGTGGAGGGGACGTGGGTGGGACATACCAGGGTATGCTGCACTGGGGTTAGCCCTTCCAACTTCACGACATAGACGCCATAGCCACTTCCCTGCTTCTCCACTGGAGTTTGAGGAGCACCCAGTAGCCCAGGACTGGTTTTCCAGTTTTAGGTCTGCTTGACTGAAAAAGTTAGGGGGCCTCTCACATCCATGGGGAAAGAGGAAGATTTGATATTTTAAGAAATTATGGAAAACCTTCTGGAATATCCTGTATAAAGAGTCAGGTTGTTTTTTTCCCCCATGATGAGAAAACTGTAGATGCTGGGGTCAGGGCAAACACATACGCAAAAGGAGAACTTTGTGTCCCCCGCACTTTCCTGAGAGTGGATGGGATTCACATCTAGCTGTAGCCTGGGTGGCCTCACCAGCATCTCATTGGGATCATGGTGAGACCATCAGGCACCTGTATGTGTCCATCCTTGGGCTCCTCCTGGACGATCGTTGCAAGGGAGAGAGACACACTTCATCTTGGTCAAGCTGGACAATGCCCTTCATCCCACGGAGCTGGAGCTGCCCTGCAAACCTGTTCAGTCTGAGAAGTGGCCGACCAGTGCCGGGTCCGGGGACAGAGCCAGGTTCTCACGCAGACCTTGCCGTTAATAGCATGTCGAGGACTTCACTCACTTGTTCTAGAAATCAGTTCCCTTCCTGGAAGTTGCATATGACCGTGTGTGACAGACGCGATCTGGACACCCTGAAAGGACCCGGGCCTCCGGTGGTGGCACGCAGGACAAAGCGCCAGGTCCTGCCTCTGTACGGGGAGATTTGACGGGCTGCACCCCGAGCTCTGTCCCTCGTAAGGGCACCAGTGTATGCACCTGGGGCCTCAGACGGAGCAGGGCTGTCTCAGCATAGTTCACGTCCCTCCAGCAAGGGACATGGGACACAGGTGAAGTTCAAGGTCTGCATGAGTCTGCCACAACCTGCCCTTCCCTGGTGAGAAGGTGCTGAGCCTGGGAATTCTACCAAGGGAGGGCAATTCTGTCTGGACTAAAGTCTTTCCTTACCTGACGTGTCACTTAAAGCAGAATGACTTAAATCAAGTGTTCCATGAGTGGATACAAACACCCTTGTTTCAGCCGGTAACCGCAAATTCATGATCTGAGATAACGTTTGAGGAGACCCCGGCTTCAGGGGGACTTTCTCCCTTACAGCGAGTTCCATGGTCAGAGTGCTTTCCTCGACATTCCCTGCAGTCACAGAGGGCCTTACAGGATGCAGCTAGTTCCATGTGACCCGAGGGCTAATGTCAGCAAGGAACTCTGGTTAAACACAGTCACCGGAAAACCTGCTCGCCAGCAGTGTTCGCACGGCCCTTCCTCTTGGTTCAGGGGTGCTCCCCTTGCCGCTCCCCTCTGTCCACTCCCCACACTGTGCCAAGAGCTCCTGGTCACTGAGCCAGGGGGTAGGGCTGGCTGAGCCCAGCGCTGTCCTGGTTTTTAAAGGACGCACTGCCCGCGGTGGAGCCCTTTCTTCCTTCTGAGTCCTGCTAAGTGGATTTCCAGAGCCAGAGCAGCTGCACAAGTGAGTTGACTCTGCCCTGCCGGCTGCTGGCTGACCGTGCAGAGACCTCTCAGCTCCCGGTGTGTGCTCAGCTGGGCCATCCCCCAGGGGCAGGGCCACAGTTGTCCGTACCTGTCCATACCTGCACAAGGTGAGTGAGGGATGCAGTAGCATCCTCTAGGTGGGTGAGGCAGGGGAGGGCATTAACAACCCATGCAATCACGTAGGTAAGGACAGGAAATGTGCGAGGGCAGGTGCACAGCTGCTGGTACAGCATCCTGGACTGAGGGTCCGAAGGGCCACGGAGCCCCTGTAATTGCCTGGAGCCAGGCTTTCCAAACTCCAACGTGCGCACCGGGGAGGGGTGGGGAGGGGTGGAGGTGGGGGGAGCCTGTTGAGATGCAGATTCTGACTCGCTAGGTCTGCAGTGGAGCCAGAGGTTTTGCATTCCTAAGGATAAGCACCTTCTAAATTGAATTAGATGAAAACAACAACTTGGTTCCTCCGTGTCCTGCAGCCTGGCCACCCTGACTGGAGCTGCCACACTGGACGGTGCAGGGGCGTTCCCGTCATTGGGGACGTTCTCCTGGAGATGGCTGTGCAGGTCCTGGGCTCGGCAAGAGGTGACTGAGATGACAGAGTTGCCATGTCAACTGCAAGGCCGTTCATTGTGTAATTCAATTATCAGAAGGGTATCTGGACAAAGTTTGGCTAAGAGCCAGACCAGGAGCTACAGGAGAAAATTCAAACAGCTGCTCATTTAATCGGAGTCCATATCCCTAGAGAGCTGACTGTAAGCTGGGAATTCAAACTGATCTCATTTCTCACAATTTTCACGTGAGTAGACTGAGAACAGTTTAACAGCGACCGAGAGGCGGTGCCGTTTCCTGGTCAATGCCCGTTAGATCCTGTGCTTCCGGCTGGGAGCCGGCAGGGTCCTTGTTGCCTGTCCAGGTCCAAGCAGTGCTTCATGTAAACCCCTGTTCACATGTGGCCCTTCTCTCCCTCACCCCCCGCCGCCACCCTGCTCCAAGCCCAACTCTTCTGAGCTGCTGCAAAACTTTGTGGCTGATAAATCTGTCCCCAGCTTCTCTCTTCTCAAATCCATCCTCCCTGTAACTGCTCAAAAATCAATAAGATCTTCATCAAACTAACCTTAAAAATGTACATTATGACCAATGTGATAAGGCAGGAAACAGAAAAATGAGTCACATTGGACAGGAGAAAACCGACATATTTGCAAGCAGCATGATTGAACACCGAGACAAACTCGTGAGGAATTAGTGAAAATCTATTAAAGCCACACACACACACACACACACACACACACACACACGTTCAGCAAGTTGGCCAGATTGTTTTGAATACGTATCATTTCCCTGTAATGTCGCAATAGGACAGAGGACTGATCGCAGTAACTGCCTGGGGTCCGGGGAGGCAGGATCCATTTGGCAGCTGGGAGAACGGCCTCCCCAGCCTCGGGGGGACTTCTCCATCCCCAGGTGGCGTAACTCACTTGTCCTCAAATTCTTGTCTCGGGGTCTGCTGCTGGGGCGACCCGACCCGAGACGAGCCCTTCTCGACCCGCTTTGGCTTCCAAGCCCCACGCAGCAGCGCAGGCCAGCTGGACGGCCTCGGCACAGACACATGCCTGTCGGTCATTGCCACCCGTCCCCACGTGGCCCGCACCCCTCTCATAGGCGAGCAGTTAGATTGTTAAGGGTGAGTCAGGTCACACGGCGGTGAATGGGGTGGGGAACCTGGACCCAGCCGACACGTGCCTCACGTAGCCTGAGACGAGCCACTGGACTCTGAGGTCAGTGGACAGGAACCCTCTGAGCTGGGTATTGTTGGAGACCTGGTTCTGTCACCTCTCGCTGACGGGACACTCCTTCCCAGGGGAGGATGAGAGACCTGATAGGGGTGCCCTGACTCTTCTCTGATTCCTTGGAGTTTCTTGGGCAGGATGAGATCAGGGCAGGGCCCTGGGCAGGGAGTGTAATTAGACCAGGAGGCGAGCCAGCGGTTAGGGACGCCTCCAGAGCCGAGTGCTGGGGGAGAACACAGAGTGTTTTCCTCTGCCTTTTCCAAAGTCTCCTCACTCAGGTCTGGAATCAGCCTCTTCCCCGCGGGAAGACAGCACTGAGACATTAGAATGAGAGTGACCCTGCTGGGATTCGGGGCCCTGGGCGCCCCAGGCCTCAGTGTGAGCTTCTCAGCAGAGAGTGGGGAACAGGGCTGAGATGCAGGAGACACGGCCCCTCCTCCCACTTTCCAACTCGGAAAAGTGAAACGGGACATAAGCAGGTCCCATGGAAGCACACGTAGCCACTGCCCAAGCCGCAGATAGCCTTGTCTCCATGAAGACGATGCGGAGAAGGGACAAACACACGTGCCTGGCGGGACCTGAGACCTGCCCGCGGCATCAGTTCCACACGACGAGCGATGGTTTCTGGGAGGTAACACATGTTTTGCATTTACATTTTAGATGAACACGGCTTTTACTTTAGAGAGAAGACGTTGAGAGCAGACACCTTCCAAACGGCACCGGCTGCTTCTCCTGATCCGGCGCTGGCCCACGGTGCAGCCCAGACGCTTTCTTTCTGACACTGGAAGTAAAGCGCTAGAAAATTAAGGCATCGTGCAGCTAACCGCTTCGCTCGTTGAAAGCTCTTGATGCTGTGGAGGGATTCTTTGTGTCCTCCGAACCTGCCAGCATCATTATAAATGCCCCGCTTCTCCCACACTACAAATCACGTCCTCCTTTTCACACTGTCGCTGGGCGGCCAGAGGGACATCCAGTGACCGAGGAGCAGCGGCCTGGGGGCGGGGTCGCCGGCAGGGGCGCTGGCTTTTCCTCACGGTGGGCTGGGGCTGCTGCCTGAGAGTCCTTGAATCAACGAGTTAGCTAAATGATTCTTGAAAGTTGGTTGTTGCATTTTAATGACTTAATGCCTGTGCTTCGTGGCAGAGCCTACAGACCGGGGCTGGCTGAGACCCAGAGCCGCAGCTGAACTGAGCAGATTCCAGACCAGAGTGGAGGGAGGCCTCTGGGTGGGGAGCCTCACACAGACTCGGGAGTTCTGGGACCACCGGTGCCCTCGGGGAGCCCTGGTCCAAGCCGGTGAACGAGGAGATGCCAGGCACAGTCCGAAGTCACGGAATTCTTACGAGGATAGAACATCATCCGTGGAATATCCAGCCTATGAGGCACTTCCTGCCCCGTCTTTAGGGTCTGTGGTCTCTCCTCCTCACGGGCCTCGTTAATACTCCCATCTCTGTAGTAACAGGCACATTTCACGGGGTCTGCGAGTCTCCTGTTACCTCATAGGAACAATTTCCCAAAAGTACCCACAACACACATTTTTCAAATGGCAGCGAGAGCTTGTTTTTTAAAAATGGCCACGAGGAGGTTATTTTCAGCATTTTAAATTTCTTGGAATACTTGTGGAAGCACCACCATTCTCCTCCTCCCTTCCCATCGTGGCTGGGTGACAGCCCCACCCTGTGAAATGCAGGCGCGAACCAACTTCCCCAAGAGGCTCGAGAGTCAGGACTCAGAAAACTGGGCTTCCAGATCTTTATTCCATGACTATAACCACAGGCATTATCATGTCTGCCTCTAAGAAAAAAAAGAAAAAATAGTATAAACCGCCTTTGTCAGGAGAAGGATTTTTTAAAAACGTGCAATAAGTGCACATATCAGAAATCATAAGAATGATGTGGAACGTGTGACCTGAAGTGAGCATCTAGAAAGCCCACGCACACCGGATAACAGGGTTGATTTTGGTTTCCACGGTCCCTGAAGCCTGAGTGCGGACAATCCCATGCCTGGTTCATGGCCGTCTTGCTGTGTGATCTGGGGACCCGGCTGCTTCCAGGGCCTGGGGCTCCATGGGGATCTGGCTTCCCAGTGCCTGTCCCCTCCTTCCCATTCCCACCTGCCCCATGGAGACCCGGATGCAAGCGGCCAGTCCCTCTGGACACTATTCTATCGCCTGGATTTATTGTGTGAAATAATCGCTTTTGGGCCCATTTTGAAATGTCAAGGAATGAGAAAAGCCTTGACTATTTATAGATGTTGGGACTCACTTATGGGATATCTTAAAGAGGAAAATGTAAAATGCAGAGAAGAGGAGGGAGCCTGCCTGTGCTTCTTTAAATAGACAATGTGCCGGCAGTGAGATACGAGGGATCTGGGGCCTTCCCGGGAGACTTTCCCTGGGCATTTGCTAGATGCCGCCTGGCAGCTGGAGCCTGGCCCCTGAGTTGCAGGCTTGCACTGCACTTGCCTCTAGGTTCTTTCCATCTCTCCCCTGTCTCTCTTTCTCTCACCTTCTTTTTAACTATAGATATTTGGAAGGAGCACCTTATTTGAGAAGGTAGACCGACTCCCAACCTGGAGGTTCCACCTGCTTCGTGGAGAAGCACACCCCCCCAAACCGGCCCAGACCACCTCCCAGGCGGCTCGGAGATGCCGAGCTCAGAGAGATGGACATGAAGGCCAAGAGATGGCCGGGGACATTTGGAAACCATTTCTCAGAATATGCAGCTCTGCTGTTAGAGACATCGTAGCATTTTGTCCTGAATAATTAGTGAATGAAAAAAGTTGGACCAGACAGAGCTTGGGGCAGCCCGGCTGGGAGGAAGAATGGTAAGAGGCTGTTTGCTAAGTGTTTCTTCATCCCAGGAGCTGTCCCATGCTCTGTGGTGCCTCCCATAATCTGCGGGGAGTGGGGCCCGGGGCAGGAGGGTGGCGCTCACAGCCAGTGGCTGGTGTGGTGGACCTGGGACCCAGCCCAGCCCGTCACTGGCGGGGATGATCGGGTGGGCTTTGGGTGACTCACCAACTCCTTCTGGTACCCTGTCTCCCTGGCATGTGGTGGAATTACATTTCCTGCCCCTGAAAATATTAGGTGGGGCCTTGTGACTTGCTTTGATGGTGGAGTTTGTGAGAGTGGCAGCATGTCCAGGCTGAAACTCTAAGGAGTGATTCTCCTCGTCCTGCTCACAGCTTGGCAGTGATGGCATTTGGAGACAGCGCCTTCCTCAGTGTTGTCCCGAGAGGGGACAGCATGTAGCAGAGCCCCAGACAGCCAACAACAGCCGGTTATGTGACTAGGAAGTAAAGCTGCCTTCATTTCAGGCACTAGGACTTGGGGCCTGTTTGTTAATGCAGCCTCCCAGTTTTTCCTGACTGATACACCTAACCTTCACTGTCTTAGTCTGCTTGGGCTGCCACAAAATACCACAGACAGAGGGATGAAACAATAGAAATTAATTTTCTCGCATTTCTAGAGCATGGGAAGGCCAAGATCAAGATTCCAGCCAATTCGGTTTCTGGTGAGAGCTCTGTCCCTGGCTTGTAGATGGCTGCCTTGCTGTGTCCTCACATGGCCTCTCCTCTGAGCACATAGAGAATGGCTGTCTGGAGTCTCTCCTTATAAGGACACTAATCCTGTAAGATCAGGGCCCCACCCTTACGACCTCATTTAACTGTAGTCACTTCCTTAGAGGCCCATCTCCAAATACAGACATAGTGGAGGCTGGGGCTTCAACATGTCGATGCTGGGGGGGACACACTCAGTCCATAAAAACCACTGATCACGAACATAGTTCTGAACCATAAAGGGGCCTAGAGACCATTGAATTCACCCCCTGGTTCTACAGCTGAGGAAACAGAAATGTCATAGTCGTGACCAATATGTTCCTCTGTGATAGGAGATGCGGTGATGCAGCCCACATCTCTTTCAGGGGTCCAGTTCTGGGAAGCTCGGTGTGGCCAGCACTTCCCCTCCCACCCCCTGTGCACAGGCTGCCCACTCTGCTCCCTTTTACCTTGACCTCCTCGCCCCCTTCTGAGTCTTCAAGGTTTATTCATCCAGTCTTTGCGTCCAGCACAACACTTCCAGGCTGGCTGGACATGGAGGCCAGGGGTGCGGGGCAGCTGACGGGGGAAATACTAGAAAAGGTGAGCAAAGAATCCACGTCTGTTAGCCTGAGCGGCTCCAAAAGTGCCAACTCCACAGGCCTTACAAGGGCGTCTTCCTGCCCCGCCTTTTAGTTCACTCTCACCCAAAAGCTCGTGTTTTCCACAATTCAAATCTGTCCTTTGTCTGCAACATAAAAGCCTCCCTCTTGGCTCACAGAGGGCCATGCGTTGTTACACGGTGCTCACAGCCACAGGGTAGGCACGGCTCTCCTGCTGCCCAGGCCGCACCTGTAGAAATGCAGACCAGTGGTGATGGCCTGGGCGCGTGGGGCTTTGAGGTGGGTGCCAAGGCAGGGAGGGGCAGAGCATCCTGCGCCAGCTGTTGTCCTGGGACGACGGTAGCAGCAGGAGGTTTCGGGCCACAGTTGTCAAGTTACCTCGTGATTCAAATTCTTTCTTAGGGTTGGAAGAGACTCTCCAGTAATAGCTTCTTTCTTCCTCCCATGGAGCTGCCCCAGCCAGGGGCCCCGTTTTACTGGGGCCAGGGGGCTGAGCTTCTGGAAGAGCGGGCTCCCCTTCAGGGACCGCAGCATCCGTTTGCTGCCTTCCGGCAGGATGCCCCAGGGAAGCCGATGGAGGCAGTCCCAGCCACGCCTGGGTCCAGGCAGGCTGAGTTAGGGGAGGAGGGCCCAGAGCCCCTCCCAAGAGCACAGCACCTCCCACCACCCAGCTTCTTAGAGACCAGAGGAGGGTGGGGGGTCTGGAGCTCTGGCAGCCGTACTCAGCTCCGGCCACGTCCATCAGACCCTCCTCCTCGGTCAGTGGATGAGAGTTGGCTGGGGAGGCCAATGTGGCAAGGATGTGTGTGCGTGCGTCCGTGTGTGTGTGCCTGTCTGTGTGTGCAGCAGGAACAGCACAGGGTGGGGGTGGCCTGAGCTGGAACAGGAGACCACACACTTCCCTCTGCCTTCGATGAGGACCGACACCCCTCCCATCATGGGACCAGCCCCAGCCCCCAGCAAATGGGGTGGGGACCCTTCCCCAAGCCGTCCTTCACCCGCTGGGCTTAGTGACGCTTCTGCAAGGCCGTGAGACCTGAAAGGCCATTGAGTGAGGCCAGCGTGTGGGCTGGCGGCCGCAGTGTCCTGCGTCTCCTGAGGGATTTCTGCACCGATTGAGATGATTTTATGGGCTTTTTTTTGCCTGCTGTCTTAGTGCAGTATGTTGATTGGTTTTCAAATATTAACCCGACCTTTCATTCCTGAGATAAACCCTACTTGGCGATGACGTATAATTCTTTTTATGTATTCTGGACTTGGTTTGCTAAAATTTTAAGGACTTTTGCCTCTCTGTTCGTGAAGGTATACTGGGGGTAGTTTCCTGTTCTTGTGAGGTCTTTGCCTGGTTTTGATGTCAGGGTAATGTTGGCCTCTTAAAATGGATGGGAGTGTTTCCTCCTAGCCTGATTTTCAGGAGACTTTATGTAGAGGACTATTTCTCCCCTCACTTATCTGTAGAATTCACCAGTAAAGCCGTCTGGGCCTGGAGGTTTCTTTGTGGGAAGAAGTCAAACAAAGAATTCAAATTAAAAATAGATGCAGGTAGCACAGGGAGATCAGCTCGGTGCTTCGTGACCCCCTGGAGGGGTGGGATAGGGAGGGTGGGAGGGAGGGAGACGAAAGAGGAAGAGATATGGGAACATATGTATGTGTATAACTGATTCACTCTGTTATACAGCAGAAACTAACACACCATTGTAAAGCAATTATACTCCTATAAAGATGTAAAAAAAAAAGATGCAGGGCTACTTATGTTACCTGTTTATTCTTGAGTGAGCTTTGGTGGTTGGTGCCTTTTCAGAAATTTGTTCATTTTATCTAAGTCATGAGTATATTGGCCTAAAATTCTTCATAATGCTATTATTTTTTAATGTCTGAGGGCCTGTAGTGATGCTATTTCATTCCTGACGTCATTGTTTCTTCAAATACATGAAATAGAGGAAGACTTGAAGTTAAGTTTAGTGGGGATGCTCTGACTCCATAGGAAGGACAGGGCTTGACTCGGCCTTGGGCCCACAGCTGGGCACGTGCTGCCCGTGAGGCTGTGAAAACCGGCAGAGGAAGCTCACGGGTGGGACTTGGACCCTGGACCACAGCGCCCCCTGCAGGCAGAGTGTGGCAGGGTGTGACGGTCCTTGACCGTCTGCACAGTGAGCTCCTAAGCCTGTTATTCCTCCAAGGTGCTCACGGGTGTGAACCGAAGGTTGAGGCTGCCAGGGCCTCTGGCAGGAGGCCAAACACCAACATCTCCAGAAGGCGTTTCCAGGCTGCGTCCTTAACGTGGGGCCGGAAGGAGCAAGCAGGCTTGTGCTTCTTTCAATCAGCCAGCTGATGAAATAACAGCATTGCTGTGTACCACACCTTAAGGGAGACAGGTCTCCCGCCCCTGAGACTGTGTTTGCAAAGCAGACGGCTAACACGAGTGCTGGTGTGTTCTGGAAAGCCTGCCGCCTTGGCACCAGGCGAGCTCATCCTCACCTGGGAGAGGTCATTCCCTGCAGGCTCACAGGGAGTCACCTGGAACCCTGCGCGATCAGCTGCCTCTCTCCCTGGTAATGAGGGAGATCCTGAGCCCCAGAGAGGGAACATGATTTGCTCAAGGCCCACAGCCTGTAGGAGAGACACTGAATCCACAGCTGGGCTCAGGGTTCCTGGGTGAAGGAAATGCAAGAATTTTAAGGGGCTGTCGAGGTCTGGCTGGTCATCAGGCAAAAGACTGATGCTCTGCATTAAAATGAAGATGAAGACTTTCGTCCGTCCATCCATCCATCTGAAACTGAGCAGGACCTTGTGGGGCCACCCTAGGGATGGACACTCTCCACACCATTTTCCCTGCCTCTTGTTTATAGCAAAGCTTTGGTCTCCTAGGTCTTCCCTAGGAAGACCAGACCAAATTTAATCAGAGAACGGAAAAAATGCAGAAATGAAGGAAGCAGTCAAGCAAGACAAAATAATAATAATTTAGCCATAAAACAAAGTCAAGGACCTTCAGGCCCTTCTCAAGGGCTATAGATGATATTGTGAACAATATCCTTGAGTTATTTTTCAGATATTAAACCCCCACCGGGGGGAAGAGGTTAACTGCATGCTAACCAGCAGCGCACAGACCCCAGGCTGGCTGGAACCAGAGGCTGATGACGTTCACTCTCAAAATACCTCCCTGTTACCTCACCACCACCTAAGCAGAAGAATGTCCATGGGCTGCATGAACCGCCTGTTCTCCTTGCTTGGCCTCTGCAGTAAATGCTGCACTTTTCTTCACCACAACCTGGGTTCGGTAGGTTGGTTTTACTTTGCATGGGTGAGTAGACCCAAGTTTGGTTTGGTAGCACATCCATCCAATCATCCATCCATCCATCCATCCATCCATCCATCCATCCATCCATCCACCCATTCATTCTCCCTCACAGTACTTACTGAACACCTGACATATCCAGGTACTGCTCCAGAACCAGGTATGTATCCAATAGGAAATAAGCCAGACAGAGAAGCTTCCTGCTCTCCCAAGCTTCTAGTGAATTTTATCTTCTTATAAGAAAAGCAAACAAAGCAATGACAACTACCACCACTTTTATGGCTGAATGAGTTCCCCTCATATCCATATGATGAAGCCTTAACCCTCAATGTAATGGTATTTGGAGGTGGGGCCTTTGGAGGTCATTTGGGTAGATGAGGTCATGAGGGTGGGGTCTTCATGATAGGATTAGTGCCCTTATAAAAAAAGACATAAAAGAGATGATTTTCTCTCTGTCATGGAGAACTCAGCAAGAAGGGGGCCTCTGAACACCAGGAAGAGAGCTCCCACCAGGACTGACCCTGATCTCAGTCTTGCAGTCTCCAGAACTGTGAGAAAATAAACTCAGAGTTTATTGTTTAAAGCCACCCATCTGTGGTCTGTGGTGTTTTGTTATGGCAGCCTGAGCTGACTAAGACAACCACCAACAGCAAATAGGACACCATGTGAAGGATTTCCATTGCTTAGAGCAAAAACACTGGTTGGCCAGGAAAAGCCTTTGTTCACATAGATGGATATGCATCTAAGTTTTAAATCAGATTTCAGAAAGCATCAAAGAGATAAACCCATAGCTTTTATCTAGCCAACAAGTTATTTTAAAAGTAATTTGCTTACACGGAAGCTCTGCCCATGTTTTTCACAAAATAGCCTGACGCTCTGATGGTCCCCAGTGTTTGTGGGCATTGATCCTGCTGTGAAGGTCCCTGGGCTTCACTTCAGGTCCTGTCTGACTTTCATTCATCTTCTTTTTTCTTTTTCCATGCCGCGTGGCCAGAGGGATCTTAATTCTGACCAGGGATTGAACCCTGACCCTGGCAGTGAAAGCGCCGAGTCCTAACCACTGGACCGCTAGGGAATTCCTTTTATTTATTTTGCAATTCATCTTTAAAGTAGCGCATGTTTTCTTGTTTACTGGCTTCAGAGAGGAGTGATTTATAAATGAAGAGAAAGGGGCTGAGTTTTGACACCTCTTTGGTCAAGTAAACTCTGGAGTAAAAGTGGTGACCCACTGGAGTTCCTTGACTCCATGGGAACATCTCCAGGAAAGAACTTTAAATCTACTCCTCAGATCTGGAGGCCAGGGGGCTGGAAAGGACCCCAGAGGTCATTTGGTCCAATATCTCAGTGTAGCCATGAGGAAAGCAAGGTTTGAGGAGAGGGAGGGGTTTCCCAAGGGTCTCTGGTCCTTCCTGGAACTGCACTGGGTGGGACACGGCGCTAGACTCAGACCCTTGGTGGGGAAGTGGGTCTGTTGTTCGTGTCTCTGTCCCTAGAAGAGAAGGCCCACGTTTCCTTCCAGGAAGAACCAGGGTCAGTAGCTACATGTCAGCAGCCTATCTGCTTGCAATCTTTTCTGAACCACGCCCAACCCCACGTCCAGGGGCCACCTCTGTGACGTTGGCTGCAACGAGGAAGCAGCACCCTGGGGGTCTTGAGGATGACACTCTGCTGTAGACTCCACAGGCAGTGGTGGCTGAGGGTAGGCTGTGGGCCCCCTGGGGGTCGGGGGGAAAGATACCTCTGTTCTCCCCCCTTGTCTGAAACCATTTCAAGAGGTCATATAAGACTCTCTAAGTTTCCTGCATTTCAAGCTCAACTTGACAATCTCCTGTAACATTTTTCTGCTCCTAAATTTGGCACGATGATGCTGAAGTTGGAAACCTGAACGTGCCAGGCTCTGCTGACTGGCGCGTCTTTCTCTGAAGCAGAGGCTCTGCTAGAAAACGCTACTTAGCGGAGACGGATTTTTGCAGGAAATGAAGTTAGAAGAGTGAGCCATGTGTCATCTGTACATACACATGCTGGGCAGGAGTCCAAGATAACCCCAGGACTCCTCCTCTGTGGTATGTATGTCTTGTCAGCCCCTCTCCTTGGGTGGGGAGAACCTGTGAACTTGATGGCCTATCATTCCCATGATGAAGTTCGGTAAATGGCAAAGGTGGAGGAAATTTTCAGATGTTTTAAGGTTCCTAATCAGTTGTCCTCTAGTTAATCAAGAGGGAAATCATCCTGCGTAGCACTGATCTAATCAGGTGAGGCCTTAAAACTAAGATTTTGGAGCTGGCCTTTGGAAGACATGACAGCCAAGTTGTGAACTGCCTCTGGAGGGGCCAAAAGGCAAAGACCAAGAGTAGATCCAAGACTGACACCATGAGTTCAGCCTGGTGAGGGCCTGAGCAGAGGACCCTGATAACCCACACCCGAACTCCTGACCCGTGGAAAGTGTGTGAAACCAGCTTTGCATGTTTTATTATTATTAATTTTTGGAACTGACTTCTTTCACTCAGCATACTTTTCTGGAGATTAATTCATTTTTGTGTGTAGGAATAGTGCTCCTTTTTATAGCTCAGTTGTGTTTCATGTATATCATACCATGGTTTGTTTATCCACTCATCCAGAATCTGACATCTGAGCAGATTCCGGTTTTGAATACAAATAAAGTTGCTGTGAACATTCATTTTGTGTGAAAATAATTTTGTATTTCCCCCGGATAAATGTCCAAGATTGTAATTGCTGGGTCATATGGTAATTGCAGTTTTGTTTCATAAGTAATAGCCTGTTTTCTGAGAGGCTCAACCACTTTTACATTCCTACCAGCAATGTATGAGTGATCCAGTTTCTCTGTACCCTTGTCAGGATTTGGTGGTGTCACTCTATTTATTCTAGCTATCCGACAGATGATACCTCATTGTGCTGTTAATTTGCATTTTCCTAATAGCTACTGATATTGACATCTTTCCATGTGTTTATTTGCTGTACAGCTTATTTGCTTTCATGTGTTGTACTCTCTTCAGTAAAATGATTCTTCATGTCTGTTGCTCATCTTCTAATTGGATTATTTGGTTTTTTTACCATTGAGTTTTGAGAGCTCTTTGTATATTTTAGATACTCATCATTTGTTAGATATGTGGTTTGCAAATATTTTCTCCCAGTCTTATACTTATTTATTTTTTGGCCTTGCCGCATGGTATGTGGGATCTTAGTTCCCTGACCAGGGATTGAACCCGTGCGCCCTGTGTTGGAAGCATGGAGTCTTAACCACTGGACGGCCAGGGAAGTCCCAATTTTTCTTTTCTTTTTTGGGCTGCACTGCACAGTGCGGCATGCAGAACTTCCCTGACCAGAGCTTGAACCTATGTCCCCTGGAGTGAAAGCATGGAGTCTTAACGACTGGACCACCAGGGAAGTCTTCTCTTTTGTCCTCTTAATGGAATCATTCTCAGAGCAAAAAATTTTAATTCTGATGCAGTCAAATTTATTGATTTTTTCCTTTCATAGATTGTGCCTTTGGTGTCAAGTCTAAGAACTCTGCCCAGATCTAGACCCTGAAGAATTTCCTCTATGTTTATTCTAAAAGTTTTATAGTTTTACATTTAAGTCCATGATCCATTTTAGTTAAATTTTGTATAAGGTATGAGGCTTAAGTCAAGGTTTCTTTTTTACCCCTTAGTGGATGTCCAAATGTTCTAGCCTCATTTATTGAAAGGCTATCTTTCCTTCATTGAATTGCTTTTGCACTTCTATCAAAAATCAGCTGAATATATTTTTGTCAGTGCATTCCCGAGTTTTCTCTTGTATTCCATTGATCAGTGTATAATCTCTCTGCCAATACCTCAAAGTCTTGATTGTGTAGTTGTATAATAAGTCTTAAAATGGATTGACTGATTCTTCTGTTTTTCCCCCCAAAATTGTTTTAGCTATTTTAGTGCCTTTGCCTTTTCAGATATATTTTTGAATTAGCTTGTTTATTTCTACACAGAAATCTTACTGTAACTGTGATGGGAATTATTTGTATATCAATTTGGGAAGCATTGACATCTTTACTACGTTGCGTCTTTCAATCCATGAACATGGTATGCTTTTCTTATTTTGATCTACTTTGATTTCTTACATGTTTTCAGCATACAAGTGTGTACATGTTTTGATGGATTTATACCTAAGGATTTCATTTTTTTGAGTGATTGTCAGTGGTATTTTGTTTTTAATTTCGGTGTCCATTCATGTGATTTGGGATGTCATGCATCTTGTTATAACCAATGAGGCTTGAGCAGTGGTGGCCTGGGGGCTCAAACCACTGTTTGGTGGAAAGTAAAGTCAGCTACACTTCCCGACTAATCCAAAGGAGACTGAGATTTCCTCTCATCGGCTTCCCCATGGCTGAGACCCCAAGCTTCACTCCCAGCACCCTTGGATTGACAATCTCCTCAACAAGCTTTCTAGGAGCCTATAAGCAGACTGGGCATAGATTGGGCACGTGGCGGGAAGGTGGGGGATTCACCATCAAGATGAGGACAGAGGCCTGTGAGAAGTTGGTTCAGAGCCCCACGGGGTTCAGGTGACGAGAATACGTGGACACAGAGAGGAGAAACTCTGTGAAGATGGAGGCGGGGATGGGAGTGATGTGGTCACAACCAAGGGATGCCAGGGGCCACCAGAAGCTGGAAGAGGAAGTGTCCTCCTCTAGAACTGTCAGAGGGAGAGAGACTCTGCCCATACCTTGATTTCAGACTTCTGGCCTCCAGAACATGAGAGAACACATTCTTTTCTTTTAAGCACCTAGTTTGTAACAATTTGTTACAGCAGCCTCAGGACATTGTCACATGCACCTAGTGCTTGACTTTTCCAGACTGTCTGTCCAACCTCCATGGTTTCCATGGAGACAGTGAAGGGCTAGTGTGAGCAGGTGGGTATTTCCCATCCACCCTCTGATGCACCTGTTTGTTTACTTGTTCTCAGAACTTGCCAACGGCCGACAGTGGGCTGCTGGCTGGGTGGGCAGGGAGGAGGGGGAGGGGAAGGGGAAGGGGAGCAGCAACGTAAGAACCAAACGTGGCTGCATCCTTCCAGGCCTGGCTGTCTGTTCGGGATGGAGACAAAAGCAGAGGTGTAAAGATGGAAAGAAGGATGTCTCCTCCAGGACTCTTGACGGTGAGGGCAGTGGCCTGCAGTAGTCTGGACTGTTCAGAACGTGCCATCCTGGGCTCTGCTCCAAGGACAGCGTGGCACCCGCTGCCTCCTTCTCTGTGCTGGTCACTCTGTGTCCTGCTTGGGCAGCCCCGCTGCCCCTGCCTCTCTGCCGCATTGTCCCTGACCTGCCTGGTCTCCCCGCATCTGTCTCTGAAGGCTGACGTCCCTGTATCCATCGTTCTGAGTCATGCACAGTGAACAGTAGAGCTGCTCATTTCTGAAGAATCTTCCCTTTTTTGTGCAAAAGGGATTTTGGAGGCCTTTTCATCTCCAGTGAAGAAAAAACCCTCAGGAGTAACAACAACACGACCGCTTTGTGCCTTGCCTCATTAGAGAGTTAGGGTCATGGCTCTTGTGTTATTTAATTACACGGCCCCCTCTCCGCTCCTTTGCATAACATCAAATAATTGTCGTCTTACAATTCCAAAAAAATGTAACAAAAACTTAAACATACTTTGCCATTTCCTGAGGAAAGTTCTTCTAATTCAGGAGAACATGGGGTGTTGCTGGCTCAGATCACAGATTCACAGCTTTGGTGGGAAAATGGTCCAGCTCTCAGCCTTTCTTTGAACTTGGCTCTGAAAAGATTCTCTGATTTAGGATGACGTGTTTAAATGGGATTCAAGTGGGATTTGAATCCATTTTCCCTCTGATTTGAATGAAAGTCCTTTACTCCCCTGACTTTGCACGATTGGAAAAGTGCTCCCCTTCTTCGCTGTTGACCGAGCATCCGCTTAGGGTTCTCTCGGTCCGAGTCTTATCCACACGAACGCCTGCCCTGCCTCCCTCTGCCTCTTCAGGTTGCGACACCTGAGATAACCGCCTTGGCCTCGCTGGGCCCTTGTTCCTTGGGCGCTTCTGGGCATTGCTCCTTTCTCTGTCCTGGGACCTTTGCATGTGTCATGGATTTCACCCAGGAAGATTTTCCATCTTCCCACATCGGGCCAACTCCTTCCTAACCCTCCAGACGCGCCTCAGGCATCACTGCCAACACCCGGGACCCTCCCCGCGGCTAGGGACACTCTCCTGTGCGCTCCACCGTCGTTCCCACCACATCTGGGATGCTGGACTCCTCACCCCCGGCTCCACGCAGGGTGAACTGTCTGGTTCCTAGCACGTGGCAAACAAATAGATGTGGTCCCTGAAAGGACCAGGATATTCATAAGCTGACACGTTGCATTTATGATACTGACACATGCCAGCCCCCAATTACAGGTATACGTCATTTTTTCTCCTTCCGGCAACAAAAATTACAGTATTATTTTGATAATATAATCAAGGGTGAAACATAATATGAGTTTCAGGGACACTTTAAAGAAAATTATAGATTAAAAAAAGAGAAGTAACTTTTCACAAGAAGCAACAACCATTGGGGAAAAAGCAGTGTTTTTAGGAGACTGGAAACTACTTGAGCATTCAGAGCACTAGAAACAGTCCCATAAAAAGGGAGGTTTTCGCGGGAGGAAACTACAAAAGCTACAGAAACACAATTATCCCTGTAAGTGTGGACGGGGCGGCGGCGGGAACACCGGGCTCTGTTCTGAGGAGTGTTCAGAATGCGGGATAGAGGGTCTCATCTGCAGGCTGGTTTCACCGTCTGCCCGAGAGCTGAATATTCGTGGGCAACTCTATCTATTTTTAAGTTACGCCCCCTTTTTCAGTCACATAAGCTAATTCCAGGGAAATGCCATTCTGACTGTTACTAGAAATGGAGGGTCCTTGTCCAGCCCGTGATCTCTCTTCTCCTGGACACAGAAGACACTGGGGTGGGCTGGGGGTGTCCCACAGACCTGCCATCCCAGGGGGCAGGGGCGGGGTCTTTGGGTCTAAGCAATGGCAGCCTGGGGACCCCCACGTTCACCTGCTGGTTTTGTAACCTTGATTTAGGTGACAGCCTCAGTTTCCTCATCTGAGATAGAGGGACAGCGATAGCATCGTGAGAAGAAGGAGACGGCCCTGGGGACAGTGCCGGGTGGGCTCAGAGACGTTAATCGTCCTCCTGAGGGCTCCACCCTCATCCCACCTTCCCCTCCCCTGACCTGGTCCTCCAATCCCCACCCTCATCCTTCCATGGCCCACCCCTTCCTCCACTTTTCTCTAGTAGACACTCAGGGGCCGTGACAGCTCCCACTCGAGGTCTTGGCGGGGTTGCTGTCCCTGCTGGGGCTGCAGGCACACCTGCTTCCTCACGCCACGAGGGTCTGGGGTGGCGTATCCAAGCTGTCCCCTCCCCCTCCAGGACCGCTGTGTTCCTGTCCTGTTACTGGGGTGCTGGCGGCTGCAGGCGCCCAGGTGGGCTGTCTCTGGATGGACCCTCAGCTGGAGAAGATGGGCTGGTCATTGCGGGGGCTGCTGCATATCTTCCATCTGGCGCGGGTTCATCAGAGCTGGGACCCCAGGTAGCCTCCATCAGAAGCAGCGCCCGGGACCCTGACCTGTGACAGGTCCGCGAGGCGTCTCACCCCAGGGAGCTGTCCCTTCCTTCTCTGCTCCCCTCTTCTGCTGTGGCCCACTAGGATGTCAACTCCACCTGACACCTGGTTTATTAGTGGGGTGTCCCAGCCCCAGAGCCCAGCACATAGTAGGTTCTCAATAAATATTGAAGAAATGATCCTCTGTCTTATGTTTCACAAATACTTAAGATTTTGCTTTGTTTCTCCTTAAAGCTACTGTCTGTGCACAATTATTTAGTATTATCCATAAAACCTCACTCTTGGTCATTTTAGCGGTAATTAAGTTTAGTCATCGAGTTACTAAAGATTCAGTCAGAGAGAGAAAGAGGTTCCGACCGGACCCTGGGTTGACGGAAGCTCCTGCCACCCTTTTGTCCCCACCTTTGGTGACACGTGTTCTCTGGAGTTAGAAAGAGAGGATGAGAAGGCTTTGCTCTGATAAGGTAAGAAATGGGCACCTGAGAAATAGTAACGTCAAACAACAAGGACGAGGTCACTGTAGGACTGCAGGGAGCCATGCGCAGAGCACCTTGAAGGTTGAAGGGTTTCATAAAAAGAAGCAAGGGGACCTTCACTGGCACGGCTGCAGAGGCCGAGCCTCTGCTGGACGCTCCCGCAGATATAACCTTCCGGGACGTCCGCCAGCCCCGGGAGTCGGCGGGCCAGCCTGGGGTAGGTGCAGTAGGCAGTGAGGCTGGTGTGCCCATCCCATGCCCTCCTTTATATCTTTACATCTTGCTGCAAAGAACATGTTCTTTCCTGCTTTATAAAAGAGTCAAGTAGCGCTTCTATCTGCCCTTGCTACTGTGACGGTGACTTGCAATTGTTCATAACCTTAAAATTTTCAAGCTTTCCAAAAAGGCTTGAACTGTGTCGCTCTTTGTTTCCCGAAAGGGACTTGGGCCATCTGGTGGGGCGGCCCTTGGATGGCAGCGGCTGCACTGGTGGCTCCGGTCCCCGGCGCCCACTGGCCAGTCTGGGGCTCCCAGTCCCCACGCACTTGCTCCCAGGCTGGCCTGGCTCCCGCCTGGCTCTTCTGGATGGTTTTGGTGGCTGAAGTGAGTCAGGCGCTGCCCTGCTTCCTCCTCCTGGGGTTGGGGCTGACTTGCGTCCATGGTCCCCGGGTCCCAGTGGCCCTTGGGGGTCCCCGACCTTACCAACGTCATCTTCTCCTTCCCATCAGTGTTTGGTGTGTGACTGAGAACTGTCTCCAAGGACTGAATGGATTCCAGAGCACACCTGCTGAAGGAAAAGCAGGCTTTTTGAGGAAAGCGGGCTTCCTGGTTGAGGGGTCATGAAGCTCCCAGTTTACGGTGCCACGTGCCTGGAACCGTGTGGGCCTCACAGGCCTCCTAGGCCTCATTTCTGCTATTGGGAGCCTGTTTGTAGGAGGTACAGAGGAAGCCATATCTTATGGTCATGTAAGGGAAACATTAAAAAATTACAGAACTTGAAGGATAGCACTTGACTGAAGAATGTTCCAAAACTACAAAAAAAAAAGGTTTTCTTCCACTTGGAAGGAAACAGGCCTACAAGTAAGCAGGGGAATAAAACTGAGCCAAGTAATGTTCTCCCAGATCCCTTGGATATATTTTAAAGCCAAGACAATACTTTATACTACCTTTTATTTAAAAATGACCAGTTACCAATGTTAAATTAAATGTCAATTTTCAGGAAAGATCCTGTAGGGTAAACGGTCCTGCTCTTTCAGGATAAACACGAGGTGACGACGGTGCCTTTGTTTTCATTAAACTGGGGCCCTGGCGGGAGGCCTTCCCCTGCCGGTCTCCGCTGGCACGTGCTCTTGAGCTCGGGGCGCACAGACGGCGCGTTCGGGGGCAAGACTGGAGTTCAGCTGTCCTCACGGGCTGCTTCGTGCGCTGCGTTTATTAGCGTTGGCTCTTCCGCTCTCCGGAGCCCGTCTGGCCCTCCACTCGCTCGGGAGTCTCTGCGCGCAGTCGGCAAAGCGCGGCAGCACAGGCTCCTGCTCTGGGAGACGCGGCCGTGCGGAGGGGCCAGCGTGCCCGGCACACCCACCCTTCCTCCAAGAGCCCTGTGCGCCGCCAGGATGTGGGGGAGCCCACCGGCCGGTAACACGCCCACGAGCCTGTGCGTGACCTTGACCGCTGACCCACACCCTGAAGATGCGGCCACGAGAAGGGTGAGGCTTTGCCGCGGCTGCGGAGACGTGGCTTGGCAAATGCGGGCGGCTTTGTTCACCATCACAGGAGCAAGGACTTAACCGGCTTTAATTACTCAGGGCTTTTCCCACTACCTAGGGAAGCTGGACAAACACGACAGAGGTAACAGAAATGACAAAGACAAAGGGAAAAGCAGGACACAAGGGCCGTCCATGTCGCCTTCTCCTCAGTTGGAAGCCGTGTAAAGAGACACCCGTGACGGAGAGGACAGGACCTACCGTGGGGCCGGTCACCATCCCTCCAGCCCTGCGCCCAGGGCAGCTTCTGTTTCCTGGGGGCCCACCGGCAGCAAAGTCCACGACATTGGTGGGTCTGCCGCTGAGGCCGCAGGACGCCCAGAGGTGAGAAGAAGACCCGATGGATGAACGGGGGAGCTGCACGGCGAACGGGAGACGCTGCCCTCCGTGGGCCCTGCCTTCCCTGTTCAGGGACCAGGGCATGGATGGCCCTTCAGCTCACTGGCAGGGGGCCGAGGACGCTGCAGGGGCTCGGAGGACGAGCCCAGGCCGGGGGAGGGCCCCGTGCCGCCCCAGCCCTCCGCCAGCCAGAGTGTGGCATGGACCTCCTCCTCCCCCAGCCCGGAATGCAGAGTCCCCCCGCGTGCAGACGCCAGGGGCTCCTGGAGAGACCAGTGAATTCCACCACTGACTGGACGCTTCCTGTGTTCCAGGCGTTTCACACGAGGTCCTCCTTGACTCAGGGGCCGAAGGTGCCCTAGGTGTTTCTACCCTCAACTGCAGATAAGGAAATGGACGCTTTGCCCAGAGACACAGCTGGCAGAAGGCCGCGCTGGGGTCTGACTCTCCATCGGGCCGACTCCCACGTCTGAGACTTTCCATCCGGCACACCCACTGGCGGCGGGCGTTGAGCGGATGCGGCCCGCTCCCCAGGAGCTCCCCAGGCCCAGGTCTCCGGGAGCCAAGGCAGAGTCAGCGTCAGTGCCCGCTGGCTGCTCTGCCGTCACTGTGGGCGTCCCAGTAATTCTGGTCCCGTTGGCCTCTTGGCGGGTGACACTTCACGGCTCGCTCCGTCCCAGAGCCCGACGAGGCCTCCTTTGCTACCTCGGGTCTATAATTATCTGTGAAGCCACCCTGTGCCGTGGAACCATGATTCCTTTACCTGGATCATAATTTCAGTCCAGAGATTGCATTTCTGAGAATTATTTTTTAGGAACCCAAGAAACTCCAAGCCTTGCTTGCAGGCAGTAAATACAAGTAGGTAGCAATGAATCTTCTGAGATCGATTTATGGTTCTGGCAATGATCTATTTCCTAAGACAACAGCTTGTAGAGCCACTGAGACGTCTTCCTTCCCCGTGAGATCACAGTTTGGAGGTGGTTTGAATTGCTGAGCTCATTCTTTTAGCGCATGCTCTGCAGTGAGCTCTGTGGTCCGGTGGCTTGGTTCAGTTTTCAGGGCGGAAGAGGAGCCACGCTGGGACAGGAAAGTGGGTGTGTCACTAACAAGTAAGCATTTATCTGCCTGGGAGGAAGGCCTTCGGGGGCGGGAAGGGGCGCAGTCTGAACAGTGGGAGATGCAACCAGAACACGTGTCCTCCAGGGAAGCTGGTGCAGTGATTGCGGTGAGATCTTGTTCACTTTGGGGCCATCAGCTCCAACTGTGAAAATAAGTTGACCACACGCCCCTTATTTGTGGACTGATTTCCAGGGGACACAACTTGCCTCTGGGATGTCCCACTCCAGGCCCCTCTGCTGGCCTCTCTTTCTGGGGTCTGGTCACCACAAAGCAGCCTTCACAGAGAGGCTTTCCCAAGTCAGTTTTCAAGATTTGGAACTAAAAAAGCAGAGAAGTCAGGGCCCATCTAACGATCAGGAAACAGCAAGAAACTGTGGGCATTGTTTCCAAAGCTGGGTTCGGGTTAGGCTCAATCTGAACAGCATCTCGAGAGAGGCCCGAGCTTTAAACGGCTCTAAGGGAAGAAGGGCGGCTGACTGCTGCCGGTGCCTCGCAAGCCAAGGGCGCTCAGTGGAGAGCCGAGAAGAATGGACACTTTATCTGCTCCTTACAGGAAACGGCCCTTAGCAGAGGAGCGTTGACTGTCGCTTCCGTGAAATAAAGACATTAAAGATGTTTGATACTTAAAATTACGTTTATGTTGTCTGTGAAAATGTGATAAGTACCCCCCATAAAAACCATGGGGAGGGCTTCCGTGGTGGCGCAGTGGTTGAGAGTCCGCCTGCCGATGCAGGGGACGCGGGTTGGTGTCCCGGTCCGGGAAGATCCCACATGCCGCGGAGCGGCTGGGCCCGTGAGCCACGGCCGCTGAGCCTGCGCGTCCGGAGCCTGTGCTCTGCAACGGGAGAGGCCGCGACAGTGAGAGGCCCGCGTACCGCAAAACAAACAAAACAAAACAAAAAATCTATGGGGGAACTTGCCTTCTGCAAAGCTGCAGATTCAAAGCCGGATCTGGGAACAGCCCCTGATGCCTTGGGACATGTTGCCTGGGAGATGGCGGCTCCGCCCCCTGTGCACAGGGGCCCAGCCCCTTAGCGACGCTGGCTTCCCCGCTGCCCAGGCTCTGGCGGAGGTGCCCCTGCCTGCTTTCCCGCTCTGTCACTGTCGGGGTCCTGGCCCCTGGGACTCAGACAAGGAGCCTGTGGCCGGCCCTGTCCCTCCCACTGCCAGCTGGCAGCTCAATTTGGGGTCTGATTTGGCAACAGGCCGGCGCAAATCATGTCAGCACAGCTACAGGGATGGAAGGCAATTCTGGTGAAGCCCGGAGGATGAACAGCTGGTGTGGAATTGGCATTTCTATGCAGGTTTGCTGATGCCCCTGATTGGGGAGAGAAGGAGGGACTTGGCAGGGCTCTCCTTGCAGTCTTAAGTGAGCAAACTGCAAAAACCTATGAACAAGGAGGTGGAAGCAAGCGCTGAGCATTGCTTTTGGCAGGAGCCGAGCTCGGCACAGCTCTTCTTTCTCTGATGTCCCAGGGCATCAGCACCACCGAGGCTGAGGAGGCCCTGGGAAGCCTAGTTTGCCAAGGGCTGGAAGGCGCCAAGGCCCAGCAGCACCAAGGCAATCACGGCCACGTGGTCATTCATTCATTCATGCGAGTACTGGGTGAGCTTCTCTGGTCAGCAAATCTCTGCTAAGGGCCGAGTCTATCAGCATGGCGTGTACACAGTCCCCTGCATGCAGGGACCTCAGAGTGTCCCCAGGGAGTGGTGTGCAAACCAGGAAACACACCGCATGTGACGTGGGCCCCGACGGAGGGGTGAGGGTTCCGGGTGAGCAGAGGAGAGGGTGCTGGGATCCTGTTGGGTCAGATTGGGGTTTCCAACATCCACTAGTTCATCAGTTTGATGCGCCTCTGACAGCCTCCTCCCTCTGCTTTCCTGGGCCCCCGGGCTCAGAGGAGCTCCCTCTGCTTGGACAGGAGGCCTCTTCCTCTACGGCCAGCGGGCCAAGTGCCCCCAGGTCTAAGGCTCTGGGCAGAAGCTTGGCTGGGGCAGAAGTTTCTAGGGGCTTGTGAGTCTGAAGGAGGCACAGGGAGAGGGTGGTCTTTGAGGGTCTCTGAGGGCGGTGGGGACAGCAGAGCCGGGCAGGAGCTACTTGGTCCCTGGGGAGCAGCAAGGCCACAAGGGGAGGTGCTGAGATGGCCCCTGGGGGCCCCAAGGGGGAGGGGTTGGCCGTTGGGCTTTGCTGGGGTGCCCTGTGCAGGCCCAAGAGGCAGACGGACCTGAAATCCCTGTGTCTCCACTCCACAGGGGCAGCTGTTTCCTCGCCCATGAACGGGGACATCCTAGTGCCTCCTGTGCCAGGTGAGGACGAAATGCAGCAGCATGTCCAGAGAAGCTGCTCGGCCCCTTTTCGCACCGCCACTCCTGGGAGCCGGGCTCGTCGGGGCTCGTCCTGAGGATGGACCAGGCAGGGCTGCATGTGGTGGGCAGGGCTGCAGGGCTGCAGCTCACTCCTGCTCTCACACAGAGGGGAGGTGAACAGAAGACGGGGCACCGGTGAACCCACGGCCCCTCCCTGGAGACGCCACCGGCTCCTGGCCTTGTCTGCCTTCGGGCTGGGAAGCAGAGTCCCCCAAAGACCCTCATGGCCAAGTTGAGGGAAAGCCCACACTTGCCTAGTTTTTTTCTCATTCCTCATTCTCTGTGGAGCCACGAGGGAGTGATTTATTAATCTTTTCCTGGAATTAATCGTCGCGTAAAGCAATATGTAAAAACAATCCTAAATACGCAATGACAACTAAAAAAGCTAATTAAGGGCAATCAGGAAGCCCTTTACCAACCATAAAGACATTATAGGTAACTTCTGAGATAGAGAAATAATGAAAGATCAATACGGCTAGTGGACAAAACTCAATGTGATTCTATAAATCAACAGGGACTTACTTGAAAGTGGAATATTTTACACTCGTGAGGCAAATTAATCTGTGTCCATAGCGAAGAACACTTACAGAGTGGAAAGTAGCCAAATGTTCCCACAGGATATGTGAGAAAACAGGCCTGGGGAAACGCCGTCCGTGTGGTGGCCTGTGGGGTCGGGGGCCCCGCGGGAGGCAGTGGCCGTAAAGGGGTCAGGATTGCACAGCCAGTAACCTTGGCGCCCCGCCCATCTTCGTCAATATTCCAGGTCTTAACACGTGGTACAAGGGGAATCCGAATCCCCTCTGATTTCTCACACAAGTGGCTGATAATTAGCGTTCGCTGAGACATTTCAAAGGTATCTCAGCGTTTGCCACATAATATCAAGTGGTAATTACTTGAGATCTGGGCTACTTGGCATCGAGTGGAGTGTTACTCTCTTGAGTTACAGTTTACCACTACTCAACATTATATTAATATTCTGAATGTAAATGCCGACATACTTATGCAAATCTTACTCTGTAATGGGGAGAAAAAGAAAGGACCCAACAGACTCAGTGATGAGCTAAATGTAGGCCACAAAGCTCAGGGAGAAGGTACGAGCTGGAAGGTTCACGCACACACGGCACAGCTAACAGGCCTGAGAAGCCGGGCGTGAAATCGTTTGACCAGAAGAGGGCCACGCGGGGACACTGGACTTAAACTAACAGCAGGTGCTGGGAACGGGAGTCCCTCATCCCCATGGCGGGAGCGTCAGCTGAGAAGATTCTAGACGGTCCACAGCATCCCACTCAGTTCAGCTCATCACATAAATCCCAGTAAGTGACAGCCACGCCCCCATTTCCACATCGTGCTTTTCCCGACTTGTGAGAATCAGACTCGTACAATCGATACAACCCTGGGTTTCGCTGTGGGGCGGGGGTGAGATGGCTGGAATGCTCCGGCTGGAACAACTGCGGAGGTAGAGGAAACGCTGCCATGTCCTCTGCGGACCCTCTGGTGTCCCCTCCTTGTCCCGGGTCACTGCAGGGCAGGCAGGACGGTGGGAGGCCGTGTCCCTTGGAGGGGACGCGTGTACCAGCTCAGAGGCCCCAGCTCTTGTGGGTCCAGGTCGGTCCCTGGAGTTTGGAAACAAGAAACAAGAGGAAAACACCGCCCCATGGGGCGGCCGCCTCAGGCCACTCAGGCCAGGGCTGGTGGCGCACCCCCTCCCCGACTGAGTGCCCGGCGCCGGCGGAGGGGCGATGCAGATTTAGGGGCGGATGGTGACCCTGTGTCCCGTGGGCAGGAAGGATCAGGCAGCTGACATGGCAGCGGACTTTTCTATGGAACGGGAATGCCCACAAGCATCGTTCACGGGCAGCGCAAGGCAGCTGTAGCCTTGAGTGTGAACCGAGTGTGAACCGAGTGTGAACCGAGTGTGAACCTTGAGTGTGAACCGAGTGGGAAAACCTCACTGCACACACCTGATTTCCCCACGGGTGAGTTAGGCATACATGGGGCGCTATAGCTGTGTTCAACTTCAGAGTTTAAAAAAATCTTTCTATTTTCTCTTTATTTGTATCTTATAACAATTAATGCTCCTTCTACATGTCATGTGTTTCCCCCAAGAACAAAAGGTATTCCACAAACACACGTCTTTCATCCTCGGGACCCCTGAGTGGAGGAGAGCTAGGGCAGGGTCGCCACCCCTCCCGTTTTCCTAACCAGGTCACCGAGAGGATGAGACACACAGCAATGCTCTGGGATGGGAACAGGGCGTTTGGCTCAGTTCCGGAGGCTGACAGTCCTTCCCCTCAGCCTCTCCTCTGTCCTCCGGCCACAGGGAAGCGGTGTGGACGGCAGGAGATAACACCCGAGACTGGAGGTGGGGGAGTGGTCTGGGGAGCTCAGATGCTCCTTGAAGCAAATCCAGGCTTCAAAGAACTCATGGCCCTTGTTCCCTTTGATCGTCAGGCCCCCCGGGACTTAGGGGAGCAGAGGTGGAATGAGGTGTCTCAGCTGGGGAGTGGCTGACAGTGACCAACAGAGCACAAGGTCAGCAGGTGCCCTCAGGCGACCTCAGACGGCTCAGTGCGAGGCACAGCGGGGAGGGCAGGCCAGGACCTGCTCTGTCACCGTGAGCTTGTCAGAGCCCAGCTGAGCTGAGGCCACCGCTGCCCATGCCACGCCAGAGGAGGTTCCTGCAGAGCCTCCTAAGCACCTTGTTCAGGGACGTTGGGCACAGTGTTGTTGATCCTGCTTTCCCAGCATGACAAGCAAACGAAACGTTCAATAACAGGGGGTCGATTAACTAAATTGTTATATGTCAGTAACACTGGATACTTTATAGCCCTTGAGAAAGATGATGCAGTTGTATTTTCGTTGTCTTGGAAAGATCATCTCCATATGTGGTACTGTTTTTGCTTCTTTGCCCCCTCCTGCATGTGACCTTGAAGTGCCCTTGAGGGAGTGAGCTCATGTCCCGCCCGCTGACGCTGGGCTTGGCCAATGGAGTGTGGGCAGATGTGACACAAGAAGAGGCCTCGAGGGGCCTGGCTGCACGCTCCGGCCCTCTGCCATGAGACCAGCAAGTCTGGCCCCCAAACAGAAACGGTGGGACAAACATGGACTCGGCGGAAGCAGAGCTGCCCAGCTGGACCCATCCCGGTCGGCTGGAGCATGGGGGACCTGCAGAGCCATGAGCACGAGAATAAAGGCAGTGATGTTTTGGGGTTGTACACCAGCCAGCATTACTGTAGTCCTAACTGGCTAATACGAGCCAGTTTACATCGTATGACCCTGCATTTGTAAGAAAAGCTGCTGTTTATGTATCTGAATGATCCTCTGTATTTATATCTGTATATAATGCTGGAATGATACACAATTAGTGTTTCTCTAATTTTTTTTGAATTTTATTTAGTTATTTATTTAATACAGCAGGTTCTTATTAGTTATCTATTTTGTACGTATTAGTGTACACATGTCAGTCCCAGTCTCCCAGTTCATCCCGCCCTGCCCCAACCCATCCACTTTCCCCCCTTGGTGTCCATACATTTGTTCTCTACATGTGTGTCTCTATTTCTGCCTTGCAAACCGGTTCATCTGTACCATTTTTCTAGATTCCACATATATGCGTTTATATACCATATTTGTTTTTCTCTTTCTGACTTACTTCAATCTGTATGACAGTCTCTAGGTCCATCCACATCTCTACAAAGGATCCAATTTCGTTCCTTTTGATGGCTGAGTAATATTCCATTGTATATATGTGCCACATTTTCTTTACCATTTGTCTGTCGATGGGCATTTAGGTTGCTTCCATGACCTGGCTATTGTAAATAGTGCTGCAATGAACATTGGGGTGCATGTGTCGTTTTGAAAGTGTTTCTCTTTTTGGTGGTAGGATTAGGAAGTGTTTCTATTTGCTTCTTAATGCTTCCCTATACTTACAAACATGTGATTTGTGCACACATTCTTTGGTGAGAAATCATCAATTCTCTTTTAACTATGCAAATTCCTCTGCAATCTTACTATTAAAATTTAAAATGTCCTTCGGGGCTGAACTTTCTAGGCAGAGTAGAGACCCTATTTATCCTGTTTTCCCACAATGTCACACATAGAATGTTTGCTAAATGCTCACTGCATTGAATGAAAGTGTACCCATGTATTGCCACCTGCCCTCTATTCCTCAAACATAATTTTCAGGAATTATCCAGCTGATAGATTTTTATTTTAAATTCACATATCTTATTAGCCCTTTGTGATTTCAAAATGGCTTAATGAGCAAACGCTGACTCCCTAAATTGCAAGAGTAAGACGTTGTTTCTTCTGCCTGGGGATGGTGGTGAATCTTCCTTCTTTGCTAGTTTCTTCTCGTTGACTCTTGATCTGCAGATGGGCCACGGGGCTCCTAGTCACTCATCTTATGAAAGTAGGATCAAAGGGACCCTGGTGGAAACAGCACATCCCCTTGTTTGGGGATGTGGACGGCAGGGAGCTGGGGCCCGAAACCAGAGGTCTGCAAAGCTCTCCCGTGGGCTGGTCTACACGGCAGGTCTGTGGTTACTGTTCTCTTGAATTTAAAACAGCAAATGCAATTCTTGTTATTAATAAATGGTGGTAGGAAGTTCGAATATTGCATATGTTTCAATTCTGTGGGTGCAAATTCCATGTTTTTGTTTGCACGATTTGGGAGAACATATTTTTCCTCCACGGGGATTGCATTCCTAGCAATTTATGGCTCTAGTCTATACAAGGATTTAAGCGTCTGTGGCCGACGTAAATAGGTATAGACTTTTTGAGGAAATCTATGAAATTTGCAGGCTCACCCTCTCCGGAGGGGGAAGGTGATTTCAGTGATTCCAGCAGCAGACGCTGGCAGGGCCGTGTCCCCATGAGGGCCTTGCCCTCAGCCCCCCCGGTCACTCCGGGGGGCTCCCGTGGGCTGTGTTTTCTGCACCCCAGGCAGGAGTTTCACATTTGAGCTGTTAATAGCTTCCTTTGAAAACCAACACGTCAGCCCATTCTGATTTGACTTGAAGGGACCCTGAGCAGTGGAGGGGGGCCAAGGAGTGGGTCGGCCTTTGGAGAAATAAGGTATATGCCTGTTTGCACAAGCCTAACACAGAGACAGAGCTTCTCGTCACCTGCCTTGCACGTGAAGGGCGGAGATGCTGACGGGGTGACGGGTCTCTAGACCTGGGAGCAGCGAACGTTCTCCTCTGGTTTCCCAGCCGTAATTATTACCTAACTCCTTAGAGGACTTGTTAAACGTGATCTAGGCATGCACTCATTAAAACGTATCTTTGTTTTGCTATTTGTTATCTAAGCTCCAGAAAAGTGTTTTCTCCACCAAGTGCCCAGTTTGGGTCCAGTCGTGGGCCAAGGACCAGGGTTTGGCCCGGGGATTTCAGGTCCAGGCTCACGGATGGCCTTTTGTCCTGGACGCTGTGCCCTCCGGGTATAGCCTTGATTGAAGAACCTCAGGTCATTTGGTTGATTTCACACAGGATGTGACTTCGCCCAAAGTTATTAACACAGCCTACGGGGAACCAGGTGACCCATTGTTTGGGGCCATTGGAACAACTAAACGGCGATGTCAGATTCCTGTGCAATCGCCAGGCTCAGTTTCGCAGGGCGTTGGCCAGCAAGAGGACTCCAGCTGAGGGGGTCCCCTCAGCAGCTGCGCATAAGCACCTCCTCTTCTCTGGGGGCAGCCAAAGGGTCGGTTCCCCTGGCCTCCACTTTAGGCAAAACAACCAGACACCACAGGCCCTTTGGGCTGAGAGGTGCAGAGCACCGCCCACACTGACCCAACACTGGGGAAGGCCCACTCGACTCCAAATGCACCCCCAAGTGGATGGTGAGAACCCTCACCGGCGGCGGGCCGGTCCCACCGCTGCCGGATCCCAGAGATGCCACGAAAGGGCGGCGGGTGGGGAGTGCGGGAGGGGTACCTGCTTCTCTACCTCCCGGAGTGTGTTTAAAGCGACCCACCCCCCCATGAGAAGAGACCACCCCCTATCCCAGCCCCACAGGCCAGCGCCGGGCTGACACTGCACCTTAGCTGACCCTGGAATCAGAGCAAAGTTGTGAACCCGAGGCTCAGTGAGGGTCCAAATCTTTGATGACTTTACATCACAAGGTAGAATTCCTCTGGCATGTCAGCGGGTTGGCTTTTTACTGACTACATGTCTGAGGTTTAGATTGAGTCTGGCCCAATCCTCCTATCCCAGAGGAGCTCACTTCCCCCAGAGAGCCCCAGCTAAACGTCCCCCACACAGCTAAGCCATGTGTCCGCTGGGAGAGTGTCCCCAGCCTCAGACAGGGGATGCCTCAGAGGGTCTGGCTGCTTCAGAGCAAGGCTGTTTGTAGGACTTGGATAACTTCTCCCTTGCGACAGTGTCACAGAGGGACCAGACACCCAGCCGTCACCCCAGAGCATGTCCCTGTGACAGTGACACAGAGGGACCAGACACCCAGCCGTCACCCCAGGGCATGTCCCTGTGACAGTGACACAGAGGGACCAGACACCCAGCCGTCACCCCAGGGCACGCAGCAGACACAAAGCTCACTCTGAGTAACTTGCTCACTGTCTCAAGACTTCTTTCACATGAGCTTTATAAATTTAAGGCACCACAATTTCAAGTTTAATTATTTTATCCTAGGTGTACTTAAGCTTTTGATATATTTTTGTTTAACTGTTTACATCTTCACAAAAACAAAAGTTCCAGGCTCAGACAACGGCATGGATGGCGTGTGGGTTCACGTGCAGCGCCGCTCCTAATTTTAGGGGAAGGTGAGGCTCTGCTAAGATTGAGTGTGCACACGCTTTGATGTGTGCGGAGGAGTGTTACACTGTCCACACCAAGAAAATGCCCACAAGGACAGGTTTCGATTTCTCTTTGGCTGTAAACCTGGAATGGGTTCTGAAGCCAATTTTCCCCAAACGGGAAGCAGGTAGATGCTGCAAACCATGGGTCTCAAGTCCCCAGCAGAGTTCCAGGAGAATCTTCTGGAGGCTGGAAGGCTGGTGAACATAGGGGAGGGTGGAGAGCTGACTTGGGGGCCAGCCTGACCCACACAGGCCTTACCCTTGTCTCCCCCTGCGCCCGGAGAGGGGCGTCTGAACCACGCGTCCCAGGAGCAGTGGATGAGGCTGGAGACCTCGCATCTCACCTCTGGACGAGTCCTCCGGGAGACCCAGTTATCCCTGTCCATCACGCAGCGAGATCACAGCCCACGTGCTACGGGTGCACGTGTGGCCCGGGCCGGCACGTGGAGGGAGGGGTCTACCTGCTGGAAGTGCCTCCTGCGTCTGTCCTCATGGGTCCTCAGTGTCTGGGCTTCTCCACCAGCAGAGGAGAAGGATGCAGAGATGTTCTCAGGGAAACGCTGTGCCTCCAGAGAAATCATCTGTAGTATTTGCCTGGAAACACCCCTCAGGCTTCCACGGGGAAGAACACGGGAGTCGCACTCCCCATCTGGTCGTGAAACACACTGTCCAGGTGTCGGGTTTGCTGTTCATGGTTTCTCTAAATAGTTCTTTACAGAAAGAGGTTATCACCTAAACAATTCATGTTTCTGAAAGAGCGTTTGCATTTTCCAGAGAACAAATTTCTTTAGCATAAATCCATTAGAAATTAGGATTTGTGTTTCCGCGGGTAAGCTTCCCCCTGGTCCGGGAGAAAACCTCGGTGGTGGATAGGGTGGTGGTGCGGTGGACACGCCAGAGGGTCTGCCCCGAGGGTCGGCCAGGAGGTGGCACTGCCCGCTTTCCAGGTATTTGAAGGACATGAAATAACGTGGCCATTCGGGACCCCCGGCTGGTCGTGGAGTGCCCTGTCCTTTCCATCAGCCCCCATTTCTTGGTGGGATAACATGTTTGAATGAAATTCTGACGCCTCCCTTTCTCAAAGTTACACAAGTCAGATGACACACCAGAGTTCTATTTTGGAAACTGTCTGCTTTTGTGAAATACGCTGTATGCCATTGAAACTCCCTGTTCAAGTAAGTTAACCAAACGTGTCGAGTCATACAGATTTCCCAGCTGCCACCTGAGAGAAGTACACGGACACTCGCCAGGTGATTTCCCGAGCCTGCCGGATTCTCTCTCCTCCCTGGATCTGCACTGAGCTAGCCCGTCTCACAGGCAAACCAGAGTGGGGGTGGAGGAGATTTCACCCACGTTTGGTTTGGAAATGATGCAGGGGGACGGAAAGTCTCAGCACCGCTCACTCTAGCCCGCCCGAGGAGGTGGACGGGCAGAGGCTGGAGGAGAGAGGAACGTGGCGTGCTTGCTCCACAGGCCCCGCAGGATGACTCGCGCCTTCTTTACCTCGTAACCATGAAAAGAACCTGCAGGCTCCCACGAGAACATGGCCAAGGTGTGTGGGTGATGCATTTTTGTTTTAAGAAAAACTATAAGTAAAATAATTTTGCGATTTTGAACACTGACATATTTTAAATATTAACATTTATGAAAATGTTAACATCTGTTTAAAAATAAGATAATGCACCGTTAACAAGTTACATTCAAATGACAATATAGCAATATTACTGGAGGAGCGAGGTTCCTGTTTTTATAAGGCGAGCACCTTCTGGATGGCTCTCTCATGCTGAGGGATCTGTGGGTCTCTCACCTCTTATAAAGCCAAGGGACAGGCCCTAGTGGGGCACAGTGCTCGCCTCTGTGTGGTCCCCCCGTGAGAGTGGGGGGAGGCCTCCAGGAACTTGGGGCAGCCTCTGGGGCCTGAGGACAGATTCAGGAGCTAAACGTGGCCTCCAGCCAACAGCTGGCCGGCAGCTGAGCCCTCAGTCCTACAACCACGAGGAAGTGACTCTGAATGAGTCTGGAAGCCAGTTCCCCCGAGTTGAGCCCGTAGATGAGAATGCACTCACTGACGCCTCAACTTCAGCCTGGGACCCTGAGCAGGGAACGCAGCTGAGCCGCGCCCAGATTTGTGACCCACAAAGCCCGGGAGACAATGCAGGTGCCGAGTTGGTGGTAATTTATTACGTGGAACACCCTCCGGGGGAGAGCCTGCCTCCCACGGTCGGATGCAGTGCGCCCTGCAGCCAGCAGGGGTCGCCACAGGGGAGGCTCTGGTCCATCCTGAGGATCCGGGTCTTTGCAAGCCCTCGGGTGGGCCAGGCCCCCTGGGTGCCAGCTTCCCGGGACGTGAAAGCCTGGGCTGCATCTCTTCTCTCAGGCCCGCTCACCACCGCGGCGAGGAGACCCCGGAGGCTCCAGGTCTAGTGGGAGCAGAGAAGCGGCCGGAGCGTACTTGGTGGGCGTTGTCACCATCTCCGTTTTCATCCGGTTCCGCGGCGGCCGCATAGCAAGGTGTGTGCAGGGAGAGCGCTCACTGGGGAAGCCGCGACACCCCTGGGGGATCTTGGGCCACCCCCACTCGTCCCAGGCTCCTCGTGGCAGCTGCTGCCCTGTGGTCACCCCAACGCCCTCACTCAGCCACCCCAGGCCGTCTGCCCAGAGCCGGCGATATTGAGTCCCCTCGTGTGAAGGGTCAGAAACATGGACTGTGCCTCCTGGACACCTTCCAGAGGCCAAGTTCCTGGGACCCTTCGGTTGACATGATTTCCTCTGGGTGGAGGGTGAGTCCCTAGTCACTGCAGGCTGCCGTCCTACCCGCCCTTACACTGCGTCTCACTGACCCCGGGGGCTCCCAGATGTGGGTTTGGAGGCTTTCCTCGTGGAAGATCCAAGTGCTAGTGTCAGAGCTGTGAACATGCAGCCTGTCACGGGCATTGACCAGACAGAAGGTCCACGGCCTTTCCGTTTGGCGGCTGGAGAAAGCAGGTGGGAACTGGCCCTGGGACCATTTGCTGGATGGCGGCCTGGCCTTCTGGGGACAAGGGGCAGGCAGTGTGCAAACACCGGCCTCTGTGCTACGGGCCAGAGCACAGTGGGAACCGGTGTTTCTGCAAACGTGCGGGCCAGGCAGGGCGGGGCAAACGCATCGGTGTTTGCAGAGCCTGTGTGTCTGAGGGGAGTGCTGAACACTCAGGGGTCGTCACAGCAAATGGCACTGAAGTCCTGTCCGTCACCGTCACGCCCTCCCCGTCCTTCTTGGTCCCTGGGAACGTGAGACTCCACATGCTGGGATGACCCGGTCCCCGGGAAACCGCAGACGCCGACCTCCGGAGCCCCCACCGCAGGGCCCTCTCCTCCTCCTGGCCCCGGCCTCACTCTTGTCCAGCCGCACCCCGAGCCCGAGTGCTGGAAACCTCCCGGTGGAGCTGCAGTGGGCCCCCCACTCCATTTTGCCCTCAAACACACAGCGCTGGAGGGAAGTCAAGTTAGGAGGCCAGCTTTCCAGACACACTTTCAAGGAAGGGGTCATGCTTCCCTTTAAGGTCGGGGGAGGGGGAGATGGAGAGGACGGGCTGGTCCAGAGCAGGGTGTGGGCAGCATGCATAGAGCCTCCCTCTGCTCTAGGCAATGGCCATCGTCCAGATGTGTGTCCAAATAATAAGGCAGACCGACGTCCTCCCGCAGGAGAGGAGCAGCCCGTGGCTCGTGGTGAGACCCCCTGGAGGATGCCCACCTCCTGCCAGCACTGAGGACACTTCCCGAAGGGATTACCTTCCCAGGGAAACCCGCCCTGCTATGCCCCTTAGATGCTCCCGAGGCAGGAGTCCAGGACAGTGGGCTTCCTGGTGGAGCGAGAAGGGCTGTGCTGGGTCCACACCAAGCTCAGGGGTGCGAGGGCCAGAGGGAGGCCACGCCCTTCACGGACGCACAGCTTCCAGGAGAGGTGGAGCCGTGCCTGGAGGCTTCCCCATGGGCAGACGTGGATGCTGGTGTCATGACTGAATGTTGGTGTCTCCCCCAAATTCATGTATTAAAATCCCAACTGATGTGATGGCATTGAGGTGAGGTCTTTGCGAGGTCCTTAGGACGGGTTGAGGTCATGAGGGCGGGGCCCCATGATGGAATCGGTGTCTTTGTTTTTTTTTTTGTTTGTTTGGGGGTTTTTTGGCCGCGCTACGCGGCATGCGGGATCTTAGTTCCCGACCAGGGGTCGAACCGTGCCCCCTGCTTTGGGAGCGCAGAGTCTTAACCACTGGACCGCCAGGGGAGTCCCTGGGATTGGGGTCTTTGTAAGAAGAGGAAGAGACCCGAGATCTCTCTCTTGACCACGTGAGCTCACAGTGAGAAGACGGCCTTCTGCACACCAGGAAGGGCTCTCGCCAGACACTGGATCTGCCAGCACCCTGATCGCAGACTCAGCCTCCAGGCTGCGAGACATAAATGTCTGTCCTTTAAGCCACCCAGTCTGTGTTCTGTTCCAGCGGCCTGAGCTGACTGAAATGGTGGGTCCTCTGATTCACAGCTGCTTGTGAGAAGGCCAAGAGAACGACCCTGAGCTCTGGTGTCAGGACGCAGGATGTATATGGCCGGGGGAGGAGCTCACTCAGAGCCTTCCCCTTCTCTCCGTTTCTACCCACTTCTGTTGTAAAGAGTGGACGGTGGGGACAGCGGTGTGGCTGAAGTTGGGCACCATTTAACGCCTTCTGCGACCACCAGGAGTAGTGCATTTTGTTCAGCTGGTTCCAAAGCGGCCGGAAGGCCAGCTGTGAAGTGCAGGCTGCCCACGGTCCACGCTGGTCACCGAGATAGAGATGCTGCTGGGAGTTATTCAGGGGCATTTGTCAGGAATTGTGGAGCACGATCCTCACAGCAGGGTGTCAGTCCAGATAAAATACAGATTTTCAAACAATTCTGATGAATAAACAGCCTGTACTACTACCTCCTCGACCCCCTGCCACCTTCCTTTCACCAGCGGTGCCGTAATCAAGGGCTGGAACCCAGCCTTGCCCCCATCCCGCCCACCTGACCGACTCTTGCTGGACTGTGGAAATCCACCCCTCCCTCATTTAAAAAAAGATCAATTAAAAAATTTTTTTCTTCTACCTTCCTCACTAAAGAAAGACACATGGATTGCCTACAATTTAGAAACTGATAAGTTACAGTAAGAAGACAGAATCACCTGCAGAGCCCGAGTTGATCCTGTTTTCCTTTGTGCCCGTTTAGCCTTTTTCTCTGACTTGTACACGTGTCAAAAAAGCACTCGCATCGCACATATTATTTGGACCCTTTCCTCGCATCGCACATATTATTTGGACCCTTTCCTCGCATCGCACATATTATTTGGACCTTTCCTCGCATCGCACATATTATTTGGACCTTTCCTCGCATCGCACATATTATTTGGACCCTTTCCTCGCATCGCACATATTATTTGGACCCTTTCCTCGCATCGCACATATTATTTGGACCTTTCCTCGCATCGCACATATTATTTGGACCTTTCCTCGCATCGCACATATTATTTGGACCTTTCCTCGCATCGCACATATTATTTGGACCCTTTCCTCGCATCGCACATATTATTTGGACCTTTCCTCGCATCGCACATATTATTTGGACCTTTCCTCCTAACGACGCTTCGCGAACATTCCCGGCAGGCTCGAATATTCTTCAGCAGGGCCGTTTTTGTTGTTTGTTTGTTTGTTTTTTTGAGGGGGGATTTTACTATATGTACCTTTTGTTTACATAAAAATATAAAATAATGCACAGAGAGCACCCAGCCCCAGGGCCTTGGACATAGCTGGCATTCGGTGAACGCTGGTTACTTTACTGGCGTTCTTTGTCTACCCTTGCCACATTCACAGCTGAGAAATGGGACGCCCTAAGGATGGCCACATGGTCTCCTGACGTCTGCATTCACATTCAGCGTCTAGCATGGAGCTGGACACTCCAACTGATACTTGCTGAATGAAAGAATGGATTCAATTCATGCAATTACAAGTGAAGATTTTCCATCCAAACCTCCCACTCCGGGCATAAACACTCACCCCTCTTAGACTGCTTGCATGAAGTCATGGAATCTGGGTTGGACTTTCACCATGGCAGGGCAAGCATCATTTCATAAAGTAAACTAGCATTTCATTGTTGTCCAACTTATGTTGAGCAAAAAACGCAGAATCCCTTTCGCTAATATTTACATTTAGGTCTGCTAGGGGACCTCACTGTGCAGTGACAGCCTCTCTTCCTCACGACAGGGGTGCCATTGGTCCCTGTGAACCAGGGAACAGGGCTAGTGTGATGCAGGTAAGGTATGTGCCTCAGGTGCAGCACCGTTTTTGATGGTTGCTTGGAGTCCATTTCCCTGAGTTTACCGGTTCATCAATTACTTCATCTCCTGCTGTTGGACACTTAAGGTATTTCCAGCATATGTAAAAAATACCGTCTATAAATGACCCTGTAAATGACCCTGTGGCATAAACCCTCTTGGTGGAATCTTTGAAGACAACAGACCTTCCCGAGGATGAGAGTCTGGAAGCCGTCTGCTCCCCCAGAATCTCACTCACTGTGCTTCAGTGACCCACACTCTCACGGTCTTTGTGTCTCTGCCTGTAATTCTCTCTGTGGGCTCTCCTCAGCCTCTACTGTCCTTCCTACAAGGCTGATGCTCAGAACGCTGTGCCAGCTGTCTCCTCTCATGGTCGTTGGTGTCTTTGTACGTAAGTCATAAATTAAAGCACCAGAGCTCAGCTCAGTGCAGGGTCTCCAGGCTGTAGGCAGGACGCTCGCCCCACGTAGTCTGGCTCTGCTCTTCTGTGTGCGTGTAAAGCATGGCTCTCTGTGCACTCCTCAGGGCTGGGAGGGGCTGCGGAAGCACAGGGACACGGCAGCCGTGAGCACAGAGTGGGGAGTCAGGAATGTAGAGAATCAGCCTGTTTTACCAGCAGATTCCAGCCTTTGTCTGAGTCTCTGCTGCTTAAGACTGAGCCTGGTCACTGAGATGAAGGATATTCCATGCCCCTGGAGGTACGGGGCTGACAGAGGCCACCTGAAAGATGGCATATAATGATCCAATACACAGGAACCTTTGTCTAACACAAGGCAACAACATATACGCTCTATGCTGAAATAATGTTCCCAATCTTCTAAGGTAAAAGTTTACCTGAGAGTAGTTGGGCTGAATTTCACAATCCATCCATTGAAAACCTTAAACAAATCCGTGTGATTTCCTGCTGACAGACATCATGACCTTTTCTTGTTTTACGCTCCTGTAACCATGTTCCAGGGATGGTAATTGAGGAAAGACTAGGAAAAGAAAAGACATTGGACAATCCTGCTTCTGACCAGATGGAGTAACAAGGACCATGCTGACCTTCCTCCTGAAACTGTAAGACTGGATAAAACATATGACACAACAGTTTGGGAGACATTTGACATTTTCAATAAAGGACAGTGATCCCTTGGTTGACATTATCAACAAAGAAAGAGGGAGCTGACAAGGTGAGCCTACAGTTTCTCCAGCTCACTGCCTGGAAGGAGTTTCCAGCCTGTGGTGAGGGCAAGGAGAGCTGGGTGGAGCCCTGGGGGCTCCCTGTGCTGAAGAGAAAGAGGTGGAGTCTGGAGGACCAAGGCAGCCAGAGTTCAGAGGGCAGGATGCTGGAGAGGAGAGAGCTGCACAAATAGAGAACTTTGGAGGTTTTTGGAGGACTCTGCCCTTGAGTCTGCAACTGAGTCAATGCAGACATGTCAGGAAACTCCTGGAGGCCAGAGAAAGACCCAAAAGGAAGAGACAGAATGACCCCAGACCTCACAAAAGACTGCTAATTTTTCCCATCCTCACCAGCCAGAGTGGGTCGCTTCATAATTCATGGGGCATCTGGTGGGGGAACTCAGAAGGTTTTTGCCTCGGTCATTTGGCAAAATCAACCCCGGATAGAGCACTGTTGTTGCTGCCTAATGTAGCTTAAAAGAAAGAATTTGAAGGATCAAACTGTTTTCAGTAACATAACTGTATCCCTAAACAAAGAGCAAGACTATTTATAGGAAAACAAAAACTATAGAGCACCCTGCGGAGTACATGTGCAATGCTTGGTGCTCAACATCATGAAAAATAACTAAAAACTGACTCAGAAATGACACATGATAGAACTGGTAGACAAAGACACAAAACAGTTATCATAATCATATTCACGCCCTCAAGAAGCTAGAGAAAATATTGAGCATGGTAAGTAGGGCCATGGAAGGAACAGACCTGATTCAGACTTGTAGAGGCCAAGACTACAGAGTTTGAGGTGAAAACAATGAACTGGGCAGGATAATGGCACATTAGACATTGCATGGGACATTATGCATTAGACATTAATTAATTAATTGATATTAATGTCTCATTGCTTTAGATATTGCATTTGTGAACTTGAAGTCACAGCAATAGAAACCATTCAAAATGAAAAAGAATGTAAAAAGACCAAAAAAGAAAAAAGTGAATAAAGCCATGGTAAAAACTTAAGCCACCTAATAAACTTGTAATCAGAGTCGAGGAAAGATGGAAGGGTCAAAAATATTTAAAGGAACTACGGCTGATAATTTTCCAATTTGTTGAAAGCTGTGAACTCAAAGACACAACCTCCACAAACACCAAGGACAAGGAACATGAATAAAATCACAGCAGGTATGTCATAATAAAATGGTTTAAAAGCAGTGTTAAATAGTAAATCTTAAAACAGCCAGAGGCAAAAAAGATACACACGTACAGAGGAACAGATATAAGAAACACAGCAGACTTCTCATTGTAAACAATACAAGCTAAAAGGCAGTGGAGCAAAACATTTTAAAGTACTGAGAAAAGAAAAATCTGCTAACCTAGAATTCTCCACCAATGAAAATATCTTTCAAAGACTTTGCCAGACATATGAAAGCTGAAAGAGCATCACCAACAGACCCTAATTACAAGAAACACGAAAGAAAATTCTATGGCAGAAAGAAAACACTTCCAGATGGAAATATGCATTTACATGAAGTACCAGAAATGTGAACTATGTGGATACACATAAAACCATTTTATTCTTTTCATGTAATTATTTTAAAAAGATAATTGTTTAAAACAAAAGTAAGAATGATGTGTTGAGAGCTTGCAACATATGCAGAAGAAAAATGTATGGAAAGAAAGGCCAAAGTGGAGAAATGAAAGCATACTATTGCGAGGTCTTCATAGTGTTACCTGAACTAGACTGTCATTAGTAAGGATATATATTATAAACCCCAAAGCCATCACTAAAATATCAAAGTAAAGAGCTGTAGTTACTAAACTAAAGGAGGAGATAAAATGGAATCGCAATAAATACTTAAACTGAAAGAAAAGAAGAAAAAAGGAACAAAGAACAGATGGGACAAGTAGAAAACAAATAGAAGATACAGACTCAAACTTAACCATACAAGTAATTATATTAAATGGAAAATGTTTAACTGCCTTAGTTAAAAGGCAGAGATTGTTAGACTGAATTTTAAAAAGCAAGAGCCGACTATCAACTGCCTATAAGAAATATACTTTAAATATAAAGACGCAAATGGGTTAAAAATAAGACAGAAACAACAATACCATGTTAATACTCTTCAACGTAAAGCTGCAGTGATTGTACCGACATCAAAGTAGATTTCTGAGAAAAAACTGTTGCCGGGATAAAGGGGTTCGTTTCATAACGTTAAAGGGTTAATTCCTCAAGAAGGTGTAACAACCCTAAGGTTTATGTACCTAGTTAACAGAGTTTCAAAATACAGAGGGCAAACAGGGATAGAATTGCAAAGAAAAACTTTCTATACACAAAATTTAACTCAAAGTAAGTCAAAGACCTAGATGTCAACCTATAAAATAAGAAAATAGAGGAGATAATTTTTGTGTCCTTGGGTTAGGCAAACATTTCTTACACATGACAACAAAAGCATGATCCAGGCCTCTTGCCTGCCAAGATGGCGCATACTCTGTCTATGGAGTGTGTATCTCCCCGAATAAACCTTCTTTCACTCTACTATGTCTTGCTCTTGAATTCTTGCCTGCATGAAGCCAAGAACCCACACTGGGCGGCCATCCCAGGGACACAGACGTGACTTGGGATGTGACCATCCTCTCGCACCCCACTCTCTTTGCTGCAGCATCTTTTCTGGCACCCAGTGCGGGGCCTCCAAGGCCATAATCTCGATCCGCCTACTGGGCTATGGCTCCCCTCTGAAGGGCGGCTGGAACTTACCCTGAGCCACGTAGATTCGAGTAGCCCGTTAAGGGGCAGCTGACGTCGTCTGCAGGGTCTGCCAGAGACCAGCCCTCTGGCCGTGAAGAAGCGCACTGAGGCCAAGGCTTTTCCCCCTCCGTCTTTCTCATTCTCCTATTGCTCTATCTCTGTGGACTTGAAAAGATCCACCCAGACGACCACCAAACATCCAAACTAAGACTGCGCGGCAAGTAACTGACAACTTGGTTGGGTCTAAAGAACTCCTGCCGGGGGCTTCCCTGGTGGCGCAGTGGTTGAGAATCTGCCTGCCAATGCAGGGGACACGGGTTCGAGCCCTGGTCTGGGAGGATCCCACATGCCGCGGAGCAACTAGGCCCGTGAGCCACAACTACTGAGCCTGCGCGTCTGGAACCTGTGCTCCGCAACAAGAGAGGCCACGATAGTGAGAGGCCCGTGCACCTCGATGAAGAGTGGCCCCCACTTGCCACAACTAGAGAAAGCCCTCGCACAGAAACGAAGACCCAGCACAGCAAAAAAAAAAAAAAAAAAAAAAGCATGATCCATAAAAGAAAAAAATGATAAACTGGGCGTCTTCAAAAGCAGGAATTACTACTTTTTGAAAGACACTGTTAAGATGACAAAAAGACAAGCAACAGACTAAGAGAAACTATTTGTAAGCTACCTCTCTGATAAAGCAGTTGTATGCAGGCTATGGAAAGAGCTCCAACAACTCAATAATAAGAAAGTGAAGAGTCCACTAAAAAATGGCCAAGATAGTTGGATACGTCACCAAGGAAGATATGCAGGTGGTAAATACGCACCAGAAGGACGCTCAGCGCAGTCAGTGATCAGGGAAACGCAAATTAGATCCACAGTGAGACGCCACTACACACGGCTGGATCGCCTACGATGAAGAGATTGACCATACAGGTGCTGGCGGGATGTGGAGGACCTGGGGCTCTCGTGCACGGTGGTGGGGATGTAAGACGGTTCAACCGCTGTGACAGACAGTTCAGCAATTTCTGAAAAAGTGAGACGTACACCTACCATAGGACCCAGCCACACTACTCCTAGGTATTTACCTAAGAAGGTGTGCGTCCATATGAACACACGGACGTGAATTTTCATAGACATTTATTAGCGACATCTCCAAATTGGGAACAACTCAACGTTCATCAACAGGTGAAGGAAAAAAAAAAACCCCTATAGTGTATCTATTCAATAGATATTACTCAGAAACGAGAGAAAACGATTGTTGATAATATAACAACACGGAGGAACCTCAAAACAATTATTCTGAGTGAGAGAAACCAGTAAAAAAAAAAAATACCGTATGATTCTATTTGCAGAAAACTCCATAAAATGCAAACTGGAGCGACAGGAAGCAGTGGGAGGGAGGCGCTGGCAGGGAACTGCTTTGGAGGCAGGATTGGAAACGTTCATTATCTCGATTGGGGGGCAATGATGTCCCGGACACACACATTTTTCAAAACTTATCAAATTGTACCCTTCGAATATGGAAAGTTTACCAAATACCAACTATACCTTGGTAAAACTGCCAATAGTGAGAGCTTGTGAGAGCCACTTGTTAACGCGTCAAAATATTGATCAGTGGCCAATTCTTTCTGACACGCAAACCTTCCACTTCCCAGGAGTGAACTAACCAGCAGTGCTGCTTCCTGTCACAGCAGCAGAGGGACACGGGGAGTACCCTGAGGATGCAGAGGGAAGAGGGTCTGTGAGTAACAGCTCGGACCCACCCCTGAGAGCCATCCCAGCATGGCAGCCATGAGACCCCCACGCACCCACCACTCTTGCCACTTTCCAATCGACGGAGCGTGAAGTTCACCCTCACCCCTCTGCTGCCGCGCGGGTCACTCTGAAAACAGAAGGGAAAACGCGGAAGCCTGCGAGATGATTTAGGTAGAAATTGCTGCCTGTGATTTATGGTTTTAATTAAGAGCTTTTTAAGCTTTAATTAAAAAGGTACACGAGCATTCAGTATTTAAGAAAAATGCCTTTGCGTTTGGGTCAATTGAATAACATAAAACAAAACGAGATACATAATTCTCCTCAGAAGCTTCACATAAGAAAGCAACGTACATGATTAAAAAGTAAATTTAAACTGATTTGGGCATAAAGGCTTTCTAATGGGGGAAGTTGGCTGCGGGGAATATTATTTTCCTTTACTGCAACATAGCTGGGTATAAGAGGCACACGTTAGCGAGTCTGCTTCCCTGAATGGGTCCAAAGGTAGGAATGTGAGCGTTCGTGGGAGGATGTAACTGCTGCTCAGCGACGGCCCCAGGGAGTGGAGAGAGGGCCCCGGGGTCTTTGCTCCATCACTCCTCTGCTCTGTGTGGCCCTTCGCACCTGTTTGCTTCTCAGACGTGGGAACCCGCAGCAAACAGCTCTAGGTCAAATTTTATTTAGTAACACAGGATTCTACCTTGCAAACGAGCTCGGGGACGTGGGGTCCAGAGGAGGGACAGAAGCCTGAGGAATGTCACTCATCAGGCCTAAGGCCACGCGTGAGAACATCAGAGCCTGGAGATGCCACCCCTGCTCTGAGGTGGGGTCAAAGGCGCCCACGTGTTTGGGCTGCAGACCCACGAGAGAACGAGCGAGTGGCACCAGGGAGGGTGACCCCCAAGACACAGGCCGGTCACACTCAGGCTGGGAGCCATGCTCCTTAGCTCACCCCCTGGACTGCAGAGCCTGTGGGTGCCAGGGTCTGAAGAGTCCTGCAATCCATGGGCTGCTTCACTGGCTGGGCTCCTGCACGCACAAGGTCCTCCCGGCCCTGCTCCTGGGTAAGACCTGGGAAGTTGCTGGAAGGTCTCAGGCCCTGAGGCATCACTGGAATCCCATCCGCTGGGCTCTTGTTGGCAGGGTTACCTGGGACTGGGACTCGTCTGGCCTGGGGCAGCACAGATACGCAAACTTTCCACATTCACCCTCAGGATTGCCTGCTGCGTCTTCTCTAACCTCCTGGACACTCACCATGGGGTTGGCGGTGTCCTATCCACCCCCCTTTTTGCTGACTCCTTGAAATCTGCTCAGGAATTGCTCCCCTGCTTGGCTTTGGGGTCTGGCTTTTGGCTGGACTGGACTTCCCCCTGGGGCAGGCAGTCAGCACCACCGGCCCACCCTGTGCCTAGCTGATCCCCACTTGAAGGAATCTTGCGTTTAGGAATATGGATTTTGCTGATTAGGGAACTATTTGCTTCATAATTGGGCCACAGAAGGACTTATCAGACGCATTGCTTTCGAATGACAAGCTTCACTTCTCCAGGTAAGAGTCTCTCCACCTCTAGGAAGCGATGCCGTGTGCACCTTTGGAGCCTGTTTCCACCCTCCTGGAGTTAGACGTGCAGGGTTTAAGATCCCCGCTCGCCTTTCCCTGGCGGTCACCTTTTCTTTCACTTTCCGATACTCTGTGATTCCAAAGCAACACAAACACCAAAGAGAAAAAGAATCAAAACCAGGCAGGGTTTCCACACATCCTCAAGGCCTGTCCAAAATATCTCTTTCCAAACTGCAATTTCTGCTTGCTCATCACTGCAAATCAGGCCTCAGGAGCTCAACAAGATGCTATTATCGAGCAGAACACAGTTCATTCCAGGAATGCTGCCTCCTAATTCAGTACTAGAGCGTAAATGGCTTACAGAGAGCTGTAACTTAACTCAATTAAAGGGCTGTTCCAGCTCCACCTTAAATTATCCCAGCAGGTGTCTCTCACGAAGGGCCCCATATCCCGAGGACGTGAAGGACTTCATCTCAGCTCGGTAACATGGAAGGACATGTTGTTTATTGTACTTCTCACCTCCTGGACCACAAATCAAACATGAAGACATAAATTGTCAAACATTTAAATCACTGAGCAGCTGGAAAATCAGTTTGTTTTTCAAATCACACATGTAATTAAGTGGTAGAAGATAAACACCAACTGTTGGGTTCCTTAAGAGAAACATAATGCTTCGTAACTAATGAAAAACTACAAAGAACTAACACATCCGCTTTCAAAAAATTGTCCATGGTTGGTGCTCTAACACACCAAACTGCCTGGGTTTTAGGTTTTTAGATACCAGCAGAAAACCTAGTTCAGTTGGACCTGATCGAAACCATGCCTTCCCCCTGCCCAGACTCTGGGGCAGGCTTGTGCTCTCAGCTTTCCAAAGGGAGGGTCTGGAGAGTGAGGAGGAGACGAAGGGAGAAGACAGTCCCAGGGCAGCTCCTAGACTTCAGCAGCGGGAAGCTCGTTGCCTGAGGCATGGGGTCTGGAGCCAGAGGGTTGATCTGCCTTTCAACCCTCCTTCTGCGGCTCAGTAGCTCTACAGCCTTGGGCCACGGCGACTCCGGTAAGCTTCAAAGTCATGGTCTCTAAAATGGGAGAAGTGAGTTAGTGAGTGTGAGGGTTTAGCATCATGGCAGGAAGTGTGACCCTACCTCCTTCCTCTTAGGATCTCTATGAAGGAAGCTTTGCAGCTTGCAGTTGCTGGGGAGCTGGGTCAGCAAGAATTGTGAGGTAGGGAGTTCCAAGGGCCGTCCCTCCACAAAAACACCAAGAAACGAAAACAAAAAATGACAGAGAACGGTTTGCCCAAGATCCTGCACCTGACTCGTATGATCATTTATAATGTTTTCTTGACTTCTTGGATCCTTGCATATGAATCAAATGTTTTCCTATATCACTTATATATCACCTATTAAACTATAAATGCTAGTTTTTAAAAAAAATCAATCCAAAAAAAAAAAAATGAGAGAGATAGAGGATAAAATGGTTGGAGCGAAAACATTGTCAGACTCTGGGAAATAGTCAAAGGCTTAGGGCAGCCAAGCGAGTGCTGTTAGAACATTGAAAATACTACCCCAAGTTAAAGAAGTGAGTCCCAGTGCCCGGGGCAGGAGCCAGGAGTTCACTCAGGGGTTTGCTCACCAAGTGTGACGGGACCCCATGAGCTGTACGCCTTCCCCTGCCCTGGGCCGCCAGGGGCCGGATATCACAGACTGCAGCCATGGTCTCCTGATCCTCTGGCTTCTGGCTGGGTTTGGCCATCGGGGAGCCCAGGCGGGCCGGTGGAGGGAGGGAGCACAGTGCGTTGGGCGTTTATTCCTGGACCCTCCCTCCCAGGTCACTGGGGTCCAGCTGCAGCTCCTGGAGGGCCTCCCCGTCCCTGCAGCTTGCCCGGCGGCCTGGAGGATAGTGAGCCTGCCCCTGTAGCCCCAGGACACCGCGTCACCCACCGCTCATCCACTGGGAGCCTGGCTGGCAATGGCTAGGCTGTGTCCCGGTTGGAGGAGGGAAGCCCAGCCGTCCTGAACCATGGACGGCCTGGCTAGGAGGAGGCCTCACCACGGTGCTGCTGCTGGTGCAGCCTCCCCTTTGTCCTGCGTGTTTCCCGAAGCTGCTGGTGGGCACGGCCCTGTGTGAGGCACGGAGGGTGGAGATGAGTCAGGTGAGATGGTGGCCCTCTGGAGCTAGGGGTCTCCTGAGGGCGGGCGAAAAGGGTCCACACCCCCAGCGTCCCAGAGTTGCTCCAGGGGTGCCTGTGCGGGGGGCGGGCGGGGGGGAGTTTGTGGCTAATGTGGTCTGGGGGCTCTGTGTGGAGGGGACACGTGGGAGAGACCTCGGAGAAGCTGCAGCCCTGGGGGGCCCGGGAGGAGGGGAGGGCACTGTGGATGGCCGGACAGGTGGATGAGGCCCAAAGAGCCGCTGGGGAGCTGGGGCAGCCGTAGCTGGTGGGGGAGCTGGGGCAGCGGGGGCCAGGCTGAAGCACAGGGCCTTCCTGCAGGCCCATCACCCGCGGGGTGTGCAGCACCCACCTGTGCGGAGCGGACGGTCACTTCTGACGGAGCCCATGCCCGTCTGTCAGACCGTGGGCGCCGCCGTCCTCTGAAGGCTTCTTTGTGTTGACGGCAGTCCCACCGGCGGTGCCTAGAACACACGTCCCTCCACCACCAGCGGCACCTGCTGGACAGCCCCATGGGGAGGAAGTCGTCTGGTGGCCAGGGTAGCTGCCGCGGCATCTGGATTTTGCTGGTGGCAGCGGCCGTGGTCATTCCCGAGGGCAGCGAGGTCAAGTTGCTGACCTGAGGGGCTCTGGTGCTGGGACAGGAGAGCCGGGCTTTGGCTTTTGGGAGCAGTGGGCAGCAGGTTTCCTCCCGGGGACTCTGCGTGTGGCCTTGGGCACAGTTCCTGGCCCTGACCTTGGCTGTTTCCTTGGCCCTTCCAATGAGTGAGCTGCCTGACATTCAGCACTGAAAGTAGCTGAGCGGGCCCTGGTGGCAGTGACCGATCCTGGCAGTTCCATTGGATGCAGACCCACGGACCCCCTCCTCTTCCCCGGCATGGCCCGTGTTGCTGGGCAAAGTCGAGTCTGATTTCCTTTGCTGGGGAGGTTTGACCCTGAGTTGCAGGAAAGTCAGGAGCTGTTCCCGTCTGCTTGTCCCTTTAATCAAGGCAACGTTGGTGGCCCTGATTGCTAATCAGGAGTGTAATGGAAGCAGCTCTGTTGTTGTCAACTTGCTGTCAAGGTGCCGCTTTCTGTTTCTGAGCAAGGGAGCCCTTGATGTGCCCGTGAACTTGTTATTTGTATGGGCCGAGTCTGTGAATAAAACCCACTCTTGAAATATCACATCTTTTCAAAGGCAGATACGAGAACAGCTTCTGGGGTGCTGGGGTCAGGGCGAGACAAACCCCAGGAGGAAGCCCAGGAGCTGGGTGGTCCCCGGGGTCCTGGCTTCCCCGGTGCATCACCTCCTGGGCTCAGGCAAGGCCACGTGGTGGAGCGGTGACGCCTGTGGTCCTGGGGTTGGATAGAGCGGGGGTTTGAATTCTGCTCCATTGCCCACTGGCTGTGTGGCTGTAGGCAGACCCTCCTCCCCTGGAAACTGGGGACAATGCTGCAGACCTCAGGAGTGGGCAGGGAGTGACAGGTGAGGGTCAGACCCCCGGCCCTTGAGGGTCGCAGAAAGGATGTGCATCTATCAGTCACCGCGTGGTCCTGATCAGCTCAGGACACATGATTCGACCCCTGCCTCCTGTGTTTTTTCTCAAGCAGAGTGAGCAGAGACTGTTAGCGCCTGGTCACACACTTCTGTGTCCTCGGGTGGGGACTGGAGAAGGTGTGTCCGCACCGATTCCCCTCCGGCCCCTCCTTCTACTTGACCGGTCAGAGACCTAGCCGAGTAAGTACAGAAAGACGCAGGTAGAAAGGTACCATCAAGCCATCAGTTACATGCTAAAATGACGACTTGTCAGGCTGGTCAGGTGGCCCACGTGGCCCTGGTGGCCCCGGGCAGTGTTCACCGGTTTCTCTGTCAGGGTCCTGGGCTCAGCCCTGGGTGGTCTCCACCTGGCAGCCCCTGACGTGGGCACTGGCCCCAGTGGCAGTGGGGAAGGCGCCGGCCCTGGACCCTCTTCCGGCACGTCTTGCCCTCGGCACACGCTGGGCCCCCTCCTCTGTACGGTCCGCATCCTGTGTGTCGCCTGCCGCTCTCGCAGCCCCCAGGCCTCAGCGGCCCCTTCTGCTCATGCCTCCTCGTCTCCTCCCCGCGACCCGCGCACATGGTAACCGTCCATCCCTGCCATCCCTGCCGCATTGGCGCACGCAGGCAAGGCAGGCCGTCCCGCCCTCCTTCCTGTATCCGGCCTGGTAGGGCCTCCCAGGCTGTTTGGGGGACATGCCGTCCGCCCCTGGACTCTGGGTTTCAGGCTCTGCAGGGGCCCTGGGCTCGTGTCCGTCATGATCCACTCGTTTCCATCCGGCCCCCATTTCCCTGAGGCACCCCCTCTGACAGGCCTCTGCCCCTCAGGTGCCCCGGTGGCTGTGGGCAGCCCACACCCTCTGCAGGGCCGGCTTCCTTCTGCTCCAGGCCCCTGAGGTGTGTGGAGGAGCCCTTCCCCATCCCTGGGACGGGGCCCACCACACTGGCTGGGGAGGCGCCCTCCGGCGGCAGTGCTGGGCACTGGCCCCCTGTTCCGGGGCCGCAGGCTGGGGCTGGTGGACATGCCTGCAGTGGATTTAGGTTACTCTCTGCTGCCACAGTGCATTTTTCCTGTGGTCACGGGAGGGCCTGCACCTGCGTGGGGTCTGGGAGAAGGCTGGGCTTCCCAGGCAGGGTTCCGTGGCCATGTGCGGTGGGCAGACAGCTGGAGCAGAGGCTGCAAGGAACAAGAAGACTTGAGTTCCATGTGGCCCATCATGGGAGCAGTCCCTAGATGCTCGACCCGGGCCCCAGATGCTGCCCTCAAATCCAAGGCTTGAGCCACAGTCCAGACTGTCCCTTGCCCCTGTCCCGTGGGACCCACAGGCACGTTGCTGTGGCAACCAAGGAGGGGCTTGCCCACCATCCCAGGAAGCCCCATGGCCAAGGCAGAGCTCTCTGGAGACGGAAACAGAAATGGGATCAGGACCCAGTGGGCAGCATGAAAAGAGCCCGACTCCTCTGGTGCTGGCTGTGGATGCTGGTTTCCATGGCAACAGAGAGGGCTCAGCAGGAAAAGGGGGTTGTGGTGCTGGTGGTTCTGTCTCCACTGGCACAGTGAGATGCACAGTACAGTCAGACCCGGAGGCCAGGGGGGGTTGGCACGGCACATGGATTCTGCAATTAGAAAGCAGATATTTTCATCTTTAGAAGGGAGAAAAAATATCTAAACTTTATCCATACATAAAAGTTTTAATTATGAATGTAGCAATACTTAAAAATTATGTTTTGATTTAAAAATATATCAGTCCTCTCACTTAGATGTGGAAGACTGTCCCGTCTGTGTTGGAAAAGGCCTAGTCTCGTCGTCTGCATAGCAGGAAGGGCTCCGCTGTGATCTGGGGACCACTCCACTCTCCTTACATTTGCTTCTTTCTGCTGACGCTGAGTGCTTGCTATGAGCCAGGCTCCGTGCTGGCTACTCATGTGGGCTCATCCTCTCCTTCCTTCCTTTCCCTTCCCCTCCCCTCCGCTTCCCTTCTCTCGCTCTTTTCCTTCATTTATCCTGTTCTTTTCCTGTTTTTAGAGGAGGAGAGAGATGCTTGGAGAGATGCTTGAGCTTAGGTACCTCACTGGCATCAGGTGTGGGATTGTGACGCTGGCCCTGGCCGGCCCCCATGCCCAGCCACTTGCGCAGGCCCCCAGGTGCAGGCCCTGGACAGTTCTACCCCATGTCTCCAGGGAGTGTCTGTACCTTTGTGTCCAGAGTCCAGTGGGGGATTGGACTGCTTCCGTGTGGGGGTGGGGTGAGGAGTGGGATAAGGAATTTGAAGGGCCCTGGCAGCTTGGGGAGCACCATTCTCCGCACCTCCTGTGCTGTGGAGTGCTCTCACTGGCCCTGTGGGAGGATTCACCCACAGTGGACATGGGCTCAGGGGAAATAATGACACCGGGAGCAGCTAACTCAAATTGACGATCTCCTGAAAGCTTTGTGTCTTCTATTATAAAGTATTTCATACAAGAATAAACCGTTATTGGAATCTGATGAGATGCTCTGCCCCCAGCCCTGCGTGATGCTCTTTCTCTTTCTCTCTCTTCATCTTTTGGAACTTCCGTTGGATGGAGCTCAGCCTATCCTATCCTGACCAAATGTCTATTAACTTCTTTCGTATTTCCCACCTCTGTATCTCTCTGTGCCATCCTTTGTGATTTCCTCAGCTGTAGCTTACCGAATCCAGTGTTCTTCCTTCAGCGGTATCTGGTTTACGACTTAGCTCCTCTCTCTAATGACTTTTTTCAGTCAATGACTGGTTTTCATGTCTAGATTTTCCACATGAGACTTTTTCAAACTTCTCTGGCATATTTTCTTTTCTTTTCATTTGGGCCATTATTGCTTCTCTGAACATTTTAAAATATGAAAGGATAAAAGGCCAGGATGATTTTGAAGAATTGCATAGATTGTCTTGCCCTACAAGATATCAAGGTTTATTATGAAGCTACGTGAATAAACAGAATGAGAACAAATATACTGACATACAGACTAATAGAGCACATTTTATTGCCAAGAAACTGGCTTATATTTATGTGAGAACTTGGTATTAGAAAATCAGTGCAGGAGAGAAAAGGGGTATTTTATAAGTGGGGCTGGGAAAACCGGTTACCTCTATAACTAAAGTAGATCTTATTTCACTGATACAGAAGAAAAAATGCATTAAGCTCTAAATGTAAAATAAAATACTAAAAGTTTAGGCAGCCACAAGGTAGAATGTCATAACAACATCATGACAAACAATCCAGGAAAGACCAGTACTCCTCACTGCCACTCTGCCCTCGAAAACGAAACAAAATGAAACAAAACAAAAGACAAAGAAACGAAAACCTTTCAAAAGAAGCAAAAAGGACCTTAAACATAGTTAATAAGACAATCACACAATAGCGGAGGGTGTTTGCAATGCATATAGCTGACAAAGAGTTGAGACTAAAATAGATAATGAACTTCCAGAAATTAATGAGAAAAAATGTAAGTAGCTGAGTAGATAATTGAGCAAAATGCAAAGAGAAAATTTAGAGCAGATGAAGCCGGAAAAGACAATGAATAAGAACAAAGATGTTCCATCCCACTAGCAATTAAAAAGTGCCAATTAAAACCACAGTGGAAGGGGCTCTCCTTCCACCAGGGAGGATGGAACTTGGGGCGTTGCCGCTTCCTCTAATCCGCTAGGAAACTGAACACATATGTGAAACACCTGTGTCCAGACATTGGCTGGTAGGGGGTGCAGGACAGCGACTGGGGAGTCTCTGAGCTGCAGGGTGGGGAGGGGCATCTGGAGAGACCCATGTGGTCCCACTGGGTCAGGAGGAGGACATTGTGGTCACAGTGTCGGAGAGGAGGGACCTGCGAGGGAAGGAGAGCTTTGGAGGTTTCGCCTGGGAGATCTGCCCTGTCCCGGACCGAGTCATCAAGGCTGGAGAAGGAGCCCCCAGAAGGCAGCTCCTGAGGCTGACACAGGCTGCACACAGGCCACGTTCCCACCAGCCAGGATGGGGAGACATTGTCATACCTGAGTACTGGGTCCTTAAGCTGATTCTGAAACGTATGTGGGGATGTAACGGTTAGAGAGGAGCCAAAGCAATCTGAGGAGTTACCGCAGCTGAAATAAAAACATACTATCAAGCTTGAATAATCAATGGAGTGTGGTATTAGCATAAGAATAGACACACAGAGAAGTAGAACAGGTTAGAGGGTCCAGAAATAGAACCTCACACAGCTGCTAAATGATTTTCAACAAAGGTGTCAAGGCAATTCAATTGGGAAAGAATATTCTTTTCAACAAATGCTTTTGAAAAATTGAATATCTATGTAAAAAATGGCATCTCAGTGCTTACCTTATGCCATGTGCAACGTTTAACTCAAAATGGATCATAGACTTAAAACTTCTTGAAGTTTTCATATTTTAATATAAAATTGAAGTTTTAGTTTTAATATAGGAAAAGTAGTTGTGACTTTGGGGTTAGGCAGAGATTTCTGATACTGGCTATGGAAAGCATAAACCAGAAATGCAAAAGAAATGGATAAATTGGATTCATCAAAATTAAAACTTTTGCTCTTCAAAATACTCTAGTAAGAATAAGGCAAGCCACAAACTAGGATAAAATATTTCAAAACATATGTCTGATAAAGATCTTGTCTGAATCTATAAAGAACTCTTTCAACACAATAATTAAAATAGAAAAAATTTGATGACAATTGGGCAAAAGACTTGAAATGTGTACATACGTCTGGCCAACAAGCACATGAAGATGCTCGTCATCATTAGCCATCAGGGAAGTATAAATTAATGCGAATTCTTAAACACAAATTAGTGATACCACTGCCCATCCACTAAAATGGATGAACAAACAGAAACAGTGAACTGAACTGTACATCAGCTTTACAACCCAACCACACGGAAGGGAGGGACCCATCCCCAGTGACTCTTGAATGCGGTGTTCTGACTTTATACCCTCTGGCTAAAGACAAAAAGGACTATAAACAAATCCGCAGTGGTAGCTGTTAGCAATTCCGGAAGCACTGAATGTGTTTTATGGAACTGAACAAAGAAATAACTACGTTGTGGATGATGGTAGTGAGGTTTCTTATTGTTGGAGAAATAAGAAAGGGGATGCTGGAATTCACCCTCTGGGCTTGGGCTTGAATCGGAAGAGTCAGTGAGAATTCACGCGATCGGTGATCTGCAGATAGGAGTACAGTCAGATGCGGTGTGTGTGTGTGTGTGCGTGTGTGTGTGTGCAGTTCTCCACCAGAAGGAGCCAGGAAAAAAAATTTCTGGAGAATTTTCGTAATTAGACCTGGTCTGGGCAAGAACAAGATCATCCTGGAATATCTTTCTGAGACAGAAAAGCAAGAATATACTCAGAGTGATGGGCCACGTCAGGATACAGTGGTCAGCAAAAAGACATGAGAGGCGATTCAAAGGGACTCCCACTGGCCAAATATGGAACAATTTGAGCGTCAGAATAAATAACGACAATAATATGTAATAACCTATAGAAAAGACAAGAATCCATGAAATTATATAGATAACACACACACACAGACACACACACACACAGACACACACAGACACACACACACACACACACACACACGGGGAGAAGAGAAAGCTCTTCCCTTCCTTCCCACAGAATCCCACTAATAGAGGTAGAAGAAGGGATAGAATTGGAAAATCATCATTTATCAACCACCACATTAGTAATTGCTTCAGGCAAAAGTCACCAACGGATGCTACAGCTATTGGGTAAAAGTTGGATGAAAAATCAGAATTTACAGTGTCTCCCCACAGAATATCTATAATTACAAAGGAAAACTAATAACTTTACAGTGGAGAAAACTGGTGGGCACCACCTTTAGCACGTGACCAAAGGTCAATCCACCAGCACATGGAAAAATCGATGTCATATGCCTTCTGACATGATGTACTGTGGACACACGTCATTTTTGTAGCATTTCTGACAAAAACACATTACCTGAATCTAATCATGAAGAAACAGTAGATAACCCCAAGGCAAGTGAGGGTCATCTTACAAAATAAATGACTTGTGCTTTTCAAAAATTTTAAGATGATTAAAGTAGGAGTATGGGATCAACAGACACACACTACTGTATACAAAATAGATAAACAGCAAGGACCTACTGTATAACACAGGGAACTCTACTCAATATCTTGTGATAACCTATAATGGAAAAAGAATCTGAAAAAGAATATATGTGTATATGTTTAACTGAATCACTTTGCTGTACATCTGAAACTAACACAACATTGTAAATCAACTATACTTCAATTACATAAAGCAAGGTTATGAAGAGCAAAGAAAGACTAAAGAGGCTGACAGAATGCAGCATGTGGTGTAGGATTGCATTCCAGACACTTTTTTCTTTTTCTATAAACAATGTTAGTGTGACAATTGGCAGACTTTGAATAAGATCTGTAAATTAGAAAATTGTACTGCATTGATGTCCTGTTTTGATAATTGTGCTGTGATTATGTAAGACAAAGCCTTTCAAGTTTAGGAAATACGTACAGAAGCTTTATGGGTACAAGAGCATTATTCAAAAACTTGTTCTCGAAAGGTTCAGAAAAAAATAATTATGATGAGAGAAAGAATGATGAAGCCAAGATGACAAAAGTTAACACTTTTTTGGAATCTGAATAAAGATGAACATGAATTCTTTGATTTGCCAACTTTATTTTGTCTGAAGCTGTTTCATAATAAAATGTAAATAAAATGCAAGTAAATGGTAGCAGATTAAAATATACTGAGATATCATTTCATATTCATCATTTGCAAAAATGAGAGAAATGTGTGACAATATCGGAAGGAGCCTCATTCCTGTTACTGAAGGGAGTGATCTCCGGGCAGAGATGCACCCCTCCCCACCTGTCAGTTCAGTTCTAACAATTACTGGGGAGTCTCCAGGGCAGATACACATGGACCCAAGTGCCGGACCTGTACTGTAGGAAAGAACTGGTCAAGTGAACGACACCATGGAAAGGATGCATTCACCTTGTTACAGCCACATAATGGACATGTGTGTACAGCAGGTTAAGTGAAGGATTCCAAGCTACGTGCACCAAAATGCCAAATTCTCCAGAATAATGCAGAGCAGACGAAGGTTCTGCACACTGTGAAACATAGGGTTTAAAACAACCAACCTACTCTATGGTTTACGAATACACATTACCTGTTATAAAACCATAACAAATAGGTCAAGGATGATATTAATTTCAGCATAGGTGTTATTTCTGGGAACAGAAGGTGAGTATACAGGCGGCTTCAAAAATATAGGTAATATTTCATTTTACGGTAAATAATCTGATACAGTATGACAGAATGTTAAGGTCTATTTATCTGGGTGATGAAGATGTATGTGTGTGTTGAGTTAATCTCTGTTTTCTTTTCAGTATCTTTGGAATGTCTCCTCGTAAAATAAAGTAATCCAGGGGATGACTTTGCTTTGTCTCTGTCCCCTTTCCCACCTGGTCTGGGCCCTGAGCCCATCCCGGGCCCTGCAGCCTCTGCTGCCGTCTGGGGTCAGAGGATGGGGAGTAGGGATCAGAGTAGGTGACCAACCTCCCTGGTGACTGAGGGGGTTCTGGGACACAGGATTTTCAGGGCTGGTACCAGAGGGTCCCCGGAAAATCAGGAAGAGTTGGTCACCTCCATCAGAGGGAGGGAGGGGACAGGTCCCTTGTCCCTCCTCCCCATTCCCAGGGGCCCCTTCCCCACTGTCCAGCCCCACCAGGCAGCCTTCCCCACACTCACCTTCTTCTTTTTACTTCCCTTCCTCCCCTCATCAGGCCTGGGGGGCAAAGCTGTCCACTGTGACGAACCCAGGTGCCCCCTTCCCTGACCCCCCGCACCTCGTCAACTCCATTAACCCCCCGGGTTCCCCAGCATGTGGGCGGCAACTCCTCCCAGCCTCCTGCAGGACCTGGGCTCTCCCTCCCCGCAGGCATTCACGGGCTGCCCCTTCTGCTCACGTGGCCTTGCTGGGCAGCTCACATGGCCTCCTGGTTTCAGGATTCTTCTGTACATAGTGGGGTTACCATAGGGTGTAGGGAAATGAAGACGCCTTCTTGCTTCTCCACTGGGTCTTTACCTTCCTCCCCTGGTGGGTGGGACGCTCCTTGCCCTGGTCCCCACCTCTCTACCCTTAGACAGGGTCTCACCTACGAGCACACCTGGCAGCTTCTCTGTAAGGGAAACGCCCCATTTCCCCAAAGGACCAAAGGGGAAACAGTGCTCAGGGTCCCGAAGCCTCCGGGTGGGAGATGCTTCATCAAATGCAGTTTTCTTCCTGCCTTTCAGAGGACTTGGATCAACTCTGTCTCCACCCTGACGATGCTGAGGAGTCTCTGGGGGTCGCAGCTTCTCAGAGTTTGGGGTGAGCAGCCCACACTCACCCTGTCCCTGCTGGGTGTTCATTACCTGCGGTCAGGAACCACTGTCTGTCCCAGAGCCCCCGGCTGACGCGGTGCTTCAGTGGCTCCACTGCGAAAACAGCAACGGCAGCTTGAGCAGTTTTAAGAGAACCTCTTACTAAGGTGCATAAATATCTCCATTGCGAGCCTTTCGTTTGTCTGAGAGCAGCTTGTGTTCATTTATGACCCAGGGCGCTCGTACTTCAATTTTATCAGGTTTAATAGGTTGTAAACTAAGAACAGCAAATCTAATGCTACGTAAAATTACTAGCAATGAGCCAAACAGGTGCATAATTGGCGTCCGAATGATGTTGAATTATCAACTTTTCTATAGAACAACGTATTTTGGTTATTTTTAGGTGGCGTTAGCCACCAGGTGATGCAGTTGGATTTGCTCAAAAGACATCCACTTGATAGTGTCATTTCTTTAATGAGGATAGGCAGCTAGAAACCCACTTTGACATAATGAAATACCGGGGGTTCAAAATAAATTTTATTAAAACACCTGTGATTCCTTAAGTTCAGCCTGAAAAGAGCCTGTAGGAAGTAAAGAAGGATGCGATTTGATGATGGAATTGTAAAAGCAGTTTTGAGGGTGTACATTTTGTTTTTCCAAGTCATGATTTGGACAGACATGCAGCTGATAATCTCCTGTATAAATATATGTATAAACATGCAATTACCTGCTATTACAGCCCTATTAAAATGTACTAGGCTCTCCATTTAGGAGACATTCAGTCTTAATAGAACTGGAAACTTAGAGATTATGGGTCATAAGTTCACTCTCGGAAAGAGCATCCACTTTCTTGGCTGGTGTGGCTGTTCCTGGAGCTGCCTGGTCCCCGCTGTCCACACCCACTCCTGGAGGCAGCCCTCCCTCCCTCCGCTGCGTTCATCTCGGATCTGCCCCGGGCTCCCCTTCCCCCATCCCTTCCATGGGACGCTCCCTCGTTCCTGTTCTCTGACTGTCCCCGTCATCTGCCTGCTCTCACTGAACGCTGGCTGGCTGTGGTGGTCACTGTGTGACCCAACTCACACCCAAGACTAGAGAGGCTCCTGGCCTCCTCGTTTCTCAGTGGGCCTCCCAGACCGTCTCTCCTGCCAGAGCCTTGGCTTCCTCGAAGCCTCTGAGGCCCACTAACGCCCCTGTCACACCGCCACATGCCTCCACCCAACACCCAGCCCACTCCCACTGTCACCTCCATCTTCGTCCGCCAACCTTAGCAACCTCAGCCTCGACACAGACAACCACTGCATACCTTGGCCTCTCGGTTCTGGAAACTTCCATTTCCCATTATGTCTCCTTCCCCCCATGCTAGTCAGGGTTCTCCAGAGAAACAGAACCAATGGGATGTGTGTGTGTGTGTCTACTTGTTATAATGAACCGGCGCACATGATTAGGGAGACTGACAAGTCCCAAGACCTTCCAGGTGGGTCGGCAACCTGAGACCAAAAGGACCAGTGGTTTAGTTTCCGTCTGAGTCTGAAGGTCTGAAAAAGAGCTAATAAGGTATTTCCAGTCTGAATGCCAGCAGGCTTGAGACCCAGGGAGAGCCAGCGTTTTAGTTCAAGTCCGAAGGCAGGAAAAAAACCGATGTCCTGGATGGAAAGCAGTCAGGCAGGAGGAAATTCCCTCTTACTTTTGGAGGGTCAGCTTTTTTGTTCTGTTCAGGCCATCAGCTGATTGGATGAGGCCCACCCCCACTGGGAGGGCAGTCTGCTTCACTCTGTCTGTTCATTCAAATGTTAATCTCATCCAGAAACACCCTCACAGTTACACCCGGAATACTGTTAATAGTGTTTAATGCCCAAATGTCTGGACACCCAGCGTCCCAGTCAAACTGACACATAAAGTTAACCATCACAGACCGCCCTTCCGCATACGCTAGACGTTGTCACCACACACCCACCCTCTCACCGCCACCTCCAGATTCCCTAGCCCTTTCCTCTGAACCCCAGTGAGGGTTCATGGTCACTGCCAGACTCCGTCTCTCCCACCTTTCCATCACCCTCACCTGGAAAGACTCTAGCGCAGGTGGTATTCAGCGCCAGCCCCCTCCTCACCTGCACCCGAGGGCTCAGTGTGGCTGGAAATACACATTCGATTGTTCTGGCAGCTCTCCTCCTGGACCCCAGGTAAACTCGTCCTTATGCGCCTCAGGAGGCTCCTGGCCTTGTCCAGTATCTGCTCAGGAGCGCTTTTCCTGCTTTACCAGAAAAGCAGAAAAGGCAGAAGGGCCCCACTTTATTTTTCACCACCAATATGCCACCTTTCATATACTGAGCCTGTGCTACTGAAAGTGCGGTCTGGCTGCTCGCAGCTCAAAATCCAATAAAGAGGCAAGTTTGGTGGAAAGGAAAGTTTGCTTTACTTTGGATGCCAGCAACGGGAGGGGAGGGCTAACGCCTGTCCAAAGGCCGACTCCCCCCACTGACAGTCAGGGGGCAAGAGCTTTTATAGGCGGAGGGAGGGGGCTACATGCAGAAACAGCCCAGTCAGCTCTGGCAGTCATCTTGAAATTGGTCATCGGTGGTCTGACCAGCATCATCTCGATTGTTTTAGGTACAGAGAATCTTCAGTTCCAGGATTGTTTGTTCCCATTTCTTTGAGGCCAGTTCTTGGAATTGTGGAAGCTTGTGTCTTGGCTACAGGCTGGTCATCATGTAGTAACTTCTTCCACCCGGCAGGGGTTTCAGTATCTGCAACACAGCTCGCAGGATACGGCTCAGAATATGATCTATAGCCCTTGAGGAGGAACTAAAGTCATTGACTTTGCTTAATGACTAAATTATTATTATGTTGTCTTATTTGACTGTTTTCCTTTGCTTCTGCATTTTCTCACTTCTCTGATTAAATTTACTCTTTGATTAAAGATTTTTCTGTAGACAAAAGGTGGGTGGAGGACATGGGGGGGAAGGACCATAGGGTCCTGCTCTGTTTCACTTGTTCTGTTCCCTGTGTGTCCATCTGTGATGGTACCACTAACATGCTGCCTGAGCTGTGGGGACTTTGTAGCCATTCTTGCTGTGCGATGGGGCAGGACCACACACTGCCCGGATTCCTCACCCTTTCACTCCTACAAAATCATTAAGAGAGATGACAGCAAATGCAAAATAAAAATGGCAAGTCAGTAAAATGGTAGAAAAGGTACCAGAGAAGAAAGCGTAAATAAGATGTTTGCAGCTGGATTAAGCCCATCGACAATCATGATAAACATGGAGGGTCCCTTCTCAAACACGAGGCTAGAAAACAAAAGTCAACTCGGTGAGGTTATAAGAGAAAGAAATTAGACAATGAGGATTTTAAAAGACAATTTTCTTTCCGTCTTTGTTCTCTAAGAGAAAGCATGGGCAGTATTATTAGTATGAGACAAAGATTTCAAGGCTAAAACATTAAGCAAAATAAGGAGGCAGATTTTCTTTTGGTAAAAATGAAAGTTAACTCTTATTGGCATTGTCTGAGCTTGGGTTCCTCAAAACCAAACCCTGAGACGAGGGCTTGGCTGTGAGTGGTTTGTCTGAGACATGATCCTGAAAGATGTGAGGATGTGGGGGGAAGGGGACAGGGGTGGCCAAGGCCCATATAGGGTGTGTAGTAGCCAGGGATCTCCAGAGAAACCGAGCCAGTAGGGTGGCTGTCTGTCTGTCTCTGTGTCTCTCTCTGACTATCTATCTATCTATCTATCTAAAGGGATTTATTATGAGAAATTGGCTCACGTGATTATGTAGGCTGGGAAGCCTCACAATCAGCTGTCTGCAAACTGAGACCCCAGAAAGCTGGTGGCGTCACTCTGAGAACAGGGAGGGTGATGGTGTGAGTCTCATTCAGGGAAGGAGGCCAGTATCCCAGGTCACACAGTCAGGCTGAGAGTGCGAATTCCCCCTTCCTCCACCTTTTCCTTCTACGCAGGCCCTCGGGGGGTTGGATGAGCCCCACCCACATAGGGGAGGGCCACCTGCTTCACTCAGTTGAATCTCTTCCAGAAACACCCTTATCACAGACACACCCAGAAATAATATTTAGCCAAGTATCTGGGCACCTGTGGCACATTAAATCCACAGCCACAGCAGACGTTGGTGAGCTGTGGGCAGCTGGGCTGCATGCCATCGGGGCCTCAGAGGACCTGTGGGCACACCTCCAAGGGAATGGCTGGTGGGCGTTGACCATCTCTACCCCGCTGGCCGGGGGCTGTCCCTGCGGACACCAGCCTTGTACTCCCAGTAGGACCCGTGAGTCTGGCGGGGCTGTTTCTGTGGCATCAGCTCCCTTGATGGGCTGCAGATGTTAAAGAAGTCATCCTCCCCAGCTCCACTGACTCAGCTATGCATGGGGTGCTGCACAGGCCCCCCTGCATGTGCTATCACAGCTGCGATGTGGTCTGTGCCAAACCATGGAATGTGTTAAAAACAAAAAAAACATGCTTCCAATAAACTGGTGGTAGATGGAAAAAAAAAAAAAAAACCCAGAAAAACCCTGTTGGGTTGTAGAGAAATGAAGGAAACAAACAGAAACATCTCCAGAACTTTAATGAATATAATTCAGATGGTGTGCAATGTGCTGTAGTGGAAAGAGCTTTATCATTAGACTCAGATTTGAACTCTGCTCCTGACAGTAAAATCTTAGACATGTCACTTAGCATCTGGGTCTACCTTCTCATTTAAGATGAGCATAAAAAAGCCCCCCTTCAGGGGCTTTCATGCAAATTAAATTAAATAAGGAAACACATATAAAACACTTTGATAGGGCTTCCCTGGTGGCACAGTGGTTAAGAATCCGCCTGCCAATGCAGGGGACACAGGTTCGAGCCCTGGTCCCGGAAGTTCCCACATGCCATGGAGCAACTAAGCCCGTGCGCCACAACTACTGAGCCTGTGCTCTAGAGCCCACGTGCCACAACTACCGAAGCCCGCACACCTAGAGCCCATGCTCTGCAACAAGAGAAGCCACTGAGAAGCCCATGCACCGCAACGAAGAGTAACCCCTGCTCACTGCAACTCGAGAAAGCCTGCGCACAGCAGTGAAGACCCAATGCAGCCAAAAATAAATAAATAAACAAATAAATAAAAATAACCCAAAACAAAACCAAAAAAACACTGTGATAACAGTTGCAATTTAAAATTTATTATTAGAATATGATAATGATGGCAGCTGTTATCATTAGATAATCCAAACTTTTAATCTCATGATCAGAAACTATACCTTCTGTCAAATTTCACCGAATTAAAACAAGTGATTATAGTAGACCACAAAATAAAGCACAGTTAAGATAAAAGACCCCAATCTATGAAGTATCAAAAGCAAATGCCGCAAAAGTTGATAAAACTATGATTTTCAAAAATCAAGGTTTAAATGTTATATTAAGAACTGCTTTAACAGTATCACATTGTTTTTACTTGTTGAGTTCTTATATTTTTAACTTTATACAAATCCTAATTTTATATTTGATGTACACACTTTGATCTATGCATTGAACTCAAGAAGTTAGTGGGAAAGAAAAGCCACAAATATAAATCTGAGAAATTGGGACGACTAGATTAATAAAGATAAAGGTAGAACTTAATAGTTTAGAAGCATTAAAACTGGAAACAATTAAATCCAATATTTTTTGTGACTTAAAAATACATTTTATTACAGGAAAAAGAAAGAAGAAAAAATTGGAAATGAGGGAGAAGGTGTGTGACAGAGTTTGAGCAGGTTTTTCTTTTTTAGGAAACATGAATGTTATGCAGAGGGAAATGATATTAAATTGAAAAAGTGTGGAACTTTTCTGAAGAAGATGATTTTCCCCCAAAGTAAAATAAAAACCAGAGAACTTGAAAAATTACCTATTGATAAAATTGACTTAAGAAATGTATTGCTTAATCAACTCTAAAAATGCTCCAGGTCTAGATTATAAACAAGCAAAATTTTTTAAAATATCAGGGAGCTGATTATTCACATTATACAATCTGTCCCAAGTGCAAGAAAAGATGGAACATTCACCAGTTCATTAAAGGAGATGTATGCAATTAGGAAATCAAAATCTGAAAAAATATAGTAAAGCATCAAAGAGTTGATGTCAAATCCTAAATTAAAACTAAAAACAAAGCAAAATAAAACAACCCATAACAGGATATTAAAAGACTATCCTATCACAACTTAAAACATTTTATCCTAAGGTGCAAGTTTGCATTTAAATTAGAAAACTTAAAAAAATAACATATTATCTCAGTGGTGTAAACAAACAGTTTGGTATAAGAAAGTGAATAATTGTAGAAAGGTCCTTGAGAAAGTCGGACTCCAAAGTTCTGGTATATACTTCCTCACCACGCTAAAACTCATATTGACCTTAAGTAACTGCCTCACATTTCATCAGTGAAATACTGGAGACCTTCCCACACATTTCATCAGTGAAATACTGGAGACCTTCCCACACAGAGCAGGAAAAAACGGGTATGTTTGCTGCTGTTCCTGGCGGTCTGGGAATTCCAGCCAGCGCGACAGGCTAAATAATGAACACAAAAGTGAAAGATACAAGAGTCGGAAAGGAAAATCTGAAGTCACAGTACTCGCAGGTGATATAATTTCTTCCTCGAAAACACAGAGAACTTACTTGAAAGATATTGAGAAGATATCAAAAATTATAATATTGTAGCATAATCAAAGTATACAAATTAATAACTTCCTTGCATCCCAGGTACCACCAACTAGAAACACAATGGAGAAAGTCACATATATGAGAATAATGGGAAGCTATGATGTCTGCACATACAAGAAAAGTGTGGGGTGTTGAAATAAAGTTTTTGTCTCTTTACTTGGATATGCAAGTAAGACTAGATGGAGATGTGCTGGGCTCTTGAATAGGAAAACCGAGAAAAATGTGTAAGAGTGACAGGTGTATATGCCATTCTGTGCAAAACCCAAATTCCAGGAGGTGAAAAAATAAAAACAATTCACCTAGGGTGTAATAGATTAATATGGCTGAGATATTTATTCGAAAGAAGAGAGATAGGAAGAGCTATGACCAAGCAGAGGTCAAAATACTTTGTGTGCCATTAATTAAAATAGTGTAAATTGTATAAATACACAGTTTCACATACATACATATAATGTTGGGACATGGCGAAATCTTTATCATAAAAAGTTAGATCTTGATGTCATGCTATACACTAAAATAAATTCCTGATATGCTTGACAGTTAAGTGTGAAAATAAGCCTTAAATAAAACAAGAAACTAGATAAGCATTTTACTTGTCTCAGATCAAGGTAGTGTTTAGGAGGAGGAAGGAAAGTGCTCCTAAAATAAGAAATGATAGGAGAATAGCAACAATAACTACAAAATCTCCAGAATCTGAAACTTCCTATGAAATTTCTAAACCTGGTTTTTCTCATCTGTAAAGTGAGATCATAATAGTACCCACCCTACATGCAAGATGGTATAATACCACTTGAAAGTAGACCAAATTAAGTCAAAGATGTCTACTATAAACTCTAAATAAATTCTCTAAATGACACAGCAAAAAGCTATAGCCAATATGCCAGCAGAGAAGATAAAATAAATTAATAAAATGTGCTAAATATCCAACATCTATCCCTAATTAAAAGTCTCAGCAAACTAGGAACAGATGGCAGGTTCCTCAACCTGATAAAGGGCATCTACAAAAACGAACAAATTACATCACTCTTCATGTAAAAAAACGGAATGCACTCCACCTAAGCATGTCTACCCTCATCGCTTCTATTAAACCTTGAACTGGAAATTCTACAATAAGGCAAGAAAAAGAAATAAATGGCATCTAGTTTGCAAAGAATAGAGTAAAAGTCTCTATTCTCTGGTGACATGACCTCCTATGCAGAAAATCCTTTGGAATCTATAAAAGTTTCTATAACTAATAAATGACTTTATTGCAGGAGACAAGATCTATATGCAACATCAGTTGTATTTCTGTATTCCCTGCCTATCTTGCATTTCTACGTTTCTATATAGCAAAAATCAGAAACTGATACTTTAAGAATATGAAACTTTTAGGATAAATCTGACAAAAGGTGTGTAATACCTATACACTGTGATCCCAAAACGTTGCTGAGAAACATTAAAGAAGGACTAAATAAATTGAGAGAATAAATTGTGTCCATGGCTCAGAAGACTCAATATGTTAAAATGTCAATTCTCTTTAAATTTATCTGCTATTCATGTAATCCTAATCAAAACTCCAAGCTTTTTTTGTTTGTTTGTTTAAATTGATGAATTAACTTTAAAATTTACATGGAAATTCTAAGTAGCTAGACTAATAAAACAACTTTGAAAAATAAATTTGGAGAACTAACTGACTTTAAAAGTTATCTTGAAGCTGAAGTAATCACAACCAAGTGGTACTGACAAATAGTTTGGAGGAATGGAATAAAGTCCAGATACAGGCTCACACATGCATAGTCAAATGACAAGTGTCCAGAGGCAATTCTGAGAGAAAGGATAGTCTTTTCTACCAATGATGCTGGAATAATTGGAGGTCCATATGCAAAAAGAAAAATCACTTCAAATAATAGCTCATATCATATACAAAAATTAACTCAAAATCGATCATAGATCTAATTGTAAAACCTAAAAACTATAAAACTTCTAGAACAAAACAGAGAAAAAACCTTTATAATCTTGGGTTATGCTAAAGATTTCTAAGATTTGACACCAAAGAGACAATCTATAAAAGAAAAAAAGTTTGGTAAGTTGGATCACATCAAACTTAATAACCCTGCTCTTCGAGATACACTATTAAGTGAATGAAAAGACAAGCTACACACCTGGGGAAAATATTTCCAAAATCATATTTCTGAAAAAGTGTCTGTACACAGAATATATAAAACTCAAAATAAAATAATGAAAAGACAAACAACCCAATTAAGAAAGGACAACAATATTCACCCCTGCACTTCACAAAGATGTTGTACAGATGGCAAACAAGCAGAGGAAAATACGCTCCACATCAGTAGTTACTAGAGAAATGCAAATTTAAATGAAAATGAGATCTCTTTACACACCTATTAGAACGTCTGAATAGAAAAGGATTACCACACCCAGCATTCGTGAGGGTATGGAGCACCTGGAACTCTTCCATGCAGATGGGATTGTAAACCAGTGGAATTCTTCAGAGAGCAGCCCATCAGCTTCTTAAGAATGTAAACATACACCTACTATGTGACTCAGCCATTCCAGGACTATATATTTACCCAAGAGAAATGAAGGCATATGCCCATACAAAGATTTGTACACGAATAGTCATAGTAGCTTTATTTGTAACAGTCAAAAGCTGGAAACAATGCAAATGCCCATCTACAGGGGAATGGAGACATGAGTTGCAGTGTATTTATACAATGGAATATACTTAGCATGAAAAATGAACCAACTATTAATAGTTGCAACATCATGGTTGAATCTCAAAATGATTATGCTGAATGGAAGAAAGAAAAATGTCCTTCCTCCCAAAAGAGTACAATTCTGCACGTCTGATTCTATTTACATGCTGTCAACTAATGTATAGAGAACAGACAGGTGGCTGTTCTGAGAGAGGGAGGGATGGAGGGTTACAAAAGGGCAGGAGGGAGCTTTAGGGCTGATGGTTCTTGTTTATTATTGTGACTGCAGTGATGGTTTCATGGATGTATACACATATTAAAATGTATTAAACTGTATACTTTAATATATGCAGTTTATGGTATGTCAGTTATATCTCAATGAAGCTGTTTAAAATGTTTAAAGAGTCATGTGCTATGATTTTTCCATTAGAACAATGTTCATTGCTCTTACGTCTCATCTAGTAGAGAAACCAAAAGGCATCAGTTTTAAAAAAACAGTGTCTCACACACGCATACACACACATTATATAAATGTTGTAATATAGCATTTTAAAATGAGGCTGCTTTTTGCTTTTTGCCACAAAGCAAAAATCTACAATAGATACACAAAAGATAAAGAGAAGGGGTAGCACCATGAAAAACCATCCATTTGCAAGGAAAGACAGCAGAAGAAAAAGAAAGGAACAAGGGAACTGCAAAACAACCAGAAAACCCTGAATAAGGTGGCCTTGGTGAGTCCTTACCTGTCAATAATTACTTTAAATGGGAATGGATTCAACTCTCCAATCTATTGGCACAGAGTGACTGAATGGATTAAAAAAACAAGACATGCTGCAGGAGACTCACTTCAGCTGTAAGGGCACCCATAGACTCAAAGTGAATGGATGGAAAAAGGTATCCTATTAAAATGGAAACCAAAAGAGAACACGGCTTGTGAAACTTATATCAGACAAAATGGAATTTCAGTCAAAAACTGTAACAAGAGACAAAGATGGCCATTATATAATGATGAAGGGGCAAATTCAAGAGGATATAGCAATCGTAAATATGTAAGTACTCAATACCACAGCACCTAAAAACATTAAGCAAATACTAACAGACCCGAAGGGAGAAAGAGACAGCAATACAATAACAGTAGAGACTTCAATAGCCCATTTTCAATAACGGATAGATCATCTAGACAGAAAATCAATAAGGGCACAGTGGACCATATCTTAGACCAGATGGACCTAAAAGACATATATATAGAACACTCCACCCATCGGTGGCAGAACACACATTTTTCTCAAGTGCACACAGAACCTTCTCCAGGATAGATCACAGGTTAGGTCACAAAACAAGCCTCAGCAAGTGTAAGGAGACTGAAATCATACCTTTTCCAATCACAGTGGTATTAAACAAGAAATCAAGAATGGGAGGAAAATTCACAAATGTGTGGAAATTAAACAACACACGCCTGAGCAGCCGATGGGTTACAAAAGAAATCAAAAATATCTTGAGACAAACAAAAATGGAAACACAACACACCGAAACTCATGGGATGCAGCAAAAGCACTTCTGAGAGAGAAGTTTATAGTGATCAATGTCGACATTAGGAAAAAAGAAAGATCACAAATACACAACCTAACTTTACAGCTCCAGGAACTAGAAAAAGAAGAACAAACCCAAAGTTATCGGAGGGAAGAGATCAACCTCAGAGCAGAAATAAACAAAATAGAGACCAGAAAAACAATAGGAAAGATAAACAAAATTAAGGGCTGTCTTTTTGAAAAGATAAACAGAATTGACCCCTTTGGCTAGACTAAGAAAAAAAGAGAGAAGACTGAAGTAAGTAAAATCAGAAATGAAAGAGGAGACGTTACAACTGACCACAGAAATACAAAAGATCAAGGAGGCTATGGACAATTCTGTGCATGCAGCTGACCTCTTTTTAAAGACCCCGTGAAGCAGATTCTCATGGAATGTTCCATCCTCTCACTCGTTCATTCTGCTGAGTCCCCACAGGGGCTGGCTGCTTTGCTCCCGTTACGGCTCCTCAGGACCTAGAGCTGTAGTCGGGGCATGTGTGGAATTTTGCCCTCCCCACCTCATGTCCTGATGCTCGGTGATTCTGACCTGGGTGTGGACCGTGGAAAGCCAGGACCCACCTGCCCTGCAGGTGAAGAGGTCAAGGCTGGGAGGCTCCTGATGGGGCACGAAGGGACCTGCTCAACCCCAAGGCCAAGTCCTACCATTCACTTCCAGAGGACAAAGCCTGGAACTGCTTCCTGGTCTAAACTGGCCGGGAAGATAGAACTTACTATATTTATGCAGAAGCGAATTAACCAGACATTTGACAAAATCTGGGGGCATAGCAGAGAGGTCTTTTATAATGAGATTTTTCTGTACCTCATTTAAGGAAATATGAAACAGCCATTCAAAGGGCTAGTCTCGGTACTCACAGAGCACAATGTCCTCAGCTCTGAGGCAAGAAGGAGAAAATGGGCTTTTATCCCATCCAACTTCAATCACAAAGGTAATTAACCAACATGTTGCCTGTCTGCTTAAGTCTTAAAATGTGGATTTTGCTTTGAATGCAATAATATTCAACAGCCAGCAGCTGTATATCCATGAGCGTTGACATTTTGTAATTTAGGAGTTTTATAAATGACATAAATGGCCCGTATGGAATTTACCTTAAGAGAAGCTCTGTTTCCACAGTTCATATTTTGGAATTCTTATTTACATAAGAAATTACATTTGGACCTTATTTGCATATCTCATTGACAAAATGCTATTTTGAACAGTGGTGGCAAAGTTAGCAGCAGCAGACATCAGCCGGTCAAACATCTTCCACGTAGATGCTGACTGTGAGCTCCAACTTTCAGTGACATTGTTTCAAACATTAACTTCTGCCTAGGGGTCCACAGGAACAGTTACATTAAAATGTTTGATAAAATATCTTCAATTCCTAATGCACGTTCTCGGACAGGAATGAGATGGTTTAACGTGGTACAGCGCCCCGCTCACTCATGGGGCAGAAATCAATCCTGCAAGGATGTCCCTACAACCGGGTGGTCCAGTCATTTTTTATTTTTCTTCTTGGCGACCTGAGAAGCAACCAGGGAACTTTATGGACACAGTGCAGGAGCGGGGCCCTGGCTACGGCGTGGAGGGGCTCCTGAAACACGTGGGAGGCTGAGGCCAGATAACCTGGCAGAAGCTGGGGATCCCTCACAAAGGGTCTGCCGCTGCCCACGGAGGGGAGCCGGGGAGGAGGGGGGTGCGGGCTGGTTCTCCATCTTCTCGGTGGAGGGAAGGAAAGCCCTCCCCTCCCTCTCTGCATCGCCTTGGGGGCTCTCCCTGAGGCCCCTGGAGAATGAGGTCCCGCCCAAGGAAACCCCGAGCAGGCAGCGCCCCAGGCCGCTGAGCCGAGCGCAGGGGAAAGGACGAGTCACCCACTTCTCCCCGGTGTTTGCTCCTGAGGCCCCGAGGCTCCAGCACTGTGCACTCACGCCTGCGCATGCACGGGAACCCTCCACACAGCCCTAGCCTGGGGAGTGGCCCCATCGCGCCTGCGGCATCCACTCCCACGCCCCTGGACACTCCCAGCCGCCCTGCAGCCGGCAGGGCAGAGCAGGAAAGGGACCAAGGTGACGGCGTCCTATCAGATGGAAGACGCAGAGGGAACCACACAGGCAAAGGGGGGCATCTCTGCCGGGGGCTGCACACCCACACTGGAGCCCCCGGTCCCTGCTTATCTGCACCGTTGGTGTCATCTGTCCTGTCAGAGAACATTCCAGGGTTTGAGGAAAATGAGGTGACGTCCAGGTGGCCCTGGCTGTGTCCTGACTGGCATGTCTGTTGAGCTAAACCGCATCCTGGCAGCTGCACTCACGGGCGGAGAGGCATCTCTGCGGTGTTTGCACTGATGAGGGGGTGACAGGTGACGCAGGGATCGGGGTCTTCCTTTGTGCCCCCCGGGGATTCGGTGACTGGGGACTGCAGGAAGGTCTCCCCAGCACAGCCCCGCTCGGCAGCCCCGAAGCTGCACTGCCCTCTGCCTCCCTCCCGGGTCCCTGCCAGGCTGCGCACACCTTGGAAGCAGGTGTGGTCCCTGCTCTGCTCACCCCTCCAGCTCAGGGCCTGGGCGTCTCTGTGGGAAGGAGGAATGATGGGGACACAGAGCCTCCCCAGGGGGTGTCGGGCGCTCTGACCTCGGCCAGTTCCCTCCTCCATCTGTCCCTGTTCTCTGGTACTTTCTTCAGCTGCTCTGAATCCTGCACAGCACTGAGAGCCTGCAGGCCTCTGCCCGCCTGAGTCGCCATGAGCAGGCATCACCCCTGACGTCCCAGCCAGCCCCCCTCTGCTTTTGGATCCTGAAAAATCAGGTAGCTGGTGAAACTCTGTCTTGGAAAACCTAATATCTAGCTATTTTTATAAATGACTGGGCTTGGCAGGAAACAAGATTGAACTTTCTGGTTGATAAATCCCTTTTTTGATTGGTGTGAATTCTTCCCTTTGGGACTCTGAATAGGAACGGAGGTTCAGGAAAATAAAACCTTTATTTCTTTGTGCAAAACTGCTCTTGGTGTTTAGCTGTGGCCAGAAACCTCTCAATCTCTCGCAAATCCGAGAGGATTCAAATCTCGCCCTGCCCTAATGACATTCTCCAGAGCTGCTGTCCTGGGGGACATGCCAACCAGAGCCGCTCCCTGGGTCCCCAGCCCTGTGCTGCGGTTCCCGGAGCGGGTCGGCTCAGCCATCCATCCTGAGGTCCTGCTGCGTGTCCTGCGCCGACCCACGTGGGCTCCTAATGAGTGGGACCCTCAGGGTCATAAAATGCTGCCCTCTGCTCCGTCACGGGGTCTTCTATTCCATCTGGCGTCGGGCTGGGCACTCTCACCCGATGCGCTCATGCCCGGTGCCTCTCATCCTGCGTCTGCTCAGTGCATCCTCCCGTTTCCTTTGCATGTTGCCTCTGCGTCCTTTACTCCCCCTCACAGGTGGGCTGGCCTCCCTCCTCCAGTTCTGTCCTCGCTGCTCCCCAGGCTGCTCCGGACAGGGCTCTGCCCTGCAGACCCTCCGTCCTGCAAGTTGTAGGGGAGCAGCTTCCACGAGGCTCGGGCGTCGGGAGCTGTCCCCTGGCTGAGCGCACGAGCCTCCTGCCTGGAAGTGGAATTGCTCTGAGGCAGCAGGTGCCCCTGGGTGCGAAACAGCCCTGTGAAGGGTGGAGGTCCAGCAAACCAAACTCACGCTCCCCGGAGCCCATGACTCAGCACAGCAGCTCGAGAAGCACTGTTGGTCCTCTAACGTGGCCTTGGCCTCAGGTGGTCCCACCTGGAGACCTTGGATGGGGATGCAGCCATGTGCAGGCTCTGGGAAAGCGAGGTGTCAGGCTGGGGCTGCCCCACCATCACGGGGGCACCCTGCTGGCCAGCGCCCACTGCTCCTCTGTGCACGCCCCTCCCCTCCCCGTGTCAGCCTTTCCCTGTGGCCCTCCCCGTGCCTGCTGCCGTCTTGGGCCCCTCTCCCTGCAGGGCCAAGGGTGCTTCCGCGCGAGGTTGCTGCATCGGGCAGAAGCAGCTGCTGCTTCCTTTGGGCCGGGATGTTATGTTCAAGCAGCTGCACATTGAGCTGTTGCTGTCCGTGTGTCTGTGGCCCAGGCTCTGTCTGTCCAGGACAAAAACTTGCTATCTGGTTGGTGCCGGAGCTGGGCTCAGACAGATGCCCAGACGGCACTGGCTTCTCAGCCGAGTTTCAGGAGCCAGCATTCTAGAGTCTTCTGAAAGCCAAGGACTGCTTTCCAACCCCCTCTCTGCAGGGACCTGGCGGTCTTCCTTCCCAGTGTTATCGATGAGAGTGACCAGTTCTGAGAAAAGCCTTTCACAGATGGGGTCCTTATTCCCTCTTCACAGCACCCGATGGGATGGGCTTACGTCCCCATTTCCATTTCAGGAAACTGAGACTCAGAGAGGGTAATTCGCTGTGCAGGATCACATAGCCTAGGGGTCCGGATGGCCCCTCTGGCACATCCCTTCATCTCGGACAGGATCACCAAGTTCCCCTTGAAGCTGTGGGGAGGGCGAGGGCTGGTGGGTGGCGGGGTGTGGAATGGTGGTGAGTGGGACGTACCCCCTCCTCTCAGCTGCGAGTGTGTGTGTGGGGTCTGCGCCTTCCCCGTGAGCTGCGCCGGGTCACTTGCTTCCCCTTCCCACCCTCGCGGCTCCAAGATGAGGCCTTCCTCCTTCCCTTCCAGACCCCACTCCCCGTCCACCAGTCCAAGGCCCTGAGCCCCAGGCCTCCTCTCTCCCTCTCCCAGTACAGCAACCAGCTGCACTGACAGGACTTGGGACTGGTTAGTACTCCTGGCAGGGAGATGGGCAGTACCTGAAGCCTGGCCACCCGGGGACAGTCCTGGGCCCCGCACCTGGGTCAGAGCGGGAAGCACACGCCCTGTGCCATTTCCTGCCCGCCAGCAGTGCTGCAGCCACGCACCAGAGACAGCAGTTTCCCATTCTTTTCGCTTTTCCCACTGAGGAGCCAGCCCAGCCCTGTTTGTCCAGGTCTCCACCAGTGGGCACTGCACACAGGAGCCTCCGGGCTGCAGGGCAGAGCATCTCACTCGCCTCACCCACCTTCTGGGGGTGGCTTCTTAAACCCTTTATTTATTTATTTTTAAGCAGGCTTGCGTAATACTTTAAGAGACTCCAATTATTCAGTGAAATAAAAAAATTGTTGCTGGATTATTTATTTATTTCCTGCTCAAATTATTTTATTTTTTATTAAAATTTTTTTAACATCTTTATTGGAGTATAATTGCTTTACGGTGCTGTGTTAGTTTCTGCTGTATAACAAAGTGAATCAGCTCTATGTGTACATATATCCCCATATCCCCTCCCTCTTGCTAGTTATTTTTTTTAATCCAGTGCTTTTCACGGCTAAAGGTAAGGCTGCATCATAAAGGCTCACAGGCCAGGGGACTTTAACGAAGCAAGAAGCCTTGATGGACCGGCCCCAGTTCCCCTTTGTGGTGACTGTGTCCCTCTTGGGAAGTGAAGCTGGTGTTCACGCCTCCTGCCACTGGTTTCCGCTGTCTTTGTCTTCAAGCACATCCCAGCGCAGGGTTGCTAGAGGTGAGCATCACATCTGAGCAGAAAGGGAGCAAGGTGGTGGGTCTTTGGACTTGCAGGACTGTGTCTGCCCCCGTCACCGGGAGGTAGGGATTTCAACCCAGCCCTGGGAGCCCCACAGGCAGCCTTGCCTACTGGGGGAAGCTTCAGAGAAATCCCAGGGTACAAATCAGGAGGAAAAGGAGAGGGGATCCATTGCCTGCCTGCAGTATCTAAGCGTGTGGCTTTAATTTCTATTGTCAGCACCAGTTTTGGCAACAAGTTCTCCCAATTCTGACTATATGTATATATATATTTTGGGGGCAGGGGTCAGGGATTAGATTAAAATAGGGACAAAAGAGCAAAGCTCATCCAGGGGCATCCCTGTTCCTTTTAATCCATTGCTAACCCACCTTTATAATTTTGGATCCCACCTATGCGGGGCAAGGTGAGATGGCGTCTCCTGGGCTCTGTCAGCGCAGCTGTAATGGTGCAGATGCTGTCGGGTCCCAGATGCCATGGGCCCCAGGGGTTCTTCCTTCTTTCTCTCCAGGGTCCCCCGCCCCTTCCATCCCAAAGGCACACAGGGGAGCTTTCCTGTTTTCTTATTTGCAGTAGGTCGTGGGGAATAGGAAGCTAAAACCTGGGCTGGAAAATTCTTCACTGGTTAGACCAGAGATACAGATGGTGTGATCGGATTGTTTTCCTACTGGGACGTAACAGAAGCACAGAGATAGGCTTCCTGTGTGGCCACGTACGGGAACACTGTTTGTTGTCATTATTGTTTTGTTATTTTGCGCTGGGGACTCTGATCCAGGCTGGCCTCCTTCCTGCCAGGGTCCCATGAGAAGGACATCAGGTCCCTTTGTTGCCTTCGCTCTTGCTTGCCCTGGCGTCTCTCTGCTGGGTGACTTTCACGGCCTGTGCTGTCACGGGAAAGACAAGGTGATGGAAGAGAGGGCAGGGCAGAGTGCACGGGGCAGGTGGACTTTCCTCCTTGCCCTCAGCTCTGTACAATCTCAAGGCTTCTCGACATCCAGGATGCAGCTGTTTTTGAGCTGAACAGGGGGCGTAAAGAGCAGCTGGAGAAGCGGCGTCATCATTTTGGTGCCTCTCCGAAAGGCTTGCAGAGGCAATGCTAAAACAGTAGAGGGAGAGAAGCAATTTAGCGACACAGTGCTTACAACAGTGCGAAGACAAATTCCAGGGACAGAGAGTTAAAGCTCCCTCCTAAGCAGCCTTTCTGCGTAAACCTCCCCCATTAGGCTCGTGGGTTAAAGTTTACAGGATCAGATTCGCAAATGTTTTCCTGATGGAGAGAGGGCCGTTATGTCATCAAAATGGAGATATTCGACTGTGGGCCTTAGTGACCTATTGAAAGACAGACCTAACATGGCCTTTAATCACATCTTAAAATTAAAAATAAATCCTTGAGCCGCGTGCCCCTGATCCCAGCATTGTTGGAGCTGCAGGGGCTCCTCTCCAGCCGAAGACAGGAGAGGTTGGCATCAAAGGAGACTTCAGCTCTTCTGCGTGTTACTGGATTAGGCATTCTCTCCTGAATGCCCACCCCCAATGCTGTGTTTTTTTTTTTTTTTTTTTTTTTTTTTTTTTTTTTTTTTTTTTTTGCGGTACGCGGACCTCTCACTGCTGTGGCCTCTCCTGTTGCGGAGCACAGGATCCGGACGCACAGGCTCAGCAGCCATGGCTCACGGGCCCAGCCGCTCCGCGGCATGTGGGATCTTCCCGGACTGGGGCACGAACCCGCGTCCCCTGCATCGGCAGGCAGACTCTCAACCACTGCGCCACCTGGGAAGCCCCCTAATGCTGTTTTGATCCCGAAACACCAGAATTTGTTTGAATCCAATCTCCCAGTCTGTGTGAGTCACAGAAAGACTGTGTTTGTTTCTTCCTGCTTTCTAGTGAATTTTCTCCTCTCTCTACCACTCAGTTGCTTCTCAAAAGGAGCGCTACTTCCCAGGGAGGTCGTGGTCGTCATGGAGGGGACTGTGTGGAGGTTTCAGGGTGTCACACTGCGGCCCTGTCCCTGGCCCCAGTGGTAACACCTATCCCTGCCCCAGCCCATGAATCAAAGGAATCCCAACGTTGCATCCTCTGCAGAAACCCAGCCACTGCAGGTGTCCAAACCTCGTCAACCCGTGTGTGGTGCGTTACAATTAACAGAGGAGTGATAAGAAGCTTTTCTCAAAGAATTAGCAGAGGAGTGATGAGAAGCTTTTCTCAAAGAACTGTAGCTTTTTGTTCCGCCCTGTCTGGTGGCCTGCTGGCACCTGACTCAGAATGTCCCTCTGTCTGAAGTGGCAGTGAGTGTGCGTGTGTGTGTGCGTGTGTGAGAGTATGTGTGTGAGTGTGTGTGCATGTGTGTGAGAGTGTGCGTGTGCGTGTGCGTGTGTGTGTGTGTGTGTGTGTGTGTGTGTGAGTGTAGTGGGCAAGTGTATTAGCTTCCGCTCTGTTGAGGGATAACCGTCAGGCAAATAGGCCTGGGAGGAAAGGCCAGGGAAGGAGATGGTTTGGGCACTAAGGGTTTTGAAGCCTCCAGAAGATTCCAGAGGATCTAGGAGGCCCCATGCGTGCCCAGTGCTGAGAGATGTGAGGAGGGCCTGAGTCCTGCCCCCCTGGCTGACCTCTGTGCTGTGCAAGCGGGACATGAATCTAAAGAACAGCCGTCAATCGCCCACAGCTGAATGTTTAAGGTTCACCCAGCAGAGCCTCCTGCAAGGGCTGGGAAAGTGGGGCGTTTTGGTGGTGATGATGATGGTGGTGGTGGTGGTAATGGTGATGATGGTGGTGCTGGTTGTGATGATGGTGGTGGTGGTGATGGTGACGGTGATGATGATGGTGATGACGATGGTGGTGGTGATGATGGTGGTGGTTGTGATGATGGTGGTGATGGTGATGGTGATGACGATGGTGGTGGTGGTGATGGTGGTGGTGGTGATGGTGATGACGATGGTGGTGGTGATGATGGTGGTGATGGTGGTGGTGGTGGTGGTGGTGATGATGGTGGTGGTTGTGATGATGGTGGTGATGGTGGTGATGATGGTGGTGATGGTGGTGGTGGTGATGGTGGTGATGATGGTGATGGCGATGGTGGTGGTGGTGGTGGTGGTGATGATGGTGGTAGTGGTAGGGATGGTAATGGTTGGTGGTGGTGGTGATGGTGATGGTTGTGGTGGTGATGGTGATGGTGGTGGTGGTGGTGACTGGGGGAGGTTCCCAGGCATTCTAGGAGGTCTCTGTCAAATCACTAGCCAATGGTGAAGTTAACAGAACAGAAACTTTAGTGGCCACGCTCGACAAAATATACGGACTTTAGAAAATCAGTTCAGAAAAGTCACTAAACAAACAACAGCAATAATGACCACAAGTAGCAGCAACAAGCCCCGGTGAGGAGGAGGAATCAGGTTTTCAGAGAGACATCCACTCTCACAGTGGTCCTCAGGGGTGGCTGCCCAGAAGCCTGGGAAGCTAGAGCTCAGTCATGACGCAGTCACATTCTCTTCTGTGCTCTGGACTGCTCACGGCACGTGCGTGCAGAGCCTGATCTGGGGGGTCCCTTTGTGGAGATCCAGGTAAGCACTTCCCCCTTTTATTGAGAGGCACAGAGCATCTGCTGGCCTCCCTCTGTGATGCTGGTGGCTGCTGCTGGTCATTAATCCATCCTGGGTCACAGAGCCCTTGGTCCAATTATATTGCGGTGTCCATTCTTGACCTGAACTACTTGTATAAAGAAATGCTTATCCTAACTCTCATCTGGTTACCCAGTGGCATGGTGCACAGAAGAGCTGGATTCTCTTGACCAGTTTTCAAGGTAATGAGTTGGGACACTATTGTTCCCTGAACAGCATGTTCTCAGAATCTTCTTACTAACTTGTCCATTTAGACTTATTTAACAGATTTCAATCCGTGGAAACCAGCATCGCTTCTGAAATCAGATTGTCCCTGTTTGGAGCTAATAGGAATCTCTTCACATCAGCTCCTGAGTCCTCGTGACACACCTTTGACATCGTTGGCCTCTGCTGCTATCTGGTGTGACAAGATGCCCAGGCCCATTACACTCCCCTCTAACCCACACACACCCAAGATCAGCCTTTCTCCAAGAAGCCCTATTTCTTTCAGTGGGAAAGGTATTCCAAGTCTGTCCTCAGGGCACGAGGGATGTTCAGTGCCAGGGGACATTGTGGGGAAGATCTCAGGGGTTTCTTCAGTTCCTTCTGGACAACAGGTGTTCAGTTAACCTTTTCTGCATTATGTCTGCATCTCCTTCCTTCAATACCAGCACTCAGGGGTACACAGGATGTTAGAATTAGAAGATCAACAGAATTGCTCATTTATTTTATCCCATGTAACACACATGGTCTCAGAATACCAATATCATATGTACGTGTGTGTATCAATACCAACCATATGCACCAATGTTAGTATTACCACCACACTGACCTAAGTGCTAAAAAAATGTTGAATTTTTTTTTTTTTGCCATACGCGTTTCCTGTTTCTGTTCTTATTTTTGAATGGGGCACTGTGTCTACATGTCAATTCACATGGTCATCATGCACAATATTTTCTCCCTTTTAGCCCTCATTTAGTTTTCTACAGGTAACTCCATAAGTGCTAGTTACCAACCTTCAATTTAAATCTCTGTGGTCATTTTTGTTTAAAACTCATTTTATAATTACCTTCCTCAGGATGGGCTTGTGGGAACAATGGTTCTGAGTTCTTGAATGTTGATAACACTTTGTGTTTTTATACTTTCATGCTTTGAAAGTCAGTTTTGCTGGATAAAAAAAATACTTGGTTCACATTTTCCCCCTTAAACACATTAAATATAATAGTCCAGTTCTTTCTGACATAAAGCTTTACTGTGAAAAAAATATGATGAGAACTTGTTTTTATTTCACTTATAATATCTCACTGTTTTACCTAGCTGCCTAAAAGATTTTTTTTTTCTTTTTTGTAAAAGTTCATTAATTTAAAAGCATCTGTCTTGGCGTTAGTTGTTCTGGTCTGTATTCTCAGGTACTTTCATTATAGTAATAGTTTTAAATATGCCTTTTTAAATAAGGAAGGTTATCTTGAAAAAATACAATGTTTAGTATTATTTTGTTCCCTGCTTTGATTTTCTTCTTTAGGACTTATATCTACAGGTAAGGTTGTCTTTGCCTGTCTTCTTTATTCCTCAGCTTTTTTCTTGAATCTCTTTTTTCTTCATTCATTTTTGAATTAAAAAGCCCTTCCTTTCTATTTTTCTTAAGGTATTATCTCTTGTATTCATTCTATTCATGTTTCTTCTGCCTGAGTTTTCATTTCTGAAATGTCTTTTAAATTTCTGGGTTTTTCTCCTTAGTTCTGTCATTCATTTCTGAATTTTTCTGAATTATGATTTTTGCTTTTCTTTCATATTTTATATCATCCTTGAACCTCATTTTGAAATAGTACATAACAATAGTTTCAATCAATTATTCAAGTCTGAGTTTCTGGCATGCTTTTATTGTCCACATAGATATTATTCTGTGTCTTATCTATATTTTTGTAATAACTTTTAGTGGCAATTTGATATGTCTCATTTAAAAACTTTTACTTTTTAACTGTGGTTAAAAACATATAACATAGGGCTTCCCTGGTGGCGTAGTGGTTGAGAGTCTGTCTGCCAATGCAGGGGACGCGGGTTCGTGCCCTGGTCCGGGAAGATCCCACATGCCGTGGAGTGGCTGGGCCCGTGAGCCATGGCCGCTGAGCCTGCGCGTCCGGAGCCTGTGCTCTGCAACTGGAGAGGTCACAACAGTGAGAGGTCCGCGTACCGCAAAAAAACCCAAAAAAACCATATAACATAAAATTCACCACCCTAACATCTTTAAGTGTGCATCTCAGCTGTGCTAAGTTCATTCACACCATTGTGCAACCAATCTCTAGAACGTTTTCATTTTGCAAAACTGAAACTTTATGCTCATTAAACAACAAAAACTCCCCATCCTCCCCTCCCTGTAGCCCCTGACACCCACCATTCTACTCTCTGCCTCTATGAATTTGACGGCTTTAAGGACCTGTATACGTGGAATCACACAGTGTCTGTCCTTCCGTGTCTGGTTTGTTTACTTAGCATAATGTCCTTAAGTTTCATCCACGTTGTAGCCTGTGTCGGAATTTCCTTCCTGTTTAGGGCTGGGTAATATTCCTTTGAGCATATGGGCCACATTTGGTGCATCCACCCATCTGTCCATGGACTGCTGTGTCTTGTTTCTGTGGGAAATTAGTTCTTCTGAGTCCTTAGAAGGAGGCACAGTTCAGGAGAGCTTGCTGACCTCCTGGAGCCCCATCCTGGGTTGTTTCCTTGTGGTGTTTGGGATACGGTGGCTGCTTCCTGGATCTTCCTGGCACCTTTCCTGCTCTGGTCTTCTTTGGTCCTCTCTTGTCTTTCCCAGGGCTCCTCGTTGTTAGACACCAGCCCCCGCCCCCCCCCCCCCCCCGGTTCCAGGGTCTGCTCTCTAGCTGGTGTTCATCGAGGGCAGATTTGCCGGCTGTTTCTGGGTCTCCTGTTTTCAGGGGTGCCCTAGGTCCCTTGATTTCCCCCACCTCCTCTCACACAAGTGCCCGTACCTTGCAGGTCTCATGGCTGTTCGTGGTTTGGCTTCACCCACGTGTTTCAGAGTCCTAGAGGATTCCTTCCTTTTCTGTCAACATTTTCTGTGGAGTTTTGGTTTTGTCATCTAGTTGGCGTGGCTGTTTTTATGTGAAGATTTGAAGAGATTAAAAGATTATGTTGCCACCACCTCTATCTTTCCAAAATCTTCTGGTTGTTTCACCTTTATTAACAGGAAGATTAATCAACAGTTCAAGTCACCACAGCCTGATCTGTTCTTTTGTTTTTGAATTTTATTTTATTTATTTTTTTATACAGTAGGTTCTTATTAGTCATCAATTTTATACACGTCAGTGTATACATGTCAATCCCAATCGCCCAATTCAGCACACCACCATCCCCACCCCCCACCGCTTTCCCCCGTTGGCGTCCATACATTTGTTCTCTACATCTGTGTCTCACTTTCTGCCCTGCAAAACGGTTCATCTGGACCGTTTTTCTAGGTTCCACATATGTGTGTTAATACACGATATGTTTTTCTCTTTCTGACTTACTTCACTCTGTATGACAGTCTCTAGATCCTTCCACATCTCTACAAATGACCCAATTTCATTCCTTTTTATGGCTGAGTAATATTCCATTGTATATATGTGCCACATCTTCTTTATGCATTCCTCTGTCAGTGGGCCTTTAGGCTGCTTCCATGACCTGGCTATTGTAAATAGTGTTGCAATGAACATTGGGGTGCATGTGACTTTTTGAATTATGGTTTTCTCAGGGTATATGCCCAGTAGTGGGATTGCTGGATCATATGGTAGTTCTATTTTTAGTCTTTTAAGGAACTTCTATGCTGTTCTCCACAGTGGCTGTATCAATTTACATTCCCACCCACAGTGGAAGAGGGTTCCCTTTTCTCCACACCCTCTCCAGCATTTGTTGTTTGTAGATTTTCTGATCTGTTCTTTTGTAATATTCTTCATCGATATTTCTCCTAATGGTTTTACCCTCCAATGATGATGCCGTTACCTGAAATGGCATTTCATTAGAGGTTGCAAAATAGTAATTTTCTAATTCTATCATCTCTTCTTCACTGACGAATTGGGTTCTTCTATACAGGAGAGCTTTCCCTTATCTACTGGAGCTGTTAGTGTCTTTGAAACATAGTTTAGGCAAGAAAGGTAAGAAAGGCAGAATAAATGCTTTGTTATTTCCTTTTACTTACCTGTTTTTAAAGTCATGTTAGGCATCTTAGCAACTGGCAATGGTGTCCAATGAGTTGTGTTCTATTTCTCTTCCTCCTTCCTTTTTTGAGTGTCATTATAAACACTTGGCTTTTTATGTGATAGGTGTGCTGTAGTCAACACAACTGTCCCATCTTTGGCTATCTTTAAGTTGCTTCCTGTAACCTCTTAACACCACCCTCTTTCATTTCATCTCATCTCATTTCATTTTATTTAATATCTCATCTCCATCTTTCATCTGCCCCTCTGCATGTGCCCTCTGTCTTTCTCCACCCAGTTCTGGACCCTGGGAGGCCCACCTGAGTGGACTTCATCACTGGGCTCCCTTACACTCTGAGCTCCCGTTGGGTTTGGCCAATGGAAGGCACTTGTAGGAGGTGCAAAGACAGGGCCAGAGTGAGCATGAATACTGAAGCCCCAGATTGCTCCCAGCCGGGTGGTTTAGTCTGGCTATTTCCTTCTTCTCAGAGCCTGTGGAGGGAGCAGGCACTGCCATCACCTCGGGTTTGGACTTCCAGCCTCCAGAGCTGAGATGATAAATTCCTGTTCCTGTTGGCCTCCCAGCTTGTGCCACTTCATTACAGTACCTCTAGGAAAATAATAACACACGTCAGACCAGCATTTTTATAAGATTAATATGATATGCACAAGTATGGCTTATATTAGAAATTAAATTATGGTTCAATATGAGGAAATGTATTAGTATAATTTATCACATTAATTTTTCTAAGAATGTTTATACAATCACCTTGATAAAAGGAACTTGATTAACGTTACAGACGCTTTCCCAAGAAAAATGCACGTGTATGCCTACTATGTAAAGCATCCTATGCTTGTCCATCTAAAAAGCCTAAAAGAATCATCTGAAAAACTATGGGAATAAATACAAGAGGGGAAGAATGGCCAATAAAGAAAAGCACCAAAACCAATGACTTTCGTAAGTGCCAAACATTAGAAACAGTTAGAAAATGTAATGAATAAAGTACCTTCATAAGAGCAACCCAACATAAATTCCTGGGAGCAAATTTACGCAACATGCGCTCCCATTTGAAGCGATCTATAGAAGTTTACTGAAAGCTAAAAAATAAGACAAATGAATGGAAGGATTATTAACTCAATATTAAAAAGATGTCACTTCTCTCCCAATCAATCTAAAAAGTGCAATCCCAGTCAAACCCTAGATGTGTCTAAAGGTTATCGAGACGAGTGCATGAGCAAATAGTACATTCTGGAAATTTTCGCACTATTGTGGGGAACTTGCTCTAGTAGAAATAAAAATGTTTTCTAGAGTCAAAATCAAAATGGAGTGTGACTTAGGTCAGATAGCGGATGAGAAATCAGGGAAGCAGGACAGAAAACCTCAGAGCATTGCAGACAATGTTGTAATGCTACAGGTGGCACTTAAATTTGGGGTAGAAAGGCTGGGTTATGCTGTAAATCATAGTGGGAAAACTGATTAAGTTTATGGGCGAAAAGGTAAATTCAATCCTTAGCTCAACCTGCAAAATGAAGTAAGCATTGATTAAATATTTAAAGAGAAAAAACATGAGTGCATCAAAGCACAAAGAATAAAAGCAGGTGAATTTTTCCCCTGTAGTACTAGGTGCCAGGCAGTTCTAGACCAGGAGCTGAGGAAGTGAAAGTCTAGCAGGAGTGTGCCTAAGGGTATAGCCCCTTCCGTTGTCACCTGGTGTGGCCAGTCTGGGAAAGGGACTCATTTCGCTGTGCTCCAATCTCCTCATCTCTGAAATGGGAAACTACCTTGTGGGTTATTGCAAAGATAAAGTGAATTGACATGGAACTTGCTAAGGACAGAGCATTCTAGAAGTGTTAGCTGTGTCTTGTTTACATAGCAATTAAAGATGGTGTAAGCACAGCTACTAAGAACAAATGTCAAAGAACATTTGCTTTCTCTCTCTGAGTTACTTCACTGTGTATGACAGTCTCTAGGTCCATCCACGTCCCAGCAAATGGCACAATTTCATTCCTTTTTATGGCTGAGTAATGTTCCATTGTATATATGTACCACATTTTCTTTATCCATTCCTTTGTCGATGGACATTTAGGTTGCTTCCATGTCCTGGCTATTGTAAGTAGTGCTGCAACACTATTTACAACATCAGGGTGCATATCATATATTAACACATATATGTGGAATTTAGAAGAATGGTACAGATGACGCTATTTGCAGAGCAGAAATTGAGACACAGATGTAGAGAACAAACGTATGGACACTAAGGGGGGGAGGGGGGTTGGGATGGATTGAGAGATTGGGATTGACATACGTACACGACTACGCATGAAGTAGATGGCTGGTGAGGGCCTACTGTATAGCACAGGGTAAAAAAAAGAAGAAGATACAATCTGTTTGCAGGACATATATTAAGTAACCTTAAAAATGCATCCCAATATACATTAGGTGCAGACTAATACTGTTTGATTCCACTTATACGAGGTACACAGAATAGCCACATTAATAGAGTTAGAAAGTAAATTTGTAGATGCCAGGGGCTGGGGTAGATGCCAGGGGCTGGGGTAGATGCCAGGGGCCAGGGGAGGGGGAATGGGGAGCTAGTGTTTAAAGGGGACAGAGTTTCAGTTTAGGAAGGTGAAAAACTCGGGAGATGGGTGATGGTGAGAGCTGCACAACAACGTGAATGCACTTAGTGCCACTGAACCGTACGGTTAAATACGGTTACAATAGTATGTTTTATATTATGGGACTTTTACCACAATACAAAATTTTTAAAAAAAGAACATTTGTTTGCACGAGGTGGGCGCTGCCCAGGACAGTGCATTTTGAAACTTTAAGTGTTTTTTCTCTTCTTGGAGGCGGTCTCTTCTTGCCCCTCTGCGTGCACGCAGTTGCAGTGGGTCACCATGACTGTGACCATGCGGCGGGTAAGCCGGCTGCCTGGGCGGGGATCCTGACTCTACCCCCAACCCTTCTCCATCTGTTCCTGATACTCGGGGCTCTCGAGGTATTTACATAACCTCCCTGTGCCTCAGTCTTTTCATCTGTGAAATGGGGCAATGATAGTACCTTCTAGCCGGGCTGTTATGAAGATGAACTAAGTTAATATTTGTGAAGTGGTTAGAACTGTGATGGGAACACTAAAAGTATCTGGTAATTTAGTAAATATACATAAAAGTAGTGCGCTTTCTCAGATTTTAATGTGATTTTCTCTTTTGCATTTCCAAGTACACGACTTGTTCTGGTGGGTCCCAAGTCATCATCTTTCTGGAGAGATTAATATGCTGCAGGGAGCAACACCTGGGAAAGCCACGAGAGAAGAGGTTTTTCCCGTTCCTTAAGCCCCCTTTGCCCATTGCATTTAACTCTGCAGAAGCCAGGCGACGGTGCTGTTCTGTGCAGAGGAGGGAAGTATTCCCATTCCGTCCCTGACAGCTGAGACATGAGGCTTGAAGCTTTCAGGAGGAGACGGGACCAGGAGGCGGGGGAGACCCCGGAGGCCACTTCAGCCCTGGGGGGTGCGGGAAGCATCAGGCGGAGGATGGAAGGAAAGCACGTGTCGGGGTGCCTCCCGGCCCCTCCTCTGCAGGGGTGTCTCCTGGCCCCTCCTCTGCAGGGGTGCAGGTAGAGCAGAAGGGACTCGGCCATCACCTTCCAGACCGGGCTCAGTGAGGAGCTGACTCGCAGGCTGCCCCAAACCAATGTGGGCGCAGATGTGACAAAGTGCCTGTGGAAGTCTCCATGGTTGCAGGAGAGAGATGTGGGGCTGGGCTCTCCCATTGCCCAGGGGGCCAGGGCTGTGAGGAAGTAGCTGACAGCTTGTCCAAGGTCCTCAGGGCGTGGCAAGGCGGCTCTGAGGGGCAGCTGCAGACCTGAGCGGGGACCATTGGTGCTCAACTTCCGTGGGGCCAGAGGGAGGCTGAGATGCCCTGGGGCTTGAGCACACAGGCAGCCTGGATGGCAGGTCACAGCAGCCTCAAGCTTCAGCCTCAGCCCACCCCCGCTCCTCAGACTCCAGCAGGACAAGCAGCTGCCCCGCAGGAGACTGAGTCCTCCCGCGTCTCCCCGCAGGAGGCTGAGTCCTCCCGCGTCTCCCCCGCTAGAGGATGTGCCGGATCCGGAAGCTCAAAACAAACGAGCCACACTTTCCCTGAAGCTCCAAATTGCAGTGAGAATCTTCAGCCCTGCTTTACAAAGGGTTAATATATTAACAAAAAGTCCCTTAGCTATAAATAAGAAACCAGAAAAACAGTCACAGAACTAAAACGCGCTAGAAATCAAACAGAAAAGACAGTACAGAAAAAACTGAACCTATGTACTTAGTGCAGTGAATGCAAGTGGAAAAGAAAGCGGTAATTAAGAAAATTAGAAGATGATTGTTCAGGCAGGTAACGAAAAGGAGATTGTTATGGGCAAGGAGGACCCCAAAGACCTGGGACTTTGGAGAACCCAGCAAGTGGAGTGAGGTACATAGTCAAAGTTATCACACAAGAGAATTTCCTCAAAAGGCAGAAAATGGAACATGGCGACTGGAAGAAGATTCCACACAGAAACCTCAACAATGACACATTTCATGGATTAGCTGGGCAGCTGAGACTCACCCCCAGGTGAGCTGAGCTGTGGTCACCCCCAGGCAGTTGGGTCTCGGGCCATTTCTCTGTTGATGTGTCTTCTGATTTTCCTTTTTTTTTTTTTTTTAAGATTTAAAAAAAAAATCTTTTTTTAAAGATTTTTCTGATGTGGACCATGTTTAAAGTCTTTATTGAATTTGTTACAATATTGCTTCTGTTTTATGTTTTGGTTTTTTGGCCATGAGGCATGTGGGATCTTAGCTCCCCAACCAGGGATCGAACCCACGCCCCCTGCATTGGAAGGCGAAGTTTTAACCACTGGACCGCCAGGGAAGACCCCTGATTTTCCTTTGACAATAGAGTTGAATTCTTTGTGCAGTGAAATATGGTTAAAACAAACAAATAAGCCGCCAAAGGAAATACAGGATGTGAGTGGGTGGGAGAAGGTAGGAGGGATTGCTAACCTGTTATCCCTGACGGCAGGCCTCTCCCTGTAGAAAAACGTGTCCATGCTTGTCAACACCCCACTGGCTGCTTTGGGATTAGTGACCATTGTGTTCAATCTGGTCCCCTGACCCCTAAGAATATTCCTGCTGCCTCAACTTGCTTAACTCTGGGTTCTAGAGAGCACATTTTCCTGCCTCTGAAGGCCTAGGCCAGTGGGGGAAGCATACCGGGAGAGGGGCCCTGAGGGATGCTTTCCCAGGGGGCTGCTCCCGTTACCCTGATGGCATCGCTAAATGTACATGGTCGGTTCTAAGAAAGGATGCATTTTAGGATATAAAAACAGGACTCCTTTCATTATTCAGTAACTTGGTTTTGCACCATCAGGATTTCTCCAAAAACTTTTAATGAATAATTCATCCGTGAATACAAAGTTTTGGAACTTTCCTGACGACATATAACGTGTCCCTTTTTTATTATTTCTTGTAGATGATCCAGTGTCATTGAATTTCACTGTCCCGAGGGAACGTTTTAAGAGACCTGCTTGGAAATCACATCTCAAGTGAAGTTTTAATATAAGCTGCAAAGACGACAAGCGACTTTATTATATCAAGAGATCATTTATTCTCTACATTCTCAGAGTAAAGATATCTGTAGAGTCTCAGCTTTAGAACCATCTGCAATTGAAATGCGCTCCTTTATTGAATCGTAGGGTATTATGCCGTGCACCTTGCTGCTGTTCAGAATAAGACAATGCTTTTTTTTTTTAATGAAGTCTCCCCACTCCAGGTTCCAGATTGAAGAATTCTGCATAATTTTCATGTATATTGTAACGTTTTCTTACTTCAAAATGCAAAACAAGCCTGTTTTTAAAACAGCAGACACCAGCTGAAGGATCGTATGGTCTCACGACCTAATCCTAGGCACCCTGTGATCTCCGGAGGCACAGACGAGCACATCAATGTGCTTCTCTGGCAGAGGAAGGCGTTTTTGTAGTAAAATGCTCTGTGCTGGAAGAGGAGTTAAAGCAAAGCGTTCATCCTGACTGGTCTTGCTGAAGTTGACAGGGGCAGAAACTTGAACCAGACTGGAGCTTCCACAGTTTGGAGGGGGGTGAGGGTCTGAGAGGAAGCACAGTGGCCCCTGGCTCACAGCTGGGCCCCCTCTTTCTCCTGTGGGTCACGGAACACCCAACGTCAGTCAAAGCCACTCTGCGACGGGGACAGGTCAAGACCAAAACAAGGTCCCCCGAGATCTCATCTGAGCACAGACAGACACGTGCTCATCGTCTGCACCCCGTGACCGGACTTCCGGGTCCTGGCTGACGTGCATGGAGGCTACTCTTTTCCAAGATGCCCAATCATAGGCTCTCTCCCACTTCCCGGCAGTGTCCCACCCTGAGCAAACTCCTGCCTCCTTAAACTCCCAACAAGAGCACTTAAAGCAGGGTCAAACCTCATTCAGGTTCTTCTTAGCATCCTCTCAGTGACACGCCCCTTGTGTGGCCCTGGTGTGTGTCCTTTGCTGAAACGTGAAGTAAACTCATGTGTTCAGCCACAGGGGTGTTCCTGGTGCTTTTTGGCTGGAAGGCATCGGCAGAGGCAAGGAAAACTTCTCAACTTGATAACTTGGAATCCATGAGCCAGCATCCTGCAGAGTCACATTGATTTCTCGCTCCTGCAGGACTGGTTTCCACTATCTTGGTCCTCGCCTCAGCCTTTGCAGGAAGGTGAGCCTTTTTCCTGCTTGCTGAATGCCCTGGTTCTGTCTCGGGCAGCACAGCTCTGTGGGCTCGTGTGGACCAAGCTGGACTCCTCCCTGTGGCCATCAGGTGCTACAGGATCTGGTCTCTGGCCACCTGGTTGACCTCATGCAACACAGGTGCAAGGACCTTCTCTCCATGCCTCGGGGAGGCCACAGCCTCGCCTGCTCCAGGGCTGTGCCCGCTGCCCCGTTGTGCCTGGAGAGACTGACCCCAGCATCCTTGCATGGGTGCCCGCCCTCACTGCTCCCTCCACGTGACGACATCAGGTTTTACCACCTGAGTTGATTTGCTTCCTTGTCCATCATCTCCTTCACCAAAACAGAAGTTCTGTGCACTGAGGGTCTGGCCCGTCCCACTCACTGCAGCGTCCAGCTCCCCGAGGAGGATCTGACACCCTGTCTGTGCTGCTTACGAGTATTTCCAGTGAGGAGTCCTTGACAACCCTCGCTACTCCCGCGTGTGAGAGATCCTGAGCCATGTCTCCGTTCCTCCTGGACCTGTCATGTCTCTCCCCTCACCTGCCAAGTTTTGCACCTGCTCCTTCTTTACAGGACCTCGGGTAAACCTTGGTGCAAAGGAAGAGTGCGTCCGGTCCGGCAGTACTCGGTGGCAGAGGGCATTGACCGGGTGCTGCCTGGCTGCCGCAGCCGAACATGCTCCCTGTTGCTCGGGCTGGAGGGCTCGGGGGGCGCAGACCTGCCCTGCCTCTCACACCATCTCCATAGGGCAGCAGTGGTTTTGCACCAGTTGGGGCAAAGGGGACCAAGGGACACGTTGAATGTCCTGATGAGCTTCAAAAGAAGCAAGCAAATCTGCGTGGCTCCCAAGGGGACCAGACACACCGTAAAACCAGCCCGAATGGCCCCCAAGGGGACCAGACACACCGTAAAACCAGCCCGAATGGCTCCCAAGGGGACCAGACACCCCGTAAAACCAGCCCGAATGAACTAACTACTACACTAAGGTCTCATCGCCAGTGATACAGTGAACGCGATGGACACAGGCTCATACCTGGTGCACTCTGCCCTCTGTGTGCTCTGACATCACTCATCACCTGTGCATGTCCCCGCACCTGCTGGACTCATTGTCTCTGTGCTCTGATGTCATATGTCACCTGTGCATGTCCCCACACCTGGTGGATTCTCCTTCGGAGTGCCCTGACATCACACATCACCTGTGCACGTCCCCGCACCTGGTGACTGCCCTCTGTGTGCTCTGATATCACACATCACCTGTGCACGTCCCCGCACCTGGTGACTCCCCTCTGTGTGCTCTGACATCACACATCACCTGTGCACATCCCCGCACCTGCCCTCTGTGTGCCCTGACATCACTCATCACCTGTGCATGTCCCCATACCTGGTGACTGCCCTCTGTGTGCTCTGACATCACTCATCACCTGTGCACGTCCCCGCACCTGGTGACTGCCCTCTGTGTGCCCTGACATCACTCATCACCTGTGCACGTCCCCGCACCTGGTGACTGCCCTCTGTGTGCCCTGACATCACTCATCACCTGTGCACGTCCCTGTACTTGGTGACTGCCCTCTGTCTTCCTGGACATCACTCATCACCTGTGCACGTCCCCGCACCTGGTGACTGCCCTCTGTGTGCCCTGACATCACTCATCACCTGTGCACGTCCCCGCACCTGGTGACTGCCCTCTGTGTGCCCTGACATCACTCATCACCTGTGCACGTCCCCGCACCTGGTGACTGCCCTCTGTCTTCCTGGACATCACTCATCACCTGTGCACGTCCCCGCACCCGGTGACTGCCCTCTGTGTGCCCTGACAATATTTTCCTTGAGGCCCTCGTGCTGTCTGACCCAATTATACGTTCACTTCTTTTCGGTCTCCCCTTCCAGACTGTGGTCCTCTCAGAGCAGGGACCCTGCTGACCCATCGCTGACCCCTCTTCCTTCAGGCTCTTGTGGCCCAGGCTCAGTGCCCTGCCCTTTCTCCATGTGGAAATCAGCAAATGTGAGGTCTGTTCCCATCTTGCTCTGGGGAGTTTGGGAACATGGTGGCCTGCCTTCACCTGGCCCAGGATACATTTCCTGATGAGATGAACCGATTGTGGAGGGGCTGCTTCCCCATCAAAGCCCCTGCGTTCCTGCAGGGCCGTGGACCCTGGTGGTGATGACAATTCCCATACTCCCTGCAGCTGCCTGTGGCCAGGTACGGGATCTGGGACAAACGGAGGTCTTACATCCCTGCCTGCGGGAGAAACTGCAAGGGTCTCTCTGGTTGGTGGTCCCCGCTGGGCGGTGGGTAAACCCTCCTGACCTTGGGAGGAGGATTTCCTGCAGGTTCCCACGTGGAGCCCAAGTTGGACCACCACCCCCTTCGCCAACATTTGGAGCTATCATGGCATCTGGGCCTTGGGGAAGCCTGGCCTGAGGCCACACGTGCCTCTGTGTGCCCTGAGCAGGAGAACAGGCCCCCTTCATGGTCTCTGAAGCAGAAACTGCCCCATCCATGCCAGTAGTTCCCACACTGAGTCCCATTCCTATAAGCCAAACCTGGTTTCCTGTTCCTAGTTGCCCTGGTGCGTGTCGGTGGTGCAAACCCCTCTCACTATCAGGGTGAGGGTTGGAGCAGCAGAGAAATCCCATCCTGAGCCTCTGACGGCAGGGGTGGGACCAAGGGCGAAGGGGCAGGGAGCCCTCAGCTTGGAGCTCCACCATCCTGGCTGCCTGCTGTGTGGATGAGTTGGGGAGAGGGGTCCAGGTGGTGGGCGGTGGCCTCAGACCAGACAACTGGGTCTGGGAGAGGGCTCCAGCTCTCTGCCCTGAGGGGCTCCCCCGTATCCCACATCCTCCTGCCGCCCTCGGCTTCTCTCAGCACCTCTTCACCTCTTGCTCTGGGGGGCGGCTATCCCCCTTGAACAGAAGGATGATGGGTAAAAGACAAGAAGCCCAGAGAAGCCCAGAGCCTCTGAGCAGCGTGACTAATGGTTTGTTGGTACTCACAGAAGTAAATGTTTAATCAGTTATTACCACTGATTATGCTAATGAATAATATAAGGGAAGTCTTCTGAAAACAGAAAACATGCTGGGAAGAATCGATGCTCTGACAGTTGGTGGGCTGAGGCCCTCCTCTTTCCTTGTAGTTTGGGGCCACCGAGGCGCTGCTTGGAGGGTGTGTGCTGCCCAAGGCTGGCCTCCCACATCCGGCTCTTCATAGGGGGCTCAGGGGGTGCACGGCTGGGTCTGCTCCCTGGGGGCGGGTGGACTCTTTGCTCAAGCAGGACAGAGACTGCCTCCTCCCCCCACCCACACAAAGGGGAAGAATACCTCCTTCTCATTTCCAGGGAGAGGGAACCACGGCTGCCTGGAGGGGAGGCAGGCGAGGGGGTCCCTGCTCCGGCCAGCTTGGGGCACTGCCTAGGTGGGGCTGAGCCCAGTGAGGGGCGAGGACTTACCTGCAGGTCCTTAAGGTTGTCCCAGGTGAGGGACCTAGACCACCCATGGCTCCTCCTTGCAAATGTCAGAGGCAGGCTCCAAGCAAAACATGTCCTTGGTGGAGGGGGCTCTGAATGATGCGGGACCACTTCTGATGGCAGCTCTCATTGGTCTCTGTAACTCAACTAAGATTCTGGGGCTGGAGAGTTAGGCTGAGTTTTTTGCTATCATAAATCACATGCAATAAAATCCCAGCACATACCTCTTTGCATACTTCTCTGGTAACTTCCTTCATCTGAAGGACAAGAGGTGAAATTTCTGGGTATGCATTTTAATGCTTTTTGTTAACATATTGCTAAATTATCCCCTAGAAAGGTTGTACAATTTTATGCTCTTATGGGCAGCATAGAGCTGACAAAAAGCACATTCTTGGACTCAGAGTTTATTACTCACAATCACATTTGGAGACCTGTGTTTCTTGCAGGTGTACGGTCTCTGGCCAGGCATCACCTGAGTCCCTCGGGCTGGATGTCATCGTGACACCGGTGTTTGTTTGTAGAGTCTTCCTTTCCTTCTAAGGCTGTCCAAGCCTGTCCTAGGGCCGGGATTCTCAGAGCAAGCCCAGCAGACCACCTGCCCTGGAGCCGTGTGGGCAGGTGCTGAGAACACAGCCTCTCTGGAGGGGGACCTGGGAGTCTGTCCTCCACACGCTCACGCCGAAGTCCAAGGGCACAGCTGCCTGGTCCACATAAAGAACTCGTCTCAAGAAACACATCTAACACATCTGGCCGACCTTCCAGCGCCCACCACTGTGCGGCAGGTCACTGTCACAACGAAGAGGTGTTGCTCACCTCAAAGTCCAGCGCCACGGCCTCAAACGTTGGGACCGTGCAGGGGAAGCACATTTTAACATGTTTTTTTGCTGCAGGATTTCTCTGAGCCTTTATCAGCTAACGTGAGTTGTGAGGAGAGGCTGCTACACAGCCCTTCCCAAACCCCACAGTGAGGGGCAAAAGCTGCAGAGGGCTTATGCCTCTGCAGCTCCAGCCCTTCTTCAAAGCTCGCCCACCGCCCGTGGCAAAGCAGGGTCCCTTCGTCCTGCCGTTACAATCGATGGCACGTCATTAGTCATTTCTGGGATCCTGATTTGGAAGATTCTACAAGCGCCGGCGTCACGATGACATCCAGCCGGGGGACTCAGGCGATGCCTGGCCGGAGACCGTACACCTGCAGGAAACACAGGTCTCCAAATGTGATTGTGAGTAATAAACTCTGAGTCCAAGAATGTGATTTTTGTCAGCTCTATGCTGCCCATAAAAGCATAAAATTATACCATCTTTTTTTAAGAAATTTATTTATTTTTAAATTTATTTTTGGCTGCATTGGGTCTTCGTTGCTGCACGTGGGCTTCCTCTAGTTGTGGTGAGCAGGAGCTTCTCTTATTGCGGAGCACGGGCTCTAGGCACACAGGCTTCAGTAGTTGTAGCACGGGCACTAGAGTGCAGGCTCAGTAGTTGTGGCGCACGGGCTTCAGTGCTCCGCGGCATGTGGGATCTTCCCGAACCAGGGCTCGAACCCATGTCCCCCACGTTGGCAGGTGGATTCTTAACCACTGGCGCCACCAGGGAAGCCCAAAATTATACCATCTTTGAGAGAAAGTTCAACAGACCGACTTCATTTTCAGGGACAAAACAGCAAGTAAGGGTCAAAGTTGAAGGGTGTAACTTACCTGTGAGGATGCTATATAGCTATTTCTACGGTCTCTCTTCCTTGAAGTTAGGAGCCTTAATTTTATCCTACAGAAACATCTATAGGCACCAGTCCCGGATCACAAAGCAGTGACAGGTATTGCACTGGACTGAAGGAGAAATTGGTTTCTGACCCTGGTTATGCCACTAACAATTGTGACTTTAGATCCACTCCTCACTTTTCTCCGTTAAAGTTTCCTCAGTTGTAAAATAGTGCTGTTAATCTAGATTCCTCTGGGGCCTTTTTCTGCTTTGAAGATGCTATTGGTCTCGGGAAATGAAAGACACGAGCCTATGCATTTTTCTCTAGTCCTGCTGGTGGAGAACCCTCCTTGGGCAGGAGCCCAAGCCCACCGTGGGCCTGGCGTGTCACGTGTGCTCAGTATGTTGACCAGAGCTAATGGTACTGTGTTGGATACTGGAAATATACTAAGAGAATAGATGTCAGGTGTTCTCATCACAAAAAAATGACTGTAGTGATCTTTTCACTATGTATATGTGCAACGAAAGTCATCATGCATACAATTTTATTAATAAAATTTTATTCATCTTGTTTTCATTAATATAATTTTTTTTTTTTTTTTTTTTTTTTTTTTTTTTTTTTTTTTTTTTTTGCGGTACGCGGGCCTCTCACTGTTGTGGCCTCTCCCGTTGCGGAGCACAGGCTCCGGACGCGCAGGCTCAGTGGCCATGGCTCACGGGCCCAGCCGCTCCGCGGCATGTGGGATCCTCCCGGACCGGGGCACGAACCCGTGTCCCCTGCATCGGCAGGCGGACTCTCAACCACTGCGCCACCAGGGAAGCCCCCATTAATATAATTTTATTAATAAAATTTTTAAAAGAGAAAAAGAGGTCTTGGGAAGGTTAGATGCTTTCTTGAGAAAGAGAAATGTGCTTTGCTCTACCGTAGATCTCATGGGTTCCTGATTTCTGCGTGGTACCAGTTATTCAGTTATTATATGAATAACTGAAGTAAAATCCTTTATTATTTTTTTCTTGGAACAGCTGAATCTGGTGCAGAAATGGTCTATGGCTTTGAAGTATGTCTTTGGTTTACCGTTTGGTCCAGCAAAGCTGAGCTCTGAGATTTCCACACTAGGAAACATTGTCCAGCTCACTGCGTCAGCAATTATGACTACGTGTCCCCGCCCTCGCTCCCTGGCATGCCCTCCCCCAGAGTAAAGTGCCCCCCTCCCCTCAACGTCCCTGTTTCACTCTCCAGGCTCAGCCCGACCTCCTCCCACTGTGCTGGATGCTTCCGTGTATGGGGGTGTCTTCCCACAAACCCCGCTGCTCCTTCATCTCTGTTGAGTTTCCAGCACACGTGACTCCAGACCTTTGTTGGGTAAACGAGTGAATCAACACGCACATTGCAGGTTCTGTTCAGCACAGGCTAATGATCTTAGAGAGGACACAGCTCAATATTTCCTTTGGAAAATATGCAGATTGGTTCCTTCAGCATGCAATTAACCTCCCTTGAGTGAGCCTTCCTGTCCTCCAGAAGCTGGAAAGCCAAATCTACCAGAGGTCCTTCCCTCCAGAGGCAGCCACACAGCCCCTGGAGACAAGCGTGAGCAGCCAGGCCCTTGGGAACTGGCTCTGTGGCCGCATGCTGACCCTCCTGGGACTACAGAAGCGGTTCTTCATCCATCCCCCAGCATGAGGGTCAGGGCGGCGGTGGTGGCCGTGGTGTGGTTCCTGCTTCTCCCGGGCACACGGCTCACAGACCTATGGCTTCCAAGTTCATGGCCACACTTCTGGAAATGAGCTAGGCCGATGAATCCTCTGAAGCAGGACCCACCAGAGTGGATTCTGGTGTCCGCGTGTAGGAGCCCTGATCCGTCTCCGCAGCCCTGGCTCTCCCCATCTTCCAGCTCCTTCTCTTCATTGTACACGGGATTTCTGGCACCTCAGCTTTACTTAGTATCAGCTCTCACCAAGTCCGGGTTGGAGCCAACAACTGAGAAATCGACTAATCCCATTCCCAGGTGATCAAGTGAGCACAATGAATCCAGAATCCCTGATAAGTTCCCAGTTTTCATAATTAAACTTTATCTGAATGTATGTCCTCCTCTCCTAGGTCCAGCATCTTCAAATCAGTACCCTTATATGTTCTTCAAGTTTTCTTTCTGTTATCAACTAATAAATCTCGCAGTTCTTTTAGAGGGCACACCTCCTGGGTTTTATGCTATAATTAGCTTCTTGGGTCATGAAGAGAGCCTGACTCTAATTATAGATCTAAAGAAAATGGGGGGTGCTAGAGACAGGGCAAGAGGAATGACATCCTTATCAATACAACAATATCTGATGATGTCAGTCAATGTTCCGAGGCGGCAGCTGCTCCGGCAGAGGTAGAAGGCGTTGCTTCCTCTGGAAAGAGATGCTCAGTGGGTTGGTGGTTTGAGAGGAGCCCTGGATTCATTAAAATCCTCCCAAACATCCCTGTTTCAATTTTCAGTCCTCCTTCCCCAATCAATGCCCTACTTTTTATTTAAGAGATCTGCAGAGGCATGAGATTAACATACTATTTATGCTGTGATTCAAAAACCCAAGGAATCAGACTCTGCATTGAACTTCCAGCTACAAGAGATTCATTTAAGCCAGTCATAGAATCGTCTAATTCCTTGATCATGTCTTAAGCTGAGAGTTTTCAGCATTGAACTTGTTTTATTTTTAGGTTCCTCATCATAATTAGAAGCCACCAACCTGCTCAACAGCGCTTGAATTCCTCATGTCCATCCTCATGGTCTAGAAATGCAGCATCTTGCTGTGCCCGAGACTTACTTGGCTTCCAAAGGCTGGTTGTTCTCAGGGTGGGTGGCTAACTTCAGTAGCCGCTTCGTCGCCGTGTGCTGGGGACTGCCTACACCCCGCCCTACAAGGCCAAGCCACCCGGTCACGACGGCCCAGGTCTGTCACCTGCAAACCCTCTGGTAACAGTTACTTGGAGTCGGGGTTCGTAGCTGCAGACAGAATAGGCTCCGGCTGGTTCCAGCATAAAGGGATTGATTGTGTATTGGCTGCTCGGCGTGTACTGGTTCCTCACAGAATTTATGGGCGGGTCAGAGAGCCAGGCAGGAATGGTTTACAGTGAGGAAAAGGCAGCCAGGAGAGACGTCTGACCACCAGGGGACGAATCCAGGGGAAACCCCAGCGCCTCCCACCCATCAGGATTCGGGCCAAGGACCAGAGCCTTCCCTGCATTTGTCCCCAAAGAGCCGAAGGCCCCCAGACGCCCTGACTCCGATGCCCAGGCCACGGTCACCTCGACGTTCTGCTCGGCTCAACCAGGGGCCCTGCAAGCGCTCACCCTGAGGCACCGGAACACCAGTGTTTTGTTTTCTGCCATCTGTGGGGCAAGAAGCTGCCCCAGGAGAGGTGTGGGCGCTGCTGAGAGAGCCGTTCCACAGTTGCAGCCACGCTTTCCAGCACGTTCTTCTGTTTATGTGTCTGTGTGCGGTTCTGTTGGTTTCAAGAAAAACACCGGGCCTCCTGCCAGGCCAGCGGTACCCCAGGGGGCATTTGTGGGAGACAGAAATGCTACACGTGCCTCACCACGCATCCATCAAGGAGCTGCATCTTGAAGCCGTATCTACGACTGGTGAAACTTTCCCCGATGTGAATTCTGTCCTCATGACTCAATTTCCCCACCTGCCTTTCTTCCGTGCTTTTGAATTATAAGATACAAAAGATGTATTAGACACTTGAAGAGGTTTGGTGTGTAAATAAGCAGAATGGCGCTCTGCATTCACTCTCCTTAAGACAAGAACACCTCCAGACGACAACTTCCACTTTCCTTTGCGGAGCACCTACGCGACGTGTGTTTTCCATGCACCTTAGATGAGCCTTGCTTATGGTGCATACTTCTAAAAGGAAAATGCAACTGAGTTGTAATCATTAGAAACTGCTTTATCTATTAGAGCACAAAATGATTTATTTAATTAACGATGATTTTAAAGTTTAAGTTAGTTACGTAAGATGTGTGAGGTAAACTATCGGGGGTGTTCAAATTTGGGGTTATCTCCTAACTGAAAGTCTGGAGACACAGAGCAAAAATATTGTAGAGAATCTGGATTAGAGAATAATCTAATTGTATATTGGAGTCTTCTGTCCTGTGGTCGCTCCGGACTTGCTGGTAGTTTCTGAGCCCCCTGAGCAGCGTGAGGGGCTCTGAGGTCTGTAGTAGGACCTGTGGAAAAGCCTTTCCTGGCCACGCTCTCCAAGCAGCGGAGGGCTTGCTCTAGATGCTGGAATTATAATTGCAGTTGAAAGTGTGACCCACGTGGGGAGGGAGCGCCTTCCCTTCGGCCAGGCAGCGAGCATCTATTAAGCACCTACTGTGTGCCTGCAGGGGGCTTGGGTAAGCAGTGAAGGGGGAGATGATGTCCTGGAACCTTGGCTGTGGGGACGAGGGAGCCGGTGTGCTGACTGCAAACAGGTGTGTCTTCTCTGTATGTCGATGTCCTCGGGTCACGGCTCAGAGCATCAGGTGGGGAACAGAGGTTTTGGTGGGGGTGGGGACTGGTCCAGAGCTGGGCAGAGGCAGTGACCAAAGATGCCCTTTTTCTTCTGCGAGAAGCCCCGCTGTGCCCCTGAATTCTCTGTTTTGCATCATTCGCTGTCCTGACCAGGACTTCCCTGGTGGTCCAGTGGGTAAGACTCGGCGCTTCCAAAGCAGGGGGTCCAGGTTCGATCCCTGGTCGGGGAACTAGATCCCACATGCATGCCACAGCTAAGAAGTTTGCATGCTGCAACTAAAAGATCCCACGTGTCGCAACTAAGACCCAGCACAGCCTAAATAAATAGATAAATAAATATTTTTTAAAAATTCATTGTCCTGATCCTCAGGGCTTAGGGTGAGTGTGGGCCCCTGGCTTGGGCCTTAGGTCTCCAGACGCCCCAGCAGCCGACCTTGTTCACGCTCAGGGCGGGAGAGCCCAGGTGTCGCCTTGTTAGACGGGCAGTGACCGTGACTCTTCTGGGCTCCCGTCCCGGCCCCGCGCCCTTGAGAAACGCCGTGCCATGTGGCAACGTGCCCTCGGGTGGTCAGGGCACCTCCATAGGCTGAATCACGTGGCAGAGTCCTCCTCGGCACCCCCGCGCACGTTTCCCTCCGAACCCGTCACAGCACCCGTGCGCTCTGCACTCTGTCTTCCTTGCACGGCTCTGGGCGCCCCAGCAGGCTGCGGGCGGAGTCCCTCTCCTCCGTTCGGCTTGTCGGCTTGTCACGTGGTTGTGCCGTCATTTCCAGCTGAGCCAGAGTTGGGTCCGCTCAGCAGGCTACCCTGCCCCCGCAGAGGCAAAGCGAAGAAAGACTTTCACGAGCCACTGAAGTTATTTCTGAAAATTAAAAGTTGAAGTGGACAATACAACGCTTCTCTCTAGCTCGATGAGTTATCCAAGGGAGAGAGTCATCATTTGTCTGCAAAAAAAAAAAAAAAAGAAGAGAGAAGAATTTGTATCTGGAATCGTCAGAGTTCGTTTATTGTTCACAAAAGTGAATTTGTCTGTGGTGTAGTATGAGATCTTTCTCTCCTCGGTCAACTTAAAGTATTTTCAAAAATCTTCCAATTTCTGATATGTTACAATGAGAACAATAGCTCTTTTAAAATCAACACGATTGCAGTAATAATTTTTGCAAGATTACACATATTCTTTTTTTTTTTTTTAATTAGCGAGGCTATGACGCAGTGTTTGGTGGTGAGTGTAATGCTTCTGGGTGGGGTAGGGACACCATCTCCTTGTTGCTGGATGGAGGGGCCTGACCTGACTGGTGGCAGTGCCGGCTAAGGGACAGGGAAGCAGGGACCAATGTTTCTGGAGGGGAAATGCCCAGGGCCGTGGGATTTGGGGGAAAGATGAGCTCTGGTTTATACACACGTTGCATTTGAGATTCCTGAGAGCATTCAGGGGAAGATTTCTGAAGACAATGGGACGTCTGAGCTAAAACTTACGAGTGAGTGAGATCTGGGCTGCAGCGCACTGATTTTTATTATTACATATATTTAGGGTAATTGGGGTTCTTGGTGAACTCTGCTTCCTTTGATTTCTTCTCCACAGAAAAGAAAAGATTTTATGCTGAGGACTTGTCAGACTCTTGGTTATGATTGACATTGGCATTTAAAAAAAGTATTGTATTTTATGGGAACTGTCAGTTTTTGACTCAAAAAGAGACTTTTTATGCTTCGTGGCACGTTCTGTGTCATTTGTGTCGGCTCCAGGACCACGTTTATCCCGGGCTTATTAGTTCCAAGTGCGTGATTCACTGTTTGCATTTTGAATGCGGGGTCTGCAAGTTTCCAGGTTTTCTACTTTTATTCCCGGCTGGGAATTCCTCACGAGACAGACACTAACTAACCGCCAGGAAGCAGCTTTCCTTACGAGTTTTCAGCTAGTTCTGAGATGTATGTAATTAATGGAAGTAAACCAGCAAAATCTTACCACCCTCCAGCTGGCCTCTAGTGAGCTCTGGGGCTCTTAAGGAGGGGTACACAGCCACAGGGTAGGAGTCCCTGGCTGCTTGCCGTGTGCCGCACCTGCCTTTGTCTGTCTGTCTGCCTCTCTGTCATCCACCTGTGATTACAGGTGAGCAGAGAAGGTGATGCTGTTCTCCAATACACCATAGCTAGTGCCCCATCCCACACCTGGCCCACTGGCTGTGACGGGGCCTTCATAGGACTCAGGTTCCTGATCTCCGGGGCTGCCCAGGTAGAATTCACTCTCATTTCCTGGAACCACCAGGAAAGCCACATGCACTCATTGACTGAGGCAACTCAAAAAAAAGGGCTGAAAGGTTGCCTGTCTCTCAGGAAAGAGGGTAACGAGGTGAGGCTTGCCCTTTCTGTCCTGCTACATGTGTACACAGAATGGGAAATAGGTACACCCTTCCACCGGAATCTCTGAAGCATTGCACCCTCCAGTACCTTGGACAAGCCTGCCGCTGAGGGCGCGTCTTCTCCCCTCTCCCAACTAATCAAGCTTCCCTCCATCTGCCTTTTTTTTTTTTTTTTTTTTTTGCGGTACGGGGACCTCTCACCGCTGTGGCCTCTCCCGTTGCAGAGCACAGGCTCCGGACACGCAGGTTCAGCGGCCATGGCTCACGGGCCCAGCCGCTCCGCGGCATGTGGGATCTTCCCAGACCGAGGCACGAACCCGCGTCCCCTGCATCAGCAGGTGGACTCTCAACCACTGCGCCACCAAGGAAGCCCTCCTGCCTTTTCCAGCAGCTTATTGTGAAGGCGTTGACCAGCTGAGGCTGAGTGGCAGTTGGATCACTGCCTTCGTCCACAGCGAACTGCAGAGCAGACATTTCTGGAGAGTTGGCATATGGAGGGCTTTTGATGAAATTTCTCCTTTTCTCCTTCTCCCATACTCCAAAAACATCACATTTGCAATATTCTTCAGCCTTCAGCATTATTTCATGGACTCCCTTCAATAGTTCTGAGTTTCCCTCTGCTTATTATAGAAAATGACACGATACATTTTTTTAAAAGTAGTGAAACTTCTGAAACCATTTATGTACTAGTTTTAAGAGCACACAGCTTGGAAGCCGAGCGATGCCTCAGTGTTTAGAGCTAGGTTTTCGCTGTGTCCCTTAGCACCCACCGGCCACCTTAACTGGCATCTTCACATCGAGGCAGGATTCAAGTATCTTTAATGCTGCAAAATGTTAACTAGTTTTGCCATCTGCTTTTGCTATATGTACTTGTCTCTGTATGTGAGATGTAAAAGACATTCCTTAATGTGAAATCATCTGATTCAAGATGACCCAGTCCCTGACCTATGCGTTTTGTGTGATACATTCTCCAGTTACGCAAGTGGAAAAGTTTAGTCTGCATTTATCTCAGTGAGCAGCAGATGGCCAAGTCGACCCCAGGACCGCTGATCGTCCATTGATAGTGCTTTGTTCTTAGATCGATTTATTTTGCCTTGAAGTGCATCTTGTTTACTTAAGTGTCCCCTTCTGGGACTTCAAGATTCCTTAAAGACGGTTCCTTAAAGACGGCACCTGTATATAAGGTCTCCTCTTCCTTACCCAGCCGAGAGCTTTGCTTCAAGTGTGCATTTAAATTGAATGCTGCTTTAGGGGTGAGTGGCTATAACTAAGAACTGTCCCAAAGCAACTTACAGAAAGCAGGGATATTTTACCCTCTCAATTCCTAGGAAAAAAGTACCATTCATTTGTTTAACTTACTTAAGATAGCCTGTTACGCCCTCTCCTAGGTACCTATGTTGCAACGTGTCATATGTTTCTACCTCTTTGCAAACATGACTCATTTGATTTAGTTAGCTTACAATTTGGTTGTGCATCATTTAAAATTTTTTTGTTGTTGAGGATAAGTGAAAGTTTAACAATTAATCATTGAAGGCTTGCTTCTAAGGAGGTCAGTTAAGGTGTCTGCAGTTTCCCGAGATCCCCATGGTCCCGGCCAGAAGTAAACCTTGTCTTGGATTCGCCAGAGGAAAGTACATCCTTAGACGAGTCTGAATGAGCAAGAACGTTTTGGTTCCAGGCACCAAGTGCACATTCAGATCTTTGCTGAATAAATGAGTGAATGTATTTGTTGGCATTTTCTATCTTATTATGACTGCGACTTGGCATTTTTTAACACAAGCACTTTGCCCAAACATCAGCCAATTTCTCACAGCAGCCCTGGAGTGTTCAGCGACGTGGGAGTAGTTTTGTGCAATTCCCATTTGCCAGAAGAGAAAGCTGTTATTGTTTTAAATTTTCTGCTCCTGCAGAAATGCCCTCCCATGTCCGTGCGCCCTCCCTTCCCGTGTGGCTTCCAGGAGGAGCAAAGTCCTTCCAGCTTTGCTCTCCAGCATCAGCTCAATTTGCTTACCACAGTCCTGACGATGGAGAGAGACTTTCCCCCTGGCAAGGTGTCAGCACCTGCCTTCCTCGGTCTTGAGGCGGAATGATGGCGGCCCTCGCTGTGAGCCGTCCACACAGGTGAACGGGGATGTCTGAGCGGGCTCCTTGGTCAGTACAGAAAGGGCTTCCCTAAATCCCCGCCCACTTTGGTGAAAATCACCCAAACTCTCCTTTGGGTCCAGGTATCCCAGGCCCTTGAGAGGATGACCCAGGTCCTGGACATTTAGGGTCACTCTGTGGGCAGCCTGGGTCCAGGTTTCTTTATGAATTTTAATATGTGCCTTGTATTGCCTTTTATTTTTCTCTTGTTCTCAAGAATCCAATTTCAGGTATAAATAATCCAATTTCAGGTCTTTGGCATAAGACACATGTTTTACAAGCATGTTTTTGCTTTACTTGAAGCATGAGATATTTCTTATGTCAGATAATAAGTGTTGTGTGAAACAAAGAAATAACTAAAAATCGAGGTCATGGGATGGGAGGGCTGGGGGTAACAGCAGGGCAGTTTTACGTAGGGTGGTGAGGGAGGCCTTACTGATTAAGGAACATTTTAGCAGAGACACGACTAAAATGTGCGTGTGGCCATGCCGATACCTGTGGGGGAGGGGTTCCAGGTGGAGAGAAGAGCAGGTGCAAAGGCCCAGAGGTGGGTGTGTGCTTGGTGGGTGGGAGGCATGAGGGGGGCGGAGCTCGTGTGACCGAGTGGAAGGGAAAGACTGGGTAAAGCTGATGCCTAATGTTTACTGATCGAGCCTCCCCTCCCACCACCCTGTGCCAGGACCTGTCCTGGGCGTGTTTTGAGTGTAAACCCGTTTATTCGCACAAGGACCTTATGAAGCAGGTGGTACTATGTTTACCTCCTCTTCCAGGTGGGGAAACCTAGGCACAGTAATGGCGGAGGGTCGCACAGTGAGTGAGAAGCAGAGCCAGGGCTGGACGCGGGCGGCCTGGCCCCATGGTCTTCTCCTAAACGCTGGGCCTTGTGCCGGGCACGTTGCTGTTAGATCTGCAGGATCCCTGGGAGTCCCTGCCACCCGGCCCCCACTGCTCATGGACACAGGCCCTGAGCCTGCCCGCTGTCCCTACCTGGACACCAAACTCAGCAGGAGCCAGAAGTCTGTGCACCTGGGGCTGCCTGGACCCCCTTCTCTGGAGGAGCCGTCAGCCTCCCGAAGTCCCACCTCTTATCCTTCCTGTAACACTTACTGGATGGATCTATGCCGGGATGTTCACAGTCTTGCAAAACAGAGCTGACGGGATGAAGTGGGGCAGCCCCGGGGCAAGTTTGCACAGAGAGGAGGGCGGGACGTGAGGCGGCTGCCGCCAGTGATGCGAACAGCATCCACCCTGGGCTCTGGGCACCCACTCAGACCCCTTGGTTCATTGGCATTTCCTAGCAGCCCAGGGCAGGCCGGGTGCTACAGTAGCTCCCTGGAATAGGTATGAAAGGGCTGGCTGACCCTCTGAGAGGCCATGGGATGAGTCACAAGGCAAATCACTGGAGACGGTGGAGCCAGACCCTCCTCTTGACGCCTTCCTGGAGCCCCAGGTCCCTGCAGGCAACTGGCTCCAGACCAGGTCGGGGAAACGGGGGTCCCTGAACCTCTCCTGCTCCCTCTCTCTCCATCTGTGGCCACACTGCCCCCTAGGATTTCCTGCTGGGTGAACCCAGGATGATGTAGCCAAACGTCCCCAGGAAACGATGCTGGTTCTAAAGGTACGATGCAAAGGACTGCCTATCTGCCCAGGTGAGGCCAGTGACAGGAGCAGCTCCAGCCAGGCGGGCCTGCGTCTGTGTTGCAGCCTCTGCATTTTGGACCCAGGTAGTAGGTTGTATGTAAAAGAACCAGCTGGGAAGCCAGGAGTAGAGGTGAACAAGGCCACTGGCATCGCGTTTAGAAAGAAAAACAAAGTCTGACAGAATTTAACTAATTTCGTTACCATAAATGAACGCATCACTTTGTGTGTGTACACCCACCTGGTATCCTCCCCTACGTTAATATGCTTTTTATTAGATTATTTAAAACACAACAGTGTTTGTCGTTAGCTTCTCTATGAATCACTTGGATGATGTTTGTGATTACCGAGCTAAAATTCACCCTTAAAGCACGTTGTGATACATTTTTGCAATAAAAATATCAAGTTCATTTAAACAATTACTTTTTAAAACACTGTCTCTCTCCCAGTGGGATTTCATTGATCAGGTTATGAAAGGCAATCGCTGTCCTGATTGTCCCAATCAATTCTACGTGTGAGGCAGATAGAATGATCACAGCACTGACTCACTGGCCAGCCTGAAACCGCACTGGTGGAGATTCCAGCCCGCTGCGTGCACAGGCTGCAGAGGGCAGCGACGGGCAGAGTGAAGAACACCTAAGGCTGTGCGCGAGGGGTTTAAATGTATCCATGCCATTCTCCAGAATGACCCTTTGGAGTATTCTGAGTTGTCATGATAGTATAACAACGCAGCCTTTTCCCGGGAAATCCAGTTCTGACCTGCCGTGTTTCCTCCCCCGTTACGTGATGAGGGAACAGGTCTGGGGAGTTGCACTTTTATCACCGGGGCATGGATTTGAGGCATGCATTGTCTTTATCTATCCGGTTCTCTCAGCCGTAGGCCACCTTGTAATGGGGGGTTCTCCCTCTCTGGTCCTCATGGTAGTAAGACGTGGCCTGGAGGGCGACCGCCACCCCAGGGTCCTCTGGGATGGCCCTGTCGGGTGCCCTTGCCCTCAGGGAAATGCACAAGCACAAGCACCTGACGAGAAGGCGGGAGGAAGCCCATGGGGCTTTCCTGCTGGGTGGGGGAGGAAGGACTCCACTTCAGACAAGGAGGGAGCCCCAATGCAACATGGCACTGCTGGAAGCGCTCTGCTTGGTGCCCTTAGAACACCAGAAGCTTATTCTCAGGGTTCTGGAGGCGGAGAGCCTGAAATCAAGGCGGCTTATTCCACAAGACACGTGGAGCCCTGTTCCCCCAGCGCTGGAGGAAGAAGAGGACCAGCAGGCTTTGAGGGATGAGGTCACAGTGACCTGGAAGGAGGACATCACCCGACAGGCAGAGCTGGGGCAGGCAGCAGAGATGCGTGAGGGTGGTCATGGGGCCACCCTACAAGGGCGGGGGCAGGAATGCTGTCCGGAGGTCATAGTCACAGCCCAGAGGAGAGGGGAAGGAACGTGAGGCGGGCTGCCGCCAGTGATGCAAAAAGCACCCACCCTGGGCTCTGGGCACCCACTCAGGTGCGGGGCAGTGGGGCAGCAGGAACCACATGCTCTGGGATGGGGCCGGCATGGGGTCCGAGGGATGCAGGACACCCAGGCATGGCCACTGGGGTAACAGCGGGACCACATACGAGTGGGTCCTGGTGGGGCTGCAGGCCAGATGGGCGCAGAGGAAATGCATGGGTCCACTTGGGCATTTTGAGTTTGAGATGCAGGTTGCTTTAAGACAAGAGACCTTATAAGCAAGTGGGTGACCCTGTCAGGAAGCAGTCCAGGTCGAGGGGATGGAGGTAGAGCATGAAGAGCAGACCGCCAGGCTGGTCAGCCCGCCTCCCCCGGGGGCTTGGAGGAGGAGCAGAGGTCCCAGTGAGGGGGGCAGGGCTGGAGCGGGAGGCCTGTGGGCTTGGAGGGGACAGGCCTCCTGTCCTGGGGCGTCTGAGAGCCTGCGTCCAGCAGGATGGGGCTGGACTGTGGTCCTCGGAGGGCGGTGGGTGTGGAGAGGACCAGAACAGACTCAGAGCTGTTCCTACGGACGCTTGGTGGGCAGGGCAGCTGCGCCCCAAAGTGCTGCTCTCCTGGGAGTGGAAGCCCAAGCATAGCCCCAAACCTACTCATCACCGACGTGGTGGCTGGAGCGCTGGCGTTTAGGCCGGGAGAGGTCGGGGGCACGGGGGCCACTGGGGCGCATTTGGAGGGAATCCCGCTGCTCTGACTCAGCGGGCTCGCCCTGATGGGCGGCCTCAGGGAGCCGCTCTTCAGGGCTGCCTCCAGCTGGAAGGTTCAGTGGTGTGAACTTGTCTCTGGTCCACACGGTGCACAGTGCTTGTGGCTCATCCTGCTGGAATCAGATCTTTTTCTTAAAGAAGTTTATACTCTGACATTTCACAGAAAAGGGCCCCGTGAATTTTCCACTTTCCCGTCTTGAAGCTCGTCCATTTACTCTGCAGCGTGGCAAAGGGTAAGACCGAATTCTGGGCGACGGACACCCTTCTCTCCACGTTATGTAAACTTGTCACCCGGGCTGCAGTGATGGGCAGGATGGCCGGGCCGAGCAGAATGCGGTGAATTGCGGACTATTTATTCTGCAATTTCAGACTCTGCCACTGGTTGTGTTTTGGTAATAGAGGAGCGTTTCCCTGCCTCAGAGAAAGGCCATCAACTTAACGGCTGTCTTTAAATGATTCCCTGGCTCCAGTGACCATGACAAAATAGCTAACAGGAAAAGTGTGGGGGCCCAGGGAGCCAGGCGGCGGCGGTGCGGCTCCAAAGCCGTCGGCAGCATCCTCCTGGGATTTCGTGGCAATTCGATGGGGGCAGCCCGGCCCTGGTCCTCAGCTCACCCCAGCTCCGAGGACACCCATCCCCACACGCCCAGCTCTTGGTCCCTCTGTGACCCCTGCCCCTTAGCCGTGGTTCCCTAAGTCCTCTCTCTGGCTTAGGCCCGAGACACCTGCCTCGAGGAAAGCCTTCGGGCTGTGTGTTCCTGGGGCTGGAAGGAGGGACCGTCAGGAAAGACGAGTCTTGGAGGCTGAGGGTGCCTGAGGCAGCGTTCGGGCTGCAGCTCCACCACAGCAGCACGGGGAAGCCCGTTGCTTAGGGGTGCGGGCAAGATGGAACGCTTTTCTATTAAATAAACATTCACAGAAACATCCCACAGCCATCTGTCGCGGCCAGTAACTTTCCAGGAGAGGGAGGCAGTGGGGGCAGGTCAGGGCCAGCGTAGCACAAAGCTAAGAGCCCCCATGTGGAGAGACCAGGCTTGGGTGGGGAAGGACCCTCTCCGCCTGCTCTCCACCCGAGTTGCCAATCCCCCATTTTGTTTCAGGGTATCAGTAGGTCCCAGGTGAGACCCTTGCTTTTTCCCAACCTCGCAGGCCCCTGGGGGTGACATGTGACCTTGTTCTGGGGGCAAGACAGAAGCAGGGACAGCGGGGGCTTGGACTCTCCTTCTCCTTGATGGAGGAAGGCTTCAGGTGGACACTGCCCCCACCCCTGCCTCCTGCTGCCCTTGGCCCCATCTCTTTTGTTAGTATTGAAGGCATTTTGATTCAAAACAGTATTCCTATATTTCATTGAATCGGAGACGTTTCCCCTCCACTTTTGGAGTTCTTTGAAAGTGAGAAGTGTTGACAGTCAATGGCATCTTACAATGGCTTCAGGCCAGGAGGCTGTCATAGGCCTCTGACAAGCCAGCCCCAAACCTTACAAAATGGTGTCAGAAGCTTGAAGTCAAATCTCTGAGGCAGAGATGCTTGCTTTTTTCATCCCCACGGATGGGATGGTTGTGGGAAGGGGGTGAGAAGGTGGTGAGTCAGCATCATTTCTTTTTCTTTTTTTTTTTTTTTTTTTTGCGGTATGTGGGTCTCTCACCGTTGTGGCCTCTCCCGTTGCGGAGCACAGGCTCCAGACGTTCAGGCTCAGCGGCCATGGCTCACAGGCTGCTCCGCGGCATGTGGGATCTTCCCGGACCGGGGCACGAACCCGTGTCCCCTGCCTCGGCAGGCGGACTCTCAACCACTGCGCCACCAGGGAAGCCCTAGGATGATTATATCTTGATGAATTAATCCTTTCGTCATTTAGGAAATGCCCTCTGTACCCCTGGGAACACTGCCTAGAAGTCAGCCTCGTTCTTGTTGAAACACCACGATGGGTTCCTGTGTTCAGTGTTCTACCGCTCTCTCTGCCTTGAGAGTCAATCGACTGCCAGGTTAGCAGTATGTAGCCGGATTCTGTAGGTTTACAAAAAAAATACATTCTGACAATGTCAGCCTTTTATTTGGAGCATTTAAGCCACTTGCACTTACTGTAACTGTTGACATGGTAGGTTTTGAGTCTACCGTCTAGTTTTAAGTCTAGTTTCTCTCATTTATCCTACCTGCATTTTGATCCTTCCTTTACGCCTTCCCTTGGATTATTCAACGATTTTTATAGTATTCCATTGTATGTATTCTCCTGATTCTACAGCAAATCTTCCTTTTAACTTTTTGCTATTGCTCTGAGGGTTTAATATGCGCCATGACTTGTGATCGACGGTGAAGTAAGGTTATGACACTTCACGTAGAGCATAAGGACCGCACAACACGACGCTCCTGATATTTCTGTTTCCTCTTATCCTTCATTATTGTGGGCATGTATTTTACTTCAACCAATTATAAACCTACTAGTCATTTTGCTAATTTGTAAACAATTCTTTATCTTCAACATAATTAAGAAAAGAGAAAAGTGTTTGAACCACGGATTTATATTTTGATGCTCTTCCTTCCTAACTACTGACACCAGATTCCATCTGCTGTTATTTCCTTTAAGGCTCAGGGCTTCCTTCTGTATCTTGTCCTTATGTTTCTAGTCTGTTGGCTACAAAATCTCTCCACTTTCATTTATTGGAAGATGTCTTCATCCCACTTTTTTTTTTTTTCGCTGAACGTAGAATTCTAACTTGGCAGGATTTATTTTCAGCGCTTTCAGTGTAGCTTTGTTGTCCTGGCTTTATTTAGGAGGAGAAGTCAGCAGTAATTCTTCCCATTGTTCCCTTGCAAATAGTGTGTACTTTTCACTTGATTTTTAGATTTTTTTCTTTATCTACATTTTCATCAGTTTGGCCATGATGTGTCTAGTTGTGGTTTTCTTTGAATTTTTCATATTTGGCATTTATCGTGCTCCTTGATTCTCTTTCTCCCTGCCCCATTCTCCCTCTTTTCTTATTCTGAGAATTTATTTATTTATTTATTTATTTTGATTGGAATACAGTTTATTCTGAGAATTTAATTGCACATAATGTAGACCTCTTGATATTCCTCACTTGTTGTTGATTCTATGTTCACTTTTTCTCAACAATCTGTTTTTTTTAATAAACTTTTACTTTTGGAAGAGTTTTAGATTTGTAGAATTATTGCAAAAGCAGTAAAGAAAGTCCCATTTTACTCCACTTACTGTTTCTCCTATTACTAATATCTTGCAGTAGCATTGTACATTTGACAACATCAATGAGCAAATATTGATACGTTAACTGAAGTCCATATTTTATTCATATTTCTGCAGTTTTCCCCTAATGTCTTTTCTCTGTCCCAGGAGTCTACCCAGGATCCCATCCAGGACACCACATTACATGTAGTCTTATGTCTCCTTAGACTCCTCTTGGCTGCAACAGTTTCTCAGACTTTCCTTGTTTTTGATGACCTTGATGGTTTTGAGGAGTGCTGATCAGGCATTCTACAGAGTTCCCTCAGTTGAGAAGTGCTTGTCTAATGATTGGACGGGGGTCATGTGTCATTGGGAGGAAGACTGCAAGGGTAAAGTGCCCTTCTCATCGCATCGTACCAGGGGTCCATGCTATCAATAAGACTTATCATGGTTCGTGTTAACCTTCATCATCTGTCTTGAGATAGTATTTGTCTGTCACAGTTTATACTAGTTGTTTTAGAGCCCTTGTCTGCCAGTTCTAGTAGTAGGATGATCCAAGAATCTGCTTCTATTTACCGTGTCTCACTTGAGTATGGGTAATATTTTTTGCTTCCTTGCATACCCTGTGATTTTTTATTTGATTCTCGACATGGCTTATAAAAGTAGTGTGGAGTCTCAAGTATAACTTGACTTTGTTTCACTCATTTCCCAGATGGTGTTAGGCTGACTTTTTCAGATTTCCCAGAATCTAGTTGAGTCACCAGCTCAAGTAGATAGAGTTCATTGTGGTTACCCAGTTGCCATGCGCTATTTGGACCTTGTCAGTATGTGATCTGGAGGGAGTTGGATGCAGTTTCAGATATTTTTGGCTCAGCTTTGGATTCAGCTCCAGAAGAACCATGGAATCCAACCACTTCAAGAAACAAAAAGCTCAGAAACGTTCTGACAAGCCTCTCCTCCGCTGCTGTTTTTGGCAAAAGTTAAGGAGACGTGGCTATAGGAGAATCAGTGAGCTGCGTGCTCTGCCCTTGCCCTTGGAGTTCTTTCTTGCAGACTCCAATCCGTCCACCCACCCACATGATATCCCCTCACCTCTGCAAAGTTTCTCCACCGTGACACCATCCCAAGGTATGGAAGTGGCCACAGTTCTATTACTTCCTACAGAGAGTTCCAAGATCTCAGGTCATAAGTTTCCTTGCATCCGCTCCTCTTTGTTACCGCTGTAGAAAAATAAGTTTTATTTTGTCTTGTTTAAACATTTTGTTACTTAGTAGTGAAAGACTTTAAGGTTATATATCTGCCTCTGACTGTAGAACTACTTTACACTAGGAGGGTACATATTTTGGTGTCTTAGTGTCACTTACTTATCAATTAATGGGTGTCAAGAGAAAAATATTGGGTTTGGCTAAAAAGATCATTCGGTTTTTCCATGAGATGTGGTTCTAGTAACGCTTAGTTGACTTTAACTTCATTCAAAACAATTTTGTTAGATTGCATTGTGACAACTGTCATATCACCGTGCGTTAAAAAACACTTATTAAAATTGGTGAATTCTTGTGTGGCCGTTTAAAAATTGAAGAGGGAAGAGAAAAAGCAACATTTCGGCATATTATGCTTTATTATTTCAAGAAAGGTAAAAATATAATTGAAATGCGAAAAATGATTTGTGCAGCATATAGAGAAGCTGCTGTGACTGATCAAACACGTCAAAAGTGGTCGTGAAGCTCGTGGTGGAGACTTCTCGCTGGATGATGCTCCGTGGTCGGTAGACCAGTTGAAGTCGATAACGATCAAACGGAGACATTAATTGAGAACAATCAACATTATACAAAGCGGGAGATAGCTGACATCCTCAAAATATCCAAATCAAGTGTTGAAAATCGATCATTTGCACCAACTTGGTTATGTTATCACTTTGATGTTTGGGTTCCACCTAAGTTAAGTGACAAAAACCTTCTTGACCATATTTCCACATGCTATTCTCTACTTAAATGTAATGAGAAAACATTCTGTTTTTAAAACAAATTGTGATGGGTGATGAGAAGTGGATGCTGTACAATAATGTGGAACGGAAGAGATCGTGGGGCAAGCAAACTGAACCACCACCAACCACACCAAAGGTCGGTCTTCATCCAAAGAAGGTGATGCTGTGTATACGGTAGGATTGGAAGGGCGTCCTCTATTCTGATCTCCTTCTGGAAAACCAAATGCTGAATTCCAACAAGTACTGCTCTCAGCTAGACCAACTGAAATCAGCACTCGACGCAAAGTGTCTGGAATTAGTCAACGGAAAACGCGTAATCTTCCATGAGGATAATGCAAGACCGCATGTTTCTTTGATGACCAGGCAAAAGCAATTACAGCTTGGCTGGGAGGTTCTGATTCATCCGCCGTATTCACCAGACACTGCACCTTCAGATTTCCATTTATTTAGGTCTTCACAAAATTCTCTTAATGGAAAAAATTTCAATTCCCTGGAAGACTGTAAAACACACCTGGAAAAATTCTTTGCTCAAAAAGATAAAAAGTTTGGGAAGACGGAATTATGAAGCTGCTTGAAAAATGGCAGAAGGTAGTGGAACACAAGGGTGAATACGTTGCTCTATAAAGTTCTTGGTGAAATGAAAAATGTGTCTTTTATTTTTATTTAAAAACTGAAGGAACTTTTCGGCCAACCCATACTTAAGAATGAGGTAATCCAAAGTTTTTTTCAACTAAACAAAGTTTATTTCAAAGATGACCTGTATCAATCAAAACACCCCAAGTTACAATAAATGAACGAATGAACAAAAATCTTTCTAACAAATTGAATGTAATTTGTACATTTAAAATGCACAATTTAATTTAGATATAGTATATTACTGCATCATGGATTCTGCTTCCAAATACTATTTTTGTAAGATGGACTTTAATGGAATGCTGAAAATAATTTGTTAATGTCTCTCAGTGTTTGCTCTTAAAAAGCTCGTTTTCTAAAATACAGCAGTCTGGTAGATCAGTTAATATCATGGGAAAAGTAGGTGGTGGCAGCGTGTGGGGGTCTGGTATCTTATTCTGAACTTGAATAAGGTTTTAAGTAAGGGTACCTCAGGGACAAGAATCCCAGGTAGTTTGGCATTTTCAGAGAAAAGAAGAGATGGGAAATATTGTTCACATATATGTTAAGAATTTGAAATGTACAGCTAATTATGTTTTTCATGGAATTAAAAAAAAATGTTCTTAATTATTTGCTTAAAGGTGTTAGATGTACTACGTGAAGCTCATATTCAGACCATGGTGGTTAAGAGACGGCTGATGGGGTAGCGTTGTCCTGACAAATGTAGTTTTACATCACATGTATTATTACTTGTGTTTAGACGTTTGTCTATTTTGAGGAGTCGTAAGTCCCAGTCCCAGGAATGGATCAATGGTGCACAAGTGGTTGATTGACGAGGACCCTGTGCATGTGAGCATCACGGGCAGGTGATCCCGATGAGGACCCTGTGCGCGTGCAGGACACGGGCAGGTGATCTTCCTTCAAGCTGACTTGCCCGCAGCAGCGGAGGCCAGCGTGCACTCTTGACAGGTGCTGGGGTGCACGGCATGTCCAGGGGACGCCTCTGAGGTGCACACAGAACCCAGGACCTCCTGAGTCCATCAGTGCCGGCCAGGGTTTCATGGGCTTTAATGTGGAGGATCAGATATCCCAATGTTGTTGGAAGGCCTAGCTGGGGAAATGTTCCATCCTCAGTACTCTTTCTGGGCATGTGAGGATTTTATCCACCCATTGGAAAGACATGGTGATGTATCTTGAGGCTGATTTAAAAATTATGTGCAAACGCTGCTATAGATCACAAAGAAAAATAATGGGACCTAATGTCAACAGGGGGTTTTCCAGGAATCCATCTGTCACTGTTTTCCAAAATGAACCATTTCACCTTCCAGGGATAACCCACTGAGAAACTGCTCCGACATCTTTATATTGTGCTTCACCAAAACACCCAGCATCGCTGACAGAAGCACCCAACATTTACTGCCATACAAGTGTGTTGGTAAATGTGATGAGAAAAGTTTTTTGCTTATTTTAAAACTATATGCTTATTTTGAATTTTTAAAGAATTATAACAGGTCTTTAAAAAGTTACCTAGAATAGACGAGTTGTGCCTAGTGTGTGGTTTTTCAAGGCTGAGACAGAAACATTGGTCTGAGAAGCACAGCTGCCCCACACTTCAGCAATCTGGTTCTTATTTCACAGTAGTAGTTGTGGTGACAGAAGCTAACAGTCATTGGGCTCAGGTCTCAATCACAGGATTTAAAATTTTTAATCAACACCAGATCTTCATTCATAGGCCCCTTTGCAAACACCGGGGAGTGTTAATGTAGTAGGTGATTTTTTTTTCAGAAATTTTAGATTAGGCAACCTCAGGGGTTACCATTACCACTCAGTAACATAAAACCATTTTGTATTTAAAGACAATCCTGTACTTTATACACCAATGTTTGTTCAATAAATACAAATTTTTCATCAAGGTTATTTTAGCCCTTTTCAAAATGAAATAAACAACAGTATAAACAACAGAGAAAACTTAATTTAATTTACTATACTTGGATTAAAAAAAATCTCTAGTAGTTTCATTCTCAAAAAAACCCCCACAATTTATTGACTCTGGACAAAATAGGCTACCGCCTAGAAATTAATCACATTGTAATAATTATTAACAAGAAAGGGATATTCATGCATATCATAGAATGGAAGTTTAGACAAGATATGACAGTAAAATGATGACATTTATCTTCTCACATATGCGAACTTGTACATCCAAATGAGTTATGATTTCTAAGTATCTCACATTGGGAACCACTCTTCTGCTCTATTTCTACCAGTTCAACTTTGTTAGATTCCACGTGTAAGTGAAATCATTCAGCACTTGTCCTTCTGTGTCTGGCTTATTTCACTTCACATAATATCCTCCAACTTCATCCATGTCGTCACATAATGCAGGGTTTCCTTCTTGTTTTTTTTTTTTTGACGCTGAGAATTGCTCAATCATTTACATGTAATAACTGATAGATTCCTTTCTTAAGGCAAGACTTTTCTTATATAACTCATGCCTGCTATTTTTTTTTTTTTAGGTAAGAAGTGGATTTATTTATTTATTTTTAATTAATTAAATTTTGGGCTGTTTTGCGTCTTCGTTGCTGCGTGCGGGCTTTCTTTAGCTGCGGCGAGTGGGGGCTACTCTTCGTTGCGGTGCGCGGGCTTCTTATTGTGGTGGCTTCTCTTGTTGTGGTACATGGGCTCTAGGTGCACGGGCTTCAGTAGTTGCAGCACGCGGGTTTAGTAGTTGTGGCTCGCGGGCCTTAGAGCAAGCAGGCTTCATTAGTTTTGGTGCGTGCACTCAGTAGTTGTGGTGCGTGAGCTCTAGGTCATGCGGGCTTCAGTAGTTGTGGCTCGCGGGCTCTAGAGCACAGGCTCAGTAGTTGTGACGCACAGGTTTAGTTGCTCTGCAGCATGTGGGATCTTCCAAGACGAGGGAAGATCCCATGTCCCCTGCATTGGCAGGCGGATTCTTAACCACTGTGCCACCAGGGAAGTCGCTTCCTTCTTTCTTAAAGGCTGAATAATATTCCACTGTGTGTGTGTATATATGTGTATAGAGCACATTTTCTTTATCCATTCACTGTAGAAGGGCATTTGGATTATTTTCATAGCTTGGCTATTGGGCATAAAGCTGCAGTCAATGTGGGAGTGCATATCTGAGACGCTGCTCTCGGTTCTTTTGTGTGTATACCCAGAAGTAGAATTGCTGGGTCATATGGTATAGTTCTACTTTTAATTTTTGGATGAACCTCATACTGTTTCCATAGCATCTGCACCATTTTACATTCCTACCCACAGTGCATAAAGCTTCCAATTTCTCTACATCCTCACCAACACTTGTTATCTTTTCTTCTTCTTCTTTTTTTTTTTTTTGGATAATAGCCATTCTAACATGTATGAGGTGACATCTCATTATAGTTTTAATTTGCAGTTCCCAAATGATTAGTGATGTTGAGCACCTTTCCGTATACTTGTTGGCCATCTGTATTCCTTTGGACAAATGTCTATTGGAGGTCTATTTTTTATTTGGGTTATTTGTATTTTCTCCATTAAATAATAAGAGTTCTTCAAATAATTTGGATATTAACCCCTCACCACATATCTTGCTTGCAACTATTTCCTCCCATTCTGTAGATTGTCTTTTCATTTTGTGGTTTGTTTCCTTTGTTGTGTGGAAGCTTTTCAGTTTGGTGTAGTCACACTTGTCTTTTTTTGCTTTTGTTGCCTGTGCTTTTGGTGTCATAACTGTGAAATCATTGCTGAGATCAATGTCAAGAAGCTTTTCTCCTGTATTTTCTTCTAAGGGTCTTACCGTTTCAGGCCTTAGGTTTAAGTCTTTAATCCATTTTGAGTTGATTTTTGTGTCTGATGCAAGGTAAGGCTCTAATTACATTCTTCCGCATGTGGCTATCTGATTTTCTCAGCATCATTTGTTGGAGAGACCAGAACAGTATGGTACTAGCATGAACAGACATACAAACCAATGGAACAGGATAGAGAGCCCAGAAATAAACCCACGCATATAGCTAACTGATTTTGATAAGTCACACAAGGATATGCAGCAAGGAAATGATAGTCTTTTAATTTTCTTTAGGAAGTAAATCTCTATGCTCATTATAGATGCTTCTCAAAATGCAGGTTTTTACTGGGATACTTAGAGACATAAAATAATGACTGTTACCTGGAGATTCATGGTAGCACTTTGTCTCTGTATGGTCCATCTTCCACTTGTAAACCTATCATTATATACATAGTCAAAGATTTCAGTAGGCATTTATTACACCTATAAACTTTTAGAACAAACAGGCAAGTAGAAGTAGGAGGAAAAGAAAACTTATTCTCCAGGACACACATTGATCACTAGCTTTTTACCGCCATCAGGTACTTGTTGGACATCCTTTGTCATTGCTAAAGGTGCTTGTTCCTACATGTGACATATTCAGAGATTCAACACCTGTCAGTAAACCCCATGATCCCCAGCCCGGCATTCAAGGCCCATTACAGCATGCCCCCAATCCCAGCATCTACCTGGTAGATTTGTGTGAAGATTAAGCTAGATAATCCACAGAAAGACTTGAGCCCAGTGCCCGGTATAGAAGGGGTGCCATGAAAGTGACCTTTACAGGCATTGTTTTCAACATATGTTTATTCTCTCTGAACTTTGAGTGGAGTGTCGAGCTGCAGGAGTGCTTCTCAGGCAGGGGCTCAGCTGACCAAACGCATTTTGATCGGAGTCACTAGTGGACTGGAATAAACTTCGGATCCGCAGACGTCACTGTTCTAGAACGCTTACATCTGCATAACCAGTTAGCCGCTAGAGCGGACAGCACCCTTTCCGTCCCCAGCCCCACCTGGAGGAAACGCCTGGTGCTTGGCTGTAACTCAAAGCTTGTGTCCATTTGAATGCAATTTAGTGCAACTTCGTGGGCTACAGCTGCTTCCTTGGAGAAAAACAGCATAAGAAACGGTCAGATTCTGGGAGAAAGAAGCGCTGTCACCTGAGGAGGCACAGGCTTCTGGATGACTTGAGGTGTCTGCATTGATAATCTGGTGGGGCAGAAAGAGACGGGAGAAACAAAACACACATGAGTTTTCTATCGAGTCCACTCAGTGCCCATGGAGGGTCCCTGGGGTGGAGGTTTTGCAGCTAAGATTGTCATTCCTTAGATGCCAAGCAATGCTCGATTTGATAAATGCTGTACCAACCTAGAACACATGGGCTGAGTCAGAGCTGGGCTTCTGTCTCCCCATCATCCCTAGCTCTGTCCCTCAGGATCAGTTAATAAGAAAATGTCCTGCACGTGTCCCCATATGCAGCCGCTGTCACAACGGGTGATGCGGGAAGTCTGTTGCACTGAGCCCTGGTCTCTCAGCCTGGGGAGGAGAGAGAACAAAGCACTGTAGCGTTTCTAGAGACGGAGAGCAGAAGACCAACCACATTTGATGCCCAAATCCACAGCAATCCAGAATCTCAGCCCTTTCTCAGTGGGTGAAAATACAAAAATGAATTCTGTAAGCACTTAATCTCAGGAGTTATTAGTGCTGCGGTCACCCGGAATTTGTTTTATGTAGCGTGTGTGATGGCGAGAGCTTTCTGCACGGGACTCGAGTCAAATCCATCTTTTAAGTCTCCAACTCCAGGGCACCGCCTGCTCGCAGACACCCTGTGCTTTGCTACCAGACACTCTGTTCCTGCAGAGCCCGAGCCTCTTCGTCAGCACAGGGTTTGTCTGGGCGCTGCACGTCCTCTCACTGTGGCTCCTTCTCTCCCACTGGCAGTTTCTGCTGGGATTTTTTTGTTTTTTGTTTTTTTTGCTGCAAAAGAAAGCTTTGATCATAAAAAGAAAATGGGCTGAGAAATTAGATGAAAATAAACATCAGCTCTGTCAGGGAACATGGGCCAGGCCTGCCCTGGGGACTGAGTTTGTAGATCCTGCCCAATTTCTTTCCTCTAAGAAGTCAGTGTGTCTGCCTAGGATGCTCTGTGAGCCGTGTTCACGGATCCTCACGGCTCTGGGCACTGCTCAGAGTACAGGGGGTGACGCCAAGGGCCCTGGCAGGACCACAGTGTTCCAGAGGCAGCAAGACCCGCCCTGCGTTGGCTCCTGAAGCCTTCATCTTGGGTGGAGGTGAAGGGCTTCTGGGCCATCAAACTCTAAAACCCCTGGAGGAAGGAGCTGAGTCATGGACCAGCCGGGCTCCAACAGTGACAGTGAGTCAATTCCCCTGCCGGCTGTGGAGCTGGATCTGGTCCAGACACAGAGCAGACGGACTGAAATCAAGGTTTTCTGCTATCTGTGCCTTTCCTCTTCCTCTGCGGGGGACCCCACTCTCTCATCCTCAGTCCTCATCCAAAGATGCTCTGTGGAGCATGGGTCCCGGCAGCCACCTGCCCTTCTTCCAGTAAAGAAAGATTTCCCTTCTGCCTCATAGAATTAATGTGAGAAGCATTCCAGCTAATTCCCCTTAGAACCCTAAAAACTGAAGAGCTTGTGACCTCAAAACTAAGTGGTGCTGAGAGACATTTCAGGGAGTCTGTTCTCATTTGCATTTTGCCCACTTACATATTTTTATCATGATGAGTCTGGGAAGGTCTGAGAATAACTTCTGTGAGAAGTTCAAGGTCCTGGCCTTGAACTACTTGTGACACAGGGAGACTTCAAAGGGGCGCCGTGCGTTCAGCCGGTGGCCGACCGTCTAGGCAGTGACAAGTAAGAGAGTGTGCGGTAGGGACACGGGCTCCTGCAGGAGGACGGCCCACTGACGTTTGCATCATACAAGTTACCACTCTTGGCTGCACGTAATTCTCAGTGCAGGGAACCTGGGAGTGGGGCAGGCCCGGCCCATGCCATCTGCAGGTCGTCCTCAGGTAGCGTCCTGTGCCCTGGGGCTCTGTCCCCACCCTGCACCTCCCAGTTCTCCAGGAACTGCTGACCACAGAGAACCTTCTTAAAGAGCAAGTCATTAATTTTAGGAGCTCTGCCCTTCTTCTTCACCCCAACTGAAGAAGGTCCTGCCTGATGCTGAGAGTCTCACTTTCTTAAGTGACGAGGTCACTCATACCTGGGCCGCTGGACTCGGAGCTTTGCAGTGTTTGGATTCTGGGCCTGCGGCACAGCTGACTGCAGTGTCAGCAGGTTTTACGGCACAGACGTCCCTCTGCGGTGCCTGACCATCAGCTGGCTCATTCATTTGTTCATTGAGGAGGAAGCCATTGGCCTCTCAGGTGATAAGAATCCCGGATCTGACCCAGTAACGCACTGCAGGTGCTTGGCTATCCACACCTTCAACGCAGAAGTTCTTCCAGTTTCTTGGGAAGGCCTCTTCCCTCTGGACTGAGGGCTGAGGACCTCCAGCGCCAATGGGAAGGTGACCAGATGACCTCCGTGGGCACACTCAGCTCAGAGAGTCTTTGAGTCTCTGATGGAAACAGAAGCCATCCAGTCTCTGATGGCTCTGTTAGGCCCCAGATTAGGGGTTAATCAGCTCAGCCACAGATGCTCAGTCAGCATCTCGGGGTGGTTCTAGGGACCCCTTCTGAGCAGCATCTTCTATGGCCATCCAGGGGTCAAATCTATTTTAGAGCCAAAATAATAGAAATATTTGCATGGAAATTTACGTGCTTCTTAGTTAACTTTAGGAAAATTTTGAAAACATTTCCGTATTATGTTGGTTACTGTGGAAAAGGTCAAAAAAGAAAAACTGGGAATTTTATATTATTTGCTCTCATTTAAAACGATAATATGAGAAACTTCTTTGCTGAGTTAGATAATTGTTTTGCTTTTTTTTTTTTAAGATGTTGGGGGTAGGAGTTTATTAATTAATTAATTAATTTTTGCTGTGTTGGGTCTTCGTTTCTGTGTGGGGGCTTTCTCTAGTTGTGGCAATCAGGGGCCACTCTTCATCGCAGTGCGCGGGCCTCTCACTGTTGTGACCTCTCCCGTTGCGGAGCACAGGCTCCAGACGCGCAGGCTCAGTAGTTGTGGCTCACGGGCCTAGTTGCTCCGCGGCATGTGGGATCCTCCCAGACCAGGGCTCGAACCCGTGTCCCCTGCATTAGCAGGCAGATTCTCAACCACTGCGCCACCAGGGAAGCCCAGATAATTGTTTTGAATACTGGAAGAATATTTCTTTCATGTTTGTGCTATTCAAGAATGTAACAGCAACAGCAACAGATAAAACATCTTTTTGTTTAATCTGTATTATTAACATTTTCTCCCTCAGTCTCTTGTCTAGGAAATCAACAATAAATAAAGCTCTGATTTGTAGCACTTGCCAATTTCTGTGGCATAAATACTCCCACCATGACTGATTTCTGATTTCAAGCTACCAAGGAGCCAAGTCTTTAACGGGTGGTTCAGGGTCTCAGTCATGAGAAGATATTGAAGCTACAAAAGGTCTACTCACTGTGCTGGGGAGAAGCTTTACTTAGGCCCTGGTTACAGGGGCTCTACGTCTTCCTGTCTCTTTTTTGATACCTTTGCTGGCCCTTCACTGTGGCCTCAGGCAGCATTCAGGAATGTTATCATGTTCAGGCTTATTGTATAAGTGGGGAGACCCCATTCCACACCTCAGCTTTAACATTTAGCCTGGTTCTGATCGCCACATCTCACAGGGGGCATTTTTAGTCCTCTTTAGCCTGTGCAAGCCCAAGTCCTGGCAGCCGCCTGCCCCCGTGGCTGCAGCCAGGAGACCCAGGATTTCAGCCCTCCTCACTGCGCCACATTTCTGCTGTTTCTGGTTCACAGAAGATTAATCTTGCTTCTGAGCCTTGAACTGTCTTTCTACTTTCTTATTTTTATGCCTCATCTATAATTTCTCTGTTTTTGGAGCAAAAGGGACGCATCAAAACATGAACTTATGATGCCAGTCTGGCAAAAATTAAGGTCATTTGATCTTTATGCTAACCAGACTGGATGGTTCCTCTGTCTAGAGATTAATCTTTTTAGAGATGTGAGAACAAAGCTAAACCACATGAAACCAGCTTGTATGTATTTAAGTCAAAGCTGAATATCTCACAGTACACTAGGGAAGATGGTGCCAAGTTACGCTTTGAAGAGATGGGACAGGGCTGCTATTTGTTTAACCACAAAGAACTTCAGGGAATTAAGGAAACAGATACAACATTAAGCTCCATGTCTACAGTCATTTGAAAAGAGAACAGGTGAGATTTGTAAAGTTTAAAAATAGTTACAGGCACAAGCTTACTGTTATAGACTAAATAAGCTGTGGGGATGTAACGTACAGCATGGTGGCTATAGTTAATAATGCTGTGTTGCATACTTGAAAGTTGCTAAAAGAGTAGGTCTTAAAAGCTCTCATCACAAGGAAAACACATCTGTAACTATGTGTGGTGACAGATGTTAACTATACTTCCTGTGGTGATCATTTTGCAACATATACAAATAGCTAATCATTATGTTGTACACTTAATATAATGTTATATATTATAACGTTATATTATGTTATATAACAATATAATGTTATATTTCAATTATACCTCAATAAATATTATCCCTGTGCTAGCTTACTTTATACATCTTCATAAGTAAAGGAACAATACTTGGCCCACAGAATTGCAGAATCTTCTATTTTGCAAGAGCTAGTAATGAGGGTTTTACTAGATTCTTGAATTGTCCTAACAAATCATGGCCTTGAATTTCCCTTCTGATAATTTTATCTCCCAAGGAGCAGAAGATATGAAGAGAATACCTCACAGGACAAGAGGGAATTGATAGTTGAAAGATATGACCTAAGAATTTAGAGAAGCCTTCCTCTTAGCGTGAACTTGTGATAACCAGTGAAGGGAATCCAAGCTCGTCAGCTAGGGCACTAATAAAGGAGACTTCAAACGCATTCAGAGGAAGGATGGGAAGGCTTGATTCTATGGCCTGAGACTCTGGAAGGGAAGAAAGCTCAAGAGGGTTGTACAGTCACGATAAAATGCAATTTGATTGTGTCATCGTGAGTTAATCTAATGAGAAAAAATGTAACTAAAAAGTCAGAATCTCTCCACTGAGGTCAGCTTTGAAGGGGACACAGAATGTGGAGAGAATGTTCTGACCCTTAGAAAAGTCTCTGTGTGGGTGTTATGAGGCTCTGAGATTCTGTGAATACATCAGGAGATGAGTGACTTGACAAACTGAGGCTTGAGAAAGTGTTGAAGAGGAACATCTCATTCCAGACGTTCCAGACTAGAGGATGTCTCAGGGATGCTCAGGGCTCCTGTTGGGGCCACTGATGAGATTCCTATCTTCACTCAAGGGAATGGTTTTCAGACACAAAAGGGCGCCTCGTCCTTTTTGAACATGGTACAGATTGCTTGGAAAATGAGAGGTGGTTTTCCAGGGGCCCAGATGACAACCCAGGAGAACTGGTCAATGAACTCCCCGAACTGGGGCTGGTGACATTAGGAGGATGGTGAAGATCAAGCCCAGTTCCAGGCAGCTGAGAAAACAGCAAGCCACCTCAGCTCTCCCAAAGGCGCAGGAGACAGAGACAGCTCGCCACATCCCCGTGAGCTTGATGCCCATCATGGGCAAGACTGAAGGAGGTATTATGAAAGAGCTGCTTTGGGCACAGGTAGGAAAAGGGACAGTCATCACAGGAACACACCTGAGTTCACCGAGAATACATTTTGCCCCTGAAAGTCATTCCTTGCTCTGGCAGGTTTACCAGATGGACAGGCAGGGAAAGCTGTGACATCGACTTCAGAGAGAGACTGGCGCTGACATAGGCAACCACCTCCTGGTCATATTTCTGGCTTGGGCATCGAGCAGGGTCACTATTGGACATGACAGCTCTAGAAACTGACGCTGTCTATGCCAAGATTTTTCTTTGTCTGCCCAAACCTCTTTAATTCTTCCAAATGCTTCTACACCTGGAATAGTCATTCCTGAGCATCGCAGTTTAGGAGGTCGTGCTCCTCTTAAGGGGCAGCGCTCAGGACTGAATGCTGAGAAGAGACATTTATTTAGAAAGATGTACTTCTCTTGCTCTATTTCTGCAGATGAAGCCTAGAGCTCAAGGAGCCAGCGGCAGCCACATCACACGGATTCACATGGCTCTTGCATTCAACCAGAGTTCCAACTGTTTGTTTGTTCTTGGGACACCTTATTTTAACCTGCAAATAACTGTAGAAACGTTACCTGACTAGTTCTCTCAGGTTACCACCCTTGACTCTTTTAAGGAAAGAGTAAGAGACTGAGTCTGAGCCAGACTGAGGTCTCCTCACGTGTGGCCTAGACTCTCATCTGGACAGCATAGACGTGACCTTTCTCTGGAGGTCAACACGGGAGCCACGCTTCCCTAGCAATTTGCAAGACACAGGGCATGCTCTGTGAGATGGACTCTGGTTACAGAAAAGGTCCACTGTGTTCAGAAGAGAAAGGTTTGCCATAGATTATCTATGAAGGGCTTCAACACACCAGACAACTGAAGAAAGTGTCAACTGACAAATTTATTGTGAGCTCTTCTGTGTGTTTGAAGCTGCCTGTGTCCTCTGCTCGGCCAGGAACACAGGCCCACTTTCTGAATTGTCTGTGTGTGGTGGACCCAGAGGATCCTGAGACACGCAGAAAAGAGTTTCAGAAGCAGTCCCTTACCTGCTCCACGGCCCAATAGAAAGCTACCCAAGGTCATTGTCGAGAAAATGCTGAGTAGAGAATGTGTGGGGGGCATTTGTTGCTGGGCCTGCAGACCCTTTCCTCACACTCCACTGCGGGACAGACTAAGATGAAGACAATCTCCAGGAAGTTTGGTGCAGCAAGAAGAGACTCAGCCGTGGAATGGTCGCTGTGCATGGCCGCAGGGCTGAGCATCAGGCCACACGGAGAGTCCGGGCTGTGCAAACGGCAAAGCACACCTCTAGTACGATGGCGGTCAAATTAACGTTAGGTTGGTGTAGGCACCGAAAATGGCCTAACGCCCTCTTGTTTGGAGAATGTGTCTGAGACATGGTTGCAGCCCTGTGCCTCGTCCTGGAGCCTTTCTTTGTTTCTCCTGGCAACTGAGGTGGTGCCTTAATTGAGAATCTCCCAGAAGCAGCCTGAGATGAAGATTCCAGTGCAAGTCGTTTATTTGTGAGGAGCAAGAAACACTGCAAGGGGATGAGGGCGTGAGACAGGTGAGGGAAGGCTCCTGATGGTGCAGTATCAGGCCAGCCGTCACCCAGGGTAAATGAAGATTAATCCTATGGGAAAGTTCTGGAAAACCATGTAAAACACTTGCACGGTTACCCCCTGGAGTGTGCAAGGAGCTGGGTAATTTCACCCTAATTCCCGCAAGTCCCTCAGATCCCAGGGGGTGGTAATACCCAGCATTTTTGCCCTGTTACATGGGTGACTTAGGTCCAGAGGATATGGGTAGGGAAACAATATCATCCCATCTGCTACAGGTGGGCTGGTGACCCCAGCTTTGTCCTGGGTCTCCTCAGCCTCTGAGCAGGTGCAGGGACTGGCTGGGTGGCTTCTCCACCTGTGTCCTGGGAGGTTCCCCTTTGGGCCTGGGGCTTCTCCCCAGGTGGGACTATTAGGTCACCAGCTCCAGTGAAGCAGGCAGGAAGAGAGTCCTCTCTAGTCACCACACTGGCAGATTCACCGACATCCCCACCTTAGAGCGCTCATTCGCCCCAAAGTCCCCCTAGAACCTACCATGTGTGCCAGGCTGGACGTAGTGACCACAGTCAAGGTTCTGCTGTCAGTAGGCTTGCAATGCACAGGAGAGTAAAGTCTCAGATAACCGTGCTCCAAGTAGAAGATTGTAATTCACTTCTCCCAGCGATGCTGAGGGAAGCCTAAGGGTCTGGCAGAAACAGTAAACGGCTTCAGTCGTCTTCATTCATCCCTTCCCTGGGCCCCCATCATACGGCACAGGCAGAGGGTGCAGAGATGGGAAACAGACGCAGGCCCTGTTAAAAGTGCTGAGGAGGAAAGCTTGCAGGGCAGATGTGTTTTGGAAGGTTCACTAGACTGCAGAGTGGAGAATATATTTAATATATTTGGGGAGGTGGGAGTGGTGGAGGGAGAGCAGGGGAGGCTTCACAGAGGACGTGGTCCTGAGGCAGGTCTAAGAAGATTGAACTCTCTGGCATATTTCATGTTAGAGGACGATACAGCCTCTTATAGCAGAGTTGCTAATAAAAAGCTTATTAAGGGCTTCCCTGGTGGCGTAGTGGTTGAGAGTCCGCCTGCCGATGCAGGGGACAGGGGTTCGTGCCCCGGTCCGGGAAGATCCCACGTGCCATGGAGCGGCTGGGCCCGTGAGCCATGGCCGCTGAGCCTGCGCGTCCAGAGCCTGTGCTCCGCGACGGGGGAGGCCACAGCAGTGAGAGGCCTGCGTACCACACACAAAAAAAAGCTTATTAATTATCCCATAATGTTGATGGCAGAGGAAGCACATAACAGTTTTCTCACCAACATCATTTCTAGAAACAGCACCCATAACTCCTACGAGCACCCAAGTTGAAAATGCGGGAGTTATTTTTCATTCCTCCCACCCTCCCCATCCCCCCTGTGCCCAATCAAAGTCCTGCAAATCCTACTCCTAAATGTCTGTCAGACCTGCCCGTCTCTCATTCCTTGCTGCTCCTGCCCTGGTCCAGACAGCTACCACCTCTCACCTGGATTATCCCTACCTCTCCTGTCTGGTGTCCTTGTCCAACTCTCAGACCTTTGTTTTCTTCCTGAACATTCTACCAGTTTACTCGTTCATGCGATTCAAGCTTCCAGGGCCAAAGCAGTAAGGAACACACATCCTCAGACACACACCATCCCTCTGCCCGGCTTTAATAAGAGCTCATTCCAAGATCCTGGCCCGCTCTGGGATACACGGTTTACACACACATACACACACAAATAAACACACACAGATGCACTAAGTGTGTTGAAATTCCAAGAATCATACTCACCTTGTCAGATTTTACAAGGTGAAATTTCAAACTACATCTCCTTCCTTAAGGCCAATGCTTAAAGGCTCACACGAATAGATTTTTATGTAAGATTTGGTTCCTACTTCTAGCAGAATTATGAGGCCATTAATTGGCTTATAGGGTATAATTTCTGTATTTTCAAGCCTGACTGGGACTGATGGGTGGATATCTACCTTAAATGAAAGATAATTAAAGAGATAATTGAACTGTTTTAAAATCTTACCCTGAATTTGAACTCAGTCATTTTTTTAGTTCAAAATGTAGGCAGACTCAATAGGGGATGCAAATTTCCTTGCACTCCTCTCTGAATTTCTATTTCAGGCAATTACCTTAGTTCCTGTTGGTAATCTATTTTCTTTTAGCAACAGATTAGTAATCAAAAGTTGAGGGCTTTCAATTTGCAGTTGCTTTGGAAAGTTAGGAGCACAGAGTTTGTGAGATGCAGCCACTCTTGGAAATCATCATGATATCACTGTTGCTGAAAGAGTTATAAGTACGTTTAGGATTTAAGAAGGGAAGGGAAAGTAAAAGAAGGGAAGGGAAGGGAAGGGAAAGGGAAGGGAAGCCATTTCAGCCTGTGAAATTAGATATCTCATAAATTCACGAGTCATGATAAATAGAACAGAAAGAAAGGAAATCCAGCAACCTGAATTTTCCCCCATTTTTTGCTTTTATTCTAAGAGGGCTGAAACATCACTGAGAACATCGTATCTTGAAGGGGGCTTTGTTGTGTGCTCGTGGGTACATATGATGGCACTTGTGCCTGTGGGAACCTTCATACTTCCATACACTGATATGTGCGTGAAAACAGGAGAAGACTGCAGGAGGCTGGCAAAGTAGGTATAGAGAAGCTGAAGAGAAACTGTGCCCTGACCTGTCATGTGCAGGAAGGGCTGCCCAGGGGTCCCCATACGCCACCTGTGCCCCAGCTCATCAGGTGCGGGGAGGGCTGCCCAGGGAACCCCACACATCACCTGTGTCCTGACCCACCAGGTGAAGGAAGGGCTGTTCAGGGGACCCCATATGCCACCTGTGCCCTGACCCAGCGGGTATGGGAAGGGCTGCCCAGGGAATGCCACACAACCCCCAGGCTTCACTTGTGCCTGGATTAGACATATTCCTCTTCACCAGGGAGGAGGATTTAAAGAAGCGCTAAGGGCACTTTGGAAGCAATTCCTACCTTGGTCCAGGCTCCACTGGAAACCAGCTGTCTGTGCAAGGATAAATGTCTTGCCTTGGGGAATATGGGCACTCAATGCTCTGTGCCTTTAAAATTAAGCTCAGACAACCCAGCACTTAAATGGCCATGGGCTTCTTCCATCCACCAGCTTGACAGTTAATAGTTTCTGTTATGTTTATGAACCTTTGGTTGCTCTGAACTTTTAGGAGAAAGGTTAGCTCTGTTTTCGAACCAGATTTAAGATTGGTTTCGCGAAAGCAAATGACAGCCATCAGATACTGTATGAAACTCTCCAGAAATGAGCTGGAGCTGATGCATCTAATCTAATTTCTAGACAATGCTCAGATCCTGGGCAGGGCCACAGGCCAACTTTAGGATGGGATTATGCTGACTGCTGGCCTATTCTATCCTTGGATCACCCAGGATTTGCAGTGTGCCCACCCTGCCCCACTCTGTAATGGTGAGGCATCAGGCAGGGCTCTCCCCTTGTAGACCTCAGAGATGCCAGCTGGAGAGACAGACCTCGACCATCTAAACACATACATCAGTGTTTAATTGCAAATCGTGGTCTGTGCTAAGAAGGCAAAAGTGGTAAAAGGAAAAATGGGGGAGGGACACAACTCAACTTGAAGAGTCAGGGAGAGGCTCCCTGGAGAAATCCCAGTGCAGCTGAAAACTGCAGAATTACCAGGCATTAGCCAAGTTTCCCATGGGTTGGGGGTGGGGGAAGCATGCGAGACAGAGGGAAATGTACAAAGGCACTGAAAATGGGAGGAGCTGGGTGGATGGGCAGGCAGGGATGGGGGCTGCGGAGGGTCTAGTCTTTGCTGCCATTGCACGTCCTCAGGCCGCTCTCATTAGCCGGCTGGGCAGCTCACTGCTTCCATTCTTGCCATCTGCCTTCTCCTGTATTCCCAGAGATCAGAGCCACATGTCACTTTGTTAGGGGGGCACTTGTGGAGAACAGGGGTGAGGACTAAGGGGAATGAGGCAGAGACAGAGGGAGAACCTGGGTGGGATGTTAAGCTGACTCCTGCTAGGGGAAGCTGACCCTTGATCCTCCAGCCCGCCGTCCAAGTTGCCATGGAAACTGCATTTAGAATCATCTCTGGGGCAGGGAGGAGCCAGTGCTGGGAGGTCCCCACTGGCCATGTCTGTGCCCTGTGCTGTGTTAATTGCCCCACACTTCCGGGTCCTGCATAGATGGGTTCCAGGTGGTCCTGTGACTTTCATATCCAACCATGACAGGGCGACTCTGCAGAGTCAGGAAGTGCAGAGTGCTCCCACGTGAGAATGGAGCTCTGTAAGCTGCCTGCTTAGTGAGGGATGGAACAGAGGACAGAAGAGCCCAGGGGTTTTGAAGAGGAGCTTGAGGGGGTCTGATGCCCTGTCAGCAATGCAGGCTCCATAAAGCCAGCAGAAGGAGAGTTATAACCATGTAAGGCATTCTGTGTCATCTTCCTATTGGTCTTACAATGACTCTAAGCCACTGACATGGCCTAGATGGCTCTCCTATGCCCCCTTCCTTGTCCATGAGGCTCCAGCAGGTCAGCAGCCTTTCTGCTTCTGGAACTCACATGACTCTTTCTGCTCTGGCCTTTGTACTTGCACTTCCGCTGCTCCCACTCTTGTCTCAAGTGGCTCCATCTCGTCCAGCAGGTTGAGGCATAAACACCCCCTCCTCAGAGGGCCTCTCTGTGGCCCTGCTGGATCACCTTGCTTCCCTTCTCATCTGATTTCTGCTCCACCCAGAGATTCCAGTGCCCAGGTCAGGGCTGGCCCAGCATTCTGCCCCAGGAGCCAGCGCCCAGTTAGTGCATATTTTCAGTTAGAGGAAATGCACTTTAAGAATCCTTTTGCTTGCCTTCATACAAGAATGTTTTATTGACTCTTGGCTAAGTCTGTAAATCATCTTGATGACCAGCCATTTCAGTCTGTGAAATTGGATATCTCATAAATTCACAAGTCATGATAAATAGAACAGAAAGAATTGGCAGGGGGCACCTGGGCCACTGATCTGGAGACCATGACAGACACATTTCCAGTTCTGCAGGATTCCTGGGCTATGATTCCATCAGAAAATCCAAAGGCCTCACCCCTCTCCCCCATTACACCACAGGGCAGAGACAATGATTTTCTGCAAATAGAGATTTCTGGTTCCCGTAAAGAAGCTTCAATTCATACAAAAGTGGGAGAAGCCCTTCTCTGAACTTGTCAGTTTGAACGCCCAAGTTTTGAGAGCATCCAAAAAACCCCTATCATATTACATTATCTTTGGGGACCACAGAAATATTCTGAAGAGATGCCAAGGTGTGGTCCCCAAGAAAGGAGGCCCAGATGGCTCATGTCATCTGGACACTGAGAGACTGAGACACAGAAGCTGATGAGCAGTTGGGTCTGAGCCTCAACGTCTAGCAGGGGCATGTGAAGCACTTTCCAAAGCCCCTGTTTTAGGATAATTGAGGGCAGTGACATCGTCTGGATGAGGCTTTAGGGAGCAGAGCATCTTTCGGCGTGTTGCTGAGGGTCTGCACATGCCCTCTGGCCTGGAGCTGCCCCAGAGCTGCAGAGAACATCTCCATCTCCTCCGGGCCCAAGGCAGCTGTCCATGGTGCTGAAACGCTCCCTCCGCAGTCCCGCGGACCCCGCCCCCACTCAGAGTCCCTCTGCCCAGGACTGCACACCATGGGCCTTTTCCAGAACATCTGTTGTGTCTCTGCAGCTTCGATCATCTTCCCCAAGTGAAGCCTTGCTTCTGGGCCCAGGCCTATGGCTGGACTTAGCTTGGAACAGGCACAGCTGCCGAGAATCTGGGCTCCTCGCTTTCTGGTTGTTCACCGCTGCTGAGTTGCTCCCCCTCTCTGACCCTCCGTCTCGTCCTCCATGTGATGGGCATCGTGAAAGCAAGGCAGCCCAGGGTCCTTGGCGGACCGCAGGAGATAACGAACACACGGCGCACTGCCCAGCCTTGGGGCACGCACCCTGCACATCTGGGACTAAACCCGTAATTGTTTTGGACAAAGCACCAACTCCACATGAGTCCAGTCTCAGCTACGCAGTCACTTGCTTTGTGACCCTGGACAGTTGCTGTGGCCTCGGTTATCTCTGGTAAAGGAGGATTTCGAATGGAACTTAACTCACAGGTTATGGTGAGAATTACATGAAGGAAACGGCACCATGTGTGGGACGGCTCCATCTCTGCTGCCTCTCGTTACTAATTCTTTCGTGACCCCTCCCCGGACACGCTCCCATTCCCCAGAGCTCTTCAGAACTTATTGCCAAGGGAACCAAATGAACCTTTTATAAAGACCTATTTAGATCACCGATATAATCTTGAATATTATTCAAACTAATAATGGTCTGGACAGGAGAACACGTCCTGGTATTATTAATCTAGCAGACCACAGCCTGCTTAGCGATGGGCTTGATAACAACTGGAAAAACCCCCACCAGGGAGCATCTCTCCAGAGGTATACTAAAACAAGCCGTCCTGTGGGTGCAAATAGTGAATTTCTGTGGAGAAAATGAGGCTCTTTTCTCCACATTGCTTTTAGCCAGAAATCTTCTTTCTCTCAGTTGATACCATCCCAGAAATTACCAGAGGTTTGGGGGACATGCACCTAAGATCTATTCATACAAGCTCTATGTTCCAGAATTTCTTTTGAGTCCAGTTTTATGCTTATATTGTGTCTAGGACTATCACATTCTCTATGGAGGATAGAAATGAGGAACCATCTTGGTTAATGGGTCCGAAATTTCAAATATATTAATTTTGAATTAGTGCTACGAGTAAACAGCCAATTACTCTCCCCGGACATATTTATTACATAAATCTCTGCAAGTCCAGGTTGGATCCGATAATAGTCCTAGTACTTGTGCCACCCTCCTAATTAATCAATACATGTCCTCATTCTAAATGGCAAGTAGATAAACAAAGTCTTCAAATACAGTTTTAAGCATCACGAAGCCTGAGGGTATTTGCTATTTTTCTCAGTAACCATGTTATTTTCCCCCTGTTGCCATGTTTCTATTTTCTAAATCAGTAAAAACTTATTGAATATGACTTGGGGGTTTGCAGAAAACTAATTGAAATAATGCTTTATGTAATGACAACATTCTGGAAAAGCAGTAATGATAAAAAAAAAAAACATGGACAAAGGACTACGTCTCACAACATCTCTGTGCATCCGTCTTCTATTTTTAAATCGTTAATCAAAGCCGCCGACTTACTGCTTATGGGGAGATAGAAAAGAGTCTTTATACCCCCAAAGCTTCTAAAATTATTCACTGTGCTTACAACTTCGCTTCTGAAGGGAGATTATCCCTTCTAATTGGAAATCTTCTATTATTTGTGTCTGAAATGTTGGAAGGGACAAGTTGGGGCTGAACCACTATTAGTTGCCCGCTTCTAGGGACGTAATGAAAGACCAGGCTGCACGGTGGCTACTCATCGCTGGGCATATGAAGCCAGTCATTTTCATTAATAGTGCTCCCATCCTGCAGCACGAATGGCCCTGATCCCATTTGTATTTTATTAAGTGTTTCATAGTCTCCGCCTCTCGCTTACTTAAAGCAACATTGTTGTTTCTTCAGAGATAGTACCCGGATCGTTGGGTCATGATGTTTCAATAGCACCCAGAGCTCAGGCCCAGGCAGGCACCCAGCCACATCGCCAGGGTGTGTTTGATGTTGGAAGTGGAGCCTGGCTGGGCTTCACCAAATGCAATGACTGGAGCGCGGTGTCCTTCCAGGAGCGGAGACCGGGCTTCCAAGTTGCCCATTCTAGAGATGAGTTTGCTTTGGCAAGGTGTCCTGTGGTTATGCGTACCATCACAAAAGCCCCCAAGGAGGCTTTTGTCGCAAGGAACTTGAGGATACCTTTGGATCCCAAATCTAATTTATTGTTAGCATGACCACCTAACAGAAGACTCAGAATCTTGAAGCAATAGATGAGATTCAGAGAAAACATCGGGACCCAAAGGAACTGGAGACAGGCTTCTAGGAAACACGGAAATGAGTCTGGAGTAACGGGTCAGCTCAGAGGATTGGGGAATCCACCTGCCCTGGAGGCCGAGACTCAAGTACCCACTCTTCACCTCTTCCAGCCTCAGTCCTCTCATCTATAAATTGGGGTAACATGAGCACAACCCACATGGGCCGTTGTGATAAATGCAAGAAGCTATTTGTGAGGGCTCAGCACAGCCCCTGGCAGACACTCAATTCATCCTGGCTGTTGTTATTATGTAATTTCCAAATGTTCATAAAAAGTACTGTCATTCTTTCTCTTTTTCCTTTTTTTAAATTAGATAAAATCTGTATAGCAACAATATCGTATGCAAGGCAGGTCTCAGAAGTGGCTGCTCTCCCCCTGTTCTCTTCCCCTGAAAATTAGTCATGAATTTCCACCATGGGGCTGGGAATAAAAGGGAATTCACCCAATATGTCCAGGTAAAATCTCCTGGGTCACATGGGACACGAGTCCTTGGCTTGTGGGTCGAGAGGCACAGGCATGGTCCCCACTGGCACTCTCATGTGCCCAGGCCTGTCTTCAGGCCTGGAACCCCTTCCTTCCCCGGTGTCCTGAGTCCCAAAACCCCATGGGCGCATCAGCTGAGGGTCAGCCCCACACGGAGGGCCTTTAACCTGCAGATACAAGCTGGGCCGCGCAGACCAGCATGGGAAGCCCATGCACTAGGGACGGGTGGCCCAGCCGTCCCCAGAAATGAAGTTGGGGCTGGCTTCCTGCCATGGGGTCCCTGCACAGCAAGCAGAGGTCAGCTGATGAGATGCCCTGCTGTCTCTTTCATAAAGCTGCCCTCACCGACCGCACCTGGTACGCAGCTCACAATGCAGGTTAGTATCTAACACAGGAAAAATGATGCTTCCCCGGTGACATGGCATTTTCCCTTGAATCAGACAGGAAGAAGGACTCCCAAGAAACTCAGCTCTAAATTTAATATTCAAATGTAGCAACTGTAGAGACATATTTTGCTATAATTATCCCATTGTTTCCCCATACCGCAATTACCTTATTTTAAAGAATTACACACACATAAACACACATATTTTTCTTTTGTAAAAAAACTTTATTTACATAATTTTCATGCCATACAGAGAATTTAAATGTACAGTCACAAATATGTGCAAACACCACCATCGCTAATTTTAGATCATTTTCTTTACTCTAAAAAGAAACCCACACTCCTTGGTCATCACCCCCAGTTCCTCTATCACCCCTCTCCCCCAGCCTAGGCAGCCACTCATCTACTTTCTGTCTCTATAGCATTTCCCTCTTCTGGACATTTCACATCAAAGGGATCCTACAATATGTGGTCTTTTGTGGGTTTCTTTCACTTAGCATCACATCTTCAAGGTCCATCCGCACTGTAGCAGGTGTCAAGTCTTCCTTCCTTCTTTGCCTGAATAATATCCCGTTGTATGGAGAGACCACGTTTTGTCTATTTATTCATAGTTGATGAGCATTGGGGCTGTTGCTACCTTTCGGCTGTTATAAATCATGCAGCTGTGGACATTCTCTCTATTGGATTCCTCGCTGTGGCTCTCCAGCTGCGATGTTCCCCTCTCCTTCCTGCCCTGTGGTCCGGGAGGCTGATCTGAATGCAGCAAGTCAGTGGCTTCTTGTTGGGAGATCCAAGGGAAGGAGAAGCCGTCAGGGTATTGATCTCTCTGGTCCCCTCCCGCGGGGTCCTGTTTGCTGGCTTCTCTTTACGACACCCTCCCCGTCTCTCCCTCACTCTGCCCAAGTAAACTCACATAGAAGGTACTATCTTACTGCTTTCTTATTTCTACCTCTTCTTGACCCTCTGATCAGGAGACGGCTGCTCTCATTCTCTATCTCAGTGGGTGCTGGGAAATATACACTGCAAACATGGTGATGTCTTCCGGGCATCGTCCACTGCATCTCTCTCTTATGGACGCTTCTAGGGGAGTAGAATCATCGCAATAAAGTGTTTCCTTTGTTTAGCTACAATCTCCCTAAAATGTACTCGGTATATTTGTCCCTGGATTAAATTCCCACTTAATCATACACCCTCCTTTTATCTGGAGTTGTACATTTTTGATTGGTTGCCTGAATCTCAACAAAATGCCATGACCTTAGAAAGAACATAAAGCTCCCAGTTGCCCTGTAATTGAACTTCAGTCACTACCCCTCATGTTCCATTACCTCCTCTGTTGAGCCTAGATATCCCCCAATTGTTAGAATCATTTAAAACCCATTTTACCCATTGACTTGTCCCCAAAATGGGCCTTCGAATGCCAGGTTTCACAAGAGTTAAATAGGGTGTATTTTCTCCATGTGGTCATATGGACATCATGAAAATCAAATGTTATACACTAAGGATTTCTTGTCTGTGAACAAACAGATCCAAGTTTAACCTCATTTTTATGGACGTTTCTTCATAATACCTGTTACACGGGGCAACACACAGGTGTCCAAAGTCCCGTACAAGAAAAGTCCTGCTTCCGAGGCGGAGGAAACAGAGCAGACATGTTCAGACCTAGTGAGCCTGTGTATGTACCACGTGGTCCAAGCTCAACCTCAGAGCCATATCGCGGCTGAAGAATGCAGAACAATGACTAAGAAGTAACTTCAGAATAACGGAAGCTTTTCTTGTATTTCTGAACTGCTGAAGGGGATCTCCATTCTGCCTCACGCACTCCTGGGTGAGTCATCCTGTTTTCACCCATTTAAATCACACCTACTGTAAAGCTTTCCTTTTTACGTAAAGTCAGTGATGTATGTATTCTTCCTCTCTCTCCCTCTGCCTATTCTAGCTCTCAACTTGACCAGTTCCAGCATCTGAGACAGTGTCTTTCTCTTAGAAGATCCTACAGGAACAGTAAGGATCCTATTGCCAGTGCCAGGGTGGCCAGAGTGTCCCTTCCCACCAATCCTGGTGCTCAGCTTCTAAAGAGGGAGATGGCGGCCCCTCACACTAAGGGGTCATGAGCTGCTGGGTTCTTGGTTGTCTCCAGTGTTCTTTCCCGCAAGGGCGGTGCCCGAAATCAACAGCAGACAATGTTGGTTTGATTACTGCAGAAGGAGAGCCTGGCTCTTATCCCCAGATCCTGGCTGCCTGCACTGGCACACTCTCACCCAGAGCCGCTCCCCGACCTGGACAGCGCTCCAGCCACCGGTGCTCTGAGCACGTCACGTCCGTGAGCTCTTAGGTTTAAGGGGGTGGCTCGTTGCCAGCAGGCAGAGAAGCACATCCGTCAGTGAGCAACTGGCCCTGGGCCGCTTAGGGCTGCTCTGTTCCCCTTAAAGGATGTAAGTCAAACACAAAACCCAGCTCATTATTATGTGAAATTTGAGAAATATGCAAATGAGCACTCCCTAAACAAGGAAAATGACAGCATCTCTCTCATCAGCCCAATTGAAGGGAAATAACGGACTCCCTGAAGCGCTGACATTTCCACGGTGGTATTTCAGCCGCGTGGTGGGCTGAGGGCTGTGAGCGCAGACACCATCCTGCAGCCTGGAACTCGAGAGGAAAAAGCAGAACATTCTTTGGAGCTCAGGAAAGGAGGTCGTGTGGTGGTTTGAGGAGCTTTTAAGGCATTACACTGTTTATTAAGGATTAGGAAACAAAATAATTTCCCCCACGTCACGTGGCTTTTGAGACCCCGTCTCCTTCATCCCCACATCCTCCTTTCCTACACGGCACGCAGGAAAGCACATTTTCCGTTAGATTGGAGCACACGTTTTTGCCTAAATTTGAGTAAAGTTCCTCCTTTCAGACCCAGACCTGCGTGTGGGGAGCGTATAGTCCATGTCAAATGGATCGTCCCGGCTCAGTTTTCGAATAGTCTCACGACTGACAGCTGCACACTTAGCAGAATGTGGCCATTAGGCTGGTGTGCGGAGCAGCGCACTTTCTAGCGCTTTGGTCTGTCTGTCTGGGAAGGCGGTCGGCGTTGGGAAGCTCATGGCTCCATCCAGGTACTGGATCAGCTTCCGGAACGACTGCGTTGGCCTCCAGAGAGGGCCATGAATCAGGGAGGCGTGAAAGATACACTTAAAAAAGTAAACAAAGTCCTGAAAGCCACAGTGTTTAAGTTTCTAATTAAAAAAAAATTTTTTTGAGAGCCAAAGTCACTGTCATAACCCTTCAACAAGAGGGACACATTTCCATCCATTCCGACAGCATCGGCCTCTCATCAGGAAAAGGTCCTCCAGAGGTTAGATGAGACCGTCCTTTGTATTCCTTTTTCTGACTCAGTTTGGCTCCTAATTTAACTTTCTTTCCTAATTTAACTTTGAGAACATTTAAAAACAAAGCAAGCCTCCCAGCAACCCCTGCATCCCTTGCAGTGCTAGGTCCTGGTCCGGAGCAGGCGGTAGAGGGAGGGGTGCACTTGGAGGGGCCGTGCCTCAGCCTCGTGCTGGGGGCCGAGGAGGGAGTGCAGACGTTCACTCTCCTCGGGCCAAAGCCCCGGGACGCTCGTGCAATCAGTGTGGTCTTAGCATCTGTCAGTCCTGGATCAAGGTGCTGGAAGGCTTCATGTGGACACAGTCACTGTGTCGGGACCGTCAGGGAGGAGAACGTTCTAGGAGCTGAGACCAAGGCTCCCCAAATCATGAGAACTCAGGAGAGAAGTCCAGACCCGCCCCCAAGACCTGAGAGTCCAAATTTCCTCTCCCTTTTCCCTTCCTTCCACCCTATCTTCCTTCCTATCTGGAGGGCTTTATTTATTTATTTTTTTAACATCTTTATTGGACTATAATTGCTTTACAATGGTGTGTTAGTTTCTGCTTTATAACAGAGTGAATCAGTTATACATATACATATATCCCCATATCTCCTCCCTGTTGCGTCTCCCTCCCTATCCCACCCCTCTAGGTGGTCACAAAGCACCGAGCTCATCTCCCTGTGCTATGCGGCTGCTTCCCACTAGCTAGCTATCTTACATTTGGTAGTGTATATATGTGTCCATGCCGCTCTCACTTCGTCCCAGCTCACCCCTCCCCCTCCCTGTGTCCTCAAGTCCATTCTCTACATCTGAGTCTTTATTCCTGTCCCGCCCCTAGGTTCTTCAGAACCATTTTCTACCCATTCTTTACAGTGGTGACCACATTCTGAGAACCGTGGGGCACCCTAATTAGAGGGCAGAGGAGAAGCTTCAAGAAAAGCAAGGGGCGGGTTTGCGGCTCCTGGCCTCATGCTCCCGGTGCCAGAGCTTGGGTGGGCCTGGGTTTGGTCACACAGCCATAGGGAGGCACGCTTCCCTCCCTGGGGTCACTCGGCAGCCTGAGGCTCCTCTCTGGAGACGTCCGAGGCTGCAGAGGGCGTGCAGAGGCATCACCCCACTCCACCCCACAGTGGACTCCCCACCACTTACCAGCTGGCAGAGGACCCGTCCCAGGGTGGCCGGCCAAGGATGGGACGCTTTGCTGAGTCCGGGAGCCCGTGTTCCCTCGTGAAGGGGTCGCTTTGCAGGGACACATCCAGCTCCTGCAAACTGCTTGTAGCAGAGGCGGGGGAAGCAGGGAGGGAAAACAGAAAGTTCACCCGCAGGAAGGACACAGGGTAAGGGCTTCATTCCTCACCTTTTGTGACCGTTCTCCTGTAGATGGCAGAGAACAAGTTAGAAACGCAAACATGTGAAGTACAATGAATCGTATAGATTCCCCACTTACGGGGTTCTGGACCCAGACACCGGCTCCGGGACCTCTGGGAACGTGAAGGAGTGTGGACGGGGCTTGCTGAGCAGACACAAGCCCACAGCTAGAGAAGGATTTGAACTTATGAGCAAGGACAACATTTATTCTAAGGCGTGCTATTTATTGTAATTAGTGTCACTTCACTGTCATTTAACTATTGGCAAAACAGATCTCTTTGCTGAATGTTCAAAAGTAATATTCCTGACAGTTTCCAACAGTCACAGACAGACACTAAAAAGTAAGAGATTATGTTTATTAAGAGGAGTCATTTTTAATCACCTTATCAATCATGGACCCATCATTCCCTTCCTGGCGATTACCATGGCGTTAGTGGTTAACGGAGAGTGGCGGCCTTTCGCCGGTTACGGGTGGGCTGTGTTAATTTTGTGTAGTTTCCAGGTTATAATTGCACTTGAAAGACACCCTCTTTTTTCCTCAGTGCTGAAAGCATTTATCTGATCGGATGAGCAGAGTGGGTGACAAGCAGCGTTTAGATGAAGTCTGACACCGTGATTTACTTGGGTCGCAGTGCAGTTAACAACGGATGAGCCGGGCGCTGCCGGCCTGAGGGAGGCTCTGCGGGACCCACTCACTGTGCAGCAGACACTGGCTATTCCCGACAGTCTCTGCGATTCAGCATCTTGGATCAGCCCCACTTGCTGGGCGAGAATCATGTGGGTTGTAAAAGGCTCAGCGGATGCAAAAAACCATATTAAAGACAAAAGCCCCCCTCACCACACACACACACACACACACACACACACACACACACACACACACACTAAGGACCACACCACCATTATTCTGGACGTCAAACTGCTGTAATCACGTGCCCTTCCCTGGGCACCCGGGCACCGCCTGGTCTCCAGGGGAAGCTTTTGACCCCTACAACCTGTCCAATAGACAGGTTGAATGGTGGACTTAAGAATGGCCTGTCATTAAGAGGAGGTTGTGTCATTCAGTGGAAAAGCCCAGAACCTGGTTCCAGACAGACCCAGATTCAAACCCCAGCCTGGCCCGTCACCAGCCACGTGCCCTTGGACAGCTACCTGCCCCTCCAACACTCACCTGTCACAGTGGGCGACACGCAGAGGTTGCAGCCATCTCACTCGCTCCCTTCATCCTTCCACGCGGGATTCACTGGCTTGCCTCCCCACACCCCATGGGATCAGCAGGTTATCTTCCCTTTTCCTGAGTGGAACCCCAGGCACAGGGGGCTAAGTGGCTTGGGTGAGGCCATGCAGCCTCGCTGTCTGTTCCAAGTGCCGCAGAGACTCACTGATGGCCTGAGTTGAGCACCAAGAACAAGGGTCCGGTGGGGTGCGATGCACTGAGGAACATCACCAGTGCGGACACGGCCATCGCACCATCAGATCAGCGTCAGTTATCCATCAACGCACCCGCGAGGGCGGCAGAAAGGGCCGGGGCTACGAGGGGCCGTTTGGGATGCGCGTTCCGGGAGGGGGGCATGCGGCTGCTCTGGGATACTGAGTGAATGCTGCCCCCCCAACTTACAGCCCCACCTGAGGTCATGGAATTTCATTTATCTCGTCGTTTAGACAGAGTGTTGTGAGGTTTTTCTTATGGATGAAAACTTCCCAAAGTTGTGCTGGGCACTGAGAGAGCATCCAGTGGCTCTCAGGAAAAGTGCCAGGCCTGCAGAGAGGACGGTGGGGTCTGGCTGCCGACGGACCCCAGGACGTGTATCTCGGGGAGACGAGGTACTTCTCTGCAACCCCTTGTTCCCTGGGATCCAGGGGCTCATCTACTCTGGAAAGCGCCGTGGCTGCCAGTGAAAGGTGACTCTGAGCCCAGTTCCACGTGGACGGAGGAAACAGGCGTAAAGTCAGGGAGGGTGGCTGGAGGCCCCCATCGTGCCCACCCAGGTCCCCAGTGAACCTGACTGGAGGGGGATGATTAAACATTGAGAAGAATCGGAACTCACGTGTTACCTCGGTGTGTCCTGTGGTTCTGGGTGCAGGGGGTGATGGGAGGGAGAGAGAGAGGAGGGGAAGCATCCTTAGCTCTCCCCCCGCCAGGGCTCGGCAGCTACAAGTGTCCATGTGTCTCTCCCTCTGCCCTGCGTGCAGCCTAAGAGGGGCGTTGTCAGTGAGGCATTGGAGGCCCAGAGAGGCTGAGCATTGCGCCCAAAGTCACACAGCAGGTGGGGCTGCGGTCACAGTCCAGCCAGGCTCCTCTGCAGGGTGCCTCATGCGCCCTCGCTTCAATGGGCCATTGCACGTAGTTCAGTGGCTCATGGGAGAAAAACATGGCATAGGGAGGCTGTGAGCTCACTGGGACGAGTCATGTTCCTGTGGAAATAATAATAAAACCATGTGTTTCAAGGGGAAGTAGAATCCACGGGCCAGAAATGAGGTAAGAGCACAGTGGATTCTCTCACGTGAGGTCAGCTCTCACTTGCTCCCGGGCTCTGCCAGTCCAGCCCCAGAAGTGCTGTGTGAACTGTCTCCATGCCATGTGACTGGATCAGACGCTCCGGGCAAGGGAAATCTGGGCCTTCGCTGAGACGTCTCCAAGATTCCATGTGAAGGGCTGCCATCAGGAAGGGTAACCGACGTGTTGGAGGACTGTTCATATTCCAGGTTTCTGGCAGACTTGCTCTGGTGTGGTTTCAATGTCACTCCGCATATCCTTTAAGACAACTAATCAGGGCCTTAATAACTCGCTCCCCACACTGCACACTGAGGTGATTATCTGTTTAACTTCTCCAGCTGGCCGGTACAGATGCCGCTGCTGGGGTCCGGACGCAGAGGCATTCTGCACGGAGTGCAGGAAGTAGCGCAGTTAAGCAAGAACCCCGGCAGGACGGCTTCGTGATGCCACACTTTGCACCAACGCTGAGAAAGCAGGACATGTCACGTGAGCGCCCAAGCACTGTCCTGATGCTTCCCGCACACAGGACGGCCCCAGGCGGGTGGGGAAGGGAGGAAGAGAGAATTCCGGTGCTGAGTTTTGATGCCCATGGAGATCAAGCGCCTCCACCCTTCATCCTTCCAGAAGTTGGAGAGGATCCCAGGGAGGACCCCCAGGAAGGACCCCAGGAAGGATCCCAGGAAGGACCCCAGGAAGGACCCCAGGAAGGACCCCCAGGAAGGACCCCAGGAAGGATCCCAGGAAGGATCCCCAGGAAGGACCCCCAGGGAGGACCCCAAGGAAGGACCCCCAGGAAGGACCCCCAGGAAGGATCCCAGGAAGGACCCCCAGGAAGGACCCCCAGGAAGGATCCCAGGAAGGACCCCCAGGAAGGACCCCAGGAAGGATCCCAGGAAGGACCCCCAGGAAGGATCCCAGGAAGGACCCCCAGGAAGGACCCCAGGAAGGACCCCAGGGAGGACCCCCAGGAAGGACCCCAGGAAGGACCCCAGGAAGGATCCCAGGAAGGACCCCCAGGAAGGACCCCCAGGAAGGATCCCAGGAAGGACCCCAGGAAGGACCCCCAGGAAGGACCCCCAGGAAGGACCCCCAGAGGAGTCCCACCTTCCCTCGCCCTCTGACACTGAGAAGGGGCTCTGAGAAGTCTGTCCTGGCTCAGGCTTCCACCATGGAAGACGAAGTCTCCAAGGATTGGCCTTCACCCTGCTGTGGCCTCTTGAATACAGGCTCCCTTCGTGACCCACCCGTGTTTGGGTGCAGTTGTCATTTCAGAGTTTCTCAGATGTTCCCTTTTATTTCCTGCTGCAGAAAGTTCAGTGCATTGGATCCAGCCGTCCTCTCTCAAACAGTGCCTTTAAACCAGAGCTGACTGTGTGCTAGGGGAGGGGGTGTATGGTGTAGATGGCTGGTGGGATCCAGAAGGGCCCTTGGAGGTCGCTAACGACCCCGTGCAGCCCACACGGCCAGTGAGCTCTGTCTGCCCCGCTCATCACGTGTAGCCCTGCTGACCGTTCCTTGAACCTGGGGAACCATCAGGATGCCTTTGGTTCTTCGTGTCCTTCTGTCGGAGACAAGGAGATGTGGAGACAGGCTGGTGCACATTCAGGACACTGGACACTGTGACCCTCTTCACTGCCGTCGCTCAGCTGTCCCCAGACTGTCCCTCCCCAAGCCCAGGTCCTGCTCCCTGCATTCCAGGTAAGGGCCAGGAGAGAGGAGACCAGTGGCCCCCACGCCAGCAGCCTCAGAGTGTCAGGCTCACCCAGGGTACGAGGTGCAACCTCCTGAGTGCACTGGCTGAGCCGCATGGCCCTGGGCTCCACCATGCCTAAGCCCTTACCCCGGGGCACCTCTTGGAATGGACGGTCATTCTGTATTTGGGACAGGACTATTGAAGCCACTGGGGCAGATGGACAGGCACTCTTCTGCTGATGCCTCCAGTGGGAAGGAGTTTTCCTGCCTCTGTGTTCTGTCCAGAGACGAGCCCCTCTCCCCTCGGCCTCTGGCACAGCCTTCCTGTTGGTCTCAGCCTCATCTCCACGCTGCATCCTTTGTCTGACCACCTGCACGGGGTCACTGTCCATGTGTGACCTGATTGCCACGTGTCAGCATGGCCACTGGGCTGGACCACCAAGACCAGTGGCCATCGGACCATCAGATGTGGACCATCAGAGCGGACACCTCAGCAGTGTCGCCCATTTACTGGCTCATCACTCGGCCGGCTCTGCGTCCAGTGGGGGTGGACGATGCTGGGCTCCCCTCTCTCTCCACGTGGTCTCAGGGTCTCTCCCTCTTGGCTTCTCCAAGTCACCTCGACAGGTGGTCCTCCAGCAGTGTGGGTCAGCCTGGGCGGGCTTCCTGAGGGCCTCTCCCCTGGTCTTCAAGAGAGCAAGGTGGAGGTGGCTAGGCCTTCTCATGGCTCTGGCTTGGACCTGGCACAGTTCTCTTCCTTGGCAGTCTGCTGGTCAAAATCCAGCCGGAGAGGCAGCCCAGGCCCGCCGGAGGGGCTTGACAAAGGTGTGGACCCCAGGACACCATTCCCAACAGTTCAAAGGCTGCTCTCTCCGCCTGGGACAGACTATGAAATCAGACTTACCTTTCAAGAACCACACTTCCTCCCTGAATAAGGTCTTTGCTGGGCCCCCAGTCAGATGTGCCCTCTAGTTCCGGAGTCCCCTGGCTCCCCGGGGAGCACGCTTCTGGGCATCAGCCCGGCTGGTGTGTGCCCCTTGGTTCTGAGCACCAGGCAGGCCGGGGCTTGCACCTCACCCCACCCCGTCACATCACCTCCAAGTTCAGCACCGTTAGGCAAACGGTGACTCTCCCTCAGCCGTGGCTACTGCAGCGGTGGATGCACAGCGCCCCAGGGGACTGACACAGCGCCCCAGGGGACTGACTATCTCGGTGCACGGGAAGCACCGAGCGCCTGGCTGTGCTCTGGTCCCAGCCACACCTTAGCCTCCGTCACAAGTTTCTGACACAGTCTTCTGTCCACAAGCGCAGGGCTGTGCCTTATGCCAACCAATCTGGTGTCTTCAGCCCTTGCCCGTGTCCTGGAGTAAAGTGTATTGTCTTTGGAAAAATTTATTTTGACACTTCCCCTGTATTACGCGTGAAGAGAGTCTTCAGAGAATGTGTGTGAGCCTGAGCTACTGACGGGGAGGCGACTCCATCCTCCCTCTTAAATCCAACCTGAATCTTTGTTCTTCAAGCTCATTTCAAACATAGGCAGGCCTCTTCCTTCACGGGGAAAGAAAATGTGCGTTTTGAGACACTGGATAATGCTGTGGGCCTTCATTTTTGGCCCGTCTTCACGGTGCCCGCCTCCCGTCATGGCGAGATGTCTCAGCACAGGGTTTGCCACCAGCTGGGCAGCAGGGGCCAATCCAATTCTCCTTCCATGCTAAACAGCTAGAGCTCTGACCCTGGTTCTAAGGATGAGGACACAGTAGAGCCTGGGTGGGGAGGAGATCCCGCCACAGGGTGTGTGTGTGTGTCTGTGTGTGTGTGTCTGTGTGTGTGTCTGTGTGTGTACGAAGGGGGGCGGCGATGAACCAGAGCAAGGCTTCAGTAACGGCGCTGCTGTTTCTGCCCAAGGTCCTTTGGTGTACTCAACATTTTGAATCTGTTTGCTTATGAAATGCTGCTAAATACATGAAATCCTAACAAAGACCGAAAGAAGGAGGAAACAATCTGTGGAATTTGCTGTTTCGTGCTCTGACTTCAACCAGTACCTGGTGTCGCCACCCCACGGAATAAAATCCTTTGTAAAAGGTAAGAGGCAATAAAGCAGTATTGCTATTATTTATTTTTAGACACAGAGATGACCAAATACTCTTATAAAACTCCAAGACTTCCAAGTTTTATGTCAGTGGCAGCTCAGAGAGAAGAACTTTAAATAAGCACAGCCCCCCTCCGCCTCCTCCCACTTACTCTGGGGTCTTGAGGACGGTTGGGAGCCGACCCACCCGTTCACCTGCAAACCCAATGCTCCTGGGTCAGACGGGCCAAGGTTGCTGCATCCGTAGCTATTCTATCCCATTGCTGAATCTGAAAACTACCTTGTATCCTTTTGTTTGAACAAATCTGATGTCCTCATTGGCACTTTTGTTTTACCAGCGCTAACAGTTTTCAGAAATAGTAGGTAGCTCGTTGAGCAAAGATTTCTGAGCTCACACCGATGGCTCTAGGATGGGCTGAGGCTGCCACGAGCTCTAGTCTGGCCCCGCCTTCCGTGTGTTTCCCTGGGTGATACCCGCGACCAGCGCTGATTCAGGCAACGTGAGCTGCTGTACAAACAGCTCTTGAAGTCGAGTGGCTCGACGCCCCAGACATTTCTTTCATGCTCATGAAAGACGTGGGTGGTCCCCAGGAGGGGGGCAGCTCTCCTTCTCGTGGTGACCCTGGGGCCTGGACTCTCCCATCCCTGCCTGTGCCCTGCTTCGGCCTTGGTGACACCTGACTGCAGCTGAGAGACTGGGGAAGAGATGAGGTGACACACCATTTCTGCCCGCATTCCTAGGCTGGACCAGCGGTGGTGGGGCAGGGACGGGGCTCCCCTGGGTGCAAGGGGACAGGGAAGTGCGTCCCCTGGCTGGGCTGATCCCTCCTAAGGACAGCTCTGCCTGTGGAGGAGCGAGCGCCCATTTCGGTGAAGGATGAACTCACTTCACTGTAGCGGAGAGCGTTCTTTCTGCATTTGAAGAAATGGAGGCTCGGGGGAGGTGAGGACACACTTGCAGGCGGCAGGGCTGAGCTGGGGCGTCCACGCCCCGCGGAGTCCACGGTCGGAGGCGCAGGGATGTCCAACAATGGGAAAAACAGACAGAGTTATGAAACCACTGGGTTAGACTGTTAAAGAGACAAAACACGGCTTGGAGACCGTATCAGTGAACCAGGAGACGCCATCTCACACCCTAAGAGAAGGAAACATTTACAATCGATGATGTGAAATGTTAAAGAAGATGTGGGAGCTCTTGGGGGTGCGAAGACTTGCCCGGTTGGTCAAGACGCTTGCACTTTATACGTCTGTGTTTCTTTCCCACCACGAAGAGGGTCTACGCGTGGCTCCAGGGGGCTGTTCACTGCGGGGCTGTTTCCAGCAGAAGGAAGGGGAATTCACAAAATGACCCTGCAGTGGGAGTGGTGGGTAAGGGGTGGCTGCATCCTGCAGGGGAATGCAGGCGATATGCAGAACACAAAGAAAAGGCAGAGGAACCGGGAACTGTGTGAGTCAGGAGAGATGAGCTCCAAAAACGCAATGCCAAGTGAAAAAGGTAAGTTAGTTTCCTCCTAAGAAAGAGCGGAGCTGACCCTTGCACTTTTCCCCCAAATCGTAACGTTAATCACACCACAGCCGTGAGTACTTTGTCTGGATATCGTGCTGGGAGCTTCTGCTCTAACCTGGTCAGGGAGGACATGGAAAAAGAGAGATGGACAAAACAGTCGAATCCATGTTGTACATCGTGGGACAGAAAGCAAATACGGTGCTGATACAGACAGGGTGGGAGAAGCCTGCTGGAGAAGTGGGTTTGCAGAGGGCTCTGGGGGGCAGGACCCGCCAGGCTCCCAGGTGGCGGTGGGGTTGCCTTGAGCAGAGACTCTGAGCTGGCAAGAGCCAGTGGGTGGCAGAGCCATGGCGCTGGGCTGGGCCACACGGGGCCTCCTAGATTATGAGGAGGAGTTTGACTCATTTGAAGAGACTTGAGAAGCTATTGGTCTGATTTATGTTGTAAGAAAACCCCCCGAGCTGCAGTTCAGGGGACAAAGGGCGAGCAGCTGAGTGTGGTACCTGAGCACAGGGAGAAGCTGTCTGCGGGCGCAGGCAGGGGACGCTCGGGGGTCGAGGTAGCTTTAGGGTTAGAATTCACAGGACCTTCTGACGATTGAGGCAGGAGTTCCGGGGATGCTCCCAGGGAATGCACTGTGAGCGAGATCGAGACATGTCCCTCCACCAGCATCTGTGGAGTCTCCTCCCAGGAGCAACTTCCTCTCCCAAGTGTTTTTGCAGCATCCTGAGGAGTCTGTAACTCCTCGTGCATTGAAGATGTGAGCAATGAACGGCCGCTGTTCCATAGATTTCAGGGAGTCCTGCCTCATAGCAGCATCTCCCCTCCCCTCCTCGTGGGGTGACAGCATGTAGTGCAGAAGCACCTGCAGGTCACTGAGACCCCCCCAGCCACGCCCAGCAGTGCCTAATCCAAGCCCCCTGCCCGGGGCCCCATCCACCTCGGTCCCGCATCTCTCCCACCAGCACCTCCCAGAGAAGGTGGACTCGCCTCCCCAAGCCCCGACAGCCTCCAGCTCCAATCCTCCTGGGTGTTTGGTGATGAGATGAGACCACCTCCACCCTGAGGGGTGAGAGCTGGAGATGAGGGAAAGCCAGGTGCCTCTGTTGCAGCCCATCGTGCTAAGAGCATCAGGCATTTGAAAACCTACGTGGTCGTTGGCTGTGGTTTTTCCCTCCTGAACATATATCTTCATTAAACTTTGCATTATTAGATAATTGTAGATGTACATCAGTTGTAAGACATACTATGGAGAGAGTCCACATTTCTTTATCCAGTTTCCCCCAATGGCGACAACCTGCAAAACTAGGGCTTTATCGTGACTAGAGTATCAGCATTCACTGCTCTTATTCTAAACATGAAAAAAAAAAAACCTCTTAAAATTCTTTTAAAAAAATCAGGAGTGTGCACCATTAAATACATAAAGGTATTTGAATCACAGGACAGTGAGAAACAAAAATTAGAAAAAAATAAAAGTAGAAAATTCTAGAGAAATAGCTCTATTTCCGTCATAAGTTTAAGGCATCTTGTATTTACCATGGTCGGCCTAATTAATAGTTTTAATAAATAACATCTGGTGATTTAACACAATGCACATACGTTCCAGCAGAAAAACTTGACGTAAAATACAAGAGCATAAAGTTTAAATGAAATCAATGATATTATGAGCAACAGATAGGTTGAAAGATAGATACAGACACAGGCCGTATAGAACAACAAAAGGCAGCTTCAAACACTCCTGATGGAGCGTGCCCGTAATTAGTGAGCTGCTCAGTTATTCATGCAAAAAATCGTCAGTTTACTGTAGTAATCTATGATTGCTAAGATAATTCCTCAGTGGGACATAGTACAGTGTAGTTGGAGGTGACACTAAGGGACTTCCTTTGAATCACACCGTGTCCTGGTGACTTCAAAGTGAACACAGAATCATGACTCCTTAGTGTTCATCCATTGTGAGTGGGCGGGGCGTGTGGTGGAAGGATGGAACTGGTGACAAATGGAAGAAACAGACCACGGCCAGAGCAAGAAGTGATGGGGGGAGTGGGGAGAGGGGAGTGGGGTGTGAGGGCTGGTGGGCTGGAGAGGGAGAGAGAGATACAATTGTTAGAAACTGGAATAAGAACTCGAAAACTAGTGCCACCACGTCAAGACAGATAATCACAGCCCCTTGGGTACCAAGGACATATGTGTTGCTATGGGTGCAGTAACGCTTTCACAGCAAAGACGGGCAGCCACCGAGGAAAGGTAGGTGTGTCCAGGAGAGTTCCATCCGTGATCCTGGAAGTTAGAGGTGCATCTTAGAAATACGGGGTTTTCTAATGACTCTGGGTAAAAGCCGTTCTGCCCGGCATCTGTTAAACGGTGCTCTAAACGCTGCAGGGGCTGCACACCCAACGGAGACTCATGACTATTCTGAGAGAGAAGCAGAGAGAAATGTCAGTCCAAACGTTCATCTGGAAGAAAGGATATGTGTTCTAACACGAGTGAGAACCGAGTGATTCTGAACTATTTCATGGAGTTGAGTTTCATTGATGGATAACATGCATTTTTAGCTCTCTGAGGTAATAGAACTTTAGAGCTGGGAGTGAAGGTAGAAACGCCCCTCGTCAGGCTTCTTCTTTGTGCATTAGTGGAAGTGCACTTCGTGTGCCTGCGGCCACGCAGCTGGTCCAGAGCAGAGCACAGACATGAATCCAGATGTCCTGACTCGCAGCCAGAGGGACAGGAAGTGAAGTGGAAACGGGGGTCAGATACGGGGCTTCCGGTGTGGGGTCTTCACATCCTCTCCCCAGAAGGAACCGTAGCCAGACACAAAGATCAAAACAGCCATTCCTCTGCCCTGGGAGCTGACCAAACTCTCCTGACGTGCTGCACTTATTCGTGAGACACTGCTGCTCTGGGTAGGAGCACTGGTCCTCCAAGGTGGTCCTACTCCTGTACCTCCCCGCACGACTGTCTGTCTGGTAGTTCTAAGAGGTACAGGCAGGCCCGGAATTACTAACAGCTTCACAGCTGGAGGGGTACTCGATTTGGGCCAGAAGAGGCAAAAAAATCCCTGCCCATTGGCATTGTCCGAAATCAGTAACAATCTCCGTGGTGAGTGAACTGGGATGGCCAGCTGCCCCCTCGTCTGCAATGGACAGTCTTGATGGGCCCAGCCACAGACTAGCCAGAAACTCACCAGAGAGACACAGAAAAGACACGCTCAGACTTCTCCACCATCCCCAGTCTCCCTGAGAAGCCCAGAGGAGACCCACAAGGGCTCGATGGATTGGAAAGGGGGAGCAGGCTTCAAATCACATGGTTTTTGAATGCACTCCCGAACCCAGAGACAAACCCACTGGCAGAGGTGGGAGCTTCACTGGGCGACGCTTTTGAGCACAGATGCTGACCGGTCACTGGTTGCCCATAAGCTATGCAGACGCAGGGGCGACCTCTGGGAAGCTAGGCTGAAAAAGAAACCACCAGCAAATAACCCAGAACAAGGCAAACAAGACGTCATTGGCTGCAGCTCCGGGGAAACAGATGCCACCATCATCCTGGAAGACACTAAACAAGCAGGCAAACCAGCAGCCTCCGGAGGGAAGAGCAGAAGCTGGATTCTCTACAGTCTATGGCCTGATGGGTCCGGGATCGCTGTGATACCAAAGCCAGATAAAGACATCACAAAAACAGCAAACTGCACACCAACAGCCATGAGCTGTTCTGGGAGCGTTCTTGAGAAACACTCGATATTTCAGAAGGAAAAGGAGTCCATTCCCCCTGTGGCCGATACACCCCCTCCCCTAGAACATACCCAGAGAGCAGTACACATGTGTTCACGCAGCACATCGGGGCTGCAAAGCCTCAGGTAAACACAGCAGTCATCCCCAGAGCCCAATTTAAGCTCCCCGCACACCCTTCTCCCCAGAATCATCACTGCAGGCTATCCGGGCACATGGAAACCTTTAGAAAAAGGGAGATGCTTTTTGTTTTTAAATATGGAAAACGTGCTGAAGACTCAGACTCCATCAGAGCTCAAATTCCTCACCTGGGCTCCCCTGGGGGCGCTCCTGACCACTTTTAGGATTTAAATTGAATCTTCAAACATGGCAATTATTGGCTTTCCCTTCAAAGGTAATACATTTTATAAAAGCTGCATTTACAGAATACAGATTTGGAGGAGATGGATTTTTCAAAGCCCAGGATTCGGCTAAGTCTAGACAGCAACAGTTTGACAGAGAAGCGTTCACATGTGGTTGTATGTCTGAGTTGGCTCGTTTTTCTTTCTGAAGCACATTATAGAGAAAGTCATTTGATGCGGAGGCTTGGAAACCGCCGCAGACCCGCAAGGTGCCCGTCTGTGCTCTAGGGGGAGCTGACACGTGAAGCACCTGTCACCTCCAAGCCCCAGGTGATTCACGGATGCACTCCCCCCATGGGTCCTGCCCTGTGAGATTATTAACCTCTCAGCACCTGAGGGCGTTTTAATTACCTTTAGTGATGCTTTCTCGTACACTGTCTCTGAAACATCCCCACCAGATGTAGGACACACGTACTGCCGCAAAACGGATCCAGTCGTCTGAAGCACTGGCTCCTTCCTCCAAGGAATGACACGTCACAAAAGGAACTGAGCCGCTGGCACAAGCTAATCACTTTTATGTTAAAAATATGAGGTTTTATGAGGTTGGGTTGCTCGTCCATGTTCATATTTGAGTAAGGAAAATGATCCAAGTACATTTTGTCAGAATTTTTTAAATAAAAAATTTAAATGTATAAAAAATATATGCCCTGATTTAGGAAAGTTTAATATTCAGAGATCCAAATTCACAATTAGGAAGGGTTATGTTTTGCTTTATATAAACACTCTGGTTTAATTTGAATACCTTCCAATAGAAGTAACCCTAATGGGGCAACGCAGCTGGTTAACAAATTTTAACCCGTTGACAACAATGAGGGTGGACATAACACCAGAACGTAAGAAGCCCTTGTTATGAGTTTTGGAAAGAGATGAAGAGGCAGCCACTCAGAAGTTACAAATAACGCTCGGTAATGAGGGAACTTGTCAGGCCGTGCACACCGCTGGGACAGCTTCGTGGGATGAAACAGGACAAAACAGTCTTCGGAGACTGTGGCCAACACAGCAGCATATTTTCTCTCCATAAAGAATGTACTGGAGCTGAGGGTCAGGGGCTTGTGGCTGCAGTGGCCCTTCCCTCCCTGGTCCCCCATCTGCACCCCAAGACTCTCCCTAATTTCTCTGTCCTGCCCAACCATCACTTGCTTCCAGGTGGGCAATTAACATGTGAAATGAAACTATCGGTTCTACAACATAATTTTCATAAACCCCATCCCCGGTTTCAGTAATCTGGCTAATTACAGGCATCTTATTGCAAAGCAAAAGCAAATTTACTGCCAAGAATTTGTGTTACCGAAGTTATTTGGACCCAGTTGTGACCCGAAGTGCAGTGTTTAGCTGCCTATGCATTTCCGCCATTGCTCGCAGCAGAGGAACTTACACTGAGAGAGGATGGCCAACCACGGGCTGCTGACCGTTTGTTAAAGATTTTAGAATAAGTAACTTGCACGTTGGCTAAAGCATGTTAAAAGCCAAACAATTATGAAAATGGGATGCATATTCGTAGTCCAGAACACCACACAGAAATGAACATAAAAGAAAAAAAATCTTTTCTGTAGCCAAGAACAAGTGCAGGTATTTGAATCAGAGTAAGAAGTACTCTGGGTACCATCTGGACCACGGGAAAAGCAGCCGTATTTACTAGGGAGCTTTGGATGATCAAAGAGTCTTCAGCATATGGGAAAGAATGGTCATTGAAGGCTGTCCCTGCTGACGGCCGTCACCACGGTGGCAGAAACGTGTGATTTTGGAAGGTGGCGCAGACAAATGGTAGGGAGGTGGGGCCGGGAGGGAGACCGGGTGGCTCTTGCTAGATGCTTTTACGAAATCTGAGGAAAGACCGCTTTTACCCCAGATCCCAACAAGTGCAGATTTGAACATACAATAATTCGGTTCATACCGATTATTAACTCACGGTCTTGGTTTTCTCAGAAGTCCCACTTTGGGTTAGAGAATACGAGGGGCGTCCATCTCCTCCTTCTCAGTGACCCTTAAGAGTGAAGGCCGCTCTTTGCTTTCAGGAGACCGTTCTCAGGTTAGGACCTGAGGATGCTGTATCTGAGTAACTGAACAAGCCAGGTGGGGGCATCTCTCCCCAGGGGTGAGGTTTAGACCCCTGGCAGGGAATCTGCCTTTTTGGAGTACTTATTATGAGCCAGACACCCAGATCGAATTTTAAATGTTTTAGTATCTCTAACACCCCATGATGTTGGTCATACAGTCCACACCTACAGACTCGGGGGCCGAGAAACATGGCCAAGCCTACACAGATATTCTGTGATGGTCTGGGGTTCCACTGTGACCTGGGGTGGGGGGCATTTTGAGCTTGTCGACCACCAGGCTCTAGTAAGTCTGCAGACACGTGCAGCCCAGCGGTTCAGAGCAAGCTGTCTCCGGCAGCTAACATCCAGCTGGGATCGAGTTCTCCCATCTTAGTTCCTGTCCAAATATGAAATGAGTCTGGAGGGCTTGGGCACCAGATGCGCTGGGGCAGCCCCAGCTGTGAAGGCGGAAGGAATTCTAGGTGGGGATAGAACATGGCGGGGGTAAGCACCCCCAGGCAGACACGCTCAGCAGGACCCCACGCAGGGGTTAACGGGGGGAGGAAGGAGAGAGTGAAGACCAGGAGGCTGTGTCGTTGCAGGTTTAGGGTGGGGCCTGGTGGGAAGCTCCAGGAGAGCCTGGACCACAGAACACAGCAGAGCTGGAGGGTCTGCTGGTCTCAGGACCTGGGAGCCCGGCCAACCTGTGGGGAGGGTCCCGTGAGCATGACCGCAATTCTTCAGCAGTCAGCAGCCGCGTCTCTGCAGGGCAAACTAGCGGGGCTGAGAGTAACAGCCAGCCCAAGGGCGGATGCAGGCTGGGCAGGAGCCCTGGCCGAGCCCCCTGCCCCCTGGTCCTGGGTCTGCACTGGCAGGGCTCCCAGGAAAGCAAAGTGCATGGCTAAGCGGGCTGCCCTGAGGGAACAGGCTTCCGTCGGCGGCGCTGGGCATTGCCGGGGCGTCCTCGCTGTTCTCGTCATCGGCCCAGCCCACCTCCCTCCAGCCCCTCATCGCACTCCTACTTCTCCGGGTGCCCCAGGAGCAGAATCGTCTCTATCTCTGGATGCTTCCCAGGCAACTCGACTTACTCTGGATCTATGTGCCAATTCTGGAAAGAGCTCCGTCCACAGACATGATGGGGCAATCCTTTCCCGGGCTCTTGGACCAGCACCTGTGCTCACGGGCATCCTGATCTGCTGTTTCCCTCTTCAGAGACCCTCTGTGCGCATGTGTACACGTGTGTATGTACCGGCGAGCGCACGTGTGAGTGGGCACCACGCACACGCCTTTGTTAGAGCTGAAGGACCGGGAGGTGCTGGCCGTCCACGGACCGCCTCACATGATGCAAGGAGTGTGATCGGCTCCCTGGGCTGACAATTATTTCTGCCTCTGGGGAGAGTCTCCAGGGCTGGAAGCAGAAGCCTGTTTCTGGCAAAATCTCCCACGTCCTGCAGTCCACGGGCCAGTCCCTGGGGGAGGGGAGCGGCTCACAGATTCACAGAAGGTGCTCCCATAGCTGAAGGCTGAACACCCGCTTGGACTGCATGTCAGGGAGTGCAGTTTGGGGTAGAGATTAATTAGCTCATGGCATGAACTGCTGAGGACTGGCTGTCTCCGGTGTCCAGACTCCTCTGCCTGTCGCTGATTTTACAAGAGCTGGATGTGGTCCCACCAAGGTGGGGGCACCTGACTTTATCATGTCCTTAAGAATCTCAAAACAAAGAAACAGCATGTCCTCTGCACAGGGAAGTTGAGTGAGGGGAGCTGGGACCCTACTTTATGGTGTTTGAATCAATCATCTGGAACCCTGAAGAACAGCCATAATACAGCAAACACCACAAGATCCCCACCTTGCCCTTATCCTCATGTCCTGGAGGCAGGAACCCCTCTAGGGACCCCGAGAAGGAGGCGGACTGTGTGGGGTGGTCATGGCCGACCTCCCGAAGCACCTCTTCCCCAGCCAGGCTGAGGCCAAGGGTGTGTGCGATGCTGGCCTCTGCCCTGAGGTCCACTGCCATCAAATGTTTTCCTGCAGCTGGTGAAGTGGTGGGGGGCGCTGGTGGAGACGGTGGAGAAGGCAGAAGAGGCCTGGGAGAGTGGACCCCGTGGGTGTCAGAACCCTCCCGCACTCCTGGGGCAGAGAGGAGGGTGGCAGAGCCCAGTGCCCAGCCGGGCCCAAGTCTGTGAGCAAAGCTGCAGCTGCACGTGCAGGTGGACCCAGCCTGTGTCCTCCTCGTGGGCACCCCTGGGTGGAGTAGTGCCCACCGCCCTCCCCTGGGACCCTTGGTGACCACGCCTGCTGTTCCCACAGAACTTGACCTTTGGGGAGAACCACGTTGTGCTTTGCTTGACCTGGTTTTCTCCTTTCCTACTTCATTTCTAAACTTGGGCAGAAAAAACAAATGTTGTGCGTCTGCTGGGAACCTCTGGGCAGGAGGCGCCCATCAGAACTCCCAGCTCCTGGACACGGCAGTCCCAGATCTGACCCCCGAGGATCTTGCTGTTCCTGAAATCGGGGTCTGTAGCTCCTAAGGGACAACTACGAATGCAACACAAAGTATATTTTCTATGAGAGACATTTTATTTGCTAGTTTGAAAGGTCACAGTGGCACCAAAGTTTACGATGACTTGTCATCTCCTAGTTTGTGTCACGGTCTGTGCATCCACACGCGTCTATACGCTGTTTTATGCATTTTCACTTTCACTATATTTTTTTAGGATAGTGTCGTACTCTGGAGGATTTATAAATGTTGACTTATGAGGCATATTTTTCCTTATAATCATATTCCATATTAAGAAATAAAATATTAAAATAATTAACTGAATTCTTCAGGCTGCATGCAGCTAACATTGTTTTCAAGGATCTCAATGCTTAGTGCCAGCGCTGAAATATAGGTTTTTTTAAATGTACTTGGTAAGGTGTGAATGTATGTTAAAGAGTTAGGCATTGAGATCCCGCTTTGTGCGGTGATGATGAAACCTCAGTGCTGTTTCCGCAGGACACGTTGCCTGCTCTTCTCCAAGTGACAAAACAAGCAGGACGGAATTTTGGAAAGAAAACTGAAGTTCATGTTCCAACTCAAGCGATGAACTAGATTTGCCACGAAAAGCATTTTGGACACATTAACTGAAGGGTGCAACACGTCTCCCTGATCTTGGTATGGAGGTTACTTACATACTTCATACAAGAGTCCAGGCTGGGAAGCCTCAGAATTAGGGACGGAGGACACATCCCAGCAGACCCAGAAACAGCTTCTCCTCGGAACACAAAATTCACTAGCAAATCATAGAAATTCAATATACATTTTATGTAATACCATATAATTATTTATAGAGTTGTAATTGTAGAAATTTATATTTTAAATTATACATTTATAATGATATATGAAATAACTATATATGTCTTATTATAAATTATATAAAAAGTGCAGTGTGGTTTCTCCCCAGTGATTGGGGATGTTTTCCTTTTTTCTCCCTGACTGAGGGCAGTATTCCCGATGCTAAAATGGTACCTGACAGTTGCTCAAAAAGGTCACACTGGCTCCAACGTTTATAGTGAGTTGTCATCTCCTAGTGTGTGTTATGGTCTGTGTATCCACCCACGTCTGTACACTGTTTTATGCATTTTTCACTTTCACTTTATTTTTTTAGGAAACTATCATATTCCAGAAAATTTAGAAATGTTGAGACGAGGAATATTAGTTTCCCTTCCTCTTGTAGAACATTGAATGAACGTCTCCATCCTGAAACAGCTGTCTTGTCTGTCTGTCCACACTCAACGGCCTCTGAATAAGTTGCTAGTTCCATACAAACACATCTCACCAAAAACTCCTATAATGACGTACAATGACGTCAAGTTTATTAACTCGGTGCCTGTTAATAAAAACCTTCCTAGAGATTTGGTGATACTTAGCCAACCTCAGGATGTATTTGAATCTCTATTTGGAATCCAGTTACTCCATATTCGTGATAGATTTATGACATCAAGAAGACGAAGGAATGGACATACACATTCTGCCAACAGTGTTCCAATTATCCTGACAGCCCAGCAAACCCCCGGGGTTCCGGGGATGAGCCAGTCCCCATGTCAGATGAGGAAATTGGGGTTGTGGTTTGGGGAGACACAGAGGAGGGCCCGGAACCTGTCACAGGGACGTGGCGGCCAGGCTGGGGTCTCCAACCCAGCAGTGGCCTCGCCTGCGTGCTTGCTGCCATTCCTATGTGCTGACACCTTGTTTCCCACCACTTGGGAAAAAAAATACAAAACACTGAATTCTTAGCATCGAATCAAAACCTCTTCTAGTTTCCTATCATGCTATCTATCTCGATAACTTTTGGTCTCACTTACACGGCCTGAGTCCCCAAGATGTGTTTTGCCAGCTGGCCTGGCTTTACTGAGCTATACATCACGACGGTGACATTGCCGTTAACTAACCAGCAGCAGTTACAGACGGTGGCAATGCATTCTCGGAGACCCCGGCCAGGCAAATTATAGCAAATTCAGTTTTTTAAAGGTCTTTCCTCATTTGGTTTGGAAAATGACAGAATATCAACCAATGTGTTCTATAATTCCAGAGACTAATAGTGCCAAAAGGTTTTGTTTTCTCATTAAAGATGAATGGCATTGACATTTAAATAGATCACTTCCAGTAGGTCCTTGGGACTTCACTCAGGTAATTATTAAAAATAATTTCCAGCACTTTGCAGCCCAGCCACGTCTGTCTAGATATGCGACTAAGGGGAGAGAGCTACGCTTGTTCATCATCCCTGCCCTGCTGGGGCTGCCATGGGAAGTCCATCCTGGAATCCGCCAGGAAGGGTGAGGCTGGGGCAGTGAAGGCTGTTGTTCGTTGAAGGGTTTCTTACAGCCGACATGCCCAGTCCTGCCCCGGGGAGCAGGCTGGCCTTGCCTCCCTGCCTCGTACTGTTTCCTAGACCTTCTTTCTCAAGCTAAACTCTAGCTCTGGGGACTGACCCAACTATATCCCCCGAGCATTCATCTCCCTGGGTGTTTGAGCCTAACCCATGTTAACAGCAAATCTCACAGGTTGGAGTATACATTGAACGATGATGCCATTATTTGTTCTCCTTCGAAATATTTATTGATTGAACAATGTATGGTAACCAGTTTTCGAAAATGAAACCTGTTTTACTTGTTGCCTCTGGAGGACTCCGGAAGTCTCCACAGATTAAAGAGAGAATCCCCGGGCTCCTCCCCATTCAGCGCTTGTCTTTCGTCACATATGAGCTATGTTGGCTTCACTGTGTCTGTTTGTCCATCTGGTTGCTGCTGTGACAGTGGAGATTATGAAACATGAAAAAGGGAACAGACATCCGAGCTGCCTGCCGGTCCCAGCCATTCCCCTCTGGGTGCCTTGTTATACAGGCTCCCCACACCCCGCCACCCCAACCGCCCCGCCCCGCAGGGCTCCCCACTCCCCAGCTTCGGCGCACCCTTCCTCAGTGTCCAGCGTCTAGAGGCTCCACCCTTGGCCAGGAGCTTGGCTCCCCCGATGTCAACCAAAGACCAGGAAAACCTCAACGTTACCCCTTCCTCCCAATGGCTGAATCCCTCTCTCTCAAGATATTATACCTCTTCTCTGTTTCAATACAAGCAGCTCTCAATTTTGTTCCTTCCATGGGGTAGCTTTTCTACTCTCACTTCTAAAAGTTCTCAGCTGAGAGATATAATTCATGTCCCTATTTCTGCTCTGCCCAGGTCACTCTTGGGACCTGGCTGCCAGCCTTCACTCTGCCAGCACTGATTCCTGAATCCTAATGGCATTTGTGCCATGGTTTGGCCTCTCACTCATGTGCCCCACAAAGGATGATTGTTCTCCCTGTGCTCACCTGAGGGACCGTCTCCATTATAGCCCTCTGTGTGCTCACCTGAAGGTCCGTCTCCATTATAGCCCTCTGTGTGCTCACCTGAAGGTCCGTCTCCATTATAGCCCTCTGTGTGCTCACCTGAGGGCCCCTCTCCATCACTCACTGGTGCATGTGGTAATGAGGAATATCCTGATCGGGCCTCCACAGGGGCTTCCTGGCCTCTCTTGTCACTTCCTTAGTGGTCTCCAGCACTGGGCCAGTGAGAGGGAAACCCTGAATCAGTGCTGAAAGGACACAGGTATTCATGCCCACTTAGAGGTGAGCTTGGCCAGGCAGACTGGTGGCCCTAGTTCTTCCTTCTGCTCTAGCCCAGCACCCAGAGGCACAGAGGACCCAGTGACATCGTGTGCAGCCTGACAGCCCAGGCTTGTCTCACCCTGTGTCCTTCCCCCAGGGCTCCCCCCGACCTCGAGCCCTCTGGCCGTGCTGCCAGGTGGGCTCAGCCTGTGTCTCTAGGCCCTGTGCTCACCCTGGCCTCTCAGTGCACCCCTCCCAGAGCCTGCACGCCCCTTCCACTCCTCCCTGCGAGTGTCACCAAACTAAACACGTCAGAGACAAGATTTACCACCTCCCCAAAAGTCACTTCTGATTCATTCTTTCTGTGAAATAATGAGCATTTTCTCCATTCCAAAGACCTGTGGCAGGTGTCCAGGTGGTGAGGGGAGATGTGACCATGTCACGAGCAGCTGGCAGTATACAAGGGTGGGGGGTCCCCCAAAGGGTAGGAACGGGGGAGGGGGAGGGTAAGAGGGGGAGGGGAAGGGGGTGGAGGAGGACATAGTTAATGAAGGTTGCAGGAGCTGACCACCCCAGTGCAGCCGGAGCCATGGCTGTCCCGGGAACTGAGCATATGGGCATTTGGACCCTGAGGTCTCTGCCCCGTACCCCCATGCTTCCTGGCTTCAAGGAGAAATCAAATGGTGCACGTCTGGGGTGTGCAAAGTTACAGACATGTCTATGGCAGAGGTGACTGCAATCGCAGCCCTAAAGGAGTAAGGATGAAAACTCAGCTCCTGGTCTGACAAGACACTGCCCCCCCTGGCTTCGTCCCAGACAGGCCAGCTCTGCCTCGGTCCAGGGACTTTTGTTTAGAAATGCAAACAACACAGAATCCAACTCCTAAAATCTTCCAGTTTGCACTAAAAATCATGATTAAGTGTTTAATTAGTTCACATGGGGCCGCAGGTGTGTGTCCTTAGCACAACGTGAGGCTGCACCTGGAACTTGTAAATGATTTTTCTTTTTTCTCCTGCACTGAGTCTGATCAACTGTAGCCATTATACTTTTTCCAATTTAAAGTTGAACTTCAAGTAATAAAATCGGCTACGTTTATTTTTAATATGAGGAATTAGAGCCTGACGATTGCAGAGCAGACTCAGGCTCTGATAATTAGTTATGGGAGTCACGGACTCCATGGGCAGATCCTGGGAAAAGTTCCACAGGAAAAAGGCAAAGCAGATGGAGTGTGGTAGGAAGGAACAAGGCTGCTTAGGACACACACTTGACTCAACTGTAGCTGTTTCTAATAGGTAAAGAATTCAACAGTCACTTTCCGGAAAGGAAAGCCAAAAAACGGAGGCAGAAGAAAACGTTTTATGATGTGGGGCCCCACCATCTTATGCCTTAGCATCCCTACCCTTCATCCCTAGGCTTAGTATCCCTAGCCTGCTACCTAGCCTGCATCCCTACCCTTCATCCCTAGCCTACATCCCTAGCCTTAGCATCCTTAGCCTGCATCTCTAGCTTACAAGGAAAAGCTGATCTTGTGAACACCATCCTCTAGCAGCACTCACAGCAGACTCTAGAAAGAGGGGCCACGCCTATCCTGAGTTGCTTTCCAATCCTGGGTCCCAAAGACAGAACCAGACACTTTCTACCATCACTGCAGGCTGCCACTGTGTTCGGGGAGGTGTATCATAAACCTCTCTCTCTCCCTCTCTCTCTTGTACACACAGGCACGTTCACCCATGCATGCATAAAGGAAATCAGGGAATCAATAAATTTTAACTTGAAAATATAAAATACAGCTAAGTGTTCAAGAAGGGATTTATAGTTTAAAATGTGTGATTTAACATTTTGTTTCTCATTTTTGTTTCTCATCCCCATAAGCAACAGGGGAGCCGTCCACGCGAACCTAGCCAGCTCACCAGTTGGGGCATAAACCCAGGAGTATTTCTGCCGCTGCCCGCACCCCGGTCTCCAGCCTGGTTCCTGCCTCTGCTGCAGCCTGGGCAGCGCTGCTGACCCCGGCTCTGCAGGGCTCTGTCGGCCCCGCCCCTGGACCACGGGTGCACCTCTGTATCCCCATCACTTTGTTCTGTGCCGGGCGGACACTGAGCCCTGGTTGAGTGCTGCTTGAATGACTGCACCAAGTAAAGAATAAACTAGTCTACACAAGTGAATTTTCTAGACTTAAAGCTCTTTCCTTGTAACTCAAGCTTATTCATTTAAGAATCATTGTTTCATTTTTCATGTTACAAATCTAAAAAGAAATCTGGCAGGCTCCCCTGTCTTCTTAGGAGAGTTGTCCAGTTTGCCAGGCGGCTCCACCTGCATGCCAGTGTGAGCTTGATTTCAGATCCAACCCATCTTCTGCTTCCATGAGATCCAGCCCCTCCCTCTGCTTCCTCCCTCCGTCACTATTCACCCGGTTACGGAAACCAGAAACCCGCGTCATCTCCCCCCTTCCTCTCTGCGTCAACCTTCCATCTGTCACGTGGGGGTCCACACTGCTCTCCGCCACCAGAGGAGATTTAGCTGATTAGGTGACACCGGGCACTCAAGGAAAGAGTATTTCTGACATAAGAACCAGGTTGCAAGCACAGCAGAAGGCCGGTCCAGGGCTTATGTTCCCGCCCAGTGAGGGTGCGGAGAAAACAGCTACATAATTTGGGGGCTTGGTGAAAAATGATAACGTGGGTCCCTTGTTCAAAAATTATTAAGACTTTTAAGATGGTGGCGACAGAGCATGAGACCAGTCGAGGGCCCTTAGAGCACCGGGCCTGTCCCCGGTGCGTGTCACATGCCAGGAAGCCGGCCATGCACAGAATTAGTAGCTAATCTCGTCTGAGGTTGGGGATTAGACTGAGTGACCAAGGATGCCAGGGGAAGGATCCAAGTCAGGGTCACCCCTCAAACAGGGGAACATTAACCACTGAACCGTCGTTATGGCTCAGAAGAGGTGAGCCTGCCTCAGGCGCCCACCTGCAGACTCGGGGCACCAGCACCTCGGGCAGCGTCACCTCCGCATCCAGACTCCTGGCGCAGGTCTCTTGCTCCTGTTGCCAGCATCGCTCATTGGAGGTGGCAGCTGACCTGGAGGGGCTCCTCCCAGATCCTCCTCTGGGTCTTGGGACACACGCCGACCCCCGGCCTCCAAAGCCACTTATGCTTCTGCCCACAGAGTTCTGCAAAGCTCTGCCTTTAAGGGCTGAATTTTTAGGGTGAAGCAACATGAACATGTACGTGTAATTCACACTTAGTTTATGTCCACAGCATTCTCTGAAAGCAATTCTACAGGAAATGTCACTTTTCCATTTTGAAATTTACTGCATTTTCAAGCTGACTTTTGATTAAACACATCTTGTTAGCATTTCACTCTGGTGAAGTCATAGATCAAGAGAGTTGCAACGTATTTTTAAGGTCCTAGAGAAAACACTGTTGGTGACTTCAATAGCTCAGATAATAAGAAGGAAGAGCTTTGCCTACTTCCTATATAACAGCATAAAATATGGGGCCGCTTGCCTGCTACCCTTATACATAAGACATGATTCTAAAGAAAAGGAGGGTTTTGGCCATTTGGGGGTTGATGATCACACCCGTGGGACAGAGGGGAACATCCGGATCTTTCCCTTAGACCAAATGTTTCCCAGTTTGTAATTTCGTGCTGTTTTACGCTGTAATTTGGGGGTGACACATATAAAGAAAGGAGGCGGGTGCAAGTAGATGGCAACGGTGCCCGTGTTCACCTGGTGAAGGTTCCAGAGAGCTGCATCCCGCTGCCCTGCACCAGACACCTGAGAAGCCACCTGGACTCGGGTACTTGCTGGCCCAGAGGGCTGTGTCAACCATCAAAGAAATGTGTATTTTCAAGTTAACTAAAAAAGGGGCTGGGTCGCGAGGCCTTGCAGTTGAAAGCTTTGTACGAATACTTAGTAAAATCCAAATTTAGAGGCATTAAGTAATTGAAGTGTCCTTCATTTGGATTTGCAGTTAAAAACGCACGTAGGTGCCGAGTGTGGGAAGAAAGTTTCCCAGAGTGTGTTTCAGTCCTCACAAGGGCCCACGGGGCTGAGTGAGGGGCAGGAGATGCGCCAGGGTCTCGCAGCCAGGAGGGTTCGTGTCCTTCCCACCGAGCTGGGCTTTGCTGCGCCCCACGTCAAACCCGAGGAAGCTGCTGCGGGAAAGTATCTGGCGGCACCTGAAGGGCTGAGCCGGACCCGGAGCCTGGGCTGGGGCTGGGCGCAAGGCAGGAGGTCCAGGTGGGGCAGAGTCCAGGGCCTAGGCTGGCTGAGGACCTCAGGCTGCAAAAAGGCTTCAAAACCAGCAGACCTCAATGAGAGGGAGGAGAGCTTCCGACCTAGCTGGGAAAGGGGTTCATCTGGAAACATCCATTTCAACCACCTAAGTCACTGAGGACAAGTGAGCCCCGGGAAGCTGCCCACAGGTGGCAGTGAGTCAGGGGGCCTGGGAGGTGCACTGTGTCCCCATGTGGCCCAGCACGGGGTCACTGCCATGGGGGTGACAGGCTAGGAGCCTGCCAGGCACTCCCAGGTGTGTGCTCGGTCCTGTATTGGTTAATAAATAAGAGGTTGAGTATTTTGATGAATAACAAACAGATAGAAGAATGAATGAATGAATGAATGAATGACTAAAAGGCTGATTGACTCAGTGAGTGACTAGAGGCATCAATGAATGCAAAAGAGAAAGGGACAGAGAGAGCAAGGAAGTGAGAAGGAACAGAAGAAAGGGCAGAGGAGGGAAGGACAAAGGGAAACCGAGAGGGGAGAAGGCAGGAGAGAGCAGGAGGACAGATGGAGCGGGCCGGTGCGGCCTGGGGTCTGCATCGTGGGCCCTACCCCGCGACCTCCTGCTTTTCCATGGAGCCCTGCAGGAGAAACCACCCTCCTCCTTTCCTGCCAGTGGTTCCCTGCAGCAACCGAGAGTCCAAGCACGGACAGCGAGTGCAGCCGTCTCCCTTGAGCAGAGACGGCAGCCGGCCTGGCACTGCCGCCGCCGCTGCATTTCTGGCGGGTCCCTGGGGAAGAGTCCCCCCACCGTCCCCACAGACCCCTCCACTTTCCCCGCCAAGCAGGATCCAAACAAGTTCCTGGGGGCGGATTCATTAGCTAATTCATCGGCACTGCCCATTAGCAGACAGGGAGGCTCTGCTCACGGCCTTCACACGGAGGGGATGCACCACATGGGGAGCGGGGGCCCCGGCATGGCCGAGGGGCTCAGACCCACGTGGCTCTGAACCCCTCGCTTCCAGTGCGTCCCTGGCTAATGTGCCGGCTGCTTCCCCCCGAAGGACTAGGGCTGTGAGCAGCACGAGGACCAGCTGACCTGCCAGGAGGCTGCGCTTTGGGAGGCAAAGGGATGAGTCCACGTCACTCATCAGGGATGAGTCAGAGATGAGAAGGGAGAGCTTGAGCCTGAAGACTGGCTGTTCGCGTGGAGCTCTCGACGTGCCTGGAGTCGAGCGCAGGGTCGCTGGCCAGAGCGGCCCTGGAAGGAGGCCGGGTCTCAGCCGGCCGTGGGCAGGCAGAGGGCGGCCACAGGCCACGAGGAGCCAGGCTCACCTGCCGCTGGAGCCCCAGTCCCCTTCTGCCCGTCCCACGTGGGGAGGCCCTGGGGGAAGCTGGGGCCTGCTCAGCTGGCGGTTCTAATAATTTTCTCTTTTCCTGTTTTGTACATGTGGAGGGGTGAGACAGCAGTAGGGCCAGGACGGGAGGGATCAGGGCAAACAGGAGGGAGCTGGGGCGGAGGTGGAGGATGGGACACTCCAGGTTTTCTCTGTTTCCCCGAACCCACTGGCTCTCCAAATGCCCAGTCATTCTTCCTCTGAGAAATTTTCAAATTTATATCACTGGTAGGTGTATAATACCTACAATCGTTTTCCGATGGAGAGAGCTGTAATACCACAACTTAAAAGCGATGGCAATTTTAGTGTTCTGCAAAATTCCTCTTCACAATGGAAATCATTCAAGCAGTTAGAAGTAAGCCTCAGATGACAGGCGTTTCCGGGGCCCCCATGTGATGCGAGGGTGCCGTCTGATGTATCACTCTTCCTTCCTTCTACCCCCAGGGCTGCCTCCTCTTCCTTATCCACATATTCAAAATTAGCATAATCAGTCAGATGTGGAGTGTTCAAAATTAGAAGTTGGGTAGGCATTTCAGCCAAAACTCTTTTTACTGGGTTTGCCTCAAACATTAATCAGTCTTCCATTATAAATGACTCAGATGTGGAGCAGAGCTGGATGGATTTCAAAGACATCTCTCCCTAACAAGCACGCCCCGATAGTTTCCTAAAACTAAAAAGGATCTCACATGGCAGAGGAGGAAAAAATCATTACAGTCATTAAGGGCCGTGACTTGCTTTAAAGGCTGCTAAGATTCTGGAGAGTTGGCATGCCCCTTGCACGCCTGGGAAGTCAGCTCCTTCTTTTATTAATGAGCCCTTTCTCATTAGCCTCCTGTACGGATCCGGGCAGGCACAAGGTGGGGTCCTCGCCCCCAGAGCAGCTGCCTCTGAGCCCTCTGCTTTGATTTTTGTTTTTTTTAAATAAAGGTTTTAGTTCATGCACTGTTGCCTTGCTAGCAGATGCATGGCTTTTTCAGGAAAAGCGGCTTCTGGAAGAAACGCATCATTACTAACATTTTTGTTGTTGATTAAGACACAGGTGCTTAGCAGCCTCCACAGGTGCAGAGCTTGGGTTTAGAATCAGCAACTTCCGAGCCTGAACCCCAGGTCCAAGGCTGCCAGAACGTTCTGCCGGGCAAGTGTGAGACAGTCTTTGGTCCCAATGAGGAGGCTTTAAAGGAGCCCAGGCAGAACTTCAACTTCCAGGCAGGGTTGGCCACTCCCCGTGCAGCTCCAGAGACTTTCCTTCAGCAATGCACACTTGTGAGCAAAGTGAGGAAAGATGGAGAGAGGACAGCCTGATGGGTGGACACCTTAGTCCTGGGACCGAGGAATTCTCATCCTTTGGGGCCTCAAAGTACATCTGACCCATTATCCATGTTATACTGCAGATGAACACACGGGAGCATGTCTGGTAGAGCAAGGGCTGCTCTGTGATGGTGGGACCGAGCAGGACCCGGGGGGGGCCTTCCTGTGACAGACACCCCCATCATGTCCTCTGCCTGCCTCTTGTTTACAGAAAAACTTCAGCCTCCTAAGCCTTCCCTGAAAGAGCAAATTTAATCAGAGAAGCGAGAAAATGCAGAAACAAAGGAAAACAGTCAAGCAAGACCAAACAATATCAGTGTAGCCATTAAACCAACTCAAGGACCCTTAGTTTCTCCTCAAGGGCTATAGATACTATTCTGAGCTACGTCCTTGAGCTCTTTTGCAGATACTGAAACCCCCACCAGGCAGAAGTTAACTGCACATGCTGCCCACAAGCACACAGACCACAGACCCACTGGAAACAGAAGGTTGATGATGTTGACTCCCAATGACCTCACTACCGACCAATCAGAAGAGCGTCCACCAGCTGACCATGCACTCTACAGCCTCCGTCCCTCACCCTGTCTTTAAAAACCCTTCCCTGAAATCCATTAGGGAGTTTGGGTCTTCTGAGCACCAGCTGCCTGGACTCCTTGCTTGGCACCTGCAATAATCGCTGCGCTTTCCTTCCCCACCACCCAGGGTCAGTAGATTGGCTTTACTGCGCATAGGCAAGCGGAGCTAAGTTTGGTTCAGTGACAACGGTAGCTCTCACACTGCCCCCCTAAGTAAAGTGTCTTTTCCTTTAAAAAGGTAATAATCACAGTAAAACAACAGCAGCTAGCAATGCAATCCATTACATTTAGTCCAATGCCCAGTTTTAGGTGACATTTATGGTTTATCTTGTATAGGAGATGGACTAAAGACTCTTAAATATATATATAAATATATTTAAAGAGAAACCTTAGACCTGCAAAAATAGACTCCCTTGTCACCCTCTTTATAGTCATGTTCTTGAAAGGGGGAACAGTTGGCTGGTTTTCTTCTGATCTTGCTAACTGATGTGAAAAAGTAATATTCCATGGTTGCTGGGTCTACCCCAGCCCTTCAGGCTCCAGCCCCTGTCTCATGATGCTGGAGTCTTAATGACTTCTCATATCTGTCAGGACGCTCCACCCAACCTTCAGCACCAACCCAGCAGCATTTAATAATTAATCTTCAAGCAGTGTATAGTCTAGATCCTTTAATAAGGCCAGCCACCTTCTCTTTTCTTACTAGAAAATCTGCTTTTAACAATCTCCTTGAAATCCCTTGTAATATATATGAAATTAAAAACTGAGGTCAGACAGTTTGCAACAAAACCTTGTACAATGGTGGAGAGTCTTACTTAAAATTGGATTTCAGGGACTTCCCTGGTGGTGCAGTTGTTAAGAATCTGCCTGCCAATGCAAGGGACACGGGTTCTAGCCCTGATCCAGGAAGATCCCACATGCCGTGGAGCAACGAAGCCCGTATGCCACAACTACTAAGCCTGCTCTCTAGAGCCTGTGAGCCACAACTACTGAAGCCCACACGCCTAGAAGCCTGTGCTCCGCAACAAAAGAAGCCACTACAATGAGAAGCCCAGGCACCACAATGAAGAGTAGCCCCCGCTCGCCGCAACAAGAGAAAACCCACGTGCAGCAACGAAGACCCAACACAGCCAAAAATAAGTAAACTAAAAAAAATTGGATTTCACAATGCTGTTGACAAGATCACTGAATCAAATGATTGTCAAAATATTTGCTCAGCAGATCCAGGCCCCTCCTTCCTTAGAAATTAAAATACACATTTTTTTTCACTGTGATCAAAATTGAACAATTAAACTGTGATTTCATACTAAGTTTCCAAGCTCCTATGACTGCCTTTGATCTAAATAGACTTATTGGGTTGAATCGTCCACCTTCAGTTTCCCAGGTAGGGGAGATTTTTCTTTCCATGATCATCGCGTCTCAGAGTCCTTACTAGTCCCCCAGGAAACAGGTCCTGTTGTGCATATGTGCTGCCCTCCCAAAGATGATGTTTTCCATCTGTAGGTTGATCAGGAAACCTTGGCCTGGGCGCACTCTCTTGAAGATGGCAGTACAGAGAGGGGCCCAGGGATGCTTTGAACATGTGTGCACTCATGGAGCTCTGGTTTCTGAAAATACTTCCCCTCAAAGAACCATCAACCCCACTTCTACTAGAGGTTCCTCAGCCTGGCTGTCCTGGGGTAACACCCAGTGAGGTGGGAGGACAGGCTGTGGGACCAGGGAGAAGTTGAGCTTGGTCAGCACACAGCCCCACTCAGAGCGTTGGGTTCTCAGACACGTGCAGGGCTGGCTGTGCAGCCGGATCTCTTTGGGCCCTGGGAGAAGGATGTGAACACAGCCTGGGCAAGCTCTTGGGGTCTGCACATAGAGGCATGGCCCATGGCTAAGGAGGTGACTTTGCCCATTTTTCAAATATCGTCCCCGGCATTCGGGTTGGGACAGACTGGTGGTCCACCAGTTCCTTGGATTTTCTCATTCAAGGAGTAAATTTGTGGTAGTTCCTGTCTTTCTAAATCGAACGTATCTCACACTTCCCCGACAGCTTGTGGGATTAACCAGACCTAAATCAGCTCCGCCAGCTACCAGGTGTGTGACCAGGAAGACTCAGCCTCTCTCAACCTCAGTTCCCCAGATGGAAAATGGGGTCCAGCAAGTTTCTGCTAGAACTGAGTGTCCAGCACATGGCCCAGAGCTGGCTGAGTCCTCCAAGCCGGGGGCTCTGAGTTACATAATTGTAAGAAACTCTAAGACTTCTAGGCTAATTCTGTGCATAACGCTCTTCTCTGATCCCAGAAGAATGACATGATTTACGCCCTCAGTGATTATCTGCTGAGTGCCCACTGCACCTGGGGACCGGAGCAGGATTGGCACGCGCTCACGGCCTCCAGTCTGTGTGGGTCCCCAAGTCCCTGGTTCCAAGTCCTGGTTGACAAGCAGCCCACACTGGCCCTGCCCCCGCTCTCCTCTCTTCTGCATGCCTGACGCCGTGCTGGTCTGTCCCGACCATGTTCCCACCCGTCCGTGTGCCATCATCCCACCGATTGGTCCTCACCTGCTCAGTCTCCTTTCCTTACGGCCTCTGTCGGCGCCAAAGTGTCAGAGCTTCCTCGGAGGGTGGCGCTCCCAGCAGAGCCAGCGGGTGTCAGTGTCCTTGGAACTGGGAGCTGCCTGGGCAGGGAGCCTCCCTACTCAGCCGCGGGCTCAACGGTCCACGTTCAGGTGGTCACACTGCCCAGCCGGCAGCTTTGGGGCAGGAGCCAGTGAGCTGGCTGATTCCCAATAAACATTGAACTGACCCAGCCCGTTCTGGGTCCTGAGGGTCTTATTGCTGGTGGGCAAGTTTTTCTGGAGAAACACGCTTTTAAAGTCTTGGTTTTATTTTTTAATCAGATTGGATAATTTCTGGTAATCAATAACCTTAATCAAACTGTGCATTCCATATACAAATTCACATGCAAATGCTTAGTTTGATAAAATCACCCATGGACAGAACCGCTTCCCTTTCCAAAGCACTTTTACATCTTTATCTTATCTCAGTGTATTTATCTAAATGGCGGAACTTTGGCCAATACCAGCCTCCCATTTAAATGTGTCAGGAAACCAGGGAAGCTGTCTGGCCCGGTTACCGGTCTGGGGGAGTCAGGGCTGATGTCCAGGCCACGTGGAGCACGTGCGCACACGGGCCGCGCCGCTGTCATGTGCTCTGGCAGCGCCTGACCCACTTCCCACTCCCCTCTCCGTTCGGGGAGGGTGTCCCGAGAGCCCGCCTCTCCAGGCGTCTCCCCACAGCAGGGCACTCCCCTCCTCTCCTGAGAGCTCTCTAGACTCCGAGGACACGCATTCAGGCCACGGTCTGCAGCCTTCTCTGCCCTCAGCCTGCAGATCACCCTCGGCCTTGAACACTTACCATCTGGAATCCCAGCTCTCCGCGCAGCCTGTCCTGGGAGACCCGCGGCCGGGCGTCCCTGCACCTAATTGCCACCTCCCCTGGGACGCCTCCCAGACACCCGGCTTACCCTGTGCCAGCAGGGCTGCCCTGGATTCCTCCTCGCCCCATGCCCCCTAAACAGAGGCAAGAGCACCGCTGCTGACTTTCTCTGCAGATATCCCAGGCGAGCGGGTCTCCACCACGCGGTTCTCATCCCTCACCTGGATGTGATGCTCCAGCAGGCTGCAGCTCTGTGCTTCTTCCCGTCCATCCATGCTCCACACTAGAGCCAGAGCTGTTCTCTAAGTACACGAGCCAATGAGGTAACTCCACCCTTTGGCTGACCCCAGGTTTGAGCTGCAGCCAGCAGACAGGGCTGTGTGGCACTGGGGTCCAGCCTACCTTCCTAAACCCACCCCATGCCCCTGCCTCACTCCTCCCTGTACCCCTGCCACACGGGCCTTCTTTATCCTGAGAGATTCCCAAACTCTCTGTGCCTCTGGGTTGCTGTCCCTGCTCTTCCCTCTGCCTGGAAACTCTTCTGTTGGCTTGTTTGTTTCTAATTTTTATTGGAGTATAATTGACTTACAATGTTGCATCAGGTTCAGGTATACAGTAAAGTGAATCAGATATGTACGTATATATAGGCATCTCCATTCTTTGTCAGATTTACCCTCGTCTTTTAGTGGAAGGTCGTGCCCTGGTCCAGGGGTCAGCTTTCTGTCACTTCCACAGCGAGGTCTCTCCTGTCCACCCTGGTTAAAGTAAGCCCGCCCACGCTGCCTCGGGGGGCTGGCTCTGCGTCCGCTCTAGCACCTGTTCGTCATTGCCCTTGGTCAGCAGTGGAATATTCAGTGTCCCCTGCACAGGGCTGAGGCACAGTCAGTGCCCAGTGAAACTTGGGGGGATGAATCGGTCCCTTTACGCCAGAGTGGCTGCAATCTTTCCAAGAACTTCTCAAGCAGCAGTGCTGGGTGTTCCCTCAGGAAACTGTCTTTGAGGTGAAATCATGGTCCATTTAACTCTTTCCTTTGGGTTATCTGGACTCTGTATTTGGTTAAGGACGTTTTAAAAGTCAGATCTGATGAGAAAAAAGTTCTTTGACATAATTAATGCCACAGAGTTTCCAAATCTGTTTAGAGAGCATTAAAAAAAATCAATTCTAGCCATTAAAAGGAAGGGCATTTACATTTATGTACGGTTAGTCCTTCTCTAGTTTCAAGAGGTCCTTAGGACACAGGCGGTGACCAGGCTGCCCCAGGAAGCAGGCCGTGTCTTCAGGGTCTTCCTTCCTCATGGGGCCTGGCTTCTCCTCGCGTTGGCTGCAGGCACTCAGCCCAGTGGCCAGTGGCATCTGTGAAGACAGATTTCTTTACACTTAAGGCTCATTAGCAAGAAACAGCTGTTGGCTGAGCCAGGATCGGTGTCAGCTCTTGGGGGCGACGAGTGGGTGCTGACTCCGCCTTTCCCGTCTCTGTCAACATCTGTGGAGCGCCCAAGGTAACCTTCCCTCCACCTGCCGTCCTTGGAGAGACAGCAGAGGGGCAGTTATGAAATTCTACAGTTGTTCCTTCTCTGAAGAATGATATTGTGAGCGGCTGCAATGTTTTGGAGATGAAGAGGATCCTTTATAATGTGCGGATGATATAAACTAAGCACAGCCTGAAGTCTCCGTTAGCTCCAAGAAGCTGTCCAGTATGGACTGGTCACTAATGTCCATTCCCCAGTGAGTGCAAGGTTGGCGAGGACCCCCGTGGCCGTGTGCAACTGGGTTCCCCTGCAGCACGCTCTCCTCCGTCCATTCCTCCACAAGCCCGGTGATTTCAGTGGAAACGTTAATAGCATTTCTTTTTCTATTTGTGCTGCCCTCGTATTCTATACGGTTGTTTTGATTAATCCCACTCCAAATGGCAATGATGCAAAATGCTCCATCCGTTCAGGTACCTTGTCTATTATTTTCAAAATTTAAATTAGAACTAGACACACACACATACACACATGCATATTTTTTCAGCACCAAGTCTGTACCTGACCTGGAATAGACCCCCAATAACTCTTGTCTGAAGGAATTAATTATGTCACCTGATAACACTTTATTTCACTTTAGTTTTGGTATTTTGTCTCCATGTTAATAGAGTGGAAACTTGACTGTAAATGAAGTACTTGTCTTACCGTTTTTTCAATGGTTGAACTGTCAGCACGATGTTTGAACAATGTTGGCTCATAGTAGCCACTGAACAGCCACTTGAAATAAGAGATGCAGGAAGTCATAACTGTACATCTACAGACATGCGTATGTATGTGTGTATCTGGTACAATGGCTTCTTTATCAGTTGTTATCTGGCAAAGCTTTGATAATTAGTGAAACACTTATGAAGTCTTATTTGATAAGCATTTGTATATAGCATTTAATAAATAAAATTGCTTTTTCACATGAATAATATAGGCACTTTTCATTAGGATGTGTCTAATTATATCAATTTGATATCAACTATAATACACTATCAACTATAATACACTATTTACACAACTATAATACACATTTCACTATTTCTGGATTTGTTTTAACTTCACCATATAACTGAAGCAACTTTAGGTGTCATATTTTTAGATTATGTCTTAATGGCTGCAAAATACATCACTTGTATGGATGACCAAGAAGTTATGTACTCAGTCTTCTGTTCATGGACATGTAAGTTGTTTGAACCACATTTTTCCTACTACACCCAGTGCCACGATGACTATCATGTTACATTCTTGTGTGTGAACCTGTGATGGTGTCTTTTGGATGAATGTCAAGGAGAAAACCTGCCACATCAAAGAACATACACACTTTTAATTTTGTTAGATATTGACAAATTGACTTTTAGCTCCCAAGGATAGTGAATGGGAGTGGCTGTTTCCCCACACCCTCACTACATTCGGGCAGCATAGGTTTTTTTCTTCAGTCTTTGCCAATCTGATAGAAAACGTGGCGGCTAGTGTCGTGTTTCTTTGCATTCCTTTGATTCTTAGCAAGGTGAGTGTCTCTTCATATACATACTGACTATTCACCTGCCTTTCTCTGGGATTTTTTTTATCCTTACCCCTTTTATACTGATTTTTAATTTTATTATTTTGTAAGATCTTATATATGAAGGATATTGTTGGATTATTATACAGCAATTAGAAACAGTAAAGTAGATATTCATAAATCAACATAGATTATAGAGTTGAATAAGTAAAACATAACCATGCTGATAGCATTACATTCTATGCAATTAAGACAGCACATGGGTGGGTTCTTCTGGAAATGGTGGGCAAGTTAGTGTAGATCAACACTACCGCTGAGAACAATTACAAGAGCTGGGAAAACTATGCTGAGGAAATGAAGAAAGGCCTGATTAAATGGAGGGATCTGTGATGTGCATGAATTGGAAAATTTACTACTGTAAAGCGGTCAGGCCCCCGAATTTATCCATAGAGGTAATGCAATGCCAATCCAAACACCAACAGGTTTTGTTTGTTTGTTTGTGGTTTTTTGCTAATTTTTAAAATAAATTAACGTGCAAATCCCAAAATTTATATGGGCCTTACATGCAAAGGCCCCCAGTCAAGGCCGTATTGAAGAAAAAGCAAAACGTGAGAGAATTTCCCTCATATTAATATTTATGTTCGATGGGATTTAAGAAAGTTTGCTGTCGAAACAAAGATAGACTGAGGTAAGAGAATGCAGTCCAGATACGAACTTGCGTGTATGTGGACACTTGATTTATGGCAAAGATGACACCACAGGACACAGGTAAATAAATGGGGTTGGTCTACTGAGTATCCACCTGGGGAAGAAAATGAACTTTTCTCCTATTTACGTCTAAACACAAAAAGTAATTCCAGGTGGGTAATAGTTCTAAATGTGAAAGGTAAGGTTAAAATTTTAGGGGAATTTCCATTTCAGGGTAGAATTAAGCAGTCAGCTGTAGCATCAAGACTCTTACTGAGAACAGTAAGAAAAACAATAGTTTATAGGCTCAGAGGCTGTTGTAGCCGTGAGAGCCAGAGAACACTGAGGCAGCAGAGGCATGTTTTCGCTTGGGTTGCTTGCCAGTTCTGGACACACGGAAGCAGGCTGAGCATTTGGGCTTTGCTTAGGCAGAAAATACACAAGGCACTGGCAGAGTCTCAGGCTGGAGACCTGGAACGCAGACCTGGGTCCTCACACCCGGCTGACACACTGACTCACAGAGCCTCTGAAGGGCAGAAAGGGTCTCAGGCAGAGTCACAGTGTTGAGAGGACAGCACAGAAGTCAGGACCCACCGGGGGAAGATGCGCAAGCGAGCCTGCCAGGCTCTCGGCCAGATGCCCTGGAGGTCTCTACCTTAGAAGAAGGTGAACAGGAGGTAGATGGTGCCTTGATGTAGCCTAGGTCTTGCTTAGACCAGGGGCTGGTAAACTTTTTTTTTTTTACATCTTTATTGGAGTATAATTGCTTTACAATGGTGTGTTAGTTTCTGCTTTATAACAAAGTGAATCAGCTATACATATACATATATCCCCATATCCCCTCCCTCTTGCATCTCCCTCCCACCCTCCCTATCCCACCCCTCTAGGTGGTCACAAATCACCAAGCTGATCTCCCTGTGCCATGCGGCTGCTTCCCACTAGCTATCTACCTTACGTTTGGTAGTGTATATATGTCCAGATAGTAAATATGTTCAGCTTTCAGGCCCTGAGGTCTCTGTCACTGAGGGCAAACACCGCCATAGACTCGAATGTGGCTGTGCTCCAGTAAGACCATTTACAAACAGGGAAATTTGAGTTTTGCGTAATTTTCACGTCATGTCTTCTTCAGACGTTTTCAAATCCATTTAGAATTTGGAAGCTGTTGTTGGCACCATGCCACGTGCAGTCAGGTGCAGGCCTGGCCAGGCCTGCCCGGGGACAGCAGGTGCCAATCCCTGGTTTAGTTTGAGGTGATCAGTCCCAACTTTATTCATCCAGCGGAGATAAGGTGCACACTCTCTGGATTAGGTAACACCCTTTGGATGTTGTCTACACAATTCTGTATACACAGTGCCTGGCACTGAATAAAAAATTACGGGGCATGTGAGGAGATACGGTCATATGATAAAAATGGAGTGAAAAAAAGACAATGGAAAGAGACTCAGCAGTGGTGCTGATGTTGGCATTAGCAGATAAGAACTTTAAAACGCCAGTGACTAAGAGCTGCAAAAAATAAATTAACAGGTGGACAAAATAGGTGAACAGACAGATTCACCCATCAAGTGGAAATTCGAGAGCTGAAAGATAAAATATGAAAAAGTAAGGATGGGTTTAACAGAGTTAGACATGACAAAAGGCAGAATATGTGAACTGGAAACTAACAGAAGATTTCCTAACTGAAGCACATGTAGATATCAAGCCTGGGGAATATAGAAATGTCACAGAAACAACCGGAAACGAGCGAAAAGGCCTGAAGTCTTTGTAATCGGAGTTCCAGGCAGGGCATAGACTGCTTTGTTCTTAAGAAGCTATGTTTGAAGAAATATTTAAATTTACAAAATTTGAAATTACAAATATTACAAAATTGCTGTAAAAAAATAATAGCATAGATTCAAAATGACTTGTGAATCCTGAGAGGGAATAAATAATCCAGGCTCTTTATGATAGAAATGCTGAAAACGAGGAAAATCTTAAAGGAAAGTAAGAAACACTACCTTTGAAGGAACGGCCATGAGACTGACAGCTGACGTTTCAGCAGAAACAGGGGAAGCAGGCTGAAGAGAATGGGATTAGCATCATCACAGTGATGGGAGCAAATCCCACCAGCCCAGGATCCTGTACCCAGAAAAGCTTCCCAGAATAGTGAGTACAAAATAAAGATATTTGGTGGAAACAAAGAAAATTCATCACCAGCAGAGCTTCATGAAAAGAAATACTGAAAAAAAATTCTTCAGGCAGGAAGAAAATGACCCCAATAGAAATGCAAAACTACAATAGAAACCAGGGAATGTCATGAAACCTTGACAGGTAGACGGAAAGAGTGAATACATGTGTAAATATAAATCGAGCATTGACTGCAAAACAAAATTAATATTGTCTTGTGTGATTTTCAATGTTTGAATTAAAATTTTAATTTCATTTTTAAAAATTAAAAGACTGACTACCTGTAACATAAGCAGGAAGACGGTAAATGGAGAGAACGTGATCCAAGGTTCTGTTATTATCAAAAAAACGAGAAAAGCAAATTTTATTAGGTTGTATTAAGTAAATGATGTGTATTTTGATTTCCCTGGCAACCACTAACAGAGCAATGAAAGACTGTATAACTATTTAATGGAGGGAAAAATCAAATCATTAAACATATTTGATTATCCTTGAAAAAGACAAAAATCAAAAGAAGAGACATAAAAGAGGTGGGTCCAACTGAAAAGCTGGAGTGGCACATATACTCGAGATGGTAATGGGGATGGTAATGGTAATGGGGATGGGGATGGTAATTTCACTAAAGGTGGGATCATCAGACTGGGTAAAAGTAACAAAATTTAACTCCATGCTTTTTATAAAAGATGTTATATTTCATATAAAAGTACAGAAAGATTGAAAGCAAAAAAAAAAACATAAAGGGATGTATGACGCAAACACTATCTGTAAATCTGTAAGCGCCCATCAACATAGCTTCAAAATATATGAAAATATGAAAATACTATTCAAATGGCAATAAACACATGAGAAGCTGCTTTGCTTCATTAATCATCAGGGAATTACAAATTAAATTGTGAAATACAAATTAAATTAAAATATGTAGAAACATATTCTACTACAATGGCTAAAAGGTTAAAAAAAGATACCAGGATTTGCAAAAATATGAATTAAATGTACTATCAGGAGTGTGAAAATTGGTATAATGACTTGTAAAGCTATTCGGGATTATCGACTGAAGTTGAAGATACTCATACCCTATGATCTGGTGATTCCTTTCTTAAGTCTATACCCAATGGAAATGTGTGTATATGTGCTCCAAAATACATGCATAAGAATGACCACAGCAGCATTATGCAAATTAGAAACAATCTGAATGACTACCAGCATTGTAATGGATCAACACGTTTTTGAATATTCATGCAATGAAATACCATGTTCTGATATCAGCCAATGAAACCACCCATACACCATGGCTGGATCTCACAGACGTAAAGGTGAGTGACAAACTGGTCACAGCAGAATATGTGCTCACAGTCCCGTTCATACAGAGTTTATGGCTTTAGAACTCCTCATAGTGGTGACCTTTAGAAGGAGGGGTGGAGTTACCCCAAGGAGGCATGTGGCGCTTCTGGGCACTGGCGTGGTTCTGTGTCCTGACCTGGAAGATGTTCACGTCGGTTTTACCTTGTGATAACTCACTGAGCTGGACATTTATGGTCTGTGCGTTGTTTTCGATGAAATTGTGGAAAAATAAATACAGATGTAATATGACCACATTTTATAAGGGTAAGAATCAGTGAATTCATCCAAGGATCTATACTATGTCAGAGTCTTTCCCCAAGGTTGGCAGGGGTGGGGGCGGTGAATAAAGGAAATAAGAAATAAGAGGAAGGGAGGAAAGGGGAGAAGGAATGAGAGATGGGCAAGCAGGCATCACACAGACATCACGTGCTGCGCCGTCACCCGAGAAGGGAGGTCACTCCCCTCTCCTCTGGGTCCTCGGGTGCGCAGCTGTTTTTGTCCCCAGCCCCATGAGTTTACACATATAGCATGTGAAAGGCACACAGCTTTGCACACATTTTTTCTTATAAACAGCTCAGTAAGCTCCCTCAATGGTCACGGTTCGCAGAGAGTGAGGCTGGGGGGTGACACATGCGGTGCTGTACAGATGCACGTGAGGCATGTTACTGACAAGGAAACTGCAATACAGGGAGGGGAGGAAACTGGCTCCACTCGAGGTGCCCGTGGGGAGGAGAAGGGGTTAGAACCTCCATGGGCAGAAGTGTGTTCAGATGAGCGGTGAGCACAGCTATTGCTTTCAGCAGTGAAACAGCCCTCAGCAGAACTCAACATCTTTTAGATGTCTCAGAAAACAGGATCTGGAAAAACTGGGATCTGACAGACCGTCCTCAGAGCATAAGTATTACTGTACACTTTTAAAGTGAACACTGGTGGGACCTATTCCTCTCTGACTGTTGCAAACACAAGCGGCTCCATGGTTCCCGTGAGTCCTAGACCAGTTAATGACATAAAAATGTGTAATATCAGCCCAGATGCCTCAGTGTCAATTACAAACACAGAGATGGCATTCACCACACCCCAGCTCTGAGTAGTGACATGTCTGAGCTTGTTGGTTGAACCCACAGGGAAGTGACGTTTTTAGCCTGTCTAAGACCCAAGTTCAAATCCCACGCCAGTCTCACACGCTCTGGCCAGTGGCCTCATTTCTGAAATGGGGCTGTTTCTAGCACCAGCACTGAAGGGGGGTCTGCAGGTTACATGAGTTCATGCATGAGGCAGAATCCAGCACAGAAAGGAGGCGGAGGCTCCGTGGACATCACAGTTCCAGCTGGCTTCCCCTCAGACCCTAGCCTGGGTGCCAGGGCAGGAAAGAGCTGAGAACAGTTCGGTCTTGCTTTGCTGTCCTCAAAGATGCTCACTTACTGAGAAACCCACCCTGGCTGTCTGGGGAATGACAGGCAGACGTGGTCCTTGTTTTACAGATGACGAAGGACAGACTTTCCTCCAAGGTCACACACACTAACTGCAGACAGAGAAGAAAAACCCAGCTTCTAATCTGCACTCTGCTCCATCCCCCCAAATGCACGAGCAGGAAGTCATTTCAGCAGCAGCAGCGATGTAACATTTATAAAATGGGTCTGAGTAGAAACATACATCATGTTTATAGTTTTTAAAAAGCATTCTAAGGACATTTACCCAAACGAGGTTATTAAGACAACTTTTCTCGCTGTCAGACCTATTCATCGGCTTTTCTTTCTTTTCTTCACTTTCTTGGCCGATGGGAATATTAAAAGATTTGCTTAGTAAACTAATTTTTTAGCTCCTAGAGAAAAATGCCATCTGAGAGCTCACATTGCCTCTCCCCTGATCTTTTCAGCATAGTGAGAACGTTCACTGTGGTCCTCTCCGTTTTTCCCTTCACAGACCATTGGTGACACGTCGTAGGGAATAATAGGTGAAGAAATGAAATTCTCTCTCCTGCCAGAGATGCACACGCACATCATTCAGCCCCTGACACTTTGATCCCTCCTTCCTCTCCAGCTCACCATGAGGACTGTGCAAGCCCAGCTGTACCTTTAGAAGAGAAAGGCCATGGGTAACCATGTTATTCATGTTTTGAAGTGCATTTCTAGAATAATCTCAGCATTACTACTTACACTCTGATAGACACTCTCCTTTCTGAATGGTTGGAGTGCAGGTTTGCCGAGTGGCTTTTTACAGCTGGGCACCATAGAATCTTAGTTCTTCTGGAAAGGTGAACAGAGGAATTGGTTTGCAAATGGAAGGAACATAGTTATAGAGTATATTCGAAGGGGGAACAGGTGTCCTGTAGACCTTTGTAGTTGCCTGTCTCTGGGATTCTCCAGGGTTCTCCAGGGCTCTCCGAGGTTCTTCAGGATTCCACAGGATTCTTTAGGCCCCCCTGGGTCTCTGTGATGAGGCCCTGCTGCTTCCTGCCGGCTGGGCATCACCTGGTTCCTGCCACTCCCTCCGCTGTGCCGTCTGTCTTCTCTGTCTGCACTTCTGCTTGGACGACACACACTCCAGGGCTCCGGAGACAAAACTCCAGTTAACGCCCTTTGCTCCTTGCAAATGGCCCCAAAAGCCACATGGAACAGGATGGGCTTCAACTACCGGCTACTCTGTATCTGGAGAGTTCATGGATTTCAATCCCTTCACTTCCTATCAACACTGACAGTACTGTTTCTTGTTCCTGGGGAGGTTCTGGGGCCCTTGTGACCATCAGCCAGAGGCTCTCTCCCCGCTTCCACCCTGCTCGCCCCTGCAGGTTATTCTCCATCCTAGCCCTGGTGTGTTTCCTTCCTAACAATCCCACCAAATAAGAATCAGATCTCTGCACCAATCTCCTCAATATTCTCCTCTGAATTCTCCTCAGTCAATTCTCCTCTGAAGGGTCTGGAATCTTTCTTAGTTGCAAATTGGACATTATCACCCTGCTTAAAGCCCTTGAGGTCTCTCCATTGTCCACAGATGAAGTCCTTAGACCCCAAGGCTGTCCAGGTCCTCGATGACCTGGCTCCCTCTTACCCACACCCTCTGTCCTGCACCAGACGCCTGCCGTGTGAGTGACCTCAACTCTTCCTGTGCCCCACGCTAACTCTGTCTCCCACTCCCAGTCTGTACACAATTGGATAAGCTTCCCAGGGCCACGAAATGAGGTACCTGACCGTCCCAGACCTAGAGACGTTTCTCAATAGGCCTGTGTTGACGTACTGAGAGGAGGGACACAGAGAGTGGGGAACAGAGGGCCCAGCAGCAAGTCCCTGAGCAGTTAGCATCTCTCCAAATCCTGTACCCAGGAGCCAGCTGAGGATGGACTGGCGACCAGGGCCAAAGGGAAGGTGCAAGGGACTCCGTGTGGTGAGGTGTGGCGGGGCAGGGCAGCTGGGCAGGGACCAGCGGCTGCGGAGGCGTCCTGGCTTAGCAGACGACGGTCGAATCAATGCTTCACTGGATGAAGGACCACCAGGCTGAAGAGGCTCTTCCTGGCAGAATTCCCAGGGGGCCTCTGGCTGGGCTAGGCTTTTCCAAAAATGTCTCTCAATGCAGCGTGCTGTTGGGACTTCTGTTCTCAGATCACCAGGAAATGTGGAAAAAGATGAAAGTAGGTGTGATTTCATGCCTGTCTGGTGTTTGTTCCAACATGGAGTCCCTGGGTGTGTGTCTGTGTGTCCATCTACACCTTAGTGTGGGTTATGAAAGGCGGCAGAGATCCCATAGGAGTCAGCAGAAGTCAGGCTCCCCTGCAAAGGATGTCCTGGGTCCTTGACGCTCAAGACCCATGTGCCAAAGGCGGTTTTGTTTGACCCACAAAGTAAAAACAGTCTTTATGCTTTAAATCATTGAAAATTTCTAAAGAATGATATTTGATGTGAAAATTGTATGACATGAAATGGCAGCTCCGTAGACAAGTGACACTGGGACCAGCCCCCCCGTGTGTTTCCCTGTTTTCTGTCTTTGCCTTTGCGCTGACACAGACCCTTTACCCCACAAAACTGAAAACATTTACTATCTGGTGATCGACAGAAAAGCTTTGCCGACCCCTGTGTAGGAGACAGACACGCACAGACCAACTGAACTAGGGTGTCTGAGGGCAGGACCCGGAACAGGCATTTGAATAAGTGCCCCGAGATGGTGATGTCTGTGAAATTTGTGACTGCTGATTTAGAGAGTTAGACAGCAACACTCCCCCAAGACAGAGGTAGTTTGGCCTCCGCAAGCTCACAGGGGTAGAGAAAATTCTTGGTTCAACCTGCTGACCTGTAGACAGCCTGTCTGAATAGCTAGAGTATCAGCTTTCACTCTGGAAGAGCAGAGTCCCACCGCTGCCATTTCTGATGGAATCAGGTAGTGGAAGATTCCAGAAGGAGGCTACATCAGAAAAGCAGCAAACGTCCTTGCTTCCTCCTGTGGGTGGTCTACCAGTTTGACAGCTGCCTGGCCCTGGACCTAAAGGCAGGATGGACCGTCTCAAAGCTCCACGCCGTTGGCTGGGTCAACTCGCGATGTACCCGGTACTCACGCCCTTTTCAATTTTGAGGTCAGCTTCCTCCTCGATATTGGACACACTTTTCCCTCCTGTTGGGCATGTGTTGAGGTTTCCTTGTAAAAGTATTAATTTTTATAAAATTCAATTATAGATTCTGCCCTTCCTGATCTGAATGAGATTTCTGTGTCCGTCCTACCTCAGCACCTGCCCAAAGCAGCCGTGCCTTACTTCAGGGCAGTTTACAGAAATTATATTCCTCTGCAAGGTTAACACTTGAAGCAACGTGACTATCTTACGAACGATGAAGAGAAAACTTGGCCCTTTTCTTGGTGTGCTTGGAAAGGCTGGGGTCGGGCGCCGGGGGAAGCTCTCTTGGTGCAGCTAGACCGGGGAGCTGAACGTGAGGGTGTTTTCTCATATACTCAGGGATACTCTGCTGGACGCCAGCTCCCCTGTGACAGGCACGCAGCTTTCCCTTACAACGCGCTGTCGGAACGCCACCTTTGCATCATCACGTCGAGTTCAGGGCTGCGTTAGTTGTTAACTGAGACGCACGTTACGATCTAGGTTACAATCGTCGTTCTCGGCAGCCCTCGGCAGTGTGGTGGTTTCAACCATCACGTCCCCCAGGACGGTGCATCGCTGTGTCTCGGTTCTGAGGAGGCAACCGCTCCTGCCACACCAGATACGTGGGGTAAACGTGCTGGTTCTCGCTGGGGGGCTCTCTGGGTGCAGCTGGTATTGGATCCCTGGGGCAGCCTCAACCAAGTACCATGACTGGGGGCTTCAAACAACAGAAATGTATCGTCTCACAGGCTGGAGGCCAGAAGCTCAAAGTCGAGGTGTCGGCGGGGTTGGTTCCCACTAGAATCTCGGGGGAGAATCTGAGGGTGTGATGCCCCCCTCCCGGCACCCAGGGACTGCTGGCATCCCCTGGTGTCCCTGGGTATGTCCCCTCCTCACGTGTGACCTTATCCCCTGCGTGTCTGTGTCTCTCCTCTTCTTATAAGGACCCCGGTCATTGGAGGCAGGGCCACTCTAATCAAGTGTGACCTCATTTGAACTTAATTATCTCTGCAAGACTATTTGCAAATAAGGTCACGTTCCCAGGCACCTGGGTTAGGACTTCAGTCTGTCCTTTTAGGGACACAATTCAACCCTCAGGTCACTATCTTACACCATCTACGTGGAGGATCTCCTCTCCATTTGTGACCACCGGACAGAGATGGTGTGAATAAAGCTCTATTAGTTGTACGTCTCTCCTCCCTGCAGGTTTGGTAAGAGGACAGATTTTCCTGGTGATGGTATTGAATGTCACCGACAGTCTCTTGATCGCCTTTGACACTCACTGCAGCTGAGTGGGGAGGACCTGACAGGGATGAGGACCCCCTGGGGAGGGTCACCGCCCTCTGGGCTTCAGGCGCTGGGTCACCACCAAATTGCTCTGCACCCTGTGTGGGCAGGCCTGGCGCTGGAACGGGGAATTTCGAGACTCCTTCCCACCACAGCTGGTAGTCCCAAGAGACGTTCCTCCGACTTTCCTTCTCCTGCTGACTGTCGGTCCTGAGTTTTCTCTCCAGACGTGGTCGTAAACAGGGAATGTAATAAGCCTGATTCCCACTTGGGAAAACTGGCTGCGTCTTTATTTTGTAATTGCCCTGAAGTTTTGGGTCTGATTCAAATATCTACATGATGGGGACAATCTTAGCAAGTAACAGAGAAACATCCTCTCTTAAAGCTACTGCTCTAAGCTTGAATCAACTTTGCAAAGAATCAGTCTGTGGACCACAGGACATAAAAGGCCAAGGATGTCCGTCTCCAGAAGGGAGTCCTGGAGCCCTGCAGTCAATCCTGGTGGGCTATCCTGGGGGCTCTGGGAGCCCCTCAGTGTCTGCCCCTTCACAGGCTGTGCCCTGACGTCCCTAGAAGAATGTCACCCTCAGGTGGGGCCTCTTTCCGACTTTAGGCACCTGGTCTTCAGCAGCAGGTCACCAGCTGAGGCTTCCGTGACTGTTTGGGTAATTAGTGCAGCAATTCTGCGTGTTACTGAGTTCAATATGTTTAAAGTGTTCCATCGCTGTGGCTTAATTTTAAATAAGGCTGGGTAGCTCCTACCACAAATGTATCTCTTCTTGATGTGTTTGTCACCTGTATGTACGTGTTTCCATAATGACTCTACTTGATTTAATGTTTACCATTAAAATGAGATGTAAGTATGAACAGTCCAGCTCCTCACCAGGCAGTCATCCCCTTAGGTGAGGGAAGGGTAATGGGTTTACAGAGATAGATCATCTGGCCCGAATCCCTACCTAGAGGCAGGAGTTAGATGAGGTTACATCTGGAGGTTCCTAAGGGGATGTCTATTTTCTGTAGCTGTAATGCTGCTTCGGTCTGAATGCTTACAACGTTTAGGGTGAATTTGGTAACAACAACTCTGCATTTGAGAAAACACGGAGATGAAGTGAGCATGTACCTTAAAAGGAGGCACCGAAAGAGCATTGCATCCAGGTAATGCCTGTCACTTTTAGTTTCTTTGAACGTGTTGTGTCTTTTGAATCCCACAGCTGCCCCACAGGCTCACTCCTGTCTGTCCTTATTCCTCAGAAGGAAGATCCAGGGGCAAAGGGTCTATAAACCTGCCCTGCAGGTGATGGGACCGCTCACTGCCGCACTTGATGCTGGTACCTTGGTCCTGGACTTCTCAGACCTGGGACCCCGAAGCCCCATCTTCCCGCCGCCTCCTCAAAGCTTAGCCCGCTCAGCCCTGCTCAGCCCTGCTCAGCCCTGCTCATCCCTGCTCATCCCGTGCTCCCAGTGTGCTCACGGGAGAGCACGGCCCTGCCTTCAGTGGACACATAAGTACATCATCTCCATCGTCCGTCCTCCAACCCATTCTTCCTGCCCCTATGGAGCCCCCTTGGCTGCCTGGGCATCGCCTCCCTGCGCTTGGAGATAATACCTCCCTGTTAGCCCCACCAGGTGTTTATTTGCTGGGATGTCCCAACAGGGGCAAGGAGCATGGCATCCTGGAAGGTGTCCCCCTCACAATGCCTCTCCTAGGGCTGACCTTAAAATGCCAGTCGGGATGCTGCCATGCATAGGTGGTGGGACTCAGAGGACGCCTCCAGATAACCGGCCCGGAAGGTGCCAGTCGGGCCTCATCTCCAGGCGGGGGCCCACCCAGCGCTTTCACCCCCACCCCGTGTCTGCTCTGTTCCCGAGGTGCGTGCACAGCCATGGCCTCATTCGGGAAGGTCTCTGCACCTCCCGGGGTCCTCCTGCCGCCTGTGCCTGACCCCCCGGAGCTCCCAGGAGGTGCGGGCAGTGCAGTGAGTGCTCAGGTCAATGTACCTTTGAGTCCTGCGTCTGGCCTGGGTTTGAGCCTTTCCATCCATCATACGTTAGCTGTGCGTTCTTGTCCAGTCACTGGATTTCTGGACTCAGTCCCCTCATGTTTAAACGAGAGAAATGACACAGCGTTTGGGGTTGTTGTGATGGTTGATGAGGCGATACAAGAAGAGGGCCTGGCTCTCTCCCCAGCTGCTTGACCCCAGCCCCTTTGTTCCACTGCAGAGTGGACGTCCCTCGGGGCAAAAGCCCCTTTGCCACTATGCTGATTCACGTCATTCCAGGTGGTTAAATTCTGCCAAATTCCCTGGAGTCCTGAATTAGCAAGCACCGACCCATTGTCCCTGGGGAGCAACAGGGCTAGGCTCCCGCCAGCCTCTGATCGCACATTCTCACCACCTAGCAGTACGCACACTTGTGTCTGTGCTTGTTCCAAGACGCTTCACTTAACACACAGCATCAGTTCATTCTCTCTGGACCCGCGGCCGACAGTGCCGGCTCCTGCCTGGCGATCTGGCCCCGGGCTTCCTCACAAGGCACGTCCCAGCCTTCTCGGGCACGGGACACCAGACGCCGCTTCCACGCTGCCCTCGGGGGCCGCTGAAACAGAAAAACCACCAACAAACCCCACAAACATTTGGTACTAAACAGACCGTGAGACGGGCCTTTGTTTTTAGTCTGAGAGCCGAAACCAGGAGGCAGAGTGTCGCCTGCTTTGACCTTCGTGAGCCCAAAGGACTAATCAAAGCGTTCACCCCCCACGCATCCCCAAGAGACTGTGAAAGCGCTGGGGTATTGTTTGGGGTCACAAATAAATCACGGTGAGTAGGTGAATCCGCACAGCAGGATTCGCTGAAACAAGCATCGACTCTCTGCTCTGTGCTCCAAACACCACGACTCTCGTAAGCGTCCACCGAAGACGCCGCCGCCAAACCCACCCTGCTTCCAGGTCCTGCCCGCGGTCCGCCGGCTTCTCCCATGGGCCCTCAGCACGACGAGGATGTGCTTCCTGGAGGCCTGGCCTGGGGAGAGGGCGAGCTGTGGCGGGAGCGTGGGGTCCAGGTGGGAGGGACGTGCTTTCCCCACTGTCCTCTTAGGGCATGCAGACTGGGGCTCACCTGTTCCTTACCTGCTCTGCCCCTGCCCCCAGCCTGCACAGAGCGGACGGTGCCCCTCGTTCCACAAGGAGGGGAAGGTTAAGTGTGACGGTGCAGGTACACATGCACAACAGGACCTGCACGGAGGGTGCTCCCTACGTGTGATGCAGGTTCCCATTTCCCTTGTTGTAAAGGCACGTCCTCTTGGCCCTGCCTGTTTAGCTCCCCTGCATCCCTCCGTGACCTCTTTCCTCCATCCAGCTCTGCTTGGGGCACGCCAGCTACTCTGAGTCCTGGAGACCCCCATCCCACCGCGTGGGTCAGTCCACAGAGGGGCTGGGGACTTGTCACGTGCCTGCGTCTCCCCACCCATAATCCAAGGGTCTCCCCCCGACCACCCCAAGCCCCCTCCTCTGTATCCTGCCAGCATCGCACCCAGAACTCTCATGTGGGGAGATTTAACTGTTCTCTGCTCCTTAAAGAAATGACATTTATATCTGTTTAGATGCTCCTTACAAATAAGGCTTCTGATGTATAAAACGTTTTCATGTTATCTATCGCTGTTTCCAGGAAGAAAATCTGAATTTAGATCTGAGACATCAATACTGTTTAGTACTTACAGCCCCACACATTAGTGGGAAATTCCGAGGTAATCATCTCCATTTATCGGCCCCACTTCTGCATCCCAGGGAACGGAACCTGTATTTCTGGGTGAATTACCACCTGATGCAGTGATGAGTGAGTTCCACCTTCTTTATTGCATCTGACCAGTTACAGGGGTTGGATAACAGGGTGTGGTACAGATGTCCCCCACAAAAGGCCCTCTGTGACGCAGACAATTTCCCTGTGACTGACAGTGAGGCCCAGCTGGAGCTGAGACAGAGCACCCTGTAACCTGGTGCCAAATGGCTGCATCCACAGCCAGAGGTGGTTCCTGGATGACGGTGTGACGACTCCAGGTGCCTCGCTGAGGGACCAGAATGGGAGGCAAATTTGACGCCTCCCTGTGCGGGGGACCCTCCCCAGACCTGTCGCTGGAGAGACGCCAGGCTCAGGCTCGGGGCTTTGGAGCCTCTCCAGTGGGGCCGGGGCCTCCCTGGAGGACACTGGGTGCCTGGCTGTGCTGTTTAGGTGACTGCGGCTCCCCTCAGGTCCAGCTTCTGGAGGTCAGAGTCAGCCCGGGAGCCTGGCGTGGGTGGGCATGGCGGTCCGTCTTCCCCTGTGCCCGTCTGCGCCAGGTCAGAGCTGCCCAGACAAAACCTCAGGTCAGGAAGGCCAAGGGGCAGAGGCTCGGCTGTCTCACTTTCCTGACCTCTGCCTGCGTCCCCGGCCCCAGGGCACAGCGGGGAAGGACCCCCTTCCCTTCTGCTCATCCCGGAAGACTGAACTCTCCTTGCATTCCTTTCCCTCCAGGCTGTCTTGGGAGCTCACTTTTCCGTGATGCTGCTTTGGTTCCTGGAGGGGAATCTGGGGGTGAAGTTCACGGCGTGGCTTCCTTCCTCCCTCCTCGAGTCGTCGGCAGGAGCAGGTAGGAGCTGCTCCCTGGAGCGGAGCTGCGAGTCAGTAGGCAGACCCTGCTCTGTGGGACCCGAAAGAATCAGAACTGGCAGCTTTCTACCTTCTATGGTGACTGCGGCGCCGTAACGGCCCTAGAGCCAGAAAGGGTCCTCTTAGGAGGAAGATTTCGCTTTAAATGAGCACCTTTCCACCCTCAGACTCATAAGCTGCTCTCCAGATAGTTGGGGTTTTCTGTCCCGAGTCTGGGGACCCATCTGGTTTCCTCTGTGCATCAAACCCTGCACAACTTTTGATCTAAAAATGGAAAATGCCAGAAGATTTTCAGGGTCAATCTCGCAGGTAATCCCCGGTCAAGTGATTTCAGGGCTGTGGACCAGGCTGTGGAGGAGAGCCATCCGTCCTGACTCGGTGAAGCTTCTGGAAAGAATCACAGGGCAGCTGACGCCCGCCTACAGCCTGCTCTGGACCGGGGGATGGTCAAGTCTCCCCATTTGTCTGATTAAGGACTTCTTAAAATTCATCTTTGGTGAGAAAGAAGCCCATCATTCAAAGTGGCAGATGGGACGTGACCACAGTGCCAATTGCTTCTGCATGTTCCCTTGTTCTTCTCTTTAGGGAACTACCAGACCCCTGCTTTGAAGATGGGACGGAGTCTCACGGTCTGGCAGGAGGGGCCCAGGAGTCACTTTCGCCCCTAAGGTCCTCGCTGCAGTGAAGTTGCCGTCCGCTTCTCAAGGTTGGGCCCGAGCTGGATGTGTGTGCTGTTCCTAGGGCCTCCCACACTGGGGTTCCTGCAGGACACGAGGCCAGCCCGGCACCATCCTCGAGACTGGAAGGCCACCCAGCTCTTCCACACTCACAGTGGAGCTGGCTTGAGCAATCCTGGCCTCTCCAGGTTTCAGTGAAACAGAGCAGGACCTATGGGTCTTCTCCCCCATGTCGTCCGCCTGCTTTTTGTCTGTAGAAAAACTTTAGCCGAGGAATAAGCTTAATCAGAGAAGTGAGAAACGCAGAAGCAAACAACAACAGTCAAATAGGACAAAATAATAATAGTTCAGTCAGTAAGCAAAGTCAAGGACCTTCCGTTCCTCCTCAAGGGCTATAGGTAATATTCTGAGCTGTATGCTGTGAGCTGTCTTGTAGACACTGAAACCCCTGCCGGGTGGAAGAAGTTAACTCCATGATGACCAGGCTGGAGCCATGACATAAGCTGCCACAATTCCGACACTTGGCCTCAAGGAAATGGGAACAAACGACCCTGGAACTGAAGATTCACTGTACTTAAAACAATCAAGATGATGCTGGTCAGACCACCAATGACCAATTTCAAGATGGCTGTCAGAGGTGACTGGCCTGTTTCTGCATGTAGCCCCCTCCCTCTGCCTAAAAGACTCTTGCCCACCGACTGTCAGTGGCGGGAGTTGGCCTTTGGACAGGAGTCTGTCCTCCCTGCCCCCGAGGCTACCAGCCTCTGAAATAAAACAAACTTTCCTTTCCACCAACCTTGCCTCTCGAGTACTGGCTTTTGAGCGGCGAGCACCCGTACCCAACTTTCAGTAACGTTAGCATGTTAGGCTCAGATGGGCTCGTTAAAAACGTCCTCTTGTGTGTGTGGGTATCATGCCACCCCCTCCCCGCATCCAGTCAAAACATTGCCTGGAATGTGCCCGGAAGGGACAATCTTACAAAACGCTCAGGACTTTTCTGGTCGACTTCTTCCTCCATCCATAAAAATACCCATCTCTACTTTCATGCCTTTGGAAACCCACTGGGATAACTTAGCTGCACAGGAGCTAAACAAAGCAAGCTGCTGGAGACCCCCTCTCTAAATGTAACCGAGCATCACCCAACTGCAAATAACTTCAGTTTCAATGTAACTAATGCTGAACTCTTTCTTCTGGCAGTCAGTGACGTGTTTACCAAGACTGATCTAAACTAATGTCACTGTTTCATCAACAGAAAGGTTGCCAGCGCTCCTGTTTATGACAACAAAATAATCAGCCGCTCTTGTCACATCTGTGCATGTTAATTAGATTAAAAATGACTACTCCACCTCGCTGGCACCATTTAGAATTGGGAATGAGCCCATCATCTTGCAAATCTGCCCATTTTCAGCAGAAGAGTTGGATACGGATTTAGGGGAAATTTAACTGGCTGGGATCAATATTAAGAAGATTCAAGATGCAGGAATCGTCTGGGCTGGACCGTCCCCAGACTCATAAGAGAGCAGCAAGCACCACACTTGGTCCTGGGAGCTTTGAAGGGTTTTCACAGGAGGACAGGAGCGTGGTGAAGAAATGTCAGGACACGGCGTCTGAATCCACACTGCTTTGCAGGGCGAGTAAATGACCGAGTGTGTGACAGAAAATGATAGGAAATGAGATGGTGTAAGAGGATAGGGTTCAGGGCACAGGGAAATGCTGAGGAGTGAACTGCCGTGGAGGCTATAGGGTCACGAGCTTGCCGGCTGCTTCAGTCACGGCCCCGTCCCCATAACCCAGGTCCTTTCCCAGGGTCTCAGCCTACACTTACCCCGAGCCTCCCTGGTGCCTTTTGGTGCTGTCCCATTGCCATATCATGCTAGCTTTGCTACAAGAAGATAGCTTCCTTAGTTTTTCAAGCCCTATTTTTAGGAAAAATCAATCATTTATTACCTCTTCCTAGTAACACAGAGTAAAGCATTTAAATCATCCCTGGGCCATCTTTCAAGGACCACATGGATATGCTGTTGATGCGGGTTGAATACAAATGTCCCCAGGGTATTAGTCAGGGCTCTCCTGAGAAACAGAACCGACAGGATGTATACACATAAGGAGACCTATTATAAGGAACTGGCGCAGGGAATTCTGGAGGCCAGCAAGTCCCAACGTCTGCAGGACAAGTTGATGAGCTGGGGACCCAGGGGAGCCGAGGTTTCAGTTTGAATCTGGAGGCAGGAAAAAACCAAGGTCCCAGTCTGAAAGGAGTCAAGCAGGAAGAATTCTCTTACTCAGAGGAGGGTCAGACTGTTTGTTCTATTCAGGCCATCCACTGATTGGATGAGGCCCACCCCCACTGGGGAGGAGAATCTGCTTTACTCTGTCTACTGATTCAAATGTTCATCTCCTGCACAAACACCTAGAATAATGTTTGACCAAATACAGGGCACCCTATGGCCCAGCCAAGTGGACACACAAAATTAACCACCACAGGCTCCGTGAGTACCAAGACTCGCTCCCGTGACGCATTACCTGGGTTTGTCACCTGAGCTGCTGGAACCCTTTGTGTTCTACGTGGTGGGTTTCACGTCAGTCTCGTCCTCACCTTCAGGTGCGTGATGATTAGCTCGCTGTCCCCCACCTCCCCTGGCACCCACGGGTTCTCCTCTGCACTGCCCTGTGCACGCGTCCACTCCACCTTTGGCAGCTGGCTTGGGGGACTTGTCCCACCTTTGCCCTGTTCTCAGCCTGGGGGCTGCTCTCAAGGGCAGAGTCCAGGTCTGATCCAGCTCAGCTCTCAGGATGGGGTCTGAAATGGAGACAAAGCCCAACCCGACCAATAACCATTGCTACCCACCCCCCAGCACACACCAAGAATTTCCTCTTAGCTCCAGGGCGCAGGGTACCCTCTGCATTTGAATGGCTCCCGGTGCCGGGAGGACCCATGAGCCATAACTTAGTGTGCCCCGAGGGCTGGGAGGAGTGGGTGCTTCTTGGGAATCATTTCGTCCTCCTTACCCTTCGGCTTGCTGTCCTCATTGCTTCTGCATCTCATCAACCCGAGGCCCCTGTCTGATGCTGGGTTCACACGCTCTGCTGCTTGGCTTTCCCACGGCAGGTGGTCCCCTCCCCAGAAAACACCTGTGCTCAGTGCCTGGATCACTGTCTGGTCTTGGTAGACCCTTTCTCCACGGAAACCTCATCTTTCTTGAGAGAGTTTTCAGACCGTTGTCTGCATTGGCTGAATTCTCAGTGCACAGGCAATGCAGCCTTTTACGCAGATGGCCCTCCAATGCAGCCCGAGAAACGGAAGAAAACTTCACTCTGTAACAGAGTTAATGTTTGCATTGGGAATTGGAGTTTTTCTTTCAGCTACACTTCATCAATTTACCATCAATTTAGGCCTTGAAATTAGGGAAGTAGGGTTTGGAGGCCAGATCTGGATGGCATGCTTCTTGCCTCTCTGGTCCCATTTCACCTGCAAGCCTGTTGTACTGAAAGATTAATAATTAAGCAAACAAATCCTCTGTGATGACTTTTTAATCATTTGTTTGCATTCTTCTTGCAAATGCAACAGACAGTGCAGTGGTGCGTGTGCTGGGCATCCAAGAAGGAACAGAAAAGTCAGCTTACCAGAGCGGCAGAGCGGCAGACGTGACGTCAGGATGGTCCTGCCTGAGGAAGGAAGTGAGAAGTGTTTGAGACTTACATGTGCCTTTCTGAGTGAAGGACACACTACTTCCTTCTCTTGGTTTGGGGTTTAGGCAAGATACGCAGTCAAAGGTGTAGTGTGCACGTGGTCACCTGTGTGAGGAATCTTTACGGGTGAAGATGGCAGCGGGTAGAGATGGCCGCGGGTGGTGAGGAAGTCATGGCACCAACGCGGGCACCAGCCTGTGGACCCTGGTCTTATATGGACCCTCAAGGAGCCATCCTGCTCTTTCTGGTGAAGCTTCAAGAACCAGCTGGACCTTAGCTTCCCACTGAGCCATATGCTTAAGCTGGGCTCAGCAGTCACCACGCCATGGCTTGGAGACGACCCGTTACCCATGGGAAGCCACGCCCACCCAGGAGCAAGTGCCTGGGGGTGCCAGCTTCCTGTCGCGGACCAGGAGGGACACAGCAGGAAGTGGGGACTGGGTGCCACTCGTTTCGTGAGGGCAGCACCATATCCTGGTGGTTGAGAGTATGCACAGTAGAGCTCAGGTCCACCCTGTGTTAGCAGGATATCCTGGGGCAAGTTACTTCTGTCCTCTCTGCCTCTAGGTTCCTCACCTGTAAAGTGAGGGTAATAACAGAGTTTAGCTTTTAGGTTACTGTAAGGATTACACGACATGATGCGTGAGAAACGTTTAGGGAGCGAACCCTTATGCCTATTACTCCTTGCTTGCTACACGAGCCCTAACAGAATGCACCCTCCTTCAAGCAAGGGGGCGTCACTGAGTTCGAAATTCAGAGCTGCATGTGGAGGGGTGGGCTTAGGGCTGTGATAAGCTGTTTAGCTCTGTCCTCAAGACTCTTGTGAACTTAGAACTCACCTGGAACTTTAGGATTAACGCTTTCCTAGAAAAAGCAGTGCAAATAAATAATCAGGAGATGGGTGGAGAATGAGGAGAGCGGGTGCTGGGAAGGGTGAGCTGGCATTTATCCTGACCCTTACCATGAGCTCAGCAGAAATATTTTCATTTAATCCACCATATATGACATTCTGCACAATATTATTGAATGTTTCATATGTGGAAACTGTAACTGCATCTTTATGTTCTTAATTTCAGCTGCATCTCCTGGTTCACTTGCAGAGATTTTAAACACAGTCATTCAAAACATAAACACAAAACGGGAGTCAACACAGCAAGTCCATCGTCACCATCCAACTCTGAGAGTTCCACCCACCTCCTTGACTCTGACCTTAGCACCCCAGGGCATGGACCAGAGTTGCAAAAATGAAAAAAAAAAAAAAAAGTACACTATAGTGCTAAGTTTTTTCTACTTGTGCAACACACCTGATAAACTTTAAAAAAAAATTTCCATGGCAAACGCACCCAAGAAAGCAAAAGATTTACAAGTATGTAGCAAGGATACATGCAGACACAAAAGATCAGGGATTCGGTGAGCACACATCCTACAAAAGTTAGACTTGCGGTCAAGCGGTTGTAAGGACAGATTCTTGCCCAGGGCCTTGCAAGGACGTTCAAGCCCCAGAAAGCTCAGGGCCTCACTAACCAGGGCATTCTCTGAAAATGGCATTTCTGCTTCCATGGCTGGCTGACTTCCTTCCCCCTAGTAGAGGCTAAGATGCCACATGCAAGGTCACACATAGCTTAGACCCAAGCTGGTGTCCTTTAAATGCTGGCTATGAAGAATCTCGCAGGCACGCTCGTCTCCCGACCTGCCACATCCCAGCAGACAGTTCAATAGTCAGAGAGTGTCCCAGGATGCCATCCCTAAGGTCTCTCAGGACAGCCTTCCCCAAGCTATCATCCAGGAAAAATGAGCAACATCATTAAGATAACATGACTTCTCTTAAATGTGAACGTTAATTTAAGATGAGGTCACTGCGTTGGTGACTTAGGTTGTGACAAATTGTCCCTCCAGCCCCCTCCCTGGGCTGTGCAGGTGATCTCTCTGTGCTGTTGGTTTGTTGTGTTATTTGTGGAAGACAAAGATAAGCAGCGTCTAATAAATTAGATCAAGCTCACTTTGGAAGCATCTCTCTCTCGGTAGACCTCTCTGTAGTCTCTTTCATATTATTAGAATGTTGTTTACATTTTAACCATGTCCGCTGTAGTGGTAGGAATGGAGGATTTATACCCAAATATTATCTTTAGGGCACTAGACATTCATGGGAACAGACCTCCCCTGGGTAATATGGCCAGATGACAGGACCCATCTAAAGGACTGAGAGCTTGAAGAGAAGAAGGTCAACAGACACAGAACTCAAGTTAATTTTAACTTCTTGGGGGGAAATTTGTCAGTTATATTCTGGGTCACAAACAATTGTTAAGTGATTCAGATGCAGAGAGGCAAACTCCTGCTTTCAAAAATCTCACCCTGGAATTTATTAGTTCAATTTGTATATGACTTGGGACATGTGTCAAAGGCATAGCCCTGAGGCTGCTGGCTTCCTTCCCGTGGGAACAGGGGCTGAGCCTCCCTGGACCTCAGCTGCACGCCGAGGCACAAGGCAAGTTAGGCTCTCATCAGACCCAACTGCTTGGCTTTTGTCTAGACAGCCAGGAGGGGGAATTTTATAGCACTGGTGCCGGCAAAGTGGACTATCTGATGAATCTGTGTTGTGATTTCCTTCCTCCAAAACGTCTTTGCACGTGGAACCCTGAGTTTGGGGTCTGTGACCTTCGCTGGGAGCACTTTGAGAACCAGACTGCTTTCTGTGCACTGAGTCTCACTGAATGAGTAGCAGATTGCCTGTTCCGGAATACCAGGGACTGAACTTCTTCTTTCATTCCTTTTAACGTTACCTCTTTTCATGTTAAAAATATTAGATAGTAGTAACTGAATTAGGCTAGCCTGGTTTGAGATTTAAACTTGCATTAGGTACAAGCTCTTGGGGTTTTTTCAGGTTAAATGGCTGTCACACAGCTTAGTGTGTGTGTTAGGGAACATCTGCAGTGACATATGCTTTTGTCTGTCCAGCAGTGGGTTTTCTGCCGCTTGCTATGATGGGTGTCCTTGGCTTGGACCCTGCCCAGCTCAGCTTCCAGAAGGATGGTCATATAAATCCATGTAAACTGGCATTAACTCTGTAAGTGTATTGGGTCATGGAGAACGGGGACTTCTCTGGGGTAAGGCTGAGAGTTGGGGATGTGGAGCCAGCATTTCAGGTCCACTTAGATATGGCCCGAAAATAGCAGGTACCTGGACTGAGCCGCTCCAAACCAAAATGGGTCCCTGCTGAGCTGTTTTGTACTAAGGCTGGTTTTGAGGCTCCTGGGTGAGCTGTGGATCTCATGGAAGTTCATCCACTCATCTATCTACCCACCCACCTATCTACCCCCCCACCCAATCCTCCACCCAACCATTCATCCACCCATTAACTTACTTAATTCAACACACGTTTTTGCACCTCCCCAGCCAGGCCCTGTGCCACACGCCAGGGTCACAACAGAGTGAATGCGAGATAGCACAGTTCTTGCTCTTCAGAGCTTACAAGGTGATGAGGTGCACTGTGGTAGGCTGACTAATGCCCCCTGCCCCCGACAAAGATGTCCACATCCACATCCCTGGAACCTGTGAAAATGTCCCTTTACACAGAGAAGGGGGCTTCGCAGATGTGATTCGGTTAAAGATCTTGAGTCGGAGAGATTATCCAGGAGCACCTGCAGGGTCCATCGTCATCACAAGGGTCCTTATAGGAGGGAGGCAGGAGGGGCGGTCAGAGAAGGCGATGCCGTGCGAGGTCAGAGAGGGCTTTGGAGATGCTGCACAGCTGGCTTTGAAAGTGGAGAATGGGTCCACGAGCCAAGGAATGCAGGGGCCTCTGGAAGCTGGAAAAGAGAAAAAAAAAAGCCTCCAGAAAGAGCTCAGCCCTGCCGTGAACTGCCCTTGGGCTTCTGGTGCTCAGAACTGTGAAACGATCAATCTGTATTGTGTTCAGCCGCTCAGCTTGTGGTCGTTTGTTGTAGCAGCCTCAGGAAACAAGCACACAGACAGGGTTAAAACAGCGAGGGCAGTGGGCTGGGACAGGGTGTCAGTACTCCATGGAGGGACACTTCCCCAGGCTGGCACAGAGGTGGAGCCAGGGAGGACTTCCAGAAGGAAGTAGTGGCTGAGCTGAGATTTTAAAGGTGGGTGGTGGGTGAGATGGGAAGTTTGCAGGCATAGGGAGAGGGAGGGTCCAGGCCGGGAGGTCAGGGCCCGCACAGCCCATCTTGAGACAGAACCTGAGGAGGGCCGGGAAGCAGAGGGTCGGGGAGGCCCAGGCCCGATGCGCAGGGGCGGCCCGCGGACCGTGGGGAGGAGCTATGACCTGGGTTCACGCCGCACCAAGAGTTACTGCAAGTGTGTGTCTGTGTTTCACAAAAAGGGCCGCTCTGGCTTCAGAAGCCAAGAGCACTGGGTTAGAAATACCCCGAGGACCTGCAGACATGCCCCCTGAGCTCGAGCTCCGGGCCGCCACCCACAGACACCAGATGCTCCACGGTCAGCTCCCAGCAGGAAGGGGGCAGCCGAGGGGACACAGCCTAACGTCCGAAAGGGGTCAACTCTTCACTTCTGTCTTTCACACGCTAAAATCACTTCCACGTGCAACGTTCAGTTACTAAATCTCCAATTTCAGAGCACTGAAGGCTCATTGTGAAAAAAGTCGACCACCCAGAGCCTTCCCCTGCTGTTCCCATCGCTCTCATCTCTCCCCTCAGGCCTCCGTCGTAGCTCCCACGCTGCTCCCGTGCACGCGGCCCCCATTCTGCAGAAAGCAGTGGCTTAAAAGGGGGGCTTTTGACTAAACAAGCTGTGACGCACCAGGCTTGGGCTGGTCTCCGTTCTCCAGCTGGTTCCTGACGACTCCTCAGAGCCCAGTGAGCCCTGTGTCAGGAAGAGCACGGTGCTCAGAGCCGGGGCGCAGGGTGGATGCAGGGGGACGTCCCCTCGGAGGGAAAAGACGGGCTGTCCCTGCAGCTGTGACTCTTGGGGGTAACAAAGCAGCTCCGCACAGACTGGTTACAAGGCAGAGACGGACACCGTGGTGCCAGGGGCTCGGCGCTGCCCTCGTGGCGGGACAGGCTTTGATGCCCCCACGACAGCCCCAGACGCAGCCTTGGTTTCACGTGCGCCCAAAGGGAACAGGCCAGATAGCGGAGTCCGACAGCTCACGCGGGTGGCAGAGCCGGCGGGACGCACACGCAAGGGCACAGCAGAGGTTCACAGACACCCCACTTTAGACCCTCAAAATGGAGACGACCCAGGGACCAAGGCACATCTGTGCTTTGCCCGGCAGAGTTCTCAAATGTGTGACAGCGTTTGAAAGGAATCAAAACGGATCCACAGAGACGCCCCAGTGACAGGACCCGGGCTTGCAGAGCTGACCTGCGCAGGCGGCGAGCCAGGAGGCCTCCCTGAGAGGCCAGAGCCGCCGCCCCGGGGTCCCCGCGGCATGGATCCCCCAGTGCCATGCCGCCGGCTTCCGGGGAACTAGCTCAGCAGGCCGTCCGAGGCACGACACCCAAGCTGACAGTTAGCACCATCAGCTTCTGAACATTTCCTTTTTTACCACTCAGTGTGCTTACGAATAATGCCAGTTCAATCAGACTTATTGTCTATAATTTGCTGGCATATTGCTTTATTGAGGAGAGAAACTGCATCGGGTCTGGGATCTCAGCTTCCTGAAAATGAACTCAGACAAAGAACGGACAATTTTCCGTGAGCGCTATTATTTGTGAGGCTGCAAAACTCATTTCTCAGCGAGTATCCTGAGATTTAGAGAGTCTGACATATCTTCCGATCACTTTAAAGGGTACGCATGCCTGTCAGTGCCATTGTCTCAAACCTTTGGGCAGCAATATTCATGCTTCTGCACGTTGTAGAAAGTGGTCTGCAAGATGTGAGTCACGGCGTTAATGGTCTCATTTCACGTCGTGAAAGGAGCTCCATGAATTAGATGTGTCACAGACACGGGGCTGAGCTCAGGAGCCTGAGGGTAGCGCTAGCGGGGGCTGATGTTCTAAGATACGGCTTGAGGTACAAATCGATGCATCCTGTCACTTGTTTCATGTAATTTATTAGAATGCAAGAAGATCACCAAAGTTGGTAATTATTATTTATGAAGGTCGCTTTCCCATAAGGCTGAATCAGCAAACACGATTGAGATGATGCCCATTTGCCCCCCTGCACAGCTAAGCATCCTGCTGGAGAGAACAAAACCCGAATAGAAATACATTGCATCGACATTGTTTTTGAGCAATTTTTTTTTAACCTAGGAAGCTCTGACTAATGTTAGGAATTTGGAAACATGAGCTGGACGACAGTCACCCGGTTCCTCTGTTTTGGACACCTAGTTAACGCTTCAGTCGGCTAATAGATGTCTCTGTGGCTTTAAGAGGAATTAAAGGCTCGCATCTGTGAGTGAGGGCACTTGGGCATCAGACTACGCTCCGAGTTTTTACAGCTGAGCATTCTGATATTTTAGCATACGAGCAATTCGATTTTCCATCTACTGGTACAACACTCTTGAAGGTACTTTGGGGATGGTAGGGAATTTGATACAGAATGCAAAACACTAAGACTCTCGGATTTTTCAGAGTATTAGCATCTATCACCTGCTTCCATTCCCACACCGGGGAGGCAGCCACGGCATCGCCATTCCCGGGAAATGGGTGTTTAGTCACTTACTAACCCCGGAGCCCAGGTGACAGGCCCTGTGCTCCTGAGAGCCCGGAGGGCACCTTCTGCAAACCATCGTCCCTGGAGCACAGATTCTGGGGGTTGAGGCCAGAAGAGCCAAGGACAAGCAGGTGGTCCGAAGTCCAGGCGGATAGAAAGGAGCGGATTAAAAGGGACCAAGATGAAGTTATGAGGCCAGGCTGGCTCTTCGACGGGTCTCACATGCTTCGGAAAGCTGCAGGCAGGATGATGGAGTGAGTGCACCAGCTGGGGTGGGGGGGAACCAAGGTCAGCATTCTGTGTGCTGAGACGGAGAGAGTGCTGCCCATCTGAGCTACCTCCGGGGACAAGAGGCAGCCCAGGGCCAGGCACTGGGACCCACATCCAGAGTTCCCTTGTGTGGGCACATGTTCCGGGCACGGTGCCTCTCTGCTCTCCCCTTGGCTACTACTGACCCTGCTATGTCAGAATGCAGTCCTGAGAGGCCAATGGCCAGAGAGGTGACTGCTGTAACCAGTAATGGCTCAGCAATGTTACCTGGCAGTTGGCAGTGCTGATGTGGAGGGGAGGATACCGCAGAGGGCCCCGTCCACGAGGAAGGTCTGATATTGCGCGCAGTGGGTGACGAAGCCATGGAGACCCTCGGAGAGCCTGGGGGACACTCGTTCCTGGTGACACTTGCTCTCCAATGACACTGGAGCAAATCCAGGCTGTGCAATGGCCCAATTCATGTGACCATGTCTGAGATCCCTCTGAGGAATAAGAAGCAATTTTTTGGTTCTTAAAAATAGGACAGAACAAATGTCCTATTTTCCAGAAACTTCCAAATATGTGCCAGAAATTAATCTCATGGGAATTAACATCAACTAATCAATGGCTCTTCCCCAGAGCAGCCCAGGTAAGTGTAGGACACACAACTGACCGCTTGGAGCTCGGATTAAGCTTTGGCTTGAAGAGGACACAGTGGCAGTTTACCTACAGCAACTGAAACCTCAGATGCACAGATGGAAAGGGTGCTGCCTCTGCCGTCTCTGTACCAAGGACAGTGCAATCAGACTGACTCTGCCTCACGTAGTTCCACTCACTGACGGCTGAAGAGCTTCGGGCTCCAGCACCCACGTTCCCTCAGAAGCCAGGGAGTGAGGGGCCCTGCGCGCAGGTCACATGTTTGTTCCTAAGTGCAGCTGAGTGGTCCACGTTCGAACGCAGTAAGAGGTGTAACGCAAAGGAGAAGCAGGTGCGTGCAGGGGCTGATTCTTACCTGTATGCCTTTCGTTGGGGATCCTTCCAAATGCCCTGGGTGTACGAGGCAATTTTAGTATAATTAAAACCCGAATCACTTAAATTAAATAATTAATTACATTCAGCTTCAATCACAATTTCTAATTGATCCCAGTCTGCTAGCTCTGCACCTGGAGACCTTGGGGACATGGGGAGGGAGAGCAGGTGGCCTGGCTCTGCTGCGTCGTTGCCTGTACTCAGTTTTCAACAAGGAAAATATTTTTGGCAAACCATGGTGTGTCCATGTGCCGTGCACCTACGCCCATAGCACACGGCATGTGTGGGGCTGCTGAGTGACTGTAAATCAAAGACCAGGAACATTGTCTGTCTCTAAGCCCCTGGGAGTCTGAGAAGAGCCACAGGACCCTGGTGGTGATGGAGAAGTGGACTCACACCCAGTTCAGTAAGCACGTACTGGATGTCTACACCCGCTAGATCTACCTTCTCAAAAACGAGCCCTCCGTCTTATGCCAGTATTTGGGAGATAGGAGTTAGGGGCTTGCCAAAACCACAGAAAACTGCAATTGTATGGGGCCTCGTAGCTTCTGGAAGAATCTCCAACACCCTGACCAGATTCATCAGACAACCTGCCAAACTAATTCTAGAAAGCACTTTAACTACTGAGAAAACTCGTGTGTGAACCACGTGAGAAATAGGGCAACGTGGATGCCGTATAATGTACTCCAAACCTTCTTTTTCACGGACGCAGCCGGCTCTGTTAGTGCTAGACTATTACGACGCCGCGGCTTAAGCAGAGAAGCCCGTACAGAAGCATCATTTTAAAGTGTATGACCCTGGGGAGCATCCCATGACCTCCCTGTGATGTCACGGTGCCACATCAGAGCACACACCATTCATGTGCGTTGAGAAAGGGACCCTTTCCGCAATCACACAGCGATGCTCTTTCAGTTAGTGGTGGTCCTGGTTTCTAGCTGCTGAAAATGTCAGAGCTCAGGGGGTTAGACGGCACTGATTTTGATGGGCACAGATGTCGGCATCTTTTGGGGACAGAGTGGATGAAGAGGGATGGTCCAGGGGAGGCTGAGAAGACGAGGGCCCGTGGGATGAGCTGTGGAAGGTGCACAGGGAGTGTCTTTGCTCCTGACTGTCTTAGGGCCCTTTTCTCAGGCCTGGAGGGAGAGGCCGCTGATGGAGGAATGAGAGGAGCTTGGGACCAAGTAGGTGAAGAGGGAGTTGGAAGCCCCAGAAACAGGGTGTCGCCGCACTGACCCCAGGGAGCTCTTTCCATCAACAAAAGGCAGACAGCAGAGTGGGAGCCCGCCCAGGATTGGGCTCACTGCCGCTGAGGACGGTCGACAGAAGCTGGCGTAAAAATAAATAGCTAAAGAGGGACATGGCACACCCCCGTGTTTGTTCTCAGGGCTTGTGTCAGAGATTCGGAAATGGGCAGGCGGATGAAGGGGTGACTGAGGTACAGGGGCCACGGACGGGGTCTGCCCGCAGGGGGCCTCTCCCAGCACTCTGGCTAGGTGCTCGACTGTTTAAAAACAGATTTTGACAACTGTTCCCAGGTCACAAGTTCTGTCTGCTCCACAGATGTGCAGAGTGAAAGGGGACCTCTGATACAAATCAATGATGAAACCAGTCATTTTTGGTAGGAACGAAGGACACGTTTCTGGCTTTTTTTTACTCGTAAATAAGCTGTATCATGCCAGGAGGAACACACACCGTCGATCAAATTAATCTGCAAATCTAAACCCCTTGGCAAGAATCTTTTAAGAATTCTGCGAGTCTAGTAAAATAGGATCTTTTTTTAAAAAAAAGTTTTAATATGCTCATAGCAAAGAGAGCCACACGCTTTTTATAATTTGAAAGAAAAAGACAAGTATAAGACAAGGCTTTATTTTTATGTATGGGTCAGAAATCATATTTGACACGAATTCATCCGTTTTGCCGGGACTTGTGTCTTTGAGAACACACTGTGTGTGTCCAGGTGTGTATATGTGTCTGTGTATATACACCTGGGCTTTTTAAACTGTCAGCAGAAGGAAAGAGAAATACTCGTGAGCTGCTGGGATGAGGTTAATACCATAGGCTGTGTTGCAGCCGCAGCTGGGGAGAAGCTGAGCTGTCCACCCGCTGCTCAGGACGCCGGGTCCCCCGCTGGGTGAGGTCCCCCGCTGGCTGAGGTCCCCCGTCAGAGCACCTGGTCCAGAAACTAGCCGCTGAACACAGCTGTTAGGCAGGACCTTCCACTGAGAGGTATTTCACTTCTTACTTCTAGCAGGAGTTCGAACGTCTTACTGATAGTCCCACAGTTAGAGAGATAATGCAGTTCCCCAGCCGAAGGCTCACCAATTAAAAATCTCCGCTCACCTGTTCCATGTGGTCTGTGAGGTAGGACAGGAGTCTTCCTGCCACGCAAGTTTGAAAAGAAGAAGAATTTCACAGAATAGAAAAGCATGCGGGCTGGATGGATCCTGAAAGCAGCTGGTTATGAACAACATAAGGCAGTAATTCAACTGGAGGCTGTTATCCTTCGCCCCTTTTACCTTGGAGATTATTACACAGATAAAATGAATTTTTCAAAATCTTTGGATAGTTATACATTATTCTAAACTTTCAATGTATGCGCCTTTCTTTCCCCTTTGTGATTATTTACATCTGACTCTTTCCCCTTAAATCCGATACACCTTTTACTAAACTTGCTTATTTTTCAGCAGGATACCGTTTGAGCCTCAGGTATCCAATATCTGTAGCGAAGGTCTTAGAATGTGAGGCAGACCCGGATGAAGTTCCCCAGCGCCCGATTTCTGGTGGCTCAACTCCAAGTCTGCAGAGCTGTGTAATTGCAGACTCCAGCTCTGAATCTGGAAAAAAAAATGTAGGACGCAAATAATTTCTGGTAGGAAACAGGTTGCCAACAGCCATGTTTGTTTGTTTTTTCGGTACGCGGGCCTCTCATTGCTGTGGCCTCTCGTGTTGCGGAGCACAGACTCCGGACGCACAGGCTCAGAGACCATGGCTCACGGGCCCAGCCGCTCCGCAGCATGTGGGATCCTCCCAGACCGGGGCACGAACCCGCGTCTCCTGCATCGGCAGGCGGACTCTCAACCACTGCGCCACCAGGGAAGCCCTGTCAACAGCCATGTTAACAGCCACTTCACTGGAGGTTGGAGGGTAGAACGGGAGATCAGTACCCGACAGTTTTTGACGTGAGCCACTGGGTGTGGAGATTAAGGTGTGGACTTTGGGGCCAGACAGGCCTGGGGTTGAGCCCTAAGCTTTGCCATGTTACAGATGTGTGAGTCTGAGCTCAGTTTCCCCGCTCATGGGTTATTGTGAGGCCCCTAGGAGGTGGGATGAGTAGCTAGCATTTGGTAAACTCATGTTCCCACTTTGTAGGAGTTGAGAGCGTCCCCTTCTGCTTCCTGGCACCTAGTTCTCTGCTTTGTGTAGGCATCTCACATCTGAGCCAGGGTGAGCAATTGTCCCAGTGTTCCTGGGACCATCCCAGGAAACCCTCAGTCCCAGCAAACCAGGATGGCTGGTCATTCTGTCTCCCTGACTGCCCCCGCCTCAACCCCACACACACTCTTCCTCACTCCTGGAATTTGGGGATGACATTTCGTTGTAATACTGGTAAGAACACGATTGGGAACAGAGACTTTTGGAAACAGTCTGATCCACTTCATTGATGAGCTTAAGACCAGGAGCTATCATGGGTCATTCCCTATGAAATGTTTATGGCTGTTCAAAGTCTCTTAGACCCTAAGTAAACAAAGAGCTACTTACTGACACCAAAGATCTGGACAGATGACTTCGTCCTGTCTTAGACGGAGTTTTTTTTTTTTATCCTTTTCTTTTCACGTGTAGTAAAAAAAAAATTCTTAAAAATGATTGTCTAACTATTTCTATTTATTTTCTTTTATTTAGAAAGGTTGCAAAAGAAATATTAAGCATTCTACTGTCATATAGACATATTATTTTGTCACTTCTTTTCAGCAGTTAAGAGTTGTGATAGGCAGACTAATATGTCCTCCACACATACGCCCAAAGATGTTCCTGTCCAAATCCCAGGAACCTGCGAATATGCTAGCTTACCTGGCAAAGGGGAAGTAAGGCTACTAATCAGCAGACCTTGAAACACGGAGATTATCCTGGATCATCCAGATGGGCCCAATGTCATCACAAGCGTCCTTAAAAGCGGGAGGTGGACGTGACCCCAGAGCAGGGTCAGGAGACGTGACAGTGCTAGCTTTGGAGATGGAGGAGGGCCACAACCCAGGGACACAGGTGCCTCTGGAAGGTGGAACGACGAGGGGACAGATTCTCCCCTGGAGCCTGGATTTCAGCCCAGCCAGGCCCGTGCTGGACAGCTGACCTACAGACTGTGGGAGGTGCGTCTGTGCTAGTTAAGCCCCCATGTCTGTGGTGATCTGCTGCAGTAGCGACAGAAAACTAATACAGCAGTAAAAGAGACTTAATTTGGTTTTGGTTTTGTTTTTGCCTTTACCAATAGTCATTCACTTTGGAGAGTGTAAAAGGAGTTGGCGCTGGTGATAGCATTATCTGCTTCCAGAAAGTCCATAGAGAAAATGGACCGATATTGGGCTATTGGGTTACTGAGAGCCAGCTCTTGAAGGTGGGTGCTGGTTGGACGGCTTCTCCAAGTTCACGGTAACGTGGTGGCCCAGCTGTGCATGCGGGGAGCTGCTCAGGTGGTCACGGAGCCAGCTGCTCCTGGAGGGTCCCTGGTGACATTGCCTATCACGTGTGGCACCCAGACCACAGGGAGAAAGTCCTCGTGGGGCTGGTTTCCAGCACAGGGAAGCACTAGTGAGGGTGTGGAGTGGGCAAAGGGGGATCTGGGGGCTGGCGGCCAGGGTCCACTCAGTGCAGGGATGGGGAGAGTTATGGCCGTGGGCGGGCTGACGGCCTCCGGACAGGTCAGAGGGGAGGCAGATAGGTAAGAGATAGGGTATGTGGACGGGGTGGGGTGGGAGGTGAAGACCTAGATGGAGATGAGGGTGGCCCTGTGACCCCTCCTCTGCTGGACACCCTGCTGGGACAGTTATGACCACCCCCTGTTCCCTGGTGCAGTGCCCAACAGTGACCCAGCAGAACCAAGTGGGGAGATTACATGTATTACTTCTAAGCCAGGAAGTTTCCATCATGTCCACTGTGTGGAGGGCACACTCAGGCACAGAGGTCACATGGATAGGCAAGGGCAGAGCCCGGGTTCAAGTTCAAATGTCTGGATCTCAGACCCTGCCCCTCACCACCCTGACAGGGCCAGAGCAGAGAGGGCTGTTCACACGGTGCCCAGGTCTGCAGGGAGTGTCCACCCCTCAGCAGCCCCTCCCGCTTCTCCTACCTGAATGCCAGCTGCAGGGCACCTGCCTTCCTGACACCCTTTCTCTCCCCAGCCTCAGGGTTCTCCCCGCCTGCCCAGCTCTCCCTCTGTAGACCACCCATGGGCGGAGCCTTTGGGTCTGCAGAGGGGCCCTGCCCACTGTTCAGGAACCCCTGCTCCTGGGTGTGGGGCACCTCCACTTCCCAGAGCAGCTGCCACCCTGAGGCTCAGTGCTGTAAGTGCTCAGAGGGGAGGTTTGCAGTACGGGGCAGGGGCTGAGCGAGGCTGGGGGAGGGCTGGGCTCGGGAAGTTCTCTCTGTGGGCTGAGGGCCCCGTGATGAGCAGGGGACAGTAGGAAGGATGCTTTGTGGGGAGCAGAAATGCAGACAGAACAGCACGTGCAAAGGGGCTGCAGGAGGCTGGTGGGCTGGAGCCCAAGATCCAGGAGAGCTGGCGAGAGATGATGGTGAGGGGTGGGTGCGCCGCCCGGACACTTACACAACTGTGGTAGCATCTCTCCATCTACATTTTTAAGTAAATAAATTACGTTTAAAGTCAGGTCATCGGCGGAAGTTTTGAAGTTACCTATAGTTTTAAAAGGAATTTTGTTTTGCCATTCATATACGGTGATCTTGGTTAAGGGTTTAATCAAAATGGAGAGGAATTCAATTATTTAAAAACCTCTGTATTTTGGGCTGCTCAGGGGATAGAAAATCTCATTTAAAATATTCAGCTTTAATAATATCAAATAAGACCATGCCAATAATTACAGGAATCATATTTAGCAACTAGCTTAGTATATTTAAAAATTATTTTGTGATGAAACATTTTTCTCCATTTATTATGGTTTGGGGAAATGCTTGTCAGAGGCTAAAAAAAAGACATTTCTTTTCACCTCAAGACCCTGTAAGCTGCCCTCATTGTGCAGGCTGCCTCTCACTCCAGGAAAACACCCTTTGAGTCAGAAGGTCACCTTTTTGGAAACTGGGGGGTGCTTGCTACCTGAGTGTCAGGGGACAGTTTTCAAGACAGGAAGATGAGGAAAGTTCACTGTGCAGAGCGTCTCACACACACGCACACACACACACACACACACACACACACACACACACACACAAGCTCTAACTCTTTTGCAATATGTGAGTAATATTTAAAATAGTAAAGAAAGATAAACTTATACGCTCACGTTTCTTTCAACCTTAAAAGGTTTAAGAGGTTTGGATTCTAAACGTTGTATAATGGAGACAACCCAGCCCAAGACCCAAAAAGCCCAAGCCCCCCCACTATTTCCACTCCTGTACCCCCTACCCCCTCTCCCATCCCCATACATTTTGTGCAGGTCCTGGGCTGGGCTGGGCTGGGCTGGGGAGGGGCTGACCCACACTTGGGTAAGATTCCATCTTTAAGGCTGATTGATCAAGGCCATCCCAGAGGCACACACAGGACTTTGAGGCCCCAGCCCTTACTGGGGACAGAGGGTGCAGCGAGGAAGATTTCCCGGGGGACAGTGGCTCTCGACCTTGGCAACCCAGTAGCATCACCTGGGAAGCTGGGAAATCCTGATGCTCAGTCACACCTGGAACAATTGCATCAGAATCTCGGGGAAGGGCCTCGGGCAGTGGCATTTTAGGGCCCCCGGGGGATTCCAAGTGCAGCTGAGACAGACCTGTTCGTGGAGGTGACACTAGAGCGGGGACTTGACAGAGGAGGTGGAGGGGTCCAGAGGGAGGGCTGGGGGTGTGTGGAGAGTGCTGGGCAGAGGGCACACAGGAGGGGAGGAGGGAGGGGTGGCGGAGGGCAGCAGGTGGTGGGGCGGGAGAGGCCTCCTGTCTCCCCAGGCCTCTGGCCACACATCCCCTCCAGGAGGGCGGGCCCTGGAGCGTCGCAGCCTCACTGGTCGCAGAGGCTGTGGAAGTTCCACGGGGCCAGGGGGCCTTCCCGAGCCTGGACGACCCCTGCATCCAGTCCACCTCGGCTCAGGCCAGCTCCCACATGGCCATGGAAGGCCTTGCTGTGCATGGACATTTGCGACTCTGAAGTTTCTTAGGAATCTTACTGCATGTTTGTTGAGGAGCAAAATAGGAGCCTGAGATGAGGGTTCCACGGCGCTTGGTGGAAACGCAGGTCAGTAGCTGCCTGGGTCACGCTGACGGGGAGCCGGAGGATAGAACCACCGGAGCAGAGCACGAGCGTAAATGGAAACAGAGTTAGAGCCCAGTCCCCACACCGTGGGAGGGCGAGGCCATTGCAAGGGGAGGATGATAAACGGGGGACATCAGTGCTGCTATCCGAGATCCGCCTGGACTTCCTCTGTTCACCAGCCCCCACTGGGAGGCCCCCTCAATCGTCCAGGGGTTGCAGTGAAAGGGGTGCCAGTGACGGGGCTGGAGGGGGTGTGGACGGCTGTAAAGATACCCACAGACATCCAGATGAGAGGGATGTGAGGGCCTCTTTGGTTACCTGCCACCAGCTTAGACGCACAGTTAGGAGGACTTGCTGAGGATGTGGACCCCCAGGCAGCCACACTCCCGTGCTGGGGTTTCCCCTTGCCGCAGCTCACTCTTCAATCCTAGACAACCTTGGTGTGTTTTCCCCAGGAGGGCCTGATATCGCAGTCCAGGAGGAAGGACCACAGATGCTGGGTGCTGAAGTTTTGGAAACTCTGTGTTAAAAAATAAATACATAGTTTTCTCTGTGGAAAAACCTTCCATAGCTAATAGGCATTTTGGATTCCTAAGAGGGAGATCCTATAAAGTACTTCCTAGATTCATACATCCACAGACCTTTTTTTCTCCTTCAAGGCATCTCTTGGGGCCAGTTTGTGGAAAACACATTTTGGAAAATACAACTTCATACCAATTTTAACTCCAATGCAAAAAGAGAGAGAGAGAGAGAGAGAGAGAGAGAGAGAGAGAGAGAGAGAGAGAGAGATTGGGCAATGCTACCACCAAAGAGTGGGAATTTATAAAGGTGAATTAAATAGAGATTCTAGGACTGAAAAAATATTAACTAAAATAAAGAATTTGTTGGGTGAGTGTAACTGCAGATCTCAACTGCAGATTTCAAAGGGCAAAAGAATGTATATGGAAGCCAAGTCAACAGGGCACATCCAAACTGAAGCAGAGAGAGAAAGATTCAGTGAAAATACAGAGTTGAAGAGCAAAACTAGGCATGCTGTAAAGTTCTCAAATTTCTACAATTGGAGCTCCAGGATGAGAAGGTAGCATACATGGAAAAAAGCAGAATTCAATGAACAACAAACAAGAGTTTGGAAAGGGATGCTGGAGGCCGAGGTGGCTGGAACTCACAGGGCAAAGTCCTCACATGAGGGAGTTTCTCAGAGAAAGAGCTCCAGAAATGCACTCTGGGGTCCCCTTGAGTCCTTGACTGACCACTAGACTGAGGGCTCACAGGGTTAGATTCTGTGAGCCTGGCCAAAGTCCAGCGGCTGAGGGCAGCGTGTGAGCAGGTCCTAAGCTCACAGGGGCATCCAGCCTCCAATAAGTGAGGACCAAGAGGCTGCACTGAACGCTTACTGGTCTCATTAGAGACTGAGAAGAGTCGTACCTTAAAAATAACTACTCTAGACCTGCTCCAAAAGAGCATAAAATCAAGCAAATAACAGATAAATAACTGACTCCTATCTCATTGCAAACACAAAATTTAGCTTGAAACAGAGTAGACCAAAGTGTAAAAGGTTAAAAATATAAAACCCCTAGAAGAAAATAGAGCAGAGAGCCTTGAATCATTCTTAATCATAAGTGAAAGGAATTGATGAGTTGATCTTCATTAAAATAAAAAAGTTCTACCCTTGGTCCAATAATACCATGAAAACAAGAAAAAATAAGCCATGGACTGGGAGAGGAGATTTACAATACATGTAACTGGGAACAAACTTGTGTTCAGCACGTAAAAAAGATGTAAGAGAAGACCAATGTCTTAGCCAGCTCAGGCAGCCGTAACAATGCCACAGACTGGGCGGCTTAACGAACAAACATTCGTTCCTCACAGGTCTGGAGTCTGGAAGACAGAAATCAGGTGTCAGCAGGTCTGGTCTTCCTGGTTTACAGGTGGCATCCTCCCATCTTCACCTCACAAGCTGGAGAGAGAGAGTTCTTGTTCCATCCTCCCCTTATAAAGGCACTAACTCCCTCACAAGGCCGCCCCCCCCACTCATGACCCCATCATGTCCCTGAGGCCTCCCCTCCAAACACTGTCACATCGGGGATTTAGACTTCAACATACAAATTTTGGGGAGAAACAAATATTCAGTCCATAGTAAGCTTATTAAAAATAGGCAGATGCAGGTACTCCTCAAAAGAAGGTATTTGGATGACCAGTCAACACATAGAAGACACATAACACCATCAGTCATCAGAAATGAGAATTTAAAGCACAAGAAACACTTTCCATTCAATTTTTGCTATGAATCTAAAACTGCTCTTTAAAAAGCTCCACTAAAAACAAAACCCACAGTGAACTACCATTATCCATCTACTAAAAAGGCTAATTAAAATGTTTTTAATGACAATACCAAGTAAAGTAAGAACATGGAAGAAGTGGAAATCTATACTTCCGAGGTTGGAAGAGTAACAACTCTACAGCCTGCTTGGAAAATAGCTTGGTAATTTCTTATGAAGTTAAGTAAACACTCACCGTTTGACCCAGCAATCCCACTCCTGGGAATTTATCTGAGAGAAAAGAACTCTTGAGCTCAAATGAGATTTGTTCATTAATGTCCATGTCAGCCTGGCTCAAATAGTATAAAAGCAGAAATAGTCTCCATGTTTCCAAAAGGACAAAATGGTTAAACAGTTTTCAGAATATTCATAATACAATGGAATAATATTCAGCAATAAAAGTGCATAAAATGCTGATTCACATGACAACATGCGTGAATCTCAAAACATGATTTTCAGTGAAAAGAAGCCAGACACAGAAAGTCCATATTTCATAACTGCACTTATATTAACACGGAATTCTAGATCAGTGAGACAAGCTACAGAGACAGAGGTGGGTCAGGGCCTGACTCAGCACAGCGATGGGAAACTTGACCAGAAGGAGCATCTGGGCCTTTTAAAGGTGAGGGAAATGTATATTTGTCAAAACTCATTCAACTATTCAGTTAGAATAAGTGTGTTTTATAATGTGTAAATTGTACTTCAGTAAACTTAAGAAACAATATTGTACCACTGCACACTCAATAGAAATTTAATTGTTAAAATTAAAACAGTAGAGGGTTTGAGGAAACCTAGAGCAACTGGAACCCTTGTATGCTTCTGGGAGGAATGTGAATTGGAACGACTCTTCTAGAAATCTGTGTGGTGGTCCTACTACGCTGAAAACCCCATATACCTGAGCAATTCCAGTTCCAGAAAAGAGTCCAACAGAAACGCATACACGTGTTTAACAAAGTGTATGGGTTGTAGTATTCACGACAGCATTATTGGCCACAGCTCCGAACTGAAGGCAACCAAGATGCCCATCCGTGGTCGCAAGGATTACAACAGAATACTGTATGGCGAGTAAAACAGACAAATTAGCAGCTGCGTGGGTAGCGTGGGCAAATATCACAAACCTAATTCTGATGGTAAGACAAACACACACACACACGAACACACACACAAACACACACACAAACACACACACACACAAACACAAACACACACACACACACACACACACATACACACACACACACACAGTGTGTGAGTCTAGTGGTACAGAGCCCCAAACTAAGCAGGCGGACCCTGCTGTCACAGGGCAGATTTGAGTTCCCCTGGGGTGGGAGAGTGTGGGGATAGGAAGTGGACTCCGGGTTGGAGGGGGGCTTCTGTAAATGTGGTGATGACTGTTTCTTGACCTGGCTGAAGTTACACAGATTGTCGGTCTTGTGAAGATTCATCACACCATACTTTTATGATGTGTGCAGTATTCTGAGTGCTAATATATTTAATAAAAAATTTATGTATCAATAGAATGTCACAAAAAACACACAAATATATAAAGGTCCTAATAGAGTAATGGTTAAAATATTTTACTGGAATTCAAGAAATAGAAATTGGGCTGAAAATATATTAGCCTAAGCGGACGAGGAGAGTGCTGTGGTCTGTGTGAAGGTACCAGGAGACTTGGAAGGTGACTGGAAACTCAGAAAACAGCCCCCGATCATGATGGACCCTTGATGGATCTGACCATTGATTTTTTTTTTTTTGTAGAACAATCTGGCATGTTTGTTTGCATGTGTGCTCTTATATATGCAGGCATAAGCCATGACTGACACTGAAAGCTGTGTGAGTATTCCCAGGACCCTAACTGGCTGTGTGGGGAGAGACACATTTTATTGGTCTTTCCCTAGCACATTCGATATTTACCAGCTGTTTTATCTTTGCATTTATAATAAACGAAATAAGTTTAGCAAAGGGAAGGGATACAATGTCATCACCCAAAATCAGTAGCTCTCTTTACATCACTTAGAGAATGTGATAGAAAGTCAGGGGCCAAACATAATAGGAGTGAGTCTATACAGATGTGAGCTGGGATGACAGCACACAGGTGAACAGAGGACCAGGGGGAGGGGCCGCACGTGAGGAGGTACCCACCTCACCTGAGTCCCAGACAGGAACACCTGCTCACTTGGCCAATCGCTCACACTTGTCACTTTTTCTATACAGAATACCATTTATTCAAAATTAGTGATCTTGAATACTATTAAAGAAAAAGAAACACACCTCTGTCAAAGGGAGGGATAAAAGTAGGCTTGGAAACCCTGCTGCCGCGGTAAGATTTGTGCTGCCCCTGCAGTGTCTGCAAAGGGAAGGACCAGGGAAGTGGGGTGTGCGTGCTCACACCCAGCAGGCTGCACGGAAGGGCGTGGCTGGGAGGGAAAGGCCGGGCAGCAGACTGGACAGAGAGTTTCCTTCCTCAACTTCACAATTCTGTTCTTTTTTTTTTTTTTTCCCCTGCGGTACACAGGCCTCTCACTGTTGTGGCCTCTCCCGTTGTGGAGCACAGGCTCCGGATGCACAGGCTCAGCAGCCATGGCTCACGGGCACGTGGGATCCTCCCGGACCGGGGCACGAACCCGTGTCCCCCGCATCGGCAGGCAGACTCTCAACCACTGCGCCACCAGGGAAGCCCCAGATTTCTGTTCTTGATGATTAAACACCTAAGAGAGAAGATAGGAGATCTATCTTCAATCCTATGACATTTTTTTTTTACTGATGTGTAGTGGATTTATAATGTTGTATTAATTTCTGCTGTACAGCAAAGTGCTTCAGTTATACATATATATACATATATACATACACAGTTATACACATATATGTACATATGTATAATTGAATCACTCTGCTGTACAGCAGAAATTAACACATATGCTGTACACATATATGTATATATTTTCATATTCTTTTCCATTATGGTTTATCCCAGGATACCGAATATAGTTCCCTGTGCTATATAGTAGGACCTTGTTGTTTATCCATTCTATATATAATAGTTTGCATCTGCTAATCCCTAACTCCCAATCCTTCCCTTCCCCACCCCCTCCCCCTTGGCAACCACAGTCTGCTCTCTACGTCTGTGAGTCCGTTTCTGCTTTGTAGATAAGTTTATTTGTGTCATATTTTAGATTCCACATATAAGTGATATTGTATGATATTTGTCTTTCTCTGTCTGACTTACTTTACTTAGTATGATCAGCTCTAGGTCTATCCATTTTGCTGCAGATGGCATTATTTCATTCTTTTTTATGGCTGAGTAGTATTCCATTGTATATATGTAGCACATCTTCTTTGTTCATTCCTCTGTCAATGGACAATTAGGTTGTTTCCATGTCCTGGCTGCTGTGAATAGTGCTGCTATGAATATAGGGGTGCATGTATCTTTTCAAATTATAGTTTTGCCTATGACAATTTTTAAATGACGAAGTTGGGGCTCACTCAATTAAGTCACTCTGTTAAGTGAAGCAGCTAGTTTGGACACCACTCACTCTAATTCCAAACGCTCAAGCTCCATGTTTCTGCCTCTAGTTCATGCTGTTTTTATAAAAAGGGTTTTTGTTTTTATTTTTCAAATATTACAATTACCTGGCAAAGCGGAAGACCTAATTTGCCTACTTAATTGGACACTTTGCTTTTCTCAAGGTTGCTAAGTGCTTGACGGTGGCCTAATTACACTGCAGCCCTCCCGCTTCACACCAAAGAGAGAACTCTAGAACCCTGTCATCGCAGATGTCATGAGAGGTGCTCTCATGACTTCAGCCTCTCCCCTCAACACACACACAGCCGTCCTAAGTGACAAATTCTCTCAAAGTCCTGTTTTAAGGTACATAGCACAGTGCACAGCTAACTGCTCAGGGGGAGGAGAAATGTTATAGTAAATGAGACAGCTTACCTTAGAAACAAATTATCATTCTACGGGCTTCCCTGGTGGCGCAGTGGTTGAGAGTCTGCCTGCCGATGCAGGGGACACGGGTTCGTGCCCCAGTCCGCGAAGTTCCCACATGCCGCGGAGTGGCTGGGCCCGTGAGCCATGGTCGCTGAGCCTGCGCGTCTGGAGCCTGTGCTCTGCAATGGGAGAGGCCACAACAGTGAGAGGCCCGCATACAGGAAAAAAAAAAAATTCATGTCAACTTTGTAAAGAAAACGTTTCTCCCCCGACTTCTGCAGAGCCCAAAAGGAAAAGTCCCAGGAACCCCATGCACGGGGTGGGGGAGGGAGGGGAGGGAGGGAAGCGGCGACAGTCACCACGAGGCCCCTGACTTCCCCTAGGAAGACACGCAGGGTGCGGTGGCGCTGGTGGTGAGCTGCCCCGGCGGCGGCTGTCCAGAGAGGGAGGGACACCTGGGGACTGTTACAAACCGTGTTCTATGGTTAAGTGTGTTCAGAAGGCAGATTCCGGCTCACAGACTCGGCGTCTAGAAAAGTGAGATTGGAGGACCCGCGCTGTTAGAACATGTCCCTGCAGTCAGTTCTCACGAGCGGGGCCACGTCTGACTCACCTTCGGGTCCCTGCATGTGGCGCAGTGTCTGGCACATAACAGGTGCCAACCAATGTCTCTCGACTAAACACATCTAGTAATGATGCTGGTCACAGCAACAGGAAGAAGCAGCGTCTACCATGCGCGTTCTGCTATTGTGAGACACATCAGGGGCGTTGGCAGCCCCTGTTTGGGGTGTTCAGACAGACATCACCAGAAAGGTATATCTGACCTAGATCTTGAGGAAGGAATCAGACTGGTGGATGATGGAGGAGGGGCACGTGGCTGGCAGAAGAGAGAAACTCACAGCTGTTCAGTACAGAGCATGTGGTGGGGAGGACCGGGAAGGACCCAGGAGGGGAGTTGGGACACGGGACAGATGCACAGGCAATGTCAAAGCTACCAGGAAGGCACTAGACACTGTTAAGCTGGGACGTGACCCCAGGTGTTGGTTTGATAGAAGGGACTCTAGTCTAGAAGTCATGTGGAAGATGATATGCAGAGAGAAGCCCACAGAGGGGAGACCTGGGAGGATTTGCCTGTTGTCTCTGACTTGGACTTACAGGCAGCGAGATGGAGAGGACGGAGGAGATTTTGATGGACAGTGCAGGACCCAGAGACCAATTAGATGCACTAGAGGTGGGCGCATGTGTAGAGAAGATGGTGCCGAAATGTCTAGAGTGGGCATTTGGGAAGCTGTGGCATCTCGAGCTAAGTAGGAATTCAGGAGGAAACAGATGTTTAGGGGTCTGGGAAAAAAATAATGTGCTCTGGACATTATCTGGAGGCGTCAGCTGTGCCGCTGGACTTCAGAGAGCCTGGAGTTCTGGGGAGACGTCAGGACCAGCTCTATTTTGGAGATTCAGTGGCATGTAGGTGAGGTCATTCGGGGAAAGACATATCAAAAGGGAATAGATGGCAGAAGGTGGATGGATTTGAGAAACACCCTGTGGGAAAGCTCTGGCTGGGAGAGACCATGTGTAGTGTCCTGAGATGTGGTTGGAGAAGAAAAGAGACTGAAAACTTGGGCCCCAAGAGAGGAGAGGATCCAGGGCTGGGGAACTCGGTGAGGCAGGAGAGGCAAAGTGAACGGGTGGAGAAAAGCCAACACCTGTCCTCACGCTGGGGACAGAGGTCAGCTGGGACCCCACTAGACAAATTGGACACTGGAGGTACAAAGTGTGGAATGTTCCATGATGTCTTCCTGTCTGGATTGGAGTCCAGGGGCTCAAAAATATTTTGAATGAGTGAATACAGGAATGAACCTCCCTTCCCTGTAAGAGTGAGGTGTAAGCCACAGCCTCTGTCAAAGGGCTTAAAATGGTGCCTGGTACAAACCTTCACCCATTAAATCCTCAGTTTGAAAGATGCTCAGTTGATTCTTGTGGCAGAAAATTGAGAATAAGCATTGCCATTAAAACTCTCAAGACCACTACCCCAGGGCATTCACAATCTGGGAATTAGCAATGCAGGGGATTCCCTATATGATGGTACCAGAGCCGGTGAACATCAAGGGTGCAGTTGATCTTGCGTCTAGGACGCTGTGACGCCATTCCCTTTGGGGCCCCAGACATAGCTGCCGTGCTTCCCAATGGACGGCACCCCCACTTCACCCCCAACGCTGCTAGGGTCCCGCAGACAGGACAGCTCTGCCTCCCCTGGCAAGTCGGGGCTCAACAGTAACCACAGCTCTGTATCCAAAGTGGTTGTCCCCAAGGGACCCCTTGGCTGTGGGGTGTCTCAGTTTAGAGCCGAGGCGGTTCGCAGGAACCAAGCTCCTCCCAACTTCATCTGTGGGAGCTTGGAGGTGGGGCTGTGGAACGCAATGACCTCTGAAATCTCTCTCTTAACGAGTAATTGCCTTTTGACAGCAGAACCTCCTTCAAGCATTCCGTTTCTTACCTACAGGAACATCTTTGAAGCTGAACCAAATGTCCATGAACCACTTCTTGTCTGAATATTATTGAACACATAAAGATGAGATGGAAGAACCCGGAATATTTTCTACATAAGTTAGCATGTTTTTTCCTCTCAAATGCCGATGAACCTTAATTTTGGCAAGAGGTAATTCCCATCCTGCCTCCAGACCTGAGCACCGGCCAGGTCTTATTGTGCACCGTGAGACAGTTTAGGATGGCCCTGTACCGATAATGGGGCAGGGGTCCTTGGCATGGCAAGCCAGAACCCCTAGGAAGTGCTGAGTCCTCAGCCTCACAAACGGTCACATCTCTCCACCACATCCTCTAGACAGCAACACTACTTGCTCATAGGGCCTGGGCTCTATAGGGTGGTTTGTGCCTCTGTGTTTCTTGCTGGGATAGGCATTCCTGCTCTTCACCCATGCCCAGTCCTTTTCTCCTTCCCAATAAACGCAAGGAGCATCCTTCCATGACTGCTCAAAGTTAGGTGGGCTGCACGACTAGTTGGGGGCAGAATTGTTATGCATCACCACCAGGCCAAGTTTTTAATCTTCAACGTGCGACGTGCTAACAGATGGAGCGTCCAGGTGGTGCAGCTTCTGGGTCTGGTCTTTATCTCTGATTGCTGAGTCTCCACTTGAAGGAAAGTTGCCCTGGAGAGTTCCCAGAACCACATCAGACTTTGCATGAGCAAGGAATTCAACTTTGCTTGCAAACTCCTGAGCTGTGGGAGATGTTTGTTACTATGGCCTAACCTCACGTATGCTGACAAATACACCTGCCTTGGACGCTTACAGCTCCCTCTTCCGAATACCACCTATCATCTCTGCCCCCGTGACATGCTCTTTCCCTTGACACCCGTCACGCTGATCTTCCCCTGATCCTTTGGGATCCTGCTCTTACTTTGAATCCAAAGCCATGCTTACTGTTGAGCTCTCATGGGGTGCTTTGTCACACACTATCACCACTGCTTATTTGCATGTCTGCCTCTCCCTCTCTGGCAAGAGTTCCTTAAGGACAGGCATTGTGCCTGTCTTATTTATTGTTTCAACCCCAGTGTGTGTTCAGGAATGTTTGTTAAACAAATGAATGAATGAAAGTTTTGCAAAGACAAGAAAAATTGCATGATACAAACGACTGCTTACTAATTCACTGTTTGTGTGAATTAGGAGTATTTTATGTTGGGTTTGTTTTAAATGGGATACACATATTTTACCAGTGCTAGAATTTAGTTTTAATTAAGCAGACACTTCTGCCAAAGTTGTTTTTGGTTTAATCTTTTAATGTCTCTTGTTGTTCTTGAGCAATTCTGCTTGTTACTTTCTCTCCAGCCGTAGGGAGACTGGAAGATGCCCTCACTTTCATGAACAGATATCTGCTTTTGATTCAAAGTGTAGTTAGCTCAGATGTGGGGCTTTCTAAGTGGGACTCCTAAGGGTGTCGGGGTGGTGGCTCGCATTCCAGGGTATCAGACGGGCTGGGAGAGCTGAAGTTGCAGTGGGGAGAGGTGTCTCTCACGCCTGATGAAAGGATGAGATGTGGGGTCAGTCTTTGGTGCAGGGTCTTGTCTGACTCTATTAACTGCTCTCTCATCCACATATTCACTCATTTACTCACTTTTCAACTCATTGTGGGTCAGTGTTTGAGATCCATGTTGAACAAGGCACATCCCTTGTCATCAAGGTGCTTGGAAGTTCTTTCTCTGGTTCTCTATATCCTTAGACCATCGACCTACAGCCCTTCCCCACCAGAACACATGCACACACTTGTACACACACATGCATACACATACACACTGCTCACAGAGACACAAAAATGCATGCACACATGTGCACACACACATATGCAGGTACACATGCATGCATGCATATAAGGACACACGTGCACACACAGCCCACAGGCATAAACATACATTCACAGAGATACAACATACTTGCATGCACACACACACACACACACACACACACACACACACACACACGCCTTCAGACTCAGTGTGATGGAAGTGGGCTGCTGCATCCAGGGTACCCGTGGCAGTGGGAGAGCATGAAAGCACGGCACTGCTCAGGGCACCTAAGCCTGAAATCTTTTCCACCATAACCTTCAGAGGAGCCATGGACTATTTTTCAGCGATGTCGTAGCGCTGCTGTCACTGTGATATGTTGACACTTTTTCTGAGCACCGATACTGCAATCACGACTTAACGGAAGGGACATTATCTGCTCTCAGAAATTTCACCAAGTGCTTTTCCTTCTCAGCTTCAGAAGAAAATCCAGTCAGCCTGCAGACCATGTGAAGACATAATCGACTGCCTTCGACAGGGAAAACCGCTGAGACGCGACAAACCGCTCGGAGAGCGACGGGGACAGGCCACCTTGGCCAGCTGCCCCGCGGGCTGCCCTTTCGCTCCCGCGAATCTCTTTAGTTAAGAGAGAGTTAAAAACTGAGGGGTGCTCATGCAGGTGACTCAGACAGTCATGCTTCTGAAGTTAAGGAGGGCGCCTCTCATTTTACTTGTCTGAAATTTTCCACTCAGTGGGAACTGACTGAAACGGCTCTATTATGAGACTTGGAATCATAGTTTCTGGAAAGGAGAATACAAAGCGTGAAGAGAGCCCTCAGGTGTGGAGCCCCCTTGTGGCACCTATGAAGGTTTACCAAATGTTTTGCTCCCTTTACGTTGGGGAGCCTGGTCTTCGCTGGGCACAACCCGGCTTCCGTCAGGAACACAGCGCACCTGATGTTGGGTGTGCGGGGATGGCAAGGCCGGGCGAATGAGGTGCTCTGCTCTAAAGGGCCACAGTCTTTATTCTTTCCCCACGGCCACAAATAAGCGACGACAAGAGAGGAAGCCACGCTAACAAGGGGCACAGAGATGGCGCAGCACATTCTCCTCTGGGCCTTTCCCTGCCCACTTCCACGGCACTCACACATTGTATGCTGTTGAGACTAAGGGATAGCCTGGGAGACAAAGCCTGTGATCCAGAGAATGGAAGATTGAACTCCAAATGTAAGTGGGGGAGGAATAGCCCACCGCCCTCTCCCTTTTGGGGCAAACAAGACGTCCCTCAGAGCTGGGGCGTGTTTGATCGTGAGCTGCAGAGCCAGACAATCAGCTGAATATTTCTTGTTAATGTAGAGAAAGAAAGCAGCTATGCTGAGTAGACACATTTCCTCCCCGAAAATCTGCAGTAATTGATTTTTAAAGCTTCTGTAGAAAAGGCTATCTTTCCTGTTCTTTCCTCTGTTGTTAAAATACAGTTTCATGTGAGCACATTTCTGGTCCTATCCCCTTACATCTCTATGCAATAACTAATGATTTTGTCAGATTCTTTTGCCAGGATATTCCCTCATATTTCTTCACCTAAACGTTCACTCGTAAGCAGCGGGCCTGCCTGAGTAGAGCTGGATATCAAGAATCAGAGACTCTCTTTACAAAATGATAGAGACATGATGTGAATGCTTGACTGATTTCCAGATGCTTGACAAACAATTAGTAAAAGGAAAGGCTCTGTTTACCCAATATCTCTTTACAAAATAAAATATGTTCCATCTCCTGAACCTGTGATAGTCATTTGGAAACCCGAATCTGGAACGATCAGATTGGCCTCAAGAGGCATCAGGATTCCACGCTAAACCTTGTGATTACAATGAGCTGCCTGTGTGATTCAGGGTAATTCCGGGGCATCCCCTTATGTAGATGTGAGCACACTGCGATTCCTCTAAAAGCATGTGTGTGACAGCATCTCCAGAGTGCTGTCATCCGTGATAATCACCATTTGTTCTGGGTCTAGCATCAGACCGACAGCAAGGGCAGCGCCAGGAGAACTGAGGCCCACGTGGTGCTTAGTGGGGGCCTGCATCCCTCCCTCGGAGTTTCAAGTTGGATGAGAATCGGTAACAAGTCAGGGTGCAGACAACCGATGTTATGAACACAGAAATACGAGCCCATGAGAACAGCATTTTCGCTAGTGGGAGATGTTAGTCTTGCATTTCGGTTGAACTTGTATGTTTTTAGAAAGCCTCCCCACTGAAGGAACATAAAAACTATGTCGTGTTAACCCACCCCTGGTTTACAATTTTAATGGTGCCCAGTAAATTTAACAGCACAGGATTTGTGGGGCTGGTTTCTGGCCTTTAGGATCTGGTTGGTCAGTGTTCCTGGGATCTTTGTACCCTGGGATGTCTCCTCTGTGTTGACCTTTATCAAATTCCCACTCATCAAAATCTTGGTGTTATGAAAACAGATCAGCAGGAGTTAGAGAGGGAAGGTTATCAAACACTGGGACGCAACGGCACAGCGCACTTTCCATTTTAAAAAATATAAACCCAATTTTATTTATTTTTTCCCTTTCTTTTTTATTGACGTATAGTTGATTTATAATGTTGTGTTAATGTCTGCTTACAACAAAGTGGTTCAGTTATACACATATATACATTCTTTTTTATATTCCTTTCCAAGATGGTTTATCACAGGATATTAAATAGAGCTCCTTGCGCTCTACAGTAGGACCTTGTTGTTTATCTGTTCTACATATAATAGTTTGCATCTGCTAACCCCAAAATCCCAGTTTTGAGCTAGCCACTTTGGGGTGATAATTCTAAAACCTAGAATGAGGGAATGGCTGGTCCATGGTCCCAGAGAAAACCTAAATGAGTCTGAATGGGGATGGAGAAGAGAATTCCGGTGATGGGCCCTCAGGTGGGAGCTTGAGTTCAGGGTGGAAATCATGTTTGTGAATCACAGATTGCCCCTCCCTGGCGTGGGACCTCACCTCTCATTCCTACAGAGAGGGTGGGATGGGGTGGGGAGAGGCACGTTTAGGGTATTTGCTGGCTGTCATCCTCCATTCTGTGCTGAAACACTTCCAAGGGCAGGGTTGTCTCCCTGACACTGAGCTGTAAGCTGCTGTGGACTGAGATAAACAAGTTTGGAAGGAGGACGATTATCCCCTAACACGGCAAAGGGGGGAAGAGAAACTATTGGCTCACGCTGGAAAAGAAGGCCTGAGTAAGTGAGAAGCTCGCTGTGTTTGGCATCGGTTCAAAGCATTTTCAGCTTCTATTTTAATAAGGTGACATTGAAAATAACCGCAAATTTCTCTTTAAACTCAGAAAGTGAAAAATCTCTTCAGATATTCCCTGCCATAAAAATGTGTCCAAATGTTAGGTGAAGAGGTTCTAAATTATCATCTAGATGCTTCTTGAGTTGCCCTGTGACTTTCAGCCCCAAACTGGTATAGTGACCATGATCATTACCTTCTGCCAAGCACAGAAGAGCAGTGGGTCCCTAGCGCTGCAGATCACTTAGATTTGTGTCATTAAGTGATGAGATGACAAAAGGAAGCTGCTGCCCAAAATTTAGAGAGGATGCAAAACTGGGCTGCAGCGAAAAGAAAGCCCACCCTGCAGTTAGAGATCTGAGCCAGACTTCCTTGATTAACAAGAACTCACCAGGCCCCTCCTTGGTGCCCAGCGCTGTCCAAGGTGCTGCAGGTACAGCCAGGAATGAAAAACATTAAACCCCCCTGTCTTCCATGAGGGGCGTGAAGGAATCCAACCAGAAGACTGGCCCAGGTCACGAGACCATATGCTAACCTATACGCTCTTGAGCAGTGATAAATGCATAATGTTTTGAGACAAAAATTTTCCAACAACAGCAACTAGAACTTACAGCTTTCATCTCAGTGCATAGAGACAGACAATAGGCAGAAAGTACACAGAGGCTGTGATACATCCAATGGTAAATGCTATGGGGAAAACAAAGCAGGTGTGGAGGAGGGGTGAGCCACAGGCATACCTGTGCACAGCAAGGTCATGGCCAAGGTAAGTGGGTGCCTGGCAACCCAGAGGGGTAGGGAGGAGGCCATGTGGAAGGGGGCACGGTAGAGTAAGGGAGGGAGGGACGGAGCAGGCTGAGCAGGGTCTGGGCAGCCAACAGAAACACCTTGGCTTCATTCTGAGAAGATGGGCACCACGGGAGGGCTCTGACTGAGCAGTGCTGGGACCTGTCCTGACCAACAGGAAGGCCCTCTACTGTGAGCACAGACGGGAGAGCAAAGGAGGGGCGGAAGGAAGCTGTGGTGATGCAGGAGCGAGGTGAGAGCGGCAGCGGGAGCCAGTGATCTGGGACCCAGCCACATCTGCCGGGAGCACAGAGAGTGCGTGCTGATGGAGTGGACATGGGTTTGAGGGCAGGAGAGGAACCAAATGCACGGAGGCTGCAGCCTGAGCTTCGAAGGAGAGGGAGACAGTGAGTGCAGAATGGTCACTGGGTAGTGGTCAGCTCACGTGAGGGCTGGATCCTGGATCTGAGGTGAGGACATTCCACCCAGCATGGTGTCCCCTCCACCACATTCAGGAAGAGGGGCAGCAAGCAGCAGCATGGGCTGGGTTCAATCCAGTTGGCGGCTTGGCCGAAAGGAGGGCCTAGGAGGGAGGGCACCTGCAGAGGAGTGACTGCAGTGGTGGTGTAGCTGGAGTCAGCCTGACGGGAGGGAGGTGAGGACACAGGCGGAGGAGCAAGGGGCCCTGGAGTATTAGCGTGGGCCGTGGGCGGCTGGTACCGTGTATCAGAGGATCCAGCTGCAAAGAAGGTGGCATTCAGGGATGAGCACCCTGGGCGTCGTGATTGTAAGTGAGCTGCGGTTCCTGGCGTTGACGGGGCCAAGCATGTGAACGTCGAAAAGAGCAGCCACAGCGGGACAGGAGAGAAGGTTCTGGACTAAAGAAGCGCAGGAAACCTGTGTGTTGAGTGGGTCTCTTAGGTGGAAATTGAAACGACCACAGGTTAAGATGGGGTAACGGGAGAGAGCAACAGTGAGTCAGGAATGAAATTCATCGAGAAACGAGGGTAGAAGGTGGGTGGGGGCCACCAGACCAGACCTTGGCCATGGCTGTTCTGAAGCGTGGGAACACTGACAGCCAAACCTCGGAGCCCCTTCTGCTGTGGGGACTCCTGCAGCTGAGGGATGGGCTGATGTTCCCCAGCCACAGGTGAGCATGAAGGCCTCGGCCGCGGGCCGTGGGTGCTGCGCGGACCAAGCCACAGGAGCTGCGTCAGAAGCTGCTGTGCAGTGGCCGCCCTGCGCGCCCTCCGTGCTCCCACCGCCTGCACATTTGCGACTCCTGGCGGAGGAGGGAGCGGGTGGGCTGCGTCCGCAGCCCCCGGCTGGGAGGTGGCGTGAAGGAAGGAAGGAAGGAGGGCGGGGTGGGGAAGCAGCCCGTCATCGGGTGCTGTACACTGCTGGGGGTAGCATTTCCAGTTGATTCACACACCTGCTTGTCCTTGCTTGCCGGGAAGGCTGGCTAGGACTACTGATCCTGAATTCAAACAGGACACTGACGTTAAGAGAATTGAAATGACACCCAGGTGCCAGTCCAGTGGGGCTGGGACACAGACCTGGGTCTTCTCCGCTGCCTCTTAGGTTCTTCCCACTAGGCTAGGGAAACCCCTGCCCTTGAGGAGTGGCCATGAAGTTCAGAACAGGGCCTGGCTGACTTGGCTGGAGGCAGGAGTGTCTGGGAGGTGACAGCAGCCCCGGCCATGGTCCCGAGGCTGGCTCTGTGCCGAGAGACGGGAGGGGCTGTGCTGTGAGGGCCGAGCCCTCCCGGGTCAGTCGCACCTGTGGCTCAGATCTGCCCCCCCGCCAGACACGGGGATCCCTGCCTGTGTGGGTCCCAAGGTCACTCGAAGGGAATGACTTCTGTTGTCTGCCTAATGGGGGTCTGGTGGACCCCCCTTGTCTGGCTATGAAAACAGAGAAGCGAGGGTCTCCAGGCTGAACCTGGGGCCCTGCCTGAAAGTGCAGCACCCCTGCTCCACGCTCCCTCCGGATGGATCCAGCGTCTGCAGGGACACCCTTAACCTGTTTCTAACTCTGCAGAGAAGAAAACAGGGCTGCATCTATTCTCACATTGGACCGTAAACACCTGAGTAGGGTGATTGTCAGACTTCGTTGTCAACTTGGCCAGGCATTCTGTGGACCCTGGTTAACGCTTCCCTCGTTGACTTTAAGTAAAGCAGGTCATCTTCCATAGTGTGTGTGCCTCCTCCAATCAGGGGAAGGCGTTAGAGAAAAAGCGGAGGTTTCCTTGAGAAGGAATTCTGCATCAAGCCTGCAGCATCACTCCTGCCTGAGTCCCCAGCCTATCACATAGATTTAGGTCTCGCCAGCCCCACAATGCTTTAATTTCTGAAAAATCTATAACACCTCTACCTACATCATCTCTAACTGCATCACCTACATTTATATTTCTCTCTGTGTCTATATCTACATTTCTAGCTGCATCCATACACACACACACGCACACACACACACGCGCACACACACAGACACACACACACACTCACACTCACTCCTGGTGGTTTCTCAGAACTCCTAATTGATACAATCAGTCATAACAAGACATATAAATGCAAATGGACTTCCTATTAATTTCTCCTGGAAAATATCAGAAGCATCTTAACCTTTCCCTCCCAAACGTCTGCCCAGATGTCAGACAGAGTGAATCTAATCGGGAGCCGGGAGCAAAGGGAGCTTGAGACATCTGTCACCTGCTTCAGAAAGGACCACGTCACCCTGGGCTTCTTCCTTATGTGGGAGAATTTTATGTGAAATTATTAATTCTGAAAGCAAAATTATACATAAACAGATTGTTTGAATGTTCTTGAGTCCAAGTCTCTCACCACTCGATTTATTCCCCGGAAGCTGGCAGGTTGTGTCAGAAATGGAGGACTCGGTATCTCGTGCATTGATACGTCCCACCTCCGACAAAGTAGCCAAGAAAGAAAGACAAGACAAGACAAGAGCAGCAATCACGTAACTCTTCCGTTGTTTCTTACAGGAGGGTTTTGTTTGTTTTCTCGTATTCAGGAGTAGATCAACGCCAATGATAGTATTAGTTTAAAATCACGGTGATGGTCAGAAGTGAAGATAAGCCCGTGACGCCTCTGTTGAGCCCCCAGAACAGCCCCACAGGTGAGGTCAGGGCTGGGCACCAACGAGATGCAGGCTTGAGAGTCTCCAGGGGTCAGGCTAGCTCCAGAGACAAGCTGGCCGCGGCTGAGCCTGCCCTGCTTGTGCTCCTGGGCTGGAGGGATCGGCTCTTGCACCCTCTCCTCTTCCAGACCCTGCCCGCTCTCCCCGCACCAGCGCTCCTCTGCCCCTCACCCTACTCCAGGGCGCCCTCTAGCCACTCCTCCAGGGCGCTGCGCATGGACTCCAGCTCGTCATGGCCAGAAGCCTGCAGGTCCCAAGGAGCAGCTTTGTCCTCTGGGGAGGTCTGCACTGATGGGACAGGGAAATGGTCTTGAACTGGACCATTCTCATCTGATGCCAAACTTCCTGTCTGTTCAGCAAGATGATTATTTCTTTAGAAAGCTGGTCTCCAGGAGGCTGGATTAAACTTGCTGCTGTGTTTGCCGCTGTGTTTCCTGCCGTGTACAGGAACGGCTTTTGATGTCCTTGGTTGGGTGAACTCACAGGGCAGCAAGCGGACTTGCTTTGCTCTTTGCTGCACCAATTGTGAGCCACACGCAAGCCCGGACCTGCCGTCTTGACCTCATGCAGTTTTCATGATGTGTTTGGAGACTGTAGAATGTGGGGTAAAAACAGACTCTGAGGCTCTTTTTAAATCCCATGTCTGTCCCTTCCTAGCTGTGTGACCTTATACAAATTACCTGACCTCTCTGTGCCTCAGGTTCCTCAAATGGGGATGCCAATAATGGGAGCAGTTGCCTCATAGGTCTTCTGTGAGGCTAGAAGGCGTTATGTATGTAGAGGACTCAGAACAGTGTCCGGCACCATTGTGCACCGTATGTGTTATAGCTGTTATTGTTTGAGATCCAGTGGCCCAGCTTCTAATCAGCCTTTGTTCTTCAGGACACTCTTTTAAGTATCTGGAAATTATGGTGAAAACACACCCGTGGCTCAGGTCTCAGGTAGAGAGGGGAGCCACATCTCAGGGGCTGATAGAGGTACCCATCCTCCTGCTACCCCCAGGCGACCTGAAAAAGCCACAGAGCTCCACGTGGTCCATTCTCAATAATATGCCTCAGTCACAGAAAAAGACCGAAATCAGTTAAAATAACAACAGAAAGAAATTCTGGTTTTGAAGATGTTTTCGTCCTTAGAAGATGGGGACAGGATGGTGGAGGGGGAGGAAAGGAGGATAACATGCCCTGAACATTCAGCAATGACATCTGTCTAACACACACTTATAAAGCAGAATGTCTGCCCATTGATAACTCAGTTCCAACCCATTAATTAGCCCTCGGCTCTTCTCATCAGGTTCTGAGAGAAGGAAAGAAGAGTTTGGATTAGGAAGGGCCTCAAAAGGCAGGGCCAAGTCAGGCATCAGTGGAAGATCGCTGGTCTGCTGGGTGTTCACCTGGGACAGAGACGGGGCTGGTGGCTAGTCCGCAGCTGCGAGCTCTATCCCACAGCCCATCGGCCTCACCAAAGGGCTGCTGCCTCACCAGAAACGAAGCCTGTCCTGGCAGGGTTTCCACCCACCCAGTGCCTGAAGGCTCTGCCCTTCCACCTCCGCAGGAACACAAGAGACAGAGATGAAGCCCCTCCCTGCCCATCACTCGGTCTGTGAGCCTCCCAGGGTTTCCCCACTTCCACCTGACTCCTGTGTGGGGCAGGGGAGCTTAAGAGAGCCACCCCCTAAGAGAAACGCAGCCCTCCCAGACGATCCCCATCCTGCCCACAGCTCTCTCTTCCACTTCTGGGAATAAGTAGCATCTTCAGAGACTACAGGATTTCATCAAGAGATTATTTCCTTCCAACAAGGACAATTGCAGTTTGGCTCTTCAGGATTTATGGACAATAAAAAATCTTGCCCCCGTAGAGAAATGCTCACAGCAGCCACGTGACGTATCCAGCAGTGCAGCGCAGAGCAGGAGAAACGTCTCCGAGATGTCGCTCTGTTATCCCAGCTACCTTTTAACCTCCGGGTGTGCTGGTTACATCAATGACGAGGCAGGTAAATGCATCATAATTCCGCGGGTCGCAGTAGCTGGAAGACAATCAGAGGGTTCTGGGGAGAAATGGGCTTTGACAGAACAACAGCCCAGGGTCTGTGGATAAATATTATACCAAACAGCACCCCCTGGAGTGCGATTGACCCCTGGGAAATAAAGACTGCGCACAAAGGTTTCCCTCAAAGGTGAACTGCGTAACTTAAAGTTAGACTGATTTCCCCTCTGCAAAGCCACCACCAGATGAGGGGCCTGGCTTGATGCCGCTATATTTGTACGTGTCTGACCCAAGGCTACAGGGTGCCAATAAGTAAAGCAAGTCAAAGGCCTCTCCTGGCCACTACAGGCTGAAAGTCCCCACTGCTCTGTGTCCTAAGTGCATTCTTCCCCCTCCAGTTGGGCCAGGGGCAGGGGGCAAGGGATGTTTTGAAGAGAAAATAAGAACTTAGAGCACTTACGTTCAGCTTGTAACACACACGGCAATTAGCCAGGGTGTTAAAATAGAGATTTTGACTTCCAAAGCCTGGGTGGGGCCCCGGAATATGCGTCATAATGAATGTGCAGGTAGGAGAATCAGACGCAACAGGCCGCAGACACGCTGTGAAGACGCTGCCTCAGAGGAGGGTGAGGGTGAGGGTGAGCCTCCTTTGTCTGCTCGTCCAGAAGTCTAAGCTCTGCTTCCTTGGAGAGCACCAAGGCCAAGGGGCCTGAGGTTCGAGAGTCAGAAAGAAGAGAGGGGCTGCTGCAGGCTGGGGGGAACCGGACGAGAGCAGCTCCTCAGGGGTTGACCAGAAAGCCCGACTGCTCAGGGATGGCCAGAATGGTCTAGGTGGGTGGCCATGCCAGGAGGCCGAGGTAGGTAGAAGGCTTTGGGCTCAGCCCCCAGCCCCCGACGGGCCACCTTAGAAGTCGTGTGGAAGGATTACTGGTAAGAATTTTCCTAAAGTGAGCGCACTCTGGACAATGGAGGGGAGTTTGATCTTCTGCACACACCACCTGCAGAGTCCTGTGTGGGGAGGAGTCCCTGGACCCCGGCAGGGCACCCGAGCAGCGGCTGTTAGAGCCAAGCCTGTGGATGAGGCCAGACTGCAGCAGGGCAGGGGCAGCTCTGGCCCCACCTCCAGCTCCCTCCAGAGGCCTCACTTGCTCTTGGATAAGGAGCCGCAGCCAGGGAGGGAGGCAACCAGTTGATGCACTTCAGGCAGGTCAGCACCCGCAGGCCCTACTTCCAGCTGCCACTTGGTTTTCTTGGAAACACCTGGCAGCTTGGCAAGAGGAGGCCGACAGTGCCAGAGAGCTCTGCCTGGGAAGCTTATGTTGCCTTGTTATGACTGGGACCAAGTTGACCTTAAAGTAACTGAACGTCATTTACCGGAGGCCTGGTGGGTCTTTGCCAGAGTCCCCAGTGGAAGGACTCTATCCAGGGTGGTCAGAGTGGCCAGCCTGGACCAAGATGCCTTCTCCTGACCATCCCAGCACCACCAGAGTGTCCCTGAGGGGCTCTTTGTTGATGACGAAGCCCTGACCACAGGCACCCAGCCCCAGGCCTGTGTCCAAGAGCAGGGTTGCTCAGGTGGGGGAGCTACAGGTGAGCCTCTGCGCAGGTGCACACGGTGAAGACTTCCTAAGACATCAATCACCTGTTCCTCTTTGCCCCTGGGGCTCCCAGTCTGCAGGTGGGCTGATCTTCTGAAGGTCCCTGTGCTTTTGCTCTCCTGCTGTGAAACCCTAGAGGCTTGTGGGCAAGAGCTGCAGGAAGACAGGTTTTGCCATGAACTTTGTCTGCCTTGATGCAAAGCACGTGATCACGTTCAAAAGCCAGCCAGCCCAGCAGGCTTACCTCTGCACCGGCAATTCCTCCTATTTACCACTGCACCTGTGCTTTTCAACGAACGCAGTTTCAGTTTTAGATACTTGTGCATTCCAACCAGCTACAGTGGTCAGGAAAATTTCTGTCATGTGACATCTGCTTTATAAGTTGTAACTGACTTTAAAGAAAGGAAAAGAAAAGAAAGGCTTTTTTTTTTTTTTCCAGTTGCATCAGCAGCTGTTGCCTGTGTGGTTGTCTTTACCGTCCCTGTGATTCCTGAACTGAGAACAGGTCAGCCAGAGCCTGGCCTGCAGGGCTTGGAAAGGGGTTGTCAGAGGGAAGGAGGGAGGGAGGGAGGGAAGGAGGGAAGGAGGAGATAAGGGAGGGGTAAGGAAAGAAGAGGCAGAGACATGGCGGGGAGGCTGCTCTTTGCTGTCAGGTGCATCGTCCGTGAGCTCCTCAAAGCCGCCTGTCGATCCCCGCCCTCTAAGACTCTAACCTCTACGATGCTGGCCCAGTGGTGTCTGATGAATGTCTGTTATTGAATAAACACGTTGGATTGTTCAGCAAATACTTCTTAACAGATTTTTCTCCACTTAGCTCTGTGCCGGCTGCCAGCGTATGATGTGAACAAAACTACTGCCTCGATTGATTTTTTTTAATGCCATATAATTATTTGTTCTTATTGACACTTCTCTTGTTTTAGTTTTATCGGAGTAGAGTTGCTTTACAATATGGTGTTAGTATAAAATAGACACTAATGAGAACCTACTGCCTTGTTTGATTGAGCTGGCACCTGAGTCATCCAGCCCAGGCCCCCTTTAATACGAGAAGACCCCAGCTTTGCAAGCGGGGCCTCTGTCATCTCATCCCAACGCCCGGTGGGGCCCTGGTGATGTTCCTTCAGAAGTTCCCGGTTTGAGGTGAGTGAGCTTTCATGCTGAGGCTGATGGTCAGACATGCGTGTCATTCCTCTGAGCAGGTAGTTCTCCTTGAACCTCTCTGTACCCCACACTATTAAACAGCAGTAGCACAGCAAAAACACAAAGACAACCCCAAATCTAGGAAACATGTTCATTCCATGTGACTTGAGGACACTGTGATTTTGAAAGTTAAAATAACATGTCCTTGATATTTCATTTGCTCTCTGTCAAATATATCTGTATATGTATGTGTCTCTATTCACACAGACACACCCCCCCCAACACACATATATATAAAATCTCTGTTTCTCACAGAGATCCTGAAAAGTAGGACTTCTATCTGCCATTTTGGAGATGGGGTGAAGGAGCCACAGATCTTCTGTACGTAACTTAGGATCACAAAGCCAGTAACCAAAGAGCCAGAGTGCAAAGTGAGCAGCTATTGGATCCTAAAAGAACTTTTCTCCACATTGAGAGAAGCTGTGTCCCTTGGGGACACCGAAGTTTTCAGAGAATGAACACACGGGCCCTTCTCCCCAGAGTCCAGCAGCTACTCAGGTCCACAGAAGCCAGCAGTGCTGCGAGGACCATGTGCAGAGGTGGGCTCTTTCCTAAGCCCGACCCCACCAGAAGAGGATCCTGCTGTGATGGCTTTTCCATCATCCTCCCTGATGGTGCCTCCCTGGCTGACCCTGTAACAGACTGTCAGCCCACATGTTGCCAGCAGAGCCCAGAGGGCTGGGCTTCCCGGCCTTTCCCTCTGCCTTTGCCATGTTCCTGCTGCTGCTGGAGGATGAGACTCAGATGGGAGCCAGGTCCCTCAGGGGTCTTTGATAGACCATTATAGACCCAGTGGCAGCCATCCAAAGTCCAGACATGTGAATCTGGCCAGTTGCCCCACCCATGGATTCATGAGCTAAATAAATGTTTATTGTTTTACACCGTTGAGTGTGGGGGTCCTTTGTTACACAGCGGGTCCTGTGGCAGAAGATAACTGATACACTTCGGGAATGACAGCTGCAAACCAGGCCCAGGGTGTCTCTCCCAAGGGAGCCAGGTGCTGATCGAGGCCAGAGGAGCTGGGATGGGAAAGACCTGCCTGTGAGGGCACCTGAGTCATCCACCTGCCTAGGATGGAGGTTGGAGGACCCTGCTTATTGCAGAAGGGGACAGGGACTGCCTGCCATACAGTTTTGTTGTAGATTCCCTTGTGGTGATCAGAGAACTCCTCTTTTCCTTTCTGTGGTTTGAATGATCACACCAAGTACTTTATGGGGAAAGAACAGCCCAAGGATGGACGTGCCTCCTTTCACGAAATGAGATGGACACCTTCCTGGGAGCCAACTGTACTTCCAGGGACAGAGTGAATCACAGTCACGAATACAGGGAAGGCAGAGCCTGATTTTTCTTTCTGAAATGGAGTGTCTAATCTCACCATAAATGCAGCTGCATGATTTGACAAGCTTTTACAGCATGGTGATATAATAATCAATACTAAAAAGGTAAAATGATGCATTTGGACAGTGATGAACCAAAGAAGAACGGGATTGGTGGAATTAAATTAAACAAAAATCTGAAACAAAATAGACACTGACTTCCTATTATTTGAGCTATAGAAAAAGTTCATTTCTGTAAACCTTTTTTAAAAAGATTTCATCCTGTTATTTCAGGATCTCAATTACTTTTTTTGAAAAAATTATTTATTTTTTATACAGCAGGTTCTTATTAGTTATCTATTTTATACATATTAGTGTATATATGTCAACCCCAATCTCCCAATTCATCCCACCACCACCCCATCCCTCCACCACTTTCCCCTCTTGGTGTCCATATGTTTGTTCTCTACATCTGTGTCTCTATTTCTGCCCTGCAAACCGGTTCACCTGTACCATTTTTCTAGATTCCACATATATGCGTTAATATACGATATTTGTTTTTCTCTTTCTGACTTACTTCACTCTGTATGACATCAATAACTCTTGAAAATGAGACAAGCCAGCAATTTAAAACAGCTTTCTTTTAACTATTCAGTGCTAAAGGAAAACATAAAAATGACTCTATTTTAATGAGGAAAATCTACATAGACTATTGACCTTGTGTGAAACCTCCCATTATGTGAAATATACTGCACCTTGTGTCATCCGATGTTCACTCTTCCTTTCATTTGCTTGACATTTAAAAGTACTTCTCAGAATTAAGAAAAATATCACAGTAATCTTGCTTTTCCATAATCAAAATAGAGGAGGGAGAGAAAGAGCAAATGAACATTTTTCATGGACATAGGGGCACAAAGGCGAAATTCCTGTAGAGCCAGCACCCCAGAGCATGTGACTCCTTCAGGAAATTCATCAGGAGAAGAGGGGAGGCCCTGAGGTGAAGCTTTGGGGTGGCTGAATTCTCAGGGAGAACCTGTGCCCTGGTTCCTTTCAAACACGTTATCTGGCAACTCCAGGAATGGGGTTCTGTGGACCCTGGGCTGCAGTGCCTGCCCCAGATACAGCGTCTGCAGGACCAGGAAGACCAGCGGGATGACAGAGTGTCACCAATGTGTCCCATCACCTCCTCCCCTCTGAGCACCTGACTGTGCTTTGCTGGGGGAGGTGACGCAGTCCTGACTCCCAGGATGTCTTCCGGCAGAACTTGAAAAGCAGCTACTGTCAGCTTTCCAGCTACCCTCTTTGAGATTCTTGTGGTCCTTGTTTCTGCCTCCCTCCTTGCCTAAGGCCAGTCTCCCCATTTTTCCTCAAACCTGCCACACTAGAACGATGGCCAGTTTCCTCAGCATCTCCCAGGCTGAAGAAACAGGTATCCCTGCCCCTACAGGAGCTCAGCACCAGCAGGGCAGCGGCACACACTCATTCCTTCATTCCTTCATTTCTTCATCCAGGCAGCATTTATTGAGGGCCAGTTGTGTGTGAGCAGATGAAATAACATTTCTGTCTTCAAGAAAAGCATAAGAAAGAGTATGCAGTGGTGTAATCCAGACATGCAACGAGCTATGGCAGGAGAGTGAGGTGTGGGATCAGAAATGCCACAGAGGTAATAAAATGCTTCCTAGGTGAAGATATTTGATTTAGGCCTCGAAGTATGAGGAGGGGAATAAAACATGGCGTAACCTTCTCAGGCAGAGTTCAGATAAGGGAAAGACATTTGTCCCATGGAAAAATGAGCAAGGGCCAGTAATTCACAGTACATACATATGGACACTAGCAAATAAACATCTTTTAAAAAATGATTCAACCTCAGCAGGAATCCAATATATGTAAATTAAAACTACAAAAAGAGATTCCCTGTTGCCAGCCAGATTCTAAGGATTTCAAAATGGTAACCCTCCGTGAGAACATGAGATGAACGACCACACTCCTACACCATGACCTAGTAATACGTATCAGGAATTTTAATAGGGTGAGTACCTTTTGGTCTGCTACAATCTAAAGACAAAGATTTATACACAAAAGACAGTCATGCAGTTCTGTGCACGTCAGAAAAATTGGGAAGCCCTAAATATTCAACATAGGAACATGGAACGCTCATAACGTGGGTTATTTGGAGGCTGTTCAAAATCATGTTTGTAAGAAATGTTTAGTGATTTGGAAAGATAATGATGGTATAAATAAAACTCACGTTACAACATTACACAAGGACTGTTATCATAGTCCCATAAAATTTGTGTATCAGGGCGTATGCTGTCAGATGCAAGTAACATTGTGTGACTTAGAGTATCTTATACAATAAGAAGTTTATTATCCTCTATAACAAGACATTTGGACGTAGATGCCCTAGAATTAGGATGTTACACTTTTAAGCACTTGGCACTTGCATCTTTCCAAACTGTCAGTCTTACTATCATGGCCCCATCCTCAGGTGGGTCCCTCTTGCTGCCCACAAGATGACTGCCAGTGACACAAACTCACACAGCCATCTCTCTCTCTCTCATATATATTTTACATATCTGTAAAATATAAAATATATTTTCTTCCTTTAACTCTCCTCTTTTAACCAAGTCCCATTAGACCAGCCCTTACAAGCTTGCATTTTATTGACCATGGTTCAATATGTCCATGCCAAAATTTATTTCTGGTTAGGGGAATGGACAAGACAAATCTAACACTCACTTTCTTATGGTGGGAAGGAGCCAGGTTTCCTGAGCACGTTGCCACCTGACATCTGAACAAGGTCAAGAATTCTGCCAGTAAAGATTGTGAACAGAGGAATAATGGCGGTTGGGTAGACAACCAACATCTTCCCATAATACACTTGGAGTAAAAAGAAGAAATAACACCCCCCAAATAAACAGTAATTATCTCTAGGTTATTGTGAGATTAGGGTTGAATTTCATTTTCTTCTTTGTGTGTCTGAATGCTTACAAATATTTTCCATCAGTATAAGTTTATTTTAAAGACAGAGAACAAGTAAACGATAATTTTAAAAGAAGCACTTGTATGAAGAAGTTTTAGTACAATGTGAGATTTGTGTTGACTGTCTGTAACGAGCAACCGTTAGAACACCTGCATTCACTGAAAATGGATATTTTAGAAGCTGTGAGTAGATAAGGTGTGTGTCTGTTACACGTCTTACGTAGTTAAGACATAACTTACCTTGTCTTTTTCCTTAAGGACTTCCATAGAATGACAGGCTGACAGTGGCGGTGAGGGCTATAGATGCCAAGACCAGGTTTCAGGGAAAATTTAAAAATAAAGGCAAGTTATATGAATAAAGCTTTGTGAAAGACAGCATGCAAAAAAAGTAGAGTACGATTTTAAAAACAATATATATAATGGTTAGAAATAATAATAGACTATTGTAAATATAAATGCATTTAAATAAAACTAGAATGTGGTGAAGAAAAGTATAAAAGAAAAGTAAAATAAAAGAAAAAGTAAAAGAAAAGTATAATATGGTTCCTGTTCCACTTCCATCCATGATAGATTAGCTTATATAGACTCATCTTCACTCCATTATCTAGAAAACTTACCAAAATATATAAAACAACATTTTGGAGTCTGTCATTAACTGGCAGCCTGAGATTGCCGTCCCTGAGAGGAGGTAAACAGATTAGAGAGCCCTATGCTGCCCTCCCCTTTCTCCCTGGAAGCATCTTCCAGACTAGGGCACAAGGAGTGGAACCTAAGTGGTGCATGACGATCTAGCTGAGCTGAGGACACAGCGTTTAACAAGGCTGCCGTGGCTGGAATTCACAGAGCAGTTTACCAGAGAGGAAGGAGCTATACAGAAAAGGAGCTCCAGAAATTTTCATGGGATCCCCACCGTATATTGGGTGAATATCAAGGTGCACAGGCACAAGGTGGAACTCTATAAAATTAGTGAAACACTAACTCCTGCATGGCTGTAAAATGAACAATTCTCACACCTCATACAGAGCTGGCAGGTGTTTGACTGGCCAATCAAAGGAGGGGGGCCTTATTTAGCACCAGATCATTCATCAAAGACATAAGGGAAAACAACAATATGTGGTAGACAACATGTAATGGAGTGAAATGAATGAAGATAACATGAAAGTAAAAGTGAAAACTGAAATATACTGATCTAAGTTTCTTACATTAAATGAGAATTTGTAGATCAGTAAAGGCTGGTTGTCATTTTAATTATGCATATAGCTCCTAGTAAAAAACAAACCAGGAGGTTTTGCTAATAAGCTGGTGGGAGAGAAAAAATAAATACCAAATTTTCTCAATCAACCCAAAAGAATGGTGAAAAAAAGCAAAGTGAAAAAAAGTTAAAGAGGAACAGATGGGACAAATAGAAAAGAAATAACAAAATGGTGGCCTTAAACCTAACCGTATCAATAAGTACACTGAGTATAAATGGTCTAAATTAAAACAAGAAGGCAGAAAGCATTAGACTGGAAAAGATGCAGCACAGTTACATGCTGTGTTCATGCAATGTCCCTTAAACGTAAAAAGGGAGAAGCACTTAAAAAATAGAACGATGACAAATTCTGCCACGTTCATGTTAGTGATAGTGAATAATTAAGTGGCTTTATAATTTACAGAGTGGCTCTATGATTACTAGTCAAAGTTTTCAGAAAGAGGGTCTATCACAGGAGATAAATAACAAACGTTTACAGTGATAAATGGATCAGTTCATCAAGAAGACACAGTAGTCCTAAATGTGCATGTACCCAATAACAAGGTCTCAACAAAGAGTAAATACTGAATTCAATGGAGAAATAGAGAAATCAATAACTATAGTTAGGTATTTCTCAGCTCCTCTCTCAGTTATCTAGGAACAAGTAGACATAAAATCAGTAAGGACATAGAAGACTTGAACAATGCTTTCAGCCAGATAAATATTGTGTTCATCGAACACTGCACCCAACAATAGTAAAACACACGTTTCTTTTCAAGTACACATGAAACATCACCAAGATAGAATGTATGCAGGGCCAAAACAAATCAAAATAAATTTAAAAAGATTGAAGTCACAAGGGTTATTTTCTCTGAATAAACTAGAAATCCAAAAAATCTCGAAAATATGAAAATATTTTAAGATTAATGTAAAAAACAGTGTCTTAAAATTTGTGGGATACAGGTAAAGCTGACATATAGATTTAAATTCTTATATCAGAGAAGAAGAAAGTTTTAATTAATCAAAAGCTACACTAAGAAGCTGGGAGAAAGAGGTATTCTATAAACCCAGAGTATGTAGAAGAAAGGAAATAATAAAGGTAAGAGAAAAAAATAAATGAAATTTTTAAAATGGACAAAAAAGAGAGGAAATAAATGGAAAGTGACAGTTTAAAGTATCAATAAAATTGATGTCTCTCTACTTAGACTTATTTTAAGAAACAGAAAAAATACAAGTTATTTATACCAGGAGTGAAAGAGGTGATTTCACTATAGATCCTACAGACGTTGATAGAATAATAAGTGGTTAGTAAGAACAACTATATTTCAATAAACATGAAAAGATAAATGAAATTGGCAAATTCCTTGAAAAGCAATAATGTACCACGAATGATACAAAATAAATATATCTTAACTGGTAATGTAATTGAATTTATATTTAAAACCTACTCACAGAGGAAACTGCAAACCCAGATGGCATTAATGGTGAATTTTCTCATGTCTAGAAAAGATGCAATACCAACATTGCCTAGGCTCCCTCAGAAAATGAAGGAGGGGGGACACTTCCCAAGTCATTTATGAAAAAAAATTATGAGAAAAGTAAACTATATTCCTCATGAATATAGATGTAAAAATGCTGAGCTAAATATTAGCAATTCAAATCAAGCAATATATGAAAGAAAAATACATTATTATCAAATGGTGATTATTCTCAGAATGCAAGAGAGATTTTACATTAAAAATCAATCAGTTTAATTTACCATATTATAAGAATAATAAAAAAGTGACCTTAATATATGTGGAAAACGCATTTGACAGAACTCAACATCCATCCCTGAGGAACAAGAAATAAATTCACAACGAACTGTGAGTAGAAGGGAATTTCCTCACTCTGCTCGAGGGCATCTAAAATAAACTATTGACCTTGTATACACTGACCTTGCTAAATTCATTTATAAGTTCTCTGATTTTGTTCCTTTTTGAAATTGTTTTGGCTCTTCCGGTTATTTTTTTTTTTGCGTTACTCGAGCCTCTCACTTTGTGGCCTCTCCCGTGCTCCGGACGCGCAGGCTCAGCGGCCATGGCTCACGGGCCCAGCCGCTGCGCGGCATGTGGGATCCTCCCGGACCGGGGCACGAACCCATGTCCCCTGCATTGGCAGGCAGACTCTCAACCACTGCGCCACCAGGGAAGCCCTCTTCTGGTTATTTTTAATTGTCATGTGATCACACTTATTCCGAGACTTTCTCTTAATCAAGAAAATGTCCAGTTTGCGTGAGTGTAGATCAACAGAGCAAATGAACAGAATATAATGTCAAGGTAATTCATTGGAGAACAGTCTTTTCAGAAAACACTTCCAAAGTGGGTAGGACCTCTGGAAATCCACTACTCCATGCAGGCAGTAAGAACACTAAAGAAACATCAACATCAATTTTTTTCAGGACCTTGTAAATTAACCATAGACTTGCAACAATCTGAGAAGCATTTATTCAAGAAAAATCGCTGAATCTTAGGCCCGTATCCGAAACCTAAAAAACTCATACAACTCAATAAGAGGAAGATAAACACTCCAATAAAAAATGGGCCGAAGATTTGCACAGACACTTCGACAGAGAAAGTATTAAGTTATACATATTGAACTATACACTTTAAATGAGTGCATTTTATTCTATGTAAGTTAAATATCAGTGGAACTGATTTCAAATTTTACATTAAAACCTCAGCAAAATATTTTAGGGGACGTTTGACAAAGAAATACACATGAATGACAAATAAGCCCGTGAAAAGATGCTCAATATCGTTAGTAATCACCAAAAGGCAAAATAAAGCTCCAGTGGGGAAGGACTGGCATGGATAAAATGTACAAGTAATAATTTTAGGGGAAAACATGAAGCAACTAAAACTTTCTGTAGTTCTGGAGATTAAATAAGGTACAACCATTTTGGAAAAGTTTGGCAGTTCATTATAAAGTTAAACATACACTTTCCAGAAATTCCAGAAACGTATACATAACCCAGAAATTCCACTCGTATATCTACTGAAGAGAAATGAAAACATACATCCATATAACGACCGTACACAAAGGTTTAGAGCAGTTTTACTCATTAAACCCCGAACTGGAAACAACCAAAAAGTCCATCCACAAGTGAATTGATAACAGAATCTGGGTATATTTACATAGTGGAGCACTGAGTAGTAATAAAAAGGATGTATCGATCATCCTCATAAAAATATTCATGAATCCCAGAACATTGTGCTGAGCAAAAGAATCAGATAAAAATATGTGAATATTGCAAAACTGCTTTTATGTGAAATTTTGGGACATGCAAATCTTACCAATAGACCACTAAGCAGGTCAGTGTTTGCCTAGAGCCTGGGGTGGGCTTTTAAGAAGATGGAATTCAAGGAAAATTTGGGGGGTGATGGGCATGTCCTAGATCTTGATTGTGGTGGTGGTCACATTGGTGTTTGCATTTGTGAAGATATTTAAAATGGATGTATTCATTGCATATAAAATATATTTCGTTAAAATTTAAGTAAAAAAAAAAAAAGAAACTAAAGAAGCAAAACCAAAACAGTGTTTTCCTATAGCAAATTCACCTATCCAAGAACTTTAACTGGAGAAACGCCATATATTTCCCAAAGTTCTAGGAGAATCAACCACATTGAGAGAACGGTAGATTGGCCGTGTGACTAATTAGCCATCCCTGGTCCCTAAGTGGATGAATTGATGGCGGCACCTGGGAACCTCTGTGGAGGACCTGTTGGTGCTTACAGGACAGAGACATCATCAAATAAAAGTTCACTTTCAAAAAGGTGTGAGTGGAAAGGAGGCTTTTTAAAAAAGTGAAGTATAGTTAATTTACAATGTTGGGTTAGGTTCAAGTGTACAGCAAAATGATTCAGTTGAATATATATTTTATACATTATATTTCAGATTATTTATCATGATAGGTTATTAAAAGATAGTGAATATAGTTCCCTGTACTGCACAGTAAATCCATGTTGTTTATCTATTTTGTATATAGTGGTGTGTATCTGTTAATCCCATACTCCTAATTTATCCCTCTGCCACCCCTTTTCCCCTATGGTAACCATAAGTTTGTTCTCTGTATCTGTAAGTCTGCTTCTAACTAGTAAATAAGTTCATTTGTGTCATATTTTAGATTTCACATATAAGTGATATCATATGGTATTTGTCTTTCTCTTTCTGACTTACTTCACTTAGTGTGATAATCTCTGGGTCCATCCACGTTGCTGCAAATGGCATGATTTCATTCTTTTTTATCTTGAGACAATCAACCAACAAAAGCACTGGGTGTTGGAGCTTCAGGAGGCCGCTTCTACTGGCCCCCACCAGCACAAAGCAAGCTGTTCGCCTCTCAGCACATGTGCATGACCAGCGAGGTGGTCTTCTTAGTCTCTGTTTCACTTGGTGTATAAGACAAAAATATGACCCCAGTGGCAGTGTGTTGTGCACATTGAATGTGGATGCCTGCAACGTGCCAGGCCCAGAGAGCTCAAGGACATTGCTGAAGGTCACGCAGCTGATGAGTCAGGATGCAGACTTAGGCAATTAACCAGGAAGTGTAGAGTGTGGTATCTCCCGAAGGGATATTCCTGTCTCCTGTAGTTCATCCTCTGTGTGTGACTGTCCACGCGAGGCTGCTCTGAAACCATGAACATAGCTCACTGTAGATTTGTATTTTTTGCAAAGTGTAAAATCCCTTAGGATGTTCTCCGTGGCTAAGATTGCTGGTTGTTATCTAACACCCTTTTTCCTTCCTGCAGAGTAATTAAAGTTTTCAGCTGAGACACCTTCCCCTGAAGTCCAAACATTGAATTTCCCAGAATCCTTTGCCGATAGGTATGGCAATGTGACTAAACAGTGCACCATAGGCTCTCAGTGGATATGACAGTCTTTGGAACCGTCCTTAAAGACCAGCTGGCATGCACCTGTTGACTTTTCTTCTGCCCTTTCTCATTCTGCTTATCCTTTAGCTGGAGCTCTACGTGGGACCATCTGGGACACACCCAGAGGGCTCATTCCCAAAGTTATCTGGGAGCAGAGCCCTGGCCCTGGATGGCTGCCCTCAGCACTTCTACACGTAAGAAAGAAAACCCCAAACGTTAATGCTTAAACAAAATAGGTGGACAAAGCAGATAGATGTTTGTTTTTGCTACTAGTTATATGAACCTAATCTAAACTGTTGGTAGAAAAGTACCTGCGATTTTATTTCTTAGGATTATCTTAACTGTGAAGTATTTCTATCAGATGCACTTATAGAGAAAATCACCTGGCCTATGTATAAATGGAGTGGGGCCAGAGAATAAAAGAAAGGGGATCCTAAGGCATCAGTACAGAATGTGAAATGGGGGCAGGGCACAGGATTCCCTGTTTACCCAATGGTTACTGAACATAGCATGTCTATGGGGCCTCTGTGACCGTAAAGACCCAGCCCATGTGCTCCTGGAAACAGGATGCAAAGAACTCTGCTGAGAGGGAACATTTACCCTGGCTTGGCACTGTCATTACAACGTTCTAAGGTGAATGTTAGGGTGTCTGTCCTGTTTCCCAGAGAAGACAGGGTTGCAGGTGTTACATGCCACTCAGAAAGCATTTGAACTAGGATTTTAACCCTGATAGTCAGACTCCAAAGCACGTGTTGTCCAGAAAGCCCAAGGTTTCCTGGAGATCACCAGCTCACTGAGGATGAAGGAGAGGATGACAGCAAAGAGAGCTAAGAGGTTGCAAAAAGGAAGGGAGGCTGCAACATAAGAAAAATAGGTAAACTGGCCTACATCAAAACGAAATCTTCCGTGCGACCAAGGACAGAATCAACAGGGTGAAAGGGCGGCCCACAGAAGAGGAGAAAATATCCGCAAGTCATGCGTCTGATAAGGGGTTAATATCCAGAATGTGTAAGGAACTCCTACATTCAACAGCACAAAACAAACAACCTCATCAGACAAGGGACAGAGGACATGAAAGAACATTTCTCCACAGAAGATATGCAAATGTCCAATACGCACATGAAGAGATGCAGAACATCACTAAGCATTAGGGAAACATATATCCAACCACATCGAGTTCCCATTTCATACCCACTAGGCTGGCAACTATTTAAAAGCCAAACAAAATAAAACAGAAAATAGGAAGTGTTGGTAAAGATGTGACGAAATTGGAATCCTCGTGCCCTGTTGGTGGGAATAAAATGGTGCAGCCACGATGGAAAACAATATGATGGTTCCTCCAAAAATTAAAAGTAGAACTACCATATGATCCAGCAATTCCACTTCTGGGTATATCCCCAACAGAACTGAACACGGGGTCTCAAAGAGATATTTGTACATTTGCGTTCATAGCAACATTATTCACAGTTACCCCAAAGTGGAAGCAATTCAAGTGTTGAACATGGATGACGGATAAATGAAATGTAATCTATACACACAATGGAACATCATTCAGCTGTAAAAAGAGCAGAAATTCTGACACATGCACAACACGGATTGACCTTTAAAACGCTATGTAAGCAGAAGAAGCCAGTCACAAAAGGACACATGCTGTAGGATTCCACTTCTGTGAGGGTCCTAGGGTTCTCAGAGTCAGAGACAGAAAGCAGATGCTTGTTTCCAGAGGCTGGGGTGGGGGGAGGGGCAATGCGATTTGTCCTTTAAAGGGCAGAGAGTTTCAGTTTTGCAGGATGAAAAAAGTTCTAGAGAGGAACGTTGGTGATGGTTGCACAACAATGTGAGTACACTGAATGCCTCCGAACTGTACACTTTAAAATGTTTGAGATGATAAGGGTTATGTTTTGTGTATTTTACCATAGTTTTTAAAAATTAAAATTAAAAATCAAAAGAACATAAGTGGAGGTAAATGAAGGCATTGGACCAGGCACCTTCCCTATGGAAAGATACAGGAAGAAAAGAGAAAAAAACAAGTTCATAAACTGAAGCGTAAATGAGGGGGTGAAGCAAGTTGCTTTGGGGGTACTGAAACGTGTGCATTCTGCCAAGGCGGAGCTGGTCCCTGGGTGGACAGAAGTAGCTGTAAGGACGATGTGGAAAATAGGTACACATACCATTTTTCAGTGTCTGCCTCCCACCACCTGCCCCCCCCCCAAATATTCTAAATAACTTCTAGCGATCGGCTTACCAAATGTCCTCTGATGTTGAGGTTTCACACGGCAACCCTTCCCTGGCGATCTGTGAGAAATGATGAAATAGTGTGTGGGCTGATGGCAATTAACGCCTCAGAAAAAGTCTGTCCTTGGCATGAAATAAGATTCCTTCCCGATCAGCGGAGGGAGTGTGGGTTTTGCTTGGTGCTGGCGGTGCAGCTGGGTGGGTGGGTCTCCCATCCTTTGAGCCTTCCCACCTGATACCCAGAGCAGCCCAGGGGATACCTTTTGGTTTTGAAATTGCCTGTCTGGATACTTGATATTATTGTTGCAACAAAGCCAGCTTATGTTTGCTAGAAAGGGTTTTGTGTATAGACTGACAGATTAAAAGAGGAACAGTGCCATTTTCTATTACTTGTTTGTTGAAGGTATTTATTTATTTTTTAGAGACTGTGCATCTTCTTGTTTGTTTGTTTATATATAACAATGTTTTCAGGTGGCGGGGTGTGCATTTAACAAGCTGATTGCGTCACTAATCACCTATTCCATAGGCGATGTTGACGGCATAAAATCCTTTCATTCATACGTTCTCTCGTCCTCCCATTAATCTGCAACGTATTGGTGGAATGTTTGCTGTATGTCGAGCTCTGCACTGGGTCCTGGGGACTTGAAGGTCTTCCAGTTTGGGAAGAGATGACCAACACTACAAGTGTTTCATGGCCACTTGTGCCAACACTATGTGATCGTGGAAAAGGCGGTGACTAGTCCTGCTTAGATGTGCCAGGCCCACACAGAAGTGACTTTGAGGTGGACTTGGAGAGAGGGGAGGGTTAACATAGATGGGACAACGCATTCCAGGAGAGGAGAGCCCTGTCCAGGTCTGTGGGATGGAGATATCACCCTTTGGGGTGCCCCAGTGGCCGCCCAGGCTCCCCTGGTTTCTCCCTGTAAGGGCTACACTGCCCTCCTCTGACCTCTGGGCCGATCGCCCTCCTTCGTTGAGACTTGCCCTCTGTGTGTCTTTGGTGTAGGTTCCTGGCTTCACTCTCACAACAGTGTCTGCTTCTAGGGAGAAAGGCTTGTCCCAGGGAAGAAGCCTTTAGAAGGAGAGCAGAAGAGGAAACTCTGGCTCCAGAAATCTCAGTGGAGCACATGGTTTCAAGCCTATTCTTCCTCTCCATGACTTCCAAGGAAGGTTTGTACCTGTGTGACCACACAACATGTTTCTCCATTGACCCTCCCTGAGAATTTCATCATCCTTCTTAGGGAGTTCTGTCCTGCAGCTCCCCTCTGCTCCCTGGGCTCAGCCCACCAGGAGGAACCTGGGGGACACACCATCCTTTCCATCAGGAGGACTTGGATGTGAAAGAAGCTTCCTTCCATAGTGAGGGGCTGCTCTGGGGGTCTTCAGGGCAACAGACACACCCCTGAGGTTGAACAGGTGGATAGCTGCTTCGTTCCTGGTGTTAGGAAGGTGCTCCGGCTTCCAGTGTGAGGTCCCATCTCACCTCCTACCACCGCCCCCCTGCAGCTTCTGTCGAGCCCAGCGAAGACTGCCTGCTTTGGCATCTTTTATTCATAGGCCCGTCATGAAGCAGGCTCCCAGGGGACGTCCACAACAGCATGAGTGATGTTATTTAAAACCATCTTGCCAGTTGATAGTAAAAGTGGAATCATTCTTGCAGTGCAACTCATCAATTGCTAAATATGACTTGTTAATGCTTTTCCCTACGGAAGGTCAAGTTCGAATGAATAACGGGTGTGATATCTTTGGTGGCTGCTTGTGGCTTTATGTTTTTCCTTAATGTATCTGAATAAGGAGTTCCCCTTTTGGGATGTCATTTAAGAGAGGCCCCTTCCTCTTCAGGAGGAATGCTGCCAGATGTTCCCTGAGAGTGGAGACATTCTGTGTATCAACACAGCAGAAGAATAAGAGGACCAAAGCTGGACCCGCCTTTAGGGCAGGATGCTTCATCAGCCGGGGGAAGGTCTTCACCACGGCAAATGGAAGCACCGCAGCCTGAGTCGTCCTGGTTAAAATGAAACCAGGAAAATGTGGACAACCACTGGGATGGTGCAGACTTAGGTCATAGTGCAAAGGTCATGCCCACCTTGTCATTAAAATTAGCAACGGGAAGATTTAGGGTCCTGTTTGCTAACCTCCACTTGGTGTCTCACGGGGTGGACATAGAGAGATGGGACTTCAGTCAGGGAGGGAGGAAGCCAAGTTTTAAGAGACGGTTACCAAGTGGTCCACGTTGCTCCAGGTCACGTAAGTGTTGATGTGTAGGCGTATGTGATAACTACTGGACCTGTTCCAGAGTCTCCACAGAATGGCTCTGTTGTGGTCATCTTGATGATAGGTCTATGGACATGGCTTCAAGGATCTCCTTTCTTTTGCTATTTTCTTATTCCGTGACATTGGTTCTCAGTGTTGGGTGGAGGGATGTTTCCCCTCAACGGCAATGTCTGGGGACATTTTTTGATAACTATGACTTGGAAGGTTGCTACCGGTACTCACTGGGGAGAGGCTAAAGTTACTAACCATCCCACAATGGCCAGGACAGCCCCCATTCCAGGTTTTTTTAAAAACATTTGTAACAGCTTCATTGAGATACACAATATATCACCCATTTAGAGCGTATCTTTCGGTGCTTTTTGTATATTCACAGATAGGTACAACTATCACTTCAATTGATTTTAGAACATCTTCATCACCTGAGAAGAGACGCCCCCCAGACCATGTAGATATCCCTCCCCGATCCTTACATCTCCTCCAGCCTTAAGCAATGACCAGTCTATCTTCTGTCCCTAAAGACTTGTCTCTTCCGGACCATTCATAAAGGTTGAATCATATCATATGTGATCTCTTGCGACTGGCTTCCTTCACTTAGCATATTCTGTTTTCAAGGTTCATCCATGTGGTAGCAGGTGTTGGTACTCCTTTCCTTTTTATGGGGAAGGTTCCACTGTATGGATGTGCCGCGTTTTGTGTATCCATTCATCAGCTGATGGACATTCAGCTTCTCTCTGCCTGCCTAACTGATTTTTGCAGAGGTGGAAAAGCGACTCAAGGAAGGAAAGATATTCTTTTCAACAAACGGTGCAGGAGCAGTTGAAATAATGTAAAAGCAAAACAAACAAATAAACATGAACCTTTACCTAGATCTCATGCCTTCTTCAACCGTTAACTCAAAGCGAATCATGAACTTAATGTAAAATATTAACCATGAAACTTTTAGAAAGAAAAAAAAGCAGAGGGACAAATATTTTATGTCTAGGGCTGGGCACAGAGTTCCTACACTTGACACTACAACTATGACCCACAAAAGGGAAAAAAATAATAAAATGGACTTAACAAAATTAAAATATTTTGCTCTATGAAAGACCTTGTTTGGAGGATAAAAAGACACAATAAAGACTGAGAGAAAATATTTGCTAATCACCTGTCCAGCAAAGGACTGTTATATAAACCATCCACAGAACACTCATAACTCAATGTTAAAAAAACCAAACAATCCCATTAGAAAATGGGCAAAGATATGAGGAGATATTTGACCAAAGAGGATATACAGATGGAAAATCAGGACATGAAAGAAATTCAAAAGTATCACCGATTAGGGCAATGCAAATTTAAACCATCAACTACACACCTAACAGGATGGACAATTTTATTTTAAAGTGAGAGCACCAAGTGCTGGTGAGGTTGAGGGGAAACTGGATTTCTCGTACAGGAATGTAAAATGGGGAAGGTACTCTGGAAAACAACTTGACAGTGTCTTAAAAAGCTAAACTATCATATGACCCAGAAATTGCATTGCTGGATATCTATCCCAGGGAAATGCGAACATGTTTATACAAAAGCCCATGTAGGAATGTTTATGGATGCTTTATTCATAATAGGCAAACATGAAAACAGTCCAGATGGCCTTCCATGGATAAATGGCTAAAGAAATTCCATGGTGTGGAAATGCATCCACACCATGAAATACTATTTACCTGTAAAGAACAAACTCCTGACACATACATCAACCTGCGCAGACTTCCAGAGAATTACACTGAGCGACAAAGAACAACCACAAAGGCTACACATGCCACATGATTCCACTTACATAACATGCCTGAAATGACAAAATTATAGGAATGGAGAATAGATTAGTGTTTGCCGGGAGCTGAGGAAGAGCCAACATAGCACTGAAGTGGATGTGGCTGTAACCGGGTGACAGCGGGGGTCCTTGGGATGGTGGAAATGTCCTGTTTCTTGACTGTAGCTCTGTCAGTGTCCTGGTTGTGATGACATTCTATAGTTTTGCAAAATGTTATCATTGGAGGAAGCCGGGTGAAAGTACACATGATCTCTGTATTATTCCTTACAATGGCATGTGAATCGACAATTATCTCAAACAGAAAGTTTAATTTTTAAAAGCATAAAACAAGCGTTTCCATATAATAGAACTTACCCTCCCTAGGAGTCATTTATAATACTTACGCTTTTATGAGACAAACTTACATAGAGTGAAACACATAGATCTTGAGCGTAAAATTCGATGAGTTTTGATAAATGTTCACACCCATGTAACCCCATCCACTCAAGATACAGGACTCCCCCATCATCCCAGAAGGTTCCTCTGGGTCCCCTTCAAGTCAATCTCTACCCCCATAACAACCTCTGTCCTAATTTCTGTCACTATACATAATTTTTCCTGTTCTTGGATTTTGTAAAATATGGACATATTAAGTTTGTATTCTCTTATGTCTGGTTTCTTTCATTCCGTGTATCTTTTTTGGTATTAATCAATCTTGTAGGTATCAATAACATACTATTTTATTGATGAGTGGTAATCCATTATCTGAATAAGCCACAAGTTGTTTTTCCATTTTCCTATTGATGGACATTTAGGGTGTTTCCAATTTGGGACAGTTATGACTAAGTCTGCTAAGACAATTTGGACGAGTCTATTGCAGACCTATGTCTTCCTGTATCTCAGGTACGTAGCTCAGAGTGAGATTGTTGGTCACATGGCAAACTCCCAAAGTGGAAACGACCAGTAAAATTCTTCTCTGTAACGCATGAGTTCTGGTTACTTCACAGCCTCATGGTGTTTCGTACGGTCAATTGGTCAGTTTTGTTTGTTGGTTTCTTTGTTGATTTTAGCCATCCTGGGGAGGTGTGACATGATATCTCCATTGGGTGTTAATTTGCATTTTCCCTGGTAATCAGTGACATTCTGCCAATTTTCATGAGCATATTAATATTTAACTAGCATCAGTCATTTGTATACCTGATTCTGTGAAATGACTAGTCAGGTCTTTTCTTACTGGATTGTTATTTCTTTGTTGTTGATGTGTGGAAGTTCTTTATATATAATGGATATTCTTTATATACTCTGGATTCCTTTGTCAGATATATGTGTTATGAATTTTTTTCTACCAGTTTGTGGGTTGTGCTTTCATGTTCCTGGTGGTGTCTTTTGAAGAGGAAAAGTTTTAAATTTTGATGGAAACTAATTTATCCATTGTTTCTTTTATATTTCATGCTTTCTGCATCCTCTTATATTCTTGTCAGCTCTGAGGTTGGGAAGATTTTCAAACATGTTTTCTTCTAAAAAGGCTTAATACTTTTGGATTTTACTTTTAGTTCTATGACACATCTTGCATCAAGTTTTATGGAGTATAAGGTAGGGGCCCAATACTTGTTTTCTTGTGTTGTGTTTCATACTTTTATCCAGTAGTTTCAACACCATTTGTTGAAAAGACTTTTGAACAGTTTTCCCTATTGAACAGTTTGTCACACCTTGGCTATTCTTGCTTTTTACACTTGTATATCTATTTTAGAATTAGCATATCAGGTATATATAAAGTATGTATGTATCCTCACCTTTGATTTTTTTTTTTTTTTTTTTTTTTTTTGCAGTACGCAGGCCTCTCACTGCTGTGGCCTCTCCCGTTGTGGAGCACAGGCTCCGGACGCGCAGGCTCAGCGGCCATGGCTCACGGGCCCAGCCACTCCGCGGCATGTGGGATCTTCCCGGACCGGGGCACGAACCCGTGTCCCCTGCATCGGCAGGCGGACTCTCAACCACTGTGCCACCAGGGAAGCCCCTGATTATTTTGTTTGCATTAAAATTATACATCACTTTGGGAAGAATTGACAGGTTTAAAATATTGAGTCTTCCTATCCATATATATGGTCTATCCACTTTTAAAGGTTTTTTTTTTAAATAAATATCTCAAGAAAGTTATACAATTTCAGCCATAGAGAAACTATACATTTTTTGTTGTTAGATTACTGTTAGGAACCTCATCATTTTTGTTACTATTTTAAATACTACATAATTTTAAATTATATGCTCCACTTGCATTTATGATGAAAATGCAAATAACTTTTATATACTGATTTTTCAAAACTTGCCAAACTCTATTTTTATTCTTTCAGTATTTGCTCTAGAAATTCTAGCATGCATATCTAACTTAAAGTTAAAATTTAATAAATATCTTTACTTCACCCCAGATTTCCATGCTACTTCTGTGCAGTGAGGTAGTTCTAAGTTAATTTTTACCCCCATCAAGTATGGTTGCGTTGGTGCAGGTGTATGTCCTGCCCGCACCTTTACTGTAATACTTACTCTGCTCAGTCTTGCTTGGGGCGCCCCTGACCTTCCTCCTGGCATCATTTCCCTTCTTTCTCTAGAACCTCACTGTAACTCCCTTTAGCGAGAGGCCCTTGAAGTAAGCACTTCCCGTTTTTATCAGTTTTCACAAGTTCTTATTTTGACCTTGTTTTTGCATTCCACGGATGTTGGGTACCGTGTTCCATATTTATCAAAAAAGGTGAATTTTGTTATCACCTTTAAAATTTTTTCTACACACTTGCTGATTTCTGTATTTGTCTAGCTGGTCTGTTGGTTACTAAGAGGGATGTGTTAAAACTTCCTGGTGTGTTTACTCATTTTGTCTACTTAAAAAATTCTGCTGATAATTATTTTTTATATTTTGAGGTTATGTTATTAGGTACATACACATTTAGAACGGAATTATCTTCTTACGTCATTATGTGCCGCTTCTCTTCAATCTCTAATAATGTTCCTTATTTTAGAGTATACTTCGATATCAGTGTACCTAAACCAACTTTCTTTCGGCTGGTGTTTGTAGCCAGGGCTGTCCCTAGTGTTTGTGGGGCCCTGGGCAAGTATTTTATGTGGGGTGCTATCTATAAAACTAATTTAAATTAAATATATATTAGAAACCCATGGGTCCGTTTGAGGTACCATGATTTATCCACGAAGATTTAGAACAATGGACAGAGACGCAGCTTTATTCTCCAATCGGTTACGTGAAGATGCTTGGTCGTTGGGAGACACCATCTCTTCCTGTTCAGGTCCAGGAATCTTCTCTTTGTTATTTATTGCCAAGGGCACCATTCCTGGCCAATTTCTTGTTTCCCAACAGGAGAAAAAGATGGCAATGCTGTTGTGACTCGCAGTGTGTGGCCCTGGGGACCTGTGTGCTTGGACCAGCCCGCGTCTCTCGTCTCTGTGGTTTAATACTGTGCGTGTTACTTCCTGCATCGTGACTCCAGAAACTGCTCCGTCGGTGCTGCTGGCCACGATCCCTGGCTTCCAATGAGCCACTCAGAGCTTGTCCCTGGGCTTCCTTTGCGGTGATCACACTCTGAAGTCTGCTTCAGAGCACACAGGGGATGAGCTGGGGTCTGTCACACTTCCAGACACCGGGGACTTGTGATTTCTGTTCACTCTGGAAAATATTTGGCCATCATCTCTGAATATCGTGTCTCTCCTCTCTTCCTTTTCTCTTTCCTCACTTCTGGGAACTCTTACTGGACACACATTAGCCCTTTCCCTTTGTCCTCCATGTTTCCTCTCATCACTTGCACGTCATCCGGTGCTTTCTCACTGCGGTGTTTTCTGGGAGATTCCTTCCTCCTCTCGTTCATTTGCCTCTTCAGCTGTGTCTGATCTGCTTTTTAATCCACATGCTGTGTTTTAAACTTCAAACACTGTGTTTTTCATTTCTAAAAGGTTTATTAAATCAATTTACAAATTCACCTGCCTGTCTTTTATTATCTCTTATTTTTTAGAGGCAACTTTAGTGCATTATTTTAAACTATTTTGGAAGAGCTCACTAAAATATTTAAATGTTATTTGAAGATGTCAAGCACACCTATTTTATATTCCATGTCTTATCATTCTAACACTCTTCATCTTTTGGGGTCTGACGCTTCTGTTTTAATCTTTTCCCGCAAACCTCCATCGCCTCTTTCCTCCTGTGCTTCTTGCTTTGCGATGTCCCTTTGATCGTCTCCTGTGACATGTCTCTGGGGACTGCATTTACTATGCCTTCCTCGAGAGGGTTTGTATTCCTTACTGCCAGGTGCCTGGGGCCACCTCCCATCAGGGACCACTTCAAATATGTTTTTTTTTTTTTCATGTGGGACAGTCCGTAGTTATAAATTATCCAAGGAGGCATTCTCCACCCACCAGCTGGAATCCGATGCACAAAGAGCAAGTTTCTGACTATCTCTGTTTGCAGGACAGTCTTCCTGGTGGCTGTGTGGTTCCTGGATAGCTAGTCCAGTGCTCTTCCTTCTATCAACAAGACCAGGACAAATTACAGATGGACAGACTTGTTTGGGGAGGAAAGAGGGCGCCCTCGGGGCCGTCACCCCGAAAGGCCCAGCCCGGCCGGACCCAGACCCGCCTGGGAGTCTCGCGGGCAGCCTGTTCCCCACAGCGGCAGCACAAGAAAGCAGGGGCACTTGGTTACTGGGGGCAGCAAGTCCGGGTCAGATGACGGATTCAGCTTAATCATGTTTCCATTTTGGGTTCTCTTGTCATTTTTAGCTTCTAGGAATCTCTCTACCTTTTCTTTTTTCCCCAATTCAGCCCTGTCTCTCTTTTTTTTTTTTAAGTTTTAATCATACTTTAAAAAAAATGTTTCATACTAGAAACTCTGTTCAAGACACATTTCATTTGACAAGTGTATGGATGAGTGCTGGTCTGTTGTGTTCCTGGTTCCAAGAACACAGTGCACGCGGCTTACAGTCTAGAGATTCCTGTGCTCAGGGCAGGGAGTGTCCAGATGACTCGGGAACCCCAGCGAGTGCCCTTCTTCCTCCCCACGCCCTGGGGAGTCACTGTCACTGTCCTGGGGCACCTGCAGCTGCTCCACCTGAAGTAGGAGGATGAGGGGGTGACAGATGGCCCTGGGACAGGTCGTGGGGGCCAGGCGCCTGCAGGCAGCTTCTCAGCGGCTACTGGAGGAGTGCAACTGGAGCAGGGGCCGCAGGGAGCCTCTGAGGGCTGTGCGGGAAGAGGAAAGGGGAAAACTCGGGGAGGTGGGGGGCTCTGACCATCCGAGAGGCAGCGGGCCTTTGGGAGAGCCGGCCACCCTGGGGCTCAGACCCGCTCCTCGGCTCAGCCCCGGTCACTGAGCTGACCTGTACCCCCGGCCCACCATGCCTAGGCAGGTCCCGGTGAAGGTCAGAGGCTCCCTGAGCGAACCCCTGTGCAGTGCCCACACCCACGCGCTACCCAATTGTATATTAAAATCAGAAAAGGTGACACTGCTGCGCTGGGCTGAGGGCTGCTTCCGGCCGAGGGGCACGGACACGACTTGCTCCCCAGCGCTGGCTTCTGCATTCGCGCAGACGGTCTCGGGCAGAAGCACAGCAGCTCCGGGGCAGAGGCCCACTCAGCCTCCCAGCAGCGTGGTGATGCAGCATGGCTGTCACTTCAGGTGAACATTTAACCTTCACAGACTCAAACAGTCACCCTGCTCAGAGAAAGAGAGGGTGGAGAGGAGAGGCTGGGGGAGGGCAGGCGCCACTGGTTAGAACCACACAGCTGGGCTGGGCTCCCGGGGCCTTGCCAGGCTCTGGGCGGGTCTGGGTCCCGCCGGGCTGGGCCTTTCGGGGCGACGGCCCCGAGGGTGCCCTCTTTCCTCCCCAGACAAGTCTGTCCATCTGTAATTCGTCCTGGTCTTGTTGATAGAAGGTAGAGCTCTGGACTAGCTGCCCAGGAACAAGGACACTGGTCTTGACTGGGCTGCTGGAGGGGCCTCAGGCACCCGGGGCAGCAGCGGGGACTTGGTAAGGAGCGCACAGCTCCCCGGGCTCCTGGAGCCCAGCATCCAGCGTCGTGGGTGTCTCCTCTCCCACAAAGCAGAGGCCGCGGCAGCGTCCAGAAGGGTCTGGGGGCCCGGCCTGGGCTTGGTTCTGGAATGCACAAATCTGTGTCTGGTCGAGCGAAAGGAGCTCTCACCTTGAAATGAAGAGCATGGGGTCTGGGATGATTTACCTGCTTCCCTCCTTCAAGGCTGTTTTCTCCTCTATGTCGTATTGTGTCGTATTGTCTTGTACTGTAGGACCTTTGCCTTGTTCTCTGTGCTGAGGATGGTATCCCTAAGAGGGTGGCCATGTCTGGCTGGCCCGGTACCTAGCCAATGGACCCCAGGCAGTGAGCTGGACTCCCAGAGTTCGGGTGCCCAGGGGTGGGCGAGGCCCTGCGTCAGTTTTGCCGGTTGGGAGCGCAGAAAGTCTGCTGTACGATCACCGTCTCATGGTAGGAATGGCCCTCAACAGCACGAGCTCTTTGGGCTTTTGCACATGTTGTTTTATTTCGGGATGGAGTTCAGAAACTTTTGCACACACGTGCTGTTATTATCGACATTTGTGTGCCTCCCTAAAATCACGGTTGAAAGCCTAGCCCCTCATGTACTGCTGTTTGGAAGTAGGGCCTCTGAGAGGTGATCGGGTGATGAGCTCATGGAAGAGGAGAGCCCCTATGACGGGATTCGTGTCCTTATAAGAATCCCAAGAGAGCTTGCTTTCCTCCTGCCCTCGGCCATGTGAGGACACAGCGAGAAGACAGCCACATCTGTGGGCCAGAAGGCAGTTCCTCACCAGACACGGAATCTGACAGCACCAGCCTCCAGAACTATGGAAAGCAAAGGTTTGTTTTACAAGCCGAGTCTATGATATTCTGTTGTAGCAGCTGATGGACTGAGACACCTTGTCTCTCCTTGAGCTACTGTGTTCCAGGCAGTGGGGACACAGCCCCGACAAAGCGGCTTAGGAGCGGTATACATGCTGCTGGACAGAGACACGAGGGCAGAAGGGCACACGTGTGCTTTATTGACCCTTCATGAGCCTCAGCGACATCCTACTCAGTGGATCGGCTGGCAAACATCCCCAGATGGTCTCCCTGGCTTTGCCTCCATCGGATCCCTGCTAAGTTGATGTGACTTACCTCTAGCTTCCGTTGGGGGAAACTGAGCCTGCAAAGGTGGCAGGACTTGTCCAGAAGCAGGCAGCCACTCAGGACACATGGATCGCAGACTGAGCTCAGAGATCCCACGTTGCGTGTTAACACTGGCTTGATCCAACTCTGTCTCACGTGTGGACAGCTGAGGCCCAGGGATGTCAGGGACTCGGCCAGCAGGTGCCGGGGGCAGGAGGGCCCTGAACTGCCTGATAGGGCTTGGAAGCTGGGCCGTGGGGTCTCTGCCCCCCACAACCACTTACAGACATCCTGTGGAATGGCTTGTGTGCAGGGCAAAGGCTGCCACTTTGCTGAGTCATCCTGCCTTGTCTGATCTCCTGGTTGCTCTGGGAAGCTCATAGAACAGGTTGTTGAGCAGCGAGATGGCCCAGCTGTCCTTCCACCGGCGTCCCTACGAAAACCTCACTCCTGGCCCCCGGTTTCATGTATGCACCTCTATTTTACTACTTAGCTCCTTAAATAATCAAAACTTCTGCCCTGTGTAGAGTTCTGAACATAGAAAAAGGTCAGAAGTTGGATGCCCCCGAGACTGGTCCCAAAGCAAGGCTATTTCAGTACATTTATTAATGAGCTGGAGAAAAGGTTAAGTGGCAGAACGTGGTGAATGCACAGAGCTATTCAAGTGAAAAGTTCAGGGAAGAAAAAACACAGACACTCTTCTGTGAAGCTGTATTTTTTCCTTACCCTAAGAATATTTTATCAAGGTGAAAACTATTAAGACAGTCAGCGGTGCAGAGAGCACTTTAGGCATCTCCACCTTTCCTTCTGCTGAGACATAACTCACCGCTGAGGTTAGAGAATTTGGATTTGAAGGATGATGGTCCCTGGGCTCAGGAAAGCAGCTGCTGGTGAAATCGAAGACTTGTAGAGAACAGCTGCCCGGCTGTGCCCTGCCAACATGAAGGGAAGCGTGTGAACACGTGGGAGGTCAAGGATGGACGACGTGTCACCCCGGCCTGAGCACAACCGACCGCTGGTGACTGGTCTGCTGAAGGACCCCACTCCCGCCCTCCTCAGCGCTCTGAGCGCCGGCACACGGCTCACACGACGGGTTGGATCCAGACGTGGAAGGACACCCTGCCCAGCGAGCCCACGTGGCAGGCCTGGCATCCTGGTGGCTTGGTTGCTGCTGGCAGGCAGGGGAGGGGTGCTGTGATCCTCGGCGTTCCAGTCAGCTCTGCTACTGGGAACGGTGAGGGCCATCCTCTCCCCAGGAATCTCGTTCTTCGGGTGCCTCTAAAGAAACGTGTTCTGGACTATGTCATGCATTCAGGCCCTGTGCTTTGGAGTTGGTGCTAATTTGAACCTGGTTGGAACTGCAAAGTGTAGCCTCGGACAGAGGAGGCTGATGAGCCTGAGAAGGCAGAGGGATCCTCTCGGGGCGCTAACTGCTGAAGCAGCTCACCTGCTCGAGTCCGCCACAGTGGGGCTTCCCCGACCTCCCGTTACCTCGTGCTCCCGGTTTCGCCTCCTAACAGTAAGACTACGTTAAAAACGCACTTGATAATCTACATTCTTTCCCACTTCAGACCAAGCTGCTTCTCCTCCTGAATTATTTCCAATTAGCAGGGCTGTTGTAACAAGTCTCCCAGTTGTGGCCCCTCTTACGTGCCAGCGTGTGGCCTGGCCACCGTATAATTAAGCAGAGTGACAGCCAAGGGTGCCCTTCAAGGGACACGGAGGGTGGGAATTCCCGCCCCCTTCTCGCTCCAGTTAGGAAATCCAGGGAACGAGCGCTTCACGTGGGACAGATTGGAGCAGGGTTAACACACTGGCTTCACCTGGTGTGAGATCAGCATGCTTTGACAAAATAAAATAAAACTATACACGAGCACAAATGTTTGTGTCCACGTAGGAAGTTCGGGGGTTTTCTGACTGGCAAAGCCCTACTTAGCACACATCATGACGGCTTTCCAGCTGTCTGGTCAGGCTCTGTAGAGAAAACGCACACGATTTCATGTCTCCAGACCCCACAGATCATGCCACGAGATGTGTGTGCCGAGAATAAGGCGATGAATCCTGTGGCTTGTGCGAACGCATGGCATCAAAGGTCTTCCTGTCCCTCCTTGTCTAAGTGCCCGTAAATCATGTTCTGATGAGATTAAAGGCCTCCGTCCCCTCCCCCAGCAGCTGGGATCACCAGAGAGCCCTGGGAAAGGAAAGGGCACAGGAAGGGGCCAGGAGCAGAAAGAATGAGCTGGAGGTGGGGTGACCTCAGAGGGGATGCTGGGCCAGGTCCTCTCCCACCATTGGCTCTCTGGACCCGGGGCACCTAGGATAAGCAGGGCCACTGCTCTTTGTTGTCACCTCTTTGGGGTTGTCACCATCTCCCAGACTCTAAGCTTCATGGGGGACATCTGTCTTCCTCACCATCATTCTCCAGAGCCCAGGCTGTCTTGGTGTGGGTCCCAGGAAGCTGTCTTTCTGGGGGGACACATTCCTGTGCCTGGCTGGACCCCAGTCCCTCTCCTGGCCGGGCACCCTTATGCAGGACACAACCTGCAAAGCCCTGGCTGGGTTATTGTCTGTTGGATGGGACGTGGTCAGACAGCTGGCCTGTCTTTGCACCCACTGGGGGCTCAGTAATGATCCCAGGCTGGGGTTTCAATCCAGCATGAAGAGTATTCTGTTCTAGTCACTGGACACTCAGCTGTTGTGGAGAGGAGAGGGGAGAGCACGCGGTTCCTGCCATCCAGGGCCTCTACTGAGCCGACCCGAGATCAGGGTGGACCTTGGGAAGTGCTCCACGGAGGGCGGCGGGTCTGGACGCAGGGAGGGAGGCCTCTGCGCTGTCTGAGCATCCCTCAATAACTGCCCGGGGTGTCTGGTTTTCAAGGTCTTCACTGTGTCCCACACGGCATCTATGCACTCCAGTGTTTGCGACATTTTACCTATGACTTAGATCGATGGATGGTGGGAAGTTAGGTGGGTAGAAGGGTAGTTCTTTATAGCTACAAAATGGACCAGCTGCTGAGTAGGGTGCGCTGCTGTCCCACGTGGGCTACTGATTCCCACTCAGGGCAGACTCACCTCCACTCCTACATGTCCTCCGTGAGCTTTCTGCTTTGCTGTTGATAACGGGGTTCCTCTAGGTATTTTCAACAATGTGGGGAACCCGCTCATGCTATGATGCTGAGTGAAAAATAAGGTTTAAAACGAATTATTATAAAATGCAATTTAATATAAAATGTAATACGATAAGATGCTATAATATATGCTAACGTATATTACTATATGTAATATATATACAATATACATTATCATGCTATATAGAGAGAGATGAGAAGAAAAAAATACTATGGAGGGGAGGTCAACAAAAGGTTCATATTCCTTTTCCCTGAGTGGGTTTGATTCATGATGCTTTTCTATATTTTCCAGATATTCTGCAATACCACATTTATAATAAAAACAATAATAATACCCTTTAACAAACGAGCACACTCCTGCCCGTCCAGGGTGGTTTCGTGCTACCACCTGCCTCGGTTCCCCTCCGTGTTTCCTAGAGAGCTTCACTCCCCATGACAGGGACCCCCCCGACGGCCTCTCCTCTCCCGCTCTGTGCTCGCCTGGGGTGACCCCATCCACATCTCTGATCTCAGCCACCACCGCGGAAGGCTACCCCTCTCCATCCTTGTGCTAATTCCAGTTCCGTGTCTTCATCGAAGACTTTGCTCCTGACTCCAGGCAACCGCGACACGGACGGATCTTTCCAGGTGTCCCTCGGAGACTTCCAAGTCGTCCTGTCTGGAGCAACCTCTCCTCTCTGCTGCCCATCCCCAAAGGCCCCTCATATCTGGGAAGGGATGCTCAGCTGCAGACTCCCGAGTTTGGCAGAACTTTGGAAAAATCACTCTTACGCCCGCTCCGTGTCAGCCCACACCGAGTCAGGTATCAAATCACCAATTCCTCCTCCTGAAGATGCCAGTCTCCCGAGGCGGTGGTTTGCTTTCGTGGCTTTCATCCAGGGCCTCATCATAGCACAGTTGGCGAGTCTTCAGCAGGGAGGGACCCAGTCGGATCAGCGTTGGTTTTGGAAAGATGTCCTGGCAGTGTGAGCTGGTGGGCAGGACAGGGCCGCTGCTGAGGCAACATCTCAGTTCTCCACCCCACATGTCCCCACTCCCGCCTGCCCCATTGCTCTGGGAATTATCTTAACTCGGCAGGCCTGGAGAAGGCATCTTCATGCTTCTCTCTCTCTTTCTTTTGAGGTGGGAGTTTCTCTTATATTTTACTTAGAAAAAGAGTAAAAAAAAAAAAAACTTGAAAAAAATCCTTCTACAAGCTGCAAAATCTTACTTCATCCATCTCTCCCTAACACCCAACATTCTTTTTTCCAAAAAGGTGATAAACAATTCAGAACTCATTAGCATATGAGGATAATTCGCACTTTTCTCGTGCTGCGGATCTCGTCCTTCTTCAGTCTGTCACAGATTAGCTGGAAATTTCTGCTGGTTTTGCCTGAATGATACAGACGGACTTAAGGTTGTTTTTATTGGTTAGGAGAACTTGAGACTAGATTGTGTATAAAACCCATTCCAAGGAGAATTTGTCACTGATTGTTACAGGGAGATAAAGGGCCTGAGTTTATGGGGTGCTAACGCCCTGGGGGCACTGATAGGTAAGCGCACCTGTCCACCAGTGGCACAGGTCTACCTGGCATGGAGCCTCTGTGCACAGATGGGAGATCCCCTGATTTCTGGTCCTCATGGAGAACAAGTCTTCCTGCTTTAAAAGAGTCTTCTTAAATACCCATTGGAAAGACAGTACCCATAGGAAAGGGGGCTTCTCCTATCCACGGGGGTGTCTGGTTGTTCCTGGGTTGAGTGGGGTGTGTGAGGAAAACCTTGAGATGAATGTGATTAAAACAAGAGCCAGAAATAGGGGATAAGTCCATCTCCTGGTTCCCCTGTCATATCCATTAACTAATTAGTGAAAATCGCTCTGCACCTCTGTTGTCCTCTGCTGTGTTCCCAGAATTCAGAGCACAGCATGGTAGGGAAAGGGGTTCAAAACACTGTAATAAATGAATACAGTCAAGCCCATGGCAGGAAGCAGCAAAGGAGTTTGGGCTACTTTGAGGTTCTTTGAATGAACATACTTGTAATTTCCCAGCTCTTGTTCGGAGCGACCAGCTGCCCAAGGCATCCTGTGCTCAGGGCACTGGAAAGCCCAGGGAGGGAATAAATACAACCAGTTCACAGAAGCATACTTTAACAGAACCACTTCAAGGACTGGGCTGTGTGGGAACGGGTGAGACTCCCCCAGAGCACCTGCTGAAGCACCCCCAGCTCATGGCTAAATCCTGTTTCCTGGGAGTGTGGGTTCTGCGCACACTGCACTTGCTTTCGCTGAGGGCAGCATGCAAGCAAGGCACTGCCAGCCTCCAAACAATGGAGGAGGGATGAATAACTCCCATGCAAACAGGACCCTTTAAGGGTTCACCTTAGCCTGCCCAAAGCCACCTGCCCCAATTCCTTAGTCTGGCTGTGGCCACCAAGATCAAGACACATTTCACGAGTGTGTGCACATACAAATATATGCGCATGAATTAAGGGCTTAAGCTGAATAGTAACAGTCTTCTAATCTGCAGAGCTTTCTGACTGTAGGTGAGAAAAAACAAAATCTTGCCAGGACTTTTGCATCAAAGAGAGAGATAAACTTGCTAATTGAAAAATGGTTTGCCTGGAGGAAAACACGGAGATGCCAGCTATGTAAATTAGCATATGCCAGGATCTAAAAGAAATCATGCCAGGCCAGGAGGAAATAAGCAAATTAGAAGAATGAGGAAACAACCCTAGAAGCAAACTGAAAGCACTCTGGTGCTTTAGTTTATCTCAGGAGAGAGGTCGACGGATCAGTCCAGAGGTGAGGAGAGCCCGTGTTTGGAGAGTCCCAGGTGTGTCTGTGGTGTACCTGGGTGGGTGCATGCTCTCCTGCTCAGGTCAGGGTGGGCTTTTCATACAAGCTCTTAAAAGCATGCCTCATAATACCTTCCTTCTGCTTTAGGCGGCAGGAAGGCCCTTCACCAAATGCTCCTAAGAAACACCGTGCTTGCGCAGTTGACTGGTGGGGTTCCTCCGGCGTAGCGACCTAAGCAGTTTATTAGCACGTGGAAGTCTCCAACCAGCTCGGCGACGAACAGCCCACAGCTGGGCGGGGTCTCAGAGCCCCGGCATCACAAGGAGATACCGCGCGGGACCGGGGTCTGCGGCAGGAGGGAGGTCAGCCGGGGCGCGCGCCGCCTGGCGGCGACTGCGTGTGACCCGCGCGGAACCAGCCTCTGCTGTGCGGACCGAGCGAGGGTTCTCGCAGGAGGGGTGGTCCTTGGCCTCAGGCAGCCCAGGTTGCACTGAAGAGGCCGCGTGCGGTGGGTAAAGGAGGAGTACAATTCTGGGCCCGGTAGAATCCAGGACCAGTTCACAGTGGGCAATCCCAGCGAGAACCGTTTGTCCCGTGCAGAGGCCCAGAGGCGACCCGCCTGGAGTGTGTGGCGCCTGAACTAGTAGGGCGTGGGGTAGGGGCCCCCGGGGCAGAGGACCCGCTGGGGTCTCAGGAAAGTGTTTGGCAGATTTTCCAGGGAGAGAAATCTACCTGTCCCCAGTGGCAATCGGTGCCCGCTGGGCGTCGGGGGCTGCAGGCAGCATCCCCTGGGCACCCTCCGCCCTCGACCCAGGTTACGCCAGGCAGAGAGCGGCCCGCGCGCGGTCCCCGTCGGCGGCCCCAGCACCGCCCGGCGGCTGGACGTGCCTGGCTCAGGCGCCGCCACTTTGGCCTCGCTGCTGCTGGTGGACCCCGTCTCCCGGCCTGGCCGGGTGCGCCTTCCCCGGCGTGCGCTCCGTCCGCGACAGCCGGCGGCCTCCAGCGGCCGAACCTGAGCTCCGGGCGCAATCCGCGGGAGCCCCGCCCCTCCGCCTGCTCCCCGCCCCCACCCCCGCCGCCGCCGCCGCGGGGGTCCCGGGGTGAGTGCTGGCCGGAGCCCGGAACCAGGGGACGCTGCGAGCCGGGGCCGGGCCTGGGGGGCGGCGGCGGCGCGGGCGGCAGCGCTAGCAGAGGAGGAGGAGGAGGGGCTCCCGGCGCGGGGCAGGGGCGGAGCGTGCGGCCGCGCAGCGGAACCAAGTGAGTTCGCACCGGAGCCCGCGCCGCCGGCGGCCCGTGCCTCTGGCGCCCGCCGCCCCCGCCGCGCCCGCAGCCGCCGCCCGCGCGGGGATGTAGGATGCTGGTGGGCGCCGGGCTCCAGCGGCGGCGGCGGCAGCTGCAGCAGCCGCAGCAGCCTCGGCGGCGGCAGCCTCTCCTCTGGCCGATGAACGCAGACCCGCCGCCGCCGCCGCCGCCGCCCTGGGTTTGGATGGTCCCCGGCTCGGCCGGGCTGCTCCGGCTGGGAGCCGGGGTCGCGCCCCCGCCAGGGCTGCTTGCCTCGGCCCAGCCCTCTGCCGCCCCGCTGCTCCCGGGGCTGCCCGGCTGGCTGCCGTTGCTGCCGCTGCCCTCTGCGCCAGACCACGCCGCCGCCGCAGCTGTGCACCACTACCCCTTGCTCAACGGGCAGGTAATGTGTCCCCCGGCCCCCGGCCCCGGGTTCGGGGTCGCCGGCTTCCCCCCTGGCCCCTGGGCGCGGCCCTCGCCCCGCTCCGGCGGCTCCGGCCCTGTGGCTTGCGCTCTTTCCTCCCGCGGTGGTCCTCGGCTCCCCAGCCCATCACGGCGCAGCCTGGCAGCCATGCATCGGCAACAAAGTTCATGCTTCGACGTCTCGTTCTGCCTCTTGGCAGTTTTTGCAGTATGTCTTCCCGGTTTCTCAGACGAGCAGTTTGGAGACCCGCACCCCAAGCCCAGAGTCGGGACCGCCTTGGCCACAACTTTCGCCCGGGCCGGGGTCGTTGTCCAGAGCGCGGTGCTTAAGTATCGCCTCCGGAGCCCGGCGTTGCAGCTGCCAACTGTGGCCGACTTACCGAATAGAAGTTAATACTTTTACAGTCTCTGACAGGCTTGGAAAGCAAGCTGGGAATCAAGAGCTGTTTCTGATTCTGATCTAGTTTTGTTTTTGTTTCTGTTTCTGTTTTTTTCATTTGAAAATAGACTCAGGACAATGCTTAAGAAAATTCAAACCAATGGAAGCCTGCAGGGAAATCCTGCCTTTAGTACTGAGAAATGCTACCGGTGATTTCCACTCCCCCCCTAGGTCTGCCTGAGTCGACCAAATCACCTAGTGTCATACTGCACTTTAGAGGAGTTCGGCGTTTAAAACCGGGAATTAAAAAGGAAAAGTGACTGTGCCTTTGATTAATGGTGTAACAGAGCAAGGGAAGCTGGTTTTGGCAAGATCCATTGTTTGCTATCTAACTAGGCAGATGCATTTAAATCAGGGAATAACATGTATTTTATTCCAATAACTGTCCTAATTAGCATATTCAAATGAGTGGATGTTAGAATACACCACATAATTAATTTAATTCCAATATTATATCGTGAGCTTTTCTAAAAGATGTTAACTCTCCTAAACTGGTCTTTACATGTAATGATACATCACATATGTGGTACTGGATATGGTATTTTGATGTGTGATGCAGTTCACGTTGGGGTTTTTTTTGAATAAGCGTTGGTAGCTTTTTTGATATTTTGAAGGGGTTGTCATATGCGAGTGCTACCACTAGAGGTATATGGTGTCAAGGAACTACCTTTTATTTTTTTTCCGTATAGAAAATGCTTTTTTTTTTCTTGTGTAAATTTAAAACGAAAAATCTCCCCCAAACTTAGTATTAATCTTTAAAATATTTTGTGCTACCATATTTTCTGTTAAATAACTATTTAAACCAGAAGAACATTTTCACATAACAGGAAATTCAAAAATGCTTTTATGATTTTAGAACAAATGCGTATTGAAGTATTCCGTACCATTGAACAATGATCTTATTCTCCACTGATAAGGATTCAGTTAATTTAATTAGAGAGACTGTCTCCTAAGTTGTCTGCCCCCTTTCAGCGTTTGCTGTTTTATTCTGTGCATTGGGGTCTTCAGTTACGTGTTAAGCTCATTTATGTTTTCTTTGCCTTGGAATCTATTTGCATTTGCGAACCTTGGGAAACTTTGAATCCTAGCCTCTTATTTTAAAAATATTACTTGTGCCTGTTTTAAAAATGATAAATATAATTAATATAAAATGATATATGGAAAAGAATATCGTAAAATATAGCTCTCTGCTTGCTTATAAAAAGAATTCAAGAATTATAAAAGGAACACCCAGCATCTCACCTTTCCCTTGTGGTTTCTCATATTCTCAGGGCAGAAATCCATTTCTTCCCATGTTCTCATGGTTTTGTGCTTAGAAGTTCTTTCTTAATATTACAGAAAGCAGTGTTGTAAATGCATTGTGATGATTCAGATATGAAAATTTTTACAAATTTTTAGAACTTTGAATGTTTGTGGGGGTTTTTTGTACTGGGAAAAAGGAGATTTTTCTCAGAATCAAATACATGCATTTTAAAATTCCCTTTTAAAGCAGCTATCCCAGCATCTTTTGGTACAAAGGAGAGTTGATGGATGTAGGCTAATGAGCACACCCTTCTCTTTTCTTGGGTTTCAGTGGCTGTTTGGTGGTCATTCTCCATCGATTGGACTGTCCCCCTCTTCCACTGTGGAATTGGTGCCCATTTTCCCACATGTCTGCCCATCTTCTCTTCCACTTCCCATTGGGAAAAGTTGGATAGACAAAAGGATACCTAATTGTAAGGTAAAAATGCAGCTAGCCTGATTGGATAAATGGGCTGTTAATTTTTAAGTTGTCGGGTATTGCCGTAACAGAAATCACTGTGTATTTTTAGTTTCTAACTGCAACATCTCGGTCTGGAGAAAAGTCTTTTCAGAATAAGATCGGTCTGTTCAAAAGCACCAGTAGATGGTGGTGGTGGGGGATTTTGTTCTAGCTTAAAATATTTGGTTTCCATAGGATAATATAAAATTCCTACTTCTGAATCAGAAATACTACTTTTTGAATTTTTCAGTTTTTAAATCCATAACTATTGTTCAGAATCTAGGCTTCAACCTTATATAACTCAAGTGTACATTTTAAAAGTAAGTTTTCCTTGGTATTATTGCTTTGAGTGTTCATCTTTTGGATGGCTTTTCTTGGCTTTTGAATTCAAATATACTGGCTACACTTTGTTTACCTGAAAACCAATAGAAAGCAGTACAGTGACTTGTTCTACAACACACTGCTTATCTCCCTGGGGTGATTCTATATCTGTTAACTGGCGGCTGGGATGAACTAACCAAGTCAATAGCTGAAGACCAGCCCAGGAGACTTAACTAGAAGGTGATTGGTGTCAGAGCCCTGTGGATCCTCAGGTTTTAAGATAGCGGCCTTATAGAATCTCCATGCATAGCATCTCCAATGTTCAACGTAAGACAAGTATTCTACAGTCTTCAGCGTTTGTTCTGTGCGTGGCCTTAAGTGTTATGCTTGCTCTCTCTTTGGACAGATCTTTTTTAATAATTCCTTTGCTCTGGACTCAACATGGATCTATCCTGAGGAATCAAGATTGTTCCATGGGCCTGAGAAGCCTCAACTGTTGGCAAATCAAGTAGCCGTGTCTCTGTCCAGGCCCGCTCCTGCCTCTAGGCCTCTTCCCACAGTGGTGTTAACACCTCAGCCTATCCCAGGTTGGTGCCCAAATAGCTGTAAAAATGTGTGTTGGTTTTTGTTTGTTTGCTTCTGCTGTAGCTACAAATTAGCTTTGGGTAGGAAAACTATGTCACTTTAATGAAGCAGTTCTTTCAGTAAAATATAATTTCTGTTTTCACGGGCGTGATTCCTTTTCATAATGACACTGAGTTTGGGGTAGATTATTCGCTGTGTTTTTGGAGGATGGAATCTGCTTTAAGGCGAAGAGATGGCTGAGGGGATTCGTACAGAATCATGTTTTTGGTGCTCTGTTTTTAGAATTGGACCAAATCTTCTGCTGATAGCTCTTAGTAGGAGCCCTAATTGATCAGGCAACTCATTTAAAAAATGTTCCTTATGTGGGGTGAGGTGCATAGCTCCCTGGTCCGCAGGACACGGGCACATGTAAGGTTTTTATACGTTTTGCCTTCACGAATATGGGGTGATGTTGGCGATGGTCTGTAAATGTGTGCTGTTGGGAAGATGGGTTTTGTTCTCTCTGGAGTCTAGTGACCTAAAGGAACAGCTGTCCTGGAACAGACTCCCATGAAATAACCCCTGGTTGAAAGATGGTATAATAAACCTATATAGTAACAAGAGAATAAAATCATCTTATGAATTTTTTAATTGATTTTTAAAATCGCCTTAACATATGATATTAGAGAAGCAGATGTTGCTCATGCGCAAATTATCTTGCAACACCTTCCATTACGGAATGTTTTATGACTTCAGAACTATATTATCTTCCTTGTAATTTCCTACCTACCAAGACTGTCCCAATATGTAGCGCTAAAATTTAGTAATAAGGATGTGTATCTGTGGATAGTTCAGTGCTGGTTTAGGAGACGTATTTACTTTCTTCTCTCTCTTTCTACCTTATGTATTATAATTTGCTGTGTCCTGTTTAGTAATAAGTCAGGAAGAACACTCAACTCTTTGTGTTTTTTCATAGGCCTTAATGATTCTTGACTGAAACTTGCCTTCTGCCCTTGTGATCATCTGTTACTGAGTTGTTAAAATCTGAATAAGCGTCATACATACATACACTTATAAACATTTTACACGAAGATGATCACATATCCTTTTTAATTGAACGATGACAAAGGATGATCAGATAGCATGTAATATATGGTATTCCAGGGCTTTGGACGTCTTTTTCAGTATATGAAAGGATAATATTTTACTTTCCTAATGCACTGGCAATGCTGTCACCAAAATAATCAGCACATTTAGTTTAAAAAACAGTGAAATTAGTTTAACTGTTCCAACAAAAGCTTTGAGTGACCTTTCCTCCTGTCCGCTCACTCTTGAATAGCATGTAGACATTTGCATTATACCTCTGTCCTCTTAGAAAACTCATACTGTGAACACGCTAACTACCAATTTTGTCGAAGAAGCTTATGGCAAATTATCATAGCTTTTATATCATATGGACATTTTGACTTGCCATTGTGTGACACCTATTTCATACTTAAAGCATATTCATGTTAATTTTACCTTTTGACTTTTTTTTTTTTTTTTTTTTTTGCGGTACGCGGGCCTCTCACTGTTGTGGCCTCTCCCGTTGCGGAGCACAGGCTCCGGACGCGCAGGCTCAGCGGCCATGGCTCACGGGCCCAGCCGCTCCGCGGCATGTGGGATCTTCCCGGACCGGGGCACGAACCCGTGTCCCTTGCATCGGCAGGCGGAGTCTCAACCACTGCGCCACCAGGGAAGCCCCACCTTTTGACTTTTTGACTAAACCTTTTTAAAGGACAAAATAAAACAATATTTCTTACTAACATGGTCGATCATAGAATAACTGTCCACCCCATCTAACATTTATCAAATTTCTGCTTTTATTCTTCCTTGGATTTTTTTTTTTTTTTTGGATTCATGAACCGTAAGAATACAACATGCTTTACTTATCTTTTGGAGAATAATGTATCTGTGCCCAGAGGTATTTTACTAACAGTCGTATATGCATTTGTTCTGAGATGGCGTTTCTGAACTGCTTCATGAAAATTTTGATTTTTTGATACATTTCAGATTCTTAGAAATTACTATTCTAGAAACGTGTTAAGTGACTGTTAGTCCAAAAAATACATTTAGGGGTGTTGTTTACATGTTTGTTGTTTATATGTTACTAACTATTTAACCGAGAACCTGGAAGGGGGAGCAAGTAAAGGTGGAAGGTAGGGTAGCTCCCAGTCAGTTAAAAGTTAAGGTACATTGTTTCAATTTTAATGTAATTAATGAGAAATATAGCCTCATTAAAACATTTTACATGTAAATTTTAAGATATGTTGTTAAAAGTTATTGTTATAATTGCTATTAAGTCATATCTTGCTATATATTGATAAATTGAAATATTATATTGGTTTACATTATATAAAGTTACGCATTTATAAATATAAATATTTATACACACTATATTAATATATAATGTATGAATATATTATATGATTGATATTTTAAGTTGATCCATTTGTAAATTGTTATATTCAGAAGCAAATGGCCTTAGAATCTTAGATATATTTTATTGATCCCCTTTCAGTTAATCAATGAAGCACTATTAGAACTCCAGGAGAACCAGGAGAGTGAGTCAGACTCACCTCATTTTATTTTTTTAATTTAATTTAATATTTTTTTTAGATTTTTTTAACATCTTTATTGGAGTATAAGTGCTTTACAATGTCGTGTTAATTGCTGTTGTATAACAAAGTGAATCAGTTATACATATACATATGCTCCCATATCTCTTCCCTGTTGTGTCTCCCTCCCTCCCACCCTCCCTATCCCACCCCTCTAGGTGGTCGCAAAGCACCGAGCTGATCCCCCTGTGCTATGCGGCTGCTTCCCACTAGCTATCTCTTTTACATTTGGTAGTGTATATATGTCAATGCTTCTCTCTCACTTCGTCCCAGCTTACACTTCCCCCTTCCCTTGTCCTCAAGTCCATTCTCTACGTCTGCATCTTTATTCCTGTCCTGCCCCTAGGTTCATCAGAACCATTTTTATTTTTTTTTAGATTCCATATATATGTGTTAGCATATGGTATTTGTTTTTCTCTCTCTGACTTACTTCACTCTGTATGACAGACTGTAGGTCCATCCACCTCACTACAAATAACTCAATTTCGTTTCTTTTTATGGCTGAGTAATATTCCATTGTATATATGTGCCACATCTTCTTTATCCCTTCATCTGTCGATGGACACTTAGGTTGCTTCCATGTCCTGGCTATTGTAAATAGAGCTGCAATGAACATTTTGGTACAGGACTCTTTTTGAATTATGGTTTTCTCAGGGTATATGCCCAGTAGTGGGATTGCTGGGTCATATGGTAGTTCTATTTTTAGTTTTTTGAGGAACCTCAATACTGTTCTCCATAGTGGCTGTATCAATTTACATTCCCACCGACAGTGCAAGAGGGTTCCCTTTTCTCCACACTCTCTCCAGCATTTATTGTTTGTAGATTTTTTGATGATGTCCATTCTGACAGACTCGCCTCATTTTAAACAGGCTCATTACATTTTCCTTTCTTGGATAGATAGTACATTTGTGTAATAATCATTCTTGACAATGGCATTACATAGCATGAGCTCCAATGATGTGACACTAGAAAGTGGTTTTGTTTCAGTAAGCATGTGGTCTGTTGAACTGAGTTAGAAGGTGTGATGGGCAGAGATGTCAGGTGGGTGACCTCTGAGGCTCATGTTAATATTGCTCCCCTCCTGATCTATGGTTGGTTAAGAAGTAGCTGCACTGCAGCAACGTCTCATAGAATATTAGCACAACCTGAACGAATTTGGGTAAGTCATCTAAAATTTAATAAATGTTTTGAAGGACTTTATTTTTGATATATACTAGACTCACTTATGTTAACGATAGAGGTAATGATTTGCTGTTATACTCAGACCTGAAGAAAGCCTGTTGGCCACTTAGAAGCGTGAAGGTCAGTCGTGTTCCCCCCTGCATTCATCAGAGGAGCTCCTGCAGGCGGTGCAGACATGGGCTCTGCTAGGCGCCCTCGCAGCACATGTTCTCCTGGGCAAGTGCACTCTTAGATTACTACCCAGCACTGCCTTCCTAGGGGCTCTCTGCAGGCGTCCAAGGGGGGTCTCAGGAGGGTCATCAGGGAAGGTCTCCAGGGATGATGTACCTGAAACACACCACAAAGATCAGCAGAACCTGACCAGGGCAGGGGAGGGAATGGAGGAGTAGGACATGTAAAGTCACAAACTCATGACAGATGTTTCATCAGGTGATGACAAGCAGTCAAGCAGCCTAAACCAAGGAGGAGAGCGGGGGTGGGGTGCGGCCGTGGTGGTGGGGTGCGGCAGTGGTGGTGGGGTGTGGCAGTGGTGGTGGGATGGGGCAGTGGTGGTGGGATGGGGCCGTGGTGGTGGGATGGGGCCGTGGTGGTGGGATGCGGCCGTGGGGGTGGGGTGCGGCAGTGGTGGTGGGATGCGGCCGTGGTGGTGGGATGCGGCCGTGGGGGTGGAATGCGGCAGTGGTGGTGGGGTGCGGCCGTGGTGGTGGGGTGCGGCAGTGGTGGTGGGATGCGGCAGTGATGGCCCAGCTCAGGGCCACTTCATGCAAGATGAATCCCATCATCCCACGGGACCTGTGTAGTCAGTCCTGGGCGCTGTCCAGAGTATCCTGGGATGTTCCATCATTTTTCAGCTTGGGAGCCATGGTTTCTTTAGGAAAGTGTAAATTTGTCCTCAGGAAGCAGAGCAGACAAAGAAAGGGCCGAGTCTTCTCACCGAAAAATAAATGCAAGCGTCCAAAAATATGCAAAGTTACAACTGTACTGGAAACTAAAGTCTCCAGTGAATAACTTAGTGGCTTTTTAAGGAATTATCCCTAATTACAGTGTGAATGGGTTGAACTGAGAAATAAGCTGGGACTCATTCATTCCCAGTCCTCAGAGGCTGATGCAGGAAAGGCGAGGACGCATGAGGACACAGGCACCCCCTCCTCTTCAGGAGTCTCTGCACTTAGGTTGAGACCCCATCACTTTGTCTCCAATCTCAACATCTCCCTTCTCCCATGCAGTGCTAAGTCCCTCTTCATCCCAGGGAGAAATGGGCTTGCATTGCTTCTAAGGATATGAGGTTTATCACAAGTAGAGGTGGGAGTAGGGCCAGCGTGGAAATCGTGCTTTCCAAAGCATCCCTGTGCTTCACTTCTAAAAATAAGAACTTCAGAGTCCTTCAAGCTATTCAGAAATACAAGTGCTTAGATTCAGAGTATCAGGCAGGAGAATAATTTACTCAGCTTCTGTCCGATAAGGACACATGGCATTATAGTTTGCTGGAAACTGGGGATTTGTCTAAAAGTTGTGTATATCACATTGCCTTTTGGCTGAAGATCAAAGAGCGTGGTTCTACCAATATCTTGTTGGAAAAAAAATACTGGCTGTGCCATTCAAAGATGACTAGAGAGAGAGGGAGGGAAAGTGGAAGATGAGGTGGGACAACAGAAACTGTTCTGCTTCATGAAAGATTTGTTTACTCAAAAGATGCAGAAGAAAGAAAAATCTGGGAAACAGCTTTTGTACAGGAGCTTGTAAGCATTTTGCATAAATCACCTTTCAGTTTACCTTAATATGAACAAAAGGGCTTTATAGAAAAGCAGTAAAAGAAAAATCGAAAGCGAGCTGGCGGAGGCATGAAATCACGTGGCAAGACGGTTTGAACTGGATGATGGCAGACAACATAGACGGATTCTCAAGCATGTGTAGCTGTGGCAGTGAACAAAGGGATGGTAATCATGAGAAGGTGACAGTGAGGTAGAGAGCAAACAACACATCGATGTTGATGTGATCTCCTTGAAAAACAAACACAATGTGACAGACATATTAAATGTGGCCATGCCATATACCTTGCTCACTGTATCCTGGTGGAGTTTACGAATGGGAGAGCCACTCCTTCCAGGAACACCGAAGTGGGCACAGCTTCAGATCAATGTACAGCACTAGATGTGATCACCTGATGCGGAAAACTTTAGAGAATTAGGAGGAAAAACGTTTGTGATCAAAGTAATATATGCCCAACAAGAAAGACATCTATACGCATAAGCAAGGAAAAGACCTCAAACAACCGATGGATAGACTTTCTTCACGTCTAATGTTCTCACCTCAAGTTCTACTTTGTCTCAAGTTAATGTTGCTGTCACTCTACATTTCTCTTTTATGTTGCTTATCAGTGTTTACCTTGTCTTTTGTTTTAAGCTTAGGTCAGTCATTTAAAGGCACAGTCTCTTCTTTTGCCTTTAAAAATGGAGTTTGGTGTACCTATATTTGAATTCCTATTTTTATGTTTCTTCTGTCATATTATTATATCCTGGTTTTTTTTTGTTTGTTTTTGTTTTTGTTTTTGTTTTTTTTTGTGGTACATGGGCCTCTCACTGTTGTGGGCTCTCCCATTGTGGAGCACAGGCTCCGGACGTGCAGGCTCAGCAGCCATGGCTCACGGGCCTAGCCGCTCTGCAGCCTGTGGGATCTTCCCGGACCAGGGCACGAACCTGTGTCCTCTGCATCGGCAGGCAGACTCTCAACCACTGCGCCACCAGGGAAGCCCTATATCCTGTTTTTTATAGTGTTTTGCTATTTCTTTATTTTAGTCTGTTTTTATTCTTTTGCTGTGCCATGTATGTTTTGTTTGATTTTGTTTATTTTTGTTTTATATGGTGATTTGGAATATGTTCATACTGATCCTATTTTCTCAAGCAATTACCAGTAAGATTTTTAAAGAAACAGATTTAAGCTTTATGTTTCCCTTAATTTTCAAATTATGACAATACTCTCACTTTAGAATTCTTTTATAGACTATGAAAAATTTGGGAAAAACTTATATCATAATTTTTTTTTCTCTTCAGTTTCCTCCACTAATTGAGAAATTAATCGAAAGCAAGAGCTAAGAATGGGGAAGTCAGGTTTCAAACTATCTATAATCGTCAACAATTTTTGTCAATAACATAGAATATATGTAAATGTTCATTAATTTGGTTACAGGAATGACTGAAAATTTCTAAGCAACTTTTTTCCCCCAAACTGAAGCTGAAAAGAATAATTATAATCTGAATACGTAACCTCAAATTATGTTGGTAAAATTGGGAAGAGGAGAATTGAGAAATCTGAGGATACAAATTATTTCAAAATCCCTCATATAGTTAAAAGAAGCTGAAACACTAGGAAACTCTCATGCTGGAAGCCCAGAAATTATTTCAAAATCCCTCATATAGTTAAAAGAAGCTGAGACACTAGGAAACTCTCATGCTGGAAGCCCAGAAAACAAGGGTATTTAAGACTGACACGGGACAAGACATCCTGCCCCACAGCCAGCCTTAGAAATATGAGTAAGAGCAACAGCCACCTACCACTGGTGCAGGGACCGGGTATGGAGAGTGACCCTCTTCTGTGATGCAGGAATTTGGGGATGGCTGAAAGTTAGGGGGACACAAATATTAAGACTATCAGACACTCTAGAACTTACTCTAAGAAAAAGGCATCGTTAAAGGATTTTGAAGCCTCTGGGGCATAGTAGGAAACTGTGGCAACAAAATTCAAATCCAGGTCAACACCTGAATACATTGACACATCTCATTCAGCTTGACAGAAGAAGGGGTGTGCCCATTTCCAGGAGTAAATCCTAAGTACCTCATTCTCTATCGTTCTAATCATGATGTCTGGCATTGAATAAAAAAGTTACAAGACACACAAACAAAGCAAAAAATGATAAACCATTGTCAAGAGATAAAGTAAGCAATAGAACCAGATCCTAAGATGACGTATTTTGGAACTCTCAGACAGGGACTTTGAAATAATGATGATTAATATATTAATGAGTCTAATGGAAAAGGCGGGCCACATGCATGAAAAGATAGAGAATTTCATCAGAGATATGGAAAAGATGAGAAAGCCAAACTGAACTCCTAGAAAAAATAAAGCGTGGTATCAGAAATGAAGAATTACTTTGGTGGACTCATGAGTAGATGTGATACAGCCAAGGAAAGTATGAATGAATTTAAAGATAGGTCAACAGAAACTACTAAAATTGTAACACAAAGAGAAAACAGTGAAAAAATGGAGCATACTTTCCCAGAGCTATGAGATAATATCAAATGGTTTAACATACATATAATTGAAGTTTCAGGAGGAGAGAAAATGGGGGGGGGAAACATTTGAAGTCACAGTGACCAAAGGTAATAAACAATTAATAAAAGTTATCAAAACATGGATCCGAGAGACTTAGAAAACCCCAAGACTGAAAATGAGGCAAAACATATTCAAACTACTGTTTCCAAGGTTAAGAGAAAATCTTGAAGACAAACAAGGAAAAAAAGACACATTACACAGCCAGTAACAAAAATTTAAAATTGCAGGAGTTGTATTGTAAGAATCTATACAAACCCCAAAGCAACATCTTTAAAAGACTGAACTAAAAATCTCTCAGTCAAGAACTTTATACAAAGCAAAAACAATTATCAAAAACTAAGGTGAAATGAAGATTTTTCCCAAAATAAAACTGAAAAGAATTAATTGTCGGTAGACCTGCAGTTCAAGAAATTATGAAGAAGCTTATCAAGCAGAACTAATTAATAGCAGAGAGAAACTTGCATCTGTACAAAGAAATAAAGAATACATTAAGGTAAAATATATATTTTGCCTTGTATTTAATTGCTCCAAAAGATAATTAACTGTATAAGGATAAGTAATGGTGAGTGATGTAGTATGTGCATATAGCATATGTGAAATCAAAACGATGTCAACAATCACAAAAGATGGGAGTAAGGAATTGGAAGGATATAACTGCAAAGCTCTCATCATACATTAAGTGGTATGATGTTATTTGAAGGTGAACTCTAATTAATTAAAATACATATTATAAAGCATATAGCAACCACTTAAGAATTAAAAAGAGTTATAACTAATAAAACAATAGAATAACAATAAACAATAAAATTGGAATCATAACAAATACTCAACCCAAATTCAGTCAGAAAAAGAGAACAAAAGATCAAAGCACAGAAGAAGTAAATAATTAAAAAAATAATAACTACAACGTGGTATATTTAAATAAAAAGGTGTAGAGTCACATACAGACCGAAAGTGAGAGGATGGAAAAAGGCTCTCCACACAAATGAAAATCACAAGAAAGCTGGAGCAGCAATACTTTTTCAGACAAAATTGACTGTAAAATAAAAACTGTAGCAGGAGACAAAGAAGGACACTACATAATGATCAAAGGATCAATCCAAGAAGAAGATATAACAATTTAAAATATACATGCACCCAACATAGGAACACCTAAATATATAAGGTAAATGTTAACAGACATAAAAGGAGAAATCAACAGTAACACAATAATGGGGGGGACTTTAACACCCCACTTTCATCAATGGACAGATCATCCAGACAGAAAGTCAATAAGGAAACACAGGCCTTAAAATGACACATTAGACCAGATATACTTAGTTTATATTTATAAAGCATTCCATCTGAAAGCAGCAGAATAAACCTTTTCAAGTTCACATGGAACATTCTCCAGGATAGATCACATGCTGGGTCACAAGTCAAGGCTTGGTAAATTTAAGAAAACTGAAATCATATCAAGCGTCTTTTCTGACCACAATGCTATGAGGCTAGAAATCAACTACAAGAGAAAAAAACTGCAAAGAAATGCAAACACGTGGAGGCTAAACAATATGCTACTGAAAAAAAGAGAGAGGAAATCAAAAAACACCTAGAAACCAATGAAAATGAAAACATGATGAACCAAAACCTATGGGATGCAGCAAAAGCAATTCTAGAAGGGAAGCTTATAACAATACAAGCTTATGTCAGGAAATAAGAAAAATATCAAATAAACAACCTAACCTTATGCCTAAAGCAACTAGAGAAAGAAGAACAAACAAAACCCGAAACTAATAAAAGAAAATAAATCGTAAAGATTTATGATAAACCTTAAATAAATAAATCATAAATCAGAGCAGAAATAAATGAAACAGAGACTTAAAAAGCAATAGAAAATATCAATGAAACTAAAACCTTGTTCTTTGAAAAGATAAACAAAATTGATAAACCTTTAGCCAGACTCATCAAGAAAAAAAGGGAGAGGGCCCAAATCAATAAACTCAGAAATGAAAAAAGAGAAGTTACAACTGACACTGCAGAAATACAAAGGATCATAAGAGACTACTATGAGCAACTATACACCAATACAATGGACAACCTGGGAGAAATGGACAAATTCTTAGAAAGGTAGAATCTCCCAAGAGTGAATGAGGAAGGAATAGAAAATGTGAACAGATCAATTACCAGTACCAAAATCGAATCAGTAATTTAAAAACTCCCAAAAAACAGAAGTCCAGGACCAGTTAACTTCACAGGTGAATTCTACTAAACATTTAGAGAAGAGTTAACACCTGTCCTTCTGAAACTATTCAAAAAAAATTGCAAAGGAAGGAATATTTCTGAACTCATTCTATGAGGCCACCATCATCCTGACACCAAAACCAGACAAAGATATCACAAAAAAAGAATATTACAGGCCAATATCACTGATGAACACAGATGCAAAAATCCTCAACAAAATACTAGCCCACTAACTCAAACAATACATTAACATTATTCACTGTAGACATATTATTGCCACAGGCATTAGTTTCTGCAAAAATCCCTTGGTCAATAATGTGTTAAAGGATCATACACCATGATCAAGTGGGATTTATCCCAGGGATGCAAGGATTTTTCAATATCTGCAAATCCATCAATGTGATACACCACATTAACAAATTAAAGAATAAAAACCATACGATCGTCTCAGTAGATGCAGAAAAAGCTTTTGATAAAATTCAACATCCATTTATGATAAAAATTCTTCAGAAAGTCGGCATAGAGGGAACATACCTCAACATAATAAAGGCTATATATTACAAACCCACAGGTAACATTATACTCAATTGTGAAAAGCTGAAATCGTTTCCTATAAGATCAGGAACAAGACAAGGATGCCCACTCTTGCCATTTTTATTCAGCATAGTTTTGGAAGTCCTAGCCACAGCAATCAGAGAAGAAAAAGAAATAAAAGGAATTCAAATTGGAAAAAGAAGAAGTAACACTGTCATTGTTTGCAGATACATAGAAAATCCTAAAGATGCTACCAGAAAACTACTAGAGCTCATCAACAAATTTGGTAAAGTTGTTGGATACAAAATTCATATACAGAAATCTGTTGTATTTCTATATACTAACAATAAAATATCAGAAAGAGAAATTAAGGAAACAATCCCATTCACCTTTGCATCAAAAAGAATAAAATACTTAGAAATAAACCTACCTAAGGAGGAAAAAGACCTGTACTCCAAAAACTGTAAGATGCTGATGAAAGAAATTGAAGCTGACACAAACAGATGGAAAGCTATACCATGTTCTTGGATTAGAAGAATCAATATTGTTAAAATGACCATACTTCCCAAGGAAATGTATAGATTCAGTACAATCCCTATCAAATTTCCAGTGGCATTTTTCACAGAACTAGAACAAAAAAATTTTTAATTTGTATGGAAACACAAAGACCCTGAATAGCCAAAACAATCTTGAGAAAGAAGAATGGAGCTAGAGGAATCACACTCCCTTACTTTAAATTATACTATTGATAAAAAGCTACAGTAATCAAAGCAGTATGGTACTGGCACAAAAACAAACACATAGATCAATGGAACAGGGTAGAGAGCCCAGAAATAAACCCACACACTTATGGTCAATTAATCTATGACAAAGGATGCAAGAATATACAATGGAGAAAAGACAGTTTCTTCAATAAGTGGTGCTGGGAAAACCAGGCAGCTACATGTAAAAGAATGAAATTAGAACATTCTCTAACACCATTTTCAAAAATAAATTCAAAATGGATTAAAGACGTAAATGTAAGACTGGATACTATAAAACTCCTAGAGGAAAACATAGGCAGAACACTCTTTGACATAATTTGCAGAAATATATTTTTGGATCCATCTCCTAGAGTAATGGAAATAAAAACAAAATTAAACAAATGGGACCTAATTAAACTTAAAAGCTTTTGCATAGCAAAGGAAACCATAAACAAAACAAAAGACAACTTACAGACTAGGAGAAAATATTTGCTAATGATGCTACCAACAGATTAATTTTCAAAATATAAAAACAGCTCATACAGCTTCATATCAAAAAACAAACAACCCAATAAAAAAATGGGCAAAAGATCTAAATAGACATTTCTCCAAAGAAGACATACAGATGGCCAACAGGTATATGAAAAGATGCTCAATATCACTAATGATTAGAGAAATGTATATCAAAACTACAATGAGGTATGAGCTCACACCAGTCAGAATGGTCATCATTAAAATGTCTACAAATAATAAATTCTGGAGAGGGTGTGGAGCAAAAGGAACCCTCCTACGCTGGTGGTGGAGATGTAAATTGGTACAGCCACTATGGAGAACAGTGTGGAGGATCCTTAAAAAACTGCAAATAGAGTTGCTCTATGACCTTGCAATCCCACACTTGGGCATATGTCTGGAAAAAACTCTAATTCAAAAAGATACATGCACCCCAATGTTCATAGCAGCACTGTTTACAATAGCTAAGACATGGACGCAACCTAAAAGTCTATGGACAGAAGAATGGATAAAGAAGATGTGGTACATATATACAATGGAATGTTAGTCATAAAAAGAAAGAAATAATGACATTTACAGCAATGTGGATGGGCCTAGAGATTATCATATTAAGTAAGTCAGATGGAGAAAGACAAATAATATATGATTTCACTAATATTTGGAATCTAAAAAAAGATACAAATGAACTTATTTAGAAAACAGAAATAGACACACAGACTTAGAAAACAAACGTATGGTTACCAAAGGGGATAGCGGGGATGGGGGGAGAGGTAAATTAGGAGTTTGGGATTAACATATACACACTACTGTATATAAAATAAACAACAAGGATCTACTGTATAGCCCAGAGAACTATACTCAATATCTTGTAATAACCTATAATGGAAAAGAACCTGAAAGAGAATATATACATATCTGTATAACTGAATCACTTTGCTGTACGCTTGAAACTACTACAACATTGTAAATTAACTATACTTCAATAAAAATAGAACTAAGCCAAAGTAAAGAAATAAAGAAATACAAAGGTATAAACTTTATAATTAAAAGGAAAGATTTTCATCCTTATATATATTATGTCCACAAGAAACTCATTTTTAATATAAAAACCTAGAGCAGATGAAAGTAAAAACGTGGAAAAGATACAGCATGCAAATCAGAAGAAAACTGGAGTACTGTATTAATATTAGGTAAATTAGAATTCAGAACCAGAAGTATTGCAGGAATAGGAAGGGACACTCCATAACTAAAATTCATAACTAAATACATACCAAGAAGGCATAACAGTTGTAAATGTGTGTGTGTCTAGCAAAAGAACTTCAACATACGCGAACAAAAGCTAATCAGACTTAAAAGAGAAACGGACAAGTCCATAACCATGTTCGGAAATTTCAACACTCATCTCCCAGAAATTAATAGAGCAAGAAGGAAGACTACCAATAAGGATTTACAGAGTTTACACAATACTATCCAGTAACTTCATTAAATTGACATTTATGGAATACCTAACAATAATATAATACATTTTTTTTGTATATATGGAACATTCAGCAATACAGACCTTATTCTAAGCCACAAAAGTCAACAAATTTTAAATGAAAATATACACAATTTGTTCTCTGGCCACAGTGTAACTAAATTAGAAATCAATAACAGAAAAATACCCAGAAAAATTGCCAAATATCTGGAAATTTAAAAAAATACTCCCGAATGACCCATGGGCCAAAAAGGAAGTGGCAAAGAGAATTGCAAAATATTTTGAATTGAATAAAAATGAAAATCAATATTAAAAATATTATCACAGAGCATAGCTCCAACAGTGTTCAGATGGAAACTTATAGCACTAAAATGCCTACATTAAAAAATAAATTTTCAAAAACTATTAGCAAACCAAATTCAACAGCACATTAAAGGGATCATACACCATGATCAAGTGGGATTTATCCCTATGATGCAAGGTTGGTTCAGCATATCCAAATCAATAAATGTGATATAGCATATTAATAGAATGAAAGATAAAAATCACATGATCATGTCAATAGATGCGGAAAAAGAATTTGACAATAATACAACATTCTTTTGTGATAACAACCCCCAAACTTCAGCAAACTGGATATTCAGGGGCCATACTTCAATATTACACTGACAAAGGACATCTATGAAAGAACCATATCTAACGTTGTATGTAAGAGTGAACACCTGATGTTTTCTCTCTAAGATAGAGAACCAGGCAAGGGTTTGTGCTTCCACCACTTCTTTGCAAAATTATACTTGAAGACCTAACCAATGCAATAAGGCAAAAAGAAAAGGAAAAAAAAAGCATGAAAAGCATACAGATTGGAAAGGAAGAAATAAAGCTGTCTCTATGTGCAGACAAAATTGTTGCCATATCGACCATCTCAAAGAGTCTACCAGAAGCTGCTAGTACCAATAAGTGAATTTAGCAAGGCTGCAGGATGCAAGGTCAGTGTGAAAATTCAATAGTATCCCTGTATGACCAGTAATAAACAACTAGACATTAAAATAAATAGCAGTCTCACTAAAGCACTAAACCCAGAAAATATTTGTGGATTAATCTAACAAAATATGAATCCTGAAAACTACAAAACATTGAGTGGAGAAATCAAAGACTAATATATGGAGTGATATTTTGTATCAATGGGCTGGAAGACTCAATACTGTTAAGATGTCAGTGCTCTCCAAATTAATCTATAAATTCTGTGTAATCCCAAACAAAATCCCAGTTTCACAGAAATTAACAAGCTAATTCTATCACTGATATGGGAAGCCAAAGGAAGTAGAATGGCCACGACAGTGTTGAAAATGAACAGCAAATGTGGAGGTCTCCTATGGAACAGATGTGAATGCGTATGATAAAGCTACAAGAATGAAGGCTTCGTGGAACTGGCAAAATCGGGGGAACAGAGATCAGTAGAACACAATCATAGACCCTTCAGAAACAGACACACGCATACATGGTCAACTGATTTTTTTACAAAGCATTCAGTAGAGAAAAACTTGCCTTTACAATAAATGGTTTTGGAACAGTTGAACATTCATCTTTAAAATAAACAAACCTTGATAAATACCTTGTATCATATATAAAAATTACCTCAAAATAGCTTATAAATCTGATTTTAAAACCAAAGTCCTAGAACTTCTCAAAGGAAACATAAAAGAAAATTTTCTGACCTTGATTTAGGCAAAATGTTTTTAGATATGACATCAAAAGATGAACCATAGAATAAAATGCATTGATAATTGGATTTCATCAAAATTATATACTGTTGCTCTTTGAAATGACTTTTAATAAAATGAAAAGAAAAGCCACATACTGGGAGAAAATATTTGCAAAGCATAGATCTAATAGAGAATTGATATCCATAATATACAAGGAACTCTCATAAAACAATAATAAGAAAACAAGTAACCCAGCAAAATATGTGATCAGACACATCACCAACAGAGATATATAATGTCAAATGGGCACATGAAAATATGCTCAATGTTATCTATCATTAGGGAAACGCAAATAAAATCCGGAATGAAGAGTCCCTACACACGTACTGGAAGGGCTATCTAGTCTATACCCAGAAATCTCACTCCTAGGTATTTACCCAAGAGTAATAAAGGGATGTTTCCACACGAAAGCCTGTACACAGATGTTTATAATGGCTTTATGAGTAACAAAACCTGGGAACAGTCCAAATAGCCATTAACTATTGCATAGATTGACACACTCAGGCACATCCAAACTATGGACCACAACAGAAACCACCACGAATGGACTTCTAACACACGCGGTGACATGATTGAATCCTAATAGATCGTGCTGAGCGGAAGAACCCAGAGTCAAACGTTTGTATCATAGATGATTCCTTTTTTTTTTTTTTTTTTTGCGATACGCGGGACTCTCACTGTTGCGGCCTCTCCCGTTGTGGAGCACAGGCTCCGGACGCGCAGGCTCAGCGGCCATGGCTCACGGGCCCAGCCGCTCCGCGGCATGTGGGATCTTCCCGGACCGGGGCACGAACCCGTGTCCCCTGCATCGGCAGGCGGACTCTCAACCACTGCGCCACCAGGGAAGCCCGATTATTCCCTTTTCATGACGTTATAGGAAAAGGAAAACTATAAGACCAAACACAGATCAGTGGTTTCCAGGGATTGGTGGGAGGAGGGTACTGACCACAGAGGGGCAGAGGGCAGGTTTTGGGGTTGTGGACAGTTATCTGATTGTGGTGGTGGTTACATGACTGCCTTTGGAGAAATTCAGAGAACTGTACACTAAGAGAATGAATTCCACTGTAGATAAATTACACCTGAATGCACCCAACTTTTAGAAAAAGAGAGACTTAAAGAGACATACCCAGTAAAGTGTGTGGCGTTTATTGACCCTTGTTTGAACAAGGCATACAGAAAATTGTGAGACAACAGGAGAAACTGGAGCAGTTGACTAAGTGTTTAACAGTTTAAAGAAATGATTGTTTAAAATTTATGTATTTTATTTATTTATCTTTATTTTTGGCTGCCTTGGGTCTTCGTTGCTGCACTCGGGCTTTCTCTAGTTGCAGCGAGTGGGGGCTACTCTTTGTTGCGGTGCGTGGGCTTCTCATTGCAGTGGCTTCTCTTGTTGAGGATCATGGGCTCTAGGGCACACGGACTTCAGTAGTTGTGGCTCGCGGGCTCTAGAGTGCAGGCTCAGTAGTTGTAGCACACGGGCTTCGTCGCTCCGCGGCATGTGGGATCTTCCCAGACCAGGGCTTGAACCCATGTCCCCTGCATTGGCAGGTGGATTCTTAACCACTGCACCACCAGGGAAGCCCAAGAAATTATTAATTTTGTTAATTTGTAAGTGTTGTTAGAGTTCTATGCTCATGCTTTTAAAAAGAACCTGTATATTTTAGAGATGCCTGCAGAAACATATACAGCTGAAGTAAAATCTGTATGTTTTATCAGTAATCCAGGTGTGGTTGCTAGGAGTGCAGGTGTGAAGATGAAACAAGCCCAGTCATGAGCTGATAATCGTGGAGGGTGGGTGATGGGACGTGGGATTCATTATATAATTCTCTATTATATTACTGTTGAAAACTTTCATAATAAAAATTAAAGAAAAAAGAGTAAAAAGTAATAGCATGAAGGACACTTCAAGAAATTGCAAAGAGTGATTTTATAGATTTCATATACCTGCCACAGTGCAACAAAACTGAAACCTTAAAATAAGCTATAAAGAGATGCCCAGCAGTCTTGAAGTTAAAAGGCTGCCCCCAAAATAAATGAACGAGGCAGAAATCAATATTACAAAATAAACCTTCTATAAAGTAACCAAACATGATGTGCCCATATTAGAAGTCATAATATGTAGCCAACAGTACTACAAGGCAAATGTGGAGCCAGAAGTGATGTGTGAACTATGAGAGCACAGGCACAGAATAAATCAGCTTAAATCAAGGCATTAGAAAAGTTTCCTTAGCGAAAACCAAGGAAAATCTGAGGAAGCAAATGATAAAAAGTAAAGGCAAACATTTATAGTTTCAAAAACGGAAATGAATTAAATTGATGAAAATCTCCCCTCCCGTGATCAGAAAAAAAGAAACGCATTCAATGGAGACATCTCTGCTTGATATCAGCAGCTTTTTAACAATTAGATGAACTGATTTCTGGCAGCTTTTCAACTTGAATCACGATGGAGCAGCCCATCTACACGCCCACAGGTCTCCTCCCTCTTCTACCTGGGCAGGTGCGTGGGGACCTTATCCTCACATTTTCTCTTAGCCTGAGTCCCCTCTACACCCTGACACTCCATGGATTGTATGGGTAAAATCTCTCAAACTCCAAGGAGAATCTTCTCCTGATCCAGTTTTTTTCAGAACATAGAAAACGGTGAGGCATTAATATAGATCATGAGGTTGATTACCCATTTTACCCATGTTTTTCAAAAATAAGAGAAAAGAAGAAGCAAACATATTTTATGGGCAGATCTCAGCTGTAAAGTTAGCTGTACAAATCCTAAAAGTATTATTGAAAGTTTAACTGTATAGTGACATTAACATCTGCCAAGGTTAACTGGAGTGCATTTCACGATTGTAGAAATTGTGTCACAGTAAGAAAGGCATTGACAACAACATCGTGGCCATGTGTTCATTTCATTAGACTATAGGAAGATGTACCGTGTGATAAAAGTAAACAGCCGTTAAAAAATCAGGAAAGTAAAAACTGAACTGTAATTCCTTAACATGATACATAATATTTCTCTAAAAACTGCCACGTCGCGTGGCGGGCATCACTGCCGTTCGCATGAGAATCAGTCACTATTTTTTCTTTACTTCGGCTGTTTTCTGGAAGTTCCAGCCAGTGCAGTAAGAAATGAAACAGAAACACCACTTGGGGTTTATATACTTTTTTGTATTTTGAAAACTCACAAAATTCAACTTAAAAACTCTCAGAATTAAACAGCCGGTTCATCAAAATGGATTGATAAAATATAAACATACAAAAGACAACACAGTCCCTACCTATTAATAGTTATTTAAATATAGCAGCAGGGATGAGCCTCTGTTCACACAGCATGGGCAATGCATAAAGTTCCTGGGCACACTGTCAACACAGGTGTACAGATCAGAGCCTTCACTATGAATGAAACCTAAAAAAGAAAACAAAGAATTTGCTGACTTTGGAGAGACTCACTGTGAGCTTGGATAGGAAAATGGAACATTGTGATCATATCAATTCTTCTCAAATTAATTTATGGATATAATATAATGCTAATTATATTACTTTTTAGAACATGAGAAGATCATTTAAAATTGTTGATCATGGAAATACGCATGAGATGAACAAATACATACTTTAAAAAATCTATGAAGGACTTAACTTATTCTATTTTATTTATTTATTTATTTTTGCTGCGTTGGGTCTTCGTTGCTGCGCGCGGGCTTTCTCTAGTTGTGGCGAGCGGGGACCGCTCTTCGTTGTGGTGTGCAGGCTTCTCATTGTGGTGGCTTCTCTTTGTTGCAGAGCACGTGCTCGAGATGCACGGGCTTCAGTAGTTGTGGCATGAGGGCTCAGTAGTTGTTAGTTGCTCTGAGGCATGTGGGATCTTCCTGGACCAGGGCTTGAACCCATGTCCCCTGCACTGACAGGTAGATTCTTAACCACTGCACCACCAGGGAAGTCCCCAACTTATAATTCTAAAGTTACCTCATTTTTTAAAAATGTGGTACTGATATACTAATCCACATATAGATTAATGCAATGAGTTTTAAGAGAATTGTTATATAGGACAATATTCTAATACCATAGTAAAAGACAGACATAAACAGATGACTCACAGAATGATTATAATGGTCATTATGCAATATATGGTTTACTCACAAGTAATTCAGGTAATGCAAATTTAAACCACCGAATATAATACTCCCATATTAAATTAGCACAGACTTTCAGAAAGCCTTGGTGCTCCTTGGTGTTCGCAATGGGGCAATAGAATGTACGCCCATTCGTACATGGTATTAAATGTAGTGTGTACTGGGTCATGGAAGTTGGCTTTCAGATCCTCTGAGAAAATTAATATAATTTCACTCAGTGTTTCTCCTTCTATGGCAAGTTAAAGGAAGAACAAATATGTATGCACAGTGATTCAGCACCTCGTAATTTATACCAAAAGGAAAAATAAAATCTCAAATGTCCACGACTAAATAACTGGTTAAGTGAGTTACAACATAGCAGTAAAAATGAACAGTCTTCAGCCATTAGTAGCATCACGTTCGGAAGATTATTTAGACGAAAGAATGCTTTTGTTTTCGTAAATTTTTAGAAGCAGGTTACAACACGAATGAACAGGATGGTACCAGTTTTGAGAGCATCGTACACACACAGTTCACACACATGCTGATGAAAGACGGAAGGAAACATCCGAAAGTGTTCATAATGGAAATTTCTGAATGCTGGATGTAATATCTTTTATTTTTCATTTTTAATGAGCATGCGTTACTTAGGTTATACAGAATTTACTTATACAGTATAATACAGAATGCCATAAAATACATGAAAATACTTCTTTCTTCTTCGTGCCATTGAAAATGAGAGTATTCGGTGCTGTTTGAGCTCTCATCACCCGTGTGACTCTGACAGCCCTGTAAGGGAGTTGTGTCCATCTTGGAGTTGCTGTTTCCACAAAGAAACAGCCCCGCTGAGGCAAAGCTTGATTTCTTTTAGCCACTCCTCATATCTGGGTAAGGAGGAGTTCTCCATCTTACAGCCGCAGCGTTAGACGTCTGGAAGAACGCTGGGCAGAGGTCTCTCGTTTCCTCCTTAGAACTACCCTGTGGGGCCTTGGGGTCCAGCGCAGGTGGCAGTGCAATGGTGTCCCCACAGAGCGCCCCTCCTGAACGGTCCGGTCTGACTTCACCTGAGATCGTACGTCCAGGTGCTGGTGCCGGTGTGGGTGTGGAGTGTAAAGTGTAAATAGACTACTCACTCCTAGCCGGGGATCAGCCCCACTCACTAGGAAGTCAAACCATGATGTCCCCGCTGTCCCTCTGCCTCAGCCCTTAGACTGGGGGTGGGGGGGGTGACCCGATGCCTCGCGATTTCTGGAGGAAAAGGATAAACAGATACAGCTTTCAGATCCCCAATTTTACTTAGAAAGTTGGGGGAGACACTCTACCTTCCTATCATGGAAAAACAGATATTTCAGGAGAAGATGCAGATGTGTTTGACTCTTAGAGACAACAGGAAACCCGCAAGGGCACTTCAGCCTTGTGGTGGCCAATTTAGTGCCTGTCCTCCACCCAGCTGTACTCATGCCTCCCTCCAGCTCCTGAGCAAACTATTTCGGGTGCTGGCAACCGGGGCAGGGGGACGCCTGTCCAAAGGCCGATTCCCCCCGTGACAGCCAGTGGGTAAGAGCTTTTACAGACTGAGGAAGGGGGCTACGTGCAGAAGCAATACAGCCAGCTCTGGCAGCCATCTTGAAATTGGTCATCGGTGGTCTGACCAGCATCATCTTGATCGTTTTAGGTACAGTGAATCTTCACTTCCAGACCAGCATCATCTTGATCGTTTTAGGTACAGGGAATCTTCAGTTCCAGGGTAGGTTTGTTCCCATTTTCTTGAGGCCAGTTCTCGGAATCGTGGCAGCTTATGTCATGGCTCCAGCCCGGTCATCATGGAGTTAACTTCCTCCACCTGGCGGGGGTTTCAGTATCTACGAGACAGCTCCCAGGATACGGCTCAGAATATGATCTATAGCCCTTGAGGAGGAACTAAAGGTCCTTGACTATACTTCCTCCACCTGGCGGGGGTTTCAGTATCTACGAGACAGCTCCCAGGATACGGCTCAGAATATGATCTATAGCCCTTGAGGAGGGACTAAAGGTCCTTGACTATACTTAATGACTAAACTATTATGATTTGGTCTCCTTTGGTCGTTTTCCTCTGTTTCTGCATTTTCTCACTTCTCTGATTAAACTTATTCTTTGGCTAAATTTCTTCCACAGACAAAAGGCAGGCTGAGGACGTGGGGTCGGGGGGGGGGGAAGGACCCTAGGGTCCTGCTCCGCTTCAACTCCACTAAATATTTACAAACATCGCTAGTGTATCGGTGCTTTGCCGCGCGTGATGCGCTATTGTAACACAGTTTTGCATTCTACTGTGATTTACCATTTTAGTATATATTTCTCAATAATAGCATAAATTAGTAAATGTTGTCTTGAATGAATGTTTCAGAATCCAGCAGATGAGGCAGAGTTTCCTTAACATCAGTAGCCAGAGAAAACGATTTCCAGATTCTGTCTGAAAATATTTTGTAGGCACGTTGGCATCATTTTGTGATCATGCTTTCTGAGACTTCTTATAGGCGTCTTAATCTAAGTCGTCAGAGTCTTTCACCTGCTTTAAAGGATGCAATGCTGCCTTGCAGAGCCACAGAAGAGTTGATGAACAGGAAAAGGATTTGTTTCTTTCCTTCTACTCTCGAGCCCTCTAATTTCACTTCTAAAATTCCGCTTTTGCCTTTGCTGTCTAGGACTCCCGGTGCGGCATCTCATGCAGGAGTGACGGTAGGGACTCTGCAGTTCCCGTTTCCAAGGGGTGCTGCTAACCCTTCCCTCTGTCAGTGACATGGATTGTAGATTTTATTAACTACCTTTCCTCGAGCTTAGGAAAGCTCATTCCATTCCCAGTTCGCCAGTGGTTACGTTTTGTTATAGTAATTTAGATATGACTGAAAAGACTGGTCAGCTCAGTGGCCCGTACCCACTTATCTCTAGAATTGTGTAATAAGAAATATTCATCAGAGTATACATTTTTTCTCAGATTACATACCCTGTGGTCTGATAGCCAGGAAAAGAGCTAGATAGATAGGTTCTTAGATTTCTCTTGAGTTACAGATGATCACCACGACTTTATTTCAGTCAAAATTTAGGTTCAAGGCCTATAAGAAATAAATGGTGAGAAATAATGTTTTGGTGAAAATTAAATATTCCGCTTCCCCTACCGTGATTTTCTTCCTTTAAGCGTTCAGTGTCCATGTCATTCAGGTAAGAAGATGTGTTCTCAACAGGGCAGTAGCCTTGTCTGTCTAGTTTACTACTGAACCTCCAGTGCCTAGTAGAGTGTCTTGTCTCTGACAAGCACGTGGCAAATATTAAATCAATAATCAATACCACAGATACAGATTGAGCCCTACCGTGGACCGCGCGCTGGCACGCGTGCTGGTGGTTACTGCAGTAAACAAAACCGATGAAAACTTCTGCTGCCCTAGGTCTTACAGCCCAGCTTATTGTGTTACTATTTTACTGCCTAACTTGTATTACTAGACTAAAATACTCTCAGTGGGAAGTTTTCAGATAGGGAGACCTAGTCTTTCAGGTGTGACCCTTGGGGCTACTGTCCCTGGTTTCTGTAATGAAGAATCAGTTCCCTTCTGCTTCCAAATATCACCAACACGACAATCTTAAAAAAAAAACGGCATCAGGAATCACAAAAAATAATGTATGTTCCTAAAACTCCCTGCATGTCATGGCCATCTGTGTCATCACTGTATTTCTTGAATGCATGTAAATGTGGCTTCAGTTAGAATTCTGAGAAGCTTGAAAGCTTAAGGTCTCAGTCTCCAGCTATCACGTGAGGGTTCGGAGATGAAGATTTGGGTAAAATCTTTCTCGGTGCCTTTTGCATTTGTATCCAGCAGTGTTTACCTTTAGGTTTTGAAGTTGGTAAGCAGGGGCAGACCAGGTGTTTTGGACCATGACATTTATGAAACTCTCTGTCCTCTTTAAGGAAAAGAATACAAAATCCCTGGTCGGAGTTAGGGCTGGAGGCTTGGTGGAGTTTGTATGAATGAAGACCCTGGAGCTGAAGCCTCGTCAACTTAAGGCAGATCTATCTGCCTTTGGAAAGAACAGAAATATGAGTGTTTCCCAATAATCAAGGCTTGCGTTTTTTCTCGTGATGATGACCTGGTGGTCTTGAGTCTTACTTGCAGTTTCCTTTTTCCTCTGGCATCAACTCAAATGCCGTTTATATAAACAACATATTATTCAATCTTTAAGGAAAATAAGTATTCATTTCAGGCAGTATTATCCTCAGTAGAGTGGATTTTTTGCATTGGAAATGAACCTTGAATCTCTTCTGAACTAATTAGCCTATTTGCATCCATTCCCTGTGATAGAGAGACAAACCTACTTGTAGATTTCCTCATGCCACGCAGGCAGTGCAGGGCACTCGTCAGAGGCGTTACTGCGAGACCGTGCACGTGACGGACACTCACAAATGTCCGTTGATTCAGGAAAAGGAAGATTGGATGCAATGTGGGTTGCAGAGAATGGGGTTTTACCATTTGCAATAGAAAGAAGAAGGCTAGTGGCTCTTGGTGGTAGATCGTTGCCCTTGACATCCTAAGAGGCATATGGACTTTGACGGATGAGCGAAAAGGAGTCCTCAGAGGACACGGCAACTTTATAACTGAAACCTTGTGATGGACGCTGAAGGCCAAGATATCAATGTTGAGACACAAAAGGAGGGGCAGGGCTGCAGGATTCCGTGGATGACGAACCTTTTCTGTATGCTGGAGGGATGCGCAAAGACAGGGCCCAGGAGCCCTGACTCGGGGTGCCTCTGGCCGCAGAGCCTCTGGTGACAAGTCCCACTGCTGCCCGTCCTGAGCCTGCCACAGGTGGCTCTCCAAGGCTACGCAGGTAAACATGTGGCTGTTTCCACACGAAGGAAACAGGTGCGTGTGTATCTTCCCAGAGGCACCGATGTCACAGGTAGCTTAGTATTAAGGATGCAGCTGGCTCTGCTCGGCTCCGTTACAAAGGGAGACTCTCTCATCAAGGAATTCCCGGTGGGAAGAGGAAACACCGCCTGAGAGGGTGGCTTCACCGGGACGATGGAAGGCGGAGGAGGGGCTGGAAGTGGGTTTGGACGCGTTTGCTTGGGTGTCACGGCCACCTGAGACCCGCTGCAGCCGTGAACACATCCATGTTTTATGCCTTCGGACTGTTGATGGGCTGTTTCCCTGTCACGGTCGGGGTGGATCTGTGGAAGCGTGGCCATCCTCTCGGGGATGCTGGATGGCCGGCGTTCCTCCAGGTCCGTCTTGATTTTCTACCTTCTTTGCTTGGAATTTCCATGGATTCCAGGCTAACGTGGACACAGTCTTCTCTGTGTTGGGCACAGTAAACGTGCAACATAAGTCTGTCTCACCAGTGTCACTTCTCCCAGGGACCCTTCACTTTGCTCTCAGCTCTGATGGTGTGACTTTCCTTTGGCCTTTCCTGGGATGCTTTAGGCCATAAGAAATCTAGGTGTGACAGGATCCCTGGAAGTTATTGGCAGGAATGACAGTTACAGGTAGATATATTGCAGCAAACAGTTACTCTCCTGCCTGCCTGCCAACTGCTGCCTTCCTTTCTTCTTTCTTCCCCCTTCCCTTCCTCTGTCCCTTTGTAAAGTCAACACGTGTAGAATGCCTTAAAATTGTAAGAAAAATGACGAGTTTTTCTTTGAGCACGAGTTACTTGCAGACACTTTATAAGGACCTTGTTGTGCACGGGGATGACCTCACCAAACCCTCACAGGCCTCTGTGGAGCAGGTAACAGTGTCCTCACCTGCCCTGGGGGACACTCGTTCTGCGGTGAGGCTGGGCCAGTTTCCGGGAGGGCAGTGTTGAACCAGATCCACGTGGGCTGCCGGCACTGGCAGTTCTGAGCCTGCCCCAGGCTCCCTGGGCCGGGTCTGCGTGTGAGGGGAGAATTCTGTTCCCTCCTGTTCCTGCGTCAGCAGGGATGTCACCTCCCAACCCATCCCCACCGATGGATGCCTTGACTCTGCAAACTCAAATACTCGTCTCACTTAGGGCGTCAGTTCCACAAGGACAGGCACAGACGCCCCCTATTTGCTGAGACGTGGGCTCAGTGCAGCACAGTTTAGCAGCAGCTGCATATGATGAGAACATTGTTCTGCAAATTCCTGTCTTAGACATTCCTATTCTCAAACACCGGGCGTCTTCCCTGGGGTTATGTATGGAGCCCTGATCCAGTGGCTGTTTCCTGGGAGTGTGTTTGGGTTTTGAGGAGTGGAGATGTCAGTGTGGACGTGACCCATTAAAGCCCCTTTCGCCGCCCCCACGAGTCCTGTGATGGGCCGCACGCCGTTACCCGAGTGGGGCTCGGGGCGGAACCCACCCTGGGCAGGTGCTGAAGGGAAAGGCGGGTTTGGGGTCCCCATTGCGAGGCTGTCAGTCATCTTAATTTCATAATGAGGAGAGACGCCGTCAAGCAGGAAGATTCCTAAACATCGTCCGCTGGTTGATCACGTCGCTGTCTAAATGCGTCTCTGAAGAGAAAGACGCGAGCTGAGCGTATTTCCTGTGCTTTATTACTGCCTGGACGTTACGAGGCAGGTAAGAGGTGAGCGTAAATCGTGTGCATTGAGCAGAATGAAGTGGTTGGAAGAGAGCTGCCTGGTGCCGAACAGCACGGTGTTGGTAAACGCCTCGCAGAAGCCCCTCCCACACTTGCGTTGTTGTGCAGACAGACGGGATTGTGTCCTCTTTGAAGGTCAACAAAACCTCGGGCTGCCTGTGACGGATAGAATCCATCTGCTGCAGCTTTCACGGGGAAACGCGTTTATTTCAAGGCAGAAGGTTACGTTTTTGCCAATGCCACTGCGTTCCATGGAAGATGACACTCTTTTTGGGGACAGCCACGTGCACCCTGGGACCCTCCATGGGACAGGTGTGGCCGGACCCCCGAGGGTGACCCTGCTAAGAGTAAACTCAGAGGTTGTAGAATCTGCTTGGACCCACTGAACCCACGAAACCACTTACGAGATGAATCCTTCAGGAGACAAATGTTGCCTGGGAGCCACTCGGTTGCTGTGGGTTTGTTAAGCCCCTGCTCTATACCCGGTACCTGGATGTGTCCCATGAGCACAGTCCTGCCCTCAAGGAGTTCATGAGTGTGTGGTCTGGGCGTTCTGGTGGAAAGTGTGTCTGTGGGAGGGGCAGTTGCTCTGCTGAGCCCGCCCTGGGGTCCAGCCCTGGGGTCCGCTTGGCCAGAGTGCATGGCCGTGTCACAGCCCCTTCCCACCCCAGGCCCCTGAGCTGCACACCCGACTCCTTCCGCAGCGGACCTGGGATTCCAGAGCAGGTGTGGGCCGCGAGCGGGAGGCTACGCTGCCGGGGCTCCTTAGATGTCAGTGTCAGCCGGTCCGTTGTTTCCTCACGAAGATGGTTCCTGCGCTGCTGTCTTCCCGTCTTCTTCACTGACTCGGCTCATGACGGCATCAGGACAGTTCCATTACCCAGTATCAGGGGCGGCTTGTTCTTCGGGCAGTGTAATTAATCTCTAGTTTTAATAACGTGAATATTCAAATTATTGTGTACCAAGTTACATGAAATCATAAACATAACAATAAATTAGGATTTCTAAGCTGCTGCACGAAGCTGAGTGAATTTTCCCCGTCTTAGCATTAGGTAACTCATATGTTCTTGCCTGTCACCGTCTGCCATGGGGGGTGGGGCGGGGGAGGGCTGGTCCACGCGTGACCCTCCCGAGGGGTGACTCTGCTGCGGTGCATGGACTTCTGTCCCGTGGAGGTGGGTGCAGGTTCACGGTGACCAAGTGGGTCCAGCACACCGTTGGCGCTTGTGCCATCAGTGACGCTGACAGAGACACACATCAAAGCCATGCCATGTGCTTCTCTGCTCTGTGGGAGGGGACCCGGCTGAGAGGGGAAGGGGCCGGACGGATCCTGGCTGGGATTCAGCGCCAGCTTCAGGGCCGGGAGCACCTTTCATCCTATGGTCGGTGACCTGGAGGGATCGCCAGTCCTGGGGTGGGGGCTCCGAGCACCGCCAAGGGGTCTTCAGGGTCGGTGCCCACAGACTAGATGTATCAGGGGTCACTGGGGTGTCCCAGTGCTGGGGCATAGCTGGAAGTGTGTACGGATGTGCGGACAGAAAGCTGGAGTAAAATGAGTCAAACAGCGGCAGTGCCTCCTTGGGAAGGGCTGGTTCCTGATGAAGTTTTAAGTGAGGCAATCAGACCGAAATCCACCCTTTGCAGAGCAGTTCTGTGCCAGACGTGCCTGCAAATCGAGAAGAACCAAGAGGAGGCTCTGTGGGCAGATGAGGAGGATTTGTACGGGAAAGTCCTCTTCCAAATGTCAGAAATGAGGGGAGGCAGCCCAGATGGGTTTAGCAGAAATGAACACGTGCATTTGGGAGCCGGGCTTGTGTTACCGAATTAAGTTGTGTGGTTAACCCCCAGCCCGGCTGGACCAGTTGCCTGGGAGGGAAAAGGTTCTTTGCCCTTCGGATCTGTGTGGCCAAAGAATGGAGAAGCGGGAACTTGGTTCACAGGTCGACTTCTTGCCCACGTGGGGAGGGGTTTGATTTTAGAGGCAAGACAAAGGGAGGAGGGGTGAGGCCGAAGATGGGGAGGCCCATGCATTAGTCTCCGGGGAAGGGCAGGGCTCTCCCAGGGAGCAGGCTGCCACCCCTTTGTATCCTTTTTCAGTCCCTGACTTCCAGTCATGGCATCATTCCGCTGGGTGTGTCACTTAGTCGCTAATGTAGTAAAATCAGCCTAGCATGAGACCCCGGGTCTGTGGGAGGTCAGATTCATCACCGTCTTGGTCCCAGCTGGTTCCATCTGGTTTTTGGTTTTCTCTCCGTGTAGCTTCCTTTCTTCATCTCCAGACCCCGAGACTTAAAGATTTACGTTAGTTCCTGTTGGGGGGCAGGGAGGCGACGGGTTCCGATTGATGATCCAGTGTCAGCTCTGGCCACGCTGGTGCATCTCCCGCGAGCAGGCGTCGCCCTGAGAGGTGGTGCTGCGATGCTCCGTCGGTCCACAGGTTGGACTCTGTGCTGAGCATCATTTTAGGAACTGAACGATGCTTTAGAAAGTGAAGGCGTAGGTCCTTCTAGAAATGCTGTTTCCCAGTCTTCCCTTTCCAGTGCTTCTAGGTGCAGGACCATGAGGTAGGTGTAGTCACAGCCCAGCAGGGGAAATGAGGGGCGAAACTTCAGAGGGCTGTCACTTTGTATGGCACGCCAAACCAACACACTGCTGTTCTAGCATCCAAACAGTGGGAAACGGGAGATTCAAACAGTTTTACTTCTCCTGGTGCATTCCTCACAGCAAACTGTGCATACGTATCCCTCTCACTGCTGACTCTTCCTTAGGGACACATCCTGACATCATTTTCCTATTTCCTGAAAAAATGGAGAAGAGGGGTTTCCAGGCAACCGCGCACCCCCTCATGCCCGGGCTCACGTCGCGGTTGAGCTAGGCCACCAGCTGAGCGCTGTAGCTCTCTGGGTCCCCTGGGGGAGGCAGATGCACACATAGGTGATTGTGTCAAAAGGGGACACAGAAAGGGGACTCTTGGGTCAAAGGGCATTGTCAGAGCCCTCCCTCGGGGGCAGGAGGCAGCAAGGTACGAGACTCTGTTACTTGTGGGTCAGCATGTAACAGGGGGGTTTGGGGGAGATGAGAGGTGTCGCCTGGGAAGGCGTTTGTACTTGCTCCATGGTATGGGGGGCTGGCGGTTCTGTCAGGAGGAGAGGAGAGCCCCCCCATCCAGCTTGCAGGTTACAAGGGCTCCGAGGGAGGGCACAGTCTGGGAGAAGGGGCAGGGCGATGTCGTGAGCTGCGAGTGCAGGTTGCCAGGGTCGCCCACCCGCTACCCGTGGCTATTCTTGGCAGACAGACACTCCGTCAGCACCGGGATGCTGCCTAGGTGCCGGGGTGACAGAAAAGACAAATGTGGTGCGTGTCTTGTGCAGCTCACAACCCGCCAGAGCCGATCACGAAACAGATACTTTGCTGGGCAAGCTGAGAGCGGCCTTGGAGCTTGGGTGACCATCCAGCCCAGCTTACGGGTGTGCTTCCTCGGAACGTGGAAAACTTTACCAGCACCAGGAGCCAGATGTCTCCTTCAGAAAACTGCCGGAATGGCAAACACCAAGAAAGGCAAAGCAAAATCAAACACGTGTGCGGGAGCTTGGCACCGGCTTTAACTTAGACACCAAGGCCCGTCACTGTTCTTCCTAAAAGGAGCCGGGTAAGCACTGACGGAGCTGGGGGTCAGGGCACAGGGACACGACGCCCTCAGAGCACAGGGGAGGAAGGAAGAGCCTGTGCTCTTGACTCTGTCCCCCCTCCCTCCCCTCTGCCTGTTGTCAAAGCCTCACATGCTGCCAGAGACCCCAGACCCTCCTCCTGGCGAAGCCTCCACATATGGACCACTGCCTGAAGTCACCCCCTGACCGGTCCTGTTTGCAGAAATAATTACCAGTTGGCAGATACACCGCCTGAAGGATTCCACCAGAGCTGAATCATATGCTAAACGGACGTAATAAACGAAATTAGCTGATGACTGTTTGCTGTTTTGAGGACGTGGCTGAGAGGAGAGCACAGCATCTCCTGTGTATCAGGTGAGGTTCCTCTTCATCGGAAGACCTGCTGCCATCCTGGTGTTTCCTCCATACACTCTGCATCCCAAGATAAAGGTCTTCCTCTCTGCGTGGTGTCCTCAGTGCCAGACGCTACAGGCGAGGCCTCCGTCCTGCTCTTTTGTAAAGATTTGGAAGCTAAATGTCTAGCATCTTATCTACTCTGCAGCCCACTAGTGGTTATAATTCTGGGGCTCCTCTGGTGCCTTCCACACCAAGTATTCCTCCAGTAGGGATGAGGTCAGTGTTGTCTCCAGCACTGCTCTTCCCTTCTTCCTCTGGGGAATGCGGCCAGCGACAGAGAACCTGGGGCTGAGAGCAGCTCTGTTCCAGTGCAGGCCTAAGAGGAAGAGAAAACCCAAGGGAGCAGGAACAGACCAGACCATCCAGCCTGAGCGGACACCCATGAACTTGCACAGTCCCCAGTTAGCATCTCAGCCTGAGGCCGGATGGTTAGAGCCCCTGCCTGTCCCGCCGTCCCAGGGCCCACCAGCCTTTCTCTTCCTTTTTTTTCTGTTGAATCCTGGGAAAAGCAAATCCAGCTGCTGGCTGGGTTCCAGTTTTGGAGGCAGGTACCGGGAGAGGTCAGTGGTCAGGGTGCCTGTGAGCACAGGTGGCAGAGCCTGCCCGCCCTCTCCTGTGAGTCTATCAGTGTGTCAGTGACCGAAGGCCCCTGTGTGGACAGCAGGGTGGCCTCTGGTGGCACAAAGGAGAAAGTCCTCCAGACGCTCCAGCCCGCCCAGGAGTCTAGCTGGGATGGGGCACGCGTTCAGCCAGGTGGGGCCCCAGTGCCAGCCCTGCAGAGGAATTTGGGCAGACACGCCTGGCCTTGAGGCAGTCACTGAGTCCTGCTCTCCAGCGACAGACAGGGACCGCAGAAGTTCTCCTTCGTCCAGCTGTCCTGGGGTCACTCAGACGAAAACTGCGAACAAAGCGCCTTTGCAGGTCAGGCCATCAGAGAGGGATCTGGAGGGAGGTGGCCGTGACGTGACGGAAGGGGCAGCACAGGGTGGGATGGCTGCAGTCCCCCCCTACCCCCCCACCCCCCCACCCCACCCCCACCCCGCAGCTGCCTGCCTGCAGAGAAGCACAGGGTTAATTACTGTTTTGCCTAAAACATTGATTTTTATTAGTGATGCTGATGGGATTGCATTGCTGGCTTATCTCTTAGCTGGCTTAGCAGGTTTTTTTGGCCTCTTATCTCAGTTTATTTACTCAACTAAGGGATTCAGTGCTGTCCTTTGGCGAAAGCAAGTTATGATAATTACTTACCAGTCGACACAGTTTATTGAGTGCCTGCCTCATCTTCCAGGACTCAGCTCAAGAGGTATCTCACTGGGAGCAGCTGGCGTCCCAGGGCCCCTTCGGCCCCGCCTGCCTCCTGGCGGGTGATTATCTGTTTGCAGCAGTGTTTCCTATGGTAGCGTCTTCCTGGCCGAGCTGTGTGCCATCTGGCAGGTGGAGATGCTCCGTAAATGCCTGAGCTGGGGGCGGGGGGATGGAGTGGGAAGCAGGAAGTTGCCAGCAGCTCCCGCCCACACGGCGCTCCAGATGGGGATCAGGGGTTACCATTGGTCAGAGGAGGTTCCTGAGCCCCCCCTCCCAGTCTGCAAGTTACCTCTTCCACCTGCCGGCCAGGGTTGAGCTCATCTGTGCCCTGGAGGTTGGGAGCCAGATCCTGTTCCCACACCAGGTGCCTGGGTCTAATATCGACACACAACGCACCTGCGCAAGGCCTGAAGCTGGTGGGAGCTTGGCAGTGATAAGACCCCTTCTTTCCATCTCATCTCATCCACCAACTACGACAGTAATTTTGTCGACGTTGGTTATTAACTTTTTATCTCCACTGATATTATGCAGTCGATTTTGTGAACTAACTGGTGAGTGGTGCGTTTTTATATGGACCCAGATGGATTCGAAGCAGGTTAAAAACTGTCTTTCCAGCGTCTTTTTTTAAAGAGGTAGATAAGGTTTACTTATTCTTTTTTCCTTTTTGGTTGACTTATCATTTCTGACAGCAAAGTCATGCGATGATAAAACTGTTCCCACACTTCGATCTGTAAAATGCTCTTGCCGTGGCACTGTTTCTTTTAAGTCACTGTTGTTACTTTCTCATTCTTTGCTGAAGGGTCATCTTCGTTTTGAACAAAAGATCAAGTTCAGTCAACAAATTCATCAGGTAGCCTATCACTGGGGTCATTGAACTTGGCTTTGAGAATCACAGTTCTTTGAAGCCCTGTGTCACACCAGTGGAGCTGTCTCTGAACAGGGCCAACAAGTGGTTAAATTGCAGTGGAAACACCTGTGGTAAAATAATGTAAATAAAGGAATCTTGAAGGAGGGAAGCTGAATTTACAAAGAAATATTTGTGTACAGCTCCATAGTGTGTGGACTTTCACAGAACTGCCTCATTAAACTGACACATGCACACTCAAAATGCTCACCCTGTTTGGCCCTGAACAAGCATCCTGGAATGGGCAATAAATGCAGAAATTAACCTTTTGCACACAGTTGTTTATGTCATGTTTATTTATAATAGGCAACACCTATTATGATGGGGGCTGGTTAAGGGAGCATGGCAGATTTGTGTGGCGGTTCCACTGCCTGGAATACTAGTCTCTGATTAATAACTGGACTTGGGAAGGCCATTTAATGACAGGAGAAGTGGGAGGGCAGTGTGTGCAGCGTACTGGTGGTCCGTCACCGGTACAGCCAGACCATGCCTCTGGGGACTTCTGGTTAGCTGCATGACAGAAGATCAACAGTGTTCAGCTGGGGGACCATAGGGACATTTTTAGATGCTTATTTACTCCATTTTATACCTTTTCTAGAATGTGCTTTTATTGTTAATTAAGACAATATATATTGAATAGTGTGGTATTTTTGCTGACTTTAAATCTGTCTGTGACAACAATGAGACACCACGACACACCTGCTGGAATGTCTAAAATCCAGGACATTGACACCAAGTGCTGTTGAGGATGTGGACTGACAGGAACTCCTTCATGGCTGGTGGGGATGCAAAACGGTGCAGACACTTTGAGAGACGGTCTGGAAGTTTCTTACAAAGCAGAAGTTAGTCTTACCATATGACCCAGCGGTCACACTCCTTGGTATTTACCCAAATGAGTTGAGAACTCATGTACAAACAAAGACATGCACACAAATGTTTATAGCAATTTTATACATAATCGTAAATACTTGGAAGCAACCAACATGTCCTTCCATAGGTGAATGGGTAAACTGTGGTGCATCCAGACAATGAAATATTGCTCGGTAATAAAAAGAAATGAGCTATCTTGCCATGAAAAGACACAAAGGAACTTTGGGTACATACAGGCACACCGCTGAGATGTTGCTGGTTTGGTTCCAGACCACTGCAGTAAAAGGAATATGGCAATAAAGCAATTTTTTTGGTTTCCAAGTGCATGTAAACGTTGTGTTTGCACTTAATACAGTCTGTTTACTGTACAATAGCATAATGTCTAAAACAATGTGCATACCTTAATTAAAAATACCTTATTACTAAAAATGCCCACACAATCTGAGACTTCAGCGGGTCATAATCTTTTTGCTGGAGGGCGTTGCCTCGACGTTGACGGCTGCTGACTGGTCAGGGTGGTGGTCGCTGAAGGCTGGGGAGGCTGCAGCGATTTCTTAAAGTAAAGACAGCAGAGAATCTGCCGCATCAGTTGACTTCCTTTCAAGCATGATTTCTCGGTAGCAGGCAATGCCATTGGATAGCATTTTACCCACAGTAGAACTTCTTTCGAAATTGGAGTCAGTCCTCCCAAACCCTTTCACTGCTTTCTCAACTCAGTGTATGTAATCTTCTTTATCCTTTGTCTTCATTTCAATAATCTTTATAGCATCTTCACCAGGAGCAGATTCTATTTCAAGGAACCACTTTCTTTGCTCATCCCTAAGCAACTCCTTCCTCATCCATTAAAATTTTATTGTGAAATTGCAGCAATTCACTCACATCTTTGGCTCCACTTTGAACTCTAGTTCTCTTGCTGTTTCCACCACATCTACAGTAACTTCTTCCACTGAAGTCTGAACCCCTCAAAGTCACCCATGAGGGTTGGAACCGTCTTCTTCCAAACTCCTGCTACGGTTGATGTTTTGATCCCTTCTCACCAATCACAAGTACTCTTAATGGCATTTTGAAGGATGAATCCTTTCCAGAAGGCTTTCAATTTACTTTGCTTAGATCCACCAGAGGAATCACTGTCTATGGCAGCTATAGCCTTATGAGATGTGTTTCTTAAATAATAAGGCTTGAAAGTCAAAATAGCTCCTTGATCCATGGGCTGTAGAATGGATGTTGTGTTACCACGAAAACAACATTAATCTCCTCTCCATCTCCATTAGAGCTCCTGGGTGACCAGGTGCATTGTCAAGGAGCGATCATATTCTGAAAGGAATTTTTTTTCTGAGAAGTAGATTTCTACAGTGGACTTAAAATGTTCAGTAAACCATGTTGTAAACCGATGTGCTGTCATCCAGGCTTTGTTGTTCCGTTTATAGCACACAGACAGAGTAGATTTAGCATAATTCTTAAGGGCCCTGGGATTTTCAGAATGGTAAATGAACATTGGCTTCAACTTAAAGTCACCAGCTGCATTAGCCTCAAACAAGAGAGTCAGCCTGTCCTTTGAAGCTTTGAAGCCAGGCATTGACTTCTCCTCTCCAGCTATGAGAGTCCTAGATGCCATCTTCTTCCAATAGGAGGTTGTTTAATCCGCACTGAACATCACTAATGATCTGAGCTGGATCTTGTGGACAACTTGCTGCAGCTTCTACGTCAGCACTTGCAGCTTCCCCTTGCACTTTTGTGTTATGAGATGGCTTCTTTCCTTAAGCTTCGTGAACCGACCTCTGCTAACTTCAGACTTTTCTTCTGCAGCTTCCTAACGTCTCTCAGCCTTCATAGAATTGAAGAGAGCTGGGGACTGGCTCTGGATGAGACTTTGGCTTAAGGGAATGATGTGGCTGGTTTGATCTTCTATCCAGACCACTCAGATTTTCTCCACATCAGCAATAAGGCTGTTTCTCTTTCTTATCATTTGTGTATTCACTGGAGTAGCACTTTTAATTTCCTTCAAGAACTTTCCCTTTGCATTCACGACTTGGCTAAGGGTCCAAGAGGCCCCACTTTCAGCCTGTCTCAGCTTTCGACATACCTTCCTCACTGAGCTCAGTCATTTCTAGCTTGTGGAGATGAACAGGCAGAGCACACGGGATTTTTAGTTTTGCATTTGGCAAAACTCATAGAATGTACAACATAAACAGTGACCCCTAATGTAAACTATGGACTTTGGGTGATAATAATGTATCAGTGCTGGTTTATCCATTAATGGTAACAAATGTAGCACCCAACCCAAAAGGGCGATAAGAGGGGAAACCGGGTGTGGGGGAATATGTGGGAATTCTCTGTACTTTCTGCTCCGTTTTTCTGTAACCCTAAACCTGCTCTATAAAAAAATTAAATTGCATTTTAAAAATCTGTAAATGCCCATCATAGGACGTTTGGAAAGTACAGAAAAACAGAAATAAAAAGAAATTCAAGGATCTGGGAGTGAGCGTGCCCTTTTGATTTAAAGTGAGAGACGTGTGACTCTGTCCCTAAGAGCTAGAACATGCTTGGCATCTAACTGACCCAGTGAAATTTGTTGACCGAGTGACTGTATAGTGTAGAAATGGAAATGACTGTATAATCAGCTGTGTTTACTGAGCGTCGCATTGTGAGCTGCAGCAACGTGCTTCTCTTTGAGGCAGGAGTGTCCCCTGGTGACTGTGAGCCTTATGAGGACACACAGCTCTGTGCACAGGTGACATTCGGGTGGGTAAAGAGCTCATCACACTTATTTCAGGGACAGTGGCCCAGGGCACAGGCTTCCAAGAAAGGGGGTTACCACGGCCTTGTTTTCTGGCTGCTCGTATGTTGCATGATGAAATGGCATCGTCTCCAGGGGACACCGGGCATCCTGTGCTTACCTCCCTGTCCCCCCTCTGCAGGTGGTCATCACAACAGCCTGAAGCCTGTCGGCAGCGGCCCCACCTTTGCCATCACCACTGCCACCGCCACCATGGTCTCCGTGGACCCCGACGGGCTTGGGGGCCCGTCCCCCTCCAGCGTGCAGCCTTGCCACTTCCTGACCCTGGCGCCCATCAAAATACCCCTGCGGACCACACCCTTCTCTGGTAAGTGCACAGCCTGGTCTCTCAGAGCCTCGGGCTGCTTCGGAGTCCACAGCATGGAGACCAAGGCGGGGACCTGCCGTCCCCCAGATTCATGGTTCCCTGCATGCTGGGGGCGTTGGGGAGGGCTCATCCTCAGATCACGCAAACGGACCTCAGTTCCCTTGACCAAGGTCATGTTAGTCAACCCGGGCGTTTTCTGCCATAAAGCAAAGTGTAAAGTTTCTGTTTGAAGAAATGAGACATTCCTTTACTTACTCTTCATGGGGAGTGATGCACATGACTGAGAAATTTCTAATTTTTGTGTGTGGGGCTTGAAAAAAGCAAAGGCAACATGATGGAAAACAGTTAAGCATCGGAGTTAATGAAACACAAAAAAGTACAAAACTCAGACTCGCATGGGGCCCTCACTGAGCCATCCCTCCTGGGCTGGCCAGCTGGGCCTGCTCTGAACACATGGAGTGGGGTCCTCCCCACCACGGCGGGACTGGTGCAGAGGTCCACCGAAGCCCATGGCTGAGGAAGAGACAGGGTAGCCACCAAGGTTTGGAGCTCACCCGTTCAGCAGGTGTACTATTCTAAGTCCGCGGGGCGGAGGCGGGGCTGGCTTACATTCTGGTGTTGTGAGCAATGCTGAGATGCAGGATGAGATGCAGAAGGCCTGGTCCTGGATTGGTTGCAACTCTGTTGTCCAAACATGTTCTCAGCTGTACGCGCACATCTGCTAACTGTCACCAGCACTCCACGTGTCCCAGCTGTCCTGGTGAGTGCATGTTTGGGTCTGTCCTTAAATGTCACAAAAACAGCGTTGACTTGGAATAACCTTTAGTAAGTACTGGAGTCTTGGGAGCCAGCACTATTACTTGAGTTTTAGTTTTTCACATGATACAGTAAGACTTGGATAGAAATTCTGTGGAATTATAATATTAATTCTATACTAGAGTTAACCCTAGAATTGTATATTAGCACTATATCATTAATTGCTAGGTTATCAGTGATAGAAGCATCTCTCGATTGTGAGATACATAATCTTTTTTTCATGGTAGAAATAGATTAACCTGGTTTCATTACTTTCCAGTTTGGGGAGTGCTTTTGGTTTTCTGGTCGTGTTTCTAGTAAATCTGATGTGGTCTTCTCAACACTGGACCTTGGCTTCTGTGTTTCTATGTTGACCTGATAAATTCGTTGGTAATAGAATGTTGTATTCTCAAGAACAAAATCTTATTTCTATTTCAGCGTGTTAGTGAACATGCAGTTAGGGTGTGACGGGGAGAATAAATAAAGCACATGGATAATCTCCTGTGTGGAACATAATTTACAGCTGTGTCAAGATTCTGGTTTTAAAATCCATCAGTCCACTGGCATTTATTAAGGATGACTTACTATTTTCTGAGCAAATTAATCTTAGAAAGAACCCAAAACCAAGCCCTGTGTGCCCCAGGGGCGGCTTCACTCTTCATGTCTCTTATATGATTTATAAAGTGACATAATCATTAGACGTCTTTCCATGTTGGCATTTTATAAGGCTCTATAATCAAATCTGCCATAATGTGCATTCAGTTAGAAACAGACAACCTCCATGTGATCTATCTTGTACAAAACTGCCAAAGTGGACAGTCAGAAGATGAAGGGGCCCTACTTAACAGGTGCTTCTGATATGGCCTTTGTCTTGCTGGCGTTGGTCCCTTTGATCTGAAACTACAGGGGTTGAAACTGGGGCTGCGGGTCTGGACGAGTGACCCCAGCCCAGTGGGTGGTCCCTGAGCTCTTTGGCCGATCCCAGTGTTGGATATGGTACTTCCAGGGCTGCCCCTGTAAGTGGTTCTCTGGCAGGGAGGACCACCTACCCACCTAGAAGTGTTGCCCTGGCTCTCCTCTTTTTTTTTTTTTTTTTTTGTTTTAAAGGAGTAAAACTGTGGTTTTCTTTTTTTTTTTTTGAAGATGTTGGGGGTAGGAGTTTATTAATTAATTAATTAATTTTTGCTGTGTTGAGTCTTCGTTTCTGTGCGAGGGCTTTCTCTAGTTGTGGCAATCAGGGGCCACTCTTCATCGCAGTGCGCGGGCCTCTCACTATCACGGTCTCTCTTGTTGCGGAGCACAGGCTCCAGACGCACAGGCTCAGTAGTTGTGGCTCACGGGCCTAGTTGCTCCGCGGCATGTGGGATCTTCCCGGACTGGGACACGAACCCGTGTCCCTTGCATTAGCAGGCAGATTCTCAACCACTGCGCCACCAGGGAAGCCCTGGCTCTCCTCTTGATGTTAGAAGAAGGCATTTGAGAGAGACTGGCTAGGTCCCTGATGAAAACCTTCTCAGAATTTCCCTTGAATACTTTCTGAAAACCAAGCCTTGAAGGAGACTGAGGGCAGACAGTTTGTCCATCAGAGCTGGGTTTTTTTAACCCCCGTCAGTAGCCCTATGGAATGTGAGCCAGTGAGACTGAAGAGTGGATTGTCCTGATTCTCAGTGGAGGTCCAGGTATTCTGCTCAGAAATCCCTAACCCCCTGAAAATAGATGGAGTGGAGGAGGGATGGGGATAGGAGAAAGGACGGCTGGTGGAGGGAGGGGGGCCAAGGGGATAGAATGGCATCGACAGAAAGAGAGATTTCATAGGCCCAGAAAAACGCACCTCTCTGGGAAGTTTGCTCCATATTCAAAGCACATGAACTTTATCTACAGATGAATAATCCTGCTTTTATTCAGAAGATAATAATTCCCATTTTAGATAAATGAGTTAGACTATTTTATTTACACCCTACGCTTGGTGATAAAAGCCAGATAACCTCAGAAGCCCTATGTGGTTCAGCTTTATGGTTCTCAACTAGGGGCAGTTTTGTCCCCAGCAGATACTTGCCAGTGACCAGAGACATTTTTTGGTCATTGAAACTTGGTGGTTGCTACTGGGATCTAGAGGATAGAGACCAGGGATCCTGCTACACATCTGACAGCAAAGAACAGCACCTGTGGTAAAGGATTATCTGGCCCCAAATGTTAGTAGGGGCTCCATCAAGAAACCCTAGTTCATGCTCTAGATGTCTACTTAAACCGCGGAAACCAGGACTGGTGTATGAAGAAGAAGTTCTGGTCCAGTAACTGTAGGACCCAAAAGGAAGAAGGCTCTGTGCTGGAAAGAAGGTCAGCCACGAGAGTGGCTGAGTCATTTGCCTTTAACAAGGTTTAGGATTTCGAGTAAGACACCCTATTTAAAAAACCCCTTGAAGGAGATTGGTTCAAGATGGCGGAGTAGAAGGACGTGCTCTCACTCCCTCTTGCGAGAGCACCAGAATCACAACTAACTGCTGAACAATCATTGACAGGAAGGCACTGGAACTCACCAAAAAAGATACCCCACATCCAAAGACAAAGGAGAAGCCACAGTGAGATGGTAGGAGGGGTGCAATCACAATAAAGTCAAATCCCATAACTGCTGGGTGGGTGACTCACAAACTGGAGAACACTTATACAACAGAAGTCCACCCACTGGAGTGAAGGTTCTGAGCCCCACGTAAGGTTTCCCAACCTGAGGGTCTGGCAACGGGAGGAGGAACTCCTAGAGAATCAGACTTTGAAGGCTAGCGGGATTTGATTGCAGGACGTCAACAGGACTGAAGGAAACAGAGACTCCACTCTTGGAGGGCACACACAAAGTAGTGTGCGCATCGGGACCCGGGGAAGGAGCGGTGACCCCATAGGAGACTGAACCAGACCTACCTGCTAGTGTTGGAGGGTCTCCTGCAGAGGCGGGGGGTGGCTGTGTCTCACCGTGAGGACAAGGAAACTGGCAGCACAAATTCTGGGGAGTACTCCTTGGCGTGAGCCCTCCCAGAGTCCGACATTAGCTCCACCAAAGAGCCCAGGTAAATTCTAGTGTTGGGTCGCCTCAGGCCAAACAACCAACAGGGAGGGAACCCAGCCCCACCCATCAGCAGACAAGCAGATTAAAGTTTTACTGAGCTCTGCCCACCAGAGCAACAGCCAGCTCTACCCACCACCAGTCCCTCCCATCAGGAAACTTGCACAAGCCTCTTAGATAGCCTCATCCATCAGAGGGCAGACAGCAGAAGAACTACAATCCTGCATCCTGTTGAACAAAAACCACATTCACAGAAAGATAGACAAGATGTAAAGGCAGAGGGCTACGTACCAGATAAAGCAACAAGATAAAACCCCAGAAAAACAACTAAATGAAGTAGAGATAGGCAACCTTCCAGAAAAAAGAATTCAGAATAATGATAGTGACAATGATCCAAGACCTCGGAAAAAGAATGGAGGTAAAGATCGAGAAGATGCAAGAAATGTTTAAAAGAGACCCAGAAGAATTAAAGAACAAATAAACAGAGGTGAACAATACAATAACTGAAATGAAAAATACACTAGAAGGTCCCATTTGTTTATTTTTGTTTTTATTTCCATTTCTCTAGGAGATGGGTCAAAAAGGATCTTTCTGTGATTTATGTCATAGAGTATTCTGCCTATGTTTTCCTCTAAGAGTTTGGTAGTGTCTGGCCTTACATTTAGGTATTTAATCCATTTTGAGTTTATTTTTGTGTATGGTGATAGGTAGTGTTCTAATTTCATTCTTTTCCATGTAGCTATCCAGTTCTCCCAGCACCACTTATTGAAGAGGCTGTCTTTTCTCCACTGTATATTCTTGCCTCCCTTATCAAAGATAAGGTGACCATATGTGCATGGGTTTATCTCTGGGCTTTCTATCCTGTTCCATTGATCTATATTTCTGTTTTTGTGCCAGTACCATACTGTCTTGATTACTGTAGCTTTGTAGTATAGTCTGAAGTCCAGGAGCCTGATTCATCCAGCTCTGTTTTTCTTTCTCAAGATTGCTTTGGCTATTTGGGGTCTTTTGTATTTCCATACAAATTGTGAAATTGTTTGTTCTAGTTCTGTGAAAAATGCCAGTGGTAGTTTGATAGGGATTGCATTGAATCTGTCGATTGCTTGGAGTAGTATAGTCATTTTCACAATGTTGGTTCTTCCAATCCAAGAACATGGTATATCTCTCCATCTGTTGGTATCATCTTTAATTTTTTTCATCAGTGTCTTATAGTTTTCTGCATACAGGTCTTTTGTCTCCTTAGGTAGGTTTAGTCCTAGATATTTTATTCTTTTTGCTGCAATGGTAAATGGGAGTGTTTCCTTAATTTCTCTTTCAGATTTTTCATCATTAGTGTATAGGAATGCAAGAGATTTTTCTGCATTAATTTTGTATCCTGCTGCTTTACCAGGTTCATTGATTAGCAGTTTTCTGGTAGCATCTTTAGGATTCTATATGTATAGTATCATGTCATCTGCAAACAGTAACAGCTTTACTTCTTCTTTTCTGATTTAGATTCCTTTTATTTCTTTTTCTTCTCCGATTGCTGTGGCTAAAACTTCCAAAACTATGTTGAATAATAATGGTGAGAGTGGGCAACCTTGTCTTGTTCCTGATCTTAGTGGAAATGGTTTCAGTTTTTCACCATTGAGGAGGATGTTGGCCGTGGGTTTGTCATATATGGCCTTTATTATGTTGAGGAAAGTTCCCTCTATGCCTACTTTCTGGAGGGTTTTTATCATAAATGGGTGTTGAATTTTGTTGAAAGATTTCTCTGCATCTATTGAGATGATCATATGGTTTTTCCCCTTTAATTTGTTAATATGGTGTATCACATTGATTGATTTGCGTATATTGAAGAATCCTTTCATTCCTGGGATAAACCCCCCTTGATCATGGTGTATGATCCTTTTAATGTGCTGTTGGATTCTGCTTGCTAGTATTGTGTTGAGGATTTTTTCATCTATGTTCATCAGTGATATTGGCCTGTAGTTTTCTTGCTTTGTGACATCTTTGTGTGGTTTTGGTATCAGGGTGATGGTGGCCTCATAGAATGAGGTTGGGAGTGTTCCTTCCTCTGCTATATTATGGAAGAGTTTGAGAAGGATAGGTGTTAGCTCTTCTCTAAATATTTGATAGAATTCTCATGTGAAGCCATCTGGTCCTGGACTTTTGTTTGTTGGAAGATTTTTAATCACAGTTTCAATTTCAGTGCTTGTGATTGATCTGTTCATATTTTCTATTTCTTCTTGGTTCAGTCTCGGAACGTTGTGCATTTCTACGAATTTGTCCATTTCTTCCAGGTTGCCCATTTTATTGGCATAGAGTTGCTTGTAGTAATCTCTCACGATCCTTTGTATTGCTGCAGTGTCAGTTGTTACTTCTCCTTTTTCATTTCTAATTCTGTTGATTTATTCTTCTCCCTTTTTTTCTTGATGAGTCTGGCTAATGGTTTATCAATTTTTCTTTATCTTTTCAAAGAAACAGCTTTTAGTTTTATTGATCTTTGCTATCATTTCCTTCATTTCTTTTTCATTTATTTCTGATCTGATCTTTCTGATTTCTTTCCTTCTGCTAAGTTTGGGGTTTTTTCATTCTTCTTTCTCTAATGGCTTTAGGTGTAAGGTTAGGTTGTTTATTCGAGATGTTTCTTGTTTCTTAAGGTAGGATTGTATTGCTATAAACTCCCCTCTTAGAACTGCTTTTGCTACATCCCATAGGTTTTGGGTTGTCGTATTTTCATTGTCATTTGTTTCTAGGTATTTTTTGATTTCCTCTTTGATTTCTTCAGTGATCTCTTGGTTATTAAGTAGTGTATAGTTTAGTCTCCGTGTGTTTGTATTTTGTACAGATTTTTTTCCTGTAATTATTATCTAGTCTCATAGCGTTGTGGTCAGAAAAGATAATTGATACGATTTCAATTTTCTTAAATTTACTGAGGCTTGATTTGTGACCCAAGATATGATCTATCCTGGAGAATGTTCCATGTGCACTTGAAAAGAATGTGTATTTGCACAGCAAAGAAAACCATAAACAAGACAAAAAGAGAACCCTCAGAATGGGAGAAAATACTTGCAAATGAAGCAACTGACAAAGGATTAATCTCCAAAATTTACAAGTAGCTCATACAGCTCAATATCAAAAAAACAAACAACCCCATCCAAAAATGGGCAGAAGACGTAAATAGACATTTCTCCAAAGAAGATATACAGATTGCCAACAAACACGTGAAAGAAGGCTCAACATCATTAATCATTAGAGAAATGCAAATCAAAACTACAATGAGATATCATCTCACAATGGTCAGAATGGCCATCATCAAAAAATCTACAAACAATAAATGCTGGAGTGGGTGTGGAGAAAAGGGAACGCTCTTGCACTGTTGGTAGGAATGTAAATTGATACAGCCACTGTGGAGAACAGTATGGAGGTTCCTTAAAAAAATAAAAATAGAGCTACCATACGACCCAGCAATCCCACTGCTGGGCATATACCCGGAGAAAACCATAATTCCAAAAGAGTCATGTACCAGAATGTTCATTGCAGCTCTGTTTACAATAGCGGGGATATGGAAGCAACCTAAGTTTACATCAACAGATGAATGGATAAAGAAGATGTGGCATGTATATATACAATGGAATATTACTCAGCCATAAAAAGAAATGAAATTGAGTTTTTTGTAGTGAGGTGGATGGACCTAGAGTCTGTCATACAGACTGAAGTAAGTCAGAAAGAGAAAAACAAATACCGTATGCTAACACATATATATGGAATCTAAAAAAAAAAAAAAATGGTCATGAAGAACCTAGGAGCAAGGCGGGAATAAAGACACAGACCTACTAGAGTATAGTCTTGAGGTCATGGGGAGGGGGAAGGGTAAGCTGTGACGAAGTGAGAGAGTGGCATGGACATATATATACTACCAAATGTAAAATAGATAGCTAGTGGGAAGCAGCCGCATAGCACTGGGGGATCAGCTCAGTGCTTTGTGACCACCTAGAGGGGTGGGATAGGGAGGGTGGGAGGGAGGGAGACGCAAGAGGGAAGAGATATGGGGACATATGTGTATGTATAACTGATTCACTTTGTTATAAAGCAGAAACTAGCACAGCATTGTAAAGCAATTATACACCAATAAAGATGTTTAAAAAGAAATACACTAGAAGGAATCAATAGCCAAATAACTGAGGCAGAAGAACGGATAAGTGACCTGGAAGACAGAATGGTGGAATTCACTGCTGCAAAACAGAATAAAGAAAAAAGAATGACAAGAAATGAAGACCCTAAGAGACTTCTGGGACAACATTAAACACAACAAAATTCACATGATAGGGTTCCCAGAAGGAGAAGAGAGAGAGAAAGGACCCGAGAAAATATTTGAAGAAATTATAGTCAAAAACTTCCCTTACATGGGAAAGGAGATAGCCACCCAAGTACAGAAAGCGCAGAGAGTCCCAGGCAGGATAAACCAAAGGAGAAACATGCTGAGACACATAGTAATCAAAGTGACAAAAATTAAAGACAAAGAAAAATTATTGAAAGCAACAAGGGAAAAATAACAAATAACATACAAGGGAACTCCCATAAGGTTAACAGCTTATTTCTCAGCAGAAACTCTACAAGCCAGAAGGGAGTGACATGACATATTTAAAGTCATGAAAGGGAAGAACCTACAACCAAGATTACTCTACCCAGCAAGGATCTCATTCAGATTTGATGGAGAAATCAAAAGCTTTACAGACAAGCAAAAGCTAAGAGAATTCAGCACCACCAAACCAGCTCTACAACAAATGCTAAAGGAACTTCTCTAAGTGGGAAACACAAGAGAAGGAAAGGACCTACAAAAACAAGCCCATAACAATTAAGAAAATGGTAATAGGAACATACATATCGATAATTACCTTAAACATGAACGGATTAAAGCCTCCAATCAAAAGACACAGGCTCAGTGAATGGATACAAAAACAAGACCTATATGTATTCTGTCTACAAGAGACCCACTTCAAGCCTAGGGACACATACAGACTGAAAGTGAGGGGATGGAAAAGGATATTCCATGCAAATGGAAATCAAGAGAAAGCTGGAGTAGCAATACTCATATCAGATAAAATAGACTTTAAAATAAAGAATGTTACAAGAGACAAGGAAGGACACTACATAATGACCAAGGGATCAATCCAAGAAGAAGATAAAACAATTATAAATATATACACACCCAACATAGGAGCACCTCAATACATAAGGCAACTTCTAACAGCTATAAAAGAGGAAATCAACAGAAACACAATAATAGTGAGGGACTTTAATACCTCACTTACAACAATGGACAGACCATCCAGACAGAAAATTAATAAGGAAACACAAGCTTTAAATGACACAATAGACTAGATAGATTTAATTGAATTTATAGGACATTCCATCCAAAAACAGCAGATTACACTTTCTTCTCAAGTGCGCAGGGAACTTTCTCCAGATATATCACATCTTGGGTCACAAATCAAGCCTCAGTATATTTAAGAAAATTGAAATAGTATCAAGCATCTTTTCTGACCACAATGCTATGAGATTAGAAATCATTTACAGGGCAAAAAACGTAAAAAACACAAACACATGGAGGCTAAACAATACGTTACTAAGTAACCAAGAGATCACTGAAGAAATCAAAGAGGAAATCAGAAAATACCTAGAGACAAATGACATTGAAAACACGATAATCCAAAACCTATGAGATGCAGCAAAAGCAGTTCTAAGAGGGAAGTTTATAGCAATACAATCCTACCTGAAGAAACAACAAACATCTCAAATAAACAAGCTAACCTTACACCTAAAGGAACTGAAGAACAAACAAAATCCAAAGTTAGTAGAAGGAAAGAAATCATAAAGATCAGAGCAGAGATAAATGAAATAGAAACAAAGAAATCGATAGCAAAGATCAGTAAAAGTAAAAGCTGGTTTTTTGAGAAGATAAACAAAATTGATAAACCATTAGCCAGACTCATCAAGAAAAAGAGGGAGAGGACTCAAACTAATAAAATTAGAAATGCAAAAGGAGAAGTTACAAGGACACCACAGAAATACAAAGCATCCTAAGAGACTACTCCAAGCAACTCTGTGCCAATAAAATGGACAACCTGGAAGAAATGGACAAATCCTTAGAAAGGTATAACCTTCCAGGACTGAACCAGGAAGAAATAGAAAATATGAACAGACCAATCACAAGTAATGAAATTGAAACTGTGATTAAAAATCTTCCTACAAACAAAAGTCCAGGACCAGATGGTTTCACAGGTGAATTCTCTCAAACATTTAGAGAAGAGCTAACACCCATTCTCCTCAAATGCTTTCAAAACAATTGCAGAGGAAGGAACACTCCCAAACTCATTCTATGAGGCCACCATCACTCTGATACCAAAACCAGACAAGGACTCTACAAAAAAAGAAAATTACAGACCCATAACACTGTTGAATATAGATGCAAAAATCCTCAACAAAATATTAGCACACAGAATCCAACAACACACTACAAGGATCGTACACTGGGGCTTCCCCAGTGGCGCAGTGGTTGAGAGTCTGCCTGCTGATGCAGGGGACACGGGTTAGTGCCCCAGCCTGGGAGGATCCCACATGCTGCGGTGCGGCTGGGCCCGTGAGCCATGGCCGCTGAGCCTGCACGTCTGGAGCCTGTGCTCCGCAATGGGAGAGGCCCGTGTACTGCAAAAAAAAAAAAAAAAAAAAAAAAAAAGATTATACACTATGATCAAGTGGAATTTATCCCAGGGATGCAAGGATTCTTCAATATATGCAAATCAGTCAATGTGATACACCATATTAACAAATTGAAGAATAAAAACCATATGATCATCTCAATAGATGCAGAAAAATCTTTTGACAAATTTCAACACCCATTTATGATAAAAACTCTCCAGAAAGTGGGCATAGAGGGCACCTACCTCAACATAATAAAGGCCATATATGACAAACCCACAGCAAACATCATTTCAATGGTGAACAACTGAAAGCATTTCCTCTAAGATCAGGAACAAGACAAGGATGTCCACTCTTACCACTGTTATTCAACATAGTTTTGGAAGTCCTAGCCACGGCAATCAGAGAAGAAAAAGAAATAAAAGGAATACAAATTTGAAAAGAAGAAGTATAACTGTCACTGTTTGCAGATGACATGATACTGTACATAGAGAATCCTAAAGATGCCACCAGAAAACTACTAGAGCTAATCAATGAATTTGGTAAAGCTGCAGGATACAAAATTAATGCACAGAAATCTCTTGCATTCCTATACACTAATGATGAGAAATCTGAAAGAGAAATTAAGGAAACACTCCCATTTACCATTTCAACAAAAAGAATAAAATACCTAGGAATAAACCTACCTAGGGAGACAAAAGACCTTTATGCAGAAAACTATAAGACACTGATGAAAGAAATTAAAGATGATACCAACAGATGGAGAGATATACCATGTTCTTGGATTGGAAGAATCAATATTGTGAAAATGACTATACTACCCCAAGCAATCGACAGATTCAGTGCAATCCCTATCAAACTACCAGTGGTATTTTTTACAGAACTAGAACAAAAAATCTTAAAATTTGTATGGAGACACAAAAGACCCTGAAGAGCCAAAGCAGTCTTGAGGGAAGAAAACAGAGCTGGAGGAATCAGACTCCCTGTCTTCAGACTATACTACAAAGCTACAGTAATCAAGACAATATGGTGCTGGCACAAAAACAGAAATATAGATCAATGGAACAGGATAGAAAGCCCAGAGATAAACCCACATACCTATGGTCAACTAATCTATGACAAAGGAGGCAAGGATATACAATGGAGAAAAGACAGTCTCTTCAATAAATGGTGCTGGGAAAACTGGACAGCTACATGTAAAAGAATGAAATTAGAACACTCCATAACAACATACACAAAAATAAACTCAAAATGGATTCGAGACCTAAATGTAAGACCGGACACTATCAAACTCTTAGAGGAAAACATAGGCAGAACACTCTTTGACATGAATCACAGCAAGATCTTTTTTGATCCACCTCCTAGAGTAATGGAAATAAAAACAAAAATAAACTAATAGGACCTAATGAAACTTAAAACCTTTTGCAAAGGAAAGGAAACTACAAACAAGATGAAAAGACAACCCTCAGAATGGGAGAAAATATTTGCAAATGAATCAACAGATAAAGGATTAATCTCCAAAATATATAAAGAGCTCATGCAGCTCAATATTAAAAAAACAAGCAACCCAATCCAAAAGACCTAAATAGACATTTCTCCAAAGAAGACATACAGATGGCCAAGAAGCACATGAAAAGCTGCTCAACGTCACTAACTATTAGAGAAATGCAAATCAAAACTACAGTGAGGTATCGCCTCACACCAGTTAGAATGGGCATCATCAGAAAATCTACAAACAACAAATGCTGGAGAGGTTGTGGAGAAAAGGGAACCCTCTTGCACTGTTGGTGGGAATGTAAATTGATACAGCCGCTATGGAGAACAGTATGGAGGTTCCTTAGAAACCTAAAACTAGAATTACTGTATGATCCAGCAATCCCACTACTGGGCATATACCCAGAGAAAACCGTAATTCAAAAAGACACATGCACCCCAATGTTCATTGCAGCTCTATTTACAATAGCCAGGACATGGAAGCAACCTACGTGTCCATCGACAGATGAATGGATAAAGAAGATGTGGCACATATATGCAATGGAATATTACTCAGCCATAAAAAGAAACGAAATTGGGTCATTTGTAGAGACATGGATGGATCTAGAGACTATCATACAGAGTGAAATAAGTCAGAAGGAGGAAAACAAATATCATATACTAATGCATATATGTGGAACCTAGGAAAATGGTACAGATGAACCAGTTTGCAGGGCAGAAATAGAGACACAGATGTAGAGAACAAACGTATGGACACCAAGGGGGGAAAGCCGCGGGGTGGTGGTGGTGGGATGAATTGGGAGTTTGGGATTGACATATATACATTAATATGTATAAAATGGATAACTAATGAGAACCTGCTGTAAAAAAATAAAAAATAAACCTGAGGAAAGGCGAGTAAATAAATACATACATACATACAAACCCCTTGACCAGTTCCAAACTCAATGGGAAAGTGGGTTTTCTCTTCCAGAGTGTCGCCAGCGTGTGCAGCCAAGTTAGTCCTTGCTGCTGCTGTTCCGCAGGAGCCCGTGCACACTGGGGCTTCCCATTGGCCTCGTGCTCGTGGCAGTCTGTTCACTCGCCTGCCCCTTCCCAGCCTGTGAGTCACCCGCTGGAGGGCCCTGTCGCCCTGTCCCTGCCCAGCCTGCAGCGGCTCCGGGCGGGTTCCCGAACCTCAGGGCCAAAGGATGAATCCAGCTGATTCCACTTATCCACGTAATCCCTAACACTGTTTCTCTCACGCTTGCTCCTGAATCAGGGGCACGGGCAGAGGGAAGCGTGGGCAGAGCGGGGCGTTTACTGTTAGAGGTCTCGTCGGAGGGCATTCACACGTGGGCTGGGAGCCAGCGGTTGAAGGATGAGCAGACAGGGGCGGGGGTGGCGTGCTCTCTTCGTTTCCTCCCGGCAGGTCTCAGCTAATCCACTTTGCCTCGTTCCCATCTATTCCTTGAAGCCTTGGAATTTCAGGTTATAGAAGGAACACTTTCGGGGGGAAAGCATGTCTTGTATCCTATCTATTTCTTAGTTTTTAAGAAGAAGGTGGAGTTTATCTGGGGGGAATGGAAGACGTGCGGAAGGATTTGCCCTAGGGAATGGGACTACTTTCCTGGCCCTCTGCAGGCTGGAGCCCTCCGGACCCGCCCCGCCTCACCTGCCCCGCACCCCCTCACCTGCCCCCTCGATGTTACAGGGAAGTGGGAAGTGGGAGCCCACATTCGGGAGGATACAAGCACCAGGCAACTCCAGCGTCTGCCCCTCTTTGATGAAATAAGCGAAGTGATTCTTTTTTAAGAATGATGGTAGCTATTTTCAAAACTTAGCCCACCATTTCATAAGCATCGAAGTGAAAAGGATAAAGTATGAGTGAGAGCTGTGGCCTCCAGTACAGCAAGTGACTAGCAAATACAACTATTAAAAAGTACCATCTGCCTTGGAAGCCATTTACCACCTGTTCTTTTGCTTCCAGAACAATTTAATGGTCTAAATTTAACATTTTGTCCTGCCACAGAACAGCTGGGAAGTGACGATTCTTTTTTCAATGAGGAACGTACCCGCCAGGCTACATAACAAGGCAGGAAAGTCTCCAAGCCACTCTCCGTGCAGCCTCTGTGGGGCTGTCCACTCATCCCATTAGCGAATCCAAGGATGCTGAAACGGGCTCTGCAGCCACAGTAACCCAGCCGTTTGGGGATGCAGCCTTTTCTCTTCTTATCCAGGAATTGTTTCCTCCTCCAGTATAATAAAAAATGTCATAATACATATTAACATTTTGGAGATTCGTAGAGGCAAAAATACTGCTGCAATGTAATTACTTATACCCCAGAGTGCCTGAGACTCAGCTGGCTTCTGTGAGAAAGACATATGTGTTTCTAATGAGAGAATGAGCTGCTTTTAGTAGAAAAATTATTGGATTTAAACAAACAAAAAAGGACTTCGTATAGTTTGCTACCCACAAGTGAACTCATACTACGGATGCGAGATACAAAGTCAAGCAGGTGGTAACGCGTTTGGGCCGTGCCGGGTGCAGAAGTGTCTAAATGGAGATCCAGCTGTGAGCCCTTCCTCTCAGCAAGTCAGCTTGTTTAAGGTTGTCCGTCTACAAAAGTCCTCCTGTGACCTGTCTGCCGCAGCCTCCCTGAGGAGCTGCCATCACTTGAGCTGTATTCTGCGTCTGCACTGTTAGCTCCAATTCACTCTTTCTTTGAAAAGAAAAATTGGCAGCCCAGCACGCACAGAAAAGCATGTCTATGTCTATGCCAAGTATAAAGAACACTGATACGGGCTTCCCTGGTGGCGCAGTGGTTGAGAGTCCGCCTGCCGATGCAGGGGACACGGGTTCGTGCCCCAGTCTGGGAGGATCCCACATGCCGCGGAGCGGCTCCGCCGGTGAGCCATGGCCGCTGAGCCTGTGCGTCCGGAGCCTGTTGCTCCGCAACGGGAGAAGCCACAACAGTGAGAGGCCCGCGTGCCGCAAAAAAAAAAAAAAAAAAAAAAAGAACACTGATACAGTAGACCCCCAAGTACCTCTCACTGAGCCCAAGAAATGGATGTTTCTGTACCCCTAGCGCTCCTGGGAGCCTCAGCCCTCCCCAGCAACGATTACTCTCCCAAACAGGTGCCAGTCGTTGCTGTGCTGCTTTTGAGAAATCTGTTTACATATAAGCATTATATCTAAACAATGTATTTCATAGTTTAGGCGCTTTTTGAATTTTACATAAACGTCATCATAGTCCGTGCATTCTTCCGTGATTGCCTTTTTTGCTCAAAACGATGTATTGTTTCTTTGTAAAGTCCCCGCCGAGGGGGGCCTTGTAGCTGTGATGCCGTCACGTTCACTGCGGCATAGCATTGGCTGGTTGGTCTGAATCCACGCAGTGCATCATCCATTCCGCTACTGGTGGCATCTGGACTGTTTCCTGAAATGTCAGGAACAATTGCCCCCTCTTTCCTTTTTGAAGCACGTTCCTCCCCTTCTGATAGTCCTTCCAGGTTTGGGGTGGGGGGGGGTCTTTGCACAGATCTGTAGAGTCTGGGGTGTGCAGGACCCTCCCTCTCTGGCGTCCCAAGTGTTCTTATCCTAGGTAGTAACTAATCCCAACTTCATCTCAGTCCCTGTTTCTCCCTTGAGTGCTAGGTTGATAGAGCTAGTTTCCCACTGGACACATGCAGTTTCTGATGGATACCTCAAGCTGCACTTTTCTATAAAAGCAGTATTGATTTCCTACCCGTGGTCCTGCTTATGAAACAATGCAAAACACCTGGTTTCTCCTGGAGGCTTCTGGGAAAGCCCCCTCTTCCACTAGCACTCTCTCATTCATAAGTAGCACTCGTCTGTCCAGTGTCTGCACCCAACACCCCAGGGTCATCCTTGGTTCCTCCTGCCTGGTAACCTCACATCCACCCATCAGCGCTGTCTTCCCTCCTAATCTGCAGCCCAAGTCCAACTTCCTCGTCCAGACCGATACCGTCTGTTGACTGAGTGGCCGCACAAAATCTCTCTGCTTCCGCTCACCCTTATCAGCCACTGTTCCCTACAGGAGCCAGAGTTCCCTTCTCAGAAACGTACAGCAGGCCAAGCCTGCGCCTGCTTAAGACTCCCAGTGACTGTCTCCTGTGGAGCTTAGAACAAATCCCAGACTTCTCCCCAGAGTCTCTGGAAGCCACCTTTTGTGGCCCCAGCCCGTGCTCTTGCCGCCGCTGCTGGCCACTCTCCCTTCTCCCAGCGAGCCTCACACCCAGCCTGGCTGCCTCGGGGCCTTTGCACTGGCCACTGCCCTGCCTTAGAGGCCCTCCTTCACCGTTCAGGCCCAGCTGAGAAGCACCCCTGCTTGCTCATCCTAAGGACCCTTGGGAATCAACTCCCTCTCATCACCTGTTTACTTCCTGGATAGCATTTCTCATTGTCTGGAATTACCTCAGTGTCTGTTCCTGGCTTGTTTCCCTCTGCTGCCCTCCCCCATCCCCGGATGTGTGAGATCCAGGATGACAAGGGCCTCTGGGTCTTATTCACGATGAGTTCAGGGCCAAGGTCAGTGCTTGGGGCAAAACGGTCTCCCCTTTGCCTCTGCGGAAGGGGCAGTCTGCTCCCTGTGTTCTCGAAGACAGAGAGGAGGGGGTGGGCCTGCTTGAAGATGTTCGTTCAGCGCCCCCGCCCCAGCCCAGTGAGTCCTCACAGACAAGGTGGGAATCGGGGCAGCCGTCCACACGCCAGGGCTCCTCGGTGGTGCTCACGGCCGCAGAGCCTGGCTGCTGACGTCGCTCTCCATCTTGGCGTTGATCGGGACGTCCAATCAGGATGCCCAGCAGAAAACCAGGCTACTCTGTGAAGGACTTCAAAGGACGGCCAACACCCAGGTGCGACATCCTTGAAGACGGGTGTGTCCTGAAACCCCAGATTTTCACCCTGAAAGTTTGCACGGATCCCATGCAGCTGATCCCATTCTTTAAACGGGGGGACAGAGTGGGAGGTGATTAAAGACCTCCTTACCTAAGTTCCAAAGCCAAGAAGGGCAGAGCGAACCTGGGACTCAGCCCCGTTTCCTGAGGGCCTTGCCTTTCTTTCATAGGCATCACCATCAACCCCTCCTACCATCGATCCCTCCCGCTAGCCACAGTTCACCTTGAGCCATAGAGCCATTGAGCTAGAACCCATGACCTGATGACTGAGGCTTTGGCTGGGCTGTTGGCGCTATAGGGACATTGACCAAATTCAGCTCTGTGACCAGCCCAGGCAGAGAGGGTGGCCAGGCCACACTCACACACGTGATGCGTGTGGTCTGATCCCTGGAACGGGCCTGAGCTCTTCCAGCGGGTGGGCATTTTTAGAAGAGACCCTAGAAAGACTGAGAAGGTAGGTTGGTCTGCAGACGGAGGAAGGAGGAAGGAGCCCTGACGGTTGTCGCTTTAATGGAGAGCATCCTTTAAGAGCGCATCCTTGGTTGCCGCATGAGGTCCCGTTGCTACAGCCACAGGTCAGAGCCTGGTCTTGGTGAGTTCCTGGTAACGAGAGCAGCCACCCCCTCCTGGGCTGGGCTGTCTCATGTGATCTGTGATAACAGCGCTGTTGGAAACAGTATCCGTGGCATCTAGTTGAGGATGCGGGAGGGGATGAGGTGCCGGATGGGCACTCACTGGAGGCCGTGGTCCAGGAAGCACCTGGGAGCATCTGTGGGCCCAGCTGCTTTGGGCCACACACACAGAGGACACTGCCTTGTGGGAGTGCGGGGTCTGTGTTTATTCACTGGCCCAAGTCAGGGAGGCAGCTGGCATTTTGCCCCTGGGTGCTTAAACTTCTGGAGCCCACGGGGAGCTGCTTGAAGCGTCCTCAGGGCGCCCAGTCCTCCGGCAGCTCCAGCTGTGGAGAGCAGCTAAGGAAGGGCGAGGACACCAGCACAGGGTCAGTGTCCGCCCTGCGTGTGACGCTGGGTCACGCGAGAAAGAAGTGAGCGCTTAGGAAACTTTAGCTAAGGAAGCTATGCCCTGTTGAAATGTCCTGTTGGTGGTTTGCAGTTTATAGACGCCGATAGTTAAGAGAGCGAGCTTACTTAGCTAACAACACACGAGCTCCTCATTTCCTCAGGAGCTCAGCTAACAGCTGTACCTGTCGCCACTGCAGGGAGTGGAGAGGGGAGGGCGCTGCTTTGAAGCAGACCCTGGGCAGCGCTGGCTTCAACCACTCGCCTCTCCTTCCCTGATGTATTTAAGAATGGCTGTGCTCGAACCTAGGTTATGACCGACGTCCAAGATTCGGTTCACCATCCGTGTGTCTCCAGAGCTCCCAGGGTTCTTGGGAGGAGACTTCTCCAGCTCGGATGCACAGGACGTTTTCACTTGGGAGGACTGACGGTGGGGGAGCAGCACGGAGCCCCCACTTTGTGCTGGGGTCCCAGGCTCCCCCTGGCACCTTGTCTCAGCACAGGTTGGGCCCATCCACGGATGGCTGCAGGCCCACCTTCATGAGAAAAGGGATATGAAAAGGATGCTCCTGGGAGGACCCTCAGAAAGGAGTCAGGATAAGATGGTAGAACTACCACCTACATGCTCACTGCTGGGCTCCCATCTGGCCCTGCTTGCATGGTCTTTCCTCTTGCTCTGTTCACATCCTGGCCTCTCATTGGAAGTCCAGTTGAGAGCTGACCTTGTCCGTGGTGACTGCCTTGACCCCTTCGGTCCACCAAAACCTTTCCAGCCTTCAGACTCCTGTGCTGTCCTTGTCTCACCTGTCACTTAACTGACAGCCAAGCTGTTCACAAGAGTGCGCTTCATCTCCACGCTGAACATCCACGGGGCCGGGCCACGGGGCTGGCTGTCTCCCCGCTCAGCACTTAAACCAGCTCTGAGGATATTTCCCAGATGGGAGGCTCGGCCACTAGAGGACAGGCAGTGACTTCCATCGGTCAAGTTAGGCTGAATTGTTACAATTAAATCGCTTTGTAGACTAGCCCCCTCCTTGTTTATACAGCATGTAGAGAACATGTTTTTTCCTGTTCTCCGCTGTGTAAATACAGTCCTACTGACTGAAGAAAGAAACAGTCATCATCCGGTACATGTCCTCCTAAAGGTGTTATTGTGTTTCCCTGCCCACAGCTGCTCAGCCTTACTGGGGAGACGTGGGTACTCACGATCGCACCTCTAGCCACAGAAGGAGGCATCGGCTACCTCTCATTTGCTTTCTGCTGGGGAGAAAACAGCCATGCTCTGGGCGGCCGTTCAACATAAAAGAGAGTTAAAGGCACAGAGCCCGAGAAGGCCCACGGTGCTCACAAATGACCCACATCTGGGGGCTTACCTTGACTGGGGCTGGGAAGTCGCCCAGGATCACCTGTCTCTGTGCACTCAAGCGTGGGCTGGAGAGGAGCCTGGACCGGCCAGGTGCCAGGTGTTTACGTCCCACTGGTCCCAAGGGGTGAGGGGTGCAGGGAAGGCTGGGCAGGTGGAACCTCAGAGCCAGGGAGGTCTGGCTCCCAGGAGATGAGGCGAAGGGGAGCCCATCGCTTCAGGACAGAGGAACAGTTCCTGATCGTCTAGAAAAGAGCTGACAAAATGGTCCAGACCCCACGCCGCCCTCTCCACTATGCCCAGCCTGGGAAAGCTTCCTGCTCTCCACTCTGGTCAGGTCCGCTGGCAGCCCTCGTGGTCAAGCACGTGGTTAAACCACAGGCCCAGGGGCAGTGCTTGTGCACGGGGTCCAGTCTGGGCATTCGGGCAGGTGTGAGCTGACTTCTGTGAGCAGAGCTCTCTCAGGGGAGGAGAGCAGTGTCTGAATTATTCTATGAGCACCGTACAGGACTGTCTGCTCCCAGGTCCCCAGCTGCTCTTGTTATCCTGCAAAGATTTGAAAGGAAGGAGACTCGGCTTCCACTAACTGTCCCCTGAAGCAGCCACCGGTGTGCGCGCGCGGGCGGAGTCCAAGGTCAGGACGTGCCAGGAGAGCCGGCAAGGACTCATGCGCCCCAGGTTCTGACAGCAGATATATGTATGTAGTTTGCTAATTTACACACGGGGAAGGAAAACACGCACATCTGAGGCTCTTCAAGAAAGAACTGAAACTGTGATAGTGACCAAAAGAACAGAACGTGCTTCTTGTGCTGAAAAGGACCCCTCTTGTCTGGGACTCCCAGACGCTGGGCTTTAAAACGATGCCCTGGAGCCCGCGGAGCCCGCTGTCAGTGGCACTGACGTTTAAATGCTCTGTGAGCCTGGAGAATGGCTTTCCCGAGCGGGCCGTCTTCCCTTTGTTATTCTGTTTTTTAACTGGGACGTTGCATTCGCTAAGGTGGCAGGGACAACTGCGCAGATCTGCTTAGGATCATGGACTCTGCAGGGGCAAAGGGAGTGGAAAGAATCTGAATTTTCTTAAATAGATTCATGCGTCCCATTCCCCACTCAACACATCAGCCAGCCACCCCACGTGTCCTGAGCAGGTCAGCGCCCACTGCATCGCGCCCCGGGGGCTGGTCGTCACGCGGGAGCTGGCCCAGGCACACAGGACCTGCAGGGCTGTCTCAGGTTGGGTGGCCCCAGAAGGCGGCTCTGGGATGGAGATTTTATGTGAGCCTGCGGGGAGGAAGGGGCGTGTGATAGGAAAGCAATAAGGCAGCAGGAGGTCTACCACGTTCTTCTAGCAAAGCAGGGAGGAAGCTAGGCTCTTGCCCATCAGCGTCTGCCTGCGTTTGGTTGAGGGCAGCTCCGGGTGGCTCCAATTTCCTGGCATTTCTGCTCACCCCACACCAAGGCCAAAACCGCCCCCCACCAGACACAGCCCTGAGGCAGAGAGAGTCAGTCCTCGTGGTCGCAGGAGGAGGCCTTGGGCATCATGGGAAGGTGAGGGCTTCTGGAGCGCGGTGGGGCAGCCTGTGGACCGCGGACCCTCTGGGAGCCAAGCTCCCAGGGGTGCAGGGAGGGATGCGGTGCGCTTGGTTTGTGACCTGACCTCTCTAAAGGTCAGAACAACCAAAGATGAAGTGTGAGGTCATGAAGACCTGTGGACTGTTCTCACAGCTGTGACGTTTCTTACCAGGTGTGGCTGTGGGGCCTGCATGCCGTCCTGTGTGTGAACAGTGAAGGGGACTCCCGTGGTTCACAGTGAATTGAGATGTTGGCCGGGGAAGGAGGCCTCAGCTTCCAGGCCGTCCTTCAGGGCTCCCCCAGGCTTCTCTTGACCGTTAGGACAGCCTCTTTCCGGGTGACGGGGCGGCAGCAGTGGCCAGGCAGACACAGGAGCCAGGGGAGGCAGCCGATGCGGCTCTGCTGAGTGATGGGTGCCAGGACTGGGCTTAGCCCATGGAACCATCCAGCACACGGTGGGTGTTCAGTGAGTGCCCATTGAATAAACAGGTGGACATAAGAAGAAAACACCAGCAGAACCACCGTGACAGCAGGGGTCTACGGAGGTCCAAGTCCCAGCCCCACAGCGGGCGGCAGTGGGGACCTGGAGTGTGTGCGAAGCCAGGAAGAGCCCCATGGCAAAAGAGTGCCGTGATGTTAAAGATCTTGGCAGAAAGAGATTTCAGCCTGGGGACCCTGTTCAAAAGGGCTCAGAAATTTAAGGGGTCCATCCCCTTCTCTCTCTGGCATTGCTTTGGTCAGCGGTGAAATGAGACGCCAGAGTGAGGTCATCCCTGAGATGCCCCCGGCTCTACTGAGCCATGAGACCGCAGAGCAGCGTCCGTGCACCCCGGTGCAGGGATGCAGGAGCCTGGCACCTTCCAAGGTCAGGGCAGACCACAGCCAGGATGCCAGGTACATTTTGTGAATGTCTTCCTGGTTCAATGCTCTTGCATCAACCCTGTTGGGTCTTTGTAGTGTATTTAAGGGTCTTGTGCAGTTTTTATTGGGTTAGTTTATTCTGTTTTGGACGGCCAAGCAGGGAGGGGGCTACCAAGGTGACACGAGTGTGAGATGCTAGAGGTTGGACCAAGCAGATCATGATGGGGGCTGGGGAGCGGTCTGAGTTGGGGTCTGGATTCAAGGTCCACTCAGCAGACTAGGTGCTGAATGTTTGTGGATGTGCAAGAAGGATGGAGTCAGGGGTGGCATCGAAGATTTGTCCTGAGCAACTGAGCGAATGGAAACGCCCTGCATCACACAGGGGCCATCTGAGCAGGGCTGTCCTGGGAAGGCAGATCCGGAGTTTTCTCTGACCCTGCTTCTTCCTGTAGCACCAGCCTGCGTCTCTCTTTCCTTAGACAACCTTCCTCCAAGTAAGCCGCCTATTCCTGGTTATAATTTCTGTCTTCCTGTTTTCTTCTGAGCTCAATCCAAGCAGGTCTTGGCTTCTCCACCCCACTGAAAGTGCTCTTATAGACGTCACCAGCAACGTGGATTTTCCTGAATTCACATGGTGCATTCTCTGTCCTCCTGTTACTGAACTTTATGCCATTTGACGGAGTTAATCACTCTCTCCTCCTTGACACACCCTTGTTGGATTTGCCTCCAGGTCACCATGAGCCTGGTTACCCCACTTTCCTGGGTGCACCTCCCCTTGTCTGTGCTGTGTGTCTCTGGTGACCCCCATCCTCCAAATACGGAGCCAACCTGTGTTCAGTCCTTCAGAGTCTCCACTCAGCTTCTCCAACAAAGCCGCCTGAGTTGATGGGTACAAATTCCAGTGAAATCGCCCAGTCTCATGGCTACATCGTCACCTCTACAGCGTCCCCCCAATTCCAGATGCGCGTGGCCAAAAGTCCATGCGACATTCCTACCGGTATGTTTAGTAACCACCTCGCACTGAACAGATCTCAAACTGTGCCCAAGTGTCCTTATAATTCCAACAAATAAGCTATAATTTTTATTGCACTCATTTTTCCTCAAGGCAGCCACTGGGGAAAAATAAAAAGAAAGGGGATGTAGGGTATGAAAGTGGACAGTGTGTAAGGGGCAGCGGCTGGGGGCGGGAGGCAGGGACACTTGTGGCTCTTTGGGCATCCTTTGGTAGTAGTTTTGTGGTCACCGAGACTGTGCCCTTGTTCCTGGAGAGGCTGTGTGGACGTTGGTAAGAGGCCCTGGTCTAACAGAGAGGAGCTTGTGTGTACTACCCAAGCCATCTGATTTGCGTTAACTATGTGTATGTAGCTGTCATTTGCCACGTCATAGAGTTATGACATTTGTCAAAGATTCATTTGGACTTATAAAAGGATATATGCAAGATAAATAACCCAATTAATAAATAAGCAAAGGATCTGATAGATGTTTCTCCAAAGAAGACATACAAATGGCCAATAAACACGTGAAAAGACGCTCAACGTCATTTGTCGTCAAGAAATGCAAATCAAAACCACAGTGAGACGCCACTTCATACTCACTTCATGGCTGAAGTAAAAAGATGCACAGGTGTTGGTGAAAATGTGGAGAAGCTGGAACCCTCATACGCTGCTGGTGGGAATGCAGAATGGTGCAGCCACTTCTGGAAAACAGCCGGGCAATTCCTTAAGTGGCTAAACAGAGAATAACCGTTAAGACTCAGCAGTTCCGCTTCTAGGTATATACTTGAGAGAGATGAAAACGTATGTCCGCACAAAACCGTACACAAACGTTCACAGCGGCGTTATTCATAACAGCCCCAAAGTGGGACAACCCAGGTGTTCATCAGCTGATGAATGGGGAAATTAAATGTAGTTGATCCAACAATGGAATATTAGCAATAAAAAGAAATGATGCGCTGACACGGGCTACAACGTGGATGGACTTTGAAAACATTACGTTAAATGAAAGAAGCCGGTCACAAAAACCGCATCGTACGGTTCCATTTATATGAAGTGTGCAGAACAGGCAAGTCCGCAGGGACAGAGGGAGATTAGTGGTCGCCTGGGTGAGGGTGCGAGGGAGACCTGTGGGAAAGGAGAGCGAGTGCTAGCGGCCCGGGGCTTCTTTGCTTGGCGGGTGGGGGCGGTGGCAAAATGTTCTGAAATCGTTTGTGGTGATGGTTGCCATTCTGTGAATCTAGCGAAAACCAGTGTCTCGGACGCTTTCAGCGGGTGAATTGTATGGTATGTGAATTATATCTCAACAAAGCTGTAGTAGAAAAACAAATACACACACACCCCATCTCGCTCCCCTCCCCCCCGCCGTGTGCAGCTCCGCGGGGAGTTGCAGTGCGTCCTTCTGGAATAAGGTGACGTGTGAAAACCGCTTCAGGTCCCAGGGGTTAAACATCCGTCCTGGAGGGAGAGCAGGCGTGGTCTGTCAAGCCCATTCATTTCAGTGATTTTTCTATTTAAATACGTTTTCAGGTCGTTTCCAGCCCTTTCCTGGTAGCTTTGCAGATCTGCATGATCGTAGCCGTTGTTACCTCTGAGGCCGGGGTCCTTTAGCAAGGGGCGCTCGGGCCCTGAGAGGGGGGATGCTAGCTGCCCCGTTGTGTTGGCCTGGCCACCTGAGGTTCCGGCCCCTCGTCCTCGGGGGAGGGTCCCCTGGGCGCTGGGATGGAGGGGTGGAGATTCAGGAGAGGCTGTGGGTCAGCTGGGTGGAGGGATGGGGGATGGGGGAGAGGACTCAAAGGCAGTGGGATGTCAGGCCTGGGCAGCGCCCGGATCCCGTCAGCGGGAGGAGGATGCTGACCTCTCTGGCAGCGTCTGCGCCTGTGCAGTGAAGACAGGGGGCGCTGTGACCGGCAGGGCCTCCCGGGGCCCTTCTTTTGGAATGCGTCATTACCTGTTACAGGCGAGACCAGGAGCGCTGCTGAGGGGACCCGTAACCAGCGTGTGTACCCGGACCAGAGGTGCACGCACCTCTGGTCAGCACACATCCTCAGGCACATTGAAGTAACTGGTGAACCTGTGACTTGAAATTGACTTTATGGTTTTCCCAACGGCACATAAACTTATTTTAGCATTTCTATGCACATTTATGGGAGCGGTTCCCCATGTCCCTTTTCTGTAGAGATAACATGGGGAGGTGACCTATAGTCTAGCTTTGCTCGTAGCTAACAGTCCCGGCTAAAGCCTTCTGAAGATCCTTCATTGACTTAGAGAAGGAGTGAAATCCGGAAACGCACAGGCTTTGCCTGCGGGAGGGGCTGAGTTTACCACAGCTGCTGTTTATTTCCCTTTTTTTCTTTAATCCAAGGAGCCTTTCCCTCCTGTGTGTGTAACGCCCTGCCCTCCCCAGTGCCCCGGACTGGACATTGGCGGTGAGGCTTCTGGCTGTGGTCGGCACAGGCGGTAGCCCCCGTTGTTCCCCAGAGAACACACAAGAGGGGCCACATCCTTCTCAGTAGGGCAGAGCAGAGGCGGGCTGGGTGAGGTTCCAGCCAGACAGAGGCCGGGCGTCCATCCACAGGGAGCCCCCTTCCTGCCCAGCGCTGCCCAGACGTGGCTGACAGCACCGCCTGCTGAAAGGATGGATTCCAGCACCTCCTGGCAGCCGCCTGTCCCCCGGCTCTAAACCCCTGTGTCTGCAGGTCTGCTCCCTCCGTCAGCCATTCTGGAATGTTCCTGTCTCTTGAGGGAGGGCAGGCCCCATGGAGCTGTGGAGGAAGCCGGGCCCCTACATGCTCAGGGTCGTGGCTCCCGCTCCGAGGGTGAGGATGTGGCTGGGGGATGCGTCTCCATAGCCTCCGCATCCGTAACCCTTCAGGGAAACCTCACGCTCATTCCACGTGTGAGCCAGAACCGGGAACTGTGTTGGTCTTTCTTACTCATTTCAGAGATTATATAGGGATCAGAGGACCTGGCGTTTCTCTCCAGAATCCATAATGTTTCCTCCGGTTTGCTCAGTGACTCACACAGATTTACAGTTGTGTGCAAACGTGTGTGTGCTTGTGTGTCCCAGGGTGTGAGGTGGTGTGTGTAGGTGTGATTTAGGCCGAGGCTGGAGGCCAGGTGGCCATTGCTGGTGCTGGTGGGCGGTGGAGAGCGGGAGTTTTAAGGGGCAGATTTGGGAGCCGTTTGGGAAACAGTGCACGGACAAGGCTTGGGGGTCTGTCCAGGATGGATGTGGGGAGAAAAGTCCAAGAGGATCTGTCCTAAAATCTCCTTGATGTGCTCTCGTCCGGGAGGAGCTTTACTCACTCGTGCTTCTTCTCCTCGCTTTTGTCCCATCTTGTCCTATCTTGTGCTTCTTATCAAGTGGTAAATTCCTCTGCCTCAGAAACCCTGTCTTGTTTCCATGCCCCATGGGGCTCGTCTGTCAGGGCTATGGGTGTGTGAGGTCATTTAAGGGAGGGACCCCTGGAGGGAGCAGGGGATAAACACGTGCCCTGTGGACACACAGATCTGTGTACACACGTCTCAAAGTGTGATGACCGTGCACAAGAACAGCTAACGCATATACTGAAATACATAATTTCTAGTAATTAATTGAAATAAATTACGCACATAGACACTTTGCCCTAGCCCAGCATAAGGCAGGTTTGAGTCATGGCACTAGGTGCCCCTTCTAGTGAAAGTGTGCCAGTTGCTGTGTGTGTGGTGTGGTGTGGAAGGGCGTGCTGGGTGTGTGCTCTCATGGCCGTGCACATGCAGAATTCATGTTTCCATCTCTACCTGAGATGGTGCTGTGTTTCATCCATGCGCAGTGTTCAGTGAACTCACGTGTCTGCATCTCTGCACACGCGTGAACTTGGGAATTCTTTGAGCCCAGGCTCCTGAGTGCTGGGTGCCAAGGATGTCAGGGGAGGGGTCTGCGTTTATGTTTGAGCACCAAGTACTGGTGACTCTGTCCTTGGAGAGTATAACCCGGGATACCAGCTGATGCATGAAGGCAGGTGAGGGTGTGGAGGGGAGTTTCATGGCCCCCCGCTTCCCCTTTGCTCCACCATCCTTTCTGCCACTGGCAAAGCCCCTTGGCTTCTTCCGGCCGGCTTGCCCACTCTATCCACAGCCAGGCGTACATTGCAGCCCGAGGGCTGCCCCAGCCATGTGGGCCCCGCCCTGCACCCCCACCGCTCCCCAGGCTCCAGCATCAGGTCCTGGCCTGGCATGCGGACCTGTCCCCACCCCGGCCTCTGCTCCCCCTCCAGCCTGCCCACCATGCTGGCTCTTCTCTCCAGGCCCAGCGTTCTCTGCTGGGAACCCCCAGGCTTCTCTCCACAGTGGTCCCGGCCGACACTTGCTCAGCCTTGAACGCTCAGCTGGTGTCGCCCCAGAAAGCCTCCCCGGGTGCACGTGGGTTACGTGTGCTGTGCTCAGCGCTGTGCCCGTCCCTGATTGTCCATTGTCACCAAACTGAACCTTTGAGGGCCCGGATGAAGTGTGACCCTCCCTGCTGCCCCGGCCCAGCCCAGCACCCAGGTGGCCAACAGCACCGTGACTGGGATGAACATGCTGCACGTCGGTCGCAGCATCGCCCCCAGCAGTGACCCTGGGGGCGAAGACCTCAGAGCCTGGAGGTGCTCGGTCTTCATGGGGGATACTGACTGTCGGAGGCCCTCCGCCCGCACGTCTGCCCCCCGTAGAGACCTCTGCCGCCCAGGCCAGGCTTCTAGTCAAGTACTATCATCCCCAACGCACAGATTACAGCAGCCCACGCACAGTTCCTAAACGCGCGCAGCGCCGCCGTATCCCCGCCGCCAGCGCACACCTTGGGCCAGCCCTGTGTGAGGACTCGGTACTAACTGTTAACCAGAACAAATCACTCTGGCAGCTTTGGGCGGCCCCACCTCTGGTCTGGACCGCGGAGAACCGCGCGTGGTTTTCTGGGAGGGTCACGCGCTGCTCACTTCACGCACCTGCTGTTGCCGCACTAGGAGAGCTGCGCCTTTGTGGGGAGAGGATGCAGATGCAGGAGGATGCCTTGGGAGGAAGGGGATGGGCTGGCTTTACAAGGGAAACTGCTGCGGGCAGCTAGGAAGCTAAAGCCGACGCAAACCTCTCACAGTGTTTCTGTAATTTATTATTTTAAACCTGTTAACAAGCTGTGATGTCGGCTGTTACTTCCAAAAACAATTGATCGAACTCAGAATTCCGAAGAGGTTAAGCTGGCAGCACTGCCCCATGGATTAAATGCTGTGGTTAATATCGCTCCTGCAGCCTCCTTTCACTTGCCTCTGTAACTATGTTTCACCAACACTCCTTCCAGTGTGTTGTGGGTCATCGCGCCCTGCTTCTCACGCCAGTGGCAGAAATACCAATGAGGCCCTTTCGAGGAAGCGTGAGGCCCTGCTGGCCTTTCATCAGTGCAGATCTGTCACCAAGGAGTCCTGATTTCTCCAGCGGGGAGGATGGGACTGAGGGCAGGCTCATTTCCAGCGAGCCCGCCTAGGATCTGGGCGTGGTTGACAGTGACGCCACCAGTGTATCTTGGTCTCTGGGGCTGGAACATGGCTTTTTCCAGACGTCACCACAACAGCCCTGAATGGGGCTTCTCTCTCCTGGGTCCCCTGCAGGACCTGCTTCTTCCCGTGATCTCCTCAGCTTCTGCTGCTCCCGGGCTGCTGCCCCAAAGCCACCTTGTCCTGGCTAGGAAGACACCCGGCCCCAGTTGAGCTCGTGAGATCGGAAATGCACCAGGTCTTTCGTGGTTCCCCCAACCCATAAGGGGAAGGACGTCAGTAGTCTAGGCAGCAGCTGAGCCGGGCTGGGGACACCTGGGCCCTTTAGTCTATGGCGCTATTGTGGCCACACAGATGACTCTGTCCAGAGGGAAAGAAAATTCAGATTGCTCCATGATTTCAATGGCCGTGAGCTGGAGGAAGCCCTCCCCAGCCAGTCATCTTGACCAGAACCCATCAAGGATGTCCCAGCACACTGGGACACGCTGACACTGAGGTACCGGCTGGGCGGTAGGGGACACAGCGTCGGGAGCGAGCTGGCTGCTGGCTACTCTCCAGGCAAACTTTAATTGTAATTGTACCTCCAGCCCCCTTTCTGTAAATCTTGGTGACATCACACTCGTATCCTCTACCCATCACACCTTAAATAACCTTTGCAGGCTGCCTCCCTCGGGTACCCCAAACCACCCCTCCCACTTTACACAGTTCAGTCCCTGGGGCTGCCCGATTTGAACCCACATGTCCCTTTCTCGTGGGCATGTGCCCAAACTCCCAGATATAGCATGTGCCCGCCACATGGCATGACGCATCCAGCACTTCTCATCTGTGGCTCTAAGGCCATAGGTTTTGCACATGTATTTTTACTTATGCCTCTGGGCACATGGGGACAGAAGACCAAGACGGAGAGTGAGGGTCTCCTGCCGCAGGACCTCACCCACCTCCTGCCCCACCCCAGAGGCAGCTTCTTTCTATGGCCGCTACTTTTCAGTTTTGTATTTTTGTCAGTTAACTTTTCCACTGTAACTAGACTGTTGATATTTTTATTTCTTGATTTCTCAACTTTAGACAACGGCTATTGATGTCATATGAGAGATGAAGAATTTTGTTGGTCATCTCCGGCTGCATAATGGAAAAGTGAGCTTTTGGTGACTAACCAAACAGCCCGTGTAGCGGCTTAAAAGAATGACCACTCATTTAACTCATGACTTTGTGGGTCAGCGATTTGGGCTGGGTTCAGGCCGGTGGTTCTTCTGCTGGTACAACGCTCAAAAACTTTGTGGGTTTTCCACGCGTCAGATTCAACAAAAGCCACACCCACGTGGGTTAAGATAGACCTGTCAACAGTCACAGGGTTAGGCTTCTGTATGACTGCAGCTGCAAAACTGCTTGGAAGCCTCTTTATCTAGCCGCCAGGCATCGCCCTAAATCGTTCAGAGGTCTTATTACCAAAGGGTTTTCCAGTAACTTCTTTTATTTGGCCTTTGGCGTAGGCTTCACTTCACTTTGAAGATCACTTACCAGCTGGGGGTGAGTGACCACTTACCTCCCAGCATGGAGGGAATGAGAAGGAGTTTGCTTTTCCCAGCTCAGCAGGTCATAGCCCCTCTCAGTCCCACTCGCGAACTGCACAGTTCTTCCTGTAGCTTGTGTCCTCCTCTCACATCTCGTCACCCGCAGACAGTGGGCTGTCTGGCACTTGCAGCCTTTGGCCTGCAAATCGTCTTCCAAGGTCAGTGACTCAGGTCCCTGAGTGTATTTTCCATCTTCCAAATGACCACAGGCCGTGGCCTTGCTGATGGTTTCGATGCTACATAACAGGACCCGGCATCCGCTTTCCGACCGGTCCTGATGTAAATGCCGCGCTTTTTAGGCTTTTTGCTTTGGCGGCTCTTTCCATCCCACTTTCTGTGACAGTCACCTACTGCTACATAATAAACTACCCCAAAACCTAGTGGCTGAAGACAGCTGCTGTTGATTTAGCCCACGGTGCCCTGGGTCAGCACTTGGGGCCGCACTCAGCTGGGTTGTTCTTCTGTTGCGCCCGGCCGGTCCCTCGTGCATCGCTGTCAGCTGCCGTTTTGCCCTGTGGTGGCTTATCCAGGGTGGCGTCACCCACATGCCTGTCGGTTGGTTTCAGCTGGGAGGAAGGGGGATGGGCCACGTGCCCCTCCTCTCTGAGACCGCATTTTCCACATGGAGGTTGCAGGATGCTAGGAGCAGCAGGAGGGGGCAAACCGCACTTGCAGGCACTTTTCAAGTCTCTGCTCGTGTCACGTTTGCTCCTGTCCCATTGGCGATGCAGGTCTAATGGTCAAGGTGAGGGCTGGGGTGTGTGCACATCCAAGGGGCTTGGACACAGGGAGGCGTGAGCAAACAGGAGTCCGCTGTCTACTGCCACTGCCTCTCAAGAATTGAGTTCACTTACACAGTCCCAACCATGATGCTTATATTGTCTTAGATATTTCAAACTAAGCACTCTTTCAATAAATTATAGGTAAATAAAACACTTAAACGTCCAATTCTTCTTCCATAAGATGGCGAGTTTCTTCCCTAACGTGGTGACTCTCTTTTGCATAACATGAGGGTTTCAGCCTCCCCATTTCCCTGCCAGCCTTCCCATTGCTAACCTTGGTCAGCGACACTTTTACATGGTCAAGGGTATGTTCTACAGGAACCATGGAGATTTTCTGGATTCATTCATAGACTGGTTCTACAAGTTAATAAATAAGTAGGTAAATAAGTACATTTTCAGTGTTATAATTAAGTAGATGCTGTTCCGGAGAGAGTCCCCCTGGGACTACGCGTTATCATCAGAGCCAGACAGATGTGTGACGCACCTATAATTGCTTAAAATTATGCCAGGTAAAGCCATGGCTTTCTCACGTCTTTGGCTGGTTGTGCTGCCATTCCTTGTTTCTCTTCTCTCACATGTTGCCGATATCTTTTTCGAATTGCTCGCTGTGTCTTTCTATTCTGTTCCTCTTCTTTTTCCCCCGGGCCCTTCCTTCCTCAGAGCATCTATTCACATCCTCCTGGCAGTTCCCTCGGGGCTGGGACGCTAGAGCTCCGTGTCACTGCTCTGCTGGCTCCGAGCCACCATCTCTCGAATTTAGAGCTTCTCCTTTCCTCGTCCACGGCCACCCTTTCCCGGAGGGTATCCTGAAATAACGTCCCAATACGTCTGATCTCTTTGATGCTTAAAATTCTCATTTGCCTTCAAACTTGGTTGATAGGTTGTCGAGTTATACAACATTTGCTTGAATTGTTTTTCCCTAGAAATTTTAAAGACATTCCTCTAATATCTCCTAAATTCTGAACTCTCAAAGGGAAAGACGCGTTCCAGTTGGTGTTACTTTGTAGGTGACTTGTGTTTTCTATGTGAAATAATACAGTGGTAATGGTGTCACATTTCTCTTTGACGTGTAGTGATTTTCTAATGATATATACACATTTTAAAAATATTAATTTCATGGAAAATTCTATGAACTTTTTCAATACAAAGCTTCATAATCTTTAGCTCTGGGAAATTCTCCTCCATTTATACACACACACATACACACACGTATTCACACATGCCGTTAATATATATGTTATATCTTTATGCTATATTTACAGCTTATATACTACATATAGTATAACATAGTATATTGTATACCATATAGTATAAAATGCATATGACATATAGTATAACATAAATGATCTGTTCTACGCGATTTCCCCCCTCCGTGTGTGTGCTTTGCTTCTGGGTCCCTATCTCTGGGCTGCTGGCTGTCCTGGATTGTTCCCCTTGGTCTCTTCTTCTTTCTTCTCATGTTTTCTGCCACTTTGGCTTCTTTTCCACATTTTGGGAGAGTTCCTTGTCTTTGTTTCCCAAATCTACTGAATGTTTTTCAGTGTCTGTCTGCACGTCATAGCACCTTTCTGCATCCTCTAAGCGCGTCTTCCTGTTCCCGTGGCTCACGTGGTGTCTGCCCCGCCCGCCCTGGATGCGGTCCCTCATCCTGCTTCACTGTCAGCTCTGCTCAGCTCCCCACCTTATCTGCCCTCACTGCTGGGTCTCTTCACGTTTCCCTCCCGTGCTCGGCTCTTCTTTCCTAGTTGAGGCTAGGGTCTCCTCTGCGCTGGAGTAACGCGGCCAGAGCCTCTCAGGTTTCAGCCGCATTACCCGATGCCCCTGCCCCCCCCTCCCCGGGGCCTGAGGCCTTGGCTGCATCTGCCCCTCACCTCCCTGAACCCTGTGGACCCTCCTGGTAGAGGGACCCCGGCTCCCCCTCCTCTCATCGCTTCATCCCCTTGGTGCTTGTATTTCGGGAGGGATGGGCAGCAGGCACACGCACCTCTCCATAACCTCGAGGCATCAGGATGGGCGTTAGTCCTTGAGAGCAGTGGATTCATGTCCTCCCACGAGACTCAACTCCATCCGGGTGGGGACTGCGTTGGTGGTCATTGTCACATCTCCACACCTCGTCTCAGGAATAGACCATCATTCATTCATTCAGCAGACACTTATCGAGGTCTTACTGCTGCCAGGGATTGTGTCGGGTGCTTGAGGTTGTCAGTGTATGGAAAAGGCCAAACTCTCTGCTCTCAGGAAGCTTCCAGGGTAGCAAGAGGAGGTAGATAGTAAACACAATAAATCAGCCCCTAAATGTACTCAGTAAATGAACGAAGGGGACAGCACTGGGCACGAGAAATACATCCCTAACTCCCGTGCTGGTAACAAAACTCCTGCAGCCAGAGGGAGGACACAGCCAGGGCGGCCACATGGCCAGGGCACTGCCTCTGGTCTCAGCAGCTTCTGTGCCCAGGACTGGCATGGCAGGTCACTGTGTCCCCCAAACAAGGCCATGTCTCTGCACAGAATTAAAGTCGGGGGTGACATGGTGTTCCTGGGCTTCCAGGGACGGCATTCTAAGATCCAGGGTCACCTCCCATCACAGGGATGGGCAGCGAGAGTGGTCCAGGGGAAGGACTCTTTCCCCAACCCCAGGGTCGCATTTTCTGACCCCACCTGACCTGTGCCCGACCGGCTGGGATCGCAATCCTCTGTTTTCTGGGCACTTTATGACCTCCCCCCCCCGCATTGTAGGGGGTCGTGAGGACCCCGGAAGGGTCTCGGTGCTGAGCTGAGCTGGTGCAGGGTCTCTGCAGATTAGGAAGCAGCCACAGCCCCCTTTCTGCAGGATCCTGGGTGAAAGTCAAGCGGCTAGATTTCCACAGTACAGGAAGCAATTTCTCGCCAGCATGCCTGGCGTCGAGGGCTTTGAGGTCAATCCCATAAAAACCCCTCTGCTCTCTGCTGATCCGCTGACCTCTCATTACTTTGTGTCTCAGCAGTTGAGCTCTGAATGGCAGAGGCGTTTGGCAGTCCCTGCAAATAGAAATTGTGGACCGTGACGTTTGGGAAAGATATCTGATCATTAACAAAGTTGTTTCCACTATTTGACCACTTGTCAAAATCTATGAAAAGATTTCTTTTGAGGTAGTAAATAAACATAACAAACAGGACATATTCTTTGTTTGACGTGGTTTTATCTTGGGGAGATAAGATATACAGTGACATTTAATTCTCGGTTTTATTCTGGGTGCCCCGTACATGTCTTCGGCGGCCGTACCTCTGTCTGCTTATCTTTGGTTTCCGTATCAGCAAGCAAGTTAGGGACTGCTATTCATTTTTCTTTTTTAATGTCTGATAAAGGCTGCCTCAAGTGAAGGCGTGGAATTACATTTCAGAAAGGGGGCTGCAGATATGACTTGTGTCTCTGGTGAGAGTGCAGGGCTGTCCCAGCTCGGCTCTGAGCTGCACTGTGTCCCAGCTGCGTGGGTCCTGCAGCCCCCATGGCCTGTCCTTTGGGAAAAGGGCTCTGCTTGCCCAACAGCAGATGGAGGGGCACACACTGGGCGCTGGTTCAGAGCTTTCTCCAGGCTGAAGGGAACGTTCTGAGCCAGCGTGACTCACACTGCCATGCCCTTGGGATCTGGGTGACGTGCAGGTTCTGATTCCCGCGTCTGGGGGGGTCTGAGAGCCTGCAGGCCTGATGGTCTCAGGCTGCTGCTGCCGCTCAGGCCACCCAGAAGCAGCGCCCAGCCTTTGTGGTCCCTGACGTCGGGAAAGATCGGCCATTAAATGCTCCATCACACATGAGTGAGGTTTCCCTTTGACACATATTTACATATTAACAATTAGAATCTCAAAATTGTCCATGAAAGTGAAGGTCCCGCTTCACTTTAAAGGTATACACATGCATCATACAGATACATGCATACACATGTACATCTCATACACTCGTGCATACGTGCAGACACGTGCAGACGCTTGTACGTATGTTGTATTATTAAGGGTTCTATAGCCTGAGATTGTAGGATTATAGTGAGATTTATTGTACAGTAGTGGCTCTGTGATTACGGATGCTGAGAAGTCCCACCATCCCATCTGCTGGCTGCAAGCTGAGGCCCAGGAGAGCGGGTGGGAGGTTGAAAGGCCTGAGAGCAGGAAGGCGGATCCCAGCCGTGTCTGAAGGCCTGAGAACCGGAGCACGAGGACAGGAGCAGAGGACACCCCAGCACCGGCTCAGGCAGAGCGCGGCTCCTTCCTCCACTCTCTCCCTCCATCTGGGCCCCTGCGATGGACGGCCCCGCTCCCTGCGGGGAGCGCAGGCTGCTTCACCCAGGCTGCTGGATGCCCCCCCCACTTCACCTGCAGGGAGCACAGGCTGCTCCACCCAGGCTGCTGGACGGCCCCCCCGCCCCCGCGGGGAGCGCAGGCTGCTTCACCCAGGCTGCCGCTCCCTGGTGGCCGTTTGCTCTCAGGTTGCTGACGCCTGGTAGGAACACAGCTCTAAAAAGTGCTCCCGCTGGGCTGTGTAGACAGTCAGCTCATCGTGTTGGGGGCTGGGGGCCGAGTCTGTTGATTATCCGTGACCAGCGTTCCCCTCTCTGCAGATCAGAGAAACTTCGGGGCCAGTTGTGGGGGGCAGGCTCTGTTCTCTTAAACGCAGTAAGGGTTGTGGGGGGGAGCCAGACGGGATCCCGTTCTTCCAAGGTCACACTTGTACTCGAATTAGAAGGCTACTCATCCACCCCTTGATTCTTAGTCGTTCGCTTTTCTACGTAGACTGTCCCTCTATTTCTTGGGTGATTTAAGGCTTTCACTCCCCTCCCGGAATCAGAGGTTCATGACTGTGCTAATTAGTCGTCGGCATTTCTGCTTCCCGGCACACAGCCTTTCCGTTGCTCCGTGTCAGGCGTGTGCAGGGAGCCATGCTGAACAGCCTTCTTGCTGGAGGATGAATGTCAGTAGGCACTTTGGCGGCAGGTGAGGGCGGGAAGCATAAAACACGCGAACGTCGCTGACTGCCGACGTTCGTGCTGCTTAAAGACCTTGATATTTTATTGAAGGCATTTAGCTTCCTCCCCAATCCATCTATTTGGGGAGAAATAAAAAATCTGTGTGGAATTCTGAAGGAAGAGCTAACCCCCAGTTTTGTTGTCCTGGGACGTGGCCCCTGCCGGCTTGGAGTGACTCTGACCAGAGGTTACACCGGGAGGAGAGATTCGAAGGGTCACTGAGAGCTACCGTTTCCTTACTCTGAAGTACACGGAAATCATCCAGAGTCTTACTCCTGGGATGTTACTGAGAAAGCGAAGGACAGGTGGGGCTGGGCAGGAGAGGCGGTGGCCTTACTGGGGGGCCGGGGGGAGAGGATCAAAGTCGGGATGAAGGGAGGACTGGGTTGATGAGGGCAGAGGTGGGAACTGCCAGGGCAGCGGGAGTGAGACATGGTTGAGTGTCTCCAGCAGGTGTGTCCAGGCTGCTGCTGAATTCGACTTTAAAGATGCTCGTGCCCAGATGAAAATGCTAGACAGACACCATGAGCAGAGTTTCCCTTTTCTGTTAAAAAATGAGAAATAAAGAACATTATTGGTGACTAACTGGATTTAGGGGACAATGACCTTGAGGTACTTCCAGGTTCTGAGTTAACTTCTGAATTATCTAATAATGATATAAATTTGTTAGTAAGTACAGTAAATAATAATTAAGACTATTGTCATTGCTGAATATATTTTATTATAGTCCAGTTTATTGAGCATCTATTAATATGCAAGGCATTGTGTTACATACACTATCAGCGTCTGTAATCCTCTGATAATATCCTCTAATAACTCTGCCAGGCACTTGTTGTTATATTCAGCATATGTATCTGTGGTTGATAGATTAATTGGGAATATTTCAGTAAGTCTGAACTTCTGTGAATGCAGCCGGGGTAGCCTTAACTTGCCATGTGCTTCTTATGCAATAATGCAAACACAAGAATATACAATAAAACGGAGGTTTTATAGAAAAAGAAAACATTCGTAAGTAATCAGTGTTTTAGCGAGTATGACTGTAATCTTTCTGTAATAATCACAGCACGCCTCTTAGGCCGTGTGCTCCTGTCCGTAACCTGTTCATCTGTTCAGTCCCAAATGACCAATTCAGAGACAGCCAGCCTGATGGACTCTGAAGCTTCGGCTGGACCGGTTTGGCTCGGTGGAGAGTCAGTTCAGTGAAAAGCACAGTGTTTGTGGTTTCAGATGTGCTCCCGTTCCTCCTTGGAGGCGTTGCCATCTCAGGTCTGTGTCAGGTGTATGTGAGGGATGGGTGGGCTCTCCCTTCTGCTCCAGCCCTGACACCGGGGATCCACAGCCCCGCCTGGGAGCGGGCAGAGCCTGGGGCTGCGTGGGGGGGCTGTGTCCATGGCCGCCCGTACCTCCTGACCCCCAAGTGCATCCCGCTCCTGAGTTTCTCAGCTCTGCGTGCAGCCCTGGAGGATGAGAAATGGAGGCGGCCTTTCCCCAGACCACCCTGCCCGGGCACAGAGATGGGAGCCCTCCACGGGGACAGGTGCTGGCGGCTCACACCTGGTGGTGACTCCTCACTAAAGGGAATCTCCCTGCCTGAGACCCGTGGCCACCGCCATGGCAAGTTCTGGACAGCAGGCCTCTGATGGGCTGTGGCTCTCTCCTGGGGCTGCCAGCATTGCTGTGGTGAGGAGGCCAGAGGCAGGGGACACACCGGAGGGAGGACGTGAGTAGCGGGGAGGGAGTGGGAGGCGTGTCCCCCCTGCTCCCGGAGCCCACCTGGCCCGGCGCAGCGACCTCCCGCAGCTGGGAGCTGACACGGAGGCCAGCAGGTGTAAGAATGTCCCACGTTCCAGTCTTTGTTGGCTTCTGTGCTTTTATTTTGAAGCAGGAAAGCTCAGTTCCTTCCAAATTTTGCACAAACATTAAAACACAACATTTTCTCTGTCCATATGCCCTGAGGCAAAAACAGGATTCCTCTTTGTTCAAAATGAACCCAGTTTTCATTGCTTGGGCTTTTAAACTTATAAACGATAATTATTATTTTTGATTATGTGTATTTACTGTGTGGCTAATTTACCTTGAATGCCTTGAAATTGAATTTGTGGATGTAGTTTTCTCTCCTTCACACCAGCTGTTGCCCTGATTATTTCTCACTTCCTTTAGTTGTCTGCTTAATAAGACCATGCTTCAGGTCCTCAGCTGCGGAGCAGGAAAAACTGCTTCTTCTGAATTCTGATTTCCATGGCTCTAATCTTAATTTTTATGGCTCTGAAGGAAAACTTGAAAACCCAATCATTTTCTGGATTCTCCACTGTGCTTTGAAAGGTGGTCACCTGTTTCTAAGACTGACAAGAATTCTGCCGAGTGGAGAAACACAGGGCAAGTTAGGTGCTTAAGGGACATTCGTATGTGGAGTCTGGGGTTTGTGACACTGAGGTGTGTATCCTTTAAGTCATTTCATCTCATTATAATGATTTAAAACAAAGTCACTAATTTTGAATCTGCATTCATGCAGCCGAGAACACTTATTTTAGCCTAACTTTGGGTACCGTTACACACACGAAGAGCACTGCTCATGTGAGGGACGGTGTGTGATATCCAGGGATGTGCAGCGACTTGGGAACTTTTCTTCATCTGCATCTCAGGGGTCCATATCCTAGTGCTTTGGGGGGACCCCTTCTGTACTGGTTGTGAGATTTGGGGGCTTCCTTCTGATGTGTTGCTTCGGGTGTCAGCGTTAAATGGCAACTGGGTCTTGAGATTAATCGAAGCATATCGTTGTCTGGAATAAAAACAAGTGGGAGTGTCACAAGGGCAGTGCTCTGAGCTGGTGTCCTTGGAGTCCTTTCGTTAAGAAAATGAGGACGCCTGCGTTCTCCCCGACCCCCACCCCCCGGTTCTGAATGTGCTTGTTCTTAGATCAGGTGCCAGTCTTCTTAGATCATTATTGACGATTCGGGCTATAGTTTCCGGTCTGAGCAGCTTGGCCAGGTCACTGTCTCTGGGCTTCGCTGTTGGATGTTCGTGTCTGGGGTATGTGGTCCGTCACAGAGGAAGCTTCATCAGCCTGTAGCAGTTTGGCTGTCCTCGCAGTGTTTGTCCTCTGCTAAGCTGATAAGATGCCTGAGGCGGAAGGAAGCCCGCGCGCGTCCAAGGGGAGCGAGTTGGAATCCCAGTGCTGCAAGCTTGGATCCTGGACAAGGGCTGTGCCCTCAGCACCTCCTTGTTCCCACCTGTGAAATGGGATGAGCAGGTTTCCCCTCAGTGACATGCTGATGGCATTAATGAGCAAAAGTGCCCAGACCAGGACTTGGTGCGGGACGGACACACTGCAGAGGGACAGACACACTGCAGAGTGATGTGGGTTATTCTTATTATACACCATGTTGTCATTGTCGTGTTATCTCCAAATTATTATTACTGTCTCCAATGATCAGAAACACTTTCTACTTACCACTGTATTCACAATTCCTAAAGCAGAAGTGCTCTCATTAGCGTAGAAACAGTGACTTTATGAAGATTGAAATTTGCCAGACTTGCTTTTTTTTTGGTTATTTGCACAGATTATTGGTGTTTTCTTATGTTTTATGTGGGAGATCTGGGGGAGGGACTCGGGACAGAGTGACCAGGAGGACCCTTGGGCAACGCCGGGTGTTGGAGGGGCTCGGTGAGCGAGGGGCAGACTATGAGGGGGTGACCCTGACCCTGACCCGAGAGCTGAACCAGACCTGCAGGCCGATGGGTCCCAACGATGCTTCCCCAGGACGCCCGTCACCAGCATCTAGTCTCAGAGCAGCCATGCAGGCAGAGCCAGGGTAGACCCTGCGCCCTTTGTCTGTAAAGTCACTGCAGTAAGAGCAAAGTTTATCTGATTATCTTGTCACTGGCTGGGGCGGGGGTTAAAGGGGGCAGGACACAGACTCAGAGCAGAGTCTGATGTTTCAGGAAAGTGCCCTGGAATAAGAAAGCTGACCAAGCGGTTACGGGACCCCACCTGGGTCAAAGTGTGTGCGCGTGCGTAAGCCTCCGTGTCGGAGTGCCGTGTGACCCTGTGTGAGTGTGCACACACACATACTTTGTTTAATTTTTGTAGTTATTGGTTTTTAGGGTAAAGACTTTGGGATCTGTTTATATTCTAAGAGTCAACAGAGAGCAATTGAAGACACAGAAAAGGGTGGTCTTCAAAGAAAACTTGAATAAATCACAGTGGTGTCGCTTCACCCTCCCTGGGGCAGAACACAAGCCCAGCTGCCGTAATGGGGGAGCCCTCGGGGCGAAGCCCAGGGGAGCAGAGAGGCGAGGTGGCCCCAGGCACCCGGCGGTGGGCCTCCGGCGGGGCTTCCTGTGCCAAGTGGGACGCCGCTCAGCTGGTCCTCTGCCCCGCTGCCCACTGGGGCATCTCTGAGGCCCGTGGCCGCCAAGGCCTGATGAGGAGCCGTTAGTTACCAGTGAGGTGCTTGACCGAGGGAAGTGGTGACACGCAGCTCTGACGAAGTGCACAGATCAGGTCTGGTCTCTGCTCCCTTAGACGCACAGCTGATTGGGAACTTTTGGGGTCCCCGGCCCTCCTAGTTGATTCATGGGGAATTAAGAACTATGCTTGCATGCTCTGTGGCCCCAGGGATGGGGCTGGGGACAGGTCGTCACCAAGGATGGAATTCTGCCCCAAGGTCAATGACACAGGACAGGGAGGGCAGGTGATCAGACTGGACATAGCCACTGCCCCCGCCTGACGGGACCCCAGGGCTCCTCTCATGACCTCCCCAGAAGGCTCTGAATTGGGAAGGACCCTGCCCACATGTGAGAGGGGGAAGGAGGGGACCAGGCGAGAATGCCCACGTGAGACAGGCCATGCCGGTGGCTGTGTGCGTGATGTCCTCTGCTGAGAGGGACGGTCCCACACAGCCAGGCCACATCTTCATTGTTTCACAGAGCTTCACTTGGCAGAGATCCCCTGCACTGAGCAAGGCACCCGAAAACCTCGAACTTTCTCCTCTCTCATCAGGAAACTTAGTACCTTGGCCACACACACACCCTGTGGGTGCCTCCTGATTTAGATGGAGACATTACAGTGAGTCTCCCGTCTGCCAATAGAGATACGCACCTTTCTCAGAAGGCTGAATTTTGTGTAAAGGAGCCCACGCACTTTTCAGACTCATGGGCCTTTAGAACAGCACAAATTCACGCACGAATAGTAAGCAGAATGTGGTTCCAAATACAGCCATCGCTCTCCAAACAGAAACACCCTGTGTGAGTAATTCTGAAGTGTTTGTCAGAGGTGGGACATCTTTGGATGAGTCATCGTGTTTGCCAGGATAAAACCAGCACCTGCAGAGAGACAGCATCTCAGCGGCCTGGGACCTGTGACTGTTTCATTTTTACCACGTAACACATTACACCGTTGAGCTCCAGACGGAGGAAGGTAGCCCGGGTTTGGGTTGCTGCAGAATGTGGACTACTGCCAGGGCTTTGAGGGATTCAGTGCGTTTCCGTGTTCCCTGAGGGCTAGGACTTGTGGGCCTGGGAGGACCCGGGTGGAAGGGATCCCCCTGTGGCCGCAGCTGGGCTCCTCCATTCACCGCAGGTTGAGGTCACTGTAGGTGGGGGGGCTGCACAGGCTCTTGTGCGAGACGGGGCCAGCAATCCGCAGAGGGACCCCCACTGCTTCCTGGACGATGTCAGTGCAGCAGACAGTGACCACGCTGCCTCCTGTCTGAGGATGACGCATCCTGGGGTCTGTGTTTAGTGGCAGCCCGGGGACTTGCCTGGCTGTAAAAAACATGGTACCAAGTTCATTTTGCAAAGAGCTCAAATCTGTGTTTTGTTTTTTTTTAATATTTTATTTTATTTCTTCACTTTTGGCTGCACTGGGTCTTCGTTGCTGCGCACGGGCTTTCTCTAGTTGCGGCGAGCAGGGGCTACTCTTCCTTGCGGTGCGCCGGCTTCTCATTGCGGTGGCTTCTCTTGTTGCAGAGCATGGGCTCTAGGCACGGACTTCAGTTGTTGTGGCATGCGGGCTCAGTAGTTGTGGCTCGCTGGCTCAGTAGTTGCGGCACTCAGGCTCTAGAGCGCAGGCTCAGTAGCTGTGGTGCGCGGGCCTAGTTGCTCCGCGGCATGTGGGATCTTCCCGGGCCAGGGTTCAAACCCGTGCCCCCTGCGTTGGCAGGCGGATTCTTAACCACTGAGCCACCAGGGAAGTTCTCAAATCTGTTTTTAATGAACAATAAAAGCACATGTAATTTTTAACCTGTTTGGCGTATTTTAAGCGTGTACTACCTTCGGATGCTGTATGCCTGTTATATACCTTTTGGAAATCTCCCACTTGGAGACCTGGTTGGAAGAGCCCGTCTTTTGCGGGCTGCCTGCTGCTGCTCGGAGGAGGTGGGTTTCTGGGGATGGTGCTCTTTTCTCCTGCGCAGGGTCCTTCTCCACTGCCTTCCCTGCCCCCACCGGGGGGTTCTTCTCGTGGCATCTCTTGGCGGTTTCTGTAGAAGTTGACATTGAGAGGAAAGCCCCTTGGTTCTAGGCACTGGTGTTACCATCTCAGAACTGAATCTCCTCCCTAACGCATAACAGCATGTTTCTCAGCATAAAAACTGTTTGTATGAACACAAGTAGACTAGCGTAGCATAAAAGAAGAGTGTGGTTAAACTTTTTAATTCACAGGAAATATCTCCGTTAGGAATCTTTATAAATTAAATGCATAGAAATATACAATTGGTGTTACCAGTGAAATTGGCTGCTAATAAAGAGATGATTTCCTTGATAAAATTTTAAGACGCATTCTGCTCAAAATATCTCTAAAAGGCATAGGTTTGAAAATTCTGAATGTGTTCTTTCTCTAAAATCGGCTGATGAACTTTGGAAACAGCACTTTCCTTGAGCTGAAAACGTTCCGGAGAATTAGGTGGGACATTGGGTCTCAGTCATGGAGAGGAAAACACTTTTGAATTTACTTCCTTCTTTCCTTGGGAGACCAGGATCTCTATCCTCACCTGTTACTTGGAGACAGAAGCTGCTCTGCATCTGAGGTGACCTGCTGACGTGTGACCTGCCCACCCACACTCGTGTTCTGGGGTCAGTTTTCTGGTGTCTGCAGAGTGGAGGCTGCCAGTCAAAGTGTCCTCTCTGTTCATTCTCGGATCAGTCCAGGCCGACAGGGAACGGTCCCCCGTTTGGTCCGTGCCTGGGGTGTTAATCAAGTCTAGGAAAGACAGGGCATCAGCCAGTATTGTAAAATCCTGCTTACAGAGCATCGAGCATTTATTCAGCACTTACTTAACTAAGTATTCATTCAGCACCTGTGAAGCACTTACTTCGTGATGTGCACTCTTTATACGTCTTACCTCCTGTGACCCTCAAGTCAAGCCCGGGGCAAGGTGCTGGTCTTATCTCCATTTTACAGGAGAGGAAGCCACAGCCCAGGTAGCTTATGGAAGAACTCCGAGGCGGTGAGTCCAGAGCCGAAGTCCGTGCTCTGGGTCACGATGTAAAACATGCCCAGTGGGTCTGGGGAGCTGGGAGGGAGGCAGGGCTGCAAGGCGTCACCGGCAGCGCTGGCGTCTGTTCTGGGTTGTTTTTATTTCGCCAGCGTCTCCGTGGGATGAGACCCAGGCACATTGTCCAGGTTACAAAGGCAGGATCTAGACAGTGCCTGTCTGTGCACGTGTGTGGTGTGGGTGTGGGTGGGTGTGTCCCGCACTCTGCTCTGTGCTGGGTGCCAGGGACCTGCCGAGCAGGCAGAGCTCCACCAGGGCTGGGGTTCAGCCCACCCCCCAGGAGGGTCCTAGGGCGGCAGAGGGCGGTCTTTCAACCACAGCCTTTACGGTAACAATCGACTTTAATTTTGCCTTCCAGTTGTTTCATAACTGTTTTGTGGTGACAACTCTGGTTTAAATCACTTAGTGTGGCATAAATGGGAGATGCAGGTAGATGAGCCTTAACTCCCATGGCCGTGGCCTTGGGGTGCCTGCCCGTAGGTGGACTCTGTGCCCCAGAGCCTCCTCGGGGGGAGCGGCTGGGGAAGCTTTCCCGGGGGATTTGGGGATGTGGACGGAGAGCAGAGAGGAAGCCGCCCAGGGGCCTGAGCACCACACCCTGTGCAGCTCAGGGTCGGAGACCATGGGCTGCTGACTGGTCTTGGGCCAAGGGCCATGCAACCCCCAGCAAATATTTATTGAGCACCTACTGTGTGCCAGGCTCCATGACCAGCACAGGGATCACCTGGGAGAGAAGGAAATGTCCAGGCAGCCTGTTGCTGGTGGGGACGACTCAGACCAGAAGTCCACCACCCAGCCCCTGCGTGCACATACGTCTAGGAGTGGTCTGGTCCTCCAGGAGCGCGGCCGGGGCTCTGCCTGGCGGGAGGAGGATGGGCAGCTCCTGGAGGTGGCACCTGGGTCAGAGTCTGAAGGATGCACAGGACGTATTATACTTCTCTAAGGGACAAGGGCTGTCTGGGAAGCAGGGGACTCTGGCCACTCTGAATTTTCAGTGCGGCCGGAATGCACCAGGGCTGCCGAGCACGTGCTTGTGTCTTTGTGGAGGACAACATGGTGACTTTAGAAGTGATCTGGGTCCATCCGGGACAGCAGAGCTACTCCAATAACCTGCCCGGCTTTGCCCAAATGTCCCTTGACACTGATGGTCAGACAGTTACCCACTGAGGGCTAACTGAAGAGGGGAAGGGACTGAGGTCTGGTGAATCAGCTTCACGTGGGAGCTCAGGACCAGCCGACCTGGCTCAGACGTGAGCCCCGGCCCCTCAGAACCTCACCCTTCACTTGGCAGGCCTCAGAGCCACGTGCAGGAGATGCCAGGAAGCCTGTGGGTATCTGCAAGGAGCTGGGAATTCACACAAAAGATGCCCAGTTCTTCAGTCAACAGAGTCACTGAGTTTTGTTTCGTTTTGTTTGTTTTACATGGAAAGTCCGTCCCCATTCTGACACACAGGGAACCTCTGCTGGGTTAAACTGATTCACAGCATCCCCACTGTAGGACAGACCGGTACCTGGGAGGGTTTCTCAGGACCCGGGAATGCACAGTCCTCCCACTAAGCATCCCAGCCTCTTGCGGGGCAGGTGTCCGGTTTTCCCCGTTTTTGTCTCTGGAGCTCAGCACATCAGTAGCCCTAAGCTTCTGCTGACCTAAGTTCTCACGTTCATGTGTCAATCGCTCTTTGAATCAGGCATTTGTTGAGCAAACAAAGCAGAGACAGGATACAGCAACCGCCATTTGTTCAGGGCTTACCTTGATCCACATGCCCTTGTAAGTGCTTTGCTTAAAGGAGTTCACTGAACCTCCCCCGCAGCACTGGACACAGCTCTGGGGATTGTCTAGATGTGCAGAAAGGGACTGAGACACAGCCTGGCTGGACAGACAGAGAGCGGCCCCATCTGAGCCAGAACCTGACTGAGTCTGCGGGGCTCCCGGAGTCTGAGCTCTTAGCTGCTCTCTGACAGTTTACTAGGAATTTGAAGAACAGAATCATGTTTAAGTACCTTATAGACGTTCACAAATGGCTGGTCCTAGTGAAGAATTATTTTATAATATGAGCTATGGCTTCAATTACATCTGTTTTCACTGTTTGAATTTCTGTAGAAATGTCCTGGATTTCCAGCCCTCCCAGCATCTCAGGGAAGATCGAAATGCAGGTGCTGATTCTGTAGAGTCTGGGTGATCCTTTCTCCCACCCTGAAATGCAAGACATTCCGGGGTGTCAGGACTGCACCAGCCACAGGAGGGGCCCCGCCTGGACTCTAGGCGGCTGCAGCCGCTCCACACCCCCCATTGCTGATGCCGCCCCTGATTGAGGCCGATTAGGAAATGGTTTTCTGGGCTGCCTGCCTCGCAGGGGTGGAAAGGGGCATTTGGGGGCTGATTAGTGATTAAAGTCTGCAGATCCGACAAGCGCTGAAGGTCTAACAATGGGCTGTGGGGAGGGTGTATTTGGAACTTTTCTATAAAGAGTGCTCCAGGGACACAGCCCCGCAGGGGCACCTTTGTCACCTGTCATAGCATGTGTCACCCAGGGCCTGCACCATATCCTCTTAAACAGTCCTAACTACTCACGCCTTAGCAATTTTCATCTTATTGTAAAATGAGCTTTTATTTGCATCTGTGGTTACTCAGCATTCACAAGTTAATTAGTTGTTTTATCAGCCATCAGTAAACAACAGGCCTAATTTAGTAGTTTCAGGTGTAATTAAGAATCTTGGAATAGCAGACTTCTATATGTGCAAATTAGAGGGACCCGGAGACCCTTCAAAGAATTATCTACACACATTTGTCAAATCACCTGGAACCTCGCCTCTTTTATTTTCCCTTCCTTTCTGCATGCTAAATTTAATTATGGGTTCATTAGGTAAGGTCTAATAATTATCATCTTACAGGTGCCATTTCTAAATGAATGAAAGTTCCCATCATGCATTTGGCTGGATGGATGAGTTTCCCATCATGCACTCGGGATACTCAATATCAGGTCATGGATATGGACGTTGAGGAGGATTTTCGAGATCTTTTCTATAAGACCTTGCAAAATAAACTGAGCCATGGGTCTGAGGGCAATGGGGAGAGGGGACGGCTTTCTTGCCTGGTCTCTGAGGCTGAGTTAAGATGGTGTGAGCAGGCAGAGAGAGAGGACAGGGAAGCAGACACAGCTTGGCTGACCTTACCCGCACCTCAGTGCATCACTCAGGGGATGAGACGGTCTCCTGTCCACCTGAGAGATGAGGGTAACGAGGCTCACTGCACCTTGTGTCTCAAAGCCTTTGTGTGTTGTGTCTGAGTTTTGCTAGAGTGAGAGCCAAACCAAGAATTAAATGTAGCTGGGAGATTTTAGCAGTGGGTACAAACGTAAGCTTGCAGCCCAGAAATGCAATTCTGTCCAAGCCAACTCAGGATGCTAAAGTGCTCCCCTAAAATAATCTAGGCTTCTCTGGTGAAACTTTTAATAATCCCATGAGAATAATAATCGTAGTAACAGCATTTATCTTGCTCACCTTGCAAGCCCTTGGGGAAGGCACTGGTAGGTGCTGCTATGATTCTCTCCCCAGATTAAGATGCTGAGGCACAGAGAGGTTGTGCCTCTCTCCTGGGGCCACACAGCCAGAGGGCCAGAGTGGTTTCTCCATGGAGTCCCCTCCCTGTGCTTCCCCAGGCAGCACCAGCTTCCACAGAAAGGATGCATGGCCCTCAGTGTGTTTGTGTACATGTCTGCACGAAGACTTAGACTTACCGTGTCTTATCATCTGTCGTTGCTTCATAACCTGGAGAAAATAAGAAAATCTATGAGTGGTTGTATACCCGCTCAGCAGTAGCACCAAGAGGATCTTCCCCAGGACTAGTTCTGTGGACACTTCTGTCTGTTTGATGACTTGGATGCTCTACAGTTCTGGCATAATCCTTTCAATCAGAGAAATGGGTGCTGCCAGCCACTGGGTGTCCAGGAGGTGCCTATGGGTGAGTGGCCAGGTAGCCAGCTCTCTGGCGCTTCCTGGGGCAGAGCCCACCCTCAGGCCTGAGTCCACATCCCAGAGTCATCTTCCTCCGCTTGGGCAATTCCTGTGCCGTGGCTGAGCAGGTAGCGCAGCATTAGGGCAGTTCGAGGCTCTAAATGTTCATAACGTGCACTGTGTGGATGAAAGAAGCCACTTAAAGTCTTTCTTACAAATTCCCACCTCTGGCTGGAACTTGGGCTGCAGCCTGGCTTTTCTTCCATGGGTCTGGGAGGTGAATGAAGGTGTCGCTGTGCCCCAAGGTGTAACACTTCGTGGCAATTTATGAGGTTCTATCAAATCGAGCACCTGAGTCCTGGGCCCTGCAACTTTCTACCACCCACGGGTCTCCCATTGTGCCGCACCTCTCCACACCATGGATTCTTGTTTTAAAGGATTTTGCCTGCAAAATAAACTGCATCAGAGGCATAGTTCCTTTTCCAATTTGAATTGGATATGAATGGTTCTGATTTGAATCAACATCTGTTCATCTGCCTGTTGGCCATCCGTATGTCTTCTTTGGAGAAATGTCTGTGCAGGTCTTCTGACCATTTTTAATTGGGTTTTTGTTTTTTTTTTTGATGTTGAGTTGTATGAACTGTTTATATATTTTGTATATCAACCCCTTATCGGTCATATCATTTGCAAATATTTTCTCCCATCCCATAGATTGTCTTTTCATTTTGTCGATGGTTTCCTTTGCTGTACAAAAGCTTTTAAGTTTAATTAGGTCCAATTTGTTTATTTTTGCTATTGTTTCCTTTGCCTTAGGAGACAGATCAAATATATATATATATATATATATATATATATATATATATATATATATATATATGGCTGCAATTTATGTCGTAGACTGTTCTGCCTGTTTTCCTCTAGGAGTTTTATAGTATCTGGTCTTACATTTAGGTTTTTAATCCATTTTGAGTTTATTTTTGTATATGGTGTTAGAGAATGTTCTAATTTCATTCTTTTATAGGCAGCTGTCCAGTTTTCCCAGCACCACTTATTGAAGAGACTGTCTTTTCTCCATTGTATATTCTTGCCTCCTTTGTTATAGATAAGTGGACCATAAGTGTTTATTTCTGGGCTCTCTATTCTGTTCCATTGATGTATGTGTCTGTTTTTATGGCTGTACCATACTGTTTTGATGACTGTAGCTTTGTAGTGTGGTCTGAAGTCAGGGCGCATGATTCCTCCAGCTCTGTTCTTTCTCAAGATTGTTTTGGCTATTTGGGGTCTTTTGTGTTTCCATACAAATTTTAAAATTATTTGTTCTATTTCTGTGAAAAATTGGTATTATGATAGGGATTGCACTGAATCTGTAGATTGCCTTGGGTAGTATGATTATTTTAACAATATTGATTCTTCCAATCCAAGAACATGGTATATCTTTTCATCTGTTTGTGTCATCTTCACTTGCTTTCACCAGTGTCATAGTTTTCTGAATACAGGTCTTGTACCTCATTTAGGTAGGTTGATTCCTAGGCATTTTATTCTTTTTGATGCGATTGTAAATGGGATTTTGTTTCCTTAATTTCTCTTTCGGAGAGTTCACCATTTTTGCCAGTGCGCTGAGCTCTTTCACTTCACCTGTACACTGTCGCCCCAGGATCCTCATGGGTGAGGGTTGTGCTCTCTGAAACATGCAAGATGGTCCAGAAGCCCCCCCCACCCCTCCAGACTTGGGGGCTGTTTCCTCAGTTTGATAGCCCCTGCTCTTCAGTTACTAACTTCAAAGTGCAGGAGAACTTCACTGAGGCACTCAGCAGAAAGGGGAAGAAGCTTTCTGAGAACACCTGGTGACATTGGATTGATGGACCCTCAAAACGTCGTAAGCTTTTCCAACAGTGGGTTTTAACTTGTCCACGTGCAAACAATTATTGTGGTTCTCTGTATCACTTTGCCTGTTGGCTGATTTCATTCTAAAACTGTCTCCTTTAGCTGATGGGATATGGCAGGTTGTGGCGGAGGTACCTGCTTCCCAGCCTTATGTATATGGGTCCATAGATAAGCAGAGCAGACGGGGCAGGGAGATAGACAGAGAGAGAGGGAGGGAGGGAGGGAGGGAGGGAGGGAGAGGTGCTAGGCCATGTAAAGGGGACACTCCATGGGAACCTGTCTTTTGTGCTGCCCATCTACACTCTCCTTCCAGGATGCCATCCCCTGCAGGGCCTTGATGGGGGATGGGCTCTCTCCTCTGGGTGCCTTGACTTCCAGGCGGAGGCCGGCCTGTGTCAGCGTCCAGTGCACTCCCTTCTTTCACCCTGGAACCCCCGATCCTGTGGCTCCGTGCTCAGTCTCTGGCCAGGAGTTGCTCCCTGGGAACCACATGGAGTGATAGTCAAATGTGCATGGCAGAGCTCAGGGAGACTCAGGAGGCTCCAGGGAGAAGATACACGAGGTGAGGTGGGCGTTTAGAACTGGCTCTGCTGATTCTCATCTCCCTGCAGGGAAACCAGCCACTGTCCAGAGGACCATGACACCTCCAGCTCAGTTCCAGGACACAGCAACACGAGCAAGAGTTGAGGGATGCCCCGGAGGGGGACCTGGATGGGCATCCAGGCCACAGGTCACAGGTCAAGGGGGAGTCGGGGCTGGCAACCTCACCTTCCCATCAATGATGGTCTCGCACTAGAAAAGAGACATCTGGCCCAGAGATGAGGAGATTGAAACTGGTTAGCACTGGACAGTGTCGGGGCCCTAATGAATGGTTTAGGGCTTAGACACCATGGTCCTAGAATCAGAGATCTAGGGTTCAAAATTAAGCTTTATCATGTAAAAGCTGTTTGATCTTAGGAAAGTTACTTTACCTCTCTGTTCCTCAGATTCTTTACTATAAAATGTGGATATTTATAGTGCAGAGGGTAGAGGGAAGAATTTAATTAAATGCTACAAGTGAGGATAATTAATGCAGGGCCTTGTACCAAGTAAAGCTCCAAAAGTGTGAGCAGTTATAGTGAAGATGGTGATGGCAGCTGCCATGGTGGTGGTGATGGTGATGATGATGGTGGTGGTGATGGTGATGATGATGGTGGTGGTGATGGTGGTCATGGTAGTGGTGATGATGGTGGTGATGGTGGTGATGGTGGTCATGGTGGTGATGATGGTGGTGATGGTGAGGCTGATGGTGATGGTGATGGTGGTCATGGTAGTGGTGATGATGGTGATGGTGGTGGTGATGGTGATGATGATGGTGGTGGTGATGGTGGTGGTGATGGTGATGATGATGGTGGTGGTGATGGTGGTGATGGTGATGATGATGGTGGTGGTGATGGTGGTCATGGTAGTGGTGATGATGATGGTGGTGATGGTGAGGCTGATGGTGGTGGTGGTGGTGGTCATGGTAGTGGTGATGATGGTGGTGATGGTGAGGCTGATGGTGGTGGTGATGGTGGTCATGGTGGTGGTGATGATGGTGAGGCTGATGGTGGTGGTGATGGTGGTCATGGTAGTGGTGATGATGGTGATGGTGGTGGTGATGGTCATGGTGCTGGTGATGATGGTGGTGATGATGTTGAGGCTGATGGTGGTGGTGATGGTGGTCATGGTAGTGGTGATGATGGTGATGGTGGTGGTGATGGTGGTGGTGATGGTGGTCATGGTAGTGGTGATGATGGTGATGGTGGTGGTGATGGTGGTGGTGATGGTGGTCATGGTAGTGGTGATGATGGTGAGGCTGATGGTGGTGGTGATGGTCATGGTGCTGGTGATGATGGTGGTGATGATGTTGAGGCTGATGGTGGTGGTGATGGTGGTCATGGTAGTGGTGATGATGGTGGTGATGATGATGAGGCTGATGGTGGTGGTGATGGTGATGGAGGCGGATCTGGTAGCAGTAGTGGCAGTGGTGGATGATGTATGTCAGTGTTGGTAGGAGTGCTGTGTTTAAGGGCAGGGCTCCATCACAGTCTGGGTCCAGAACACCAGGAAAGGAATTGCAGCAGGAAGCCCTTCGTCACCTCCTGGGGCGATGGTGGGGTAAGACAGAGCCGTGGGTACCTGCATGTTCAGGTGCCCAGGCACTGTCCTGATTTGGGGCATCTGGTCTAATTTTAGTCCTACCTGCTGCAGGCCTGAGGGCCCAGGATGGCCCTTGTCCCCACCAGGCCGTCCTAGTTTTTGTACTTGCAGCTGGAGGGCTGTAGTGCCTCTGGCATCAAGCCCTGGGCCACACTGGGCCTGACCGCACTGCACCAGCCACACGGCATCCCTGGACAGTCTTCCCTGCCCTGCTGCGCTACCCTTTGCTGCCGACCTCAGAGCACAGATGCATACGCTGCAGGCAGAGTCCGAAAACAAGCATCAGCAGGTCCCCAGGTGGGACTGAGTCAGAAGGGGAGACTGAACGCAAAGTCTCCAGACATTTTATTTTGATTAAAACATTAAAGTGTGTGGCAGCTCCTCATGGAAATTGTAAATCTTCACAGGCGGAAAATGAGAAAACAGGGAGAACGTGAAATAATGGCTTCGTGTTTCCCAGGCTTGACGCGCCTGCTTGAGTTTACATAGGGCGCTGGGTATTGCTGCTCCCAAGTTAATTTTCGGAAAATGAATTATCGACGGCAGATTTAATTTTGCTAATGAGCAAAATATGTTTGTAACCTGGGCCTGATGGGGTGGTTAGCAAAGCCGGAAGAAGGAATACTAAGATGTTGGCGAGGGGGTGGGCACCCCGAGGGAGAGGGAGAGGAGTATGCGGCCCCAGGACGGAGCTGCCGGGCTCCTCCTGACCTAGAACTTCATCCTGTAACGCTCCCAGGGCTAAGCATGTTCTTAGTGTCCGCAGTGTCAAGAGTCGCCAGGTTTAAATGGCTCAGCAAAGCCACACCACCTGTAAGGGGCAAAGCCTGGATGCACACCCCCTAGTTTCCCCAAATGATCTTCTTTCTCCTGTTTCCCCCTTGGCATTTCCCATTTTGCTGTCTCTCTGACAGGAGGGGCTTTGCAGAGAGGGCCCCTTCAGAGGTGGCCCAGGTGAGAGCGGGGACTAAAGCGAGGACGGCAGCTTCTCAGCTCTGCTTGGGGTGGGATCAGGGCTGGGGGTTGGCGAGGAACCAGGAGGTGCTGGTGTCGGCCTGTGAGCTGACACTCCCTACAAAGCTGGAGCCCTTGGGGAAAACGCGTCCCTCCAGCATCAGTGTCTGCATCTGCAAAATGGGCACAAGAACAGCTCCCAGCGTTCTTGAAATGATGGCTATACTGAGACAGAGAGGGTGTCAGGATGCGTGAAAGTGTGTTATACTAAATTTCAGATCAGGCCTTTTATATTTCTCCTGCTAATCTTTATCTCCTGGATATTTGTTACAAAAATACCTTTTTGAAAACTAGGGAAAGTATTTTTCTAGATTTCAAAATTCTCACTTTTGTTGGTGTGACCTGACCAGCCCAGTGAAATTATGGTATCTTCATCATACAGTCTGATCCATGAATGCTGCATTTGCAGGTACACAATATATCCGAAATAGAGCTATTTGGGCTGACGTATCGTTAAGATTCTGATATATTAAACAACGATATTTATAAAGCGATATTTATTTCTGAAAATTAATATTAAAAACATAAAGTATTCTCTCAGCTTAAAATCGATACTTTATTTAGATAATTTAAAATGTTTTATTTCATAACTTATTTTAATAAGTATTTAAATAGTTATAAAACATAGTGATTATTGTAATGCTCTTCTGTGGTGCCGGTCATTATGCGGGGAAGACAGATAGGGGTGTTTAGCTGTCAGAACCTACAGAATTTGAGTGACTGTTCAGAGAAGGTTGGCAGGTCTCACAAGGGGTAGCGATTGTTTATTTTCTACCGCTAAGTACGTTTATCTAGAACATTTGCATTTGTGATAATAGAATTATTGTATTCATCATGCCATGTGCATATAAAAATTTCCATTCCTCTAAGCTGTAATAGTGATTTCTTAATGATTTTTAAACAAAACTGCTATTTTTAATCACAATTACAGTATGCAGGTAAACACTCCCCTTACCGTTACACTGGAAATTATCCGAGAACTAAGTTTGCGTTTGTACGTAAATGGTTCATGGTTTCCCAGATTTTCTCATATCTGTTAAGGATGGGCTGAGAAGGGGGGTTCTGCTGCAGGCAGACTATGTTTCCCTGTGGTCAGGCAGGACAGAGGCCCACTCAGAGCCCAGGCTGGAGCGCGTCATCTCTACCGACCTGGTGCTTCTGGACATGGCTGGAATGGGGGAGCCAAGCTGGGGAAGTCCAGGACCGTGGACCCTCCCAGGCATGGCGGCCAGGACGACTCAGGTGACGGCGCTGTCACAGCTCAGGCAGAGAGCTTTTCCAATTGAAGTCATCTGGAGCTCCTCCCTGCAGGAGGGGCACTGGATTAGGGGACCCCTTAGGGGGAGGGTCACTGGCTTTGGGGATCCTTCATGGGGGAGGGGCGTTGCACGGGGCCGCAGCAGAGGTCGGTGGAGGAAGGCCAGGCTTGCTGACCCTCCCGGGCACTGCAGCCAGTGTGACTCAGATGATGCGGCCAGTGGTGGCTGATGAAGTTCAGGCCTGTCCTCTTGCAGTCCTCAGGGTCCTGGGGGCTTGGGTGAAGCTGGTTAACATTGTGTCTGGGATTTAATTCATAGAGATGACTTGTGACCCCATGGAGAGACAAGTGCCACTGGAAGGCCAGAGCCTTCGTGGTGGCTCCTGGGGAGAGGGCCCAGGACCGCTGGGTTGAATGTCCTCGGTGGGCTTTGGGTGCGGGTGGTCTCCTTCAGCAGGGGAGACGGCACTGCTGTGGAGGCAGGTTGGGAGATGGCTGTGCGGTGTAGACTCTGGGTCGGCTGGTGTGCTCAGAAAGGTGCGTTCCAGGCCAGAGACTCCAGGAGAAGTTGTTAGGTTGGCCCTGTGGTCCATGGAGGCTAAACAGACCAACGGTGCCCAAGAGAACAGGGTGGGACAGGCCAGGTGGGAGGGGTGGGCCGGCCTGCGGGGCAGTTCAGGCCCCTGGGGGTCTCCCAGCCCTGCTTCTCCTGCCTCAGCCCTGAAGCTGCCTGGCCTGGGGGGGCTCTCGTTCGGAGGTCAAGCCTGTCCCCAGCTGATACTGGTGCCCTCTTTCTTCCTTACGTCAGTGCCACCCTGCCAGAGACCCACTGGGGAACCTTGGTTTTTCACAGCTGGCTGCCCCTGGGCCTGCTGAGTCTGGGTCGGAGGGTGGTCACCGGGAGTGCCCTGCATCTGCAGGGGCGGTGCTCGCGTCCAGGCTGGGGTGCACGTTCCCAATCTGCGTGACCCTTCTCTCCATTTTTAGTTTTTGCCAGTCCGCGTTCTTAAACCCCATGCAGCTCTTCCTCGCCCACTGGTTGCAGCCAGGACAGGATAAAATGGATGTGACTGAGGCGAGAGAATGCTCCAGCCTGAGTGGAAGGGGGCATTTTGTGACTGGCTTCTGGTGGAGGAACTGAGATGGCACTGTGCCTGGGGACCCGCCTGGCAGCACGGCCTCGGTCAACAGCAACCCCCTCTCCATGCGCAACACTTCTGCTGCTTTCAGCTGGTTTGGAAAGCACAGGTGACAACACCGTGTCTCCAACAGAACCTTCCTTCCTTCGGGGAAGCTGGCATCACCCTGCCTGGAGCAGAGGTTGAAGTGGGGACCCAGGTGTTGGGATCAGAGAGGGGTAACCTCCCCACGAATAAGCATGCAGCTTTCTCTGGGCTCTGCCGACGGGCAGCGTGTGTGGAGCGCCCAGTCCCAGAGTCACAGACAGGGACACAGCACCCCTGGAAGATTCCTGGATCGGGTCTGAGACCGGGCACTGAGGAAGGCGCCAGCCACGGGTGCCGCATAGACCTCTCCGCGGTTAGGAGAGTCTGGCAGACCGTCTGCTCCCTGGCCCTTCGTGGCCTCCCTGGGCGCGAAGTGATTGTCCCAAACCCTACAGTGCCCCACCCCTTGCCTGGATGCACCCCATTCTCTCCCCCACCTTCCTAATCCTCTGCGCAGTGAACCCAGCCCTCGAGCTGCTTCCCGGGAGGTCTGTGCCCCGGGGCTGCCCCAGGCTCCCCTCGGCCCCTCGTTGATCTCAGCCCTCCCTCCAGGCTCCAGGAGCAGGGAGCACTTTCTCATGGCTCTCTGGCTCCCATCATGGTCACTCGCTGGGGATACAGCCGCCCTCCCCACTGGCCGTGAGCTCAGCCACGCGGGTCCCTGTCTGGGACCACGAGCCCCACCGCCTGGCTCACAGTTGGCCTCCACAAATGCCGGTACGCGCACGAAAGGACCACGACTCTGCCTTTTGTCGTGTCCTGAAGCCGGGTCCCGTCCGTCCCAGTCGTCAGAGGGCCGTGGAGGCAGGGTCCGAGCTCCCTGAGACTGTTCTCTATCCACATGCCCGTGTCCGAACCAGCAGCCTGTGTCCCCCCGGAGGACCCTCTGCCGTTCGTTGCCGCCTGAGTCCACTGGGTCATGGACCCCAGTCACCAGCCCAGCTGTTCTGGCGGGACCCCTCAGCCGTTCTTGGGAGGCCCCTCTCTTGTGAGGCCGGTTGGTGCCCAAGGCACTGTTTAGGTGCGTCTGTGCTTTTTTGTTCTAGAATGCAGGGCTGCCAGCTGGTTCTCCAGACCGGGGAATCTTAAGGGCAGGTGCAGGGGTCTGCAGCATCCATCCATCTCTGCCCCTGCAGAGATCCCCAGGGCTCTGCAGACCCCGCAGAGGCTCAGGGGTGGGGCGCATGGGGAGAGAGCTGTCACCTGGGCCCTACGCCATCGGCCACGTGCCAGACGCTGTGTCCGGGGCTCCTGTGCCTCTGGTCCCCTTGGGCACTGCATGTTAGAAACAGTCAAGTCCCTGCGATGCTGGGCCTGAACGGCCGGTGTCCTCAGCGAGGAGGCCCCTGGGTCGGGGGTGAGGTGCTGCGGTCCCAGGAGGCAGTGCCCCCTGCAGCTGGGCTCCTTAGGAGGAAGTCTTTATTTTTTTCCAAATAAAATTTCAGCCTGTGAAAGCAGTTCAGTGTGAGAGAGAGGCAGGAATGAGGCAATTCTACAGAGAAATCATCGTGGGAATAATTCACACTGATGTCGTTTCGGGGCAGACAGTGTTCCCAAGTCTCTCTCCTTCCCCCGTTTTCTCTCACTTTTTGATTTTATTGCCAGTTTTTGACATTAGGAGAAATTGAAAACCTGTTTAGATTTCATCGCTTCACATTTTAGAAGTAAGTGACACAGCCAGTAGCCAGGATGTGTCTAATTTATGCTGCACAATGAGACCTTCCTTCCCTTTTTAATTATGCAGCTTCCCACAAAAGAGATCTGTTGGGATGAAAGGATAAAGCACTAAGATGAACATTTTCTTTCTCTTTTTAAGGGAATCACTTATCAGGAACAAAAGGCAATAAACCAGCTGTGATGAGATTGGATTGAGGGAGGATGGGTCTGCTAACAAAATGAGCCAGTTGACTCGGCTGGGTTCCCAGAGCCACCCCCGGACAAGCAAAGGGGCAGGGTTGGGGGGTCAGTCCCAGAGACAGAGACGGAGTCTGGATCCCGAATATAGCCCTGGCCTTGCGGGAACCTGACCCTGGAGTCCAAGAGTCTCCAGCCTTGACAGGAACCTCTTCCTCCACTGATAAAGCCAGGAGGTGGGCGGCATTATTCCCCAGATCCCTTCTTAGTTCAAAGGACCAAGTAACGTTTACACCTTTGACTATCTCAGTGTTTTCATTCCTGTGCAAACCCCTTGATGGTCTCAACTTATACCGACTTGGAAGCAGGAACCATCCTTGTAACCTATTCTAGGAAGAAATCTATTTCAGAAGGTGTACGGGGTTGGATAGCATCCCCTCCCACCAATTCATCTCTACCAGGAAGCTCAGAATGGGACTTAATTTGGAAAGAGGGTCTTTGTAATATCGTTAGTTAAGGATTTTGAGATCATCTTGGACTTAGGATGGACCATAAGCCCAATGTAAGGACTGGTGTCCTTACATGAAAAGGAAGGACACACGGAAACCTAGGGACCAAGGCCATGTGAAGACAGGCAGAGATGGGGGTGATGGGGCCATAAGACAAGGATGCCTGGAGCGGCCAGGAGCTGGAAGGGGCAGGAAGGACCCTCCCCTAGGTCCTCAGAGGGACCTCAGCCCCGCCGACACCTTGACTTAGGACTTCTGGCCTCCGGACTGTGAGATAATAAATTTCTGTTTAAACCAGTTTGTGGTCATTTATTTTGGCAACCACAGGACACTAATACACTGGACAATGTGACATTGTTTGGAAAAGTTAGGGGTGTGTGTGATGCATATGACACAGCACAGGACATCGTGACCACCCCCCACCTTAGACATCTCCCCCCACTCCCCAGGTGTTGCTGCATCTTCTGGTCTGTCTGCGCGGCTCTATCTATGCAGAGACCCTTTGATGTCCAGGCTCTCACAGGTCTGGTCCCCTTGCAGGCCAGCTGCGAAGGGCTGATGGAAAATACACCCCACACGGGCGGGGCAGGGGGAGGGTGGGATGAATTGGGAGATTGCAATTGACATATATACACTAATATGTATCAAATAAATAACTAATGAGAACGTGCTGTATAGCACAGGGAACTTCACTTCGCTGTACAGTAGAAACTAATACAGCATTGTAAAACAACTATACCCCAATTAAAAAAAAAAGAGGGGCCTCTCCCTGAAGGCTTCTGCTCTGAAAACACTGCAGGTTTATTGGTTTGTTGTATCCTCCAGAGGAAGAATGTTCCACCAAAGTCCTTCGACTTGAGGACACGTGCATTTGGTTCACCCCATCCTTCCACCCACAGAGCTAAAGGGACGGTCAGCCGTGAGCTCTGCTGCCATCTGATAGGACTCCTCCCTTTGGAAAGGGCTGGACAGGTGTTTGCTAGCGCCTGGGACGGGTCTGACCCTCTCACCCCGTTTCTCAGTCGTGCGTATGGAGGTGGCGAGGACAAATCACTTGGCAGGGTTTTCGGAACCTGCCGAAAACAAGCTTTCTCTTCTCTGTGGCTCTGGTTCATGGTCAACATCCTCTCCTGGAACCCGTCCCTGGCCACCCCCTTCACTTCCACCCGGAATACGCTCAGTTTGCACAGGCCACAGAGAAGAGAAAGCTTATCGTAGATGGGAGGGAACAGACCCCTCCAGGCAGGCTGACCCAGCCCCTCCCAGCCAGGGCCCAGCGGGACCCTTCCCACTGCACAGAGGGTGGTGCACACCTGCGGCCCAAGCACCTTTTATTGTTGGAGGTCTGGTAACAGCACTGGCAGCTCATGAAGGTGCCGTGACATTGGAAGTGAACGTAATTCAACAGAGAAGCCCAGTAGGGCTGGATATCCTAGCTACATGCCCACGGCCGACTTTGTCAAAATATTCCACTTATTTCTACGACGTAATAGAATTCACGCTGGGTGGCAGCACACCCAAAGGCCAAATGACCCAATTAAAATGACAGTAATTAAGAGCAAACATTATGGGCTTCCCTGGTGGCGCAGCGGTTGAGAGTCCGCCTGCCGATGCAGGGGACGCAGGTTTGTGCCCCGGTCCAGGAAGATCGCACATGCCGCGGAACAGCTGCGCCCGTGAGCCATGGCCGCTGAGCCTGCGCGTCCGGAGCCTGTGCTCCGCAACGGGAGAGGCCACAACAGTGAGAGGCCCGCGTACCGCAAAAAAAAAAAAAAAAAAAAGCAAACATTATAATTCATTGTCTCCTACAAAAATATCCACTTTGTCCTTGGGTGAGCCAGTGTCTACAGTAGTGACCCTCTGTAGCACTTAGAGCCACCAAGTGAGTTGCGGGCATGATGTTGATGCCCCGGACCCCCATCTTGGATGCTCAAGGGGACCTACATGAGGGTTACCAGCGATGCCAAGACCCAGGAGCCCTGGTGATCTGTGGACACCTGAGAGGTGGAGCCCGTGACATCAGCCCACTTCTTGGTCTGTGACTTAATGTCCCCCGCTCCGTGCCAGCTGTGCTGTGCTGAGGCACTAGCCATCCACTCAAGGTTGCTCCCCCTGCCAGGTGCAGGCTTGTAGCTGGAATGTGGCTGCTGGCTCAGGACTGCATTTCCCTGCTTCCCTGAGTTGAGGTCATCCACCGTGGACCACACACCGGCAGACTGAGCAGAGTGGTGAGACCAGCTCCCCGGCACGGTGGCCAAGAACAGGACTTGCCTTTTCCACTCTTGTCCCCCACCTAACTTTCATTCTAACCCCTCTGAGACTCTGGGGCTGGCAGGACCCCCAAAGGAAGGGACCATGTCCCTGAGTCATTGGTTCTTACACGGGATGACTAATCTCCAACCTGAGTGGGTTGACACAGAGCGACATTTTCGTGGCAGAGCTAACAAGGCCTAGACTGCATTTTCTTAAGGTGAAAACATCTATGCGTGCCTGGCGCCAACTTGGGTATTCCACCGGAAATGGTGTGTCTTATGACAGAAGAGCAGGCTTGGGGACTGCTTAGTCATCAACCTCACTAAACACGCCGTCCTTCACCAAGATGAGCTGGTCTGAAGAGCCGGGCCCCCGTGGGCGTCACCGTGGAGCATGCTGCAAGTCGTAAGGCAGACCCTCCTCCCACACGGCCGCTCTCAGGGAGTGGAGTGCGCGGAGCTCTGAGGCTGGCAGTGGGGCTCAGGCGTCACTCATAGGTGCGGTCGCTGCTCCTTGAGAAGCTGTCACAGTCATTCACACTCTGCAAGCGCTGTTCTCAGGGATCCTCGAGTGTAGAAGTGGCACTCCCAGCGCTGTTGCGATAAACCAAGCAGACGGATGCGCGTCCGCGTGGCCTTTGCCCCCGCCCCCCACCTCTCATCGTCCAGGAATCAGAAGAAGCCTCTTCACCCCAAACGACCACTTAGGATGGAGACTGATTAACATAAGTCACAAGGCAATCTTAAGCTGAGATGTGTGTCTCTGTAGACTAGAAACTTAATGATTTAAATGTTTACATTTTTTCTAATTAAACAATAAATTGTGAATATATTCTGTTTCAGACATGGAAACAATTTAGATGTAGCTTCTGCTCCTCTCCACCTTATTCTTCTCATAAAGGAGACTTCTGTTAGCAATTTGGGGTGATAATCAAATATTTCCTACTCCTCATGGCATTCACATGTATTCTTAAAAATAGGAAGGATTTTTTTTTAAACTAGCGTGGGGCTGTATAGTGCATGTATTTCTGACTTTTTACTTAGCAGTGTACCTCGAAGACCAAAATACAGTGACATAGAAACTGTATGACGTAGAAGCTGAGAGGAGGCTTCATTTCTCAACCACACCACTCAAATGCGAGTCCTCTCTGGTCCAGTTATATTCTATAACACAGCGTGTGCCCAGTGACGGGGATGCCACAAGACAATTCACCTGAACGCTTGCGCCTTTGGGCGGGGACGCTGCACCCGCCCAGCATGTCTGCACGTGTGGAAACAGCTTTAGGTGCGGCGACTGTTACCGGCGAGACTACAGGACAATGGAATTACATTTCTGTTCTCCTATAGAGCGATGCGACGATGTTACAAAATGATCATATGAAGCAGCATTTGACAAGGATGCAGCCTGAAGATGTAGGAGCAAAAATAATTTTAGAAAAATGAAAGGGAATTGATGTAAATAGTATGTCATTTTTCTGGACTTGGTGATACATATATACAACATTTGGTGATATATATACGTATACATATACTTTTATGTTATTTTTCGTAGTGAGGGCCCAGCATCTGCATGAGCCTTCTACCCTGACTCATCTCAACTGGGTTGGTGTGTTTATCGGTAGAGGTTAGAATGTAAACACAATATTCACTAGGGTTTAGTTATTGTCTCTTGATGCTGGATTATGGGTAGTTTTCTTTTTCCGCTTCATTGTGCATTTTGATCCTTGACAAACGTTCTGCGGTTAGTGTCAGAGAAAAACAGAGGGAGAAGGGAAGCCCTGGGTGATGCCTAGGAAGAGGGAACCGAGTTGGGTCCCCACTGAAAGCTGTGTCCGATGCTGAAGGAGCGGGAGGGAAATGCCGTGTGCACAAAGGGAGGCGTGTGCGGCTGGGTCTCCCAACCGGGCTGTGCTCCCATCGGCAGCCTCCTGTTGCCCTTCTGCTTCCCTGGAGAAGCCCCGACTCTTTTACTGTCCTGTTGCCCAGTTCCCTCATTCTGCCTCCCTATTAGGGCCCTTCCTAAGTACCTGCTACTCTAAAAAGTTCTTTCTCTTCTCTCAGTATCGCTGGTATCAACAACACAAACTGACCCGCTTATACTGAGAGGTGAATAAGCTACGTGACGTTAGTAGAAGTGATCGGTGCTTGTCTTTAGAATGTTTACTCTACAAATTGCTTGGTGGTGGCATCCCAGCCAGTCTGGCCAGGCAAAGTGAATCCGTTCAGGCCGCAGAAAAGCTGAGACTCTGGGCAGTGACCCCGAGGGGTGGGAAGGTGGGCTCCTGCCCCCGCGGCCCCTCCTGCCCTGTCTCTAAGTCTGCGCTGGAGCTCAGGCCCTGTTCACGGACTTTCAGGACCGTGGAGCCTGGCCCTTCCGAGCCCAGAGAGCGGAGACGCCCCCGGCACATCTGGGCCGTCTGCAGGGACTACGCCAGCCTCAGGCGTGGGTGCACCCATCCCACGAACGCCCCCCGTGACCCAGGCCTCCAGCGTCCTGCCTCCTCTTCCTCTTGGGAGGGGCCCGCACACCTGCAGACGTGGGAGGTGACTGTACAGAGGCCACATGCCTGCGCCTCTGTCTCGGGTTCAAGGAAGACGGTGATCACCCAGGCTTGGACGAGCAGTGACCGGAGGGTGTTGTCACCAGGTGTGCAGATGACGCCGAGCCTATGAAAGCCCCGTCTCCAGGGCAGAGGTCAGATCTCCATCTGCTGGGACAGACGGAGGCGCACTTTACAGTGCATGGAAGTTACTCTCTTCCCTGACATAAAGCACCCCGTACCCACAGCTGCTGGAGACAGAGGCTACCCCCAAACTGAAGCTGTCCGGGGGGCAGGCTGTCAAGAGGCTGTAGCCCTGACACCCTGGCATCCACCCAGGGACGGGTCGTGAGCTGGCTTTGTCTGTTATTAGTTTATACTGTATTCAGAACATCTTATCACTTTCATTTCTCTATTAATTTTCCCTTGTCATTGTGTCCCCTACAATGTGAGTTTCATGAGTGTTGGACTCTTTACCACCTGGCAGCCCCGTAGGGCTAACGAAAATGTGGGCACAGCCAGTGGTCAGGGTGGCTGACCTTCATCCTGGTTTAGTGTGTCCACTGCGTACCAGCCCCGGGCCAGGCTCTGGGGACGGGCTTCCTGTACCCATGTGACATGGTTCTTCGAGGACCCCCAGTCCAGTTGAGACTGGGATGCAAGCGGCTGTGCTCACCCCCTCTGCACTGCCAGAGGGATGAGAGAGGCGTAAGCAGAGCTGACGGCCCTGGCTGTGCAGGGGGGCTCTGCAGAGGGGCGACGCTTGAGCCAGGCATCCCTCATAGGGTGCATAGAGCAGGAGGAAAGGATAGGCTTGGGGAACCACAGTGAAGCATCCCAGGCCAGGGGAAGAACCAAGCCCACAAAGAGGGCTGGTGTGTGGGGACCACATCCTACCGCTGATGGGTGCTCCAGGCACCCAGGGGCAGGCGGGGCTTGTCTTGGTCCTGTGGGCCCCTCCCGGGCAGCCCTCAGGGAGGGGAGCTGGGAAGACCATCCAGGAGGGCCTCTAGAAATAAGTCAGCCTTCTTGTGGTCCATTTCAGGAAGGGATTCCCAATGCCAATCAACCTTGAAATTAGGGGCATTCCTTGTTTCAATGTCAGTTTGATTTCGTTGGCCGGTCTGGTTATACTCACGATGTTCTAAGCCTTTGACACGAGGGATCTGGTGAGGTGCCCTTCTGTCAGTCAGCACTTGTTTCTGAACTGAAATGTGCACCCACATGGAAGGAAGACGGCACGCCCACCTGCCAGGTGAGGACGAACAGGCTGTGATTCGGGCATGGTGTTCATAGCATCAGGCTCCCGCGTGGGTTTGCTAATCCCCATTTCACCTCTGTTCCCCGCACTTGTCAGCACGAACCTCAAGCACTTGACCTTGAAACACAGCCTGGGCCATTGTCTCGAAGGTGAATTCTACAGACACCAGAAGGGCTGGCTTTCCAGGGCTGTCTGCCTCTGTCAGGGACCTCGAGAAACGGAATGGTAAAAACCTTGGTGGGCTGGATTTAGTAACGTGTATCATCAGCCACATTTTACCATCTTAAAGTAGCATGTGTGCATGCATGTGTGTGTGTGCAAAAATATATGGACAGTACACGCACACCTCAGAGATTTTGCAAGTTTGGTTCCAGGCCATTGCAATAAAGCAAATACAGCCATAAAGCCAGTTACACAGATGTTTTGGTTTCCCAGTGCACATAAAAGTTATGTTTACACTATACTTCAGTTTATTAAGTGTACAATAGTATTATGTCTAAAAAAACAATGTAGATCAGCTCCGTACTTTGTGACTACCTAGAGGTATAGGATAGGGAGGGTGGGAGGGAGGGAGACGCAAGAGGGAAGAGATATGGGAACATATGTATAACTGATTCACTTTGTTATAAAGCAGAAACTAACACACCATTGTAAAGCAATTATACTCCAATAAAGATGTAAAAAAAAAATGGAAATACCCTAATTTAAAAATACTTCTGTTATAAAAATGCTAATTATCGTCTGACAGTGCAAGGTTGCCACAAACCTTCAATTTGTTAAAAAAAACACCACACCTTCGAAGCACAGTGAAGCAAAGTGCAATAAAGTGAGGTCTGCCTGTATCTATGTGCGTACAGGTCCAGGCATAGACTCAGGTCCCTGCGGGCAATTAGTGTACGATGAGGCATTTCAAAGCAAGGGGCGAAATGGATTGTCAGGGCGATGGTGTTGAGGAAACAGGGAAGCCACCTGCTGAAGTACAGAGGTATAGCCACACCTCACACCTTCACCTGAATAAAGTCCAGATGGACCTAACAATGGCATATGCAGAATGAAGCCGTGAAACTCCCAGAGAAAAATCACGCGAGAATTATTACCAACTTTTGGAGTGAAGCAGGTCTTTCCCCAGACAACAAAAACCCGGAAGCTCTAAAAGAAAAGAATGGTAAATTAAACCCCTTAAAAAACTGGGGGCGTAGAAACCCTAATCACAAGGAAAGTCAGAAGGAAAGCAGTATTTTGCCATTCTTATCCTAGACAGAAGGGCCCTTCAATCTATAAGACGATAGAGCCACAACCCAAAAGGGAGAAGAGCAGAAGCACGAGTGTGTAGGTCGCAGAAGAGGAGGCACAGCACAGCGGCGTTGTCAGCCTTGGGGAGGTGCTCAGACTCGATCGCAATGATACACTGTCTGCCGCCATCAGGATGTAAGTTCCACGGGGCAGGGAATTTCATCTGTTCTGTGCTCTTCCAGGCCAAGGACAGTGCCGGGGACACAGTAAGTTCTCAAAAAGTATCTGTTGAATGGAGGAGTGAAAGTTAGGTGAATCTCTTTTAAGACCTGCATTTTCATTTCTCAGGTTGGCACAGGTCATGAATGTCCCATTGTGAGGCCAGGACGCAGGAAGCCAGGGACTCGCCTCCAGGTGGGAGGCTCAGTCATTCATTACAATTAAAGATGAGACGGTCAGTTTGGCCACGTTATCAAAATCACAAGTTCGTGTAGCTTCTGACCCAGCTACTCCCCTGAGGGGACTGGGCTTCAGTAAACTCCCTGATGCCGGGTGGGTGTGTACAGCGCTGCATGTTACAACAAAAGACTAGAGAAAACAAACGCTGGTGCATCCGTGAAATGGGTATCTTGAGCTGCTTAAAAGGTCAGTGTGTGCTTTATTCACCTGGATCCCAAAGACACAGTAGTATATCTATAAAAATTTTAATTGATTTAAAAAGAAGAGTCCCGTCCTACTTACACATGCAAAAAATACAAAGTCAAACCACTGAAACATTTGCGTGAGACATCGTTTGAATTTTTCTGTAATAATTGTCCTGAATTCATGTTAATTATGTGCCCATTACTGAATGTAGAAGTAAGTGAAATGTAGAAATTTAGCTGTTTTTGCCACACTAATTAGATGTTGCGGCTGCCTTACCAGTAAAGTTATTTTCGTTTATGTTCACCTCTTATTTCAGAAGCTCATTTCTCCCTGACTGCTGCCCATATATTTCCAAAGTAGATAAAGTAATTGTGTAGGCAAGAGGGAGATTTTATCTCCCTGTAAAAACTTAGAAACCCATTTTCTAGGTGTTCTGCATGGAAATCAGCAGAGCCTGCCCATTTTTATTGTATTGTATCCGGCGGTACTTTGATTCCCACTATTTCAACTCGTAAACCTGGCCGTCAATGAAACGAATTGCATCAGAAACAGCCAGGGAACATCACAACCATTCAAAACACATAAATAACGCCCCCAATTAGCCGCCACGACAGCCAAGCCCTCCATCTTCTTGTCAAAGGCTGTGTGCTCCTGGCTCTAATTGCACCGAGGCGGGCGACGGAGGTGTCTGCAGGCTCCCAGCACAGAGTGTGCTGGGGACAAAGGACAGGCTGCCTTTCAGGAGAGTAGGAACACGCTGGGATGCAGAGCGTGCACTTAACTCACCTCCAAATGGACCCCCTTCCATCCATTAGGCAGGAGGCAGGCTGGGAAGCTGTGGGGCTCGTGCTGACCATGTAGGCTGTGTGGGACACCCCCTCTGTGGGAGACCGTGTGGTCCTTTCCTTCTTTTGACCTGTTCACCTTGAGTCCCCCAAAGCAGGGGACAGAACATGTCACAGGGGAGCACAGCACGGGCCTGCGTGAGAGTCCCCAAGTGACCCAAACACCACCATTTAGGGCAGTTTTGTGGGTGAGGGATAGGGAGGCGGCTGGCGGGAAGTTGGGAAACTGAGGACCTGAGGAAGACCAAGGAGACCCCGGCCACAGAGGCACATACCTCAGCCTCTGGCTTTCCGTCTCGGAGTTAAGGACACAGTGCCGGAGAGATTGGCTGCCTCCTGCAAACCTGCCCTCCTTACAAGGAGCACAGGGAGGGACCGGGCAGTCCTGAGTGAGGCCACCAGGTTGACCATCAGCAGAGCGGAGCGCCAGGTGGGATGCTCCCTGCTGGGCCTCTGGGACGTCCATTGTCGTGTCCTGGTTGACGGGAGGGTCCAGGACAGCTGTGGGTTAGCGTGGACACTGACTCCGAGGTCACGCAGCCCTAGTAAATACCTGATCCTCCGTGAATCACCCCCTCTTCCAAAAGACCCTCCTGCCCCCAGAGCTGGGGTCAGGGTGGCGGTGACAGTGAACTTGACCCAGGTGCCCTGCCGTCACCGAGGTCACTGTCTTTGGTATCTCCAGACTCTGTCCTTTGTCCAGCTTTCAGCCTATGCTTCTCTGTTACCATTGGAGCCACTGTGTGTGTCAGCTCTGGTGGACTTGCCTCTGGTCACAGGGCCAGAGCTGTGTGCTGGAGGGAGTGAGGGAGTGGGCTGGGTGGGAAAGGACCCTCATGGGGTGAAGGGCCACTGGCCTACAGCTGGCAGTGTGGGTTGGGGATTAGATAGCCAGTGGCGGCTCCCCAGATGCCTCTCTCCTCCCCAGCTTCCAGGTCTTCAAAACTCTTGCATAAATATCACCTTGCATTAGGCTAACAGCCGTCCTGTGGGGTAAACAAAAGTATTATCTTCATCCCAGTGAGACTGGTGAGAAAAGGCAAAAACCAGCCAATGAGCAACAAGGATGTTGAGGGCATCTCAGTGGTGTGTGCGATGCCCAGTGTAGAGGGGCAGACCCAGGTCTAGAAGCTTCTGTGCTGAGGCCGTTCTGCCTGTCCTCAAACCTGATGCACAAGGACAGGGGTCTTCCTATCGACCACGTTTAACGCTCGGCTACCTGCAACCTGTCCTCATCCTTTTCTAGGAAAATAGGTTTTATTTTTCTTTCTGGAACTTTCTAGATTGATCCTTATCACTGCTGCTCCAAAATGTCTCTTTGATCTATACAGATGTAACTCTGTCGCCATTAACTCTGAAGCTGTCAGAAACCCTCCCCGTCACTCTCTGCTCTCTTTCTGGGCCTTCTATTAATTGGATGTTCAACTTCCTGGATTAATTTTCTATGTCTCCTTGTTTCTTACGTTTTCTCTTTTTTCTTTTGAATGAAGTAAAATTCACATAACTTAAAATTAACAGTTTAAAAGTGAACAATTTAGTGGTGTTTGGTGCATTCACAAAATGTGCAACCACGACTTCTGTCTACTTCCAAAACCATTTCATCACCCAGAAGAAGACCCCTCATCCATTAGTTAGTCAGTGCTCCCCACTCCTCCCTCCCTCAGCCCCACACAGCTACCAAGCTATGGCCTGTCCTGTGGATTTGCCTAACCTGGATATTCCATGTAAATGAAATCACATAAGGTGACCTTTTGTGTCTGGCGTCTTTCACGTAGCATACTATTTAAAGTTCAAGCATGTTGCAGCAGGTGTCAGTACTTCATTATTGTTTATGCCTGAATAATATTCCATTGTATGGATAGACCACTTTTGGTTTATCCAACCACCCATTGATAGACTTCTGTGTTATTTCCACCTTTTGGCTATTATGAATAGAGCTGCTATGAACATTTGTCTGTAAGTGTCTGTTGAGTACCTGTTTTCAATTTTTTGAGAAAATTTCACACCTAGGAGTGGAATTTCCAGGTCTCATGTTGATTTATGTTTAACTTTTTGAGGAACCACCAAACTGTTTTCCACAGCAGCTACACCATTTTGTACAGAGTACACCAGTACTGTACAGAGATTCCAATTTCTCCATATCCTGACCAACACTTAACTTTCCTTTTTTTATTGTTATCATTCTAGTGTCTGTGATGTGGTCTCTAGTGGGTGTGATGTGGTCTCTAGCCGTGGTTTGGATTTGCATCTCCCTAGCAACTAGTAATGTAGAGTATCTCTCCATGTGCTTGTTGGCCTTTTATGTATCTTCTTTGGAGGAATAGCTAGTTAAGTTGTTGCTTATTTTTAAATTGGGTTGTCTTTTTCTTGTTAAGTTGCAAGAGTTCTTTATATATTTTGGATCCTACACCTTTATCAGATACCTGATTTGGAAATATTTTCTGCCATTCTGCAAGTTGTCTCTTCACTTTCTTGATATTCTCCTGTGATACATAAAAGTTTTCAATTTTGGTGAAGCGCAATTTATCTACTTTTTTTCTTTTGTTGTTCATGCTTTTGGTGTCATATCTAAGAACCCATTGCCAAGTCCAAGTTCATGTCTCTCTTTTTAAAATCTTTATCACATTCCTCTCTAGTTGGGGATATTTACTTGATAGTGCCTTTCAAACCTCTAGTTATTATTTTTCTGTTTGGATGATATATATCCATATCTATATTAATATACAAATGTTAATATAAATATATACATATATTATATTTATATACATTATAGAGTAAGAAAGTTCTCTTTGGGAAATATAAACATAAGTATATATAAATATATATATATATATATATATAGCTTCCTAGAGCTTATTTACGTTTTCTGATTGTTATTTTTTGATAGCACTTTGTTCTTGTTTCATGGATAAAGTACCTTCTCTGGTCCCTCTAAGGACACTATGTAAACGTGAATAGACCCTAGGTGGGATGTCTTGCCTTCTCCTCTGTAATCTGAGATCCACTGCCACTCTTTGCCCTGTGTTTACAGTTGACCTTATTCTTTCACACAGCAGACTTGCTCAGGTGTCCGGCAGTCCTGGGCTGCCCATCCACACTTTAGAATCAGCCAGTAGAAAAGTGAGCTCCCGCTGTGGTCTCTTGCGTTCCCGCAGAGCCTCTGTAGACAGATCTCACCTGAGGCTGGTGTGGGTGTGCTGGAGCTCACCCCTTGGTAGTGGGCTCCTCAGCTGACTGGTGCGGAGGGCTTTGCTCTGGAGCAGAAACCCCACACCCGCTGCCTCGGCTCTTGCCAGGCGTCGTGTCCAGTCTCAGGCTTGTCTGCTGATTTGTTCCTCTTCGTTTGGTTGCTCTCTGCAGGGGAGAGGGCAGTTGACAAGCACACTTACCTCTTCCAGGGTAGATTCATCCATCTGTGTGCACATTTACTCAACCATTCAGCACTTATCAAGCACCTACTTTGTGTCATTCACAGTTGATTTAAAGTAGATTTAAAGATGAAAAGGCATGGAGAGGGTGTGGAGAAAAGGGAACCCTCCTGCACTGTCGGTGGGAATGTAAATTGATACAGCCACTATGGAGAACAGTACTGAGGTTCCTTAAAAAATGAAAAATAGAACTACCATAGGACCCAGCAACACCACCACTGGGCATATACCCTGAGAAAACCATAAGAGCCATGTACCACAATGTTCATTGCAGCACTATTTACAATAGCCAGGACATGGAAGCAACCTAAATGCCCATTGACAGATGAATGGATAAAGAAAATGTGGCACATATGTACAATAGACTATTACTCAGCCATAAAAAGAAAGGAAATTGAGTTATTTACAGTGAGGTGGATGGACCTAGAGTCTGTCATACAGAGTGAAGTAAGTCAGAAAGAGAAAAACAAATACCGTATGCTGACACATATATATGGAATCTATAAAAAAAAAAAGGTTCTGAAGAACCTAGAGGGAGGACAGGAATAAAGACACAGACATAGAGAGAGGACTTGAGGACACGGGGAGGGGGAGGGGTAAGCTGGGAGGAAGTGAGAGAGTGGCATGGACATATATGCACTACCAAATGTAAAATAGATAGCTAGTGGGAAGCAGCCGCATAGCACAGGGAGATCAGCTCGGTGCTTTGTGACCACCTAGAGAGGTATAAGGAGGGTGGGAGGGAGACGAAAGAGGGAGGGATATGGGGATATATGTATATGTATATCTGATTCACTTTGTTATAAAGCAGAAACTAACACACGATTGTAAAGTAATTATACTCCAAAAAAGATGTTAAAAAAAAGAGCTCCTTCTGTTTTCAAGGAGCTCACAGCTATGAAATCAGTCATTTAAAAGTGATATGCGGGAATAGAAATATCTATCACGGATTTTCAAACACAGAAGGACATGAAGTCTATACTCCAAGTGGCACTGAGTGCAGAAGAAAGGAACAGTGGTGCTGACAATTGTGGAGGAGGGAAGGACTTTGTCAGGCAGAGAGGGAAGCAAATTCCAGCAAACAGAAAACTCTAGTGCAGAGGCACAGACACAGGCAGTGTGGAAAAGCCAACATCCCAGCCCAACCAGACGCAAAGAGAAGGAATAGTCAAAGTGGGGAGGTGACTTTGGCCAAAGGGGTCAGATGATCCCTGCTGAACACCAGTGCCAGAGTAGGTACATGGCTCTTACCTTATGGAGTTTATCTTCCAGGAGAGATGCATCGACCAATAATTTCAGTAAAGAGATAAGAAAAGGACAGAGCACAGGGCAGAGCAAGGATGCTCTGCTCAACGTGGAAAGTCATGGACAGCGTCGGAGAGGATGAGCCCTGAGCCCCTTTTGCAGGAAATCGTTGCAGACACAGCGGGGACATGAAACTGCACCCTGTGCTTATTCTGGGGAGGGGTTCAGAGCAGCAGGAGTCCTAGAGAACAAGATTGACAAGTCCTAGGACAAGGAAAGAACGGATTGGATTCTGTCCTGTGGAGAAAGGGGTGCCACTGAAGGGCATGGGAGGTCCAAGGTCAGATTTACAACAGAAGGGCTGATTTCTGGACCAATAATTCTGATTCTAGTTGACAAAGAGCTGATCCAGGTGGTAACCAGCCCCACAGAACTGGGGAAGGGTAAACCTAGGATAAGAACCTTCATTTGAGTATTTCCAAAACAAAGGGTCTCTTTTTACCAGGTGCTTCATGGTAAGTGTAGGATTGACTGTTTTTAATTTTTAATACCTTTAAAAAAGCTAGTCATTAAAAATGCAAGTCCCTTAGAAAACTTCTCCTGTGCTCTCAGCCAGTGCAAGCCCTGTCTTGGGCGGCACCGAGCAGAATAGACAGGACATGGATGCAGTAGGTCTCCTCGACCCCATCCTTCCAGGCACCTGCACTTGTCATAAAAATACATCTGTGTGCGGGAGTGGGCTGGCTTCTTGATGGCCTCAACAGAGGAACCATTCTCCCAGGTAACGGGCTGTTTACTCTGACGTCGAACCAAATTGGATTATACAGCAACCGTGACAAACCAACTTGTGGGCGCTGCACTGTTTCTTCTCCCGTAGCGCACAGACCTGCAGTCCCCAGCCTGTATTTTTGTTAAAGGTTATGTTTGCCTTAAACTAATTAAAGCCATTTGTATCAAATGACTGAAACGACTTCCCTTTTGAAAATAAAGAAAATAACTGAAAGATGTTGGCTGCCCCCCCAAAAAAGTCAGAGTTAATTTCATCAACTGACATAGAACTGCATTATTAATTTTATTACATCTAAATGTGAAAATAAATCAGCTCGACCAGGGCTGAAGGTTCATATAGATTAGTCTGCAGAAAGTCAGAGCTGCCTCCGTATGAGCTCTTTGGAGAATAACCAGCCTACAAATGCTAAAGCGGGGGCTATATAAATCCATGGCCACCACATCAACTATGCAGGGAATCTGCATAGCTCTTTCCAAATCACCTTTTGCTTTAGCCATGCAGAGCTTTAAGAAACATAAGGACACGTTCGTGCATTGGGCATACACCCTTGTAAGTATCTGTTCATTTAAATCGCACCAGTGGGTTAGGTTAGGATGAATTTATCACACATCATGATTTATATCTAAGAAAAAATTTTTAAACAGGGTCTTTTTTGTCTCCATACAAATTTATGATCCTTTTAATGTGTTGTTGGATTCTGTTTGCTAGTATTTTGTTGAGGATTTTTGCCTCTATATTCATCAGTGATATTGGTCTGTAGTTTCCTTTGTTTGTAGTATCTTTGTCTGGTTTTGGTATCAGGGTGATGGTGGCCTCATAGAATGAGTTTGGGAGTGTTCCTTCTTCTGCAAGTTTTTGGAAGAGTTTGAGAAGGATGGGTGTTAGCTCTTCTCTAAATGTTTGGTAGAATTCACCTGTGAAGCCATCTGGTCCTGGACTTTTGTTTGTTGGAAGATTTTTAATCACAGTTTCAATTTCATTACTTGTGATTGGTCTGTTCATATTTTCTATTTCTTCCTGGTTCAGTCTTGGAAGGTTATACCTTTCTAAAAATTTGTCCATTTCTTCCAGGTTGTCCATTTTATTGGCACAGAGTTGCTTGTAGGAGTCTCTTAGGATGCTTTGTATTTCTGCGGTGTCCGTTGTGACTTCTCCTGTTTCATTTCTAATTTTATTAATTTGAGTCCTCTCCCTCTTTTTCTTGATGAGTCTGGCTAAAGGTTTATCAATTTTATCTTCTCAAAGAACCAGCTTTTAGTTTTACTGATCTTTGCTATCGATTTCTTTGTTTCTATTTCATTTATTTCTGCTCTGATGTTTATGATTTCTTTCCTTCTACTAAATTTGAATTTTGTTAGTTCTTCTTTCTCTAGTTCCTTTAGGTGTAAGGTTAGATTGTTTATTTGAGATTTTTGTTGTTTCTTGAGGTAGGATTGTATTGCTATAAACATCCCTCTTAGAAGTGCTTTTGCTGCATCTCATAGGTTTTGGATTATCGTGTTTTCAATGTCATTTGTCTCTAGGTATTTTCTGATTTCCTCTTTGATTTCTTCAGTGATCTCTTGGTCATTTAGTAACGTATTGTTTAGCCTCCATGTGTTTGTGTTTTTTACGTTTTTTGCCCTGTAATTGATTTCTAATCTCATAGTGTTGTGGTCAGAAAAGATGCTTGATATTATTTCAATTTTCTTAAATTTACTGAGGCTTGATTTGTGACCCAGGATGTGATCTATCTGGAGAAAGTTCCCTGCGCACTTGAGAAGAAAGTGTAATCTGCTGTTTTTGGATGGAATGTCCTATAAATTCAATTAAATCTATCTAGTCTATTGTGTCATTTAAAGCTTGTGTTTCCTTATTAATTTTCTGTCTGGATGGTCTGTCCATTGGTATAAGTGAGATGTTAAAGTCCCCCACTATTATTGTGTTACTGTTGATTTCCTCTTTTATAGCTGTTAGCAGTTGCCTTATGTATTGAGGTGCTCCTATGTTGGGTGCATATATATTTATAATTGTTATATCTTCTTCTTGGATTGATCCCTTGGTCATTATATAGTGTCCTTCCTTGTCTCTTGTAACATTCTTTATTTTAAAGTCTATTTTATCTGATATGAGTATTGCTACTCCAGCTTTCTCTTGATTTCCATTTGCATGGAATATCCTTTTCCATCCCCTCACTTTCAGTCTGTATGTGTCCCTAGGCTTGAAGTGGGTCTCTTGTAGACAGCATGTATATGGGTCTTGTTTTAGTATCCATTCACCGAGCCTGTGTCTTTTGAATGGAGGCTTTAATCCATCCATGTTTAAGGTAATTATCGATATGCATGTTCCTATTACCATTTTCTTAATTGTTATGGGCTTGTTTTTGTAGGTCCTTTTCTTCTCTTGTGTTTCCCGCTTAGAGAAGTTCCCTTAGCATTTGTTGTAGAGCTGGTTTGGTGGTGCTGAATTCTCTTAGCTTTTGCTTGTCTGTAAAGCTTTTGATTTCTCCATCAAATCTGAATGAGATCCTTGCTGGGTAGAGTAATCTTGATTGTAGGTTCTTCCCTTTCATGACTTTAAATATGTCATGTCACTCCCTTCTGGCTTGTAGAGTTTCTGCTGAGAAATCAGCTGTTAACCTTATGGGAGTTCCCTTGTATGTTATTTGTCATTTTTTCCCTTGTTGCTTTCAATGATTTTTCTTTGTCTTTAATTTTTGTGAATTTGATTACTACGTGTCTTGGCGTGTTTCTCCATGGATTTATCCTGCCTGGGTCTCTCTGTACTTCCTGGACTTGGGTGGCTGTTTCCTTTCCCAGGTTAAGGAAGTTTTCATCTCTAGTCTCCTCAAGTATTTTCTCGCGTCCTTTCTCTCTCTTCTCCTTCTGGGACCCCTATCATGTGAATGTTGTTGTGTTTAATGTTGTCCCAGAGGTCTCTTAGGCTGTCTTCATTTCTTTTCATTCTTTTATTCTTTTTTCTTTATTCTGTTTTGCAGCAGTGAATTCCACCATTCTGTCTTCCAGGTCACTTATCCGTTCTTCTGCCTCAGTTATTCTGCTTGATTCCTTCTAGTGTATTTTTCATTTCAGTTATTGTATTGTTCATCTCTGTTTGTTTGTTCTTTAATTCTTCTAGGTGTTTGTTCTTTAATTCTTCTAGGTCTTTGTTAAACATTTCTTGCATCTTCTCAGTCATTGCCTCCATTCTTTTTATGAGGTCCTGGAGCATCTTCACTATCATTATTCTGAATTCCTTTTCTGGAAGGTTGCCTATCTCCACTTCATTTAGTTGTTTTTCTGGGGTTTTATCTTGTTCCTTCATCTGGTACAAAGTATTCTGCCTTCTCATTTTGTCTATGTTTCTGTGAATGTGGTTTTCCTTCCACAGGCTGCAGGATTGTAGTTCTTCTTGCTTCTGCTGTCTGCCCTCTGGTGGTTGAGGCTATCTAAGAGGCTTGTGCAAGCTTCCTGATGGGAGGGACTGGTGGTGGGTCCGCCAGAATGGTTTTGACTTCTGTGTTCTGATTTGCAGCTACATCTTAACATGAGCGATGATGCTTTGGAGCAATAAATGGTCTTTCCTATAGTATTTGCAAAGGGCTGACAAGTTTCCCTTAAAATTTTCATGATAGAATAGTTGCTACTACAATTTTTTTGAAGATCTGGCCAGAAGAACCAGCTGTATTTTGCATGGAAGATAACTGGACCTGGGGCTGAGTTTACACATGTGGGGAGCAGGGACGCAGGGAGCCCCTCTGCTCCTGACTCACAGGGCCCCTCCTGGGTCTCCATCCAGCCTGGGGTGCTCTCTGCCTGCTCAATGGCAGGCAGACCCTGTGCAGTAGACGAGGCTAGTTTAGGACGATGTTGCCCCAATTATTGCTGGGATCCCATTTCATGAGCACCTGCCTTGGCAGACGTTGTGCTCAGCACTATAGTATACTCAGTATCTCTGTCCACAGCCAGAACCTTCATGTGGTACTGCTATGGACTGAATGTTCCTGCCACCCCCCTCAAATTCATATGTTGAAGCTGTAACCCTCAATGTGATAGGATTTGGATGTGGAACCTTTGGGAAGTTATTAGGTTTGATGAGGTCATGTGGGTGAGGCCCTTATGATGGGATTGGTGCCCTTATAAGAGAGACACAGAGCAGTCTGTCTCTCTGTCGTATGAAAACTCTTGGAGAATGTGGCATCTGTAGAGGAAGAGATCTCTCACCAAAACCCCACAATGCCAGCACCCTGATCTTGGCATTCCAGCCTCCAGAAGAGTCTGGAAAAATAAATGTCTGTTGTTTAAGCCACCTCATCTGTGGTATTTTGTTATAGCAGCCTGAGCTGACTAAGGTATTATTTTTCCTATTCTGTTGGAAAAGTTGAAACTCAAAGGAGGTGAGAGATTGTCCCCATATTTCAGGCCTAAAATAAGTAGCTAAGCTGGGTTTAGACTCCCAGGCCTGCCTAATTCCGAACCCCAGTCTCTGTGTGGAGCCCAACACCAGTCTGGTACCCCAGGAGGCAGTGGCTGCTGTGCCAAACTCCCTGGTCCCTGAGCTTCCCAAACCAGGTGAAGGGAGAGTGTTGTCCCTAACTGAACCCCACTGCAGCTCCCTCCTCCCAGGCCAGGGACCCATTGCTGGGGGAGGGCCCAACCCCGGCAGGAGAACCAGAGGGTATGTCCCAACCACACAGACCCAGGAGATTCCTCAGACTCAGGACGGCTGCTTCAGTTCCATGGTGGGCAGTGTGTTGAGGGGAGTCTGTGCCCCCCTGTCCTGAGCCCTAAAGTTCCCCAAGATGAGAATCCCCTCCAATGGCTACATCAAACCCAAGGGCCCAGCCACACACCTCCTCTTCATGGGGCTGGACATTGCTAACAATAGAACATGCTCAGTGATCATAATTCCCATTCCAGCAACAAGGGTTTCACAAATCTCCCTTTTATATTACAATTGCTTTAATATTGAATTTTTTTACATAAATGTTCCTATTCGATAAAATTTAATGATGTAATTTAGAATATGAATATAATTAATCATGCGTTTCTCTTCCATATATAACTAACGGTTATATAAAAAATGTACTTTGAGGATGTTTTAAAATCTGAGGCCATGAATACTTATGCCAAGGTAACTAATGTGTTAAATACGATATCTGAACTCTAAGACTCTAACGCTTAATTTTAGCATTGTCAGAAGGCTCCTAGGACTGCTACAGGCCTCACTTGAGATTCCTTTTCTATGAAATAATAGTAACAGTAGCTAGTAGCCTTGAAAAAATCTTCAGTGTGAAAATAAAATGTAATTATTTTGTTACATGTATAAAGCACTCTATGATATACTATGTATAATGCAGTATGTATAACATTATTTATATTGACAATTTCATATGCCATTGTCCGCGTATTTTTAGCTTTCACTGCTCCTTGTCATATCCACGTGGTGGGGGGGAGGGGGATGGCTGCTCTCTCGCTGGCCTGCGTGGCCTTATCTCCCCACTGGGCCCTGCCTTCTGTCACTTGCCCTGGCACCTGTGGTCCGAGTCCTGTCCCGGATGTGGGTCTCAGCTCTGGGACTTGCTATTCCTTGTTTCCATAAGTTGTTCCCGCCCCCTTGTCCCAACCCCTGTCCATCTTTGGACCCTCCCTCCACCTGTCGATTCACCTGCCAGCTCCAGAGGAACCTGTCCTGTCCTCTCCCAGGTGCCCCTGGCCTCAGGGTTGGTTGGTCCGGAGGCCTGCAGCTCACCTGGCTTCACGTGCCTTTCTTTCTTTTCTTTTTTTTTTTTTTAAACGTCTTTATTGGAGTATAAGTGCTTTACATTGTTGTGTTAGTCTCTGCTGTATAACAAGGTGAATCAGCTATATGCATATGTATATCCCCATATCCCCTCCCTCTTGCGTCTTCCTCCCACCCTCCCTATCCCACCCCTCTAGGTGGTCACAAAGCACTGAGCTGATCTCCCTGTGCTATGTGGCTGCTTCCCGCTAGCTAGCTATTTTACGTTTGGTAGTGTGTATATGTCCATGCCACTCTCTCACTTCGTCCCAGCTTACCCTTCCCCCTCCCTGTGTCCTCAAGTCCTCACGTGCCTTTCTTTTCCCTCTACCCACCTTGTACCTCCTGCCACCTTAGAGCAGGGCCACACCTGCCACATGTTTTGACCAAAAAATGAAGAAACTGTCATGAGCCTTTTGGAGCACTGCTGTCACCGGGTGCAGAAATGAGAATGTGGTGACTACTGAACCTACTGGCAGTCACCCCTCTGCGGTCAGATCAGAAGTGGCTTCTGGGGAATCAGGGTACATGGGCCCCCTCTCACGGAAGGACCTGCCCTGATCAGCGGTGTGACAAAACCGTCGCTGCGTGTACACTGTTCCCGTCACCGTGACGCGCCAGTGCACGTTCTGTTCGTCTGCTGTAGATCAGAAGTTAGTAACCTTTCCATTAACCTCAAAACCCAAATCAAATAAAAGTCTGGGATCCTTTTGCTTTAATGACCTCGGATTTGAAGAAATTGCTGGAAGCCCCCGTCTCCCAGCCCTCCACGGTGGTCTTACTGGTGGTTGGGCTGTGCCTGAACTTGCCAGGTTCCTGGGCCTAGGCTGGCTCGGCCTCCTGGCTGCTGTGAGGTTGACACCCAGGGAAACCCGGGGGACCCAGTGGCCTGTGCGGCGGGACAGGCTGAGCTCTTCACATCCCAGCGCTTTAAACAGAGGAGTCTTGACACCTCTGCTTAGTGCATTCTCGAATAGAGAAGAAGAAAGTTTAAAAATTAACTTAAATGATACCAATTTGATGTTTCTGTGTTTTTAACTGGAGCCAGTCCTGCCCTAGGGCACAGCGTGGGCTGCCACCAGGACCCAGGAAAGGAAACAGAGAGGTTCTCCCCTGGGGCTGCTCACGCGTGTAGCTCCCACCCAGGTGGCCTGGGGACCCCACCTGTCCACTCTGTGACGGGGCCCCGCTCACCCTTCCCACCGCAGGGAGGGCAGGGGGAGGTGTTGCCAGGTGCCCACACAGGTGCCCCAGGGAGAGATGTTTGCCTGGTGTCCCCACGAGAGAGAATCATAGGCCCTCCTCGGTGGGGACCGTACAGGAGCGTGTCCCCAAGGGACCGAAACCAGTGTCAGGGATCATGTCGAGTTATTAAATGCTGGAGTCCAGTGAAGGAGTTGACGCTTCTCTCTGGGAGCTGCTGTGTCTCCTCATTAAACAACTAATCTGGGGCTCTTTGGGGGGTACAGTAGGGTCCTGTCTCTTGGTTCTGTTCTTTAACTTGATGAAAGAGACAGCCAGCAGGTGTGGAAACTGGACGGTCAACCTGGCAGCGTTTACACTGAGGCAGATGCTGGATCCTGAGGGATCTGGAGACACCTGGTAGGTGGGGCGGGGGGAGGCCGCCCCGTGTCGTGTGCTTCCCCCGGAGCCCCAGCGTTGGGGAGACCTCACGTCTGGGGGATGGGGGAGAGTCTCCACGACCAGGTTCTACATTAAAGCCAGTGCCCGCGAGAGCTGGGGGTCCTGTCCCCGAGGCTGGAGGAGCCCTGCCTGTCGAGTGAGACCCTGGAATCATGCTCAGCCCCGAGGGGCTTCCTTCAGGCCTTTTGAGGAGCTCTCAGCAGTCGTGAGATGCTCATCGTTACATTCGTCGAAGCTCAGCTGATGGAACGAGAGACGTTCAAACTGCAAAGCACGTCATCCTTGTCCAGAACGACTGCAAGGACCTCAGCCAGCGGGCGTTCTCGTTTCTCGCACCAGCCCACGAGAATCTCACCACTAAGCTCCTACGAGCATCTCTCTGGCCATTGTCTGGTTTCAAATTCAATGTCCTATTAAAACAGGTAACCTCGGGGTGCAGAGGCTGGACGAAGCTTCCTCAGGCGGCCCTCCCGAGGAGACTTCGGCTGCGAGGCAGAGTTCTCAGGGGTCCAGGGATGGGCCGAGGTCTGCACCTGCCTGGCGGGGAGGCGTCCGGCTTTGCCATTTTGACCACACTAGGTCAGAACCTCCCTCCCCTGTCACTTCAGTCCCCTGTGGAAGCCGCGATTTCTTAAAGCTCTGAGAAGGACATGAGGGAGCTTGAAAAAGCCTCAGAACAAAGAGAAGGAAGAGACTTAATAACTGTCCAGGAAGGTAGAGGCGACTTAGGTAAAAAATGGCAACATGCCGGCCCTGTTACTGGAGAGAAAAGGACTACGGCAGAGGGGCTTGGGGGCTGGACGGCTACAGTCTGGGAGCACAAGTGTCATTAAAGACAAAAAGAAAATGTAGTCTGGATCTAGAACGGTCAGACGTCGGTGGAGACGGGAGATATGGGGGGAGCATACAGGGGGTATCGTGGGGAGTCCTGTCCTGGGAACCCGCCCCCCAGCTTTTCACCTGCCCACCAGCTGACGTTTGTCCCATGCCTGCTGCTCAGTGCCAGACCCGGAGGTGGCTGTTAGCTGTGGCCGCGGGAGGCTTGCTGGAGGCGGGGGCACGGCGCACACTCCACCCGTCACGTGCATGCAGGCGTGAGCGCCCAAGCAAGAGGAGGTGACAGAGCACCCTCGGAGGCAGAAGAGGGGAAATGATAGACCGTAGGACAATTTTCAAAGACGCTGTCCGTGTTTTGAAAGCAATGCATAGTCTATATAGTTCTTATAACAGACAACTTATTTTTGATGTCAGCTGTAGAAAACGTCATCACACTTCCTGCACTCATGTGTCATTCTTTTCTGACATGGGTGGACCAGAGAGTAACCTAACTAAGTAGTGGATTTCTGTGTAATGCATTTAACTGCTGCGATGGCTGGAAAGTCATCAAAATAGTAGTCTTTTCTGTGTGTGTGGGTACGTGTGTGTGTATGTCTGTCTGTCTGCGTGTAAGCATGTGCCCGTGTGTGTTGGGGGTGCACCCTTGCCTCTCAGGTGGATGGGCACCTGAGCCCCTGGTGCCAGCTCGGGTCCTCAGGGTAACCGCCATGACAAGCCCAGCCGTGACCCTTGTGACACCCACTTTGGTGGCAGCAGCACTGCCAGGTGTGTGCTCTCTGGCATCCCCGGGGTGAGGTCGAGTGATGGGAGGATGTTTTCCCTCTTTCCGCAGCTGTAATTCCTGTGCTGCCTTGAAAGGTGGGCGTTGCTGACATAACTCAGCCTGGGACTGTGAAATGGATTTATGCTTTTTGGAAAAGATTGAACGCCGCACTTTTGCAATATGCTCTACCTGAACCAAAGAGAAGTGTTTTAAATGATGGTTCGCAGTCTACAGGAATGTATGAAAAATGTAGGGGGACTCACAAATGATACGCCATTTGCCTGAAAATGATATTCAGTTACAGTGGAGGCTGGAAGGCCTTGTCTAGTTTTCTTAGGTGTGAAATGAGATGACTGTTTCTGCTTTGCTTAAGCATCGCAGAAATTATTTTAAGGCAGCACTTACAGGAGACAGTATTCGAGATGAAAATACCATTCATTACTCTCCTTAAGGCATTTCTTTAAGTGGGTGATACGCTATTGGTTCTTGGAGGTGAGAACATTCATGTATGGAAGTGGGGTCACTAGATCGTGGCAGACACAGAAAATGGGACCCCAGCACTCCAGGATTGCCCCTAGCACCCCATGTCCTACACAGGCTTCTCCAGGACTGGGGGGGGCGGTCACTGGGGAGAAACCTCTGTTTCTGAGCACATTCCCCGGCAGGGTCCCGTCTGTTCACTTCCAGTCTTTGCAGGCGGAGGCCTGTGCGCACGTGGGGTTTAGTGGCGTGGACTGGCTTTGTCAACCTTCCCATCGTGGCCAGTGGTCTGCAATGACCAGGGAACTCAAGTCATCCTGCTGTCCCCCCAGCCTCACGGGCTCCCCCAGGAGGTCACAATCAGGGTCGTGTGGTGCAGACCATCTGTGGATCAGGGGTCCCCTTGGTCTAAGAGGAGATGCCCCACTAATTCCAAATTCGTCAGAAGCCACTGTTGGTTTTCAGGATAGAAAAGGTTAACTGTCTCTTCTGCCCTCTTCCTTGGGGTTAATCCATTTCCTTCTTCCCCAGCAGGAAACCAGAAGATTATTCTGGCCCTCCAAGTTCACTGCTTATATCTTCTATTTTGGGGGAATATACCCCAAGCAGTTGCAGATGTCCTGTTGACTTTCAGAATCCCAGAATTGGAAGAAACTTAGGAGATCGGTCCATTTTATAGATGAGGAAACTTAGACCAAGGGAGGGCAAACTTTATTGGATTAAAATGAGATTGAATTTCAGTCACCTTTTGAATTAAAAGATGCGGACGTGTTTTTATATCTTTTTGACAAGTTAGACAATTTTGACTCGTCTGCAGTGGTTCTTTATGTTAATAATTAAGAAAGCAACTTTTAAATGTTTAAGACAATCCTAGTGCTTTATTCAGTATAGTTTTGGGTGTATAGTAATTGTCCCATTACCATTGTATATGAGCTATCTTTGCTCTGAGGCCTGATACCAGATAACTTTGAGTCTTCACGTCCCCGGGACTCTAAGGGAACAGGTGGCTTAGATGGGGACTGATGACCAAGAGGTGACATGCTGGGAAGCTGACATGGACCCCTGACCTCAGATTAGGACACAGCAAGCCCACCTCGCTCTTCTTCTAGGGAAACGAGGTTGATTGATTGCCGAGCTAGACGTTTCCACGGCTAAGTCTCGCCTATGAGGAGCATGGCTTTTCTGTCCCCTTTGTTCCATGGGACAAGTTTTGCCGACTGTTCACCTTCCGAGGGTTGTTGTGTATCCCCTCCCGTCACCCTTGCCAACTCCTGCAGCATTTTGAGGGAAGGTGCTGTCTGATTGCTCACTCCACTTCCCCCCACTTCTCCCCGCGAACAGCCAGGGTTGTGCTGGATTCTGTACAGGCAGTTTTCACACAGGCCCCCTTTCTTCCTCCCGGCTTCCATGCGACCTTTCTGGACCTCCTTGTCGCTCAGCCCTGCCAGGAGGAAAAGCAAACTATCTGCGAGCCCTTCCCCTCCCAGGGCTGGGCTTGATCAATAGACCAACCGCCCCCAAAGATCTGACCATCCTGCCCCCCTCACAGGGTGGAAGGGCATCACACACGCCCCTAAGTACTTCAGCACCAGGTCTTCAGACTTGTTGATTCTCCTCCACAAACTAGTTCTCTTTGACATCCAAGGGAGCATCTGATGGCAGCATCATCGGGGTTTGTGGAGAGGCCCAAAGCACAGGGTGGTTCAGCAGGTCAGAGTGGGCCCCGGAGTGGCCCTCGGGGAGACGTAGCATCAGCTCTTCCAGGACGAACGTGGAGACCCAGGCTATTACGAGAGGGATCTGGGCGCCCCAGCTGAGCCAAGCAGCGAGGCTGCACGAGCCACGGCTGTGAGGGGGGTGGGCTCTTACGGAAGCCGCGCAGGGCGAGGCTCAACGTCTGTCACAGGCGCTCTGGGGGCGCGTGTGCCGCGAGGGCCTTCAGCGTGATGATCAGGGCCGTCTTTGCAAAGGAGCCGTCACAGCGAGCAGCGCCGTGCATGTAGCCCAAATGCCAGATTTGAAGAGCTAAGTTTTACAAAGATCAAGTGTTTTCAATAAAGGAAAAAAATGAATATACTTTCTCAGAATCATGAGGGCACACACGTAAGCAAGACTACTCTCACTGAGAACTGCGTTACGGTGGGCACACAGGGCCTTGCGGTCAGTTTCCTCGCACTGTTTTTACAACGTGTAGTATTTGCATGAGATGAGAAGATCCTCCCATTTCCAGCGACGCCCGATGGCTTTGTTTTCTGTGCGGAGACCCCGCATCGGCACACGGCCCCTCCCTCCGGGCACGGCCCGTGCGGACTGGGAAGGAGCCCAGACCGTGTGCTCAGGCGGTGGAAAGCTGCTCATTTCTACTCACAGCTCAGGTCTCGGTCCAGCAGCTCGAAAGTAGAGCCCAGGGTCATAACCAGGCCCTTCCACTTCGTTGCAAGTTCAAGCTTTTCTCCCCTTTCCTTGGGCCTTGCCAGGAGGCAAGGTGGGAGCAGGGAGAGTTCAGCTTCCTTTTTGTTCTCTGGCCTCCTTCACAGAGCAGGGGTCGAGCGTCCCAGGTCCTGCGGGCGGCTCTGGGGAGGTTCTGCAGGCTTGGTCTCCTGGGCAAGGCAGTGTCCCTGTGTCCCCGGCCTCTCTTTCGCACAAGAGCTGCTCTGGTGGCCTGTTCAGACACCACCCTCCGTGGCTCTGTCCTCAGTGTCCCCACCCCGGCGCAGGCCCTTGCGCTTTTCTGGCCGGTGTAGACCTCTTGCTAAGGCTGCCCACACCCAGGCATCCTTGCAAAGCCCCTCTGCCCACCTTGGGCACCAGCCTCCCACCCTGTTCCTCAGCTGCAGCGGCGGGAAGGGCTGGGTTCCGGGACTGCCCTGCGGATGCCCCCTGGCAAACCCCCGTTCCCGTCTGGCACGGAGTTGGTGGCTGGTGGGATCAGGGCCTGAGCTGAAGCCCAGACGGGGGTCCCCGGCTCTAGACCTCGTGACAGGCCGGGCTCTGCAGGACGAGTGGGGACAGGGTATCAGAGAATCTACTGTTGACTCAGTGGAACCACCCGCATTCCTCGAGGCTGGGGTGTGGTTGGTTGACTGAGGTTTGCTTTACAGTCCCTTCCCCAAGGCCGACGGTGAAATGGCCCTGTAAGTGGTGCTGCCAGGCCCGAGGCGAGCCTCTGGGTGGTGGTCACGGCTGCCCGGGACCCCAGTGGTCGGCACTTACCGCCCCCGTGTGAAGGGGATGTGCGTTCCAGGCTCCAGACGCACGCGGTTTGGAGATGTGAGGGCAGCCGGAAGCCGCGAGGTCTGGGGTCCACGCTTGGTCTGTTTGCCACCAGCCTGAGCTAAGGTTCCTTTAAGAGCCAGGACAAGCCAGCTGGCCCCTGGGGAGAGTCTGCAGGCCAGGCCACGCTTCAGAGTGACAGCAAGCCTGGCTGCGGTCCTAACAACCTCTGTCCGTCCATCCATGTCCGTGACAGGTGGAGGCGGGGCCTCAGGGCTGGCTCCCGCGTGCTTCCGCCTCGTCCAGACGCAGCACCTCTGTGGGGACTGAACTTTTGGTCCAGGTCCAGAACTGGCCCCGGGGCACTGCTGCACCTCTGAGGTACAGTTGTTAGTGGGGTGCCTGCTCCCTCACCCAGGCTCTGGGGCGACTGCCCTGCAGCCTGGACCTGGCTCTGCAGCCACTAGGGTGCCAGGTACCGATGCCCACTGTGGCACCATGGCCGGGCCCCAGGTGTGAGCCAAGCCCAAGCATGCACACACACACGTACACACACGTACATTCGTGAGAACACACAGATGTGCACACACAGACACGTACATACACGTACATTCGTGAGAACACACAGATGTGCACACACAGACACGTACACACACGTACATTCGTGAGAACACACAGACGCGCACACACACAGACACGTACACACACGTACATTCATGAGAACACACAGACGCGCACACACACAGAGCAGTGCTTGTTGTTCTCTCCTCCCTTCCACTGGGAAGGAGAGACCCTGGGACCTGCTCAACTGTGTTGCACAGACAGGAGCCCCAGGTCAAGCAATCCCTTCCAGACCCTTCCAGGGTCTCCTCGGTGAATTTATCTATTTGTGAGGCTGGTGTGTTTAGGTGGCTTGGTGTTTCCACTAATCCTTGCTCCTAACACCGTGGTTAATCTTGCTGTCCGTCACTGCCCGCAGACGTCTGAGGCTACACAACGCCTTTGAATGAGATGAAGCCTAAGTCTGTTTTCATATCTGGAGTCAGGTTGTTTCCACTTTCCCCTCCCTCCTCCCAGACAGTCACTGTCTGCACAGTCAAAGCACTGTGCAGGCCACCCATGGGCGCCAGAGTCCACTTTAGTGATGGGCAAACAACGGTAACAGGAAGTCTGGCCAGCATGGACCCCCAGCCCCTGTTGGGACAGGGCTCAGGGTGGCCCATCACGGCCACTGGCTGTTGAAGCCTACGGAAGCCTGCCTCTGCTGCCCACATTGGGCCCCTTGTCAGGGAGACCTGAGTCCCGTCCATTGTGACCCACGTGGCCTGGTCCAGGATGCGTGCGTGGCCAAGTGCTCCGTGGACAGTGCTGTGCAGGCTCAGATGCGGTTGCCAGGACCTCACCATGGAGTCGCAGTGGAGGCGTGGCCAGTACCAGTCGGCACAGCTTCCCGTGGGATGCACCGTGCGCACCACCACTCTGAATTCTCCAAGCCACTGTCTGTCTTGTTCAGTTTTACAAACTGGCAGGACAAACAGATGCTAACGACGGTTGTTTTGGCCCCGCAGATAAAAGCAGAGAGCACAGCCGGACGCCCTGCCCGCCGGCCCTGATGCTGCACGGGGAGACGAAGAGCCCGGCGGGAGACAGACCAGCCAAGGTCAGTGGGCTGCGAAGATGTGAAACCCCGGGTTGGGGGCTGCGGGGCCCGCACGGCCTTCGTCCCTGTTTTCCCACCTGGCTCTCGGCAGTGGTGCTTTGCGGTCCCCTGTGTGGAACAGGGCCGGATCCAGCAGGACAGCTCCAGAGCCCTGTGGAAGGGAAGGGGCATCCGGGAGCCGGGCAGAAGCAGCCTGGCCTTCCCTTCCTGGTCTGGGTCCAGAGCTCGCTGGCCAGCACTGCTCAGAGGAGTAGTGACCCTGGCCTTCTGGGTCCGCCGCCCTCACATCTCAGCAGGCACGGGCACGGGCACGCGGGCAGCCAGGCCGTGCAGTTGGACGCCCCTCAGGCGAGGCTGCGGTCTGCGTTTGGTTTCACTGTTATAGGAAAACCAGCACATGTTTGTGTTTCCTGAACGCCTTAGAGTCTCAGGTCCTTCCCTTTGCTCGTTTACCAGACGGCATTTTATAGACTGTGAACGCGTTGGATGCATTTCTCTTCCCACGACTAACCCAAGAAATCAGCGTTTATTGCTGCTTTTGAAAGTCACAAACGGCACTTTGGCCTCTGGCCTGATCTGTCAGCTACGCTGCTGGCCTCTGGCCTGCCCCGGTGTCGTGTGAACATTCTCTCTTCCTTTGCTGTTACCAGGTGTGTCTCTGCCTCAGCCTGGTACGTCCCCGTTCCCGCTGGTTGTCCTACCGGTTCCCTGTTAGTGACGTCCCTGGGCACACACTCACCTGTGGGCCACGCCTTCCTCCCCATCATTAGTGCCGATGCTAAATGGTATAAATGGATCACGAACGTTAGTGCAAATTAAACTGTTGCTCCCTGATGTAGGATTTCTCTGTAAGAGATTAACATCCGTGTCAGAATTACATGTTTATTAAACAGATCGTCTTTCTTCTGTTTTAGCTGCTTTCTTCATCTCTGGGCTCTGTGCCTCTAATTCACTTTTATTACTTCAGTGTGGAAGGAAAGTTTTATGCCATGATTAGCCTTTTTTTTTTTTTTTTTTGCGGTACGCGGGCTTCTCACTGTTGTGGCCTCTCCCGTTGCGGAGCACAGGCTCCGGACGCGTAGGCTCAGCAGCCATGGCTCACGGGCCCAGCCGCTCCGCGGCATGTGGGATCCTCCCGGACTGGGGGACGAGCCCGTGTGCCCTGCATCGGCAGGCGGACTCTCAACCACTGCGCCACCAGGGAAGCCCATGATTAGCCACTTTTATCACCCATAGGAAATCATAACCAGCGTGCATCTCAAGAAGGCGACTTTGGTAATTTGAGAATTACCAAGAGAACCCCAGCTTTGCCAAATTGAAATGTTAGTCCCCATCAGAAATCACGTCCCACCGTATTTACTTGAATAATTAGTGGGGGAAATCTACTACTCAGAGGCCCCTCGTTAGGTTTCATTCTTCAGTTAGCTTCATAGTGAAAATCCCTCCTCGTTTTTCTGCTTGGATTAGTAATGTAAACTCTGGTCTTGATATAATCATATATTTCTAACACAACTGTTTCTCAGTACTCCCAGTTATGCTATTTTCTCACAGGAAACAAAGACATTTTCTACCACCCCGAAATTCTACAAAAAGATCGTTCCTCAACTTATGAACTTAGGGATAATCACGTAAATTACAAATCATTTAGTCAGTGTAATTGTACGTCACAATGAATGAAGGGCCCCAGGAAGCCCCCAGTAAGAGACCAGGATGGACAGGCGTGAAAGAGATCACCCCTCATGTCATGGATCTTACCTGTCTAACCTTTAATTGACGCGGTTCCCCATGGTCCTTGCGCAGAGGCCGCGCTAGACCTGGTCCGGATGAGCTCTTCATCCTGGCCCTTCCATCCATCCTCTGCCTGGCTCTGCCGGCACTGGCCGTTCTCTCCGATGTCGCGGGCTCGACTCCCGAGTGAACAGGAGGCAGGTTCACTCCGTTGCCTGTGGTTTTGCCAGAGTTCACGTGACTTGTTTGGGGGGTTTTCCTACCCTTATAGACCCTTGGTGATCTTTTAACTTTATATTTGAATTTTATGTTTCAGTGCTCTCATAACGTAGCACTTTGCTCGCTAACGATTCTGTTTCAAAGGAGGTTGGGACGGTGGGCATGAGTGCTGGTCCCGGTGTGGCCCTCGGGGGCCCTGGAACGAGCCTGTGGACTCCTGTCCTTGTGCAGCCGGCCTGGCAGCGGTGCCCACGTGGGGCGTGGCAGCATTGGCATCCTTGACTTTGAATCCTTCGCACAAATGGCTAACCGTCTCCTCACCCACACCGCCTCATAAAGCGCTGACACTGATGATGGTAGAAACAGATCCGCAGAGTTTAGGTGACATTTAATTTTTTTAAAACGAATCTAGAGCTTTGATCGCTCCTGACTTTCTCAGCTCAGAACCTGGCTGCTGCGTTGAATAATTATGCACTAGTATCTTTTAATCTCACCTGATTTTGTGAAAGAGAACACAGTCCTTATTATACTGTTCTAAATTTGAGATTAAAACCATGGAAACAGCTGGTAGAAGAAAAAACAGTGTTTCCTCACCACTAGAATTTATTGTGCTAACTACGGTTTCATTTCTTTCTTATAGCTGTTCCGAAAGTGAGATGGCACTGACTTTAAAAAAACAAAAATTCCTCATGGTAATTCTTCAGTTCCACCTGTAGGAGTTTGGTTCTGTTTCCCTTTGTTTAAGAAAATCTGATACCTGTCGTACATCAGTGCAGCTAAATAAGTTCATCTGAATCTTGGATCCGTGTTTATGTTGGCGTCATAATTGCCCATGTTTTCTAATCTCAAACAACTTCTGTTTCTCTCCAGATTCTGACCATAATGAACAATGATCAAGTGTCCCAGCCATAGTTTTTTTTTTTTTTTTTAACTTTAGGGAATAATCTTCATTTTCTTCTGGGTGATGTCATATTCAAACATTCTTTATTTTCTACCTGAAGACAGAGACAGAGCGATTTTCAAACCCAGCTGTGCACCACAGTCACCTGCACAATGTAGAACACGCCCTGAACTCTGCCCTCACGTGGATGCTCTAGAAGGAGGGGGTGGGGGGAGTCACTGCAAGGACGCAGGCTTGTCACTTCCCCTGCCGTCAAGGGACGGGACGGCCCAGCCCAGCCACACCTGGGACCCTCACTGCTCCAAGGTTCTCTGCCGCTGAAGGCAGTGTTTGGCCGTAGAGTGACTCCAGCCCCTGGGTCAGCCCATCTCCAGAGACGAATCCAGTGGGAGTTTCTGCCCCCAAGACACTGAGGCATCTGGAAGCAACCTCTCAGCCACCACCACCTGTGTCTGTTTCTACAAAAGCAGGCAGCTGAGCCCATTTGGGATAATTAGAGGGAAGCCTTAGTCTGAATCACTCAACACGGTCAGTGGCACCATTAATTCTAAATTCTCATGTGGCTGCCGGGTCCCATTAGCTGGCTCTGCTGAGCAGGTCATTACCTAATAGCTGCTGTGGGCAGGTCTGTCTGCAGAAGACTTGTTATTCTTTACTCGGTTGCCTGTAGCTGAAGAGGACTGTTTAATTTTTTTAAAGTTCTCTCCTTCTCTCTCTGCTGAAAGGAGGTTCCATCGATCCTAGTGACGGGCGAAGACAGAGCGGCCAAAGGCACAAGACCCGTGGCCTCCACCCCGGTGCCCGGATCCCCCTGGTAAGACGCCCGGAGGCCGGGAGCCCTGTCTGATCCAGCACTTGCTTGTTGTCACCAGAGAGAAATGCATACTCCGTCGGTAATGCTGTTTTAAAAAATTAACTTGCAGCTCCTGGCAGGCAGCTCTCCACACTGTGGCCACCTTCTGCCGAAAAATAGCATTTAAGTGATAAGTTATCCTGCTCGAATATATTTGCAAATATGTATTCAAATAGTAATGTTGTTGCATATGTATCCGTGAAAGGCAGCGTCTGAAGAGACGGCAGCACGCCTTGAGCTTCAAAGGTCTTTCCCTCTACTCCAAGAAGAGCGTAACTGAATAGCTGTTAATTAAAGATGTGTCTGGCTCTCTGCAGCTGCCCTGTGAGGATTCCTGATCTTTGAGTACGCCACACTCAAAGCGCCCTCCACGAGGGAGCCACTGGCTTTGCTTTTTTAAATGTCCTTTTATAATGGAGTAATTTGGAAGCAGAAAAAAAGGTTATTATAGTAAAATTAGCTTTAAAACCTGAAGATTAGATTGCAGGATACAGTTGGGAGGAACAGCTAATTTAGAGAACAGAAGTAGAACCATTGGCATCGTTTAATGCACCATCAGGGCGGAAGCAGCAGCCGTCCGTGGTCCCAGGCTGTGGCATTCGCCCTCCATGGTGTCCTGAGTGACGTCTGGCATCTGTCCTGCCCTGCAGCCCTGCCCCGGTCACCTGCTCACTGCGAGAACCTGTGCTCTTAACTGGACAGGCGGGGCACCCGCTCCTCTGGTCGGTCAATGGTCGGTGTTGCGGGCACCCGGGGGCCCCCCGCCCTCTGCCTTTAGCTGAAATGTTCGGCACCCTGAGGATGCCTCACGGGTCCGGGCTCCCTGTGCTAACACGCCTGCAGAGTGTCCTGCAATGAATTCAGTTGGTTTCTGACACCAACTCCTGGGTTAGCCAAAACCCCGCAGGCTGAGTGAGGGCTCAGTCCCACCCCTCTTCCCCTCCTTCAGACCCAGCCGGCTTGCCGGCATCTCTGTCCAGCTGATTGCGAACTCAGGGCTTCCCACGACCTCCCCTCGGTTTGAGAATTTGCTAGAACGACTCACAGAACTTAGAAGGGTGATTTACTTATGATAGCGGTTTTATTATAAGGACACAACACAGGAACAGCCAGGTGGAAGAGAGGCACAGGGCAAGGTGTGGGAGGGGTCTCGGGGCCCCCATTCCCTCTTGGGGGCATCACCCTCCCAGGACACCAACGTGGTCACCACGTTCAGCCTCTCTGACCTGAAGGAGGTTTTATGGACGTCTTATTACTAGGCACGCCCTCTCCCCTCCTGGAGGGCGTGAGGTGAGGCCACAAACCAACCCTCTCGACCCGTAGCGGGTCCTTCCGGGCCCAGCCCCGTCCTCCAAGAGTCACCACATGGGGCATGGGAGCAGACTCGAGTGTGCTCAGAGGGGCTCCTTGTGAGTAAAAACAGACGCTCAGTCACTTAGCTAATGCCAAGGGCTTTAGGAGCCTGGTGCCAGGAACCGAATGGGGGACAAAACAAAATTAAACGATTTATTTTTTATGACGCCACGAATGCTGTTTGGGGTCTTCTGTAACCAGACTCCTCACATGTGTTTCTAAGGCCAGCTCACTTTGCCACAAATCGTACTGGGGGTGAGAATAAATTCAATGCGGGCACGTGGCCCTGTTACTGTGTACGTGATGCTGCCCTTGGGGATTATAATTGGGGAGAAGACATGACCTTGGGCCCGAGAAGCTTCTGATTGTGGAAGCTGTGGTGTCAATTCCTCAACAGTACTGTGTTACAGCACAAAATGCTTCCTGAGGTCCTGGAGTCACACCGTCCTCGTCTGCCGCTGCCCCTCTGTGTGGGTCCTTGGCCTTGAATTATTAATCAGGCTTCCAGCCCCAGTCGTGCCGCAGGGCAGGCGTGTCCAGGCCGCGGTCCGGACTTTCAGATGAGGCCGTGCTGCGCTTTCTGAGTGGGAGTTAGGCCCGCCGGCCGGACCTGGGCATCCTTCCCACCTCTGCTCCCCTATTTCCCTGCCTTCCTGACTCAGTCCCACCTGAGCGAGGCTGCCCGGCCTCACTGAGCAGCCCGGGGTAAAGGGTGCCAGTGTGTAAAAAACCCCACACCTGGGAGGCTGGGTCTGTGCATCCCCTGAAAAGTGGAAGAGGGACCTGGACCTCGCAGGGAGCAGGGGGGCGTAGGGGCAGCACCAGACCGGCTTCTACTGCAGCCTCCCTCCCTCCCGACTGGGGGAGGCTGTGTGCAGCGTGGTCTGACACGCCCTTAACCTTGGTGTTGCACCCACGGAAGCCTTGGTGAGGACACGCCCTGCGTGACTGCAATGTGCCTCTGGGAAGAGCTCTTCTGCCCTGGGGGCTGCACCTGTTGCACCCAGTGAGCTCGGGTCACCCACCACGACCCCCTCCAGGGAGCGGGCTAGTCATCAGCCTGGGCCTGGGGTCAGCCAGGTCCTCAGGAGACGAAGGACAGAGAGACCTCCTGGAGGTGCGGGAGGCCAAAGCACTGCCTCCTCCACCTGTCGTCCCCGCCGGCCATCGCAGGCCAGGAAGCTTGAGGAAGCCCTCGCCCAGACCGAGAACGTGCCAGGGACCCGCTGCCTTTAACTCTCTGGTAAGCAGGGATTCACAGTGGGGCGTCCACGCGACAGTGCACTGGGGAGACTGGGGGAGGTGACTGGGTCTGTAAGAGTAAGTGAGTCCAGGGATCCCGGCGGGTCTCCAGGCGCTGTCAGAGGCTGTGGTGACCAGAGGAGGGGGCAGGGCCGCGGGAGGGCTCGGCTGTCTCCCCGAGTGGGTCTCCACCTCTCACAGCCGAGCGCCCGGAGTGCCTCTGTGTCTGAAGTCACTGTGTTCTTCCCTTGACGGTGCGTCCTCTCCATGGAGGTCCCTAGCCGGTCAAACTCCGGGCCCGCTCCCGCCGAGCCGACCCCCATCTTGCCCTCTTAGGCTGGTAGGGAAGCCAGCACTCAAACTTCCCTGCAGTGAAAGACCCCCAGGATGAGGAAGCTGGACTCTGCAGCAGGTCCCCGGCACATTCTCTGCCTGGTTGAGGGCAACGGCTGGTTGATGTAACAGCAGAGGAGGAAACACTGACTGTTCCTGAAGGCGGATTCTCCTGGACGCCCTGAGCCTTGGTCGAGATGGAGCCGCCCGGAAGGCGTTTGTTCCGTGAAGATGGTCTGGGGTCCTGGACGACGTTCTGATGTGAGAACAAGCCTCCTGCGGGGGCCACTCTCTCCGCAGGGCTGCCTGACGCTTCTGTGCTGTCCCCTGTCTCCACCACTTGAAAATGGGACCATAAGTTCATGGTCAGTGACTGAGGGCTGGCAGGCAGCATCTTTCAGGAGCTACACAAAGAAGTTAAAGCAAGTGGGGTCTTCAGGGGCACAGGTGGATCCCCTCCTCCAGGCAGCTCCCACACTGCCAGGGTCTTGGGGCCCTTCCAGACGCCTGTGTCCCAAGCTGGGAGCTGAGGACCCGCGGGTGCTTCCTCTGCACACGCGAGGCGTTCCTGTGGCTGGTCACTGCCCTCATCTCCAGCCGGCAGGTTATCAGGTCACTAAACGCACATTGGTGTCAGTGGGCGCGGCAGCCGGAGATGCCCAAGCTGGAGACCAGGCTTAGAGGGTGAAAAACAACATGCCGGTGTGTCCTGTGCTCTCAAGGCCCCCCTGAACCTTGACCTCACTTCGGACACAGGTTGTGTGGTCCACCCGCATGGAGCGGTTCTGCAGCACACCAGCTGGGTGTCCCACAGGTCAACCCATCTGACACTGTCAGACCCCACGTTCAGGGCTCAGACCCACAAGACTGTACCCCCTCTTCAGATGCCGAGTGAAAGTCCAGGTTGTCACCTGTGCTTCTGACAGACCGGCTCTAAATCAAGGTTCGAAGCACCTCCTTCTGTGTTCAGTTAATTTGCTAGAGCGACTCACAGAGCTCAGGAAGACCGTCTACTTACTAGGTCGTCGGTTGTTATACAAGGGTACAACTGGGGAGCAGCCAGATGGATGAGCTGCACAGGGTGAGGTATGAGGAAGGGGCTCAGAGCTTCCATGGCCCCTCCAGGCATCACACTCCCCAGATCTCACATGTTCCCCAACCTGGAAGCTCTCCAGTCCTTGTGGGGTTTTATGGGGGCTTCATCCCATAGGCACGGTTGATTAAATCATTGGTCGGTGGTGACTGACTCAACCTCCAGCCCCTCTCCCCTCCCCAGAGGTTGGGGAGGGGGCAGAAATTTCCCACCTTCTAATCACAGGCTTGGTCCCCTGGTCACCAGCCCCCTTCCTTAAGGACCTTCCCAGAGTCCCTCACTGACATGAACTCGGGCGTGGAGGAAGGAGCCTGGGATGTGAGTAAGAAGACGCTCCTCCCACCTCGACCCCTCCTCCCTCCTCCCTTGGGAAGAGTTTAGGAGCTCTGCGCAGAAACAGGGACGGGGACCAGATACACATGTCTGGGCATAAATCACGGTATCCCAGGAGGGAAAGTGGGAGCGAGGTTTCTACTCTCCCTCAAATCTTCATGTCTGCGGGCCCCAGTGTGCCTCACCCAACCTGCCCCGTGAAGCCGGGGCTGCTCAGTCCTTCCAGGTCAGCCCTTTCCCAGGGACAAAGGTGGGCAGAAGGAGGAAAGGAACAGAGAGCAAAGGACACGGAGGTGCTGCCTTTTCAGCTCAGAGACCTCAGCCCTGGGGATGTGACCCAGTGAATGTCCTGCAGATGGGACACTCCTCCTGGGACAGGGCGCTTGGGGGCAAGCAACAGGTGCAGAGAGGGACCTAGGTGTGTCTCTGTCGGGGGTGGCAAGGCATGTACCCCTCTCCCCACTGGGCTGAGATGGACGCTTGGAGAGAGAAGCAAAGATGACTTCCATCTTGCAGAACCCATAAACATCTGGATTTGCAATGTGAAAGTGAGTGCAGGGATCCTTTTGTATGACAAACCAGCAGTCCCTGATTCCATGCGCTAAAATCCAGATCTTCCTATAATAGGGCTGCTAAGTCTGGATGCTTTGTACTGGACCTAACTAACTCTGGTGCACTAATTATGTCCTCTGGGAACTGCGGACAGATAAAGAGAAGAGGGAATGTGGCAACCATCCAGAAATTTTACAGCGGTGATTAAAGCAGAGGAACGTATACATATTACTTAAAATGTGCATAAAACGATACATAAAATTAATTTTGCATGTCACAGCTGGCTTGGTCTAGTTGAGACCAACCATAACAGGTGGATAAGCAGATTTCTCTTGGGGAATCACGTTTATTTACCTGGCCACCAGCTCCTTGCTTCAGTCCCACACGTGTCCCTACGGCACAGGAACTGGGTTTTTTGTAGCCTAGCTAGGAACATGTGCCGTGCTAATTGTTGCCACTCCTCTATCTCCCAGGTAATAATCCCCTATTAAGTCCCTAATTAGCTCCTCTCTTCCCTTGCTGGAGAGGCTCAGTGGGTGGTGAAAGTAGGAGGTTGTGAATGTTTCCTACACCGTGGTCCTGGGCACTGGCTCTTCCCTGCGATGAAGGTGTGGTGTGGGCGTCCATGGACGCAGCCCCGGGCGCTTACAGAGCCAGTGCATCCCCGAGGCAGCGAAGGTACAACACAGACCCATCCAGCATCGGGGAAGAATTGGCCCAAGTCGATCCCCCAGTGGAAAGCTTCTTTCTTAATAGCCAGGCTTGGAGCCAGAGGGGCGGGTACCCAGGAAACTGAGTTGCTGAACTGTGTCCACCTGATAAAGAACATGTGGGGCCTCGCGTCAGGGGGACTTTTTGGAGCCCATGTTTCCCTGTGTCTGAGTGTATCCGATTCTTCGGGGAAGGACACCTGCCCAGCTGAGCCGTCTGCCCTCAGCCCAGCATCAGGTGGAGGTGACATCTGTCAGTATCTGCCGGGGCTGAAAGTTGAAACTCCGTTGCTCTTCACCCCGCAGCAGCACAGGACGGGGCCCGTTCCCCGCAGCCAGGGGCCGGGACACCTTCACTCACCTACTTCCAGCTGCTTCTTATTACCCAGGCCCTGCCCCTGCCGATCGGAACCTTCTCATGTCTGGCAGACCCCCAGCTCCAGGACCTCAGGACGCCCTGCAGAGCCAGTGGGAGGACTGGGGTGTGCTGAGGCTGGTCTCTCACAGCCTTTGGGGGGTTGCCCTGGGGCTGCTCTCTCTGCGCCCATGGACGCATGACCACCTCCCTGCCTCTGCGTCCGAGGCTGCCGGCTCCTCAGTAATTCTCGCTGAAATACCCTGTCCCCTGTGGGATGGAGTCACATTTCCCACGTGGGCAGATCCTAGTTGACTGCACTTTCTCAGCAGGCGCATCACTCCCTGGGTCCTTCAGCTGCTGTAGCGATGGCAGTGCTGGGTTTGGTGGGACCGGGTCTCATCTTTGAAAACCCAGAGTGCAGGTCTTTAGGGAAGAGGGAGGTGGTGGGGGAGGGTGGCCCGTCCCAGACACCACCTGCTGCCTTGCTTTCGAAAGGTCTTTCTGAATACTTAGTCCTTCCTCACCTTTGGGGTCTGTCCTGAGTCGGGGTCCCCAGAAGCAGCACCTGGGACAGCGCTCTGGGTGCCTGTGAGTTACCAGTTACCTGAGGAATGATTTCCAGGGAGGGGGCAGTGGGGACGCAGGGCAGGAGGGGGCTGGGCTAAGCGAGGATGTGGTCTCAGCTGGAGGCCAAACCTTGGGTGCCTTGGGCCATGAACACCTGGATTTGTCCCATGCTATCACCCCCTGGCTGTTAGGGGAGGCGGCCCTGGGGTGGGCGTGGTCTCCAGGTGAGGCAGTGACTCACTGAGCACGACTCTCCGTAGCCCAGGGCAGACCAGCTCGGGGGGCTGGGGGCGGGTGCACCTGCCCATAAGGTTGATCCAGGGGGCGGGCACCGACTTGACCATGACTGGGGCCCTGGACCGAACTGGAAAATTAGGAGACAAGAACAGAAGCTAGAATACAAGTCAGAAGGGATTTAAGAAATCACCTGGGGCTAGAGCCTCGCCCACTGAGGCCCAGGAGACTGAATTCGCTGTCTGAGCTGTTGAGACACAGAGAGACAGAGCCATCCTGGAAGGCAGGTCCCCACGCCCTTGGGCTCCTGCGTGCAGTCCCCGCCCCCAGCTCCCCGTCCTGGAAGGCAGGTCTCCACGCCCTTGGGCTCCTGCGTGCACGCCCCCGCCCCCAGCTCCCCTCTATGACTCTTAGAGGAGGGAATAGACCAGTCGGCTGTGGGCATGAGGCTGCTGGGGGCTGGGCTGTGAAGCCCAGATCTCTGGTGTGTGCGTGTTTGTGTGTATGGGTGGTGGGGACAGGATGACTTCCTGCCGGGACAGCGGTCCCTGTCAGGTGTATCAACTGCAGAACTTCGTTGTCCTACAAGCGAGGTCAGGGGTCCTGGGGTCCACACAGCAGCTCTTAAATTTTTTAAGTGTATAGACAGGGACGCAGGGAGCCAATGATGCTTCTAGAAGTTTTCACTTGGGCCAAGTAAAGTCAAACATCATGAAAAAAAAAAAATTCAAGCCAGACTGTTACGAACGGAGCCTGGTGGCTGCCAAGAGCTTTGGTCTTGGAGCAAATCTTTCCAGCCACAGCCCAGCCAAAGAAGGCTTCAGAAGCCTGAATTGGGCGAGTGGGCAGCTGCCTTTGTGCCCCAGACAAACCTGATTTGATGAGCTCAACAGGGAGGGAGGCGCCCGGGTGGGACCTGCCATCACCCCTGTGCTGCTGCCGGTCTGCTCGCCTCTTACTTGACATTCACTCGGGGCGGAGCTATACGTAACCTACAGCACAGCATAATTACCTGCAGCTTTACACTCGATAAAAACGTCTTATGCCAGCTGAGTTCTGCACCAAAAGACACGCAGCTTCCTCCAGGCCCCGAGAGGTTACCTGTCCCCTGCCTGGGCTCGCTGGGGCTGGAGGCGATCCAATCCATAGGCAGGGATCTAGTCCAGTTTGCCTGCGTTGCCCCTCGACTTCCAGCCCCTGTGGGCCCAGGAGCCGCCCAACGTCTAATAAAGGCGGGACCCTTGTGTCTTGCCTGAATTTTCCCACAGCGGTGAGCATGTCAGAACAACACAAATCTCCATTCCAACCCCCGCCTATGCAGATGATGGAACGAAGGCCACAGAGGGTGAGGGTGGCTCTCAAGATCACTTGAAGGTCAAGGGCAGGTCTAGAGCTGGAGGGTGTGTCCACCAAAGAGGCGGGTCGTGGCCTTCCACCTGGCTGACCAGGCCAGCAGGGGCCAATGCTGTGGGCACAGTGCTGGGGTCTGGGTCACTGCTGGAGGGAGGCAGGCCCGGATGCTGGCACCCAGGACAGAGAGGGGCCAGAGGTGAAGCGCGCTGGGTAGCCTACCATAGACTCAGAGCTTTCATCTCCACAAATCTGTCATCTCATTGCTCTGGAGGTCAGAATCCAACACGGACCCCACGGAGCTGAATCCAGGTGTGGGCAGGGCTGGTTCCCTCCGGAAGCTCCAGGCAAGGATCTGTTCCAGGCCTTCCCAGCTTCTAGAAGCATCGGCATTCCTTAGCCCTTTCCTCTAACTTCAAGGCCAGCAGTGGAGCATCTTCCGATCTCTCTCTCCCTCTACCCACCCACCCCAGGTGTGTGCGTGTGTCTGCCTGTCTGTCTGTCTGTCTTCTGCTTCTGTCCTCACACCTTCTCTGACTCGGACCCCCCCCTTTTCTCTTATGAGGACCGTGTGATGACACTGAACCCCCTGGACAGTCCAGGCTACTCACCCCATCTCAAGATACTGACTTAATCACATCTGCGAGGTCTCTTTTGCCATGTAAGGTAGCATTCAGAGGTTCTAGGGAGTCAGATGTGGACCTCTTCAGGGCCGTTATTCGGTCCACCACTCCCATGAACCTGGCCTGGCCGGGTAGTAAATCAGACAGACCATCTCAAGGTCATTTCTACGAAGGAACCTGGTCTGTACAGAGTTTCCCTAACATGAGGCTCATCCCCTGAACCCTCTGTCCGGCCTACAGGAAGTGGCCGGCCGGGCTGAGCATGGAGATTCAAGGGTGGAAATGATTTTCTCTTTGGGAAGCAGAGTGGCTGTGCTGGCTCAGATGCAGAGAGAGGGCAGACACCCACGTGTGTCTGTCTGGTAAGGCCGGAGCTGGTTGCTGGGAGCCCTGGCACCGCCCAGAAGTGTCCCTGATTGGTCTCCCCCTAGAGAGTAATCAAAGATCAGAGGGTTTCAGGTCACGTGGACTTGTCCTGCCCCTTCCCGCAGCTTCTGAGGTGCCTGAGGAGAGTCCTGGAGCTTTCAGGGCCCTCAGAGGCCACTGGGGGAAGCTGAGGTCCAGGAGGGGGAGAGGCCTTGCCCAAGAGGAATCTTCTGGAAGGCCCAGACCAGAAACAGGTACAGAGCTCATTTCTCTGCACCATCACAAGACTGGTCACAGGACACAGCCAGAGGCCGGTCTGGTGGCCTTAACTGGCCTTGTTTGTTGGGATACATTGAGGCCAAATCCGGATTCCTGTGTGTGTTCCCACGTTACAGACGTATTCCTTAGGAAGGAAGCGTTTCCTTTCTTCTGTTTTTCTTTTCTTCACTGTTTTTCCTTTGTAATCCTTTTCTCCTCCCTGATAACCTTTCACAGATAAGAGGTCTTAAAATTGCATACTATTCCTTTCGGAGATTTTAGAATCCTACACGTGAAAACGCAAAGCTTAATTCCCTGCTCTTCTGAAAACACACCAGGCCTGAGCTGAGGCTGAGCTGCTGATTCAAGCGGCCCATGTGCTAGTTGTCTGCTGGACAGGGGTGAGCTGCCCGCCTGTGTGGGCCTCCAGGGCCTGTGAACCCTGCCGCACGGGCAGCGCCCAGTCGGGGAGGTTTACCGGGCACCACGCTCCGTGTTACTCGGTCCCTGGATCCAGGGCCAGAGCGGGAATTCCGCTAAAAGGAGAGAGCTGGCCTACAGGAAGAGCTCAGACCTCCTGGGGTCCGGTTAAGCCGCTCGCTTCTCTGAACTTTGGTGTCCTTACCGGTAAAATGAAGGTGAGGACGATGTCTACCTGTGAATCAAATGAGATCACATATGAGAAATAGCTGTAAATCACCCTGAAAGCCAGACATGGCTACTGTCATTCATACTTTGCGTAAATAACCTTCGCAAATGTGTGGATTTCAGCCCTGAAGGGCTTTTTGAGGTCGGGCTCATGCCGAGGGTCTTCGAGGGAAACTTAGAGGAGTTTCTCGATTCACACAGGTGTGTGGTCTGGACGGGCGATGACCGGGTTTTCTTCTTCAACCCGACGATGCAGCTGTCCGTCTGGGAGAAGCCGATGGACTTGAGAAACCGCGGGGACCTCAACAGGATCATCGAAGACCCTCCCCACAAGCGCAAGCTGGAGGCAGCAACAAGTAACTAAGAGACGGGCCCTGTGAGCCCAGTTTTATAAGAGTCTGAACTGTACATTCCCAGTGCGCGTGAAAGGGAAGCAGGGTTCTCCCGGTTATGTCGGCTGTTGATTTTGAAGGAATCGTGTTCCCTGTTTCAGAATTTAGTCATTAAGTTTCTGTGGTGCTTTCTGCAGAAACACTGATCCTTCCAAGGGGGAGGCTCTGGCTTTCTTTTTTTTTTTTTAATTTAATTTAATTTATTTATTTTGTATACAGCAGGTTCTTATTAGTTATCTATTTTATACATGTTAGTGTATATATGTCAATCCCAATCTTCCAGTTCATCGCACCCCCTGCCCCCGCTTTCCCCCCTTGGTGTCCATACATTTGTTCTCTACATCTCTATTTCTGCCTTGCAAACTGGTTCATCTGTACCATTTTTCTAGATTTCACATAAATGCATTAATATACAATATTTTTTTTCTCTTTCTGACTTACTTCACTCTGTATGACAGTCTCTAGGTCCATCTACGTCTCTACAAATGACCCAATTTCATTCCTTTTTATGGTTGAGTAATATTCCATTGTATATATGTGCCACATCTTCTTTATCCATTCATCTGTCAATGGACATTTAGGTTGCTTCCATGACGTGGCTATTGTAAATAGTGCTGCAATGAACATTGGGGTGCATGTATCTTTTTGAATTATGTTTTTCTCAGGGTATATGCCTAGTAGTGGGATTGCTGGGTCGTATGGTAGTTCTATTTTTAGTTTTTTAAGGACCCTCCATACTGTTCTCCATAGTGGCTGTATCAATTTACATTCCCACCAACAGTGCAAGAGGGTTCTCATTTCTCCACACCCTCTCCAGCATTTGTTGCTTGTAGATTTTCTGATGATGCCCATTCTGACTGGTGTGAGGTGATACCTCACTGTAGTTTTGATTTGCATTTCTCTAATGACTTTCTTTTCGCATGAAGTTACTAACCTGGGGAAGCCCTCTCATCTGTCAGCCACTCAAAACTTCCTTTCCAGCACAGACATTAGCCTGCATTTAACTTTTTTTTTTTTTTTTTTTTGCTTTTAAAATCTGTTTTCTACTATCAAATTAGCGTGTACTGGTTAAACATTTTAGAAAATGCAGAAAAGTCTCACCCTTCAAGCTCACGCATGGTGGTCATTTTGAGGTACTAATTCCTGTTTGGTTTTTTTTCTCCGGCATTTAATTTTTGTTCCAAATGTCACAGGAACGCCCCTTGAGACCGCATGTCACGAATGGGAGCACGTAACCCTTCCTCCTCACACTCCCACTTCAGAGCTTTGTATGAAATCCGTCCGTTCCTTATTTGAAGGGATGCTTGATCTCAGTGGAAGTGCACGTGGAGAGGAGGAAGCTTCTCCTCAGCTGTAGAGGACTCGGGTGCCCGCAGAGCGCTGACTGCTCCCGATGATGCCCCAAGAGTCAGAGGCGAGCACTTAACGCTTTCAGAAAGGATCCTTTCCGATTCGATCTCGTACATTTTTAATCAGCTGCTGTGTTGGGAAAGGCCCACTCCCTGAGCGCAGGGGTTGCAACAGTACTGGCTTCACTGGGGAAACTTGAGATCAGCGGTTCTCCCCGACTGACCCGCACAGCTTGGCTGAAAGGCCCGGACGTAGGATCTTGACCCCTTGAAGAAGTGTTTGTTTTATTTTTGTGGGTGTTTTATTGGGTTTGCAGTGACATTTTTGATTCCGCCTCAGGTGGGGCTAACACAGATGACAGAGACCAGCCCCCATTTTTAGTGAGAGCCAGAGGCATTTGCATGGGAATTTAGGAAAAGGTGTCATAAAAGTTTTAACATTTTTATCAGTGCTGAAAGACATGGGAAAGGTTGCTCTTGCAAAGCTGGTAGCAGTTTGCTAGGATGGAGAGATTGACACGGTTAATAGGCCCCCCCACTTAAGATAAAGAGTAAACCCCCGTACCCGCCACCCCACCTGCTGCCAAGAGTCAACTCAGGTCAACTGCTGTGGAGAAGAAGGAACGTTCTAGGTGCACATCCAACTGAGTCTGTAACACTGAGCTGTGCTCAGGGACAGTAAGAATTGGGTTTGTGATCTTGTTTCCTCCTTTGATTCAGTGGCATCCATGCAAAGGGGCGCTTTGCATGCTGAATGGAGGCTTGAACCCCAAACCCCTCACAGACACCCATATCCCAAGGCCCTCACTCTGGGGCAAGAGAGAACAGCACACCCTGGGAGGGGGTGTCCTGAGACCTACAGACCTCAAGGACAGTCGGGTGCAGTTTGTTTTGTTTTGTTTTTTTGTGGTACGCTGGCCTCTCACTGTTGTGGCCTCTCCCGTTGCGGAGCACAGGCTCCGGACGCACAGGCTCAGCGGCCACGGCTCACGGGCCCAGCCGCTCCGCGGCACGTGGGATCCTCCCGGACCGGGGCACGAACCCATGTCCCCTGCATCGGCAGGCGGACTCTCAACCACCGCGCCACCAGGGAAGCCCTGGGTGCAGTTTGTCGTAGCCATGATGTTTATTTTCTTGGTAGACGCAAACAATGCAGGCAGATTCCTTGCTCCTTTCTTCAGCTGTCATTCTTGGAGATAATTGGGTGCTGTTTCTTTTTCTTTCCCAAGGCCTGGAAGGATTGAGAAAGGAAGGCACTCATTAGCGGTCAGTATACAGTTGTTGGCCTGTTTCTCTCCTCTGGACCAAGTTGAGTCAGGGCTGCGAGAGCAGAGAGGGGTCTGCAGAGTCCCCCACTGAGTCTTCTGCCCTTTCGAGGCTTGTGAGGACTGTACGTGGAAGACAGCGTTAAAAGAGTAACAGGCATGTCAGAAACGCGAGGAGTTCATTTGAGCAAAAATCGATTCCAATCCCGCAGCACCAGGCTGGACGTGGTTAGAGCCTGGGAAGGCTGACCTAGTGAAGGTGCAGAAGCAGAGAAAGGAGATCACCTGATGGGCGGCAGGTAAAGCCCGGCCAGCTGCCGAGCCTGGTCCTCCTTAGCGTTTCCATCGATTTGTAACCTTGAGGCTTCTGCTGGCTTAGGTGTTGGCCCAATGGCCTCCTTGTATAGTTAATTGAATTATCTGGATCATAGATCATGGCTCCACTTCACTCTGCTGACCTGAATCTCATTTTACACTTAAAAAGGTGGAGAATGGAACCTTAAATCTAACAGACACAACCGGAAATACCTGATTCTCATAGATTTAACATATCAAGTCATTTTGTGTGCCGCCTTTATAATGGCGGCCCCTTAACTACTCTATCTAGATAGATGTGCAATTATAAACTTACAAGCAGTTACAAAATGAGCTCTAACCTTACTTACTCTTATAAAAAGAGGAAGACACTGCCTTAAACCAGTGTATTTTAACCTGAATCTTAAAGATACGCAAATGACCTCAATTCTCAACTTGTTGCAGAGTAGAATTGGCATTTAAATGCATTACTTCTAATTTTCTGAGAGCCACTCACCTCAATTGTTCTGTTTGCTGCGAAAGAGGACAGGAAGTATTTCTGGAGGACTAATTAGCAAAGAGCAGGCAGAGTGGATGACCTCAGGCCACCAGCAAGGGGCGTTTTTCCCTGGCTGGTCATCCATCATGATTCACCCAATGATTTGACCCTAATTATTATAAGAACCAGCTCTAGAAGAGAGTGTTCTCAGTGTAGAATTTTGTTTTTCACATTTTGTTCAACTATGAGTCATTATAGATTTGAGTATTAAAACCTGTTTCTCTCCTGAAATGGAAGCATTAAACATTCCAGTTGATATTGATTATTTTTCAATAGACAAATGGAATAAATGAACTTGACAAAATCACTGCCACGTTTAACTGCTAGTAGGTTTGAAGGGGCATGTGTGTGTGTGTGTGTGTGTGTGTGTGTGTGTGTGTGTGTACTAGGAATGTCAGCTGTGGAAGGGAGAGCTAAGAGTGTCAGACAACTACGGGGAAAGGATACAGGGATGCCAAAAGTGCTAAGCGGTTCATCATTCGGCAACTAAGGGAAAAGTCGCCTTTTTCTCCATCCTGTTTTCATTGCTGAGAGGTTCAGATGAAGGCCTGAATTATTTCCTAATTATCTTGCAGCACATCCAGATTTTTTAGGTCTCTAGCAGACACACTGCTAGTTGGGAATAAGGGCCCGTTGAGCTAACGTGAAACGAGAAGTACCGCCTTCACCCCGCATCCGTTCTGTGTCCTGATGTTCTCGGGGCTGCTACAGGCTCTGCAGCGTGGAGGGTACCATGCCCATGTGTGTTCTTCCGCCAGCTTCAGCATTTCTCAGATCTCTTAGAGACTCAGTTCTTCCACTGTATTTACGTGCAGCACCAAAGACCTCTCTTCTGAGCGATGGGGAGTGTAGACTGAAGGAAGACTGAAAGTTGTGAGTTAACGTTTTATTCGAGGACCTACTGAGGACTGAAAGCCAGGGGGACAGCCTCTCAGATGGCTCTGAGGATCTGCTCCAAAGAGGCCAGGGAAGGAGCCAGCGTATGTAGGAGGTTTTGTTGAGGAAAAACAAAAACGACACACACATTTAATGGAACATCAAAGATTACAGCTAATCATAAAAACCAGACATCTCAAGTTAATGATTCCAGTGCTTTTCTGTGGGAAGATCCCAGAGTCTGGGCTCATTGAAATCATTCCTTAGATATGCATCTCAACTATCTAGGGCCGGTATCCTGCTTTTCTCCATCCTGAAGTCCCCTCAGGGCCCACGATCAGGACAGCTGCTGTGGCTCATGGCTTGTCAGCGGTCAAACAAACATTCTTCGTTGACTGCAATGGCAGGCGACCTCTTTTCTTGTCCGAGGTAGAAATCTCCCTGCAGTCTGGCTGAGGCACCTGCTGCCTGGTCACCTGCACCGTCCACAGCGGGGTTCCGTCCCTTCTGCTGGGAGGGTTTGGCGCCGTCTGGTGGGGTGTATCAGAGGGCGATCAGATGAAACGCCTGTGGGCCCATCCTCTGGGGTGGGGGAGACAGGAGGCGGGGACAGAGATTAGGAGGAGTGTCTCCCAGCCCCTCTCTCCTGCCTTTCGTCTCCCTCGGGTGCCTCCCAGTGGATGAGGAGGACAGGAAGCGGGGCTGGGGCGGGGGGCGGGGAGCGTTGGGGGGGGGGCGAGAAGTGCGGAGGGGGGAGCGGGGAGGGAACCTGCAGGGAAAAGGGGCGCTTGTTTCCTCATGCTCACCGCAGCTGCAGGAGGTGGGCACCATCTATATCAGCTTCCTTTTGCTGCTGTAACACATCATCACAAACTCAGTGGTGTAAACCAACACCACTGTATTACCTTCCAGTCCTGGAGCTCAGAAACCCAGCTTACGTCTCACTGCTGTTGTTGGACCTGCATTCCTTCCAGAGGCACTAGGAGAGAACTCGTTCCCCTGCCTCTTCCGGCTTCAAGAGGCCCCCTGGTTTCCTGGGCTCCATGGCCCTGCCCACCCGCTCCAAAGCAGCAGCAATGCATCTTCAGCCCTTTTCTCTGGCTGAGTCTTCCGCCTCCCTCTTCCACTGTTCAGGGTCCTTGTGATGACACTGGGCCCTTCTGGATGGCTTAGGCTCACCACCGTCTCAAGGTCGACCGGTTAGGAACCTTCATCCCCCTCGCCTCGCAACCTAATGTATTCACAGGTTCCAGGGATCAGGTTGTGGACATCTTTGGAGGCCATTATTCTGCAATCCATCATCTTTATACCTGTTTTACAGAAGAGGGAATTAAAGAAAGGAGACCAACTGACGTGCTCAAGGTCACACTTCTATCCAGTGGGGGACCAGGTTTTGCACCCCGGAGGGTCTGACTCCAGATCTAAGGAGGGGCGGCCTCGCCGGGCATCTTACGAGCATACGATAAAAAGGAGCTTCTGGAAATCGTTTTGCTCCCTGCGCCTGACACAGGACAGTCGGGTGCGGGGAGCCTGGCGCTTCCACGTGGCAGGAAGTCACTTGGCTTCAGTTGCTCTGTAAACATTTCAGTCGTTTATATTCAAGACAAATGTACATGGACAATGACACGCGTTTCACCAAGGAGGACATGAAACCGTCCCTGTGAGTAATCCCAGCTAGGACTTGTGAACGGGTCACCATCCCGAGCACTGTTTGCCCAGGGACGGTGCACTGATCTACACCACACAGTGGGACCAGGTGCCCGGTACTCCAGAAGACCCAGGACTGCTGAAAACGCAGATGCTGGGTGTTCTCCAAAGTGGCAAACAGGTGCCTCGTTCATCCGCGAGGACTCAGGTGGGTGAGAGGGGCTCTCCCCATGCAGAAGTCATCTGCCCTGGCTGTTTGGGAGGAACCCTGACCATCACCTGGGACCTGTGTTCCGTCCACAGCCCGCCGCCACCTGGCAGCCTGGCCTGCGCCTCCTCTTTGCACAATGAATGACGCCGTTACCAGCATCGGTGCCCACACTGATCAGCCCCTGTAACAGGACCGCAAGTAAGGGAGGTGAGTGGAGACAGGCCATCCCTCCAGAGAATCGCTTATTGACAGAATTGACCAGGCAGCCTGTGATGGGCAAAGGGAGGAGCCGGACGGGCAGGCTCCGCGGGGTCTTTACGATGCTCTGTAACACTCGCCTTCAGTTTGCTGGACGGGCAGGGCCAGGGCTCATGCAGGTTTCTGGATCCCACCCGGAATTAGTGCTGGTAAAGGGGTTATGTCCTGTCTCTGTGCCTTCAAGACCCAGGACTGCTAAACAGGTGAGACAGGGACAGCATTTTTCAAAGCAGTTTCCCCAGAACTTAGTGCTTCAAGCTGCCCCGCCCTCCTGGCCCGGGAATGAGGGCAGCCGTTGTGCCGGTGGAGCTGGGACGGCCCAGCCAGGCTTCCACCCGGGGCCATTTTCCCCAAACGTGCCAGGTGGGCAGAGCACACGTTCTCTCGGCAGGGTTCCCAGACCACAGTCTCAGGAGCTGACGAAGGTTTCAGCTCAGCGCTGCCTCATTGGGCAGGCGACCCACTAGGGGTCGATGACTCGCAGAGACCAGGATGGAAGCACTGCATCATTCTGTCTGCTAGGTTCCCAGACTGCCTTGTTTGCAGACACCCCGGTGAAAGGACCGAGCTTCGGCCGGAGGGGCCATCCCACTGCTATGACAGCCCCACCTCGGGCCAGCTCCTTGTGGGCTGTGGGCGTTCCCAGGGCTGGAGGAACTTTGAAGTCTTGTTCCGCTGAGCAGACGGTGCATTTCTTGAATATCAAGGCTATTTGACCCGCTGTCAGTCTTTTCAGCCAGATGTTTGCAGACGCCCCTAGAACTTCCCGAAGATCTGAGGTCACGTGCTTTGCTCACGTGTGTTAAGGTGGAAGCTCATCTGTGTTAAGGGCGTACGGCTCCCCTGGAAAAAGCTAGTGAGTCTGGAAGCGGAGGAGCGGAGCCCGCTCAGGTGATGGACGCGACCCCGGCCTTGGTGACCAGCACTTGCCATTCAGGAGTGACTTTGGACTCGCGCAGTTCACAGGCCGGAGCGCCACTGTTCCTAGGTCCCCGGGGGCAACTACAGCCCTGGACTCTTCCAAGTTGCATCTGCCTGGGGCACAGGTGTATGCCGCATACCAGGGTTCTCCTCTGAATGCAAACATGCCCTCCCCCAACAAATCCGCTCCTGCAGTTCTCCAGCAAGTTTAACCAGACATTGTGCCTTCCCTTCTGAGAGAGGGGACCGAACATGATAGGGGTCATCACCTCCACTTGCCCAAAGGAAGACATTTGACTCACAGACTCAGAAGAGCTTTGACCACCTGCTCCAGCCTCACTGTATGCTCAGTGCCTTTTTTTTTTTTTTGCCGTACGCGGGCCTCTCACTGCTGTGGCCTCTCCTGTTGTGGAGCACAGGCTCCGGACGCGCAGCGGCCATGGCTCACGGGCCCAGCTGCTCCGTGGCACGTGGGATCCTCCCGGACCAGGGCACGAACCCGTGTCCCCTGCATCGGCAGGCGGACTCTCAACCACTGCGTCACAAGGGAAGCCCGCTCAGTGCCTTTTTTAAAAAAAATGTACATGCCTTTCCTTGCCGGTTAAAGGCATAAGACAATAAATTTTGAAAATAGGTAGATGTCTGTGAGTATGTATTGAATATATTTTTAGTAGGACAGCTGAGGAATTGACATGTTGCACTTTCTGCTTTTCACCATTGTGGGTATCTTTCCGGCTCCCCGTGTTCTGAGCCCCGCTCCCCCCATAGCCCATCTCTCTTCTCTCTCTTTCTCTCTCTGCCCTCTCTCTCGGCTGGATACCCATGACTCTTTCCAGTTGGTGGACTTGTAGGTCATCTGTTTGTTCATACACACACAGAATGCTGATATGAACACCTTTGTACACATATATTTATCTTAGGAGCATTTTTACGAGTACTTTTCTTGTATAAATTCATATTACTGGAATTGCCAGGTCAAAAGGTACATGCATTTTACTTTGACAGATATTTTGCTAAATCGTCCTCCTAAAAGATCACCCAGTTCACATGCCCACTAGTAGACTCTGCCTGTTCTCATAAGCACTGTACATCATCCAATCTTAAGTTTTTAGACCCATTCATTGTGTCAGTTGGCATTTCTTTAATTGTGAGTGAAATTGAACCTTTCAACTGGTTGATTGGCCATTTGTGTTGTTCTGTATTCCTGTGAAGTGTGTGTTTGTCTTCCGTATTGAATTATACAGAGTCCTGTAAATCAAGGAGATCGATATTTTGTCTATAGTGTGATTCCAATATTTTTCTTTTGATTTCTTTTTCCATAAAACGAATTGATCTTGAATTTTTTTCTTACTGTGGTAAAACACACATATCATGAAGTTTGCCTTTTTAACCATTTTTAAGTGCACAGTTCAGAGGCATTTATCAGTAATACCTTCACAGTATTATGTAACCATCACCATTATTTCCCATCTTTTTCCTCCCCCAAAACAGAAACCCTGTAACTGTTTATTGATAATTCCCCTGGTAACCTCTATCCTACTTCCCATGTCTATAGATTAGCCTGTTCTATATGCCTCATGTAAGTGGAATCATGCAGTATTTGTCCACTTGTGTCTGGTTTATTTCACTTAGCATAACGTTTTCAAGGCCCATCCATGTTACAGCACGTGTCAATGCTTCATTCCTTTTCACAGCTGAGTAGTATTCCATTGTAGGGATAAACCACACATTGCTTATTGGTTCACCTGCTGATGGACTCTCGGGTTGTTTCCACTTTTTTGCTGTTGTGAATAATGCTGCTATGAACGTTGGCGTACAAATATCTGTTTGAATCCTTGTTTTCAGTTCTTTTTGGTGCATACCTGGGAGTAGAATTTCTGGCTCACATGGTAATTCTATGTTGAACTCTTAGAGTAGCGGTCAAACCTTTTACCACAGCAGCTGCCCCATCTTTCATTCCCACCATTAGTGCCCATGGGTTCCACGTCCTTCTCCATATTATTTGCCAACACTTGTCTTCCTTTTTAAAATTCTTCTTATTATTATTTTATTACCATCAGAGTGTGTGAAGTGGTACCTCATTGCGGTTTTGGTTTCCATTTCCCTAATGACTCCGTGCTGAGCACCTTTTCATGGGCTTTCTGCGTGTCTTCTTTGGAGAAAGGTCCATTTAAGTCTTTGCCCGTTTGTAACTGGGCTGTTGTTGTTTTAGTTGTTGTGGCTGAGTTGTAGGGGTTTTATATATATCATGAATCCCTTATCAGATATTTAATTTGCAAATGTGGTTCCCATTCTGTGGTTTGCTTTTTCACTCTGTTGATAGTGTTCTTTTATGCAAGAAATTTAAAATTTTTTATCAAGTCCAGTTTATCTATTTTTTTTCTTTTATTGCCAGTGTTTTGGTGTCATATCTAAGAGACCATTTTCGAATCCAGCATCTTGGCTTTTAGCCCCTACGTTTTTGTCTGAGATTTGCATAGTTTTAGCTCTTAAGTTTAGCTCTTTCAGCCATTTTGAGTGAATTTTGGTACTTGGGCTTTTTCAGAGACGGTTGCTGTCAAATTCTTTTTTTTTCATGTGAATGGACCATACTTTCTTTCTTATTTCTTTGTATGCTTTGTAGGTTTGGTCGAGATCTGGACTTTCTGAGTGTGACGATGTGGCAACACTGGCAACGTGGTTCTCCTACTCCTCAAGGGTTTCTGATTCCTGCTTGTTGAGGGCTGGAGCCGCCCATTTGTGACTTTTCCAAACTAGTTTGTGAAAATATTTATTTATTTATTCGGCTGCACTGGGTCTTAGTTGCGGCATGCGGGCTCTAGTTCCCTGAGCGGGGATCAAATCCGGACCCCCTGCATTGGGAGTGCAGAGTCTCAGCCCCTGGACCACCAGGGAAGTCCCTCCAAACTAGTTTTTATGTGTGTATTCCTTGTCACTTTCAGTCCCCAAACTGAAGTTTCTGTTCCGTTGTCTCTGAGGTCAGCTGAAGGACAGCAGCCTCTCCCCGCAGCCAGCACTGCCCTTGATGTTGAAGCTTCCAGAGTTCTCAAATACTTGACTCCAGTCACTTTTGCAGTTCAGCAGCTGTTTTGGTGGAGGGACAGACCCGAGAGTCCCCTATTCCACCATTTTTCCTGACATTCCTTTGGTCTTGTATTTTTAAAGGCAGTAAATTTGTGTTTTCCTTTATGACTTCTGAATTTTGAATCTTGATCAGGAAACTTCACTCGTGATAGAATTCTTCAAAATGAACAAAAACACCCTAGAAAGTAACCAACATCTTTATAATTGTGTGACCTCACGTAAAAACAGTATTTCTTCAGTTTTCCTGGCTTGCCTTTGGTCTTCCCGAGTGTGTCCTGTGCGGGGTGCGGGGAAGGGCTGCCTCGTCTACACCTTAGTAAATGTCTGGATGATGATGTCTCTGCGTATCCGCCTGAAGGACAAGCAAACACAACCCACTCCTTCTTCAAAAGCCAGCCAGAGCCAGTGGGGGCCAGGAGGGGCATCGTAAGGGAGAGTCGCAGCTCCTACGTGGAGGGGTGTCGGTGGACTGGAGGCTGAGACGGGAGAGTGGGAGCGAGGGTGGATCCAGGTGGAATGTGCTGAGATGAGGGGCCCGTGGGACACGGAGGTGGAGAGCCGGGCAGGAGCCGGGGAGGTAAGTGCGCCTTCTGGGGGCACAGCAGAGAGGGGATTGACTGTCGGCGCCACGTATGGGCGCGTGGGGAGAGAGCACGGGAGTGAAGAAGAAAGCCCATCCCCGGCCGTCAGCTCGGTCACCGCAAAGGTCTCTCTCTAGACCCCTGGTTCTCATCGGGGCAGGGGGTGGGGTGAGGCTCTGTCCCTTGGGGGACATTTGGCAACTACTGGAGGCATCTGTGGTTGTCAGTACCGGGAGGGGTGCCGGGCGTCTGGGGGTCAGAGACCAGGGATGCTGCCAATACCCTATGGTGCACGGGACGCCCCATCATCCAGCCCCACGTGTCGCTGGAGCCAAGGTGGGGAGAGCCCCACTGGAGAGCCCTGAAAGGCCCACCTGGGCTTGGGCTCTCGCCGAGGGAGCGCTCACTGGTCCCAGTGCTGTACTGGGCAGGACCCGCTGTGGACGGGCCGTCGGTGGGAAGAGGCCACCAGAACCCAACCCTCTCAGCTCGCTGCAGCCCCACGCTATGCACCGAAAGCGAACCGGAGAGTAGATGGGGGGTGGAGCCGGAGCAGGGGGGCACTGCTGGGATTTCAAACCGCGCGTATGGAGAACCGTCAGGTTTTATAGAAAGAAAAGGTGTGGAGGGCTTTGCAGTCGTGGAAATTCATATTTTTTCCCATAAGCTTCACATTCATTATGAGCTCATTACAGAGCGTCCTCAGGAAGGACGTGGGTTCAAGCAGTCCTGGGGGACGGGGGCAGCGGGTGAGGACATGGGTCACGCACTGCAGAGCCCAGAACCTTGCCCCTGTGCCCACACAGGACGTGGTTATGAGAAAGCGGTTTCTTGGGGATGACAGACACAGAATAAAAAGCAGGCAAGGAGGCCGTTGTGATGGCAGGGAGTGTTTGGACCTCATTCAACCTGTCAACACCAAAACAATGATGATCTAGAACCATCTTTATACTCATTTTTCCTCTTTCCTTTTGGAGACAGATATGAAACACCAAAGCACCTTTTTACTTTCTCATTCCGAAAGCTCATCTAACATTTATAGGGCCAACCTCTTCAGGGTGTAAGTAGGGGACCCGACTTCAAAATCAATTTAGCTTTTAGAAAGCAGACTTGTAGACAGCAGTGGTGGGCACGCCGCATGCAGGAGAAATCGGGTTCATTGCAGGAGACAAAGTGGGGAGTCCGGGTCTGTGGTTCAAGCACAAGGACGTGAAGGCAGCGTGGCTAGCAGAGCTGGTCCAGGGCCTAAGTCCTGTGAGGGGTGGGGCCAGGTGGACGCCCCTTCCTCCTCCAGCCCTTCTGGAAGGTCCAGCAGCCTCTACACAGCCAGCAGCTAGAGATGACTTCTCTGCACCAAAGCACATCAGATTTCTCTTCTGCTGAAATATGAAAAGGGTGCACCCTGAGAGCGTAGTTACAGGATTTGAGGTCCATCTTTAAGGGAAGTCTGTTTTCTTAATTTCAAGATGAGTCTGCTCGAAAGTGATGCTTCCCAATGGTTTGTCAAAGCCACAGGCTCCGTGTTAACAGGTGACCTTGGCTTTCTTTCAGCCACGCCCGGCGATGGATCAAGTTCCGAAGACGGCAGGGAAGACCCACACGTGAGAACCAAGAGGAATCGGTAGGTGGCCACATACTTTCCTGCGCACCTTTCTCGAGGGATGACTAGGTGGTGGAGGAAGAGAAGGGATCACTGTGACTCTATTGACTGATCCAAGAATGGGTCCAACCCCTAAACAGAGGGCGGGGGTCCCAGGTCTGTCTTAGCAGAACGTGCTCTGGGTGCCCCGGGTCTACACTGGATGTCCTCTCCCCTCCCCTGGCCTCCCCGGGGCCACGTTCACCCCTAGCCTTGCTTTGGGGGCCCTGAGGAGTGGACAGAGCACGGAGGTGAAGGTGGCGCTGGGTGGGCGGTGCGTTGTGCGTCTGGCAGCCCCGGGCTGGAGGTCCAGCTCCGTGTCTGCCTTGCTTAGTGACTTTGGGCAAAGTAACTTCACTCCCACATCAGGCTTCTCATCTGCAAAGTGGGTGATGCCCTGGTGAGATGTTGCCCGTGTGACTTCCTGTGGCCCCAGGAGAATACGTTCTCCGTCCAAGTTTGCTTGTTACGGTTTACCTGTGGCCACAGCACAGGAGGGAGGGAACTCCGCCCCTTCCTTTCAAGCCGGGGGCGGGGAATGGTGGTTCCCGCTTTCCCCTCCTGGAAGGCCCGGTCTGTGGTCCCTTTCCTACTGAGTTCTACGTAAAGGGGTAAAATTCGGGGTCTGTGTGTCCAAGTTCCCAGAAGGGGGAGGTGGGAGGCACGAGGCAGGGAAGGATGAAAGCGAATCTAAAACAGGACCCACGAGGCCACTTCCTGAGCCAACGTGGTTCCCATGTCCCGGCGGGAATGGCCCTCATCCCAGCCTAGCAGTGCATTCAGTCCTGTACCGGGTGCCCATTTATCAGCCCCCATCATGGGACACCCCCGGCCTGCGGCAGGAATCCCCGAGCAGCTGTCAGGATGTTTGCACGGTGCGTATTTTCTCTTTAAAAAAATGTGCCTTAGAAGAAGTCCTTTTGCAGTAACAAATGTTCGCGGTGATGGAGCAAAATGCAGTCTGGACTCAGAACCTGTGCCCGTTCTCACCTCTTCCACCCTTGCCCTGTGGCTTCCTGGTGAAAGATGGTGGGAGAGGAAGGGAGAGAGGAAGTGGAGGCAGGGCTGGCAGCCAGGGGTCAGGGTGCCTGTGGAGACACAAGCCTACAGAATTAGTCCTAAGTGGGTACATTATTCCTTTTATTTCAACACCTTTGGCCTTTTTCCACTGTGCACCCCTCACAAAACTGTTTCGCTGACCAGGGCCCAGGTATATTGTCATTTTAACTGGTACCAAGCAGACACCACAGAACTTTCTGGAAACAATGCAGGGAAGGGTAAGCAGTGTCCTTCCCAAGACAGGAAGGCAGTCTGGGTGGAGGGTGGGGTCTCCTTCCGCGGGTGAAGGAGACCAGGGGCAGCAGTTTGGCGGGACCGGGGGCTCCCTGCCGTGCTGGAGCAAGGTACCTCCCACCCAATCGCCCAGGCCTCTGTTTTTCTGCTCCCCCATATCCTCTGCTTAGACAGTCACTTTTGGGGTCAAAGGACACTTGCGTGGGCCGCAGAGGATGGACACTAAGTGTCTTCATTGGGGACCAAGGGCTCCAGGAAAGGAAATCAAGCGTCATCTCTTTATTGTTATGTTCACACCCTGGTTGTCAGCTAAGCCAGTCTCTGTGATCTTTGGATAAATGTATATAATTTTAAAAAAAGATGGGCTTCCTGAGACACAAGAGAAGCAGCACTCTGGCCATTACTGGATGCGTTTTGAACTCGTGCAGGAGGGAGGTCTCAGCTAGCTCCAAAGGAGTGGGGATGTCTGCCTGTATCACCCAGTTTTATTCGTTTTCCCGTGCGACTGGCCCCAAACTCTGAACACTTGGCATTGAAATAATGTCAAAGGATTAGTCTCGGTTTTCATCACCTGAAAGACTTCTTCCATGACTCAGCACTGACTCTGAAACCAACACGGGTGTTTGCATGAAGCTTTTGGCCATCATATGATTCCAAGCCCCCTCGGCCCTCAGGTACCCAGGCACCCAGCTCCCGCCATGGTTCAGGCCTCGGTCCCTGGGTCACTCTGTTCTGCCACTGAGATCCGGGGGAAAAGGTTTCAGCGGAAGTTGGGGATCTGCACTCAGGGTCTGGAATGTTCCGTGAGTCCTGGTCACTCACTTCTGAGCCGCTTTGCACACTGCGCCCACTCTAGGGGAAGCCTCGCCCTCGTGGCTTCTTCCAAAGCTGCCTCCCAGCCTGGGCCTGCGTGCCCCTTGCTCAGAGCTCTTCACTCGGGTGCACAGACACCAGCATCGTCTTGGCACTTTTGTCCTTTTGGGGAAGGTTGTTGTCTTACTGACCAAGGAGCCCAAGGACTCCTCAAGCTTCCAGCTGCTTCTGGGCACGTGTATTTAGTAGACGCTGCCTAACTAGTAAGAGGCCAGGCTCCAGAGAACCCGCCAAAATCAGTCCCTTTTGACCTTCCCTTTCGTATCCATAGTGTAATTTTTCACATCAGAAAGCACTTAAATGCTTCTGCAAATTATGACTCTTCAGCGGCCGTATCCTGGCCTTTGAACTACAGGGCGCATTCTGGACGCAGCTCTGTGCTCCCTGCGTCTTTTCCACACCCTGGCCCGGTTCATGTGCATTTTGAACATTCTTACACAGATGGGATTAAATCAGCTGTGCATATGATTCAGGTCCAGATGATAACTTTTCCTAAAGTTCCCTGGGAAGGGAAATATGTCACAATGACAAGCTTTCAAATTCCCCAAGTATTTTCAACTGCCTGGTAAGCGCGGTTCCAGATAGCGTGTTACTTACTGTTTAATGGAATGTGTTTGTGACGCACGATAGTGTGTCTCCCCTGGGACCGGAAAATTGATGGTTTGCGTCTCCCCGCTGTGTGCAGTGCCCAGGGGTTCGGCTGGTTTCTGACGTGTAGGTTGTTTTTGGTTCAGACCTGCTTTTCAAACGTGCTGTCTACTTAAAGAATTTAGAATTTATTTCAAATCATTGAGTTGAATTATTTGAAGGATTCAGCAAAAGTATGTCATTTGGTTTAAAAGCCAGAGTGAAATGATCACTCTTTACAAAACCCGTTAGTAAAGAAACTGTCAGTGGTACGTATGGCTTCCAGCCCCTTCACGGGGTGCCAGTTTCTGCCGGTTGCCGAGCCGGGGGATTCCTGCTAAACTAGTGGTTTTCTGTAGTGTGACAGGGTGCAGTTACTTTTTTGACTTTTTCAATATCATCGGCCCCACGGCTTTGGAAATGTGTTTATGTTTCTAGGCCATTGGGTACAGGAGCCTTTTACGGTAAGTGACTAAAAGAAATCTCTTGGTTTGGAACATTGTTTATTGTGGTAGCGCGTAAACTTCGGGGAAGCCCCGCTGATGGCCTTGGATGTAAGGGGTAAAGCTGACCTTCTACAGTAGGTGCTTCCATGGAGTCACGTACAGCCACGGCTGGAGACACAAGAGCGTGGAATTAGCAAGAAGTGACCTTGTGGCCCTTGTCTGCTTTCCCCAAATACGCCCTCCATTACTCCCCTCTTGACAAACCAAGGTGACCAAGTCACACTGAAAGCGTGTCCCCTGGACCAGGCTGCATCTTTAAGGATTTGGGGGCAGCCTGAGGAGGTAGTCCCCAGCCCCCACGCCCATCTGTGACACCGAGGTGCCCTCACAGAGCTGTGAGGCTATGATCCATCCACCTGCAATTCTGCATCCCACCTGGGGGCCCCCTGGGGCAGGGGGCATCTGTCTAGGACAAAAAACGGATACCGCCATCCAAAAGACAGGACAAGACCAAACAATCTAGTGTCTGGAGGTTTTGTAGCCGCCACCCCTGAGCCTGTCCCCAGATCAAGCCCACACACCTAGAGAGAGTCAGCTGTGACAGAAGAAAGGAAACCCTCTGTTCATAGACAGCTGCTGCTGCTGCCACCCAAGGTGCAAAGGCAAAGGATGGTCAGTGAGTGTGGGCAGCAAGGAGGCGCCAGCATGCTGCACCTGTCCTCACATGACCTGTGAGACCAGCTCTTTCATTTCCGCGTACATGATTTCCAGAATCCCAGACAAATTAGCTATTGAGAAAGTAAGAGCATGGCTCCTCTGAAATGCTATAAGGTGATGCTAGGAAGTGTGTGCATCCCAATTAAGATTGCTATAAAATTACATCTTTGGGGGCTTCCCTGGTGGCGCAGCGGCTGAGAGTCCGCCTGCCGTTGCGGGGGACGCGGGTTCGTGCCCCGGTCCGGGAAGATCCCACATGCCGCGGAGCGGCTGGGCCCGTGAGCCATGGCCGCTGAGCCTGCGCGTCTGAAGCCTGTGCTCCGCAACGGGAGAGGCCACAACAGTGAGAGGCCCGCGTACCGAAAAAAAAAAAAATTACATCTTTGATGTGTCCCAAGATAACAAGAGAATGATCTACAGTCCAGTGCCGGTGCCGGAGTCTGGATTTCTTCATAAGATGGGGCAGTGTGCGTCTCTTTGTGGCCTTGGACATGCATGGAAAATGAATTATTAACATCCACTTGCCTTGTAAGTGAGTCTCTGTACATAGTTCATGATTTTAGTTTCTATAGAAACCTGCGGTTTTGTAAACCGTACGGAGTCTGTGCCCTGTGTCATTAGGACATCCTACCTGGGATGGACGCCTCGTTGATACCTGTCCATGAGAAGACTGTGTGCGCAGTCATTTGTCATGGTATTCTAAGTTGTCCTTTCAGACTGAAGCATAAATATTACCTGGCATTTATTTTCTCTCCACAAAAGGATTATAAAACATGAACCCCTGGCTTCTCCTTAGGGTCTCCGGGTGGACAAGCCTGGGTCTCTGCATGTTTGGAGCCGTAGCTGCTGTCTGATTTGAGTTCCTGCCGTGGGCAGGGACGGCCCAGGGGTCAGGTCTCTGAGATTCCCATCAACACCGGAGCTATTGCATCCCAGCCAGTGCTGTATCCGTGATAAAGCAGTTCGGGGACTTCGACAAGGCCATGGGGACATCAGGCAATCAGGGAGGTGACGTGTCAGTTGAGTCTTAAATATTAAGTAGGTTTTTGACAGATTTCTCAAGGGAGCAGAGGACTCTAGGAAGTGGGCACTGGAGGAGATGTGCCTCCTTGCAGATGGCAGGTGTGTCTTCAGCAATCCTTCTGTGTGATCGAGTTAATCCCTATTTATTTTGTGATTATGGTCTGCCGGAGGTTTGTTGCACCTCATCGCAGGGACACAGAGAGACATCGCCAGGCGGGGAGTACATCTCACGTCGACCCCCCATCCTCTTCCCAAGACTGGTTATCAAGAATCTCGGCCCATTCTGTACAGCCCCTTGGGGGTATAACTGTGCAGTCAGCTGAGAGTCTTCCGTCATATCTCCACGTATTTGGCCTCTATTTGTGGTAATTAATGGTTTAGCTCTGTTCAATCTTGCGACGCCTTCTGCCGGAAAGCGTGCTCAGCTCGATGTTTGCTGCCCCAGTGATGGGGATGGAGGCTGGTCCTGAAGAGGATGGAGGACGATGAGAGATTTGCTGTCAGCGCAGGGAGAGGCCACGGAGAAATGAGCGCTGAGGGAAGAGGCAGCTCAGGCAAATTCAAAAGGCCCAGCTGAGATGATGTCTAGTAAGGCAAAGAGATCTTCATATGATGGGAGGGGAGACAGAGAGCGGCTATGAGTTTATTCCACTGTCAGACATGGTGCTGGAAAAGGCCCAACACAGTGGAAATGGCTCAATGTGCCCAATGAAGAGATCAGAGTTGATTTGCCCATTTTTAACTTTTTTTTTTTTTGGCCACACTGCATGGCTCGTGGGTTCTTAGTTCCCCGACCAGGGATCAAGCCCGGGCCCTCTGCAGCAGACCACCAGAGAAGTCCCTTTTAACTTTTATTATGAAAAGTTTCAATATAAAAAATGGAACAGGATATTTAACCCCCAGGTACACATTCCCCAGCTTCAGCAACTATCTCGAGGCCAATGTTCATCTTTAGTTCTCCTGCCCCCTCAACTCAGATGGTTTTGAAACAAACCCCAGCTGTCATATAAATTTCATTTGTAAATATATCAGAGCACATAACTAAACAATAAGGATTTTTTTAATGCAACCATAGTCACACCTAAAAAATAAACAACAAATAATAATTCCTTTCTATTATCAAAGAGCATCCCAGACATTGTTCAGATTTCCTTGACTTTTATTTTATTTTACAATTTTATTTTTCAAATCAAGATCTAAATTAAGTTTGTACATAGCCCTCTGTGGCTCTCTCCTAAATCTATTTTAATCTGTAAGTTTCCTTCCTTCTGCCTCAGCGTTTTTTGTTTTTTGGTTTTTTTTTCATTTGTGTTTAAAGAAACCAGAATTTCTTCTCAACTGTGGAGTTTCCCATAGTCTGGACCTTGACCCACTGGTAGCACTGAATCTCCGTGGTGTGCTTTGACTGGTTCTCCCGGCCCTAGTAAGTTCTGTAACTCTGTAGTCAGACCAGGAGGCTGTATCAGTTCAAGTTTGATTACTGTCTGGGGAAGGATTCTTCATGGTAGTGTTAAGTTCCTTCTGTCGAGAGGCATGTGATGTCTGGTAGTCTGTCTTTTGTGATGTGAGCAGGTGACTTGTCCAGATCCTCTATTTCTAGAAGGACTTTTTTGTGCTGATATTTTAATTATATTATTTCATTTGCATTTATTACCTTAACTACTTTTATAAAGAAAAACATACCCTCATAAACCACTTGGTTCCACTGAGGTATTGTTCAAACAGAAGAAGCAGGGTAGATGCTCGGTTCCTTCCCTTTCATACTGATTTTCAAAATACTGTGTCAGCTCTCTAGCAAGAGCATCCTCCAGTGATGACAAATTTATTATGAATCCCTAGATTGACACACAGGTGATGTGTTTCAATCCATCTTAGTTTTTAGTTTTAGCCTTTAAATGACACAGTGTGTCTCTATCTTGGTGATTCTTGGGTAATTGTCCCAGGTGTGATGTGCACCTTTTCGAAGTGCAGGTGTGCATCTTTTCTATGTAAAGGTATTTTTTTGAATTACATTTTAATATTCGTTCTATTTCTTTGCTTTGAGTTTCCACGTCGGCAGCTCCAAGTATGCTGTTTGGTTCTTCTCTGCCCTTCTGCTGTGTCACTTTGTTTTGCATCCTTCTTATGTATTTTCTTGCTGTTTTTTGATTTTCCTCTCCTCAACTTCTGTTAGTCTTAAGGCATTACCTGTGTGGCATTTATTCTACTCAAGTTCGTGCAACTTCTGGTTTATTCTTCATTTCTGAAGTGTTTTTTTTCCTTTTTTATTTCTAATTTCTTGGATCTCTGAGGTGTCTTTTCAGACCTCTCTTTGGTCCAATAGCCTTTCTTTCCCTGAATTTGTCTGACATATGCTGCTACTTTTTGGCATCCACCATTTGCTTTGAAAACTTCAGCTCATTTTCAGAGTCAGTTAAGATTTCGTCAGAGTCTCGGGCTGTCTTCCTGGCTCTTCTGCCTGCGGGAATATGCCTGAGGGAATATGACATGAATACCTCTCAGCTGGACTTTTCATCGCTCAGAGTCTGGTAACAGAGCCCCTAAAATACAGCCTTGGGGACACGTCCAAGGTCAAATGCACAAACTGGGTGACAAGCATGGACCAAAGGGCGCAGCCTCATGTGCAAACCTGCGTGAAGCTTGTGATGTCAGCAGGTCAGAGCGTCTGTAAAGCAGCAAGGGGAATGCACGGTACTAACAGCCCCGAGAGCCTCTGCAGGGGACGCGGGGTCTCTGTGCACGCGCTGCACCTGTCAACTCCGTACTTCCCCGCAGGCAGCAGCAGCATCTTGTGCGCCGCCTAGAATAATGAAGGAGCTGGAAAAGCACACCGAGGAAACAGGCATTCAGGAATCGTTTCATGTCCAGGAAACGTTTGGGAAGATGTGGGCTGGCAAACCTCAGCCCCCCGGAGTCTTGAGGATGAATAACCACGTGCTCCAGACGCAGGCCACGGTAGGGACCCCACGTCAGCTGCCTGAGCCGGCCCTGGACCTCACACCTGGGGCATCGCTGGCCGAGCAGTCAAAGGGGAAGAGGGCCCAGTCAGGGGTTGGGGCAGCGGGGACCGTAGGACACACCACGCCTAACCTTCCGGGTCTCCCCACTTCACTTGGGTAACAGGCCGTGTCCCCCACCACCACTGTGGCCCAGGAGACCCCAGGGACCTGTGAGCACTGCCCCTGTGAGCACTCAGGTGCTCCAGCCACGTGGCCTCCTTTTGGCTGTCTCTGGAACATTCTGGATGCTCTGTAGGGCCTTTGCACAGCAGAGCCCTGGTCCCCTTCTCCACACGTGCACGGACCTCCTTCACTCTCTGGGATGTGCTCCCAGGCACCCTTTTCTGGAGGCAGCCCTGACCCCCAGGGTCCCGCCTGCCCCCATGATGGCCCCTATCCCACCCGCATCTGGGTTTTTTTGTGTTAAACTTCCTAGTCGGGTAACATCTCTGAATACCCCACCTAACTGCACACTTAGTAGGTTGATTAGTTATTGCTCTCTGCCCCTCTCTCACATAGGTGAGCCTGGGGCCGTGGGGGGCCTGTGTCCATCCTACAAGTGTGCCCCTCGGGAGCTCTTCCAGGGCAGGGAGATTAGCTGAGCCCTACAGCCAAGCCGGGGTCACTGGGGTCACCGATGAGGGAACGGTGGCGCCCGGGAGCCGTGCCGGCTGCCCTGGCTGACGAGGGCCACACCGCTGCACAGGGTTGATACAAACTGAGCTGCCGCTCCTCCTGACAGCACTGCTCTGGCCCGAACCCCTGGAGTGAGTGCAGACCCCCAGGTCAAGGGCTCAGTCCCAACAAGACCCCGCCCCACTTTAGATGTCAGTGGAAAGTGGAGTCCCCTGGCCGTGCCCACCTCTGGCTCACTTGGCTGTAAATTCAGGGGTTCCCATGTCCGCTCTGCAGGTTTGATGATTCTCTAGAATGACTCACAGAACTCAGGAGGGCGCTATGCTTAGGGTGACGGTTTTGTTATAAAGGGTACAGCTCAGGAACAGCCAAAGGGAACAGAAGCAGGGGTTGAGGTCCAGGAGGGGCCCGAGCACAGGAGCTGCCGTCCCCGTGGAGTCGCAGTGTGCGCCTGCCAGCCCCTCCCTTTACTCGGATATGCGATCCCGCCTGGAAGATCCCCAGCCGCATTCTGCAGAGTTTACATCCGGTGTCGTGAAGCAGGCACGAGCGCTTCAATCACTGGCTGTGTGAATGAACTCAGTCACCAGCCCCCTGCCCTTCCTCAGGTGGGGGGTGTGAGACTGAAAGTTCCAACCCTCTAGTCACAGGGTGGGCCACCCCTCCTTTGAAAGCATCTCAGGCCCACTCTGCATTGCCTTGCTGGCATCAACTCAGGTGTGGCCAAAAGGGCTCCTTTCACTCAGCAGTTTTCACACCTTTTTGAAGCTCTGCGCCAGGAACGGGGATAAAGACCAGGTACATTCTTCGTTGTCTCATAGGACCATCCTTGCAAGGACACCGCTCTGCTCACCCGCCCTGGGGGCTGGCGGCTTGTGGCCTCCAGCGGTCACTGTTTATGGACAGCTGGTGGGTTAAGCAGGAAGGCATCCCTAGCAGGGAGGGAGCAGCCTAGGGGCGGGGAGGGAGTAAGTGTGGGTTGGCACAAAACCCAAGTCACTCAGTGGCCCTCCTTACCCGGGGCTGCACAGCCTCGGAGGTCACCATGGGCCGGCCACCAGCGGGGACCCCAGACGGTGGCCATGGCAGGAGCAGACACAGACTGTGCAGGAGGCAGACCAGGGCCCCCCAGACCTCTGGGCGCGGTGGCCGCCCTGTCCGTGCTCATCACCAGCAGGAAAGCATGGATTGGACCAAGAGACAGGAGGCTCGCTTATCACATTTATAGGAACTGCAAAATTGGGAGACAGAGCTAATAAATTGATGGCAGAATCAAGATGTTTAAATATTTCAACAGGACTAAAGAACAGGGTCGCATTTGCATCACAGAACTGCAGTGCCTGGAGACATGTAAAGAGCTTCCTGTCCAAACTATCTGTTTTACCAAAAAAAAAAAAAAAGGTCCAGAGCGCTCCCATCATTTGCCCCAGGTTTTGCAGCAAGACGTCCCCACCTGGGGAGCGTCTTCAACCCCACCAGCCACATTTGGTTTTTTCTCCAGAACCAGGTGATGCTCAGATGTCAGCACTGTCTTTACAGAAGATGGAATCACCAGGGCTGCAGTCGCCCATCTCAGCCTGAGTCGGCATTTATTTCTCTTCCCATCTCAAGTTCTGCGTTCAGGCAATGGTCAAATCAAAAACCTTCTATTTCTTCAAAGTCTCTCAAAGTATAGTATTAGGAGGGAAGGACAGAAGGAAGAAGGAGAGAGGGAAGGAAGGAAGAAAGGGAAGAAGAGAGGGAAAGAGGGAGGGAGGGAGGGAGGCACCCGCTGAGTGAGGGGCTGCCCTGAGGGAGTGGCCTGGATTACTTCATTGCATTCTCACAACGACCCTACAAGGTGCGCACTGTTGATGCCCCACATGAGGACATGAAGGTGTGCAGTTTGCCCCAGTTGTCTCTGTATGCATTCCGCTCTGTACTCTGAGCTCCTGCCCATCTGGGTGGTGGGATGACGACACATGTGTATGCAGTTGTCCCCCCCCTTACCTGAGCGTTTGCTTTCTGCAGTTTCAGCTAATCTGTGGTCAAACGAGGTCCAAAAATATTAAGTGGAAGATTCCTGAAATAAACAACTCATGTGTTTTAAATCACATGCCGTTCTGAGTAATGTGAAATCTCATACCGTCAGCTCCATCCTGCCCGGGACGTGAATCATCCTTCTGTCCAGCCTGTCCCATCTGGTCGTCACTTGGTAGCCATCTTGATTGTCCGACCCACAGTCACAGTGTCACAGTGCTTGTGTTCAAGTGACCCTGATTTTTCTTAATAACTGCCCCAAAGCATAAGAGTAGTGATGCTGGCAATTCGGATAGCAATTCAGATCTACCAAAGAGAAGCCAGAAAGTGCTTCCTGTAAGTGAAAAGGTGAAAGTTCTTGACTTAATAAGGGAAGAAAAAAAAATTGTATGATAAAGTTGCTAAGATCTCTGGTCAGAATGAATCTTCCATCCATGAAATTGTGAAGAAGGAAAAAGGGAATTCATGCTAGTTTTGCTATTACACCTCACACTGCAATACTTCTGGCCACAGTGCGCGATGAGCTCAAGTTAAGATGGAAAAGGCATTGAATTTGTATAAGACATTTTGAGAAAGAGAGACCACGTTCACATAAATTTTATTACAGTATATTGTCATCATTGTTCTATTTTATTATTGTTGTTAATCTCTTACTGTGCCTAATTTATAAATTAAAGTTTGTCATAGGTATGTCTAGATAGGAAAAAAGCATAACATATATCTATATCTTTAGGATTCAATACTAGCCAATGTTTCAGGCGTCTGCAAGGGGTCTAGGAACATACCCCTTGTGGATAAGGGGCCACAACTGTATTGATACTTTAGTCAACTGGGGGGCCTCAAACTTGCTGAGAAATGTACCTCCCCAGTGTGCACCTGCTGGAAAAACAGTGCAGTCTTCTGTATCAATGTCTCCCTTCCCTCTCTCGCCCTCCCCTCCCTCCCTCCCTCCCTCCCTCTCTCGCCCTCCCCTCCCTCCCTCCCTCCCTCCCTCCCTCCCTCCCTCCCTTCCTTCCTTCCTTCCTTCTCTCTCTCTCACCACCTCCCCTCATAGACTGGACAATTAAAAAAAACACTTTCCTTTGAACTGTAACAGGCACCTCGTCAGTGGCTATAATTTCTTTGCCAGGGTGACCATTCCGACCCCAGGATGGCTCCATGGAAAGATTCAGGAGGCGGAAGGAGGTGTGTCTGTGCGTCGGAGAGGTAGCCTGTGGACAGGTAGCAGATGTGCCAGGTCCAGAGGCCCGAGTCCCCTCAGCCCCAGATAAACTAATGAAAGTTCGTTGTTCGTAAAAGTACTCGCTGTGTCTAGAATCCAGTTGCACTGCATGTGGTCTAGTGCGTTGGACAGAATAATGTGCTGCACTGTGCACACGGGCAGAATCTGAAAACCCTGGCCCCACAGATCACCCACATGGGACAGACACACGTGTGCACATGCACACCCGTCGTTAGGGGTGCAGCTGGGTAAGCTCAGTGGCAGTTAGAGGACTGGGGGAGGGGCAGTGCAGGGTGTGTTTGGGGGCAGAGCTCCAGGAGGGTGTGGCCACCATGGTGTCTCCAAGAGGGGGACAAGGTGCACGGAACATGAAGCCCCTCAGAGTGAAGAGACCCCAGCACTGCAGCTGTTCCCAGCCCCCCACAGCCAGCAAGGCTTGGGTACCCAACTGTGCCCCAGGGGATGCTGCCTCTCACCGTCCATACAATTTTGGCTTGAGCTAGCTTTTATTTTAAGTGTTAGAATTTACTCTTTTTTTTTAAACATCTTTATTGGACTATAATTGCTTTACAATGGTGTGGTAGTTTCTGCTGTATACAAAGTGAATCAGTTATACATACACATATGCTCCCATATCTCTTCCCTGTTGCGTCTCCCGTCCTCCCACCCTCCCTATCCCACCCCTCTAGGTGGTCACAAAGCACCGAGCTGATCTCCCTGTGCTATGCGGCTGCTTCCCACTAGCTATCCATTTTACATTTGGTAGTGCATGTATGTCCATGCTTCTCTCTCACTTCGTCCTAGCTTACACTTCCCCCTTCCCTTGTCCTCAAGTCCATTCTCTAGTAGGTCTGAGTTTTTATTCCCATCTTGCCCCTAGGTTCTTCATGACCTTTTTTTTTTTTTTTTTTTAGATTCCATATATATGTGTTAGCATACGGTATTTGTTTTTCTCTTTATGACTTACTTCGCTCTGTATGACAGACTCTAGGTCCATCCACCTCACTACAAAAAACTCAATATCATTTCTTTTTATGGCTGAGTAATATTCCATTGTATATATATATGTGCCACATCTTCATTATCCATTCGTCTGCTGATGGACACTTAGGTTGTTTCCATGGCTATTGTAAATAGAGCTGCAATGAACATTATGGTACATGACTCGTTTTGAATGATGGTTTTCTCAGGGTATATGCCTAGTAGTGGGATTGCTGGGTCATATGGTAGTTCTATTTTTAGTTTTTTAAGGAACCTCCATACTGTTCTCCATAGTGGCTGTATCAATTTACATTCCAACCAACAGTGCAAGAGGATTCCCTTTTCTCCACACCCTCTCAAGCATTTATTGTTTGTAGATTTTTAGATCATGGCCATTCTGACTGGTGTGAGGTGATCGCTCATTGTAGTTTTGATTTGCATTTCTCTAATGATTAGTGATGTTGACCATTCTTTCATGTGTTTGTCGGCCATCTGTATATCTTCTTTGGAGAAAGGTCTGTTTAGGTCTTCTGCCCATTTTTGGACTGGGATCTTTGTTTTTTTTGATATTGAGCTGCATGAGCTGCTTGTAAATTTTGGAGATTAATCCTTTGTCAGTTGCTTCATTTGCAAATATTTTCTCCCATTCTGAGGGTTGTCTTTTCTTCTTGTTTATGGTTTCCTTTGCTGTGCGAAAGCTTTTACGTTTCATTAGGTCCCATTTGTTTATTTTTGTTTTTATTTCCATTTCTCTAGGAGGTGGGTCAAAAAGGATCTTGCTGGAATTATGTCATAGAGTGTTCTGCCTACGTTTTCCTCTAAGAGTTTGATAGTGTCTGACCTTATATTTAGGTCTTTAATCCATTTTGAGATTATTTTTGTGTATGGTGTTAGGGAATATTCTAATTTCATTTTTTTACATGTAGCTGTCCAGTTTTCCCAGCACCACTTCTTGAAGAGGCTGTCTTTTCTCCATTGTATATTCTTGCCTCCTTTATCAAAGATAAGGTGACCATATGTGCATGGGTTTATCTCTGGGCTTTCTATCCTGTTCCATTGATCTATATTTCTGTTTTTGTGCCAGTGTCATACTGTCTTGATTACTGTAGCTTTGTAGTATAGTCTGAAGTCTGGGAGCCTGATTCATCCAGCTTTGTTTTTCTTTCTCAATATTGCTTTGGCTATTTGGGGTCTTTTGTGTTTCCATACAAATTATGAAATTGTTTGTTCTAGTTCTGTGAAAAATGCCAGTGGTAGTTTGATAGGGATTGCAATTAATCTGTAGATTGCTTTGTGTAGTATAGTCATTTCACAATGTTGATTCTTCCCATCCAAGAACATGGTATATCTCTCCATCTATTTGTATCATCTTTAATTTCTTTCATCAGTGTCTTATAATTTTCTGCATACAGGTCTTTTGTCTCCTTAGGTAGGTTTATTCCTAGGTATTTTATTCTTTTTGTTGCAGCGGTAAATGGGATTGTTTTCTTATTTTCACTTTCAGATTTTTCATCATTAGTGTATAGGAATGCTAGAGACTTCTGTGCATTAATTTTGTATCCTGCTACTTTACCAAATTCTTTGATTAGCTCTAGAAGTTTTCTGGTAGCTTCTTTAGGATTCTCTGTGTATAGTATCATGCCATCTGCAAACAGTGACAGCTTAACTTCTTCTTTTCCAATTTGGATTCCTTTTATTTCTTTTTCTTCTCCGATTGCTGTGGCTAAAACTTCCAAAACTGTGTTGAATAATAGTGGTGAGAGTGGGCAACCTTGTCTTTTCCTGACCTTAGTGGAAATGGTTTCAGTTTTTCACCATTGAGGATGATGTTGGCTGTGGATTTGTCATATATGGCCTTTATTATGTTGAGCTAAGTTCCCTCTATGCCTACTTTCTGGAGGGTTTTAATCATAAATGGGCATTGAATTTTGTTGAAAGATTTTTTGCATCTATTGAGATGATCATATGGTTTTTCTACTTCAGTTTGTTAATATGGTGTATCACATTGATTGATTTGTGTATATTGAAGAATCCTTGTATTCCTGGGATAAACCCCACTTGATCATGGTGTACGATCCTTTTAATGTGCTGTTGGATTCTGTTTGCTAGTATTTTGTTGAGGATTTTTGCATCTATGTTCTTCAGTGATATTGGCCTGTAGTTTTCTTTCTTTGTGACATCTTTGTGTGGTTTTGGTACAGGGTGATGGTGGCCTCGTAGAATGAGTTTGGGAGTGTTCCTCCCTCTGCTATATTTTGGAAGAGTTTGAGAAGAATAGGTGTTAGCTCTTCTCTAAATGTTTGATAGAATTCGCCTGTGAAGCCATCTGGTCCTGGGCTTTTGTTTGTTGGAAGATTTTTAATCACAGTTTCAATTTCAGTGCTTGTGATTGATCTGTTCATATTTTCTATTTCTTCCTGTTTCAGTCTGGGAAGGTTGTGCATTTCTAAGAATTTGTCCATTTCTTCCAGGTTGTCCATTTTATTGGCATAGAGTTGCTTGTAGTAATCTCTCGTGATCCTTTGTATTTCTGCAGTGTTGGTTGTTACTTCTCCTTTTTCATTTCTAATTCTATTGCTCTGTGTCTTCTCCCTTTTTTCTTGATGAGTCTGGCTAATGGTTTATCAATTTTGTTTATCTTCTTAAAGAACCAGCTTTTAGTTTTATTGATCTTTGCTATTGTTTGCTTCATTTCTTTTTCACTTATTTCTGATCTTTATGATTTCTTTCCTTCTGCTAACTTAGGGGTTTTTTTTGTTCTTCTTTCTCTAATTGCTTTAGGTGTAAGGTTAGGTTGTTTATTTGGGATGTTTCTTGTTTCTTAAGGTAGGATTGTATTGCTGTAAACTTCCCTCTTAGAACTCCTTTTGCTGCATCCCATAGGTTTTGGGTAGTCGTGTTTTCATTGTCATTTGTTTCTAGGTATTTTTTGATTTCCTCTTTGATTTCTTCAGTGATCTCTTGGTTATTAAGTAGTGTATTGTTTAGCCTCCATGTGTTTGTAGTTTTTACAGATTTTTTCTTGTAATTGATATGTAGTCTCATAGCGTTGTGGTCAGAAAAGATACTTGATACGATTTCAATTTTCTTAAATTTACCAAGGCTTGATTTGTGACCCAGGATATGATCTATCCTGAAGAATGTTCCATGAGCACTTGAGAATAAAGTGTATTCTGTTGTTTTTGGATGGTATGTCCTCTAAATATCAATTAAGTCCATCTTGTTTAATGCATCATTTAAAGCTGTGTTTCCTTATTTATTTTCATTTTGGATGATCTGTCCATTGGTGAAAGTTGGGTGTTAAAGTCCCCCACTATGATTGTGTTACTGTCAATTTCCCCTTTATGGCTGTTAGTATTTGCCTTATGTATTGAGGTGCTCCTATGTTGGGTGCATAAATATTTACAATTGTTACATCTTCTTGGATTGATCCCTTGATCATTATGTAGTGTCCTTCTTGGTCTCTTGTAATAGTATTTGTTTTGTCTGATATGAGAATTGCTACTCCAGCTTTCTTTTGATTTCCATTTGCATGGAATACCTTTTTCCATCCCCTCACTTTCAGTCTGTGAGTGTCCCTAGGTCTGAAGTGGGTCTTTTGTAGACAGCATATATACAGGTCTTGTTTTTGTATCCATTCAGCCAATCTGTGTCTTTTGGTGGGAGCATTTAGTCCATTCACATTTAAGGTAATTATCGATATGTATGTTCCTATTACCATTTTCTTAATTGTTTTGGGTTTGTTATTGTAGGTCTTTTACTTCTCTTGTGTTTCCTGCCTAGAGAAGTTCCTTTAGCAATTTGTTGTAAAGTTGGTTTGGTGGTGCTGAATTCTCTTAGCTTTTGCTTGTCTGTAAAGGTTTTAATTTCTCCATCAAATCTGAATGAGATCCTTGCTGGGTAGAGTAATCTTGGTTGTAGGTTTTTCCTTTTCATCACTTTAAATATGTCCTGCCACTCCCTTCTGGCTTGCAGAGTTTCTGCTGAAAGATCAGCTGTTAACCTTATGGGGATTCCCTTGTATGTTATTTGCTGTTTTTCCCTTACTGCTTTTAATATTTTTTCTTTGTATTTAATTTTTGATAGTTTGATTAATATGTGTTTTGGCATGTTTCTCCTTGTATTTATCCTGTATGGGACTCTCTGTGCTTCCTGGACTTGATTAACTATTTCCTTTCCCATATTAGGGAAGTTTTCAACGATAATCTCTTCAAATATTTTCTCAGTCCCTTTCTTTTTCTCTTCTTCTTCTGGGACCCCTATAATTTGAATGTTGGTACATTTAATGTTGTCCCAGAGGTCTCTGAGACTGTCCTCAATTCTTTTCATTCTTTTTTCTTTCTTCTGCTCTGCAGTAGTTATATTTCCACTATTTTATCTTCCAGGTCACTTATCCATTCTTCTGCCTCAGTTTTTCTGCTATTGATCCCTTCTAGAGAATTTTTAATTGCATTTATTGTGTTGTTCATCGTTGTTTGCTTTTTAGTTCTTCTAGGTCCTTGTTAAACGTTTCTTGTATTTTCTCCATTCTATTTCCAAGATTTTGGATCATCTTTACTATCATTATTCTGAATTCTTTTTCAGGTAGACTGCCTATTTCCTCTTCATTTGTTAGGTCTGGTTGGTTTTTACCTTTCTCCTTCATCTGCTCTGTATTTCTCTGTCTTCTCATTTTGCTTCTCTTACTGTGTTTGGGGTCTCCTTTTTGCAGCCTGCAGGTTCATAGTTCCCATTGTTTTTGGTGTCTGTCCCCAGTGGCTAAGGTTGGTGCAGTGGGTTGTGTAGGCCTCCTGGTGGAGGTGACTAGTGCCTGTGTTCTGGTGGATGAGGCTGGATCTTGTCTTTCTGGTGGGCAGTTCCATGTCTGGTGGTGTGTTTAGGGGTGTCTGTGACCTTATTATGATTTTAGGCAGCCTCTCTGCTCATGGGTGGGGTTGTGTTCCTGTCTTGCTTTTTGTTTGGCATAGGGTGTCCAGCACTGTAGCTTGCTGGTCGTTGAGTGGAGCTGGGTCTTGGCGTTGAGATGGAGATCTCTGGGAGATTTTCGCCATTTGTTATTACGTGGAGCTGGGAGGTCTCTGGTGGACCAATGTCCTGAACCTGGCTCTCCCACCTCAGAAGCACAGCCCTGATGTCTGGCTGGAGCACCAAGAGCCTGTCATCCACACAGCTCAGAATAAAAGGGAGAAAAAAAGAAAGGAAAAGATAAAATAAAATGAAATAAAGTTATTAAAATAAAAAATAAAACGTAATTATTTAAAAAAATTGAAAAGTAATACAAAAAGAAAGAAAGAAGAGAGCGACTATACCAAAAAACAAATCCACCAATGTAAACAAGCGCTAAAAACTATACTAAAGAAAAAAAAATGGACAGACAGAACCCTAGGACAAATGGTAAAAGCAAAGCTATACAGACAAAATCACGCACAGAAGCATACACATGCACACTCACAAAAAGAGGAAAAGGGGAAAAAATCATAAATCTTGCTCTCAAAGTCCACCTCCTCAATTTGGGATGATTCGTTGTCTATTCAGGTATTCCACAGGTGCAGGGCACGTCAAGTTGATTGTGGAGCTTTAATCCGCTGCTTCTGAGGCTGCTGGGAGAGATTTCCCTTTCTCTTCTTTGTTCTCACAGCTCCAGGGGCTCAGCTTTGGATTTGGCCCTGCCTCTGCGTGTAGGTCGCCGGAGGGCGTCTGTTCTTCGCTCAGACAGGACAGGGTTAAAGGAGCCGCTGCTTCGGGGGCTCTGGCTCACTCAGGCCGGGGGGAAGGAGGGGTGCGGATGCGGGGCGAGCCTGCAGCGGCAGAGGCCAGCGGGACGTTGCACCAGCCTGAGGCGCGCCGTGCGTTCTCCCTGGGAAGTTGTCCCTGGATCCCGGGACCCTGGCAGTGGCGGGCTGCACAGGCTCCCCGGAAGTGGGGTGTGGATAGTGACCTGTGCTCGCACACAGGCTTCTCGGCGGCAGCAGCAGCCTTAGCATCTCATGCCTGTCTCTGGGGTCCGCGCTGTTAGCCGCGGCTCGTGCCCGTCTCTGGAGCTCCTTTAAGCAGCGCTCTTAATCCCCTCTCCTCGTGCACCAGGAAACAAAGAGGCAAGAAAACTTTTCCCTGCACTCCCTCCCGGCTAGCCGTGGCACACTAACCCCTGCAGGTTGTGTTCACGCCGCCAACCCCAGTCCTCTCCTTGCGCTGCAACCGAAGCCCGAGCCTCAGCTCCCAGCCCCCGCCAACCCCAGCGGGGGAGCAGAGAAGCCTCTCGGGCTGGTGCGTGCCGGTCGGCCCTGATCCTCTGTGCGGGAATCTCCCCGCTTTGCCCTCCGCAGCCTTGTTGCTGTGCTCTCCTCCGCGGCTCCGAAGCTCCCCCACTCCGCCTCCCGCAGTCTCCGCCCGCGAAGGGGCTTCCTAGTGTGTGGAAACCTTTCCTCCTTCACAGCTCCCTCCCACTGGTGCAGGTGCCGTCCCTATTCTCTTGTCTCTGTTTTTTCTTTTGTTTCTTTTGCCCTACCCAGGTACGTGGGGAGTTTCTTGCCTTTTGGGAGGTCTGAGGTCTTCTGCCAGCGTTCAGTAGGTGTTCTGTAGGAGTTGTTCCACATGTAGATGTATTTCTGGTGTATCTGTTGGGAGGAAGCTGATCTCCGCGTCTTATTCTTCCGCCATCTTGAAGCTCCTCCCGGAATTTACTTTTTGTACCAAAATATTTCAGCCATAAGAATATTGAAAATATATTTAGCAAGTTTTCATTTGCTTTTGATTAATTCTAATTGAACTGATAGCTTTGCAGTCTGGAAGGTGCCCAGTGGTTCCGAACACAATATTTTGTGGCATAAGCTGTAATCCATGATCATTGCCACACTCACAACGTTCCTATTAATCTTATTTCAAGTTACAACAATGCGAGACTTGTTTCCACACTTCTATTTTTAACTAATGAAAATTTATTACAAAGAAATCCTAATTATACCCTTTGGAGTGTGATTCAATGGCAAATCCACTGGTAATTTTCTTTTTTCAAAATTCCGCATAATTGCATAAGAAGCTAAGAATGTAAGTTCTCCTGCAATAGTCGGTCTATAAATAAGATTCCCTAATGGGCTGAGCAAGCAGGTTTTTTTCTTTGCACATTTTGTATGAGGTTTGATTAACCCACGTTATAACCCTGATGCGTGAAAACCCTTGTGAGACGTAGCACATGGGATACCACATTTTCATCACGTCCCCAAATTGGTAACCTGCATATTTTCACAGCACCCTGGACAAAGGTGAGAAAGCTGCAGATCTGGTGGGCGTCAGGAGGTGGGGCTGCCCTGGTTGAGTCGTTAAGTGACTGTGTGAGCTGAACGGGCCGTCTCCTTCTCCCGAAATGCGGGAGTGCAGATGTTCCCAGATCCTGTGCACCACTGACCTCTGTCCCTATGTGCCGGAGCGCCTTCCCAGTGGTGACAACCCCAGATGTCTCCAGACACTCTGCCCAAGTCCCCCAGGAACAAACCCCCCGGGCCTGAGCCCTGATCTTGACCTACATCAGAAAACCCGGATGTGCGTGGCGTGAGCACCTTCAACCCTGCAATTCCCGGGTTGAGGCTGGTTTTGCCAAGAGGGGGGGAAAAGCCAGGCTTCTGATGTGTGTGTGCCCTGCTGTTCGGGACCTCCAAGCACTTAGGACGCTGTCGCGGATGCAGGAGACACGAGGTCCCGGTGCTTCCCAGCGGGCTGCTCTTCAGGTTTGACAGCCTCGCTTGGCCTGAGCGCATATCAGAAAGGTGGCCTCAGGATCAGGTTTGCACCAGCCTGTTGAAGTCTCTGCCCGAGGGCCCAGGTCCTGGGGGGGCAGGGCTAGGCCAGGAGGAGGCCCCGCAGAGGGGTCTGGGTGTCTAAGCAGGGCTGCTGTCTAGGAGGTGGAGGTCCAGTCTGTGCATCCTGGCTGAGAACAGGCTGCCTGGGAGGAGACCGGGGGTGGGGCTGGGCAGACCCCGCTCCCAGGTTGGGGAGCGAGACGGACAGGAGTGGGGGTAACACGTCTGCATTTGGCCAGAAGACTTCTTCCAGCAGCAAACGTCAAGGTGCTTTAGAAGGAGGTTTCCAGATGCTTTCAGAAGAAGGCGTAGAACCATAAAGAGATCTCTCAAATGGCCAGTTAAATAGAAGTATGCAAGTTGCCGCGCCGGTGCTTCGTAAAAGCAGGCTCTCTCCTCCCTCCCCGCCGCCCTGCCTGGCCCCTGCCCTGGGCCCGCGGTGGGACCCCTCCTCCCTGCCCCTTGTGTCCGGGCCTTGGCTGCGGCCACCCCTGTGGGGGGGGACGGACCGGCTCTGGGCACACGTTGCCCAGCTGTCCCCATCCCTGTGCAGATCGCCCAGGTGGCATCCCGTCTCCCCGCTGTCACTGAAGTGTCTCTCGCAGGTTAGACGTCGGGACAATGTTTTCTGTCCCCTGAGTGTGGATAGAATAGTCTCCCCATAAGTGTCTTCCATGCATTTATCCGAAATGAAACAGTATCTAAAAACAAAAGCGGAACCAGGTTGAAGCTCCACCGCTTGGTCCAAGTGACAGGCTCGCTCCGTTCCCTCGGGTGACGACCGGTCTCTGGCGGTGAAACGGTGAGGGACTCACAGCCTCCTTCCTGGTGGCCCAGCGGGGTGCCCTCGGCCCTCGGGCTCCCAGCGCTGCCTCCCTCCCGAGAGCGTCCATCCTGTTAGGGCTTTAGTCTCAACTTTCCGCCCCGAAGGCAGCAGAGCTGTTTGCATCCCAAGAGCAAGATCTCTGCTTTGCTGGGCTGACTGTTCCAGGCTTTGCAACGTGTCCAAAGAATCTTTGCCCCTTACAGGGGGCAAGAGGGTTTTGAAAGCTTGCAGTGAGAAGCAGTTGCGTCTCCAAGGTCACGCTTGACTCTCTGTGTCTTGTGCCCCGAAGGACGGAAGGCCACGTGAGTCCCGGGCCCGAGGAGGCGGAGAGAAAAGACACGGGTGCCAAGACGCCGCCGCCCCAGATCCTTCTGCCCCTGGAGGAGCGGGTGACCCACTTCCGAGACATGCTCCTGGAGAGAGGGGTAAGGATGTCACACGATAGCGCCCCTCGGTGGGAGTGGCTGAGCTACTGTCCCCCAGCCCAAGACCCCTCCCCTTCCTCACCGAGCCCGCAGTCACGCTGCCTGACATTCAGGGGCCGCGTGATGTGAGGCCAAAGCAGAGGAAAATGGATCCCGCCTCTTGTCCTGAAAGGGGAGGGAGGCTTTGAAGGGGCAGCTGTCGCCACCTGTCCAAGGAGGTGGCTGAGAGGTGAACAGGTGTGGGTCACCTGGAAGGGACGGTCCCCGGGGCCATGTGAGAAATGACTGGTCTGTGTTGCTGGCCTTCCTGCTGGGGCCCTGCTGGCTTCCGGGGTCCACACCCCCAGAGGGACGAGCCCTCCCCTTCGCTAGGGGAGGGACTCGTACACCTCTGTATCAACCAGCAGTTTGCATACCCCTGGGCTGTCTCAATGGTAGTTGACGTCTGAATCTCATTTTGAATTGAGGAGGAAAAAGCAGTTTGTAATTGAATCTCCTTCCAATGACTGTAGTTCCTGTTTTGGCTTTTGGGCAAAAAATGAGCCCGATACAATAGTTTAGCCCAGTTGGATTTCTTCATAAAATGAGACCGAACGCAGAAGGCAGTAATAGGAACCGGTGTGTAATGATAATTATAATGAACACTGTAAATGGCCTTGGGAATTCAAAAGCAAATTCCCTCTGCAGTCAGCACCCACCCAAGGCTGCTTCCTGCGCGGCCTTTCCCAGAGCAGGTGCAGCTGGGAACTGAGGCGGGGGGCGGCCTGGGGAGACCTCCTCTCCCCCAGAGCAGCGGGTCTGAGCAGTGCTGGCACCTGGGCAGGGTGAGGCCCTGGGGCTACAGGGAAACTAAACAGTGCCAGCGCTTAAGAATTAGGAGTAAGGAGATTATCTCAGGCACCTTCCGTGGGAGACCTCTTTTCCTCTGCACCATGAAATTTAATGCATGCATTGCTCTATCTGTCTAGAGACTCACTCAAAAATAAAATACAGCCCTTGGCACAAGGACCTGGAAGGAAAAGTAGGCTTGTGAGCTTAAAACTGCAATGCAATGGATTAAGCCTATATTCACATATATGCCGAGTAACCCAGAAGTGCAAAATGGGAAGGCCGCGAACACACACGCACACTGGAGTGGTCCCTAGTGTAGATAGAGGACGTGTTTTCGTAAAAAGACATAATTTTAAAAACTATATTTACTTGGCTAAAATTTTATTTTTAAAAAAAGACTCCCTCCCCATGCAACTTTCCTTTATTTTTTACCAAGACATAGAGATGATTTGATTAAACAAATCCTGCAGGATGAAATAGCCTTGAAACAACTGACTCTTGTGAGAGGTGTGTCTCTGTGTGTATGTGTGTGTGTGCGCCTGTGAGTGCACATGCTTGTGTTTGTGTGTGTGGTGTGAGCTCCCTACCCGACACACTGAAGACTCCGCGTGGCAGTTGGGAAAGGGCTCCGGCCGACCTCTCCCTTTGCCCATTGCTCGGCCCTCGCCCCATTCTCAGCCTTCCCACTTCAACAACAGAGACGTGCAGACAAAGCCAGTGTCACTACCTGGCTAAGGAGAGGAGGCCAGGAACACAGGCCGGGGCTCCGAGCTCTGGCCATCCAGCCCCTCTGTTCCTACAGCGGAGAAATGGGTCCAGTGCCCGCGTTCCCTTCTCCAGCCGCCCCGGGAGGATTCTGCCAACAGGGCTTTGACTCCATTTAGATGTCGTCACTGCCACTCGACGGGGTTGCTTATTCCGTGGCTGTCAGTGTCCTCCTGGTCCTGGAGGCTTGTACCCAGTGTCACCACCGGTCACCATCCCTGGTGGCCGCCCTCAGCTGTCTCACAGCCCCCCTCACCCACCTTCCACTCTTGGCACGGGGTCCCTTCCCTGGGAGGCCCTCCCTCCCTCGCCCCCTGGCTGCCCAGCTGACACACGATGCCACACGGCTGCTCTGTGTCCCTCCCACGTCGCCAGGTCACCGTGCTGGCTTGCAGCTCCTGGAGACGCGGGACTCTCCAATGCGCCGTTGGGTTCCCAGGGCCTGGCTCCCAGGAGGCGCTCAATGATTTCCCAGGACTCCCTTCGTGTCCGAGCTCTGGTCTTGCTGCACGTGCCCCGGGCCGGCCCAGCACTGATCCCGGAGTGGGCCCGTGAGCCTGGATAAGGGGGTTTATCTCCTGGAGCAGCTGCCGTTTCTGTTTCCTTCTCCCCCACTCGTGTGGCCCCAAAGCATCTGCACGACAGGGCTTGTGGCACCACTCACGTGAATGTGATGGAGCAGATTCCTCTGCCCTCAGAGCCACTGAGAACACGATGCTCTTCTGCAAACCCACTGGGAGGGACACTCCCGAGTTTTGCTGCCACCCCTCTTCTGATTGCAAGGACAGCGCAGAAATATTCATAATTCCGAGTATCTGAATGGACCCAGCCAGTCTGTCCCAGTGGAATTAACTGGGAGGCATGGCCCGTCCTCCGTGAGACGTGATGGCCTTGTGAGCATTTGAGAAATACATGCAGCATCCCTCTCATCAACGTCTAAGTTTTCCACCCCTTTGTTTTGGAACCAACCAGGCCCATCTTCCCGGCACAGCATCAGACTAAGCCACGTGGGAGATTAGGGCCGCCGGAGACGCCTCCCTCTCCTTCCCAAGGATGTGCGTCTCTGACTGTGTCCCAGTGGCCTCAGCTGAGCAGTTTCACTAAGGAGATTTTCAGTGTGTTCTTGTCTCGTTGAGGTGGCTGCTTCCATTCGCCCACCCATTCCATAGGTACTCATGCGTGATCCTCAGCAAAACACCTGGGAATGGGAGGCACCAGCTGCAGTGCTCTGGGTCTTCTCTGGAGAGACACTGGGGTGAGCCTAGACCCCTATCTCACAAGGGTTTCAGAAGAAGCCCGTATGCTGTTCACGAAGAGAAAAGGCCAACCTGAATGCACACTGATGTCGTAAAGCAAAGCCAGCATTTACGACTTCTGTTGTTTTTGTTTTTGTTTGTTTTTTGCGGTACGTGGGCCTCTCACCGTTGTGGCCTCTCCCGTCGCGGAGCACAGGCTCCGGACGCGCAGGCTCAGCGGCCATGGCTCACGGGCACAGCCGCCCCGCGGCGTGTGGGATCTTCCCGGACCGGGGCACGAACCTGTGTCCCCTGCATCGGCAGGCGGACTCCCAACCACTGCGCCACCAGGGAAGCCCCATTTATGACTTCTGGACTTTATGAAGTGTGCCGGCAGATCTCATGAGTTACTCACGCTCAAGAGGGCTTGACAGCTAAGCCCATCAGATTCCCAGTTGCTTAAAAATGAGGCCGAGAAAGGTCCCTTTTTTCATAGGTTGGGTGATGAATAAGATTTTTTAATTGCATTTGTTCAGGGCTTCAGCTCAGAAACCCATGTGCTTATAGAATGATGGCACTAGGTGTGTGGATTTCTAGTAGTTTAAAAAGGGCATGGTTTGGGGCATTCCATGGGGATTATGGCTTGGGGAAGGGGCCTTCGGTTTTGTGGTTTTGAAATATGTAAGTGGAAGATTTCTTTTTATACTGTTTCACTAGTATAAACCACAGTAGGGCTTTCTTTAAACTTTGGTCTATAAAGAGGCAGGATTCGTTGAGTAGCAGAGGATTAATTTAACCCTGTCTATTTAGATAAATGCATTAGAGACATTTTATTGAAGGTGTCTTCCTTCTGCAAAGTATCCCTTGGAAGTGGCTTTCCCAGGCGCCGAGAAAGAAAGACTCTTCCATACCCTGGACTTTGATTCAGGCACTCCAGGGTCCGTCTGCGGGTGACCCCCAGCCAGCTTCCCAGCAGCGGGCAGCCTTGGGGAGACTGACTGGCACAGCGGCCAGCTCTGCAGCTGAGACCCCTGGACTTGGGTCCAAGTCTGTGTTGAAATATGGAACCCACAGGCCGCAGGCCCTCGCCAGCCCAGCCACGGTGGTCTCTCTCTGCGCTAAGAGAGGCATCCACCATGAGGTTTCTGGTGCAAAGTTGGTCCAAATGAAGGAGAGGTTCTTTACCAGGTGTCCTCCCACCATCAGGGAAGCTGCATCTTCTCCCATGTGGCAGGAAGACCCCCTCCCTGGTGGGGGATGGCCGGCGCTCCTTCACTCAGATGCAGAAGTGGTGTTGCCTGGAGCTGTAGCGGCCCTTGGGCCGAGACGTGTGAGGGAGGGTTTCGGTCACCCGCAGTGCAGGTACACATCACAGGCGAGACGGCTCTGGAGGTGAGGTGCCTGAGCTGTAGCTCTGGAGCTGTGGACACCCGCAGGGTCTCTTCCACGAGGTGAATCTTTGCTCCTTGGGAAGCGTGTGCGCTTCGTGTTCCGATGGCAGCTCTTCAGAGCCTCACCAGGCACATACAGCTAATAAGACAGAATCGTGCTCTCAGAAGAACACATGCTCATCATAGGAGAGTGGCAACACCCAAAGAAAAGAAAGACGAAAACCATCACCTGAAGCCCCGCCCCAGTTATTATCATCAATGGGTACATTCCTTCCAGTCTTTCTTTCTAAAAGCAGATTTTAAAGGAATAGCAAAAATAGGGCTTCCCTGGTGGCGCAGTGGTTGAGAATCCACCTGCCGATGCGGGGGGCGCGGGTTCGTGCCCCGGTCCGGGAGGATCCCACATGCTGCGGAGCGGCTGGGCCCGTGAGCCATGGCCGCTGAGCCTGCGCGTCCGGAGCCTGTGCTCCGCAACGGGAGAGGCCACAGCAGTGAGAGGCCCGCGTACCGCAAAAAAGAAAAAAAAAAACAAAGAAATAGCAAAAATAAACATTTGTCTTATACAGTATAACCAAGATTGAACTGTAGTTGAACATGGCTGAACCAAAGTTTTTTAATATAGTCAATTTCATAAGGTTCAACCTGACTTATACATTTGTATACTGTTTTCTCCTTTTACCCATTTTTAAACTATTACTATAAACCTTTGGAAACATTTTTGATGAGGGTATAGTAGTCAATTCATTGTCAGTTCAAAAATCCCTTTTTTCATTTATTTAGTTTATTGCCCAGTTTTGCTAGTTTAAATAATATTCTGGTGACCATATCGATGCCTTGATGTTGGTTTTTTTGTGTGTAGGATTGTTTCCTACACGCTGTCAACATTTGACCTATATTACCAAATTGTTTTGGAAAAAGTCGTTTTCTTACACTGTATTCTCCCAGCGGTGTTTGACCAGCGTGCTCCACCAGCACTGAATAGTAAGACGTATAAATATTTACTGTTTGTTATTCTTTGAATCTCATTCTTCTTCACCTTTGGTTTGGGTTTTCTCTTGGTTTCTATGCTGTGGTTCTTCTTTCCTGAATTAACTCTCATGGCCTTTGGCGATTCAGCTCTGCAGTTACTACTGTGGTCACCTCTCTATTAGTGCGTAGATGGCGGTCTAATCATGAAGATGACCTTGGGGGAGTTGTGGACCACCCACTCTAATGCCTGGAAAGGGGTTATAACTGTCCCTAACGTGAAAGAAAAGTAAGCAAAATTAGCTGAGATACGGTGGAATAACAGTACAAAATTTTATTTATCAAATCAAAATACCAAAAAAAGTGCCAAAATTGGCAAAATACCATGAGTACTAGGAGTTGAGGGTGGGAATCGACACGTCCCAGAGTTTGGGGGAAGTACGCAGCCCCTTTCTCACTTCTGGATCACCTGTGGGTCACCTGGCTCACCTGGGCTCAGGGGAACCTTCCACATGCCGACCACTCCCCCCTCTACATTTAGGGATCGAGCATCTCCAGGGGCAGCACTCCACCAGGGAGAGTGGGAGTGGGAGGCAAACCCCCACGCCCCCGCCTTCGGTGGGATGAATTGCAGGCAGATTCCAGCGTGTTCTACATGAGTCTCCATGGTTCCCTGGGGACACGGCGCCCTGCAGCCCCCCAGGGGCCACCTGCCCATTTAGGCACCATCCTTGGTTCTTCTCCCTCCACGTGTCAGTGTCTTGCACGCCTGGCATCACCTCCCCAATGCGCCGCCGTCACCCAGGCTCCCTTCTTGCGGCTGCTTCTAGATGACTGTGGAGATGACACGGCCTCCTGTCCGGGATGAGCCAGGAGCACAGTCTGCTCACTTCGTCCTGTGCTGTGTCCACCTCAGGCCACTTTAATTGTCAGGAGCTCCAGAGCCAGAAATAGAAGACTCAGCTGTGCATTCCAGGAAATTGGATAAAGAGGGTAATGGCGTGAGTGCTAATTACAAGCAACACGCCATCTGTCATCAGCGGAGCCTACGGGCGGCGTGGAGGACAGAGCAGAGGATCAGAGGATGCTGCGCACATCCTCACACGTGACCCGCAGTGTCAGGGCGGCAGGGTCTGGGCGCTCAGGAGGGTGGCCCCGCAGGGAGAGCTAGTGGGCAGGGAGGGGGTCTGGGCTCGGGAGGGGTGAGGTGAGCACCGGCGGAGGGAGGTGGTGTTGGGGCGCAGGTGGGGGCTGGAGGTAGAGAAGGCAGGAGGGCAAACTTGGGCAAATGCACGGAGGGGCTGTGGCCACGGTCTCCGGCCCCTGGAAGCAGAGGGCAGTGGGCTCAGGCTGGAGGGAGACTCAGGGACCGTCTTCAGGGGCCACTGGGCCTCCTGCATGGCTCAGCATGTCAGGTCCCACCCAGTGGCCTCATGCCCCCTCAGAACTCCCGCACCTGCTTCTCCCCTTCCCAGGTGAGAGAGGCCTTCATACCTCCCAGCTGAGGCCTTGGTCCATTTCCCTGAGACCAGGAGAGACCAGAGGTGATAGGAAGGGGAGAGAGGATGCCAGCCAAGGGTCCGACCAGCACGTGCAGGCAGACAGACAGGCAGACGGGTGCCTTCCTCTCTTCCTTCGGCTCCTGGCCTTTTCTGTGACCCAAGGGTTGACAAGCACTCAAAACTGCCTTTGGTTTCGGAGACGAAGCATGCCTGCCTCCTTTGGGTGCCCAGCCTGGGGGCAGGACCCCAAGGGGACGGCCATGGCCCCGTGGCACCCACGGGACTTGCATTATTATCTCGCTTTTTAGCCTTAACCCAACGCTCTCAGACCACGTTACTTAACGGAGTCCCTTTCCCCAGGAGCAATGCAGGACCCACTCCTTGGCCTTTGGAGAGGTTTCCGTGAAGGTGGGGCTGAGGTTGGAGGCGGTGTCATCCGGGGAAGGGTCATCTCATGGTGGCTTCCGACGGGGCGTCACCCTGCCGTGCCCCGCAGGTGGAGGGGGTGGAGGGGTCAGCCACCCGGCATGGGACCCTCGCTGGTGGGGGTCGCTCAGGGCCACTCAGCTGGACAGGACGCTGGGTGGACAGCTGGGGCCAGACCCGAGAGGCCTCGGTGCTGGCCGAGTGGCCGACCCATTGGTCTGAGGACTCTTGGAAAGATGGGGGCTGCGGGTCAAGGGAAAATGATGCTGGGGGGCGGGGAGCCATCAGGAGGCCACTGTGGTCGTCCAGGCAGGAGATGACCACCCCCAAAGGCGACAAGGATGACGTTGTCATTTTGCTACTTGTGCTGGCACGATTCTTTGGGGTTTTAAAACAAGGTTATTTTTCTGGGAGAACCTTGACTACAGCTGTGACAGGAAGGACCTGGTGTATGTGGCCGCAGAGAGGGTACCCGTGTCTCCCCTTTGATCTCCAGCCTCGCTGGAACTGTCATGCCTCCAGCAGTGACACCTGTAGGTGCAGACAGTGCCACACGGGATGCCCACGTGTCAGCCAGCCAGGCGGCAGCCTCGGGCCAATGCCGGGGGCGGGCGCCTGCTGACAGTTTCCACTTTATGGCGGCATCTGTCCAGGTTTGGGAACTGTGCCCTGGCCGGTCCACTCTGTGGCTCCTTCTCTGTGCCTGTGTTTCAGACCACCAGCTCTGGTGTCTTCTGTTGTAGAAATGGCAGGGAACACAATTCAGACAACCGAGGATGACTCAGAGGGGAGTCTGCCGGCGGGAGAAGCACAGGACTGCAGGAGGCTGGCCTCCAGTACAGCTCAAGGGACCCGCTGCCCATGTGTCCCGATTCCCAGCCCATAGGGGGTGATGTTCCAGAGGGGAGTTAAATAAAGCTGTGCATGAGTGTTAACCAGAGGCCAGCGGCGTGGGCCAGGACAGTGTCCAAACACACTCTCACCAAGACAGTTACTGCTGACCTTCGCCCACGGCACAGAGTCACCTGGTGTCAGCACCCTGAGATGGAATAGGTTGCCAAGTGCCAGGAGATGATGTATACATCACAGAACACGGCCCAGGAAGGGAGATGGAAGCACTACACAACACGGTCAGGCTGCAGGGAAGGACGGGACTTCTGCAGGAAAGGGTCTAAAACTGGCTGAAGAATTCCACGGTCCTGGACCAAATCACATGTAAAATGTCAAAGATTCAAAGGACTGTTGGGCAGATGAGGGATGGAGATCACTGTTGAGAAACGAAGGCCAAGTTAGAGGCAAGAACATGCATTTGTCTTGGGGACCTGCTGTGTGGGCAGAGTTCTAGGGTGGCCCCAAGACTCCCACCCCGGGGCACACATCTTGAATAATCCCCTCTCTTGAGAGTGGGCAGGACTCCAAATAGGATGGGGGGGCCACCACCATGTCGGTGTGACACCATGTTATGTAAGATTGGGTCTCATATATAGAGATTCTCCCACTGGCTTTAAGGAAGCCAGCCTATTGTGGAGGGCCCACCGTGGAGAACTTGGGGACCCCTGGGAGTGGAGAAAGGCTCCCCACAGGCCTCCAGCAAGAAAGGGAAGGCCTCAGCCCCTGCCCCATGGAATGAACCTACCAGACAACGTGACCGTGGGGACACAGGTCCAGGGAGGCTGGGCTTCCGTCAGGAGTGAGTCTCACAGTCGAGGGAATGACAGTCATCAGGGTCCTTCTTTGGGAAGAGTCTGTCTCACAGACAAGGCTGTGTCCACCCGCTGGCAGTGACAGGCCCCGTTTCACACTCAACTGTCCAGATTTCCCTTCTGCTCCAGCCTCTGTCACAGGTCCCAAGTCCAGCTGCCCCTCTGTCCAGAACTGCCACCCTCCTCTGAACTTCAAGAGCATCTGTTAGTGTGGCTGTCAGGTTATGTGACGACGTCTGTTTTATCATAAATTACAGTCACTGGGGAGACGGCTCATCTTGCCTTGTATACAGATTGTAAATTCCTCTGGAGGCAAGGACAATGTATTATTTTTTTAAAATATAGTTTATTTTACATCTAGAACTCCAAAACTTCTCAAAAAACTAGTGGCATCAGTTATGTGACACCAATTCTTACCAATTGTTGGCCTTCCTTACAAAACTAGGACCTTGGAGGAGTTTACAGGTCTCTACATGGTGGATAGATGCCCACCTGATTGGGCTGTATTGAAGTTGGCCATTCCTTCTCTCCAAATCCACCCTAACGCTCACGTGGTCAAGTGTCAGCTCTCGAAAAACAGAGGAATCATTCTGCCCTGACGCTTTTCCAGAGCCCCTACCCCCAATCCCTGTAACGTGTCAAAATTTCACCATGTTTTTAGTCAACTGAAAAAAGTCCCTGGGTGGAGTTTGGGTCACCCTGCCTGATAGAAGAGCTCATGAGTATTAAAAAGGGCTTTCCTTTTTATTACTGAAGATAGGAGTTGTCAAGTTTGAAAAGTCATTATGTTACGATGTACAAAGCAAAGCACAATTCCTATTGAAATAATATCTCTACCAGAAATATTCTAACCTGCTCAAAGTAAGAATGTGAAGGGATCTTGGTTTTGTAAACTGCCCATTGGCTTCACCTCCCCACGTCCCGGGAGCCCCTCCCCTGCCCCGGCTCCTAGATACACATCACATCTGGCTCTTCTTCCCCCGTTGCTCTCCAGACAAGGCCCTAGTTCCTAAGTAGGTCTGGGAGTGTCTCGCACATCTGCTCTGCCCGTCTCTCCTGCCTCTTCCCAGCCCCTCATAGCCTCCTTCATCCCAACCATGTTCCACCCTTGTAATCCCCACATTCCCCACAGTTCCTGGAGCCTGGCCTTCGCTCCACAGACACCTCCTCCTGAACACCTCCCAGGCCCTTCATGGGCCCAGTTCCAGCACAGTCATTATGCGAGACAACTTCTCCCCAGGCCCTTCTCTGTGCCCCCTTGGCTCCTGGGCATGTCTCTGGAAGGACGCTAATGCCCCCCAGGAGATCCTGAGTTATAGCTTTTCTGCCTCACCCTGGACCATGGGCCTCCTTATGTCAGTGGCCTTGATTTATTTTCTCTGAACCCTCAGCACCCAGCATGGGGCCTAAGGCACAGTCAATATTTGGTCAATGCTTTTAAATGAATAAATTATTTTTGGATGACTTAAATGTTTCACTGCTCCATCAGCTGAGGGAGTCTGGATCAACAACATCCCAGCAGCAGTGAGCTCACCCGGCACCCAGGTCTCCAGTAAGAGGGACCAGGGCTTCTTGGAGAATGCTGATTCTAGGGCCAAGGTAGGAGCGATATGAGATGACCCTGGAGCATGTTGAAGGGCCCAGAAAACAAAATGATGGGGTACGTCCCAGGGACACAGGAGCCAACCACGACAGCCAAACCAGGAGCAGATCGATAATCATGTTAGATTATAACCCAAAGTATGAACTAAATATCCATGAGTCATATTGATATAAACAAATGATTGAACAAATAAGTAAATGGGAGAGAATGGACAAATATCCCATCCAGAAGAATGCCAAGGAGCTTATACAGATACTCCCATCTCAGGAGGTGGAGCCGGACCTCTTAAGTGTGGGCTATACATTGTGACTTCCCTCCAAGGAGGACAGCATGGGATAAATGCATAGAGGAAAGACCTCAGCTGGTCAGTCAAGGTCAACGTCAGCTCCGATAAGTTACATTGACAGTATGGACCTTGATAGGATGTGACAAGAAGGGCACGTTTTCTGGGGTCTTCCTCCCCAAACCCACAGCCCTGATCGAACCAAGAGAAAAACTGAGACAAATCCCAGCAGAGGTACATGTCACAAAATACCTGACCAGTACTCCTCAGAACGATCAAGGTCATCGAAACCAAGGAGAGTGAGAAACTGTACAGCCCAGAGGAGCCCGAGGAGACGTGAGTGATGTGGTGTCCTGCGTGGAATCCTGGGACAGAAAAAAAAATTAGGGAAAAACTAAAGAAACCTGAGTAAGGTGTGGACTCCTGTTAATAACAGTGTAGACACGTAGCATACTAACATTAAGATGTCAGCAATATAGGAAACTGGGTATGGGGTAGACGGTAGCTTCTAATAGTTTCGAAAATTTTCTATAAATCTAAAACTATTAGAAAGTAGGGTAGTTTGTTTAAAAAGGTGACCTACCTAAAGAAGGTTTAAATGTTGATTAAAAATCAACTGAAATTGTGCCAAACTCTGATTATTTCTAAAACACTATCCTCTGTTACGACCTGCGGTGTCCTGAAAAGTTTTACAAATACGTCCTTTCACAATGTGGCATTTCAGAATGTCCCAGCTTCACAGGCGTAGCTGGGGTTTTAGATCAGGACGCATGGCTCTGGAAGATATCCAGGGAGGAAATAGTGTCATGAGTCTAGAAATTCGATTTTCAAATGCTCTAAATATTGATTTTCTTAAAAGTTTGACAAGTTGAACACTTTTAAACAATGCTACATCCCTCAACCCCGGTTCCTTAGTGCTGTGTCTCACCATTGATCGTTTCAGTGTGACTCCAGGCTCAGCATGAGATGCTAAAAGCAGCTCTATTGACTATCTTTCTTCAGGTGTCAGCGTTTTCTACCTGGGAGAAAGAATTACATAAAATCGTGTTTGATCCGCGCTATCTCCTGCTAAATTCCGAGGAGCGGAAACAGGTAAGGTGGTAGGAGGTGTGGTGACGGACTCGGGGACGCAGAGTTAAAGTGATGCTCCGTCCTGACAGCTCTGCGGACGAGCAGGTGCCTGTCACCTTTGCCGTGTCAGTGGGGAAGCCATGAGAATCCACTGCTGGCCTGTGAGCTTGTGAACGGGAAGAGCTACGGGTGCGGCGGGAGGCTATCCTGGCGCCTGCTCTTGGCGAGCCGCCTGGTCATGACCCCATGAGACAAACACAGAGGTGAAAACTCAGCTTTGGGGAACATTGACCACATCCTGGGTGACTGTATTAAAAAGACTTAAGATCTGATATAATAAAAGTGAAATCGGAGAGGGTCCGGGGAACAACAGTAGCAAAAGTAAAGGATGGACTTTTCTAGAAAGTGGGTCCCCAGAAAAGCAAGAATGGATTAGAGCTAGCTGGCCCGGAGGTCACTTTAAATGGACACGTGACAGGGGTCCGCCCTGGCTTGTTGAGAAGTCAAGTCACGGAGCCAGAACTGTCTCCCGGATTAAGCAGACAGAGGGACGGGCTGTGCTGACCGGTGGGGACGCCTGAGTTTTCACACCCTGCCAGGATCTGTGGCTCCTGGGGCACATCCAGCAAGGGCCCCGAGATAAATTCCAGAAGGATCCAGATTCTGCGTCTGCGTCTGCGTTCCCGCCCCAGCCACGCGTCTCCCTCCCTCTGCCCTCTGCGTGCTGAGCAGATACATGTGGAAAGTGGGTGACCAGGCGTCATCGCTGGAGACACAAGCCCACGAGGGTCATCTCGCCTCCGATGTCGCGGCCCTGGCGGCATCCGTCTGATTTCAGACAGCAGGGTCTGGGAAAGCCCGGGCCAGGGGGATGGAAAGTGCAATTTTATTTTCAATTCTGTCATCAACTCGTGAAATTCCCTGAGGTGTAGACCAAGGGGCTGCACGCAGGCCAGGCGGGCGGGGCCTCGCTTTGTGTTTGGGTGTTTTATATCTGTTTTCCCCACAGCCGAGGAAACTCGGTGATTTTAACCATTGGTAATATCTCACCCTTTTGTTGCCCTGTTACAAATCACAAAGTTCAGCTCTCCAGCTGTGACCAGAGGGAAGCCCGTTTATTTTGGTGGCAAGATCACTTTAAACCGTAACAGATAAAGGTCAGCACAGCTGCAGACTCTGTCACTGACTGTCGTGATCAACGCTCTTCCATCTCTAGTCCATGGATGGTTTTAGAGGCCATCAGCCTCTTTAAAGGAAGCTGAAGAAGTGAAGAAGTAAGACCCTTCCCACCACACCCCCGAGAAAAGCCGAGCTGATGATTCAGTTATTAAGCCCCATCTCTCAGACGTCAGGGAGCTCAGGGCGCTGTTTACCTGGAATGGACCAGGCTCTTGGGCAGGGCAGGGTCTCCTGCCCTCCGGGTGTCTGGGGGGTGGTCATGGCACAAGACTCACCCACGGGAGCAGGGCAGCTGGACTCCCACAGCCCTGGTGAGAAAGACAGGCGCTGACCGAGAGGGGCTGTGACTGCCAGGGTGCTCTCGGGGCAGACAGATCAGACTAGAAGGTCAGCTCACAGCCAGAGCCCGCCGTTTGGTGGGGAGCCCTCAGACATCCCTGGGAAATCGTGCAGAGGAAACAGCAGGCCTGTGTTCATACCACAGCGTGGTCCCAGAGCCCCACCAGGAGGAGGAAGCAGGGCTCCCCGTAGCTAAAGGCCTCAGGTTACATGCCGGCATCGTAAGGGAAACCCCACCCCAGCAAATCGACAGTGTTGTGGTTTCTAAGAGGCACGGGGCTGAAGCTGAACTGATGAAGGAAACAATATTTGGGCCCCATTCAGAAAACACAGTCCTATTTATGAATGAATTGGGCCGGCAACACCAGACATGGACTCTGTGTGGGACCTACTGTCACATAGTGTTCGTGGGAAAAGCCGAGGCTCATGGTGTGTGCACTGCATCCATCCTTCCACGGGGTCTGCAGAGGAGATGTGACTGAGCCGAAGTAGAGAGTAGGGGTCCTGGGAGCGCTCGTCAGACCTGTTTCTATGGTAACACAGAGTGTTCCATCTTATTTCACTGGGACACGCCATGACGAGATAATGGCCAATGGTCTCTCTTTTAAAAAGTCATGCCCCATTTTGAATAAAACTGGTATAATTTGTTAAAGAGGAGGGGGAAAAAAACTGTTACATTAAATTATAGCGGCATAAATAAAGCAGCAGAGCAAAGGCAGAGGAGAGAGCAAATCTGATTAGAGGGATAAATGATTCCAGGCAGAGAGAGAAGGAGGCCTTTCTCACCAGCTCTGACCCCACCACCAGCCAGGGTTTCTATCCAGATTTAGAATTAATAGAGCAAAACTCTGACTAATGATGGACCCACACGCTTTTATTTGCATAATAACCCTGCATTTACCTTCTTTATGAGCTTAAATTATAGAAGAACTGGAGAGTTTACATGACCGCTTGCCTTGAAGGTGAAATAAGCCAACCATATTCTTACTTAAATATATACGCACGCTCTCCATCTAAGGCCTCTTCCTGAATATTTCATTTCGCTGATGATTCTTCAGGAGGCGAGTAGCATTTTGTATTTATACTCCTGTAAAGGCTGGCCGTGACTGAAATGGAATCTGAAACCATCAGGCAGAGCCGGGACACCCGTTCTGCAGGGGAGTGATGGGGTTTCGGCCAAGTCGCCACCGCCTGGTTCCATGTCCTGGGCAGGAGGGCGGGAGCTTCCCTGAGCTCTTCGTCAGATCCCAGTATCTGCAGTGGCCACCGATTGGGTTGGTACAGAATTGCTATTCATTGGCCTCATAGGATCAGATGTGGGCTCTTTGCCGATCTTCTTATCTGCGTTCGTACACACATCTAAATTTTCTCCAGTTTATTCTCCTTTCAACGTTTTCGAGGCTTGGAGAGCTTTGGGAATGAAACAGCTGTCTCCACCTCCCTTTGGCTTTAGTCTACAAATGACAATTTTCTGATATTAGAACAATGAGCGGTCTTAATCCAAGCAAGGGAGGCTCACTCTATGGTCTACTGCAAAGGATGATTCCCTGCTGGCATTTTGTCATGTCGGCTGCCAGTACCCAAGAGAAACCTTCCCAGGGTCTTGGATGGATTTGCCTACCAGACAATATCGATATCCTGTGGGCTAAGGGTCTGGTTTTCCTGTGGAGGTAGCCTTCAAAGCCCATCCTCGTCGAGCTGGGGAGAGGCAGTGCAGTGCCCGGTGGTCGGGTCTCCTCATTGGGTGTTTCCATGACACCAAGGAGAGGCTCACCTTGCCCACAGGAGCCCCTGGGGAACCAGACCCTTGTTCACAAGTGGGTCTTCTTGAAGACTAGAGTGTGGGAAATGAGAGATGCTGGGTTGACTTTCTTTTCACAAGTTCAAAGTCATTTTGGAGACTCAAATGCCAGTTACATTGCCACAGGGGTTACTAGAACAAAGTACAGACTCTCACGTGTCATGGTACCGCTGGCCAGGATGTGAAAGTCGGTGAGACAGTGCGTGCAGGTAAGTGGTGCTCAAGAGGTTCCAAAACAAGAAATATCGGAGCACTGGAGCTGGGATTTCCAAACTGTCCACTGCTCCCGCCACACCTCTAGAGGGGGCCGCCCACTCATACCCAGGATTTCCAAGCAGGCTGATTCAGCGTTTGGCCCCCAGATGGTGTCTGGACGTGGAAAAGCGCACTGGCCTCGTGGGAGAGCAGGTGTAATTGTCCAGACACTTGCTTTCACGGAGAGGCCAGATTAAAGGCTCTGGTTTTTAGCTCCAGCAACTGTGAAAAAGACAGGCTTATCTCAGATTCTTGCTGTGTTTTGTGTGGTGTTTGAAGCGCAGGAGTTCATTTCCAATACGCATTCTTGTAATAGTTCTGTTTTGTGTGTGTCTTAAGATATTTGAACAGTTTGTCAAGACAAGAATAAAAGAAGAATACAAGGAAAAGAAAAGCAAATTGCTGCTGGCCAAAGAAGAATTCAAAAAACTTCTAGAGGAATCTAAAGTCTCACCCAGGTATGGAAAGTGAGTTAAGGCCAGGCGATTTCTGGGGCTGGGAATTTACCAAATTTTGTAAGGGGTCTTTTAAAGTCAGTTTGGGTTAAATCATGTGACCTATGTTCCATAGACATCAAACATGTAATTTTGGAGAGGTAAGCCCTTCTCCCCTGTGCCGGCCGTGAGCAAACCTCCCAGCCCTGCTTGCTAACCAAAGGCATCCCAGCAGCTCTGTCCAGCTTACGTGGTGGTTTTCCACAGGTCAGCAGCCCTGACTCTAAGGCCAAAATAACTCATCAATAGGTCAGCCCTCGTGAGATGGGGCCTGATTCCCCTGATCTAATGATGGAGGGGTACAAATGCAAGACAAACGATACACAGCAACAGCAAAATAAACCCCACCAGCCCCTGGGTTCCACACGCTTGGGCAGCTGTCCAGAGTGTGAAGTGAAGACGTTCCACACCAGCAAAGGGCCTGAGTGAACTTGGCTGTCAACCTCACCTGAGATACTCAGGCATTATTCCCATGAAATACAACAAACTAATATGAAAACGATGTTAGAAACTAGAAGAATACATAAGCTGAGCTCGACTTTAAAATTAACTTTAATTGACTTTAAAAATTAATGCACAAGAACTACTTAATTATACAAGTACAACTTTTAAGAGCGAAAAATGGTTGATCTTGATGTATTTTTATTTTAAATTGGGACATTATTTTTAAATGGACATTTACACATTATGATTTTTAATAATAAGGCTGACATCATGCATTTTTAATAATAATGCATAAATCATATTTAAATGAACATTAATTGATGTTTGCCTTCCATGCAGATGTAGCCATCTACATTTTGATCAATAATTGCTTAACTCATTGGCCAATAATTGGATAATATAATTCAGTGTTGGTAACATAGGCCTCAGAAAACTGCTTCGACTATTTAAAGGATAGATACTTTCTGAATGGGAAAAAAATTCACATGAATCGTCCCCATCACCAAATGCTAACCTCGGAAAGCAAATGTGGGCCTAACGACTTGTAAATTGTGATTTTCTGTGAGAACTCTGGGTTCTAGCCATGGCTTTGCCCTGTCCCCCCAGCTGGTGACCCTGGGTGGGAGGGGGGAGTTGGATCCAGAGCCCCTGCCTCAGTGCACAGCAGCCCTGCCCATCCTTGGCCCCCGCTGCAGGGTCAGGCACTGGACCTTCACAGCTCAGGTGTCTTGATCTGAGGGGGTGTAGCCGCCCTGCCCCCCGGGCCACTAGGAGGATGGTGTGTGGGGCTTCCTGGCAGGTCCTGGAGAGCTCCCATCATTACCACTGGTGCTGTCTGTGTCCATCCATTGGTAAAATGTTAACAAGAGCCAACCTAGTCCCCCTCCCATGAATATGTTATGAAGGCAAAGGAGAAATGTTCAGAATGTATTCAGCAATTGCGAAAACAATTACGCACACAGAGAAGGAAAGTCAGCGGTAGAAATGAAGCTACTCTTCTTTGAAGTTAGATTTGATTGCCTGCCATTTGTTAGAAATGTACACTGGGCATATATTGCTTTTATAATTATAAAACTAGTTTTTATTTCAAACGTAGCTAATTCTGCGACATTTCACAACCCTCTTCAGGTCTTCCTTACATTCTCTTCCCGCCATTTCGCAGGCGTCCACCGGTCGCCAGCGGGCTCAGCGCAGGCGTCCTGAGTACCCTCAGCCCCACCTCCAGTCATCCTGGCTCTGATCCTAGCCGTGGGGATAGTCCAGGGCCAGATCCCAGCCCTGCCCAGCTCTCGGGGTCTTGGAGAGGGGAGAGGAGCCTCCGGGGACCTCCCCGTGGGCTGGCGGACTGGTGCTCTGGCCACAGCGGCCACCTCCTTCAACTGCGGGTGGCCTCGTCCCCAGGGGAAAGGGAGACGCAGTGCAGGTGACTCAGAGGACTTCCCCAGGCTCACTGGACGGTCCACCGGGGTCAGCAGTAAGCCAGGCTGTCCCCGTGGGCACGGCTAAAGGGTCGGAGTTTTCTTTTTTCTTTTCAGGGATACTTCTGTTTAGAGGTGCCCAGAATAGGGCCTCTCTAGAAGGGGCTCCGCCCAGCCCCTGATTGAAGGTGCTCGGGCTCCCCCTAGACACGCGACCAAAATAACAAGCCCCCTGTGTCTCTCAGCATCTTGCTTTTCCCAAGAAGGTCAGCGATGGAAGCTCAAATAAGTGTGTGTTAGTCACACCTCATGGCAATTGTGAAATCATGGAAGGAAGGAAGGGAGGGAGGGAGGAAAAGAAGGAAAGAACGAACGGAGAAAGTTGAAAACCGGAGAGAAGAGTTTTCTCTCCTCGGGAAGCGTCTGGCACACGGAATCCCGGGGTGTGCAGGGAGGAGAGCAGTGCTTGGTGAGGAAGGAATGAGACTCATCGTTTAGTGACAGCAGTGAGGATGGGTCTACTAATTATTCATCTTGTCTCCTAACAGCCATGTCAGTATAATCTTGTTATTCACGTATAAAGAAAGAACCATTAAGTTATAATAATTTAATGCAACCATTAAATGTCTGCAGTGAAATATACATTTCTCCACAAAGAGAAATAGGAGGAGCAAGGGGCCTCCCCGGGCACAGGGCGAGCACGCTTCTGCTCACCCAGGGCCCCTCCTGCAGCTCCAGCCCAGCTCTCTGCAAGCAGAAGGCAGGCGGAAGCGTCTGCAGGAACCGGCTCCTCCGCTCTCCCCTCCCGCCCCCGCCCCACCGCCTGGAGCCGCCCCAACCACCGGCTTCAAGCTCCGGCCTGGGAGAAGAGGAAGCCATGGGGAGCTGCTGCCGGCAAAGGTTCCATTTGTCTGCAAAGCCACGTCCACTCCTTCTGCCCTTTGAGCTGCCCCACCCGCTCTGGCCTGGGCTGGCTGGTGCCACTGAGTCTCTTACGGGGGACTCCCTGGCCTGGCAGTCATGGATTCAGTCAGTATCTGGGTGCTGAGCACACACCGGCACTGGGCTTAGACATTCGAGATGCTCCACAGAAAACAAAGCAGGTGACACACTTCTACTCGAGCAGGGAGAGGCGAGTAACACTGCACAGTTGAGGCCCATCAGGATGATACCCAGTTCTCTGACCCGTAGATAGGACGAGTCTCCCTGAGGAAGACAGGCTGGTCCTGACATCTAATGAGGAGAGGGCTTCACATGGTGAGTGAAGAAACGAGGGAAGGGTGTGCCAGGCAGAGGGAATAGCATAGGCAAAGACCACGGCAAGTTGCAGCACAGTGAGGTAGCGGACAGAAGACCTGTGTGGCCGGAGCGGGGACGGGGCCGGGGAGTGAGAAGCTCGGAGTGACACCAGGCCCAGGAGGCAGGTGAGGCCAGGCTCATGCCCACGGGCCGGTTGGATGCAGAGATGGGCAAGTGTGTGAGTTACGTGGCTCAGGCCCCTGCCGGGCCGAGTGGGGAATAACAGCCCGTGAAGGGAGCAGGCAGGTGGTGTCGGAGGCCCAGCGCTCTTTCTTCCGCCCGTCCTCCTGCCAAGGGTCCTGCTCCCAGGTCTGGAAGAGGGAGCTCGCCACCCTGAGCTCAGGCAGGAGGTACTCAGAGCCCCAGGACCCGCTCTTCTCCAGGAAGGGGTCACAGGATGCTTTTGGTCTTTCAGGACCACATTTAAGGAGTTTGCTGAGAAGTACGGCCGGGATCAGAGGTTTCGACTTGTCCAAAAACGGAAGGACCAGGAGCATTTTTTCAACCAGTTCATCCTTATTCTCAAGAAACGGGACAAGGAAAACAGACTCAGGCTGCGGAAAATGAGATGAGTGTGTGCAGATGCCATCAGGCTGGGCATGGCAGGGGCTTGGCGGACAGACGCCCACGCAGCCGGGTCGGGAGCCCCAGGGGCCGTGGGCTTCGTTCTCAGAGGGTTATTGTTTCATATTGAAGCTCTCTTTGGTACAACTTTCCGAGTTTGATGCATTTCTAATTGCCATGATATGTTGCTCCCTTCGTTGCTTTAATTATGCAAATGACTTGTAATATAGACAGATTCTAAACCTGCTGCGGGTTTGTACCTCAGCAGAGACAGACACCATCTCTAACCATCTCAAGGTGTTTTCATGAGTCGAGCTGATTATCTGAAACTTTTCTGAAAATCTTCATGAGTTCCTTCCATCCTTCAGGAGTTCTGTGGTGTTGGGATGTCCCGGCTCGGGTCCCCGGGTCTAGTTTTCTGAGTAGTAGTGTATAGACTGTTCATCATCATAGTGACACCTGTGACCGTTGGACACATGGACCGTGGACCACCTACAGGTCAAAGGGCGATCGCCCCAGGCCCCTCCGGGGACATCGGGCCTGGAGAAGGAGGCCGTGCTTTCTGTGGGAGGTCCTACTTAAAAAAGAATTATTTTGTACAAAATCATCCTATTAATATTTAAGTTATTTTCTTGTATGCCCAGAGTTTGCATGAGATTTTTCTCACCATCTTTGTATAAAAAATTAAAAATTTTTTTGAATTAATAAATATTTTAAACCGGTGTATTTTTGTGGCTTAGACTTCCAACACAATCTTAAGCAACAAAACTGTGTTTCAGCTAAAGATACTCTATTTGGAAAGATTCATACAAATATTTACGATTGCACGTAAGGGCTGTGAAAGCACTACTCAAATAGAAATCTTGCTTTTCAAATTACGAGTTCCGGGTGGAACCGTACTTGGTAGAACTCCAGCTAATTAATTGCATTCTGTAAGTTATTGAGCATCTGTCCATAGAGTTCAGGTTCATGGAGTCACTGTCGGATGCGCTGTCTTTGTCCCCAGCTCACAGTGGCACCTCCTCCACACCTACCCTTTTTCTCATCAGTCAGTTCCCAAAAAAAGAACACTTTTTGCCACACATATTAGGAGGGAAGTGGGCAAGGAGGGATCCTCTCTTTATTGGGGTACGCCCTGGTCTTAATGCCCGTCTTGTTAACTGGTTACCTTCTATGCCAGCGACCTCTGTGGGTTCCGGAGCTGTGGTTCAGATTCAGACCATAACCCGGTGGGGCTGGGCGTCTGCGGCGCTGCAGGAATGGGCTCTGACATGCATGGCAGATCAGACAGGATCCCTCAGGAGATAGAAATCCCCTTGTAATGTGAAGGGAGGAACTGAACAGAAAGGGAACTGGGGTGATGAGGGCTGTGGGTAGAGACAGGTCTGAAGGACATGGGAACAGCAGAGGTAGGAGCGGCCATCCCCACCCACTGCCCCGGCTCAGACAAGCTTCCCCACCAGCGCAGAGGTCCAGACACAGCCAGAGAGGGCACAGCTCAGCTGAGCGGACTGCCAGGAAGCCGACGGGAGCTGCTGGTCAGCCACCCTCTGGGGGAAGGTCGCCCTGTGGCCATGTGTCATTAGCTGCACTCTGCCCAGAACCACCAGGAAAGGTGTCTGGGAGGGGAGGCTCTGGCTCCCCAGCCCTTGGGAGCTGCAGTAAGGGGCTTCCGGGGAGCCCTGGGGCTCTGCACGAAACCTGTGCTCTCTCCTGCCACCTGCACCATCTGCAAGCCAGCTGCTTGCTTCTGGCCCGGGGTGTGGGGAGGTGTTGGCCACCTGACCACGGAACACCAGACATCTGCAGCCCGAGTCGCCCTCCATGAACTGCCGTCTGATCCCGCAGCATAACGCCAGATGTGCATGACAGCGTCGTTTAAAATGAACGACTACAGGGCTTCCCTGGTGGCGCAGTGGTTGAGAGTCTGCCTGCCGATGCAGGGGACGCGGGTTCGTGCCCTGGTCCGGGAAGATCCCACATGCCGCGGAGCGGCTGTGCCCGTGAGCCATGGCCGCTGAGCCTGCGCGTCCGGAGCCTGTGCTCCGCAATGGGAGAGGCCACAACAGTGAGAGGCCCGCGTACCGCAAAAGAAAAATAAATAAATAAAATGAACGACTATAGCCGAGACCGGGCCTCAGCCGTTCTGGAGGCATAAGAGAACCCACGGCCCCCTCCGGTTGCCTCTCCCCGTCTACGGCTTTGCCTCCTGCCTCCTGCGCATCACCTAGAAGGTGCAGCCTGGGTTAGTGATCTAACTCACGTGCCGCTGGCCCCAGCCATGAGCTGCTGTTTGCCCCTCGCAGCCCTGGTCAGGAGAGACCCCAAAAGCACCAGTGGAGGTAGAGTCTCTCTGTGGGGAGCTTGAGGCTGTTCCAAGCAACCGTTCTGGAAACTGCGTCATCCGCTGCACTAGGGGGAGGTGGCCCGAGGCAGGAATCCACGCTGCTCTGGGCTGGGGTTCATGCGGCACCAGCGGCCGGGGTGATGGGTGATGATGAGGTCACCACAGAGCTGGGGGTACTGATGCCCCACGAGCGTCACAAAGAGCTTTCAACGCCAGGTGGGCCAGGTGGGCAGTCCTGCAGGATGTCAGCCACGTCCTCCCCTGGATCCTTGCTCCGTGGTCCAACCTGCAGAGAGACTGCGATGCTGGGTGTGTGTGAGAGTTTAGCAACATCGCTGTCACCGTGGCGTAGCTGTTGCCACAAGAGGTGGCTCTGAGTCCCCACTGCAGCCCCCTTCCAGGCAGATCACGTGGATCCTCCGGCTGTTAACGGGGTAGCAATTTCTCCTCGTGCAGAAATGAATCCCTAAATGTAGATTCCTGTCCTGCCCAAAGCGCTTCCGCCATCATTACAGTCCACGCTCTCGCAGGAGGACTTGTCTATCGTCCTGGCTTCCCACAGAACGTCCTGTTGACCACGGAAATATTTTTAAGGGAAACAATGCAACACTGGGCCTCTGCCCGCCAAATTCACTGGTGCGACCGTGGGTCTCATCCCCCGGAAGCAGCTGGCTTGAAGTGCTGGACAGCCCGCTGACGGTGTGGACACGATGCCACTGGAGGGACAGACCCCGTGAGGCTGGGTGATTCCCACAGGAGGTGGTGAGCCCGCGGCTAGGGTGTGGGGCTGTCTCCCCGTGTCGACTGCAGTGGGAGGAAAAGGGGAACGGCCCCCTCTCAGTTACCCACGCAGGGAATTCTTACTCCCACTGCCCACAGCTTGGTAAGTTTGGAGGGCCTGGTGCCCAAGGGCAGAACCCAGCGCCTTGGTTCTGCTCAGTTAGGCGCTTGGGTTCTGGCCATGTTGACTCCTCTTGGAACTGAAACTGTAACAGGGAAGAACAAAGCTGACTCCATATTGGATCTGTTTCTTTTACTTTAACCTTTGTATTCTACTGCTTTTGCTACAAGTTAATCACTAAAGGAATGTTGCCTATAAGCTTAAATTATACATATCTTAGTGCCTGATGGCCTGTAGGAAAATTTCTAGACGTTTTTGCTTTTCACCCAAGTATTTGGAAGCTTACATTTTCGTTCACATAATAATCGTGATTTTGAATCTAAGAAAATTAAATGGTTTAAAGTTGTAGATGGATAGACAGATCATCTCTATGATTGTCTTTATATCTACATCTAGATTCACGCCTATCACTTATCAATCAGTATGTTGCAGGAGGGGAAAGGGCAGCTAGGGTCTAATCAGACAAGCCCTCTAGGAGAAACACAAGTTTCAAAAAAGCTGGTTTATCTTTGTACCTGGACTATATTTGAAATACTTGCTCCTTTTCAGGGCTGCAGAAGTAGTCACCATTTTTTAGACTTCTGTATATATTTAAGTCATTGTAAAAATACAGTAGACAAAGATTTCTTTTAAATGGTAATTTCAATTTTTGCACATTTCACTTTCGTTTTAAAGGCCACTAGCATAGATTAGGTTAACGCAGTAGTGACTTCTCAGCTGTTAAAAATTAGTAGGAAACTAACCACTGATTGGTGGTTGCCAGGGGCAAGGGGTAGAGGTGGGAGAAATGGGTGAAAAGTAGAGAAAAAACATAAACCTCATTCGTGTCTTCTCTTAAAAAAAAATTTAGCAGGAAACTGTGAGCATGTCACTCAGTTAACACCGAAGCCAATCAAAGGACAAAGGTGAGTTTTGGAAGAAGAGGTGGGTCTCTCTGTCATTGATCATTGCATTAAACCTCCTTTCACGCCCCAGAGACCAGAGCTTCAGGACACGTGGCTCCGATCCTGGTCCCCTGTCACCTTGTACCCGGAAGTGGGGTCCGGCTGCTCGACGCTCAAAAGCCAATAAAGAGGCAAGTTGGTGGAAAGGAAAGTTTGCTTTATTTTGTATGCCGGTAACCGGGGGCGGGGGTGGGGTTGCAGAGCGGACTCCTGTCCAAAGGTCGCCCCGGCCCCGGCCATCCCTCCTCCTCCCCCTCCCATCAGGGGGCAAGAGCGTTTACAGGCGGAGGGAGGAGGCTGCGCGCAGAAACAGCCCAGGCAGCTCTGACAGCCATCTTGAAACTGGTCATCGGTGGTCTGACCAGCGTCATCTTGATTGTTTTAGGTACAGGGACTCTTCAGTTCCAGGGTCGTTTGTTCCCATTTCCTTGAGGCCAGTTCTCAGGATCGTGGCCTCTTATGCCACGGCTACAGCCTGGTCATCATGGAGTTGGTGGGTGGAGGGTTTCAGTATCTACAAGGCAGCTCACGGGATATGGCTCAGAATATGATCTATAGCCCATGAAAAGGAACTAAAGGTCCTTGACTTTGCTTAATGACTAAACTGTTATTATTTAGTCTTGTTGGGCTGTTTTCCTCTGTTTCTGCATTTTCTCACTTCTCTGATTAAACTTATTCTTTGGCTAAAGTTTTTCCACAGACCAAAGGTAGGCGGAGGATGATTAGAAGGGGAAGGACCCTAGGGTCCTGCTCCGCTTCAACCTGACCCCCTCCCTTTGCTTCTCTTCCCGTGTGTCACCCAGACAAGAACCTGTCCTCCAGACCGTGCTTCCCCCGCTATCCTGCCACACACCACTCACAGGTGGGGTCCTGTCTGCGGTCCTCGGGTCGGCAGTGACCCGCTTCCTCTCTCCAGCTGACAGTTTTCAAGTCCTTCTTGGTGATGCCACGTCCCTCACTTCCTCATCAACTTAGGACCTCTCGCTCAGGGCAGACGTCCTGGGAGAGCTCAGCCCCTTTGATCTCCCTCCTCGGGTCCCCAGCCCCGCAGGGAGGGTCCTTGGAAGGCGGGCAGCGGGCCTGGACCTGGGTCTTACTGGCCTGGAGCAGTGATATTAGGATGGACCTTTGAACTGTCTGCTGACACGAACGAGAATGACAAACACGAGTGGATTCCTTCCCACTTGTGTCCTTATTGGCAGCTGTGACAGATTTCTTGTCCTTGATCTGCTGAGTGTTTATTTTCTTACTAAATGTTTACTGTCTTTACTGTTCATTTTCTGGTTGCTTCATTGGGATGACATGCTTCAAACAATTCATCAACAATAATGAGGGAAAGTTGTTCCTGTGTCTTTTTCCCCCCAAATACGTAAACTTTGCTTTGTTTATATTTTCCCCATAAAATGTTTGAAGTGTCAACTAGGTTAAAGCCTCCTGACGATTCATGAAACAGCTGTTGAGATAACAAAGCGATGATTTCGCAGGGGGTCACTGCTATGAGAGGATGCTTAGGGGAAAGCCTTTGAAAAACCACCGTGCTCGCCTCTGCAGACAATTAGAAGGTCCAAAGGCAGAGCCGGGGGGTGGGGGGCAGAGGGATGATGTGGGGAGAGAAGAGGGCAGGTGGGCACGAGCGAGAGGAGGGAGGGGCTCAGACAGCCTCTCAGGAGAATGGAATGCGGGGCAAACAGGGTTGTTTAAATGGAACGTTAGAGATTTTTGCCGTGTGATCATTCTCCTCCTCCACTTTCTATTTCCCAAGAAACAATCTTTAAAAATTGCATTACATTTAAAACTGTTTTTATGACCATGAAGAGGATCCATGCTCTTTGCAGAAGTGGGAGAACAGGGAGCTCTGACCTCTCCTAGGACCTGGGTGTGCTTTTCCCAGGCACAGGGCCCAGCAGCATCCTCTTGTCGACTGAACAAAACGCACAGCCTAGAAGATGCGAGTTATATTTTATTCGGTGGACAAAACTGAGGACTTAATCCCGGGACACAGCATCTCAGATCGCCCTGAGGGACTGCTCTGAAGAGGTAAGGGTGAAGCCAGGATACAGAGGAGTTTTTGCAACAAAGACCAGGCAGTCAGAACATCAAAAGATTACTGTCAAATAAAGAAAACCAGACACATCTCAGGTTAAGGAATGGAGCACTTCTCTGTGTGTGAGAAGATGCGGGAGCCCGGGCTCACTGAAATCCTTCCTTTGATGTGCACCTCAGCTCTCTGGGGCCAGCGTCCTGTGCTTTCCATCCTGAGTGCCCTCGGGGCACCGCTGGCTGCAGGGGCTGACAGCTAGGTGGGGGAGTGGGCGACAAATCCTGCCTCTATCCCAAGTTCCCTCGGGCTCACCATGGGGCGGCTGCCATGTGACGGATTGATGGCAGCAACATCCTTTGTTTGCTGGTATGGCAGTGACATTTTTAGTCCACACACTTCCCTCTGGTGCAGTTTTGTGGCCAATCGTGTTTCCCCAAAATGAGTGCCCCCCTTCGCGCCCCACCTGCTCGTCTTGCCTGACGCTCCCAACAAGGTGGGAGCTGGTGGGAGGCTGCACCCGCCTGCACCAGCAGAGAGTGACAGCCTCTGTGCCGAGCCTCCCCGGGCCAGGAGGGGAGAGGGTGCCGCCTCTCCTAGCTCCTCCGGGGAGCCGCCGTGCCGTGCGGAAGCCCTGGCCCCTGGGAAAGGCCCGGAGCGGGTGTCCCACTCACGGCCCCAGCTGGGGGCCATGCACGTGGTTCCCGGCCTCAGCGAGGCAGCAGCTGACCCTGGGGGGAACAGACACCAGCCTCCCCCAAACTGCAGGCCTGGGAGCAAATCGGGACATGCCCTTGCTGGGAGCCGCCGCGGTTCAGAGCGACTCGGTAACCGGGACAAGCTCCTGGCTCCAAGTGACCGGCACACTTGACGTGCAGATAACGGAGACGCCAATCATGGTGGCTGATGTCACGAACGCTGCTCCGTGCCAGGCACTGGCCAAGGGCCTCACGGGTCCTCTCGGCAGCCTCTGGGGTGGGTTCTGTTACCATCCTCCGTTCACAGGAGAATCTCAGGTCTGGAAGGGTGAGCACTTTGCCCAAAGGCACCTAGACTGCCACGCGGGCAGGGCTTGCACAGAAGTCGGTCTGACTCTGGAATCTGTGCTCTAAACCACCACCCTCCCTGACCCCCGACCCCCACAGGGCACGTGGGACTCAGGCTCCTGTGGTCGGAAGTGGTCATTCCTTGCTTTACTCAGGGACGTTCACATTGTACTGTGTGTCTTCGCACCAGGCCCTGCGGGAAGGAAACCCCAGCAGTGGCTCCCAGGCCAGCAGGAGGGTCAGCCCGTGATGGAGCGGTTAATGCAGAGCTAGGTAGGTGCTGCAGGAGAGGCCGCAGGGCAGCGTGAGGAGGGGCAGGGCTGGAGGGGGAGGGAAGAGCTCAGCAAAGGCTCAGAGGAGGGGGGCGAGGTCAGCCCCGGGAACTTCCCGCGACATCCTGCCCCAGCATCAGTGACCCCGCGAGGGCATGTCTCACGCACCTGAGGCCCAGGGAAGACCCAGTTCCCGGCCCCTCCTGGGAAGCATGGAGCACAAACACACCAAGTGGCTGAGTCAGTGACATGGCCCGGGAGGCTTCTTCAAAGTCTGCCACATGTGTGTCCATGGAGAGCAAGGTCATATTGTTGGTTGGTCTCATTCATTCATTTGACCCACAGATATTGGTGAGCTTCTAGGAGGTGTCAGGCAGGAAATGGGGAAACGAAGAGATGTGACCCCGCCCTCTGGGAATGACCTGGCCCGTCTGTGGGGTCACAGAGGGGTCGTGGCTGGGACAGAGGTCCAGGGGCATGTGCCCAGTGTAGATAGTCACGGGGAGCGTCCCAGGGAGCAGAGATGGGGCTGGGCAGGCACGGGAGGGGGCGGGTCCCGGGTCCAGAACCCCAGGGCCGGTGAACCTGCTGCGCCGTGGTTCTTGGGAGGATGCGGCGGTTGTGGCGGGAGCAGAGAGCACCTTCTGTAGGTGGTGCATCTGCCACAGGGGTGCGAGGGCTGCACCTTCACCCCTGTGAGGGGACAGCCTTCCCCAGGCGCCCATGGTCCTCAGGGTCATTTCACCCAGCCTCTACCCTGGACGGTACTTGAATCAGCACCACTGGTATTTGCCCCATTTTCTCCCAGGTCTTCCGAGCCTCACGCCCCCTTGTTCTTTAGAAGCATGGAGCCCTCCATCCCGGCGGAGCCAGACCTCGCTGGTCACTGGCCGAGATCTCGTCTCATCTCTGCCCTTACCCTGATTCCAGTTCACGTCTGATTTGGGTCCAGTCACGGGACCATTCTCATCTGGTCCCTGCCCTGCCCTCGGTCTCATAGGCTCAGGCCCCGGGGGCTGGGACGTCAGTTCCCTCTAACCCCAGGAAAGGGAAGGGGTGACTTTAAATCCACTGTGTCCCTGGCCTGGGTGACACCAGCTGGCAGCTCCTCAGCTCCGCCCATCTCCCTGCTATCACGTGAGAGAAACGGTGAAGCCAATGAGCTGTGCAGTCTCCCCGTTCACCCAGCACACAGGCTCCGGGTTTGCAGATGCAGTTGGTGTCAGGCGGCTGTGAATTTGCAGCGCTGGCCGAGACCGTCCTGAAATGACCAATTACTCCCAGCCCGGTCACCTCACCCCGAGGCCTTCAACCTGGTGACCTCCTGCAAACCACAGATGAAAACAGCTGCTTCCCTGCTCCGTAACACCTCGCCCCGACACAGAAAACTTGTAATCAGATGACTTTATCAACTCATGCTCTTCAAAGCCCGGCACACGCGTTTTGCTGTGAACACAGAGAATAACCTGAGAACGGAGTGTGCAGAAGCCGAGCCCTCAGCCGAAACTCAACTCCATCTCCATCCCGCCCAGGGCATCGGACGCACCCGAACACATGGGTGACAGACCCTCCCCGGAGCTGCTGTGAAGCCAGACGACACCTTTAGAAATGGCCCATGTCGCCCTGTGGAGGGGGGGCGACAAGGGTGCTCATGCCTTAGCAGGTTGGGCCTAAACCAGAGGGTCCCTATTTTTCCACTTTGCCCCTGTCCCCAGGATCCTGGCTCTATTCCCAGGCTGGCATGATCTGGGATATCCTTGTCGCCCCGAGAACAGCAGAGGGTGTCCCATGCAGCACCCAGGAGGTACCACTCTCCCGGCGACCCTAGCAGCCCCCCGGCCGGGTTCCAGCCGCTGCTCATGGAGAATGTCCTTGGGGGCTGCCGTCCCCATTCCCCCTTTATTCCGAATGCCCTCCTCCACGTTCTCCAGGAACACTGTCCCCAGCAGGTAAAGCCTCATGCCAGCGCTGCTGTGCTCTCACGGTCAGTCCTCAGCCAGCTGTCTGCCAACCTTCTGTCCAGGCCAGCCCTCCACCCGCCTCTTTGGTGGACTCTGTTTGCGGATATCGTCAATCCTCTGGGAGTTCCAGACACTCAGGTCAGCAGACCCCCGCACACCTGGTGGGAATGCCCCAGACGCGGGCTCCAGCAGGCCACCCAGCTGGTTCTCTGAGGACACACTGAACTTTGTCACTTTTCAATTTGTGGTGGATCGGGGGTCGGGAGGAAAGGGAAATAAGGATTGAGTAACATATCGGCAGGTCCCTTGTTTTCAGAAATGCCACGGAGCTGATGGGAAGAGCCCAGGTGACCCTCCTGCTGCCTGGTGGCCAGCAGCACATGTGCCCCTTCACCTGCTCTCGCGGGGACCCTGGGCTCCAGGTGCCCCTGCCTGGGAGTGCATGTGCCCGGCGGGCCTGCCAGCCTGGGGGACACCTGCCCGTGTCACATCCTCCACCGCGGCCCGAACCTCTTTCCTCCAGGGCCAAACACCAGCTCCTCCAGGACCGTCTGTCTCAGCCTCCACCTGCCGGGAGGAGACGGGGACCCACAGCCTCTGTGCTCAGCTCACCGCGCAGCTCAGCTTCTTCCCTTGCAGGGCTTTTCCATGCGAGAACGTGTGTTTTCTGCGAGAACCAGAGGCGGGATTTTAAAGAGTATCTCCACTGGTAGGTTCACATCCGTGAGATGGGCACCTACTCGCCATCCACTGCTCACGCAGGCCTGGCTCAGATGGTCCAAAACAACGTCTCTGTGGACGGGGGGACTCCTGTCCTTTGGTCTGGATTCTTGTTTCTCTGCTTTTGCTGGGCTATGACCTTGTGAGCTACAGGAAACGGGCTCACTGGACACCGGTCAGAGCAAGAGGACACTCTCCACCTGCTTCCGTGTCGTCCCTCGGTCGCGGAACCATCCTCACTGCCTCCACCACCCCTCGCAGGAGGGGATTGTCTAAGAGAAGGCAGAGGGGGTCGAGGCGCCAGCTGCGGCGAGAAGGAGTAGAAACATTTTCATTTCAAGAGGATTGATTGCAGTATCAGGAGAAATAGCCCTGTGGCTTTGCTGCCCTGGAGAGCAGAGCCGGGATCAAGGCCTCTGTGTGCCCGGTGGCCGGCGGCGGAGGTCCCAGCAGCCCGTGCTGCTCCCGCCTCAGTGAGTGTGTGTCCCCGTGTGTGAGGTGTGTGCACGTGTCTCTGTGTGTACACGCGTGTGCAGTGTGTGTGTGAACAGCCCCGTGACAGCGCCTGGAGCACAAGTGTGCACCAAAACAGCGCCGTCTCTCTGCACCTTCTGTCGCCCGCTCACCTGTCCTGAGGCAGTCCGTCCCCTCAGAGGCTGTTTTAGAGTGAGCGTCTCAGCAGGATGCTGGGGACCATGAGCGTTTCCGGTTCCCCTGTGCCCCACCTGGATGTGTCTGTTCTCTGAACTCTCTTCCGTGAGCCGTCCTCCAGGGGCCCTGTCTTGGTCCTGTGTGGACCAGTCTTAGGGAGATGATTGCCACCTCGTGGGGATAACAGCCAGGACCCTACGACCACAGACAGGACGATGGTTCCCCGGGGAGGACAGACACTCCCTACAGTCACAGGTGGACTGGGTGGTGGCGTTGGTGGGTAGCGCTGCTGGATTCATCGGAATTCATCTCCACGTCGTCCGAGGTGAACCTCTCCGTTCCCGTCCTCCTATTCTGCCAGTGAAACCTTAGAATGTGGGCGTCCCATATGCCTCTTACGATAAATCACCTTCTGGCCAGGTGTGTCGAGGAATGACACACACTTCCACCCCTTACAACTTCTACCACTTTGCCGCCAATACCCACACTCCATGTGCAAGTCTGAGGCCCACACCAGCACCCCCCGTTTTGTAGGTCTGACCGACAGCGCTGAGATGCTCTCTGAATCCAGCTGCATTTGCAAACATACTGTCTTCACCTTTCTTACCTCTTACACAACACACTGCCCTCCGAGATCTGAAAACAGAAATCCTGATCTAACCATGGCTCCTGAAGTCAGGAATCAGCATATCAGAGGCCACTTCCCATGTTTTTTGTTTGTTTGTTTGTTTGTTTTGCAGTACGCGGGCCTCTCACCGCTGTGGCCTCTCCCATTGCAGAGCACAGGCTCCGGACACGCAGGCTCAGTGGCCATGGCTCACGGGCCCAGCCGCTCCACGGCATGTGGGATCTTCCTGGACCGGGGCACGAACCCGCGTCCCCTGCATCGGCAGGCGGACTCTCAACCACTGCGCCACCAGGGAAACCCCACTTCCCGTGTTTTGAAAGCTGTCCCTCTCAGCCATGCCCCCCTGCTTTCCGCCCCCCTAGGGGTCTCCCTTCGGGACAAAGGTGATGGAACCTACTCTGGGCACCAAGTGCTGACAGTGCCTGGGGTCGGGGGAGCCCCACGGTAGCTCACGTTCAAGGCCACTACATTTTGGCTAAATCACAGGACAAGGTCCATAATGGGAAGACATAAAATAGGCCCACAAAATGCTCAGGAGTTTTAGGTTTTATTTAGGATATAAAAGAAATATTTGTTACGGTCCTGCACATACTAAATATTTCTTGTCACATGCATTGTCACTTGTCAGCTGACACCATATTTTAGAAATGGAAACAGCCCATAAAGAAGCCGGTGAGTCCGCCATGAACGCATCAGCATAGCCGGGGAGGCAAAGGGAAGGGCTGCTTCTCTCCAGGCTGCTCGCAGTAAAGCGTAAAGTGTTCCTGGCGCCAATTCAGGGGACTGTGGACTCCGGCAGCCGGGACAGTTTCCGTGAGGTCAGCTCAGCAAACCCTGGGTTCTCGACTTGAGGAGCCCCTTGCCCAGGGGGTTGTCGTCTGTCCGAATCCTGCCACCACCTTTATCTCTAGCTGTGGACGGTGGGACAACTAGGTCCCACGTGGCAACTTGGCAAAACAGATGCTGCATCCCTACCAAGTGTCAGGGCCTGTTACGTTCTGGAGAGGGAAGGGGCAGACCCAGCCTCTGCATCCAGGGCTCACGGTGGAGACAAGGGAGAGGTGAGATGGGGCCCTGCTGACCTAGCGCAACCAGGGCCAGGGTGTTATGGGCCGAAGGCAACAATGGCCCTCAGTGCCCTCAGTGCAGACCCCCTGCTAGGCATTTCTCTGCTTCACACTGCAGACTCCTGCGATCCTCACGTGCACCCAGGAGCTGGTCAAGATTATCGCCCCATTTTACAGATGGACAGACTGAGTCAAGGAGAGGCCGTGTGCACTGGGGTGGTGACTGGAGCACAGCGGGCTGTCTCGAGGACCTGGGTGTCCAGCCACCGTTCCACCCAGCCCCCTCACAATCAGTACGGGAGGTGACCTCCAGGGAGAGAGACCTTCCTGTGATGACAACTCTGGGCCCAGAGCCCCATCAATCCTTTTAACCCCTCCCCTCCCGCACTCACCCAGGTCTCAGGAGTCCTTTCTTAGGCCTTCTGAGGCTCAGACAGAAGGCACATACCTAGGGCCACAGACCTAGCCCACACCCGACCTCGTGGTCCCTCCAGGGCTGACTCAGGTCCAGTGTTGTTTGGAATAGAGCCAGAGGGTCAGCGAGGGCTGGCGGGCAGCCAGTAAGCTAGGGCTGGCCCTGCAAACTCTCGGAAGAGGCAATTCGGTTCTTCTGCTGCCAGATAGCGGTTCCCGTCTCGTGAGGGCTGCAGGGCGAGGGGGTCACACGTGCAGGCGGCTGGCACAAGAGAGGCCCAGCCGATGCCACAGGCACAAAACATCTTAGGCCTCCAAGACGTCCTTATCTCAGGGAAGGAACCCTGGGGTCTGGACTGCACTGGGCGTGGCCAGGACCCTGGGCCTGCGGAGGCGGACGGTGGAAGCGGGGCAGAGGAGGTCGGGGAGGTGGCAGGTATGGGGACAAAGGTTCCCCCCGCTCAGCTCAGATGGGGAGGAGGCCAGCCTTGCTGCATTTAATCGCCCCTGCAGAGATACTATTATAATCCCATTTTCTTATTATTCAGGCAGAGTTAGGATAGAGAATATGTAACCTGATTATGTACCATATAATATATGAAGCCAGGAAGCTCTTAAAATTAAAACATTTAAAAAGAACTATCTGGGGAGGTAGTTAAAATCCATTTATATCCTTATCAAATAATGAAAATATGTCCAGAAAAAAAATCAGCCTTTCAGCTATGGTGTTCACTTCCACGATCATTTGTGGTTTTAGTATTAAGTCTAAAGACAAATTTATGTGAAAATATTTAGGATTTAACTGCTCCTTTCGTCCACAGGCTGAGAAAGCAGGCCAGGCGCAGGGTGGCTTTTTAAAGAGCCTCTGATCAGGTGGGGGGTCGTGGCTGGGGGGAAGCGGTGTCCTCGCCTGTGCTCCGCCCCCCCCCAGCAGCACCGCCTCCTCCTGGTCCGGGCTTGGCGTGGGGGGCGGCATCCAGCAGCACAAGCCGGCCGATCCCTCCTCCTCTGTGGGACTGTAATTCTCCACCCGTAGGTGAGGGTTTGGGTTCCATCATCTCCAAGCCTCCTTCTGTGGGTTCTGTGCTGCTCCCAGCCTCTGGCAGCGTCCCCGGGCTGTGAAGGAGGTCGCCGCAGAGGCCTTGCTGAATGCTCCGAGCTTAGTGGAGCCTCTCGTTACCTTTATGCGTATTTCATGAATTAGTCACCTTCTCAGCAGTCCTGGCACCAAACCGAGAGAGGCTGTCTGGGAGCAAAGGCAGGGAGGCAAGGGACGCTGCCAGGTCAGATCACGCTGGTGACCGAGGGGCCCAGGCCAGGACTGGGCCGCCTTCACAGCAGGCTCTGGCCGCGTCTGGGTTGCTCAGCCCGGGAGCGGATGGACCCAGGAGGCAGCGAGGCTGGGACCGCATGGTGAGTAACACGTCTCCTCTCGGCAAAGCAGTGATGGCCCGAAGCGGATGGAGGCACGGCTGGAGACCAGGACGGGGAAAGCAAGGTCCCAGGAGGGAACGAGGGCTGACTCAGCACCAGAAGAATGAAAGGCGAAGTCCTTACACATCCTAACCTTCACCCTTCCCTGTTTCTGAGCAACACTCAGACGGACCTAGACGAGATGCTGACCTGGATGAATTAAGGCCTTTAAAAAATGTTAAGATGCCGGGCTTCCCTGGTGGCGCAGTTGTTGAGAGTCCGCCTGTCGATGCAGGGGACGCGGGTTCGTGCCCCGGTCTGGGAAGATCCCACATGCCGCGGAGCGGCTGCGCCCGTGAGCCATGGCCGCTGGGCCTGTGCGTCTGGAGCCTGTGCTCCGCAACGGGAGAGGCCACAACGGTGAGAGGCCCGCGTACCGCCAAAAAAAGAAAAAAAAGTTAAGATGGAATTTTTCAAACATGTAGAAGAGTGGAGAGAAAGCAGTGACCCCCAGGACCCCAAATCCCAGTCCCCACAGCTGAGCCTTTGGGTGCCCCGTCCTCCTCCAGATCCAGACTTCAGACTCCACAGAGCTAGCACCTAGGGTCAGGAGGTGACGGAGGAGGGCTCCTGGGCACAAGGCCCGCATCAGCACCCCTCTCAGCCCTGCCCGGAGTGGAGACGGCCCTGACCCTGTGGTTGTGACATGACGAGAGAAACAGTCCGGCCCCCAGGCCCCTGCTCCCGCCTCGTGCTGCCGAGGGATGACCAGCCCAAGTCTACCTCCCAGCAAAGCCCACCTCCTCCCTAGGCCCGCGGAAATCCAGCCTCTCGGCCCGCCGGGTCCTCTGTGCACCGGCTGGTTTGATGTTTCTTTTCGTTTTCGGTTTTGCGTGCGCTTGTTTGGGCGGCGTTGTGCCGTGTGGACCAGTTTCCATGGAGGTGACATCTGGGTGTGGCCGGCCCAGTTCTCCTGGGGAGACGAGCTTCAGCGGGTGCAGAAACCGCTCGTCCGCGTGGGCCCAGCCTCTCAGGTCCTGCTGGGTCCTCGGTCATCAAGGGCCTGACCCCGCACTGCTCAAGGTCAGCCGACCTTCCTGCTGTTCCTTGAGTTTAGAATCAGCTGCTCGAAATAGAAATTTGGGATGAAGGGCCAATAATGAGCTTAGGACAAAACCTACATCTTTAGAAGTTTATTGATAGTCTCAGCAGAGTCGTTAGACAACTATTGATTAACTAAAAGACTTTTCTTTCTACGAGAGAGGTATTGAGAACTCTCTTGGTCAGACTCAATACAGAAACGCAGGAAAAGAATGTCTCCCGAAACCCCTGGACCGAAAAGCTTGTGCTTTGAGTGGACTGGAGGGTGGTTACTCTGCAGCCAGGGCCGGATGAGCTCCCCCCATCATAACCAGGCCCTTCACTGAGGCCACGCTCCCTGCCCGGGTGCAGCCCTGCAGGGAGGGTCGTGTGTGCCATTGTGAGGCTGGAGGGACAGTGCCGGTGACGGTGACGCGTGTGCGCCTCTGGCTTCAGCAGCCTTCGTGGAGGTGACGTGAGGACTCTCCCTGTGACTAGGGTCTTCTGTAAGGGAGTGCTCGGGGTGCTTTGCCGTCAGGAAAGGAATGGGCTGCAGAGATCTGGAGGAGGGGCCGGGGATCTGCTTGAGAAGGGAGCGATCTGAAGATGGGGTCATGTGCAGGAAGGAGCACAGCCCCGAGGCTGTCCCACAGACCCCACAGAGCCGCCTGGTTCTGGGTGGAAACTTCTGTGTTCCTGGGCTCTTTCCTCCCGTGTTCTAGACAGCCTGGTGCCGGTCCTCAAGGGGCCACAGCAGCCCCTTTTGTGTTGCAGGGACACATGCCACACCCTTCCCTCCAACAGAGTCCCTGGGGGCTGAGACCATGGCCAGAGCACATGCCCAGCGGGGCTCTAAGGTGGGCCCTCCCCTGGAACATCACACATGGGGTCTCTCCATCTGGGTCAGGGTCATTTCTGTCCTTGCTGACCTGTGGCTCTCAGCCACTCATGCCTGTTGCCATGAGCCCCAACCCAACAATTTCACTCTGCTTTTCTCAATTACCTGGACGACATTTACTGAGCTCAGCCTGGATAGACAGGCAGCAGTGGAGGCCAGGCCAGGCTGGGTGCAGGGGTGCTCAGGGTAGAGGTAGCGCGAGCTGTGTGGGCCACCAGGATGCAGGGACCACTGACCCATTGGGCTGGGATGCTTTGAGCTCTCACACTCTGGAAGCATGGATGCTGTAGGGACCCGCTGTACGGTCTGAGCTATGAGGGTTAAACATGCAACGTAGAGTTGAAAGCACCTGGGGAGCAAGGACGCACGTGTGTGTGTGTGTGTGTGCGCGTGTGCACGTGTGTGTGCATGGAAAGGAAAGGAGAAGAGTGCCACGTGGTGGGTGATCTGTCCACACCTGGACTGCAGGATTGGATGGCAGGCAGCAGCAAGACGGGGCCTATGGTTTCCTGACAATGGGGAGAACAAAGCCCTGGATGTGTGTTCATTCAACACAAGACCCAGCGCACCCTGTGTCCACACACCCACACACGCTGGGAAATGCAAGTGTGAGATAATTTGGGTACGGAAATGATTAAAGGCATTACTTCCTTTTGAAATATGAATTTTATTTTGCTATAAAAATATTTCGTAGCGAGCACATAAACATCGGACATCACGTAGCTGTTGCATGAATGGAATCATGGGCGAGTAGATTCGTGCTGAAAAATTTTACAAGCGTGTATTTAGAGGGATACAGCTTAGGGAAGGGGGTATTTTTGAGGAATCTCTGGGCATTGAAAACAAACCACCCAGCCAGGGATGGGAGGGCAGAGACCAGGACACTCTGCCCAGGACTGGAGGAGGATGCGGCCGTCGTCCACATTGTGCCCAGAGCCCACTCTTCCCCCGTGTCCCAGAGGGCCACAGGCAATTCCGGTCCCTGTCGGGTGGTGGCCTGAGACACTTGCTTTTCTGAGGGATTCCTTCTTTTCCAGCTAGAATCAGCTCTGACTCACCTTTCATATTAGCGATTAAAGAAATGACCTAGCTTTGTGTACATAGAATTATTCTTTGTTACCTGGCTTCTAGTTTTAAATTTTGAAACCTACAAAAAAAGTTTAAAAATTGTAAAACAAACAGTCCTGTATTTCTCAAATTCATAAGTTTTCAGCAGTTTGTCATATCTGTGCTCTCTCTTTACATATGTATACACATACGTACACATACACATCTACGAACACACTTACCTTTTTTCTAAATTATTTGAAAGTGAATTTAAGACATCATGACATTTTACCCCTAAATGCTTCATCATGAGTCTCCAAAGAATAAGGACTCTGCCCACTTAGCCAGAAATGCCATTGTCACACGTAAGGCGTCTTGACATTAATGCAATAACATCAGCTCACGGTCCACATTCAAGTTTTTTCTATTTATAAAAACATCAGGGGCTTCCCTGGTGGCGCAGTGGTTGAGAGTCCGCCTGCCGATGCAGGGGACACGGGTTTGTGCCCCGGTCTGGGAAGATCCCATATGCCGCGGAGCGGCTGGGCCCGTGAGCCATGGCCGCTGAGCCTGCGCGTCCGGAGCCTGTGCTCTGGAACGGGAGAGGCCGCAACAGTGAGAGGCCCGCGTACCGGAAAAAAAAAAAAAAAGTCGGACTTTTTCCTCCCTCAGGATACAATCAATTTCACTCACTGGATTTGGTCAGTTGTCTTTGGACATTTAAAAATCCGGAACTCCCTTTGCTTCCCAGTATTTTGTTTATTTTTCAGGACCTTGGTTCTTTGGAAGATCAGCAGCGGCACTTGGGATTGTCGGGTCGTCCCACGTGGTTAACTACGGAATCAGCATTTTCGCCCAGAACGCGACTATGTCATCCTCCCCCTGCCTCCTGTCAGGAGGCGCATGATGGCGCTTGCTCCGTCATCGGTCCCCAAGGTGGGAGGTGTCCTTGGAAACGCGCTCTGCAGTGCTGGGCACTCAGTGGGCGATGCTGAGCCTGCGTGGACGCCTGGTTCCAGCCGCCTCCCTCCCAGGGTCACGACCCTTCACTTAGGGAACGACAGGCGGCAGAATAGTGGGACACGTGTGTTACACTGGTGAAGAGAAATATCCCTTTCTGTCTCTTCCTCTCTCGTGGTCTTCTGTACAAACAGGTTTCTCAATGCGTTATCACCAGTATCCTTTTTGATGCTCAAATGGTCTCAGATGTGGCCAGTCAGATGCCCTTGAAATCGGCATCTGTGTCCTTTTGCCATGGAGTCCTTTGGCTTCGGGCTCTGCCTTATTTCTGGGAGAATGAGGTGTCCTGGGTTCATGTGCCACTGTCCCTCTACCAGGCTCCAAGGAATGCTGATTCCTTTTACTGGGCAGATACAGGAGATTATATATACATACACGAATAGGCACACACATCACACATATATGCACCCGATTACACCAGAGATACATGGAATTTTATTCATATATATATATATATATATATATATATATATTTTTTTTTTTTTTTTTTTTTTTTTTTTTTGCGGTACGCGGGCCTCTCACCGCTGTGGCCTTTCCCGTTGCGGAGCACAGGCTCTGGACGCGCAGGCTCAGTGGCCATGGCTCACGGACCCAGCCGCTCCGCGGCATGTGGGATCTTCCCGGACCGGGGCACGAACCCGTGTCCCCTGCATTGGCAGGCGGACTCTCAACCACTGCGCCACCAGGGAAGCCCCCTATTTTTATATTTTTAATTATAGAATGTATACCTTTAAGATCATAGGCTATACCGACACGACTATTTCAAAGCCAGCATCACAGGTTTCTCTTACACCCTCTGTCGTTCTGCATTTTATTTCCCTTCCGCCACAGTGAGAGCTCTCATTCATTTGCTCTCTCCTACAATGCACACAAAATCATTTCACAATTACTACATCATTGCCACTTTCAACAATAAACCTAACTAAACTTAAAACTTTTTTATTTTCGTTCTCAAAATATATCCCACTAAGGGTAGACAGAGTGCACTATTTAAAAGATCTTTGAATTATTTTCCTGTTTGTTTTTTGTTATAAATTTGATATACACTTGGGCCCATGTAGTTCTGTTTGAATTCAGTTTTATGGCTGCTTTTATTTCCTCTTTCTTAACTAATTTCATTTCTTGAATATGGAAAATATTTACATGGCTCAAAATTAAAATCATAAAACAGATTAATCAGAGGAACCTCACACCCATTCCTGCCCCTTCACCCTGTGTCCTTCCACACCACACAGTTCAGTCTTCCTGGGCTTCCTTTTGTAAAAAAAATAAGTGATTGTGTACTATGTGCATTTTTTTGTACTTTTTGTTTTTACTTACAGACATAGAAAACAAACTTATGGTTACCAAAGGCGGGGGGAGGGACAAATTAGGAGTTTTGTATTACCAAACTACTATATATAAAATAGATAAACAACAAGGGCCTAGTGTATAGCACAGGGAACTCTACTCAGTATTTTATAATAACCTATAATGGGAAAGAATCTGAAAAAGAATATATATATATATATATATATATATATATATATATATATATATATATATATATATAAACCTGATGCTATACACCTGAAACTAACACAACATTGTATGTTAACTATACTCCAATTTTTTTTAAAAAGTAAAAGTAATAATAGAACAGGTCCTGCCCTCTCAGCGTAGAGAGGCCCCTGGTCATTTCTCCAGTTTCCTGACTTCCCACCAGCAGGAGGTGCTGTGGTCCACATGACTATCTTTGGGATGCTTCCACTATTCCCAGAGGGAAAAACGCTGCCCTGGTGAATGTGTGCAAAGGTGGGTTCATCTTTGAGGGGATTCCTAGACGTGCACCCTGAGGCCAAGTTGTGTGGTTATGCCATTTTCTTAGACATTTAGTTTAGTTCCCCGCCACAAGGAAGCAGCATTCTGTACACCAACCGTCACTGGGAAAGGGGCCCTTCCTCCCCCTACCTGCCAAGGGGAGTGTCGTCAAACTTATGAATTCGTGTTAATCTGAGAGGTGAGAAATGGGATCAACACATTGTTTTAACGTATTACTCTCCTATATGAGTAAAGCTGGAAATACATTTTCACAGTTTGCTCTTTTCCTGAATTTATTTATGGGGATTTGTACCACACAATTTTAAAAGTATGCTGCTGCGTTTATCAATCTTTCATTTTATTGTTTCTAAATTTTTATTTCCAAATTGAAAAGCTTTTCTCATCTCTGGGTTACAAAGAAGTTCACCCCTGCTTTCCCCTAATGTTTGCATATATTTATTTTTATCTTCAGATCTATCTGAACTGTGTTATGATGAAAGATGAGAGGGATGGCCACATTTTCCAAGTGGCCGTCAAGTCCCTAAAATCACTAAACAACATTTATATTCTCCCCAGAGACTTGAGAGATAGTCAAATATACTTTAAAACATACTAAATTTCCACATATAATTGTGTTGATGTATAGATTTCTATTCTCATCTGTTTGATTCATGTCCCAATATTACACTGTTTTAATCATAGATGCTTTATCATATTTTTAATATCTAATGTTTCCCTTCATTGCTCTTTTAATTTTTTTTTTTTTTTTTTTTTGCAGTACGTGGGCCTCTCACTGTTGTGGCCTCTCCCGCTGCGGAGCACAGGCTCCGGACACGCAGGCTCAGCGGCCATGGCTCACGGGCCCAGCCGCTCCGTGGCTTGTGGGATCTTCCCGGACCGGGGCACGAACCCACGTCCCCTGCATCGGCAGGCGGACTCCCAACCACTGCGCCACCAGGGAAGCCCTTCTTTTAATTTTTTTACAAATTTATTTATTTATTTATGGCTGCGTTGGGTCTTCGTTGCTGCGCGTGGGCTTCCTCTAGCTGTGGCCAGTGCGGGCTACTCTTTGTTGTGCTGCGCGGGCTTCTCATTGCAGTGGCTTCTCTTGTTGCGGAGCACGGGCTCCAGGCATGTGGGCTTCAGTAGCTATGGCGCATGGGCTCAGTAGTTGTGGCTTGCGGGCTCTAGAGCACAGGCTCAGTAGTTGTGGCACATGGGCTTAGTTGCTCCGCGGCATGTGGGATCTTCCCAGACCAGGGCTCGAACCCATGTACCTTGCATCGGCAGGTGGATTCTTAACCAATGTGCCACTAGGGAAGTCCTTCTTTTAATTTTTTAAAAGATCTTTTGCTTTAGCTTCCATATGAAATTTAGAATCTACTTGTTTGTTTTCAGAAAAAAATAAACTCATTAGTATTTTTATTGGTATCGCAGGAAATTTATACATTAACCTGAGGGACCTGGCATCTTCATAACTTTGAATAGTCTCACCCCAAAAGAGAAGACGCCTTTCTATTCAGGCAAGTCTAGTTTTAGTTTTTTTAAGTACTTAAAAGATGTCCTCATATAAGTTCACAGTTTTGTTAAGTTTATTTTTTGTATTTTTTTCTTTTTATTCTATTTAAATGGTGTTCTCTAATCCACCGTCCCCTCTATGTGATCATTGTTTCTACACACAGAAGCTATTTATTATTGTGTTAATTTTATATCCTGATACTTCACTGAATTAGCTTTGCTTTTGTACATCTAGGTTTCAGTTTTACTTTAGTAAATTTAGCTTTATCCTTGATCCTCCTGGGTTTTCTAGGGATATGCTTACACAGCTGCAAACAGGAGGTTTTCTTCCTGCCCCTCTATTCTTTCCTCCTGTCTGATTGCACTGGCTGACACCTCCTGTGCAACATCCAGCAGGCATGGAGACGGTGCATGTGGCGTCTCACCGTGTTTACTTATTAGGAAACAGCTTGGCTTTGGGACTGAGGGATATGTTATCACGTCAAGGTTGTTACCATCAATTCCTACCTAATTGAGCATCTTTGTTGTTGCTGTTTTAATCAGGAACTGGCCTTGGGATTTGTAGAAGCCACAAATCAAGCATGAAGTTTCACACAGGGCTGTCTCCAGGCACTGTGTCCTTGGAAACTACAGGGTGAAAACAAGAGGGGTTCACTGTGTCTGCTTCACTGGCTGTGCAACCTCTGAGATGTAGACCTATCATGGATCAGGAGCTGTGCATTCAGGACTTGGGTCGACCGGCAGAAAGGAATAAAGGACTGTAGGAGCAGAGGCCGCAGCTTCTGTGTCCCACATGCAGGGTGGCCCTTGTCCATGGCAGCCAGACATGCTCAGGTGGGAGAGGTCCAGCTCCTGAGAGAACTTCCTGTGAGAGGAAAGGGCCGTGTGCACTGAGCCGGGCCAGCATCCTCCCTCAACATTAAGCAAACCAGGCATTAGATGAACACCTATTGTGCCCATTGAGTTTGAGCACCAGCTGAATGCACTGATGGGTCAGGGTTAAGTTCTTTAAAAAGCTATAAATAAAACGGATAAACAACAAGGATTTACTGCATAGCACATGGAACTATACTCAATATTTTGTAATAACCTATCTGAGAAAAGAATTTGAAAAAGTATATATGTATTAACTGAATCTTTTTGCTGTACACCTGAAACTAACACAGCATTGTAAATCAACTATACTTCAATTTAAAGAAATACAGAAAAAATAAAATAAATAAATAAGCAACAAGGATCTATTGTATAACGCAGGGAATATAGCTGACATTTTATAATAACTGTAAACGGAACATAACCTCTAAAAATTGTGAATCACTATGTTGTACACATGAAACTTATATAATATCGTAAATCAACCATACCTCAATTAAAGGAAAAGGATGTAAATTCAATGAAAAGAAAAGCGATGTTAATTCCTCGGTTTGGTGCTCTAGGCTGTTTTTTTTTGTTGTTGTTGTTTTGTTTTTTTGTTTTTTTTTGCGGTATGCAGGCCTCTCACTGTTGTGGCCTCTCCCGTTGCTCCGGACGCGCAGGCTCAGCGGCCATGGCTCACGGGCCCAGCTGCTCCGCGGCATGTGGGATCTTCCCGGACCGGGGCACGAACCCGCATCCCCTGCATCGGCAGGCGGACTCCCAACCACTGCGCCACCAGGGAAGCCCTAGGCTGGTCTTTAATCTCATGGCAAGCTCCCCCGCTCTGGACCCCAGTGTTCGTGAAGAAGTGCTTGTGTGTGTGGGGGGGTGCCTGAGAGATGACCCCCATAGCACTCACCCTGTGCCGGCTGCTCTGGGGGCCGAGCTGCTACGGAGCTTTCAGGAAGCACCACTCTGTGTCTGACCACTGTTCCCATCCTACAAAGCTCTGAGAGGGAAGCTCTTCCTCAGAGCGGGTGCTGGCCCTGCTGCTGTAACACAGCCCCGAGTGTTTGGGATCCAGCTGCGAATGGGGCAGGATCCACAGTGGCCACAATTCCAGACCCTGGGGACCACCTGGTCCTTACTGGCCCCACAAAGCCAAGTGTCAACCCAGACACCCACTTCCTGTGTGTCATCAGCAAACAGATCTTCCCACAATCCGGGGCGCCTCATCCGTGGTGAGGATGCCAGGAGAGCTGGCCCCGCAACCACAAGTGTTCCTGGCGCGTGTGCGGAGAGGGCAGGGGCACTGGTGGGGCTGAGAGGTCGACGCAGAGCCGAGCTGTGGTCGGCTCCTGCCTCAGTAACTGCTGTGGAATAGCGAATGTTCCCCCACACACTGTTGGAGACGCCAACACGATGACAGGTGGGAGAGTCACGTCAACAGCAAGCTCTGAAGGTTGCCGGGACGGCTGCTTCCCACTCTTTCAACAACGCTTATCGAGTACGTAGCCTGTGCCAGGAATTGGGCACCACGGGCTGAAGGAAAGTCCCGGTCCTTGCCCCACAGAGTTTAAAATCGAATCTTGTTTTATTTTCAGTTGTTTACACGTGAGGGCAGAGAACCACTCTTACTTACTTCTGTGTTTCTCTCAGAATGTTGGCATTTAAAACTCTCAAGAAAATTTATTCATTGAATGATCACTGGTCAACCTTGAATTTTCCTTTTGTGAGCTAAGTTAAAGATGTATGCAGGATATAGTCTCTTCTCCTATTTTTTTAACAAAGAGTTTTTCCTATCTTTCTAATAGTCATGGATTTTATCACGTTAGCATTCCTGCTGGAAGACGGCACTCAGATGAAATGTACATTTTAAGGCTGACTTTTTCAAAAAGTGTCCCCAGGTTTCCTGATGAAAATCCACACTTCCAGCCTCCTTCGAGGTTATTTCCTCAAATTTCCTCATCGGCTTAGAGCCACTCCTGTTATCTTCTGTATCAGAAATGACATTTTCCCAGCCCAGCTTCCTTATCCAGACTCACGCGGTGCACTGTCTAAAGGAAGAAACCGTAAGTCTGGTCCTTGGAAGGCATCACTTCAGGATCATCTCCTAAGTGGTCCAAGGAGCAGCAGAATCTCCCCACCGCCGAGAGCCTGCGCCCTGATAGGCCCCGCCCTGGAAACTCTGTCTCAAACTTGGTTCCATAGACTCTGGACCATCTTCACGGGGGCAGTGGTGACTCGCTCCCTGTAGCTCTGGAGGACTCAGGTCCTTGTGGGTGCAGGAAGCCCCAGAGGGGTCAGCAGCCCTGAGTCACCGTGAGAGCCACCAAGGATGGGGCCCTCAGGGGCCAGGGCGGGGGCAGGCGGCAATGCCACAGGCCTCGCGTGGGGTAGGATTTAGGAGGTGGACTAGGTGGCCCTTGAGCCTGCTGGCCTCCAGCGTTCCACCCCCTTGTGCTTGCAGGTGGATTGTAAAAGTGCAATTCCCATGAAGGGCAGGGGCAGCGCTCCTTTCTTAGACGCCCATCGGACAGTTACTTATACTCGGTCATTCGGAGAAACGTGTTTGAATAATCGGCAGGTGAGAAGAGCTGGGACCATTTTGGAAAAAGTCTTCAGATGCTGTAATCCTGAAGGAACTGGACCAGTGCGATGCCTTTGGAAGAATGGAGAGATCAGAGAAACAGAAAAGACTTTTCACAGATGGACCCAACTGAGTCTGAGGGCTTAATATTTAATCAGAGGATTGCTGCTGCTTAATCAGGAAGAGACGCATTAGTCAGTGTAATCTACCAAGACATTTCTTATCTTGAAAAAAATAAGGGGGCCGTAGGGTTCTTACACTACACGATTAGAACAAAACAAAAGCCACGTGGAGCTAAAGGCAGAAGCACAGTGCTGAGGACAGGAGAAAAGAAGGAAATTTAGGAGATTATCACCTGATATCTGGATGAGTGGAAATTTCTTGTTTGCTGTTTCTTTTTTTGTTTGAAGTAGATAAACAATAAAAGAAATCACAAGAAGGTGATGTTCTGGATAGGACGAAATAAATGTTTAAAACATTATTTGAAAAGCACATGAGATGATTTATAACCTGGGGAGCAGGAGTTAGGGAAGAGAATTTCTACAAACAAACAAAGAGTTAATTTCCTAAGTGACGAAAACTCAAGAGAAATCAATGAAGTCTTTTGTTTTCCTTAATTGAAAAGTGGTTGAAGGAAATGAGTAGATTATTTACAAGGAGATTCCTGATAAGCCAACTTAAAAATTATTCAAATTTGCTAGTGATTAGTGAGAGACAATTTATCACATTAGTGAGATATTTGTTACTTACTAAATTAGAAAAGTTTAAAAATAACGACAATAGTTATTACCTGTCCGGGAAGAGTGCGGCGAGCTTTGCTTCTGCTACTTAAGGGTTAACTGGCACATTCTTTCTTGACTCACAAAATTTGACCCAGTGATTCCTTTTCTTAGTATCTGTTTTACTTTTCTTAGTATCAGGAAACAGTCACACTGACCACCAAAGACTTCTTGGTAAAGGTACTCGTCTTGATATTACCCATAACAGTGAAAAAATGCACAAGTCTTACGTCCAACCACAGGGAATAATTAACTCGTGCCAGATCACTCAACAGATAATTGTACCGCCAGGAAAATACTTCTCGAAAATTGTCAACGACACGTACAAAATTTTACTACACGATATTAACTGAAAAAAAATCAGGATACAAAATTGCACATGCAGTGTAATTCCAATTATGTAAATCTCTGTGCATAAGCCCAGCAGAAAATGCAGATGAATTTAACGTGCTTACCCCTGGGTTATGGCATTATAGGCCTTTAGAATACATTTCTTCTTTAAAATATGTCTCTTCTTTATACTTCCTTGTAAGCATGTATCACTTCCTAAAAATTATAGTAATGACAAGCACTCAATCCAAAGACAGCCACGTCAGTAGAGGCCCAGAGGGCCAAGAAGTGATACTGCTTAACCAGCGAGAGGATGCTTCAAACATATGCAGGAACACGTGGTCTCCAAGCATCAGCACAGGGAGATCTTAGTAATAACTCATATCTGCCCCTCGTGTCACAGTTGAGGAAACCAAGGCCCTTGCTTGAAACTCAAGGGAGGGAGATTATCACCCAGAGTGAAAGATTTCCGGTTTTGATATTCCATAGCAGGTCGTTTTTAGACCGGGACTGACGTCATTGTCTCGGAGACCTGAGCACCGTCTCTCCGAAAGGCAACAGGGGCGCAGAGCAGCGAGGGCTGAGCGACGCTTTAAATCAAGGCCACCTGGGCCTCGCGCGTATGCTCTTAACCCAACGCATCGCGCCTCTGTTTTCTGAGGACAGCAGCTTCTTTCTCGTCTTCCTTTCTCAGTAAATAATATGTAGATGCTCTACCCCAGCGGTCCCCAACCTTTTTGGCACCAGGGACCAGTTTCGCGGAAGACAATTTTTCCATGGACTCGGGTGGGTGGGTTGGTTCAGGCTGTGATACGAGCGGTGGGGAGCGATGGGCAGCGGCAGGTGAACCTTTGCTCTCCCACTACTCACCTCCTGCTGTGCGGCCCAGTTCCTAACAGGCCGAGGCCCAGGGGTCGGGGACCCTTGGTCTAAACTACACTCTGCAAGTAATTCCTACTGGGAAATTCTGCAAGTTATTAAAGTCTAGAAGTTCAGTGGTTCTTCACTATATATATATATATATATATGATCATGGATCTCTGTGATTCTGAGCAAAGCTATATTCTACTGACACATGCTTATAGAAATTTGCATACAGTTGTGGTATATCACACCAGAGACAACTATCTTTTTTTTTTTTTTTTTTTTGCGGTACGTGGGCCTCTCACTGTTGTGGCCTCTCCCGTTGCGGAGCACAGGCTCCGGACGCGCAGCCTCAGCGGCCATGGCTCACGGGCCCAGCCGCTCCGCGGCACGTGGGATCCTCCCAGACCGGGGCACAAACCCGCGTCCCCTGCATCGGCAGGCGGACTCTCAACCACCGCGCCACCAGGGAAGCCCCGACAACTATCTTTAATAAAAACAAATGTCCACATTTTGTAGGAAATGTCTTTTAGCCTTCATTTTTTCTCATGCAAAAATTGATTTCCAGTTCATGTAAGATACCTTACACAAATGTTAGTTAGACCAGTAAGACAAAAAAGTGCACTTAAATAATGCATAACAGAAAAAGTCAATGAGAAGATTTCCACAGACGGACTTAAGTGGGTTGAAAGTGGAGCTGGCACTTGGACACGGCAGCCTGTCATCCGTGGCCTCCGAGGTGGCTCACCCGTCCACGCTCCCTGCAGGGCACAGTCTTCCCGTGTCTATAACACACACAGCGTCTGGGGTGGTGGTGGACTCAGTGGAATGCACAGGGGAAAGTTAATCTACTCCATCTTGCTGGAAGAAGCCCCAGATTCCTTTTTAAAGAGAAATGGAAAGGTATTTTCTTCTGGACTTTTGTCTGCAGAAATATGGGGGAGGCAGCCCTGAATTTCTGAAGCAGCACAAGGCTCTCTTCCGTGGAAACTTTGCAGTCGCACTCAACGTGGTGATGGTGGGACTTTTAATCACATTGCTTACCTTGCCCATATGTCAGCAGAATTCACCAAGCGAGCCGAGCTGTGAATTACATCTCTCCTGTCAAACTGTCCCCAGAGCCACCTCCTCTTCTCCCGCAAATTGAAGTGTATGTACGAGTTTCAAGTGGGCACCTAAGAACAGATTGAAAAGCAAAAGGATTTCTGCGGAGAAAAATCTTATATCCTACTTCCATTTCTTGACAAAAAATCTCTTGAAAGGCAGTAATTCAAGACTGTCTCTTATGAATTTGATAAATCCATGGTCATAGACATTTTCCAGGTAATTGATGGTGTTGGAGTGTAATCTGATATTGGATGCGAAGAGACAGGATGGTTCATGGCACTTATTCCTACACCAAAAGCAGCACAGCCAGATGGGTTGCCAGACACAGGAGGCATCCTGTCTGTGTATTGAATACTAAGATTTTTATTAGAGTCAGACTTACTCTTGGAATGAAAACTTTCCACAATTTCAAAGATACGTACATCCTTTGAAGTTTAAAAAAGAAGCAGGAGATGGAAGAGAAGGACAGGCAGCGTACAGATCACGATGGCAGAGTGTGAAACCGAGCAGGACCCTGTGGGACCCTCCCGGGGACAAATCCTTTCCATGTCCCCCACTTCCTGTTTGGAGGAAATAGGTATCATTCACCCGCCTAGAGCTTCCCTGAGTTCCAAGGTACAGATTCAAACAGTTGTTAATCAGAGAAGGGAGGGAATGCAGAAACAAGGGAGGAATCCTCAAGAAATGGTTGTCCAACAATTAAAGCAGGGTCCTGGCTCCTCCTCAAGGGATATACATAACAATGTCTTTGAGTTCTTCTGCAGGAACTGAGACCTGCACCCGGGCTGAGGATGGTAACTTCAGGCTGAGCACAAGAACCCTGGAGCACCACCACTAAAAAACCAGAAGGAAGTCATACACCCTGCAGCCCTCACCTGAAATTTTGCCTAGAAACACTTTTCCCCCAAAGCCATCAGTGAGTGAGGGTTTTTAGACCATGAACAACCTGTTCTCATTGCTTGGCCCTTGTAATAAAACTTTCTTTGCTCCAAACTCTGATGTTTCAGTTTGTTTGGCCTCGCTGTATGTCGGGCACGTGAACTTGTGTTTGGTAACAAGTGGACACAGTGGAAAGCAGGTAGCAGTGGAGTCATCTCGTGCATGAGGAGGGAACACCTGCTCAGATGTGTCACATGAAAGGGCTGCATCATTAAACAGAGGCAGTGCTTCCCTTCCGTTCCTCCACTCTAAGCTACAAATCCAGTTTCTTCCAGGACCCAGGATTTTTTTCATGGCTTCCCACTTTTATGTGGCTTTTTCTACTTGGCAGGAAATGAGCAGCCTTTCAGGGTGTTTCAAGGCAAAGTTTTTGCCTTGGGACCAGTTTGAGTTTTGCTTAAATTACAGTCTTTTCAAAAAGAGCAATTCTCCTCTGAAATGATCCATATTTGCCAATGTACTTATGCAGATGCACAGAAGTAAAGCACTGCTAAGTGTGTCAGTTGCCAACAACCTTAACAAGAAGGTCTGTGCCCTTTGACTCCCACTCCACTCAGGGACAGAAGTAAATTCCATGGACACTTTCTCTCTGCTGTGCTTTCCTTTCTTTGCTTACCTCAATTATGTTAAAAGAAATGTCAAAAAAAACCATCAATAATGACAAAGTAGTTTTTAAAAATTCTGGATGCTGAACATAAAGATTATTAGAGGCTATAACATGGTGGTAATGATTGGTATTCTACCTGATTCTGTTAGGGAATTGTTGAAAGAAACCGCTGCCTTGGCCAGGCACAATGATAACCACTTGCATGACTTGTCTCACAGCAGGAGGTCTGATAAGGAACATGATGCTACTGCCACCAAAAACTGGGAGAATTCGGGAGGGGACACAAGAGGGCGGAGACACCAGCCCATAATATGTCCTGCCAACCTCCCAAAAACCCTCGTGCTGGAGTCCCTCTTGGATGAGAGATATTCGTGCCCCCAGGAAGGACCCTGAGTCAGACCAAATACAGGCCAAGCAAGACGACTGGCCAGAGACAACCTGAAAACTAACCCCATCCCCATAAACCCTGAGACTGCAAGCCAGCTACCAGCCAGCTACTTCATTCTTCATTCTTACTTCTTTTAATATAGGAGAAGAATCAGCAGGTTAGGTAAGGCATGGTTTGCATTGAGTGGAGCATGTCAGAAGTCAGGCTAAATTGCCTGTGATCACATTCCTGTAATCAGGTTCTTTTTAAGGTTAGAGGGGAGCAGGAACGGGCAAACAAGAAAAGGGCAGGGCTTCCCTGGTGGCTCAGTGGTTGAGAGTCCGCCTGCCGATGGAGGGGATATGGGTTCGTGCCCTGGTCCGGGAGGATCCCACATGCCGAGGAGCGGCTGGGCCTGTGAGCCATGGCCGCTGAGCCTGCGCGTCCGGAGCCTGTGCTATGCAACGGGAGAGGCCACAACGGTGAGAGGCCCGCGTACCGCAAAAAAAAAAGAAAGAAAAAGACAAAAGAGTTGCTTTCAAAACCATGGCTGCGGCGGGAGCAGCCCCACAGTCTTGCCCAACGGGCTTGGGGATCCCAGACTCAGCACTTCCTATGAGACAAGCGCCATGACACGTCAGGTCCATGAACTACACACTGGTATTATGGTATTTTTATGGATAAGGAAAGCAAGTCTTGGCGACGTGAAACAACTTGCCCAAGGTCACCGAGAGGAGGTGTAGCAGGATTGAGCCCAGGTGGTCTGACTCTGCACCCCACAATCTGAACCCCTGAAGAAGCAATAATAGGTCAGTGAAGTTCTTGCACAGAGGATTATGGCAAGCGATGCCCTAGACCCGTGAGGCTACTGAGCCCTTGAAAGGGGATGAGCAAGGTTGAGACGTGCTCTAAGTCTGAAACGCGCGCTAGAGTTCAAAGACTTCGTGTGAAAAAAATGGGAAGTGTTTCATTAACAATTTTTAGATTGATTACATGTTTTAACAATAATATTTTTGATATATTGGATTAAATAAAATACTATTGAAATTAGTTTCGCCTGTTTCATTTTTTTTTAATGTGGCTGCTAGAAAAATGTTGTGGGTTTTTTGTTTTTTTGGCTGCACACTGACCAGGAATCGAACCCACGCCCCCTTCAGTGGAAGCACGGAGTCTTAACCACTGGACCACCAGGGAAGTCCTCAGAAAACTGTTAAAAAGTGATATTAGTGGCTTTGCCTCATTGCGTGGAAAATACAACTGTATTGTATTGTGTGGTAGCATTTCTATTGCTCAGTAAAGTGTTGCTTTGAAGAATCAGACCAGGAGAGGGATTAGGAGAAGAACCAGGATCCCTGGAGAGCGGGGACCAGGCACCCAGACAGCCCAGGGCAGCACCCACTGGGGCCTCTTTAGCCCGAGTCATCCAAGCACAAGGGATGAGTAATTGAAAAATATTGTCATTTGTCCCAATCATCATTCCCCCTGCAACCGGCTGGGCCCACTGAAGTGTGCCCCTCCTGTTGGCAATCCTGAAGATTAACTCTGTGGGGGGCAGCCTGGAGGAAGACTGGCTCATTTTCCCGTTTGTGATGCTAAAGGGATTACACACTGTGCAGTGGAGGTGGGTGGGCGGAAACCTTTCATTAGTTCACTGAGCACAGAGGCAGTTTTTTTTCCAATAGAGCAGATAAAAAGCAAACTCAGAGAAGAGAATTTACTCTTTCACGTGGAGGGTTCCTACTTTCCTGTAAATGGCGGTGTGTCTTTACCTTTGAGCAAATGAAGGCAAGGTGCCATGAGAACAGCTGCTGCAGTCTTTGCTATATATTGATGGGCATTATCTCCAATGTCCACAGTGGAGGGGGGATATTTGGATTTTGATCTTTTCTCAAGAATGGGGTCAGATCTAAAGTGCTGGTTCCTGTGTATGTGTTGAAAGCACCTGCCTGCTGGACTTTCACTTTCAGAGCGTACTGCCAAGCTTTCCCTCTACGCTGAGGTCTCATTCCTCTGCAGCCCCAGTTCTAGGCCCCCCGGTGCTCAGGGGAGCTTGGGGGGGGTGGTCTGAGCTGCAAGCGCCCCAGCTATTAGCATGGCGCCTGTGCCATCCGCTGCTGCTGTGGCTGAAACGGGAATAGGGTGGAGAGGATGTGACTTGAACACCAAAGGCATCTCCCGTGATCATTAACTGCTGCTCCAAGTTCAGAGGAGAGAGAATGTTCATTCTCCTTCCAGGTAATGTTCCATTTTTCTTCACAAAACAGGAACAACAAAGCTCTGTTTTTCTTTCAAGGCTCGTGTTCTCTTGAGAAAAGCTTCCCTCTTCCTTATCTGTTATCTACTCTCGTCCTGGTCGCCCTGAAGACGGTGTTTGGACAGTGTGATGCTCCCCTGGGCCCGAATGCCCGCCTGCATCTGGAGTGACCTAGGTCCTTGGGAACGAGCCATCCGAATGCCTGGGCCTCGTGCCTTGTTCTCACCTCTACACGCTGCAGCCCCCGCACCCAGTTTCGCCGTGCCACGGGGGCATCTCTGAGACCCGAAACTAACATGTGCCCTGGCGCCTGTCATTCTGCATCGCATGTCCTGGTTCCCAACACCCCTCTTGGACCTCATCAGGGCCAGCAGCCCCGGGTCCTTATTCTGCCCCACCAGTTCCTTCTCGTCTTCATGTCCATCTCCACCTGGTCTGGACCAACAACACGTCACTTTATCTGAGCCCTGTGTCCTTCCCTAGGAAGACAGGTATCCTTTCCTGCCTGCTCCATCACCTGCCAGGCCCTGCTGATGGGGAGGAAAAAGAAAAACCTTTGAGAAAGACAACGAAACGACAAATGTAAGTTAGATACGCAAATACATATGTATAATGACAAGAGAAATCACAACAAATTACAAAATCTGAAAATAATGACAACTACCAGAAACATCACAAACCCCTCCCCCCAGCAGAGAATCCACCATACGTGTATCAGCAGCCTGACATTCACAGGATCCTTTGTATTTTTACTACATTTTTGACTGTGGGCTCTTCAATGACTCTTCACTTAACGTGGTTTTGCAAAACATTTTCTACATAGAATAGTAAGATGAATCAGTTCTTTCTTCGAGCACGGTAGATCAAACTTCTTTTTTCTTTTTTTCTTTTTAATTGATAGCTTAGACAATTGCTTTCAGCTTCCCGACTTCTTGGGAACGTTGTGTACATTTTAGGACTGTGGTCAAATGTGGGAAAATCTCGTCAGGTTTCTTTCGTATACGAACCCTAATACTTCAGGGCATTTGAGTGTCCTATGCCGCTGCTAAGTCTCAATGAGTCACTGAGCTGTCAACACTCGTTAACTAGTTTGTCATTGACGGACTCATGCGGTATGAGTCTTACGTTATCTTCTTTGATGCAAACATTCGTGTCATCTGAGCAGAGAATATAAATACTTCCCCGGTGAGTTTAAGTGAGCGCGTAAGAGCAGCGGACTGGGTGGGGAAAGGGGCTCTAGGCAGTCCTGCTAATTGTGTGCCATATGGGATGGGAATTTTGATAAATTCTATCCCACATCATTTCAGTCAAAAGTAATTGCAGGGCTTCCCTGGTGGCGCAGTGGTTGACAGTCCGCCTGCCGATGCAGGGGACGCGGGTTCGTGTCCCGGTCCGGGAAGATCCCACATGCCGCGGAGCGGCTGGGCCCGTGAGCCATGGCCGCTGAGCCTGCGCGTCCGGAGCCTGTGCTCCGCAACGGGAGAGGCCACAACGGTGAGAGGCCCGCGTACCACAAAGAAAATAAATATAGAGGGACTTCACTAGGGTCCCTCCCAGGGCTTTGGGAGGAGAGGAGCCATCTGGGGACCTAGAGTTTGGAGGTGTCATGGGACTCCAAGAGCCCCATCAATGTCCTGACCGCAAACCTGCAGGTGCTCCTGCCTCTGACACTTCCCTGGCTCCTTCCCATGCACTGGGCTCCAGAGGCGCCCTCCCTCTGGTCCTATCTCATCCTCCTACCTGGGCACCTCCTCCAGGTGAGCTCTTTGTGCATCTCTGGCAGGTGTCCTCCAGGAGTGTCCTCCCCTCGGCATTCACATGGCTGTGTCTCTTGTCAAAAATCTCTCTCTGGAATCCATGCCCAGAGCCAGGGTTCCCCACCACACGCTCTTTTCCTTCAGAAATAAGCGTCACAGAAAAGAATGCTTTGCTTTAGGTCTTCTCGCCTCTTCAGCTCGCGTTCTTCCCTCGAAGTGTGACATCTGAAAGAGGGCTTCGGTCTTGGTGGGAAAGCCAGCGCACGTTTTCTCCCTTTCATCTCCCTCTTCTGGAAGAATCTGGCACCATCTCCATGCTTTAATTTTCAAGATGTTTTCTCTTGGCTTCTTTGACCCCACATTCTCCCATTTTTGCTCAGACATCTCTGGCAAGCTCTTCTCACTCTCCCCGGAGTCTCTCCTCCAGTGCCCTCCTAGGACTTCCCCCCGTCCCTCCTCTCATGCCACCGTCACAATGCTTCCCTTGGAGGCTCAGCCACTCTCTTGGCTTTAGGTACCATCTTTTACTCATGAGACCCCAACTCTATTGCTCTTGACCCTAATTTCTGACGATCTACATAGTTTCATTCACAACCTCTCAAACTCAGGTGTTCGAAAGTCTCCCACCCCTTTTCCTTTGAGACTCACTCCACTTTCTCTGTCCCCTACTGGAACTAACCATGGCTTCTGGGGTCCCGCTTTCCGGAGCCAGAGACCTGGCTACCCCATCCTTCCCCTTAAGTCCAGCATCTAGTTATCCCTCATCCCACTGTCCCTTTCACACAGTGCTCACAGCATCGTAGCCTCCTCCCCGACCATGGTTAACACCCTCCCAGCCCGCCAGCCACTTCCCGCCCAAGCCTTTGTTCTCGCAGCTTCTCTCCTCTGTAATCCTGCATCTTCCTCTTCCCCCCTGCACTGCTGGCCAGCTCTCAGTCTCCCTGGCCTCTGCCCCCCAGGACTGTCCCCTGGCCCCCAGCTAGGCCAGAAAGTGGAAACTCCACATGGACAAGGCTCCACGTGCACGAGGCCGCCGTGCCTGGGGACGGTCAGTCCTTGTGTCCAGGATGCAATGACAGCACTCTCAGTGTGGCCTTCTGCCCCTGACCTGGGGGACCAGGCACATGGCATCCATCCATGGGGGCCGCGCTGGAAGCCCACCTCGCCAATGCTGTTCCCCTTCCAGGTGTGACAGCCTGGCACAGTGGCCTCTGAGCTCCTAAATGCTGTCTCTTCCCCCACGAGATTCTCAGAGGCAGAAGGAAGGTCCACTGCAGTTATGACAGGGACCAAACTCTTGTCTTAAGCGTTCCTGGTGGTGGCCAGAAAAGGGAATAGCAAGGAGAGAAGCGAGGGAGGGGAAGTGTTATTTAGAGGCAAGTTTCTTGTGAAAGGGGTTTTGGGGACACTGTGGGGAGATTAATGGTGCCGGGATCAGGCAGAAATTTTGCTCTGAGTTACACGATGTCATTTCTTGATACAGCCCCCTAAAAAATGCCTTTCTTGAATACTCATGTGCACTTTAAGGCTTCTAGAGGTAAATGTATTTCTTTCAGATGTGGAACTAGGCTGAGATGGGCCTTAAAGCAAGTAGCAAAAAAGCCAGATTTATTTGGGTTTCATAACACCTTGGAACTAACCTGTGACTGATTGGGTGTTTCACATGAAAAACACGAATAGGAAAAGAAATGTTATAGCAAATCCATGTTCCTCTGCATAATTTTATCAGATGACTACTTTGTTTAATGTATATTTTATGATTAAATTCTGTCCCTATGCTAGAATTTAGATAATACAAAAGTGGAGGAAGTGCTGGGGAAACCACACCTTTTTTGGTCACTATTTCCCTCCACAGTGAACCTACACATGCCAGGCAGAGAGCAGATGCAAAATGCATATTTGTCTCAAAAATTAGAAAATTTGCTCTATTTTTCTAGTCATATGTTAAGTTATGAATGGTACCTGCTCCCCTTATTTAATAGTTGTTTTGTAGTATTTTTCTAGTGGAGAAATTTCTCATTTACAAGCTGTACCCCCAGGATGCCAGATCAAGATGCTTAAAGGTGGAAAAATTGAACAAGAACTGCCCGCCTTTCTCTATTCTCCGCCCTCCCCTCCCCTCCCCCTCCCCTCCCCCTCCCCTCCCCCTCCCCCTCTTTCCTCCCCCTCCCCTCCCCTCCCCCTCCCCTCCCCTCCCCCTCCCTTCCCCTCCCCTCCCCCTCCCCTCCCCTCCCCTCCCCCTCTTTCCTCCCCTCCCCCTCCCCTCCCCTTCCCCTCCTCTCCCCCTCCTTCTCTCTTTCTGTCTCCCTCTCCCTCTAATGAGATGCCAAAGGAAGGATGAGGTAGCCCATCCCCTCACACTGGAGGTGCTTGAGGTTGAGTTCCACATAGACCAACAGCATGATCTTGGCTGGAAGGGACCTCAACAGGGCTGTGGGAGAACCCACCTGCCTTCCTCATTGCGGTGCCCTGGCCTGATCTGGACTCAGGTCGGCTCCCCAGGCTCTGCGGGGGTCCTCACTCACCTGGAGGGGGCAGACGCACCAGCCACGGGACCAGGGTCTGCACGAGAAGACTTTCTGGACCCTGGCTACTGGTGTGGATCCAAGGACGCTGTGGGTCAGGGCGCCAGCGCAGGCCCGGCTCACAGTGGGCTCCGCGAACGTTGGTTTCCCTTCTCCTGCCCCTATGGCCTGATTTCTGTGGCTATAATTAGTGCGATATTGAAGATCAGTGATGAGAAGCTCAGCTGCACCCACCCAAGTGCTCTGGCGGAGTGAAGGAGAGAGGTGAAAGCATCTGCTCAAATTGCCATGGTGACTGCAAGAAGGGGGGGGAGGGAGAGGTAGGGGTTGGGGGAGAGAGAGAGAGGGAGAAGGGGAAGGCCTGAGCTTCTTGTTGTACTTTACTGGCCCATGTCACAGGGAACAGGTCCCTGGGACGACAAGGCAGGGGCAGATGCAGGCCACCCGGTCCTGTCCCTCACTGGCGCTAACAGAGCACCCGGGAACATGAGCATCTCTTCCCCGGCAGCAGCTGCCTCATCGTACAGCAGCAGGAGGAGCTCCCTTGTCCCAAGGGCATCAGCGTCTTCCTACAGAAGTGTGACCCCGGGGCGCCCAGGTCCTCGGGGAGGCGCAGCTTGTGTCCGGCCAGTGTCCAGCGAGGCTCCTGACATGAGTGCTTCGTGGCTCTGCTTGAGACAAACGAGCCCAGCCAATGACCTTGGACACAGTGACCAGCCTGCGACAGACAGCCTGGGAGCTGCACAGGTGCACCTGCAGTCGCTGGGGTGCCTCCACGCCTGGCCTCGCTCCCCTCAGTTCCTGGGACGGCACTTTGGACAGGGGACAGGAAACTTGCAGTGAGTCCTGCAGCCCCGGCTCCCGGAAAGGAGAAGCGCTGAGGAGATGGTCTTTCTACGCATCACGTGCCCTTTCTCGGGGAGAAGAGATGGTGTCTTTACTCAGGCAGTGAGCTGTGAGCTTCACACCAGTGAGCACAGGGGCTGAGGGTGTGGGCGGGGACGTTCTTGAGAATGCCCTAGAGCCAGTTCTGTGGCTGTGGGACTCACCTTCCGTCCTGCCTGTAACCGTCAGGAAAGGGGAGAGGCGGTGCCCCGGTTGACTGGATCTAGGTAGCGTGCTCGCCCCCCAGCAGTCTTTGCTTCCGAATCTCCGATCCTGTTCTCCTGGGCAGAGGCTGTGGGTAGAGGACCCCCTGGAAGCCTCCTTCTCCATCAAAGGCAAGAGCATGGCCCCCTCCACACCAACAACCCACGCAGGCACTGCTCCACTCCCATCGCACTGACTGCTGCGCCCACCCACCTCCTAGCAGTCCTCACCCCTTACTAGGATGACCGTCAAAGCCAACAGCCCTTGTCTGTGGTCCTGGCCTCTACGCTCCTTCGTCTCTCCTGCCTGGTTAGTCTTACTAAAGCATCACTCAGATTATTCCCCTAATCAAAACGCCTCGGTATCGCTCCGTGGACTAGATTAGCCGAGGCAAGTAGAGTCCAAGTCGCCTGCCCAGCCCAAATGACCCGTGATGCTGCTTTGGGAATGACTGAGAGGCCAGTGGTCAGGAATGCGCTCTGGTCCACAAGGGATGCTTTCCTGGGAAAGGAGGAGCACGGCCACCATGCAGGTGCCTTCCTGGTCTCCTCATCTAAACTCCCTTTAAACTCCCTTATCCAAACCCTTATCTAAACTCCTTTGCTGGCGCCCGTCAGGACACACGAGGAGCTGCTGTTCCTCCTTAGACTATAAGTTTCCCTCCACTTGCTCCCTGCTGCGCACTCCGCCTCTGACCGTCTGGCGCCAGCACCTGCTCCAAGCCTCCTCGAAAGCAGAGGTGGAGGCACATTTACGTGATGGACATCACGCAGCGCGTCTGCATGAAATCACCATGGGGCAGATGAATGGATGTATGATGGGGAGAGAAAGGAGAAAGGTTCCCCTCCATCTCTTTCCTGATTTGAAAGAGGCTTCCAGGGCCCTGAATGGCACGATGGCAAGGAGTCTCCATGCTCTCCTGTGAGATTCCACAGTTCAGAATGAAACCAGTCTCCAGCCAAGACCCACCCTTGCTTAGCTGTCCCCAGCCCCACCCTCTTCCTTCACCTGCATCCTCAGGGCCATCCCCACAACACATCAATGGACCATGCACTCCCATCTCCAGCGCTGGTCTAGGGGACCAGACCTGGGCCAGTAGCTATGCAGATTTCATAAAGGCTGGTGTCTGGGGGATTTCTTAGACTGCATCTTAAGCATTGGAGATCCTCACATCTCAGTGCTCATACCAAGTTCTCCTGATGCCAGAATGGTGAACAGCTAAGCTATGAACCCCCTCTCCCACCACTCTCTTGATAGGCGTAGACACTCCCAACTTCTTCTCTCCCACAGACACGCTACTGGGTCTAAAGTTATATTAGAAAAGAAAACCCAGCTATATTCTTAAGGTGAGAAAAACAACACTCTTAGAGGTGCTGAAAGTATGTTTGGCCTGGTGTGAGCTCCCTGTGTTAGAAATGTCTGTGCACAGGGGCTAGGTTCGCCCAGGGGGGCACACTGCAGCCCTGGGTCCCGCCCAGAGCCCAGACAAGCAGGCCCTTCCGGAGGGTCACTACTGTCGCTCTCCACCTGTGGCTGAAAGACAGAGAATCCAGTCTTGTCTGGGATCTCCTTCGTACGCCCAGCTGTCCTTTCTGGAGGTCACGCCACCCCGCACGTCATAACCCCCCTACCCCGAGATACTCACCCTAGAACCTCCCCAAGGCCCCAGTGCTGTCCTTTCGTGGTTATGCTGGAAACTTCCACTGTAGGCTGAACAGAGACTAGATAATCGATAGTTCCCTCTTCTGTAGGAAAAACACAAATTCTCTAAAGCACTTGAACTCTGATCCCAGCTCCCCATTCACTGTTGGGCTCTTTACCACCTGTCCCCATTTTACCACCAGAAACCAAAGCATCCATCATTTTCACACAGTCTGTTTTTATTTAGATTGAACCCCATTCACCAGTCTTGCTGCCCCCTCAGATCGCCCTCCTGAGAGCACGTCCTTCCCCTTGAAGGGCATCTCTTAGAACTCCCTAGAGCAGGCTTTGAGGGTGGTCAATTTGCCTGGTTTTATTTTCCTGAAAACATTTTTTATTTCAAGGTGGTTCTTCAAAACAATGAATTTGCTGTGCCTGCAATTTTTAAATGTGCCTTAGACTGTGTTCTAGGCAGCCTGGGTTTAGAAACTGCCTTTGTTTCCTGATTTAAAATTTAGACAGCATCTTTGAAATTTAGAGTGTTTACCTTATAAGAAAGTTGCGGTATTAAATATTACATCATTTCTTAAAGTACTGCCTTGCACAAAGTAGGGCTTTCTGAGAGGAACCTTTTATCAGAACATGTAGCTCTTTCCTTTACTTATATTTTACTAAGTTATTTTTATGAGATTATAAGTGCCAGCAAATCCACTGTCGAAAACAAAAATTAGGATCTTGCCCAAAAAAATTATTCTTAATTTTCATTACTCTTAATTTTCATTATTCTTAATTTTCATTACTCTTAATTTTCATTACTCTTAATTTTATAAAAATGCTATTTACTTGCCTGTAACCTTCAGGGATTTAATTGTTTGCTTAACATTATATTGCTAAGATTAAGCCGTATCAGGTTGTATTATTGTGTTTATTCGCTTTGGTTTCTAGAAAATGCTTTGCTGAGTGCACCACAGTTTTTATCCATCCATTTACACTGGTGGGCATTTGACTTATTTCCAGGGCTTTGCTATATCAACAGTGCTGCTAAGAACATACTAACATGTGTCTCCAGGTGTCCATAGGCAGGAATTCCCCTTGGGTATTTATCTAGGAGTGAAATGTCTGTGGAAAAAGGCGTATGAATATTTGACTTCAGGAGAGAATGTCAAACAGTTTTCCAAAGTAATTTTACTAATTAATACCCCCCTCTTCCAACCCCCCCCCCACCGCCCCCCCAGCAAACCGACAGGAAATCTTGTGGAGCTCCCTGCTGTCCACACCTGCATTGATGCCCGGGTGATGAGCATCTTTTCAAATGTTTATCAGCCAGGGAGCCCTTTCCATCCAGGAAGGCAGGCAGGGGTCCTTTCCTAAAGGGACCATACTCTCTGCCTCTCTCTGGAGACAAAACAGCTCGATGACATCAGATGCAATAAAAGACATCACAAATGACGCAAACAAAAGACTTAACTGGTCCGAGCTATGAACAAAATGGATTTGTGTGCAATTGTGCACTAATCCCTGTGTTAGGGTCTAGCATTCAAAAATGAACGAAATACCCTCGGGGCATCACAATCCAGTTCAAATTCTCGCCGTGTGTTTAAGCACTGAAATCATTCCCAGGACTTAATGAAAAGTCCACAGGCATGGTCGGTACGACCCGGGCTAACGTGTCAATAGTTTGGGTGCAGGTTCTGGCTCCACCACTCTGAGCTCTTAAGCAAATCTCTGAGTGCATCCCAGACTCAGTTTCCCCTCTTGAGCATCCCAGCCTCATCCACCCCTCTGTGCCCGCCCCCTGCAAACGTGCCGCATCTGCTCTCCCTGCCACTGAGAGAACCAGATGGGGTCACGGAGAGCAAGGGGCTTTTCCAGCTGCAAGCCCCACCTCCGACACTGTACTTCTTTGCTGCCAACTGGAGCAGAATGGTTTGCAGGGTGCAGTTAACTGGCAAGACTTATGCAGCTCCTTGTAAACACAGGCATGGATCAATGGAGGGGGGACAGACCAGGGCATGTTGCTGCTGCACCCTCGCCCTGACCCCCCAGGCCCCGTGTGCTGGGAGTGGGGAAGGTCCTCGGGAGTCAGGGCTCCCCGGAAAGACGCAGCGTTTCAAGCACCCGTCCTGCTTCAGTGAGAGCAGAATGCAGCGTCTTCAAGGCTGCCGAGGGGCCTCAGCTCTCTTGCTCTGGAGCGTAAATCTGATTTCTCTCCTCATGCCTGGCAGCATGAAACAGACCCAAAATGGCCATAAATATCAGATTAATTTTGTTCTCTTCATTTATCACAAAACTTATGACTTAGACGTGTTACTTGTGTTTCATTCCCAGCTTATAAAAACCATCTATATTTTAGCACCTCAAGGTCAATGTGCAGGTAATTTAACTTCCTAAGTAAATAACATATCAATTAATGCAAAGGAAACCATCTTTCACAGAACAGGTTCTTATGTCATCGGTGGGGATGACCCATCCTGTGAGACTGGCAGAGAATGGGTGTGGCAGGAGGGGTGGGGGAAAAGAATATTAATGTCGGATCTCTTACCACAAGTTGGCAGCCCAGGGGAATGATGGGCACATAGACTCCCTTTAGCAAGCCTTGGGGAGAATCCAGGGGCTTCGTCAGAATAGAAGCCTATTGGCTTTTTCTTGTCCTCAAAACCAGAGCCCAGTTGTGACGTGAGAACATGGAGAACCATTATAAGAACCAAGATGGTAGCTCTGAGGAAACTATATTAAGCCACGGTGGGGTGACATGAACTGAAATTCACACCCTCATCATTTCTGAGGCCAGACAAGCAGGAAAGAGAGAAGGGTCATTATCTGCATGCTGACACTTTGCTGCTCCCCATCACCACCCATGGATCGCTCTCCATCCCTAACAGGTCCTTAACCAGCAGCAAATTTGGCCCGGAGAGATCCCACCATTCGAGCAGGAGAGGCGGTGCCCTTCCTGCCGCTGGTGCCCACAGCACTGCTTGGCCGTGACAAGGCTGAGACAGGTGCAGACTGGATTATTGAAAAGATTTGTAAGTCCATATGCTGCCTTCGAACTTGACTGTGAAACCAGATTATATTTTTGTGCAAAGCCAGGATGCAAACGTCTGTGGCGTGGCCAGGCTGGCCCCCGGAACTGTCAGAGGCATTCATGAGGAGTGAGAGGGGTCATGGCCGTAAATCTCTTGGCCTCAAATAGTTCAACAGGTGAAATCGTATTTCCACCAAGTGCTTCACCAGAATTCCGTCCCTGCCTATGTCTGTCTTGTGTCTAATAAGTGAAAACAAGAAGACTTGTCTTCCTTTCTTCTTTTTCTTACAGATCCAGTAAGGGAAGAACTCGTATCCTGAATACTGAGCGGCGGCCTCATGCAGGCGTGGGGATCCCCCCAGGAGCACACAGACCAGAGCCCTCCGAGGATTATGGGGCCTCTTCCCACAGCCCCGAGGCCCCTGATCCCCCCGGGGGTGCTCTGTGTGCAGGAGGCTCCTGGCCACACGGTGCACAGAGCCTACAGCTGAGGAAGGAAGAGAAAGCCCCCCTCTTCCCCCCTTTCTCCATCCACACAGACACATCTCCAGGCAGCTCTGAGTCCCTGGGGCCAGGAACCCAGGAGTGACTGAGATTCAAGCGGGGGGACCACAGCAGGCAGCCAGAAATCGGAGGCTTCAAAGGCTTCATCAATTCAGCAAAGCCCGTTCTGCCTCAGTCATTTCTGGTGGAGGAAGCCAGTCTTTTGCAGGGAAGCTCGCTATTCTATGGTTCTTTAGGGAACGTGGGTTTCTAAGACAGGGAACACTTTGCCGCTGTGTATGAAACTGGGCTGGATCCCTGGCGAAGCCAAGACTAGGAAAACGTTCTGGGAATCAAAGACCTATGAAAAGACGTCCTACCATTTAAGGGGGTGCAAAGTCACGTGACACATGGCTGCTCCCACAGGGCAAGGACACTTGGGGGGATGGGCGGGGCTGGGGACACACCATCACGGAGTAAATGGATAATTGAGGACCAGCACGTATCCCACCCAGGCAGGTGGCCTCCTGTTCTGCCCGCACTTGCCTTTTGTGAGGGGACCAGGGAAGCCCTGCCTGTGTGTCCACCCGTGGCTCTGAAGGAGAGAAAGATGCCCACCAGGCCGGCAGGAGCCCGGCTGCCCGAGGGCGTCTCCGCCCCCAGGCACCCCAGGCAGGGAGTGAAAACACCAGGTCAACTCCTGGACCCGGTGGGGATTGTGTCTGAACTAGGGGCAAGGCAGGGGTCTGGAGACCCAGAGGCTGAGAGGTATCAGAGCCACAGAGGAGGTGAGGTGAGGTGAGGCCAGCGCCCAAGGCGGAGGCCCCGGGAAGCCCTGCTGTGACTTCCCCTGGTCCTCTGTGGCTGTGAGTGGTCACGGGGTGAGGGGGGAAGGAGAAAAGGGGAACACAGTCCTGGCCACTCTTCCAAGGGAAGACCCCACCCGACCACAGAACACAAGGGAATTCTGAGCACAGAGAAACTCCTGACTCCCGCTGACATGGGTCACTTCTGGGCCCCTGGCAGCCCCTCCAGTCCGCCCTGCAGGCACGTCAGCCGGGTCCCCAGCTCCCAGGCTGTACCGAAGCTTTGCCAGGCCCCTCGTTTCCTCAAGCTTCTGCTTCTCGCTCTGCGTCACAGACGGGTTGGAGCTCAACCTCCCGCCCCCGGAACAGGGACTCCCGCCCCCCAGCCCTGTTCCCACACCCACTGCCTCTTCACAATATCTTTCATGGTCTCCTTGAAAACACAGCTGGCCTCCTCTAAGACTTTTTCCCTCAGGAAGAGGGAAAAGAGAGGAAATGTTTATTTTTGTCCCTATAACGATGACAACGTTTCTTAAATAATATGCAAAAAGGCTTGGAACGTTGGTTTTAGAAAGGGGGGAAAAAGCCTGTCTTATTGAGAAACAGGTGCTTTGAGCAACACGGGAGAAAACATTATGCTTGACAAATACCAGTGGAGATGCTCTTGGTGCTGACAGCTCAACCAGCAGAAGTGAGAAACCCGAACTGGGCAGCCCAAGGGGTTTCATCTCAGGAAAGATGCTGCTTCAGTGAGGGCGGATGGCTCCCATGTGGACAGCTGGACACAGGGACCCATCGCAGCCTGCGTGAGTCGGGATGATGGATCCCTTTGAGGACAAGCCCCAGAGCCTGGGCAGCCTCCTTGGCCTCCCGGGGGCTGTTGGAGGGCAGGTGACTCCCGGGTGGGGCAGGGCAGTGAGCCACGATAAGCAGGACCACCAGAGCACCTGGCGGCTGGTTATTCCTCATGCCTGGAGCCCGAGATCTGAGGACTGGTGAGCAGCTGTGCCCAGATGGAGCGGGGCCTGAGCGCTCCTGGAATCCTCACTCTGCCCAGCTGTCCAGACAGGTGTCCACTGCCAGTGTCCATCCCCGTGTGGACATGACACACGCTATTCACTCGTGGAACGTAAGAAAAGCCTGGTTTTGTGAGGGTCTGGCTGTTTCTGTCTCCCCTTTGCATCTGGCGACCTTGCGCTTGGATGTCCAGAGGCCGCCTCACTGTGTCCCTACCCCCTCCAACCCTGGACAGCAGGGGCAGGTCAGCACGGCCTCAGTGGATGCCATCCTGGAGTGTGTACCTTTGCCAAGAGAAGACGCTCAGTACTGGCTCGTGTCAGTGTTCTAAACAGGAAACGCCGTGCTCTTCCTTGTGCGGGCTCTGCAGTGAACATGATTCTGCGGACGGTTTTTGTGCCCACAGCAGAGCTGGGACGGGGAAGCTCAGGGCCTCACTCAGGACCTTTCCCAGGTCCTGTCTCAACCTCTGTTCCTCGTCCCCAAGATAGAATGATGGCATGTCAATCTTTAATTCTGCAGGGATGCTTTTCTTTCTTCTTGTAACCTGGCAGGATGACCTCTGTGCCTTGCTTTCGGATGAGAAGGTGAGAACAGCAGGGGTCCATCTGCCTGTGTTGTCTCAGTAACAGGGAAGCAGGAAGATGTCCTCGCCTTCCCACGGCCTGGTACCAGGCACTGGTGTTGCTGATCGCTCAAGAAGCGGGGTTAATTCTCACCTGCTAACATCTCTACCGGCACCCCTCGCTGCATCTGTCACTTCCGTGGAAATGGAGCAAAGCCACTCATCCCACTCAAGGTCCCTCCATCCAAACCTGAATCTCGCTCCCAAAGCCCTTTGCAGACCCTGTCCCCACATTTACGCCTTCTCCTCCTGTATCACTAAATACTCTCTTTTCATTTCATCCTCCCCAGCCTATAAAGAAGTATTTTTCCCAAATTTGGAAGGACAAACACAGAAAGTAACAAAAAGTTAGGGAAAAAAAAAAAAAAAAACTCTCTCCACCATCCGCTCCTCATCGCTTCCTGCAGGCTTTTCTCACTGTCATCAGGGTGAAATCCCACCTCCGCAGCCAGGAGTGGGCCTGCTCAGATTCACATCTGGCCCAGCTCTAACGCCAGAGAGCGGCCCCTCCTGCCCCCCTGGTGTCCCACGAACAGCCTGTGTCCGGAGCTCTCTGCTCTCGCGGGGAGGCGCCCACGGGCACTCACACTGTGGAGTCTCCCTGTGATTCAGGAAGGGAGTGTCTGGAACCTCACGGGCAGTCGACTAGCTCGTTGGGTACCATACATCAAGGAGCACAAGTACCAAAGTAATTGATGGAATGGTCTCTGACACAGTTTGATTTGAAACCCTAGGGAACTGTACAAAAACCTTAGCAACAATGTTTTGTGGGTACAATAATTATACTCTGATTTTAGCACCTCATAATTTAATCACAGAATGATTTTTTTTTAAGCTGACTAGTAGAGGTAAATGATTAAGCCTATTGTCACCATCTTGTTGAGTTTCTAGCTGTTGCCTAAACCTAAAATATGGCCTTTTAAATATTCTTCCTTAAGAATCCAGAATCAGTGTTACTTAACCAGATCGTTAGCAAAAAGCTATTAGAGGTTAACGACCTTCGCTTAGCAAACCAACTTGCTCACAGATAATAATCATAAATGTTAGACTAAAAATATTTTTCAAGAATATAACTTTTGACAGGCACTGAGGAAGACTGGAAACTAGGGAAACTGGGGGGAATTTCTGTTGAGCACTGAACTGCAGTGGGTGAGGTTTGCCAGTTTGCAGGGTTTTGACTGGGGTGGGAGAAGACCACTCACGCCAGTGAGACTTGACCGCAAACAGAATGCTCAGGGCAGCCATAAAATCAGTGAGGAAAGCCGGGCAGGGAGGGAGCCTCCCAAACTGTGTGTAAGACCTGACAAATCCCTGGCTTCCATTATACTAAACCTGCGTGTGGAGGGACAGGGGCTGGTAGAAAAGAAGGATTGAAAATTGAAATAACTGAGTTTTCCACCACAGAGGAAACAGAGAAGATGGTTTGATTCCAAGTAAGTTAATTGCCTTCTAAGACAAAAATCACTCTTCAGATAACGTAAGAACAGCCAGGGTCTCCACAACATATCACTCATAACACCCACTATCTAATTGTAATAATAATAATGATAAAAAGTAAAATGTAATCCAAACTAAGAGTGAAAAGAAGTTGAATAGAAATTGACATTGAGATGACCCAGATGATGACACTGAGCAGCTCTTCTCAACATGTGCAAGGACTTGAAGAAGAGTAAACACACAGTGTAGAAACAGAGATGCTCAGCGTACATGTAGACAGAAAAAGAACCGAGTGGAACATTGACAGCTCAAGAAGTACAAAAATTAAATGAAAAAATTTACCAGGAAGGCATAACAGAAGGTTTGAGAAGAAGAAAAAAAAGCAGACTTGAAGATAGATCATCCGAAATGATCTAATCTGAAGAATAAAATGAAAGAAAAGAAATTAAAAGTATAAAACAGAATCTCAAAGTCATGCATGGAAATATCAAGCCTACTAGCATATATACATATATATAAAATTGAAGTTCTAAAAGGAGACAAAAGAGAGGGCAGAAAAAAGTACTTGAAGAAGTTGGCAAAATGTCCCCAAAGTTGATGCAGAACATTAATTTATAGATCCATGAAGATCAAGAAAGGCTAAGCACCCAATGAAGATGTTAAAAAAATAATAATAAAAAATTAAAAAAAAAGAAATGCTAAGCAGCGTAAATAAATAAATAATAACTATACCCAGACACATCATGATCAAATTGCTTCAACCCACATACAAAGAGAAAATCGTAAAAGCATCTGAAGAAATACATTGGATATAAGAGAAAGAAATCATACAAATGTAGGTGGACTTTCCATCAGGAACAATAAAGCTTAGAAGGCAATGGAATACTGAAAGGAACAAAAAGTCAAACCAGAATTCCATATCCAGTGAAATGACCCTTCAAACACAGAGATGAAATAAAGACATTGTAGGTAAATAAAAATGGAGAGGATTTGTCAGCGGCAGATACTAAAGGAAAACTTCACAAGGAAGGAAAATGAGAGCAGAGCGTCACCAGGAGCAGCAGATGTGGTGATCATGTGCATAAAATGACTCATGAATGCAAACAAAAAATGAACTCTTTGTTGTGCTTTAACGGATGTGGAAGAGCAGAGAGGAAAGTGAGCAGGTAAATGGGACTGTGCTGCGGCAAGTCTGGCAAGATTGCCAGACTGATTTAAAAAAGTAAGACCCAATCAGATGCTCTCAGCAAAAACAAATGCATTCTAAAAACAAAGACAACACTAGGATAAAATCAAATGAAGGAAAAACATATACTATGCATTCCTTTCTGTGACTGAATAGTGTTCCATTGTATGACTAGACCACATCTTGTTTATCCATCACCTGTTGATGGACACCTGGTTGTTTTCACCTTTTTGCTATTGTGCATAAGGCTGTTGTGAACACGTGTGTACAAGTATCTGTTCCAGTCCCTGTTTTCAGTTCTTTTGGGTAGATACATAGCACTCCACTTATATGAACTATCTAGAGTAGGCAAATTCATGCAGTCAGAAAGTCGATTAGAGGCTACCAGGGGCCAGGGGGAGGGGAGTTATTGCTTAATGGATACAGAGTATCTGTTGGGGATGACGAAAAGTTTTGGAATTACTGGTGACGGCTGTACAACATTGTAAATATGATTAATACTGTAGAATTGTATACTTAAAAATGGTTAAAATGTAAATTTTTATGTTATATATATTTTACCACAATAAAAAGGTGTAAATATCTTTATATATATGTGTGTTTATAAATTTTATATGTATTAATTATAAATTATATATATGTATATGCAAACAGTAATTATAAGAAAACAGAGGAGGGCTTCCCTGGTGCCGCAGTGGTTGAGAGTCCACCTGCCGATGCAGGGGACATGGGTTCGTGCCCCGGTCCGGGAGGATCCCACGTGCCGCGGAGCGGCTGGGCCCGTGAGCCGCGGCCACTGAGCCTGCGCGTCCGGAGCCTGTGCTCCGCAACCGGAGAGGCCACAACAGTGAGAGGCCCGTGTACCGCAAAGGGAAAAAAAAAAAAGAAAACAGGGGAGGCTATATTGTTAATATCATGCAAAATAGAACAAGAAATACAACTAAAAGTCAAATAACATTTCATGATGAAAAGAGCCATACATCTGCTAAGACATAACAATCATACACCTGTGTGCCTAATAACAGAGCTTCAAAACATATGAAGCAGAAAGTGAGAGAGGGAGGTAAAGAGAGAAATAGGCAAATCATAACATGCTGTCACCTAAAAGACAAATGTGAGAGCAGTTTCAGGGGCTGGAACACACAGGAGAACATCTACTACAGTGAGACACAGGTTCTCCATCAACATCTATTCTGTTTCTTCTCTTACTGCTCATTGGAAGCATATTTTCATCGAACACTTTAAATCTCTCGGGAGCTTCTGCATGTGTTGCCTCCTGGGTCTCACGGGCCCCTGGCCACGGGGTCCAGATGCAGGGCTGGTGCAGCTCTGTCGACAGGGAGCAGAGGCAGGAAGGTCCGTGGCTTACACAGTCAAGTGTGCTCGGCTGTGGAAAAGTCACAGCTAGAAACTGCGCCAGCCTCCCAGCGCCTCAGACTCTACACTCAACCTTTAATATTCTAGGCTTATTCTCTTTCCTAGAGGCTTAGTTCTGAGCCTTGCAACCTGAACGGCATAATCTGATTTTTCAATATAATAACATGTTCTACATGGTGATATGAGGTGAAACAGAGGAATGTGAATTTGTGATTAGAATAGGGAAATTGTCTCATTTCTGGTGTTTTGTCCTCATTTTTAAAATTTAACAAATGGAGCATTGAATTTATTAATACTGAAACGCTAGGAGTATAAATTATTGACTTGACTCCTTTATTTATTCAGTCATTCCTCGGAACACCGCTGTTGGCATTGCAGAGCTGGGCAGGGTGCCGAGGAGTTTCAACTTTAGGGAGAGGGCTCCTCCGCCCGCAGCGCCCACACGCGGCCCCCTCCTGAGGGCCAGCCCTCCCAGGGCTCGCAGAGGAGCCCTGCCTCCCCATGGCCCCGCTGCAACCCACACCTCACCCTGCTGGCCGTGGGGCTCGTTCCAGCCTCAGCAGGATTAAAAAGCTCCCGTCTCCAAATAGGCCCATGGTCTCTCTCCAGTTCTGCTTTCTGCCTTCTCCCCCTGTAGGCTGAGGACCCCCAAGCTGTCTTCTTCCGTATGCCCCCAGCCATCCTTAGAAACCAGAGTGCGTGGGTACCAGAGTGGATTGAACAGTGCACCCTCAAAACATGTGTCTTCATCGTAAGCCCCCAACCTGTGAGCGTGGCCTGATCTGGAATTAGTGTCCATGCAGGTGTGGTCAAGGGAAGGCTCTTGGATTCAGGTTGGACCCCAAATCGAAGACAGTGTCCTTGCAAGAGAAAAGAGAGGGGGACCTGAAATGGGGAGTCATGGGAGGGAAAGGCCATGTGGAGATGGAGGTAATGATTGGAGGATGTGTCTACAACCCAGGGGGTACCAGGGAGGGAGGGGCCGCTGGAAGGGAGGGGAGGGGTGTGACAGATCCCCCGCGGAGCCCCAGAAGAGCCAGCCCTGCCGACACCTCGTTTTCTGTTCTGGCCTCCAGAACATCGAGAGGATGGATTTCGGGTGTTTTAAGCCCCTGCAGTGTGTTGTGTTGTGTTTTGTCACGGAGCCCCAGGAGAGTAACACAGGGGCACCACTGTCCTGCAAACAGAGGCTCCGACGCTGGTCCCCTCCCAGGCAGCTCCTTGGACGTCACCCCCCAGGCCCCCACCACGGGCAGCGCTGGCTCTGTCTCCTCGGCTCACCCCCACCCCCAATACTCTGCTTCCTGGTAAACACCCACTGTCGCAATCACACCGGAAACAAGGGTCAGGCCCGCCCGATGTGTCCCCCTGACCTTGCCCCCAGGGATGGGGTTCAGCCTGGCTGCCCCGCTGGGCCTGGTGTGGCCTGGGACAAGCTGGTCTCAAGACCAGGCTTCTGCAAATGCCTTTGCCAGAGATCATCCCGGGGTGAGTCCGGGGCACAGGGTGCTTTCTGCAACTTGGTGATGGCTGGCCTGGGCATCCTGGCCCTGGGTTCCAGTCCTTCTCCTGAGACCGTTCAGGACCTTCATTTCCTAGAGTTCAGATGAAGAGGTGGGGCTCCCCCAACTCTGAAATACTATGCTTCTCCTCCAGCCCTTCCTCGATGACCCAGGTAGCTCCCTCGGAATAATGTGGAAAGCGCTTCTAGAATCAATCAAACGACCAGAAAGTGGTGGTGCAGCATAAGCTGTCTTTCCGGTACCGTGCACCTACTCAAGAAAAAAAAGGCTGTGCCTCGGGGCGGGGGAGAAGAGAGCAACTGGGGGGAGGGCGATGCGTGTGCTGTGTGGCCCTGAGAATAAGAAGAGTCCATCCGGGACACGAGCAGAAGGTGGGCACCGGCTCCCCCCCGTGGGTCCACCTCCATCATCGCACTGACTGAGGCTTCGTTCCTAAGACTCGGCCCAGGTCCAGGAGGGGCTCCGAGACCAGAGACACAGCCCACCCCCAGGCCCTTCTCCTACAGGGGAGGAGATACGTGCCCCATATTGTCTAACTAAGGGGTTCAGGGTTGGTAGAGTGTGCCAGGTGGGGGGCTTGGGGGACACAGACAGTTGTATGCAGGGCACTTCACGGGCTCCCAAGAAGAGAGGATGCCTACGATGGGGGGCTGTGACCTGCTGTGCCCCCAGTTCCATTTCCAGCAGAGATAGGGGATGTCAGGGTGGTGGCTATACTTCTAGAATGAAGTCAGATGCACTGTTTCAGTTTCTAGGTGCAGGAGGCCTCCACCTTGAGGAAGCAAGAGCGAGAGCCTCTGACGTGTCTGCAGGTGTCTTTATTTCCACCCCCAGCGTCCCCAGCTTCCTGGAGGTGCTTTTAATGGGTTCCATATTTATCTGCAGAGCAAATATCTACCACTCAGTTCCTTCCGGACCCAAGGGAGAATCAGAGCTTCTGCCCTTGATGACATAAAGCACGACCTGGAGCTTGCTTTGACTAATGAGGTGTGAGGAGAAGTGACACATGTCACCTCTGGGCGGAAAGGTGAAGAGCCCGGGGCCAATTTGTTGTGTCCCCTCTTCCCTCCTGAACAATACAGAAACAGGAAGTTATCTCCTCCTGCAGCCTGAGTCCCTAAGCAAAGACGACAGAGCAGAAGCCCCGTCTGGCCGTCACATCACAGACAGGTGGTGAGAGGGAGAGGCAGATGCTCTTTCCTGCACTGAGATCTTTGGGTGGCCGGCGGTGGCCGCGTCACCCACCTGCGTGACCGATACAGCAGCAAACGCCCGTCTTGGAAGCGCTGCCCTAGGGCTGCAGAGCCAGTACATGCTGCCAGGACTGGTCAGGCTGCTGTGGAATATGTCAAATTCATTTCTGATGAGCTGGGAACAGTTTTTAAGTTTAAGTGACAGCCTTGATTAATTTCCATTTAGAAGGAATAAAATGCAATTTCCAATACTTACTGGAATTGGAACAAGAAACACCTTCTGGAATTTTCTAAAGCACGCACAGCTCCCTTCTGAGCCTTGTGCAGATGTGTTGCTGACTCAGTCATAGTTAACAGGAAAGAACACCCCTGACCATGGAGAATAACTCGGTGAGCAGTTGAACTCGAATGTCCCCTTTTTACAAGGCCTTTAAATCCAGGAATAGAGTGGACAAAATTATAAAGCTGTTGACTTGGATCATTTGAACAAATATGTCTTTAAGGCAATCGGCTGGACTGTTGCAGGATCGAATCACAGAGATGGGCAATCCCAGGTGGGGCCCGGGAAGGTGTTTTATTTGACTTTTTTTGACCAATGAAAATATTAAGTACAAGAGAGCTCAGGCTTACTGTTTAAGCACAAAACGCATCAGTGCTTCTCCTCCCCAAATGCCACCATCTATTTCATTAAAAAGATAATAGACAAGTGAGGATCAAAGGAAGGGGTTACATGCATTACCTCTTGTCACCTCCATCTGTCTGCTGACGGCTGAGGGGAAAACCTGTGCTTGTTTTCCTCAGGTTACCTTCTCTAGACCCTCCTGTGTGTGTCCTGGACGCACCTGGACACGCGGCCCATTTAGCTCATCAATAAAGGTTAGGAAGCGGGCCCCCGTTAGTTTAAGGTCAAGATTGAACTGTGCCTTGGGCCCCCTCCAGCTTTCCTACTGGCAGAATTGCGTGTGTGTGTGTGTGTGTGTGTGTGTGTGTGTGTGTGTGTGTGTTTCTGTGTGATATTCCCCATGTTGTTTGGTCTCTCTATGCATCTGAATAAATTAATGTTTATTTTATATATATGTATGGTATATATATGTATACACAGCTATACACATACATATGTAACTATATATGCATACAGCTGTACAACCAAACCTCAGAGGTATTGTGGGTTTGGTTCCAGTAAAGCTAATATCGCAATAAAGCAAATGACATGAATTTTTTGGTTTCCTGCTGCATGTAAAGTTGTGTTTACACAATACTGTGGCCTATTAAGTGTGCAACAGTATTATGTCTAAAACATGTGCACACCTTAATTAAATATACTTTATTGCTAAAAAGTGCCAACCATCATATGAGCCTTCAGCACCTGAGTCATAGTAGTAACCTCAGAGATCACTGACCACAGCTCTCCACAGCACATATGATAATAATGAAAAAGTTTGAAATATTGTGAGAATTACCAAAACATGACCCAGACATGAAGTGAACAAACGCTGTTGGAAAAATGGTGCTGTACTCTTGCTGAAAGCAGGGTTGTTACAAACCTTCCATTTGTAAAAAGCGCAGTTCTCTTAAGCGCAATGAAGCAAAGTGCGATAAAATTAGGTGGGCTTGCACACGTGTTTGCACACACTAACACACACATAGACACTGTGTGTGTCTGTAGGGGTGCACGTATATATACAAAACATACAATTATACAATTTTTCATCCAAATATACATGAAGAAAACTATTTTGCTGAAATGTCCTTGAACCAGTTCCAACTTGCACACCTGGCTCCATCGCACATGGGCGCTGTTCCCAACCCCCCTCCCAGTGTGCGGTCCTCCCCAGTAAAGGCATAGTGGGCAACAGGTGCGTGGACAAGAGAAGCATTTAGCAAATCTGTAATTTTAGTGTTTATGGCTCTGCTGAGTTCTCCCCATTAGGTACGTGACAATCCTGGGATGTAGCCTCTTCTCTGTTGATCTCAAGAGAATCATCCTTTTATCCAGAAAATTACTTCTCAATTATATGTTGAGCGGATTGTTCTGTTCTTATTGTTTCATAGATGGGACGTTTGTGACAGTCATAAGCTTGTTTACAAATGTTTTAATTTAAAGCTGAGAGAGGCTGGGAAGCAGGTCTGTGGATAAACAACTTGCCATTTTAAACGGTATTCCCCAAATATTTGATGGGCCAGGAGTCCTTTTGGTGAATTCTGTCCTGGGAGGAGTGGGGAGAGGGAAGGAGGGAGGGAGAGAGGAAATACAAGGAAGACTCTGAGATTCAGGGGGCCCAGGTGGTCTGTCTTCAGAAGGCCTGCGGCGGCCCTGCTCCGAGCTCTCTGAGTCCTGCCCCAGCTCACCGCAGGGACCAGCTCCGCCCCTGGAGATCACGCGATTATAATCATGAGCTTCAGCAACATGGCCTCTTGTGCTCTCATCCGAATCTCCAACTTCATGCAAAAGACTGTCTGAGTCAACACGTGAGCCAGGCGGAGGTTGTTTACAGCTTCTCTGCCTGGTAAACAGCTTGCTCTGGGTTGCGCCGGTCCAGAGCCCAGCCTGGGAGGTGGGTGGGTCTCCAGATGGGGGAGCCTTCCGGAGCGTCAAGACGCATGAGGGCCTCCAAGCGCACAGTCTGGATCAAGTCATTGAGTTCACTGCTCTTTGCATGGCCAGGACTGTGGACAAGATGATCCAAATGCTTGCCTTGGAATCAATCCATCCTCCTCCTGGGTGGAGCCCTGCCCAGCTGACACCTTCATCAGCCAGCTCGTTAATCCTCATCCACTCAGCATTTGGTCAATTGTCCATCCTCTGCATGAATGCAGGGGTTAGTAGATAATTTAAATACCACTTCTTTGTCTTCAGATGCAGCTCATGGTTCCACAGAACTGGGCTCCCAGGTAGACTGAATTTCAGCCCTACTCTCCGGCCTAAAAGGGAGCGGGGAAGACCAGGAAGTTGCAGAGTGCCAGGCTCAGACGGCTAAGGGGTAGCTGAGAAGTGGCAGCGCAAGCACGTCTGTGCAGTGAGCTTTCCAAGAATCCATCAGCGGGCTTGTCCTGCCCTTGCCAGTTACTCAGCAAGCTCCCAGGTCTCTGGACAGCCCCTCGCTTATCCTGCGGGAGCACACTCGTCACATACACCATCAGGGAAGCATCCAGAAACCTCATTCTTCGCTGAGGCTTGGTGTGCGTCCCCCTCTTCCCACGTTCAGCAACATTCTATACTCCTTTGGCTCCTGGAATGATCTTGGAGGCGGTCAGCGTTCAGCAGAGACAGCAAGTCATTGTGCTTTTTCCACGGCAGACCTTTGGGAGTGGACGTGAATGGACGGACGGTGGCCACGCAGAGGGACGCGGAGTCAGGGCGACAGGGAGCACCTCTGCACCACACTGGCCTCACCGTTTCAGATCCTCTCACGCCAAGGGTGTACTGACTGCTTTTTTTCTGATTTCAAAAATAATTTCTGCATCTTATATAAACTTCGGTCATTAGAGAAATATATGAAAAGACTATAGAAGATGAAAAGCCCTCCCCCAAAGCGTCAGTATGTCGGTGCACATGCTCCCTCGTTCTCTCTGCAGGCACACACACACGTGCACACACACACACGTGCACACACGTCTCCCGTCTCTTCTAGTACCCTGGTGTTTGCTTTGCACGTCATCATGAAAGACTGCATGTAATATGCTGCTCTGGGAGAGTCTCCAGCTTCCCGTGGGTGGGGTGACGGCCCTGCCGTCCACGTAGGCGAACGGCCCACGGGGTTTTGCGGGCCCGTGTCTGGTGTGTGTCCTGCTCTGAGAGGTCACAGGCCACAGAAGCAGATGGACCTGGTTATTCAATGTCACTGTCGGAGTTCAAGGTAAGGGGGTCCCCTGGAGCCGGAAAGGGCAGCCCCTCCCTGGGCAGAAGAGTGAAAAGCCCGGCCAGTGTTGGGACCCGGGGTCCAGGGAGGTGACCCGCACCCTCTCTGTGCCCCAGCAGGTAAGGAGCCCCAGGCAGTGTCTGGCTGGCCCTGCCCAGGCTCAGGAGCCCTGAGAGTCCTTGACACCTATAAGACCTGGTTTTCTCCAGGAAGGGGCTTGAAGAACCCAGACGCTGGGCTCAGAAAGGAGCCAGAGGCCCTGGGGAGGCAGGGCTGTTCAAGTCTCAGAGAAGCATGTGGTCTCTGCCCCCGCAAGGAGCCTGTTTTGGAGACAAAACACCAACCTGACAAACCCTGGAGGGGGGCAAGCACCGCGGGTTGTCCTGGCTCCATGCCCCTGGGCTCTTGGAAGGTAAGCCTGCCCCAGACCAGCCCTAAGAAGCCATCCTGGGGTCACTCAGCTAGTCCCGGGGCCTCAGGACGGGGATGCGAGCGGCCACGGGCCTGGGTCCCCCAAGAGCACCGAGAGTGGGGGAGCAGAGGAGAATCCTGGAGGGCAGGGGCCGCGGAGGGAGAGCGTGCGAGGCCGTGGAGGTGCGTCTGATGGGGTCCCAGCCAAGAGGCCCCGAGAGGGCAGAGAAACACGAGGAGACGCACATCAAAATGGACGTTTCTCTGCAGCTGCAGCGCGGTGTGGCTGCGTTCTCGATTTCACAGCTCACAGATGAGTTAGGGGAAAGCGTGGTGCCTACACCTGGGCTCAAGGCGGGGGCGGGCAGGGTCTCTGCCACACGGAAGAGGGGAGGCGGAGTCTGTAATGGTTTGCACCGCGTGTGCTGGGCTCTGCCGTCAGACTGTGATGGAGATCGATGCTCCTTGTGGGTAACCTTAAGGGAGCCCAGAGGATCCCATTGTTTCCATAGCAACTGGAGGGCTTCAGAGTGGAAACAAGAAAGCCGGAAAGATGAACAAAAGCACATCGGAGCCGCAGCCACTCCCGCTCGGCTGGAATCTGCTCCGCCATGTATTAGGCACTCGGTCTCACAGTGGCTGCGGCTCCGGCTCCAGCCCCGGGAAGTGACCCAGGTGCCCAGGAATGTGCTGTTGACCCGTCCTCTGATTACATACCTGCATCTCAGACGAGCCCGGAGTGAGGCACTGAGGACCCCTCGATTGTGCAGCTGTTTTTACAAGGAAGACCATCAATGCTCCCACATTGAAAGTTAGTCCAGAGAGTGGGAGAACAGGGCAGGAAATGAGAAGGGGGATGAGGCATGTGTGGCGGGGCTCATTTCCAGGCGAAATGGAGTAGCTGGGGGCAAGGAAGACCGGAGAGACGCAGTCCAGAGGGAGCGGGGCCGGCGCTCGGGGCCCCTTGGGCTTGGTGCTGACCCTACAAACTGCCCTGCGTGTGACACTTCCAACTCCCTCTGCTAATGTCCTTTGCAGGTGTTCTCATGCCAACCACCTGGCCCTCCTCAGCTGCTCTGGGGTTGGGAGCTCTCGTTCATTTGCAAGAAGATGGAAATAGCTAAGTCACCAAGTGGCCTTCCTGACACCTAAAGGGCACACAGGAAGCAATGAGTCTATGCCAAAGAGCAGCTCCTCAGGCGTAGAGGATGGGGCGCCGATGAACAATGAGAAAGGCTCTCTCCAGGATCGGGGGGCACTGCTGGAATCCCTCCAGACTCTAACGCTTGGGTGGTCAGTACCCTGAGAAGGTTTTCTTGTCCTGGACTCAGAGGTTGGTCCGCCTTGTCCTTGGGGGAGGGGAGGTGTTCTACCTTCATGAGGGCTTGAGGGGACCCTGCGAATTCTAGGAAGAGATGGATCTGACCTTGCTGGAGAGGCGGGTGCTGGTATTGGCTCCCATGGTCCAGGTAGGAACCACCTGAGGGCTGACCCTCGGTCCAGATGCAAAGGATCTCACTCGCCACCGTGTCCTCCTGGTGGCACAGAACCAGGCCGGGGCGTCCCAGCACCTGAAATGGCCCGACCGGTCAGACATCACCCCCCACGGGGGCAAACACGCTTGCTATAAACATAGAAAAGCCGGCCTGTGCACAGGAAGGTCAACCTGAAGAGACGTTCACTTTGCACCTATCCCTCACCATCTTGCCCGAGCTCTTCTGCCTAATCATTCGTCAGGGGAGGGAGACAAGAGAACTCACTTGGCAAAAATCATGCTGCAAGATTTTTTATGGAGTGCAGCTCTTCTGCTTCTCGTAATACCCAGGCCTGGAGACAGCTAAAAAGTGATGTTAAAGAGTGGCTGAAATAATAAATTTTTTCTTTATCTAGCTTGATTCCATACCACTGGGAATCATATTTTCTCCAGGTATCCTGTAAATGATGAAATACGACCACCCTTTTCCCCCTCACACAGCACATCTGTCACTGCTTGAAGGAAGAACAGCGTTAGAAACCAGGCTCCCCCTGCCCCACCCTGCTGGCCCGCGGCACCAAAACGGCTGGAAGACCCTCTCCAAAGTGAGATCATTCATCCAAGAATGCTAACAGCCAGTCCATCATTTCACGAGAGAGACAAAATGGGACAGGTGATTGCTGTTTTCACTTTTGATCTAGACACCTTGGTGTGGTGTAGCCCGACATACAGGGGACAAAGCAGACCTGGATTTCTGGGAGCTCTAAAGGAAAACAGAAGTTTGGGCTGGTTCTGTGCTCAGCATAACTGCAAAGGGCCTGTATGGTGGGCGTCCTGGTGGGTATCTTGGTGGGAGGCTGGCAGGAGGATGCTCCACGGTGCTCCCTGAACCTGTCCAGTCCAGAGGAAGGATGAGAGCTCCGAGGTGCCTGGAGAAATGCTGGGAAAATACTCCAACGCCCCACATGCTCCAGCAGTTTTATCCACTCTAGCTTCTCTAAGATTCTTCAGGACGTATTTATCAAACGCCAGGCCCAGCCTCTTGATGTGCAAGCAAAAGCTTCAGAAGTAACGGGTGTGAAATGAGATGAACACTGAATTCCTGTCCAGGAGTGGGCGGGGGACTGGCCTTCCCCTAGTGGGGCCGAGGCATGGACATCCTCGCTGGGATGGGCGGCATCTCCCTCTGTAAGTTGTCCCCGGGGCAGGGAAGGAGTAATGGAGAGAGCACCTTGGGTCCCAGCACAGGGTCACTAGGGGGGCTCAACTCCGGTCCAGGGCCCCCTGGGGTGTCCCCGTGCACAGGCTGAGCACCCAGTCCATCTCCTTCATTCCACAGCCCCCGAAATTTGACGCTGGGCCTCTAAGAAGGCAGCACGAGAGCTGGCGTCTGCTTCCAAGTAATGCAAGCTTTATAGGCAGATGTCCTGAGTGCCTGCTGTTTGCCAAGCACTGTGCGGGATGCAGGGGTCCCACTGTACATAAGTAAAACCGGAAGTGTCTGCCCTCCCTGTAGCGTGGCCTGGCAGCAGGATAGTGACCTGAGGCCAGTGGGAGAGATGCAGCCCTGAGAGCTCTGGGGAGGCTCAAGAGGGGCGTGGTCCGGGGTCGGGACAGGGGGGGCGCGGCAAAGGGACCTCGGCCAGGGCTGGGGGCAGGGAGGGCAAGTGACAGCACCTTCTTCTCGGCCACTCCAAGGAGCCTGGGCTGTCACACCCTCCTTGTTGGGAGCACACAGAAATCCATCCGCCGGAGCAGAAGCAGGGAAGCCGGGGCGCCACGTGCTGCAGGACACCAGGTGACTCTCTGGGGAACATGCACAGGTGTTCAGAGGCACAAAGCCTCAGGAGAGCCCGGAGAACCCAAATGCGGCTTCAGGGTCTTTACTCGTCTCAGCAAAAGTGACAGAAAATGTGCCCGTGGCTCTGGTAGGGTTTGTGCTGCCAGGCGTGCACGCAGTGCTTCCTGCCCCACAGGCACCTCCACCTGCCCGTCCCCCCGAAATGCCCCCCTCCCGGCCCCTTCTGTCTGGGGAACTCTGTATAACTTTCTGAGACCCAGTTAAACTGTCTTTTCATTCATTTTTGCTTGATTCTCCTCTGGCATTCATTGTCCACAGCACAGGAAGAAAAGGTCAGTTAACTTGAAGACACAGCGATAGCACTGATCCAAAATAAAGCAGACAGAGGAAAAACTGCACCAAAGTGGAAAGAGCATCAGTAGCTGTGGGTCTAGTTTAATGTACATGTAATTGGATGCCCTGAAGGTTGGAGATGATGGGGCGGGGCAGAAATAGTATTTAAAGAAATGATGGTCAAAACTTTTGCAAATTCAAGGGCAAACTAGAAACCCACGGATCCCAGAAGTGGAACAAACTCCAAGCACAATGAATATGAAGAGACCTTCACCAAACACAGCGTAATCGAACTGCTCGAGGCCGATCATACAGAGAAGAGGCTAAAACACAGAGAGAAAAAAGGCGCAGTGCGTACAAAAGACAACAATAATGGAAACTTTCCTGCTGGAAGCAACATGAGCTGGAAGACAGTGGGGTTAGCAGCTTTAAAGGACAGTGAAGGGATGGGGTGAGGGAAACCCGTCAACCTAGGATTCTGTACCCAGATGCCAAAGGTTCTTACAAAGACACAGCAAACATTGGGTTTACTTATTTACCTATCTATCTGTCTATCATCTATCTATCTATCTACCTATCATCTATCACCTATCTATCTATCTATCTATCATCTATCTATCTGTCTACCTATCTACCCATCATCTATCATCTATCTATCTATCATCTATCTATCTATCTATCTACCTACCTATCTATCTATCTAATCTTCCGTCTATCTATCTATCTTACTGTTATGTTTTTAGAGCCACAGGAACCTACTAAAGTTCTTTAAAACAGGGGAGTGATATAGGATTTATGTTTTTCGTTCATGTCTGTCTGAATTATTTCAACTTTTGTATGTCTGAAAGTATGTTTATTTCATCTTCATTTTTGAAATATACTTTTTCTAGTTATTCTGCATAAAAAGGAGTCACACAGCCAAATAAATTAGCGGGAAATACTTGCTAGACACTTTTCTTCAATCCTCATATGCGTAACAGCTCTGTGAAATCCTACAGTGTAGGAAAGTTAGCATCTTAAAGTATACATTATTTATTATTTGCTACCCCTTTTAATTAAGAATTAAGATACTGTAGTGTAAACCGTGACTGTTTGTTTTGTAATGAAAGTGCCTGGCTTAAGCTTGGATATTGGAAGAAGCACCCACTTCAAGGGTGGTCTTCTAGAACAGACACCTTGCAGCCACAAGACTAGGTAAAGAGACAGGCTGCCTCCTCTGACCGAGGCTCTTTTGGTTAGAGACCTTGATGGATTTTGATAACTGACCATTTTAGCCACTTGCTTTTTCCCTTCCAGTGCTTTAAACTCCTGCTCTTGTGTTTTCAATTCACCACTAAAGAGTGAGCCCACATAACCCCGGGCCCCACCCTTGACCCCAATAAAAGCAACACCCCGGGGTCTGCTCTCACTCTCTCTACCCATGACCTCTCTGTGTGGTCCCAGGTGTGCTGTGTAATTTGCAAGCCCTGCATGTAATAAACCTTTATTTTTCAGTTTCTGAATGGTTGTTGCTGAAGGGTATCTTGCAGTCATAATAAGAACCACAAGGGCTGGTACAGCCACAGGGCTGTTTACTGACAGGCTGAGACCCACACACAGGAGACACTTAATGAGGAAAACATTTCCTGGGCCCCAGGCTCATCTTATTTAGAAAACAGGCCACACTGTTGTACACTATTTGGATTCAGTTGCCTCGTGTAGCTAATTGAGGTCCACATAGGGCAGGCGCTGTGTCTCCTTTACCCTCCCAGCTCTAGCTTGGGAATTGGAGCATAGTTCACACTTTAAGAATATTTTTGGATCCAGGAGAAATAGATCTGCACCTGTATTTGCAACACCATATTACTTGTTAGTAGCTATCCTTATAAAATCTTTAGACTCATTAAAAAATATATTTATTACCTAAATATATTTTGTTCTCTATTGGGATGACCTTATGTTTGCTATTGATGTAACAATGTGATGCAGTAAAGGAGAATATTGACTAATTCCAGTTTTCTTAGGAGAAGCTCAATATTCTAAATATATAATGTCACACAATCTTTCAAATTTTATGAAGTGCTTTGATGTGGCAGGCCTTTTCTATTATCTAGAAATATAGCAGCAAATGGGCAAAGTCCCTAATTAACTTACATTCTAGTCAGGAAGGAAGATAATAAACAATCAGATAGATAAAGCTTTAGGCGAGTGATGGATTATAGAAAACAAATGTAACAGGAGAGGGGGTGGAGAATGAGAGAGCGCTGGTGACTGCGAGAGTCAGATGTAAAATCGCTAACGAAATGAAAATCGCTAATGAAATGAAATCTTCAGTCCAAAGCCCGGCCAAGGTCTCTTCTGTTCCCCACTCTCACTTTGCCACCAAAGAGAACGTGGCCAGGTCCATGTAGCGTTACACAACAGTTCAACACAACATTCAGAAATGAAATAATCCTTATCTTATACAAATAGCCTCATAGTCTACAAAATAAATAAATAAAACAGGGGAACAGACCTAATCCATTTTTTTACGCCAGCAGAGCCGAGATATCAAATTGGAGGAAGACAAAAGGAAAAAGAGGACGTGCCGTCCGGTCTCATTGGTGACAATAGAGCCAAAATTTCTAAAAAATATCAATATATTACAAATCTCATCCACCAATGTACATGGCCAAGAAGGTACATCCTGTCGAAGCAGAGTTTATCCAACATATCCAAAGATGTGGTACCACTAACTTTTAAAAAATGGAGTTCCTTACAGTGACACTAAATCAGGGGAATGTTTTTCAATAGCTGTGAAAAAAGCATTTTTAGTAAAAATTTATATCATTAAAAAACTGAGGAAATTAGAAGAGGACACACCCTGGTTATGGTGGACAGAGAGGTGTCCTTGCCCTTCTCCTACAAGGAAAGAGCTTCTGTCCAGCTACATGGAGTAGAGTCAGCAGCGAGTCTTCGGCCATCTGCCCCTTCGGGTATAGCCTCAACAGTAGAGGTGCCTCTCCCCAAGGATATGCCGCTCTGGGGTAAATCTTATCTGGGGATGAGCTGGGAGAGGAACTAAAGTTATGGCCATTTTGGCCCAACGTGGAACAGCTCTGGTCGGCAACTCTCACCCTAGAGTTTCCCCAGGAGGCTGGCCAAGCTTGACCTGGTCACAGTTAAATTTCATCTGCCCGGTCAACCTCCTCCCCCTTCATGGTTATGATCCAACATAAACATCCTTTGCCCCAAGTTCTCTATTACCATCTACCTCCAGAGAGTCCACCCTGTGACACTGCATGATACATAGCATTGACCACAATATTAAAATATGACATTTACAGATTAAAAGGATTCTTGTTTGTAGTCAGGAATAAGGTAAGAGTGATTGTCACATCCCTCAGTGTCATTCAACATTCTATTAGAGTTTCTAGAGAGGAAAGCGAAATAAGAAAATCAACTTGTAAGGCATGAAAAGGGTGAAATAGACTAGTCAACATAGCAGATATACGAGATTTTGCAGGCAAAGTTTTCAGATGAATAGGAGAGTTCACCAAGTTTGCCAGATACAATAAAACAGAGATCAAATGTTCTCCTAGACACAGCAACATTCATTAGAAAGCATAGTTTTAAAGAAAATCCTACCATAAAACAACACAGAAAGTAAAGCAACTAATAATAAACTTAACAAAAACAAAACTTTATGTAGAAAAATGTAAAGCTCTTTTTTTGTGGTACGCGGGCCTCTCACTGCTGTGGCCTCTCCTGTTGCGGAGCACAGGCTCCGGACGCGCAGGGTCAGCGGCCATGGCTCACGGGCCCAGCCGCTCCGCGGCATCTGGGATCTTCCCGGACCGGGGCACGAACCTGTGTCCCCTGCATTGGCAGGCGGACTACTCAACCACTGCACCACCAGGGAAGCCCCATATATGAGAACTCTTACACCATTGTCGTACAAAGAAAACGGGAGAGAACTTACCTACCTTATCGGTAAGATAAAAAATATATTTTCATATGTTGGAAAACTATATGGTATTTTAATGAATGAGCTGCATGTGTCAAAATGGATAAACACAAAATAAAATGATGATTGGAGTTTGACTTTCAGAATTGCCAAATGACATGCAATGTTTCCTCTTCCTCATGAAACAACCATTTAACTGCTGAACATTATTTTAAAACCAAAACAACAACAATAAAAACACCATCTCTGGGGCTTCCCTGGTGGCGCAGTGGTTGAGAGTCCGCCTGCTAATGCAGGGGGCACGGGTTCGAGCCCTGGTCCGGGAAGATCCCATATGCCGCGGAGCAACTAAGCCCGTGCGCCACAACTACTGAGCCTGCGCGTCTGGAGCCTGTGCTCCACAACAAGAGAGGCCACGATAGTGAGAGGCCCGCGCACCGTGATGAATAGTGGCCCCCCGCTCGCCGCAACTGGAGAGAGCCCTCGCACAGAAACGAAGACCCAACACAGCAAAAATAAATATAAAAAAAAAAAAAAAAAAAAAACCCACCATCTCTGGAAGTTGTCCTAAGAGCAAGTGGCAAATGCAGAAGCGTCTCTTCAATAAAATCTAGTAAGTCTCGCTAAGAACATTGAGAGTTTATAGCATTTGAGTGATACTAACGCCAATCTCCTCCCTCTTCAGTCCACAACCTGAGTCCAGTGTGACTGAAATTCTACTTTGTGTGTGTTCAGCCGAGAAGACCAGAATGAAAGAAAGAACATTATTACCTGACTTACAATAATAAGAGAGATTACGAGATAAGACTACGAAAAATTGTACGCCAATGAATTAGATAAATTAGATGAAACATATTCCTAGAACAGACCTATAACAATAGTGATTGAATTAATAACGGAAACCTTTCCACAAGGAAAAGCCTTTGTCTACATGACCTCACTGATGAATTTTATGAAACAGTTAAAGAAGAATTATTATCAGTCCTTCATAAACGCTTCCAAAAAATAGGGGAAAAGAAACCCTTCCCCAAGTCATTCAATAAGGCCAGCATTACACTGATGCCAAAAACAAACATGTGACGAGAAATAAAACATACTTAATACAGCTTTTGAATAATGATGCAAATGTCCTCAAAAAAACCCAGAAAACCAAATTCATCCACACATAAAAAAGATTATGCACCATGAGGAAGCAGGACGCATCCCTGGAGTTCAAGACTGGTTTACAACTGAAAATCAATCACTATAATACACCATATCAAAAGAGTAAAGGACACAATTCACATGATCATCTCAATATAACATAAAAAGCTTTTGACAAAATCCAACTCCCTTTTACAATAAAAAACACTCACTAGAATAGGAATCAAAAGGAATTTCCTCATACTGATAAAAGGCATTTATAAAAACCCAAGCTAACATCATATTTCAAGATGAAAGACTGAACACTTTTCCCCTAAGGTCAGGAACAAGACAAGGAAGTCTGTTCTTGCCTATTATCCTTTTCTATTCTATTCTATTCTATTCTATTCTTCTATTCTATTCTACTGCAGGTTCTATCCAGGGCAATCATGCATGAAAATGAAATAAAAGTCATCAATATCAGAAATGAAGTAGTAAAAACTAACTCTATTTGCAGATAGGATAATGTGTGTTAAAAATTCCAAGGAATCTATAAATAAAACCTATTAGAACTAAGAAACAAGTTCAGCAACATTGAAGGACACAAGATCAATAAACTAAACTCATTTGTATTTCTAGTCACTAGCAATAAGCAATTAAAAATGAATTTAATAAAACAATTCCATGTATAATAGCATAAAAAGAATAAAATACTAATAGAAATAAATTTAATAACGTATGTGCAAGGTGTACCCTGAAAACTATAAAATATTGTTGAAATAAATTTTAAAAGATCAAAGTAAGTGGAGAGACAACCCGTGTTTGTGGATCAGAAGACTTAAATATTGTTAAGGTGTCAATACCCTCCAAATTAATCTATAAATTCAACAACATATCTATATACTAGCTGGCATTTTTTTTAAGCAGAAACTGAATAAGCAATAATTGATTTTGCTCTCTGCCATATCCCCGGTACCTAGAAGCATATCTGGTATATGGTAGGTACCCGATAAGTATATGTAAAATAATAAATAAATTTGAAAACGTAAAAAGAAATTAGATAATATTCTATCATATTCCCTCTCTGGATGACTTAAAATGGCACAGAAGTAATTGATTCCTGGGGCCTTGGGCAGAATTCCTCAGTAAGAATGTCTGTGTCAAGAATTTAAGGTGTTATCATTCTTCAATACCATTCTGAATCCCTTGAATTGACTGAAGAAACTTGAAATAAATGTTTCTTAAACATTTGAACAATCAAGGGGCTAAAAAATGTATCTCATTCAGGATGAAAACTACTTATTCTTTTGGCTTCTTGTTTGAGACACCTTAGTGTGCAGTTTTGCGAGAACAAACCATACTTGGCTTATTTCCTTATTGAAAACCACTCCAGGTTGTTAAGACATCAACTTTGATCAATTTTATTTTATCTAGAAATAAATATGTAATATTGCCACTTTATCTTTGGATAAACATGTTATCGAGATTCTATCTGCCCAGCTGTTTGAGCCCCAGAAGCTTGACAGATATGGGCGGACGTGTGTGGCCGGCGTTCTCTTGTTGGTGTGCTATGGGCCGTCCATAAGGCAGGATCCCCTCTCCTCACATTGGACGTGAACTTGTCACATTCTGTGCGTCAGCACTGTGTCCATCTGCTCCTGTGTCTCCGATATGGGAAGCACATCTCTCCCATGCGCAAAGCACCAATGTGCCTCATGTCTCATTTTAGAAAAAGATAAAATACAGAAGCCAGGTCTTCCAGAAACACGTGCCCAGAGGCTAAGCGACTGGAGAATGGGTGCTTTGTCATGTAAAGAACAAATTTTATGGGTAAATTTTGTCTCTGTTTCATCCGTTTTGTGGACAACAGCATTTGGGAGAGAAGTATACAAGTGGACATCATATGGTTTAATATCTCTGAGCAGCTGCATACGTATGGCTCCGTAAATTATTTTTATAGGGTGACTTTTTTATTCCACCCCTTTTTGTCATTTGCACTCGTCCCAGCTGCAGACTGAGTATCCACTGAGTTTGCCTCTAGGTGACCGTCTCCCTCCCCACACTGTACTGCTTTAAGGAACTTGACTGGACCTTGATTTAATATGCCTCCTCTGCAAAGGGTCACCAGTCAAATGGGTTCTGAGCTTCCTCGGTGACAATGTGAAAATGCACGAGGGCACTTAAGGGGGCCTGGGGCCTGGACACTCCCAGAGACGGGTCCTTGCCAGCTCCGTCCTGGTGAGGAAGGCTCCAAGACACACCCTGAAGCCTCACACTGGAGCAGGGGGGCAGGCAGCCCAGCTAGCGCACCCCAGGGCAGTGCTGCTGTTGGGACTTGGTGAGATGCTTTCTCTGACCCCAGGCACAGTCAGGGGCCCACGGCCACTTGCTCAGCTGTGCTGCAGCCCCAGGCGCTCCAAGAATAGAGGAGAGGGCCATCCTGCTCTCCTCGAGCCCCCAGGGCAGTCCAGCCCGCCAGGGTTCCCATTTAGCAGGTGCATAGAAGCTTTTACCCCCCAGCTCCTCAGAAAGACCCAAGAGAAGGGTGCTTGTGTAATTTATCATTTGACAGGGGAGAGGGAGCTATCCAAAGTTATGCTGAGGAAACAAGTGTCAGCTGGGACTGTCCTGGGCCCCCAGACTGATGACTGCCACTGCCTGCGAGGGGCCTGGCCCGGCCTCCTCTGCCCTCAGAGGCACCAGCTGTGACCCACCCAAGTCTGTGCAGAAGGAGGCCCCACGGGGTGAGGGGACTTCAAAGCTAACCTGTTCCAATTGATTACCGCTCTGTCGCCAGCCGCCTGGGAAAGGGCCTAGCATTTTCCTACAGCTCACACTCCTGAGGTCAGAAACCAGGCGGGGCTCAGCCTTGCACGGGGCTCTTTGTTGCTGTGACAACCGAGGATCCGCGGTGGCACTCGCTCACCCACATGACGGGCGCTCCAGCAGTAAGCATGGCTGAACCAGCCCTGAGTGCCGAGGGCTCAAGGACTCAGGGCAGGAGACTTCAGGGACCACCTCGGGGCTCCCAGAGAGAATGTTCCCAAGACTCAGGCAGACGCTCTGAGGCCTCCTGAGGCCTGGTCCCGGAAAACAGCACCGCCTCCCTTCCTGCACATTCTGCTGGTCAAGGAAGTGGCAGCCCAGGTCCAGACTCCAGGGAGCCCATGGCCTGAGCTGCTGGGAGAAGCAGGCTTGGAGGGGAACCAGCACATCCTATCTACTCACCACGTCAGCCCCACTAATCAGACAGGAGTGCGTCTCCCCATCTCTCCTCTCCTTTGTGTGTCGCCACATCTCCCTCTTGCAAGGAGTTGGTAATAGTCATAGAAGCTGCATCTTGGAAGAAGTCACTCTGCTGAAGTTACCTTCTATGCTGTCCTGTGACTCTGAGTGTCCCAGTGCCTGGGTTCTATCCGTGACTCCATTTCAGAGGTGAGAAAACTGAGGCCCAACAAGAGTGGACAACTTCCCAGGGTTTGTGTCCCAAGGTTGCAAAAGGCATATGATAGGGGCCTGTGTGCAGAGCAGACTGGGAGACCAAGGCTACTGTCCCAGGGTGCCATGCTGTGTCCCCATCTCTGGGAGCCTCTCTGCCCCTGCTCCAGGGTGGGGACTGGCTCTGTCTCTCAGGTTCATGGTCATCAGGCTGAGAAGGTCCTTGATGGACTTAAACATACTGTGGATGTTCTGTTGTTAAAGTCAGGTTTATTGAGAGCTAGTTTACACACAGTAAAATTCATCTTTTCAAATGTACAGTTCCGTGAGTTTGGGCAGATGTATACAGCATCTCATATATATGTATGTATACTTAACGGTTTTCCTATAATAAAATTCACCGAGCGTAGGGGTATAATTCAACTATATCTACTTAAATTTAGAACATTCCTAACCCTACGGGTCCCCTTGTCTGCAGGGTAATCTCCATCCCCACGCCAGCCCTGAGCAAACACTTGTCTGCTTTCTGTGTCTATAAATTTGCCCTTTCTGGACATTTCTTATAAATAGAATCACACAGTGCCCTGGGCTTTTGCATCCAGCTTCTTTCACTCAGCTCCTGAGGTTCCTCCACGAGCCAGAACTTTCTGGGCAGGTTCCATGGTGTGAATGTACCACGATTTGATTATCCATCACCCAGGTGGTGGACGTTGGAGTGCTTCTGCTTCTGGGCTGTTTACACGGACATGTGTTTTTATTTTTCTTGGGTAGATTCTAAGGAGTGGAATGGCTGGGTTGTGTGGTAAAAGCTTGTGTCTGATCAGTGTGTCTGATTTCTTTTGTTTAAGAACAACTTTGGTGCTTCCATAAGCTACTGGGTCAGGTGGAAGCAGGAAGTGTCCTCAATCTCTGATGACTTGTCCCTGTGGAAAGTGCATTTAGTGGCTCTGGAGACCATTCCTGGCCCTGCCCATGCCCACTGAGACCAGTCATTATAGACGTTCTAGACAAGACCTGCTCGGCCCTGAGGTTGGCGGAGCGGAGTCTAGCAGTACCCGATGTGCCTCTGGAGGGCTTTCATAGGCGTTTCTGGGCCAGCCCACCCCGGGTCACTGGCCCCAGCAGGTCCCTAAGCAGAGGGGCTTGCAAGGCCCAGTCAACCCCTCTCTACCCTCCGCCTTGCTTTCCCTCAGCACATCTGGACCCTATGTCCACACAGCCTGCAGAAAAACAAAACTTATGGGAAGCCCTCCTGCCCAAGTGCGTCTCCACCCCACCAGATAAGGCCTGATTTCAGCAAAGAAGCTCCTTTTAAAAAGACGAGTGTCCATTGAAATGGTTGGCTTCATAGTGTCTTGGCTGTAACTTTACCAAATACCCGCGTCTCTGACATAAATGGCACCTGAATCTCTGACCCTTTGATTCAGAATGAGCAAGGGAGGCACTAGAAGAGAAGGGTCAGTGTTAGGACTGGCGTGAGGTCTTTGAAGAACCAACCGCGGTGAGGTGTTCACATCTTTAGAGAAAAGAGTCCTGAGTAACCCTGTGTGCACGTCATGTGAGTGAGGATTAAACCTCTTTGTTTCAGCCGCTAAGAGGTTTGGGGGGTTGTTTGTTACTGTACTATAACATATCCTGCCCTGACTAATATTAATATGATAATAGCACGCAAAATATAAAATATTTAGAATGCAGTTAACCAAAGAAATGAATCAGCTTTTAAGAGAAAATTATTATACTTCAGTGGACGACATTAGAGGAGACATAAATAAGTGGAGAGAGATACCAGGCTCACGGATGATAAAACGCAATATTGCAAAATCAGAGAAATCTCCCCAAACTGATGTAATTTTTCAGTGTGATTCTAGTCAAAATCTCAACAGGGTTTTTCAAGGAACTCGAAATGCATGTGGAAAAGCAAAGAAGAGTAGCTAAGCCACTCATGGAGAAGAACCATGCACATAGATGTACCCAGCGACATAGCTGGGATTTTATGTTCTAAACGTGTAATAACTGGATAGTGAGGAGTTGAGGCAAAGGAAGGACAACAGATGGACAAGAGGAAATAGCTGAGTAGCAGACCCAGGCATTCATGGAAACTTCACGTAGCAGACAGGCAGCACTGAGGTCACAGGGGAGGAGAAAGACCGTTTCACCCCATGGTCCTGAGGCAACTGGTCCCACATATTTGAAAATAATTAAAATCAGCTCTCAGCCGTTATAGAGAACTTATGTATTTGAAACTAGCCATTTTTCTACTCAACTTTATAATCTAAAATGAAGAACTTATCAATAATATTTTATTTATGGAAATGTATATAGTAAAGTCACCAGCAAAATGATAAACACAAAATCCAGGAAGGCAGGAGGGCAGGGAAGATGTGACGGATGGATACCCAGGAACTGCACCTGAATGTCTACTCTGGAAGCAAGGTGATTGGCACCTTGCTGTTCATTATATCATTCTTTATGTCTTAGATATTTTAGGCATATTTTCTTCAATATACAAAATAATTCAAAACAAAAATTTTAAAGGAAAATAGCCAAACCACTCCCCTACTTTAAGATGTGTTTTGGGTCTGCTTCCATTTTCTACAGTAGAAAAAGAGAGAGTAAGAAAACAAAAAGCTTGGGAAAAGCCGCTGGTGGTTTGAAGGTTTCTGTACCTTCCAATCCTTCAGAGAGAATTTTTTGCATAAATGGGGAAGAATGAAGTATTTAGAATAATCATCTATATAGCTGTGGTCTTATTTCTGAAATAAGCTAATTCAAAAATGGTTTGAATAAACCGAGCCAGCCTCTCTCATCAGCCATACGTCTCACCAGGGTTTTGCAGACATGGGTTCTGCCAGCTCTGTTTTTCTAGAAGTTGAACTTTTCCGTCTGGGAAATATAAAAGTAGGCAGAGCCTCTCGCAGGTGGTGTGCCCAAGTTTCGCTGATGAATGGTGCTGGAGATGGGGGCGGGAGGGGACATAAATCTCCTTTGGGGACCTCATGGTTCTGGTTAGTCATTTAGTGACTGTCACTTGATTATCACAGACAGCAAGTAGGAAATGAGCTAATATACTGATGTACAAAGACATACAAAGAGGAGGGTGAACAGGCGTGACTTTGATAGTTCAGAAGGATGCCTTGTTTTTTTGTTTTCTGTTTTAATTAATTTATTTTTTTTAATTGAAGTATAGTTCATTTACAATGTTGTGTTAGTTTCAAGTGTACAGCAAAGTGATTCAGTTATGTATATATATTCTTTTTCAGAAGGATGCCTTTTGATAGACAAGAGCCCTTTGAAAGTCCAAACCAACAACAACAACATTTGAACACCAAGCCCTGCAACCTTGGTTTGAAGGCAGATGAGAGGCAGAGCTCAATGACACAGATACTTTGAGTCACTTTTTTGAGGTAAAAATTGGTTTTAACTCAAGGATGAGGGCAAGATGTTAGTTGAGAAGTGTAATGTTATATAGAAGACATTTCAATACAATAAATACAGATACTAACCTCCCAGTTCGAGAGGATTCAGTTAAACTCTACCACTTGACTCCATCTGAAGGCAAGCAGGGTGAATACTTCCAGCTAACCTTTACCAGTGAAGCCACTGAGCTGGGACTTGACAAGGCAGCAGGGTTCCTGGTTTCCTCAGTCAGCACCTTTCTGCCAGTGTGTCAGCTGCATCCCCCCAGGACGTCAGGTCCCTCTCCAAGATGACACACCTCAGTGCCTTTGTCATATGACCTGCAAAGGAAGAACTGCATCAAGTATATGAGTGGGGGTGGGTGAAGAAAAGACCAGGGGCTCAGAAGTTTGTTTATAGGGATGAAATATGGAGGCCAGCGTGCCGGGCTGCATGAGATGGGACAGGCAGCTGGATGCAGCCAGTTGCCTGATGGTGGGACCATCAGTGGGCAGTGAGACTAGAGGTGGCTGTGACCTTTCTCCACAGCAGCCTCACAGGCACCTCCCTGCTCCCCGCCACAGACCTTGAGAGCCGCATTTGCATTGCTGCTGGCTGGCAAACGAGGTGAATCATTTTCTCCCAACTCCAGCATGGGAAACATTGTTTGACATTGTAGAAAATACACAGTCTCTGCTGATTTATTTCTGTCTCCTGGTGGGCCTGGCCAGCTTGAGGAATCAGGGATGCACCACTCAAATGACAAACATATCACTAAGACGAGGTAACGCATTGGCATTCCAGCCTCCCAGCGCATCAGGCTGCCTTTCTGAGATAAATTCTGCCTTGAGATCGTGCTAACTCTTTGTATTTATGTAGCACTTTTACTCCCCAAATGCATGTGAATATGGCATCTCCTTTCATCCTTGCAGGCTAATGCTTACTGAGGTTTCCCTGGAGCATGCACTAGCCAGAGAAGGACAGATGGATGGTGATTAAGCTGATGTGTAGCTGTCTACCCGCTCCATCCTTCTTTCCCTCCCACCCCTAAGTTCCCTGCTCCTGGCCATAAATCAACAGGAGGAAACTCAGAAACATCAGTCCTTAGGAGTTAGACTTTGTTGCTCCCCCACCTGCAGGTGTCCCCTCACCGTCTCTCCTGCAACCTGCAACCCTGTTCCCTGCCCCATCTCCTGCTCATGTCCCTGACCTCTGCAATGAGGAGATCTGAGGACCATTTGAGGTGGCCTTCTTCATGTGTCAAACATACTCACCACTGAGGGCCAACCACCCAGGCTCTTTTGGTCCTAGAAGAACTTCCAAGATCCCCACTGCCAATCAGTGACATCCAAACTCACTTTTCTGTTACAAATCTGCATGCCTCCAGCCTGGTAATGCTAACTGTTTCACGGTACTAGAAAAGACCCAACCCTCCACCCAAAGAGTTTCTCTCTTGGATGCAGTAGGCCCACTCCACGCCAACCTCCTCCCCAACTTCCCTGCAGCATCAAACACATTATGGGGAGCAGCTCCTTCTTGGTGGGTTGTGACACTGCACTTCACAGAGTCCCCACCCTGTGCTGTTCTACTTCCTCTGTTGGCTCAGCCCCGTGACATCGCATGGTCACTGTCCCCATCATTCACTCATTGGTCTCACCTTCACCATAGTCTGCATGACTCGTGCCCTACACTCCAAAGCTTCATCTTCAGGCACATTCATTGCCTTGCTTTTTAACATGCATTTCTTGCTGATTGGGGACATTTTCTCTTCTAATCTTGATCTGTCCAGACTTGAAATGGATCATATATTTCACAGCTTCCCAGCTCAGCCTGATCATGGCTGCCACTCTGCCAGATCAGGAGAATGGAGACAGGGGCCACTCTGTCACTCTGTCTTTACCCCTGAGCAGACATTGCTTGTATCCTTCCCAGGTCCCCAGGGGCCCTTTTACCAGCTGCTGCAGAGGCTGCTGCTAATAGCTCACACTGCAACTTCCTCAAAGGACTGCTCTGGGTGCCTGCCGCTGCCTTGACCATTGGTTCCAGTCTAAGGAAGGGGCAAAACAGATAAGTGGGCTGAGGTCAAAAGGGCAGAAACATTCTCAGATCTCTGCTCCCGTTTGTTCACATGGAACTGAGTGGCTTCAGAAAAAAAACAGGGTAGAGATGGGGACCTGGCCTGGTTACTTAACATCAACCACCTCTGTGGAGAAAAGTAGAACAAATCAAAGCTGAAGTGACATCACATCTGCCGATTGGTGTGGAGAAGAGCTATAAGGCTCATGATAAAACCAAGCGCCAGACCTACTGGAAAGTTTGAAATGCATCCCAGCTTCATGAATATTAAAAACCTGATCATTAACTTCATCGTGCACTTCCTACAAATGGCAGTGTGCACGAGGCATCAGGATCTTCTCTCTATAAGTTTTGGTGACCAGGCTGGGCTGCCTGTGAACTTCTCAGAGAGACAAGGGCCCAAGTAGGGTCTCATTCTGGAGCAGAGGAGGTGGTTACAGGTGAAGGTTAGATCTTGGCAGAAGCTTAGAATCAGACTGAACTGCCCCCGAAGTCAAATGTGAGCGTCGCAAAGTAAGTTGAGATGAGCAAGTTTTCCTGCAAGCCTCACAGAGATGACGAATCCCACCTGCCCTACCCCCACCTCCATATAAAGCCTTAGATCTTGTGGCAGAACCTAAGTGAAAAGCCACAAGCAGAGACCTTCAAAGAGAATCCAGTGAAAGTGACCATGACCAGATTTATATTTTAGCATGACCACGCTGACCACAGTGTGACTAGTGAGAGGCATGTGCAGTGGCCTAGAGACAGGACCACAACCTGGACTCAGGCAGTGAAGGGCATGAAGGGATGCTTCCGAGTGAAAGTTGGCAGAACTTGGCAACTGATCAACTTGCGGGGAATGAGGGAGAGGGAGGAGCCAAGTTCACAGCAAAGTCTGAGTCTTGAATAACTTAGCGGGTGGATTGTGAGCGCCTAGATTAGGAGCCGTGCGAGAGATGGGAGGGGGCGGGCAGCCAAGGGGCCAGCAGGGCCAAAGGACGAGGGTGCACACTGGTCCACTGGTTCCTTCAGTGTTGGTCTTTTTGGGTTAAGGTGCTTCCGGGACTGTCCATGAGGGTCACGAGCTCCACCTGGGAGCGAGGTATGACCTGGACACATCACGTCATGGGCACTCCCAGGAGCAAACGCTCTGCCCCAGACAGCAGTGAAGAGGTCGGCTGGTGTGTCTGCACACCCACTGGCTCACGCTGATGGGATTCAAATGGAGTCAGCGTTCGCTGTGAGGTTTCCCTCTCCAATGCTGCGCTGAGCTCCACGGACAGCACATCTACCAGTGGGAAGCATGAGAGCGTGTGTGTGTGTGTGTGTGTGTGTATTATGCACACACATGTATATGGATATGCATACATTATATATCAAATAATATTCAATAACTGTTAGGGTAATTGCATGTCTCCCTCTCTATTGAGTCAGACATTAGCTACAATCACCGTCCTTTGTTCTTGTCTCCCAGCGTGACTGATTCAAGCAGCACTGCTCACTGAAAACCCCCAAGTAACTGTAAGGGCATCGACTACATCCATCTTTCAAAAGAAAATTACTAAGCACTTATTTATTGTGAGCCTAGACAGACCCACAAGATATCATCGCCAGAATGTGTCCCAGAAAAGGAGATGAGCACTTGACAGGGCTGCTGTCGATCATCCCAAGCTCTTGGCTTCCGGATCTATCTGGTGAGCAGGCAGGATGAGGCTGATGAGCAGCTTTGGGTCCCTTGTTAATGACCAGTTAGCAGCTTAATGGAGAAATGGGAGGCTTGAACGAGAGGGGAGCCTTCCCATGTTATGTTTGGCTGTCCCTGGAGCTATGGGCCTGGAGTTGCTAACCTTCTGTAAAATAGTCATGGCTCTTATTACAGAAAACTGTATCTTTTTAAAAGCTGCAGGAGACTCTTTGAATGCAAAACAGCTTTTGCAATTCTTTTGACTGATTTATTTATTTATTTATAATTTATAACATTATTTATTTATTTATTTTTCCTTTCTTTGTTTTTGATGGGAGCTGCAGAAATTAGGGAGGAATGTTTGCAGAGCACCAGTATAGCTCCATGAAACTGAACTTCTGACACATGCAGAGTCTCAGCCTGTATGTAGCATGGATAGTGAAACGCTAAGATGTTGCTTCTGGGGCAAGGAGCTTCCCTGAGAACAATGGTGGGCAATCAGTGTTACAGCCACCTAACTGCCTGGGCCGGTGTCTCTGAGGTTTTTCCATTACCTGGCTAGTCTCTACTTCCACATACTTGGGGAGGGTCTATAAATCAATTTTTTTTAAATTACCTTCCTTTCTTTCTTTATATTCTGATACCAAATGTGGGTGTTGGGATTCCCTGGTGGCGCAGTGGTTGAGAGTCTGCCTGCCGATGCAGGGGACACGGGTTCGTGCCCCGGTCCAGGAAGATCCCACATGTCGCGGAGCGGCTGGACCTTTGAGCCATGACAGCCGAGCCTGCGCTTCCGGAGTCTGTGCTCCACAACGGGAGAGGCCACAGCAGTGAGAGGCCCGCATGCCGCAAAAAAACACAAAAAAAACAAATGTGGGTGTTGATGCCGGTCCCTGGGCTAATGTCCCTCTCAGTTGTCTGCTCAGTGGCTGTTGCTGTCAACGGCTTCCTCACCTGTGGATTCACTCCACAAATATCTGCTGAACAACTTCTATGTCCATAACACCTGTTCTAGTGCTGAGATGTACACGCTGGTACCAGGAGTTCAAGTCCAGTTAGGGAACAATAGTTGGTTCATTCAAGATCAGTATGTTGAAAACCAAAAGAAATCCACACGGAGTGAGGGGCTCAGAGAGTGGAGGGCAGAGATAGACCCAGAGTTTCTCTGTGTTGGCCGAGTCAGATACACCTGAGTCCTTATCTAAATGGCTGAGCAGCCCTCAGTGGGAGGGACGCTCTAAGGGGTGTGAGTCCCACGGTGTCCTTTCTAGAACCCTCACTCGCAGGATTTGCGATGTGCTGATGAAGTCCTGCCTTGTTCTCAGCCTTACAAGGGGCAGGGATTGGAAGGGGTAGAACCCGCCTTATACTTTATACCGCAGACCAGGGTGCTAGGGTTTCTAAGCACCTCTCAATCATCAGTGTGTTCCAAAGTGAGTGAGAAAGAATTTATGAGGTTAAGGATGTTCCATTCATGTCAAAAAACCGACTTGATGCTGCATTTTTGACATTAGTTACCAGACACGCCTGAGAAATTAGATATTTGAATCCACTTCTGGCTGCACTGTCCAAAATAGATCCCCAAACTGGCAAGGTTATTTTAAACAATCCATGAAATTGTACTGTGTGATGTTATATTTTATGGTGCATATATAGTGCATTTAAATTTTTCTTTAATAACATGCCATTTTTTAATGTCATTACTTAATGAAGCTTAACAAAAACATTGAAAATATGTGGGTCCTCATTGTTTCTCTTTAACTGAATTGTGCCTCAAAATCCCGAAGCTCAAGACCACTGGAGTGGAGAAGGGAGTGAGTCCTCCTGGGAGCCTTCTCCCTTCCACATTTAGTGTTCTCCTCAATCCCTGGAGCTGTCCGTCCCTTAGTGCTGAAAGTGGGAGCCTTCCCCTTCTCCCTTCTTTGCTTAGTGCTCCCCTCAGTTCCTGGAGCTCTCCGTCCCTTGGTGCTGAAAGTGGTCCTGGAAGAGCTGCTGCTTGTCTACTTCCTTTCAACCACACTGTATTGCACCCAGGCCAGCTCATGCTGGCTGAATCTCTGAGCCAGAGGATATATCAATAGAATTCTCAAAAACCAAATAGCAAAGAGAATAAAGGATGAAAAGAAAACAAACAGAACATAATATCCAAGGACTGCTGTACAACTACAAACTGTTTAACATATGTATGCATAATGGGAATATTGGAAGGAGATTAAAGAGAGAAAGGAACAGAAGAAATATCTGATGCAATAATATGTGAGAATTTCCCCCAAATTAATGCCAGACACCAAAGCACAAAACCAAGAAACTCAGACAACACCAAGGAGGATAAATGCTCATAAAACTACACCTTGTCACTGTCAAATTACAGAAAATCAATGATAACGAAAAATTCTGAAAGAAGCCAGAGAATAAAAGCATCTTAAAATAGAAGAACAAAGATAAGAATCACATCCAACTTTATCTCAGAAGCCATGCAAGCAAGAAGTGAGTAGAGGGACTTCGCTGGTGGCTCAGTGGTTAAGAATCCGCCTGCCAATGAAGGGGACATGGGTTCGACCCCTGGTCCAGGAAGATCCCACGTGCCATGGAGCAACTAAGCCCATGTGCCACAACTACTGAAGCCCACGCGCCTAGAGCCTGTGCTCCACAACGAGAGAAGACACCACAATGAGAAGCCCACGCACCCCAACAAAGAGTAGTCCCCGTTCGCCACGACTAGAGAAAGCCCGTGCGCAGCAACGAAGACCCAATGCAGCTGAAAATAAATAAATTTATAAAAAAAAAAGAAATGAGCAGAGTGAAATATTTCATTTTGAGAGAAAAAGCCAACAACCTAGATTTCTATACCCTGAAAAAAATGATCCTTTAAAAGTGAAGGAGAAATAAAGACTTTCTTAGACAGACAAAAATTGAGGGATTTGTTGCCAGTAGACCTGTCTTATAAGAAATGTTAAAAGATATTCTTTAGGGATAAAGAAAATAATACAGGTAAAAAAACTTGAATCTACATAAAGAAAGGAAAAACATCAAAGAAGGAGTAAGTGAATGTCAAATAAAACCTTCATTTTTATTATTCTTAATTGATCTAACAGATAACAACTTGTTCAAAATAACAATAATGTATTTGATTATGCTTATGTATATAATATATATATATTTACACATGTTTATGTATGAGTAAAATAAATGGCAGCAATGATACAAAGGCAGGAAGAAGGTGTTGGGATTTGTTTGTTACTAAGTGTACTCACACTACCCTTGAAGTGTATAATGTTATGTGAAAGTGGACTTAGATTAGCTATAAATGTATATTGCAAACTCTAGGGCAACAAATAAAAAGGGTGAAAAAAGAAGTATAACTGGTATGCTAATTAAGGAGAGAAAATTCGATCATATAAAATGTCCAATTAAAAAGCGGTGGAAGAGAAAAATAGGAATCAAGAACAAGGACAGCAAAGAGAAAATTGTTACAAATATGGTAGGTATTAATCCAACTATATCAATGATCAATTTGAATATTAATGGTCTAAATGCACCAAATAAAGAGATTGTCAAAGTGGACCAAAAAACATGACCCAACTATATGTTGCCTATAAAATATGCATTTTAAAGACACATATAGATTAAAAGTAAATGGATGGAGAAAAGTACACCAGGTTAATACTAATGAAAAGAATGCAGGAGTAGCTGTGTTAATTTCAGACAGAGCAGACTTCAAAGTAAGGGGAGTTATCAGGGATCAATGAATGCTCTACATAATGATAATAAAGGTGTCAGCTCTCCAAGAAGGCATAATATGTATGCATGCACCTAACAACTGAGGGTCAAATTACTTTAGGATAAAACTGCAAGGAGAAGTGGCTGAATCCACTGCTATAGTTGAAGACTTCAGCACCCATCTCTCAGAAATGGACAGATCCAGCAGGCAAAGGATCAGTAAGGATATAGTTGAACGCAACAACATCATCAGTCAACTGGATATAGTTGACATCTTTAAACTACTCCATCCAACAACAGCAGAACTCACATTTTTCTTAAGCTCACATGGAACTTACACAAAGTAGATTTTTCAATAAATACTTGTTGAATGGATGCAGCCTGAACCAGATTCAAACCCCAGCTCTGATATGGGTGAGTTACTTAACCTCTCTTGATCTCAGAGGCTTCATCTGGAAATGGAGGCGTATATAAAGGAACCGTCCTGAGGATTAACTGAGGTACCATTTGCAAAGCGTAAGCCCGGTGTCTGCCCCTGAGTAAGTGGAGGAGAAGCTGAGCCACCTGGTCTGCAACCTTCTGGATTCACTTAACAAGGTGCATTCTCCTTTAAAATAAGCAGTGATCATGCCACTCGCCTACCCCACAGTACGGATGAGGGGGAATCTATCATATCTCCCCCACACCCGGCCCAGGGCAGCTATGCGCTAGGCACTTTGCGTGCAAGACCTCATAAAAATCGAATAACAATACTGCAAAGTAGGTACTGGTTTTAACCCCACTGTATGGATGCGGAAAAGTAAGCACAGAGCCATATATATTCCCTGGCCAGGTCACACAACAAGTCAGTGGACTGTCCACCTCCCAAGTCCCTAATTTCACCACCATGCTTACTGCTTTCTCAATCATCCCATACATCAACATCTTCCAAAAATAACGATCACGAATAATCCTAAATCCGCATACTGCACGTGTTGCCTTAAGTCCTCATCTAATTATAAATTTAGGATCAATTCTTAAAAGTGAAATGCTTGGAACATGTTTTAAGCTCTTTGATGCTTGTTGTCAAATTATTTCCTGAATTCTTTTTAACAATGTACAGTCCCATCGACAGAAAATGAGGACGTCCAATAAGCTGCATTATTAAAGACCACACATTTTTCACTGAATGTGCTTTCCATGGCATGTCGTCAGATATTTATTTTTAATTCTTACCTTTATAAATAAGATTATCTTATCAACATCTTGACGAATAAAATACTTTCTCTTTTGGGAATTTCTCTTTGGCTATATTTCTTTGATCAAAGGCTCATGAGTCATATTTCTAATTATTTTCCGGAAGATGATAATGACTCTTTTATTTTTCGCCAAACATTGACTGAGGACCCACCATGTGCTGACTCATCTGGATTCCTTCTCATGATGAGAGTCCCAAATTGCTGGTCACTCCTATTAGAAATGAGTTTACCCTCTTCCATGCCTGGAAGAAGCCTTGCCATCCTTCATGACTCCTCTGTGCCATTCCGTTTATCCTGGAAGAGGCAGAGACCTGTTTCAGCCCTCATCCCAGACCCTGTGCCTGCCCTGGACTTGTGGAGATAGAGGAGATGACCAGCCACTGCCCTTCAGGGTCTCTATGAGAAGACAGACTTTCAGACGGTCCTGTTGGTGACGCAGGTGTAAAAGTTTTATGTCAATATCAATATTTTATTTTTATTGCTATTAATCACTTGAAAATTTTTAAATAAGAGATAAACTTTTTATTAAAAAATGGGCTCTTCTAATGTTCGGTGATTTTTATTGAAGTACAGTTGATTTACAATATTGTGTTAGTTTCAGGTGTGATTCAGTTATACATATATTTTTTTCAGATTCTTTTCCACTATAGGTTATTACAAGATATTCAATATAGTTCCCTGTGCTATACAGTAATTCCTTGTTGTTTATTTTATATAGTGTATATCTATTAATTCCATACTCCTAATTTATGCCTCCCGCACACTTTCCCCTTTGGTAGCCATAATTTTTTTTCCTATGTCTGTGAGTCTGTTTGTGTTTTGTAAATAAGTTCATGAGTATTATTCTTTCAGATTCCCCATATCAGTGATATCATATATTTGTCTTTCTCTGTCTGACTTACCTCACTTAGTATGATAATCTCTAGGTCCTTCCATGTTGCTGCAGATGGCAATATTTCATTCTTTTTATGGCTGAGTAATATTCCATGGTATATATGTACCACATCTTCTTTATCCATTCATCAGTCAATGGACATTTAGGTCCTTCCATGTCTTGGCTATTGTAAATAGTGCTGCAGTGAACACTGCAGTGCATGTATCTTTTCAAATTAGAGTTTTGTCAGGATATATACCCAGGAGTGAGATTGCTGGATCACATGGCAACTCTATTTTTAGTTTTTTAAGGAACCTCCATGCTGTTTTCCATAGTGGCTCCACCAACTTACATTCGCACCAACAGAGTAGAAGCGTTCCTTTTTCTACACACTTTCTCCAGAATTCACTATTTGCAGACTTTTTGACGATGTCCATTCTGACTGGTGTGAGGTGGTACCCCACTGTAGTTTGATTTACATTTTTCTAATAGTGATGCTGAGCATCTTTTCATGTGCCTGTTGGCCCTCTGTACGTCTTCTTTGGAGAAATGTCTGTTTAGACCTTATGCCCATTTTTTGATTGGGTTGTTTGCTTTTTTGACATTGAGTTATACAAGCAGCGCTCTTTCTAAGTTACCTTGGACACCTCTGTGTCTGCCTTGGTAGCTTACACTGAGGTTATTTTGTGACTTTTAAGTTGTACTGAAAGGCTGCATGTCTCGCGCAGCCCCTGGAGGTTAACACTCTGGGGGTGGGAGGGGGCACCCTCCAGTTGTTTCTGGTGGCTGACGGGCAGGGGGAGACCAGGCGAGGGCTGTAGCTTGTGTTCCCGCCCTCTCATCTCCAACCCCACCATCAGGGCTGGCTTTAACCCCAAAGTAGGGGCTTTCTCACCCATGCTGCCATAGGGAAGGCGGCTGATATGTCTTTTGGCTCTGATCTTATTCTCTTTCCGTTTTGCTGAAAAGTTCTCAATATTATTTAATCAAGGCTCTTTGGTTTCTCAAATACTTGGTGAAGATCGCAAATATTGCCGGGTAAGATAAGGCTGGAAAAGATGTAGTTTTCCTCTATATAATGGTATCCAGCCCATCTCACCCTTGCAAAAACTGTTTCACTGGCTTCCCAGCAACTACTCATATCAGCCCCAATGAGGTGTTAAATATACTGTAAATTGCACGTTGGCCAAAGCCTTCTAAGATGTAATTTCCTTATCATGGGCTCGAGCTGATCGTCCAGCTGCTCGTGACCCAGAGTGACTCCTTTGTACGGGGCGTGACAGTCTTAGGAAAAGGCTGCTGGCCGTGAAGCCACGGGAGGGGCTGCCCGTTGGTCCAGCATGATTCGGGGTGTAGCCATCATTAGTACATTTTTTTCAGCCTCGGACTCAGCTCTCCCACTTGGTGGCATCGACTTCCGTACAAGATGCTAAAGTGGCTCAAGGAGGGAAGAGGAGCGGCTGCTCCTGATGGCAGAGCAGAGCCACCATTTCAACCTCCGTGCCTCCGTAGGGACGTCACAGACACGGGGAGAGAGGACGACTCAAGGGGGACCTGCTCCAGCCCAGGGCGGGTCCCGTGCGGCTGTCAGTGCACTCAGGGAGTGTGATGAGACCCTGCCTTGGTGTGGAGGACCTCTGCCCCTACTCAGTGGGCCTGTGGGAGCAACACTGTGGGTCTCACCCAGGGGCTTTGAGAAATGCAGATTCTCAGGCCCCAGACTTATTGACCCAGAAGGTACATGTTAACCAGATCCCCCAGGGGACTTGCATGCCCATTTCTTGCAAGAAACCCTAGTTTATGTCCACGGTTGTGGTAAACTCTCGCTGTGCAACAGATTCACTTAGGAAATCATTTCTAAACCCCCAGGCTCGGTGCCCATCACAAGGTTTGTTTCCTGTTGCTCAGAGATGGAGAACTAGCCAGCAGAGTTTTGAAGGTCCTATATGTAGCCAGGGGTGAGAACCCTAGGGCTAGAATAGCTTACCTGTACCCCTCTAATTCTGATTTAGGTCAAAAAATAATACCCAGATCAAGACAAGTTTAGACTGTTCACTGATGATTCAAAATGCTGTGGGAAAATATTTTAGTTGAACGCACTAGTAGGCCCCAGTGAGAAGACAGAATTAAAAGTGTATCTGGCACGCTTAGAAAACGGGGGCTACGTCATGTCTTAGTGTACTGGTGACAAAACAAACCAGCACGCGACTCATCCCCTCCCTGGCACTCCATCTGTAGTGTGGATAAATGTAATGGCACAGCACTTTCAAGCCTCGATAGGGTTTATAAGTATGATAAAATGTTGACATGAAATAAATTTTGATCCAGGTTTGGTTTTATTTGGAGGTTATAACTGACAGAGCTTTAAAGTACCTGGAACAATGTAGCCATAGATTCTGTGGGCCCCTCGGTTTATAGCGAGTAACATCCTTGCCCAAGAAGGTGATATGATGCCCCCGGGCTTCGAGCTGGAACACCACTGGCTCCCTTTGTGTGGTCTCATCCTGGAGCAGCTGCCCTGCTGCCCAAAGCACCATTCTGTGGCTTGAGTGTCATTCCCAGAAGATGCCGTATACTGTTTCACACAAATTGGTTTTGTGCCCTCACAATTGCCACCAGCACAAATGTTTCAGAGGCCCGGACTTAATGCTTGGCCCTGTGGGAAATTCATCTGGGCCGGATCGCTGTGTCCTCAGAAAGTTAACAGGCTGTTTGTTGATTGAAGCAGGGCCATTAAGGATAATGTGTCACTGCAGAATGCAGTGGATTCAAGCAACTCAGAGTCTAGTAATCAGTGACCACTTATTTCCCCCCCTCAAAAAATGTTATTTCTTTCTTTTGAAAATATATTTGATTTTTTGATTAGGTAATAACCTCATATGGTCCAAAAATCAAAACTCAGAAGGATATGTAGGAGAAATCTCCCTCCCACCCCTGGTTCTGATTACAGGGTCTCCCGCTCAGCCCCTCTCCCCAAACTCCCACTGCTGTTGGTCTTCCAGGATATTTCCAGAAATATTATGCATATATAATAAAATATTAAAATATCATAATTTTTATGCAACTGGTAGTTTATCACACCCATTTCTTCTACGTGTTTTGCCTTTCAATTTATTCATTATTCCTCTGTCCATTTATTGAACACCTACTGTGTTCTAGTTCCTGCCCTTAGTCCTGGAGAGACCACAACTGACAGAGCAACAGAGGTCCCGCCCTTGGGAAGCTTACACATGGCTGAAAGGAAAGAGGGAGGACAACTGAGCGAAATATTAAGGATGGCAGGTGTGAAATGCTGTTAAATAAACAGTGAAGGGGGAGGGATAAATGGATAGATGAACATGGGAAAATGGAGTTTGCAATGTACAAAAGAAAGGACCAGGATTTAAGACGTCATAGGATTTGGCAATTCTGCAAACATGCAAAATCCGGCCAAAGTGACCTGAGAATGGCCTGGAGAGTCAAGAACAGAGGGATTGACTCCCTCCTAAGTCCAAAAAGGACGACCCAGGGAAGGAGGGCCCCAACTCAACTGTCCCTTGCGTGGGAATCTAATCATCCTGCACGTGCGTAATGACAAGGCCTTGCCTTTCCCAGGGATGTCCAAGGTCACCTTCAGCTAGCTGTGGTCATGCCCTGAGGAGCCGGGGGGAAATATTATCCAGCCTGAGGCAGGGGTGAGGCCAGGCATGGTGGATCTCGAAGGTTCTGGGAGCAGCTGGACAGAACTAAGTGGACAGTCAGGTCTGAGAGCATGGCATGGGGGTGAGAGAACAAGTCCAGGGAGGAATCTCAGCCCTCGATAGGAAGGAAGGGGGTCCGAACCCCAGCAGGCCCAGAGACAAGAGGTCGCCGTTGTGGCAGTCCCAGGGGCTCTGCTCTCTTTGGACGACTGTTCTAAGCTCGTCTTGCAGTCAGTCTGAGAGCCAGCCGCTGCCAGGAGAGGGTCGGTGGATTCAAAAGCAGGACTTTGGCTGTTTCCATGAGTAACAGCGGGGACCCCACCCGCCTTCCGGGTGCCCTTTGCATTTCCGGTGGCTTTTCTGTGACCCTGAGAGCTGATGTCACCTCTACTCCTTCAGTTCGTTTTTAACCAACAGGTGCTGACTTCTAAACCCTCAGTGCCCTTGGTGTCTGTGCCAAATAAACATGAGAACTAAGAGCTTCCAATGGCCAAATGCGCTGCCGTTCTTTACGTCCACGAGAAAGAGTGTCTCACTCTCAGCATCCCGGTCACTCAGACACAGCAGCAGACCTGGATTAGGAGATTCGCCGGGAGTTACCCTGGGCAGTGGTCAGGGTCAGGCTGTTGCTGAGCCCCTGGGCCGTCGGCCCCATCAAGTTCTCACCCCTTAGAGCCCCACTGACACTCTCTCTGGTGGGAAGGATCTTGAATCTCTTCCTCCTCAAAACCCAAGGTAATTCTCATCATTTCATCACATGTGGTAATTCTTTGGATGCTGGCTTGTGAAATTCTGTACTTAAAAAAAATTACAAAAATCTAGAAACAATAAATGCTGGAGAGGGTGTGGAGAAAAGGGAACACTCTTGCACTGCTGGTGGGAATGCAAATTGGTACAGCCACTATGGAGAACAGTATGGAGGTTCCTTAAAAAACTAAAAATAGAACTACCATATGATCCAGCAATCCCACTACTGGGCATATACCCTGAGAAAATCATAATTCAAAAAGAGTCATGTACCAAAATGTTCATTGCAGCTCTATTTACAATAGACAGGACATGGAAGCAACCTAAGTGTCCATCATCAGATAAATGGATAAAGAAGATGTGGCACATATATACAATGGAATATTACTCAGCCATAAAAAGAAATGAAATTGAGCTATTTGTAATGAAGTGGATGGACCTAGAGTCTGTCATACAGAGTGAAGTAAGTCAGAAAGAGAAAGACAAATACCGTACGCTAACACATATATATGGAATTTAAGAAAAAAAATGTCATGAAGAACCTAGGGGTAAGACAGGAATAAAGACACAGACCTACTAGAGAACGGACTTGAGGATACGGGGAGGGGGAAGGGTAAGCTGGGACAAAGCGAGAGAGAGGCATGGACATATATACACTACCAAACGTAAGGTAGATAGCTAGTGGGAAGCAGCCGCATAGCACAGGGAGATCAGCTCGGTGCTTTGTGACCACCTGGAGGGGTGGGATAGGGAGGGTGGGAGGGAGGGAGATGCAAGAGGGAAGAGATATGGGAACATATGTATATGTATAACTGGTTCACTTTGTTATAAAGCAGAAACTAACACACCATTGTAAAGCAATTATACCCCAATAAAGATGTTAAAAAAATTAATTTCTATTGGTCTGAAATCTCATTTTGGAAGGGTCTTTCAAGGTTATTTAAATCAACAGTCCATTGGGTTCCCTTGAAAGCATCCCTGGTGGACAATGATCTTTGATCCTTTGCTTGACCTTCTGATCCCTGACGGAAGGGATCTCTTCGTTAGCAAGAAACAACTTCTATTTGCTAGAAAACTGTTGTTTAAATTAGGTGGAGATTTGTTTCCCCGTAATTTCCACCCATTGGTCAAAGAGCTCTGAAGGAAAAATCGATGGCAGCCCTTTATGTTTTTGAGATCAGGTCTCTGAGAGTCTTCAGTTGTCTCTTTCCTAAGCTACACATCCTTGGTCCTTTCCTCTGTTCTTCAGAGGGGAACATTCTGGCCATTCCCAGGATTGATGCCCAAGGAGGTGGATTCCCGTGTCCCAGCTGGGGTTCCAGGGTTTCGGTGGCTGTTTCCTCAAAGAAAATAGTTACATAGGCCTTGACCTGTAGTTAGCGAACTCATTTAGTCCCATTTTATAAAGCATTAAAATTTGTACTTTTAGAGAATTCACCGTACAGTTCTGCCCAGAGTCCCTACTGGCCTCCCTCAGCCATTGTGTCCAACAGGGCCAATCATCTCTTTTTGAAGATTACAACAGGGACCGTTTGAGTGTTCTAGCACCTTCTGTGTCAGGCACACGTCCTCAAACATTCCTCTCTCTGCAGATGTGATTCTGCTGGGCCAAGGAATGAGCTCGCTGGGAGGGGCTCAAACATCCCCCCAAACATCCCAGCCGTTCGTCTGTGGCTCCAGTCCCTCCTGAGTGTGTCATTTCCCACCTTCTCATCCAAGCAGCAGGTAGAGTGGAAGGATGTGGATTTTCACATCAGGGAGACCAGGTTCCACATCTCAGCTCTAGCGATTTGAGTCTGGTGACTCCTCTGAACCTCTCCAAGCCTCACTCTCTCTCCCTGTGTGAAGCGGACACAGCGAGGTCTGCCCTCAGTATGTGGTGAGCTTCCTGGGGGCAACCCTGCAGTGTGTGTCAGCATCAGCTTAATGTCCATTTTCATACTGTGTCTCCCTTTCCTGGGGATGAACAGTCAGGAGATAAAACAGCACAACAGAGGGCCCACACCTGGGGCGGCTATTGTCCTCCATCCATCACCCTTAGCAAAGTGGATGCTTCAATCTTGGTGGAAAGAGAAGACTAGAAGATGTGTCTTCCTCTTAAGGCCAAGAGACTCTATCTGACTCAAATTAGGGTGCGCAACCCTGAGCACGATGCCCAGCACATAGTAGGTGCTTGTGAACACAGTGTGTGCTGAGTGAGGGTCCTTATGCCTGGGTGGCCAGCGGGTAAGAGCTATCTTAGAAAGGTGCATTCAAAGATTGGCAAAAGAGTGTTAAACTCCTGATCAAGACAGAGATCCAAGGATGACCTTTAAAGATGCCCCTCCCCAGACACTTGTTCTCATGTGAATGGTCAATGGCGTGAACACTTCTCGGGAGGTCTGGTGTGAGGGCAGCAGTGTGGAATCATGCTGTCCTCTACAGGAAATCCCTGGGGATTTCAGCCAGAGCAAGAAGGAATGTGAGAGCCTACAGTGCTGACTGCAGGGACTCTTACAGATTCTCGGGGGCTCCAGGCAGGGCCCAGGAAGGGCAGCCACAGCCACAATAGACTCACGTGTGTGGCTCACTTCACTACAGGTGTGGGTGCCCCTCAGAGAAAAATATAAAAATTCCCAGAGCAAGCCAAGGACACTGCAGTTCACAGGGATGTGTACACTGTGCAAAACCAGGAAACTCTTCCTCTAAAGTGCATTTACTGCAGGAAACACAGTGCATTACAATGTTTAGGATGTGTTTCTCAGTAAGGGTTTAGCGGTCAGTACCATCTACAGAAATGGAGCAAGCCACCATGGAGAGGAAACTAAGGAAAAGTGCACAGAGGTTAAAACTCATAACTGTGCAATTGAAAACGGAAACAACGGCAGTGGAAGGCAGACTAGTGGTAGATCCAATTGTAGAAGACAGTCTTGGGAGATTCAGCCACAGCTCAAAGAAGAAAGAAATGAAAATATGGCCGAAAGTGACTGCAGGCAAATTTGGAAGCTCTGACCTATGGGGCCCAAGGACACAATGGGCCACTGTGGGAGGGCAAGTGATGTCCAGACAGGAGTTCAGCATCAGTGGCCAGGGTGGGATGTGGGGGGCGTCCCAGGCCCTGCGGCTGATGTGTGACTTCAGACACACTCCTTACAGGGGGAGGGAACTTCCTGGCAAGGACAGGCCTGAAGCCCCAGGAGCAGGACTACCCCAGCCAAGCCATTTCCTCCTCACAAGGAGGGCTGGTCACTAAGAAGATCCCAGTGTTGGCGATACAAAATTAGTTTAACCAGTAAAAAATCTGAGTACGATTCACCCCAATATGGGCCGCCACGCTCTGAGCTCCTGCAGTGCCAGGTCCCAGCTATTGTGACCCAGGTTCTATCACTTGTAAATGATCATTTCATCTGAGAGTTACGTGACATAACATTTCTAAAGCATTCTGTAAATCATGGGCGGCACCAGGCGTGTTTGGTGGTGCTCTGATTACCCCGGTGGTCTTTGGGCTTGTCTCAGTTAATAACCTTACTTACAAATCCTTATTTCTGCAGACACGGTGTAGTGTAAATGGGTCAAGGCCTTGGTGACAAGCAGGCTCCCCTAGATTGGACCCCATCACCAGGTGCTTCACACTAGTCCAACCTTGGCATCAGGTGTGCCTGGCAGAGACATGGTGATTGATTTAACTGGCTTTGTAAGCAAATCTCCAAATTGGAGAAGTGAGTATAAGCAAACTCATTCATTCAACTAATACATATAGAAGGCTTCCCACAGCCCCGCGTGGAGGAAGCCACTGTGAATGCGATGCTGGAACAGACAGAAGACGCCTCTGAGATCTGTCTCGTATCCGAGTGCTTGGAGAGCAGACCCCAACAGAACGTGGATATATTTGTGATATGCACAGAGTAAGCCAGCTAGTGGTGAAGCACAGTAAGGCGGGGCAGGGGTGGAGGGGTGTGGGGAGAAGGCTCCAGGTGTTGGTGCACTTATCATTTCCACAGTTGATGAAGGTGAAAGTCTCCAATAGAGTGTCAGCTTTAAACCGGAAGTGACGGGAAGCAGAACGCGTTCCTCATCCAATCTGTCATCCAAGTCCAGACATGGTGATTTATTATTTATTCCAGGGTACGGGGAGTGTGGCGAAGGTGCTGGCGGGGAGGCACTCTCTCAGGTGCAGTGGGGTTCATGCCAGGGTGTGAGTGTGGGGAGGGCAGGCTGCTGGGGCAAGAGTCTGGAATGCTGATGGCCGGGAGCCAGCGCCCACCGCTCAGAGGTGAGACGGGGGTCTGGGCAGAGGTGGGTGGGACACTGCAGGTAGCACCACATATGCCCGGTTTAGTCGCAGCTGTTTGGCACCGGCAGACCAAAATAGCAGCTTATCTAAAGTGACCAGAAGCTTTTTATTGTGTTTCTGCAAAGAGGCCCGCAGGAGAGGACCGGGCAGCCAGGCTGGTGTCCACGGGTCTGCGGAGATGGAGGCGGCCAGGCCCCCAGGCGCCCGGCTGGGCAGCCGTATCAGCTCATCACAGCCACTCAGGCTCTACCTCTGCACCCCTCTCTTCCTTTGCAGGTTTTCACTTTCTCACTTTTTAAACGTATTAAATTAATAACCAACTAGGTTATTCTAGTTGGTTTATCCACTACTTTTTTTTTCAAAGAACTAGCCTTTTTTTTTTTATAAATTCTTCACTTTTTGTTTTCATTGATATGTATTTTAATCTTTATTATTTCCTTCTTTTGATAAATTTTATTATTTGATTTCTAACATTTTAAGTCATTTTTATGTTGGTTCTTTTCTTTTTATTCACATCTAAGACTGAATTTTCATCTGATCACCATTTTCATTGTATTCCACAGATTCTGGTATGTCGTGTTTTCATTACCTTTATCCTTTAGAAGTTCTGTTATTTTGGATTTTGCATTTCCCCTGAGAAGTTTGAAATCTCCAGAAGGATCTGTTTAACAAGTGCCTCATTAATTGCTAGTTTCATTGCTCTGTGATCAGTAAATGCTGTTGACATTATTTTGACCTTAAGGAACTCCTTGACACTTCCTCTGTAACCTAACATTTGGTTCATTTCTATGACTGTTCCATGAACGACCAGGAAGATGCTGTGGTCTCTGTTATTAAGTTGTAAATTTCAGTGTACAGTCAGGAACGCTACCTTACAGATTTTATTTTCCCTTGTTGTTATTATCCGGTTGACCTGCCCTAGACTGATTATTATATTAAATCCTCCTAGAGTGCATTTACTCCTATTGTCTTCACATCTCCTGTAGTTTTTGTTTTTGTTTTTATGACTGGCGGTTGCTAGGCTCTGGGGTATGTGTATTCACAGCGCTGCATTTTGAATAGTAGCCTTTGTATTACAGAACGTTCTTCTTTGTAACATTTAATTGGGGTGGGGTGCTGAATTCTACCTTCTAAAATACCAGGATCACAATCCTGCTTTTCTGTTTCTTTCTATTTGCCTGATAGACTTTTGTCTAATTGCATTACTAGTATTATTATTAGTATTGCTTTAGCCTTTCTGAATCACTGTAAGTGTGTCATTTGTATACCACACAGAGCTGGATGTTTTTCTAGGGGCCAATTTGGAAATCTTCTTTTAGTAGGTTAGATAATCCTGGTTACATCTGTTGAAATGGTGGACATGTTTGGTTGTATCTCTGCAATATGAATAGCGTTAGATGTGTTCATTGGGTCTCCTTCTATACATGGTCGGTTTTCTTTTTCATTTAGAATAGACTTCCTTGGTATTTAGGACAGTCTGCTCTGTGATACCCTTCCCACTAATCTCCTCTTTAATGGCTAGAGTCCCCTCTGCCTTCACAGGCTTCCACTCTGGGGGTCAACCTTAGAAGTGGTACCTCTGGCTCCCACTTCCTACGCACGTAACAATCAATGAGGCTGCCTTGCTGGCCCCTTTTCTTTTTCCCTTGTGTCTTTTTATTTGTATCGCTTTCTTTTCTCACCTATAACACCCTCACACGACCCCTTACCACTGGCCTCACCTTCCTTTGTTTTGGGTATGCAGACACCTACATTCAGTGCCCACTCCCAGCCCTTTGGCTGAAGTCCCCCATTTATTCTTCGGTTGGCAGGGCCCCTCCCGCCGACAGACTCCTCCAAAGGCTGGTGAGCATTGCGGTTCCCACGTTCTCCTCTGCTGGTAACTGTGGTTCTACGACTTGGCTGACCTAACACCTTCGTTAGCTCGCACAGCCTTCACAAGGGTCATTGAAAATGAGCTTCCGCTGCTCCTACTGTGAAGGCCTTGGACGCTGTCCCGGTTACTTTTACTTTTAAGATCCTTGGTCCTCTCACCTGGAGTTCCTGAGATGTTTCCTGTTCCCATTTTGGTTTGCTTCATCCTTAAAATCCAAGAGACTTACTGAGATGTGCCTTGGGGTTGTGGCCTCCCAGCCCAGACTCCTCGGGCGCCTGGCAGCCTCTCAACAGGCCTTCCTGGAGGTCAGGAGGCTCTCGCTGGGTTTTAGCTTAAATATTGATTCCCTGGCGTGTATTTGGTTCATCATCTTAGGAACTCCTATCAGACATAGGTTGCATTTTTTTTTCTTTCTTTTTTTTTTTTTTTGCTCATCTCTTGCTTCTAGTGCTTTTTCACTACTCCTTTTTCTCTCTTTCTCTATTTTCATTCACTTCCTCGTCTGTTTGCGAGGGCTGCCCCTCCCCCTCGCTTCATGAGTCTGCTCAGGGCTTTGTGGCTGCACCTCCGTCTGTGGGAGGAATTTGCCTCAGCTATAATCTCATCCTCATGGCCAGTCTGCTCTTCTTTCACAAGTTTCCAGGATTTTGTCCATTTCTGTTCCAGCTTTTGAAATTTGGACTCCATGTGTGTTTTCACCCCATGAAATGCTTGTATAAGAATAATTCACTCAGATTGACTCTTGTGTTATGGTTTTATTCTGTCGTGTATGTTTCGATTTGGAGAGAATTCACTTTTAGGATCTGTTCGGCTCCTTTTGATTCCGTTTGGAACATCTTCCTTTACTGGCCGAGTGTGCCTGGGGGTTACGTGAGTCAGGGAGGGAGGGTCTGGGGCCTCTGAGTCTCTCAGTCCGAGAGCACCTGCTTCTCTGTGTGTTGAGGTGCATCCTCTCTAATCCTGATACTCTTTTTGGGGGGTGCCTGGGTAGGTTTTGGTGTATCTCCCAGTTTCTTTTAAAAACTTCTCTCACTTGCTTGTTTTTCCCTCCATAGCAGCCTCGTTGCCTGGTTACATCACTACCCTCCCTCCTTCCCCTCCCCCACCCCGTCCTTGTTCCAAGTCACCCCCGCTGTGGAGAATCCGTGGCTTCCACGCCTGACACTTCTCATCCGCACGTTTCTAACCCACTTTTTCTGGCCTCTCCAGGGTCCGGGGCTCTGATCCTGTAGACCCACCTGCTCTCAGGGTTCCCTCTCAGGTGGGGCATCTCTTGCAGGCCCCTGGGGCTGCGGGAAGTGGGTGTTTAATTCCTACTCACTGTTCCATGAAGCCCGCGTGTTCCACCTGCGTCCTGCTCCGGGTGGGGCCTGAGGAGCTTCTTTGCTCTGCGTGTTAATCTCTGGTGGATTCTGAGGGTGTGCAGAAAGCCGGGTTCGGGCAGTTGCGACTGTTGTTTGGGAACCAGAGCGCCCCTTTCTCTTTTTATGCAGTCTCTTTTCTACAGAGCCAAGTTCACACCGCACACGGCATTGTGTGTGTTACTTTACACTGTCACAGGCATTTTTTTTATATCACTGCATCTGCAAAAACGTTTTCCATGGATTTGTAATATTTCATTCAATGGATTAAATTATTTATTCATTTATCTAACTGTTCCTCTGTTATTGGGCATTGATAAAACTGTTGTGTTTTTCTTTATTTACAGTTATTTCCTTAGCTTGGATTTCCAATCGTCAGTGGATCGGCAAAGTCGTATAAAACGTTTTAAGGTTCTTTCTACAGTTTTCCGAACATTTTCTAAACTCTCATATCAGTGGAAACTCCCACCGTCTATATCTGAAAACCCACCTGTGGCATTGGGCCAGTGTCTGCCGGCTGTGCTGGCTCTGAGCTATCAGCTTTCCATGCATTCTTGAATGGCCTTCCGGACTGGTCAGCGTTAGCTTGGCCCCAAGGTGGGGTGAAGCAGCAGCCCCTCCAATGCTCCCAAGCCTGATGTGAGGGTCTGGGCACCACGGCCACTTGAGCACAGGAAGACCCCAGGCCTCCAGATGCTTCAGATCCCACGGAACGTTCTCCTTCAGCTTCCCAGGGCCCCGGGCAGCGTGCGTGCAGCTCCATGATAGAGGCCTAAGCTACTCCCACAGGACATGTTTCCTGGAGGTTGGAGGTGGTTTGAAGAAGCCGCAGGTGCCCTTGGCCCTGGTGCATTCTGCCTCATCCTTGCTTGCTACCGTTGCAGTCCAGCTTTCCTTCCCAGTCGTCAGCCTGAGGATCTGACGTGACTCAGGGTCCAAAACAGACGCAGAAGCAACAGTCTTGCATGACCTCCTCCACCTGCATCCGCGGCTGTGGCCGGTCTAATCCTGATGATGAAGCTGTGCTTATCACCCCGAGTGGCTCTGCTTCCACGACCAAACACTGAGCGTCCCACGCACGCTCGCTAAAGGCGGGCCTCAGGAGGGGCTTGAATATCACGAGTGCACGTGGGGCACGGCTGCAGGGCTTCGGGGGCAGCAGGCAATTGTGGGGAACCGAGTGATGGGCAGGGCTCCAATCCGAATGCTCAGACACTCATTGCTCTTCACCCTTGACCTTGAGTGTGTCCCTTCAACATCATGAGCGTCTTGGGGGTGGGTTCCGTGTCTCCTCAGCCTTCATGCCGTCCTCAGTTTCCACACAGCATCTAATACACAGCAGCTGCTAAATTAACATCTGTTGGTTACCAGTCTCTCTACCTCAGCTTCTCTCTCCTTGCCCCAAAGTTACTCTGAGACCCGCGGCATCTTCTTCACCTACTTTGAAATGAATGGAGAACCGCCCAACGTAACCAGAGGGCTGCGGGGGAACAATGAACCACTTAGCGTGTTCCGTCGTAGTGGTAACTGATGCAGCACAGACAGCGAAAAGCAGAGTTGAGTCCTATGCAATAAGTGAAAAACAAAATATTTATTGCAAAGTCTTTCAAAGTGTCATTCTAATTGCAGATTTGGTACCGCCGACTTATGTCAACTGAGCTTGCCTCTGGCACAGAGAACGCCAGTGCACAGAAATATTTTAATTTGAGCTACAGTACGCATCCCGTCTGACAGTTTTATGATGTGTCTCATAGCTTCCATATGCTGTGGGTGATGATGAAGCTGTTTGCCTTCATTCCAAACATGGAAAGCAAAGCGAGCACGCGTTAAGCATGTACTGTACGCCAGTCACTGATTTGAGTGATTTGTATGTCATCTTAGTAAACGCTCACAGGAGCTCTAAGAGGACATTGTCCCCGTTTATACAGGGGAAACACAACAAGTACGTTGTCCAAATCCTCATACTTTGTGATTTGCAGAACTGGGATTTTCTCTCAGATCTGTTGAATGATAAAGCCACTGTTTATTTTACTTATGCACAGAAATAACAAGGCTGCTCTCGGCAGGTGGGCGCAGGGCACATTCAGCAATGGCGTCTGTGTTTACGGTCCCCCAGGGCAGCCGTTTACAATGGTGAGAAGAGAAGAGAATGGAGAAGGGGTCTCCAGCAGGGAAAGTAGAAGGATGATCTCTCCTCCAAGGAGAAGGCAAGTCTTGTCCCAGGCAGGGGCTTGAGAAAGGGCGGGGGGCTCCTGGATAGGACAGCCCCTTCCAGCACTGGGGGGGGGGGGTGGCGGTGGGGTTTTGAAAGAGCCTCGCCGTGCTGGGTGCTGGCTCAACTGCTCCCTGCGTGACCTTGGACGAGGCACACAGCTGCCCTGGGCTTCAGCCTTCTCACCTGCCAAGTGGAACACTCACAGGGTTTCTCTGAGGACCACAGAGGTCACTTGATGTGTGCCTTGCACACGGAGAGCACCGCACAGGCATCGCTCGCTTCCACTTTCAACCCCAAGGGTTATAGGGGTCGGCGGTTCTGAGCCTGTAGGACCCCGGCAGATGCCTGCGAGGAAGAAGGAGGAAGGGCTTCGTGTGGCCGCCCCCGCAGAAGCCATCCCTGAGGTCATGTTTGCGCCGTGTCTGTGGACTGACTCTCAGACCCACCCCGGACCATCTGGTCCTACTGCCAACCCGCTCCACTCGGTCCTCAGGCCCCAGCCAGAGCTCTCACGATCCCCGCCCCGGAGACATCAACAGACGAACTCTCCTATTTGTCACCCCAATACTCTCATCTTTTTATTTACCTTACACCCCAAAAAGCTTCAAGATAAATTCCCTTCCAAATTATTATTGTATTTTTATCTCAGAAACCTGTTTGCATCTTCCCTTCCTGCTTACTTTTAGGATATTAAGAGTTTTTACCCTGGGGTTCAGGAAACTCATTAGGCCCTGAAAGTAAATGTAAAATCCCGTGTGTGTGTGTGTGTGTGTGTGTGTGTGTGCGTGTGTCTGTGTGTGTGTGTGTCTGTGTGTCTGTGTGTGTCTGTGTGTGTCTGTGTGTGTGTCTGTGTGTCTCTGTGTGTGTGTCTGTGTGTGTGTGTCTGTGTCTGTGTGTGTGTGGTATTTCTGGGGGGGTGGGGAGTGCTTCCTAACTTTCATCAGATCTTCAAGAGCAAAGAAACACTGCTTTAGACGCTCTATTGAAATATCCTAATTGTATTATTTCACACTGTTAGTCTGACCCCTTCTGGTCCCCTTGGATGCAGACAGAGAAGGAAGATTACGTAGATCAGTAACAATGAGGAACCTTGTATGTTGGTCTCAGCTGTCCCACCCCAGGCAGACTCATCCGTGATGTTTAGTGTGTCCTTTAGTTTATCCTTTGGCCAAGTTAGGGGCAGGGAGCTGGATGCCCTGAGTGGGTGGTTCTCAAACTGTAATCCGCACTCAGCAGCCTCACCTGGGAAAAAGCAAGTTGGCAAAGCAAATTCCAAAGCCCGCCCCCCCGGACTGACTGAAGCAGAAACACGGAGGAGGCACAGCAGCGCACAGAGTAACAAGCCCTCCAGGAGGTGGTGAGGAGCCACTGCCCCAGGTAAGGTCAAGGTGAGATCAGGGTCCCAAGTCCTGCACCTGCAGGAGAAAGACAGAAGAGCACAACGGTATCCACGGCTGCGTCACACAGCTGGACCGAGGTCTGCGCTGACCTGAGTGATCACACGCTCAGTGACCTCCTTCCATTCCTAAATGCTCACAACCATCTGCTTGTTTGGCCTCTGGAAGGAATTTGTTTTTTATAGTTAATACGAATATATTGAAGCTAAGTAGGCAGAGAAAATTATTTTCATATTTCAATCACATTACAGATGAGGTACGGAAGTAGAAGCCGTGTTCCCCGGGGGCACAGCACTCTGCAGAGTAAACACGATCCATTTTGCTCGTAAGCACCTGTCAGCTGGAAGAGCTCCCCGTTAGAGGTTTTGGTTGTCGCTGACGGCAAACCCTCTGCCAGCAGGTGTGAGGCCGAGAGAATTCCATCCCGTGGAGAGTGTCCCCATTGGGCTGCTTCATGGCGAAGACTCTCACCTCGTGCAAACTTTAGGCAGGCTTCTCTGAGCTCTCTTTTCAACCAGAACTGGTCCTCGGACCCACCTTTCCTCAGCCTGCACAGTCCAGTCTTGGCGAGAGTCCGCCACCCTTGAGGTCTGAGCCTTGACCTGCGTTCAGCAAGAGTCCTGGTGAGGTGCTTTAGCAAGAATCTCCCACTTCTGGTGGTTCCTCTTAGTGATTTTCCGTCCACTAACCCCTCCGTCTTGCCCTGGGTCATCAACTCCCAGCCATCTTTGCTGTGTATGAGTTGAGCACAGTTTTACTGAAGCGTCTCTCTCCTATTGCAAAGGTCTGAATAAAATCTGTCTACTGCCTTTAACTGGTGTCCAGCTCTTTTCTCTCTCACATTCATCTCAGCCCGTGACCATGATCTCTGACATGTCAAAGATACAGCCCTTCTTGCTGGAATTTGCACAGGACGTGAACCTTCAGTGCCTGTCTCCATGCATGATCCCTGGAGAGTTGAAGGAGAGCGGAGCCCCCAAAGGTGGGAGCACTTTTGTTCAGGAGCTGCAGTTTTATCTGGCAGCTTTTTATAGGCTGAGGGCAGTAACAAGCATCCCCCAAGCCTTAGCGGCTTAACACCCTAAGGCTTTCTTTCCTGCTCAAATCACAGTCTAAGGTGTGACAGTGAGGCCCTGAGCTGTGTGGTTATTTAGGGGCCCTCCAGTGGCCTTGCCGCCCCTCAGAGCCTGCATGTGCTCCCCTGCACCCTCCATATCCCACCAGCAGGGGAGGACTTCATCAGACCTACTGTGTGCCGATGCTGGCGCTGGAATGTAACTGCCACCCTAAATAACCAGCATTGCAAGGCCGTGCTTGGGGAGGAAGACAACAGCTGCTGCAACGTCTACATTCGTAAGAGTTGATTCCACACCTCACAGAGCCTGCTGCAGGGCCTCTCCTTGCTAATTTACTCTGGGTTAAGTCAGCGAGAACCAGCGAGTTTAGACAGGAGTTCATTGTCAAGGTTTTGGTTATTAGGTCTGGGGTTACTCTCCCCAAGCCTTCCCCCCGATGACCCCACATTGCGATGGCTGTGATGTAGGGCTCGGTGTCCCTTATTCGGTCTCCAAGCCCAGAGGAAACACCTGGCCAGTCCGCTCATATTTAGAGAAACGTGCACTTTACAGCAAGAAGGCTGACTGCGGACGGCCTATGAGTCTTGAAGTCGAAAGAATCTGAAGAGCAGGTGGGACAAGGGACAAGGTGTGAGGCTCCCACGGGAGACCCAGGCAGGCGTCCAGACCTCAGCTGGGGAGCCGCCTGAGCCGGTCCAGTACCACTGCCCGCCCCCACTTTCCCGTCCGATGGAGCTGCCGACCTGGGGCAGGGTCTCCTTACCTCCTCACCGCGGGGCTTCCTGGCTTTCAGATGTCAAGTGAGCACGTTACGGTTTTCTTCTTCTAAAGAAAAAAACAATGATACTTAGATCTTATATGGAGCTTTTCATCTTCCAAACAGTTTCACACACAGAGCTGTAAAAATGAATGCAAACGTGTAAACGTAACACTGTTACGACGCCCAGGAATTATGAACGCGCCGTAAGTAAAATTACATTGTAGCGACGGGAGAAGCGTTACTTCTATGCCTAGAAAACCTTAGTTACAAATTAACTACAGAAAATATGACTCATCTATTTCAAGCCTGTATTTTAAAATAATAATCAGCTATGCATGAGTCCTCGTCTGACCTCCAAGAAGAAATTAACTGACTATGTCCTAGTGGCTTCAGGTGGGATCTGAGCTCCCTTCCCTTCTGTCTGCCTCAGCCCTGCACAGTCCCACCATCCTGTCCCATCTGTGAGGGACCATCAGGGTCCTTTTTCCTTCTTTATGAAAATGATAGTGTGCTCTCTGAATGGAGTAGGAGAAAAAAATCATTGTTTTGGCTGGAAATCCAATGTCTAATAGTTCAGAAAATTTTACATAGAATCTGCCTGCTGCATGCATAGCTTTAGTAATAATTTTCAGAGAGAAAACCTTGCCATTAAATACAGCACTTATCATCTAATGTAAACGGTCACAATCCAACGTTTTCCTTTGTGGGGTAGGTAGCGGGAAGAAAATGCTTAGAGGAAAGCAGCTAAAAGGGGCTTGTTTCAGCCCAGAAGTTTCACTTAATAGACTTACCCAGCTCTAGTGGACATTCAAGTCTTCGGTGCTTCCCCTTGCAAGGGATGTATGTGCATTTTAGCAGAGATTATGTGGAGACAAAGCCCTAGCTTTACAGGGGTGGCACCAGTGCGGAGTGTTGCGCAGGATTCTCTCGTCAGTGTGGCATCACTGCCATCCATTCTAAACGGATACTTCTGCATTGCAAAAGGAGGCCAGGAGCTACATGCATTCCCCAAGTCCCTTCTCTGCACGGCCCTCGGTGAGAGTCATCAGAGAGACACATGTGCGTGAGATCTCCAGGACGGAGTAAAACGAGAAGAAGTTTACCCCGACAGTAGCTGCAGACAAGACAAGGGCACATGGGATATTCTTAGCAGCTCCAGTAGCTGAGATCCTTACACATACCCTGTGGTGTCCTGAAGCCTGAGACAGGGCTTCTAGAGGTTCTTTGAGGTTTGTAGAGGGCAGGGTGAATCCAAACTCTGTGCCAGGCCCTATGTGTCCCTGGGGACATGGAAATGAACTTGAGAAAGACTCTCTTCTCAGAAAGCTCAAGGCTAACATTTAGATAAACGAATAAACAAAAGTAAGTGAATTATCACGTGATGTGTACCACTGACGAGGTTTAAACCAGATGCTATGGAGCAAGGGATGCCCTGCAGGTGACGGCAGGTCTCCAAATGGTGGAGGTACCTAAGCCAGGGTGAAGCAGGGAGAAGAGTGAGGTAGCACTCTGAGATTCCTCCTAGACAGGCATATGCCATACAACTCCCTCACTAAAAATTAATAAGACTAATGGAATATGTACAGAGTCTATATGCAGACAGCTACAAAGCTCTGATGAAGGAAATCAGAGAAGATCTAAATAAATGCACACATAGTCATTGTTTATGGACTAGAAGACTCAATACTGTTAAGATGACAATTCTTCCCCGATTGATCTCTAGGTGAAACACAACCTCGCTCAGAAAACCTGCATGTTACTTGTGGATATTGACAAACTGGCTCTGAAGTTTATACGATAAGTTAAAAGACCAAGACTAGTCAACACAATACTGAAGAAGAGCAGAACCAGACAGTATCTGACAAGAGAGTAATCAAGACAACATGGCATTGGTGAAAGAATAGAGGCTGATCAATGAAACAGAACAGGGAGCCCAGAAATAAACCCACACAAATATAGCCAACAGACCTTTGACAAGTGAGCAAAGGCAATTCAATACAGAAGGGATAACCTTTTCAACAAAATGTGCTGGAGCAACTGGACACCAAAAAATGAATCTAGACACAGACCCTATGATTTTTCTCAAAAATTAACTCAAATGTATGATAGACCTAAATATAAAGGGCATTACTATAAAATACAGAATAAAACATTGAAGAAAATCTGTATGAACTTGGGTTTAGTGATGAGTCTGTAGCAAATAGCAAATACACGGTCTATGAAAGTAAAAAATTGATAAGTTAGACTTTATTAAAATTTAAAAAGTCTGTTCTTTAAAAGACACCATTAAGATAAAGAAGAGACAAGCCACAGACTGGGAGAAAATATTTGCTACCCAGATCTGATAAAGGACTGGTAGCCAAGATATACAAAGAACTCTAAAAACTAGACAATAAGAAAACAAACAACCCAAATATGGGCAAAAGATCTAAAGAGACAGCTCACCAGAGCAGATCCACAGATGGCAAATCAGCAAGTGCAAAGATGCTTAGCATCATTTCCCATCAGTGAATTACAAATTAAAACAGCAGTGAGGCACCACTAAACACATCAGAATGGCTAAAATCCAAAACCGACAACAACAAATGCTGACAAGGCTGCAGAGCAACAGAAACTCATTCACTGCTGGTGGGAATGCGAAAGGGACAGTCACTTTGGAAGATAGTTCAGCAGTTTCTTACAATGCTAAATATAGTATTACTATACAATCATACTTCTAGGTATTTACCCAATTGATTTGAAAGCCTATGTACAAAAAAAGCCTGGATATGAATATTTATGGCAGCTTAACACATAACTGACAAACGCTGGAAGCTTCAAGATGTACTTCAATGGGTAAATGGATAAATGAACTATGGTATGTCCACACACTGGAATGTTGTTCAGAGATAAAATTGAACAACTTTTAAAAAGACCTGTAGGAACACTAAATGCCTATTGTTAAGTGTAAGGAGTCAGTATGTAAAGGCTACATACTGTATGTTTCTAATTATATGACATTCTGGAAAAGAAACTGATAGAGACAGAAAAAACGAAGTCAGTGGTTTCTTGGGTATTGGGAAGGGGAAAATATTAGATAGATGAAACACGTGATTTTTAGGGCGATCAAAGTATTCCATCTGATAGCATAATAGATAGATACTTGTCATCAGGCATTTGTCAAAACCCATACAGCTCAAAGAGTGGTCCTGAATGTATGCAAAATAAAAACATGGTTTAGGGATCCCAGGAAGGAATACAGACCATGACAAGAGAATCTACCTATATTATGTATACAGGAAACAGCCTCACTGAGGGTGGGGATGTGCTGACATAGGTAACTTTGGAAATGAGCAGAGTCTGTAAGACAAGAGGCAAAGGAACTGCACGTGAGCACTGCACTCTAGCTGATAAGGTTGTGTCCCACATGGAAGCCATTGCAGTGCAGACACCGCTGCTCATGTGCAGTGGGACTGAACAAGTCAGTAAGTGAGCGGTGAGCAGTGGGGACTTGGCTTTTCTCTGTGAGGAAACTTTTAGGTAAGCGAGAGGAGGAGGCTAGAACAAGTTGTGACGTAACGGATTAGAGTGTCAGACACCAGTCAGAACACGTTTCATCTAATGTAGATGAAAGCATTTACATATATATATATACATATATATATAGCATTTACAGGTATGTGTGTATACCTAGGTTAGTAGACAGAACGTAAAGAACTTAGCACACATGTGGGTATACATTCAACTTTATAAATAACATATATATGGGCATATTATATATATATATAAGGGGCATATATATTAAATATTCAATACATCTTAAGTAGTTTTGTTCTCTTTGCATCAAAAAGAACAGGAAGCTTGAGTATAGTTTGATTTAGGACCCTGGCCCCTGGAGAAGTCAGTGTAACCAATGCGCCTCTTGGATATGTACCAGGAGCAGACCGTTTGCATGACGCTGAGGACAAAATGCACCCATCCCAGGATGCTGGAGCTGTGCTCTGGCCTGTGGGGCAAGAGTGTGGTTGCCCTCTGGGTTGGCTTACCGTTTCCTTGTTGCTATTCAGGGAGACCACTGAGTGCCTTGTTAAGGAAGGCGTGACTCTTTGTGTGTGTTTGGGGGTGGAGGGCGCATGGAAGAGTCTTCTGTACCATTTTGGGCCCAGAGTTTTGGACATTCTTTCTTCCACCGGAACATGACTGTTTTTAGTTTCTCTTCATTGTGATAAACCAGGTTCAGAAACTTGCCCTCAATTCAGCACCTGGGGAGGGATCGCTCTTGTTCTTTGTGATGCTCTTACAAGCCCCTCCCTCCGAGGACTTTCTGCCGCGTCCCTTGCTCTGCATCCCCTGAGGACTCCGCCTCCTTCTCTCCCTCTCCCGCTCCCTCTCCCTCTCCCTCTCCCTCTCCCTCTCCCTCTCTGTCTCTCTCTCTCACCTTTTAGGAAAGTTCCTGTTGAATTCAGGTCATCCTTATAAAAGGAACCTCTGTTCCTAGTCAAGGACATATTATTTAATTACTAATTTGATCTCTGACTTTTCTATCCATTCATGAGTCGTTCATTGAGAGCCTCAAGTCTGCCAGGTCCTGGGCTAATGGGGACAGCTGGAGTGATCAGACTGGGCAAATGGTCAGGTGAGGGACACAGACATGTCCACCACCCACTGTATTTTAGGTTGAATAAAGTAAGTATGGTGTTCCAGTAGAAACAGCACGTCTAGGGAGGGTTAATTCCGCTGGGGAATCAAAGACAAAGGTTGGATTCAAAAAGCATTTCCCTGAGCCTGAGCCAAAGGAGCTGCTATCTTGACAATGAAACAGGAGAAAATGATGTTGAATATGGCAGAAATCCAGGAAGGCACAGATACGGCTACCACGTGGACGAAAAACGAAATAAATCATGACGATTTGATGAAATGTCCCGATGGCTGAGAGATACGGTATTTTTATGGTGCTGCAGGAACGCTGTAATTGATCAAAAAAGCCCTTTCTACGTGGAAAGCATTCAGGTCCATATTTGATCTGGACCATAAATCATGTTGATCTTGTCTCTCGTCTCACATGCCTGACTGGGCAAGAGGATTGAGGACGTTTTTGATGGATTTACTCACTTTTCTCGGGTCTCTAAAAGTACCCATGGGGATGGTGGCAGTGCCTGGGGTGGCCAGCTCCTGAGGTTCCTGGTTCAAGGTACTTGAGGTAGGAATGTGTGAGAAGCTCCCTGGGCTGTGGGCTCTCCCAGGAGCACGGGGGCCTGGCTACGTAGTGACCCGCAGACCAGCGACAGGCCTGCCCCTTGGCCTTGGCTCCGTGTGGGCAGCTCAGGGCTCCCACAGAGCCCATTCGTGTAGCCTGCGCTCTCTTCCATGGGGACTGCAGTCCAATATCGACACGGACCATTGGGTGGATTTTTCTTCCACTAGAACAACCCATTTTATAGACCCAAAAGGTAGCACCGTGGTGTTACTTTGCTAGGACTTCTCTCTGGGTCATCATCCTAAGACCCCAGGGTTAGGAGCTGAAGGCAAATCCAGGCTTAGGAAATTTTTCCCTCCTTAATCCCATGGCTTCACAGGCCTCCTGCCCATCTCAGGAAGGGAGGGAGTATGCGACAAGGTTCAGTGACGAACGACTGCCCAGCTGTCAGTGTCCCCCCGAGTCCTATCTCCACAATGCAATCTCCACCGCTCAGGTCACCAAGACAGCCCAGCCTGGAACAGTGTTTACGCTTAGCATTTCTGAAATGCTTTCTTCTGAAGAGTTCCTGGTGTTTAGGATCTCTATCACCAACTAATCTCTGCCATTCTCAACGTGAGCCTTGAAGTCCTTCTTGTCACTCATGCCAACGTCCAGCTGCCATGTTCATGCAACTTATAACTACGTAGCTCATTCATTCATTTGGCAACTACGGTTTGAGCATGACTGTGTAGCAGGTGCCATCCTGGGAACTAGGGGTTGAGGGTAAATCACACAATATCTGTGCCTCCACCAACCTCACCCTCTGGTGGAGGAGGTGGACTCTGCTTTTATAAAAATATAAAATTAGATAAATGCATCCATCCCTTAAGTAAAAATGGGTGCACACCTTAGTTCTGAGAAAATCTGTAAGTAGACTAATCAGGAAGAGGGAACAATGGAAGAAAACTAAGCTGTGGGTGGGGAGGTGTGACTCAAGGAACAGGAAGAAAGATTTTACAGGAAGAAAGGGATTTGAAATAGGCTGTTTGGCGTCAAGAAAAAAATGAACACTTTGGCAGGTTTCTGATTAAAACACACAGATGAACTACGGCACAATCCGCTCCTACTCTTTTATTCCAGGCTATCGGGGAACTTGGAATAAAACGAGGCAATTCAGAGATGTTTGTGTTGCCTTCAGTGGGAGAGAAACACAGAGAGGCAAGAGTACAAGGAATTGCTCATCTCCCACAGCCCACGTCAGCTCTGCCGGAATGTCTGGAAACGTCCATGGAATTTTGTCTTTAGTGTTCAATTACTGTGACCCTCCAGGGTGCTGAGAGGTCCCCCTGTAATGTGCTTATCTGCAGCAGGAATGGGGGAACTGCCTGGGGAAGGAGTATCTCTGAATCAAGAGGAAACACCAAGCACAGGACCAGTCTATGTCTCCATCAGTTTTTCTCAGACCTCACTCTGTAACACCCACATGAGAGACTTCTTCATGAGGCCATCAGAGTCAGTGGGAAAAGGTGATCTCGCTTCAGAGTCCTAAGCTCAGATCTAGGGGACCCAAGTCTGAATCCTGTTGCTGCCGATTCCCAGGGAGCAATTTGAATGGAGTCTCGGTTGCCTGGGAAACAAAAGAACCAAAGAGCATAGTGATAGCTGCCCTGTAAGGCTCGATTATTTGCAAAGCTAACGTAGCATATGATGAGCCATGGTTGTTGTGCCCACATGTTCATGGTCACCGTTCAAGGGAGTGGTTATAAGTGCTGTAAGGACAAGTTATAAGTGTTAGGGTAGAGCAGAAAACAAAGCAGACAGAATTCCTTCTCTCAAGGAGCTTATGTTCTAGTGAGGAGCAGAGCTGGACTGTACATGTGAATTAGTATATATACATATTTAGGGGGAAGAGCTGGGGCTAGTTACTCAGATAGTATCCAGCTCTATGTTCTTTCAACTCTGCCGGGCTGTCTGGACAACAATTTGGGGAAAAAATGACACAGGAAATAGGAAAAGTGGTAGCAGCAGTCCCTGTACCAGAGCACTCACTACAGAGTTTCAAGGAAATCGGGGCTTTCCTTGTTAACTGCCAGAAGCTAGAACTGACCCCAAAGCATACAACAATATTAAACCTATAGGAACAGTAGAATGGATGTAAGTTCGGGCTTATAGAGCATCAGGAATTTGGAAACCAGAAAGTCTAATAGAAGCAGCAAAGCCCAAAACCATGCTAATATATCTATAGTTAATGGGGAACCATGGAAGATTTTATGGCAGAGAGCAACAAATAAAAACTGAGTTTGCAGGCTTCCCTGGTGGCGCAGTGGTTGAGAGTCCGCCTGCCGATGCAGGAGACGCGGGTTCGTGCCCCGGTCCGGGAGGATCCCACAAGCCACGGAGCGGCTGGGCCCGTGAGCCATGGCCGCTGAGCCTGCGCGTCCGGAGCCTGTGCTCCGCAACGGGAGAGGCCATGACAGTGAGAGGCCCGCGTACCGCAAAAAAGAAAAAAAAAACAACAACAACTGAGTTTGCAAGAGCATCAGGGAACCTTTCTCCAGTGAGACAGCCACAAGTGGGGAAATTATGTTTCAAATAATTGCTTAAAGTCTCTGGGAATTGCCCTAAGGGAATACAGCAAATGGAGAAGCATTTATTCAAGGAAGTTTATTAAATTTCAAGCCCACATGGAAAATCCTCCAGGATAGAACATATACAAGAACATAAACAAGCCTCAAGAATTTGATGAGAAATGAAATCATACAAATATGTTTTCCAACTACAATGGAATAAAATTAGAAATAAATAACAGAAGGAATTTGGTAAATTTAGAAATGGGTGGGAATTAAGCCACATACTTCTAAATAACTAGTGGGTCAAAGAAGAAACCACAAGAGAAATTAGAAAACATTTTAAGATGAATAAGAATGAATACAAAGCAAGCCAGAACATATGGAGCTAAAGCGACGTTTATAGGGAATTCTACAGCTATAAGCCCCTATTTTAATAAAGAAAAAGATCTCAAGTTATTCACCTAATCTGACCTGTTAAAAATAGAAGATGGGCTCAGAAAAACCTAATGCAAACAGAAGGGCAAACATAATAAAGATTAGAGTAGAAATAAATGAAATAGAGAATTTTTAAATACAAAAGAATTTAAAAAACCAAAATTGATTCTTTGAAAAGATCAACAATATTGGGAAACTTTTTATTAGACTAAGAAAAAAAGAGACAACAAAATCATGAATGAAAGAGGGGACATAACTAGAGACCTTACAGAAATAAAAAAGATTATAAAAGACTATTATGAATAACTATGCCAGAATATTAGACAACTTAGATGAAGTGGAAGAACTCCTAGAAAGACACAAAATGCCAAAACTGAATAAAAAATAAATAGAAAATCTGAATAGATGCATAATAAAGAGAAAACTTCCCACAAAGAGAAGCCCAGGCCTATATGGCTTTACTGGTGAATTCTATCAAATATTTTAAGAATTAATATCCACTCTTCACAAACTCTTCTAAAATTAGAAGAGGAAGGACCACATTTTAACTCAATCTATGAAGGCTGTATTATTCTATACCAAAATCAAAGACTTTAAACAGTAAGAAAACTACCAACCAATATCTATTATGAATAATGGCTCAGAAGTCCTCAACGAAATAACAGCACACTGAACCCAGGAACACATAAAAGAATTATACACCATGACCAAGTGTGATTTATTTCATGAAAGTAAGGTCAGTTTAACATTTGAAAAATCATTTAATACAGTACACTAAACCAATGTTACGAAGAAGTAAAAACACATCATGATGTTAATAAACACAGGAAAAAGCATCTGACAAAATCCAATGAATTTTCATAATAAAACTCACAAAACTAAGAATAGAAAGAAATTTCCACAACCTTACAAAGAAAATATATGGAAAACCCACAGCTAACCTCTTACTTAATGGTGAAAGAATGAATGTTTTTCTCCAAAAATCAGGAACAAGACAAGGATATCAGCTCTCACCGATTCTATTCAACATTGTACCAGAAGTTCTAACCAGGGAAATTATAGAAGAAAATGAAATTAAAGCAATTCATATTAAAAGGGAAGAATTAAAGCTATTTCCAGTTGTAGGTGACATAATGGTATATTTAGAAAATCCTAAGAAAGCCACTGAAACACTTAAAGAACTATCAAAAGAGTTCAGCAAGGTGTAGATACAAGATCAGTTTTTAAAAAAAGTGGTATTTATATTGACTAGCAATGAAAAATCCAAAATTGAAATTAATTAAGAAAACAACTCTATTTACAATATCATCCAAAAAAGGAAAATACTTAAGAATAAATCTAGCCAGAAGTGAAAGACCTGTACTGAAAATATAAAACATTTCTGAAAGAAATTAGAGTTATGTAAGTGGAAAGCTATCCTATGTCCATGGATTGGAAGACTTTAAGATGATTAAGATGGCATAAATACACTACCATGTGTAAAATAGATAGCTAGTGGGAACCTGCTGTATAGCACAGGGAGCTCAGTCCAGTGCACTCTGAGGACCTAGATGGGTGGGATTGGGGGAGGGGAGGGAGGTCCAAGATGGAGGGGATATATGTTTACATATAGCTGATTCACTTCACTGTACAGCAGAAACTAACACAACATTATACAGCAATTATACTCCAATAAAAATGAATGAATTAATTGTTTTTTAAAAGATGGCAATATTCCCCAAAGCCATCTACAGATTCAGTGCAATCTCTACCAAAATCCCAATGGCCTCTTCTTGGGATGGTGAAATGGTCTAAAATTAGATGACTATAATAGTTGCATGACACTGTGAATATATGAACAAAACCTCTAATTGTATACTATAAATTGGTGAATTGTATGCTATGGAATTCTATCTCAACAAAATTGTAAAAAATAATGAGTTCGTAAATAGTATATTGGTCACATAAGATGGAAGAGATTCTGAGGAGGAGAAGATATCCTTAATTAAGAAATAACCAAGAGAGATATTTATTCAATATTATATCTGAGCTAGATCCTGGCTGACCAGTGGAAGATAACAACCAACTATAATTAACTTTTTTATAACTTACTGGAATGGCCATGATAAGCCAGGTAAAAGGGGAAGAGAACAGAACTTGGGGGCACCCATGGGAATGGAAAGGGAAGTATGGGTGGGAGAGAAGGGTAATATCTTAGGGCTGATGGGAAGACAGATGAGCTCAAACACAGCTTCAGGGCAGAACCAATCTCTCCACTGTCGATTCTGTGGGATAAATTAGCTTATTGATTACTTGGTAATCTGTGTCTAATTTAAAAGTTTACATATATATGGAATAAAAAAGAAGTTGGTGTCAGTTTCCTATGAAGTTAACATACCATTTCACGTGACCCAGAATCCCACTTGCAGGTAATTGCCCAAGAGATATAAAAATACATGATCACTCAAACTTTGTATATGAGTATTTACAGTGGCTTTATGTATAATCTACCAAAAAATTTGGGTTGGGAAACAACCCAAATGTTCTTCAGCAGAGGAATGGATAAACACGCCGGAACTCATCCCTACAATGGAATATGACATATCAATTAAAAAAATGAACTTTTGATACACACAACAACAATGATGACTCTCAAACACGTTTTGCAAAGAGAAAGAGGCCAGACTCAAAGGTTATAGACCGTCTGATTCCATTTATGTGACATTCTGGAGAGGGGGCGATATGAGCACAGGAATCGGTCATTTCCAGGGTCGTGGGAGAGAGAAGAGGTGACCGCAGATCGGAAGCAGGAGGGATTTGGGGGGATGAATCTTTTCTGACCGTGGAGGTGGTTATGACTCCACATGTGGAAATTCTCAGAGAATGTTCACTAAAGAGTGAACTTTACTGTGTGTAAAGCCTACTTCAGTAAACCTAATTAAACAAGAGACAAGAAAAGAAATGCAACATAGCCCCCTAGAATAGCTCTTTTCATCCATCTGATTGGCAAAATTAAAAAAGACTTAACACAGATGAAAAAAGCAAAAAGTTGATATGGAAGTAGCAGAGTGCTGGCTGCATTTCTTAGGGTTAGACTTTCCGGAAAATGCATTTCCTGAAATAATATGTAGTGAACTGCTCAGTGGGTGTTGAACAATAAGGGGCCCTGGGCTCCATCGAGGACTAAGGAGTCATGACAGGCTGCAGAGGCAGACCCAGAAGGTATGATAGGAAAGGCCAAATCCTGGGCTTCACAAGCAGACCCCAGGGCACCTTTGTCATGGAAATCAAACCTGAAAAGATCGCCCCTCTTTTTTTTCTTTGAATTTTATTTAATTTTTTATACAGCAGGTTCTTATTAGTTATCTACTTTATACACACCAGGGTATACCCGTCAATCCCAATCTCCCAGTTCATCCCACCACCACCACCCCTGTCACTTTCCCCCTTGGTGTCCATACGTTTGTTCTCTACAACTGTGTCTCTATTTCTGCCCTGCAAACCGGTTCATCTGTGCCATTTTTCTAGGTTCCACATATATGCGTTAATATACGATATTTGTTTTTCTCTTTCTGACTCTCTTTAAAATGCACGGCTGCACACTTTCCGATGCATAGCTGTGGGCTGGGTCTTGGGCTGTGTCCTCAGAGCTCAGCACCTCCCCAGGTAGTAGGGGAGGGATGGAACCGACTTTGGTTCAGAGCCGACCCGGTCACTGTGCTAGCAGCTTCGTGCATATTATTTCAGCCAAAAAAAACAGTGAGGACGGTCACATTGTTATGTTAACATGATATAAGTGGGAAAACTGACACCCAACGACATGCAATAACTTGCCCCAAGTCCTACACTGAATAGAAGGGAGGATGGGACGGGGTTGGGTCTGTCTGTGCTGAAATCCATGCTCCTTCCACCTCACTCCCCACCCTCCCCTGTGAAGAAACAGGAGGATAATCTCTCAAGGCCCACGCCCTGCACTGCATGAGTTCACCTGTCACCCTGGGTCACGGCCAAACCCCAAGGAGAGGCTCGTGGGTTGAAGAAAGCGCTCTTGGCCAGTCCCCGCGTGAGGAAGGACGTGACTTTGGGCCTTAAAAACCCAACACGGGAGGCTTTTATGCTCTGCCTCTCCTCATATCACGTGCAGTTATTTGCCCAGAAAGTGATGCTGAGAGACCCTTTATAACCCTCTGTGACGACGAGCCTGCGGCTCCCTCCGTGGATTCCTGAGGCTCTGCGTGTCTGCAGCCTTCACAGCGGCTGGTCACGGTCTTCTTTGCAACGGCTCTTCTGTTTCTAGCTGGGTTGTTAATGACCTCTTACGGTGTAGCCTCGCTTCCCCAAATCTTTCCTCCCAACCAGACTGAGAGTCCCTGACCTCAGGGCTCCGCCTCTGACACCCCACACCCTCCTGTGACTGATTGAAGGTGTCTCCCCGACGGTGCTCAGTGGGCCTTCCAGAGAAAAGCCAGTTGTCCGTGAGCCTAAACCCCCAGACAGGTGAGTCTGGAGAGGGTCGAGGTCGGAACGGGCAGCTTCTGCGGCAGGAACAACCAGTCCTCAAATCTTGGGACTCCTGACAATGAAGGTTCACCTCTCCCTCACTCTGTGTCCATCACAGCCCGCTGGGGACACTGCTCTGTGACCCTGAGGTTCAGGAAGCTTAGCCAGTGAGCAGGGCCATCCAGGCAGCACGTGCAAAGGCCAGTCCTGAGTGGCTGGGAGGGGTGACCGCTGAGAACGGAGCCTGGGGCAGGAGGCAGGGCCAGATCACTGGGGCGTGAGCACAGAGGCAATTGTCAGTGTAACGAATGTGGAATTGATCCTGAAACCTTGGAGCCTGTGCGAAGTACAAGCACAGAAATCAGCTCAGGGTGTGGCCTTCACGCGACTCTTCTATATAGATTCACAGGGAGGAGCTGGCCGTGTGGGCCCGGGACTTCACTACCCTCTCCACTTCTCTCTGGGTGTCTCCCAGGGACACATTCTGTTTTCACTGTGATCCCTTCCAGCTCTGACTTCCCATGGTTGCAGACTCTACTCATACTTACCACCATACCTTCCACACACACACGCACACATGCACGCATACAGGCACACACGCATATACACACACGTTGTTCTGATTTAACCTTGTCTGTCTATAGCATGAGCTGTATTTCATCTTGGCTAAGGAGGACCCCTGGCCTGAGGGGTCGCGGGTGGGCAGAAGTGGCACCCCTGCATCTCCATGCATGCCCTCCATGTTTGGGGGGCACCTGGCAAGACAGTGGTGCAGAATGACACTGCTGACCCCCTGAGAGAGACCATAACTGAAGCTATCCTGAAGCGCTGCTAGCTTTGTTGTACAGGGGTCTTCAGGTCCTTCACTAAGGACCCCTGGGAGGAGGCTTGTGTAGGCCTCAGCCCTGAGTTCAGAAACTAACGTCTGCCCCACGGTTCAGGTGACCACAGCCCCTGCTCCAGGTGGCACTGGCCTGGTGAGACAGGGCCACACACGAAAGAGAAGGGGCGTAGCAGACGGGAAAGCGAATCGGCACGCCACACCCAGAGGGAAGAGCTGAGCTCCAGAGTCCCAGGATAGTTCCTCTTGACCAACCAAAGCACCGGCCTTCCTGCGGCTCTGGGCCTGGGGGGTGGAGCTGCCTCGGAGCAAGGGTCATGATGACTCTGAGAGGCGGGGGTCCTCAGGGAAAGGCTCAGAGAGGAAAAGGTTCACATACACCCTTTCATCCAGGGATGACAGATTTAGCTCCAGAGCAGGAAAAGGAGCAAAGCCTGCAGGCACAACAGTCTGCACCGTTCTCCGGACACCTGAGCCACCCAGCCTCTGTCTCTGATTCTTATCTCCACATACGGGGAGGTAAAGTCCCCGGCGATGAGGGAGTTGCAATGGCCAGGCACCCACACGGGTTTGTCCTTCTCCGGAAGCCAGGTAAGTAGGCTCAGCCTCCCTCGAAGGGGATGCACCCTAAGGGCACAGGAGGATCAGGGCCCGTGGCCGTTAGTTATCCCCCGTGTGTATCTTCCGCTGAGCTTCAGTTTCCCATGTAGAGGGAACCTCAGGGTCAGGACCCCGGGGGGAGGGTGACAGAGCCAGACATGCGGTGTGGTGGGCAGCATGGGTGGCTTCTGGGGTGAGTCTGCAGCCAGCGCACCTCAACAGGGGTGAGGGGAGCAGAGCAGTGGTAGCTAGTGTGGGGAGGAGACTGAGGACAGGGGGCGGGGCAGAAGCTCCAGGCCAGGCTGAGAAGTGGCTCCAGCTGGGAAGCAGGCACTGTTGGATTAGGACACTAAGAGGGGACGCTCTTTCTGACCACCCGCTGCCCCCTCCCATCCTCGCTGCAGCTCCGTCCTCCCAAGGCACCTGCAGGCAAACAGATTCTACTGTGCTTGGGCCTCTGCAGATGAGCAAGTGTGTGGGAGAGACTCTGCTGGGGACAGAACAGGCCCTGGGATAACACTCCATGGAACAAAGGGGTCCCCCAGACCGTGAGCCCGGGAGCTGCAGCCCAGCATGGCCAGAATGGAGAGGAATGGCCTGCAAGTGGCCCCTGACAGTCAAGGAGCCTAAGGTCCAACGGCTGGGTATCTGCTCTGGGTCTGGAGCCGGGAGAGAGGGAGCGCCAGTCCTGCCTGGGATATTCTTCTGTCCCCAGTTTTAACATTTCACTTTGAGGCTCAGAAAAGGGCTAATAAAACTCCTCTGGCTTCAGGTTGAAATACTAGAAGTAGTCTGGAAGGATTTAGCAACATCAGAGCAAGAAATACAACCTAAGCCTGGCTTAAAAGGCTGTGAAAATCTGGGGGCAGAGCTATTGAGCTGAAATGCTCTGTCCGCAGGCATGGAGCTGACTTCTTATCTCCCAGGCTCAGAAGCAGGACCCCCGTCCTGGGAGCTGGGCCGCGGGGGCTCACCGACCCCACCAGAGTCCCCGTGATGTCACAGCATTTCTCTGAGGTCTCCCGGGTCCCTCCCCACAGAGGAGTGTGGATGTGTCCACTGGGGCCTGGGGTATGGAGGGTCTTCCTGCCCCTGAAACACGAGTTCCATGGGGGACAGTCACCCCATCCGACACCCTCTCAGCTCTGCCATGCAGCAGGGGCTTGGCCTTCAGGAGCCCAACGGAATCAGCTAGTGGAGGATAGTAATATGGTAACGACCATTACTTACATAAGACAATGAAGTTTTATCAGGTCATTGTGCTTTGTGAAATGTCATTTTTAAAGTTTCTTCGATATACAAATATCCTCCCCACTTAGCTGCTTGAAAGATTGGAGAAGGGTTTGTCTTAACTAACTGATATGAGCTGATTTGCAACAGAGCGGCATCAGTGCAATGTTCGAAAGACAGTCATGTGAGCAGTAAAATGAGACTCGGCAAACTTCGTGCTTTCTGGCTGGTTGTATCTCGGGACTTCATGTGTAAATAGCTGACCCCCTTGTTCACAAATCTCCCAACTCCTGTTATAGATGGGCTCACTTTGGCTCGTGGTGTGTTCAGGACTTTCAAAGCCCGTTAGAAAACAGTTACCGAAAGTGACACCTACTTTCTACTTCTGATTCAGGTGAGGTCAGGGAAAGTACTAGAAAGCCTCACAGGGAACAGACCCCCAAAAGATGTAACTTGAACAGTAAGATTACGAAAATGGGACCACAGGGGTGAGATGAATGTCTGAACTGTGGGCCACTGATTCTTACTTCCCCCTGGGTCGGGGACTTCAAGCAAGGTCATGTTCAATAAGTGAGATGCTGTTAAGTGTCACACATGTCACAGATTTGAGATTTTACAATGGAAAGTCATTTAGTCCATCCCAAGCTGCGTCCCATAACCATAAAGCCGCTGTCCTTCATGCATCATCATTTTATAGTATGTTTTCATAATTTTTGCCAATCTAGAGAAACGGCAAAGTACTGAAAATGCCCCTTTTTAACGACATTTACGTGTCCTCTTTTATGCAAAGCTTGCATGCCTTAGGGAAAAGCTGCAGAATTCCCACCGAGGTTAGCAGCTTATCAGTCGGTGCTCACTGGGGCATGTCTTTCCTAGAGCCTGTGCACAGACCTGGCCAGCTCTCGGGTCAGCGGCAGCCCCTGGGGCGCCCTTGTGAAACTCTCTTGGCATTTGCTCAGGGGACAGCGACGGTCCCTTCTTGCATTTCCTTAGGAAGCATCTCAGCTTTTGGAAGACAGCCCAGGCTTTCAGGGGATCCACAGTCGTAAAGGACACACCACTTCCTGAGTTCTGTCTGATCTGCTGTTTCCACCTGAGTCATTCCAGAGGCAGATGGGTGGTTCCCAATTAATTGATGATTATGCACTTCACACTGAGGGCGTCCTTCAGGCCACATCTATATGCTTCTCCCTGAAATAAAACATTTAAGGAGCCTGAAGAAACAGAACGAAACAGGAAAGAGGAACACTCCCAGCAGCCCCTCCAGACGGCACAGCCCACGGATCTCCTGGCTTTACTGTACCCTCCCCAGTCGGAGGGAAGCCAAGCCATCCCAGGCAGCAGGCTGAGACCACACCACCAGCCCAGGGAGGGGACAGTCCCACTTGCATGGCTCCCAAGGAAAGCAAGCTTAGCCTCACCCTTAAAGACACTCATGCACTGGTTGTAAAATAGACAGTGGGACCATCTGGCGTGCAGCGTGGCCGCAAGATTCCCCTCCAAAGGGCTCTGCTAGCGCTCAGACGTCAGTAACCAGGATGATAGGGGCCAATCAGACAGATAAATCTGGATGGAAGTTGTTAATCGTGTGGCATCATGAGCAGGACCTGTTCCAGCTCAAGAAAACTGCGGAGGGACCAAGACATTGCTTATCAACCCAGCCTGCAACGTAATTTAGTTTTACTTGATAAAATCACAGCATTGTAGGAGAATTCTTCACGAAATTAATTCTATTTGGGGGTCACAGCGAAACGAAGCATATTTCCAGAAAAGACAAAATCAATTATCCTTTCCAAACTGCTGTTTGTTTTCAAGTTTGTGCAGGTGTAAAGGCCTCGAGGAAGAGAATTCCACGGGAGTCTCACTTGGGGGGCAGCTCCTTCTAAGCTTGTGTTTGCAGACAACCAAGATACTGACTTGCCTTCTGAACATGCTGGAATAGCATTTGTCTTTAATTCATCAACTCGAGGTTGAGCCCTGCAGGGTGTTTGCTGGCCTCTGGGGGGCAGGATGAGCATGCTTCCAACCTGGGGTCCTGGGGGAGATGAGGGACCAGCCAACCCTCAGGGTGGGCCTCAACGTGATGGCAGTGCCACAGAGACAACGCACGCACGGCTCTGTGTCCCCCGACCCTAACCCACAGCCATGTCTCTCAGAGTCCTGGCTTCTGCACTGTCCCACTGTCTGTCTCCTGACCCAGACACCTCTCCTCCCTCTCATGCCCTGGTGCCCTTCACCCCTGCCTGCCCGGCGGCCCCTGCTGCCATCCCCTCACACGCAAGGGGCTCAGCCTTCTGCTCCAGGCACCGAAAGCCACACGATGAATCCCCCCAGGCAGGTCTTCCAAAGACTCCGTGCTGGCTTTGGGCCACACTGCTCTGCCCACACCTTCGGTCCTCACCCTGTTGCCCGTGGAACACAGCAGCAGGGTTTCCATGGCAATTTCTGGGTCATTCCGGCCTGCACCTCCAGCATCGGGCACCTAGATACCTAGCAGGTCAACACAGCGCTTGTACATCCTTACCAAAACAGCAAAGGCAGGGACTCAGGCCATAGCTGTGTGGTACTGGGTCAACAAAGCCCTTTGCTTGAAGCGTCACCTTTTAGCAATGCCTTGGACATGTCAGTGCTCCCCAGCTCAGGGATGGCCCTCAGTGCCTCTGCTCACTCTAAGGGTCACCACTCTTTCCTTGCAGGGATGAACCAACCGGCTGCATAGGCACCAGCCCCGTTTGCAGGGTCGCTGAGCCCAGAAGAAAATGTAAGAGTCCCGTCCACGGATTCTGACAACTGGCCACTGACTATTTTCCTAAAGTCAGAGCAGCTTTTCCCCAAAGGAATCAACTTTCCAGAAAAGCTAAGAATGGAAAGTTGGGAAAGAGTGAGTAAATACAAGCTGGGTGTCAACCTGCAGGCCCTTAGAGTTCACCATCTGCCCAAAGGGGGGCACGGCTGGGTGAGCTCTTCTAAGATGCGGACCCTGACGTCCTCCTATGGGCTCCATCCCAAGACTAAAAGCCTGGACCATATTAACTTATCATGACGTAGCATCCCTGTAATCCTGGATCATTTACAAAGCCTGGCCCCGCCTGTGGTATCCTAACCAGAGCCCAGCACGTAGAGGTCTTTGAACAGCTTGCTGTCTGAAGCAGTGGGTCAGCGGCCAGAGCCCTGCAGCTCCATGTGTCTGCAATCCCTCAGAAGCAGCGGCCCTGGGAGCTTCACCGGACCCCACCCAGACCCACTGAGGCAAAATCCGCGTCTTATCGGGACCCGCGGGCACCGTAAATTAGAGAAGCGCCGAAGCAGAGCCGCTTCTCGGCCTTGACTGCACGTCACCAGACAGCGTCTGAAGTGCTGACGCCCCGTCTAGCCAGGACATCCCGATGGGACAGGTAGGGCACAGCCTGGTGTGGCCAGAAGCTGTCATTCTGCTGGGCCTCCAAGCGGGGGTATCACTGCAGAAGCATGTATCTGAATTGCCCACCTGAAACCTGGTGAAATGAGAATTTACAGGCGTGGGTGGTCGGTGGTCCTTAGAACACACTTTGAGGAACACGGTCTGTTGGGTGAGTGAAGATGTGCGAAAATCATCAGATGGTTCTTTGTTCCTTTAACTATTCTCAGCTCACTCCTGAGCCGCCATTGTAGCCAATGGCAGGAAGGAAGAGAAACAGAATAATCAATTATGATGCTTCCAATAGTGAAGAATGTGTCTGAGATTGATTCTGCTTCTTTAGAGCTGATTCCTCACCATCCAGGGCTGCTCCCAGGCGTGGGGTCACGGTGGGGAGGTTGCTCCCAGGCACGGGGGTCATGGTAGGAGTTCACTCCCAGGCACACGGGTCATGGTAGGAGTTCACTCCCAGGCACGCAGGTCATGGTAGGCGTTCGCTCCCAGGCACGTGGGTCATGGTAGGAGTTCGCTCCCAGGCACGCGGGTCATGGTAGGCGTTCGCTCCCAGGCACGCGGGTCATGGTAGGCGTTCGCTCCCTGGCACAGGGTCCAGCTGGGGCTTCTGTGTTCCTCCTAAGCACCAGGGCAGGGCTGGTTTATGTCCGCTCGGGCCTCACCACCCGTTCAGGCTGTGCTCTCGTCTCTCCTGGGTCAGGGTGTTTCCTATTTGCAGCTCTACTGGCACAGTGGGCAGGTCTCAGCAGCGCCTCTTCCCCCAGACTCGCCCCGTGTGTCCTCGCCAGCGCATTATCCGGCAGCCTCTCCTCCCGCTGCCTGGGGCCGCCAGCTCCCAACTCTTTGCACCTTTGCCAGGCGAGGGCCGAGAAGCAGAGAGCACAAGGCCCTTGTGCTACGGGCATAGGAAATACGCAGTCGGCCCTCGACCAGCTCAGCCCTTTCTAAACCGGCCTCTGCTGTGCCTTCCTGGCCCAGGGACTTCTCCGAAGGGCTCCTGGTGTCCCAGGCCAGACCCTGAGAAGGGAGGCGCAGCCCAGGCCCACCCGCTGTGCCACCTCCTGCTGCCTCACCACCTCTGGGAATCTGAACATGGAGAAGAAGCCCAGCCTCCAGCCTCCAGCCTCCTCCCTCACCTTCCTCCCTCTCCTCCAGCCTCCACTGCCTGTGGGAAAGGAGGTTATTCCCCAGGCCGAGGCGCTAAACCCTGGCCATACGTTAAAATTAGCTGAAGAGGTTTTTAAACTACCAGGCATCCTGGCCTCACCCTAGAGATAGATTTAATTGACCGGGAGAAAGGTGGGTGGGGTGATTTAAAGCCTGGTTGACATTTTGACGCGCAGCCAGCGTTGAGAAGCAGCTTAAGTCCTGCCTTGAGGTCCTTTTCCTCTTTTTTCCAGCAAACCTCTGTGCCCTGGGGCTCCCGGGCGGGCTTGCCTTTTGATGGGAACTGGAGTTGTCTGGAATCGGAAATCCTTTGCGAAGCCTCACTCCTGACAGCTATCCCTGAAAATTGTTTTAGGCACCTAGAAACAGCTTTGTCTGCAGGTGTCTACCTTTTACTCTGAATGAGGAACCCTATTGGTCCCCTGGTGGCACCCCAGAATTTATTACTTAAAGGGAATGAAAATTCACCGTTTTGGGGAGGCTCTCAAGAAGGAGTAGATCAGAGACAGAACTGAGTGCATCTGTCACTCGCTCTGCTCACCGCACGACAGGCCAGTGAATCGGGAGGCGAGGCGCCGAGACAAGGAGTACGACTTTATTCGGAAAGCGGCAGACAGGCAGACGGAGAAGATGGCAGACTAGTGTCTCTGAAAAACCATCTTAGGAGATTTGGATGCCAGTTTCTTTTATAGCACAGAGAGGGGTAGGAGATGAGGAAGTAAAGGAAAAAGGCCATAAGATTTGCAAATGTCCCCTGGAACGGCCAGCCTCGGGGAGGGGGTGTGTTAATTTCTTCTTTCTTGTAGCCATCCGCAGGTGGACAGGGTCAGGAGGTACCAAGGCACTTGGGCTTAACATTCAGGCAGAGGGGCGGGGTTCCCTGAGGCAGGCCATTATGTATGATTATAATAACAAAGGCAACGAAAAGCAAAGGTTAAAGTTAAAGAAACAGATCCAACATGGGATCAGACTTGGCTCTTCCCTGTTACACATCCACGTTCAGTTTGGGGAGGCCCTGAAGAATCCCCATGGGTGAGGGCGGGGGAGCAGCGTGGGGACTGCCTGTCGTGTGGGCGCCACTCTGGTCCTGGGGGCAGCAGTGGACGAGACTGGGGCTGGTCCAGCTAAGGGAAGCCGTAGGCAGTACTGTGTGAATAGGAGGCTCACTGCCGGCAGAGTAAGTGCAGCGAAGACGCTGATGAGAAGCTTGTGTGTCTGCAGGGGCTGGAGGGGCTCTGCTAGGCTGGGGTAAGGAAGACCCCTTCGAGTGGATGGTACACATTCATCCCCCCTCACTGGCCGGGACCCCTGCCGACTCCCCCCACCCCGGGGACTCCCTTGCCCCACCCCGACTACCGACTGGGGCCCCCTGGCTGACCTGAACTTCTTTTTTTTTTGCGGTACGCGGGCCTCTCACTTGCTGCGGCCTCTCCCGTTGTGGAGCACAGGCTCCGGACGCGCAGGCTCAGCGGCCATGGCTCACGGGCCCAGCCGCTCCGCGGCATGTGGGATCCTCCCGGACCGGGGCACGAACCCGTGTCCCCTGCATCGGCAGGCGGACTCTCAACCACTGCGCCACCAGGGAAGCCCTGACCTGAACTTCTCATTTGACTGGACCGTCACTGACCGGCACCCCGTCGTTGGCTGGGACCCCCGGCTGACTGGTCAGTGCCCCAAAAAAGAACAGAGAGCAAGGGTGTGCAGGCTTATCTCCGGCCCTCCTTCCTGCCAGCTGTTGGTCCAGGCACGTCGGGAAGAGGCCGCCTCCACTAGCCAGCGTGGCTGGGCTCTGACGCATCTGTGCACGGGGCCCAGCTCCTCCAGGTGGTGGGCAAGAAAGGTGTCCCATCTAGAGCTTGTCACAGGGTCTGTCTGCTGCTTTGGACACGGCCCCCTAGGAGTCCAGCTGAGCCTTGAGACTTCTCTGGGTCTTTCTCAGCCTGCAGGGTGGGCGGGCTGACCTTCGTGGACCTGTGGACCTCACCTCGGCTGCAGAAAGCCTGTTCCGCTGGCCTCCGCGTGCTGGCTTATGTGCCGGGGCCCTCGCCCTTTAGACTTCCCGCCGGCCTTCTGTCCCCATCTGTGGGTCAGCAGCCAGCTTGAGTCTCTCCCGACCCCAGCTCTGACCCTGGTGGGACTCCAGAGCGAGTCCAGGTGACCCTCCCCAGCCCGGGAAGGACCACCACCCCCAGAGCTTGGGGTGGAGGGATGCAGAGAAGGTGGGAGTGTGGGACTCGAGGGACATTGTTCCAGCTAATGATTAAGAACTCTCCAGACAATAGGGGCTTCTTAGACAATGGATGAATTTCCAGGATGTCCGGCCCCCTTCCGAGAAGGAGGGAGATAACAAAATGTAAAAAAGGTGTCTGTCAAAGACCAATCAGGCAGCTGGGGAGAAGGAGGGAGATAACAAAATGTAAAAAAGGTGTCTGTCAAAGACCAATCAGGCAGCTGGGGACAAGTTCCCTCTCTGGTCCGAGCCTAAGCCGGGACCAATCAGCAGGAGAACACAACCAAATCTATAATTTACATACGGGGAAGTGGGAACCTATAAAACTGACATATTCGCACCCAAAAGGGTTCCTTCTTCGACCTCCTGCGTGAGGACCAAGGAACCCCGGTGCACCGGCCTTCAATAAACCTCTTGCGTTTTGCATCGACTTCCGACTCTTGTTGTTTCCTGGGCGAGTCGAAACTCCTAGGAGACCGCGCAGGTCTAACAGGAGAACCTCGCTCTTCTCCTGAGGGTGACAGAAAAAGGCCAAATAAAAATTGTGTCTTTCTCAAAGCCCCACCTCTGCACAGCAGCCCTAGTCTCACACAGGAGTAAGATGTGATTTTCCCTCATAAACGATGCCAATTAATGGCATACAGCTTCATTTTGGTAACTCAGGTCATACTTTTGGCAAGTGTTATCACACATAAAAATGAAAAAAAAAATCACATTTGAGCTGGTGGAGCGGAGGGCTGAAGGCCTTTTATTATCGTTCGTGGGCAGAGACTGAAATAAAAATCACTTCTAAGGGCAAAACCTTTTAAACTGGAGCATGCGCAAGGAACACACCACTGGTTCTGGGTAAGCAGGCTGCAGTTTTGTTTTGTTTTGTTTATTTATTTAATAGATGATGGGTGTGTTAATTGGATCCAACAGTGGATGCCGCAGTTTCTTCTGAAATGTAAAAAAACCGTGAACGTGTGTATCTTTCCAATACCTGAGTCTTAAGAGGCTCAGGCCTGGGAGGAGGAAGATGCTGCTCTCACGCCGAGTACTTCCAGGTCGGAGAGGCAAGCGGGCGTCAGAGGCTGGGAGATGTCGTGGCGGGACTTTTGGAGGGGCTGAATGACCCCAAATATCTTGAAAGAAGACTTTTTTAAACAACAAGATTTAGCAAAGGCAAGTGTAGGAGGTGCTGACTTGAGCGCTCCTCATGTGGAGAGGTTTTGTGTTTCTTCTTTCTTGCATCCATCCTTGCGTCTGAGGCTGAGGGTGCCCAGGACGGCTGCCCGGCACGGGCACTGCACCACACCAGGTCTCCTCAGTGGTACCGTGGGTGGTTGTGTCATATGGAAGCCGTGAAGGAACATCATCCTTTTTCTTCTTGGGGTCACTGCCTCCCTCTAAATTTCCATCCGGCTGGGTTAATAAGGAATTCAACCTCAGCCCTTCCTGGGGATTTTGTGGGGTGCAGGGCCAAAGGACATTGGCTCCAAGGCTGTGGGGAGGCCCCTCCAGCCACTGGTCAACACTGCATCCTGGTACTACGTGGATACCCTGGCCCCGACCCACATGGTTCCTGGCTCGTGGGGCAGGAAGCTTTGGTGAGGCTGGGGACGTCTCGACCATTCCCTTCTGTGCTCTTATCACCCCCCAGGCCTCTCCGGACATCTCTGACCCACAGACACAACCTTCTGACTTGAGTCCAGCCTGGGCTGCTCCTTCATCTTCTCTGGTGTCTTGAGGGGGCACCTAATTCAGTGGTGCAGACCTCCCTGTGCAGGGCCAGCAAGGGGCAAAGTTGGCCCTGATGTCAGCAGAAGTGCCTAACAGACTCACTTGGCTCTGACGACTGACCTGGGCCCTAGAAGGTCCAGCTCTGAGCCCCTCCCAGGCAGATGGCAGGTATGCACCCTGTACCAAGAAAGCAGGTTGAGTGTGCTTGTGACAACTGCATCCCGCCCATGCCATCACTCTAGAGCCTCCCATGGCTCCCAATTGCCACGTGAGCAAAGTCCCATCACATTGCTCTCCAGACAAAGCTCCATCACTTTCTCTAAACACTCCTCCCCTCCCTCTTGTTACATACCTGGGTTCCAGCAGACACCCCTCACTGCGTGCTGAGTGGACCCCACACTCTCACATCCCTGCGAATGTTCCCTTGCTGCCGTCTGTGCCCGAAACGTTTCCCCCGCGGACCGTGGTCAGAATCCAGCACCTGATGTCCTTTTGGAGAAGGTGCCACGTGCGGTGCTCAGAGGTCCTCCAGGGGGCACCCAAGTGCACGGAGCCAGAGGCCGGAGGGGTCTTTGTGGACAGAGCCACAGCAAAGGCGGGGGCTTGCTGGGCTTGGGGCTTAATCCATTTTCAAAATGATTTCAATAAAATTATCCCCTAAACCCTCGTTGTCATGGAGATAGGTATAGAGTCTTAACCTCCATTGTGTTTAGCAAATATTTGATGAATCCATTTATTGGGTGATTTGTGATCTTGTGCCAGCCAAGCCCAAAGTTGATAAAAATCCACTTGTACCAGCTGCAGAAGGGAGGAGGGCGAGAAACTAGGAAACAGGAGAAGTCGGCCTCCGCGCACGGCCTCCCCAGCCTCCCGGGTGGTTGCCCCGTCATGCTCTCAGAACACACTTCTCCTCTAGGTCAACAGCATCAGCCTCTGAGTTTCCCATCGAGCCAGGGGTCCATGGCCCGCCAAAGTGCTGGACTTCTCCAGGCGGTGAGCCAGGTTTTCTCCAAAACTGCATCTTTTCATCAAACACAAGTGATGAGTTTCACCACCAGGGATTTTTAATTTGAGGTGCTACGGTCCTCGCCTCCAGCTCCCCAAACTCCATCAAAAAATGAAGATTCTCTCAAATCCTCTCACATTCCTTTGGTGTATTCAGGGCTGAGGATTTTTTCCCCTATAAACAGGTGATGAAAAACTCGTGTCAAATTGAAGCCTGTAAGTCAAACAAGTCATTTTGAGAATCTATGGCAACTTCAGCTGGTGTTTATCGAAAAGAAAGGCTTGTAACCCAACGCTTAGGGGTAGCTTGGTTCTCTCTACATAATCCAATTTCTTTTTCCTAGCAAATTGGTTCTTGATGTTAAGCTACTGGAAACACAATATCAATCACCTTCCCTCGACACTGTTTCTCTGCTGCCTGATCCTTTAGCTACTCCAGCAGGCCTCAACTAATTATCCACAGTTTATTCCTCATCGCCGAGGTCCCAGCGGTTTCCCCACGAGGGATGAGATATGCAAATGATTGGCATCGGTGAGCCAAAAGAGAGGTTTGCGGTTGTTTTCAAAACCCATCAGGAACAAGTCAATCTTGCAAAGATGGTTTTTTTTCTCTGAAGTGTGGTCATATTTCCAGTCCTGCCATGCTGTATATCGTGCAATCTTTATCTCTGGTTTACTTTTCAAAATGATTCTCTTACCAGAAAATAAAGAGCAAATTTTTGCCTTGCTTATACACAACTTACATAAAAAGGAAAATTAATTGTGCACCAGGCCTCTGTGGAAGGCTCGCCTCTTGAGCGGTGGATGGGTCAGGATGGGCAGTAGAGGCTGGGGAGATAGAAAGTCGTGTGTTCCGTCTGTTACATACACCCCCAGTAGAATCCAGGCAGCATCTTGTAGTCAGATGCATTAATATTTCTGCAGATAAATGCATGAATATTCATTATGAGAGGGATTTATAAAGATTATACATGGCTCCTCATCAGCTCAGATCAGGTTTTGCTACCAAATGAGTTTCTGGCCATAATGAAGAACAAAAAGCGGTGTTAGCTTTTTGGATTTTGGACTTGCAGACAGGAGACTGTGGCCCCCTTCTCCCTCCACTGTGTCTTTGTAGGTGCCAGTCACCGCCCAGAGACCCAGGGAAGACGAGCTCTATTTATTGTCGGTGTTACCAAAGGGAAAGAGCCCCAAACATCCTCTCCAGTCTGACTCACGACCCCAAACTGGCATCAAGGACGCAGTCCCAAAGGTCCCGGGCCTGCGGACCAACAGCCTGGAGCATCGCAAGCCCACGCGTGGTAGACAGGCAGCCCTGAGGGTCCCACGCTCATTTATCAGCAGCCCAAGGGTTCTGAACCCTGGGCTGGCAGCCAACGTAGCTTCAGAGAAACAGGGCTGAGGTCCTTGGCCCCAACAGGAGCCCCAGGAATGACAGGTGAGGAGAAGCAGAGACCTCCCCTCGAGCTAAGGGACGGGAGGCCAGGACATGTAGAAGCAGAAAGCATGGCAGGCCCTGGCCCAGCAAAGAAAACGGTCCTGTCAGATTCTAAAGTTTTAATTCCATCTTGTTGCACCCCTTCTGAAGCTATGACTATCTCCACAGGCCAGCTCTAGACCGAAATGCCAAAGATTCCCACCAAAGGTGATTTTCTTTTTGGCCCTACCCTGGCGATGCTCTGTGGTCCTTTATTACCAGTTTTTCTGCTTTTCCCTCCTCCGCCTGCCCTGATTTGATGGAGATGACTTGTTCCTGTCCCCGTGACCTCAGCTCGTCAGCAGAAAACAAATACATTTTCTCTGCTGTGACAACAAGTTCACCCAGCCCCGAGGAGGCTGCCTACCCTTGTGTTGACACCCAAAGTTGAAAACCTTCTTTTCCAGCATCTGAAAAGAGTCTATGATCTAAAACCTGGCTGTCAACATCAAGGAGGAAGGAAAGAGGCAGCCCTCAGCTCTTCTTGGCCAAGAAAACAATTCCTGCTCCATTCTGCTTTTTATGCTTCCCAGAAAGGGCCCAAATTGACTGATGGCAGTGGGAAAGGCAGATAAAAAGAGGGCTGAGAGGGCTTCCCTGGTGGCGCAGTGGTTGAGAGTCCGCCTGCCGATGCAGGGGACACGGGTTTGTGCCCCGGTCCGGGAAGATCCCACATGCCGCGGAGCGGCTGGGCCCGTGAGCCATGGCCACTGAGCCTGAGCCATGGCCGCTGAGCCTGCGTGTCCGGAGCCTGTGATCCGCAACGGGAGGGGCCGCAACGGTGAGAGGCCCGCGTACCGCAAAAAAAAAAAAAAGAGGGCTGAGAGGTGGGTTGGTCTGAGTCTCTTTCTGGGGATCCATGAAATACAGTTTTTCATTTAGTCCAGGCTATTTCTACAGAAACCAGAACATGCAAATATTTACTTTGTTCTCAATATTTCCAGACATCTGTCCAGTTTCAGAACCGACCTGCAAAATGTCACTTTATGTGAACACAGCCATTCTTCAGCTAGGGAAGAGCTTTAAAAGAAAACTCTGAAATGCTGAGAAGAAAACTCCCCAAACCCTTTATTTAATCAGTGGCAGATGTAAGAAGTGATATTCCCAGGCTAGAATAACTCATAATAGAGCCTAAGCTCAAACAGAGCAGAGTCTACGTTTTATCGTGTAGAGCTGCTCTTCTGGCTTCGGCGAAGAGGGATGGCCTGTCTGAAATTGGTGTGAGGATACTTTGAGTGGGTGTGATCTGTCCTCCTAACTTGCACTGCCTGCGGCAGACTGTCACAGAGATAGCGTTTCCCTTCCGTCCTCAGGTGAGTGTTAATTGCAGGCCATTTTCCTTGCGGTCCCTGAACTTAGACAACTTTAGCAAGATGTACAGGGTCATGGGGACCTTGAGTACATTTATCATGGACCCAGCAGACACAGCTTCTTCATGTCAGTGATGCTGTGTCTCCAGGACATTCCCACTAGCCAGTAGCTGGAGAAAACCAAGATGAAAAGGCGTGTGCGTGTGTGCGTGTGCGTGTGCGTGTGTGTGTGTGTGTGTGTGTGTGAAGGATCAAGCCTGCACAAAGATAACTTCAACCTTCCACACCCAGGTCTGAGGACATGCTTTCTATACCAAACTAGAAGGGGGAGGGATAAATTAGGGGTTTGGGATTAACATATACACACTACTGTATATAAAACAGATAAGCAACAAGGACCTACTGTATAGCACAGGGAACTGTACTTAATACTCTATAAAAACCTATATGGAAAAAGAATTAAAAAGAGTATACGTGTAACTGATTCACTTTGTTATAAAGCAGAAACTAACACACCATTGTAAAGCAATTATACTCCAATAAAGATGTTAAAAAAAAGAATATATATATATACTTATACATACATAAAACTAAATTACTTTGCTGTACACCAGAAACTAACACAAATTGTAAATTGACTATAGTCCAATATAAAATAAAATTTTTTTTAAAAAGCAGAGGAATAAAATTAAAATTTTTTTAAAGTATCAAACTAGAAAGCCATGCTGTAAGCCTGAGAGCTCCCTACCTCGAAGAGAAAATAGAGCGCAGGTCAGAGCCCTCGTTCCTGGAGGACCTTGCATCTCGAGCTGGATTTCGACTTGGCCACTGTCTCCCTAGCTCAGCTCAGTGAAGCTCCGAGGTCCCAAGGCTGTGAGAATCCGGGAGCTGCACCCCCTGCCACGGCCAGCCTGACCGCACCCTCAATTCACCCAGGGGACCACTGTGGGCCCTTCACCCCCGGCAAGGATGCTGGCAAGGACACACGATCAGTTCCTGCCCCGTTCCCACCGCCCCTTCGCCAACCAGCTCGTACGGAGCCGCCTGCCGTGTGCCGAGCAGAATTCTAGAGCTAGGAAAGCCAGAAGCCCTGCGATGGGGCCTCGGCCACACGGAGCTTATTCTCTAAAGGGAGGAGCCAGCCAGCCAACTGAGGATGTTGCCGGGGAGAGGGCCTGGGGGCTGTGGGAGCACCGGCAGGGCACGCGGTGAGCTGGGCGTGAGCACAAACCTGCCTCGTGCCCCGCCGGCGTGTGCCACTCACACAGGATCCGGGACTGCGGTCGGGACCCTCCGCTCAGAATTAGGCCGAGTGGCACCTACCTTTTCCAGGACATTTTCCTCTCTGGATAGCAAGCCGCCCGCACCCGCCAAGGAGAAGGGCTGTCAGAGCAGGGACCGCAGGATGGACCACGGAAAGCGCGCTCCCGTCCACACCAACCCGGAGCAGCCTGTGGTCCCCCCGCTCTGCCTGAGCCTCTGTCTTTGCCCTCCTCTCTCCATCTGCGTTCTCTCCTTCCCCCTGGTTTTCGCTACACTGTGATCTAGTGTGTTTTGATGGTTTAAACTTTCTTTCACCTGCTAAAGGCAAGAGGAAGTGTATGAAAAGGCAACTACGTCGAATCATTTTTGTTTCAGTATGAGGTTTGCAGGTTTCTTAAAGAGACTCCAGACCGAGGGCAATCGGTGGTGTCGTGTCAGGCCAAGGTCCCCATGGTGGCCCCCAGCTCAGCCGTGCTCATCTCTTGAGCTTCCTCGAGGGGTCCAGGAACAGAGGTGGCAGACACATGGTGAATTATTCATGCAAGAAGCAAATGATAGTGAAAGATGAGAGGCAGTACTAAGCAGCGGGTGTGGGACTGTGTTATTTCCCATCGGCGTATAATGCACGGTTATTACTGGAGTTACAATGGCTGAGGAGTCATTTCGATACATCTTCCTTAGCTTGATTTTTAGTCTGTTATTTAGATAGATGTTTAAGTTAAAGGCTGGCTTATGTTTTCATTATGAAACCTCAGAATCCATCCAAGCCTTCCCGAGTCCCCTCCTCCCACATCCCCTCATGGGGCAGAGACAGGGCAGAGCTGCCCATGGGATCCTAGGCTCAGAAGGAGGCCCAGCTGGGCAGGGCAGGCACGTTCCAGGCCCTCCAGCCAGGTGACGTCCTCGGCCTCACCAGGACTGGCTGACCTGTGCACTCCTGAGGGCAGGTGCTTTGGGGACGTGTGGGCGGTGCCTCCTACCAAGTCCAGACTCTGCTGGGTTCAGCACGCTGAGCGGTCAACATCCTTGCACCACAGAGGAGCTTGTTGTCTCACAGAAAACCAGCAAGAGGTGGTAACACGTGTGGCATGGCGGTTACCAGGACCATGGTGTCACCAGCCTCAGGGTGCTGGTCCCTGCATCTGCATTCTTGCCAGTGCCAGAGTTCTGCTTCTGCTTCTGCTCAGGAACTGGGTGGTGATGGCCTTTGGGATCTCACATCACTGTGACACTTCCTGTTGTCACTGGGCCCTCGGTGACCAACTCAGATCACTGACCAGACCATGGGCCAGAGGAGAGAATGGTCAAAGGCCTAAGGTCCAGATCCTTGACCCAAATACAGGTCTTGTCCACTACCCCTGGGTGGTATGACCTTGATCCATCCTCAAGTAGAGACAGCAAGTCACCACTGGAAGGACACAGGGCAAGAGCTGGCCCTGCACTGTTCCCCTCACCACGGTGGGCAGAAGCCCCTTAACTAGAAAGTGTGTATGCTTGGGTCTCACCTGCCTGTGTACCTGCAATCTGACTGCTCTCTCACAGAGCGAACCTCGTGGGGGTTCCACTCCATTTGAGGACTGAGATATAAAGTTACTTTTTCTTTGGGGAAGCAACAGTTGGGCTAACATGGAGATAAATTAGAAAGCAAGGGTGTGTTTCACAGAGCTCCTGGTCCCAGACCACCACTGGAACGCCTCATCCAGGCAGATTTCTCTCTGGGTGGAGGTCAGCCGCCTTTGCTTTCCCTGACACTCAGATGCACTGTTTGAAGAAGTCGAAAGTACAGCAAGACCACAGGGGTTGAGGTATGTGAAGGATCAACCCCCAGGTGTGGAGAGGACAGTCTAGACATGCCTGTTTGAGGTGAGGGAGGGGCCCATAGTGTGCCTGGGAAAATCCCTGGCCCTTCCTTATCCATCCGTCCACCGATCCATGCCTCCATCCACCCGCATATCCACCCACCCATGTGTGCATGCGTGCATGCATGCAACCATCCATCCATCCATCCATCCATCCATCTATCCACCCGCCCACAAACCCATCCATCTACCCAACTATTCATCCATCCATCCATCCATCCATTCATCTATCCACCCACCCACAGACCCATCCATCTACCCAACTATTCATCCATCCATCCATCCAGCTATCCATCCATCCATCCATCCATCCAACCGTCCATCCATCCACCCATCCATCTATCCATCTATGCCTCCATCCATCCCTCCCTCCCTCCATCCATCCATCCATCCATCCATCCATCCATCTATGCCTCCATCCATCCCTCCCTCCATCCATCCATCCATCCATCCATCCATCCATCCACCCATCCATCTATCCATCTATGCCTCCATCCATCCCTCCATCCATCCATCCATCCATCCATCCATCCAACCGTCCATCCATCCATCCATCCATCTATCCACCCACCCACAAACCCATCCATCTACCCATCCATCCATCCATCCATCCATCCAGCTATCCATCTATCCATCCATCCATCCAACCATCCATCCATCCATCCATCCATTCATCTATCCACCCGCCCACAAACCCATCCATCTACCCAACTATTCATCATCCATCCATCCAGCTATCCATCTATCCATCCATCCATCCATCCATCCAACCATCCATCCATCCATCCATCCATCCATCCATCCATCTATGCCTCCATCCATCCCTCCATACATCCATGCATCTACCCGCCCACCCATCCATCTACCCAACTATTCATCCATCCATCCATCCAACCGTCCATCCATCCATCCATCCATCTATCCATCTATGCCTCCATCCATCCCTCCATACATCCATGCATCCACCCGCCCACCCATCCATCTATCCAACTATTCATCCATCCATCCAGCTATCCATCTATCCATCCATCCATCCAACCATTCAACCATCCATCCATCCATTCATCTATCCACCCACCCACAAGCCCATCCATCTATCCAACTATCCATCCATCCATCCATCCAGCTATCCATCTATCCATCCATCCATCCATCCATCCATTCATTCACTTAAACACACACACTCATGGAGGCAGAGACTGCTCAAGAGGCTCACAACCTATTAAGAAGTCCCACCTGATGCTGAGAAGAAAGCTGGGGCCATGGCTTACGTTTCTGGTTGACGGATGAGGCAGTGCTGCACCCAGTCTCTCCCAGACTGCCAAAAAGGAGGAGTTGTACCTTCCAGGCTCACTGGAGATTCTTGCTCTCCTTCTTTAGGGCTGATGGATGGGGCTACTGAAAGCAGAGAGGATTATGTGTCTTAAATTCTGGTTCTCTGGCTCCAGATCTTCAACTGGGTCATTTGTATATCAGAAGCAATTTTAAAACCCTATTCCTCCGATTGTCCCTGTCAAACTGAGGGTGACAGGGATTCCAGGAAGTTTCTGGAGTCTTGATCTTTGAATGTTTCCCTCTAATTTAACTTAAGGATGACACATGGAGATGCTCTCTCCATTCCCACTGATTTGGAAACTGTGATATTTTATAAGTTAGGATAAATAAATGGCTCTGAGCTGTTAATACCTTTAGAGTCCCAGAAAAAGCGTTCTTCATCTGTCACATGGGTGCTGACCTTACAGTTTGTGAGAAGGTTTTAGTCCAACCTGTGTGTCAAGTGGGAGGTGCCCAAGAGAGCACCTGAGTTATCTCATCGTCACCTACAGAATGAGCCACCGATAGCCCATGTTTACTCCTCACTCGGAGTCACTAAGCCAGTATCTTGCTTTATGTCTTTTCATCTGAAATTTCATCTTCTCTGTTTTCCATGGAGGAACGTCAGCCGGGAGACAGTGAAGAAATGACAAAATCAGGAGGACCAGGACTCCAATCGGTCCCTTGTTCTGACCGGTTCCAAATCCTAACTCGAATCTCGACTCTCAGTACCGGGACAGTGTTGGTCTTCATCACTCAGGGCTGGAAGCAGCGTGGGAGAGGGGTGGTCACCCCACCTTCTGCGACACCCCCCAAGCCAGGAACAGGAATCATGTAAGTGAGCCCTGAATCATCACAGTGTACACTGGAGTTGATTTTCTAATTTCAGAGATAAGAAAATGCAAAGGCAAGTTACAACCTGGGGGAAATTATTCACGACACTGACAGAGGGCTGGTGTCAGGATGAATAAGGAACGCCCACCGATCACTAGGAAATCAGGGCCCAGTAGAAAAGTGATGCAGGAGACGGTTAACAGAAGAGGATATACTGCGGGAACAAGTCCGGAGGCTGTGCCCCTGCCCTCAAGGTCAAGGGGTGATCGACCACAGCCACAGGGAGTCCCACTGTGCCCCCAGCGCATGGCAGACACGAGGACTCCTGGCCACACCAGCACTGGATAAGTGCAGCTCACCCGCTCTTCCACACGTAGCTGGTGGAAGGGCCAGCGGGTGCGACTGCTTTGGAAAACAGCTGGGGATTTTCTCTTAAAATAGAAGACGCACGCCCTGCCCCCACCCCCAGCGCTACTGCTTGGTGTACAAGCATCGAGGAATTCTTGAATATCTGGAGAGACTTGGCCAAAACGGACTGTCAGAGCCTCACAGATGATGGACGAGATTCAAAGGATCCCAGCAGAGGAGGAGAGAACTAGAGGATACAGGCAAAGAATTTTAACAGGGAAGAGCTAAATCGGATTCCATGTTCCATCTGTTTCTTTGACTTTAACCTTTGCTTTTCGTTGCTTCTGGGAACCCTGCCCCTCTGTCTGAAGGTTAAACTAAAGTGCCTTTGTTCAGCTCACAGGGAGACAACCTGACCCTGTCCACCTGTGGATGGCTGCGGAAAAGAAGAAATTAACACATCCCCTCCCGGAGGCTGGCTATTCCAGGAGATGTTTTGCAAGACTGATGGCCCTTTTACTTTACTTCCTCACCACCTCTCCCTCTCTGGTTCTATTAAAGAAACTGGCATCCAGACCCCATAAGACGGTTTTTCAGAGACACTAGTCTGCTATCTTCTCGGTCTACCGGCTTTCCGAATAAAGTCGTACTCCTTGTCTCAGCGCCTCGTCTCTGATTGACTAGCCTGTTGTGCGGTGAGCAGAGCGAGCCTGGACTCGGTAACAGAATGAACATAATCCAGCGGCCAAGAGGGAAACCGCCACGGCAGGAAGAAATACCGATGAGCCGCAGGGATATAATTTTAAATTAAAAGAACGGACTCAAGATTGCTTTCAACATTTCTACCTTTCTTTCATGAAGATGAAAAACAAAAATTTTAAAAATAAACTTAAGTACACATGCAGACACAAGAAATCTATGTAAAAAGCAAAGCACAGGAATGATAACTGGGCAGCAGATCCAGTTTATCTGCGGGGGAGAGAGGTGGGCTGTGAGGTACGAGACAGCGGGATGTGGGTTTTTACCTTGTTATCAAGGAGCCATTTGTTCAGGGAGGTGATGAGTTCACCAGAGCGCCGAGCAGGGCCCTGTGGGGCTCCAGGGCACAGAAGCCTTTCTCTGTCCCCCCCACTTCTGGCTTACAGGTAATAGGCTTCATTCAGCCTCCGTGACCTTCCCTAGCTCCAAAGGGCAGGTTCCAACAGATGTTAATCAGAGAAGGGAGGGGATGCAGAGACAAGGGAGGAGTGGTCAGGAAACAACAGTGCAGCCTGGGCGCGGGGTCCTGGTTCCTCCTCAAGGGATGCACAGAACAATATCTTTGAGCTGTTTTGCAGATACTGAAGCCTCTACCAGGTGGGAGCAGTTAACTAGCTGCATCTGCCCTCAAGCATGGAGACCCCAGATCGGCTGGAACCAGAAGGTGGATGACGCCAACTCCCGAAGACCTCACCACCAGCCAATCAGGAGAGTGTCCATGTGCTGATGGTGCCCGCTTTGAACCATGACTATAAACGCCTCACTCCCCCCTCCAGGGTGGGACACAGAGTTTTGAGGGCACTAGCCTGCTGTGGCCCCCTTTGCCTGGCAACGCAATAAAGTTATTCTTTTCTACTCCACCCAAAACTCTGTCTCCAAGGTTTAATTCAGTGTCGGGGTACAGAGGCCAGATTCGGCTTCAGACCCCCAGCTCCAGCCTCACTCTGTCCTCTGCTTCGGGGCAGCCCCTGCAAACCCCTCTCCCCACGGCCAGCTGCTCCCAGCCAGGCCCTGCCTCATGGTGCTAAAAGGTCCCCCGCTTGCTCTCTGCTCTGCAGTGACCACTCGGGAATGCTTCCCCCTGCACAGTGCAGTCTGTTCCAGAAGCACCTGCATCCACCTGCCAGATTTCCAACACCATCGAGCAGCCCCACCGCACCCCTTCAGATGCCCCCATGGGCCAACTGGGCCCTCCTCCCTGGCGCTCAGAGACCCCGGGTCAGCCCCCAGTGTGCTGAGCCACAGCACTGTGGGCTTCACCTCCAAACTGCCACGTTACAATCGTCCGGCTTCTTCCCCCGTTTCTCTGCCGCAGGGCGATACCACTTCCTGCAGACCCTGCACCGCCGGGCTCCCCTTCTGCATTTTTACTTCTCCGATGCCAAGTCAGCCTCTCTAACCTGGGACCTCTGTCCCGACGGGCCTCTGCCTGCTTCTGGTGCTTAGTAAGTTACCTGCAAACACAGGGAACAACTCATGCTGATTAATAGAAGCAGAAAGTAGAGAAAGGAATCGGTGCTGGCGAACTGAAGCTGAGAAGCCCAGGCCATGCACTGGGGCTCGGCTTCCACCTGCGGTTTTGTGGCTACAGTTTTCCAGACCAGCTGGAATCTGGTGGGCTTGAGGCTGCACGAGCAGTGAGGGGGGCCGTGGGTTACATGTGCACGTCCGATGGGCTCTCCCGGATTATGAGTTAGTAGGTCTGGGTCCCCCACCCGGGGCCTCTTCGAGAGGAGCTGAGTGGTGACCAGGACCACTGCCCCAGCCTCTGCTCTGTGGTCTCCATTCTCTCCCACTCCTTCCTTCTGAATTACAATTTCTTAAAACCAAAACACCCAAATGCCCTAAAAACCCCAGGAAAGCCTCCAGTATAAGCACAATCATGGGCATCCTTATTGTTTGAGAGCTAATTAGCCAGGCCCCCTGCTGACCACTTCACACACAGGAAACGAAGCTGTGAGGCTTGAATCCTTTGCCCAAATGGTTCAGCTCTGGAGGGCCCAGCAGGCCTCCAAGGTCTGGCCCAAGAGCTGCAGCCCCAAACCCCGCCGTGCAGCCCATGTTCATTATCTCCCAGGAACCCAGCCGCATTCACCGACGGCCACCTTTGGTTGCACACACAAGGGGCTGGGAGGCCAAGGCGGGCACACTGACCCCAGGCTCTGCACAGGTAGGTGGCCACGGGGCCCACAGCCCATGGTCTCCCCCCGGTGAGGGAGCCCTGAGTGCAGACATTGCACCAGTATCCTGGTTACAGGCCCGGGTCCCCAGCATCTGCATCACCCCCGCTGGCTCCCGTGGACTTGGAAATCGGGAAGGTTGTAGCAGGCCTTCTCCAGATGGCCATTCCCCTGGAGGATGGGCGATCCAGGTGAGGGGACACGTAGGTCCACACCGGGAAGGGAAGGGCAGTGTGAGAAATCGGGCCTCGACATTTAGGCCCTGGTGCCCATGCCTCTCCTGCTGACCTGAGACCCTGGCCAGGGCACCTCTCCCACTCTGGTCCCCAGTTCCCTACTCAAAGGCCAAGTCCCTCCAGGTAAGGCCCAAGGTCCCTCCCAGCCCTCACGCCCTGTGACTTTGAGAGTCCGCCATGGCCAGGGCGCTCGCCTGCTCTGAATTTCTACTCAGTGCTTCTTTTCAATACCTGGTTGCGATGCTATTTCTTAGCGCTGACAAGAGAAAGGGCATCATCGGACAGTAGACAAGAGTGTCTAGTGCACACGGCATGGACCTCCGGGCCGTTACAGTCCCCGTGACCCGAGGTAGCCCTCGAATGGTGGGCCAGCATCCTGTAAGCGTCTGCAGACGCGCGGGGTGCAGGCCTGTGGGCAGGTGCCCCTGCTCACTCATGGTGCCAAAGTCTTGCGCTTTATGACCTGTTTGGGGTTGTGAAATTTCTTACTATTTGATTATAGGAAAACAGAGAAATACCAACGTCTAAGTCAAGATGTTTGTCACAAATGCTCATCTCCAAGTTGGATAAGTGAGATCTGAAGCTGGTGTATCCCTCCCACTAGATTTTACAACAAAATTAGACCATTTTTGTTGCGCTCTGAGGGAGAAATAGAAGCTCTAAGGAATAAATAGATACTCAGAGTGACACTTGGAAAGGAGTCGTCTGTCTGGGCGGGAAAAAACCCAAACCTATTTATCTGGGCTACATAGCACATCAGTGAAATACTGAATCATGATTAAATATAATTTCTGAAACAAACCAAAAAAACTATTGACGACAATAGAGGCCGACGCAGCTTCACTGGGGTAAATGAGAAGCGGGATTATCTTACATGAAGCGCAGAGGGTGTCGTGGACGAAGCATCAGGGCTGGCGAGAGTGCACTGATGGGTGGCGACACGAGGCACTTCCGTGGAGGAGGTGGCGTGACGACCTTTCATGGGGCTACAGGCCCTGCTCCGCGCCCGATCTCTCTGCCGTCCTTACTCCCCAGCCACCGGCTCCCAAGCGTGCCGTCTGGACATGCTCACTCCCTGAATGCAGACCTGCCAGCAAAGTCACTGTTCTCACGATGGAACCAGAGCAGTGGGACCGCAGGGTACTGGGACACGTTCCTCCCACTGTATATGGACCCCGTACCACAATCGAGCTTAGATTCTGGGCCTCTGAGCTGCTCCAGGAACAGAGCACCGGGCCCTGGCCAGGACCATGCGGACAATTAACCAATATTGTTGTTGGGCTTGTTTGTGAGGGAAGGGATGGGACTGTCCACCTGGGTACTCTCCGTGTTAATGACAGTTAAAGATAGGTTCTCTCTGGAATCCTGAAGTAGGTGGCATTGCTTGAGCCGAGGCCCAAGCAGAAAGAGAGGGCAGCGTCAGATCTGCTGCAATGCCAGGAACCTCTTCTGTGCTCTGGTGTGTCCTCTGCCCAGCTCTGCTCCATCAGAGAGCCGTGGTTCCGTCAAACGGGAGAATTTCCTCGCTCGAACCCAAAGCGACAAGACGAAGTGGGAAGAGAGCAGTGAGGCGCTAAGTCTACTGGAATAAAACGCCATGAGAGTTTCTTGAATAACTGTGAAATCAAACATCTCAGTTGAGGATAAATTGAGACGTATCACGATTTCCTTCTTCGCAGGGAGAAAAAAAAGAATCTTCAAATTCTTTAGAAAAAAGTTTTGCCCATGGCAAAGAACATTATGGAAAAGTCCACCGTGCCAGGAATTTCAATTGTTTTAGCTGTGAAACGCAATTTATCAGCGTCAGTGTCTTCCGTATCCAAGGCCACAGCTTCAAATACAGTAAAGGAGACACAGAGACACAGCATTACCGAGAAAATGTGCTCATTCGAAAACCTGTACAAATGAGAAAAGAACTATCCTTAGCTACAAATCTCTCTACCCTTATCCCCAGCGTAAGCCGTGCATGCAGGTATTGTAAGGAGGTTGAAGGAAAGGTGAACTCTCTGGGGATGTCAGGGATAAAGCTGTTTGACACTCCTGGAACCCGAAGGCGTGTTTAATGTATCCTCAGCAGGAACGCTGGCTCTTGGAATTTGCTAGTCCAGGGTGCATATTGAAATTCAGTCTGGGAGCAGTCTGGGTTTTTCTTAACTTAAAGAAGGCATTCCTAAACTTCCTCATGTATATGCTACTCATGGCGTTGGTGATCCTCTAGAATGTTCCCTCTCCCTCGCGGGTTCTCAACAACGTGCGCTCTGCGCCCCAGTGACCATCTCTGCGCTCCTTCCACTGAAGGCTCTGCTTTGGCATCCCTGCCCGGGAGTCACACTGTACGGCTCATTGGAAGGAATAAAGGAGATTATAAATAGAGACTGTTTAGATAAAGGCAAAACATGCATCCAGAAAGAGAAGCTTATCTGCAGTAGATTATGTGTTTATCGAGGGAAATCAGCGGCACGTGAAACCTTGCAAAGGACGCGAAACTACCATTGATGGGCTCGGTGGTCCGTCACAGAGCCCATCCCCTGGCTTTTACTCCAGATGTATTGGGCTATTTGTCCCCAGGGCAGAGCAAGGATTATTCCCATGCAACAGCAAAAGAAAAAGAGAATGAAATACACTTCTAATGTATGCTGGGTCTCATGTCATGCTTACAGGAGTAGAAATAATGATTTCTAAAGAGATGCATTTGTACGGTGTTAAATTTTAAGCTGTATTTAAATTGTACAGATAACCTAGTCATGACTTGAGACTAAACAGGTACTTGAAACATTCCTCTGTTTAGCCTCCAACTGAAGGAGGCCAAAGGGATAAGGTTCTTTTTATTTTTTGATATAATGTGGGAATTTCTAAAGTTCATCTCTTGCAAACTCATGCAACTTTTCTCCTGCAATTTGCAAAACTCTTAAGCACCTGTGAAGGCTTTAAACGCAGGGAACAATTTTTGTCACCAGACTGTGTGTTCTTCTTCCAAGGGATATTCTCTCAAAAACACTCAAGGCTTCCCAGAAAGTGATCAGCCATTGGTCCATCTAAGAGGCATAAGGATACCCCTAAAATCTCAACAGCTTAAGATCTAATAGAAATTGTTTCACTTTATTAAATGGTGATGACTGAATCCTGAAGAAATTTCACGTAAAAACTTATTTTCCTTTGCTTTTGAAAATAGCCCCAAAGGTCTGATTGCTCCTGGGCTGTTGAACATGAGGCATCACAACCACCACAGGAGGAGATGATGCCATGAGGTCTTTATTAGATACCAGCATGGGTTTTTTTTTAAGTTTTTTTATTGTTAATGAATTTTTATCGGAGTACAGCTGCTTTACGGATGTTGTGTTCGCTTCCACTGCACAGCAAAATGCATCAGCCATGCGCAGACATATATGCCCTCGCTCTCGGGTTTCCCTGCCATTTAGGACACCCCAGTGCACTGCGTAGAGCTCCCCGTGCGCCACACTGTACTCCCCTCCGTTGTCTATTTTATACACGGCATCAATCCCAGCCTCCCAATTCCTCCCACCCGGCCTTTCCCCCTTGGTGTCCATACGTTTGTTCTCTACGTCTGTGTCTCTACTTCTGCTTTGCAAATACGGTCATCTATACCATTTTTCTAGATTCCACATATATGCATTGAAATACGATATTTGTTTTTCTCTTTCTGACTTACTTCACTCTGTATGACACTCTCTAGGTCCATCCACGTCTCTACAAATGACCTTATTTTGTTTCTTTTTAGATACCAGCATGTTTTGAAAACCACAGCTGAGCTCAGAAACAAAAAAACAAGCGGTTGCCCCTTTCTAAATCTTCTCTGTGGTCATGGTTGAACAGAAAGCGATTTTCACGTCTTCTCTCAATGCACAGGTATGACCCCTGATGACTTTAATAAGAGCGGCAGCCTTGTGTACGCGTGTCCTGAATCACCGTCACGATAACCAAGATTGATTGTACGGGCAGCTGGCTTGGACCCCCCCAGCAGCACCTGGTGAACGCACGACTCACATCCTTTGGTGCTATGATAGCAACAGTTGACGGTGACTTGGAGACCGGGTGTTAATGTAAGCGGTCAACCACTGTCAGCTGTCATGGCCACCAGACATGCCTCACAGAAAACTGTGTTCCAACTCAGCCTCCCCATGGTCTCTCTGCTGGTGTCCCTCGGAATTATTACAGCGACTCTGCAGAAAGCAGAGTGTACCAGCCAGGGTGCAGTCATAAAACAGGAACCACGCCTTTATTTAGGAGAGATAAAGTAATTAAATACTTTTAAGCTAGATATCAAAAAACTGAGAAAAGCAAAAAGGAAACCAAGATGTCACAGAGGCAGGGAGTTAAAGAGGCAGCTGGAGCCGTGGGGGCGAAGGGAAGATGCTGGGATCGTTCACATTGGGAATCACGGAGACATCTGCAGAGGGGGGTCACTGCGTGCTGGTGCTGACATCCCAGGAGCTCGGGGAAGGGACCCCAGTTTTCCGAGACTCAGGCAACTAATAAGGAAACGCTAGTCAGCTGTGGCTGGGAGCCCTGAGCAAGGAGGATGGTTTGGGGGAGCCCTGAGCAAGGAGGATGGTTTGGGGAGCGAGCAAAAAATAAAAGCAAAGCAGAGCCAACTGCGGCACCGAAATGAGCTGCTACTGCTGCTTGCAAGGAGGGCCACGGCTGAGCAACAGAGAGCAAAATGGGAAGGAGGGCACCCTGTCTCCTTCTCGCCCCCTTTGAACGGCCCACCAGGAACAGCGGGCAAAGCAGAAATTCGATATGCAGAGGCGCAGCCCCAGCTTCACAAAGCGCAGCCTAGAAGTGCATCTGCAGCTGAGACCATGAATTCATAACCCCCACAGCCCACCCTCCACCCGCCCAGCATCCTTTCCCTTCCCCGTACGTCCACGCCTCCGCACGGTACACATGACACGGAGCTGTTCCTCTCACTTTATGCAAAAGACGATGCTCTTATTCTGGTCCCAAAATGAGGGGACGCAGGGTCCCAAGAGTCGCCTGGGTCACATCAGCACGCTCCACCTGCGTGAGTCTCCTGTGGCAGCTGTAACAAGTTGCCACAAACATGATGGCTGAGAACAGCACACATTTTCTCTTACGGTTCCAGAGGCCAAGAGTCTAAAATCAAGGTGTGGGCAAGGCTGCTTTCCTCTGGAAGATTCTGGAAAGAGTCTGTCTCCTTGCTTTTTCTAAGTTTTAGAAGGCACCTGCGTTCCTTCTTCCCATCACTCCACCCAGAGCTCAGGGTAGGTGTGGTCAGCTGGATAACAGCCCTAAGAGGTCCTCATCCCAGTGCCTGAATCAGAAGCCCAGGGGTGCAGCCCAGCAGTCTGGGTTTGAACAAGCCTCCAGGTGATTCTGACAGGAGTTAAAATGGAACAGGGCTGCCCAAGAGGCCATGCTCTGACCTCCAGCCCGTGCATGGCAGAGGCTCCAGAGGGCGCCCCTATTTGCTACAGGCACCCCAGCACCCCTGTTTCCAGTAGATCCGCCCGCTCTGTAGCCGGGCCTCCTTCTGAAGCACTGCAGTGCTCTGGCCCCACTCGTACCTGGCGATCTCCCAGGCGGTTCAGTAAACGGATTAGAGCGTGTGGTGTGTGCAGTGCACGTCCCCTCTGTACACGACGCGTGCTGCCCCTGAAATCCAAAACAGCCTCCTTGGCATCATGCTTCCTTCTGAGCGGAAAGTCAGCACCACATCCTTCACGCTGGCGGCTCCGTAGCAAGTTCCAGAGCTCCAGAAACTTCACGATGTGATGGGCCACCACATTTTCGTGGGGTTTTCTCTCACCCTCTGGCTTACATTCATCTTCCTAGGGCTCCTAGAGTATCTGCTGCTTCCCGCTCACCAGGTCTCACGAGCATAACGTTACCCATGTGGTAAACCACTGTGACCTTCCTTGGAATTTCAGATAATCAGGGTGCCGGGGACCATTGTACGGCAGAGAACAGGAGAGATGGGGTACACAGCCTGGGGACAGGACCGTTGAGTTGTGTGGTTTCCCCTTTCAGGTTAAAGGGAACCTGCTAGTGCAAATTGGTTTGGAGAAAAAGACAATTGCCAACAATAGCTAAAAACCACATTCCGGCGCCTGCGTTGGTTTCTCCAGCACAGAGAGCACGTCTGGATCAGCAGCTGCAATTAGAGCCACCAACTGACCCAATTTATCATCATCCAGGGCTATTCTCCAAGACCCTTCCACCTTCTGTACACACAAGGGCAGATGGCTCAATCGTGTGAAATGCCATTGCACGTGTTCTGAATCTTTCAAGTCTTCAGTGATGGATCTAATCTGTAATTTCTCCAAGGATGTTGTGTTGTTTTTGTTTAATATTCTGGTGGGTAGGAGATCTTTCAGGGTCACGGCAGCCCTCACTTCCGGGGTCAGGGGCTTGCATGGGGATTCTGTCATTGTCAGCTATGTCCATTCCAGTTAAAACTTCTAGAACCTGAGAAAATTGCCCCAGGTGGGTGTACAAATCCACAATGATTCAAAATTGGGCCAAAACACTACTTGGCACCTGACCGCCTTCAGCCACACTGTGGATGCTGGGTCACAGGGTGCTTCTGGGGCTTTTCTGGTGGGGGAGGGGACTCTAGGAAAGGCATAAATTCTTATACATTGTCTAGAAACTCCTGCGATAACTGGGCATTTTCTTTTCCCCAGAACCAGTCCCCCTGGTACATGACGACAGGTCCACATAGGACAAGCTTTGTGGAAGACTTCACTGAAGTGTGTGGCAGTGTCTCAGGACCCCTCCTCAGGTGTACCCAACACCCTTGACCCAAGGCTGTCACCTCTGTGATCTTGTTTGGTTCCAGAAACTGGGTGAGGAGGTGGACTTCACTCTGTATGGACTCTATTTGGTTTCTGGCCATCAGCCTGGTGTTCTTGTTACGTGGGTGTATGTAGACCGGGTACCGTTTTGGTGAATGGCTTGTCTATTTCATTCCCAGGACCACCATCACCCCTGACCCTCTGGCAAGACTCCCTGTGGGGGAAACACTCTGATCACCACTTGTCTCTGATGCTCGTCACGGCAAAGGCAGCCACTTGTTTCTAAGCTTAGCTCCCTGTTCTCTGCTGCTCAGTCCCCACCACCCTCCAGTGAAGCAGGGAACCTGGTCGTTCCTCCCTCTGTCATTCCTCGCCTCCAAGGACAGCCTCCAAGGGCCACGCTGCTACCCTCGCTAAGGTATTTCTCAATGTTTTTTTTAGCAAAGCGCTGTCTTGGGGGTCTTAGTCTGGATATATGGCTGTGCAGAATAAATCCTTTCCCACACATAATAAATCCCTTCCAACATTTGTACCCTGTAGAACTTTGGATCCATGTACATATGTACTATATTATGCCAGGAGAGTTCTAACATCCCAACTCCATTGAGTGCAGCCCACCGTTGGTTCAAGTTTCTGCCAATAACATGGATCAACCATTAGAGGCATCTCCAACCAACCACACAAACCGACTCACCGCACCCAGGCTCTCTGGGAAGCTCACGCGTGTTAATCGCTTTGGCCGATCCCAGGGGCATATTCCATCCTTCTGGGTCTAATATCTTAGAACCCATTTCCACACATATAACTTAGGTTTCTGCAATATAAACTAACAAACTTTTGAAAACTTTCTTGTAGAGGATAAGCTACTTCTTCCGAGTCAGACTTTGTACTTCCACCCAGGCACGTGCTGAGATCTGAGCCTAGTTACGTGTCTGGGGACAACACGTGTGGTGGGTCTTCATGGAATAGGTAACCCCTCGCAAGGCGACTTTCCAAGATTAGGTTATTTCAGAGCATGTGAGGCTGTGAATTCAACCCACCTTGTTATTCTGCAACCTGCACGGTTCATGCTGTGTCTGATTGCCAGGGAGGTGAACCCTGCAACTATGAGGGGTTAAGAGCTCCTTTTATGGTTACCATGGAAGTCCTGCTTTCCTCTGACCATGACCTGACCTGAGAGTTTCAAAACTTGAGTTTGTCAAATTCTTTCTAGAAGGATTTCATGGCACCAAGGAGCAGTCAGCGAATCCCACCATCCTATGGTCACCAGGGACGCCACAGGAGTCCCCCAAGTCACTCTTTTTTTTTTTTTTTTAGTAATCACTCCATATCCATCCATCGCAGGTGGTAATTTGAATAATGATGATGTCAGTGCTTTGGAGACAGCGTCCTAATTCCCATTCGCATGGAACTCAGCCTTCAAATCTAATGGCATGACCAATGGATTCTCCAAATACCATTTTGAGTGTCTGTTTCCTGAGACCATTTCTGGTGATAATTTTTACATCAGCCAAGGTCCAGTCGGGAAACAGATATCACACCAGAGAGAATTCAACATGAAGACTTTTGACGCAGGTAGTAGAGAACCAAAAAGGCAAACAGGAGGTATCATAGAGTGTCATACAATGGTAACTCTATGTCCAGGAAGCGGTTTCCACCCTAGGATGGAGAAACAAGACAGAGAGGTTACAAGTGTGAGGGCTTAGGTGCTTGGCAGTCAGTCCCTCCAGACCCGAGAACCAGACCTCGGAGGAAGAGTCAGGGAACGGCCCGCCTGGGAGATGCTTGACCAGAGCTTTGATGCAAGTCCCGCAGGCCACACAGGGAAGGGAGGGGGCCAGCAGGAGCAAAAGGAGGAACTTGTAGAGGACACGGCTCACTCCGGACACAGTGGCTCAATGTGCCAGGGCACAGACAAGGGACGAGTCTGGGGAGGTGCAGAAAATAATCCCGGAAGAACAGAGGACCAGATTCTCATTTTTAAAAGATAACTCTGGTGATAGTGCAGCAAGTCAGACCCATTGGGAAACCACTGAAATAGCCTGAACAGAAAAAGACTATTTTATTTTTCAGGCTAGAAGGATTAAGGATGGAGGCCAGAGGATGGGTCTCAGGGTTACAAGGTATCACTGGACAGTACTTCGGAACCAAGCAGCGAGATGCCCGGACAAGCAAGAAAAGTCAAGGTGACTTTCTGGGTTTTGGCATGAGTTTGAAATGTAAGAAGATCCCAAATGACATTCCTTTATGTTCTCACATTATCAGAAACTGTCTAGCAGAGCCCTGGGCATTTTCAGTTTTTTGTCTCTTGTCATCTGCTCCCCTGTCTCTTGTCTGTGGATCTCAAGCAGTAGCATAAGACTCAGTCCATAGCAAAGTCCTGAATAAACGTCCCTGGAAGAATCTGTCATGGTGACTCATTCTGGGTGACTCTCGATATATTAAATTAGGTCCACTGATTTTACTTTTTAGGAAAAATAAAAACCAGGATTGAAATTAAAGTGGCTCCTGGATAGTACCAAATGTTAAACAGAAACTATCCTTCATTAGACTACGCAATATCAAAATATTTGGAAATTGATATTCCATTGCGCTAAACATCTGTTAGAGAGTCCAGATCATCTCTTCTTCAAATAGGACACTATTCTCAGAAACGTCTTCATGGTATGAGGAGATGAAAGCAAAAAAAGATAAGGACTGTTGGCCTGCCTTGGTCTGACCACTGTCAATTTTCACGACCCTTGGAGGCAGAGCCAATGGCCCCTCTTGGGGCCATTATCACCGGGCTCCCAACTGGCTGAATGTTGAATTCAGCTGTACCTTCACCCGTGCACACGCAGGAGTAACTGGGGCCCATCTCTCAGCGTCTGGCCTGCGCAGTCGTATATAACGAGGTCAGTGCTGTCCCTCATGTTCCAACTACTTAAATACTGAAATAAAGAGTATTGATCCTGATTGTAAAGCAATTATACTCCAATAAAGATGTTAAAAAAATTTTTTTTAAAAAGAGTATTGATCCTGTATGCACTGCTGGGTCAAGTTACCACCGCCCAGAATGATCACAGCAGCGCCTGCGTTACAGCCTGCACACCTAGAAGCAGTGTTCGTAGTAAGGGGTGTTTACTCCAAGGCTCTTTTTGCTCCGGTCCACAAAGCCTGAGGTTTTCGGCTTCGAAAACAATGGCAACTAGAAATGAGATTGGGAAACTCGAATTCCATTCTGGTTGAGGTCTTCATTTTATATCTAGTTCTGGGTGACAGTGACTAGGTCTGAATAATAAAACCACATGCTTCACTTACAGAGGTATCGCGACAGAACGTAAAGCCCCTCACTGGTCATCCTAGAGCGACGGATGCTACTCCTGTCTGCGGACCCCGTGTGCCCCCCTAAGTCTGGAAGGTATGCAGCTCTTGTCTCCTTGCCGGGAAAAACTGGCTACTTCGCTCAGGAGATCACGTCTTACGTGCAGGATGAAGGGAGGAGTCATACTTAGCAAGTCATGGATATCCCATTAACACGGGAACTGGGTAGCTCTCCCTGGGACAGCTGTGCCCGTGGCAACGGGACACACTGCGGCCTGGATCTTCCGGCTACTGAAGAATCAGACGGTGAGCATCGCTTGGTGATAACTAGTGCACGTCAAAAAACCTCTTCTTTCTGGCTTTGTGAAATAAACATGGTCGTGCCAGCAGGCAGGATGCATTCAAAACCCAAACAGTCCTTTGCAAGAGAAGGAAGAAGCGCTGCGTTTGTTCTGCTGCTTTGACAGAATGTCTCTGCAGTTGCAACGGTAATGACTTCAGCAGCATAAATCTCTGTGTTACTAATGACAATTATGGCCACCCAGAGGCTCCGGGTAATTCGTTCCAGACACTGGGATGCCTCTGGGAGCCTCCTCGCTGATTTTATGCTCAGTCAGTTGTGTCCGCAGGTGAGGAAAATGTCAGTACATTTAACTTTAATAAAGGGGCTTCCCCAAACAGCACCCCCATTGTTTGCATCCCCATTATTTGGGAAAAATAAATACCATGTGAGGGTCCCCAAACCTCAGAGTCACCAGTCCAGGCAGATAAACCTAAAAGACAAAAGTAAATAAAAGCAGGAAGGCCCGGGCAAGGCATCACAGAAATGAATGCATGTGAAGGCAGCACACCACAGCCATGTTCTGAGCAGAGAAAGGTGAAAGGGAAGCAGGTCAATCTGGGAAGACTTCTTGAAGGAGGCGTGTGAGACAGCTTGATGGACAGTGTGGTTTCAACTGTCAGAGACGGGAGAGGGCAGAGCAAGTGTTGAGGCAAGAACCGAGCTGAGGGCAGGGTTGGGGCAATTTGCTTGACTGAGCCTGGGAATGGGGTCACGTCCCAAGAAGGAGGGGCAGCCCAGCAGGAGGGAAGATGGGAGGTGCAGGAGTGGCAGAACGGTGCACATGGGGTGCAGAAGGCGGGACGGCCCCTTGACCCGGCTCCCAGCCCTCCGCTTCCTCCAGCGCTCCTGGATTGGACTCCATTTTCTGTTGCATGTCCGTGTTGCAGTGTTTTGACATGAAGAACAGTGTCTGAGACCCCAGCTCACCAGCTAGAGCCACGGGGGGAGTGTCAGCTGACAACCACCCTGTTCATCAACCCTGGTCCTGCGTGCAGCATCCGTCAGCCTGTGGCTCCACGGACAAGACAGCACTGGGTGCCCATGGCTCTCGGGACCCCTTCCTGCAAGTAGTCTGATGGACTCCAGGTTGCCGAACGGAGGTACTGGTGACACCCAATAACAAGCCACCATTGTGACTCTGCCAGTAACAGAACTGCCCGTCCACCCCCCTAGAGCCAGGCACCAGGCCAGTGCACAGCAGTGCTGATCAACAGAAGAACCCTGAACAGTGGGTACTTGTTGAGGACTGAATGCTTGTGCCCCCCCAAATCCCTATGTTGAAGTTCTAACCACAGTGATGGTGTTAGGAGACAGGGCTTTTGGGAAGTGATAGGTCATGAGGGTGGGGCCCCCATAAAGGGATTAGTACCCTTATAAGAGACCCCACAGAGCCCTCTGGACCTCTCTCCATCCACCACATGAGGACACAGGAGAAACCAGCCATCTGCAACCGGGAAGGGGGTTCTCACCAGACCCCAGCCATACTGGCACCCTGATTTCAGACTTCCAGTCCCCAGAACTGAGAAGTAGATTCCATGGCACTTTTGTTACAGCAACCACTACCAAGACAGGATGAAGGAAACCAGGCTCAGAGAATTGAAGTGACTGGTCCCAGATCACGCAGCTGGGCGCGTGAGTTGCGCCTTGAAAGCAAGTCTATCTGATCCAATGCCCGTGCTCTGCTCTGTGACGTCCCCACCTCCCCTTCCCTCGCTGACTAGTGAGGCTGGAAGAAGACAAGTTCCAGAGGCTGAAGGTGATGGAGCTCAGGCTGGTGCTGGCCACAGTGAGCCAAGGTCCCCTTTTGCTCCCGTCACATCTCCTTCATTTCAGGCTCCCGAGCTCTGAGCACGGGAAGAGCGGCCACTGCTGAGGTCCGGAGCCTGGACTCAGGTCTGCCTGGTTCTTATCCAGGCCCCTGCTCAGCTGGCTGTGGACTTGACCCTGTCTTTCTACAGAGCCACACTGCTGACGGCTGTCTCCCACCCCCTGTCTCCCCACATCCGGAGAGACACCCCAGTGCCCCCTCCGCTTCCTCTCAGAACTGTCCCTCTCCTCAGGGGACCCTCAGCACCTTGTCTAACAGGTAACAGCCCGTGAATGGAGGTTGATGTCCGTATAGGAAACTCACCTGGTTGGGGAGTGGGTGGTTACTTCTGCCTGTAGGGTTTTTTCTCCCCTTTTTTCCTAAAAGCAAAACACCTGGGATAACCTCCCACACCCGCAACGTCCCTGCCACGCTTCATTCTGGTCCCTGAGGATGATGTTGGAGGTCAGCTAGAGTCCCCTGGCTTAGAGCTGCATCTGCAGGGGTGACCTCTGTTCTTGTCTCCTCCTGTCCCTTATCATTCCGTACATGTTTCCTGGGAGAGTCTCTTTACACTGGAGCTTTGAGGTAACCAGATCCTGAGGGGTGCTGAGCAGCAGGCCAGATGGACAGGGTACCATCTCCCAGAGACGAGCACCGTCCGACAGGCTTGGGTCTCGTCAAGGAGGGGAGGATGAAAGTGCCTCTGTTTGTGTGCAGGACAGCTGGATCCTGTTAGATGGAGACAGACTGTGCTTGCACAGTATGGAAGTGCCCGTGTGACCAGTGGGTATGGGCTCACAGCAGCTAAAGGGCTGTGCACTGGCAATCACGCGGCTGTCTCCCAGCTGCAGCCCACTCGCCTATCCTCTGCTTTGTGATGCTGCGGTCCCACTCTTCCAACCACATTCCTGGTTCTCCAGCCGGCTCCACGTAAGGCTCTGCCAATAGGAGATGCCAGAGAGACGGACCGTCGGGCTGAGACGTGAGGAGGGGATCGCTCCCCCTCTTTGCTTCTTGTTTCCTTCCTATTCCTTCCTATTACTAGTTCCTGGGACTGTCACCCTAGCAAGAAGTCTTCCCTGTGCGGGAAGTGGTTCCTATAGACGAAACCAGTTTGCAGCCTTTTCCAGACCAGCAGGGTCAGCCCGTCACACTGAGCACACACCCACTCCTCACAGCTCTGGGTCTCAGCCCCCAGGACCCCTCCTCCAGCTGGCCAGCACCCACCTCCGAGGTGTGAGGTTAGCTCTGAGGGAACCACCTTCTCAGTTCCCAGTTCTAACCTCCCGCCCCTCCCGTTATCCTCCTCTAGCAGTGGCTTCGGCAGTTACTACCTCTGTAACACTTCAGCACCTTCTATTTACCCGTCACCTAGTTCACAACTTTATATCGTTATCCTCCTTTAGTAGCTGGTACAGTTTTTGCCTCTTGATCAGCCACTAATTAGTACACAGTCTTATGAAAATTACACCTGCTAAGAGGGGCAGAGCCCAGCAGGGTGGAGCAGGGGCTCCAGAGCCAGTATGTCCAGGCTTACCCCCCGGACTCTGCCAGGGACCTTGGAAAAGTGACAGGAACTTCCTGTTCCTTGATGTGCTAATCCGTGAGGTTGGGGTCTACTTCATGGGCTTCATAGGCTGAGGATTAAGGCAGTTAAATGATACCAAGACCAAGACCGTCCCCTGGGACATAAACAGCGCTAAGCAAACAGTTGCCATTATTATTATTTATTATTATTACTAATATTATTACTATAAGAGTAATAATAAAATAATAAAAATGCAGGAGAGAGGGCTTCCCTGGTGGCGCAGTGGTTGAGAGTCTGCCTGCCGATGCAGGGGACACGGGTTCGTGCCCCGGTCCGGGAGGATCCCACATGCCGCAGAGCAGCTGGGCCCGTGAGCCATGGCCACTGAGCCTGCGCGTCTGGAGCCTGTGCTCCGCAACGGGAGAGGCCGCAACAGTGAGAGGCCTGCGTACCAAAAAAAAAAAAAAAAAAAAATGCAGGAGAGTACTCTACCAGTAATCCCCATATCCTAATCATTATTAATATTATATTAATATGAATGAAGACTCCTCTGTACCTACATACAGATAGAATAGAAACTATGCGTATGGGAGAATAACATTTTACTGTAAAAGAATCATAATATACAATACTGTTTAATAAGTATATTAAGTTTGACTTTACCAGAATTAAACCAAAAAAAGAATAGAGGTAAAGCTGAGGAAATTGCTGATTTTTAGGTAAATATCTCTTTATATTTTGTTTCCTACAAGATCCCTCTGAGATTTTAAAAAATAAAAACCTTATGAAAAATATTGAGGCTTTAGTCCTTTGTTTAGATAAAGTTTCCATTTTACTCAGTAATTATTGACTCACTTTGCTGGGAGAAGAGATTTAAAAGGCATAGAATTTTATCCACTCACTTCTCGCCTCTTTCCATTTTTGTAAGTGCTGGTGTTATTATCTTGATTGTTATTGTCAAGGTTTAGAAAACATTCTGTTCTATAACTGTAATTCTCACAGGTGTTTATTATCACTGCTCCCACAAGCCTTTGTAACACAGATGTTCCATTCCCGAGAGCTCTCTTTTTATCCATCTCTCAGTTTTCAAAATTCTTGTCAAATAGACATTTCAAGAGGATGTAAGGTTGCAATATTCCCTGAGAAATCCCGAGCTGCGAGATCGGGCTGCTGGTCCCTAACACTGGGCATCATCACAGTGTGAGCACATCTGTGCTGGATTCAGGAGCGCCTCCTTCACTCATCACTGTTTTCTTAAATTGATCACCAAAATGTCCTACAGTGAGTTAAAAATGGGTCCATTTGCAAAGTGCTGTCTGCCCAGCGGTCTCATGACTGCAACGAAAACTTGCTTGGGTTGGCCATAGCGACAGATGGTGCAGGAGCCCCAGCTCCAGGTCTGCTGTTCCAAGAGGAAGTGCTCATCCCGAGGGGTCCCTTCCCAGGACCTGCTCTGATGGAGGATGTAAGTCCTGGAGGGCTCACCTCAGCGGTGGATGCAGGAGGCACCAAGCCCCAAGAATGAGGCCCTTCATTCCTCCCCACACATCCAGGCTCCCATTTGAGACAATTTCCCTGAATCTCAAGAACCCCCTTTCCTTGAGGCGTATCTTGGGGTGCATTTCTTGTAGAAGTGCATTCTCCTAGCTTTTGTTTTTCTGAAAGCATCTCTTCCTTTTTAAAAAATCAACTTCAAGGTATAATTTGCACATAATAAAACTCACCTATATTAAGTGAACAGTTGAGAGTTTTGACAAAAGTGCTCATCCATGTAACCACCCCCACAAGCAGAATAAATAGCCCCCCAAAGTCTCTCACGCCCCCTTGCATTTGGTTTCCAGGCCACCATCCACCCAGCCTCGTGCAATCCCTGATTTACCTTCCGTCACCACATTGGTTTTGTCTCTCTAGAATTTCACATAAACAGGATCACAAAGCACGCACTCCTGTGTGTCTGGCTGCTGGCCCTCAGCACACTGTCCTTGGGGTCGATCACGGTTGAATCAGCAGGTCATTGTCAGTATTGCCATGAGGCCTCCCGTCATGCAAATACACCCCCTCTTTATCATTCACCTCTTCACGGATGTCTGTCGCTTCTCACGTTTGTTCCTTCATCTTTGAACAACAGTGTAACTGGGCATAAGTGTCCAGGTTGGAGCGCTTTTCCCCAGCTTCTTACAGATGTCATTCTAGCATTTCCAGGTCACCTGAATCTGAATCTCTCCACACAGTCTCAAAAATAGCGTACATAAAAATAAGAAGAAATAAAACATCTTCTGCATAACAAAAATTCAGAGAACACTGCAAACTTCAAATTATCTACGGCAGAAAATTAACAACTGGAGTGTAGTGCAAGGCTTTGTGGAAACCTAGTAGGATGGGGGGGAAATGCACAGAAAGATCCCAAATGGCCCTAAACATAGAAAATCCATCCTAGATGCAAAAATTCTAAAAAAGGTCTTATCAGATCAATGCACTGACTAGAGGGAATGTTGTTAAATTAAATGGGACTCAGAAAGACATTGTTTCCAGGGAAGAAGGGGCTGAAAATGGAAGGAAAGACACTTACTGGATATTGGGTTGTGGAAGGGGAAAGGACAAAGCAAGTGGGCATAATGTGGATCTCTACAAGATAAAATAGATCCCACACCACTTTCACCTGCCACCCCCTAAAACTCCATCACAGAAGCTACACTTTGATGTAACGAAAGAAGTTTCTCTTAAAATATAAAAATTACAATATTCTCTAAACTATTATAATATTGAATAAACTTAAGCAGACTTCATCTATATAAAGCAAATGCAAGAATAAACAGAAAATTGAAATCAAAGAATTTAAGCTGGTGAACCCAGCACTCCCCAAAAGAGTGCCGAATAAAACTAATGGAACACTCCAAAGTAAACTTAAATACCTTTATATGAGCATTTGAGGAGATCAGAAATGCAGACATTAAGATTTTAAAAATAAACAAAAAGTAGAAGAAATCAAATGAGAATTTATTGAACGCAGGACAAAAGTGGAAGAAAAAGAATAGTGTAAGATCAGAAATGAAAGCAAAGTTATAGACTGCCTGAGTAAGAACATATTTAAATAGAAATTTATTAAAAGTCATAGAAGAAAGTCAGAATAACTTGGAAAATAAAAATAAAGGAAGGAAAGACATAAAAAAGGTCAAAGAAAGTGGTTGAAATGGAGGACAGACAAAACAAAATCCAACATACATATAATCAGAGGTTCTCCCCCCAGAAAAACAAAACAATGGGTCATGGCTAATATGTAAATCTATACTTCATGGATACTTTACAGAAATAAAAGAAGACCTAAGTCTACATTTTGCCAGAGCTTACAGGGACCAGAGAAAAATTGACCCAGAATGATCAACTTTAGGGTAAGCTGGGACAAAGTGAGAGAGTGGCATGGACATATATACACTACCAAATGTAAAACAGATAGCTAGTGGGAACCAGCCACATAGCACAGGGAGATCAGCTCGGTGCTTTGTGACCACCTAGAGGGGTGGGATAGGGAGGGTGGGAGGGAGACGCAAGAGGGAAGAGATATGGGGACATATGTATATGTACAGCTGATTCACTTTGTTATAAAGCAGAAACTAACACACCATTGTAAGGCAATTATACTCCAATAAAGATGTTTAAAAAAAAAAAAACTTAGTCTGGTAAAACTATTACAATTTAAAAGCTTTAAAAAAAAGTCTCTGGACCTCAAGGAAAAACTATAAAAATAACTTATTAGTCTGGCATCAGACATCTCAAGGTAACAATGGGGGAATTTCAATAAATATGAGGAAAGAATATGTGAACCGGGGATTTTATACACAGCCAGAAGCAGTCTAATGTCAAGACTAGAATCGCAATTTTGATCATGTAAGATCACAGGACCACTGTTCTCTGAGCCTTTCTTGAGGAATCCGCTGGAGGACAGGCTTCTTCCAAACAAGCTATGACCAAAGAAACTTGGCTAAAGGAACTAATGGTAATGATTTAGTATTCTTAATTGAATATTTACGACTAAGCTAATAGAGTGGGGATGAGAGTGGAAGAAGAAATAAATATCACATATTTTGGCAAAATGGAAATAATAAAAATTAAAAAGGGAAACAAAACTAAACAAGAAGAGGGAAAAGAAAATAAGTGTATTGATTGTGGTATGGAGCTCAGGGAAATGTCAAGGATGCCACCAAAACTGATGTTTTCTAAAGGCAGAAAAATAATAAATAAGAACAGAGAAGGCTAAGGGAATTTTAAAGTGTGTAAGTACAAAGATGCAATAAAGGTAGAACAAAACACAAGCCAATGTAAATAGCAGAGAGAGAGAGAAAGTAAAATAAATAAAAGAGTGGAGGAAACCCAACACAGAAGGAAAGAAAATAACACATATGCATGAATAACTCTAGCAACATGAAATAATATAATTGCAGTGAGACTCATCACAGCCACATATAAATACGAATGAGTTCAACTGACCTATTAAAAATTATTTCCAATTTGTTTCAGAAAGCAAGACTCAACTATATGTTGCATGCACAAGATACACGTGACTTAAAAAGGCTAAAAATATAAAGGAAGACAGAGTTATACCAGGCAAATGAAAGCAATGAGATAGCAGAGGTTCTGAACTTAAGTGAAAATATTACAAAGAAGGATATGTTTTAACACTATGACCACAATTCACAATAATACGTATCAGTTACAAATAACTCTGCTAAAAATAACAGTAAATATCTCCATAAAGTAGAAAGTATAGAAGTGGACAAAAATCCGTAAGTACTAGAAGACACTGGCAACATAATCAAGAACATAGATCTTATTGAACTATTCAAAAGTTACTCTTTAGCACACATGGGACTTCCACTAAAATTGACCATTTATTAGGTCACAGAGAAAATATCAATACATTCCATAAAGTAGACAATTGCAAATAATCTTGTCTGATCACAATACAATAAAACTAGAAACTAATAACTAAACTAAAACAACAAAAATTTAATTCAGCTTGGAAATGGAAAAACCCAAAACCTTCAATTATACAACTCAGACGAAAGAGAAAATGCAAATTGAAATTACGGAATTTCTAAAAAAAAAAAAAAAGATAACTGTTATGGAATTCATTGAAAGCAGTAATCAGAGGAAACTGTAGCCTTAAATGCTTATATCATTATAAACAAAAATAAATGAAAAAGCCACAAAAAGAACAAAAAGTAAACCAAAATAAGCACAAAAAATAAAACCAAAAATTAATATATTAGACAAGAGAAAAATAGTAGATAAATTAATAATCAAAACATGGATTTTTCCTCCAAAATATCAAAGTAAACAAACAACTAGCTACCTTGATTAGGAAAAGGGAGAAGAACTCATACATATATATATGAAATAATATATAAAATATATAGAAATATATATATATAATAATCAGTTGTCCAAAAGAGTAAAAATTAAGAACTATCATAAGAGATTATTTGCAGAACTCTATGCAAATAAATTTGAAAATCTAGATGAAATGCATAATCTCCTATGAAATTAGAGTTCTCCAAAATTGACCCTATTAGAAACAGAAAGGTTAAACAAAATAGTTTTTATAGAAGTTAGAAAGTTATGAAGAAACTACCTGAAAAATATATGAGGTACTGATAATTTCACAGGGGAATCACACAAAAAATTCAAAAATTAGATATCCCCAAGGCTACAAAAATTTCTCTGGCATGAAAAGTGAAAAAAAAAATCTTTTCCTGAAGAATAGGAAGAATTACAACACTTACACCAGATAAGGACAATACAAAATAATCTACTCACCATTGGAAGAATGCTAAGTGAAACCACACTGCAAAGCCTTTTCCCACCCATTAGATAATCAAAGTGGAGACATTTGCCAGTGCATTCTGACAGCGAGGCTGTGGGGTGGGCATTTCCATAACTGCTGGTGGGAAGGATATCTATGCACCTTTAAGGAAAGGCAATATCAAAGCCACTCGTGTGCTTACCTTCAACCCTTCTTCTATGAATTTACCCTGAAGTTGCCCCTTTGACAATACAAAAATGCAGATTAACAAAGTTATTCATTGCAGCTTTGTTTGTGATGGCAAAATAATAATAATATTTTAAACCAAGGGTTGGCAAACTAAGGGCCCCCTCCCACTTGCCAGCTTTTACAGTCAAAGTTTTACTGGAACACAGCCAAACCCTGCTAGTTCATCTATAGCTGCTTTGAACGACAAAGGAAGAGTTAGATAAATCCAACAGAGACTCCAAAACCTGTGAGCCTCAAAAGCTGACTCTCTGGACTTTAAGTAGAAGTCAGTCTCTGTTATCAATGACAAGATGCAGGGGATCGCTTGGCTAAGTTACAGGGCAGCACACAAGTGTGTACTGAGCAGGCGTAGAAAAGATTAAGAGGTGTTCTTACTGATGTTAACTGGATATATTGCTAAGCGCAAATGCAAAGGGCAGGAGAGTATACATATATAGTATGTACAAAGAAGAAATATGAATATCTGTTGGTTCATTTTGCAAAAAACAAACACAGGGAGAATAAGCCAGAAACCACTGAGACTGGTTACCTACAGGCATATGTGCAATGAGGTAAAAGAATTGGGGAAGACACTTCCTGGAGCATTACTTTGCGTATAGTTTTGAATTTTGGAACCATATTAAGATTTCCTGTACTCAAAATCCCTAAAATAGAACACAGGAGCTAATTAACACAACCGTATTTCAATTAAATAACACAGACTCTGAAGAGAGGAAAAACTAACCCAAGAATCTTTGAACACAACAATTTGACTACATAGCCTGATTATAAAGACCAAAAAAAAAAGAGACTGTAAACAGATGTTGAACTCTGGTTTGGTGAGTTTGTTTTCTCAGTGGCGTCATTGGCACTTCTGAAATGCATTCCTTAAAAGCTAGGACTGTGTGAACGAGTGAGTACCCTGAGGGCGATGGGCTGCGCTTCTCGCTTCTTGCAGTGGTGGAGGAGATTACAAATCTGGGAAGGGAAACGGGGGTCACCCTTTTTGACCTTGAATTCAAATCCACATCTGTTACAGTCCACTTACGAGCGCACAAAATCATTCTCACGCTATTCCTGTCAAGAAAGGCAAAGTCTGAATCTAATCATGAGGAAACATCAGACAAACCCACAATGAACAATTTATAAAATAACTTTCCATCCTCTTTAACGACATCGAAGCAACGAAGGGTAAAACGGAGAGGAGCTGACCTAGTGTAGGAGGAACCAGACACCTGGCACCAGAATGTATCTGGCTTGGCTCGCAGGCTGCAAAACATGAAATAAGAATGAAGGCCATTATTGGAACACAGAAAAACTTTGAGAAAGGATTTTGGATTAGATAATAATGCCCTGTCAATGCAAAATTTCCTAACTTTGAAAACTTTACTGTGGTGATATAACAGAATGACGCTGTTCTAAGAAATGTACACTGAGGTGTTTAGGAATGATGGAGCACTGTGTCTGAAAATTGCTTCTAAGTGAGAATATGTATAATATATATATATATATATATATGATTTGAGTTATATATGATAATGGAAGGAGAAGGTTCACAACTGACAAATGGAGAAACGGAAATAATTGGTGAATGGGGATAAAATGTAGATGGGCCTAATTTATCTTTCTTATATCTTTTCTATTTTTGAAATCACATCCAAAAAAAAAATCCCCTAAATGGTTTTATCCCATAGTCTTCCGGATCTCATTTCTGAAATACAGCTTTCAGTTTTATTGCTCCCATGAAGGTAGGGATTCTTTTTTCCCCTCAATATTTTCTTCATTTTGCTTTTAATATCTTCTCATCTGTTTCCCAGCAATTTAAGAATAATTTGCCTAAGTGCAGTTTTCTTTGTGTTTATCCTGCTTTGGATTTGGAAAGTGTCTTACATCTGTGACATGATAGTTTTAATTAGATTTGGGCATCTGTTATGGACTGAATTGTGTTTCCCCGAAATTCCTATGTTGAAGCCCTAACCCAAATGTGACTATATGGTACACAGCCCTTAAGGAGGTAAATATGGTTAAATGGAGTCTTAAGTGTGGAGCCCTAATCCCCTAGGACTGGTGCCCTTATAAGAAGAGGAAGAAACACCAGAGAGCTCTCTGTCCCCACAAGTGCACAGGGGAAAGGCCACGTGAAGACACAGAAGGTGCTGTATACAAAGCAAGGAGAGACGTCTCAGCAGAAACCAGCCCTGCTGAAACCTCGACCTTGGACTTGCAGCCTCCAGAATTATGAGAAGGTAACTCTGTTGTTTAAGCCATGCAATCTGTGAGGTTTTGTTAAGGCAGCCTGAGCTGACTAACAGAGTATCCGTTTTGGGAAATTGGCAGCGAGAATTTTAAATATTCCTTCAGTCTTACTCTCTCTCCGTTTTCCTTTGGGGATCCTGATATACATAGATCAGACTTTTTGCTCTGCCCCACACGTCTCTTACATTTTTCTTTATGTTTTCCATTCGTCTTCCTCTTTGTGCATCACTTTGAATACTCCCAAATGAATTATCACCTGCCTCACTAATTCTTTTTTCTGATGTATCTAATCTCCTATTAACTCATTCATTAAATTATTAATTTAATTTATGGTTACTTTAGCTCTAGAATTACAATTTAGTTTTTTAATGGATTTTAGGTGTCTGATGAAAGTCTCCATCCTTTTCTCTTTATTCTTAATTGTGTTGCTCATAGCTATTTTAAAGTTCATGTCTGGTCTGTCCAAAATCTGAATCTCTGTGGGTCTCTTACTAAGGTCTCTTGCTTTTCTTTGTTATTCAGTATTGATTTTTAGCAGGCCTTGTAATTTTTTTTAATTGAACATCAGATTGTGCAGGCTTTGCAGATAAAAAGAAACGGTAGTGGCTTCAGATGATGATGTTTCCTCCAAAGAGATTGAGTGTTTTCCTGGCAGGCAGGTGGGTACCACTGGGTCACAGTGGTCCTAGTGGTCCTGTCAACGGTTAGTTGTTGGATTTGCTATGGCCGACCTGCATTAGTCTTTCCCTCACCCTTAGGATGTGGGGTCCTCACCACTTGGTATGGCCCTTTCAGGCTCTTACTTGATAGTCTGTGGTGATCACCAAAGCCCTTGACCTTGGCAGGGTTTGAACTCTTGCCTCTTCAGCATCCTGTGGCCGCTGAAAATCTTTTCAGTGCTTTGACCTGTCACACATACAGCTCAGGAGTTAGCCCACAACTTGCAAGGAAGTCGTTTGTGGACTTTCCAGCTTGCTTCCCTGAGGTGCGCTCTCTCTTAATTTTCAGCCACTTGTTATTCCTGAGCTCTGATCATGTCTCCTCAGCCTAGGAAATGTTTTGCCTTCTGCTTGGAGCTCTACCTACATCCCATTCCCTCCGCCTCCCCAACTCCATCCTTTGGAATGGAACACATTCCAGAGAATACATCCAGGTAGTTGTGAAGCTCAACTCCTGTGTGTGTCTCCTCTCCAGGGTCATACCTCCTCAAGTCCTGCCTGCAATAAGTGGTCCCCAACTCTCTATAGGAATTAAGTGCACACACACACACACACACACACACACACACACACTTTTATAATTATTTCCATCAGGAGGATTGTCACAGTATATCTGTTGTTGCCAGAACTCAAGTATCTTTTCTGAAGTTGATGTAAACAGGGCCCAAAAGGATAACATTTGATATTCCAAATACTCCTGGAAATTTTAAGACAATCAGTAAATCTCTGAGGAAAGATAGCATCCTAAATAAAACTACAACTAGCAAAACTATTTGATCAGTAAAGCCAGAAAACAGTCCTGGAATCTTGTAAAGCTACTTATGCTCAAATTTTAAAATAGAAAATCTGTTTAAAATAATTCTTAGCTTCATTAAAGCATAATCCATTTTCATAAATTCATTGTTTGAAAATAAGGAATGGGGCTTCCCTGGTGGCGCAGTGGTTGAGAATCTGCCTGCCACTGCAGGGGACACGGGTTCGAGCCCTGGTCCGGGAAGATCCCACATGCCGCGGAGCAACTGGGCCCGTGAGCCACAGCTACTGAGCCTGCGCGTCTGGAGCCTGTGCTCCGCAACAAGAGAGGAAGCGACAGTGAGAGGCCCTCGCACCTCGATGAAGAGTGGTCCCCGCTCGCCACAACTAGAGAAAGCCCGCGCACAGAAACGAAGACCCAACACAGCCAAATAAATAGATAAATAAATGTTTCAAAAAAAGAAAATAAGGAATGGATAAATACATTTAAAACATTCTGCAGCTTATCAATTTATTTTAAACATGCGGCACGTTTGACTGAAATCTGGAATTTCATTCCAAATGATTGAAATAAAAATCATTTACATGCACAAATAATGATTGATTTTCATTTTTACTAAAGGCCCATAAGTTCAAAAGCCAAAATATTTCAGGATAAAGGTCATTCTGAACAGTTCGAAATAGTCAGGGACAAACCTGTAAAATCTTGTAAGAGATCAGAAGTGCCAGGGGTTTGTATTTGAGAGTCGGACGGCCTGGGTTGGAAGCTGGTCACCTTGTGCAGCCATGACACACAATCTGTAGCAGCAACACCTCCCTCATAGGGTCACTGGGAGAGAAAATGAATCACCATGGTGGAAGCTTCTAGAACAGGGTCTGGCACACAGAGGCCTTGGACATTGTTGGCTCTGATTCAGAGATGGATGCTTCCAGTGAGCCCAGGTCTCGTCTGCGGGCAGTCCTCAGGATGGCACTGAACAGAACTTTGGAGAACATACCATCCCTGTGTCAGACGTCCCTCTGTCTGAGGACACTGCTCCTGGAAAGACGGCAGCTCCAGGGACTGGCTCCCTGCTACAGGGCCCTGCCACCCTCCAGAAATGGGGGGCCCTCCCCTAGGAATAGGGAGGCAGGGCCAGTCCTCTCTCTCCTGGGGCCGAGACAAGAAATACAACCTACTGCCCTCGGGGGTGTTGCTGACATCTCAGAGGGACCAAGGAAGAAGAAGCCACCACTGGGCAGTGTGCTGTGATACAGCAAGGACACCGTATAGCTATGTGCTTGAGACTGAATGATTCCACCCTGTGAATCTAGAGGCCTCTCTGTGAGGACAGGACATTGGGGTAAGAACTCCACCCTCCTCTGCCATCACCTTGCCCTGTGACCTGGGACTAGTCGCCTGGCCTCCCTGGGCCCTGGGTCTCATCTCTGGGATAAGATGCTCAGACCCAGATCTGAAAGGCCCCCTCTGGCTCTAACATTCCAGGACACTAAAGTGGACCAGTTCAAATATCACTCAGCTCTGTTTAAGCGTGCTGAGAGGTAGTCCACCATTTAAATACAAAAATGCTTTCCTTCATTTTAAAGGCTGTTAACTTGCTCACCTGCTATTATGGGCTGAATTGTGGTACCCCCAAAATTCATATGTTGAAGCCCTAACTGCCGGTACCTCTGAATGTGACTGTATTTAGAGAGAAGGTCTTTAAAGAGGGGATTAAGGTAAAATGAAGTCATGAGGGTGGCGCTAATCCAGTATGACTGGTGTCCTTATATGAAGAGGAAATTTGGACACAGACACACAGAGGGAAGACCATGTGAGGACACAGGGAGGTGGTGGTCACCTACCAGCCAGGGAGAGGGGCCTCGGGGGAACCTTGACCTCGACTTCCAGCCCCCAGGACTGGGAGGCCAGTATTGTGTTACAGCGGCCTTGTCAAACTAATTCACCTGCTTGTCGCTGACGTGTTGTTTCTTTATGACCCAATTTTGGTTTTTCCCAGCTTTATTGGGCTTCCCTGGTGGCGCAGTGGTTGGGAGTCCGCCTGCTGATGTAGGGGACACGGGTTCGTGCCCCGGTCCGGGAGGATCCCACATGCCGCGGAGCGGCTGGGCCCGTGAGCCATGGCCGCTGGGCCTGCGCGTCCGGAGCCTGTGCTCCGCAACGGGACAGGCTGCAACAGTGAGAGGCCCGCGTACAGCAAAAAAAAAAAAAAAAAAAAGTAAGACCTGAAACTGTAAAACTCCTAGAAGAAAATATAGGGAATAAGATCCTTTATATTGGTCTTGGAAATGCTTTTTTTGGACTTGATATCAAAAGCAAAGGCAATAAAAGCAAAAATAAAGAAGTGGGACTACATTAAACTAAAAATGTCTGCACAGCAAAGGAAACTATTAGCAAAATTAAAAGACAACCCTATGGTGTGGGAGAAGATATTTGCAAACCACATATGTGATACGGGGTTAATAGCTAAAATAGATGAGGAACTCGTACAACTCAACAGCAAAAATCACAACATCCAGCTGTGAACATGGGCAAAGCACCTGAACAGACATTTTTTTTTCTGAAGAAGACGGGCAGATGTGTCCCAGTTTTAAATGTAGGTGTGCATCCCAGTGATCAACGTCACTGTGGCTAGTAAGTGACCATTGAGTCACAAGTCCTTTTTTGTCCTTTCCTCACTAAATCCCAGCCTTGTATGCAACTTGGGGCAAATAAACATCAAGTTTGTCATGAAGATTAGAAGAGAGTGCAAGTCTGTGTATAAAATAGGCAAGCAACAAGGATATATTATACAGCACAGTGAAATATAGCCATTGTTTTGTAATAACGTTAAATGGAATATAATGTATAAAAATATTGAATCACCATGTTGCACACCTTAAACTAATATGATATTATAAATCAACTATACTTCAGTAAAAAAAAACTTTTTTCAAAGAAATAGTATGTAAGTTCCTTGGATACTAGAGACTCACAGAAGTTTATCGGTGAAATAGGGTTCTCACCCTCCTTAGAATGGAGTGATGAGTGGTGACTTTCGTTGCCAGTATTTCTCGTTATTGGCAAACTGCGTGTCTTTTTTGACTTGGAGATTTCCTTTAAAAAATTAAAACATAAAAATATTTTAAGGAGGGGCTTCCCTGGTGGCGCAGTGGTTTGGTTGGGAGTCCGCCTACCGATGCAGGGGACACGGGATCGTGCCCCGGTCCAGGAAGATCCCACATGCCGCGGAGCGGCTGGGCCCGTGAGCCATGGCCGCTGAGCCTGCGCGTCCAGAGCCTGTGCTCCACAACGGGAGAGGCCACAACAGTGAGAGGCCGGCGAACCGCAAAAAAATATATATATTTTTTGAGGGAAACTTGGTATGTATCCCAAGTAGCCAACTAAATCAAGTCTGAGTCCAGCTAACTTGAAGTTCTATCTTGTGAGTCTAAGTATCTCTGTAAATGATAATCTGTTAAAATAATCATCTACTTCGAAATCTATAAATTACAAGTCACAACGAAGGCAGTGATCCATGAGAGACTCTCCCCAGGGATATTCTCACACACAATCTCAGATTGATTCGCAGCTCTGGATTTAAGGAAAATAAGTCAGGCAATTCCAAAGAGGCCTATCAACGCTCATCAGTTTTCAGTATCTTCTGAAAGATGCTTTGATCTAATTTATGAAAAGAAGTGCTGCCAGTTTGAGGAATGAAAACAGACAAACACCCAGGCAACAGAGTGCCAGTAAATTACCAGGAGATTCTGAGCATCTCCAGAGCCTGCGTCAGACTCTGGATGAAGGCTGTTAATCCTGGCCACGCGGTCCCTCACGCTCGAGAACGTGCGCACAAACCTGGCGGGTCCCAAAACCTATAGCCACGGCTGTTCTGTCAGAAACCTTCCTGAACTGATTTCTGTAGAAAGACTGGCTTTGTAGTTTACAAATGAGCCAAGGAGTGTTGATTGCCCAAGAAGAACCTGCTAATTTTCTTATAAAAAGTATGACATTGGTATAAGAACGCGGCATTTGAGGTATATTGGAAGTGAAGGCAACATGTAAATTTATTTGGAAATTCATGCAATGTGTAAAAGGACTTTTTAGATGTCTTTTTCAATTTAAATGTCAGAAATTGAGAATGTTATAAAATACAAGTTAGTTTGTGTCAAAGAAAATTCTGAAACTGTTTCCTTGTCTGAGAATGAATCCAGGGCTTGCTAAGATGTCTGATACATTGGCAATGCTGCTTTAAAGCTAGTTTTATGATTTCTGCATTGGAGTTGGGCAGCCGTCCTGCAGCCGTGCTGTGCAAAGCCTGACCCTCCTAGCATCTGGCCATGCCATGGAAGCCAGCCTGAGGTTAGAGCCTCCTTCTCTGACCTGGGGATTCCAGTCCTGGTTCTGTCACTTGAGACAAATCCCTATGTCATGCAGGGATGTCAGGGGTAGGTGCGGAGGCACAAAGTTTGGGTATGACAAAGGCTGGATGCCAGGTCCAACCTCTCCAGGGAGCATCTCCATGACGTGGGCTCCACAGACACTTGGCCGCCTCTCGGGAGATGGAGAGAGAGGCATGGGAGGTGCCGAGCACGCGTCCCCACGTGGCGGGCACATCCTTGGGCAGGCTGCTGTCCGCTGAAGGGGCAGCTTCTCCAGCTGGCGTGAGAAACGGCGGCCCTGTGTCTTCTGCCCCTTCTCACGTCGGCTGTGGCCCGAGCCTCACACTGTGACCATGTCCTAGGGCAGGCAGTGTGGACATTTACACATACACGCTTGCTGAAGGCTTCCTCCCTCTGGAGCAGGTGTGCCCTGTTCACTGAGGCTTCTGTGGAGGATGAAGGGCAGGAGGGGGCCGGACCTCAGTTCAGACACCACGTGCAAAGTCTCCTCCTCCTACAGCTCAGTTTAACGTCATCTGGAAACCAACTCTGGACCTGATGGTGTCTCCGCTACAGAACTTCTACTGATCCACGTTAGAGGCAATTCGGCAAGGACCCGTTTATTTCTCACCGCTCACTGGCGGGCAGCTGCAATTGTTCTACTTTATTTGCAAAGACAGGACTGAGAAATTAACACGTCCTGAGCTACAACTCTTACTAGAGAGCAAACATTGCTCATTAAAGGCAAGACATGAGGGACCAGACATAATCACCCAGCTGTGGAGAAGGTTCCCAATGACACAACCAAGGAATTTCTTGCTGGCGTCGTGGAGACTCAGGGCCGCCAAGGACCAGCCGTCCCTCGGGAGGCTCATGTTGGCCACTGCGGTGATAACACTTCCTTCATGTTAAATTAAGTTGTCTTTATTGCCAGTAACTTCCGAACATTCCTGGACTACACAGGGTAAACGTACTCACTGATTCAGGGCAAGAGGGCCACCATCTAGAAGAAAATAGTTGTGTCTAAGAGTTCAAAGCATTTTTTTTAAAAACTCCAGACTATGAGAAAGCCCCGAAAACAAGCACTTTTGATTTTTTTCATTAATAAACGTTATTTTTTTTAAAGCAGCTGTAGGTTCACAGCAAAGTTGAGTGGAAGGCGGAGAGTCCCCTGTCCCACACAAGCACAGACGCCCCGGTGAGCATCACCCCCACTGTAACAGTATGTTTGTTTCAATCAAGAAACCTACACGGACAGACACGTCATCATCGCCCAAGGTCTGTAGGTTACATCAGGGTTCCCTCTTGGGGTCGTGCATTCTATGGGTTTGGACAAATGAATGAAGGCATAGATCCACCATCACTTTTGGTTTTCAGAAGCCAGCTTTTTTGGGAGAAAAAGTTTTCTAGGAATTCCTGGGGCTCAGTCACCCAGAGCTAAGCTGGTCTGATATAGAAGGGATCAGGCATGGAAAAGTGCACCCTGGAGATTTTTACAGGGAATCCTGGAGTGGGAAGGACACCAGTATAAGGGGACCTCTCCTGGGGGCCAGGAACCTTCCTAGATCTGAGGGTCAGGGGAGGAAGACGGTGGTGCAGCAGGCAGAATAACGGATCCCCCAAAATGTCTGTGTCCTAATCCCCTAACCTGCGACTGTTACCACATATGGCAACTGGGACTTGGCAAATGGGACTTAAGATTAAGAATCTTCAAAAGGGGAGATTATCCCGAATTATCCAGATGAGCCCAGTAATCACAAGAGTCCTCACAATCAAAGAACTTTCCCACCTTCTGCAAGTTAAGTGGTCGCCTGACCACCAGGAAGCCTCCCCGCCCTCCTGACGAGCCAGGCTGGACCTGCACCTACAGTCAGGTCTCACTCGGGGCCACCTTCTCTTTCTTACCCTATATCTAACCTGTTGGTGCTTCCTCAGAGACAGTGTTGTTGAAGAAATTAGAGCAAGATGCAGCCCAGGGGATTCTAAAGAAGAGGGCAGGTGCGGGGAGAAGGCAGCAAGCCCTGCAGTCCCAGGGAGGTGCGTGCAAAGGCCCTGGGGTAGGGACATTCAGGGAGTGTTCAAGAGTGGTCTTTGATACACAGTTACAACCCTGGAGCCTTGAACAGTGCCTGACACGTCGCAGGTGATAATAAACACTTGTTGAAGGAATACACAAAGTCTTAGACACTCGGGAAAATCTGTTGAATGAAAGGGGTGTGCACTGCCTTCTAGACATGGGTATTGTTTAAGGAATGGCCAGTCCACACCAGTCATACTGGATTAGGGCCACCCTCATGACTTCATTTTCCCTTAATCCCCTCAGGGAAGGGAAAAGGAAGGGAAGCATTTTATAAACTTATATTAAATTTAATCCCTTACTGGGCCTGTGACCCTGGACTTGATTTTCACAAGTGTTGGAGGGTTTGGGGGGGTCATGTTTTGGTTTTTTATTTATTTATTTATCTATTTATTTTTGCTTCCCTCCGCCCAGGTAAGACAGGAAAGAAGATGAGGCTGAGACAGGCCAGTCACCCTCCCCCCACACGGAGTAAGACTTTGGTGAACTCGTTTCTCTTTTTTCAGGGACAGCACTCTGGGCCTATCTCTGAACGGTTACTTTCCCCTCTCCCCTGCCAGAGCCATGAGGGTTTATTTTTCCTTGGCCCTTAGCTGTGAGAATTTGGTAGGGTTCCTGGAGACGGCACCCCCCTAAAGCTCTAGCCCCAGGGGTTTCTCACTTTCACACTAAAGCATGCTCAGCCTCCAGAAATTCATCAAAATGACCATTAAATCCTCCTGCAGTCGTGGCCCCGCGCTTTCTGCTCAGCATGTTGAGATTTCTGACTTTCCCCGACCCTCTGGATTCACCCCTCTCCCCAGTTTTGGGGGTGGAGGTTTGCCTGCAGCCTCAGTCCTCCGACAGGTCCAAGAACAGTCATCAGCGTTCCCTTTGTTCACCTTCGTCTTTAGGGCAGGATGAGGACTTCCACGGCTTAACGAGTCCAAGCTTAAACGGGAGTGCCGTCAGCTGCTTTGACTCACCCCTGTGGAACAGCCCCGTTGCTGGGGCCAGTGTGGGCCTCAGCTCCCTGCCGCCACCGGGCCAGGCTCCTGCCTGCTTGGAGTCGCTTTGAGACGTGTCTATCAGACCCGGCATGTTGCACAGGAGTGACTAGGTTGATGACTCCTTTCTGCGGGGTGACAGCAAATCAGAATCAGGTGTTGACAGCATCTTCAGGAGGTGCTTCAGAAAATTCTGTTTGATAAACTAAGGGTTCTTTAGCGACTGGAAGGTAATTAGGAAGCAATTACTGCAACAGAAAGAACCCCTGAGTACACAGGGTAACAATTAGAGTGCAGTCCAAATTTATGGTCACACCCGAAGACTCTGTTAATAACCTGTGTGGCAAGAGCATGTTTTAAACCCAAATTAATGCCTCATTTGCACAACTGACCTACTTATAGAAATAGGACTGGAGTTCTCATTGCCTTATGGGATCCAAGAAGGCTCAAGACCCCTTTGTCTTCAATGCACCGGGATGGTACAGAAGAAGTCTGTGTTTTCCCCAGAGCTGTACCTCTTACGTAGGACTGGGTTGCTTTTCAGCAGATCTAGCTCGTGCAAAAGTGGCGTTTGATCGTGCTCTGGGACCGGGTCTGAAAGCTGAGGCCCATCCAGGCGTTTCCATCAGGGGAGCTGTACTATACACCCTTCGGGAATTTTCTGATGCAGCCTTGGAGGGAGGGGAAGGCAGGAAGCAGGGTGAATAAATCACGAAGTAGAGGGGCTTCCCCGGCAGACCAGTGGTTAAGGCTTCGCCTTCCAACCCGGGGGCTGCGGGTTCCATCCCTGGTCGGAGAGATAAGATCCCACATGCTTCATGCAAGTGAGCAAGTGCAGGTGTGTGGGGAGGAGTGAGAGTGTGCACGCAGGGGTGTGGTTGTGTGTGCTTGTGCAAAGTGTGCCTGTGAGGGCAGGGAGGGGAAGAGCCAGGGAAGATGGACTCCCCTTTGGAAGTAACAGGAGCCTGTGGGCCCAAATGCACACGAGCAGCCCACTGAGAGGAAGTGGGTGACAGGCCAGGGTTTGTGGGGAAGAGGGTGGGGCTGGGAGGGCGGAGCGGGTGGAATGCCACCCACACAGGGGGTGGGGTGGGTCAGCAGGCAGTGAGCAGCAGTGACAGGGTCGTTGGGCTGTTCTAGAGGTCACAGTTGCTGCAGGCAGGGACTCGGGGCTGGGGGTGGAGGCCCCTGAGCAGTGGGCCCCATGTCACGAGGGCCCATGAGCCCACCCTATGGGCAGAGAAAGCAGACATCCCATGGTGAACAGCACCCAGAGGGGTCACCACCCCCACCCCGGCTTCAGAATCCAGCTCTGCTCCCTCCAGCCATGCCGGGAGACCCTTCGCCTTTGGTGGGGCTGCATCTGTGGACCAGGGCGAATTAGCATTGAGGGAAATCGGCCACATCACCGAACTGCAGCCTTACACATATGGCTTCAGTTCCACGTTAACAGGGGGTTACATCACCGAACTCCAGCTTTACACATATGGCTTGAGTTCCACGTTAACAGGGGGTTTTAATTTTTTTTTACTTTTACATTTCTGTATTCAAAAATCATGTGAAATTACAAAATATGAAAATAGGTTAAAAAGTTATCCTGTCATCTTGCTGCAGTCACTATCTCTTTTGTCTTTTTCCCTGGGTGAGCACCGCACAGTTGCCATCATTCTGAACACGTCACCATGAGCCCTACTCGTGCATTTGACACGATTTTGTATGCCTTTTTCGTATTGCTACTTCCTCACAAATTATGGCAAAGAGAATATACACATGTATAAACATGCGTTCACTATAAAAACACTGACAATACAAAAATGCATCATGCTACTAACCCTCCCCCAAACTCTCTATCCACCTTTGGAATAGGGCCTTTCACTGTTCTGCACATAAATTGTCACATATATTTACAAAGTGGATTATATTGATTGTGCTACTGCAAAGTCAGCTATGTGTGTGTACACACAAATCCATACATAATTCTACACAGTGATTAATACTACACTCTAGGTATGTAACGAGTGTTCCATAATTTATTTAATGAATCCATTCTTAGGGGCTTTTTAACCTTTTCTATCCCCTCTCTCCCCTCTCTCTCCTTCCTTCCTACTTCTCTTTTTTCCTTTATTTGTCTACTGTAATGCATTATGAGGAATGATCTTGCAGCCTCGATTTTGTGCAATCGCCCCATTATTCTCAGGAGAGCTCAGTAGAATTGGAATTTCTAGGTTAAAGGCTATGTACATTTAAATATTTAACACCAATTTGTCAAATACTCACAAGACATTTGCAACAATTTACATCCCAGCTAGCAAGGTGTAAGAATTTCCCCATAAACCTTCCAAATATAGACAATATCATGTTCACAATTATGGCCAATTTTATAAGAAAGAAAAATATGTCCTCACCATTTGAATTTAAATTTCTTTGATTTTTGGTGAGGTTGAGACTTGACGATGTGCATTTTCCATTTTATTAGATTTTTTTTGATTGCCTATTTAATGGCTTAGAGCGCTCATTTTTAAACACAATATAAGTCATGCTTAAGAGCCAGGGAATGGGATCAACAGCACTGGTCAGGATCCCAATGGCACTAAGAGCTGGGAAAGCTTGGGCAAGACACGTCTTCTGTCTGCAGTCATGGTCTCTGACAGCATCACGGTAAGATTACATGGGGTAACACAGAGTACCACCAACACAGGGTCTAGTGCACACCAGACACTCAATAAATGGCATAGGTTATCGATGGGATATTTATGGAAGTATAACATGGATAGAGAAGAATGCATAAAGCATAAGCAAACTGCATGAAGGCTTTTCAAAAGTAGGTTATACCTGTAGGATTCAGATCACAAACTAAATAGTGCCCATACCCAGAAGCCCCAGCCATACGCATTCCCATCACTGTAGCCAAGCCCACCCCCCAGGGTAACTACTGTCCAGGCCATCATAAGGAATTCTGCACGCTGTCAGGCTTTGTATAAATGGGATCACAGGTCATACCCACTCTCTACTGCTGCCTGTAAGAAGGCTGACCACCTGAGATAGCCATGCTGGCTGGTTGTGCACAGGTGCCCTGATGACGGCCCCCGCTGAGCCCAGCTCCCCGGCATCTCGGCCCCGGCACGTGGACAAAGAAGCTGTGTTGTAACTGGCTCCCCAGCCCCAGCTGCTCCGGCCTTGGCCATTTGACTCACGGCAGCCTTTGATACCTTCCCAGGGGAAGACAAGCCATCTTCACTCTGCTGTCCCAAACCCTGACCCTCTGATCCGGGAGCATGTACGATGGCTGTTGTTTTGCCCATGAAGTTTGGCGGGTTTTGTTACTTGGCGGCAGATAACTGAGTTGCAGGGCTCCTGTGAACAAGGCGGGAGCTGCATGTCCTTCTGTGGACTGGCCCCGGAAGTCACAGGTGTTGATCTTGCTGTGCAGTTTTGGTGAAAGCGGTCAGTAGCCCGTGGAGACTCAAAGGGATGGGCATCGACTCCCACCTACTGACGGATGAGTGTCAGGGGGTGTGTGGCCACCAAGCACAGTCTGTCCGCTTTGCAGCTGGCTTCCTTCACTGGACGTTACGGGTGTGGGGTCTGTCCAAGTGGAGGTGGGCGGTTGTAACGCTCTTCCCCTCCATGCCGGGTCTCCCGTTTCCTGTGTCTGCACAGCTTATCCAGCCCTTCTGCCGCCAGTGGGCGTTCAGGCTGTTTCCAGTTTGGGGGGTGTGCTGCAGAGAGCTGCTGTGACCGTGCATGTCTCGGGCAAACACGTGCACACATTTCTGTCCACTGAATACCTGAGAATCTCAGGATGTCACTTCCATAGACAAACCAGACTCCTCTGCAAAGCCGTGACACCAATTCACTCTCCATCCAGGACTTGCCAAGACCCCAGAGCCTCAGATATTCCCTGACCTTTGCTATTTCTGACTTTACACACAGCCTTCCTCGCGGGGGTGTTTGCTGTCCCACCGTGGTTCTAATTTGCATCTCCTGATGAGTATTAGCATTGAACCCTTTTTCATGCTCAATGTCAATTTCTTTTTTATAATATTCTTTTTTTTTTAAACCCCACATTTGTGTATGTATTTATTTTTGGCTGTGTTGGGTCTTCGTTTCTGTGCGAGGGCTTTCTCTAGTTGTGGCAAGCGGGGGCCACTCTTCATCGCGGTGCGCGGGCCTCTCACTATCGCAGCCTCTCTTGCTGCGGAGCACACGCTCCAGACGCGCAGGCTTGGTACTTGTGGCTCACAGGCCCAGTTGCTCCGCGGCACGTGGGATCTTCCCAGACCAGAGCTCAAACCCATGTCCCCTGCCCTAGCAGGCAGATTCTCAACCACTGTGCCACCAGGGAAGCACTCAATTTTTTTTTAATAGAAATACATTTTTTTTTGATGTGGACCATTTAAAAAATCTTTATTGAATTTGTTACAATATCGCTTCTGTTTTGTGTTTTGGTTTTTGGCCACAAGGCATGTAGGATCTTAGCTCCCCGACCAGGGATCAAACCTGCACCCCCTGCATAGGAAGGCGAAGTCCCAACCACCGGACCGCCAGGGAAGTCACATCAATGTCAACTTGGATAATCATTTTTGTAAAGTACCTGGTCCAGTTTTTAAATTGGTCTATCTATACTTTTCTTATTGGCCTGTAGTATTCTAACCAGGAGACATCCTTCATGTTATCTGTGGTGAGTCTCTTCCCTTACACTGCAGCCCGCCTCTCCACTTTCTTAGTGGAGTTTTTTGACAATGGAAAGTTTTTATTTCAATGTAGTCTAATTGATCAAGTTTCTCCTTTATAGGAAATGATTATTGTTTCATTTTAAGAAATCTTTGCCTACTCCACAGTCTTGAAGATTTTTCCAATGTTATCTTCTGAACGCTTTATTGTCTTATCTTTCACAATTAAATTTCAGATCTATTTGGGGCTTATTATTGTTTTTTTGTGGATAGTATGACATATAGATCAAGGTTCATTTTTCCTCTTGGAGATATCAGTGGACCCATCATTACTTTTGAAAATGACCAGCCTTTCTTTGGTCTTTGTTGCAGTTTCATCTTCGTTATAAATTAGGTGACTAGGTAAGTTGAGGTCTGCGTCTGGGTTCTATCAGCATTTCTATCTCTGTGCCTACACTGCATTGTCTTCATAACTCTTGCTTGGTAATATGTCTTAATATTCAGTAATGTAAATACCGCAGATTTTTTTTAATTCTTTATTTTCCTCATTGCCCATGCTTAACTCTTTGCACTTCCACGTCAACTTTAGAATCAAATAGTTAATTCACACAGAAAATCCTGATGGTGTTTCCAACGAGTTGCATTTTGTAGTTTTGATTTTGCCATATTTGCGCAGTTATGTGAAGTCTGGGGGCTGGGAATGGCAGACAGGCAGCCTGCTGGGTGATTAGAGAGAGCGGCCGCTCCTGTTGTGAGCCCTCTCCTTAAATCCGCTCCTAGCTTAGAGCATATTTTAATATGGCTTTTTTAAAAAAGAGATCTCATTGGTGCATTTGTACAGGAATGCAACACCACATCTGGGGTTTATGAGCGTGTGTGTGTGTGTGTGTGTGTGTGTGTGTGTGTGTTTCCTCCAGTCTGGGGAAGTGGGTAATTTTCCATCCAAACAAAAAAGACTATGTTGCACCATTAGCTGTTATTGATGATTTTCAAAAAGTAGTTTCCTTAGCAACCAACAATTTTCTTGTTTTCTAAACATAAATCTGGACATTACGAAAGTAATCTAGACGCCTTCTGCAGAAGGCGTTATATTTTAAATAATGAATGCCTACCAAACGCCTTCTATCCACAGAGTCGTGCTGAGCGAGACTGGCGACGTCCTATGGCCCTCGGCTCCTACAGTTTTGCTTCTGGTGGGGAGACACACGCACACAACTCACATACAAATACACAGGCACACAGTGTGCTCTCGTGTTTACATACACATACACTCAGGCACATAGAGCTCTAGAGTAAGAAGAGACCGCGGGGTGTGGGAGTGGCTGTGGAGCGCCTCCTGAGCGCGGTCCAACTGCAAACTTGCCAGCCTCGGTGCCAGGAGCCTACTGGGGAGGACGTTTTGAGGTGTATTTGCCAAGAGAGGTGTCGATGCTTAGGGCCGGTCCCACCTCAGGATCTGAAGAGCCTCATCTTCCACCTGCTGTGGGCAGGAGGCCTGAGCTTGGGACCCCACACCACAGGCACGAGCTCCCACCCTGCTGACTCCTCGGTGGCGGCCAGGAGCGTGCAGACCCCTCTGGCCCCAGCCTTCCCACCTGCGCGAGGGAGAATTCCCGGAGGCCACGGAGAGCCAAACTCTGCTCTCACCAGCACTTGCTCATCTGGGAAGCAGGCTGGGTGCCCATAAACAGCACCTGGATTACGAACATAATGGGGGTTTTAAACAAAACCATAGAATTTCACCACAAGGTGAAACTTCTGCAGTCCCGCTGGCCCCCAGGCATCCTCTGCCCCATCCCTCGTCTCCTGCTCAGCCAGCGTGGGGCTCTGGCCCACGTGCTCCTGCCAGCGAGGCCCCTGCGTGAACAGACGTGTGTTATCTTGGATGCAACCGACACAAAGGGAGTCTCTGCATTTTCTAGAGCAGTGCTGACACCCCAACCGCGTTTGGCAGGAGCACAGCCCGGAATCCTGGTCTCTCCCTGGCGGTGGCTCTTCCGGAGCAGCCAGCTCTGTCCCGGAGCCCCCGTCGCACCCTCCTATTCCTGCTGCCGTGTGAGCAGCGCGTGTCTGCTCTGTGGAGACTGGCTTCCGTGTTTGGGTGCTCGCTGCCAGCACACTCTAAATTAAGCCCATCTGTCTTTTCCACTCCCGCACGGGAACTCACATATTCTTTGTTCTGAAATGTTGATGGCTGAGTTGGTGCAGGCTAGTGGCAAAGTGAATGCTAGGTTCTACTGTCATCATGTTGCTTTTCATAAAAAAAACAACTATCTCAATTAAGAAGCAGGCTCCTGTCACCAAGGTAACCTACAGGGTAATGATCAGTTCAGTGACACACCTTGTGAAAGATGCGTTGTGTTTCGGGGGCTGCAGAGGTGCCCTGGGGGTGATCCAGGCTGGACAGTGTGGCCAGTGAAGCCTTGTCAGGCCTGGCCTAGCAGGCGGAGGGCGCTGCTTCCCGCGCCTCCCGGGAGATCTCCCTACTGGCTCCCAGCACTGGGTCTCGGAGCGCTGCCGTGAAAAGTGCCCGGGGCGGGTGGTGTCTGGCTCCGTTTGAGTATGATTCGAACACGAGGGTTGTTTCAGTAACCGGGTGTCCCCGTGCCTGGGTGGGGGCCTGGCTCACAGCGGTGACTCCATGGGGGCTTGGGACAGGGAGAGGTAGGGTCTTCAGAACAGGACAGTCAGGGGTCAGCCACGGGGGTTACAGGCTCTACGGTGGAAAGTCCCAACCACTGACGACAGCGATTTCCATCCCGCTGCTTGTGTGAGCCTCGCCCATAAGAATGTAGGGCCACGCCCTCTCCCCCGCGAGCGCCGAGCCTCAGAGCCCCTGGCGGTCCCCACCTCAGCATCTCCCCCGCCAAGCAGACTTCGGTTTACGAGGCTGCTTCTGGAAATGGCAGGCTTGGGCCAAGGCGTGCTTCGAGGCATGCGGGCCCTGCGTTCTCACACCTCGCATCTTTCCCAGGAGGGGATCATATCCCCCTCTCCCAGCTACTCTGAGGGTACGGGATGATGGCTAGATGCTGAGCAATGATGTGGAGTGCACAATCAGCAAACTCAGCCATCGCTACCAGGACGGCGATGCTGTGACACGTGCGTGATCTCAGACCTGAGCGTGTTTGAGCAGGGAGGGCAGACTCGGGCTGGGCTCCCGGGCCCTCCGTCCAGGGGCCGCCAGTTCCATGGGCTCCAACATGAACTTCCTGGGCTCCAGGATGGAGTTCGTGGGCCCAGAGGTCACACACAGCTACAATATTCCAACTGTCTCTGTGAGCACAAAACCCCGCAAGTGACCGAGGAGCCATAGTCCCAGAGCTGAGGACAAAGGTGGTCCAGGTGCAAGAAAAGGTCGGGCAGGACTGGCCACAGAAGGCAAACCCGCAAAGACTAGACGCGCCTATCAAGCTTCAGCGAGGAATAAACAGTATTTTTGAACATAAATGATGAAAGATTTTAGAGGAGTAGCTTAGCCGTAGCTGGCTTTGATTTAAATTTCCCTTGGCTTTTATAAGATTCCCTTTCCCTAAACAATAAGCAATAAACTGATAGTATCATTTACTTGCAAATTAATATGAAAAACAATATCTATGACTTTTCATTTTTGCTGTTTAAAGTTTCTTAAAGTAAATTGAGACTGATGACTCAAGTTATTTCATTTCATTTCTTGGAAAATACAGGCTTAGAAAGAAAAATAAAGGGAAGTTATTTTCTACCTAGTAGCAATTTAGATGAGACATTTTAAATTTAAAGATAAATATTAAAATATAACTAATTACCCTTTATAAGAAGTAATTAAAACAAAAGTAGTTATGGAAGACTTAAACATTGAAACGGAGGTTATGCAAAAGTTGGGCAACATGGAATAATATTGCATATTTCATCAGAGCCCAGTTGAATGAAATCGATTAAATATGCCCTTGAAATTAACTATCGATCATCTTTAATTTGTTGGATGTAACCCAATTTATTTCCCTAAGGACTTGGACTAAATGTCATAACTTAAGCAATTTCTAAAAACCCCTTATTTATTTTTTTTACTGATAATGCAGGGTACTGATGTCAGCACAAAACTATGTAGCATGGAAAATATTTACAGAAGTATGTAAGTGAAAGCTTACATGCAGAGCTTTTATGCATCAATCAGAGTATCTGTGGTCCAAGGAAGTGCTGAAGAAGGAAAGCATGCCTCTATACTTTTACTTGATCTGTAGATCGGCTAAGCTACCGTGAAGTGTTTCCCATGTTTCGTTTTCGGAAGGGATCACGTATTACCATAATGTGGAACTCAACCTCTAGAAGTGGAATTATTGCGTATTCCCACCCATTTTCATTTAATGTGTAAGTTTCTCCGCACGTTCTAGTTTGTCTTCATGGTCAGCTTTTCTTTTCAGAAACCTACTTTCCTTTGACAAGTTGCACGTGAGTCCCAGGACCCTCCCTTCAGGCATCTAGCAGGCAGAACTCAGATACGGGCTCATCTTAGCTGCCAACACTGTGATGAGGGTCTGGGTTGTGGGGTCTGAAAGGGACCACACAGTGGCTTTTCCCTGGTCTCCAAAGAAAGAACAGCTGAGGGACTTTGGTTCGGGGACCATGGGCAGGCATCCGAGAATAAAGTTGCAGGTGTTGTCAGGTCCTGTCTCAGATGAAGGTTATTGCTCCATTTGGAGACCCCTTTCTCAGCATTCCTGAAGCACAGAGGGAATTCTTAACGGCTCACCAATCAAAAGCTTATGTCCACACAGCATCTTCCTACATACACAGTAGTGAACCTCCCCAGTTCCTGAAGGTACAGCCCTGCTGATGGTCAGTGTCTCCTTTAAAGGAACATCGACACAGGTCAGTCTTAGCCAGGTGCTCTTAGAGTGAAGCATGTTAGTTCAAATTAGCTAAGCAAGGGCAGCTCTGGATATGCAGCCACGGCCACCTCTGAACGTTGCTTTACCCTTGTGCTCGGACAGTTTCCACGAGGCAAGGTGAGGTAAGTCCCATGATGCTGGACGGGAGCACCTGGCTATGTGAGAGCCTGGCCTCAGGTTCCCAGGGGTGTGCACACCTGTCAGTGGTCACAGTGGTCACAAGGAAGAGCCACGTGACATGGAGAAAGGGCGTGGGATTTTGGTCAGGACTCCATGCTCTGAATTATACTGTCCCGTTGAAGTTTTCACACTATGGTGAGTCTTTTTCCCCATCGGGAATACAAAGAGCTTAACCATGAAATGTGGGCAACGAGGTTAGTGGTTTTCAAAACTGGATATAGAAGAAACGCTTACACCTAAAACCTGTCAAGGACCCTAGCAGAAGAGAGGAGTGGAGGTGGGACACCGCCCCACGGCAGTCAGGGTCGGTGCCAGGGTTGGGGGAGAGGGTCGCTGACGCATCTCTGGTGGACTCGGGGGCCCACAAGACCCAACTGGACAACCTGGATGACCTCTGATGGTTTCTCAGCTCCAAGAGTGATGGTCCTGACAGGCAGCGTCTTGTATCCTTTATCATATCGTTATTTCCCTCTAAGGAACCAAACGTCTGTCTCTGCAGTGTTCCTTTCTGAAACAGTTATTACTGAGAATGTGAACAATACTCCCCCGGATAAACGGCTAAGGCAGCGGAAATGCTGATAATTATTTTCCAACTTCAAATATCTGTGGCTATTGTGAGTATATGTATTTTAATTATTTATTGCTGCATGAGAAGCCGTCTTAAAATAGGGATCTAAAACAACACTTGCATTTTTGAACAGTTTTGTGAGTCAAGAATACGGGGTAGGCTTGGCTGGGTGTGTTTTCTCTGCTTCAAGGGGTGTCTGCTGGGGCCTGAGTGGTGCCCCTTGATGTGTGTGTGCCCATCTCTGTCCCTCTCTGTCTCTCTGTCTGTCTCTGTCTCTCCCCACGTGGAGTCTCATCATTAGAGCAGAACCTCTCACGTGGCTTGCACTTTTCACAGCCTGGTTGCCTGAGATGCCGTATTTCTTTCCTGGTAACCGACGCCCTGCTCTATTGATGCAAAGCAAGTGGGTAAACCCACCCAGATTCCAGGGGAGACTCGGGGGCACCAGACGCCGCTCCTGGTCGGGGGCCTGGCAAAGCCACAGAACAGAAGAGCAAATGTGATGGGAGACATTGCTGCAACCAAATTTCAAAAATAAAATCTGCCACATGAGGGATTCTACAAGCAAACCCTCCTGGGAGAAGCACAAACAGAACGCTCAGGTGACCCAAAGGCAGCGGCGGAGCCCACAGAGGAGCATCTGCTCGGGGTCCAGAGACCCCTCCTCCCGGGAGGAGCCCAGCCTCCCGCCATGGGACCATCACAGAGCGCGAGGGGCAATGGCATCTCCCGAACTAAACCCCACCTTGTAGAGAGGATGTCCCACACACCAAGGGAGACAGCCTGAGGGCCACGGAGCCACACCTGCTCCTGAGCTGCAGGGACAGTGGGTCAGTGGCTGGCGGTGAGCGCCAAGGACCCGGTGGAGCGGTGAGGATGCTGGGAGTTCGTGCCGGAGCTGTGACCCCGCACGTGCAGGCTCCCGGCGCTCGCTCAGGTGGGAGCTTCTGCCTGCCATCCTCTGAGTCTGAAAGCAAGTCCCTGGTTAAGAGAAGGACCAAGAAGATGGGCAACAGGACGAGTTTAGGAGCAACGCATGGAAGGGAACGTAAAGGAATAATGCATAGGATTCATGCTAAGAGATTCCGCTCTACGGACTGTGAAGGGACGTGGCCAAGCAGGCAGACGAGCACGGTGCTCCCCCCTGAGATGCGTGCTCATCACAAAGGAAAAGGACCCCAGAGGAACCGGGATCTTTTTTTCCAAGTGGAAACTCAAGGGGTTGTACTTAGTTTGGACAAGGACTGGGAAAGGATGTCACTCAGCTGACCTGCACTGGACAGGGCTGGAGGTCCCCTTCGAAGGGCATTTTCATCACGTGGCCCCTGAGCTTGGGGTCGGACTTCCCTCGGCCAGAAGCAGCCGGGGTTGTCTCTGATGGCTTCCCCCTCCCCTGCGGGCGAGGGAGGGAGGGAGGGATTGCTGGCCCGGGGTTATGGGGACAGCTGAAAGCGTGACACCTGAGGAGATGGACAGCCATTAATTCATTTATTTGTCACGAGCCCAGGGAGGAGGAACCACCTGTCAGAGCAGGGATGCTTGGGGCTGCCTCTCACAGCCGGGGGCCTTGGAAGAGGCTCCAGCCTAACAGGAGGGTGGGTGCCCTTCGGTCCCTGAGGAGCATGTGATGGGCTTGTTTGAATAATTCCACGGGTGAGCAGGGAAGCCCACGACTCTGGGATCAACATCAGGGCCGTGGCCAGAAAGGAGGTAACTTAGAAAAGGCTTCCATGATTAGAGCGGGCGCCCCGACATTGCTCGGCAAGATGGGACACGCCTGTGGGCCCCCAGGGCCCCAGCTTCTCTGCTGCTGGATCAGGACCTAGATTGTAAGCCGTGGGGCGTGAGAGGTGAGCTACCACCTGCAAAACCGATTTGCCGCTGCCTTCTGACCTCCACTTCCATGGGAGAAGCGTTTCCATCTATAAAGACATTCGTATCAGACTCAGGAGAATCATGTAAGCACAGTTCTCGGTTTAAGGACCGAAGCGTAGTACCTTAATTAGCCTAACTAGCAGCGAAATTGCAGCTACAGCACGAGGCAAAACCCTAGCGAGGCTGTTATTAATATTTAACATAAACAGTTTTGAAAATATCCTAGACATCAAGATGGAGAAGAAGATCTCTGCACTTGTGATGGCCATGGGAGCAGAAGCTCCTGGGTCAGGTATCATCCTGCCCGGTAGAAACAGGTTTGAGAGGATCCACTCTGCCCCCAAGTCGCAGGGACAATCTAGTCGCGGATCAGGGCTCACCTCGTGGCAGGACCCCATCCGCCGGGCAGCCCAGGGTCCCCCATTCGCTGTGGGCAGGGTGCCCACCCTCCCTCAGCCCCCAGGGCACCCAGCACAGACCCCCGGCTGTCAGGGGCCGCTGCCTGGAATTAGGGACCGTGCTCTGGGTCCAGCACAGCCCTGGGCTCAGCCCATGTTTGATTACTTATTACACTGGTTGTTTTGACGATTAATTCTGGGAAATTTTGACGTGGAGGCAACCTAAATGTCCATTGACGGAACACTGGTTAAAGAAGATGTGGTACATGTACACAATGGACTATTAGCCATAAAAAAGAACAAATAATGCCACTCGCAGCAACATGGATGGACCTAGAGATTGCCACACTGAGTGAAGTAAGTCAGACAGCGAAAGACAAATATCATATGACATCACTTATATGTGGAATCTAAAATATGGCACAAAGGAACTTATCTATGAAACAGAAACAGACTCACAGACGTAGAGAACAGACTTGTGGTTGCCAAGGGGGAGGGCAGGTGGGGGAGGGATGGATTGGGAGTTTGGGATTAGCAGGTGCAAACTATTATATAGAGACTGGATAAGCAACAAGGTCCTACTGCAGAGCACAGGGAACTTTATTCAATATCCTGTGATAAACCATCATGGAAAAGAATATGAAAGAGAAGATATATATGTATAACTGAGTCACTTTGCTATACAGCAGAAATTAACACACTATTGTAAATCAACTATATTTCAATATTCTTTTTTAATTCTGGGAAATTTTGTACTATTAAACACCATTCTTTACAGAGGCCCTTAAGGTGCCAAGGAAAAGTGGCCACAGAAAGTGTGTGTGTACAGGGAAGGGAGGGGTTCTTGAAGGTGGGAGCTTCCAAGCTCAGCCTTCAGGTCACCAACACCCTCCTTTAGAGACAGGACTTTTGCTTGATCACATGTATGCATTTTGAATACTGGAACATTTCAACTACAAATACTTCAAAACATTTTAAAATGGAGACGGTTCTATAAACCAATTAAACAACTCTGTGTAGGGACAGAGTGACGTGACCATAGATTTACTGCATGTACAGCATTTCCTCCACAAGGTTTGGGGGTGTACTGGCAAACACTAAGCTTTTAATCCTTATTTAAATATGAGGTAGGGGAAGGCTCACCTGAGAGCTGCTCTCAGCGGCCTTGGATACAATAGCCCCGAGTCCCCAGAACCGGCCCATCCCCCAGGCTGGCCCATCCACGCCTGGAGGGATCCTTTCAAAGCCAGAGTCTCAGCTGTTTGCAAGGTGCCCGGTGATTCATCTTCTGTAGGAGGCTGCAGTCTCAAGGCAAAATAATATGAAATCTTATTCAGGGTACAACTATAGATTGCTTTTCCTTTTTTTTCCTATTAAGGATCAACTGAAAATTCAATTAACATGTGAAGAATGAAAGGAACCCGTTCTTAATGGTCTTTGCTGCCATATCGAGGAAAACTGCCCATTTTCCATCACTGGGTAGCGGCCTTGTTTCACAGCCAGAGGTGGAGACCAGGTCACAGGGCTATTATTCTAAAGACGAGCAAAGCCCACCACCACCTGCCCACCCACCCAGGGCAGTTCGGTGAAGTCAGAGTCCATCGCCCTACTTCCCACCCGGCTGTGGAGGGTACATGTGTCTGTTGGCAAACAGAGGGCAAAATGCCAAGACCCAGCAAATGTAACTGAAGGACAGTGAGGGCTGGACAGTGGACGTTCTGCAGGTGTCTTGACAATCGTCTGACCTCTCCAAGGCCGCTCCATGTGCGCCTTCGGGGCTCCCCGGCTTCGCGGCACAGGTCTCAGCCCAAATCCTGTTTCCTACAAGAATTCGTCCTCATCACCCCAGTTTCCTTGCCTCCAACCAGTGACGACCTCAGATCGCCTCTTCCTATCACCGTGAACGTGCCCACCTGTTTCTGGCACTCGGGGAGTGGGCTGGGAGGACGGGCAGGGCTTCCCAGGAATTCAGGGCAAAGTGAGGGAACAATAAAGGGGGTGCAACTTGACTGTTGCAAAACTTCAGTTTATCAAGAAACAATGAGCACACACGCACCAGTGTTAACAGGCTCAGCCGTGCACAGCAGGCCCTGGGCCTTGTGCTTTGCACTGTCACCTCACGTGTCCTCACAACACTCTGTGAGGAAGTATTTTTATCTCCATTTTTAAGGGAGAGAGAGATTTAACAGGTCCAGGAATCTGGTCGTTTCCCACAGTCGATGGTGAAATCTAAGTCCGAGCTTGGGTCTGCCCAGCCCTGGATGCTGCTCCCACAGGCTTTCTGCTCCCACACTCTCTGCTAAGGGCCTGGAGGGACCCCAGGCTCCCAGCACAGAGCGGCAGTACCTGGGGGTCGAAAGCTCGGAGGCTTGGTCTGAGCACGAAGTGTCTGCAGGCGGCACCTCTGAGGTCCAGTGGGTCCTCGCATCATGCAGGGGTGGCCGGGAGTGTGGAGCTGATCCAGAAAGAGACAAAGGTCTCAGAGTGCGAGGTCACAAGGCGGAGGAGGTCCTGAACCCTGGGGCGGTCTTCCATGCCTGGCTGAGGACCAGACACTCCCAGGTGCCAGCAGAGGGGGCAGCGGGGGTCGAGATGGTTGACCAGATGACCTGAGCTGGCCAAGTGCCGGCTTTTGCCGGGGGTTGGCAGTGGACACATGGGTGAGGGGCAGGTCCCAGCCCTCCTCAGAGCCCTCCACACTTCCTCCAGAGTCTGAGAGCACAGGAAGAGGGGCTGAGGAACGGGGCCCGGTGAGATTTGAGGGAGCACGAAACCCTGGCTCAGTTCAACCCGAGAAGGGTGAGTCCTGACCTGCAGGTGATGGGCCACCCGGACGGGGAGCACACAGGGCGTTCGCGCACCCCGGATAAACTGGCTGGGAAATGAAGGGGGCTTGGGGCCTGAAGCTGAGAGGTCTCTTTAAGAAATAAATACAAAACAGGGCAGTAAAGTAAATATGAAGAAAAAGAAATCACAACACGTTTTAAATTTCCAAGTGCTGGGAAGGCCACCAACGTCACGAAATCCAGGAAGAAGCATAACTTTCTGAATTAATTAACAGCCCCCGTAACTGCTTTTCCTGGCGGCACGTTCTCTGGTTGCTTCTTCAAATGGCAACTTTGTGGGACTGTTTTCTAGGGAGAAGCTGGTCTTCATTCCAGCACAGCTCAGTGAAATGTTTACATTATTATTGCTGATGTGTGGAAAGATATCTTTCTTTGTATGTCAATGTCGGTGACGTCTTGCCATTTTTCAGGTCAAGCCTGGAAAAGTGTCTATTGAGTTTCTTTCAGGTTGGAACTATACGGTGTCTGATTATGTTGAGTTCTCTAGGGTAGCAAGAGAAGACTCTAGCTGACGGCCCTTTAGCGTGTGGACGTGCAGTTGCCGCTGGGCACCAACATTTTAGGACAAATCACCGGGAGGTGATGACACACCTCTGTAGATGGGCTGAAATGACCTCAGGAGCAAATGCAGGCATCCGTCGGGAGCTAGAGCAGCAAACGGGGGGACAATGGGGGCAGGGAAGGGTGATGGTGTCACCACTGGCCATAAACTACTGGTCTCTTGGCTAAAATGTCTAAGGCCTGGTGAGGGCTGGCCGGGCAGAAGACAGGCCATCTAGGGCAGTGTGAAGTCTCCGAGCATGGCTGTCAACCTTGCAGTGAATCAGGCTCTGCTCCTTACCAGCTCCTGGAAGCTTCCAGCAGGAACTGGATCCATCTGGAAGTGGCTCTGAACTCCACGAGTGTAGGCCCGCTACACAGAAACTCAGGGCACCCCCAACGCACCCTCCACGAGCTACATCCCAGACACGCCTGTAGCCCTCGCACAGCCTTCCACCAGAGGGGCTTGCAGCGCCCACGGGAGGCGCAAGTGGAAAGAGAGAGCAGAACCAAGAGACTGCAGCTTACGTGTACTTGGCAACTTGTACCCAGTATATGACTGTAAACACACTGCCAGGCCCCGCCCCCCCGGCAGGCTTTGGGTGGGTGTTGCCATGAGGAAGCTGGAAAACCCCCGTGGCTCAGTGTTCATCCACTTTCCCGGGTGGGCTTTCTGAGGGCAGAGTGTGGACCAGTCCCACACTGGACCCCTGGTAGGAGGGAGGGGCTTCCTCCCGGTTCCTGCCCAAGGCCCTGACGTTGGAAGAGCATAGTGGCCGATCAGAGGATTGAGGCTGTTAGAATCCATCCCTGTCAGGTGGAAACAGGGCTGGACAGTCTCACCAGTGCCTCGGCACTGCTGTGACAAGCGCCGCAAGCTGGGCAGCCTAAAACCACAGAAACTCAACCTCTCACAGTTCCGGAGGCTGGAAGTCTGAAATCCATGAGTCTGTAGGTCCATTCTCTCTTGGCAGGTGTTGGAGGACGAGGCTTTCTTGATTCTTCCCACTCCTGGCGGCTCCTGGCATCCCTGGCTTGTGGCTGCATCACCCCAGCCTCCACATCCGTCTTCACTTGGCCTTCTTGTCTGGGTGTCTGGTTTCTAATCTCTCTCCTTATAAGTTCACCAGCCACTGGATTAGAGCCCATCCTACTCCAGGGTGACCTCATTTTAACTTGATAACAGCTCTGATCTGCAAAAAGCCTATTGTAGAACAAGGTCACGTTGACAGGTGTCAGGGGTTAGGAGGTGAACATGCCTTTCTGAGGAAACACTAAGTAACTCACACCAGCCATGAGCCCAGCGTGGGAGAACCTGCAACTAAGTAAATATCCCGACAATCAGAGGGGCCTGCAGTGCTCAGATGAGGTGGCCTGAGGCAGCCTACTGTGAAGCTCAGGACCCCCCAGATGGCCTGAAAATATAATCAAACTTCACCTTTCCCTTTCATCTCGAAACATCGCACAAATAAATGGAGTGGGTGACCCACTTTGGACTCCTATCAGTGAAGCACGACCTGGGATTTCCTAAGGGAGGAAACAAAAATGTAGGCACAACCTGATGGACCCCAGACCTGAGAGTCACCGCGGGAGGGTGGTGGCCCTGGCTGTCTCTGGAGGAGACGTGGGTTCCTTGGACCTTGGGCCCAACGGTGAACCAATGCTCTTTGACCTCAGAGTAACATGGAGGGATTACAAATAAGGCACATTTCCCGCAGAATTGCAGCTCCTGCCTTCCGCACTTGTACCTGTGAAATTAGCCCAACATCCTTTTCTGAATAGGCAGGGGCTTGTTTTTGCAAATCTCTCTTCCCTGCCAATGCCCCCCGGAGCCAGAGATATAAACAGGAGTCAAAGTCAGGATGAACAGAACTGCTGAGGCTGGCAGCTCAGCAAAACTCCATCCATCCACAGAATTAGAATAAAATTAGTTGGATGCTTGAGAACCAAAACGTGAATTTAGAAACCAACTCCGGGATTGCATTTCTGTGTGCAATTGTCGTGTTCAGATCGTGGCACAGGAAACAGGACAAGACTTGTGCGTCGTGAGAGATTCAGTGGTTTGTTGGAATCTTAGGAAGATCACGGCATATTCTCGCAGAGGAGAATCTGTACGCCAGAGAATAGGAATACAGCGAAACCCCTGCTCTCTCTGAACCCGGAATGAATTGAGACACCGCCGGGCATGTGCCTCAGCTAATCTAGATGAAACTGATTTCATTATTTCTCATTCTGCAAACTGAGACGAAGGCTGGGCAGAAAATACACAGCCTTTCGCTTTTCAGTTCAGCCTTTTCGCTCTTTAAAGAACTCCAGGCTCACCTGTCCTTTCCTCCTGTCCCCTGATAATTAATAAGAAATGATCCTTTCTTCGGAGGCTGAAAGAGAAGGCTTTGAAATCTAATGGGAAAAGTCGGGGAACATTTGTAAACTGGTTTTTGGAGAATGAATGGCTTCTCGTGCATTTGTTAGGGGCGGAATGAGGCCCAGGAAATGAGTCTTTGGAGGGAGGGATGGGCACGGGTGAGCCACAGGTGGCTGCCCGCCTCCTCCTGGCTCCAGCCGTGCAGTCATTTTGATGGTGGTCCCGCCGGGACTGTCCAGGGAGACTTTGCTGCCTGACTGGCGTCCCCTCCTGTACCCACATCCCTCCCGAAGGCAGGCTTCAGGCAGGGATCAAATCCCCAGGAAGAGAGGCATCTTCTTGGGCCAAGGAATGTCCTTTTTTTTTTTTTTAACATCTTTATTGGAGTATTATTGCTTTACAATGGTGTGTTAGTTTCTGCTGTATAACAAAGTGAATCAGCTATACGTATACATATATCCCCATATCTCTTCCCTCTTGTGTCTCCCTCCCTCCCACCCTCCCTATCCCACCCCTGTAGGTGGTCACAAAGCACCGAGCTGATCTCCCTGTGCTATGCGGCTGCTTCCCACTAGCTATCTATTTTACGTTTGGTAGTGTATATATGTCAGTGCCACTCTCTCACTTCGTCCCAGCTTACCCTTCCCCCTCCCCGTACCCTCAAGTCCATTCTCTAGTAGGTCTGCATCTTTTTTTTTTTTTTTTTGCGGTACGCGGGCCTCTCACTGTTGTGGCCTCTCCAGTTGCGGAGCACAGGCTCCGGACGCGCAGGCCCAGCAGCCATGGCCCAAGGGCCCAGCCGCTCTGCGGCACATGGGATCCTCCTGGACCGGGGCACGAACCCGTGTCCCCTGCATCGGCAGGCGGACTCTCAACCACTGCGCCACCAGGGAAGCCCAAGGTCTGCATCTTTATTCCCGTCTTGCCTCTAGGTTCTTCTGACCACTTTTTTTTCTTTCTTTCTTTCTTTTTTTTGATTCCATATGTATGTGTTAGCATACGGTATTTGTTTTTCTCTTTCTGACTTACTTCACTCTGTATGACAGACTCTAGGTCCATCCACCTCACTACAAATAACTCAATTTCATTTCTTTTTATGGCTGAGTAATATTCCATTGTATATATGTGCCACATCTTCTTTATCCATTCATCTGTTGATGGACATTTAGGTTGCTTCCATGTCCTGGCTATTGTAAATAGAGCTGCAATGAACATTGTGGTACATGACTCTTTTTGAGTTATGGTTTTCTCAGGGTACATGCTCCAAAACATACAAGCGGCTCATGCAGCTCAATATCAAAAAACAAACAACCCAATCCAAACATGTTCAGAAGACCTAAACAGACATTTCTCCAAAGAAGATATACAGAGTGCCAACAAACACATGAAAGGATGCTCAACATCACTAATCATTAGAGAAATGCAAATCAAAACTACAATGAGGTATCACCTCACACCAGTCAGAATGGCCATCATCAAAAAATCTACAAACAACAAACGCTGGAGAGGGTGTGGAGAAAAGGGAACCCTCTTGCACTGTTGGTGGGAATGTAAATTGATACAGCCGCTATGGAGAACAATATGGAGGGTCCTTAAAAAACTACAAATAGAACTACCATACGACCCAGCAATCCCACTAAAGGAATGTCCTTTTATCCCTGCTCAGACCTGCAAACATTTGAAGGCAGGAGAGCGAGATCAAGACAGCCAAGGAGGGAGCAGTTAGCAGAAACTAGGTGAGCTGCGGCTGCAGGAGAGGCTGGTGGAGGATGGAGACTGGGCGGGGGGTGGCGGCCAGGCTCCTGGGGAGGGAGGCGAGGGGGAGGGAAGCTGCCGGCTGCGGAAGGCTCCCCAGCTGGATGGCAGAGCCCTGTGTTAGCTCGCAGAGCACAGGGCAGGGCGGAAGAAGTGGTGTGGGAGCAGTCGGGCTGTCTCCGCAGCGAGGGCGTCCAGACAAGCCCCGAGTGCCAGGTCACAGCGTGTCAGCAGCTGCCCCTTCCTCCTGCCGTCCTCTCGGCCTCACAGACAGACCCCCGACGTTGGACGTTTCGACACGCTTGTGTCCAAACGCCCAGATAGGAATAGAATCTAGATTTTCTGTGTGCTCACCAGCGCGTGCTTGACATTTGCCAACAACCCACTTATTCAGAAACATCAATAAATTAATTCATAATTCGAACCGATTTTGCCGGGCCTCCTGCTGCTTCTGCCGTGACCAGTGATCTTTCATCGTGAGTCACCGCTCTGCTTGGATCAAAGTTCTCCGGCAGACGTGTCTGTCCCCACTCTCTCCTCCCCGGCTTCAGTGCCGAGGCCCCTGCTGCCCTAGGCACCGGGGATCGGGGATACGTGCCCCTGCCCGCAGGGGGCCACGGGGAGGAGGGGATGGTGTCCTAGCCAGCCCACGACAGGAGAGGTCCTCTAACTGCAGGGAAGGGCTGAGCGGGAAGGGAGTGGGCACACTGGACAGGAAGTGACCAGCCCACGTCAGAAGGGCTGTCCCATGGTAAGCGAGGTGGGCAGGGGGGCGCAGGGGTTGGGGGGCTTCCCTCCACCTTCAGGGCAGTGGAAGCCACTGCAGGACTCCAAGCTGGTGGCAGGTGGTCCAACGAGCAAGTCCACGGGAGTCGCGGGGCAGCGTGGAGGACGGGCGGGCGGGGGGGCCAAGTAGGAGGAGGCAGCAGGTGCTCAGACCACAGAGGATGGTCGGGTCTGGGGCTGGGTGTGAACACCAGGCGGCAAGTGGGCGGGGCTCGGGAGGAACTAGGGGTCTCTGGGGAAGGCGTCTCACGTGGGCAGGACCCACCCAGAGTGCCCTGCGCCACCTTTCTGCTCACCTGGTCGCTGATCAGGCTCTTGGGCCATGGTGTCTTTCTTCTCTGTCCCACCCCACCCCACGTCAAAAGTAGCACGGAATGCACCCTCATCTCCAGTCACCCCACCCCCATGCATTGGCTCAGGTCCACGTGGGCCCAGGGCCCCTGGTCCTTTCCTTACGGGCAGAGACAGGCCGCCGAGAGCCCCTCCCCCGGGAGCCCCTTGCAGGCGGGCAGTGGGCAGTCTCCGTCCTTGCTGCCCTGAGGACACGTCGGGCTGGACCGCAGCGTCAGTTAGCCCTGTCTCCTTTGCAACGTTCCTTAGGGTGAATGTTGCAGACCCCGTGGTGCTCATCTCTGTACACAAGAGCCTATTTAGGGATTGCTGTGATACTCCCATTCCACTGATGAGAAAACCTTTTCTGGGAAGAGTGGCCCAGGCCAGGTCACCAGGCCTGAAACAAAGAAGCAAGGACTCGGCATAGTTAACACCAGGCCAGCCTTGCGATAAGCAGCTTTACGTGTCTGTAACTATGGTGCCTGATTATGTCACCAAACACGAATCTAAGGGCTTCGTGCAGGGATTCTGTAGGCGGTTAACACTGATAATCGTTCGACTTTAGGGAAAGGTGATGACCTTTGAGAACGTAGGTGGGCTTCACCGCATCCATGAAGCCTTAACAACAAAAACTGAGGTTCCCTGAAGAAAAAAAAATCTGCCTCAAAAGCGCAGCATCACAGCCTGCCTGAGTCTCCAGCCTGCCCTGCAGGTTTCAGACGTGCCTACCCCCAACATCACACGAGCCATTCCTTTAAAAAACCTCCTACTCTGTATCTGCCACTGGTTCTGTTTCTCTGGAGAGCGCTGACAAGTCCAGCCTTCTCTGACAAATACACATTCTTCCTGTGTTCTGTACTCAAGGGGGCAAACAGAACTAAAGGAAATGTGGGTGGGTGCTTGCAAAAAGGGTCCCATCAATCTTAAATCTCCCACGCCGGTGACCTTTGCCTGTGTATATTTCTAGGATGGACGGTGCCCAGGGCGATGGCATCTCATAACCACTGTATCCCTGGATTCAACAACAGATGCTCACACCCTCTTCCCAGGGGTTCTGAGGCCCACCTGAAGCCAAAAAGGAACCATTCCTGGCCTGGTGTTCTCACACCCAAGGCCAGAATCACACTTAATAACCAGACATTTAACAGTTCACTAGCTTGATCCATATCTCAGGGTCCAGGCTCTGAGCCCAAACCATTGCACTGGGTTGAATTACGTCCCCCCAAAAGATGTGTTTGAGTCCTAATCTCCTGTGCCTGTGAATGTGCCCTTATTTGGAAACAGGGTCTCTGCAGATGTGTTAAGTGAGGTCCCAAGGTGCGGTCACGTGGGCTTCGGGCGGTCCCAGTAGAATGATTGGCCTCCCGTACGAAGAGGAAAGTCTGGACACAGACAGAGGCCACGCGATGATGGAGGTGGCGACTGGAGGGCTGTATCTACCGGCCAGCGGTCATCAAGGATTACCGGAAGCCACCAGAAGCTGGGCGAGAAGCCTGGAACAGTCTCCCTCTGAGCCCCAGGAGGAACTAGCCTGCGACACCTTGAGTTTTGAACTTCTGGCCTCCGGAGCTGTGAAAGAACTAATCCAGGTTGTGGTACTTTGTCATGGTGGCCTGAGAAAACTGGTACAGCATCCTTGATACACTGTCCTTGACTGCAGACTCGGGGGAAAGAGCTATCTAGATACGTCCACCAAAGATAGCATCTTACAGATACCCACCATCCTTCTGTTGGACACTGAAAAGATGCAAGACTTGGTTCGGGGTTGGAAATGTCAATACCTTCTTTCTATGAAGAAAACCACAGCTGTGCAGAGACTCTGATTACAAGCGACACCCACCTCCACAGGTGCTGGGATTCCCAAGGACCTCAGAAGTCCTCAGTCCGGTCTGCACCTCTAATGTGAAGTTCGGGATACGGACAGTGAATACGAAAAGAGCCATCACCCCCTCGCCAGGGTGCTCACTCACGGACGTCCCCACACCCGGTCCAGCTGCCGACCCATCACCAGATCGGTGTAGGACGTTCCAGGCTAGAGAAGGTCGGTTCCTTGAATGTCCCGATTCCTCAGTAAGCTCAGCTCGAGCCCCCCGTGGAGAATAAGCACATCAGGCTGTTGCGTCTTATAGTCCTGCTGGGAAAATCCACTTTGAATGCTTGAAACCTAGAGTCACTGGGCACAGAGATTTTCAGTTTGTAAGAGGACCTGGAACTGCATTCGGCAGCACCTGGGGACAGAGGTTGGTGGCCCTCACCCCCTCGCTCTCTTTCTTGCTGTCTCTCTACCTCCAGGCAAGAGAAAGCTGACAGGTGAGTCTTTTTTCTACTGATGGCTGGAATTTGGCATTAACGGTACCAGCGATCTGCAACCAGCCTACAATCGTGTAGCGATATGCAATGGATGAAGCCGAGGCCAGAACACTGCTGTGTCCAGAGAGCTGCGTTGTACTTGACGATATCACATCATAGAATTTTAATGTGCAACTTATTGTCTGGAAAAAAAAAAACCCTCTGTAGGCCCACTAATGGATGGCCCGAGGTCCCCGAGCCCTGCTTCTGTGGCTTTGAAAGGAATCGACGCCTCCTGGGATGAAGATACTGAATCTCAAAAAGAACAGGTTTGAGTAGGAGAAATAGACATTTCTGAGTCTATTCTAGAAAGATCACCTGGACGGGTTTTTACACACTCAGAGAATGACAGGAAAGACTGGGTCTTCTAAAAGAGTGGCACAAGCAAGGTGAAACTAAATACTCGTGAGGTTTGCTTTCCTTTACCCACTCAATCCACCCAGCCCTGTGCCGCGCAGATGCCCTCTGACCCCCAGCTGGATTCCGCCAAAGGGGCGAGGGCATCAGGGGGTGTGAGACGGGGACGAGAGGGGTTCAGGGTGCTGCCACCCCGCTTCCTCCTCCAGCTGGCCGCATCACCCCCCCCCCCGACATCTCAAGCTCCCCTCCAGCTCCCAGCCCAGCTCGGGCCGTGCAGCCACGCTGTCCAAGTGCCAGAATCCCACCCTTTCTCTAGCCTCCCTTTTCACAGTATCTCTTCGCTACCCTTCCTCGAGTCCCCTCAGCTAATCGGGGGACCCTCTGCTTCCCGCACGCCTGGCCCCAGTGCCTCTCAGGCATCCCTGGTGACCTTTCTTTTAATGTTGGTGATGTCATGACCGTGTAGATCCTTGAAGAAATCTAATTGCTGGGAAAGCACCTGCCAGCCGCTACGGTACGTGACACGCTGGTCTTTGTGGCCGCCCTCTGGGGGAGTGGGTTTCTGTTTCTGCTCTAGAATCCACACACCCCGCCAACAAGGACCGCTTTGCTCGCACGGGGCCGTGTCTGACATTGTCAAGTTATGGAGACTTCGGAGGAGAAGGAGTGAGGGTCCAAGTTCCCAGCGATGGCCGGAGCCTGGGGCGGGGGGACTAACGACACCACGTGGAACACGCCGTCGGGGAAGGGCTGCCTTGGGAGGGAGTTGTGCGGCTAATGGTTTATCTGTCAAAGGTTTCAAAGCAGAATCAACCCTCCTCCCAAAATGAAAAGTATAAATGCGGCGCGTTCCTAAGGACTCACTCACACCTGCAGCAAATGTTCGCTGAATCCTCCCCGCACGACGGGCGCGGCTCCGGGTGCTGGATCGCGGTGGGCCAAACCGTCTCAGCCCACGGGAAGCCCACCACCCACAACAGCATTGGTAGCAGCCGTGCCGCAGAGAGCTGCTCTGCAGCAGGACCCACCAGAGATGCGCCCTGAGCGCAAGAGCCGGCGTGACTACCAGCCCAGCCCCGCGCCCGTCGCCAGGGGCTCTCAGAGGCCCTCCGAGACGTTTGGGGCCGGGCAGGCCTGGGGATCTGCATTGCATTCTCCGGTGAGTCTACTGCCATTGTCTGTGAAGTTCGCTTAGAGAGAAGCTGCGTTCCTGTGTCTGCCTGTGCACCAGCCCCAGAAATGGAGGCCCCAGGAGGAGGCCGGACTGTCCTCACGCTTGCCCACTTCCCTGCGAAGCTTGGCCCAGCGGCCCAGGATGTAGGGGCCTCCTGGATGGTCTTCCTGGACGGTCGCACTGAGGGCCTGCTCCAGGCAGAGACCCTGCCACGCAGATCCAGCCACCCTGGGGGTGACGCCAGTCTCACCCTGGCTGCTGGCCTCCCTCTGAGGATCCGCTGTCGCTCTCAGAGTTCCCTTTCCTCCGGCCGGTCTGATGACTTAGCAAGGCCAACTGCCTCCCTTACGGCCCCATCGTGGCGGGTTCTGTGGCCGGGATACTGTCCAGAACGGAGACACCCCGATGTGTTCCTCTCATCCCCACTCTGGAGCAATTTCTCCCGAGAAGGAACCAAGTCCCCGCCCGGTGCTGGCTCTGAGCCCCGGGGCGTGTCGGCTTCCTGCTCACATATGTTGTGCCTGGGACACGCCCCACAGAGGCAGCACAGGGAGGCCTGCTGGCCGTCGGGACCGCTCACAGCCCATCCCTGCCCCTCTCCCCATGCCCACCGGGCCCCTCCTTCCTCCCCCAGTGGACCCTTCACTAGCCCTGGGCATCACCCCACATTCCACTGGGGCTCTGACCTGACATTTCCAGGGCTGACCCCGAGTCTGGGTCCAGCTTTGCTTCTGCTCTGTCCAGACAGCGAGCGTGGGGTGGTTCCTGGGAAAACACAGCCCTGAGCCCCACGGGCCTGGCCCCAAGTCAGCTGGCACAGAGCCGCCCTTATCGCCCTTTCCAGTGTCATGCAGGCTGGGGACACCTGTTGCCCTCAAGGCTGAGGTCTTAGAGAGACATCCCCCCCCCCGCAACTGCATGGCAAGGGTGACCTCACAGAACATGGTTTAGGGTCAACCATTTCTTCGGGTAACCAGTTTCCACAGCTCCTGACTCAAGATCAATTCGCTCTGAGTTGACTGAGCCGAGCATGAGATGTTACCACTTAGGGAAAATGTTTAGAAAAAGAAGATGCAAGTCAGTGCAAAATCAGTCCTGCCAAAGCTGCCGCATTCCTGGTTCCTTCCCTGAATTCCGGGTACAGATTCTGCTCCCTGACCATGGCCAGCTGATGCTGAGACGCAGCTCTGATGTGACAGGCAAGCAGAACAATTGTCCAGCAGACACACACTGGAGGGAGCCCTCAGGGCCCCCATAAAAGAGGGGCTGCGACTTCTGAGTTGGATGGAAAAGTACCAGAGTCCCCCATTCCTACAGTGAGTCGTGTAGCAGGACAGGTCGTGCTTGGACGTGGTTCCCACTGAGTTAGAAATCCTGTGACAGCTGCTTTACTGTTGGAGCAGAATGTCCCCTATCTGCTTCCAGCCATGCACGCCATTAATCCAGAGGCTGATGAGAACTTGGGAGACGGCCACCAGTGTGGGAACATCAGTACAAAGCCATGTATGTAGCCTCCTGTAGGCGAGTGGAGGTCAAAGCCAGTTACCAGTAAACCCTCTGGCGTTGCTCTTGTCACTGTCGACTTAAAAAAAAAATGCACAACGTGAGAGTTGCGAGTAACTTTTATCTGGGGCAAAATGAGGACTCTAGCCCGGGAGACAGCATGTCAGAGAGCTCTGAGGAACTGCTCCCAAGAGGTGGGGGGAAGTCAGTAGAGATGTGATTTTGCTGAAGGGGGAGTACGCGAAATCAAGCACATATTTTTTGCAGAGGTTTCCGCTCGTCCCGAGGAGCAGACGTCACCAGGAAGGATTTTAGTGCCTCTCTAGATACAAGGAGATGCAAGAATTGGGCTCACAAAATCTGCTCCTGAAAATATCTGAACCATCTGACGGCCTGTGCTGCAAGTTTCTCCCAGAGCACAAAGCACCTCATTCCTGATCTCCGCCCTGAGCTCCTTTCAGGGGTGCTGAAGGTCAGCAGGTGCAGCGGCTCATGATTTGATCCTTGTAGAGGCAGATGGCAAGTGAAAATTTGTAGATGACATCACCCAGTGTACTGAGATGACTAGTGTCCCCCATTTCACGTCCACCGAACCCCCAGATGGTGACATTTGGAAATAGAGCCTTTGCAGATGTAATTAGTTAAGATGGGGTCGTACTGGATTAGCCTGGCCCCTTAAGCCAATGGCTGGTGTGCTTGTAAGAAAAGAAGAGACACACACACAGGGAAAGGCCATGGCACAGATGCAGGAATAGGAGGGGTGCAGCTGTGAGATAAGGAGTGTCCAGGATTCTGGCCATCACAGGAGCTGGAAGAGGCAGGAAGGACCCTCCCCTAGAGCCTCAGAGGGAGAACAGCCCTGCAGACATTGATTTAGGACTCCTGGCCTCCGAAACTATGAGACAGTAACCTTCTGTTGCTTTCAGCCCCTCGGTCTGCGATGCTCTGTTAAGCAGCCATGGGAAGCTAGGGCTTCCAGACGCCGCCCATGCGGTGGGGTGCAGCCACGTTAATTACAGGGACATCTGGGGAGGGGGGAGCCTCCCAGGTCACAGCCAGGAAGGAAAATCCCACGATGAGCAGGTGCTTCTGGGCAGAGCCTGGGTGTCCACTCATGCCCTTGGGATGGTAGGTACTGGGGCATCCAGGGGCCAGGGGCCAGATCCCGCCCTGGCTCTGGGCTCTCTCACCAGAGCCGCTCATCTCCTGCCCTGGAGACCTGGGCGGGCTTTGACGTTCCAAGGTACATGTCAAGAGCAGGTGCCTTGTGTCCGGGCACTCACTGATAAACTCGCTCTCCGAGTGGTGGCCAGATGGCCTTAGGTGGCCACGATGTCAGGGGTTTCCCTTAGGAAGTGCAGAGAACTGCAGATGTGCAAATCCACACTTGCGGTAAGTTTAGGGTCAGATGATTACTTTGCGAAGCGCTCAGCTCTGGGAGTATTCACAGTCCTCGGCCCCTGCCCCAGATGCAATTTAGAGACGCACTAAACTCTAAGATGGGGGCTCTGATCTTGCCCCCAGAGAAGGTTTGGATCCATTTTTTCCCAAAAAATCAAACAACCAATTATTCCACCGTGTTTTCCCAGTCATTCTGGAGCCCCTGCTTTGAGCATCCCTCAGCCACCGTGAGTCAGCCCTTTGAGAGACCAGGCACTGGACACGGGAAGAGAAGGCCCCAGACTGACAGAAAGGACTGTGCAGGTGCCGCTGCTCAGGGCAGGGACTGTTCTGGAAGGCCTGGAGGCTGGTGGCACGCCTGGAAGAGCCCTAAGTTCTCAGTGGGTCCCAGGTAGAAGCAGGTCTCGCCTCTGTCTGCAGTGCCAGGGGCCAGCAGGCTGGGGAACACGAGGGGCGTCACAGAGAGCTCTGGAGAGTGGAGGCTGGCAGTGCCCCATGGCCCCTCTGCGGCAAGCCTACCAGGCAGTCCTCAGCCAGAGTGGCTGGGTTTGGCCTGTTGGTGGTGGCCCCAGGATGGAGGGGTCATCAGCGAGAGCTTGTGCAGGGCTGAACAGGGCTGGGGCCGCGAGGGTGTCAGGCCGAGTCCTGGGCAGGGGTCTGACCAGCAGAGACGTGTCCCTATCTGAGCACAGAGCAGCCCAGGCCCATCCCCCTCATGGTGGGGGAGGGGTGTCAGGCCACCGGGCGAGCTGTTGGAGGGCCGTGCCCCTAACTTAGGGAGGTTTTGCCCTTGAATAAGGCTTATTTTCATTCACACCAACTCACGCTGAGCCTCGAGCAGAGAACAAGCTGCCCAGAGGCTCCAGTTAGGGGATGTAGGGCCCTCGTCCATCCCCAGCGTCCTTTCCTCCCCCCAACGTGGGCTCCCAAAGCCTCAGTGAGCCAGCCCCCCACTGAGGTTTACAATCGCTCTGATGGATCCCAAGCTGGAAAGCGTTTGCTCTCCTCCTTTCAGGATTGCGGACGCTGTAATATCAGCCAAAATAGAAAAAAAGAAGGACGGCATTGCCCGTGTTCCCTCTGCTGCAGTTTCTACCATCACCAAGGAAGGAGCTAGCGCCATTGCAAGAATTATTAAGATGCTAAGAAAATAAGCTGCTAAGAAAATGCATTTAGGTGTAAGAAAATGAAAGGGCCTTGGTTTTCTTTGCCAAAGCAATTATGCAGAGGGAATAAAACGTGATGTTATGACTATAACCTTCCCGCTAAACATTTCTTGCCCAGCCACGGCATAAGGATGGTTCGAATGGAGCAGGAAAGCAAGCCGAGTACAGAGACCAGGCGGCAGCCTGGAATACTTTAAAGGACCACGGGTGTGTGCTTGTCCATTCCTGTATCTTTTCAAGGATGCTCGATATCACCAGGGAAGAGCTGACGGTCACGACAAAGCCATTTGCTGCAAGGGCAGAACTGCTAGAAAACATGGTTCCACGAAGTCCGAATCACTAAGCTTTGCGGGACCTTATGTCTATTGGCTTCTGGGGAAACGGGTAAAAGCCATGAGCTCACTCGGTGTGTGCTACTTTTTCATTACCCTTTGGAAGCAACACGTGCCCTGCGTGTGGCAGTGGAAGGGCCTCATGTCACAGGAGGCGACTGAATAAGGGAGCAGGCCGCCAGGCAGGAGCCTCGGTCACGGCCGCCTCTGCCTCCTCTCTTCTCAGCACTTGCTCATTTTGGCAGGAGTCCCTGTTTCTACGATAGGCCTGGGCCAGTGGCCGTGGCTGAATGCGGGCAGGTCTGCGTGGAGCGCACGGGCCAGGCCTCCGGCTCTGGAGCGGAGCCCTCAGAGGTCAGAGCGCCGACCCGCACGTAACGCAGTTTCCATCCTACACGCTTTATCAATCAGCTCCACAAAACCCATAAGAACAGTTTTTAAATGTATGACTTGACCCCTTGAGCTGTAAATAAACATGAAAACATTTCGCTTCTTACCTACTTACTTAGCACCGGCTCAAGTGATGCTGTGATTTTTCAGAGATGTCTTCCCACAATTCACCAGCTTTGTTTTTCTTTTTGTCCACGATACGTCTCGAGAGGTAAACGGATCTGAATTCATTCTGCAGTTTCAGCATGGACTCTTTTTATTTCTCCCTTTAAAAAAAAAACAAAAACCAATGAACTGTGCACTATAAATAAGGAGAAATGAAATACTTTTTTTCGTGATGATAATGCTTAAACCTATTTCCCCTGATGAAACTCTTATGGTAATACACAAGCTCCGTTATAAATACATTTCTCATATTTTATGCAACTGGTTCTAAAGTTACAATATTTACAATGCACAAATACAAATTCCATCATTAATTCACGGGTTAGCTCAGTTACCCAAGAAATGGCGCAAACACAAACAGAAGTAATGGAAAGGCGGAGCCAGATGCCGGCCCCCCGGGGCCCACTGGCGAAGGGAGCGGAGGCCGCGGCGCCGGTGATGCCTCCATGTAGGTGTGGAGGGGCTGCGCTCTTGGCCCGGACTGCCCCCCACACACACACTGGGACTCTGCAGTCAGCACAGAAGGCACCCACCTCCTCGTGCTGCCGCTGTCCCACTGGGAGAAGGGCAATGAGGCCCCAGCAGCCAGGCCCCTGGGCACAGAGGTGGAGAGAAGGAGGGGGACCGAAAGGGCAAAGGAAGGCGCCGTTAAGTCCCCCGTGAGCCCCTAGGTTCTCAGCCCGAGCCATCCTTCTGTAACTGGCAGAGGCTTCCTTATCAGGCTCTTGTGGTCCAGCAGCACCCAGGGCATCACCGGCCTGACTGTCCACATCCACTCCGGGGGCTGAACGTGGAGGCCACGGCCAGACTCTCTGCCAGGCCCGGGAGGTGCCCACAGGGCCGCTCCAAGCATTCCTTCTATTCAGAGACCCTCCAACCAGGATAGACCCTGGCCCCCAGCCCCGGAGACTGCAGATGCATCCAGGGGACCAGGGTCCGCAGAACCTCCCACAGACCCGTGGGCTTCGGTGCCAGTGCTTTGCTGAGTGCACTCCTGCCCCCTCTGTGCCGTGGTTCCCTGTGGAAGGCTCCAGGCCTCCACTAGCCACGTGTGGAAAGGAGGGGGGAGTGAGGCAGGAGGGAAGGCCGGGGAGGCAGGAGTGACGATAAAGTGCTTCTAACGGTGCCTGTTAGAACAACAAGGTCGCTGCCGCCCCTCTTGGCAGTCTGGCCCCGCTCCTCTGCTGGGGGCTGGGATAATCTCAGATGGCTTTTCTAGTTTTGACAAAGGAAAATGAGTCTCTGAAGACTGGCTTGCCGTTCTGAGGTCCTGTTTTGAAGCCTGGGAACCCCCTTTTCTCGGTCTCAGCTTCTCCTCCCGGCGGCCGGGCGTCTGTCACTACCCAGCCCGGCTTCGTGATGCAAACGTGGCCGTTTCTGTGCTGCGTCCCCAGAGTCAGTCGCCTGGGGAGGAAAATACCTGCCTGGTGCTCAGGATGCAGGCCCTTAATTAGACTTAACCCTGTCAGCTCCGAAGTCGGGTGAATTCCCGGGACATGTGGGACCCTCTGCACACACACAGTGCACGTGCGCGCGCTGGCACGTCCGCCTGCTGCAACTGTGGCCAGTGCTTCTTGGGGAGGAATGAGTAAAGTAGAGGAGGATCCCAAAGGCCACCGCCAGGTCCCACACGTGTATGAGGGCCTCGCTCTGCGCCGGATGCTCTGACAGACCCCGTGTGGTGAGGACCCAAGTTCACGGTCACCAGCCTGCAGGCCTCCCTGATTTTGGGGGGAGGTAAAGGGTCAGGACAATAATTAGCTCAAGGACGGCCATGGAGCAGTTCTGCCAGGACAGATAGAGGCCACGAGGCATATTCTAAGTATTTATTTGCAAGTTAAAAATCAACCTATCAAATTATACTGTAATATATCCATCTTCCTACCTTGACAAGTGTACCTCATAGGACAGCGCTGAAAAATACGTGTGCATCTGTGGTTTCTATATTACTGAAAGGTGGCGAAACAGGAAAGGTGACTGAATTGGTTCCCGTTACGTGTGGCTGACAGCTCTGTTGGTTGCCTGGTGAGGTCGAGTGAATAATAAAACAGGGACATACGAATCCCATAAACAAAATCCATAAAACAGTGTTGCTTGCTTTCATTCCTGCAAACTTTCTAATTATTACATTACTTCAAGAGTTTTTAGAACTGTGTACTTTTGACAGGAATATTATAGAACTAAAAATAAAATTCGATGATATTCAGAATGTAAGAAAATGAATTTTATCAAAAATTAAATACGAATTTTCAAAAAAGTAAAACGACTGTACATATTTTAACAATTTTCTCAAAACAGTAAGATATCCAAAATACAGATTGTGATTTGTATTACTGAATAGCAACTATTAAGAAAAAAATGATTTAAAACATCTGGATTTTTAAACTTTTCACTTTGACATTTTAGGTCAATCTTGTCAAACGACCTTTATAAACAATAAACTCACCACAAGCCTGGCATTCAGCCTCCAGAGCAGCGTGCCTCAGTTTCCAGGAAGAAGCCTAGGTTCTCACGCCCACAGGCCCCTCCCCACTCTGACAGCCCCCTCGGTTGCCAGCCCACCTCAGAGCAGGGGACAGACACCCGGATGTCCTTCCCATGGGCTCCCGGGGTCCATCCCTCTTACAGGTGGGAGCATCCCTATAGAGAGTGGATGAACTGGGATGACGCTGGGACAGCTCAGAGGGGACGTGTCACCCCCCCGTGCACGCAGCACACCTGCCGAGGAGGAACTGAGGGGGCGGGTTGCCAACAGCTGGGGAGTCGCGACCTGGGAACAAAGGGAATCAGCGCCCCACGTGCTTCCTCCCTGACCCGACCCTGTGACCTCCGACCCCACCCTGAGATGGGAAGCTTCCGCTTAGGGGGAGGACGGCACGGCAGGTGCTCCCCTCTTCCGGGGGAGTTTCCACAGGCAGCAAGTGGTGTGCTTAAGCTTTAAGCCACTCCATTTCATTTTCCTTCTGGCTGAGTTCCCATTTTCAAAGCAGCAGAAAGCCTTTCGGAGGGTTTACCAGAAATGGCTGGGTTTCCCTCCAGGGGCTGCGCAGGCAGCTTCCCACCAGCGGGTGAGCGGGGAGCAGAGGACCCTCCAGCCAGGGCAGCTCCACAGGCCTGGTGCCCCCTCCAGTGACCAGGGGCAGGCAGCTCACGTCCCCATTCCCCAGGTTGTCCTGCCAAGGAGGCACCCTGGGGACCAGTGGGAGGGAAAGAAGGTCCCCAGCAGTCCCCAGGTTTGCGGTCCGAGCCTCTTCCCTCAAACTGGCCTGCAGCTGCTCTCTCAAAGGGCGTGAGAGCCTGGCCTCAGCCCTCCGGGCGCCCCTTCTGAGCTCCCGGCTCATTTCAGGCTGTCCCATGTCCCTGCCTGTCTCCAGCCTGGAAGGCCACGGCAGCCCCGAGTTCTCTGCCCCAGCGCCATCCCCACCTCAGTCCTGAACATGTAAACAGACCCCCTACGGCCGGGCTGGTATCCCCCGACCAGCGCCCCTGGCACTGACACCCCAGCTCCTCTCTATGGCCTGCAAGCTCCCACAGGCTGTGCCCCAAGACCCGGGGGCCCTGCAGCCCAGCCGGGCCCCCCTCCCAGCCTGTTGGGGACTGGCTTGCACGCAAGCTTCCTGGGAACACGCACAGAGGGCCGAATGGCTCCGCGGTGTCCGTGGTCCCCCCGCCGGCTCCCGGCAGAGCTGTCCCAGCTCCCTTCTCGGGGAGACTCCCACACACATTTTGAACCAGATCTCCAGGGAGGCCGGAGCCCAGACCCAGCACGCACGTGGCCTTGAACGAGGGCTACCCAGTTCTGGGTTCCTGAGCCCTGTGGGGCAAGTGTAGAGGCAGGGTGGGGTGCCGGGGGACCCCCCCAGGGGTGACGCTCTGGGACCACACGCCCATTGGTCCCCATGCCCCACAGACTAGACCAGTCGTGCATGTCCGCAGCCCCAGGAATGTGTGTGTCGGGTGCGGTCCACAGCCTGAGCCACTCTGGAGGGCGAATCCTACGAGGACACCCGTAAGGCAGTGCCCACGACCCCACGCAGGCCTGGACGGGAGCTCCAGCGCGAAGGAGGCTGGAGAGGCTCAGCCCTGAGTCCTCATCTGTCTGTGCAGCTGTCACGAGCAGAGGGAAGAAGCTTCCAGACCCTGACAGATGAGGCCGAGGTCAGGGCTGAGACCCCGCAGAGAGGGTGTTCACGGCACAGGAGACAGAGCGGGCCCTACGTCAGCGGCGATGCGGCTGTGAATCGCCCGCTGGGCCTCAGCGTCGTCCGTGAGGATGCAGCACTTCTCTCCCCGTGCTTCCTCCTGAGGCCGACTGCCCGCCTCGGTCACAGTCCTCACTGTGGGGTGCTGTGAGCTTCTCTGGCAGCACCTCCAGAATCAGTGAGAAGGTCCTTCCCCATGGGCATCAAGGAGACGATGTGGGCTCCTGCCGTCCTGGCTGGGAAGATTCCTCCGCCAAACGAGCGCATCCGGCTGCACTCGCAGGACCCAGCGGCCTCAAAAGCCCCCCTCGCCTGCAGGAACGGGGTGACTTCTCCTTGCAGCCCCAGGTCCTTCCAGGGAAGCTGCACGTCCTCAGCTGTTGACCGGGGTGGATCCCGCGGGGCAGCCCTGCAGCATTTATGTTGCTACTGTTTCTCCGGAGCATCCTGCACAGGCAGCCCTGCAGCCTCGGCGGGAACCAGCTCCACGAGGGCGGGGCCAGAGCAGACCCAGCTGGTGGGAGAGTAGGAAAGACCCCTGCTTCCGCCTGGGGACCCTGTGCTCTCACCCACCCAGGGGCCCCTCAGCATGAAACCCGCTGAACTTGGCTAGAGCACAGCCCCTTCCACACCCGCCCACGCACGTGGAAGACCCACCCGACACAGCGGTGGGCACTGGTGCATCTGAGAGAGCAGAGACCACTCCCTGGGGGACAGCCCCGGGGAGCAGAGGCTCGACAGTGGGGGCCCCTCGCTCACCACCCAGAGCAGGGCCTTTCCCCTCCCAGCCCAGGGCCCAGCCCCTTTCTCCTGCAGGACCCCACCTGCCCCTTGGGTCCCCATCTCAACTTTGTCCCCCAGGCCCCCGAACACCCTTCCCAGGCGCCCTTTCCGGCCCCTCCAGCCATGTCCCCACCACGCCCCGCCTTATCCTCAGCCCAGCAAAGCGGCCCCTCCATTTACACCCCTTGCAAACCCAGATGAAGACATGAGATGTTCTTTGTTCTCAGCACTCAGAGCCAGGATTTCCACCGCTGTGTCTACGGAATCCCAGCCCCTAAGCAGTGCCCTGGAGGAGCTGCAGGGACGGCAAAGGGAAAAGTCATCTGAAACCACCTCCAGGTCCTGGAACGCCTGTCTCGGGGCTGCACGCACCCCGAGGTGGACATCAGCTCCATGTCCCTCAGTCACCACATCTCAGAGTCCAACCCGTGCTCCCTCCAAATCCAATACACCTCGTTCTCCCAGCCCCAGTGCTGCCTCGGACCACAGGCCTCTCCAGGTGGGCAGGAGGGACCAGAGGGGCCTGCAGAGAGCTGGGCCACGCAGCCACGAGCAGACCCCCTGTGCATGGCTTCTGCAGAAGGGATGGGGAAGGCAGGTGGTGACACACTTCCCCATCCCCACGCCCCAGGACACGGAACGGGGGCCCGGGTCTCGGCGATGGGCAGCGAGGCAAGCGAGCTGCCCTTCCTGGCTCTGCCTGCCCACCCAGCCCCACAGGCTCCTCTTGGCCGGGCCGGGCCGGCTCTTCCATCAGCCTTCTGCTGCTGTAAGGGATCTGGTGCTGACACACTATCAAGGCCTGCTCATCGCAGTGTAGACACACACTTCACGTCTCCCCCCGCCGCATTTCCAGTGAGCTCACAGGCGAGGAGAAGAAGCCGCAGGCGTGGGCCCAGACCACCTGGTGTGAGTCCCAGCACAGCCACGTGAACAAGCCGGGTACCTTCTCTGAGCCTCACTGTCCTCATCTGTAAAATGGGGTGATGCTTTCACTTTTCCCGGGCTGTGAAGATGCAGGTACGTGAGGCCATGCCGGGCACACGGTGAGAACTCTGTGCACGCTTGCGAGAAATAAAAAGAAACCCAAACCCACCCACCCACAGCGGCCACGCCCTGAGGGAGCACATACTTCGGGTGGCAGGCCCTGAGCCAGTGGCGCCGGAGGTCCAGGGCAGCCTTAACTGGCAAGGCCAGCATGGTCAGCAGAACGACACCCCCAAAGCGTCCCAGAACCTGTGACTATATTGCCTTTACCTGGCAAAGGGAAAGGAAGGAGGCTCTGGAGACAGGTTGCGAATCAGCTGGCCTCAAGATGGGAAGATTGTCCGGGACTATCTGGCTTGGGCCAACATAATCACATGGGTCCTCATGGGGAAGAGGAGGCAGAAGAGGGAGAACCAGAGACATGGCAGCACGAGAGGACTCTACCCACCGCTGCCGGCTCTGAAGAGGAAGGGAGGGGCCATGCGCGCGGGCTGCAGGCAGCGTCCCCGAGCTGAAACAGCAAGGAGCTGGATTCCCTTCTAGAGCCTCCAGAGGGAAGCCTGCTGATGCTGATTTCAGCCCAGCGCATCCACTGTGGACTCCTGGCTCCAGAACGGTGAGGTAACGCATGTGTGTGCTTGGAAGCCACAAGCCTGTGGACTGGTGCTTTATGAAGCCGCCCCAGGGAACTCACACAGCGAGAGCCAGTCCAGTTTCTGCTCGCCTCATCCTTGCCATCCCTGCTGAGGAGCCCGCACTCGGCGTCCAGGGCTCGTTTTCTGAATCCCAAACACACAAGTGCTGGTGAGTGGTCTCAGCCCACATGTTAATTACGAATTTTCCGAGCTTGAAAGAACGCACAAGTCTGCTAAGATCGCTATAGCTTCTTTCTGAATGACAGCTGTTTTATATAAACGTGCCTTTTATGCCTATAAATCTTTCCAAGAGGCTGCATTTCTAGGCGGAGTAATATCTGTTTGTCGAGAATTTAAGACAGCTAAGGAATTACCTTAGTTGTAATCTAAGGGCTGCTTTTTCTTCCTTGCCCGATGGTTTTTCTGTAGAAAGTCAGGGCCACAGTCTCCCTGGTCGCTGCCTCTGTGCAGCACAGATGTCGGCTGTTCCCACGTGCTAAGTAACACTTACCTGCATGACAGTTGCATGCAATGGTGACCGGCCTCAGGAGCTGTGGCTGAGACTTTGAACCGAGGGTGGACTTCAAATGACCTCGAAAGGCAGCAAGAGTGTACAACCCAAGAATCCGGGTGCACATGCTTCCCGTGTTTGAGGTGAATGTGGTTTGATACTAACAGGTAATCTCGGGACTTCCCTGGTGGCGCAATGGTTAAGAATCCGCCTGCCAATGCAGGGGACACGGGTTCGAGCCCTGGTCCGGGAAGATCCCACATGCCACGGAGCAGCTAACCCCGTGCACCATGACTGCTGAGCCTGTGCTCTAGAGCCCACGAGCCACAACTACTGAGCCCACACACCACAACAACTGAAGTCCACACACCTAGAGCCCGTGCTCCACAATAAGAGAAGACATCGCAGTGAGAAGCCCGCGCACCGCAACGAAGAGTAGCCCCCGCTCGCAGCAACTAGAGAAAGTCCGTGTGTAGCAACGAAGACCCAACGCAACCATAAATAAATAAATAAAATAACTATCAAAAAATTAAAAAAGATGTAATCTCTCCCCGTTTTCTTTAACAAATCTTTTATATTTTGAAGCAGGAAGTTGCAGAGGTAGTAGTAAGAGGTCCCATGAACTGTTCACCCAGTTTCCCCAGTGGTTGCATGTTCCGTAGTTGCAGCACAATATCAAACCCAGGAATTGGGCATGGACACCAAGGGTGAGGTTCTAAGTCATTGCATCACATGTGTGGACTCACGTAACCTCCGCCGCCATCAAGGTCATAAATATCCCACCAACACACGGATCCCCTCACGCTCCCCGCGCATCGTGCCCACATCCCTCCGCACCACTAATCCTTTCTCCTCCTTGTACTTTTGTCACTTGGAGAATGTAACATACATGGAATCACACAGCATGTGACGTTTTGGGGCCGCCTACTTGGGATGTGCCCTTGAGATCCACCAAGTTGATGTGTCCACCCGTAGTTCATTCATGTTTATGGTCAAGCGGTATACGGTTTAATCATTTTCCTATTGAGGGGCATTCGACTGTCCCCAGTTTTCTGCTTATCACAAATCAAACTGCTACAAACTATTGAGCACAGGATTTTGTGTGGACATGTTTCTTTATTTTCCTGAGAGAAATGTTTAAGAGTGTGGCTGGGTCGTATGTAAGCATGTGTTTAGCTTTTCAAGAAGGTGCCAAAGTAATTGCCAGGACAGGAGAGGCCCAGTGTCTCCACAACCTCACCAGCATTTGGCCTCATAGCTTTGTCTTAGAAGGCCACCCCTTTCCTGGTCTCAAAAGCAAGCTCTGGTTGCTTTTTTGGTCTGTACTTATTGGCATTTGGGGGTTTCTGGTTTCTCCCATGTCCCGTCTGGGGTACATGAAGCCAAAAGAAAACCCAGGGAACTCATCTTCATGTCATTCCTTGGGTCTTGAGGGTCTCTAACTTGTCTTCTTCTGTGTGTTCTGTATGTGATGTTCAAGGATTTTTGCCGCACTCGGTGAGAAGAATCGTAGACACTCAGTCTGTCCAGAAACATGAGTCCCCGTATCCACTCAGAACAGAGAAAACGGCTTCCTAGACAAGCTATGCGTGCAGTGGGCAGCCTGTTGTCATTGATGACCAGGTTAGAAGAAACCCTTTAAGGTCAGTCTGTGTGTCCCTGTCAAGCTGAACACTAATTAATGATGCAGCCTGATCTGTCATTGCGTCAACCAGCACATAGATGTTTCTCTAAGTTCAATCAGCAAGGTTATGATCGCTATTATACTCAGAGAAAGAATTTCTTGAAAATCAACAGATATTGGAAATGGTAACTGTAGGTATCGATTAGCGAGTATTAACACGTTACACTTAGCAAACTGCACACTTATGCAAGAACCCCGACTATCTACCTCCTCTCCTGTGGTCGAGCCTTTTTAAAAAATTTTTTTAATTGAAGTGTAGTTGATTTATAATGTTTTGTTAATTTCAGATGTACAACAAAGCAGTTCAGTTTTACATATATACATATATATATATATTCTTATTCTTTTCCAGCATAGGTTATTACAAGATATTGAATATAGTTCATATAGTTCCCTGTGCTACAAAATAGGTCTTTGTTGTTTATTTTATATACAGTATGTGTATCTGCTAATCCCAAACTCCTAATTTATCCCTCCCCAACTTCCTCTTTGGTAACCATGTTTGTTTTCTATGTCCGCGAGTCCATTTCTGTTCTGCAAATAAGTTCATTTATACCATTTCTTTAGATTCCAGGGCCCCTAATGTATGCACTCTCATCAAATTCATTGGTGGATCCATTCACTCATTTAATCACATTTTGTAAAATAAGTTTTTCTCATGGAATAATTTTTGGTTTTCCAAGATAGTTCAGAGAGCTCCTGTCTACTCCCCACTTAGTTTCCCTTTATGTTAACGTCTCACGTTTAAAGGTTCACTTTTTAACTAAGAAATTCACATGGGTACAGCACAGGTAACGAACTAAAGGCTCTGTTTGGATTCACCAGTTTTCCTGCCAGTGCCCTTTTTCTGTCCCAGGACCCTCACTGTACTCAGTTGTCACATGACCTCAGCCTCCTCCAGTCTGGGACCAGCTCTCAGTCATTCCCTGTCTTTTAGCTCCAACAGAGACTCTTGGCAGAGACTCTCCTGACGTTTGCCCCTCACCTCGGGTTTGTCTGATGTTCTATCTGATGACGATGCTGAGGTCGCTGGTTTGGGGGGAGGGTCCTGGAGGTGAGGAGACCTCTGGGCACAGTATAGCAGGGGGTGTGTGACTCACACACCTGGCTTATCCAGGTGACATGAGCCCCGATCTCGAGGGTAAGCTGGGGTCTGAGGGGGTCTCCACCAGGAAGGTACCATTTTCCCTGTTTACTTTCTGTTCTTTGGGAACGAAGTCACTAAGTGCAGCCGATGCTCCAGGGGCAGAGAATTCACCCGCCCCCTCCTGGGGAAGAGGGAGCACGTCCATACATTACCTGAAATTCTTCTGTATGGCAAGTCCGTCCCCTGCATTTATTTACTCATTTATCTCTGTCAGCAGGATGTAGATGAGCGCAGGCTCGTGTGTATCCATTTTACTCTGTGCGCCGTCATCCAACAGCCCGCGTCCCCACGTCCCACGGGGTCTCCACAGACGCTGCCTGGCCGGGCAAAAGCCCAGCTCCCTGTCTGGCCTCCTCTGACGCTGACCTTCTCCTCCTCGATTTACTGTCGGCACAACAGCTGGCTCTCCTTTGGGGGGCTTCTCGAAGTTTCTGCTGCTGAGACACGGGCCTGAGCAGTGGCGAGTCCCTCCGTGGGCTCTGAGACTGACTCAGAACTGCTTCTGGCCAGCCCTGTCCCCCGGCCTGGCCCTTCCTCCCTCCCGGCCCGCAGTGCAGCTGCAGGAGCTGCTGCCGGAGGAGAAGGGGGGCCGGGCGGCCCACCAGGCCGTGGCTGTGTAGGATGGGGGTCGCCCCGGCTTCCTCGTCTCTGACGTCTGGAATCGGGGGGAGGGCTTGCCCGACATCGTCCTGGTTTGGAGATAGGACAGTGTGTTTTATAAACAATTAAAAACCTGCACCCTGCGGGCAGGATGCAGCCTTTTCATAGTCAAACTGGACGGATGTTAAGATTTCCTCTAACTGTAGATCGAGGGCCTACGCGGGGCTGGAAGGGACTTGACCTTGGAGCCGCCAGTGAGGACGCCCCCTCAGCCCCTGGGTAATGGCTTCGTCAGCAAATAGTTACAACGGCTGCAGAGACTCACAGTCTAGGATCAGAGCAGGTGACCGAAGACCTGAATGTCTCTTAGGCTGAAGCATTTTGTGTTGGTGTGTGTGTAACATGTATACAAACACTGCTTGTCAAATATGAAGGTGACAAGTCCCAACTGTTAAAACATTTTAAACTTCAAATACATCAGATGTTGTTTATCTGCTACTCAATGTTTCACTGAGGAGGAAATCTTTCTCCCCCACGAGCAAATCAAGGCCTGAAGGACAATCCTGCACAGGTTATATCAGATTAATATAATACAAGGTCAGATTAGATCACTTGGGTTGACTGGATCTTTCTCCAAAGTCGCATCGTCAAAGTGACACTTCAAGGGCAGCAGAGAGCACAGGAGGCAGCTGAGAACCGGTGGGGCTGAGGCTGACTCACGGAGCCACGGCTGCAGACCCTCCTGGGGACCCAGTCAGCACCTCCACCATCTTGCTCCAGGCAAGTGATGGGGCCGGCAGTGCCCTCGGGGTGTCCGGGTGAGGACATGCTGCCTGTGAGGTCTACAGCCTGCCAGCTTGGCCTGCTCGCGGCTCCTGTTTCCAGCAACCCCACGGAAAATGCAAAAGGTCCCCGCAGAGCCCTGTGGTGTGTGGGAAGGTGGGTAGGCCTGAGGGGCGGGTGTGGTCCGGGCCCCACTGGGGAGGCTGCCAGGGCTCGGGCTGCAGCCCAGAGGCTGGAAAAGGGGGTCACTCTCCATGGCCACTGACTTCCGGCTCTTTCTTAATTCCATGGGAGGCTGAGATCTCAAGGCCTCTTCAACTTGAAAATGTAAATTGGGAAAACTTGTTCACAAAACCCTTTCTTTTCCTGTTCAAATAGTCTTCTGTTCAAACCCTAAGAGAGTTTTCTAATATAAAGTAAGAAGTACAAGAGAATGAGAAGAAACAGAAATCAAAGCTGCTCTTCCCTGGAGAAACCGAAAACAAGATGACAGGGCGTGTATATTAGTGGAAATTAAAGTGGTTCAGAGCGGCCTTTCCCACTCGCCAAGTGCGTGACGTTCAGGGACGCCACGTTGGTCTAGACGCTCGATGGGCCTCCCTGAGCCTTCCTGCCTCCTTGGGCTGCGGTGATTGAGGCTGTGACAGTGATGAAGCATTACTGCGGAAGTTTTGTAGATTTGAGTCAAAACGGGCCTGACTTCTGCAAGATGATGTGACAGGACGCAAATGAACATTATGCTCACCTTGTTTTACGAGATTCAGCCTTGCCTGTTCCAAGGCTTTCCCGTTCTTTAAGCACAATTCAATTAAGCTACTGCCGTTGAGCTGCTTTCAGAGAGCACAGTAGCACCTAAGCAATCTTGAATACACGAGATGGCCACACAGCCAGCTCTACGGGGTCACTGGTGTGGCTGCCAGGCCGGCTGTGGTACCGCTGTGCCTCTGGCAACGAGAAATAAACCCGAGAGAGGGAGAGGCTGTCTTCGAGAGGATTATTACAATGGGGTGGGGTGGGCTACTGCCATAGGGAGAATCTCAGACCTTGAGATCTGCAGGAGTCTCCGAGGTCAGAAAGAAAGAGATTTTCTTCTATAGGGAGGCGTAATCAAGGCTAGAAAGAACTGGGTGTAAGGGGGTGGCGTGATGGAACATTTAATCAGGGAATGTTCCGGGGAGCAAGCATTCCATGTTCCCATATCCAAGTGCTGGTCAAAGTTCAGGGCCTCAAGGAAAGAGAGAAGCCTGTGCTGGGGAGAAAAAATGTTTTCCTCCTCTACCTTCTTAGGTTCTGTACCTGAGGCATGTGAATTAAACCAACAAAAGGTAGATTAACAGGAGAAAAAATTACACATGCAATGTGGGAATACTCCGTGGTGAGTAATCCACTAGGGTGGGTAGAACTTGGCGCTCATATACCTAAGTTAGGAGGTTAAAGGGATGGGAGAGGAAAAGCTTTGGGGGGAAGAATAAAAAGATTTCTTTAGGAAAGACAAATGGGTTTTTAGGAGAATAAATGAGAAGTAAGAAAGTTTGCGATAATGCTTGTTTATGCAGGTTCAAGTGGCCCTTCTTCAAGGCCACGACTCTCCCCAGAGAGGGGAGCTGTGGTAGGTGTACTCTTGACCTCTCCCCCGGAAGCAGACCCGCCCTAAAGAGGGAATTGATGGCAGCCTCTTTTCCCAGAAGTCACTGTCTTTTAGCAAAAAAGGGAAGCTCCGAGGAGGCTTCTTTCTACATCTCTTATTCTCAAATGTTTCCAGCTTAAAATAATTTTCTTATCATTTCTGGGGTTCCAAGTGGGTTCCCACAGCTGATTAACATTTGGTCAAGTAGGCATTTCATCCAGATTTGTCAGCGGGGACAAACAGTTCGGCTAATCGTCAGTGAGGTAAAGAATGGGAATTTCAGGTCGGGGGCTGGGCTTGTTGTAACCAGAGGGCATCTGAGTCTCACCCAAGTCATATGGGGAGGGTGGATCTTGGCAGTTCTGCCCGGAACCCAAAAGGGCAGGGGGATTTGATCATTCAACATGGTCATCATCTTGGCCATCTTAGCAATCATGTCTGGTCCGCTAGGGTCCCCTGATCCGACAGACACCCCGTGGGTTCCAAGATGGGGCCAAGGTCTGGGAGTATTTTATCACTGGCTTTGCTTTTAAATCCTCTACGGGCAATGCCCCCTCTACTGCCTGTGCCTGGGGAGGTCACACCCACTCCACTCCGGGGAGCCAGGCCCAAGGCCCTGCGTTACAGTGATGGGGAGAAACCCCACGCGGAAATTGTCCTCAAACCTACATCACCAGTGTGGCTGATGAGAATCAGTTTTAAGAAAATGGGAAAAAACAAGGCAAGACTTCTCCCTCCTGAGTGTATTTATAACCGACTTCAAGCCGCCTGCAGCCAGGCCGACGCATGCGGCTTCCCTGGTTAGCTGATGCGGGTACTTCTCCAGCTGCGCGATCCCGTCTGGACCACATCTGGAACAACATTACTCACCCACACCTGCCCGTGTTCAGGGCGGCAGGGTCCACTTTCCGAGCTGCCCCGCGAGACGTGGACATCGCAGCAGTGGACCCGGGGGCCGGGGGGGAGCGAATCACAGGGAGCTGCTGCCTGCGGCCCCCCGGCCCCTGCCAGAGCTGTGTTCACACACACACCGCGAGCAACGTGGCCAGGTGACGTCAGACACGTGCCCTCGTTCGTCAGGAAGCCTCCCAAAGCGCTCCCTGGAATGTCCAGGCACTGTCCTCCGCAGGGAGGGCAACACTGTGACAAGGGGGAGCGCAGATTCTAGAAATTCTAGAAACTCTCGGGCAGCGACAAGAGGGGCTGGCCGAGGCCCCTCCCTCTCCTGCTGCGGCCCTGGAGCCAACAGGTACCCATGCTCGCGTGTCACCCCATCCCTTCCCACCTCGCTGGTTTGAGCTGCATCTGGACATGGGGTTTGTTGAAGCTTGAACAAGTGATTCAGACAGGAAGCCGGGACCTAGAACCACTGCTTTAGGGACTTGTTACTAACAAGCATGGCCTGTTACAGTGCAGAATCCCAGGCCCCACTCCAGACCTAAAATGTGAAGGAGATTCCCCGGTGCTTCACGAGGAAATTTGAGAAGCGTTGCCCAGGTGTCAGCAAAATTGTTCTATAAAGCGTCCGAGCAATGATTTTAGGCTTTGAGGGCCGTGCAGGTGGCGTTGCAACGTCCCAACTCTGCCCTTGCCGTGTGCAAGCCGGCACAGGCTGTGTGAGTGTAAATGGTGAGTGACCTGTGCCCCAAAAAACTTTGTTTACAAACACAGGCATGAGTTCGGCCCACGGGCTGCAGTTTGTTGGCCCTGACGTGGAGGCACCCCAGGAGTGATCACCCAGCTTCCACGGGCAGCGATGATGTAATGAAATGATTAGCCATCGTTTCATGTGACAAACTGTCTTTAATGTGTACACGTGGGTGGACCTCGTGGCCATCTTCCAGAAGGGCCCCGAAGGAGGCTGGCCACGGGGCCAGGCACAGGGGACAGGAAGACTCATGACAGCTTTCATCTCCTACCCCCACCAGGCATCACAGACTGCCGCGGGGTACGCTCACCTGCTTCTCTCTCACAGGGAAGTACCTCTCCAGCTGGTTCCCCAGGTTATCCCAGGTGCCGCGGGTGGCTGTGAAGTCCTGGGATGGACTCTAACAGGAAGGACGGGGGCGTGTGGACAATCGTGGCTGTGATAAGGTTTTAGGGAAGCAGCTCTTGGAGCCTTGCGCGGCTAGTGACTGGGGGTCGGGGCGGCTAACACGGAGGTTCAGGAAGATAAGGGGACACATCAGCAGAAGCAGACTTTGCCCAGGAATTCGGTGGTACCTCATCTACAATGAAATCGGACGCACCTCAGAGCTGGCGTGGAGGTTGCCAGCCGGTCTCCCGACAGATCGGCACCCAGCCTGGCTCCGTCTGGGCGGAGGGTGGGAGAGAGGATGCGGAAGGATGCAGACCCTCGCCACCTTTGTTGGACGTGTTTACAGTGGGATTTGCGGGGTGACCCTGTTCTCGGGACGGTTCCAGCATATTCCCCACAAATGCCAGACGTCTGCAGTGCCGCCTCATGCAGTTGCTGCCTCCTCCGATGGGCGCCTTTTAAGCATACGGGTGATTGTTGGTTTAAATTCCCAAATATTTGCTGACAACTTCTTAAGGAAAAATAATGAAGCCATCGAGTTGGAGCCCATCACCCTGGGATCTGGGCACAGTGACTGCGACTTCATTTTTAACCGAGAAGAGTTCCGTCATTCCAGAGGGTCGTCATGGCAACAGTAAACGCCGGTTTATTATTCTGTCAAGTCACATATGGATCTGGGATTATGGGTCCCCTGCAGCCCTCCTTCACCTGGCCCAGCAAGGGGCTTCATCTCTTTATGATTTGCCAATGTTTGGCCTTTGATTGTACTTTTTAGACTAGATATCAGCGGGGAAGAAACATAGAAAAAGATTGGATTATGGGAAAGAATGCAAACAACTTTGTATCCCCACTGAGCACTAAAAAGTTGATCTGGGAGGTTTCATGGTGGGTCTCAGGAGGGATGACGCTGCCGTGAGGGGTTCTCGTTTTCTCGCCCCAAACTTCAGGAGGCGGGAGGTGGGGCAGCCGAGCCGGGTGGTTCACGGACCCACGAAGTTCTGGATTTTTCACCTCCTCGTCGGTCTCAGTCCCCCTCGTGAGGGGCCCTGGCTTTGGGGACCTTCCTACAGGAAGAGTGAGGAAAGGATGAGTGGCCACGAGGTATCAGGAAGGCAGCAGTGGATGGAAGCCAGGAAGATAGAGAAAGTAAAGCCTCCATCTGGGGTGGGGGACAGAGAGGTGAGGCTGGAACCAGTGCCGAGGGCCCCAGCGCCGGCAGCCCCCGTGGACCCCGGGACAGGAGGAGCGCAGCTGTCTTCCCATCAAGACACGGGCTCGGCTCAGAAAGGCGATGTGGCCCAGAGTCACGCTGCACTGGGCCTCCGTGCTGGCCCTCGTCACAGGTTAACAGCGTGGGGCAGAGGGCGATTCTGTCCCCGACTCTGCCAAGGGGACAGATAGAACCAAAGAGAAAGTGGAGACGGAGGGTGGAGTCCAGTCCTGCCGGGGCCCAGCTTGGGGCAGGCAGTGCAGGGGGCGGCAGGGGAGGTCCCCTAAAGCCCAAAGACGCCAGCCACTCTGCCCAGGGTCAGGAAAACACAGCCTCCAAGGACAGCTTTTCGATTAGGGGAGTGCCGGGAAGGCTGGGGAGGCTAGAGGTGACCACTGCCCGTGAGGGCTTCCCCGAGACCCTGGGCTAAGTCCTCCTGGGCTCCCTCTCGGCCTTTCAGAGCCCTCCGTTTTCCAGGTCCGAATCTCTACATCATCAGGTGCCTTGTAGGTCCCCTATTAGTGATGGGAGGGTCTGTTATTCCCAAAAGGCATAACAGTTTGAAAGACATAGTTATATATTTCTCCTTCGTATCCTGAGAGTTCTCTGACAGTGTTCTGCCATGTTGGAACTTGTCTTTCTTGTCTGTTTGCCTGTCCACTCCGGCACTCCCCGCTGACCTGGCCATCTAGTGGAAGGCTGAGAGGACCTGGCCACACTCAGGTGCCGGAACATGGCCACAGTTTCCGCAAGCCTCTTTCTAAAGTCTCCCACATCCTCCTTGTTTTGATGTATTTTTGGATTCATGTCCAATCCCTTTGATCGTTTGGTGTCTGAAGAACAAGAAATTTTAGGACACATTTATGCCTAAATGTAACTATGTGTGGTGACTTAGAAAAGTTTTCCAGAAATTATTAGAGAAACTACCTTTCTTCGATAATTAATTAATAATGTGTGTTCTTCTAGAATTTGTGTTCTTCCCTAATTCTGTGCAGACGAGAATACCCAGTAAGGCCCCATTTCTCTCAGTTCCAGAGCAAGAGATACCAGGCTGCATCTTCACTCCCGATGGCCAGTTCTGAGGGTCCTAGTTGCTTTCCTGAGGGAGGGAGGAAAGAGGGAGCTTTCCTGTGCTTGGCCGATGACCCCCTGCCGCTGTGTTCAGGACACAGCATCAGGTTGCCGCCGGGGAGGCTGGGCTTCCGGCGTCTGAGGAGCCCAGCCCCAAGCTCCCATCCAGTCCCCTTTCCAGGTGGCCATGGCTCGGCCACCTCCCTACATCCTGGAGATGACACTGTTCTGGGGAAGGAGCTGTCCCCGGGACCAGCCTGGATCCCTGGCTCTCCTCTCCCCCCCTCTCTGACCCCTGCCCACCCCTGCCCCTCCCAAATGCTGACACGCACCCCAGTGGCTCCAGTTTGCCATGGACCACTAGATGGCTGGTGGTGCAACATTCGCTGTCTTGCTTTCACCCAGGCAATTTTATGACTTCAAGTTGATTAGGAAGAAGAGAAAAGCTGCCATATGTTTTAGCACCAGAATTTAAGACCGTGGAGAGATCGCACTGGAAGAAGGAAATGGCCTGTCCCATCACCTGCCAGATGTGGGAGGAGTCTCTGAGGAGGGTGACCTGGGCCTCACAGCTGGCCTGGGCTCTCACGCAGCACCTCTCTCACCCGTCCGCCTGGTGGTACCCAGGTGAGGATCGGAAGGCAGGTGTTGGCAGATTAACTAGTAAAATGAGATAATGTGATTTAGACAGGGGTGCTTGGCCCACTGAACACTCTGTGGCTTCTGCTCTGTCTGTCTGCGGGTTTTCAAAACTTCCACGCGGAGCAACTGGGCGCTCATAAGCTATCTGCCGTCAGAGCTCAAATTGCTGCGGCGTCAAATGCGACTTGGTGCTTCCCCCCTTTGGGGGGGCGGCAAGTGGCCCTGCGGTCCTCGGCGGGCTGCCACTGCACGGCGGCCTCTCTGAATGCGGCCCCAGAAGGTGCGGCTCGGGGAAGCAGAGGCGGGCAGAGCTGTGCTGGGGCCCAGGAGGGCTCTGTGGGGTCCCGGCTGCAGCCCACCCTCCTCGGTAAGGGCGCTAGGGCAGGGACCCCATCCACAAACAGGGTGCTCAGGGACCCCACCCGAAAGACCCTGGGCTCACGATGATTTTCTTAGGGGTGGGACTCCATTATGCGGACGTTTGAGACGTTAATGAAATGCCATCCCAAGTGCTCGTCGAGGTCCCGAGTGACTTTCCACACTGCCAAGCTCAGGGCCACCCGTCAGCCCTCCCTTCTCATCGGCCTGCCGCCCTCACATCCAGCCTTTGGTCCCTTGGCCCTCCCTTCTCCCTTCTGCTCTCGGCTCCCAGGTCCTGATCTCTCTCGGACCGTCTCCTGCGTTGCAGCCCCTCATTCCTGTGCCCCGGACGCTCTCCATCCGGCTGGCACTTGGGCTCCGCCCTGGAGCCTCTTGCCTTCTCTTCCCACGTGCATGCACCAGGTGGTCCCACACGTAAGGCGCCACAGCTCTGCAGACCATCTCTGTACTAAGGGCTCGTGCGTGTAGAACAACAGTGCTGCCCTCTCTCACCCCACACCCATGAACCCAGGGCCCCTCAACCTTTCCACCTGTGCGTCCAACAGACAACTTGAAGTAAACATGCCCAAACAAACATTTAATTTGTCCTCATAGCTCTCCTGCAAAATCCCCATCTCCGGAAACAGGAGCTCCATTCTCCCGTTCACTCGGGTCAAAAGGCTCCGAGGCCCGCTCGGCCCCTCTCTTCTCCTTACGTCAATCATGTCGTCCAATCTACTAGCACGTTGCAATGGCTCTGCTTTCAAAATGTATCAAGAATCCAACCACTTCATACTGTCTGTCTTAGGATGACCTAGTTGAAACCACTTTGATTTCTTGCCTGGACTACGGCACAAACCTTCACAAAGTAAGGGGGTATTGTATGCTTTTATGTTGGTGTTTTGTTCGCTGCTATGCCACCAGGTACTAGAACGATGTCTGCCAATTAGTAGGTACTCAATAAGTACCTTTCTAAAGGTTTCTAATGTTTTACTGAATATCCTTTTTTATATATATTTATTTTGTTATTGGGGTACAGTTGCTTTACGATGTTGTGCGAGGTCCTGCTGCGGAGCGAAGTGAACCAGCCATGTGTACACACGTATCCCCTCCCTTTTGGATTTCCCTACCATCCAGCTCACACAGATGTAGAGAACAAACCTGTGGACACCAGGGGGGGAAGCGGGGGTGGGATGAATCGGGAGATTGGGACTGACACATATACGGCACTGGGTATGAAACAGATGTGAGGACCTGCTGCAGAGCACGGGGAACTCTACTCAATAAACGTTTATCAAATAAATGTATAGGTTTCTAGCTGGGTCTTGCTTCTCTCCAAACCGCTCTTCCCAGACCTGTCAACATGATCATTTTCAAAGCCATATTATGTCCCTCTTCCGGCGCTTCCCCATCTCACTCAGGCTAAAGCAGGTGCCCTGAGCACAGCCATGCGCCTTGCGTGACCGGGTCCCGTTGGCCCCCCGTCTTCATCTCTCCTGCTCTCCTCGTGCACACTGCCTCAGCCCCTCTGGCCTCCTGGCTCTTCCTGTGCACGCCAAGCACGCTCCTGCCTCGGGGCCTTTGCACGATGCTTCCCCACGCCCAGGTGCTTCTTCGCAAGACGTCCACGTGGCTCAGCCTCTGTTTCACTCAGCTGCTGCCCAAGTGTGACCTCATCAGAAAAGACTTCTTTGACCACCTGTGCTGGTCGCCCTGAATCTGCCCCTCTGTATCCCCTTCTCCACCCTTCTCAACCACGAGGCACAGACTCCGTCCCCCAGGCCCCCTTGCCTTCCAGCTTCTGGTGGGGTTCAGCAACGGGAGGACCCACGTGAGTGGGGGAGGAGGGAGGAGAGCGAATACCGGACTCTGTAACCCTGGCCTGTTACCTCTCTCTGGCTCTGGCAGTGAGCGTGTGGCCGCAGCTCCCATTACTCAGACCTTCTTCCGTGGCTACAGCCCTTGGCAGGCTCTGGAAACACAGCTCTTTTCTCTCGCCTACCTCAGGCTTAAAGATGTAAACGGCTTGATGCTGTTCCCATGCCTGGGCCCTCCACCATCGCTTCTGGCTTTCCTTAATGCTTCACATAGCTCTGTAAGTAATTCCTTCGCTAGGTCTCTCGAGGCTGCCCTCTCTGACCTGCTGGGGCCCTGACCGTTACAGCACCCTACCTGAAATAGCACTTCATCTATATCTGCCTGTTCCTGCTTCATCTTCCCTTTAAACCGTTTGCAGCGCCTATCGTGTTTTTATTACTTTACCCGTTTATGTCTGTCTCCACTAAAACTGTAAGCCACGTGGGAGCAGAGGCTTGGTCTCTTATTTTCGTCCATATTTTTAGCACATAGAATGGAGATTTAATATAATTAACAGTCAGTACACATTTCTTGGGATAGTGAGTGTACGAACGAACAAATAAACCCCGTTCCTGTGGGTACCTGTAATCATAAACGTCAGATTTTAGGTACTGCTATAGTTCTCCGGTCATGATTTGCTGGACATGAATGTGCTACGGTGTATCTAACCCCTTCACTCCTTCATTCGTCCGTCCTACAAGTGTTAATACTGAGTTCCCAGATCCCTTAGAGAAGCATGGAATGGGGCCGTGAGAAGAGTGCAAGCGTGTGGTTACTGAAACACCTTTCCCCATTAGATCAGGGACGTGTCTTTTAGAAGCTGATCCCTGTGCTTCCTGATGCTGTGCTTACACGAAGTATTATGATTCTGCTTCCACTTCCTATCTGCTAGGTTTTGAACTTAAGTTTATCCAACTCAAAAACTGGGGCCTTTCCCATAAGGCACTGCTGCCTCCTTAGGGAAAATCAGGCTCTCAGCTCCTCGAGACCATAATTCTGGATATTGAAGGGGGTGCCCATCCACAGCCCCCACCTCCCATGTTCTCCTGTCGTGACTGTTCAGTGCACCCAAGTACAATCACTGAATGGCCACGTTGCTTCACTGTTACACCAGCCTCCAAAGAGTCTCTCCCTCTCCTTCTAGAAACCCTCATTCTGCAAACCTCGCTGGAACTCGGAGGTAACTTGATGAGTGCTTGCTTTTCCAGCTCCCATCCACATTAGAACTGTAGTGCTAATTAAGTCAACTGCCCAGATGGGTCTGCAAACTGCCCAAGCCTCCACAGAAAGGAATCGCGTGTCATTTCGTTGGAGCAATGACTTTTTATGAATAAAATAATTAGAAAAAGATATGTAAGGGGACTATAATAATCCATTAGCGAAAATTATACCCTTGTATTTTTTTCACTCTAAGTGGGAAATACTGAACGTCACGATGCTGCCCACAGAAATCCCGAATCATTGTGGGAAAGTCGTAGAAAAATGCCGCTGCGGCATCACGATTCATTCTTATCATCAGTTAAGTAACTGGATGCTCAATTTCCCACCTGTCAAGGAGGGGGTCAAGGTTCAGGGTGCAAACTTGGGAGAGTAAAGTTTTAGTCTAAAGTCAGACGCTAAATGGCCACGTGGTCCAAGTTAAGCCACCAGAGGCCTCTCTGAGCTTCAGCGACCTCAATGCTGAAAGGGGGCGTTAAGGAGAGAAAGGGCTGTGGGTTACGGACAGTGGTATGTATTCCAGGGATAACGTGCTCAGTGCTGTTTGAGAGTGCACTGCGATGCGCTGTGATTAGGAGACAAGTAAGCTCTGATGTGCGGCTCTGTGTCCCGGGAGATAAAAGGCCATTGGGGGGCTGGTGGTGGCAAGCAGCAGGGAGCATTAGCTACAGACGGGCAGGAGCTGATACCAAGGCAAGGACCAGAGGGCATGTCCTCAGACAACCCTGGGATCTGATGCCCTAAACTCCCTGGGGCCTCTTGGCATGGCAGTAACTTCATTCAAAGGAAGAGAACTGTACTGGGCTGGTTGTGTTCACAGAGGGATGGGCAGGCACGTGTTAAGACCAGGGAAAATGATCCAGGACTGCTGGATGTAAAGAGCGGGGATGGATGGGGGAAGAATGCATCGTTTAAATAGCAACCCCAGGGCCATGCTGGCTTCCCTTTATCAGTGCTCATGCACCCAGTTCCGCACCGCAAGGGGCCCTGGGCTCTGTGATGATCCCACCGGTGTGGACTGACGTCATATCTTTTTCAGTATTCCCATCTGGATCCTGAACTTCCCATGTCTGCATGGATCTCTTCTCCAGGTCTTGTCCTCCGCGCTGTCTGACTTCACCCTCGCTCTTAGGGTACCCTCCTAGAGCTTGGCATTACGGATCGGTACAATCCCTCCTAACTTCTAGTTCAAGCATATCTGGCTGGTGCCTTCAGCCCATCGTCGGCGTTACCCGGGTTCCAAGGGTCCCACGTGCCACAGCGTCTTCATCTGTCACCCTCACAGCCACACTCTCCCCCTTACTGGGACTAGACTTCCTGGTTAATTTTACTGTTACTCCATGCATACTCCCAGCTCTCTCCCGTCTCTCCCTGTCTCTGCTGCACTATTTGGCTAAATTATAACCCAGGTTAAATTCAGTTCTCTGCCTACTTCAGGACGACTGCCGGTGTGACTGGAGAAAACACACGTCTGCGCTAACTGGATCTGCAAACTCAAGCTGGCTGGCATCAGGGCACCCTGACGCTGCCCAGGGAGCCTCAGTATTCATTCACGGTGCACTACCCTTCTCTGCTCCTATATGCCGCCTTCAAAACCCCTCCTGCCTCTTAAGATATCCAACACCTTCTCTGTCACGTGCACACCCAGCTAACCCTGCTTCCTATTTCACCAAGAAAGTAGGAACCATCAGAACAGAATTTCACCATCTCCCATCACAACCACCCATCCACCCGAGCTTGTGACCCTGGACTTTACCTTCCCTCCAGGTACAAAGCTCAACCCCTTCTCTCTTGCGTGAGGCCCCGCCCCTCTCTCCCCCTCGAGGACCTTGCTAAAGCAATTCTCCCTGCTGCCTCCAGCCCCATCAAATTTCTCCTCCTCACTGGACCTTCCCAATCAGCACGTCAACCTGCCATGACTCCTCCCGTTGCAGGCAAAGAGCAAAACACCTGCTCTCCGTCCCTGTTTCTCCTGCAGCTCCCATTCCAAATCTCTCCTCCCCTTCACAGCACAGCTCCAGAAACTTTTTTTTTTTTTTTCCAGGGAGTTTAGGGTATCAGATCCTAGGGGTGTCTGAGGACATGCCCTCTGGTCCTTGCCTTGGTATCAGCTCCTGTTCTCAATGCCTCTACTTTCTTTTGAACTCAATCCAAGGTTTGGCTGTCATCTCTCTGCTGATGCTACGTACATCCTGATGACGAGGAAGGAAATGACAAGTACCAACAGCAGCAGATGCTCCCCAATCTCAGAAAGTTCTTTGACCCCAAACAAGGGGTCACGCCGGATTCCCGCCTCACCACCAGCTCCACATCCAAGCCATCGGCAGCTCACGTGGGTTCTACCTACCCTGCGATAAACCCCGAACCTCTCTCCTCACCCCCACCACCGGACCTACCCCCCACACCAAACCACCCTCCTCCCCGCTAACTCAACTGGTCCCCTCTTGGCCCCTCTTTCCACACGACCCCAACAGTGATAGTGAAATGGCAGTAATAAAGTGAGCACGAGTCATGTGTTGGAACCTCACCCTGCCTTTCCGTCCTACTTGGAATGAACTCCACACCCCACCACGCCTGTGGGGTCTGTCACGTGACCTCCGCCTGCTTCTGCACCCACACCCCGATCCTGCGCACCCCCAGACCTGACTTCCCCGCCACCACCAGCCTTCTCTCCTTTCCTAAAACAAGTCAGGGCTGTCCACAGCGCTGCTCCTTTGGCTCTGAGCCTTCCTCTGTTTGGAATACTCTTCACTCACATGCCCCCTGCATCCTCCCTTCTCATCACTCAGGGCTCGGCTCAAACGTCCCCTCTTCGTGAGGTTTCCTTGACAACCACCCATTGGTACCCACTGCCCATCGCTAGCCATCACATCCATCTCTTGCCTTTTCCTGAGAGCTCTAGTTACCATCAGAAATATCTTATTTTCCCCAATTTGTTTGTTCTTTTTTTTATCCTTACAGGAATGTATGGCCCACAAGGGCAGCTACCGTGCTCTCTGCTTGGATACGACATCCCTCGAACTTAGATCAATACCCAACACGGGGGTCCTCGTGTTGCTGTTGCTGCCAGAGTGGATAATGATGGCTGTTATTTCTTGCCCTTCTTTGAAGTATCGTTTTCCGTGTGTTTCTCACGTAATAACTCTTTTTTTTTTTTAAATAAATTTATTTATTTATTTTTGGCTGTGTTGGGTCTTCGTTTCTGTGCGCGGGCTTTCCCCAGTTGCGGAGAGCGGGGGCCACTCTTCATCGCGGTGCGCGGGCCTCTCACTGTCGCGGCCTCTCCCGTTGCGGAGCACAGGGTCCAGACACGCAGACTCAGTAGTTGTGGTGCACGGGCCCAGCCGCTCCGTGGCACGTGGGATCCTCCCAGACTGGGGCCCGAACCGACGTCCCCTGCAGCGGCAGGCAGACTCCCAACCACTGCACCACCAGGGAAGCCCTCACGTATTAACTCTTAATTCTCAAGACCATTCTGCAAAGCGACACCTATTATGCCAACGTGATAAGTGAGAAAAGTGAACTGTGGGCAGGGATGTGATATGTCCACAGGACCAGGCAGTGCTGAAAGCTGAGCAGGAGCCCGGATCTTGCTGCCGCCAGGACCCAGGCTGTTTCAATAAACATCACTTGAGAATAAGAACAGGTAGCATCACACATCTGGGCATACTTTCATTTTCTTTTTCTTCCTGAAGCATGGAAAACACAGGATGGTGAAATGGTCCGAGCACCCAAAATGTAATGGAACAAAACATACCACCGGAAAATAATTTCAGTTTTTCTCCAAATAGTTATAAGCATAGTTACTAGGTCTTCCACTGTACTGATCAAACAGAAGCAAATATATTTTAATATAAAAAGTGGTATTTTCTCTTTAAAAATTCATGTTTAAAATGCCTTTTAAGCTCCTGTTTAATGCTGTTTGGCATCATGAAGGGGGAGGGCAGTAAATCGATGTCACTCTCTTCCTCGTGACCAAGAACAATAGTTGTTGGAGCACCAGCCACATCCTCAGGTACCGTGTAATTATTTCCCCAGGAATATTCATGTTGACAGCTGTAAAATTGTCCTGTGTTCTATCATGCTAATCAAATAACGCCTTGCAGATACCAACGATGGCTCGATGTTTTAATCCAATTTGCAAAGCACTGTATACTTTATTTCATTAAAAACCCACTGTCAAAAAGCACATGAATATCCAAGGAACTCAACACGTACACGAAAGATCAGTGCAGCCTCGTCTTCCTTTTCAGTATTTCGCAGACGTTGCTACATCCTTGATGTGGAAGCAAATATGTCTATCACCCAGGTGAACAGAACAGGTTAAGGCTGATGGAAGCTTCCTCATTTTTCTCTGTGTCTCTATGGCATGTTCAGGGCTGCTTTATGTATGTTGACTGTGCAAGGCTCACCGTCAGCTGAAAACAAGGACCCACCTGGTAATGACCCCCGATTTGAGGCAGGAAGGCAAGGATTTGATGAAGCCCCAAAATGGCTTACTCGACGGATTTTACCAGGAAGCAGCAGACACATGAGTTTGGCCCCAGGCCCTGAGAAATTATCTGCAAGGCCTCTCCAGACAAATGTTTCTTCCCAGGTACTAAGTGCAGTGAAACAGGGAGGCTAATGGGAGGACCGACAGGCTCTCCATCCCAAACGGATGGTGCTCTCTTTTCGGTCACCACCCTCACCATCCTTTTCCTGATGAGTTTCTTCCTTCCCCACAGGGACACATTAGGTTCAGTGCAGTAAGGATGACAGCCAGTAGTTTCAAAAAGACAAATCAACACAAACTCCCTTGTAACCAATTTTTCTTCTCCCTATCAGAGGAGATCAAGAAAAACCAGTCATGCGGAAAGAGCGTTACGCTCAGGGTGTTATGATTGCAAGAGTTTAAAGATATTTTCTCGTTATAACTATAAAGGAAATTGCCCTCCTATCTTTCCACTGTTTTGGACACATTTCTATACGAATGCAAAATCTGCTCTGAAGGCACAGGCATCCTTGATTGCTAGGAGCTGGTGATTTCTCTCCTAATTACTAAATTAATGACCTCTGAATAGAGTGGGTTGTTTCCTCCACAGACAAACGCTGCTGTTTCAAACAAGGCTGAGGGCTGAGTGCTCTCTGGCACGGGCCATCCTTGCCCTTCCTTCACTCTTTCAGAAGCAAGTGGGTTTTGGGAATTCCCTGGTGGTCCAGGGGCTAGGACTTCGCACTTTCACTGCCAAGGGTCCGGGTTCAATCCCTGGTCGGGGAACTAAGATCCTGCAAGCTGTTCGGCGTGGCCAAAAAAAAAAAAGAGAAATAACTGGGTTGTGAACCAGGCATATTATTTATTAAGAGTAGGACTTTATTTCACTTATTCAACAGTGGCTTTTTTTCCTTTCCTAGAGTCAGAATTTGATATTCTTTTCATTCAATTTTCTTGACATGAGGTGAGTCTTCCCCATCTCACTGAACTATTTAAAGAGTGGAGTAATTTATTACTCTTTTTCCTCAGCTCCAGTCATGTGCTGTGGGAAAGCTTCCAACTTCCTTAGTGCGGTTTCTTCTAGCACGTGGAGCCCCAGCAGTGGGCTTCCCACTGGGGCGCCGTCTCCAGGGGCTGTGTCGACAGATGGGGCTCCGTCCTGGGAAGTCTGGACCCAGGCTGCGTTTCTGGGGCATAGAACTGGGGGAGGGCTTGGGTGACCTACTTCTCCTGAATCCATGTGGAAAGTCGGAGCTGCCCAAGGCAGGAACGCGGCTCCCAGGAGAAGTTGGGACGCAGGTGGTGAGCAGACCACAGAGCCGCGTTTCCACCCCGTGTCCAGCCCCTGTGCAAGGACACCTAGGCAGCAAACGTCCTCCAGAGAAACGTGGTGTGAACTGGGCCAGGTTGTAGGATTAAGAGGCGAGTACACTCTCTTTTTGGCCCCAAGATAAAGTTGGGCCGGTCCCCTGCTCTCCCTGGGATGACCCGGAAGAGGCTGTTATGCCCGGCTCTGCATTTCCATCCATCCACACATACGGGTCGAGAACAGGGGAACCCAAAGTCAGAAGTCCGGGGCCCCAGAGCCCCAGGACAATCTCTGGGGGAAGCAGGGGGCAGCAGACTCTCCCACTCACCATTCCCCAGGATGGATGGCCCAGGAGGACTTTCTTGGCAAGAGGAGCTCACGCTCCCGGCTGCTTCCATGGGAGCTGGGAGGTCTCGTTCCCTGCAGCCTAGATAGGCCAGCGGTCCCAGGGACAGCCCCCCCCCCCCACCACCACCACCACCACCACCGAGGCCTCCAACACCTGTGCTTCCTGGAAAGCATCAGCTCCTGGCCGCCTTCCCCAGCTGCCCGGGCCTGTGTCACAAGGCTCCAGGGACCTCGCCATATGCTGGGGACCAGCTCCAGCCTGGCGGGAGCATCTTGGTGGCCGAGAGCCTGGCGGGACGTGGTGACGAGAGGCGAGCCTGGCCCCCACTGCGCCGCTTGCATCCATTACCCTGAATCCAGGAAGGATCTGGGGCAGCATCCTTAGCCCTTTTATAATTTCTTAAGCTTCCCCAGCGGCGCCGTGGTGGGAACAGTTCACAGGTCGCTCTGTCTGCCTTTGTCTTTGAAAAGCACTCGGAGAGTAAAAGGGAAGAAGCCCGAATGACACGTGAGACAGGCAGCCCGCTCTGCCGTCCACCTGAGTCACTTATGGCCACGTGAACCTGCCTTTGCCGACGGAATGGGCCCTGCCGTCCACCCATCTTCCTGGACCTGCGAACGGCTCAGGGACCACAGTTAGCACAGATGCCCCCTCTGCCTCTTTTCCTCTGGACTGTGACCTCGGATAACCTTCAGGATCCAAAGAATGACCCCATAGCCCTCAGCACGGGTGCACAGGTAAACGTCAGCACGGCAGAATGCGAGTCACAGGCCCCAGTAAGAGCTGATGGCTGGTTCCCGGGAAGAGCCGGGCACAGACGCTTAGACACCCGGGGAGCCCTCTCCTGCCTCCGCGAAATCCCTGGGCAGGAACTCTTCCGGTGTTTACAGCCCCCAGCGTTTACGACGTGCTGGTAGGTGCTTGGTCACTGAGAGCCGAACAAGCCAAGGTGGAGGGCACTGCTCCTTCCCCGGGATAAGCTCCCCACCACGGCCCCTCGGACTGAGAAGCTACGTCACCTTCACAGAGGCCAACCCCGGGGCCCTGCCGACGCCTCATCTGCTGTGGTTCCTCACAGGGCTCTGCCTGTTCCCTGCAGCCTCTTCTCTGCACCTCGGCTTGGTCCTGGTCACCGGGCTGAAGGCTCACGCCCAGGGGGACAGCCCTGGGGGGCACCTCAGGGCCTTGCCACCAACAGCACTTAGAGACCCACACGGGACTTTTATCAAGTGCCCACTGTGTTCCCGATCTGAGCTACTGTCAGGACGTGGACCCTCCGAAGGTCACTTGGATCTCTCCGAGACACGCACAGCCTCCTAACTGTTGAAGTTCAGGGGCAGAGGGACACTGGAGGGAGAGGACAGAAAAATGGCATCGCCAGGTGCTGGCTCGAGGCCAGCAGAGCTCACGTGCTAACTTACGGGCTCCAGGAGGTTCAGGGTGGTTACGGAAATTACAGGTATCTGAGTCCACTCAGGCTGCTGTGGCAAAACACCACAGACTGGGTCACCCACAAACAACAGAAGTTTATTTCTCACGGTTCTGGAGGCTGGAAGTGCAAGATCAAGGCAGCGGGTGATCAGGGTCCGGTGTCTGATGAGAACCCCTCCCTGGTTGGTAGATGACCGTCTTCTCCCCGTGTCCTCACAGGGCAGGAGGGGTGAGGTTGCTCTCCAGGTCTCTGTTGTAAGAGCACCGATCCCCTTCACAAGGGCTCTACCCAATGACTTAATTGCCTCCCAAAGCCCTCGTCTCCTCACAGCATCACACGGGGGTTAGGTCTCAACCGATGAGGTTGGGGGCCACAAACCTTCAGACCACACACCCGGGCAGGGGCCGGACCCAGGTGTGCCACCGTGCACATGTCCCCGGCCCTCCCTGACGCAGACCTGACCCCACATGTGCCCTTGCACACGGGGGACCCCAGAGCCCTCGGCGATCACTGTGACTGCACCTGCTTTGGTCCACACTGCTGACCCCGGCCGCTCTGCCTGCACCGGGAACAAAGTGGGCAGCTCCTGTCCTGAAGCTCAGACACAGGCAGGGAGGTCACAGGAGGCAGAATCGGCCACTGACACAACTAACGAGCGACCTTGCTGATTTACCTCCACTTCATGACGGAGGCCCTTGGGTTTCAGATGGTAAACTTCCTCTTCCACAGTCGCACTGTCACTGAGACCCGAACCACCTGGCCTCCCCACCTCCCCACCGAGACCACGAGTGTATTCACAGCACCTGCTCAGAGCGCGCCCTCGGGTTCACAAAGCCGCGCCTCCTCATGTTCGTACCTGGGCAGCGCTGCAGGTGAAAACTCGAAAAGGTAAAATCATCTCGACTAGAATGTTCTCTTGTTCTCAGGGAGGGCGATGAATCCCTCAGCCAATCGGAGTGGCAAGGCATCCTCATTTCCTGCATTATTTCTGAGGGAAATGTTTGCTCGTGGTTTCTCATCTGCTCTCTTAGAAGAGCATCCTCACCGCTGTGCATCATCTCCATAAGAAAACCGTCCCTGGAAGATGATGCCACCTTCCCTGTTAAACAGTCACTGGAGACAATGGGATCTGGAGAGACACACTTCTGCTAAATTCCCCAGATGTACGTGCCTGCGGGCCCTTTAGAGAACAGCCTCATGAGACAGTGAAGTGGAGCTGAACTCCCCTACCTGCCTGGGAGCTGGTATAAAAATGAGGAATGACAGTCATCCTGTTCCGCTCAACTCCATTCTAATTGAAAATTATTTCTAAAGTCTCTGCCTAACTGGACTTTGTCGCCATCCTTTCGGAGTGCATGGATTTATGCCTCTGCTCTTATGAACAGCTCTACTATTTCCCATAAATATGCACAGGTTTCTGTTTGTACAATAAATATTACCAAGATCTTAAGGAAATTAAAGTGGAGCTTGAAGATGGCTGTCGTCTGATGACATACCACACATGAATCATGTCCTCAGGAACTTCCATCCCCTATCATCACATTTCCTATATAAATATAAATATGTTTGCTCCTTGGTTCTAAATGGCAGAGGAGAGACTCGCCTAATGGATTTATGGCTTATCAGCGAGTTTCAGGGAAGGTGGAGGTGGATGGCTTCTCCCCAGTCTGGCTTTGTTTAGAAACAATCGACCACGTTCAACTTTGCAGTCTGTTTGTTTTGGTGAAGTGGTGCACTAGCTACAATTCACTTCATGTTTAAAGAGGAGCGTGTGACCTACACAAGCTGAGGACCTACACTCCTGTGGATTAAGTCATCAGAAAGTATTTGTAGAGGCGTTTCTAAGGTAAAAATGTTGACCTTATTTCTTAAGCATTCACTTTCTCCCTTGGGCATCGGGACATGGTTCTAAAGGTAGAGGTTTGAATAAAATCAGGTTTAGAACATAAATTAAATGGCTTTAACACAGAAGCATAACTACAGGATTACTTTCAAATTAGGCGATAAAATGCCCGGTGCCCTGGGCACGCTGCTCCCCTGGCCTGAGCGGCTCTGGCACTGACCCTGCAGCCAGCGTCGCGGCGCTGGGAGCAGGTGCCCCCAGCTGAGCGCTGGGTCTCACAGGCGGAGCGTCTGGACTGTCAGCCCCACGAGCAGAGCTGTCGCTCCGTCCCAGCATCTGAAAGCATCCTGGTCCCCAGTAGATGCTCAGTAAACATGAGTCAAATCGTGAAAGACAACTAACACTCCTGCGAGGGGCAATATTTGTTCAATCCGACAGGATCACAAGCGAGAGGCGTCCCGTGGCACTCCAAGGCTCTCGGGGTCAGCGTCCGGCTCAGCCTCCAAACCGCGTCCTTGGAGTCGTTTGTCAACAGACCCAAGACAGCCCAGGGGCCCATCTCCGTGTCCCCGGGGTCACTCCAAACTCAGGCGTTCAGCCCCAAGCAGAGCCCCCCCCCCCCAGGGCAGAGCGCTCAGGAAGTGCAGGGTGAGCGCGGGGTCACGTACTCTGCACCAGGCAGGGCCTGAATCCCCCCAGAGAGTTACCCCAAGACCCCGCTCACGCAGGAGCATCCGCTCTCCCTGCCTCTGTCTACATGTCCTGTCCACTGGGCTGCGGTGGCTGTGACCCCCGAAACCTGGAGGTGCCCACCTGGGGCGCCTCAGGCCAAAGCCCTGGATGGGCTCCCACACACTGAAGTCCCAGCTGACCAATGCGAATGAGGAAAGCCAGTGCCCAGGATGAGGCTCCAGCCAGCCTTCGAGTGGTCACTCAGAGGGAAAGGCTGCCAAGACTGCCATTCCGGGGAGAGAGGAAGGGTCTCCTGGTGCGGAGGGAGTACAGCGGGGGAGGATGCTCCAGGCGATGGGACGGGCTGACCAGGGGAGCCGCTGACCTACACTGGGTTTCTTCTGGGCCAACCCTGCTCTCCAGAGAGCTTGCTGGGCTCAGGAGAAACCCCTCAGACGGGCGCACGGTGACCACCCGCTGCACGTTTTCCCACCAGGGGACACGAATCCTTAGCTGCTTGAAAACCATCCATGAACGATGAGCAGTTCTCTTCCCCCCATACACCCCCTCCCCCGCCTGACCCTGGGACCAGGTAAACCTCTGCTATTTTCAACAGCCGGGAGCACAATGGCTGTACTGCGCAAGAGACTTCATTTCAGACATTTTCATTACTTTGAAAGAAGAATTGGTCAGGAAGCAGAGGACCCTTGAGGATCAACATAAAAATGATCTACGACAGTCACCTGGGCGCCAGCCAGCAGCCCCGGTCAACACCGCTGGCCCTTCTCATGGCCCCGCCCACGGCCAGCTCAGCGACGCCTGGAGAGAAGAACGTCCTGTCACTTTCCACCAGGCCACACCCCCTAGGTTTTGCATGAAGACGTCCTCGGCAGAGGGCCGGCAGAGGGGCTGAGAGCTGGCAGCCTGAGGTTGCTGCAGCTGCGGCATCAAGCACAGCCCACCCGGTCCTGCCCCTTGCACCTTCCCCCAACAGAGAGCAGGGCGCCCTCAGCCCCCTGGGGGCAGCGGCTCTGGAACCCTTGGGCTCTGGCTCCTGGAGGGAGAGCAGGGAAGGCCGAGACCAGGTCCACTCCTCTCTGGAGAAGGCTCCCTGGATGGCCCTTCCACAGGGACGGCCAGAGAGCAAGGATGGGTCGAGCCCCCAGGGAGCCTCCTGGGCCTGCTCGGACCCCCAGGGCTGCCTGTGGCTGGGAGAGGCCCTCCGTGCTGTCCCCCCAAAACGTGACCTGCTGCTGGCACTGTGGGTGGCCACCCCGAGCCTGTGGGTCCTGCAGAGTTGCTGTGGGATCGATTCCTTCCACGTGCCCTGGGGGCAACCCAGGTCCTCACTCCCAGAGGACATTACTTGTCTTCTCATCCAGGTCTTTCCCAGATCCCGGCAACAGGGGCCTACTAGTTTCATTGCTTTTATATAACAAGAATCCGAAGTTCACAGGGGTTAGACAGCTCTGCAGTCACAGTTGCTCATGAACTTCAAGCTCTTTACTCCAGAGCCCACCCCTCTGATGAGAAGGGGGCATAACCGACATATAACATGGTGTGAGTTTAAGGTGTACAGGTGTTGATTCGATACGTTTATTTGTTGCAAAAGGGTTACCTCCATGGCCTTAGCTAACACCAGCATCACATCACATAACTACCATTTCTTTCTGTGGTGAGAACATTTAAGATCTACCCTCTTAGCAGCTTTCAAGTATGGAATATGGTGTTGATCTCTGTGGCCTCAGCCTGCAGCGGCTTGAAGCAAGGTTTCGGTTCCCGGCCAGAGATTGAGGTCAGGTCGCAGCAGTGACAGCACCAAATCCTAGCGACTAGACCAGTGGTCAGTGATAAGGCCCCGGCCCTTCGGCTTTGCAGAAAAGGATTCCCACAAAGACGGGAAGTAGTGAAACAAGTGAAGTGTTTATTAGGAGAGAAAAAGAGTACGTGTGGATAGACACACGGGCGGGCTCAGAGAGAGTCGCGCCCTCGTGGTAGTTTGAATCACTTTTATGGGGCATTTCTTCTGGGTTTCCTTTGGCCAATTTAAAATTCTAAAAAACTTCTTGCTTTGCCTGGTTCGGAGTCCCCATTTGGCGTATCTCAGCGTTCTCCCGTGTGTGCGTGCGCATCTCTGAGCCAAGATGGGTTCCAGGGCAGAGGCCTACGGGTAGTTAGCGTCATTTACTATGGGGCGGTGCCCCCTCCCTTTTTGACCTCCAAGGAGCTTTCTAGCCCGGAAGGTCTCCTTGACTTCAAGCATGAGAAATACGTGGTGTCTTATCTTCTATCTGGGCGGGGCCCAGCCTCTCCTCTCCATCGTCCTGCTGTTCTCATCTCGGAGAATTGGTCCACAGGGAACGAATATCCAATTGCTTTACCCTGGAGGGGGTCCCATCTACCTCCTGCCTCAGTATCATCACCTGTAGTCACCAGGCTGTACGTGAGACCCCCCCAGAACTTGTGAATCTTATAAATGGACGTTTGTACCCTTTGACCGACAGACAGCTCCCCATTTCCCCCGCCCCTAGCCCCTGGTATAACCACCATTCTGCTCTCTGCTTTTATGAGTCTGGCTTTTTCAGTCTTTCTTGTCTGATTTATTTCTAGAAGTGATTCTTGATATAAGCTTGTTCCTAACCCATAGTTCAAGTTAGCCAGCGAGCCCTTTTTGGGAAGGAGAAAATCTTTTTCCTTCTACCCTCCAAGCTTCTCTGGCCAAGGCCCTGCAAACTAGACTGACAAAAGGCAGGTCAACCAGGGAAAACAAACAGAAGCCTATTAACATGGGCATCACTAATACGCAGGCCAGCACTCAGGGGAGAGTAACTTAAAGGGTGGTGGGAACTCAGGCTTATACAGCATCTTAACAGAGAAGGATACATTGCAGAGAAGGAGCAGGACAAAGGGGAAGGCTTGAAGCTTCTGGAAGCAGGCAGCAAACCCCAGGAAGGCAGACGTGTGGGGAGACTGAGGGCACAGAGGGCTGGGTGGTGGCGTGTGTTTGTGTGGAGGCTGTCGGTACTGCGGTGACAAGCTTGGTCTCCCCTCCCTCCGCAAGGGCGTTTACATTCCGCCTTCGGGGCAGTGGGATGCGGGGGGGGGGGGGGGGGGGGGCAGGGCGGAGAGCTCCTCACGCGTCTGCTGTTGTTCAGTTGCCCTGAGCTCCAAACACGCCAGCACATTCGGGGTGGCGTGTTCTGAAGCCCTTTACCCTCTAGAAAGAAGGGATTCGGGTCCCTGGAACACAGGTCTGGAGCAGCCCAGGTGCTCACTCTTTATCTCTCTTAAGTGAGAAGCCAGTACAGGCTAAGAAGGACCTGTGATGGGCATTTAAAATTCTAAATAAAAATACGGTTGCCTTTCAAAAACTCCCTGGGTCCCACCTTGCTACCCAGAGGTGGAATCTCGGTTGTGAGAGTGTCTTTGTGGGGTGTTTGACTTTTCCTAGCAGCTATGATACAAATGTAGCTAGACTCTGTGTTTCAAGAGAAAATCATTTAAAAGTAAAAGTCTCATTTAAAAAAAAAAAGGGGAATATGATCAATAGGGGAAAAAGAAGAAACAACCATATTGTGAAATGAGTTACCCTGAGAACAAAGTTTTCAAGTGTCTATTTAAAGCCTCGCATGTAGTTTCAACGGTTATTTAATTGGAAAAAAAAGTTCAAAGGCCTTTCCGGTGATGGCTACTGCTGCAGCTGCCGTGGGTGACCCCGCTTTGGAGCTGGCTCTGCAGGGGACGATAGCAGCTGGAGATCGATCGCATTGGTGCTCCGAAGCAGCAGGCAGTAACACCCCTCCGATTGTGCCTCCTGCTTAAAGAACAGTTTGCACCTTAAAGAAGGCTTTTCTTTCCACACATTAGGAAGATGCCAACAGCCCGTGCAGCTCCCTGCCCGAGGTTCAGTTCCACACCGAGCTTCCTGCGAAGTCGCTGCAAACACTTTCAGCTCCAGAGCAAAGCAACAGCCATGTGGGCAGAGCTTACTGCAGCAGCAGAGGATAAAGCAACCAAGGAGAGTGGGATTTGTTGAGATATAAAACAAGAGGTCTCTATTGGGTTGTAGTTAATGTCAGTTCCTAGTCTATGTTTATTCTAATTCCTAATGTCAACAGATGGACAAAAACTAAGCACACATGTATGGTCATCTTCAAAAGGAAAAACAAAACACCTTCATTTGCACTAATGGTCAGGATGGGGTGTCGTTGCCCTGAGCAAAGCTCCCAGGTTTCAGAACCAGAGAAGGAGCGGTAGCATGAGTACCCTGTGGGCTCCCGGTCCTGCCAACACTAGGCTTTCACCTCGACAGCTGAGGTTGGACACGCTGTGTGCCAGGGACTCTGCCCCATCCTCTCCCTAAGCCTCACAACAACTCCAGGTGGCACTTACAGGAATTGTCCCCTTTTAGGAAGGAAAGACAGAGTCAGAGAGAGTGTCCATGACTGACCTGAGCGCCGCCATTGCCACTGGAATTTCAATCCACACGGATCGGACTGGGAGGTCCTCCTCAGTCTCTGTGTCCTGTGTCTGTCCCGGCACATGGATACGGACTGAGCTTTTATACGTACCTACGTGGGGCTATTTTAATTCAGTGGGAAATGCCTGCTTTCACAGGTTAAAATACACGTATGTGTTACTGGAGCCGAACTTGCATTTGAAAGGAAGAGAGCCAGGAACGCCTCTCCCAGCACACCCTTTGGCCTTAAATTCAAGCTGGTCTACCGCTTAGCGCCGCCCTCTGCAAGTTTCCTCCTGGGAAGCCTCCCAAGGAGCGATGCCTGCCGTGTGCATGGCCCTTGACGCCGCCCACAGAGACGCGTCCTGAAGACAGGGTGCGGGGGGGGGAAGAAGGGGCCGATCCCCAGCCATACATCAGATTTGAATCTGGGCACCGAGAGGCAGCGCACTGACGCACCTTCCTTCCTCTTGGGTGACAGGTGACTGGGCTCCTGTAAGAGCGTGCTCATGGCTTGGTCAGCATGGACTCGCACAGCCGACCCCTCACCACGTGCCCAGCTCTCAGAAAGTGCCGTTGAGATGGGACTTTTTAGGGCAGCAGTGCTGTCCTGTATCACACTGAATGGTGGGTACGTGATACTGTGCACTTGTCAAAACCCGCAGATCTGCACAGCACCAGGAGGGAACCCCGATGTGAACGATGGACTTTAGTGAACCATAGCCTGTCAATCTCAGTTATCAGTGTAACAAACATGCCATACTAACGCAAGATGTTAATAACAGGTGAGAGGGCAGGGGGCGGGGGTGGACGTGGAACTCTATGTACTATCTGCTCGTTTATTCTGTAATTCTAAAACTGTACTAAAAATAAAGTCTTACTTATAAAAACATAAATTAAAGCAAATAAGTTTTCAGGCGCTGCTCCTGTCACCAGCCTGGACCCGGGGTTGGGGATAGAGCAGCACGCGGAGGGAGCTGCCCGCATTTCCCGGTACCCCTTGTGACTTGCAGGCACTTTGGAATTATTGTCCCTTTCAGTTTCCCTGGGGCCCTGGGTGGATGGATCAGCTGGAAAGTTAAACAGAAACGCCTGTGCAGGGCCAGGTTGCAGCTGCACTGAGTGGAGACACACGCTCTTTCTGAAATGAACTTGAGTGCGGGTACTTCACTTCCTAACAGGTCTGACCCTAATGGCAAGTCAGGTGCTCTCTGAGCAGAAATCGTTTCTTAGGAGCACTAACTGTCTTCTCCAGAAGAGAGAGGCACAAACTCCTAGTGCTTTTGAGCACCACCTTGCCTGCTACAAATAGCCTCCATTATCCCATTAGAAGGCATCCCCGCCGCCCCGATTGCCATCACCGTGTGGATAGAGACTGTGTGTAACCTCGGGACAAACGACAGAAGATAGTGACATTGTAGTGAAGAGCAGAGGCTCAGGTCAGGCGAGGTGGGGCTGGTGAAATGGAGCAGGACCCTAAGGTCCTTCCTGCCCACGTCCTCCGCCTGCCTTCTGACTGTAGGAAAATTTAGCCAAAGAATAAGTTTAATCAGAGAAGTGAGAAGACGCAGAAACTAAGGAAAGCACTCAAACACAAAGTAATAACAATTTAGTCATTAAGCAAAGTCAAGGACCTTTAGTTCCTCCTCAAGGGCTATAGATCATATTCTGAGCCATATCCTAGGAGCTGTCTTGTAGATACTGAAACCCCCGCCAGGTGGAAGAAGTTAACTCCATGATGACCAGGCTGGAGCCATGACATAAGCTGCCACAGTTCCGAGAACTGGCCTCAAGGCAAGGGGAACAAACCACCCAGGAACTGAAGACTCACTGTACCTAAAACAATCAAGAGGATACTGGTCAGACCACCGATGACCAGTTTCAAGATGACTGTCTGAGCTGACTGTGCCGTTTCTGCAGGGAGCCCCTCCCTCCGCCTATAAGCCCCTGAAACTCCCCTTTAAAACCTCTTGCCCACAGATTGCCGGCTGTGGTAAGAGGAGTCGGCCTTTGGACAAGACTCCACCTTCCCCACCGGCTGCCGGCCTCCAGAATAAAGCAAACTTTCCTTTCCACCAACTTTGCCTCTCGAGTATTGGCTTTTGAGCAGCGAGCAGCCGGACCTCACTTTTGGTAACACTGGCTCTGCTGTTCAGGGGCTCTGCCGTATCCGAACGGGGTAACAAGGATCACAGGACACAATGAGGTGATGGGTGCAGCCGGCTCTGAGTGTCTACAGAGCAGTAAGCAGCCAGTCTACAAACATCGCCACATCAGAAGCTGCGACACTGACAGGAAGAAAAGGAACGGAGACTTTTGTTTTGACGTTGTTTTTAAATATTCACAGTTAGCGAGACGGAAACCACAACCAACCATGACCTAAATAGCAAGCAACTGGAAGCAGATAAGAAAGTTGTGAAAGTGTCAAAAATTAATAAGGCAACTCACACAGGTGGGTAAGGGGGACGGGGCGGGGAGGCAGCAACCGGGGTGCGCAGCAGACCAGGACACACCCCGAGCACCCGGGGTGGCTTCTGTCTGCATTTTCTCTATCTTGAGAAAAAACGTGATGCTTTTCTACATTGCTGTAAACAAAACAAAACAGAACAAATGCCTGATACGTTGCAGTCTCTGTAGCAGATCACGATACTTCCCTGGATGGGAGGCTGAAGGGAATCCCAACCTCGCGGGACAGCTCGTGTCCACTTGACTTCCATCTCATTCCCCTTCACAGCCGAGTGGAGACCTGGGCCCCTGGAGGCTCTGGGGTCCTGTGACTTTGCCTCAAGGCGATGGCGCTAGGAGGACGCTCTGGACCACACACCCTCTTCAGGGAGCCAGCCCGGCTTCCTCCATTTCCAAGTGCCCACCAGTCCTCTTCCTCCCATCATGGGGCTGTCTGGGGAGTGTCCTGGCTCCTCTGAACCAGGACTGTCCCTGCCCGTATGAGTGCCCGCGCCGGTGTGGTCTGATCAGGAGAACAGCCACCCGAGGTGTCCAAGTCCAGAGAGGCTTGCACAGCCGTCGGGCATCCCCTATCAGAGCAGGAGACGCGCAGGAGCTCACCTGAAAACCACTGTGACTCTCCTGTCCCTGCCTTGTGTCCCCAGACGCAGCCTCCTGCCAGATCAAAGCGGACGATCCACAGACCCTCCGGAAACTCCCGGGGACCTTTGTCTGCCTCTGCCCTCTGCCAGCGGTGCACACACCTGCTTGCAGCTGTGATGAAATAACACCCGCTCTTTCTGTCCACACTCAACTCTCAGCAGGACCACTGGAAGGACGGGGTCCTGGGGGACGCAGAGTAGATTGTAGGGTCGAGGCAGGGGGTGGGGAGGTGACCCCATTGCCTGGACACACATTTGAGAGCAAAGGGTAAGGGGTTAAGACCAGTCACCACAGGGGTTTTGAGGCTTGAACTGGACCCCGGGGGCTGATTAACCTCGACCAGGAAGGAACGGGGAAGCACAGAGAGATCGTGCGTGGTCTCCAAAACCCTCTGGGCAAATTTATCTTCAAAGTCCATTTCTTTTCCCCAAGAGGTGAATTTTGTTAATACTTCTTCAAAACCGGATTAATACGAGAAAGTTATAATGGAGAAGCCCGCAGGGAGAGAAAACCCCAAGGCAAGAACCTGTGAGCGCTTAAAACTGCTGGTCTCCAGGGATGTAAAAGGACAACTGAGAACGGATGATGCTAAGTGCGCTGCTTTACAAGAGATGTGCATCGCTTAAAAATCAGTAGGTATTTCACGGGAGCCTTTGTCCTACTGGAGAAGCTGATTCACGACATCTGCAGAGTCAGCAGCAAGGGCGCCGGTCCGCGCCTGCACTTCAGAGGCAGGAAGGGGGACTTCGCCGACCCATCCCTGGGACTCCAGCCAGCGGCGTCCACAGTGAGGGGCTTCTGCCTAGAAAGGGCTTTCCCTCCAGCCCTGATTGTGCACGGATGTTCTGTCTTTGACCTCAAAGGCTTCTCCCTTTGGGGTAAACACACAAGCCAGAAGGCCTACACTCTGAATCTGAAATCAGATTTTCCAGAATCTGGTTATGAGCAAGGTCTAGGTCAGGACAGCGTTCACGTATCGAGTTTAGACCAGGATTCCGACCGGGCAGCCTGGAAGGCTTCCTGAGTGTCCACGTGGGCTGCCCTGAGGTCCCACAGCCTGGCACCCGGCAGACACCCTAGGCCACCATAGGTTGTGTCACGCATCCAGCAATGTGCTCTGCCCTGAAGAGGACGCCCAGCACACAGGTGAGCTGCCGTCCCCGTGAGTTTAGTTTGCAGGAAGGCAGGTGAGGACCCTCTCAAACAACAGAGGACACAGTGCAGCGAGCAGCGGGTTTTGCGTCTGAACAAGCTGACGGCCCTAATGGCCCACTTGGGGCCCGACTTGGTGACGTCCCCAGGTCCCCCTGCAGGGAGGGCTTGCTGCCTGGGGCTGGAGAGGGGTCAGGAGAGGACCTCCAGGCCTCCGAGCCCCCAGGCCTGCCTTGATGCTGGGAGCCCCCTCGACTGGGTCATGTCCTTAGCAGTTGCCACACCACTGACAAACTGCAGTGGCCTCAGTCCCCTCAGGCAGCAAAGAACCTGCCGTGATGAACCATTTGCTCCTTCAACAAGGGCACCTGCCACGTGCCAACCGAGGCATCCACATGGAGGACGTTTGTACTGAAACAAGCAAGTCTCTGGAATTCTATGCTCAGAAACACAGCACAAACTGGAAAACTTGCAACCTCGATAAATTAATCTCTGCTGGTGACATTTCAGACACCACGATCCTTGAGAGATGGAGAGACTCTTGGATGGGAAACACCCCACTCGCATCACCTCAGCTGCCAGGAACACTGCCTGACCTGGACGTTTGTTTGCCATGAAAACAAAGTCCCAGACATCGTGACCCTAAAGGCCGTATATGTATGGTCTTGAAGGCTCCCTAAAATTAGCAGAGCCCCTACTGTGAGCCTCTCCTACGAGAGTCAAGATGCAGCCCCTCGGAAGCCTCTGAGCCTCCGAACAGTGCGCAGCAGCTGCTCCATCTCGTGTGAGCACGAGGGGTTATGAGATGCCAGTGAAAAGCCTCCTCGGGAATCATCTGGAGCTGGCGACGTGACACCAGCCTGGTGACACTCACGGCGACACACACAGGGACTCAGGAAAGCACAGGGTTCCCCTCCACTGAGCCAGGTCACCGGGTCAGCAGTGACAATCGTATCTGCATTGTATTCAAAGCCCATGATGATCTGGGGACCCTGAAAAATCCAGTCGTTGATAAATGGCCATGATTACATCTATCGATGTCTTCCAGGAAGCTTTATCGGACATGAGAGTTTTAAAGTGTGAAACTGCACAAAGAATCAGTTTCCACCAGGAGTGGGAGGTTTGAGTCTACAAGCCAGGTAGGAATATATTCAATATTCTCTAGGAACAAAGGCTTCTCTGTAAAGGAAAGTAGGGCTGATTCTGCTGAGTGGTCCTCGTCAGAATCCATTAAGTGTTACCGAAACTTAGGATGTCCCCTCCAGCAGCACCTCATTAGGCTGACGAACGTCAAGTGCTAATCTAGAAGTAATGGGATCTAATTTTATGAATGTTTTCATACATATTAGAAAACATCTCAAGAGAGACATACTGTACTCCACATCTCTGTAGGTGACGAATGCATGCAAATGCCCTGGCCCAGCTCTTGAATAATTCATCATCATCATCTTATTTACACAGGAAAACGATACTTGATTTGTTCAGCAGATTTTAAGCCACCGTTTCTGTCGGTAAACTGAACCCCTGGCGTGCAGGCAAAGGCCCAGGGCCGTGGGAGGTCCTCTGTGCGGGACACAGCAGAAGTCTTCGCTCTGTGATGATAACTCGCATAGCTGCTTTCAGAAGAGACACATTCCCCCTTTCTGTGCCTCTTGCTGTTGCCTTGAGAAACCAAAGAAGAGAACAGGTAGGTGACAGGCACTGGGGACAGACCTGGGAGGAGAGTGGCCGGCGCCTGGAGGTTTAGGGAGGACGCAGGGGGCCCAAATGCTCTGACACAGTGACCGGTGCCCTCTGGGCCTGGAGGACCTGAGGATACCCAGCAGGAAGCCACTTTGCAAGCCGTCATCACCGGTTTCCTTTCTTCCTGTGAACTCGTTAGACCAAGGCGGGGTCTGTCCCCTTGGAGGCTCTGGAGCTCTTCTGCGTCATCAAAGCTGCCGGATGCTGGCAACCGGCCCCCCAGCACTCGCCCCCTGAGCCCCTAGAGTGCGGGACCCCAGAAGGAAGGCCCGGAGGCTTCAGCATGCTGGGGGAACCCAGGTGGCAGAGACTTTGTAGCTACCTTCCCAGAGAACGCCCTGACCTGTACATCCCCGCTGACACTGCCACCACCTTGCCCATCATCTGCCCTTCGCGCCACGTCACGACATCGTCTTCCTCGGGCCGAAGGGGCAGTCTGCTGGGCAGGCATGTGGTTGCCTGTGGTGGCCCAGATTCCCGAGGTCTTTTGAGAGCGCTGTCTCATTTTCCCCTTTGCGTTCCTTCTTCCGCAGAACTCAGATCTCCCCTGTAATTCCTCTTTCTGTTCCCGACTCCTTCCAGCAATACGGGCGTGGGGGGCATCCCCCCTCAGTGGAGGTGAGGACGCAAGCCGCAGCAGACGCCTCCTCCCACTGGGTCTCACTCACGGACGGTGGGTGAGCAGGGTGGCTGATGGGCGAGTCCTCGGGACCCCCGCCCCACCCCCTGGTCCATTCTGTGCATTGCTCCATCTCCAGGTGACGCCTTCAGGTGCCCTTCATCCCCCAGACCTGTTCTCAGTCCCGGGATGGAGGGGCCCCACTCACCTCCACCACCCCCGGCCGCACCAGCCTACCATCCTGTCCCTGTCCATGGGAGCCGGCTGGACGCTCTGCCCCTGTTTGACCCCTGCTCCCTGCTCTCCCCGCCCCCCAACCTGGGACACATCCCACTTTCACGGGAATCCTCATCTCAGAGTCTCTTTCCGGGGAACCCAAACCGAGACAAGCGAATGCAAATGCCCGCTCTGTCCCCAGTCCCAGACCACAGGCCCCTGCCCAGAAGCAGCCCCTCCGGAGGTCCCGGTGGGGCTCCATCACAGAGGGCAGAGCACGCACCGGGAGCCTTGCTTTCCGCATCTGTAAAATAGGACAGTAACAGCGCGGACGTGACGAGACGGCTTTGTCACGAGGATCAGAGAGTTGATGTTTGCAAAGTGCCGAGGGCGGTGTTCGCGCTGGGGCGGCACTCTCCAAAGTCACTAAAGCCATTAAGTCACTAAAGGTTGACATGCACGTGGGAACCTCTTCTCTCCCCCAGCCTCCCATTTTGACTCATCTGTGGATGAGAGGGTGGATTTCGCTGGGATCCCCGTGCTGCCTCCGCTGTCTGTGAGCCTGGCGTCCACGGGAGATGCAGGTGGCTGCCAGGACCTGGTCCCGCAAACCCGGCAGGACCTTGAGAGCTGGCGCGTTGGGTCGCCACTTCTTTCAGAACCCAGCCAAGTCCTCGGGTCTCATCTAAGCACAGGGTGCGGGAGGGATCTGCAAACACAGGGAAACCGAAGGGCTGCGTCTGAAAGCCTCACAGCCACTCCAGCACGAGCGCTCAGGGAGCAGACACCACATCATCAGAAACGAAGAAGCAGGTGGAAATTCGCCTTGCCACGGGGAGACCGCCCGGCCACGCCTCCACAGCCGTGTCCAGGCTATGTCACTCATCACACCGGCCCCAGCAAGGCTGTGGCTTGGAAATGGCCAAGCCGTGACACCCCCATGCTAGAGCTGATAGCTCTGCAGTCGAGAAGAATGAGGGCCTCTGGTCTGAGATATCTGCCTGGACTGTGGTGTGGAAGCTCATCCCACTCACAGCAGGAACACGAAGGCGGTGGCCAGAGAACATATGCGTTTCTTGATAGAACAATCGGGAAACAGCTAGACAGCTGATTGGTTCATCAATTAACCCATCTCACATCTTCCAGACAAGACTGGACACCACATGAGATTTAATAAAATATATTATCGTTTTGGAGTTGGTTTGTAGGGCTGTGGGAATTCAGCCTGGGGCTTCCGTCTCATTAAACCTACTTCATCTCAAATGTTCTCCTTCAGGTTGATCTGAGAAGTATTTTTGTCTGCATTTGGCTCCCATTGTTGGAATTTTATATCTTTTTAGATTCATAGAATATTAATAACATGGATGAGGCTGTCAGTCTCACCTCTTATCCCTTTCACATCCTTTTACCAAGATGGCTGTGTGGAATCACCACTAGACTGCATTTTTATTTCTAGTCCTTATAAATACCAAGAAAATACTTAGACTTCACAAGCCAAAAAGAAAAAAGTCTTTACTAGGAGTCACTGTTTTCTAATAGCTCCTAAAAAACTAAATCTGTGAGGCACCAACAAAGCATAATGTTACTTTCAACACATTGACCTGAAATCTTTCTGGGATCAAGAAAATCCCAGGTGTGAGTATAGGGATTTCTCGAGGCTCATTACCTCTCTTTCCTGAGCAATGTCATACAGATGGGGGGGGTAGTTCTAGAATAATATACCCTTTCTTACAAAGAAATTAATGACAGAATTAAATTGCATGAAGAGAAGAGCAACCCATTAGCATTGCTGGGCCCAAAGATCGCCTCTATTTTTCTCTTAATGTGACCTTAATAGATCTTTAATCAACACTTCTTTGAAGAGTGAAAGATAGAATTTCTGGAAGATCCTGATGTGGGCAGTAGTTAATATCTTAATTTAGACTCAATCAGTCCAACACTTGTTTGGAGAAAAGGATGGATGTGAATCATCGCCAGTTAATTCAAGAACGTGAAAAGCTCGAATCATGCCCTTTCCAACTCCATTCAAGGTCCACGTGGGGGACCGATGCTCGCTTAGCGTGGAGGGCTGTCCTCAGGTGCCCACGGAGCTGCTTCAGAAGAGGACTCACAGACGTACCTCCCAACCTAGCTAAGCGTCAGGCAAGGGGAGTCCTGCGGGTCTGAGCCTGGTGTGGGTGCAGGTCTCTGCAGCCGTGGTCCCCACCTGGATTGTCAGATACGGTGCCCTCTTCCACCTGCGAGAAGTCATTCCTTCCAATAGCCCTTTACAGAAAACCTCGCCTCCACCTATTGAGATAAAATCTGTGTGTCTTCATTCATACAGCAAATATACAAGAAGTATGCCAGTGGGGTGTTTGCATACCATCTCCTGGAGGAAAATAATGATGTATTTGTTGCGTTTGCCAATTTTTGTTGTGTAAATATTCCCAACATGATCTATTCAATCTACCAACCCAACATCACTAGCCACAGAGTTGGGGAGAGATGTACGAAATCAGCTCCTTTGAGCTGGTGCGAACCTGCTCCAGCACAGCCCTGAAAGCACCTGTTCTTTTGTGGATGTGATGTGAGATGATGATGCTACAAAGATTCATGGCACCGGGCTGCTGCCCTTGCGGAGCTCACGATATAGACAGGAGCACAGCACATGCGTGAGAAGCTTCCTTCTAGCGAATGACATCATCTAAGTTTATTAGTGAGAGGAATTCTCCGAGAATGTTACGGAAGGCGTGTCTAGGGATCTGGGGGTGACCACGGCTTTGACGTTGGTTCATGAAACAAATGAATGAAATACAAAATCAGAAAGAAGAAAAGAAACCACAGAACAGACAATGCTAGTCTATAGGCCAGTAGAATACTCCTGAGATTTTTGCAAATATTTTTAAAGAATTCAATTAACAGATTTATAATTTAAGTGGAAAACAAAAGTTGCAAAATAGCTGAGGTACATCGAGGAAAGAAAAGAAAGGAGACTCTAACCAAAATTAAGATAGAAATCCACATCCAGTAATGGTAGACATGGTCATTGACACCAACCCTTCCACTGAGAAGAACTGTAAAAGCTGGATATCGCAAGGGGCCAGTGGGACGTTCTGGGGCACGTGGCAGAGGTGGTCATAGATAAGGACTGACCCTCAGGACAGCCTTGGGCTAGCTATTATCTTTTTCTTGGGAAGATCCAAAGAGAGCTTCCTACTAAGTTGTTCTGATCATCTCAGGCAAAAATGAAGCAGAACTCTTTGGTCTTAATACCCTAAGAGTCACCTTCTCTGAACTACTCACACATAGAATGAAAGCCCATTTGGAGGGTGGTGGGACTAGGATAGATATTTTTCTGACAAAGAATGCGCTGGATGAAACAACAGAGATAGGAAAATAGAAAAGGAAGAATGTCTTAAAAAGACTTACACCACCACTTGACTCAATGAAAATCAGTGTAAAGGCTCCAGGTGACTGGTAAATATTCCTTGTGCATCTTCTGAGGCATAAAGTCTTTTGCTTCCCAAGCGTTGCCTCTGTAAAGACTTAAATGACTGTGCCCTCCTATAGTTCAAGATATCGCTTCTGTCGCTCACAAGGGAAACCCGTCGGACAGCATCTCTTATCTGTCAAACAGACGAAGCCAGGGCCTTTCCTGGCTGCTCTGATAATGGTCATTAGAAGGAAGGGGTGGTTGCCTGCACCGCAGAATGATTTGTGCAGATTGCCAGGTTTTAATGAGCAAAGGAAAGTGTTGCCCATCTCAACAGCGTGGGAGCTGGCGAGACTTCCCTGGGAAAGCCATTTGTTCTATAATTATGTAAGACCCATATACATGGCACAGGAAGGCAGAGGGTTTACTATTTTAAATTAAATTTTATTAGTGCTAGGAACTTCCACAAGCCCGGCTAACAGTCTACACCACCTTATCTCCGTTCTGAGTGGGTATTTCACCGCAAAGAAGCCCTCCTCCGAAGGAGAAGTGTGGTTTTGCTTGGCTTTGCTTTTCTCATAGAAAATGAAAATTCCATTACACAGAAGTGGAGAAGGGCAGCCGTTGATCCAGCTCTGCGTCAGAGGAGGGAAGCTCCCTTTCACGCTCTTCAAGCCCCTGTACAGTCGTGAGCCCGGTGCCCGCTCCTCCAGCCAGCGAGCTGGTCCAGGAAGTTGTGCCGGTTTCCAGGTTACCCTGGGAGATAGGGCGGAGCATGGCCAAGGGCACAGCCTCGGGCTCAGGGTCACACAGGGTGGTTACACGTCCTGACGTTCCTTACGACATAAGTTATGTTCGTTTAACTAACATTAAAGCTTAAAGTTATCGACTAAAGAGTTAACTACCTTCTCCACGTCTATTTTGCAGTCTTCAGGAAACCCGAGCTCCCAGGGAAGAAAGGAGCAGCGTGACTTTTTCTTGGTCAGGTGCTACGCGCAACAAGTGTCCTCTTCCTCCCGCACAGCCCTGACATGACCCTGGATGGGTCATGACCTAGGGGTCACCTAGGGGTCATGACCCTAGCACAGAGGTCAGGCGTGGGGGGTGGGTATCTGTGGAGCACTCCAGTGCCTGGGATCCAGCTAAGGAAACTCTGGGCTTCTGAACAGAGAGCATTTAGTAGAGGGAATTGGTGCCTACATGATGGCACAACTAAAAGATGATGAGGTGAAGCAGAAAAGAGCCCTGCAGGTGCCACTCACATCCCAGGGGCTGAACGGCCATGGCAGAGCCCAGAATCCAGGGCCTTCGAGTGGGAACCAGGCCCTGGGGTGGGGAGTCCTGGTGGCAGCTGGGAACATGGCAAGTGGGATGTCTAGTAAGGGCTGGGCAAAGTGGGCGGGGTGCCCCAGATACTCCCCTTTGCCATCCTCCAATTTCCCACCAGTGCTTCCATGACCTAAGCCACCGGGAAGCAGGAGGCAAGGGACCCTGGGCAGTGTGACTCCCATCACTTTTGCCATTTTCTGTGCATTACAAGTGGGTCACCAGATCCAGCCCAAACCCAAGGGGAGGGGCTTACACAGGGAAGTGAATCCCCAGAGGCAGGCATCACGGGACTCATCCCAGAGGCTGTCTACCACACCCTGAATAGCCATACAACATTGTGACGAGATGCTCGCCCTTGAGAGGCACACGGGAACAGAGGCCCACTGAGAGAGGACCAGGCTATGCGCCTGCCCATCACGCACACTGAGCCACACACTTACTGCCTGGATGTTTTACACGGTTCAGTCTCTTGGACGAATATGTGTATACTTTTGCTTAAGATGTATAGCTGAATATGTTTAAATTAAATATGCATATGACATGACTATGACATGACACTGATTTATTTAGATATATATCTGTTGCTATTAGGAAATAGTTCTAGAAGATTCAAGGTGGTGGTGGGGGAGGGAGGTGGAGAAAGGATGGGTGTAGGGAAGCCAGTTCTGAGAAAATGGTCCAGGTGAGGAATATGAAACATTTGGCATAGGGAACAGATTGCGTTCCCAAAGGGGAGGGGGGGTGGGGGAGGGATGGAGTGGAGTTTGGGATTAGCAGATGCAAACAATTATATATAGGATGGATAGACAACAAGGTCCTACTGTAGAGCACAGCGAACTATATTCAGTATCCTGTGGTAAACCATACTGAAAAAGAATATAAAAAAAAGAATGTGTGTATATATATATGTATATATACACACACACACACACATATATAACTGAATCGCTTTGCTGTACAGCAGAAATTAACACAACACTGTAAATCAACTATACTTCAATTTAAAAAAATTAAAAAAAAAAAACATCTTTGGATAGAAGAAGTGGATGGCGGCAAGTAATTAAAAGGTGTTTCAGATTTCAAAAGGTCAGCGTTGATGATGGACCAGTTAGATCCTGAGACAAGAAGACTAGGGGTTCTGATTTCTCCCATTTGCTCAGATATTAAATCTAGACGATGTTAATAAACCAAAGCTGGTCTGGGGTTAAGGAGGATGCAACACAGGTGAGAAGGATGGGGGCGGTGGTCCCCTCCATACGTGGCCCCTGCAGCCCCTTCTGGGGAGAGGAGTTCAGGGGATGCGAGCAAACCTATGGCGTTGGGCGGACAGGAGGAGCCGACAGCTGGGCCACCCCCTGCCTAGGGCCCTGGAAAACTAGTCACCGGGTGAAATTAAGGGCCAAATCATTTCCTTTTAATACAAGACTCTCTGTGAAGAGGGGGTTTTATCTACCCGTGTTTTTTATTATGTTATGCTTTGAATTGAGATATTTCAAGGCTTTGGAGCAAGAATTGAGGAATGGAGAGTGAGGGGAGATGGCTGGGGGGGTTCCTCTCCTCCATCATCCCTGTGCGCCCTCATCACTATTCCTGGCCTGCCTGTCCCTCTGCTGCCTGGGCCGCTCCGCAGGGCCTGCCTCCACCTACCCAGAGACCCCCTCCCCAGCCTGCTGCCCACCTTGCACAGGAGGGCACCCAAAGGTGCTCATCTGTATCAGGATGCAGCACAGTTGATGATCGCCCTCCTTCATGTGACGTTCACGCTGCCGGCGCTCCGCTTTGTAACAAGAATCATTTCTCCCTGGAGAAGAATTCTCTGATCTGATTAAGTATATGGGATGGTGACAGTATCCATAATTAAGAGTAGTTAGACGCAAATTTGAGGAAATGTGTTTGAAAAACCTCTGGATTATGATCTCCACTAATCACTGACTTAGATTGAACGTGACGGTTTGAAGGCCCGTTTAGCTTCCTCTGCGACAGCCGCAAAATTCTCTTTGTACATTAGACAGTCAGTCGTGATGGGTTCTGAACAGGTTCATGGAAGCCGTTCCCGGTGGGCCTGTTTTGAAAGTGGCCCCATTTTATACCTGTGTGCAGTATTCATTGGCTGTCACCCCCGATGTGATTTTTTTTTTTTACGTCTTTATTGGAGTATAATTGCTTTACAATGGTGTGTCAGTTTCTGCTTTATAACAAAGTGAATCAGCTATATATATACTATGTCCTCATATCCCCTCCCTCTTGCGTCTCCCTCCCACCCTCCGTATCCCACCCCTCTAGGTGGTCACAAAGCACCGAGCTGATCTCCCTGTGCTATGTGGCTGCTTCCCACCAGCTATCTATTTTACGTTTGGTAGCGTATATATGTCCACGCCACTCTCTCACTTTGTCCCAGCTTACCCTTCCCCCTCCCCATATCCTCAAGTCCATTCTCTAGTAGGTCTGTGTCTTTATTCCCGTCTTACCCCTAGGCCGGTTCCCCAATCACTCAGAAGCGCCCTGGCCTCGAGTTTCAGTCCCAAGGCCTCACCGGGGACAGTTTCTGACCTCAGAGCTCAGCACAGCACAGCACCCGCTGGAATCCGTAAGTGACCGTCGTCTGAGAGCCCTTTCCTCTACGAAGCCATTTTTAAACTTGAACTATTAGCATGTTTATTTATACCTAGGCAGCTTCCAAAAATAGCGTTGGAAACACTGATGCTGTAACATGACAATGCATTTAAACGAAGAGAGCAGCCCGTGGGTGGGGCTGCTGGGGGCAGTGGGAGGCCTGATGGGGAAGCCGGGGCCACGACCCGATGCTGCAGCCCGTCCAGCGCTGACCCCCAAGCTTCCCGACAGCCCAGGGCCTGAGGAAGCCGAGCAGAGGGCACCCAGAGGTCACCCCGAGGGCACCTTTCCCGCAGGGAGCTTGGAGGGGAGCTTTCCTGCCAGCTCACCATGGTGGCCTCACGGTGTAGAACTGTTCCACAACAAGACTGTTTTGAATCCCTGAATTCAGAAAAAAATGCAATTGTGAAATAACGTGATAAGTCTGGCGGCGGGGGGTGGTGGTGGTGTCTGGGTTGCTATCTAATAATGTCCTGACATCAGTGAGGTGCAGTTCATTTCGATCCCCTCTGCAGCTTTCCCAGAGGTTCTAACCGCCAGAGCACCGCGACTTCTCCCTCTCTCCTTCCTGTTGGGTCTCCCCCCAGATCAATTTCCACGAGCTCCACACAAGCCAGTGAACTACGTGGTCCCCCAGCAGGAGTTTCCGTGGCAGACGAAGAAGACGCGTTTCCTGTGACACTCACTCCATCACGAGAGGATCTTCTGCCGCCCGCTGAATCTGGGTAGGATCTCTCACTTCCATAGCATGGAAGGGACAAGCCCAGGCCTTAAGAAATCAGAGGATGCTACTTGCTGTCTCTTGGGAGGCTCCCTCAGGGGAAAACCAGCTTCCCTGTTACACGCCTGCCTATCCTTGGAGGAAGCCTTTATCAGCCTAGGAGAGGCTGAGTGCAGAGAGAGTGATGCCAGCCAGCCCAGCCCCGGGCCATCTTGGACATTCCAACTCCAGCCTCACCACGTGAAGAAGCAAAGCTACCGAATCAGGAGCCCAGAGGAGCAGACCCAGCCAGCTCCAGCCCCGCAAGTCCCTCAAGGGAGACGCCAGCCGCAGTCTCTCCAAATTCTAGAACCACAGAACTGTAAGCGTCATAAAAGGTATGTCACTTCGCACCATTAAACTGTGTTGGTTTGTTTTTTTATACCAATAGCTGACCAGAAAAACTGCACATTGGAGGTTACATTCCTCCCCGCTGCCTCGCAAAAAAAAAGTTGTTCTATCCCTACCTGGAGATCTTCCATCCAGCTGTCACTCTTAGAGCTACCTGGGGCCACCCACACTCCATGCTTTTGCATTATTCAGCATTCATAAGGGGAAAAAAACATGTATGGAGAGAGATGGGGAGAGGAGAGGAGAGACAGAGAGAAACGGAGGGACACAGAGACCAAAAGAGTCAGAGAGAGATGAGGTAGAGATATTGGGTGAAGAAAGGGATAAGCCAAGCTTCGGGGCCTTAGTGATGTGGACAGAGGTGCCCTGTCTCAGACAAGCCCACCAGGCCATTATGACGTCTAATCACCCGGGGGAGAGCTGAGCTAACATAATACCTAACATAATGCTGCCTAGAGCTACAAAAACAAAGCCTGGTGGGCTCAGATCAGCATCTGTTTTTTGTCTTTTTTAAAAAAAAGCATTTGTTTTCCTGCCACTACTATGGCTGGCAGCATCCCTCGCATTCAGAAGAGGGTTCCTACCGCACAGGCGGAGGCATCTCAGAGCCCAAACCCCTCATCTGAACGTTGAAGAACAAGTAGAGCGTGCGGGGGTGGGGCGGGGGGGGGGGAGAAGCAATGGGGACCCTCCCGGCCACCGGCTCTGCAGCTGGTGCCACAGGTGAGAGCCTTCTGGATGGAAATAAAAATTTTATTTTTATTGGTAGATCTATCGCCAATAATTTTACATTCATTCTTGTCACACCAAGTAAACCTGCAAAATGTGTTCAAGAGCTGCCACCGCCTGATATGCGGTGGCACAAGCCACGTGATGTGTTATTAAGCTCGGGGCCTTGGAACTCTGAAGAAATGCAGTCATGACAGCCTTCGTAAACTGTGTCCATTCCCGGGACGGTGCCTGAGACGCAGAGCCAAGGACTGACAGGTGTTTTGCTTCAGAGCAGAGTATATTCATCTTGGAAATCCTGTGGCTACGTGTCAGTTGGCCGTGGAGAATTTCCATGGAAAGTTGCACGAAATCAAGCATATTAAGAGAGGTGGTAAGGCTGAGATGCAATTGTTAATGGAGAAGAATGTCCCCGTGTCACCCTGATGTGAAAAGCTGCAGCTGGGGGATGACCTCGTGGGGCACCTACGCTGTCGTTCTCAAATCACGTGGGAGCATCCGCCCTCCGCCTCACCCTTCAAGTCTGGAGTCAAGAGAAAGAAGCAAAAGAAGCGATGAGGGTCCACGGAAAGCCCCGCCAGGCCCCACGGCAGAGACCCCAGTTTATGAAAACGGATTCATCAGTGTCACGGGCGTTGCTGACATCAAGCTTGCTGTCCATTTCCTCCCACGTGACAGTGACCTTGCCATCTTAGGGGGGGACAAAGTGATCCCCGGACCCATCAGACCCACTAACCCTTGTCCGGGTCACGCCGCCACAGGCGGGAAAGGACTGGAACCCGGGTCTCTGCAGCTGCGGCGGAAGCCAAGCACTGTCCCCGTCTGGAAGACGCTGCTGCTTCTGTCTCCCCAGGGTCAGGCTCTGCTGCCTCACTTCCCACACTGCTTGTTCCGGCCAGACTAATGCCTCGTAATCCCCACCACCAGAGCCCACCCCCGGTTCTCCGGCCATCCTGTAAGACTTTGTTCCCTGACTGTGTTGTGTCCACCCAGCCCCACGGCTGAAATCCACGCTTCTGACGCGTTTCAGGCGTACTGGCCCTGGTCCCTTTCCTGTGGCCACCGGCCCAGCACGCAGGGCTCCTGCCTCCCCACAAATGGTTGTATCTCCTCCGTGGCTCCTCGGGGAGCCAGGGCCACGTTCTCAGTGGCCCCCTGCCCCTCACAGGCTGTGCATGTGGAGGAGATAGGGAGTTAGTGAACCCACAAAGCACAGCCTGAGTGGCCATGTGGTTTCGTCAGTAGGCGTCTGGAACCTTCCCTGGGTGTTCCACCCCTGTCCAGCTGTGCTCCACCGGGGGCCCGATCAGGGCCTGGTAGTCACTTGGGCTCTTGAAGCAAGCAGCCTCCAGACACAGGGCCTCTGAGGAAGGGCTGGGGGCAGGGCTTGGCTGGGATGGGGGCAAAAGCCAGGTCAGGTGACCACGGTTCAGTTGGGAGAAGTCTGGGAGCAGCTGGCCGGCTCAGGCCTGGGAGACCCTGGGACCACCTGCTCGCTGCAGGTCACACCCCAGCGGGATGGATGTGGTGACTCTGGTGCCGTGCCAGGCCTCCTGGGAAGGGTCTGGACCCCAACAGGTGAGTCACTGTGCCCAGCCCCCAGCCCCTGTGTCCTGGGAATGGCCCACAAAGCAGGTCTCCAAGGCCTGGGTCTCTCTAGAAGCCCCCTGAGGTAGTGGCCAGAGCAGAGAGAGACGGGTATGGGAAAGGTCTCCTTGGTGAGCGCTTCCTAATATTTGGCTGGTTTGAGGCGGGATTCCTTACTGGAAAGGGCACTCGGTGACCAGTTCTGACCTTGCAGCTCTATAAACCAGAGAGCATATCACTGCCCCTCTAAGCCCCATTAGCTTCACCTCCAGAGGAAGCACCAGACTATCTGCTCTGCAGGCAGGGCTGCTTGGAGAAGCCAGGAAACTAACGTATACTACCATGTTTTCTCTTCATTATAAAATGTGTTTATCACAACCCTTGGTTTGTCCTTAGCGACTGACGGTGAGAAATAGATACTGGGTGTGGAGAAGAAGGTTGATTAGACATTCAAGAATAGGGGACACCCACCTAGGATATTAAGATCATCACGTCAAGAGAATCCACATTTGTAACCTTTCTCCTCTATTTCTGCAAAGATTCCTGCCCCTCTGCCCCTGTTTTTGCTCCCACAGTGGGTGTGACGTGTGCCTGGATGGCCAGACCACACAGGTGCAGAGAACTGCTCTTCTGAGAGGGTGTGAGCGCCTGCCCCAGGGGGATGAACTGAAGGACCCTTTCTCCTTCCACATTCTCTTGAACTGGAAGTGATGGTAGAAATTAGGTCGCATTCATCTCAATTTTAGCCAAACGCCAGTAGCTTCATCTCTGCTGTCCTGTCTCTATTTCTCCACCCGCCATTCACCCCTAACTGGCTCCCATCAGCCTCGGGCCTGCATCGCTCCATCCAAGCCGCCATCCTTAAAATCACCAGTGACGGTGACCTTTGGCGAGTGTCCTCTGTACTCAGAGCAGACCTCTGTCTGTGGAGACTCTTCCTCAGCCCACCTTCCAGCACGCTCTAGGCTGCTCTGTCTGCACCTGCAGACTCCTTCCTCTACCAGGCTATCAAATACAAAAGACTCTCAAGGTTCTTTCTCTCCATTTATACCCTTTCTCTAGGAATTCTCATCTGTGTCCAGTAGAATCATAGACTTACATCTCAGCCCAGACTTCTTGTCTGGGCTACAAACCATATACACCAAACAACTTAGTGGGCACGTCTCCGTGCAGGGCTCACAGATGTTCACACTCCACAGAGCCAGAAAGTTAACTCCCAATCTTCTCCTCCAACCCTGGTCCTCCCCAGCATCCCTTTCCTTAGGAACTAGAACCACCATGCAGTTAGCTGGACAAACCGGGACTCCAACATTCATCCAAACTCCCGTCTCTCCTTTATCCGCCCATGCAAAGGTCCTCCTGCACCATGCCCTGGAGATCTCACCTCCTCAGCCTCTGTTCCAAACGTTGTCCATCATTGGTCCTGTCCAAGCTGCCACCATATCTGCCCCTGTGACCCCTGACCTCTCCATGTGATAAGCCTCGTCCCCTCCTGTACCTCCCAACCCGACAAAGCGATCTTTTACAAAAAGGCAAAACTGATCGTGTTGCCTCCCTGCCAAAATCCTTCCCGTTTTGTAGGCCTTAAAGACGACCTCCCATCATTCTCAGGGTGAATATACCACAATTCCTTGCTCGGCCATAAGACCCTGCACACGTTCCTCCCTCTCCGAGGACAGCTTCACGGCAGGAAGAGCACAGCCCTTAGCACAGCTGTTTGGGTGATGATTTGATCGCCGGCCACCTTCACCCGCAGGCTGTATTCTTCACAAGGTCTGTCTCGCTCACATTTTATCTCTGTGCCTAGCATGATGCCTCGTCCAAACAAATCCTTATGAACAAATGAGCTAATCATTATTTTAAATGTTTCACCCCTAACCAAAGCACACTGACCCTGAAAAGCAGAACCAGGTCCCCCCCAGACACCCCAAGGATGGCACTGGAGAGGCAGCTGGGGCGACGTCTCTGTGTAAAGCTACTGCTCTCTGCTTCATCTTTGCCGGAGTGATGGGGAATCATCTCTGGCTGGACCACAACTCACCGCCTCCACCAGGACAACTCTGGAGGAGCCAGCCTCCACCCCCCCTCCACTGCCAGTCCCCACGGCTCCAGTTCAGACCGTGAAATGTGCCCGTCCTCACGGGCAGCATAAATTATGCGTACATTACGCTCCTCTGGACCCGAGAATGGATTTAGATGTCTTGTTACTGCCCGGTGCGCACTCATGCTTTCTTTCTCTTTATTTCCATTTAAGTATGGCTGGATGGTTTGCCTCCCCTCGAATCTGAAATGTGCTTTTCTGCTGAAATGTGTTTATGAGAAGGAGAGAAAACAGTTTGACTGTAAATCGTGGCTCAGCCTAAGTATTGGTTGGTTAAATCAAGTCCATAATTGCTTTCACAGGAGCCGCTGACTCAAAAAACAAGCCAATGCCATTTTCTTGAAAGTGATTTGGAGTCTAGGGGTGTGACAGGGGAAGGGAGTGAGCGGGGAAAGGGTGGATTTAATGGGGCACGAGTAGGTAGGAGACAGGGCAGCATCTGTGGGGACCAGGAATACAGTCATCGTAGCCGAGAGACAGTGTCTGGACACAGCAACCCACCATGCTTTGAGCCCAGGGACGCAGAGGTTTTACCACGAGGGGTCCGGAGGGAGAGCCCAGGCTTCTTCCGCTCATCTTCATAAATGCCCAGATTTACATAGAGAAATGGCTCGTCCAACAGCCAAGGCTCCCTCTGGGGGCAGGAATTATAATGAGAACCAAGCAGAGGCTGAGCTGCTGGTGCTGTGGGCATCTCTCCTTTCACGTCTGCTCCACAGCAGGGAGTGAGAGGGGGAGAAAGGGGGGAGAGTTCAGGTAGAGGTGGAGCGGGGTGGGCAGGAAGCAGAAGGAGGTGGCAGAACCCTGGCTATGGACCACAGATCCCCCCTGCATCCATCCCCTCCTGCCGGGGCACGCGTACAGCAAAGCCAGTTCAGAGGCAGGAAGACCGTCTCCAAATTGTCCTCTGACCTGTATTTCTCTCGTGCTTTCTGGCTAATGAAATATGAGACAAACATCAAACCGCAGAAGCAGATGCCTGTGCTCCAGTCTTCCTGATGGACATGTATAGCCACATATTAGAGACCTGGCACTTTTGATGAGTGATAACACGGCGTTTTGCCTCTCATCTGAAAACCTTATTTGCCCAGAAAAGTGCATTCGAGCTTGCCCTGGTTCCTCTGCACTGGCTCCCTGGGGGTACAAGGGTAATGGTTGGAGCCCAGCCGCTGGGCATCCCAAACCTATTAAGGGTGTTTACCACCTGATGACAAGAAAACAGCCCCAAGATCAAGAAGCCATCGTCAGAGAGGCTCATCGGCTCTCTTTCAAAGGAAAAAAGGATGTGAAGTCATTAATGCTGAGGATATGAGACTCTTCCGATGCCAGCCTAATGTGACGCTTTGACAGATATTTGTTTCCATGAAAAGTAATGAATTTCACAAGAGAAACAGATTGGAAAGTGATTAAACGGACACAGTGCTTCAGAGCGTGGCTCCCGAGACCACATTCCCTGAATAATGATGTTCTCTGCTGTGATGTGCTGTCTGGGCAGGAGCCTCCTCCAGATACATCAGGCCGATCACGGTGGGGACGTCTCCCCTGCCAGTGCCCCCGGAGAGGGGTAATGAACGACCTCCGCAATAGCTGGGATAGAACCAAGAAAAAGAGCGTGCTTGGGGTTTCTCCGAGCAGGAGGATTTTCCAATTTCTTCTTTATTGAACTGCGACTGCCGTATTGACCCCTGACGCTATCAAAGTCATCAGTAATCCACTACCCTCCATCGAACACCTTCTAGAGTTTTCAGAGCTCCCGTCTTTTATGCTTCTTTAAGTGATAAAAGCAGAGACAGAGTCTGCTCTGGACTGGAAGTTTCTCTTGGTTCAAACAGGACATTTTTCTAGGGTCTGTTCACCTGGGCCTCTATTGATAAGGTGTTCTAGTCTGTAGAAGGTTGATCTAAAGGTTAGGGCACATTCTTTAAAAACTGAAAACCTCAGCAGGACCATTTCCAGATCCATCCAGGTTTCCAGCTCCTGGCATCTTCCCAGAGCAATAGCAGTTGCTGTTCAACAATTCTTCTTTTTTTTTTTTTTTTTAAGAGGAGTTTAGTAATTTATTTATTTATTTTTGCTGTGTTGGGTCTTCGTTTCTGTGCGAGGGCTTTCTCTAGTTGTGGCAAGCGGGGACCACTCTTCATCGCGGTGCGCGGGCCTCTCACTATCGCGGCCTCTCTTGTTGGGGAGCACAGGCTCCAGAAGCGCAGGCTCAGCAGTCGTGGCTCACGGGCCTAGTTGCTCCACAGCATATGGGATCCTCCCAGACCAGGGCTCGAACCCGTGTCCCCTGCATTAGCAGGCAGATTCTCAACCACTGCGCCACCAGGGAAGCCCAACAATTCTTCTCTTGAACTTCAGCAACTTAGCCGCTCTTGGTGTCAGCAAGGTTCCAAACTGTGAGGTTCGATGCACACTTCCTTCATGAAGTACCAGTGACAGCCACGCCCACAGGCCAGGGCCATGGCTCCCAGACTGACACCATGGTACTTCCAATGGGTCTGAGCTGGGCCCCCCGCTGGATCCTGTTAGAGTCTGGTTAACAACTTGATCACAGATTCTGCCTAATGACCACAACAGGCCACACGGTGTATGATGGACCGTCTCAGGGACACAGAGAGAAGGGTTGGGGGACTTGGTTTACGGCCAGGGATGTGGCCACGCCAGCCCACCACTCACAGATGCTGGCGGAGCCCAAGTTGGGGCTTGGAGGCTTTGGGTCTGGGCTGCTTGGCCCCGGGCTGTGCTTGGAGAATCAACCGTAGACGAGGTCTTGGTATTAAGACGATCTATAATACCTTTATTTCTTGGTTTAAAGGCAGAAGTCCCATTCATGTACTTAACTAAAGCAACTACTATAGATCAAATTTTCACATTGGTAGGATGTCTCTAAAAATCTGCCCTGGGTTTTAGGAGTTAACCTGCACTGTCATTAGAACTATATTTGAGAAAGAATGTCCCAACTCTGTTGATCAGGGCTCTCCACCCTGGGGTCCAAAGGCAGACAACCTCCTATCCGACCCACTGGGTGGGGGCCTCCTAGTTTTCAGTGCTGGTCAGTACAACCCCCTCGGGATCTCCAGGAGACTCCCCAAAATGAAGACATTGATGAGTTATCAAGAGAAACAGGCATCCATCTTTTAAAAGATCCAACTTTTAAAAATGTATTAAAACTGAGATGCATATGGTTTATATATACATAAATGTGTCCGCAATTTATGCCAAGGAAGCCAGGGGAAATGTCAACTATAAATTGGGAATGTTTGGCCTTCGGTAAACAAAATATACAGTAGTGGATACGATCATAAAATTAGACTCAAGTCCTTACTGGCCATCGTAAAGCACGGATGTAACACTAACATCAGTGACTGATTTTACAAAACGGCAGAAACACTCTGGGTGGAAACTGGTCCTTTCTCCCCAAGGCTGTGTAGGTTGTAAACCCCTCACTGCGTGGGAGGGAGGGGGCCACCCGGGAGGCAGTGACTATCCAGGGCCTTGGGTCATTCTCTAACATCTAAAAGCCAGGTCCAGGGTGTGATTTGCACACTTGCACCTGCCCAATAGTTACAGGGCCTCCAAGTTTAAAAAAAAATTAAAAATTGCTCATGCACCACATGTGCGCCTGATACTTTGCCGGAATGTTCCTTGGCTCCACAGAGTAACGTCCAGCAATGAATGAATGGATGCATTTTGCTGCCCTTATTAACAAAGATGAATGGAATGATGACACCAGGATTAGGGGACATGGGCAAACTTGATAAGAGGAATAAAAGCTTGAGCAAAATATTTCTGGTGAGCAAATTGAAAGAAAATTTTTATTTTGCGGTACGCAGGCCTCTCACTGCTGCGGCCTCTCCCGTCGCGGAGCACAGGCTCCGGACGCGCAGGCTCAGCGGCCATGGCTCACGGGCCCAGCCGCTCCGCGGCATGTGGGATCCTCCCGGACCGGGGCACGAACCCGCGTCCCCTGCATCGGCAGGCGGACTCTCAACCACTGCGCCACCAGGGAAGCCCGAAAGAAAATATTTTAAATGGCTATGCCCTTTGGCCTAGCAATTTTGCATCTAAGAATCTGTAACAAGTAAATAATTAGAAATACATTTGATAACTTGAATTCAAGGGTTTTCAATAAAGTACATTTTATAGCAATGAAAAATATAAAAAGATACCTGAATATCAAGCAATAGGGGATTTCTTAAGTAAATTTTGGTATGTCTACATTAATAGAATTCTATAAACCATCAAAATCCTATTATATGAGAACAGTACTTGACACAAGAAACATTCACAATGCATTGAATCTGTACATTACCTTTTTGGGGAATTCCTATCATTACAACATTGAGTCTTCCTATCCACACATGTGGTATATTTCTCCATTTACTTAGGTCTTCCTTAATAACTTTTAAAATAAATTTTTATTCCTTTTCCTTATCCGTTACTTTAGATTTACTCCTTGATTCTTTTCAGATATACTTTGTAAGTGTTGGTTGCTGGTGCTAGAAATGCAATTTAATTCAGTATAATGATAAACTAGCCACAGTGGCTTTCTTTTGGTGACGATTTTCCTGGTATGTCTTTTGTCCAATCTACAGAAGGACACATAAAATCACACCCTTTTTATATAAAAAAGATAACAATAAATAAAATTATAGTCACAAAAGTAGACTAAAAATCTTACCCCAAAGCGTTGATAGCCTGGGCAGCAAGACCACAGGAAATTCTATGTATTTATTTACTGATTTTAGTGCTTGTGACTTTTTTTATGTTTCAAGTTTTCTGCTCTGAATAGTTTTTTAATTTGAATAAACATAACAAACATTTTTATTAAAAAATGAATAGTTTTTTCTCTATTGGTCTCCTCTGTATCTCCTCTCCTCTAATAAACTATTAGAGCACAGAGCCGTGTTTTATTTTGCAGATTCCAGACACTGGTTCCATCTGCACATTAGAGGATATATTTCTAGAACTGAGGAATTGTCTACTCTTTTTTTGCAATTCCTCAGTTACAGCCCGGTAAACCCTGCCTCGTTCAAGCCCTCTCCCTGCAGCCGAGCAGGACGCTATGGGGGCTTCCCAGGGCAGTCCCTTCCCCCATACCCCCTGCTGTAGCTACCTAAATAACGGTATCTAATGAACATTCCGGAGTTGTTTTACAGATATGAAAACCCCCCACCAAATGGAAGAAATCAACTACTTGATGACCATGAGCATGTAGCCCCCAGACCTACTGGCGCCTAAGGACTGATGACGTGAACCCCTGTGACACCGCCCTATTACCTCACTAGCAGCCAATCAGAGAACTGTGCATGAACCAATCACATACCCCGCCACCCCCCTCCCTCACCTGGCCTTTAAAAATGCTTTGCTGAAACCCTTCAGAGAGCTCGGGGTCTTGTGGGGCAGGAGCCAATGGTCTCCTCGCACGGCCCTGCAATGAACCTCTCTCTGCTCCAAACTCCAGAGCTTTGGCGTGTTTGGCCTCACTGTGCGTCGGGCACACGCACATGCACTAACATCCCCGCAACCTCCACGAAACAGCCCCTATGGCTGGGGTGTCGTATATCCACAGATATTGAATCTGGACCCCAGAGAAGACAGTCGTTGTCTGTGGACAATGGAGGGGACCGATCCACCTTGTAAAGTGAAGTGAGGGATTCAGACCCAGGACAACAGCCACCCTTTAGCAGGCATGCGTCACACTCGTGGGAGACAGAACAGCTGATCCCAGTGTGGGTGTCTACCAAGAGGCCAGGAATGAATGGAAGAGCTTCTCAGCTCAGGACCTTCAGAGACGCTCCCAGCATCATCTTTCAACAGCGCAAACGCATGAGATGGTGAAGGGAGATGGGGTCACGTGTGGCCCAGGAGACCACAGATGCCCTGAGCTGCCCATCGGAAAACCAGGTCTCCTTCTAAGGGAGGAACAGGTAGAGAAGCAGGAGAGAAACATGGCACTAACTGCTCCCTCCAAGGAAGTGATACACAAATTCACTCACAAAAAGGTGCAACACCAAGGGGTCAACCTCAGAAGCCCGGCTTTCCTTCTCCTGACCCGTTGGCTTTACTCCCTAGTGGATGGTCAACTGGGCAGTGGCTATTTCTGGGGAGAAGGTATATTAGTCAGCTCAGGCACCAGAGCAAAATATCATAGACCTGAGGGGGCTTAAGCGACAGACATATATTCTTCCACCGTTCTGGAGGCCAAGAAGTTCAAGATCAAGGTCCCTACACACTCTGTTCCTGGTGGGGCTCCCTCCCTGGATTGCAGATAGCCACCTTCTCACGGCATCTTCACGTGATAAAGAGAGCAAACGATGGGGTCTCTTTGTCTTCTTACAATAGCACAAATCCTATCCTGGGGCTCCAACCTCATGACCTCATCTAAACCTAATTACCTCCCAAAGGCCATCACAATGTGATGGCCTCCTAATTCCATCACACTGGGGATTAGGACTTCAACACATAAATTAGAGGAGGTGAGGGACACACCAACATTAGTCCATAGCAGGAGATGACCAGCAGTGCCTGCCTAGACCCCTCGCCGAGCACTCAGGTGTCCACAGAGGGCTGACTGGTAGAGGGTGATTCTGTATCTGCCCCCAGGGACCTATGGATATTGGAACAGGGGCTCTAAGAATTAACTCCAAGTTTACACCTCACCCTGAGAGCAAGCACACATGTCCTATTTCATTTCTCGTCTCAAATTATGCCCAGCGCTGCCGACTCACAGCTCTTTAGCAATTAGATACTGAGGCGAAGGGACAATATCAAAGCCCCCAAAACATGCATTAATAGCGTAAAAAGTGGTGTTAATTAGCATATCATTAATATGCAAATTCTCTTTCAATATGAAACGTAGAAAATTAAATCTCTTTCCCTGTGTAGATTACAGTCTGAGGAAATTTAACTCCAGAGCTGTCCCTTTTTCTCCTTGTTCTGGTCAGAGGGTCCCGTCTGGCTCAGCTTCTTTCTGCCAGAGGATGGGCTGCCCTGGCTTTGCTGGAACACAAAGGACGCTCCCGCATTTCCTCCCAGGCTGAATCCTCCTCTCCCACAAATTTTAGAGATGATCGAATTCCCAGCTCTTTTGACAGCTGTCTTCAGCAAATCTGAATGCAGACTTGACACAAGATTAAATGCCCGCTTCCTGGGCCGCCAGTACTCATCCTCCTTCCATGAGAAGATTCCCTTTCCAGGTGCCAGGGCCATGCTGAGTCGCTGTGTAGGTGCTGGTCTGTGCTGCTCATTTTGCGTTTGGGGGGATTTTTTTGTTTGTTTTGGAAAACTTGAAGAAATGTATCACTGAGTTGTTTAATGTTCTTCATTCTGACAAGATATAAAACTGTGCTGAAAACCCTGCTTCTCCAGGGCAGTTTCTCAGAGTCATCTGGGAAGCGGGCTTCTGGGGTAGTCCTCAGTTTGGCTCCAATAAGACTCTTTTCTCTTCTTCTTATTGATTGTTTGTTGATTATTTTCGTTGGCATTGCCCTGCATTTTATCTAGCAGCTGTACCCCGGTCCCGCCCACCCAGTCCTCCAGATCCACAGCTAACCCCCGTTTCCATCCTGCTGGATGATTCTGTGCTCACCTGAGTCCCTGCAAGGCTGGCGGGAACCCCTCTCCTCTATGCTGAGTGAGTCCCTTCCTACTCGTTCTGGCCGCAGGAAAGGTAGACGGCGTGTGGGTGGGAAGGATGATACAGGAAATCTGAGGAGCTTGGTGCTGGCAGAGCCACTTCATTTGCTTCGCTGGTCTTGGGCATCATTTATTTTCTGTTCAGGAAAGCATCCCCCAGATGGAAACATCCGTTTCATTGTTCGAAATGCCATCCAGTCTCCCAGGAGAGCTCCTCCTCCATGCCGAGGGCCCTGGACGCCCTCCTCCTCTGTGTGTCAGCTCTCCAAGCCACAGGAGGAAACCAGTCACGCTGACCATCTCATCACGGCTCCATAATAACCCTGTGAATTCGCCTTCCTTTTCGCTACGATGATTGAGTCTCCCGGACTTTATTTCTTGCTTACACAGAAGTTTCCTTCTTCCCGTCAGTTCTTCATTCATCCCCAGATGGTCTCATCAATATTACATGATTATAAGAGATCTATGTTCCCTGGACCCTGGGAAACCACGGCACTACTTTGCCAACTTTGTAAAATAAGAGAATTTTTTCTCAATGTTGAGAAAAAAGGCACAGCTTTATATTCAATAACAATATTTATGCTATTTCAGAACTCTTTAAAGCATCATTTTCCGTGTGTGGATCTTTGACGTGAGAGCTTATCAGAGCTGCAAATTACCTAACATGTTCTTAAAGATTGCCGATGAATAACTATGTCTGAATCCCGAGCAAACTTTTCATGTCAACCAAGTGCCTCACGTGAGAGTGGAAAAGGGCTCGTAGCTGCTCATGATGAATCGTGACTTTTGGCGCCAAGTGCAATCACTTGGAGGCTACAGATACTTTAACTACCACGACGGCGCCATCTGCTTTAACTTGCTTTTTTGGGAAAAGCAGCAAACGAGGGAAAACCTGTGTCTCTGAGAAACTTGTGTCTGTAAGAGGAACCTGGGCCCAGTGGAGCCCGGCAAGGAAGCCCTCTGATTTTTACCTCCCAGTTCCTCTCATTACTTCACGTATTTGAGGGCCTGCTCAGGGCCAGGCAGGGACCAAGTGTGAACAGGAAAGACGTAGCTTCTGCTGTCTTGAAATTTACATGATGTCCCTCCATGGAGCCTCAGGGAGGCCGTTCTGATCGCTTCCCGTCACCCAGAAGGTATGATCACCACGCACACCAACCCAGCTTAGGCTGTTTGGGGTTATTTGTTGGTTTTTTCTTTTTTTTCAGATTATGTTTTAAGTTCCTCTAGTGATCGATACAGCTCTACTTTAGTAAAACCAATTTTAACAGAAAAAGCCCTGGTCTGATCATTAGCTCCTTCTCACTGGATGCAGTTATTCTTCTGATGTAAACTCTCTCTGACCGAACAACACACTGTGGGAAGGCGACCAGGCTGCTTACAGAGCTCTCTGCTCTGCAATCAGGCAGAGCGGAAGAGGACACGTCCCCACCCAGCAGCAGCCAGCAGCCTCCACACAAGGCAGGCCTGGCAACTCACTGGACTGGGGGCCGGCCATGCCTGCCATACTGCCCACAGCCGTCAGCCCACCAGAACAGAAAGATTCGCAAGCCCAGACAGAGGGCACCCCTAGAGCAGTAGCTCTGCTGACCAGAGGGGGTGCACTGCTGGGCCCCACAGGATGTTTCCTGCATAAGACCACTTCTCCAAGATTGGCAAATATAACCAACATACAAAATACATAAAAATAATGACAGCGGATTAGGCAAAATGAGGCAACAGAGAAATAAGTTCCAAACAAGGAAGAAGAAGAATTAAGTGAAGTAGAGATGAGCAATCTACCTGATAAAGAGCTTACGGTAATGATTGTAAAGATGCTCAAAGAACTCAGAAGAATGGATGAACAGAGTGAGAAGTTAGAAGTTTTTAAGTTTATATTTAGAAAATATAAAGAATAACCAAACAGAGCTGAAGAATACAATAACTGAAATAAAAAGTACACTAGAAGGAATTCAACAGTAGATTAGATGATAGAGAGGAATGAATCAGCCAACTGGAATACAGAGTAGGGGAAATCACTCATGCAGAACAGAAAAAAAGAAAAAAGAATTTTAAAAAATGAGGACAAAATAATAAACCAAAATGAGGACAGTTTAAGAGACCTCTTAGACAACCTCAAGTGTACTCACATTTCCATTATAGGGGTTTCAGAAGGAGAAGAGAGAAAGGGGCAGAGAACATATTTGATGACATAATAGCTGAAAACTTCCCTGACCTGGGAAAAGAATCAGAAATCAAAGAGAGTCCCAAACAGGATCAAACCAAAGAGGTCCACACCAAGACACATTGTAATCAAAATGGCAAAAATTAAAGATAAAGAGAGAATACTAAAAGCATCAAGGGAAAAGCAACTAGTTATGCACAGGAGAACTCCCACAAGGCTATCAGCTGACTTTGCAGCAGAAATTCTGCAGGCCAGAAGGGAGTAGCACCATATATTTAAAGTGATGAAAGGGGAAAGCCTACAGCCAAGAAAAATCTACCCAACAAGGCTCTCATTCAGATTTGATGGAGAGATCAAAGGTTATACAGACAAGCGGAAGCTAAAAGAATTTCAGCACCACGAACCCAGCTTCACAAGAAATGTTAAAGGGACTTCTCTAAGCAGAGTAGAAAAGGCCACAACTAGAAACATGAAAAGTACAAAAGGAAAAATCTCATTGGTAAAGGCAAACATACAGTATAGGTAGTAGATCAACTACTTATAAAGCTGGTACGAAGCAGATAAGGGGTTTGTATCCAAAATATACAAAGAACTCACACAATTCAACATCAAAAAACCCCAAACAACCTGATTAAAAAACGGGCAGAGGATCTGAATAGATATTTTTCCAAAGAAGACATACAGATGGCCAACAGGTACATGAAAAGATGCTCAACATCACTAATCATCAGGGAAATGCAAATCAAAACCACAGTGAGATATCACCTCACACCCAGAAGAATGTCTATTATCGAAAAGATAACAAATGACAAGTGTTGGCGAAGATGTGGAGAAAAGGAAACCCTCATGCATTGTTGGTGGGAATGTAAATTGGTGCAACTGCTATGGAAAACAGTATAAAGTTTCCTCATAAAAATTAAAAATAAAACTACCATACAATCCAGCAACTCCACTCCTGGGCATTTATCAAAAAAAAAACAGAAATTCTAATTTAGAAAGATACACTCACCCCTCTGTTCATTGCAGCATTATTTACAATAGCCAAGATACGGAAGCAACCTAAGTGCTCATCAGTAGATGAAGGGATAAAGAAGATGCAGTACTGTATATATACAAATGGAATATTACTCAGCCATAAAAAGAATGAAACATTGTCATTTGAGACAATATGAGTAGACCTAGAGGGTATTATGCTAAGTGAAATAAGGCAGCTAGAGAAAGACAAATACTGTATGATATTGCTTATGTGTGGAATCTAAAAAGGAAAACGAATGAAAAAACATAACAACACAGAAACAGAGTCACAGATACAGAGAATAAACAGATGGCTGCCAGAGGGTGGGGGTGGGGGTGGGGGAGGAGAGAAACAGGTGAAGGAGGTTAAGAGATACAAACTTCTAGTAACAAAAGAAATGGGTCACAGGTATGAAATGTACAGTGTGGGGAATATTGGCAATAATTTTGTAATTTGTATGGCAACAGATGGCAACTCGACTTATCACGGTGCTCATTTGGAAATGTATAGAAATATTAAATCACTATGTTGTCTACCAGGAACTAACAACAAACACACAAACTCATAGAAAAAGAAAATTGTCATTACCACAGGCGGGGTAGATTAGACGAAGGTGATCAAAAGGTCCAAACTTCCAGTTACAAGATATATAAGTACTAGGGCTGGGATGCACAACACGATAAAGACAGTCAACACTGCTGCATGTTATAAATGAACGTCATCAAGGGGGTAAATCCTCAGAGTTTTCATCACAAGGAAAAAGATACACTTTTTCTATTTCTTTGATGTTGTATCTGCGTGAGATGCTGGATGTTCACTAAACCTACTGTGGTCATCATTTCATGGTGTATGTAAGTCAGATCATTATGTTGTACACCTTAAACTTACACAGTGCCGGATGTCAATTATACCTCAATAAAACTGGAAGAAAAAATCTAGTTAGAAAAGACCTCTGTCACCCAGAGCTGCAGGACCCCACATCTCTGCAGGAGCCCAGGGCTGAAGTCAGGGGGTCCTGTGCCCAAGCCCTCTAGGTGACCTGAGGCTGCAGGCCACTGCGGGTGCTTCCAGGAGACAGGCCACCTCCCCCCACAGAGTGACAGGTGTGTTCTCAGCGGGTGAAGAAAGCGCTTTTCGCTGAGCAGACTGGAGAGCCACAGACTTACTCAACCTGCCAGCGCCGTACTGTAACATGCTCATTTCCCTTCCTCTGGGAAACCAGCTCTGTCTCTCAGATTGCTCCTGGCATCCACCACCAGCCTGTGACCTGCATCACCAAGATGGGGACTCCGGCCACCCTCTGTGGCTCTCACAGCCCTGCCTCTGCTCACAAGCTCCCTGATGTTCGTCTGACAAACCCCTGCTCGTGCCTCATGTAGAAAAGGTCCCCATACATGTCGAGTCCCTGAACCCACGTGAGATAGTTTGGGGGAGGCCGCGCTGTGTACTTTGCCTGTCCTCTTGTTAATTTCTCGTGCCGCCTTGAATGGAGGTCGCGTTTTTCCCGTGTTGGATCTGATGTTTCAAGTAGACCGACCTGTCACTGTCTGACAGGCACTGCATTAATTAAACGGGGGTAACACTGCACAGGGCAGTCGAGGCCTGAATCCATTATTTCAAGGCATGTTTCGTTAGTTATCAAAGAAAAGGGTGTGGGTCACTGACAATATTCTTACAGAGTTTGGGGGCCTACCAGGCGCAGCCCTGGAGAGGGTCCCGACCAGTATCCCCGACACCCTCACACCTCCTTCATCCTCGTTTTGAAACATACTAGTGTCAGCGACACCATCACCCCGAGATGCTGGGAATGGCCTAAGTCCATTCGTCCTCAGGAAACGGGCGCCGTCTCCCTGCTGGAGAGACTTGCCTGGAGGAGGCTGACCAAGTCCCGGACGGCACCCAGACACACTCTCTCTCCAGCAACCCCACACACTCTCACACTCACACCCATGTCGGTCCATGCCTAGGCCCATCTCCCGAGGGCCCGCCGGCTCCCGGGCAGGCTGCACCCTACAGTCCTCGCGGGGAGAGTCTGCGGGGATGGCACTCACCCGCCCGTTAACCCGGAGCCCTAACCCTGCCCGCAGGACGCCCTGTGTGCCTGTGGTCTGGAAGACGGAGGCACCTGAGAAGAGCACGAGGAGGAGAAAGACGGCCCTCGAGGGCCACCAGCTTGGGGCGCCCTGCCCCTGCCACCCACGTCCCCTTACAGGGACCCGCCCCCCGCCCCGCCCCCCACCAGGTCTAGCAGGGAGGAAGCGGAGGTGGGCGCGCCGCACAGGTTCCCCTGTATCACCCTCTTCAGCCTCAATCTCTCACCCTGATTGCTGCCACCACCGCGCCTTCTTGGTCACCAAACTGATGCACAATCGTCTTGATACACTGCTTTGCCTGGGAAAAGGTAAGCTCTTCACTAAGCAGTTTTCCCACATAGTTATTTGGAAACAACATACGTGGGCATGCATGTGCACGCTCGTGCACACACAAACACACACAGTCCTACTGTGCCTGACACACAGGAGGAGCTCAAGAAATATCAGTGGGTTGACAGTCCATGAAAGAGTCAAGGCTACTCCAGAGGAGAACAAAGGCTTCTCTGCTGAGAAATGCTGTTGGTTTTCCCCTTCCTTCTGTTCAACAGGGATGAGTAGCCACCTAACGGCCGATACCACATGCTTCGGAGTCATTGCCCTGCCTCTCGGGATTACATAAAATCCATCACTCCCTGCTAGGCTCAGCTGTTCAACCAAACCCCCATCTCGTTCGCATGGAAGAGTCTGGCAGCTCTGGGTCAAAGCAATACCGATATTCAACAGGCTAGCTTTGATTAGGGAAAAACGGGCCTGGGAGCTCAAGGGCTATGGTCTAGGCGTCCATGGCCCGGGTCCTGTACCAGCTGGAGGAGGAAGAGTGTGGCATGTCTCTTCCAGAAGTGAAACCCTGTCACCCTCTGGCCTCTCCATATACTAGAGAGCAAGGATTTTGTGCAGGAAGCACCAACGTCTCTCAGTCCCTGCACAGAACAGAGGCTACCGGAAGCATCGCTTAGATCAGCAGTTCTTGGGGGACAGACGTGGCGGGGAGGGTACAGGACTCAGAGCTGGGTAACCTGAGATAAAACACTTACGATGGTTCTAACAGCTCCCAGCCACGGGATGAAGGCGGGTAAAACATAACAGTATTTCTCTCTACCTGAATGTACTCCAGCTCTCGAGGCTTCATTTCCTAGGTGAGAACTGAATCTTGCCGAAGTGAACTTTTCCTTTTCAGTTAATCTTCACTGTCTTCAGGTTTCCTACAGAACTGAATCAGGATCGGCCTTCTTCCTGGACACAACCTGCCTGTCGTTTGGGCATCAGGGGGCAGTTCCCGGTCTGTGTCACCAGCACTTACCCTCGCTGCTCAGGGAGATGGGGACCCTTCCCTGCCCACTGGCCACAGGCCCGTCCCATCACTCTGCACCCATGGTCGCACCCCTCGGGTCCCCTGCTTCTGGGCCCCTTGTCAGTGGCCATCACCGTGAGTCCTCTTCCTTCCCACCCTGAGGGCTCTGCAGGCACCCCCAGCCCCTCCTCGGCCCTACTGCACTCCTCGGAACTCAGGAACCATCCTGAAACACTCCCCATCGGCGCGTCCCCCAGGGGCCCCAGGCGGGCTGCACACAGATGACAGGGAGGGGGTTCAGAGGCTTTCGCTGAAACTGGATTGTGCTTGCACGTCTGGAGACAGACGCTGGAGCTCTCTCTCCAGATTTGGGATGGTGACACCCTAATGTCGCCCATGGATGCCAAAAGTGTTCTAACAGGGAGGCCCGTTATTCGACCTTCCCCACGCACGACAGTTCCGTGCCTTGAAATCATTTTTGTCCACAGTGTAGCAAATCTGCAGAGTTCCAACCTCCCAGGCTGCCCCCATGAGCGGGGAGGCCGTCTCCAGGTCACGGGGCTCCCCACACAAGGCTCCTGGCGAGGCCCAGAGGACCTGGCCACCTGCACGAAAGGGAGCCCTTCGGGCACAAATTGCGTACGATAAGCGTTCTGGCCAAATTGCACTCGGGAAGGTAAACTTCCCGCCTGGATCAAATGTCTCTGTCTGATGGGTGTGGATCCTGGGGCTCGAATGCAGTGTTTCCTTGGCACGGCTGTGAGCTATCAGCTCACAACCCAAGTGTGCTGGGTGACTTCGGCTCCCACGAATGGCTGGTGACGAGGGCTGGCAGTGGCGGAGTCTCCCTCACCTCGCCACCTCCCCGCTCGGGGGTCCGCGTCCTCGGAGGTTGTCTCCAGGGCCTCAAGGCAGCTGCATGCATCTCCTCAAGACCCCAGGGCACTGGGCCCACCGCAGGGACTAGAAACACAGCCGTGCACATCCGTGAACCCCTGAGCCTGAGCCAGCCCTTCCCATCCTAGTCGGGACCACCTAGTCTGCTCCAGCAGAGAGGGGGCTTCGTCCCCATCATAAGACCCCACAATCCTCCATCTAAAACTCCTCTGAAGGAAACCCAGATGGCAGCCCTCCTGTAGTCACGGTCTACCCCACCAGGAGCACTGCCGAGCGTTTCAGAGAAGCAGCGGGGCTACACAACGGAAGCCAAAGTTTAGGTAAATACCGTAAGCTAGTGTACACACCAGCTTACTCCTACTCGCCTCCTGCCCAGCCGAAACACCAGCCTCACACGCCTGCCGAATCGGGACCACAGGACGCTGAGGACCAACCCCTCCACGTGTCCCCAGAAGAAAAAACTGAAAATGAGGAAAGAGCGAGTTCATTCTGCCGCACTGCGACCAGGAACTTGAGAATCTGCTACTGAGGGGGAGAAGCAGAGCCCCTGCCTCATGAAGCCCACCCTCCAGTCCAGAGAAGAGACAGTAAACCAGGAAACAAGCAAGTGGTGTCAGATGTAAGTTAGACGTCAGATGCAGAGCATCAGAAGCTCCAGCAGGGAAGCCATGGGGGCGGCAGTGGGGAGGGGACTCCTGAGCAGGGGGATGGAGGGAGGAGAGGGGGGGGATGCGGAGACGTCGGGGCAACAGCAGAGCAGGTCGGGAGCGAGAGGGCGCGGGCACTGGAGGACGGTAAGAGGGGCCGCGGGGCAGAGTTGGTGGCCCGGCCGGAAGTGGGATGGACAGAGGGCGGGGCGCTGAGCGACCTGGATTCCATTGCCCTAAGAGGTCTTTCCAGCTGCCCGGGGCCAACACGGTGGTCCAGGTCCCACAGGAAAGGGTGATGGGAGGAGAGAGGAACAGGGCAGAGATGGGGCCCGATTTAACCACAGCTGAGAGCGCTTGCAGGTGGATTAGCCCAGGAGCGGGAGTGACGGAGGGGACGGAGGATGATCCCTGCGCTTTGTCCTGCGGAACGGGGCGGACGGCAATGTCATGGGGCAGGTGGCACTGAGGAGAATCCCAGGACCTGCGGTCAGGGGCAGGGCTTGACTCCCAGACATGGGGTCTGACCTTGGCGACAGGCGCCGCATGCAGGACCTGCCGCTGTGACATCACGTCCTCGTCCCTCTGGGGCTGCTTAGTGCTTAGCTGAACGGACTCGATTCCTCGCTTCCCAAAGGACACAGACCAGATGCTCAGGGTACTGCGAACTGAATTCTTTCCGTTCTGAGGAGGTTACAGCCTCCCTTGAGATATGCAGAGACCCCAGAGGGGTGCACAACCAGGACTGGCGTCACTGCAGCCGGCAGAGCACAAGCTCATGTCACAACTCGTCCAGTCGGGCAGCCAGGAGCTGCTGGCATCGCTTTCCACGGTGCCCTGGCTGGTCAGGGTCCCTACAGACAGACAGCACCCTCAAACCTGTCCTGCTGTGGGTCTAATGCGGCCACTGACGGGAAACCGGCAAGGGATGGCATAGGGGGAGGGCAGCTTCGGGGCCAGGCCATCCCACTCCGCCCAGCTCACCTCGCTGCAGCTACCAGAAGCACCTCCAACTTGGGGTCTGAACACACCACGAACTGGTTTCCTGATGAACGGGCAGAGACAACACATCTGGACAGTAACAGTGAAGCTTCCTGACCAAGAGGGAAAACTCAGCAGTGAGCCCGGCAACGCTCCGGAGCGGGACAGGAAAGCAGAAGTGAGAGGCGTCACTGACGTGGCGGACAGGTGTGGAGAGGAAAGAGAGTCTGTTCTCCACCGTCCTCCAGGGCTCCCAGCCCCATCTGCTGTCCCTAAGGAGGGCGGCCTTGGGCACAGAATGGGGGCGGGCGTGGGGATCACTGATGCAGACTGTGACAGGAGAAAGCAGAGCTGTGGTCCCTGATGAGATTCCAGGGACAGCCAGGTGGAGTGGCCAGGGTCCCTGTACCAGCCAAATCCGAGGAGCAGCAGTGGACCCAGAGCAGCTGACATGTTGTCACTTTCTTAAGCTCTGGCCCAAGGAGGAGTGTGATGAATGCACCCTGGACCAGAGAATAAGGACAACCAGCCATGGGCAGGGACTCCAGGCCGCCCTCCACTCTCTTACCCCTTGGGAGGTTAGGATGCCCTGCTCCCCAGGTTTTTGTTTGCAGCGTTTGTTTTTTTGCTAATTATTTTTAATCACTTTGATTGAGACATGATTTACATACTATGAAATTCACCAGTTTTTGTTTTTTTTTTTGCGGTACGCGGGCCTCTCACTTGCTGCGGCCTCTCCCGTTGTGGAGCACAGGCTCCGGACGCACAGGCTCAGCGGCCATGGCTCACGGGCCCAGCCGCTCCGCGGCATGTGGGATCCTCCCGGACCGGGGCACAAACTCGTGTCCCCTGCATCAGCAGGCGGACTCTCAACCACTGTGCCACCAGGGAAGCCCGAAGTTCACCAGTTTCAAGTGTGTAGTTCAGTGAACTTTGACAATGCACAATCACGGTGCAGGACGCCTCTCCTCCCACAAAGGCCCCCCTGCAACCCCACCGCAGTCATGCCGCTCCCCTAACCCCATCCCCAGGCAACCACTGATGTGCAATTTTGCCTTTTGCAGAATTTTGTGTAATTGGAAGGATCCAGTATGGAGTGTTTGTGTCTGTTTCCTTTCTGATTCAGATCCATTACTGAGGCTCATCTGTGTGATTAGCTGTTCCTTTTATTCTGAAGGGTATTCCCACCATCTGGATATTCCGTGGTTGGTCCACTCTCCAATAGGCGGACACTTGGATCCTTCCAGGTTGGCGCTGATACAAAAAGTGCTTCTATGGACATTGGTGTACAAGGCTTTGTGTGGACACAGATTTTCATTTATCTTGTATAAATACTGAGAAGTAGAATTGCTGGGTGATATGATTAGTGTGTATTTACCTTTATATAAAAGAAACCTTCCAAACTCCTTTCCAAAGCACTGTACATACTACATCCCCACAGGAAGGCATGAAAGTTCGTTATTTCACACTTTGTCAGCACTTGACGTTGTCAATCATTCTAAAGAGTGAGTGAAGGTATTTCACTGTGGTTTTAATTTTCCCTTCCCTAAATAAACATTGATGTCAGCAGTTTTTTCCTGTGCTTTTTGTCCATTTGCATACCTTCTTTGATAAAGTGTATTTCAAACTTTTGTCCATCATTTATTGGGGTTTTGTCTTCATTTTATTGAATTATAAGATTTCCTTATATTTTTAAAAAATGTTTTAAGTACAATTGAATATTTAAGTCATGAATATTATTATTAAATCTAATATTCAACTTTTTCTATCATTGTCATTTCCTTTTTTTTGAAGCATATTTGATTTACAGTGTTGTGTTAGTTTCAGGTGTACAGCAAAGTTTTTCAGCTTTATATACATGTATATTCAGGTTCTTGTCCATTTTAGGTTACTACAAGATATTGAATATAGTTCCCTGTGCTATACAGTAGGTCCTTGTTGTTTATTTTATATATAGTTGTGTGTATCTGTTAATCCCAAACTCCTAACTTATCCCTTCCCCTCCTTCCCCCTTTGGTAACCATAAATTGGTTTTTTATGTCTGTGAGTCTATTTCTGTTTTGTAAATAAGTTCATTTGTATCATTTTTTAGATTCCACATATAAGTGATATCGTATGATATCTGTCTTTCTCTGTCTGACTTACTTCACTTAGTATGATTATCTCAAGGTCCATTCATCTTTGTATATTGTTATACACCTCCTTTATCAGATATGTTTTGCAGATATTTTCTGTCTGTGGCTTGCCATTTTATTTTCTTTACATGTCTTTTGAAAAGTAATTTTTAAAAATTTTTATGAAGTCAAATTTATCTCTTTTTTTTCTTTTATGGTGTGTCCTACCTGTATCTTAAGAAAGCGTGTGACTCCCAAGGTCACAAAAATTACCTGCAATGCTTTCTTAAGAAGTTTATACTTTTAATGTTTATATGGAGGGCTGTTTTATATAAACAGGCAAACAAATAAATAACAGATAAACTACATATTATATATACATTTCTTTTACATCATACACAAATATTAGTGTGTAGATAAACAGACATTCTAGCACCACTTGCTGAAAAAGCCATTCTTTCTCCCTTTTAACTACCTAGGCAAACTTGTTGAAAATCAGTTAACCCTTTATGTGTATATGTAACCACATATACGTTCTGTCCCTTTGGTGTTTGTGTCTGTCTTAATGCCAGCACGACAATCCTGACCTCTGCCACTTTACGTAGTAAACTTGAAATCAGGTAGTCTGATTCCTCTAACATTTTTTTTTAACTTTTTCTTAAATTTTTGTAAGTCCTCTGCATTTCCATATAAATTTTAGGAAATGAAGGTTGTGGGGGTTTTAGTTGAGCTTGTGTGAGTGTCTAGATCAGTTTGGGAAGGACTGACAGCTTAACAATATTGAACTTTTTGTGCCGTGAACGTGGAACTACTCTCCACTTATTTAGGTCTTCTTTAATTTCTCTCAGGAGTATTTTGTAGTTTTCAGCCAAAACATCATGCATGTATGTTGTTCAATCCATTCTTAACTATTTCATAATTGGGGATATGTGGGTGGATATGTAGGTGTTTAATGTAAACATCTTTTTTATTCACTACATTTCATTTTTTAGATTCTCTAGCCGTGGTGTCTCTAAAGTTAAATGTATATATATTTTTTAACAAATTACAGGGGTTTTTTTGTATACGGGCCTAGTATCCTGTGACTATGTTAAATTTACTCATTAATTTTAGTAGCTTTTTTGGTAGATGCATTAAAATTTTTTAAAAATCATATACTCCATTAATAGAGTTTTAGTCATTGGTTTCCAACCTACTACACTGGTTTCCAATGACTTTTATATTTTATTTATCTTCCCTTATTGCACTAGCAATGGGGAGGGGGCACAGAATCAGTCTTTTGCTATTAAGTATGAGACTGGGTGTAGGTTTTTCTAGATGCTCTAAGATGCTCTTAATCAGGTCAAAAAAGGTCCCTTCTACTTCTATGTTTCTAAGAGTTTTCATCATGAATGGATGTTAAATTTTGTCAAACATGATTTCTGCATCTATTAAGATGATTGTATGGTTTTCCTTTTTACTCTGTTATTAGGGTGAATTACCCTGATTAATTTTTCAGTGTTAAACCATCCTTAAATTCATGGAGTAAAATTTACTTGATCAGACTGAAATATCCTTTGATATAGTGATGGATTCAACTTGCTATTGTTTTGTTGAGGATTTTAGCATAGATATTCATGAGGAATATTGATTTACTTTCTTATAAGTCATACTTCCTTGGAAGAAAGTTAAACTACAAATCAACGTTCCTTAGAACATATATTATTCTGATTTTGGTATCAGGGTAACACCAATCTCATAAATTGAGTTGGGATGTATTCTTATTGTTTTTTCTTATTTTTCTTGTGGCTTCTTTTTTGATACGTGGGTGCATGCGTGTGTGCATGTACACACACACACACACACAGAATGTTGTTTAATTTCTAATAATTTGGGATTTTTCTAGATTTATTTCAGTTATTGATTTCTTATACAATTTGCTTGTATTCAGAAAACATTTTCTTTAGTTTTTCAATCCTCTTAAATTGAGGTTCTTTGTGACCCAGAATACAGTTTATCCTCAGTCATGTGTTGATTCCACTGTGCACGTCTCTTCCCAACACAGCATCAGGTGACGTCGTGTTGGTAGCTTGAAATCATGGGAATGTTTACACCACGGAAATTAGCCAGCACTACACATGTGGGCTTTGGAGAGCCAGATGTTAAAGCATTGTCAGCACACAGCCATTTACCTCCTTGAAGGGTCTACGTCCCTTGATGAGTTCTGTGTTTATCTGCACAAACATTAAAACAAGCGTGAGTTCCTGGCATGTCTGACTCAGCAGCACCATGGGGTTCACTCTGGTCTTTCCTCCTGCTTATTTGTAACTTCTTTTCTCGCACTGAGAAACTTGGCTTCATTAGCAGAATTCATTTACTCATTTATTCAACCCTAGTAAGCAGGGGAACTGATCTAGACTTGCTAAACTGTACCCACGTGGGAAACAAATCTACCCACTGGAGTATAGGGCTCACATATGGTTCTTGGCATCTCCAGACTTACAGTACCCACTTAAAACCCCCAAATGACTAAGATTAGTTCCCTTTTTCCCCCACCACCCTGAGTGTGGATGCATCACTCATTAGTAATACAGTTGGATACATCTGTCTCAGTCTGCATTCTGTCCGGGGATCTGCAATTTACAGGTTAATTTTTCTAAATTCGCACACAGTGTAGTTCACTCTTCCTGGGGCACAGTTCTGTGTGCTCTGAAATACACCCGGGATATTTGCAATTTCTAATGTTCTTTTTTTTTGTTTTGGAGGATCCGATTTTCTATCTAGTGGCATTTTCCTTCAGACTGAATAATTTATGTCAGCATTTCTTATAGCAAAGGTCTCCTGGCAGCAAATTATTTTAGCTTTTCTTTATGTGAAAATGCCTGTATTTTTCCTTAATTCTGAAGAATGTTTTCACTGGGTATAGAATTCTGAATAGAGATTATATTTTGCTTTCAGCACTTTATAGACATTGTTTTATTTTCTTCTGTCCTACATTGTTTCTGAAGAGGAGCCAGACATTAATTGCCTCAAGGTGCCCTTGTAATAGGCAAGTTTTCCCTTGTTCAAGATTTGATCTTTATCTTTGGTTTCAACACTTTGATAATTATGTGCTTCCACATGGGCTTCTGCGTGTTTTTTTCTTTTGGGGGTTCGTTTAGTATCTTTCTGTGTACATCAGATGCAGAATATTTTGGATGTTACCTCTTCAAATATTTTTCTGTCTCAGCCTCTCTTTTCTCTCCTGGCGACCAAATTACATGCCAAATTGTTTGATATAATCCAACAAACCACTCAGGCTTTATTCTTTAAAAAGGAAAAAAAAAAAAAACCTGTTTTCTCTGCTCTGCTCTTCGATAATTTCCAGTGACATCTTTAGGTTCACTTACTCCTTCCTCTGTCACAGCCATTTGACTAGTACACTCATCACATAAATATTTCTGTTCACTAGCGACTTTATGGTTCTCTGCAGAGATTTCCTTTAATTATACATAACTAAAGCGGGCCCAGTGTTTGGGGGGCACACTTTTATGAGTTTTACCTCCAGGACCCTGCCAGGCCTCGCTGTGAACATCAGAGAAAAAGCCCCTACTGCTCCCCATGGGGGGACAGAAAACTCCCCATTGTGAAATACGCCCCCAGTGTTCAGTTCTCCTTCACAATGCCTGCCCTCAAGGGAAATCCCTACCTCATGGGATTCCACCTGCGGAAAGAAAACACCCGACTCGGGCTCACTAAAAAAGGGACCCCTAACCATAGAACTGCAGAACACCCCCCTCCCAGCAAGGCTCCTGTGTACTACTAACTGGGGCTACCGCTAAAAGTGCTACAAGCCCCAGACCCTACTTAAGGAATCTCCAGAGAAAATCAAAGAGAGCAGGGGAGACAAGAGCCAGGGCACCAGAGGAAATTTAAGTTCTGACACCACAGCTGCAGCAAACAGTAAATACAGCCTGACTCCTCGCCAGGGAAACATAAAACCTCCTCTAAAGCTGCCGCCCCCAGCCTTTCTGACACCAGGAACAGGTTTCGTGGAAGACAGTTTTTCCACGGACTGGAGCCGGGGGGATGGTTCGGGCAGTGATGCGAGCGATGGGGAGCGATGGGCAGCGGCAGGTGAAGCTGCGCTCTCGCTTGCCCACCGCTCACCTCCTGCTGTGCGGCCCGGTTCCTAACAGGCTGCGGACAGGTACTGGTCGGCGGCCCGGGACTGGGGACCCTGCTCTAAAGCATATCTCCCTCAACTCGCTTCACCCTGTGCGTCATGCCTGGCTTTCCAAAAACAATGACAAGGCGTGCTGAAAGGAAAAAAACACAGACTGAGGAGACAAACCAAGCCTCGGAACCTGGCTTGGACATGGCAGAGATTTCGGAATGATCAAACCAGAAATTTAATATAACTATTATTTATATGCTAAGAGCTCTAATAGAAAACGTGAACAGCATACAAGATGGGGGCGGGGGGGCAATGTAAGCAGGGAGGCATAAAATCTAAGAAATAATCAAAAAGAAAGGCTAGAAACAAAAATAATAGAATAGAAATGAAGAATACCTTTGATGGACTCAGACTGGTACAGCCAAGGGAAAAGAATCAGTGAGTTTGCAGATATGTCAATAGAAACTTCTAAAACTGAAATGCAAAGAGAAATAAGAATGGAAAATATGAAACAGAATGTCCAAGAACTGTGAGATAATTACAAAAAGCATAACATTTTATGATGAGGATACCTGAATGAGAAGGAAGAAAGAAAAGAACACATATCTGAAGTAATAATGGCTGAGAATTTTCCAAAATCAATGACAAACACTAAAGCACAGTTCCGGGAATCTTGGAGGACACCAACCATGCATGATAAATACCAAAAAGTCGACACCTTGGTAGATCATATTCAAACTTCAGAAGATCAAAACCTAAAAGAAAAACTTGAAAGGAGTCAGGGTGGGGGCTGGAGGGTGGGGAGAATACCCCACCTGTAAAGGAACAAGGATAAGAATTACATTGGACTTTTCTTTAGCAAAGAAGCAGCAAGAAGAGAGTGGAGGGAAATATTTAGTGTTGAAAGAACAAAACCAGCAAGCTAGAATTCTGTATCCAGTGAGATTTCCTTCAAAAGTGAAGGAGAAATAGACTTGCTCAAACACAAAAAATGAGGGGTTTTGTTGCCAGCAGACCTGCCTTGCAGGACAGAGTAAAACTTCTTCATAGGGTTTCCCTGGTGGCACAGTGGTTGAGAGTCTGCCTGCCAATGCAGGGGACACGGGTTCGTGCCCCGGTCCAGGAAGATCCCGCATGCCGCGGAGCGGCTGGGGCCCGTGAGCCATGGCCGCTGAGCCTGCGCGTCCGGAGCCTGTGCTCCGCAACGGGAGAGGCCACAGCAGTGAGAGGCCCGCGTACCGCAAAAAAACCCCCTAAAAAACAAAAAACCAAACTTCTTCGTAGAGGAGAAAAACGATATAGGCCAGATATTCAGATCTACATAAGAAAGGAAGAACATTAGAGAAAGTATAAATGAAGGTAAAATTTAAATGTTTCATTTTACTTTATTTAGGACAATTATGATAACCTCTTAAAATATAGTTTTGACATCTTGTTCATGCCAGATTCTGGTCAAATTACTTGTCTTTTCCTGTATCTTTAGAATGTATTCCATTTTCTTGGTTTTTCACATGTCACGTAATTTTGGACTGTATTTTGGAAACTGTGTGTTCAGACGTTGAGATTCCAGAATCTGTTATTTTATTTGAAAACCATTGTTTCCTTTTTCTTAGCAGGTAATTTCCGTAGCTGGGTGTGAACTGCAAACTCTTGCTCTTGGGAGGCAGCTCAGTTCATGAAATCTGCCTTTAGCTGAGCTACATGGAGTCTGTTCTGCACACGAGTGTTTCGGGCTCCATCAGAGACGTGGGTAGATGGAGTAGGGGGCTTCTCCTCCAGTTCTTCCCTTCAACAATCCCCTACTCTCTGCAGTGTCTGTAATTTCTCAGCCTGACTTTCTGGTTCCCTAGGTAAGAAAGATTACAGGTTACCTATGTGGACTGTGCAGCCACTGCGCGTGCTGTCGGCTGCACGCAGCACGGGGGAAGCCTCGGAGATGGACGCGAGCTCCGGTAATTCCCCATCTCCACTCCTCAGGTGAGGAGGTCTCCCACACAGACTGTAGGAGTTCTCCCCCTACAGTCTATGTACTTCTGTTCACTTTCCAGCACCTTCGGGTTGAATCTTTTTGGTATCGTGTCATGGATCATAGTTGTGTCCCGAAGGGGGATGCTGTCTTATTGAGAAGCAAAAGCCCACATTCATTTCTGAAAGATGTTTTCACTGGGTATCGGATTCTCAGTTGAGAGTAACTTCCTTTCAGTGTATAAAGATGTCACTCCATTTCCTCCTGGCTTACATCATTTCTGATGCAAAGTATGTTATTCTTATCTTTGTGTGTCTTATGTAATTATGTAATATGTGTCTATGTTTCTCATATAAACTGATTTTAAGATTTCTTCTGTTCTGGGACTTCCCTGGCGGTCCAGTGGTTAGGACTCCGCGCTGTCACTGCCGAGGGCCTGGGTTCAATCCCTGGCAGGGGAACTAAGATCCCACAAGCCCCGCAGCACAGCCAAAAAGAAGATTTCTTTCCAGCATGTTCAGTGTTACATGGCTGCTTTCTTTGTTTCTTCTGCTGGACATTTGCTGAGCTTCTTGAATCTGTGGGTTTATGGTTTTCACCAAATTTCTTTTTTTTCAGCTATTATTTCTTCAAATTTTCTGTACCTCTTTCTCTCTGTTCTCTGTATATAGGACTTGAATCACACTTAGTTTAGACCACTTAAATTCTCTCACTAATTCTAATGCTCCGTTCATGTTTTCTATCTGCTTTCTGTGCTTTATTTCATTTGCTATTATTATATCTTCAAGTTCACTAGTGTGTGTGTGTGTGTGTGTCTGCGTGTGTGTGCTGTTTTAATGTCCTTATCTGCTAATTTCATAATCTGTCATTTCTGGGTATATTTCTATTAATAGAGTTTTCTCCTGGTTATGAGTTTTATTTTCATGCTTATTTGCATAGCTGGTATTTTGGTTAGATGCCAGGCGTGAATTTTAATGTCATTGGATGAGATATTGCTAAAGGAATGCTGAACTTTGCTCCGGCATACAGTAATATTACTTGAAGTCAGCTTGATTATTTTGAGGTATACTTTTAAGCTTTTTGGCAGAAAGGCCAGAGCAGCCTTTCATCTAGAGTAACTTATCCAAACTTCTAAGGTGATATCCTTCTGAAGGCTCTACGCAATACCTCAGGTGCTACTAGGTCTCTCCAGACTTGTTGGTGGGCACATGAAATTTCCTGTACCTGCATGAGCTCCAGGGATTTCTTGTCCCAATGCTTTCAGTACTTCTCTTCCCAGCCCTATGGAGATTCACCCCACATATGTAGTCACAGGTGAATATAGTGCAAAGATTCTACAGGGGCAATAAATGTACATGAAGACACGAGTGTGTATATTTGTGTGTTTATGCACATATTGGGTCGGCCAAGAAGTTCGTTCGGGCTTTCACAACATCTTACAGAAGAACCCAAACGAACTTTTGGCCAACCCAATATGCATGTATATACACATACATACGATGCCTCTGTGCACATTTTAAATCAATGGCAATGGCCCTCCTTCCCAAATGCATCATGAGATACAGACGAAATCCCTTTGCCAATCCAGCAGAATTGCCAAACTGCCTTCCAAGTTCCCAGCCTGTCGGAAGGCGCCAGAGATGAGCTCCTTGTAGGAATCTCGCAGTGTAGCGTTGACAGCTTTTTTCTCTACCAGATTTGTGGTGTTTTCATGAGTAAACCAGCAGCAGAGGATACGGCTATCCTCTGCTTTCACAGCCCAAGGACGGCTGGTCCACAGCATAAGTTCACACAAACAAACCAACTGAAGCAATTTGCACTATTGCTCAAAGCGGAGCTTCTCGAGTTCTCCTGTTGCAGCCTCAGTTCATTCAGGGAAAATCCACGTTTGGCTTTGTTTTTCCCTAGTTAATAAATGAACTTGTCCTGCCCCCAACCCCACCAATAGCCAGAGAGAAATATTAAAGGAGCAGATTGCAGGATGGGGATGGGGGCCATGATTCAGCAGCAAACCCCACAGAGAGGATCTCGGCGTCCCTCTGCAATAACTCCATTTCATAAATATTTACTATTCAGCTATGTTTTCTTAAACCAAGAGTTGACCCTTGTTTAAAGTAATCATACAAATGATCAGTACTTCACTGCCTGAGGAAACAGGAAATTTGCATCTGGTTTATCTGAGCCAAAATTAAACATTTATACATTTTGTTCACACTGCTTGTCATTAGTCCCAGCTTACTACTACCCTCTGCATTCCGTTTCGCGCTAGAAAAATGTTTCTTCTTTGAAACAAAATCACCCATGAACATTACACTTCTTCCAGGAATGGTAATGTGCCCCTGTAAGATTTCCTAAATTGTCTTTTCAAGGGAGAGAAAGTTTATAGGGAAATGCTCTTAGCTCATGCAGAGACCTCCACGTCTAAGAGGGCCCCATCTCTCAGACTCCAACACTGTTTGTTTAGCATAATTCAATTCTTGAATAACAATTTTGTACCCTTGTTTTTTTTTTTACTAACAACTCAGTGGCAGGGAGAGCTGGCCAGAGGGACAGAAAGAGATGGTAAATAACAGAGAGGTTGGCAGCTGGAATCAAGGGCAGAGAGAGGGTGTGATTTTTCCAGCGCTGTGGGGTTGAGTTTGTCATTTTTCAGAGCTGGAAGCGGCGTTACTTAGGTCTGTCTCAGCCTCTGACTTAAGTAACATCTTAACCAAGCGATGCGAGGGCCATCCAGGAGCTTAGAATAGTCTGTTCTTTGCACTTTCCTTTTTAGACTCAAAAGGAGTTTCCATTTCCAGGACAATAGTTGGATTTGTCTTGTCCTGTGTCGTCTTCCTTCTCTCAGTGACTCCTGGGATGTCCTACTGTGGGGTCTCAGCAGGAAGTCCTTGTGAAATTACCTGACTGGCCGTGCACTATGCCTAAAAATGGTTATTTTTAACCATTTTATTGTTTTTTAAAATTTTTTATTTAAATGTAACGTCAACGGAATGAATTATGATAAAGTGAAGGATCCAAGTCGTCCACAGCACCTTGTCGGGATCCCAGGAATTTTCTAAATTCCCTTCCTCCCTCCTTCCCCTTTATTAGCAACCTCTGTCTCGGTTTTCACGGTGATCAATGCCTCGCTTTTTCTATATTAGCACCGCCTGGGAATTCATCACTAAACACCGCAGTTGCATTTTGCATTGAGTTTTCACTTTACACAAATGCTGCTTTTGTCTGGCTGCTTCCACATAACGCATTACATCTGTGAGTTTCATCCACGCTCATGTGGATTAGCTGCAGTCCCTTAATTTACTTATAGAGTCCACATCTGAGTTGTTTCCAGTTTTCAGCTATTCCAAATGATTAAAGCGCTGAGCATTCTTAAATATAGTTTCAGGCTCACGTGTGCATGCATGGCCATTGGGTATTTACCAAATGGTGGAATCCCTGGGTCTTGCAGCAGAGATATGCTGAACAATTTTCCAGAGTGTTGGAAATTTACATTCATATCCATGAGTACATGAGAGTTCCTATTGCTTCACATCCTTTCAAGGCTAAGTATTTTCTACCTTTTAAGTGTTAGCCAGTGGGTATCGGTATCCCGTTGTGGTTTTAATTGGCATGGTCACAGCAGCAAATTTTTTGAAAACTCCATTCCTGCCTCATCTTGTAGCAAGTACCAACTCTGCAGTACAACTCTATTGTACATCGAGTGGTGACATAAATACATCTTTATCTCCGAACTCCTTCTTCTGTACTGTCAGGGCCCAAGTGCGGGTTGGAAAAGAATTTCCAGACACAAGGCAGAATGTAAGGAAGATAGAGTTTATTAAGGAGAAGGGTCGCTGCGAGAACAGCAGGCCGACTTCCTGGTAGCCAGGGAAAGTCGACCATAGCATGGGTTGCTTGTCTGTTTTTACAGCCAGGGAACCTGCAAGTCATCTGCTGACTGGGCACACTATGTATACTCCCAGCGTGCTGAGCGGGAGAGGAACGGGGCAAATATCTTTCCTTATACGGGTGGGAAAGGGGCAGGGCATGCTGCTTGGGAGGGCGCTGGGACATTGCAGTGGTCGCAGCGTGACAGAGCGATAGGAGTCCTGTAACTCTTCGTTCCGGCAATGTTGGCCCTTTGAGTTCACCTTGTTCTTTGTCCTTGGAGCGCCACATGTACCATTTGTTTATACGTCCACCCTTGTACTGATACAACCTTGACTCAGTTCCTGTAGCCTTTGTACCTGGAAAAGCAAGGGTTTCCACTTTGTGGTTTATCTTCAGGAAGGCTTTGCCTGGTCCCGGCTTCCTTGAGATACAGAACAGAGCAGAGCAGAGCAGAGGGCGGTGGGGCACTTACCTGAGAGCAAGCAGGTGACAAGCTCCCCTCCTCCCAGAGTCTGACAGGTAAGCTATTACCTTAGGTCAACCAGCTATTAAGATGGTCCACGTACGTGCGGTGCTCCTTCTGTGGCGACAACGTCCATTAGATTCTCCTGCACACACACCTCTTTTCAATTCTTCATTCCTTCCTGCATATCTTACATGGATATGCATCTTACATCTTCTTCTGCCTGAAGAACACCCTTGAGTACTCCCTCCAGTGTGCACATGCTCGGGACCTGCCTTTCGGTTGTGTTTGCCTGAAATCTACTTCGTCTTTATCCTTGAAACACAGATTTGCTAGATTAGCAGTTGTTCTCACTCGGCTGTCTCTGCCCCTTTTAGTGTGTTCATCAGTCGGCTGAGGAACCCATTTCCTTCCTGGAGGTGTCCTTTTAGCTGCCTTCAAAAGCTTCATCTCTAGTTGCAATGTCCCCGATGGTATGTCCGGATGTATCCTTCTGTTACGTATGGTGTTTGAGGTTTGCACACTGTCACTCACCAGTCTGGGAAGATTCTCAGCTATTGTCTTTTCAAATTTTGCTTCTTCGCTTTTCTGAATACTCTCTCCTTCTGGGTCTCTAATTTCATATGTTAGATTAACTTGCTATACCCTCAATTTCTCTTACCTTCTATTTTGTGTGTTTGACCCCAGTGGCTCACTGTGAGTCATCATAGAAAGACTTTTTCTGGTATCTTTTGGTTTACTAATTATTTCTCTTCACTGTGCCCAGTCAGTTGCTAAGCCAGTCCATGGCATTTCAAATTTCAGTGATGCTTTCTTAGTTCTAGAATCTCTATTTCAAATCAAATTTTTGATTTCTAGAATCAGGTTTTTTTTCAAATATGCTGTTTCTTTTGATCATTTCCAGCTGTCTACTGCATTTTTAAATTTTTGTCTTTCATCTCCTTGAACAAACAAGTAATTTTGAAATTTGTACCTGAAGAGTTCTATTTCCTCTTTCTAATCTTCATTATTTTTTTAATCTCTTTTTCTCACTGTAGTAGCCTGGGCTGGACTAACAGGCCAATGTGGACAGTCTCCTTGGATGCCGCTCCCTGCAGGCTTGGATGGAGTGGGAAAGGCTCTTACTAAACAGCTCCTAGAGCAGAAATTCCATGACTGGGGGTGCTGTGCATAGGGAGATAGATTTTAATTATCTTGAGGGGAAGCTTAGTAGTGGAAAGGGCGCTCAGTCTCCGGGACACTGCCGTCCGCGTCCACGTGGCAGAGGGACATCAAATTGGGTCATGAGGGAGGGTTGACAGGTGATGTCTGGAAACTTCGGGCCTCCCTCTGGGTGCTGGAGGAGTGTGGTGAGCTGTGCACAGTCCCAAGTGGTCCTCCGCATCCTTCAGGGCCTTTGCAGCCCCTGACACACAAGCAGGGCAAAGTGAGGCCAATCTATGGGTGGCCGTAGACACATAAATCGTATTTTTCTGAATATTAGCACATGACATCTTTAAAAAAAACCCGAGTTTAGTGTGCACTCTGCCTCAGTGGTCAGGTGAGAGCTATGTGGATGGGGTCGGGTACCCTTGGCAGGTCCTAAGAGAATGGTCTTTCCTGTTATTCAGGGGAGCAGGTGGCTGGGGTAAGCAGACCCACACGGAAAAGCAACAAACCAGCAAAAGACGTCTGCACCCAGGAGGCTCATGCCTGTCTTCCGTCTCCAGCTGGAGTGGTGGCCCTGCCCTCCACACAACAATAGACCAATGTGGCAAATAAAATGAGAGCAAAGCCAACCGTTCCCTCCTTCTCAAAGATCGGAAACATATTCCCACAAGATTGCAAGAACCCACCTCAAATCCAACAACAGGGAACTGTGGATGGACGGCAGCTCTCCACACAGCTGGATTAACAAGAAATGAATGAACATAGAGAAATCTGCACAATGGTCCAGTAACTAAAAGAAAAGCAATAATCTGTGTTGTCAGAAATGTCCTCCTATGAAGGAGTTACTACAATATCCAAACGAAATGTTTAAATTCCCTATTTTTACTTTTTTTAAATAAAATTTCAGATGACAGTCACTTTTCTATCAGGAATATTGCCTCCAGTTGAAAACACTAATTGCTGAATTTAAAAGTGCAATGGAAAGAGAGAACAGAAGCAACACAGAAATTCTCATCAGTGAGTTAGGTGGCCAGCTGGAGGATTTCTCCCTCAGCTGCTGATAAAAGGGATAAAGAGAGCATTGGAAATAAAATATTAAAATGAACAACATAACTATGTGCTCCTAGGACTAAGCGGTGAAAGTGCATCACAGTCCTGGGAGCTCTCTGAGTCCAGGTGAGCTCATACCCTCACCTGCCCATTTTCACAATTAAATTATAGAGCTGCTTGTCAAGTTGTTCTGAGGCCCAGAGGAGGTAACACAGTCCTCAGTACCTTCCAGATGTGTGTAAGCATAAGCACAGAGTAAATCAGAGCTTTTATCAACCTCAAAAAAAGCCAACAATTTCCATGAAAATCTCACAATGAGATGCACATCTGCTCGTAACATAGGACATTGCTAAAGTTTCAGACCCATGAAAAGGCTAACCAGATAAAGCAGTTTAACTAGAAGAGAGTGAGAATTCAGGGGTTCTGTCTTTTCCTCTTCTTCACGGGGAGCGGATGCTTTCACCACCTCTTTCCTCCCAGCTCCCTCACTGAAGTCAACGGGCCCCATGGTCCACCCCCGCCAAGCTCTGTGACGGTCTACCTCCTGGGGCCATGACTTTGCTGCCTTGTCCATGGAAGAACAAGGAGAAAGCTCACCATGGTTTGCACAAATTCTTAGAAATTCACGTTTCACAACATACATTCAGAACTATTCAATTTGAGCATAACAGACAGCAGGTGAGTAAGTATCACACCAGGAAGTCAGTGGATGGATTTGCGATTGACGATCAACAGACCAACAAACGATACAAGCCCAAGCCTTTCCACAAGAACATGCAGGGCTTCCCTGGTGGTACAGTGGTTGAGAGTCCACCTGCCGATGCAGGGGACACGGGTTCGTGCCCCGGTCCGGGAAGATCCCACATGCCGCGAAGCGGCTGGGCCCGTGAGCCATGGCCACTGAGCCTGCGCGTCTGGAGCCTGTGCTCCGCAATGGGAGACGCCACAGCAGTGAGAGGCCCGCGTACCGCCAAAAAAAAAAAAAAAAAAAATTACATGCATAGCCCCAAACACTAAAGAAACAGAGTAAAGAAACAAGGCATCTAATTTGAGAATTTAGAAAAACAAGAGTAAAGCAAAATTAACGAGAAAAGAGAAATCAATACATTTAAAAGGAGAAATGAAATAAATCCCTTTAAAATAGTAGAACCCATAAATTTTGTCTGTGGGTTTTTCATTATGGGAAAAAATGATAGTAAAGAATAAATGAATTAGAAACCAGGTGTTCCAAGCAAGCAGAGAAAAAGGAGACAAAAATGTAGAACTCTGGGAATGAAAACAAAGATAATCACAAACAGGGAGTAAATTTCACAAAGAAAATACCCTAGAAATACGGGCTAATTCTTTTAATGATCGTAATGTTAGTAAATCCAAAGGTATAACTTTAAAATATGCTTGAATGACAGCAGAATGAGGTCAGTGATTTTGGTCTGTTTCATTCAGAGGTGTCTGCTAAGCCTCTAGAAAAGTGCCTGACACAGCAAGTGTTCAATAAATATCGTGGAATGAATGAATGCATGCATGAGTGAAAGGAGGGAGGGAGAAAAAAAGAAAGCAAATCTGGATGAAATTAAAGATCTTCTAGCAAAGCAAATGTTTCCAAGTGATTTCCAAATGTTCAAGGAAACATTAGAAAATATAAATATACCAGTAACCATAAGAGAAATACCACAAAAGGCTAATTAAACTAAGGTGATTTCCATCACATGTTATTCAGTAGTAAAATAATTACATAGAGCCACATAGATTCACATGGAAAGATTTCCAAGATGTATTGCTAAAAGGAAAAGGCAAGTTTCACAGCATATACCCAGAATTATTCAATTTGTGTAAAAATAAAGCAGGGAGGAAATTTTCATATTTCTGTAAGTGCTTCTCCATGCTTTGAAATACGTCGAGGAAAGTCTGGAAGAATCCATGTTGGGTCGATGTGTTTGCTTCCGCTGAGGCGACATGGGGAAAATCAAGAGAGACTTTTGCTCTATCCATTTTTAAAACTCACGTAGCAAAAGTATATTTACATATGGCTTGCAGTTAGAAATTAATTTAAACATGAAATGTTTAAAACTGCCCAAGAATGAACTTCATAAAATAGCCTAGGTCCAGGCATTTTTATGGGCAGGTTTATTTCAAAACTCAGAAAGAGATTATTCTTATGCTATTTAACTTACTTCAGCACATAGATATCTGGACAACTTCCCAGTTCATTGTACATATAACCCTGACACCAAAAAAAATTCTCGAAGCACAAATATAAAGCTATTTAATATCTTAACTATTTGAAATCTAAAGCTGTTTGTGAATAAATATTGGAAAATTCCAAATGAGTATCAGTCAATATAATCTATCAATATATCTAACAGAAAACGACCAAAATGTTTAATTCTAGAAAAAAGTAGTAAATTTATTAATATAATTTACAATAGCAGGTCCAAGAAAAACAATCTAGTTGATTATTGATTAAATGTCTAAAAGCCATTTGGCAAATTCAACATTCCTTCCTGATTTTTATTTGTAAAATAGTGATAGAAGAATATTTCTAAGATATATTTTAAAATAAGATAAAAAAGATTTATCTCAAATTTTCTCTTCCTATTAAAGCAAAATTCTCATTATCACTACTATTTCTGAAATCAAAGCAAAGTTTAAAAACATGATATAGTATAAAATAAATTATATTGTAGTTTTTATAGGTGACATGACATTTACCTTAGAGAATCAAAGAAAAATGTATTAGAATGAATTGTTTTAATCTTTGTAAGTTTAATGGACTCCAAACCTAGTAACTTTATTACAGTCCAACAACAACCAAGTATAAGGTAAGAATACAAATGTATCTGTGAAAACTAATAAAGAGAAACCTCACTAAAATGGAGCTGGGAGGACAGAAGGGGGAGCTCTCCTGCACTGGACATCAATACAGACCCCAACACAAAGAGGTGTCCCTTGCGTCTCCAGCAGGAAGTGACTCTACTTGAGTACTGCCAGCAGGAGGAAGAAAAGCTTTCTCCTCTCCTGGCAACAGCTCAGCCAATAAGAGACCATCACAACTCTGCCAATGAAAAGCCACGATACTTCAAATTCCCAGTTTCCTCCAATCAACTTTTTGTTTATAGCAGCCACTCTCAACTTCCGCTTCTCCCCTATAAGAGTTTCCTCTCCTTTGCTTTACTAAACTTGCATGTGATTCACCATAGTTGCATGTCCCAAACTGCAATTCTCTGCTGCTCCCAAATAAACCCATTTTGCTGGTAAAAATTCCTGGCCGTTTTAGGTTATGGAGCCCATTTGTGAGAGCAACAAAACTGCAGTCTTCCCAGGAGCAAAAATGGACTGAAATGTGTTAGACCTGCACAAAGAAAACCACACACATCCATTTTATGAAAGTCGTAACAATGACTTGAACAAATGACCCTGTGCCACGTTTCCAGATGAGGCATTTCAAAATTTGAAGGATATCATATTTTTCCCAATTAACCCTACAGATTTAATGCAATTTCCATAGAAATCACAAATAGACAGTCAGACTTGACTCAATGTTTGTGAAATTATTTTGAAAGGAATGCATATAAGAATATTAGAGAAAAAATTAAAAGAAAGTAATAAAGGCACTTACCCTATGAAATATTTTTCAAATGCACACACACACACACACACACACACACACACACACACACACTGTCAAAGTCAGAACACTGGAATATTTTAAAAGTTAAGAAATTCCAGTGCATATAACTACTGAAAATATTACACTGGAATTTCAAAGAAATGGGAAAAAGATGACTTAGTCACTAAATGATGTTGAGAAAATGGGAAACCATATGGAAATAATGCTTAGATCCCAAAAATACATCTTCGGTGGACAAAAATTTAAATGTAAAATAAGCTGTCTATTGAAAGAAAATGCAGATGCCTTTAGTATGTGGCGGAAAGGATATTCTAAATGTAATACCAGATGAAAGAAAAAAATGCTCTATGTAACGATATAAAAATACAGAACTCTGTATGTACAAGCGTCATAAACACAATTAGAAAGTAAACAAGCCCTGGGGAAAATATCGATGGCACATACGACAATGGTTTAGTAATCCTAATACATAAAAAGTTGTAACAACTCCATTTGAGAAAATTACTGTGAAATAGAAATACACGCAAAGTCAATCCACAAAAGAGGAGTTTTGAGCAGCTCGTAAACGTATAAAAACATCCAGCCTCAAGAGCAATCAAAGGAATGTAAGCTACAACAACAGTGCAAATCAAGTTACAAAGCAGATTGGCTTTACATTGTTAAAATCTAATAATAAAAACAATATCAGTCAACCCATAAAAAGCAAAAATCAATGCTTCTAATGCAATGGATACAACTGGACACCCGCTTCTGGTTCATAAAAAAAGAAGAAAACAACTTTTGAAAACTAGGCATATTCAGATACTTCAATCACATACAGGATCATAATTAATGATAAAAGACTAAGAGCATTCTAATAAAAATAAGAAAAATCAATACATCCAGCCTCACGATAATTACTTAAATTCCTTTAGAAGCGTGGCCAGTGTACTCCATCATAAAGCAGAAGAGGAAAAAGTACATTTACTTTAAAGGGAGTTGTTTTAAAATCACAGAGGGAGGAAACAATTGCAGCAAATTGAAGTGGTCATGCAGACTCTCCCACAGGTAGAACTATAAAACCTAGATAAAATAGCTAAAACAGCTACTTAAAGATGTTTAGAAAGCAGGAAGCAGTGGACAAAAGCCAGGGGAAGTGTTCATGCCCTTGAAAAATTAAAAAGCAACTGAAAGGAGTAAGAATTGTGAGTTTGTGGCATTAGGGGCCCAAGGGAGCTCTCCAATGCCCATGGCTACTGCAGCAGCAATGACCAGCAGCATGACCACCCAGGTGCGGGAGACAGAAGTCAGGACTGGAAAAGAAGCTAGAAATTTCCAGGGGAAACTCTTGCAGTGAGAGTGAGATAAAACATGTAAATATAAACCCTACCCAATCACTGGCTGACAGCAAACTATCTTCAGATGGGGCACCACAGTAGACGCAGTGGAAAAAGCAGAGACCCAGGAGTGGGAGGGAAGGCTTCTCGAAAACGAGAGCCGCACAGGTGAGGTCTGTGTTTGCTGCTTTACCAGCTGAGCACATTCCCCAAACATGCAGCTCAGGAGGCATGGATCTAACGCCTCCTGGGCTTGACATGTCGGAGGACAGAGCCGCAGATGAGCAGAGCTGTTGCGATCTAGGGGACCCCCTATGAGCTAGGAAACCTCAGAGGAGCTCCCCAACCCGAGTCTAATCGCAGCTTAAATCTCTGATGGACTGCTGAATTATTCGGGCACGGGTCAACTCTCCAAATACACAAAGAGCTATGATAAATTGGTTTTAAAACATTACAATGACATACAAATATTAGCAAGTTCAATTTACAAAAGCAGGCTACCTAACAGCAGCTGCAATCCATAAAAACAAAGCAGAGATTTCAGCAGCAGCATGAAACAGAAAAGCAAAGTTTGTAATTTGAGGCCGGGCAAGTTAACTGCATGTTAGAACGAGAAAAATAAATACTCAGAACACAATGGACTCCCAAATCACTGTACTATACCATCTACAATGTCTAGTTTTTAAACCCAACTTACTAGACATGCAAATAAAAAGAAAAGTGTTCTATACGCAGGAATAAAAGACAGTCAACAGAAACTGACTACAAATGACCTGGGTATTGGGTTTAGCAAGCAGAGATTTCAAAGCTTCTCTTATAAACGGAATTAAAGGATAAAAGGGAAAATGGTCTTAATAACCGAAGAGATAGGAAATCTCGACTGAGGAATGGAACTGTGAAAATGGAAATTCGAGAGCTGAAAAATACAGTTACTGAAATTTTAAAAATTCACTATAAGGGCTCAATAGCAGATTTGTGATAGCACGGAAGAAAAACACCAGGTTCTATACAGATAAATAGAAATTAACAAGTCTGAAAAACTGTGAAAAAAAGTATTGAGAGCCTCAGAGACAATATCAAGCCATCCATAAGACACACCCTTAGAGTCCCATTTGGTAAAGAAGGAAAACATTGGACAGAAAAAATATCACATTTAGAAATATACAAAAGATTCCCAAAGCTGGCAGAAAACAGACCCAAGAATGGCCATGAACTCAGCACGCTAACACGAAGAAACCACTGCTAGGTCCATACTAGTACTTTTCCTTTTATCCATACACAAGCTAAATATTAAAGAACCCAGAGAAAAAGTGACATTACATATAGGGAAAAATGCTATATCAATCATGGAAAAATAAAACCAATGCTGTATCAATGAAAACAACACTTATATATCAAGATACCTATTACCAAAACCAGCACAAGAACACACAAAAATGACCAAGAGTGAAGATGCTGAAAATCTGAATGTCCCTATATCCCAAGAAAACGTAAAACCTTCCCACAAAGAAAACTCCACACCAGGAATGCATCAATGGCAGAATCTATGGAATGTTTAAAGAAAATACACCAATCCTTCACAAACTTCTTCAGAAAACAGGAGGGTAAAATGCTACTTAATTCATTTTGTGAGTTCAGTATTACTCTGATACCAGAACTACAGCCACCATCAAAGGAAGAAAACACCAACAACCAAAGAATAACCCTTATAAACATACACACAAGAACCCTTAATAAAATATTAGCAAACCAAAGACAACCATATATAAAAAAGGAGAACACATGACCAATTAGAGTTTTTCCAAGGAATGTGAGATTAATAGTTTTAAAAATTATACATTTAATACACTATATTTTAAAATGAAAGAGAAGACTATACCTGATTATCTCAATTGGTGCAGGAAAAACTACTTAACAAAATCCAAACTGTTCACAATAATAATAAAAAAAAATCTCAGCAAGCCCGGAAAAGAAAGAAACTTCCTTCATTCAGTCAAGGACGTCTATGCTAATCCCACAGCTACCGTCACACTTAACAGCCTGAATGCTGCGAAATAAGGCAGAAGGGCTGCTCTCAACCCTTCTATTCAGCTCTTAGTGAAAGTCATATCTGATGCAATAAGACAAGAAAACAAAATAAAAGGAGTGCAGGTTGGAAAAGAAGAATTAAAGCTGTCTTTGTCACAGATGAGTTGGCCATGTAAGTGGAAAATACTAAGGAAGGTACCTAAAAACTACTGGAACTAATAAATGAATTTAGGCAAAAATGTTCTTGAAGGCAAGGTCAATATAGAAAAACCAACTGCATCTCTATATACTGGTGACAAACAGTTGGAAATGAAATTAAACATTTAATTTACAATTTAATTTACAGTAGCATGCACAATTATGAAATATTGGGGATGAATTAAACAAAATATGCATAAGACCCATACACTGAAAATGACAAAAAATACCTTAAAGCAATGGAGCACTAAGGTGTTAATTGATGGGAAACAGGCTGATTCTCCTCAGTTGGCTCTTCTGTTCAACACAATCCCCATCAAAATTCCAGCAAGTTTGAAATTTGCAAGATGATTTTAAAATATATATGAAAATGCAAAGGACCAAAATCATTTCTATAAAAAGGAAAAACGGTTCGACAACATACTGTGTTTGCCCAAGTCCTCTGAGAGGCAAATGCAAGGGTCTCACTAGGGGAAACCCTGTGTTCTCACAGAAAGGAAGAAAACGGGAGCTGGAGAAGATAGGAAGGGAGGTCAGACTGTGACCCAGGGGAGGGAGAGAGGGGAGGGAGACTGGTGGAAACACCCCAGGCTGCCATGAGGTCTCAGGACGTTCTGCAAGGCATGGGTGCCCTTGAGCCAGAGCAGCTGTCAGACAAGCCCCATGCCTCCCAGGGGTGTGTCCGGCTGCACTGAGCATGGGTGGATTTTGGAGCCCAGGGCTGGGGCCCTCGGTCATGGGCACTTCTCTATGGCTGCCACATTTACACTATCCGATTTCAAGACTTACTATAAAGCTACAGTAAGGGACAGTGCAGTATTGGCAAAAGGATAGGTGTATAGATCAACACAACAGGAAAGAAAGCCCAGAGATGGACCCGGGCATACATCTTCAATTGATTTTTGACAAAGGTGCCAAGGCAGCTCAATGGGGAAAGGAATATATTTTCAACAAATGATGCTGGAACAATTGGATGTCAATATGGAAAAGAGAACGTCACATCATATACCAAAATGCGCTTGAACGTTCTCATAGACCTAAAAATCAAAGCTAAAATTCTAAAACTTATAGAAGGGAACATAGGAGAATATCTTTGCCATCTTGTGTGCTCAAAGATTTCTTAGAAAGGACACAAATCTATCATGCTCATAACAAAACCTATGAAAGAGGTGCCTTTATTTTCTCCATTTAAAAGTGAAGGATCAGAGACACAGAGGGCTGATGTTCACACCCTGTAAGTGGCAAACATGGGCAGTGTAGATGCAGACGCCACCACCGGCTACCCCGTCAAGTCCATCAACACCAATTTCAAGCTAAATCTCAACATGGATTTTCATTTTTTTTTCCCTCAAATTATTCTAATGATTGGGGAAAAAAACACACAATAGCAAGAAGGAAAATAAGAAACACTGCCCTACGTAATTCTAAAACACACTGTAAAAATACCAAAATTAAAACTGTCACATTGGGCCCCAGGCCAACTGTAATCCAACAAAAATATCCCCAGATGGACCTTCATATAATCAGGACTGTGTGACAGGAAGGCAGCATGAGTCACTGGGCAGAGAGGCACTTCATATAAGATGCAGGCAAAAGTCACCGGTGAGCTACTTGAAAAGAAGTTGACTTAGAATATCATTTCAAACCACACAGAACATTCTAGATGGACTAGGAATCGGGATGCAAAGGGGGAGAACTGGCCTTCGTTCTGCTTTGCTTACAAGTCCCAGAGGAGCCTGGGGTCTTTCCACTCTGAGCCGTGAAGGAGGAAAAGAAAACAAGAGAACTCAGTTGACCTGGGTTCCAAGCAGGGCTGGTCTGGATGTGTCCTTTCTCCAGGAGGGGACAGACAAAACCCCCTAACCCCAGGGGCGGAGAGAGAGGGCAACAGACATGTGGACCTGCTCCCAGAGGACCGCGCCGCGCCAGCCACACTGGTGTAATCTGGGGATGAGAGGGTCCCCGGCAAAGCAAACCCCACCCACCACGGACCCAGACAGTGTCACTTGTGTGACCTACAGTCATAGAAGGGACCCCTCTGCTGGTGGGGGGGGGGAGCTTTGTCCTTGATTCCCGACAGCGTAGGGGTGAGTGTGGAGGACAGAAGTGGAGGAAAAGCAGGAAAAAGCACTGAGGTATAGAAGCGTATTAATTTTTTCACACACTGAGTTAGCCATGTTTAATTTTCAGAAGACTTTGGAAAACAATTTAGAACACAAATCCAAAGCCTTCAGAAGCACTTCTGTTTGGGCCAATCTGCTCTGGGCTTCACTCCCAGCTAATCATCTTATTGATGAGGGGATGGCAGGGCAGCCACAGAGATGGCGGTTAGCCCAGCTTACCAGGGGCCAGGCTCTGCTCCGCACACGCCTCGCCCCACTTGTAAGGGTCTCTGCCACCTCATAAGTCATCCGGCAAATGCGGAGGATGGAGCACAGAGAGGTTTAGCAACCTCACCAAGTCACACAGCTGGTAAGTGGGGAGCTGGGGTTTAAACTCAAGCTGGACCCCAGAGCGAATACTGTGTCTCAGTGCTTCCTCCAAAGGGACCCCCGGGTGCAGGCAAGAACTGTGCAGGCAAGAACTTACGCAGAAAAACGCCCATTCACAGCACATAATCTCAGAAAAGCCAGGAAAAACACTCGTGCAACACTAGGAGAGGGCCAAGTAAGACAGAACTCGCCCTAGGATACAATCTCACCCAGCGTTGAAGGCCCTTATGAGTGTGATAGTCACACGTGACGCTTTGGGTACGTTATGAAACAATCAGAATAAAATTATCTGAAAACGCACTCAGAGAAGGAAGGGAAAAGATCAAAATGTAAACAATTTTTATCTCTGAATGGTGCTGTTATTGTTAATTTTTATGATTGCCCTTTTCTTTATTGCTGACATTTATTTAACAATAAGCATTTATCACACTTTCCAGAAAAATCCACATTCCACTTTGCTGAATTCATCTTGCTTCGACAGGTAAACAATGATTTCAGAGCCCCTGCAGGGCTCCTGCCATGAACAGCAGGCCCGTCCGCGTGGGCGTGAACAGCCCAGAGACCTCGGAGGCCCTGGCTATTTACTACCTTGACTAGGAGAGGAAAGGAAATGGCTCTTGTCTCTCAGAGGTGCCTCGTCCTCCCAAAACGTACTCCACAAGATGCTGTTCCTTCCTGGGGCGCGACGCAGCAGCTGTCCAGAGGCAGGAAGGCTTCCTCTCTCCCCAGGGACGAAGGATGACCCCCCCCCTTGCTGGACTGCCCGCCTTCGTGGACAGAGACGTCGTGTGACGAGACTGGGGACTGTGAGTGTGAGACACGGCACGTGGCAGTGGAGGCAGGGCCGCCACCCCGTCACCGCTGCAGACAGCACCACCGCGTCTCCCCACACCGGCCGGCGCAGCAGAAGGGCCCTCACCCCAGCCCCGCAGGCAGGGCGGCAGGCTGCCTCTGACGGTGTGCCTGGGCTTCCCCATCAAAAGCCTGGTGGTGACCCCAACGCAAGGTGTCAGGCCTCGGGCTGGGGCTGCAGGGGACAGAGGCTGACGAGCAACCAGTCCCTCAAGGGCCGAAGGGCCACAGGACAGGGGACACGCACCCTGGCCAGGGCTGCTGACCGCTATCTGCACAGCACCAAGGATGAGAAGCACGCGGGAAGCAGAGCACGCCCGGAGGAGCCTCATCCCCTCGTCCCCTTGGCTCAGGGGAAAGACGGTATCCACAGATTCCACCCAGTAACACCGGTTTGGTTTTGTTTGTTTTTCAAATATCAAAAGCAACGGTGTGCTGGTAGATGCGTAACAACCAGTTCTCTTTAGGAGGGAGATCCTAAAGAGAATCCTAATGAGAATGGGGGGATCCTGGTTTGCAGCTGTGCTGATCTCCATGTGTGAATACGCCCCCGATGGCCACGTGAAGCTTCCTGAGGAGCTCAGTTGAAGGTGGGGCTGGGAAGACGGGCACCGTTGGCTCTGGGGACCCGTGGGGCCAGCTCCAGCACAGCTCTGAAACCGGGCGGACAAAACGGGCCCTTTCGTCCGTGGATGTTAGGTACAGAAATTCCTATAACCCACCTGGAAAACAACTTGGAGATTTCATCAGATGCCTACAAAGTGATCATCATTTTTAACCTAATAATCCCATATTTGAACATCTATCTTAAAGCAAAAAAGTACAGAAAGTAGTCACTGCCATGGCTCTATGACAGCAGAAACTGGAAATAACTTAAATACGTAAAGATAGGTGAACAGTTATAAAAATTGTCACACACTCCAGGAAATATTGCAGAATAATTATAAGGATGCTTGTGGACTGTTTATAATGAGATGTCCACGCCACACATTGTGCTGTAGCAATGAAAGGGCTGTTTACGTGATTACGTGGAGGGTTCCTGGGAGCCGGGGGTGGACCTGGAGAAGATTGGGCTCCTCCAGGTGCACAGACTCCCTGCTCTTCGTCAGACCTGCCAAGGGGAAGGCCAGGTGGTTCCAGAGAGGACCAGGCCGATGGGCCTGGCAGAGGCGGGTGGTGGTGGGATGCATCAGAGCCTGAGGACAGGGCAGGAGCAAGGACAGCTCCAGGTAGATTCCCAGTTTGCTGATGGACACAGACATCACACTGCCAGGTGGTTCTCGCCTTGGGAAGAGCATTTCTTCTCTGCCACTCCAGAAAGTGTCCTAGGGCTAAGTCATAGGAATAAGTGCAAACTTTTTAGCTGGAGGACACAATTCATCTTCTATTTTGCGTTGAGTTTGCAAAGGGGTACTAATGGTATTTCTGCACTTCACTCAAAGATGTATACAGAGCAGGGAAAAAAAGTGGCTTTACATCTTCTTCATGACTTCAAAAGAGAAAGAAATTAGAGGATGTAACACCGCTAGACAATAAGTTTTTTGTGAAATAATAACAATGGCGTCCAGGTTCAAGCGGGCCGAGTCCAGAGATGATGTGGGTTTGAAGCCACAGACAGGTCCCTCTCAAATCTACGTTCCTGCTACTAGGAACTTTTCCATTGTGAATAAATGGGAAAGCTAAAACCAAAAAGAGATGTCTCTTTAGGTATCCCAAGTTTCTTCACTGCCTTCAAAACGTAAAGTGCACACCAGAAAAGTTACAAATGAGGGCTCTGAGCCCACCGAGGTGACAGCGATCACAGCAAACAAGCCAGCGTGAAGTGCTCCTCTACGCTGGCAGCCCATACTCGGCTGACACGCAGGTGATGGGTAGAAATTGGTCCCCCCGTGCCCGTGACCAGGGCTGGGTGTCAAAATGCATGGACTCAGGGAGAGGACAAGGCATTGCCTGTAGCTCAGCTCAGATCTCTGACAGCAGCCTGAGACTCAGGCTGATGAGCAGAAATGAGAGAAATAAAGAAACTGCATTGTAAGCAGCTCATGACTTGCAGATGTGGCAGCTAGGGTGGCCCCTGCTTGCGGCCGTGACCAAGAGCTTCCTCCTCGGAGAGTGGGGCTGAAACCTCACTTAACTGGGAACCCCAGGGTTGAGTGAACAGAAGGATGGATGGACAGACAGCTGGATGAGTGAGTGAAGAACCCACAATGAATGACCAAGCAGGAGAGCACGCCCTGCTCCGGGGACCGGGCAAGTCAGCCAGTGGCCAGGAACAGTTTCCGAGGAACAGTTAGCTCCCTCGGAGACCCGGCGCCCACCCCCACGGGGCCTCTCAAGCAACAGCCACGGCACAGTTTCATTCCAGCCCCGGCAAGAGCCACGCGGCTGCTGTGACGTCGCAGCGGGGCGTGCGCGGTGGTGGAGGTCCCTCATCCTTGCAGCCACACTGTCGCCCCTGGTGCCAAGTCCCCAGCAAAGCTGTGTCCCCGGAGGGCAGCCCAGAGGGCAGCTGTCTTCAGTGGATGCTTCTCTGGAGGCTTGGGGACAAGCCACTGGCCCAATACACCCGTAATGAGATGTGACGCAGGCCCATCTATGGGGCAAACACGGAGAAAAATGCCCTTCCTTCCATCTGCAAGTCGGGTGCCAGAGTCATCGGTACTAAAGTGCTCTCTTCTTATTGTGTGCGGTTGACAGTCTCAGGGCAAGTCAGGTGTGACTGTTTCTCCATCCCCTGTTGGAAATCGTCAGTTCTAATCGAGCTGACTCCAAGCCTGTGTCATAACCCACAGGACACCGGCCGCAGAAGAGGGATCCTGGCTACTTTTCTGGGGACATGTGTTTAAGAACGATATGCAGGAAGTGTGATCAAACAGGGCAGAGGGGATGCCACCATCCCCAGCAGGCCAACCGGGACCCAGCCAGGACAACCGTGGGACCAGGCTTGCACAGCTGGAGCCGTCCCCTCTGCCCCCTGCCATCAGAGCCTGAGGGCAGGGGAGGTCGCTCCCCAGAGACTGCAGACAGGGCTCCACGTGGTCCCAAGGGGGTTCTCACCTGTTCTCAGTGGGGAGGGGCTGCACACGGAGCTCAGAACCCGCAGCCCCTCTGCTCTGCCCACGGCATATAACTGATTAGGAAACAAGCCAGTTCTCCAGGGGGCGGGCTCAGGCGTCCCAGCTCGTCCCATCTCATCCCCAAGTCCCGTGCCGCAGAGCCTGTCCAGGTACCTCTCTGTGTCCCTTCAGTCCTCGAGACTCTCCTCGCCTGCAGGGCCCATGACTCACTACCTTCCTAGCAGAATCCGATTTCCCTTTGAGGAAAGTCCTTCTCCCTCTGTGGGAACAATCCCCCCCACGGAAGTCGGGAGTGGGGGGCCGGAGCCACGACCCCAGGCACAGCCCAGAGCCTCCCTGTCCCCCACGTGGTGGACCCACCGTGCCAGGCTCGGTCCTCCCCGAGCACATCTTGGCCCCCCTCATGCCATTCCCCAAACTCTCCCCACCATCCTTTCTTCTCAACTTGCCCCAGAATGTGTATAAAAAATGACAGAATCATAGACGTAGATTTCATTTTAGAAGGATGCTGGCCTCTCCAGGAACGATTTCCTGCTACCCTACAAAATCCAATTTGAGACAAAAACGTTACACTTAAAATCCCCTTCGTAACTCTCCCTGGTCCCATCCCTTCCCTGTCTTTTCATAGGCAACACCAAACATGAATTTATGTGTATCCTTTGTGTTTGAATTTTAATATCTTGACTACATATAACCGTAAACCTGCAAACAATAGGTCGTCTGTGTGTTTTTTAAAGTACACACAAATGATGAACTATACTTTCATTCTACAACTTGCTTTTTTAATCAACACTGTTTCTATGATCTATCAAACTGATGTATTGTTGATCTGATACTTTCAATCGTTTTAATTTCTGTATACTAATCTATATTAAAATGTACCACAATGTATTAAGTCGAATTTGTATGTGAATGGACATTTAAATTGTTTTCAAATTTTATTACAGCCAACAAGAATGCAATAAGCAACCTTTTGCACATCTTAGGCACGCAAGTGCCTGGGAACTGAATTGTTGGGGAAGGTCCATTTCAGTTTTACTAGATACTGTGATATTGCTCTGAAAAGTGGTGTAGCAATTTACACTCCCATCATCAGTATTCCCATTTCACAATATCCTCACCAACACTTAGTATTACCAAGTTTTAAAAGTATTTCTAGCCTTTTGAGTATAAAATGGTACCTCATTGTTTGACCTGAACCTCCAGAATTAGCGTGGACGAGACTTAGTGGAATTTATGGATGGAAGGAAAAAATGCAAATATTTAACACAGAACAACTCTTCTTCCTTGATTTCTAGTACATGATTTTAGGACTAGAAGTGCTCTAAGAAATGACCTTGCTGAATCCTATAGGATTTTCTATCTAATGTTCACATTATTATTTATCCACTCAACAAATATTCACTGAGCACCAACTCTGCGTAGGCATCACTGTGAATGCCGGGGAAACAGATTTCTAAATAGTTTATAATTACCATGAATCACAGTTTAGTTTCATATGAGCATTCTTTTTCTTACATATTTTTATTACTAGATTCTAGATGTATTGCTTTTAAATCAGAGAACCTGTTATATCCAATATTGATTCTTTAGAATTTGTATGGGCCTCTTGTTTCATAGTTCTTGATCAATTATTGTAAATGTGCTTTGGGTGAAAGAAAGGATACGAATTCAATTTTGGGGCATATAAACATCTATGCGTCTGTATCATCAAAAAGTTAATCCATCTTCTAAGTATTTGCCTAATTGGTCCAATTCTAAAAGAAGTGTTTTAGTCCCATGCACTATTAATGTGATGGTAGGCTTAATGATTTTCCTCTTAATTTTTTCAGTGTTTTTCCTTTCTATTTTGAGCCTATAGTGTTTAAGTGCATATAATTTCATCATTATATCTTTGTTGATTTCCCCTTTTATTATAGCTCCTCAAAATTAATGAAAAATATGATGAGGCGCAAATTTAAGAACTAACTAGAGTTTTTGTAGAGAAACTGGCAAAGGACTTCAGAGTTTGTTTGAACAGATAAACACATTTGCTTACTTATTCAAGGAACATTATCCACAATGTGTCAGGCACTGTCTTGGACTTGGGTGTATACTGATGAATGAAGAGATATGGTTCCTTCCTTCAAAGTGTTCATAAGAGCGATGGACACCAGTGAAATAAGCACAACTTATATTTAATATCAAAGAACAGGTGCAATGAGAGAATGATGAGAAGAAATTGATTATACTTCAACAGTGAGGGAAGACCATTCTGGGGCAATGACAAACAGGCCCTGATCAGAAATATATAGATAGGTTAACAAGGTAAAGGGTGGAAGGAGAAAAATAGATAAAAATTGTCACGTTTTGAAGGTGATATGGTTGTGTGTATGGAAAAATCCAAAGCAATCCACAGGTGAATTATAAGAGTTAGTGAGAGACTTTGCCAATTTAAGGTTAGTATCGCATATCAATTGTATTTCTCTATTCCAGTAGTAAAAAGATGCAACATGAATATTTTTACATAATATTAAGAATAGAACCAAAAATTATCAGATAAGATTGTCAGAATAAATCTAACAAAAGATGTATAAGACCTCAACGGGGAAAGCTAAAATTTTAAAGATAAATGAAGTAAGACTTAAATAAATGGAAAGATATTATGAAGCTGGAAATTCTGTCCAAACTAATCTATTAATTCGGTGCCGTGCCAATCAAAAGCCCTACTTGTGGAACTGAGAAGATGACTGTAAAATGTATATGGAAAGGCAGAGGTCCATGGATAGCCAAGTCTCAAGTGAAAGAAGAGTGAAGTGGGAAGACTTGCTCTACCAGATTTCAAGCCTTATTAGTGAGCAGAATAGAATGGAGAGCCCAGAGCCAGGCCCACAAATACATGGACACTTGAATTACAACAAAGAACAGTAAACTAAGATTGCCTTTTAAATAAACTGTGCCGGAATGACTGAGTATTCATGCGGAAAAAATTAAACTGGGCCCAGACCCTCACACCGTACACAGAAATCAGTTCCAAGTGAATCAGTGGTAAATGTTAAAGGACAGCATTAAAATTTTAGATAAAAAATATGGGAAATAGCTTCAAGTATTTAGGCAGAAGAATATTTTATAAACACACACAAAAGCTAATCATATAGAAAAGCATTGATACCTTGTCTATACTAAAATTAATAACAGCTATTCATCAAAAATCACCTCTAATTAAGTGAAAAGGCAGCCACATAAGGAAGAGGTATTTGTAGCAGACATAACCAATAAAAGGTGAGTCATTTAGTATACATACAGAGGACTCCTACAAATCAACAATAAAAATACAAAAGAGAAATTTAATCTAAAAAGTGAGCAAAAGACCTTGAACAAACACTTCACAAAGAGAGTATCCATCTGACAAACAGAAAATGTGCTCCACTTCAATGGCAATCAGAGAAATACACATTAAAACCCTTTGAGATACAATCTACCCTACAGAATGGCCAAAATTAGAAAGACTGATAATACCAAGTGTTGGTGAGGAAATGGAGCAACTGGAACTCTCAATCATTGCCAATGAGAGCATTAATTCGTTCAACTAACTGGAGAAAAAGCTTGACAGTATCTCATAAAGCACAAGTATACATCCCTATGAGCCAGCAAATCCACATGTAGATATCTACCCTTCAGAAAGGTATACTAACACACCCCAAGCCTTAAATACAAGAACATTCATAGCAGTGTTATTTGCAATAGGCCAGTCTATAAATTACCTAATGTCTACCAACAAAAGAATAAATAAGCAAACCCTCAAACTGCGGTACATTTATACAATATTCTACTACATAGCAATAAAGATGAGCACACTACAGCTGCACTCGGCATAGATAAATCTCAAAAATATGATTTTGAGCAAAAAACAGCCAGACACAAGTGAATACATATCTCACTCCACTGACATGAAGTCAGGCAAAATTAAACTCTGTTTGTCAGGGATGCATGATTAGGTAGTAAACCTATAAAGAAAATCTAGGAAGAAAATACCATAACATTCAAGATAGCACAGCTACGTGGTAAGGGTATGCATAGGGATTCTGGAGTGCTGACAATGTTTCAGTCCTGGCCTAAGTGGAGGTAATGAAAGGATTTGCTTTATTACAATTTGTTAGTGTGTATAATGCTTTCCCCATTTCCTGCATGTTTGTCACAGCTCACAATACAAAAGAAAAACCACCACCACTATAACTAATTACATACCTCCTATATATAATTAAAGTTAAAAGAAACAAAAAAGGAAAGACAGCACAGAAAGAACATTCTAGTTTAGAGGACAACCTAGGTGACAGACCTGACACAGAAAGGAGCTTGTGTTATTAGAGGATCGGGAAGATGACTGTTCAGCTGGGAGAGCAGGATTAGGGCCAAATGCATAAATGCCAGGTGAGCAGGGGGCCAGAGCGCGTGGGGCCAAACATCACTTGAGGAGGCTCCTTTTTATTCTAAGTACGGGGGGAGCAGAAGAATATACTTTAAACATTTTTAAAGACTGCAGTTCTAAGGAGAGGGAATCTACACAGCTGGACATTAAAACATATTCTAAAAGTAAAACTGAAACCATTTGAATTAATGACTGAACACATATTTACTTGATAGCTGCCATATACAAGGCACTGTTCTAATTTCTAGGAGTGAAACCATAGAGCATTTATTCTAGAGGGGGAGACAGGCAATGTGATAGTGACTTTATCTGTCAACTTGACTGGGCCACAGGGGACCAGACATTTAGCCAAGCGTTATTCTGGATGTGTCTGTGAGGGTGTTTCTGGATGCGGGTAACGTCTGAATTGGAAGACTGAGTAAAGCAGATTGTCCTCCACAACGTGGTGGGCCTCGTCTAATCAGTTGAAGACCTGAATTTAAAAGGCTGACCCTCCCTTGAAACGCTGGCTTGTCCTGGGACTTGAGCCTGCAGCTTTCGGATTGGAATTAAACCATCAGGTCTTCTGGGCCTCCAGCGTGCTGACTGCAGATCTTGGGACTGGTCAGTCTCCATAATCATGTGACCCAATTCCTTATAATAAATACACACACACACACACATTTTATCGGTTATATTTCTCTGGAGAACCCTGAGTAATATAGGCAATAAATACAAAATTAATAAATGAGTAGGATCATTTCAGAGTGTGGTTAATACTATAAGGAAAATTAAGCCAAAACAGAGAGGGACTGGGAGAGCAGGGTGTCTTTTCTGGGGCAGCATGGGAAGGTTTCCTGAGAAGCAGACACCTGACCTGAGACCTGAATAATATAAAAACGTGCACAGATGCCAAGGAAAACAGCAGGCCAACGAAACAGAATGAAGAGTTTGAAACATGTAAGAATCTGCAACACGGTAAAGGTGGCATTAGGGGTGGCTGCTTTACTGAGCAGACAGGGCTGGGAAGGCGGCCGGCCATTGGAAAACAACGTCTCTCTTTTTCAAGCAATACACAGTTTTAGTCATCTGTGAGTTAAAGATTTCAGTGCAAAGGAAAATCACTAAAGAGCCTCCAGAAGGTGCCAGAGAGCCTGTCTTCTCTCTGGTGGGACATCCTCTGAGAGCAGAGGCTCCGGAGACACGGTGTGACTGATGGTGCCTGATGCACATCTCCTGCATCAGGAAAGCCCAAGTGGGCCCTGGATTCTACACCTCAGAATCCACACGAGGATGGAAGCAAAATGCTGAAATCCCTGGAGTGTCGTGGAGGCACCATGCTGCCTAGGGTGCCAACCCCCATCCTTCTCGCCGTGGGACCATCCAGGACCCCCCCAACTCTGCAACGCAAAAGAGTATAATGGAATGAAACAAAATAAACTTCAAAATGACAAATTCCTCCCAATTTTCAAAATGGAAATCACCATAAAACTGACCTCCAAGAAGTGAAGGAGACTCACTCAGTGAGTGAACTCACAGAACCATCAGCAGAGTAAGTCAGAGGGCTAAGGATTTAATATATGGCGTGTTCCCAAAATCAGGGAGGAGAAATATAGAAAATGAACACGAGCAACAAGCAAAGGAAGCAATACAAATGGAAAATAAATGCACGAAAACATGTCACTCTCATGTTATTAAATTTCTGTGAAATGTAGCAAGATAACACTCTTGTCTCACTTGACAAAGGTTCCAAACATTTTAATATCCTTTGTGGGTTAAGCTGCAGGGAAGTAAAAATGGGGGTAGTTGAAGTTCTGGAAATCACCGGATACTTCAGGTCTCACACGTTTGGAATGAGGGGCTGGGAACCACAACAGTGAGCCTGAGCCCTGACAGCATCACCACGGCACTGTGGCTGACAGTCGGGGAGAAGGGGAGAAAGGGAGACCCAGGGAGCCTCCGTCGTCAGGGCATGGCTGGGGCTTGGAAGTGCCCTAGGAGCTCCCTCGACAAGAGGTGAGTGGTTTTGTTTGTATTTTTTTAAGCCACACTGTGCTTTAGATCCAATGCTTTAAAGAAATGTTTCTAGGACCTCAAGTATTGGCAAGAACTTGGTGTCTCTTCATTCTGAAGGGAACCCCTCCAGAAACATCTTTGGATTTAGGGCTACTGATTTTTCTGGGTCTCTCATGTCTTTGCTGAAAGACTTTCCTTCAGGAGCTGGTATTTCCACACTGATGTCCTGACACAAGATCAACAGGTGTCTCGCGGGGCGGCGGCTCTGTCAGGAGCAATGAACAGCAGGCACACACACCCCCCCCCCCTCGCTAACAGAAACTACCTCCCAGACTGAGATTCCAGATGCCTTTCGGCCAAGCCTCTGCAGGGCAGCGGCTCCCGGCTCCACACCAGCTGAAGACATATTTCCACGTGGCACGTTGCCGGGCCACCCCCTGCTCCCTGCCCCTCATTAGCATCCAAACTGACAAGGCTGTGGCTGCCCACGTACCTTGGGCAGCCATATTATCATCGTGGGCTGCTGTTCATTTCTTTCCTTCTTTATTGAGGAAATTGCTTGTGGTTCCACAGGACCATAAATGTTATGACAGTGAAAAAAACCAAGCTGAGAATTTCTCGTGTGACCCCGTACTGTTGATACATCTATTTAGATCTCGAAATTAAAGTTGCACACCCACGAAGTCCTCAAGAATAGAGCAAATGACACACAATGTTGCATCCATGACAGAGAGCATTCAATCATATGCATATATTACGTCACACGGAAGTAAGCGCCTTTGTTAATGGGAGTCACCAAAATTTATTAATCTCTCATTGTGTGTGAGGCATTGCTCTGGGGACATCATAGCAGCTGGAATACCAAGAATAACACACAGCCCCGTGTCTCCTGCCATCACAGGCCAGCAGGAGAACACGTGAGCAATTCAACTTCATTCAACTCCAATTCAAAGTAAAATGTCTTAAGGTTTGAGTGGGAAATCATGGAAGCCAAAGAAATGCAGCAATTAACTATGAAACAAAAAGGAAGATCTGGGCAGAGAGATAGCAGAGTGACTTTTCTCTCCTAAGCTCCACAGAGACCACCAGGTTCTCTATTCCAAAGACAGGCACAGGGTCCATCAACAGCCCCAGCCAGAACCCCAGGCACCATCCTGCACATGCTCTCCCCTCTAGCCCCACGTTCCGCTTGTCACTGGATCCTCCCCCCTGCACTGCTGCTCTCCACCCATCACCACTCACCCACTTCTGGGTTTCACCATCTCCCACGTGGCCCGGACCGCTTCTCCAGTCTTGACCCCCTGACCACACCAAAGCTGGAGTAAGTTTATAGAATACAAGTCTGACCATGTCAGTACCTAGACTAAAACCATTCCACGGTTCCACATCACCCCCAAGATTAAGTCCAAAGTTCTTAGGGGCCTCATAAGGTCTCCTCCCTTGCCTCTCCCTGCTCACATCCACACCTTTAGTATCATTCAGCTCTTTGCATGTGCGTGGCTTTCCTCCATGCTAGAACCCTGCCTGTCCTCGCCCCGCTGAATCAACTCCACCGCATAGCATCTTCTTCACATCTCACTACGGAGATCACTTCCTCTGCAACCCCAAATCTGTTGTGTGGCTTCCGTCCGCCACAGCCCGACACTTGACATCATGCGACTCCCCGCCCTGCAGCACAACTGTCTGTCAACTAGATGGGGAGCTCCCACAGGACAGGGACGTGCTGCTCAGCCACCACTGCTGTCTCCAGCACCTAGTGCAGGGCCAGACTCATAGCTGGCACTTAGTATGTATGTATGTATGTATGGATAGATAAATAGAGAGCGAGCGAGAGATAGGATAGATAGATAGATAGATAGATAGATAGATAGATAGATAGATAGATAAGGAGGGGGGGGTCTTTCCATTGACCAGGGCTGTGAAGCATCAATATCCAATAACTGGAAGACAATGGCAAGCGGCATCTGCCATGTGCATTTTAGTCAATTCAGGCTGCTATAACAAAATGCCACAGAATAAGTGATTCACAAACAGCAGAAGTTTGTTTCTCACAGTTCTGGGGCAGGGAAGTTCAAGTTCAAGGTGGTCACATTCTGGTGAGGACCCTCTTCCTGGTTCATATAGCTGGTGGTTCTCACTGTGTCCTCACATGGTGGAAGGGGTGGGGATCTCTCTTGGGTGTTTTTTAAAAGGGCACTGATGCCATTCATGGGGGCTCTACCCTCATGACTTAAGCACCTCCCAAAGCTCCCCCTACTAAAGCCATCACACTGGGCATTAGGAATTCAGCATAGGAATTCGTGAGGGACACAAACACTCAGATCACAGCAATGTGCAGAGGCTCGAAAGCAGAAAACATGCACCCCTTAGAGGGAACTTCAAAAGACAGGCATATCATGAAAATTTCACTTGGAAAGGCAGGCTGAGGCCAGATCCCAGAAGGCCTTGAATGCCAGCCTACAGAGTTAGGAAACAAGACTTCTGCTGCCACCCAGGGAGAGGAACCTGAAACAACCAGGAAAAATAAAAGTAGACAGAGACAAAACATGCAAATTAACAGTTTCCAAGACACCAGACATGACATCAGGCAATGAAAAACAGTGATCTGCGGAAGTCAAAAACCAAACCACATAAGCCCTTTGATGGCCCCCCTTACCGTCTTAAGTTCCCATAGCACCTGGGAACCCAGGGGGAGCTGGCGGTTCCCGAGTGAAGGACACAGAACTGAGACTCTAGGAAATCAATGTGACTGCAGTTTGCAAAGCAGGTGTTCACAGAGCTGCACAGAGAGAGAACCTGAAGTTCTGCAGAAAGATGTCCTGGGATAGTGAGAAAAGTAGATCAGAGTACACATCAGCATATATGGGCAGTGCAGGAATCTGCAGGAGGCCAGGGGGAAAACTACCCCAAAATATTAGAAAACAGTGCATCACATAGGACTAGAAATAGCGCTTGGTCCCACCAACCAGATTGAGAATTCTCATAATTCATAGTGCCTTGGGGAAAATTCTCAGGAAGTTCTTGCCTCAATAGAGGGGAATAGTTCTAGATGGTGTACTGCTATGGACCACCTAACAAATCAGAAAAGCAAGATCTGAGAGAATCAAACTGTGCCCTTTTAACTTGACTGTGTCCCAGAACAAAGCTCAGTAATTATGGGAATACAAAAATATCAACAACTAAGTAACATGTATTAGTGTCTGACAATCAATCAAAATTAATAAATACACAAAAAAGCAGGGAAACACAACCCATAATGAGGAGAATAACTGATCGATTGCAGCCAACCCAGAATGGATACAAGTGTTAGAATCAGCAAACAAGGACATTAAAAATTATTAAAAATATATTCCATATGTTCAAGTTTCTTGGAGGCAGGAAATACATAAAATAAAGAATAAACAGAAATTCTGAAAACAAAAACTAAAAGTCTGGAATGAAAATTCCACTGAATGGGCAAATTAGACACTGTAGAAGAAAGAAACAGTGAAGCTGACAACATAGCAACAGAAGCTCTCCAAAATAAAACACAAAGACATTAAATAACAAAGCAAGATAAAACAGCCATTAGTCACTCGTGAGACAGCTTCAAGAGCTACAATATACATGCATTCAAGGACCTGAAGGAGTGGAGGGGTGGGGAGGGCAGAGAAAAATATTGAAGAAATAGTAGCAGAAAATTCTTCAGTTTGATTAAGCAATAAAACCACAGATACAAGAAACTTAATGAATCCAAAGGCACATAATAATTAAAATGGTGAAATCCCGTGATAGAGATCTTAAAAACAAATGGAAAAAAATGATTACATACAGAACAACGAAGAAAAGAATGGCAGTGTATTGCTCACCAGAAACAATGCAAGAAGATGGCAGAGCAACCTCTTTAAATGACTGAGTGAAAAAACGATCAACCTAGAATTTTATACTCAGATAAAAATTTTCAAGGGTAAAATAAAGACATTTGCATAAATGATGAAGGTGAGAGAATTTACAATGAGAAGTTGAAGTTTTCACTACAAAAAGGTGAAAGGAAGTTCTCTGTACAGAAATAAAATGATACTGGATGGAAATAAAATCTACAGGAAAGAGTGAGGAGCCCTGGGAACGTTACTTACCTTGGCAGATATTTAAGACTTTTCCCTATTATTTAAATCTCATTAAAAGATAATTGACTAAACAAAAATAATAATGATGTATTGGAGAGTTTATAACGTACATATAAGAAAAATAAATGACAACAAAAGCTTAAAGGTCAGGAGAAGGGAAATGGTAGTATGCCATCATAAGGCTCTTCTACCATATGTGAAGTAGTAGAGTTCCAGATCGACTGTGGTAAGTTTAAGATGTGTGCTACATACCCTAAAGTCATTGCTATCTTTTAAAAGCACTACAGTTAATAAGCCAACAAAGGAAATAAAATGGAATCATAAAATGTACACCATTAACTGAAAAGACAGCAGAAAAAGAGGGAAAGAGAGCAAGAAAAAGATGGAAAAAGTAGAAAACAAACAGCAAAGCTTATGGACTTGAACATAACCAAGTCAATAGTCACATTATGTGTAATTTGACCAAACATTCCAATTAAAATGAAGAGACTGTCAGACTGGATGACAAAGCAAGACCCACTATCTGCTTCCTATAAGAAATGCACTTTAAACAGAAATGTAAAAGTGAGTGAAAACAAAAACTTAGGGAGGATATATACAGCCAACCCTGCTCGAAAGAAAGTTGGATTGACTATCCTAGATCAGACAGAAGGGTTTCAGAGTCAAGATTATTAGCAGAAATTTAGGAAAGGCAGTTTCAAAAGAAGATGGGGCTCAACTGATCAAGCAGCTCAAACCATCTTAAACCATTACGAACTTGATGACAGATTTTTCACAGTACAGTAAGCAAAAGAGATGTAACAGCAAATTAAAAGACAGAAACTAAACTTATGGCACCTTTCCTTCAAGACCTGATTGAAGACGTAGAAAGAAAATCGGCAAGGATATGGCTCACTGCTGCAGTGCTAGAGGCAAACGTAGCTGACACAGAACACTTCACCACCAACAGCAGAATGTGCAGTCTTCTCAAGGGCACACCTAAAACTGACCAAGACAGGTAATATCCTGGACCATAATTTAAGTCTAAACAAATTCCAAAGGATTCAAGTCACGTATGTATGTGCTCTGACCAAAATGGAATTTAATTAACAATTAATAACAGAAAGATATCTAGAATATGCCCAGATATTAGAAAACAAAATGACATACTTCTAAATGACCCATGGCTCAAAAAAGAAAACAAAAGGGAAATCAGAAAGTATTTCAAACTGAATGAAAATTAAAAGACATCATATCAGAATGTGTGAGATACAGCTAAACAGGGACGCCTACACCAAATGCCTACATTAAAAAAGAAGAAAAGTCTCAAATCAAGAACCTCAGCTTCCTCTTTAAAAAAACTAGAGAAAGGATAACAAATTAAAGCTAACGTAGGCAGAATAAAGGAAATAGTAAAGGTCAAAATGGAAGCCAATGAAAAAACAGGAATGAATAAAAGCAAAAGCTGCTTCTGGGCTTCCTGGTGGCACAGTGGTTGAGAATCTGCCTGCCAATGCAGGGGACACAGGTTCGAGCCCTGGTCTGGGAAGATCCCACATACCATGGAGCAACTAGGCCCGTGAGCCACAACTACTGAGCCTGCGCATCTGGAGCCTGTGCTCCGCAACAAGAGAGGCCGCGATAGTGAGAGGCCTGCGCACCTCGATGAAGAATGGCCCCCGCTTGTCACAGCTAGAGAAAGCCCTCGCACAGAAACGAAGACCCAACACAACCAAAAATAAATAAATAAATTAATTAATTAAAAAGCTGCTTCTTTGAGAAGATCAACACAATTGATACACTGATCAAGAAACAAAGAGAGAAACTACAAATTACCAATACTAGGGATGAGAGAAGTGGCATCACTATAGAGTCAATAGGTGTTGAAAGGGTAACAGGGGAATATTATGAACAACTTTAAACCTATACATTCAAAAACATATAGGAAATGAAATATTTCTTGAAAGATACAAACTGCCAAAGAAATAGACAATGTTAGTACCTTTATATCTATTAAGGAAGCTGAATTTGTGGCTAAGAATCTTTGCCCTGCACCCATCCTCCACCCCCCAAAATAAAAACTTGTAGAAGCAGATGGCTTTACTGGTGAATTATACCAAACATTTAAGGAAGAAATATCGATTCTGCACAAACACATCCATAAAATTGAAGAGGATGGAACACTTCCCAATTCATTCTTTGTGGCCAGCATTGCCCTGATTCCAAAATCAGACAAAGACATTATCAGAAACTTAGAGTAGGGACCAATAACCCTCATAAACACAGATGAAAAAGATCTAACAAAAATTTACTCTGAGGCTTCCCTGGTGGCGCAGTGGTTGAGAATCTGCCTGCCAATGCAGGGGACACGGGTTCGAGCCCTGGTCTGGGAAGATCCCACATGCCGCGGAGCAACTGGGCCCGTGTACCACAACTACTGAGCCTGCGCGTCTGGAGCCTGTGCTCCGCAACAAGAGAGGCCACGACAGTGAGAGGCCCGCGCACCGCGATGAAGAGTGGCCCCAGCTCGCTGCAACTAGAGAAAGCCCTCGCACAGAAACGAAGACCCAACACAGCCAGAAAAATAAATTAATTAATAAATAAATTTTAAAAACAACAACAACAAAAAATGTTTCTGTGGTGTCTGTCCTGTGGAAGGCACAAATACAACTCACATAGTGAAAAAAAAAATTGACTCTGACAAATTATCCACCGATATATTAAAAGATAATATATCATGTCCAAGTAGGCTTCATTCCAGAAATGCAAGGTGTGTCTAACATTTGAAAATCAATCCGTGTAACTCACCATATTACCAAACTAAAAACTACATGATTGTTCCTCTCAATTGAACAGAAAGGGCATTTTACAAAATCCAACATCTGTTCCCCTTAAAAACTGTCAGAAGACAAGAAATAAAAGTGAACTCCCTCACCGTAATAAGAAGCATCTATGAGAAAACTACAGCTAATGTCAAATGCAATGAGGAATGTTTTCCCCTAAGATCAGGAACAAGACAAGGATGTCTACCCTCATCACTTCTGTCGATACTGTATTGAAGGTTCTGTCCAGTACACTCAGGATGTAAAAAGGATGCAGATTAGCTAGGAAGCAGGAAAACTGTCTTTATTCTGAGATGACATGATTATTGATGACAAAAATTCAATGAAATCTACAAAAGCTACTAGGACAAATAAGGGAGTGTAACAAGCTTTCAGTGTAGAAATAACACCAGTACCCCAAAATCAATTTTATTTCTCTATCAAGGGGCAATCTGAATTTAAATTTTAAAACTGTACAACTTACAATAGCACTAAAATATGAAAAATAGATAACTCCAATGAAATAAGTGTGTAAACTAAAATCCACAAAATATTGCTAAGAGAAATTAAAGATTTGAATGGAGATATAGGCCTTGTTCATGGGTCAGAGGACCCAACAGTGTTGATGTCAATTTCCCCCAGATTGATTCTGAGATCCTGTGCTATTCCCAGCAGAACCCCATCAAAGTTTTTTTTTTGAAAGTGACAAACTGATTCTAAAATTCACAGAGAATTGCAAAAGGACTTAAAACAAGGAAAAGGAGTGTTGAAAAAGAATAGCAACCTTGAAAGTATAAAACTATTTGACGTAAAGTCTTACTATAAAGTTACAGTAGTCAAAACAGTGCATTATAATTTTCAAAATGAAGAGATATGCTAAAGGAACCAAGTAGAGATTTCAGCAATAAACACACAAGTATGGACACTGAGTTTTGACAAAGAAGCAAAGGCAATTCAGACGGGGAAAGACAGTCTTTTCAACAAATGGTGATTGAAAATAAACTTTCTATATGCAAAAAAAAACTTTGAAAGTTACCTCATACAAATATACCATATACATGGTATATACTCATACTACACACAAAATTTAAGTCAAAGCATTTCATAGACCTAAATGTAAACGCTAAACTAACTACAGAGCTTCTAGAAGAAATTACAGGTGAAAGAAAGTATTTGTGATTTTAATTTAGGTAAAGAACTCTTAGATACCACACTCAAAGCACAATCCGTAAAAGAAAAAAATGGATAAACTGGAATTCATAAAAACTATAAATTTCCACTTTTCAAAAGACACTTTAAAAGAATGAAAGAAAATATATAGGAGAAAATATTTGCAAATCACGTATATGATCAAGGACTTATATCCAGAATTTGTAGAGAACGCTCAAAATGCAAGAAAAAATAATAACCCAACTGTTAAAATAAGGAAAAGGTTTGTGAACAAATACTTCACCGAAGAAGGTATATGGACAGCAAGTAACCTAATAAAACGTCTCAATAACATGAGTCATTAGGGAAATGCAAATTAAAACCAGAGTAAGGTGTCACTACACATTAGAATGGCAAAAATGGATAAGAATGACCATACCGAGTATTGGTGAGGATGTAGGGAAACATCCTCCAGCATACAGAGTAGTAAAACACTCTGGAAAACAGTTTTCCATACATTTAAACATATACCTAACATACAGTCCTGTCATTCCACCCCAGGTATGTACGCTAGTGTAAAGAAAGCATATGTTCATATAAATATTGTACATGAATGTTCATAGCAGCTTTGCTTTTAACAGCCAAAAACTGGGGGAAAATTTTTCACCAGAGGACAGTGGCTAAACATAGAGCATTGTACACATACCTCAGAATCCCACTCAGGGGCAGTAACAAGTAATGCAGAACTGACACACGCAACAACATGGATGACTGAGTAAAGGCAGGCAGACGAAAATGAGTACATCCTGTACGATATCCATTTATACAGAACTCTAGCATTATAGTGACAGCAGGTCGGTGTTTGCTGGGCGGGGGCAGTGTAGGTTGAATCAGAAGAAGACGTTATTAGGGGCATGAAGAAATTTGTGGGGTGATGGACAGATTCACTCTCTTGAGTGTGTTGATTTTACAAATGTATGCACATGTCAAAACTTATCAACTTGTACACTTTACATATGTGCAACTTACTGTATGTCAATTAAAAAGGGTTCAAATTAGAGCTAATAAATAACCAATAGCAAGGTCACAAGATACAGGATCAATATATAAATATCAATTGTATTTCTATATACAAACAATAAAGTATTCAAAATTAAAAATATGATATCATTCATAATAGCATCAACAAAGATAAAATATTTAGGAATAATTTTAACACAAGAAGTGCAAGACCTGTACATTGAAAATTGCAAAATAATGCTGAGGGAAAATAAAAATCTAAACAAATGAAAAGAAAATCCACAATCAGTGGATTAGAAGATTAATATTGTTAAGATGACAATTTTCTGCAAGTCGGTCTTTAGACTCAATACAATGTCTACCAAAATTCCAGCAGGCTTTATTGAAGAAATTGACAAGGTGATCCTGAAATTCATATGGAAGTGCAAAAGACCTAGAACAGACAAATCATTTTGTAAAAGAAGAACAAAGTTGGAAGACTTTTACTTCCAACTTCAAAATTTGCTATAACTCTACTGTTATGAAGACAGTGTGGTTCTGGCCTAAGAATAGATATGTAGGTCAATGAAACAGAATTGACAGTCCAGATAAATTCTATATCAATCGATTTTTTAAGTTAATTAATTTATTTACTTTTTGGCTACACTAGGTCTTCGTTGCTGTGCGCAGGCTTCTCATTATGGGTGTCTTCTCTTGTTGCAGTTGCAGAGCATGGGCTATAGGCGTGTGGGCTTCAGTAGTTGTGGCACATGGGCTCAGTAGTTGTAGCTTGCGGGCTCTAGAGTAGTTGTGGTGCACGGGCTTAGTTGCTCTGCAGCATGTGGGAACTTCCTGGACCAGGGCTCGAACCTGTGTCCCCTGCATTGGCAGACGGATTCTTTTTTTTTTTTTTTTTTTTTTTTTTTTGTGGTACGCAGGCCTCTCACTGTTGTGGCCTCTCCCATTGTGGAGCACAGGCTCCAGACGCGCAGGCTCAGAGGCCATGGCTCACGGGCCCAGCCGCTCCGCGGCATGGCATGTGGGATCTTCCCGGACCGGGACACGAACCCGTGTCCCCTGCATCGGCAGGCAGACTCTCAACCACTGCGCCACCAGGGAAGCCCCAGCAGACGGATTCTTAACCTTTGTGCCACCAGGGAAGCCCCTATCAATTAACTGATTTTTGACAAAAGTGCCAAGGCAATTCATTAAAAAAAAAAAAAAAGATGACTTTTTTAACCAATGATGCTGGGACAATATGCAAAATAATTAATTTGAAAAGGATCAAAGACTTAAATGTAAAAGTTAAAACAATAAAACTTCTACAAGAAAACAGAAAATTTTCAAGCCTTTGACTTAGGGAAAGACTTCTTAGACACGACATCAAAAGCATGGTACATAAAAGAAAAATATTGATAAATTGGGCCTCGTTAAAATTCAGAACTTTTGCAGTTCCATGACACCAGTAAGAAAATGAAAATACAAGCAACAGACTGGGAGAAAAATACTTTCAAAACACATATCTAATAAAGGCCTTTGTCAAAAATATACAAACAACACTTACAACTCAATAATAAAGGAATAAGCAACCCAATCAAAGCATTAGTGTAAAATTTAAATAGACATCTCCCCATAGAAGATCTACAAATGGCAAATCAGCCCATGAAAAGATGCTCAACACCATTCGTCATTCGGAAAATGCTAATAAAACCACAATGAGATACCACTTTCCATCCACTAGAATGGCTATAATGAAAAAGGCAAACAATAACAAATGTTGGTGAGGATGTGGGGAAATTGAAACCCTCATACACTGCCGGTAGGAACCTAAAATGGTGCAGCCAGTTCTAAAAACACTTCGTCAGTTTCTTAAAAAGTTAAACATAGGGCTTCCCTGGTGGCGCAGTGGTTGGGAGTCCGCCTGCCGATGCGGGGGACACGGGTTCGTGCGCGGAGCGGCTGGGCCCGTGAGCCACGGCCGCTGAGCCTGCGCGTCCGGAGCCTGTGCTCCGCAATAGGAGAGGCCACAACAGTGAGAGACCCGCGTACCGCAAAAAAAAAAAAAAAAAAAAAAAAAGTTAAACATAAATTTTCCATATGACCCAGAAATTCCACTCCATTCTTCTCTTCAAGAGAAGTGAAAATACATGCCCACACAAAAGCTTTTGCATGTCTGTTTGCTGCGTTATTCATAAGATCTCAAAACTGGCAGCAACCTGAACGCCCGTCAACTGGTAAAGAGACGAGGGAATAGTACTCCGCAATGACAGTGAAAAACTACCGATACATCATAACATGGATGGACCTCAAAAACATTATGTTGAGTGAAAGAACCCACTCACAAGAAACCACACATTTATGATTTGATTTATAGGAAAGATCCAGGAAAAAGCAAAGCTACAAAGAAAGCAGGTAAGTGGTTGCCTAGAGCAAATGAATGTGCCCAGGGAATAACACTGGGGTGACGAAAATGTTCTAAAACTGATTTATGGTGATGGCTTGGGAAACTAAGTCAATTTACTAAACAATTTTTTTAATTTACATTAAGAAAACCACACTTAAAAATTATGACATATATGATATGCAAAATATGCCTTAATCAAGAGTTTCTTAAAAAGAAACAAGTGGTTCGAAGAAGTGTTACATTTTTGAGGATCTGTGATCAAAAACATTTTAGGAAGATCCGAACTGTATATTAGGAAATGACTCCTATAGTTGTATGAAGGATGGATCAGATATGTGAGAATGACAGTTTTGAAGTAATAGAACACGTAACTCTGGTCCTTTCCGTCAAACACACATTATGATACAGAAACCTGAGGATAATCAAGACACATTTGAAAAGCCCGTGTGATAGTTTTACTGCCAAAGAAAACACCTCTCCTCAAAGGAAACAATGCCACCGAATCCGGCAGAATTAGAGCTAAGTGGAGGTCATCAGGTAAGGCCCGCCCCACTCACAGCACCTACTCTGCTGTGACACTTAACAAACGTTGATACAGTTTTGTGAATTACTCTCCTTATGCAGCAAAATTGTTTCCTGTCACAGCACATCCTACTAATGTGACAAGTTGGAACTATGACAGTGCTGATGTCCTGTGCCAAAAACCATCCAGCAGGTGACTGAAGTCACTTCACTGTTTGCAAACCAGAGCCACGTGCCAATTGCAGGCAAGTGACACCTGAAAACTCCAACCCGCAGTTTAAGAGAAGATGACGGATGTGGCCATCCTGCATTTGATTTTGACAAAACGTCTTGTTCCAATGCAAATACATGGGATGCGTCAAAGATATAATTGTTGGTGACATCAAAGCTGGTACCAGGTCGTGTGAAGGGAATTTGCCTTCCTGACAATTTCTTCCTTGGATCTCTAGCAGAGAACTGCCACTTCAACTTCTTTTTAAAATTTTCCCTTCATCACGCCCTAATGCCATCCTTCCTAAGACACTTTCTTGAAATCATTAATATGATTGGGTTTTGTTCTTCTCTGTCTTTGAACTACAAATGGGTTTTAAAGCAATATGCCGCAGCCAGGCAGAACCTCGTCTCTCTCAGTTTCCATTCACGCCGTCAGCAGCTCTCTTTCACATTTGCAAGGAGCCTTCCCTTACATTTGTCTGAAATGCAGCCAACCTCAAGGCCATCATTTTAGGTTATGTTTGAGGTTAAAATGAGTAAGAAATAATGGAGCTTGGGTGTAGACCACACACTATAGGCGGGCTGTCTGCAAAATGAGAAGCAGTCATAGAGGATCAAGCTGCCTGGTGAATGGGCGAAAACTCTGCCCTTGGGGGCAGGGAGGCTGCGGGGTGGGGTGGGGGTGGCAGGAGGAACCTGACAGTAAAGGATGAGAATGTGTATTGGAACTGACTGTAAACGCCCAGAGGTCTGTCATCTGAAAGAGCAATTCTTTTTTGTGTGTTTGATTTTTGGTTTGGGGTTTTTTAAATGTTTTTTAATTTAATTCTTATTTTATATTGGAGTATAGTTGATTTACAATGTTGTGTTAGTTTCAGGTGTACAGCAAAGTGATTCAGTTATACATACACATATATCCACTCTTTTTCAGATTCTTTTCCCATATAGATGATTACAGAGTATTGAGTAGAGTTCCCCATGCTATACAGTAGGTGCTTGTTGGTTACCTATTTTATATGTAGTAGTGTGCATATTTTAATCCCAAACTCCTAATTTATCCCTCCCCCACCCCCTTTTCCCTTTTGTAATCATAAGGTTGTTTTCTATGTCTGTGAGTCTATTTCTGTTTTGTAAACAAGTTCATTTGTGTCATTTTTTTTAGATTCCACATATAAGCGATATCATATATTTGTCTTTCTCTGTCTGACTTACTTCACTTAGTATGATAATCTCTAGTTCCATCCATGTTGCTGCAAATGGCATTATTTCATTCTTTTTAATGGCTGAGTAATACTCCATTGTCTATATGTACCACATCTTCTTTATCCATTCATCTGTTGATGGACATTTAGGTTGCTTCCATGACTTGTCTATTGTGAATAGCACAGCTATGAACATAGGGGTGCATATACCTTTTTGAATTAGGGTTTTGTCTGGATATATGCCTAGGAGTAGGATTGCTGGATTGTATGGTAATTCTAGTTTTAGTTTTTTAAGGAACCTCCATACTGTTCTCCATAGTGGTTGTACCAGTTTACATTCCCACCAACAGTGTAGAAGGGTTATAAAGATCTAAATGGACATTTCTCCGAAGAAGACATACAGACGGCCAAAAAGCACATGAAAAGATGCTCGAAATCGGTAATTATTAGAGAAATGCAAATCCAAACTACAATGAGGTACCACCTCACACTGGTCAGAATGGCCATCAGCAAAAAGTGTACAAACAATAAATGCTGGAGAGGGTGTGCAGAAAATGTAAGAGCAGTTCTATTCGAGAGTATAAATGCTAAGGCTGACGGAGGGAGGTCATGGGGAGAAAGATGACCGGAGGCATTGAGGAGGCTCTTTCTGACTGTCCACGGTCGGCATGAGCTTCCTCGGGAAAACTTCAACAGAGAGACACCCAATGAGAAGTGAAGTCGTCAAATGAATTCAGTGGAATTCAGAGAAGTGGAAAGAGCCCCCACTGTAACAGTGGGATGTGTAAGACCTGTAATTTCTCTTCCGACACTTAGATTATGATCAAGTATGATTACTGTTTCCTCCTAATACTTAAGATTTATCATTTTAGGCTTATTATAAATCTGAAATCAGTAAAGATTAGGTCAATTATGGTTAAAAGAAGGAATAAAAATAATCCACATTATAACGAGGTCTAAAAATTATTAATTTCAAAGTTCATGTTTTTGAAGAGGCAACCTTCTGTTGTTAGAAAAAAATATATAATAGTTCATGCCAAATGACTGACTTGTTTTCTATGATTTCACTATTAGACAATAGTCAAAAAGGTATCTACCCCCAGTAAGTCATCAGAAGTTCTTTACCGGTGATCTGAAACTCCCTAAAATTGAAGAAAAGTGTTGTTGTTATATACTTTGGCTTATTTTTCTAAGGTGAAGACACACAAGTTTCATCAGATCTGCAATGAAGTCCATGAATCCTCACATGTGTCAGTCTCTGCAGTAGGGCTTCTGTTCGGGGCGAGACAGCACACTGGACAGCTCAGAAGTCTTCCTCAGTGAGCGTGACTTGGAAGCAGAAACCCTGTGAGTGTCAGGGCCTGTGGGGCCTCTCCCAGGATCCATGCTCCCAGGGTAGGGGCAGTGCAGAGCTGGTGGGCGGGGCAGGCCAGGCTCCAGGCCCCCTGCAGCACTGAGTTTTGCAGGGAAATGGGAACCCAGGCCCAGCCCGCTGCCCAGGCAGAACCACAGGGGAGCTGATGGTAAAGCACACAGCAGGCTGAGCGTCCGCCCAGCGAGAGGCCCGGGTTCCCCTGGCCACTGTCGGCCAGCAGGGCTGGCAGGAAGGAAGGGAGCTGAACGAGGAGCGTGGGGGGCTGAGGACAAGCTTGCAGCAGCAGGAACCATCGCATCGGTCTCTGTCTGACTCTGACCACAACAGCCTTCCAAGAGCAGCGGCTGCCCCCCGCATCCACCTTCTAAAATGTATGTGACTCTCTTGGTCAACTCCATTCAGGAACATGCAAGGAAGGGGATTCTGGGGATACTTCCAAGTCAATTTAACCAAGTTAACACAGGACAAAACCACCACACAATATCTCTACTACCAAAAGAAAAAATCTTAAAATGCAAAAGACACTATTTCAAGTACATGAATAAGCTTTAAAACAATTACGAAAATAATCAGAGACTACAAACAGAGCTAATATATGAAATGAGGTAAGCACCAAATCTGGTGGATGCCAGGGTCACAAACGGATCTCCAGGGACCTGGGGACTCCACCGTCCATCCCCGCAGAGTGACAGCACGTAAAGCCAGAAGCCCTGAAGGTACCCTCACAGAAAATGAAAATAAACTCAACTCACAAACGAAGAGAGCAAGGAAATATGGCTCTGGTCCCAACTCAGGTGCGAAGGGAATGTCCCCCTGAGATGCTGACGTGCCCACCCAGCTTTACACAGGTTAGAGAAGCATCTTACTACCTGCATGGCCCAACAAGCCAAGCATTCAGGTGAATGTGGTCCCAGATAGTAAGTCAGCAGTCCCTGGGCTTCCTGGTAGAAGCAACTCCAAATACTGTCCCCACCAAAAAATATATTCCTAACCTATTTCCAGAAGTGGAATCCCAGATAATACTATTTTAAAGTCTCAAATTAGGGGCATCCCTGGTGGCGCAGTGATTGAGTCTGCCTGCCGGTGCAGGGGACACGGGTTCGTGCCCCGGTCCGGGAAGATCCCACATACCGCGGAGCGGCTGGGCCCGTGAGCCATGGCCGCTGAGCCTGCGCGTCCGGAGCCTGTGCTCCGCAACGGGAGAGGCCACGGCAGTGAGAGGCCCGCGTACGGGAAAAAAAAAAAAGTTACAGACAAAATGTGTCCCCCTCAAAATTCATGTGCTGAAATCCTAAGCCCCAGTGTAATAGTATTTGGAGGTGAGGGTCTTGGGAGATGAGCATATCATGAGGAAGGAGCTTCAGGACGAGATTAGCGCTTTTAGAAAGAAGGCCCCGGAGAGCTCTCTCACCCTCTCTGCCACGTGAAGACACTGAGAAGACAGCCATCTATGAGCCAGAAGGTGAGTCCTCCCTAGAGACCAAGTCTGTTGCCACCTTGAGCTTGGACTTCCCAGTTTCTAGAACTGTGAGAAATAATGCTTGCTATTAAAAAACCACCCAAACTAAGACAAAACCCAACAAATGTTTCATGAAGAACCCCTATAAAACAATATGAAAATAATAGATTATGCAGTAGAAAAAAATGGGAGAGAAGAGGCAACGCACAAAAGAAGAAATTCAAATAGTAATTAAACATACGCAAAGGTATTCAGCAATATTAATAGTCAGGAAATGCAAACTAAAACTACTGAGTGTATATTCACCAAAAGGGCTGAAATGAAACCGACCAATAGTACCAAATGTCGGTGAGCACTTGGAAAAACGGGAATTCTCACACACTGCTGGTAGGAGTTTAAATTGTTACAAGCACCTGAGAAAATCACTTCGTATCACCTGCTGAAGTTGAACATATAGTGCCCTACGATCCAAGAATTTCACTCCCGGGTATGTTCGCGGTAAATACACAAGCACATAAACCACAAAATAAAAGGTATAAGAATATGATTGCTACATTATTCAACATAGTCCTGATAACCAACCAGGACCTACTGAATAGCACAGGGAACTGTACTCAGTATTTTGTAATAACCTATAAGGGAAAAGAATCTGAAAAGGATATATATATAGAGAGAGATATATAGATAGATAGATCTCTGAATCACTGTGCTGTACACCTGAAACTAACATGATATTGTAAATCAAGTATACTTCAGTTAAAAATTAATAAAATAAACCCTCAGAACAAACAGTCCTAAACTAGAAATAAACTCAAGTGTCTGTCAACAGAATAAATAAATTGTGGCTTATTTATATAAAGAAATAATATACAGGATGAAATGGATATATTACAGTCATACTCTACAACCTGAATCACACTGACCTTTGTCAAGGGCCAGTTCCTGAAGATTATGGATTTATATGTGAAAGGCAAAACTACAACACCTTGAGAAGACAATTAGGAAAATATCTTTATGAATTTGAAGTAGGACATGATTTTTAAACATGAGAAAGAAGCACAAACATAAAGGGAAGATGGATACATTTGACTGTGTTAAAATAAAAAATACATGTTCGTAAAACATACCATAAAGCCCATGATGACCTATATTAGCAACATTTAAAAACTACAACAAAAGGTGAGTATCCAGAATATGTAAAAAATTCCTCACATCAATTTTTAAAACACAATCCATTCAATAGAAAAATAGGCAAAAATCTCAAACGGAAGCTTCACAAACATATGAAAAGTTTCTTAGCCTCACTAATAATCATGAAAATGGTAGCTAGAACCACAATGAGACACATTTCACACCTACCAGTGGAGAAAAAACTAACTTCTAACAGGAAGTGGGAGCAATTAAGTTTTTTGGTGGGAATGTAATTTTGGTGTCATTACTTTGAAAGCAGAATAAGTTCTAGGGATCTAATGTCCAGCATGGTGATTATAGTTAACAGTACTGTGTTACATACTTGAAAGTTGTTAAGAAAGTATATCTGAAATGTTCTCACCACAAAAGAGAAATGGTAATTATGTGACATGACGGAGGTGTTAACTAACACTGTGCTGGTATTTTGCAATATATAAGTGTATCAAATCAACATTCTGTACACCTTAAACTCACACAATGTTATATGTCAATGATATCTCCATAGAGCTGAGGGATAAAAGGAAACCAATTGGCATTACCTCTGAACTGGAAAGAAGTGCACAACCTATGCCCTGAAATATATATATATGTATGTGAATATATATATGAAATGTTTGCTTTTATGTACCAGGAGACAAATTCAAAAAAATATTTATAGCAGCATTTCGTAATAGAAAAAGTGTGAACAGAATCCATTGACAACAGAATGGATAAATAATCCCATCTCCATTTAAAAGAACCCTGAAAAGCAGTAAAAGTGAATGAACTATGGTTCCTTCCATTCATCACCATGCATGAATCTCACAAACATATTAAGTAAGAAGGAAAACCACAGGAAAATGCATACAGCGTGATCACAATTACATAAAGTCCACATTTCTGAAAAAAATAAGTAAAATATTGTTTAGGGATTGCTACACATGTAATAAAAAATCAAGAGAAACAAGAATGGTAACCACAAAACTAGACTTGGTGATGATCTTAGACAGGAAAGGAGGATGATGCTATGGGGGGAGGAACACAGTGGGCTTCAAAGAATCACTAATGTTCTCTTTCATAACTTGGGTGGTGGGTACATGGGTCTCTGGTTCATTAGTATTACTTTTGCATGTCATATATACTATAAACATAATTCTGTCACAGAACACACCCACTCCTCTTACTCTAAATTGTTCCTTTGGTCTATCCTTGGCTACCCCTCTCTCCTTGGGAGAACCTCTGATGCTCTGCATGTCTACCACTTAGCTCTCTCCAGCTTGTCCTGTCTGTCCAGCTCCCACGTGGGTGTCGCTCAGTTACCTTCAGTCAACTGAGCCCCATCAACGCCCTCCTCAGGCTGCACGGGTTCTGCTGCCAAAACTGATAACGGAGATGTCATGATGTTAAATGATGTGTTAGATCACATCCAGGAAACCTCTGATGATGGGTCCCCTGGGTGTCATTCACCTTTTCGCTAAGCTCCTAGCAATACCAGATGCTAGAATGACCTTGGATAATACATTTTGAATCCACCATGGCTCTCCCTTCCACAGCAGCCTCGGATTTGCACCGCAGCTCACTTTTCCGTCATCAGATGTCAGAAATGTCCACAGCAGAAGACAGAAGTCAGGCACTGGCTCATTTCTCCATACGGTACACAGGGAAACTCAATGGCCAGGAATTTCTCTGAATCTCAGGGACGGCATTGGGTGCAACAGTCTATTGAAAATTAAAATGGCCAAAGATGGTGCATAGGACCCAGCCAGAAGGCAAACTAAACTCTTCCTTCTTATTACTGGTAACAGCTATGGGATTCCAGAGGAATCTGGAAAAACACCAGGAAGAAAGGAAGCAGAGAAGGAAAATAACAGGGAAATGTGGGAAGAGAACAGCAAACAGCAGCTGGAGATAACAGGAGAGGCACAGCACAGATCAAGGGGGCACTGAAGACCCTGAATTACGCTTTCATTGCTGACCTCAGGAAGGAGGCAGTGCCCAGGGTCTTCAGTGTGGGTGGGCCAGGTCTGCAGAGCAACTTGGCCCTTGAGGCATCAGCCTGTCTCATAGAAGCTCTCAGCTCTGCAGCCACCACCTGAGATCGCCTGGATGCCCATGAAGGCGCCATTCAGCAGGAAGTCTGTGAGGGCCAGTGTCTCAGGTTAACTAGGCGGGATATCATGCACCACCATGTATGCAGACTACCAGATGCACATGGTGACCTTACTGATGGGAGGTGTTGCCAGAATTTGCCCTCCCCTTCCTAGCCGAAGACAAACAGCTCTCTCTCACCATTTCTCCCACAGACTCCCTCTGCTCTCCTAGCCAGAGTGTTTGAGGCCAAGTTGGGTGAAGGAGACAATTAAAAGAATTAGAGATGTGCTGGGCAGGCTTCAGGGAGGTTCCCCAGAAAGTTTTAAGAGAGGTCTGGAAGCAGACAGGCCTGTAAGAGAAACAGATGAGAGAGAAGAGGGGGCTGGGTCTCCTTGACATTTTCTGGAAAATGCAAGTTAAAAAATTGAAATATTTGGAAACATATTTTTGAAAGTAATTCTGAACAATGTTCTGAGATAGCTCATGGACATGACATCATTAGGTTACAGACAGTTTTAGAAAAGTGTGCATCTTTATGTTATAAAAATAGTTCTAACAGCTATCACACTAAACTAACCTACCTGGAAATCAAGTTAGGGGACTAGATCACAAGGTCTGGACCCATAAGGCATAAAATGCCCCTTTTCCTCCCATTTTGAACCTGATAAACCTTTAAAGCCCTGTTCAAGTGTCACCTTACCTTCTGCAACTAAGTCTGCAGCCTGGAAGATTCCAAGTCATTGGTTAGTAGCACCAAATGACAGTTAAATAACTGGGTAGTATCACCATCATCATCACCATCATCACTGTCATCGTCATCGTCACCATCACCATCAACACCATCATCATCATCAACACCAAGATCATTATCATCATCACCATCACAATGAATGTTTTAAATTCCTTTTAAAAAGGCTGCCAATGACCTCAGCCTGTAGACGTAATTATTATCATTCCCATTTAACATATAGGGAAATTAAAATTCAGAAAGTTTAGGCAATTTCCTCAAATCTTCCAGCACTTAAAAGAGGCTAGAATTCAAGCAGGACTGTCTGACTCCAAAGCCCTCCGTCCCAACCGCAGGACGAGGTGTTGTGTACTGTCAGTTCTGTGGATGGCAGCCTCCCTCCCCCACCTGAGGGCAGGCTCGCTGGGGGCACAACAGGACTGTGCTGGTGACAAATCCAATGGGATTGGCACAGAAATAGGCAAACAGATGACACTATTTTCTGATTAACCTAAGGCGCTATTAGATACGCGGGGATTTTAAACCATGTGGAACAATGTTTGTTTCCTCATTACATTGACTTCACCACAAATTGATGGGTGGCACTCCTTTAGGAAGACAGATCTACTTCATGAAATGCATAGATTAGCCGCTACAATCACACACACCTTGTTACTCAACCTAAAAACTGCAATAATTTGCTTTTTATTTAAGCACTTTTTTGATGGCGCTATTGCCCTTGAAAGGTTTGCAAATGCAAACCAGTTGGTAATCATTTAAATACATTCCCACTTAAATATACAAATGTGGTGACTTTTCTTTTTTAGAAGAAACAAATCACTAAAAGCCAATCTTTCTAAGAATTTAGATGGTGTGTGAGGGTTTGCTTTCTTCCTACAAAGGTCCACTTTTTAATAGCCCTGGAAAATACAATATTTCAGTTTACTGAAGCCCAGTGGTTAAACACAAAGCTGACCCTTTACTGTGCCCAAGGACGACAGGAAAATCAAACACAGAAGCACATGCGCACAGGCAGAAGGAAAGCTAAAACGACAGCCTGGCTGAGTCCCACGTCTATGGAGTCTAACAAAATATTATCAAAGAGCCATGGAAATTCTAGATGTAGAAGGGGACAAAACTGACTCAAAAGACAATGAAAAATCCAAGAGTCCAATAACTAGTGAATAAACGGGACAATGTTTTCAATTAATTACCTTTAGAAAACCTCTAGTCTCAAAAGTTTTACTGAAGTCTTTCACATTTCAGCTATCAGGTGTCGACTGAAAAAAAAATGCACAACCTAAAAGTTGAGAATTATCGATATGTCTTATTCACTGGACACACTGAGAATTCAAGCCTGGAAGGCAGTCTCTCAGGTTGCTCTGAGGGACTGTTCCAAGAGGCGACGGTGGGAGCCACGATCTAGAGGAGTTTCTGCAACAAAACCAGGTAGTTGGAACATCAAAAGATTACTGATAATTAAAGAAAAACCAGCCATCTCAAGTTAATGAATTTAGTGCTTTTCTATGTACGGGAAGATGCAGGAGTCTGGGCTGATGGAAATCATTCCTTGGATGTGCCCCTCAGCCATCTAGGGCCACTGTCCTGCTTTTCTCCAGCCTGAATCCCCTCAAGGGTGTACCATCGAGGGAGGCTACAGTGGCTGCTGGCTTCATGGCTACAACGTCCTTTGTTTACTGACATGGCTGGCAACATTCTTCGTCCACACAAGACGCATTAGCTTCTCGGAGCTGAAGAACACTGACAGCTTTCCAACTGTTCAAGCGGCATGCCTGACAAAAGTCTGATCAATCACTGTGCTGACTGAGGGGGAAGAGGAGAAAGCAGTCAATGGAACGAAGGTCCAGAGGAGACGGGATAGGGCGAGGCTGCCCTGGAAGAGGTCCGGCCATCCTCGCAGCTGGAGGGAGTGGGGAGGAAGAGGGCCCCGTCCCCCGCTGGAGATGAGGTGGCCTCGGGGGGGGGGAGAACACAGAATCTGCAGGACGATGAGTGCAGCTTTCCCCACCGCGTTACATTCGGCTCTCAGAACCCAGAGCTGAGGACAAAGAGGCATCAAAGACTTGGAAAGCTTGGGCTTCCCTGGTGGCGCAGTGGTTGAGAGTCCGCCTGCCGATGCAGGGGACACGGGTTCGTGCCCCGGTCCAGGAAGATCCCACATGCCGCGGAGCGGCTGGGCCCGTGAGCCATGGCCGCTGAGCCTGCGCGTCCGGAGCCTGTTTTCCGCAATGCGAGAGGCCGCAACAGTGAGAGGCCCGCGTACCGCAAAAAAAAAAAGACTTGGAAAGCTTCACCTTCTACGAGTGGTGCAAACACCTGGGGGGCGAATGGCCCCTCATCACTCACTAGGAAGTGATCCCACGGCCCTGTGGCCTCCACCTCAGCCCCCCTCCCCTGCCCAGGCCCACAGAAGCTGCAGCCCAGAGGTGGGGCAGAGGAGAGTCAAGACTTGGGCCCTCTACCTAAGGGGAGTGGCGGGGGACACTTTCCTGCCCCCCAGGCAAAGAGAGTTAAAGAGATCCTGGCTCACGAGGGAAACCAGTGCGACTGTGCTTTTCTAAAGGCTGGTTAACTGCCCCCTGCTCTTCCTTAAACAGGGAAGATGGCATAGCGGAGAGCGCGGCGGTCAGTGGAGTCCCTGCACTGCCTCTCTGGGTCGAGTGGACACTGGGCAACGGTGCTGGGCTTCAGCAATCTTGCTGTCCCCACCCAAGTGGGAAGCCCACTGGGCAAGGGGATCCAAGGAACAAGGGGCTCCAAGGCAGGGTGAGAGAGTGTGGGAAGAGGTTCTCCATGACTGGGAAGGGGGCCTGGAGAGGCCCTGCCATGGCCCTCCCACGAAACTCACAGAGGCACCTGCCAGACGGCCTCGGAGGACAGCCGCCGCTCAGAAGCCACGTACCACAGAGGCAGCCACAACCCGCAAAGTCGTCTGACAGCAGCAGGTGACGGAGGACCCAGGCCCTCTTCCAGCCTCGCAAACTAGCAGACAGGGGACCTGGGATGGGAGGGGAGGTGGGAAAGCCTGGACCACACTTCCTCTCCCGCAGCTCCCTGGGGCCTCATGGGGGCAGGGAGTAGGTGAGACTGGAGTTCAAGCTGGATTCACTTGGTCTTTTAATAAACCAAGTGACCAGAAAGGTATGGAATCCTCCCAAGATGCCAGCAGGAGGTGGGTGGAAACAGGCTGCAACACACAGCTGAAGATGATTCTTAGAAAATATGAAAATGGTTTCACGTCCGGACTCCACAGAGTTGATAAGCCACATATTAGTGTTCAGATCATGGCGGATGGAGCCGGAAAAGAACGGAGACAGACAAGGAATGTCCACCTGTGCTGGGGGGCGGGAAGCTGGGAGACCGAGAAAGCACCGACCACAGGGCTGTGGTTTTTCTCCAGCGAAGCTCAAAGCCCAGGTTGGACACAGAGGAGCAAGTAACGCATAAAATGTCCTTGTAAACTAAAACCCACCATAGAAACAGTTTATAATGACGTCCTTTTTCTTGTAAGTGTAGTAGTTTAGTCGGTTACATACCCATTTCTAGTTTCGACTTTCCACAGACACCACCAAGGATAGCTGTAACTTGTGACACTATCCAAAGTGTCACAAGTCGCAGGAGAGAAAGGACCTCTGCATGTGCCTGCCTACAACTCTGGGCTGTCCAAGGGTTTGGGGACAGGACGGTTCAGTGGGCAAGGCATGTTTCTGGAGCTAGACTGCTACGGTTCAAATCACGTCCACCATCTGCTCACTGTGTGGTCTCGGGCAGGTTATACATCAACACCCGACCGCCTGTGCTCTCCGATCATGAGTTATTGTTGGCGCTTTCTCAACTTCATATGAAGTTGATGCAAACACAGCTTCAAGCCCTCACCAACTGGATCACCACCCAGATGGCACTCAGGGGAAGTCCTGGAGCTGCTACTGGTCCCAAAGTCAGGCTACACCGCAGGGGAGCCCCGTGGGTGGAGGGGTGAGATGCAGGAGGGGGGACTCTTCAGTCACCTGCTTCCCCATCCAGGGCAGAAACTTTCAGCCTCTCCACCACATCCATCTCTGTGTCTCGCCCCATGTCTGCACAAGCAGTTAAGTTAAATGTCACTTCATCTTGACAGGGCGTCATAATCTACTCAACACTCCATCCCTGATTAAGCTCAGTGGGGTCCGGACCCCAACTGGACCCCAACTGGGATGACGGAAGTTTGGTGGGTGAGTACGTTCCCCAAACTCTGCACATCACAAAGCCAGCAGTCGTGGCCAGCATCCCGGCATCCATGTGTCAGCTAAAACCGCAACTCAGAAGAAAGACAGAGAACGTTTTGCTCAATTTAGAGCCTACTTGAAATTAATGGAGAATAAATGTTCCAAATTCAAACCTTTCGAGGGACAATTTCCATTAAGCCCGAGCTCAGCTTCATTTCTGATCCACTGTTGCAAAGAGTAACAGCTGTTCGGGGCACGATAACTGTAATCGAACTACTGAGGCCATAAACTTGGAAAAGAAAACTCTCTTTCTGACGGTCATCAGGAGAAAAGGGGAGTGAACAGCACATCTGACGAAATCTCATCCCACTGTGAGTGGCCGTCAAATCCGCCAAGCTGCACTAAAGGTCATTTCGCAGAGCGGCGAAGCCACCAGACGACTCCCTTCCCCCTCCCTCTCCTTCAGTGGGGAAGGCAAGCCTGAGAGAGCAAAGGAGCAGCAAAGGAGTGACAGCTTAGTAGGGAGGGGACACCGTCCCGACATGTCTGGTGGGCTGGGAGGAGGGGACAGAGGTGACCTCCTTCAGCTTGTCAACCTTTCAGCGTCTGGCTCCTATGTCCAGGGCTCCGGCACACGGGTGTCAACAACCTCATACACTCCTTCCTGCAAGTTGCCAACCCAGCAAGGGAAGTGAAGAGGGGGTAAATACACACAAAAAAGGTTTTCTTCTAACAGCAACAGCTACTATAACACTCAAGCCAATTTATCCTAGAGGCGTCTAACACAGCCTTAGGGAGTGACACACAAGCTGCAACTTACCTGAGCCGAGGCGGGGAAGGAGGGTGGTCAACACAGAGCCCTGCAGGCAGAGGGTCTCCCACATGAACAGGAGCTGGAGAGCACAGGGCACTGGTGGGAAGTGGCGAGCGGAGGACAGGAGCTGGGAGAGCATGGGCTGGGCCGTCAGGGCGCCGCCACATGTTAAAGGATTTCAGTAGGAGAGGGGCCATGTCTGGTTTGCATCGTTAGAGACCCCTCGCTGTGGCGTCCCAGCACCTGAGCAGACGGGAGGACGACCGCGACAGTCCAGGCGGAAAATGATGCAGGGCTTGGGGTGGAGAGGTGGAGGATAAAGACTCCCAGGCCCTGGGAATGGACTGGACGGGGTAGGGGGTCTTCCGGTTTCAGCAATGCAGCCTTGGTGCCCTCACTGGCCAGGGATATTCTAGAGAAGGAACGGGCTCCTCCTTCGGGTTTGCTTGTTGCCAAGTGTGGGGTGATAATCAACAAGGGAGGGAACCAGAGGGTGAAGAGGATGAGCTGAGCTTTGGACGTGCTCAGTTTATGATTCTGGCAAGACATCCAAGCGGAGATGTCAGTAGGCAGGTGGATACAAGTCTGGAGCTTGGGGGAGGTCTGAATGGTGAGGCAAATATTGATGTCGTAGTATCTGGACGGCACAGGAAACCGTGACAATGTCTTCTTACCCACGGGAGACACAGAATCTGTGAGATGAAACAGGGACTGACTAATCTCTGCTGGAGAAAGATGAGAGAGAGGAGACGACCAGGGTAAGAAGGCTGGAGCAGGAATCCAGCTGAGAGACACGATGCACTCTCCTCGTCGGCTCCCTCTACAGTTTCCTCCCAGCCCAGGAAAATCTACTGCCACCTGTTAGTCTCCTAACAAAACATGGCCGTCTCCTGCTTCTAATATAATCACTACGCTGCACACGGAGAGCACACGTCGCAGGGGAGACAGCTGTGTCCGAGGCTGATGAAAAGTAAGGTAAAGACTAAAATCTTCTACTGGACTGCGCAGCACAGAGAACATCGGCTGCCTTAAGCAGGAAGTGTGGGCGAAGTGACGGGAGTAGAATGGGGGTAGAAGCCGGCTGGAGAGCACCGTGGAGGGGATGGAGGGAAGAAAGGATGGAAAATATTGATGATTCTTTCAGAAAACCTGGCACCAGTGAATCCCCCTGAGGGTAAGGACCGTAACTTTCTCATTTCTACATTCTATCAGAGTACCGAGTGCCTAAGAGCACGTTTGCAAACGTTTGATGCTGAACGAATGAATTTCTGTGGAGGGTCACAGCAGGGAGAGCTGAAGACCAGGTGTCCAGGCCAGAAGGGCGTGAGAATGAACAGGAATGTGGGCCCCCCGGGGAAAGCCCTGGAGATGGTCACGGTTCCCGAGGTGGGGCATGTGGGGCGGCAGGGGGATCAGGGCACCACGCAGAGGAGGAAGCAAGCCTACAGCCACCACGGGGGTGAGGCCAGCCGCGCAGACGGAGTCTAGACGGCGAGACCCCGCCGCCACACGAGAACTCTCCTACTGCACTGAGGAGGTCGTGGGGAAATGTCCAAGGTCCTGGAGCAGAGAACACCACGGTTGGTGGAACACAGATGGCTCCCATGAGAATATGAAGTATAAGACCTCAAGGGCAAAACTAGAATCTGTTTCTTATTGGTGTCCACCAATAACATGTCACTGGTCTCCCAAGTGGAGGGATGAAAGTAAGAAATGTACACATATCACCATTCTAGGCCTCACGGTCAACACACAGCAATGGCTGAGGATATAACCTGAATAACACAATGGCTGCCCACTGCGACTGGACCACAGGCTCCAGGAGAACACACGGGCCTCAGTTCAAGGTTAGGAAAGTAATCTGGATGCAAAGCCATGCTGTGGGCATTCAGACACTGAAGTTTGTCCCTCTGAGATAAAAATGCAAATAGCTTCATCCACAGTTTGGTCTTTAATCAAGCCAGACTCTCTAGTCTTTCAGCGGAGATGCCCTGAAAACCCGCCAGATGCCTGGGCTGATGGGAACCCAGGTGGGGCTTGGACTCCTATGGTGTCACGTGGGTGCCCACAGCGGGCAGGCAACTTCCGAGGCTCAGGGGCCCTTCTGCTGCCTGACGGTTCCAGCAGCTTCACACGATCTCCTAACCTGCTCCCTCCTAGAACCCAGGAAAGACGAAATCACTGCACTTGTTCCACCTGCAAACTCTCCTGTTAGAAGCAAGTCTCAGGTTGGTAGAGCTCAGAAACTGTCCGTGAGACTTTCCTGCCACAGAGGCCCTTGAGTGTTAAAAAGCAGTTCGCTCCAATCAAGGGAAATTCAATTTTAGGAACCGAAATCTTAAGTCAACTTCACTGGCCTCCTCCAGTTTGACATGTTTTCTTTGAAAACCAGTATCACAAGAATACAAAAGTTGGGCTTTCCATTGTTCTTGACTTTTTTAAAAATATTTATTTATTTATTTGCCTGCATCAGGCCTTAGTCGCGGCATGCGGGATCTTTTAGCTGCGGCATGCGGGATCTTAGTTGTGGCACGCAGGATCTAGTTCCCTGACCAGGGATCGAACCTGGGCCCCCTGCATTGACAATGCGGAGTCTTAACCACTGGACCACCAGGGAAGTCCCTTGAATTTTGATAGAAGTAAAAATAGTTTGGTTATTTTCAAGAAATACAGTACCAGCCTGTTCAGTGCTAGCGTCACAAACGGGTTTCTTTGGAGGTCCCTCACAGGGATAAGGCCAGTTAACAATGTTAAGGTCCTTAACAATGATAAGGCCAGTGGAAATACAACCAAAACACCTGGGATCTGTCTCCTGGGAGTGAAGGTGGGGCACAGCAGTGATGACCGAGGAAGCGTCCCATCAGCCTGAGACTAGCGTCAGCATGGCCACAACGCATCCTTGCAGGCTCCACACTCGAGATGGAGCCTGCAAAGCAGACAGTGTTTCCTGGAGCTGAGAAATTAGGAGGTGAGCCAGGGCATGGGTGGGGGCTGGGAGAAGGGTGCGTCCTTTGTCAACCAAATGATCTTACTGAAGGGGGTCAGTCTTCACGAAATTATCCTCAGAAACTTATAACCCTGATATCTTATACCCCATGTCTTGCTGAAAGATGACAGAAAGAGCTAAATTTTTAATTCTATTGAAAATTGTACTATAGCCTCCTCCCAAATTCTGTAGCAAGAGAGAAATGAGGATGAGAGGGGGCTGAACATGCAAAAAAGAACAGGAATCGATGTTTAGGAAGGGGAGGTTTCCCCAACTCAATAAATGCAATCCAGTGAGACACAGCCCCCGCAGAGCAGGTGGAAACAGCACATCCACAGAGAACTCATTGCGAATGAAGGGGCGAAAAGTCAGTCTCCGGGTCATGGGCTTAAAGCGTCGTGATTTTAGTCTTGAAAAGAGAAAGCCGTCATGACTTCTAACCTCAAGTGCAAATACAGTGTTTGGGGAGGAGAATTAGCCAGTTAATACCACAACCCGCATCCTCGAGCCCGAATTCCATCGCACTCTGTGCTCACAGGACAGAAAGCGTGGGTGTAAGAAGCATTTGATGAAAGTTGCAGGGACGGTGGATGACCAGCCTCAATGTCCGCCACCCCATCCGGCAGCTCAGGGGCTTCTACAAGAAGACCTGGCCATCAGGTCCGCCGATAACCTGACTCTTGGGTCCAGCTGGCTGAGCGCCCTGGCCAGCAACCTCAAAGCCATTCTCCTGGACGAGAACCATTTCTACCCCCAGAGTGGTGTGCACTTTGACCCTCTGCTTTGGTGAGATTGATCTGCTCACAGGTACAACACACTTACAAGGTATTGCTGAACCGGGACGGTCCAAGGAGCACGCAATCACTTTTAAAATCCAGCTCATTTTTTTATCACATATTTAACCGAAAAGAGCATAGGACTTATAGATGGAGTGTCTGACTTTGAAGGAAAGCTTAGTGACGGCAGCTGCATCAGGACTCACCCTCAGCTCCCACAGGGGCAGCCGAACGCTGAGCGGTGTCCCACTGGCAACAAAGCAGAAAGGGCCGTATTTTCGGAGCCCGTTTATAAATGGGTCCCCACAGGGTGTCTCCTCTCTGTCCACTGTGGAATATTTTAAAGTGTGAGTTAACATCTACTGAGATTCTGATTTCAGTAGCACTGATCGAACCCAATGATGGAACTTCAGGGAGAGTTATTGCCTCTTCAGAGCTTTTTCACATAAAAAATTCAGGGGCAGGTCCTATATCGCAAAAACACGGTGTTTCACCCAATATAAACTCACTCAAACCCGGCAGAGGGTGAAGGCGCGGGGGGAGAAGCGGAGACGTGGAGAACAAAACCCATCCTGTCTGGGACGCCCCTCACCGCCATGGAGACCCATCCTGTCTGGGACGCCAAGACTTATATCTGATCCGGGCCTGAGGCACCACCTCCAACAGAAAAACACGGAAATCCTGCTACCCGCTCACACTTTCCAGTGCCCTCCGCAAGGCACCACCGTTCTGGAACCCTCTCTCTGGGTCAGCCATCGAGCCCCTGTGCCCTTGGTGCTGGTGCAGAGCCAGTAGCGACAGGTGTGCACCTCCTGGGGGCCTGCAGAGATGCTGCGGGGACCTGGGGGGCAGGGGGTGAGGCCTCTGCTGGCCTGGGGGCCGGGGGGGCTTCCTTAGAGACTCCCAGATCCGTGCCTCAAATCGCTCTGCTTATCCCTGCAGATAACTCAGATTAAACCTCACTTTTAAAAAAGAAAGGGGTTCTTAGAAGGAAATGACAGAGGAGATTTGAGCACAACCAGAGGAGAGGAAAGCCGATGGGCCTGAATCGCCATCTCTCGGCCACTCACCAGGTTTCCCTCCCAATTTCTCAGCCAGGAAGTGTGAGAAGGAAAGAACTGCAGGCGATGATCTTCGCGTCCTTTCCAGCTTTTAAAGATTCCCTGTGATTGCACCGCTCTCTAAAATGAAAACGGCATCCATTTGCTGATTGGAAGTGTGGTTAAAAGGTGCCACGTGTCTTTCTAGAAAAAGCAGTTCTCGGTCACTTTGGAGGAGGGCTGACAGCTCAAAGGCCACCTTCTCTTCCCACAAAGCTTCAACTTCTCCGCCAGGTGAGGGAGGGTCGGCAGCCCCCAGCCAGCGCCCCGTTGCTGCTCAGCCACCGTGGGGATAAATGAGGCATCCATGGCATCTGGTCTTTGGGGACCACTTTCCCATTTACATCGTCTAACAAAGTTGGTTTCATTTTTCATAAAGGATGACAGGATCAGGACTTTCTCAGATTCTCTTCCAAAAGAAATTAGTGTGGAAATAAAAGCTCTTTCTGCTGTAACGTTGCCAGCTTTGATTGTGAAGCAGGTGGCAATCAGATCGTGTTTACTGGGGAAGAGCTTGAACTCGACGCTATTTCCTATCACTCCACACCCTCCGAGGAGACATCGTCAGCTTCCGTGTCATGATGATGTGATTTACCCAGAAGAACCACCTCTCCTCATTAGTTTGATTGGAAATTCAACAAAACTTGATGTGCTCCCTCACTAAGGAGAGCCCAAGAGTAGTGTGTGCCAGCAGGCAAATCAGTGCCAGCCACAGCGTCCAGGGGTCAACCAGAGCCGCCGCCCAAGTCAGCCCCTCCCAGCACCTGCCTCTCAGCCACGGTGCATGATGACCAGGTAGCAGTGGTGCCCAGCATCCCCATGGACCTGCTGTCAGGTGTGAGGGTGATGGGTGCAGGGTTCTCCATTTTCAGATAACTCAGAATGACATCCCAGGATCCCCACTATATCTTTTTGTTTTTGTTTTAAAGATTTTATGAGCATGGCTTTTAATTAATTAATTTAGTTATTTATTTTGGCTGTGTTGGGTCTTCGTATCTGTGCGAGGGCTTTCTCTAGTTGCGGCAAGCGGGGGCCACTCTTCATCGTGGTGTGCAGGCCTCTCACTGTTGCGGCCTCTCTTGTTGAGGAGCACAGGCTCCAGATGCGCAGGCTCAGGAGTTGTGGCTCACGGGCCCAGTTGCTCTGCAGCATGTGGGATCTTCCCAGACCAGGGCTCGAACCCGTGTCCCCTGCATTGGCAGGCGGATTCTCAACCACTGCGCCACCAGGGAAGCCCTCCACTATATTTTCATGATATTTTCCTCTGTTACACTTCTCCCAACTACAATTGAATTATGACTTATGTAATTATTTGATTAATATCTGTCTTGCCCCTCCTGATGAAGAGAGACAGCAGTGGCCTGTCTCCCTAATCTCATTCTCCTCGTGTGAGGAAGCTCAGTGTCTGAAGCAGAGAAGACCTTCAACTGAATGAACAAACCAACCATTCGCTGAATCAACCAGTGAATCAGGGTTCTACAGTGATACCTATTTTCTCTTTGGGGCGGTTTTGAAGGTGAGCATTGCTGGAGTCATCGGAAAGAACAGGGATGCGTCCGTCCACGGCAGATCGAGATCATACGCTTTCCTCTTACAATCCAGTGTGTGTGGATCCCACAGCCAACTCACCCCCACGAGGCCCCACGGCAGTGGGCCCCAGACTCATCTCAGAGGAAGACTCCACACCCAGAACAGACTCTTCCTGGCTCACCCTCGGGGGGTGGGACATGTGCTGCCCACCTGGGCCAGCGCTGACGGGCTTCTTCTGAATTGCACTGGTCCCCACGTGGCCTCCATCCTCATAGGTGCCCAACACACACACTCTCTGAAGCTTTGTGCTACCCCTGTTTACAAAGCTCAGAAGAGCCACAGGTTTGTGTGGGACTGATAAGATGTACAGCTTAGTAATGGAAAAATGCAAAAAGACCTGCTAACAAACTAGAAAACTAAATGTTAATTCTTTGCCCAAGAGAGGAAAAGTGTGTTCCCAGAGGTCTCAACATGAGTGAAAAGGTCACCTTCAGATGCGCAGCTGGAAATGGCTCCCCCATCCTGGGAGGCTTGGCAGGTAATTCGCCCCAGGTGATGCCTTAGTCATGCGACACCTGCAAGGGATGCTCTGCCACTGTTGGCGAAGGACCACGCCTGGGACATGTGCTTGTGGTCCCTGAACACCTTTCACACGTGCGGGGTGCGGGGGGAGCTGAAGAGCAGGGGTCGGGCAACCCTCTAGACGCTCTGACCTCTGCAGACGTCACAGGTCACGCCCTCCTCCGCTCCTGCCAGGGCCCCACGTGCCTGTCTCACTCGCCCAGCTGCTGAAGGCAGGAGTACCGTGATGCTCATAAAGAGAAAAGTATGTTCTCATAAGAATAACACTTAATATTCACAAGTAACAAACCACGGCACTGGTAGCACAGCAGTGCTGAGAACTTAGTAACAGGAGGTTAATAACCATAAAATACTAGGATCCACGTTCCTGCGGGACTGAGGAAACGGTTCCAGCTGTTCGCCAGCAACAGCCCGTTTCTGGAAGAAACCTTGATGGAGCGAAGACGTCACGGTCCCCACCTGGGCACTGACGTGTGCCCCAGGCACAGACCTCTAGCGGAGCTGTGCATGGGCACAGATTTGATTTTTGTTTGTTTGTCTGCTTAGGCTACAACACAGATAAAACACAAAACAGGACAAGCTAGAAGAACGGTAATAATTCATCACAAAGTCAACATCAAAAGCGGGCTTTTGTTAAATTGCATTATTTGCAGGTTTCTAAGTACTTTCAACAAGCCCAAGGAAGTGCCCTGAGGACGGCCTGGGCTCTCTGTCAGCCCTCCCATCGCTTTGTCTCGGGTGCTGAGTGAGAGAGCCCAGCAGTCGCCCCGACCACTGCACTCCCCAGCCTCCACACGCTGGGGTGTCGGGGGGCTTCTTCCTCATCAGTGACAAGTCTTTTCGAATATTCTGTCCACCCCACACATGGAAAACTAATTATCATAATTAAAGTGAAATACAGCAATAAAGAATCAACTGATCTGTAACACACCTGCCAGTACGTTCATTCCCAAACCACTGAGGCTCCTGATGTGGTCAGCTGGGGAGCTGTGGTCCTGTCCTCACTGGAGGCAGGTCTTGGCCCTTTGAGGGGGCCTTGAAGCTCCCAAATGGGTACGGACACAACAGAGAGTGATGCCCGCATATGCGTCTGAGTTATTAAGGCTGGACTCAAGAGGCTGTAAATTCCTCTGCAGTTCATTCCAGAAAGACATTTGTAGAATGTCTACAAATGCCAGTCTACAAATGAATGCCTCGTTCGAAATTGAAAATGCTCTTAGCTGTTAGGGCTCAGGTATATTTGATGAAAACAGTCTTGCTTTGTACAGGGTCAGGAGAGGATGGTTGGTTGAGAGTTTTCTTTGCACATACCCAGAGAGCTCACACACACACACACACACACACACACACACACACACACACTCCAAACAGAAGCTCGATCTAAGCTGCTCCCCAAGTGGATCCTGCAATGCTCTGAGTAGGGATTTACAGCCATTTTCCTGGCAGAGCTGCCAGGAGGTCGCCCTTTGACACCTCGTCACCGTACTGGAGGTCTCTGCTCCTGTGGGCTTGATGCGGGCAACAGGCAGATGAGTGATTCTGAGCGACCATCAGTGGGGGAGCCTCACGGCGGCTTAGGGGACGTCCCTCATGGCAGCAAACGAACTCGAGGGTAAGCAGGTCGTTTAAACAGGGGTTGCCGGAAGCCGCTCAGTCTCAGGCATGGGCAGGGCTCACGGCCACCAGCCACCGAGGCCACAGCCACGGAACAGGGGCCCAGAGGTCCAGCCCACAGCACTGACCTGGAGGAGCTGACAGGGGCCTCTGGCCTCGCCACCAGGAATGCCGCCCACGGGTGGGCACTGTCCCCATGCCTCTCGAGGGCAGCACCTCACAAACGCAACAGGGTGAGTGGACGTTATGCATGAAGTTGGGGTGCAGCACTTGGAGCAACCGTGGCGCTTCCGCCACAGAACAATGCCAGCGGGGGAACGGCTGGGGTGGCCACGGGCCTTCCGCAAGTCGTGGGTCCACAGCTTCACGCAACACGTGGACATCTGTGGTCTGGGGAGGGGGAGTGGGCACTCCCAGGGCCACGGTGGGGAGAGGCAGGCGTGCCTGGCCCCCGGGCTCAGAGGCCCCTGGCCCCCAGGTGTGGCAGGGGCGGGGGATCTGGGGCCCAGAGAAGCCCGTGGGTCCCCAGGAACCTCTCGGGGGTCCCTCCACGGGGCTGGCTGGCTTCTCCCTGCAGGGCTGAGGGGCCCGTGAGAGCGAGCGAGCTGGGCTGCAGGGCAGGTGGGCGCGCCTGTTGATGCCAGCGTCCCCTCCGTGTCTCACTCTGACCACTCCCCCGTTAACGTCCTCCTCGTGAGCAGGCCCGGCTCGATACACGGACCTCACGGGGCAAAGCCTCACGCGGAAGCTGGGCCCTGAGCCCCAACCAGCGCGACTCCCAGTGGGCACACGCAGACACACAACAGATACAAACAACACAACACGACACGCACACAACACCCATACGTGTACAATTCAAAAACTACACACATGCAACAAAACATACACACGACACACATACACACATGCGACACGATATACGTGCAACACAAACACATGTACATACAACTCACACACACACACAAACCACAACATACACACAACACACCCACACACAACATATGCACACACAGACACATACCATAGACACGTACAACACACACAAAACATACAACACGCACAACAGACAAACATACAACACACGCACAACACACAGAACATACAACACAAAAAACACACGCACAACACACAAAAAACACACACAAACCACAACATACACACAACACACCCACATACAACATATGCACACACAGACACATACCATAGACACATACAACACACATGCACAACACACAAAATATACAACACACACAACACACAAAACACACAGGCACAACACACAAAACATACAACACACACACAACACACAAAACATACAACTCACACACACAAACCACAACATACACACAACACACCCACACACAACATATGCACACAGACACATGCCATAGACACGTACAACACACACGTGCAACACACAAAACACAACACACTACACATACCACGTACAACATACATACACACAACCCATCCAACACACATAATAACACAACATGCACACAAACATGCATGACACACACACATAACCCTGTTCAGGACCCACGGGCAAACTTAAACCTAAGAACACACTGTTTAAAGTTCCATCAACCCTCTACCACCCCCCAGGAGGGAAGCACGACTCCCCCTAAGTGTGGGCCGCACAGAGCGACGTCCTCCTGAAGAGCACAGTGTGGACAGGGGAGGAGCCACTGGACAGTGAAGACACCTGACAGACACGGCCTCGGCCAGGTGGTCAAGGTCAACATCGGCAGAAACGCGTCGTGTCAAGAGTACGCGCCCCTGAGAGGACGTGACGAGAAGGACACCTCCTCCGTGTCTTCCTTCTAGAAACACACCACCCCAGTTCAGCCACCAGACAAACCTCACGTGTTGAGAGTTCGTACCCCTGATAGGACGTGACGAGAAGGACACCTCCTCCTGTCTTCCTTCTAGAAACACACCACCCCAGTTCAGCCACCAGACAAACCTCAGACGATGCCCAGCAGAGGGACATTCTACAAGCTCCCCGCTCCTCCAATCGTCAAGTCATCAAAACTACAGAAACACCGAGAAACCGTCACAGCCAAAAGGAGCCAAGGGGGACTCGAGTCTGAATGAAATGTGGTGCCCACGGTCGCCTCCTGGGGCTGATAAACACGAAGAAGATAAGAATAAAACATGCACTTTAATAATAATAAATATCAGTGCTATGCCTCAGGTGTGACAAATGTACCACAGAAATGTAAGATGCTAGCAAAGGGGGATCCTGGGTGTGGAATGTGCTAAATATGTCTGTGTATCTTTGCCACTTTTCTGTAAATCTAACATTATTCTAAAATAAAAAGGTGGTTAAAAATAAACAATTAAAATATAATTACCTCCCGTCGGTTGTGGGTGCTTTGGGAGGGGTGCCTTTGACCCAGCACTCAGACCCCACCTCCCTGCCGCCTCAGTTTGGCCGAAGCACGTGGGGCCCGCAGGACATCCTCACCCATCCACTCATGGACCCCTTGGAATTTATTTTTAATAGATTTTTATTGGAGTATAATTGCTTCACAATACTGTGTTAGTTTCTGTTGCACAACAAAGCGAATCAGCCACATGCACACACATGTCCCCACATCCCCTCCCTCCCACCCTCCCTGTCCCTCCCCTCCAGGTCGTCGCAAAGCACCGAGCCGATCTCCCTGTGCTATGCGGCTGCTTCCCAGCAGCTGATCTCTAAAAATGTCCATTACAGGTTCAAATAGTGGGAAAGGACGTAAATTCTGGCATGTTGTAAATATTATAGTTTACAATGAAACTTGTTACGTCATTATTAAACGTTTCACAGGGAATCTAAATGGCAATGTTTACCACTCCCAGCATCTCCCATTTTAAAAATTCACAGACAGGTTCTTCTTAACAGCCAAAAATCTTCCATATTTCTGTTTCTTTCTCTTTTTTAAAAAATTTAATTATTTATTTATTTATGTATTTATTTATTTTTGGCTGTGTTGGGTCTTCGTTGCTGTGCATGGGCTCTCTCTAGTTGCGGCGAGCGGGGGCCACTCTTTGCTGCGGTGCACGGGCCTCTCACTGCAGTGTCCTCTCTTGTTGCGGAGCGCAGGCTATAGGCACGCGGGCTTCAGGAGTTGTGGCTCATGGGGTCTAGAGCACAGGCTCAGCAGTTGTGGCGCACGGGCTTAGTTGCTCTGCGGCATGTGGGATCCTCCCGGATCAGGGCTTGAACCCGTGTCCCCTGCTCTGGCAGGTGGATTCTCAACCACTGTGCCACCAGGGAAGCCCCTGTTTTCTTCCTCTTAAACTTGTATTTCCATTCCCCTTCTCCCATGGAATTTTAACTCAACAGGATCAGTGTTTATGCTTGAAATTGTGTTATTTATCATCCTATCATACTTCTCTGCACAAGAATATTGATATGAAATATATGCACACTTTATATTTCCAGTGACCATAAGACTGAAAGTGTTAAAAATAATCTGCTTCTGGATTGAATTTTTCTACATTACTAGTGCACAACTAATCAAAATGACATAAATGTTATCTATATCTTGATAAATACACATTAAGCATAAAAATACAGTTTTATTAGAAGTGCATCATTTAATGAAATGGACGGGGTTGATTTTTCCAGATGGTTCATTTATCCTTGCGTGACTCCATGACTTATTGCTAGATGGGGTCTGGGCTCAAGGATTGATTCTCTTTCCATCTATTTTTTACAGGCTTATGAACTGAGAAAACTCATTCCCCTACAGTGTGAGGATGAGAACTGAGCTTGGACTCAGTTTCCAGTCAGCTGTGCTTCTGGGCGTCTGCCCCTCACACAGCAGCTCAGTGCAGGCGAGATGGGCCTGGACCCGGGCGTGGGCACACCCCTCCCCCCACCTCTGCACAGAGCATCCCTGGGAGGTGCCCTCACTCTGAAGCAGTCGCCAGAGGATGCCGCCCCTGGGACACACAGGCTCCCTCCCAAAGGATGCAGCCCACACGCCCGTGAAACAGCCCTTTCACTGCTGGTGTCAAAAGCCCAATTTTGTCAAGTTCCCCCGCTTCCAGAACAGGCATAGATGTAAATCCCTCCCACCTCATTTCTGCACCTTGGGAGGAGGTAACCCCAAGGAGATCAATGTCAAACCCACTCTGGACTGCAAAGGGCTCCCTCACACCCAAGGTGACCGTCAAGCAGAGCTTCCCTCTGGTGCCCGGCATCCCTGGAGGGGAGGGTCAGCGTCCAGGGCAAACGCGGGCATCCTGAGGGAAGAAGGCCGTGGGCCAGGAAGAGTGCCTCTCGAAGGGAGGAAGGGGCCCCAGAGAACCGGGACGCAGGTCTTCCTAACTGAACACGGCCATGAATTCTCCGGGCACATTCGGAGCTGCAGAGCTTCGCAGCATGGCATGCCTGGATCTCTAGAACTTTCTCCCACAGGCGTCCAGAGTAGGCAAGGCTCGGGGGCAGGGGCAGCCTGGGGCTCCTAGTCCAGAGGGTGAAGGGACCACAAGTGAGGAGGTGGGGATGGTAAGAGAGGCCTTGGCAGAAGGGGCCGGGACAGATGGCCAGAAGGACAGAGCGGCCGAGTCCTGACCGACCCAGGCCCTGGACTCCAGTCCCAGGTCTGAGACTCGATGAAGGCAAATGGCTAACCTCTCCAAGCCCAGCGTCATCGTCCACGAATGACAGGGCCTCCCGCATAACCTTCCAAAGGATGACATCCCTTTAGGCGGATGTGACGAAGGGCAGTCACAGCCGATGCCTACGTGCTCCTCGCTGAGGGTCAGCACAGCCCAAGTGCTTTCCTAGACTCACTCACCAGCCCCAGGACCACCACGCAGTCCCATCTGCATAGAGAGCTGGCACAGCAGCCCGGGGAACACAGCAGAAAGTCAAATGCAATTTGACAAGGAGTCCCTGACACCTGCTCAGAGCCACCGTCAGAGCATTGACTCAGGCACGTCCCAGCCTCCAGGGGCAAATGTCCCCAGCTTCTGCGGCCCCGGAGGCAGGACCGGGAGGCGGCCACACCATACCCTGGGCAGACATGGCGTCCAGGGCGCCCAGGGTGGCCACCTTGGCCTGCTCCCACCCTTCCAGGACACAAAGGACATCTGCTGGCAGAGCCGCAGGCTTCCTGCCTGGAAGTCTAGAAATCCATCCTGGGACAGGGGGCCCCAGGGAGATGTGTTTCAAGCCCCTATAGGTCTCGGTGCCCCTTTCACTTTTGGCGGCAGCGAAATAATTACATGTAATCATAGATCGGTAGTTTTGCTTCTGAAATAAAATGCAGCCGTGGTGCTGTCTGCAGGTGACGGAGGAGCAGACACAGTCTCACTGGGCAGGATGGTGCCGGTTGGAGGCCAGAGGACCATCCCCTTGCAGGCCCTGGGCACATGCAGACCTGGCCTGACGTGTCCAGTGTAGCAGGGACCACAAGGGCTACGTGCTGAACGACACAGACCCACCATTAACAGTGGCAGCACAAGCCCCAGGGAATCCTGCGTGGGTATATTCCACTGGCTTCTGGCAAGTCTTCCTAAGCTAAGTAATAGCAGACCAGTTTTTCTTACATCCTATAAGCTTATTTTTGCAAACGGAAGTAACCGAACACAGAACTGCATTAGCCATTTTAGTCGAGCTACAAATCCCATAACTGCCCCTTTAAAAGCAACTGGGGGTTTCTGATATTGCCTTAAAGAACCAAAGGACAATTACTGGCCAAAAACCAAAAAACGAAAAAGTAATTTTATGCATATTGGTTGCTCGCTACAGAGGTATCTTCAAGAAAAGGAGTTGGGACAAGAGGAGGATTGTAGGATTACACCTCCTTGGTCGTGGGTCTCCATCTCCTCGCACATCTGCAGCCCCTCTGTCTGTGCCATGAACATGGGTCTGGACTGCTAAGGACACCGGCTGCTTTGCAAGGCTTCCTTGGAGCTGAGCATCGTAATTAAAATTCACAGCTGAGGCTACTGAAGCATGTGATCTATGTGCAGAGGAGAAACAGTGAAACAAAGAAATATACCAGTCCTGGTAAATTGCTAAGGAAAATTTCAAATAACAAAACAAACAGACACAGAAGAGGAAAAGCAGAACAGAATCGCTTCATCAATAGAATAAAAAGATCAGTCTTCGGGGAGCACACGGGGACCCTCCGTCGCCCACGCTCCGCTCAGTCGGGTAGGACGTAGGGCCCAGGGGAGGTCCTGCCGTCACCCCCTCTTCGTTCCTGGAAGGGACTGTGTGCCCTGAAAGCCCTGCTCCTTTGCCAATCATCAAGCTACATTCTAGAAGAAAATGCGAAGATCGGGCATTTTTCTATTCTCTGCAGCCGCCTGATGTAGGCAGATTGCTTCCCTGACCCCCAAGCACATGAGTCCCCATCAGGGCCCAGCCCTGCATTCAGAGGAAGACCCCACGCCAGGCAGTGCCCCGAGGGTCTTCTTTCAAAGGCTCTGCTCAGGGAGCGCCTTCTTCACAGCCCCTGCCCCCGCCCCCTCGCCCGCTCCCAGATCCTTTCGGCTCGGCAATGACACTGCTGAGTCGGTGTGGGCAGCACTGGTGCCAGTGACGTGGGAAGTGGGAGGCGGCAGGAGGCGGGCCGCTGAGAACTGGCAGGCGGCCCAAGGCGGTGGGTCCACTGGCAGGAACTGACCCGGCCGAGGGTCGCCCGTTCTCCACTCTGGAACCATATCCTCGGGGCAGCCCCCCAGCATCGCTGTGCTGCTCCCACTCTGAGCCCCTCCCCTCCACTTCCCAGATGAGCGGAGGGTGACCCCAAAGTCCATTCATCTGACGTTAGTACAGCCATTATATTTTGCAAACATCTATTCAAATATATGCTCCAAGATCACCTTACTAGGGAAACCGGGTCCACACTGTGGGTGAAAGAGCAGCTTCCCGCCCACCGCACATGCCACCTGCCCACCCTTACACGGCAGACCCTCAGCACTGTCTGCAGATAGGAGTCCCTGTCTGCCCATCCACCAGGGCTCTGTCGGGCTTGTCGCTGGACACTTGGCATCGAGAACAGAGCTCAACAAATATTTGTTAAGTGAAGGAAAGTAGGCAGCAATTAGGCACCGCCGTTTGCTGCCCACTGGATCAGTGAAGATTTAAGATGTGCAGCCTTGGTTTGCTTTAAACAAAAGCAGCATATAGATCCTCACAGCAACACAGAGCTTCTTGGCAGTTCAAGACACCTCTGCGCTTTCTAGAACATAATATGCAAAAGTCACGATTCTAGGGGTCCATCAAGACGGCTGATGAGCCCTGGCTCTGAGTCACCAGGAGCACCTTTAAGGCTCAGCGGGGTGGCTGCACATGGACGGGTCTGTCGCCCAGAAAGATTTCAGAACACGCCTCGCAGCCGGGCTGCTGCCCCAACGAACACCATCAGGCTCCCAAAGGGCCTCAGCCCCCCCGCAGCCCTGCTCAGGCTCCGGCTTGCTTATGGAAAGTGATTTTTCTCAAGCAAACGTCAGCCTCCAACTCTCACTGGAGGTTCAAACAGCTCTCCTCACTTCAAAGGGCACTGCTGTTTACCACCGGCTCCTACTGCACGCACATGTGTCTGTAAACAGAGATACAATCACAGCGGGTAATTGAAATTTCAAAATACTAAGCACTTAAAGTTTTAGGGATTTGGTTTTATAACAGAAACAAACAAAGGCCTGCCATATTGGCAAATAAAAGCTGACAGTTAAGAAATTAGATCTGCATTCCAAGTATTTCATATTACGGATTAATTGGCAGCCAGCTCTGCTCTAAGTCAGCCCGTAATTGGGGGGAAAGCAGATGTGGACACATCCAGCCCTTCTCCACTCCATGGCCACACGGAGCCTGTGCGCCAGCCCCCAAGGGCTAACCTGCCCGGCTGCGATGCAAGACAGAAGGTTGTTCTGGTTTCTCTTCTCCTGAGTGAAGAACAACTGAAAAGCACAGGAGCTAGAGAGTCCGTGGTGAACCTGCCGCACAGGAGGGGAAATGCTGAGCGCTCAGACCGTGACACGGCTCACCAGGGCCACGAGGAAGTGATGAGGACAGGTCAGCAAACCAAAGGGATTTTAAAATGTGACCAGTGTGAAGGAATTTCCTCCCCACCTCCCGTTCTCTGTCAAGCACAGACTGGAGCCAACGCCACGTCATCCCACAACCCCGGGGGCACCGCTGTTCTCGGAGCATGTGGCGCGAAGGGTCCCACCTGGAGAATTCGACCCAGAGGTAGGGGCAGGGCTGTCCTTCAGAGCAGTGGGGAACGGAGAAAACAGGTCAAGCAAATGGAGGGGGAGAAAGACTGAGAACATCACACAATGTGTCCCTGTTTTCACAGAAGTAGAACCAGATCATAGGAACCTTGTAACTTGCTGCAGACCAGCTTCTACCTTCCCACAACCGTGACACGCAGCTCAGTGGGGAGAGGAGACTTCAGATGGCTCAAGACAGGGCCTCCCACTGTTTCCTTCTTCCCCATCAGTGTGTAGAGTGTGGCCTGAGCTCCTGAGCAGTGGCCTCAGGACAAGCAGGGCAGCAGGAAGAGGACGGGTGGCACCCAACGGTCGACAGGGCACTGGTGGCCTGGACCAGCAGGGATGGAGGGGGAGACGGACGCCCCACAGGAAGTAAGTCTCCTCCGCGGTGAGGAAGGTGTCCCCAGCAAGGCCAGTTAGAAACTGCCCCTCCGCAGAGACCCAAGGTTGCTGTGCTCTCACACAGTCTGGAAAGAGTCTGGGTGGACCGGGCAGCAGAACAGAAGCCATGGGCTCTGCCTTATAAAATAATGTTTCATCATTTTTATGGGGTGACTGCTCTGTGCCAGGAAAGGTCCTGGAGGCCCCAGAGCCGGCAGTGAGCAGCCCAGGCAAAGCCCTGTGGTCATGAGGGTCACGTTTAGGGCATGCCATGAACGTGCCCGAAGGCGAGAAGGGCCGTGGGGACAGAGGTCAGGGAAGGGACACAGGGAGTGCCCACAAGGCTGTGATTCCGCCTCAGAGGTTCCTGTGCAGAAAGGGGGCAGGCCAGTTAGGGTCTCCACAGAAGAATGTGGAGCCTGGCGGAGCCGGGTCCAGCCAGCGGCCAGAGCTACAGCTACAGCGGATGGCTCCCTGCCTTTAGGTCTGAGGTCTGAGCAACTGCAGACAAAGGAGCTGAAGATTCTCAGCAACTGGTATGAAGTCCTGCCCGAGGGGCGCTCTCGGCTCACTCAGAACCTTGGGGGGCCCGGGCGAGGGGCAACACACAGGGACACGAGGTCCATTGCTCCCGGCAGAGATGTCCTAACTCACGACAGCCTGAATCGTCCATCCCTTCCCAATCAGAGGGCCGCAGAACAGGTTCCAGAAGCACACGTTGGTTCGTGGCGACCGGAGCTCACATCACTCTTCTATTAGTGCGTTTTGTCCTCATTCTGTGCCGGGGGGGGGGGGGGTGGAGGGGGGCTCCCCACTCATTTACTGACTGTGAAATGAAGAGCCTGTCCTGGTCTTGAACCAATTAATTGACCAGTTGGTCCTCCTGGACAGAGCAGAGAAACAGAGTTTCACCTCTGTAGGCGCCGTGGAAGGAATAACTCTTTGGGGAATTTCAGGAAAAGGAGAGAGGCGACGCACCGATTCTGGCTGGGGTGGACGCAGTGGAAGGGAAGGGGTCCTGCGGGGATACAGTCAGAACCCCAGGCACAGATGGAGGGAACCCTCTGAGATCAAAGAAGTAAATAAAGAATAAAACTTGGCGGAGAACGGAGTGGCAACAGTAACTAAAAGGTGCCTCTAGACATGCAGTTAGGCTGGGCTCCCCGCTGCCTGACTTTGGGTCCCTAAATTCTCCTGGCCACCATCCTTCTCCACACAAATGCTACATTCATAATATTAATCACCTGTCAACTTACTGCAGAGGCAATTAAGATGCAGTTGATTATCACAGTTTAACACATATCCGGGGCTCTGGCCAACACCAAAGTAGCCTGGGTAATTTCTCTCCATCTAATTACCTCCGAATGCAGCCCAGGGCTTCACTCCCCGTAGCCCTGAAGGTCTGAGGCTACCAAGGGAAGCAGAAGCACAATCTAAGCACTTTGTGGAAACAGGGCATGAAACCAGAGTTGGTTCACTTAGCCAAGTGAGCTCGAAATAAACGTACTTTAATTCCCATTTTCTGAAAAGTTGTCAAATGCCTTTAATTAAAACACATCCCCTGACATAGTTTTAAAATAAATATGTTTAAAAAAAAACAAAGTTGAGCCTTAATCTAATTCTGATACCTCAGAGGGAAGGAAAAGCCATGATCCTGGTCCCTCTAAAGAAGGGTGAAGACTTCCCTTAAAATCAATCCCAGGGGGGCTTCCCTGGTGGCGCAGTGGTTGAGAGTCCGCCTGCCGATGCAGGGGACACGGGTTCGTGCCCCGGTCCGGGAAGATCCCACATGCCGCGGAGCGGCTGGGCCCGTGAGCCATGGACGCTGAGCCTGCGCGTCCGGAGCCTGTGCTCCACAACGGGAGAGGCCACAACAGTGAGAGGCCCGTGTACCGCCAAAAAAAAAAAAAAAAAAATCAATCCCAGGGCACCTCTTCCAGGAAGCCCTCCCGATTCCCCAGGCACAACTACTCTCCCCAGCCCCCTTTCTTTTCTCAGAATTGTCTTTCTGATAGAGCACTGTCTACCCCATGATAGAATAATGCTTTGGAAAATATGAATTGCTATACGAACACTCCTAATGGCTGCTATCTGTGTGCCACCTGTCGTTCCACTGCACCTGAGGTCAGGTAACAAGGGGTATTATCCAAGAAGAAACCTCCCCAAAAGGAACCACAGCGCTTAGTAATGGCAGGCAGGCTGGCAGGCAGAAGGAGAGGGTTTGGAGGCCAGCGGTCCTGAGCTGGTCCTGCCTCTGCAGCTACTGGCCCTGTGACTGAGGCAAGGTTGGCGGATACAGGGGGCAGTAGCTGTGGGGAGAGGCTGGGACATTTCTCTGCAGTCCACTGCATGGAACATTCTTGTGTTTACAATCCTGTCCATGCCAGAAGGTGACAGGCTCCTTCCTTCCGCCACCTCTTCTGGAACCGGAGACAGGGAGAGGCGCTCGGGTGGGCCTCGTGCATCAGGATGGAGGAGAAAGCTCAGTGTGGGAGTGAGGACGCCTGCTGGTCCCACCCGCGCCAGCAAGCGGGGCCAGTAGGGTGCCCCAGTGTGTGGGGCTGCAGGAGGCTGTGCCCAGGGTCCTCCCCACCCTGGACAGCGACGGGTCCAAGCGGCTCCCACAGGAGGCCTCTGTTACCGTAACGTGGGCTGTATTTATTTTAAAGTAAAGAACAAAGATAATTGCCAACAGTGCTCTTCTCTAGGGGCAGAGAGCCAGGTGCTGGGGGGAGCAGTGGGGGTGTTCATGAATATTTACTACATTTCTACTATTTTTAAAATTGAATTCTACGCTATTTCCCACAGCAAGCATACATTACTTTGATAATCATTACACAACACAACTTTGAAAAATCATTCACTGAGGCGCAAGACCGGTGACATCTCTTAAATTTAATTTATCATCATATTAGCCACGATTTTCCAATCAAACCACAAGAACGTTTGGTGCCCTCGTCGGCGGGCCCAGGGAAGCCCACAGGAGCGCTCTGTCACGACGGAAGCTTGTTCAGACTCCCACGTCGGTTGCCCACCCCTCCTGCCCCCCCCTCCTTCCCCAGCACGAGGGAGGAATCCGATCTGCAGCACCCAGCGTGCCGGATGCCGCCTTCCAACCCGGTGCACGCCAAGAGGCCGTCCCGGCCCGTGGGCGTTTGGGAAGATGAAAAGCAGCCGCTTCTCTTCCTGAACCAGCCGGCATCCACAGCCCCCCCGGCCCTGCCTGCCACGGATCAACCCCCTCAGGCGCCTTTGCTGGACGTCCAGGGAAAGTTCCGGAGGGTGGGCGAGGAGCGAGAACAAGGTGAAAATACCTGCACTCAAGTGATCTCTATTCTCACACCTTCCCAAATAAAACCCAACTCCAGGCCATGTGCTGAGGCCGCAGGGACAACTCGGAAGCCCGCCGTGATGCCGAAAACTTTGGGGATGCAGTGCAAGTAGCAGGTGAGCTTCACGGAGCACCTAACCGGCTGCAGGCCCAGGCTAAGCGTCCAGGAGGTGATCCATCATCAGGGCCACTTCAGAGACAGAGGCCCAGGCTCCCTGGACCCCCACGAGTGGCCCCAGGGCTCTCTCTCTGGTGCTGGAGCCAGGCCAGGAGCCCACGGCCTCGTCCACAGATGGTGGGGCTGAGAAACAAGGGCATCAGGTGCACACACCTCCTCTAAAAAGTTCCTCTCTGAGTCCCACGGTGAGCATCACCACGGAGGAAGGCTCGGGCACCGATCTGAACGTTGCTCACACCCCACGCTTAGAGTTTGGAGTTAAAATGTTGGCAACGTGAGCTGCCTGGGTCTCTTGGTGTCCATTTCATGGAACTTGGACGTGGATTCTACTAGTTTAAATGTTATGGAAACGTGCATTGCTTTTGTGTATTTATTTCATGTTACGGGTCAGATCTGTGGTTACTGGGAGACTGTAGTCAAAAATATGATCAGCAATGAAAACACTGCAGTCAGACCAGAAGATACATGGCTGCTTCCGAAGGTGATAAGTGGGGCGACGTGTCACTTCATTTTCATTTTATCTGATGACATTCTGACTTTAAGTCAACTGTTCTTACAAACATGATCATGTAATTGGGGCATCTGTCTTGTTCATTATTTGGCAAACATGTCCTTTTAGCTCCAGTCCAAATGAAATTTGGGGAATTTGACTAATCACAGTTTAACAGATGTTTTGTCCAGTTCTACACAATCTTAATTTTAACAGACACAAATCCCTCCACTCCCTGACGCTCTAACTGGCATCTCTCCATGCCTATACAGAACTGTAAAGGCGAGAGAATAATAATTTTATCACATCTAGTCTTCATCCTGCAGCTTTATTTAATTTAACTGGCATCCCATTTGACCTAACAGCAATTATTTAAAGCAAGTCTTGACAAACCGGTTTCACATAGAACGAGTTTTTTTCTGTACTGTTATCTCAATAGCCTCCCAAAGCTGACATCTTAAATATTCAACAACAGAGGTTCAACGCTCTCCCATGTGGGCTCTGATGTAGAAGTCCATGAATGCACAAAAAGAAACTAGAGTTTATTTCAACATACAGGAAATGTAAAAGGCACACACCCTCAAATAAGATGGCCTTCTAACCCTTACCAAGGACAGCAGGGGCCTCGTCTAAGGGGCAGTAACATCAGACACTTCCGCGAAGGCTCAGGGTAAAAACTAAACATTTCAATTACCCCTTTCTGCAGAAAAATCGGTTCTCTCCGCCCTGGACCGTAATTACCCAGGTGCCATCTCTGTCTGTCTCCCAAGTGCTGGCTTTTTACCTTAAGTGATTGGCTTCTCGAAATAAGAGTGCACACCCCACTCTACTTTGAATAAAGGTGACAGCTTCTTAAAAGGATACATGTGAGAGAAATTAAAGGGAGGTAATAACACTATCACATCAAGATATGAATGGAAAAGACACGTTTTGACTAAGAAATGAGACAATTTGGGCTCTAAGAAAAGCATCTGGCACATTGTCTCTACTTATCTTGTAACAAAATTATGCCTCTTTTCATGCATAGATCGGAAGCATTTTCCATCATTTTGCTTGAGGAAAAGCACTAGCTTTCTTGGTTTCCTGATTTTTAACACTGGGAGTGTCTGCTTGACGCCACCCTGGCCCCCTGGACGACAGTGACACCCAGAGCCCAGGCTTGGGCCTAACTCACCACTGACCAGTGCTGTGATGCAGGCACCCCAATAACCTCTTGATTCCTTGGTCTCTTTATCCCAAAGATGAGGATAGTAGGGTACCTACCTCTGGGGTGCTGGGAGGAGTAGAAGAGGTGACGGATGCTCGGGGCCCAGTACACTTTGCTGTTATTCCCATGGGAGGACCCTCTCTGGAGGAGCCTCCAGACACATCAGGGCAGGACCTATAGCCCCGGCCACCCACTGGCCCCATGGCTCCCTCCCCCACCTCCCCTATATCCTCAGAGCCACTTACAATCCCCTTGGTCGTCCCACACACTTCCCCTGCCACCACGGACGAGGGACACCCAAGCGTCCACGGTCACACCGCCCAGAAGGAAGAGCTGCAGCACGGTGGGAATTCCTGCCTGGCATCTGTCACCTCCACAGAGATGCCCCTTCAGCTGCATCCACGTCTGCGTCCCTCTAGAATCGAGCACAGACAGACACGCCGCCGCGTGTGTGCCCTTACAGGTCAGCCTCGTACGGAATGGCTCACCCCTCAGCCCGAGACTGGCACACCCAAGTGTCTCCTCCGTCCCCAAGACACTCAAAAGAAACCTTCCTGAACCATATTAAATTCATTCTGATTTTTAAAAAATTCATGTGAAGGCTATCTGAGCCAATGTATTGAAATGAGATTTCTTAGTTTGCTTTAAGTAACCATGAAAACACACAAATGAAAAAAGAGCTGCTCCTACCATAGGACCTCGGAAGCATTCAGTGGCAAGAACCCAGGCTCTGGAGGCCAGAGTGTGCTTCGCAGCAGGACGCTTGGCCCCCACCCCACAGGGGTGCAGAGAGGACGCACCAGAGGCACCGGTGACAAAGCCCAGGGCATAGGGCGCTCTTAATATGTGGACGTCATTTCATTCAATAATTACTTATTATCCAAGCGTTTTTCAAAAAGAGAATGTCAAGGGTACATTAAGAAGTGACATTGGTGTCCACCGACATGCCACCTTCTGGTCCCAAACAATGGAAAGTGGGAAGCAGCATCGCAAAGGGCCTCCCTCTCATCTCTGAGAAGCACACGTTAGGTCTCCAGCAGAGCCGTGCCCACCAGGCGCCGGGGATAGGGGAGAGGTCAGCTGCACACTGCCCCCTGAGCCTGCACTGCGGGAGGTCCGAGGTCCTGCCGGTAGCATGAAGGGAAGAGCAATGTCCCCTTACGTCCAGGCCCGAGAAGCCTGGATCTCTGGGTCTCAAACGTGTGAAGCCGAGTTTCAAATAAAAGTGGATTCCTTAAATCCATAAAATATGGATTCCTCCATATCATGGGCTGCAGTGGGTAAAGCGGGCACGGTGATGAGTGGTCCCCCAGGTTAGAGTCCATCTCACAACCCTGAAAGGCTTTCCAGAACCTCTCGGGATCCACGGGTTCCAGTTGCAGAACCTGACCGAGAACTGATCTAACAGGGAGCCAGCATCAGCGGGCTGTGCATCTCACAACCAGCTGCAAAGGGATGAACGCTTGCAACCTGCGGCCTCGCGTTTCCAACCTGAGCCGGAGTCAGGCTCACGCTCTCCTTCAGAAACACAGAACACGTTAACATGTGGCTCATGATGAAATTCTGCAGCCTGAAAGAGTGAGAATCATGTCCTGGGGATTGGGAACTATGGAACTATTGGGAACTATCATATCCTGGGGATTGGGAACTGCTGAACTACGTTCGTGACAACAAAAGAATGTTTTGTAAACCATCAGACTCAGGTTACCTGATTTCAAGCCATCATAAAGTAATAATAATTAAAATAGTGCAATATTGGCACAAAGGTAGACAATCAGATCAACTGAACAAAACAGATGCCAGAAGCAGATCCACACATATATGGACAACACAACCGAGTTCTGACAAAGATGCAAAGGCAATTCAACAGAGAAAGGTAATCTTTTCCAAAAATGGTCCTAGAACAACTGGATAGCTATATGCAAAAAAATACAAAGACCTTCAATCTACACATCATACTCTAAACAGACATTAATTCAAATTGGGTACTAGACCTAGAATCACAACACTTCAAAAGAAACATAAGATAAAATCTTTGTGACCTTGAGTTAGACAAAGATTTCTTAGATATGACACTCTAAGCACAATCTATAAAATAATAAATCAATAAATGGGACCTCATCAAAACTTAAAATGTCTGCTATTCCACACACACTGTCAAGAGAATGCAAAGGCAAAGCACAGCCTGGAGAAAATATTGCAAAGTATATATCTAAAAAAAAAGGACTCGTATCCAGAATATACAAAGAACTCTCCAAACATCAAGGAGAAAATATTTGCAAATGATGTGGCCGATGAGGGCTTAATTTCCAAAATATAAAACAGCTCATACAGCTCAACAACAAACAACCAACCCAATCAAAAAATGGGCAGAAGACCTAAACAGACATTTCTCCAAAGAAGACATACACATGGCCAAGAGGCACATGAAAATATGCTCAACAAGGCTAATTATTAGAAAAATGCAAATCAAAACTACAATGAGATACCACCTGACACTGGTCAGAATGGCCATCATTAAAAAGTCTACAAATAATAAATGCTGGAGAGGGTGTGCAGAAAAGGGGACCCTCCTACACCATTGGTGGGAATGTAAGTTGGTGGAGCCACTATGGAGAACAGTATGGAGGTTCCTCAAAAAAATTAAAAATAGAACTACCATATGACCCAGCAATCCCACTACTGGGCATGTATCTGGACAAAACTATAAATCAAAAAGATACATGCACTCTGATGTTTATAGCAGCACTATTCACAATAGCCAAAACATGGAAACAACTTAAATGTCCATCGACAGGATGAATGGATAAAGAAGATGTGGTATGTATGTGTGTGTATACACACACACACACACACACACAGGAATATTACTCAGCCATAAACAATATGAAACATTGCCATTTGCAGCAACATGGATGCATCCAGAGATTGTCATACTGAGTGAAGTAAGTCAGAAAGAGGAAGACAAAGACCACACGATATCACTTATATGTGGCATCTAAAATATGATACAAAACTCAACAATCAAAAAAAGTGAGCAAAAGGTATACAGACCCTCCACCAGAGAAGAGGCAGAGATGGCAAATTAGCACAGGAGAAGATGTTCCACATCATGGGTCATGGAGGAAATGCAAATTAAAACCACGGTGAGATACCTCTCCAATCTATTAGAAGAGCTGAAATCAGTAAGACTACCCTGGAGAGCCTGGAGGAATGGGGGCGCTCGTCCAGCGCTGAGGGGATGCAACACGGTGCCACCACTTTGGAAAACATTTTGGCGGTTTCGTCAAAGGTTAAAGGTTAAACATATGCCTAACCAGGAACCAGCTGTTCCACTCACAGGTGTTTTTCGTAGGAAATGAAAGCGCACATCCATAAAAAGACTTGTGAGTGAATTTTCAGAGCAGTTTCCTTTGCAATAGCCAGAAACTGGAACACAAATACCCCGCAGCAGGTGACCAGATGGGATGTGTCTATGCTGCGGAATCCGACTCAGCGATGAAAAGGATGAACTCTTGACACTCTCAACAGCATGAGTGAACCTGAGAACAGTTACTCTGATTGCAAGAAGCTGGACAAGAAGGAATACATACCCTATGGTTCCTTTTTTATAAAATGAGAAGATTCGGTGACAGAAAGCAGGTAAGTGGATGCCTAAGAGCAGGAGGGGGCTTCGGAGGGTGGGAGAGAGGGATCGCCAATGGGCATGTGGTAGTGGTGGTTTCAAGAGTATATACACCCGGGCTTCCCTGGTGGTGCAGTGGTTGAGAGTCCGCCTGCCGATGCAGGGGACACGGGTTCGTGCCCCGGTCTGGGAAGATCCCACATGCCGCAGAGCGGCTGGGCCCGTGAGCCATGGCCGCTGAGCCTGTGCGTCCGGAGCCTGTGCTCCGCCACGGGAGAGGCCACAACAGTGAGAGGCCCGCGTACTGCAAAAAAAAAAAAAAAAAAAAAAGTATATACACCTGCCAAAACATCAAACCGTATGCTTTAAATGTGTTCGTTTATCGTATATCAATTAGACCTCAGTAAAACTGTTAAAGCCGTGCTTGTGAAATTAACAAATGTTATTTTTTAAATAAGGGTCTTGTAAACTCGGCAATAGCATTGTCAAATGCTTATGATAAAATACTACAAGATTAGAACAGGAATTTAAACAGTATACCTAAGTTCAGCTATTTTTATGTAAGGAAAATAAAACAGCCTTGTTAGCAAAAAATGACTGAAGTAGCTGAAAATGCAGACAGTGCCTGTATCTGCGTGGTAAGGCTGAGGAAGATATTCTCCCCAAATTCTGATCATTTCTTGATTGCTATTTTAATCCGCAAGGACCTGCCACGATGCTTCTCAGGAGGGAAAGCCTGGGTGGGAAGGGTGTGTTTCCATGTCTCAAACCACAAGGGCAGGGTCTGTGCAGAGGTGGGAAACGGTGCTCAGCACGCAGGAAGTCAGCAGCTCCATGCTGTCGGCTGTCCCTCATTTTTCACTGACTAGGGAAACGAGACCCCAGCCTCCACCCGCACCCGCCCCACAGCTGCCCCTGCTGCTGCCTGGTCCTAATAGCGTCTGCCCTCTGTGTGCTGCAGCCCAAACACACTCAGAATTGGCTTGTCAGCTGCCAGGCCTGAGGTCTCAAATTTACCTTCTCACTCAGCCTTTTGACATGGATGTCCTCAAGGAAAATAGTCTTGCCCTTCAAAAACACCATCAGGGGCTTCCCTGGTGGCGCAGTGGTTGAGAGTCCGCCTGCCGATGCAGGGGACACGGGTTCGTGCCCCGGTCCGGGAGGATCCCACATGCCGCGGAGCGGCTGGGCCCGTGAGCCATGGCCGCTGAGCCTGCGCGTCCGGAGCCTGTGCTCCGCAACAGGAGAGGCCACAACAGTGAGAGGCCCGCGTACCGCAAAAAAAAAAAAAAAAAAAAAAAAAAAAAAAGTCAATTTTCAGATTGGAGCAACACCAGTTTGGGTCTTCTGCTGGGGTCAGGCCCATGTCAAAAGCAGCAGGAAAGCGCCGCAGTAAGAAATGGCAGTCAGTTGGTGGGAACGTAAATTGGTGCAGCCACTATGGGAAACAGTATGGAGGTTCCTCAAAAAAGTAAAAATAGAACTACCATATGATCTAGCAATCCCACTCCTGGGCATATATCTGGACAACACCATAATTCAAAAAGATTCATGCACCCCTGTGTTCATAGCAGCACTATTCACAATAGCCAAGACATGGAAACAATCTAAATGTCCATCGACAGATGAATGGGTAAAGAAAGTGTGGTTTACGTATACAATGGAATGCCACTCACCCATTAAAAAGAATGAAATAATGCCATTTGCAGCAACATGGATGGACCTAGAGATTACCATGTTGATACTAAGTGAAGTAAGTCAGAAAGAGAAAGACAAATACCATATAATATCACTTCTATGCAGGATCTAAAATATGACACAAATGAACTTACCTAGGAAACAGAAACAGACTCACAGACGTAGAGAAAAGACTTATGGTTGCCAAGGGGGAAAGGGGATGGGGGAGGGATGGATTGGGAGTTTGGGATTAGCAGATACAAACTAGTATATATAGGATGGATAAACAACAAGGTCCTACTGTAGAGCACAGGGAACTATATTCAGTATCCTGGGATAAACCATAATGGAAAAGAATATGAAAAAGAGTGTGTGTGTGTATATAAATTTATATGTTTAACTGAATCACTTTGCTGCATAGCAGAAATTAACACAACGCTGTAAATCAAGTATACTTCCACAAAATGCATTTAAAAAAGGATTCATAGGCTTTAAATCTTGACGGAAGGGGCTCCTTTTGTTTGTTAATACTTGTGCTGCACTGTGATCAGTGTTCTTCCTAATATTCCTACTCCATGGAACTCACCATTGTTTCCTCTGCAGCCTAACAAGTGGTCAGTTATTGTTAACATTTCATGTGTGTTTTACATGAATATGTGTTGATGATTATCAGGGTGTAAATTACAATATATCCAAAAATCTACCTTATTGACTATGTTGCTTAGGTCTTCTGTGTTCTAACTTGTGTCTGCACCCCTTTATCTATCTCATACTGGGAGTGATGTCTTAGCATCTTCCTTTTCCATATAAGTCTCTTTGAATCTCTTGCAGCTTTTGCCTCTTAAAGGTGATTGTTTTACTGTTTGGAAAATGAATATTCATAATTATTATAACTTCATTGTGAATTATGACTTTTCGCAGTAAAATGTGTTCTTTTTTACATTTAATACTTTGTGTTTGGAATTCTACTAGGTCTGATGAAAGTATTGCTACCCTGACTTCATTTTTATTTCCAGTGACTTAGTATGTGTCATTATTTTCACCATCCTTGAATCTTTTTGTTTAGGTAAGTCTCTTGCTTTCAGCATATATTTGGGACTTGCTTTCTGAAGCAAACTGAAAATCATTTTCTCTTACACAATGAGTTAAACCCATTCACCTGTATTGATAAGACTGATATATTTGGTTTAAATCCTGTCATATTATTTTTTAACAGCTTTATCAAGGTATAATTTACACATCATAAATTCACACACTTTAAGTGTAAAATTCAGTGATTTTTAGTAAACTTCAGAGCTATCTAATCAATGTCACAATACAGTTCTAAAGCATTCCCGTTACCCCCAAAACTGCTTGTCCATTTGAACTCACTCGCTATTCCCACCCTTAGTAGAGGCTACTACCAATCTACTTCCTACCTCTATAGATTTACCTTTTCTGGATGTTTCATAGAAATAGGACCATGCAGTATGTGTGTTCTTCAACTGTTGTTTTTTGTTGCTGTTGCTGTTGTTACTCCGAATAATATTACTGAGATTCATCCATGTTATACTAAAAGTACCAGTACATCTTTCCTCTTTCTTTTCCAACAAAGAAACATTGTATGGACACACCACATTTTCCTTATCTATTCACCAGTTGATGGAAATTGGGGTCATTACCACTTTCCGGCTATTATGAATAATGCCACTATAAACATTCCCATACAAGACTTCTCACAAGACTTCGTATGGACATATATTGTCTTTTCTCTTAGATGGATACCTAAGAGTAGTACTGGGAATACGGGGAATTCTAACATGTATTCTTACGGGGAATACATGTTTAACTTTCTAATCAACTGCCAAACCTTTGTCCAAAGTATCTACACCACTGATCTTCCCACCAGCAGGATGGGGGTTTCCTGTGTCTCCCATCCCCGCCGACACTTGCTGTTATCATCTTTTGGATTAAAGCCATTGCAGTGTGTGTGTTTAAAGTGGTTGTGATTTTAATTTGCATTGCACTAATGACTAATGGCGTCCATCATCTTTTTATGTGATTATTGGTCATCATACATTACTCTGGAGAAATTATTCAAACATTTTGTCCATTTTTAATTATTTGTACTATTATTGAGTTGTAAGAATGCTTTATAGATCCTGGAATATAAAGCTTTTGTCAAACATAATTTGCAAATATTTTCTTCCACATTGTGGACTGTCTTTTTGTTTTCATACTGGTGTGTTTTGAAGTGCCAAAGTTTTTAATTTTAATAAAGTCCAATTTTCATTTTTTTTCTTTCGTAGGTTGTGTGTATGGTATTTTATCTTAGAAATCTTTGCTTACCCCAAGGTCACAAAGACCTTTTCCTTAAAAATGTCTTTTAAACATTCCATAGTTTTAGACCTTACATTTAGATCTACGATCCATTTTTGAATTAACTGTTGTAAATGATGTGAAAGAGGTCTAAATTTGCCTTTGTGCGTGTGAACATCCAATTTTCCCAGTACCATTTGTTGAAATAATACATTATTTGAACCTCATAATTATTGTGCATATTGTATTTGTTGTTTTGCTGTTTAACCGATGTGTTTTCTTTGCTCTTTTATTTCGTTTGGTTTTTTTTTTGCGGTACGCGGGCCTCTCACTGCTGTGGCCTCTCCCACTGCGGAGCACAGGCTCCGGACGCGCAGGCTCAGCGGCCATGGCTCACGGGCCCAGCCACTCCACGGCATGTGGGATCCTCCCGGACCGGGGCACGAACCTGCATCCCCCGCATCGGCAGGCAGACTCCCAACCACTGCACCACCAGGGAAGCCCCTTTGCTCTTTTATTTCTATTTTATTTATTTTGGCATTTATGACAGTTTACATTTTTGTTCTAGATGTTATCTTTGTATTCATATCTTTTTAACTGATCTTATTCTCATTGATCGTTTGGAGTTCCATGTTTTATTTCCCTTTTATAGTAGGTTTTGTCTAGATAAAGATTGTCCCTGCTTCTGCATTTATGTAGCCAGGGCTGGGGATTTAGTGGCGTTTATAAGATACTCAGTTACAACTACCCCTTTCTGTTTCCTTCAGTGTAATGAAGTATGGTTCTCTACTGAACGGATTATTTTCTCTCTGTGGAGGTGGCCATGGAAGGAAGGAGTGCATGTCTTTTGATTTTTTTTTCTTGCAGGACCTCGGATTCCCTTTGCTTCCTTCTCTCTCCGCTGTGTAGCATTCACAGAGCACCTCTCCCTTCTGTTAACCCCTCACTCTTCCCAGAGCATTTACCTTTCAAGGTTTTGCTTCCCCACATCCCGGGCATGCTTTTACGTCTCTTCTCTGTAGCAAGTACTTTGATGTCTACCAGAAAACTTTCCATTTTCGTGCTAAGACTTCCTCTTTCCAGCAGTGTCTTTAGATCAAGTTCAGACCCACAGCCAGGCCCCCTCTACTCTGTGAACTGCACTTACTCTCTGCAAGGACTTGAAGAGTGTGGGACTCAGCTCACTGCCTTTGGGGCTTCTTTTCCTAATTACAGGGATTTGATATTCAATCCCTCTCTGTCTTCTGGTTATGCTGAGGACATTGGTTTCACATGGTTTTGTTTATGTTTCTTATTCCTCTTTATTCTACTTGGGGGATACGTTGAATGTTTCAGATTTATGCAGTCACTATTGCCTCAGCTACTCAGAACTCCCCAATAAATTTATTCTTTAAAACTCCAACTTATACTGGAAAAGAAATACAGGCATTTATCCAATATGTATGAATAAGTTCAAGATAATTAAAATTAAAAATTCTGTCTGAACTAAATAGACATTTCTCCAAAGAAAAAATACAAATGGCCAATAGGCACATGAAAAGATGCTCAACATCGCTAATTATTAGAGAAATGCAAATCAAAACTACAGTAAGGTGCCACCTCACACGGGTCAGAATGGTTGTCATTAAAAACTCTACAAATAACAAATGCTGGCGAGGGTGTGGAGAAAAGGGAACCCTCCTACACTGTTGGTGGGAATGTAAGTTGGTGCAGCCACTGTGGAGAACAGTATGGAGGGTCCTCAAAAAACTAAAAACAGAATTACCATACAATCCAGCAATCCCACTCCTGGGCATATATCCAGACAAAACCCTAATTCAAAAAGATACCTGCACCTCTGTGTTCATAGCTGCACTATTCACAATAGCCAAGTCATGGAAGCAACCTAAATGTCCATCGACAGATAATGAATAAAGATGTGGTACATATATACAATGGAATACTACTCAGCTGGAAAAAATAATGAAATAGTGCCATTTTCAGCAACATGGATGCAACTAGAGACTATCATACTAAGTGAAGAAAGTCAGAAAGAGAAACACAAATACCATATGATATCACTTATATGTAGAATCTAAAATATGACAAAAATGAACCTACCTATGAAACAGAAACAGACTCACGGACATAGAGAACAGACTTGTGGTCGCCAGTGGAGGCGGGTGGGAGAGGGAAGGACTGAGAGTGTGGGATTAGCAGATGCAAGCTTTTTTATATATAGGATGGATAAACAACAAGGTCCTACTGTGTAGCACAGGGAACTATATTCAATATCCTATGATAAACCATCATGAAAAATAATATTTAAAAAAGTATATACAGGTATAACTGAATCACTTTGCAGTACAGCAGAAGTTAACACAACACTGTAAATCAGCTATACTTCGATTAAAAAAAAGTTGTCCGTGTATGACCTAAAATCAAGCCTTGGACTGCACTGTTCCACCCACTTTGGGAAACACCAAAGGAGAACATTGTTCTCCTTCTATAACAACCTCCTTCCATCCCATCCACACTTCTTAAAGCCAAGTGTGTCTCTGGCGATCCTTCTCAGTTGCCACATCTCCTGTGAAGCTTTTCCTGAGAACAAGCTGTGAATCCTCCTCCCGGGAATTCCCTCTGCGCTTCGAGCGATTATTTCTTAGAGGACTCATTTCACCTCGTCCTTGATTGTAACCATTTGTCGTGTGGCCGTCTTGTCATCTATTTCATTCTCCTAGCACTGAGCACACCATCAGTGCTCAATAAACACTCGTGAAATAATCTAATTTTCTGCTGCGAAGGGCAGCCAGGAAGCCTGAACACTGGTGAACGCTCAGGGTGACAGCCACATGTGACGTGACCGTTCTAGATGACGTCATGACTGCCCCCAGTGGTCATGGATCCTTCCAAACCTCCCACCTACTGTCCAAGGGTACAGGGCATGCATTTTGGTAGAAACTCGGTAACTATTTCTGAGATGAGAAGGTGCAAGGACAGAGGGAAGGAGGAAGGAGGAAGGAGGTGAGCCATCCTCTCGGCTGGCCCACACCTCCTGTACACGGACAAGCCTGAGATACAGTGTTCTTTGATTCCAGGTTGGCTGTCCTCACTAGGGGCTCAGGTAGGCATGTGACCAGGAGGGGATGTGCTGAGCAAAACAAAGTTTCCTTTGAACAAAATTCTCCCAAGTTTACCAGCATATCATTTCTAAACAGACTATGGGGACATTTTTTAAGCCTTTTCTAAAAATACCTGTAGACAACGGACTGTGTGGCCAGTTCAGACTCCTCTCGGGAGAGGCATCCCAACAGGAAAGGCAACTTCTGTTGTGCAGAGAGAACCCCAGAATGTCACAGCTAGAAGAGGCCCGATCCAGCACGCGTCCAGTCCCCTCACCTGGGAGGTGATACGTTTGAAGCCCAGAGGAGATGGTCTCAGTCCAGAATCCAGGCTTCCATCCCAGCCCAGGCAACGTCCACCTGCTGCAGCTCGGTCCTCCAGCTTCTCTCTGCTGCAGCCGCCCGCCTGCTGCCCTGTGCCCTTTGACTCAGTCACTTGTAGAGCATCACCAAGGTCATCCCAACCTGTCTTCCCATCATGTGTGCTCACGGAGGTGTGCAGAGGGAGACACGTGTAGCAGGTGCGGGGCCAGGGGAGAATCTGTATCGTTTCCTGTGCCCAGCATCATATACCACCCGAGGGGTCCCCATGAGTGGGAGACGCAGGCTGTTTAAAGCCACAGAGCCTTCTCATCGAGAAGTTTATGAAGCAACACATGATCAAGCACAGGAGAACAGGCAGGGACTTAAGAAAATAGACTCTGTAGGAAAGAACGTCTAAACAACTTCATTTTGGTTTCTTCCTTTTCAGTGGTTCACATGAAAGTTTTATCTTTAGCTGCATTATACTGTAAGTATGGAAAAAGGTATAATGTCTCCTTACCTATAAGAATACTTTTTTTTTTTTGGACACGCCGCGTGGCATGCAGGACCTTAGCTCCCTGACCAGGGATCAAGCCCACGCCCCTGCAGTGGAAGCACGGAGTCTTAACCACTGGACAGCCAAGGAAGTCCCAAGAATACTTATATTTCATACATTTATAAGACTTTTCATAGGAACACGAATTATTTCTAATGACAATTAACACCTTTAGGATATCAGTTAAGGAAAGTAGGACCTGAGAGAAAAATGAAACTTACTCATCTGTGTTACCTCACCATGAAGAAGCTTCAAGGCAAATGAGAGTTGATAGATAGATACAGATGCAGATAGATACATAGATAGATAGATAGAAGAGATAGATAGATATAGATAGAAGATATAGATAGACAGATATAGATGCAGATAGATACATAGATAGATAGATAGATAGATAGATATAGATGCAGATAGATATATAGATAGAAGAGATAGATATAGATAGATATAGATGCAGACAGATAGATAGATAGATAGATAGGTAGATATAGATGCAGATAGAAACATAGATAGATAGGATAGATAGATAGATAGATAGACAGACAGACAGATAATTCTGTAGAGCAGCCTTCTCTGCATTATAGCGTTACACATCTCTTCTCTACTCTGTGGCTTGCACTTTGGCCTCTTGATGGTCTCCTTTGATGATCAGAAGTTCTTAACTTTAACATGGTCTAATTTCTGTTTTTTTTTAATTTGGCCTCGCCCCAAGGCATGTGGGATCTTAGTTCCCCGACCAGGGATTGAACCTGTGCCCCCTACAGTGGAAGCACAGAGTCTTAACCACTGGACCTCCAGGAAGTCCCCTAACATGGTCTAATTTCCAAATCTTGTCCTTGATGAATAAAACTTTAATTTTTATTCTGTAGTTCACATTTATGTCAACAGTTTGGCTGACATTTGTTTTATTTATTGGTGAGGCAGTGCTGAAATGTATTTTTTTTTTCCACATGAGTATATAGGTGACCCTGTATCATTTACTGAAAAGAAAAAAATCTCCTTCCATCTGCTGTACAGTGCCACCATTAAATTAAATCAAGTGTCCATACATGTATGGGTCTGTTTCTAAACTTTATTCTATTCCTTTAGTATAACACTACTGTAAATGGCAAAGGCTTTCTATGTTACTTTCCAATATTTGTTGATAGTATAGAGAAATTGACACCAGATTCAGTGTCATTGCTGAATTAAATGACATTATATTATATTAATTATGATTATAAATTATATTAATTATAAATTATATTAAATCTCATAATTTCACTACAGATTCTTTGGGATTGTGTGCGTAAACATGCCATCTCCAAATAATGATAATTTTATTTCTTCCTTTCCGATTATTATAAACTTTCTTTTTGTTTCCTATCACACTGGCTATGAACTCTAGGACAATGTTAGAAGTGGTGAAAGAGGACATTCTTGTTTGTTTCCAGTCTCACGGGAAATTCTGAATATTTCACCCTTTGATGTAATGGTGTATGTGGGTTTTCTTTAAACCTTTTATCAGGTTAAACCGTACACCTTTGCTTCCTTATTTTCTAACAGTTTTTATCAAATGCTTTTTTTCCTCATCTGTGGAAAGATCATGAGTTTTCCCCTTTATTTTGAAAAAATGCTGAATTATATCGATTGACTTTCAAATGTTAAATCAATCTCAGATTTCAAAACACACACCACCTGGACGTGATATTGTACCTTTCCAGCAATGCTGGACTCACTTTGCTAATATTTTGCTTAGGATTTTAAAATCTAAATTTGTGAGTAAGGCTGAACTTAAGTTTTCTTTTTTTGTAATATCTCTATCAAATTTAAGTTTTTCACATTATTTAGTTCTTGTGAAAGAAACTGAGAGGTGTTTCTCCTTTTTCTACTCTCTAGAAGATTTTTTTTTTTTTTTTTTTTTTTTTTTTCCCAGTACGCGGGCCTCTCGCTGCTGTGGTCTCTCCTGTTGCGGAGCACAGGCTCCGGACGCGCAGGCTCAGCGGCCATGGCTCACGGGCCCAGCCGCTCCGCGGCATGTGGGATCCTCCCGGACCGGGGCACGAACCCGCGTCCCCTGCATCGGCAGGCAGACTCTCAACCACTGCGCCACCAGGGAAGCCCGGGGAAGCCCTCTAGAAGATTTTGTGTAGGGTTGGTGTAAGTGCTTCCATAAGAGTTTGATAGAATCTGCTGGTGAAACGATCTGAATGTGGAGTGTATCCTCTGTGTGTATGTGTGCAAAGATATAATTATAAATCTGACATATTTTACTCTGAAAAGCATATTCAGATTTTCTACTTGGGTCCATTTTTTAACATGTGTTTCCAGGAATTTGATAATTTCACCTAAGTGTTCAAATTTATTTCCATGAAACTGTTCATAATGATTGTGCTCATGATCTTTGTAATAATATCTTTGGCAGTATCGCCTGTTGCAGTCCTGATATTGTCTTGATATCACTAGGGATTTATCAATTATTGAAGAATCTTTTCAAAGAATCAGCTTTGGATTTGTTAAATCTCTGTATTGTATATTTATTTTCCCTTTCATTAATTTATATTCTTATCATATTTACTTCCATCCATCTACTTTCTTTGGGTATAACTTACTTCTTGATGTTGGATTCTTTGATGATTAATTATTAGCTTTTCTCTTAATATATTAACATAAAGCTGTAAGTTTCCTTCTAATTAGAGCAATGGAGCTTCATGAACCCTCCTCAACCTGTATGCTATTGAATTTATGTATTTTAAGACTATATACGTTACAGCTCATAAGACATTATTATTGTAAGTATGCTGTTAAATGTACCCACATATTTACCGTCAGCTGCTTTGTTTGTTCCTTTTTTGTTGTTTTCTTTTTTTTACTAGCATCAACATTTGTAAAAATTGACAGTAAAATACAAGGGCAAGAGCTTCCTTACGTAATTTTTTTCTTTAAATGCTACTATCTCTACCAGTGTCATTCCACAAAAGAAGCTTATGTTGGTCAACTAATGGTCAAGCTGGATCTAAAATAAAGAAAATGAAAAGTGCCTTGTTTATGTTGTGGAAAGTAAAAACATGATCATCTGCGATCTAATTGACTCAGACTATGATTTGAGAGTTTTAACCACATCTTCTTGTTAACAGTGGCAAATATAGACTGAGCAGGATTTATCTAGATGGGGCTCAACCAAGAGAAAATATAAAGCATGCAGAAGTGGGTGCTCTCCAACCCTCTTCCCCAGGATCTTTTTTTTAGGTCTTTTTAAAAAATTATTGAAGTACAGTTGATTTACAATACTGTGTTAGTTCCTCATGTACAGCAAAGTGATTCAACTACATATATATATATGTATATTTTTCAGATTCTTTTCCTTTATAGGTTATCACAAGATACTGAATATAGTTCCCTGTGCTATACAGTACGTCCTTGTTGTTTATCTATTTTATATTCAGTGGTGTGTGTCTGTTTACCCCATACTCCTATTTGTCCCTCCCATCCTTCCTTTCCCCTTTGATAACCATGTTTGTTTTCTATGTCTGTGAGTCTATTTTGTATATAGATTCATTTGTATTATTTTCTAGATTCCACATATAAGTGATAGCATATGATATTTGTCTTTGTCTGACTTGCTTCACTTAGTCTGATAATCTCTAGGTTCATCCATGTCACTGCAAATAGCAATATTTCATTCTTTTTATGGCTGAGTAATATTCCATTGTGTATATGTACCACATCGTCTTTATCCATTCATCTGTCGATGGACATTTAGGTTGTTTCCATGTCTTGGCTATTGTAAATAATGCTGCTATGAACATTGGGGTGCAGGTATCTTTTCGAATTAGAGTGTCTTTTACAGATATATGCCCAGGAGTGGGATTGCTGGATCATATGATAGCTCTATTTTTAGTTTCTAAAGTATTGCTTTGTTTCCTCTTAATCCCTCTCTGTATCCCCAAATTTCCGCCTGGGATCATTTTTCTTCTGCTTGTATGATAATAACTTGTATTTCTTCCACTGTTGTCTCTGCCGATTTTTCATTTCTCTTAAAAATCTTTATTTGCCTTCATTTTTCAAAGATGCTGTCACAGCTTGTGTAAGTCTAGGAGGTAGTTTTTCTCCTTCAGCACGTTGAACTTATCTTTTTGCTATTACCTGAGTTTCATCATTTTGTTTGAAAGTCAGCCGACAATCTTATTGTCGGTTCTCTGAAAGTAATGTGTTGGGAGGGGGAGTTTGGTTTGGGCTCCTTTTAAGATTTTCTCTTTGTTTTTTATTTCAGCAGTTTTGCTATAATGTGCTTAAGTGTGGTTTTCTTTGTATTTATCCTAAGTTTGACAGTGTTCCCTGAATTTGTCATGTAGTGTCTTTTATTATTCCCACTCTTCTCTCCTGAGCCCCAATTTTATGTGTCATGTTCAACCATGAGGAAATGCCAATATTCAACCATTTTTTACTCCCTATCTCCTTTAGCTCCTCCTAATATTTGACCACTTTGGGGATTATTTTTGTCCATCCTTTTGTCTCTCAATGACTCAGTCTGGATGTGTTCTTCCAACCTTACCTCAGGGTTGCTGATTCTTTCCTCACTTGTCTAATGTGCTGTTAAACTCAACCACTGATGGTTAACTGTAATTATTGGACTTTTCTAGAATTATCATTTTCTTCTTTTTATAGTTCCTAACTCTGTCATTTTTTTCATTCCTATCTTTTATTCGTGTAAATATATTAGGTGTGGCTCTTCTGAATTTTGCGTCTGATAACTCTAGTTCATACCTGATCACTCTGTTTCCCGGATACTGTGTGTATCTGCTTTGTTTGCCTATTGTCCTTTTGATTTTTCATTATTTCTTATCTCCTAATACATTCATTAGCTGTTGTGTGCTTACCTGTTCATACATTAGCTGTTGTGTGTGTGTGTTTTTAAGAAATGTAAAATTTTTGCATATGAAAAAGTAGCAGAGATCACTTGAGGATCTTAATGATGCATTTTCCCTTGGAGAGTATGTCCTTTTCTTCTTTTAGGTGGTGATCATAGATCATCTGTAATACAATCAGAGACTGAGGTGGTTTAAAGCTAGTCTGTGTGGGCTCCTCTGTTTCTGGTTTATCCTTTTGCTTGAGTTATAAACTTCTGAGGTCCCAACCCAAAGCCTAGGGGCTGCAGATCTATTTGGAATGAATGCACAATCCTATTGTTTGCTTTCTATCTGTCCTGATTCTTTCTGTATCCCTTTGTGCCATCCTTTAGCTTCATTAGATATTTTCATTCTTCCCTTGGTTATCTCTATTGGCCTCATGGTTTCATACTCTCGTACAACTCTTTTTGTGCTTGTCCTAAAGATCACAGTTGCATCTTTTCACTGTTAAATCTGACTTTAAGTTTTGGCTTCCCAGCCCCCAGAAACTGCTGAAAACTTGCTCAGCTTCCCGGCTGCTGAGACCCCACATTTAGATGCTGCAGACACCCCCAGGCTCAAACCTGCCCCAAATCACAGGCTTGTCTTTCTGCATCTCTCTCCTCCTCTGGAACCTGACAGTTCTGAAAGTGCTTTCAAATGGAATTTTCAGATTCCTTTTCCAGCTCTTCTAGCTGTTCTTAGTGGTCGGTCCGAGCTCTCATCTGCCACCACCACCAGGTATGGGAACGTGGTAGCAATCATCTCAATTGTTGCTCAGTTCATCTCCAGTTTTTTGAGTTTTCAATTGTCAATATGTGTGATGGGGGACTTTGGACTCCATAATATTCAGGATGTTTTATCAAGTTCTTGCTGTGTTGGACGCTGGCCTGAGGATTTCGCACGTGTTGCTTCACTTCATCCTCACGGTGAGGCTCTGAGTTGGGACTATCGTAACCTCCCTTTACGAGTCATAAACGTGGAGCACAGAGGAAAGCCCGCCAAGGCCGTACGTCGGGGCTGGAAAGGGGTGGGAGTGAACCAGCAGAATCTGACCCCAGAATCTCACCTCTAAACCACGGCACTATATGGGTTGACTGGGAAACAGTTTCACACCTTTTGCAGAACCACGGACCCTGGAGTGGTAGGGAAATGGCAGCCTGTGGTTACAGGACTCGAACTTGCCAGAAGGAAAGAGCAAGGACATGGGAAGAGAGGCGTGTGATGAGCAGCCTCCGACTGGACCAGTAAAAGCACATGTTAATAGGAGGGATCCGGGCCTCCCTGGTGGCGCAGTGGTTGAGAGTCCGCCTGCCGATGCAGGGGGCGCAGGTGCCCCGGTCCAGGAGGATTCCACATGCCGCGGAGCGGCTGGACCCGTGAGCCACGGCCGCTGAGCCTGCGCGTCCAGAGCCTGTGCTCCGCAACGGGAGAGGCCACAACAGTGAGGGGCCTGCGTACCGCAAAAAATAATCATAACAATAAATAAAAAAGTAAGAGGGATCCTTTTCTAAATACACTGAAACTCTAAATTCTAGAAATTACACTTGAAGAGTCCAACCGTTACACTGCTAAAGAACAGTCAAACCACATTCATACGAGTTTAACTCCAATGCTATTCTCCCAGGGGGAAGGTGCACACACCCCCTCCCCCAGTTATAAAACCGCACGCCCTTGGGGGCAGGGCTAGAATACTGTCCCTTTCACCTCTTACCAGGAAGGAGGGAGAGAGCACAGAGACTACGCAACACCTGGTGAGGCTGTCCCTCCTCGGCCAGAGAGTGGTCACCACTGTCCCCTGACGACTGTCTGCTGGTTCCCTTCCCCATGGCAGTTGCAGCCATGGTAGACTCCCCACACTTCCTCCCGCCATGAACACAAGCACCCAGTACACTGGAGCCCCATGGCCCCGCCTCTGAGCCAGGACAGGCAAAAGGTCCCAAGAAGAAGGACAAACCAGGGACCGGGGAAAACGACATCGCATCCGCCTCAAAATCCCCAGTTCAGATTTTCCCCAAAATGTCATCAATTGATTTTGAGTCCAGTCCAACATTTGTACCAAAATGAATAACTGGGAAATGAGTCCACATACACACAACACAAATGGCCGACTACCTTGACCACTTCCGGCCACCCTGGCTCCTGGGGCAGCAGGGTGGGGGGTGGGTGGCAAAGCAACTGCCTCTTGAGCGGGACGCGTGGGCAGGGGACTTGGAAGGAGACCCGCCAAGTCCTGGACCCCCACCACGCAGAGCACTGCTCACAACACACAAAGGAGCCCCGATCAGGAAGGACGCAGAGCCCGCCAGGGCCCGGGGCCGGTGGACCTCTGGCATCTGGATTCCTGCACTGTCCTGTGGATGCCCACGAAACCTCCCCAATCTCATAGCCCCGACCCTGTGGCAGCTAAGTGACTATGGCGGGGGAATCACATCCCAGTCCTGGCGTCTGCTTTTGTACAAAACACCCAGAGTTGTTCCAAATGCACATGGAAGTGTGGGATTTGAGGGAGCCCTACTATCTGAATTGTTAATGGTTCCAACGCAGCTCTGTCTACTGTGGGTCAGAGCCTTCACCAGCTGTCACGGGCTGCCCTCAGCCGACAGCAGAAAGGCGTGCTGCTGTTCAAATACAAGAGTAAACGCTGCATTAAAACTGAAAATTGAAGTAATCGACATAGAAGCCTTGATGGAAGCAAACCCTGGCGCGCTTTTCCTCCTCCAGTGCTTGAGAACAATATGACCAATACAATTAAACAGCAGTTTAAGAGAACGGCAACCGGAAGACAAAACGGACCATTTTCCACAATTCATTCTTATTACCACGTTTCATTTTTGGAAGGCCCTTCGAAGGGATTTTGCCCAGGATGGTCAGAGGGCAATGATTTTCCACTGTTTTGCAGACCACAGGTGGATCCCTGTTGGGCCAGCACTCGGGGAAGCTGCTGCGTGAGTGTGGACAAAGTGGACAGCAGGCACCAGGGCAGCCAACAGAGCTCCTGCCCTTCTCCTGGGGCCAAGCACAGACCGGGGCTTGACTCGAGAGGAAGAGGGGCTGCGAGGCTTTCCGCTTACGTCTTGGAAGTCTGCTCACCAAGGAAGAGAAAGCAAAGGCCGAAGGGCTGTAAAAAAGCTGATTCCATAGCCCCGGTGCCACCCCACGGGCACCTGCCGAGCCCAGCTCCCAGATTTGCTGAAAGATGCCCAACGGGCTGTGGTCTGCAGAGACCACCCATCTGTGCACCCCTGCCTCCCCCGTCCTACATCACGCTCCTCTCCTTCCCTTAGGACCCTCCAAGCCCCTACCCACCTCACCAGCATTTATCTCTTTGAACTGGACCACCCACCTCCTTCCCTGCTTTCCAAGGCCTGTGGCCTGGGAGTCAAGCCACAGTCCCACAGGCCACTGGGAGGGCGGCCCGTTTTCATATTTGCTTGCTTCTGCAGAGCACGGAGGGGCTGAGCTGGGGATAGGTGTCAGTCACAAGCCCTTAAATAAAACAAACGATGTGAGAAAAAAAAAAGTGTGGCAGCAGCTTCAGGTAGGTGAGCCCGTGAAATTTTTTTTTTTAATTGAAGCATAGTTGATTTATAATACTGTGTGAGTTTCAGGTGTACAGCAAAGTGATTCGGTTATACACGTACATATGTATATATCTATATTCTTTTTTTATTCATTCCATTTTAGTTTATGATACTTCAGTTCAAGATACTGAATACAGTTCCCTGTGCAATACAGTAAACCCTCGCTGTTTATCTATTTTATATATAGTTGTGTGCGTCTGTTAATCCCATAATCCCAATTAATCCCCCCCATCCCCCTTTGGTAAGGGGGGGATAAATTTGTTTTCTATGTCTGTGAGTCTGTCTCTGTTTTGTAAGTAGGTTCATTTGTACTACTTTTCAGACTCCACACATAAGTGACATCACACGGTATTTGTCTTTCTCTGTCTGGCTTACTTCACTTAGTGTGATCATCTCTAGGTCCATCCATGTTGCTGCAAATGGCTTTATCTCATTCATTTTTATGGCTGAGTAATATTCCCTTGTATTACTGAGTGGGGGAGGGAGGAGAACTGTGGGCAAGGCTTCGCGGATGGGAGCTCGGCTCCTTCCCCAGTGGGAGGGCACTTCTCCACCGCCCAAACCTGCTCCCAGGAAGGCCAGTGCCCCAGGTAAAGGCAAAGGTGAAAGCACACCTTTCACACCCCTTCCTAGACGCTACTCTGTGCCCTCATGAGCATCGTCCCAGGGAGCTCATTAGAAACAGCTCTCTCTGCTTCTGAGCTTCCCCAAGGATGAAAGCACCGGCTGGGCTGGGGCCGTTAATACACAAACATAAGGGATGAGAGGTCCTGCACATCTGTTGTGGAAGCATCTCTAGAATACCAGATAGCGCATTCCCCACGCACCTCCAACTGGACCAAAGAAAGCACAAGTCATTGTCAACATTCGCTCCTCTTCTATTCTCAGAGGTTTTGGTATCTACACGTTAACTTCATATAAAATATTTCAGAAAAAGCAAACTGCCCCTTGTCAAGGGAATGTTGGCTTTTGAAAAAGAGCCACACAATAATTCAACCCCAAACAGCAGTTCAGAGCTTAAAGAATAACCGAACTTTTAAATAGGTATTGAGTTGTTGTAAAGGCTGCTTACTTTTACCAGTATTTTATTTTATTTTAAAGGAACATTTATTTATTTATTTATATTTTGTCTGCGTTGGGTTTTCGTTGCTGTGCACAGGCTTTCTCTATAGTTGCGGCGAGCAGAGGCTACTCTTCGTTGCGGTGCACGGGCTTCTCACTGCGGTGGCTTCTCTTGTTGCGGAGCACGGGCTCTAGGCACATGGGCTTCAGTAGTTGTGGCACGCGGGCTCAACAGTTGTGGTTCGCAGGCTCTAGAGCGCATGGGCTCAGTAGTCGTGGCGCATGGGCTTAGTTGCTCCGCGGCATGTGGGATCTTCCGGGACCAGGGCTCGAACCCTTGTCCCCTGCATTGGCAGGTGATTCTTAACCACTGTGCCACCAGGGAAGTCCTACTAGTATTTTAAAATTATTTTTCCCTGAAGCATGAACAGAAATTTCACAAAATGCAAATGTCAGGACACCTGAACTCAATAAATCCTTTTCTATTCTCCTAACATTCTCCACTCCCTCCCTTCAGCCTGGCCATTACTCCAGTCAAGAATTAAATAAAGTAAGAATCATCATTCCTTAATGCAGACTCGCCTTGGCAGGAAGCTTTTGGTAAGTCTAATGTATTATACATTGAAAAAATTCTTACAAAGAGCAGCATAGCTATCGTGGCTGCTAGATTTTCCCCTGGAAAAAAATGCATTTTAAAGCAAGTGGTGTATTTTCTTCCTTCTCTCTAACTTGAGATTTCCCTTGGTAAGAGTCAAGAGAACAGAGTTCCACACACATATTATATTCAAGGATCAATCAATTTTCTGAAGACATTTTTTCTCCCTGAGAAAAGACCACCATCTGCTCTAATCAGTTTGGATTTTTTTGCCTGACATAACACTTGTTTCCTAGGGACAAACTGAATAACCAAGTTCCATGAACTGAATGCGTTTTACAGCACACTAACTTGACAAGGCAAGGCATTTAAGCATCAGAAGACTGGCTTTATCCATCAATGGGTGACATTTTAGAAACAAAACAGGAGGAAAGGCTAGAAAAAGAACACACAGTTTATTAGTCTACGGAGGTAATGAAGAAGGCATTTCTGATGCAGAGCAATCGTTAGTTTTAGGACTTGTTGATGAAGCCCGGCGTGCCTGTCAAGAGAAGCCAGGGTCTCCCCCAGAGATGAACAGGCTGAAGACCGTGGCCACCGCAGGCAGCAAGGCATCCCCTACTCACACTCCTGCAGGGTCATTCTCACTGGCACCTGCGTCCTCGACCTGGAAGTGACATCACTTCCGCCAACCCATTGGCCAGAACTGGTCACATGGCCAAGGCTGATTTCAAGGGGACAGGGAATACAGTCCCACCGGCACCCCAAACGGCAGTGACTCTTGTGAGGTTGGTGAGCACTGTTATACCAAGCACACCACTTGCCTCCACCTTTACCCAGTGATGGGCCCCAAAACCTGACTCAGAGACATGTGGTTCTCCACACTGGCCACCCATGAACAGCACAGGGAAAGGTCTTACAGATCAGCACGGCTGGCCCTCCCCAGATCCACACATCCCGACTCTCTGGGCTGGAGCCCAGGCATCAGTAGCTTTCCAGAGTCCCACAGGCAGCATCGGTACCCAGTGGGTACTGAAGTCCCCCTCTGAGAGTTCTCAGTACCTCTGGATGTGGCTCAGCTGGGCGGGCCTGCCTGGGACCCCGCCACGCTCAGCGTGGTGCCCGGCTTCGGCCCCTCGCTGTCCGGAGCACGAGGCTCTCGGCCAGCAGCGTTTCTAAGACACGGGAATCTCCAGCGTGCGTGAGAATCACCCGAGTGCTGGTGAGACCCCTCCTCCCACAGTCCTGATTCCGGGCATCCAGGTGGGGTCTGGGGGTCTGCATTTTGACTGGTGACCCCATTTGAAATACACGGCTAAGGAGTTTCCCACATGTGACCGTCAAGTTTCTGGGCAAACTTGACTGGGCTGGGACTGAGGGATGATGACCCAGTAGCTGGTAAGCACGGCTTGTGGGTGTGCCTGGGAGGGCGTTTCTGGAAGAGGTTAGCATTTGATTCAGTAGAGTGCGTGAGGGCCACCACAGTCACCCACGCGATGGGCCTCCTCCAGCCCACTGAGGGCCTGGACAGAACAAAAAGACGGAGGACGGCAAACGTGCGCTTTCTCTCAAGCTGACACGCCCCTCTTCTCCTGCCCTCAGAGCTTGGACCTCGGAGCTCCTGATTCTCTGGCCTTTGGACTTGGACTAGACCTCACACCATCGGCTCCCCTGGTTCTCAGGCTTCCAGACTCGGACGGAGCTACCTCCCCAGCTCTCCTGGGCCTCCAGTCTGCAGACGGCAGGTCGTGGGACTTCTTGGCCTCCATAACAGAGGAAGTCGGTTTCTATAATAAACCTCCTCTCATACATGTCCGAGTCTATATACGGTCCAACCACAGCCAGCCAGCGAGCTTCCCCACTTGACACAGCTGCTGAGCTGTGGCCAATCAGGTCGCTTCCTTGCTTTGCTTCTGCATCTTCTCTGTAGAAACCCCTCCCACAAGCTTGTGACAAACCCCGTCACAAGCTTCAAAGGGATGGGGATTCCCTCTCGGTCCAGCCCCTCTGTTCCTCACCAAACATCCCCCATCGACTTAGTTAAACCCCAATGGGGTGTTCCGCCATTTTCATAAATCACCAGTCCCAAAATGATGCCTCTCATCTCATTCCTAGGCGAGGGCTCCTCCCAGTTTTCCTTCTCCTGTAAGATGCTACCCACCCCCAGGCGCCGCGCCAGACTCCCAGGGCTGCCTCTGATTCGCCAGCACCTCGCCCACATGTTTAATCATTTGCTAAGTTCTGTCATTCCTGTGTCTGCTTAATACCTCCTCCCTGGTCTTTCCTTCCATTCCCGATTTTAGCACCTCGCCTGCTCCCTCTCAGATCCTTCTTCCGTCCTCTGCATTTCCCCACTTACATCTACCCAGCCCTCACCCACCAGATCCTCCTCTTGTCTTACGAATATCATTTCACTGGGTTCCTGTGAAAAGTCTCCAGACTTCCCAGCCTGGTCTCCAAGGCCTTTCCCAGCTTGTCCCAGGCTCTTATCCCAGCACAGTGCCAAGGAGACCGTCCAGCTGCCCTGATGTGCCCCCTCCAGGCCTCTGGCAAGACGCCCCTCTGCCTGCAAAGCCTACCTCTGACACCCCGCCGCCTGAAGTCCCACTGCCATCCTACTTCCAGCAGCGTGGCAGGATGGATACTCGAAGGGCCCTCGTCTTGGAAACATTAAAGTGGTGCATAGATCTATGCTATTTTAACGTGCTGGCTGAACAGGAAACCCAAGGACCACTAGAGAATCATGAGGGAGCTTCCCAGGTAAATACAGGGTTCCAGAGGGTGCGTCCACCTTAAGTATAAGCAAGGATGACGCACCCCGCCCCCATGCAGAAGACAGCAAGGGAAGGTGCTTGTCTCAGCCTTTACATGGGGGAAGGAGAAAAACCTCCCTGAAAACCACAAGCCAGTCCCCTCGCAGTCTGCTGTCTGAATCACCTCTGTTATTTATCCAAAGCTTTCGAGCAGGAAATTTAAATTAAGTTGGTACCTAGTGGCAATGCCCCAGACAAGAGGAAGAGGTGAATATGGAACCTCTCTGGCGGAAATCAATCTCAACACACCTCTCAAAGAATGCCACAAAGTCAAGGGAGAAGAGCGGCTTGTCTTCCAAATAAGGAGATAAATCGCCATGAGGGAGAAGCAGCTAAAGCAACAGAAGCAGGCATGCAAAAGCTTATTATGATGAATATTTAAAAAAAATAAAAGATAGAAGCAAAGAGCAGAGATGAAAAAACAGAATTCCTAGAAGTGAAAAATACGAAGATTAAAATTAAAACCGCAATGATCTCCACATCCAGAAAGACGGAGAAGGGTTACAAGCCCTCCTGCCAAGTGTGACTACAGACCTGGCCACTATGTGTGAGGCCAGGTAAGGAGATTCCGAAGGTGCAGAGAAGGCAGAGTGGCAGGGCCCCGGGGAGCTGAAGGGCAGCAGGGTTGAGGGGGCTGTGTTTCCTGTTCGCCGCAAGCATCCGATTCAAAACTGAGTAAGCCAGCCTCCTGGAAACACCAGCCGGAGGCGATGAGAAGCCCCGCCCAAAGCTGCTCTCCAGTCTTGGACCAGGAAAGAGGCCCCCATCAAGACAGAAAACAAACCTACGATTACCAAAGGGGAGAGAAGCGGGGAGGGACAAATTAGGAGCTTGGGATTAACAGATACACACTACTATATATAAAACAGGTAAACAACAAGGACCTACTGTATAGCACAGGGAAATACACTCTATATCTTGTAATAACCTATAATGGAAAAGAATCTGAAAAAGTATACATATAATATACATGTACATGTAACTGAATCACTGTGCTGTACACCTGAAACTAACACAACATTGCAAATCAACTATATTTCATTAAAAGAAAATAAAAAGGTAGAAAATGGTCAGACAATAACAGCTCTTCTCCAAGCACGGGAAAAACTGTGGTCAATCCCCACCCAAGCCAGCAAAGGCCGAGTGGGGACCAACTTCCACCCACCCTGGGCAGTAACCTCCCCTCCCTGCCAGGTGTGTCAGAGGAGACCCAGCACAGAGTCAGGACTTTCGCCAGCATCCAGCGGTATTAAGGCCACCCTCCTCCAGACTGCTTTCCCATCCTCTGCTTTTCCCCAAGCCTCTGTGGTCCTCTAGTGGGGACCACGTGGGGAGCAGTGATGAGGGGCTCCCACACTCCACACCTCAGCTAAGGAGGCATCAGTGGATGCCCAGTGGGGATCTGGAATCCCGTCCCCATCCCACAGTCAGGAGGAGTGGTCCCGACGGTGAAGATGGAGTGGGGAACCTCCTGCCGTAACAAGACAGCTCACCCCCTGGAATTGCCATCGTCACTTCAACTTGAATCTACTCATTGGAAGCAAATAAGTAAATCCTGCCCACGCTCAAGGGAAGGGGGGATGGAGCCCCGGCTCCTGAAGGGAGAAGAATCAAGTAATCTTTGGACACATCTTAGGACCTCCACAATGTCGCTTATAATAGCAACAAAACTACAAAGTATCGGAGAATAAATATAACCAAATATTCACATCTCTTGCGGGGAAAATTATAAAACTTTATTGAAAAGAAGTGAAAAAGACCTAGGGAAGTGGAGATGCAAACCACGGCCTTAGAAAACGTCGAGGTCCCCAAAATGTTCACCCCTCCTCAAACTGATCTACAAATTTGATCTAAGTCCACCCAAAATCCCAACAGGTTTGTCCTTAATATAGAACTTGAAGGATTTTTCTAAGTTGTATGTGGAAGAATAAATGAAAAACACTCCTGATAAAGGATAATGGTTGTCAGGGGTAGGGGGGAAGTTCTTGACCAGCTATTAAAACTTAGTATGACCTGAAAAGTATTTAAAATACTCTGTCTTTGGAGAAGAGGTGGGAGAAAGTTGGCGACCCCCGGGGTGGAGAGGATGCAGACTGCAGGAGCTCTGATTCCTGCAGGGAGAGTGAGCACAGCTGCACCCACTTTTCAGGAAGCGTGGCATCACCTGATAAACTGCACATGTACTTACCAAGGCTCCAACCAAAAAACAGCCCTCAGCGTACATCCTTGAGGAAGAGCTGTCCAGAAACCAGCAGAATGTGGGAGCAGAGTCATTCAGAGTCTACAAGGGCTGAAACAACCCAAATGTCCACCTACCAACTACAAGTGGGAAAATAAAGTGTGGTGTACACCGGAGGGACTACTACACAGCCGTGAAAACAGACTAGTCACAGGCATGGACACAGGCAGCCTCAACATCACAATGTCAAGCAAAGAGACAAGCCAACCGACCTCCAGATGGTATGCTTGCTCTTTTAACTTCCAGAAGAGAGAAACCTAAATGAAATACTGTTTAGCAGTACACATCGAGGTGGCCCAGCCATAAGGAACAGCAAGGGATGAAGCTAAATTTCAGGACAGTGTTTGGCAGGTGGGGAGCTGGAGAGAGACAGCGAAAGGTAATCAGGTTGGACTCATGGATGCAGGAGGACCAACTGCCCCGTTTTCCAAGGACTGAGAAGTCTCCCAAGCTTTGAGAATTTCAGTGCTAAAACCAGAACAGTCTTGGGCAAACTGGAACGGTTGCCTACCCCACACTGAGAACTTAGAAGGCTCCAGAATATTCTGATTTGCCCCTGCTGCTCTTCATTTCATCCTTTTTTAAACTGGGTGTAGTGGGTTGAAGAGTAACCCGCCCCCACAAAAGAAGTATGTCCACCTCCTAACACCTGGTACCTGGGAATGTGACCTTGTTTGGAAAGGGGGTCTTTGCAGATGTAAATAAATTAAGAATCTCAAGATGAGACGATCCTGGATTAACCAGGTGGGCCCTAAATCCAGGGACAAGTATCCTTATGAGATGGAAGAGTAGAAGGCTTGTAAGGATGCAGGCAGACACGGGGGTGATGGGGCCGCAGGCCCAAGGACGCCTGGAGCCCCCAGAACCTGGGAGAGTCAGGAAGGACCATCCCCTGGAGCCTGAGCGGGAGCCCAGCCTGCCAGCACCTTGATTTCAGACTTGTGGCCTCCAGACTGTGAGAGAATAAATTTCTGCTGTTCTAAGCTTGTAGTCATTTGTTTCAGCAGCCCCAGGAACCTTATACACTGGGCACGTATGTTTTTATACGCTGCTTTGTCTATGTATATTTTAAAATAAAAAGAATCATGTTCACCCCCTCCTGTCCTTCCAGGCAACAGCGCGGATGCCACCCCCTCACCGCCACCAATGCCCCCTACTCCGCAACTGGCTTTCAGCCCATGTTCGAAAGGCCCCTGTTTTGGCTTCTCCTATGAATATGAATAAATGCATCTAATCTTCCCTCCTGGATGTAAGTACCCTTGAAAGCACTGACCAAGCCCTTGGCAGCCCACACAGCATCGAAAACATCAGTGCTCGGTCAACGTCGAGGGCGACACCAGGTCGGGTGAGACCCTTACACACACCAGATACCAGGGCACCTGGAAAGCCACACCTGGTGGTTTTGACAGGCAGCCCAGAGCCAGTGAGCCGCAACCCCAGTCAGACCACCTGCAATTTCCAGCTCGCGTGCTGAGCCCTGCAAACGAGCTGCCCCTGTGGCTCCTGGACCCGGCTCCTCTTCCAGAGGCCCGCGTGGACCCGTCAGCCTGGGCTCCCCGTTCCGACACCCGGCCGTGGACTGGGGCCCCACCCTCAGCGTGGCCTTGCAGCCCCGCTGCACTGTCCCTACCGGACACCTCCCGGGCACCGCCTCTGGGTCTGAGCCAGGACTCCGCCTCACTGGGCCCACCTGGCAGCTTCTTTCCCACAGATCTCATCAATATGTGGCCACTTATAAACCCAGCTTCTGGAAACACCCTGAGGCAACCCCGCTGTTTCTGTGACTGGTCACCTAGGTGCCTGGGACCCAGGAGTGGACTCAGCTGAATCATGAGTGTCCAGCGGCGGCGGGCGCCTCGTGCCACCCGGCGGACTCCTGTGGCCAGCCCGCGGGGTCCCGAGGCTCTGGGTCTCCGTCTGCTCTCACCAGAGTCCCCAACTTGGGCAGCCCGCGCATAGTTACTGGGACTCGCCCGAGAGGCTGACACACCTCAAATCTGTCTCCCAAAGGCGGCAAGAGCAAAGGGCTGTCGGACCCAGAGAAAGTACGGCAAGCTCAGGACCCTCCCACCCCCCCCCCCCCGCCGCCACCATCAGCAGAGCGGCTTCCATCCCCCAGACCCACTCCCATCCTCTCCTGTAGACTCTGCAGAGCAGGTCTACACCTGCTGCATCTCCCGGCTCCAGGACCCCATCCAGCTGGGATCAGCCACTGGCAGCCCTGCCAGGAGACGGGAGGGAGGGAGGAAGGAGAGCGAGGTTGAGGTATTCACTCCCTCTGCCCACCTCTGCTCTCTCCCTGCAGGACGCTCTGGGGCTAAATGCTTCCCCTGGGGGGTGAAGCTGCCCCAAGCCCCCGCCCCCGCTTGCATTTCCATCCATAGTTCTTTCCCCTTCCTGTCTGTCCCACCCTCCCACCCTCCTGCTGACCAACCTCACAGCCCCACCTCGGGGTCACTCACTGCTCCATCTGTGCACTCCGCCCACCTTTAAGTTATCCTTTCCTTAAGACTCCTGAAATCACGCAGTTTGAGGGTGCATCTGTCTTCCTCCAGGACCCGGCTGGCCCAACACCCGCGATGTCTCCAAGACACACGGCAGGGGTCCACCGCTCTTCCCAGCTCCCAGACCAGTGGGGCACCAGGCAGGAAGCCCTACAACTAGGCGCCAGGACTCACATATCCCAGGGCCGGACTTTGAAATACAGCCTCTATGTGGTGGGAGGGCCCGGGAGCCCTGGGCTCTGATGATGTGTCTGCGCATGCCACCCCAGGGCCAGGATGCCTGGGGCTCCATTCAGGGCTCCATCCCAACCACATTAACCAGGAGAACAAGGCCAAGCCAGCCAGGTTTATCCAGGACCCCTGCTCCTTCCCCAGACACTCAGGTCCTCAAACAACTGTTCCACAAAGAAACCTGCAACCGCAGCTCAAACCCCAACCAGCCAAGATGGCCTGGGCTGCTGAGCAGCTGAGACCCGAGACTGAGTTACAGGTCAGGCACCAGCGGACCACCCATCTGGCTTCTAGTTACACCACAGGGCGGCAGAGACGGGACTTTTCTGGGACTCGGGCAGGACAGCAGAAGTGGCAGCAGGACCACAGGTGAGGGCTCAGCTGGGGCCACCTTTGCTCCTGCCCAGGAGGCACGGCTTGCTTACAATGTGAAAATGATGACATTCAGCTTTCAAGGCTGGGTGTCCAGTGGAGGCAACTGCAACGAAAGATTCTATTTTTCCCATTTGTCACTGATTTTGAGCAGTCAGTCAATGACTTAACTCACACACACACACACACACACACACACACACACACACACACACACACACACACACACACACACACACACACACACACACACACACACACACACACACACACACACACACACACCCCAGGGTCTAAACCCTGCCTGGCCTGGGCACCCACCTGACCCCACAGACCGAGATTCCTCCCGGAAATTCGCATGTCAGGGTCCCCCTGGGACACCTGCTCTGGGGCAACGGGCAGGCCTGGAATCAAAATTATTTCCTGCCTCAAAGTCGGCGGGATATTTCTTGGGCCGGAAGCCACCGTTTGTTAACAGAGGCCAGACAGCACATCTGACTTCATGGCGAGAGTGATGGGCGGCCGTGACATCATTTCCTGAGAGAAAAGCCTTCCCGCAGGGAAGTGCTGAGTCCAGCTCTTGCCCCCTTGGTCTGAGTAGCCAGGTCACATGGGCCCCCGGGCACTTCCTGTAATCGAAACTGCTGGAAGCTCATGCTTGGAGTTCCAGGTGTTACTGTTACTTGACAATAACCGCGCTCAGGTATTTGTGAGGATTTTAACAGTGAGGAGTGACTGCATCTGAACAGCCTTGTGAGATGATCCCAGAGCTTAATTATCCAGTCGGCTAACCGGGTACTGCAGCTTTCAGTTAAACTGCGGTGGCGATACTTACGGCATGTTCTGGTTACGACCTACTTCAAGAAAAGAATAGTAAACGAGAAATACAGCTGCTTCCATATACGGAAATGAGGTCCACAGAGAGCATATCTGTATCGAAGATGATGATTTTCAACAACAGAACAGAAAGGACAACAGCTCAGTCCCGGGAGCACCTACCATGCAGGCATGCGCTCTAAGTGCTTTACGTAACTTATCTCAATTAATCCTCCTGAGAAATCCATGAGACACGTGTCACTGACATTTCCATCTTACGGCTGAGGAAACTGAGGCAGGGAAAGACGGAGCCCCGCTCGAGGGGCAGAGCTGGGATTCGACCGTGGCCGTCAGCACTGAACGCTCACACGTCTGGCCCACACTCTATACAGCCGATCCCCTGAAATACCATGTGTTCCCAGCACGCCTGGGGCCCGTGGGCTCCAAGAGCCCACAGCGACGGGAGGCGGAGTCACACACAAGCCAGCGTGGCATTGGTGCCCACGCAGCCACCTACCAAGGTGGCACCTGCATCTCAGATTGGACCGTCCCCTCCTGGAGTCTGAATCGTGACTGGAGGCACCTGAGCCTATTCCCGGATCCAGCCCCGGTCTGCACCTCATCCTGGGCCCTTCCACTCACAGAACACACCAGCGGGACCCACCCCTTCACAGCAATACACGCACAGATGTAACTCCTCCAAGAAAGGGTCATCCCTCGAGACCTGGAGCAGCCCCGCTGCTGGGCACACACAGAAATTGCTGAACCAGCGTGCTCTGACGGCTCACTCTAGGCTCACCTAACACTGGTCCTTCTGGAGAGCATGAGTCTCCCGAGCTTGGAACAAGTCTCGTCTCGAGTGAATAAAAACAGGATCTGGTTACACTCCTGCTTTGTGAACAAACGACGATAAGGCTGATTGAGAAAGTGGTGGAGAACAATGGGAATATTCTCTCTCTGCTCAAGATAAATTGACACAATAGCCTCGGCTGTCAGCAGGGGTGGGGCACACACGCGAGTGCTGGGCGTGCCATAGACCCTTCCTGAACCTCTTTACAGCTCTAGACTGACTCCCACCAGGGTTGTGAAGGCAACGACACAGCCTCCAGGGGCGCCTGGTCACATGTCATTCTTCATCCAATCAGAAGCCAGACCTCTGCTGTACTCCTGGGATGCTCTGAGTGCTTCCAGAAAACCCAGATACCAGGAAATCACCCCAGCACCTGGTCCTGAGAGCTCTCACCAGCTAGGTGGTCCACCTGCAGCCCCAGTTCCCTTCCACACGCCCTAAACCCCTGCCCACCCCTGCCCAGCTCAGTGCGGCCACCTCAGAACCAGAGACACTCCAGGCTTTGCAGTGGCCACAAGCCTCCATTTCCCAACACCTGCTCCCGAGCCTCTCCGGGCAGCAAGGGAGGGGGAAGCACTCAGGGTCAGATGGACAGAGGGAGCGAAGGCTTCCAGCTCTGCACCCATAGCCCCACATCTGCCGCATATTTGGAAAGAACCAGCCCTCCAGCCTTTTGAAGTGGACAAGAGTCACAGGCTCTGCAGAAAGCACTCTTTCTGGAGGTACCGCTGACCTGGGAAGCGTCAACACTGGAAATGAGTTTTCCGTACTCACCGTGCCGTGCGTCGGTGCAGCATACGGGGAAATCCATGGGCGGCATCAAAGTGTCCTGCAAAATGAAAAAGAAAATAATTGTAGAGTCCAAGCGAATTGCTATCATAAACAAATTGTGATGATCTAATACGTTTATCGAAAGCTGCATTTTCAGCACCTCTCCTGCTCCTGAGAATCTATCACACGCTTCAAACAGCCAGTGCGCTGTCCCCGCCAGCAACAAAATGGTAATAGACCGACACCGTCGGATCGTATGACTATGCAAGTGATGTCATTTACTTTTAAAAGATGCCATCAATAATTCAGAAAAGGTATTGTGTAAGACAATACTGTTGTTTCAATGCCGAGACCCAAACCCAAGGAAACTCCGAGGGAAGTCCTGGGTGGATATTTCCCGGACGTGGGGATTCTAGATTCACAGGGAAAAGCCACAGGGGCTGAAATGTGGAGAATTGATTTTTAAAACTCCCTCTCTTCCATCTGGTGTACTAAGGAAGCCATAATTGGAAAAGTTATTTTCTAAATGAATCTGCAGAAAATACTTCTCTCCATCTTTACCCTCCTCTGACCACAAGTTGACTCTGTAGGGGGACAGGGTCCAACACCTGTCCACAGGCTCATCTGAAGGCAAAGAGCCTCTGGAGATGGTGCGGGGGGGGCGGCCAAGCATGTGCAGGTGGTGAAAGCGCGTCCAGCCAGCTGAGACCAGGGCGGCACCGTCAGTCAGCGCCAGCAAGGTCACAAGCCGGGCCCTGTGCCCCATCGTGAACCAAAGCCAGGGCTGCTCCACGTGCCGGAGAAGGGGCAACAGGCCCACACCTAGGCGGGCAGCGCCTGACCAGGGCAGAGCAGCCGATGAGCCAGTCTCAGACTTGTTGACATTGGACCAGAAGAGAAGCAGAACCAAATGGTTAGTGATCATTACTCATTTCATCACGACACTTGCAAGGTTGGAACATCAACAAATTGTTGATGGTGGAGCAGACAGCCCTGCAGCTGCCGTACAGTGCGGTAAGGGAAAGACAGAGGGTTCATCCGTTGGTGCCGTCATTTTCTGGTCTGAGTCAGGGCTTCCTGTGCCGGCCCAGGCGGGGTTGCTCTTCTGAGCCTGGGTGGGCTCGCTCTGAGCACCCCTGCTCGCCCCTCTCACCCGGGCCTGTGGGCATCACATAACTGCACAGGGCCTACTGGGGCCCTAGATCCCAAATCTAAGGGTTTCAATCCCTCCAGCTAGGAACAGTGTAAATGCTTGTTCCCACCCTGCACCCACGGGATTCCTGGCAGCGGACGATCCAGACTCTGATCCCGCAGATGAAGGAAGAGGCTGCCTCCAGTACCGCTTTCCAGAAAGGTCTCTGCAAACAGGGCACGAGGGCCCCAGCTGCCCTCCTGGAGAGATGACAGCTGAGGGGCGTGGCAGCCTAGGACATGCCTGAACACGTCAGGCATGGGGGGGGCCTTTCCACATCCACCAGCTGCTTCAGGACCCAGGCCGGCCAGCTTGGCCACTGCTGGGCACTGCACCCCTGCCCCGGCCGCTTGCACTTGTACCCGTGTCATATGACTTATTGCCCTGGCGAACTTGGCCTTCTCACTGGTCCTGATGGGAGAAGCTATGTGTTTCCCACAAAACCCCCCACAGTGCTGTGAGGGAGGGAAGGCCTTCCAGGCAGGTGGCCTGTCCCCCAAGAAGTACAACCACTTGGTCTCCACGATGCTCTATCCGCCCTTTGGAAACACCCTGCTGCTCAAAGTAGATACAGTGCAGCTGGCTCCCTACTGGAGCCTAAGCCCTGGCCAGGCCCTGGCACATAGTAGGTGCTCAGGAAACATCGGCTGCCACAAACCACCCACCGGGCTGTGGCTGCGGCAGAGGCAGGGGTGGGGCTCGGTTCTACTTTGTGTTAACATAACAAAAGGAATAAACAGTAAAGAGATGAGTGATGACTGCAAACCACTATCTACACGCGTAAATGTTCGGTCACTATGTGTCAGAAAAGCACCTTCTTCGGTTTCATAACTAGTTTGCACTACGGAGCCCATCACATAGCAGGCCTGGCTAGCTCTTTGTTGAGCACTGAACAGCAACTATGTTCCTACAACATGTGCACACACACATACACATATATACATACACACACACAAATCCATATGTACATACACACGCACATGTGTGCACAAATGCACATTTATACAGGCACATGCACACGTACACATACAGACATAGACACACATGCACACATGTGCACATGTAAATACACGTGCACACAGCAGACACTTGCACACACAAATTCATATACATGCATGCACACAGTCATATGCAGACATGTGCGCATGTGTACACATGCATACAAGAACACGCATGTGCCCACACAGCACGCACATACATATGTGCACTCTGATGCCTACCTGTGGGTGCCCGTGCCTTGCCTGCACACACACATATATGTGCACGTATGAGGGCATGCACAAACATGTGCCTACACAGACACATGTGTGTGCATGTGTACATGCAAATACAAACACACTTGTGTGCCCATACACATGTGCACGACATGCGCACACACACGCACACGAAAGCCTCTGGTAAAAGTGCCTTCTCGTGGCACGATTGCTAAGATTGCTCTGGCTCAGACTTGATGCTGGAACCTACAACCAGACAACAGACCCTGAGGAACGAACCCTGAGGTTCTCCTCCAGCAGAACCCTAAGGCCAGGCCCCAGCCCTCTACTCCGCAGAAAGATAAGCGCCCCAAGGTTTGATTCAGACTAGAAAATGCTTCTTCTGTGTTATCGCTAAGCCAGTTTTCATTTCTCCATCACATGGTAATATACCTCAACTCTGCTTCTCAGAGAAATGTTCCAACACGCATGAAAGTAGAGAAAACGGCCTAACAATGCACGTGGACCCATCACTCAGAACCTCACCCGCCCCACGCCTGCCTCCGCCTCCGTCTCCCTCCCCCTCCTATGCGGGGGTGTGTGGAACACAGAGGCCCAGACCGCGTCCGGAACCTCACAGCACTTAGTTACCAGTAATTATTAAGTAATAACTTTTTTAGATGAACTTCAAACACCCAACCACAGGCTCTGCCTCTGACCCCGGTAACTGGGGGACGCAGCTCTCGTCTCCCTCAGGCGTCCCCCAAAACGCTTGGCTTCATCGGAAGCTTAAGAAAGAGTCATTGGTATTTGAATTCCAAAACATCACACTGAAAAACAGAGGAACATTCTTAGGCATCGATTCGTGAGTTTAGCAAGCAGATGTCTGAAAAGTTCCATTAAGTCTGAAAGTCTCATTTTTCAAACTCTTTTTTTCACTCCGCTTTTAACCTAAAGGACAGCACTTTGTTTCTAGAGTTCGAAGCAGCCTGGTTGCACGGGGCACGTGCCATCCCCCAGCTTGCAGTCGATCGACCTTCTCCACTTCTGTGCGTTGTATGTGCAGAGCACCGCCTGACTCGCCACCTTCTTTGTCCCCCCAGAACGCAGGGGAGCAGCATTGGAAAGAGAAAGGGCTGCGGAGCTTCAAGACGAGGAGTGACGAAAGGCCCTGCGTTCAAACGCTCCTAAGTGTCACCTGAAGTCCACTCTCCCCACTTACGTCCATTGTGACAGGTGTGATGAGGCGCTTCCTCACTCAGAGCCCGTCTGAGCTGCTCCCTTCGAACGAACTGGCACCTGCCATGCGCTGCTGGCAGAGCACGGACGAGAAGGAGGATGGTTTGCATACGTGGGAAGCAGGGGGTCTGCGGAGACCCTCAAGAGGCACCGCGCAAAGCACAGCATCCTCTCCTTGCGGGGACCAGACACACGCCCCCCGGCACCTGGGAAGCCGGTGGTGGAGCAGGGAGTGGCCCCCCATTTACAGAACAGAACCTGAGCTCCAGAGAGCACACTGCCCACCATGAACGGCGGGTGGGGGTCAGAGCCCTCTGTCCACACGCCATGTCCCAGGCTCCATCCCCAGCCACGTAACAGGGGCAGACGGGGCAGAGTTCTCAAAGACAAGTCTCCTCTCCGCAGGCTGCGCTGGACTCCTTGCCCCTCCTGCTCTTTCTCCTCCAAGCACACACCTTTCGTGATGCTTTGTTCTTCTGTGTAATTTGGAAAATTACAAGAGGGTGGCTGGGACGTGGGGTGAGAAGAGGGGCAGGAAGTTCAAAGCACTTGGGTTAAACCAAACAAATCATAATGTGGCATTTCCAGCTACAGCATGAGCGTTCTCCGGTTATGAGAAGGGACAGCTTTCATTGTCCTGAATTTACTTACCCTAGAAAATGCTTTGCCACGTGGGCCGCCCAGCTCGACTCTCCAGTCGTCTGACCTGACCCAGCAGTAGCTGGTTTTCCAGGGTGAGCCGCTGGCACTGCGCACAATTCTTTGGTCAAATTAAATATTCAATAAATCCCAGGTGCACTGAATCATAATGCTATTCTCATGGTAATGGCTTTACATGGCTCAGAAATTGTTCCTTAACCACAAATTCATTTCGAGCGATGCGTCCAATGAAATTAACATTCTCCTGGTGGCTGGACATCATCCCTCATTCAAGACTGTGCCCGTCTACTTAACGGCACACTTTAAAAATGACGGTGCTCGTTCAATCTGAGTGGTCCTCTCATTCCCAATTCAAGGCTGTGCCCGTCTACTTAACGGCACACTTTAAAAATGACAGTGCTCGTTCAATCTGAGTGGTCCTTTCATTCCCAACCCATCTTTACAGCTTTCAAAGGATGTTTAAAATTCCTTCAGCCGAGCCACAGGCGAAATGTGAATTTTTTAGGAAACTAAACAAAAATCACGATTTCCATCTGGGAATTAGTGAGGGATGAACAATTCACAGCTTGGTTTTAAAGTAACGGCTCCGGCACTGGCTTTGGTAGAAGCTCGACAATGCAACCGGGGCTGACTTGGGAAAAGACTTTTTTCTGCAGATGATTAACTGTTTGGAAGCAAAGTGAGGTGTTTTGCAAAGCAAGTACCTTCTGCAGCCCGTGCAAGGCCTCCAGGCAGCAGGAGGAAGCCCTCAGAAGGTCCAAAAGGGCCACTTAACCAGGGACATGGGGAGGGAGAAGACACCCCCCCCCCAGGCCACGGCACCACCTCTGCACTGAAGGACATTTACACGCCCTTATAGGCAGTGCCCAGCTCAGAACACTTCACATATGGATAAGCCTCTCCTAGAGCACGGTTAAACTTACGCAGTGGGTTATTTTCTCACTTTCCTAGATAATTTAAGACATTAGAGCAGCAGTTCTCAACCTTAGCTGCACACTGAAAATAGCTGGAGACATTTAGAAAGACTGACGCCTGGGACTCACCACAGAGGTTCTGACATACTTGGCCTGGGGTGTGGCTGGCTTCAGCATCGTACTTCACATGTGCAGCCTAGAACACCAATGCCAGCCAAAGGACAGAATCTGGAAGCAAAGAACAAGGGAGAGAGGGAGAGAGACATCAGGGGAAGCAGGACAGGGAAGGAGGGAGGGAGGGGACACGGCTCGTGAAGGACAGACGAACGGCCTGGACGGAAGCACACACTGCCCGAGGAACAGAGGAAAATGTCCCGTCTGTGTCCTGCTTGGGAAGGACATAACAAGAACAGAAATTCAATGAAAATAGACACTCAAAGGCAGATTATAAAGCAAGAATATAAGATGAGAATGGAAATGGCAGGCTCCAGGAAAAAAAGTGCAGAAACACCATCATTACAGAAAGGCTATGTAAAGTCAAAACATCAAGAAAGAGGCAACAACTAACACGGAATCACTGACACAGAGAAAAGACCATGATAACCAAGGGAGGCAGAGGAAGCCGGGAAGGGGGCGAAGATGATAAAAGGGCAAAGATAAAAGGGAAGGCTGAGCAGGAGAGACAGCCTGTGAATCCATAGCTCAGAATCTCATGTCAAGTTTCAGGACGAAACGATGCAGGACAACCTACACCAAAACATACCCCGGTTAAGGTGCTGGTTTTCAGCCTTAAAGAAATGATACTCGGCCATCTAGGTAGATAACTCAGCAGCACGCTGAGAACCACCAGACAGGCTGGAGCCCCCCCCCCCCCCCCGGCCAAAATCAGCGCCGCAGGAGACAAGGTGTCGCCAGGCACAGAGTTCGGGGGAGAGGAGGCGGGGCCGCCACAGAGCCGTCCAGCTGCAGAGCCCAGAGGCCGACACCTAACCATGAAAGGACTCAGGGAATGTTCACCCACCCCAGAAGCCCTTTTGGCAACCTACTCAGTCACGAAGTCCAGCCGGCAGGAAAGGTGGGGGACAGGTCTTCACGGCTCCCACCCTGGAGGCCAGAGATGGTGAGAAAACTCCACGGAGTCTCAGGGGAAGAAAGGCAGCCCACCCTAGATGCAGAGCATACCCAGAAAGAGACACTCAGAGCTCTCAAGACCTTGGGGAATAAGACAGGTGGGTTCTTCTAGGAAAAAAATGATTGGCGGGGCTTCCCTGGTGGTGCAGTGGTTGAGAGTCCACCTGCCGATGCAGGGGACACGGGTTCGTGCCCCGGTCCAGGAAGATCCCACATGCCGCGGAGCAGCTGGGCCCGTGAGCCATGGCCACTGAGCCTGCGCGTCCGGAGCCTGTGCTCCGCAACGGGGGAGGCCACAGCAGTGAGAGGCCTGCGTACTGCAAAAAAAAAAAAAAAAAAAAAGAAGAAGATTGGCTTCATGTCCAGCCAACCAGGAAATGAATTTAAATAACCTAGGGATGGAGCAGCCCTCATGGACAGGACTGGGCTCAGTGGCAGGTCCCTTACGTCCAGGACCACACAAATGTGGGAGTTCATTCCAGAGTGAACGGACGTGACAGCAGCTTTGATGACGTTAAAATCAGAGCCGACAGAAGACTGAAGACAGCAGAAGGAGGAAGGCGGTACGGCAAGGCATGGTCCTCATCTACCTTAACACACGCAGTCTGTACACAGAAAGCCGAAAGCCTGGGACTTCATCGGCCTCAGGCTCCAACCTTAGGAATCTCAGAATTATTTTTCATCACCTTGGAGACATCACTCTGTCACTAATACCTCTTTTAATTAGAAACGTTCATTGGAAGCTCAGCAGTCCCTTCTGCTTTACTTTCGTCTCTGTTATCTTCAGGCAAAATTAAACTTGGTACATATTCTAGGAGAAGCACATATGGCAGAATCTCGCTTCACCGCTGACCGCGAGCTCCCTGAATCCCTCCGCCTGTGTGTGCGTGTGCAGCGATGTCCTTCACCAAATGCCCACCAGTCCCTCCAGGGAAGGGGAACTGGGGGGGTGCCTTTGTGCTTTTACTTTCTGATGCAGATCCTCCTTTAATGCATAACTTTTCAAAGAGCATGTTCCAAACCAGAGAAGTCAAAAAAAAGAAAAAAAAAAAACCCTTAAAAGTCTTTCCAGTGGACAAAATCTATAAAGCCCCTATTGCCCAGCGTGGTTCCATCTTCTCCAAGCCAAGCCCCTCCCCTGCCTCCCCAAGTCCCCCTGGAGCCCCACTGCCTCTCCCATCAGTCTGTACCCCCCTGCCCTGCCCTCGGACAGTGAGCCCTGGGGGATGGACTTTGTAGCCCTGACGGCGCCCAGGCTCACGGCGCAGGGCCGGCGTGGGGATCCCGCCACCACCACCACCTCCTCCTCTGGGCTACTGAAGGATGGAGGTGCCCTCTCTACGCCCCGGATACGAGGGAAGCGATGGGCACACAGTGACGCTTTGGTGAAAGTCGATAAAAAGTACAAGGTGATATTATGAAAACTTCACGCCCGTAAATATGACAATGTGGCTGAAATTCTTTTCTAGTCCAATTCAAAACAAAAAATTATCTCAGTCAGTGCTTGCTAAGGGTTTGCTTTTTTTAGTGGAGGAAAAGTCTTCAGGATGAGAAGAACCCATGTGAGCACAGGGGCCTGCAGCTCTCGGGAAAGACAGACGTGAGGGGCAACAAAGACGGGCCGGCGCTTTGGTGCTGGGGGCGCGGGGGGTCCCGGGTGCACAGCCGCATCCTGGACAGTCTTTATCTTTATCTGAGTACAAGCCCTGAGCACAGTTCTGGGAGGACCTGGGGTCAGGGAGGCACCACAGCACCCTGGAAACCCGACACCCTAGAGCCGAGGGCGGGGGCCCCTCCAGCAACAGGGCTTCGAGGTGGGGTCCCCTCTCAGGGGGCTCTTCTGCAGCCGAGGGAGGAAGGCGCACTCTGCACTGACCACGGCTCAGCCCGCGGCCGCGCAGCGGTGCTTTCACCCCCAAGGAGGTGAGGGGTCTGGAGAGCAGGACGGCCCCCCGAGGGCCGGCTTGTGTGGCTGGGGGTCAGGAGAAGCGGGGCCCACTGAGAGCTGTGCCCAAAGGGGACGCACATCTGGCCTAGGATGCTGGGTGAGGAGGTCAGAGTCCCATCGGCAAGTCCTGGACTATTTCCCCTGCACTGGGGTGAACCATGTCCCCCCAGAACTTCACGTCCACCCAGAACCTCAGAACGCAGTCTTACGTGGAAACAGGCTGAACTAGGGTGCGCTCTGCTCCAAGGACCGAGGTCCTGCTGTAGAGCACAGAGAACTATATTCAGTATCCTATGATAAACCATAATGGAAAAGAATATTTTCAAAAGAATGAAGGGCTTCCCTGGTGGCGCAGTGGTTGAGAGTCCGCCTGCTGATGCAGGGGACGCGGGTTCGTGCCCCGGTCCGGGAAGATCCCACATGCCACGGAGCGGCTGGGCCGGTGAGCCATGGCTGCTGGGCCTGCGCGTCCAGAGCCTGTGCTCCGCAACGGGAGAGGCCACAACAGTGAGAGGCCCATGTACTGGAAAAAAAAAAAAAAGAATGAAGAATAAAAGGTCATCTGAAGACGCAAACACACGGAGAGAAGAAGCTCACGTGACCACAGAGACCCAGAAAGGAGTGACGCGGCTGCGGGCCCAGGACCACCAGGCACAGCACAGTGGCAGCACCAGACAGGCTGGACCAGGCAGCAGGGATGCCCTGGGGCCTCCAGAGGGAGCATGGCCTGCCGACTCCGGGGTCTCAGAGCTCTGCCTCCAGAGCTGTGAGGATAAAGCCCTGTGGTCTGAAGCCAGCCAGGACGTGGGGCTTGGTGAGACGGCCCAGGACACCCGTGAACAGGCAGCATGTGGAGAGGAGGGCTTGGTGGGAGCAGCCCCCGAGCAGCGGGAGAGCCCACCTGCGGGGAAGAGCTGACGGGAATGAGTCCCTCCTTTCCCAGCACCACTGTGCTGTCCACTCCCTTTCCCAGCCCCTCACTTCTTGGACAAGTTCTAGAACTTTCCGGTCATGTTGAATCCAGGTGTTTCAGCTCTCCCATCTTTACCTGGCTTAAAGCCCTCCCCCCACCCTGTTGCCGGCCTGGCCCTGCGGTGGGACCTGGGGCCCTGCACTTGCTGCCCTCCCGGTCCCGGGCACTCACGAGTGGCCAGCACGCCCGGCCTGCCCGGACCATCCCGTCCTGAGTCCTGGACTCAACTCGTGTAGCCTTTGCAGAGCCTCCTGGGTCCTGGGCCCTGGGCACAGCCATGAACTGATTAGCCAAGCCCGCCCGGTGCTCATGCCGCCGGCTCTTCCAGCAGATCCACCCACTCCTGCATGAGCGTGGAGTCAACGCCTGGACCAGCCCAAGCTGCAGTCTCACCACTGGCTGGGCTGCCCTCCAGCCCAGGCCAGGCTGGTGTGCCCCTCGGGGCCTCCCCTCCGTGTGCCCCTTCACATGCGAGGGGGGCGAGGGAGGGAGGCTCACACTGACCGGCTGCTCTCACTCCGCCCGCCTCGAGCTGCGGCTGGAGGGAGATGGCCCGGGAGGTCTGACTCTGCACTCACGTGCAGGCGGTTTCGTGCACCTGACGTCTACAGTCTCCTCAGCCTGCAGCTGGCGGCCATGCAGGTGGCAGGCCTGGCTTTCTAGGGGCCCGTGTCCAGCCTCACTCTGACCCCTGGGGGTTGAATCATGTCGCCCCAAAAATATGTTGAAATTCTTACGCCCCAGTACCTTGGAATGTGACCTTATTAGGAAGTAGAGTCTTTACCATTTCAGACAAGGTCGTTAGGGTGGGCCTAATCCAGTGACCAGCGTCCCTATAAAAAGGGGGAGCTCAGCTCACGGAGTCAGAAACACACAGAGGGAGACTCAGGAAGACACAGGAGCAGGCCATGAAGACGGACGAGTGTCTGATGCAGCTACAGAGTCCGGAATGCCAGGAGACAGGCGAGGAACAGATGGTCGCCTAGAGCCTTCGGAGGGAGCACGGCCCTGCCAGCACCTTGATGTCAGGCTCCTGGCCTCTAGGGCTGTGGCAGAGGAATATCTGCCGCTCTCAGTCAGCCAGTTCGCAGTACTTTGTTACGGCGGCCCCAGGGCTCTAACACACCCCTACATCCTGGAGAAAGGTCCCCAAAAGACACAGCATGTCCCTCTTCAGCCCCCGTCAGGCTGTGGTCCCCACCCGGCATGGCTCCCGCAGCCTCTTTACTCCTCTCCCTCACCTGGAGGTCAGGACCCGGGGGTCCTCTTCCCCCCTGAGCTTGCAGGTCCCCATCCTTTTCCCCGGCACACTCCTCCCGGCCCCAGTGAAGGGGCAGGTGGGTCTGCAGGACCCGCCAGGACAGGAGCCCCAGGCCTCCCCCCAGACGCACCCACACAGGCCGGCCCCTCAGCAGCCACAGCAGGGGTGTCATGGCCCAGTTGTTCCAGGGAGCCTAGGTCACAGCCACACTGCAACAAGCACCTGCAGTGCCAACACCCCAGCGAGGACACTCGGGGTACACTCGGCTGTTTCCCTCTCATTACCACACTTGCAGTTTGGTGACACCGACCCCGCCGATAATATCCTGTTTTTCTCAACTATTCGGAATGGGGAGGACTTTTTGTGTTTCCATGTGCAAAATTGCAGAAGCCAGAGAATAGGACCTAATCCGCTCCTTACTTAGAAAAACTAATGCCATTCCCGCAGTTTTTACTCTTACAGAAGAAACTGCCGTGGTATAAACATTGCTGCTTGTACAACCTGGGCTCTGAGAGTGAGCATTTCGTGCTCAAGGGCGGCCGAGAGCTGGACCAGGAGCACACAGGCAGCGAGAGCCCCACAGGGCCTGACTCAGCATGGACCATTCTCAGGCAAATGGATCAAGGGACAAAGGGCATCACCTACGGTGAGGGGCTAACGATGAAATAATCTTACACCCACTGTGAAATCAGACTGAGTAGAGGAAAGTTTGACAAAGACAGACACTTAGAGCAGGTAGTCTACATTAAAAATCTCCGAAGACCGGAAGAAGGTTCCCCCTTTCGGTAACTTCCACCCAATCCCCCATCACTCTGCTCCCAGCTGGTCTTCTAAACACCCAGGGCCTTTTCAAAAGGACAGCGGGTCCAGAGTCCCGGGGACGCCCCTTCGTCCCTCCCTTCACCAGCGTCTGTACCTGGAGGTGCCTAACTGCGTCCGAGGCTGTGTGTGTGATGGGGTCCCTGCCCACCTGCAGCTTAGGGAAGAACAGTCAGAGACCTGAGGGTCCTGACAGCCCGAGCCGTGCGGGTTTAGGGCACGAGCCGAAGTGGCAAGTTCACATTACAACACGCTCCTGTGGGCATTTTTATCATCTTGAGACATCAAATAAGTACCAGTTGATCTGCCAGCTTAGCAGAGACGTGCTGCCCAGCCCACTAGGAACTGGGGCCCGTGGGGCAAGAGAGCCCGAGAGATTTGCAGGAAGGCAGAGACGAGCTGGACCCCCTCCAGCCTGAAGCCGTGTCCACGGGGTCCTGAGCCCCAGGAAACCCGCTCATCAGTCTGCTGAGGTCTTCCTTCCGGGCAGAGCCAGCCCCGTCCTCCTGAGCCCTGACGGTTTAGCTTTTCCTAGGGTTTGGACGGCCTCCGTGTCCTGAGAAGAAACCTCCACTTCATGAGCTGCCTCAGTGGGTTTCTGTTTCTTGCAGCTGAGTAACTTCTGACCGAGAGATACCGTTCGTGCCAAGTTCTCTCGGGCGGCGACGGCCAGCGCTGGTCCCACGTGGCTCAGGCACCACGATGGAGCTTCACGTCTCCCTTAGGAAGGAGCAGATGACGGGCGTTAGCTGGCTATCGTGCTTGCACAGATCAGACAGGACATCAGAGGCGCTCAGGTGTCCAGGCACAGACTACCCGCGGAAGCGAGCTGACAGGGACCCAAGCCTGCCGGGACCACCCGTGCACTGGGCCTGGGTCGCGGGCAGGCCGGCTCTGTTCAGGGCTAGATCCCCAGTTTGCCGGTTCTCAGGGAAACCTCCTACAGCTACTGTGGATGATTCCCCAGAGACGGGTGCCCAGGAGAAACGAGCCTGTTCAAAGCCCACACGAACAGTAAGAGCAGCAGGTGGTGACGGGGGCCTGCACAGGGGGGCCCTGCAGTCCCCTGGTCCCAGGCCGGCAGGAAATGGGAAGTGGTGATCGTTTTCCCCAAGCCGCTGGGAGTCGTGTCGAAGGGCTCTTCATCGTGCCAGCGGGGCAGAGCTCCCCGAGCTCTGCACAGCCCTCAGCCCTGAGGGCAGGGCTGCCCCGCTGACTCGACAGCGCTCAGAATGCAGAGAGTCCTCATGTGTTCAGGGCAGCACTGTGAACAGCCACGTGCTCTCCAGCAAACCCTTAAAGGGAGAAACAGGCTGAGTCTGAAAGCAGAAACATCTGGCCGGGCTGCAAAGAACAGCAGAGACGAGTCTCCAAGAAGATGGCACAGGAGATGCCGTGGCTGCCAGCCTGGTCCCCACGGGCTACACGTGGCAGATGCTGCTGCTAAATCCCTTGCTCCCGGGACACAAACCTGTCGTCCTTACGCCCGCCGAGGCCTGGGCTAGCAGGAGGCCTTGGCCAGGGTTTAGAATCCATTCCTCTTTTCTTCTTTTTTCCATGTCCATCACTACTTCTAGAAGACCAGCGTCTAGAAGCACTTCAGTTGCTCTCAAATAATCTCACCAGTGGCGTGTCCGGGGCTTCCTCGCTGTCGGGGTCACGCCCCACGAGGACACGGTGGGACAAAGCCCTGTGGTGACCCTGCATTCGGGACAAAGGCGGGAACGAAACGCAGTCAGACTCAGAGACCCAGAAGGTGTTTCTCTACACCTGGCGGGGGTAGGCCAGACCCCGAGTCAGAGGTCACATGCTCGCCTGGTTTCCAGCCCCGCAAGTGCAGGCCCACAGAGGATGGCATGGTTCTGGGAGTCTCTCTGAAAACCAGTGAGACACGAGGGCCACACCTTCTCCCTACACTGCCCGACGGGATTTCAGGCAAAGGTGCTCGGAAACCAGATGGGGCGCGGAGGACCTGGCCGTCCGCTGAGATGGACGATCACTTGTGTGACGCGTAGGGCCTCACAGCTGCCACCCAGAGGGAATCCTCCCCTCAGAGCCACAGCTCCCTCTGTGATCACCCCAAAGGGGTACGGGAGCACGGACTGCGCCTTCTCATTCGGAGGCCTTCCTGGAGGCCGCGGTCGGTTCACTGCCACTCTAGAGATGAAAATCCTGAGACTCAGAGCAGCTCTCCGACTTGCTCGGGTCATGCAGCCACTAAGTGCCAGAGCCAGGACTGACGTCCAGGCCCCGCCCAGGCCGAACCCTAGCTCTACTCACCACATCAGGTTACGTCCACATAGCTTATCCCTGTGATTACGGTTATACTTACGACTGATTGTAAGTACGGCTATGCTCATACTCAGAGGAAGTGCGCCGGGCAGGGTAAGCGGACACAAAGCTCTGCCCTAAATTCAGCACCAGGAAGAGACGAACACTGGGGTCACCTCTGACTCCACCCGCTTCGTCCCCGGCAAAGTGCTTCCACTTAGGTAAGGTCTTCCGAATGAGATTTGGAGGTCGTATTGGGGTGAAAGCGCCCTAATGAACAGCAAAGCAAGCCACGAGAGCTGTGAGCTGTGGGAAGCTTTCCATGCCCCCCCCCCAGAGCATCCCCACCTTGGCTCACTCTGGGGACCAGACGGCAGAGACTCTTGTTTGGACCAGTCAGCAACACGTTCTCCCAATGGCCAAGACTCAGAGCTTGAAGGTGGCTTCCGTCAGCATAAGACCACAAGGACAGAGACTGTTCCACGTTCAACCCTGGCCAGCATTTAAAGAAGCATCATATGGAGAACAGTATGGAGATTCCTCAGGAGACTAAAAATAGAACTGCCGTAAGATCGGAAATCCCTCTTCTGGGTGTTTACCCAAGGGAAATGAAATCAGTACCTCAAAGAGACACCCACACTCCCGTGTTCACTGCAGCGTGATTCACGATAGCCAAGGTATGTACAACAGCCTAGGGGTCCATCAGCACGTGAATGGACGAAGATGTGGTGTATGTATACAAGGAATATTATTCGGCCCTGAAGCAGGAGGTCCTGCCATTTGCGACATCATGGATGGACCTGGAAGACATCGTGCTGAGATGAGCCAGATGCAGAAAGAAAAAACTGCGTGATCTCACTTATGCGTGGAATCTTAAGACGTCAAATTCATAGAAGCAGAGTAGAACAGTAGTTACCAGGGGTGGGGAGGTGAGCAAAATGGGGAGATGTTGATCAAAGGAAGGGCACAAAGCTGCAGTTCTATGGGATGAATAAATCTCGCTATTAGTGTATTGCGTGGTGACTGCAGGTGATAATACGCTGCTAAATACTGGAAATCTGCCGAGACAGTAGGTGTCAGGTGTTCTCATCACACACACACACAAAGGTAACTATTTGAGGAGACGATGTGTTAATTAGCTTGACTACGGTAATCTTTTCACTATGTATCGATACATGTTTACCAAATCATCATGTTGCAAACCTTAGATACATACATTCCTTGTTAAAAATAAAAGTTAAAAAAAATTAATACTCCCCCAAAAAGAATGCATCAGCCTTGGTAAGTACTCGTTGAATGAATGAATGAACGAACAAACAGACAGAACGCCGGCTCCCTCATCATGACACCACGAACCATAAGAGGTCTCACCGAAACTAAGTCAGAATTCCCTGGCAACTTTGCTCCTCTCCCATAAGACTCATTGTTCTCCCTTCTCTACACCTGCTCCCAGGAGGGGAGGGTCGCTTCCAGTGAGCCAGTAAGAACTGTTTCAACAAATCAACCACCAAAAATAATTCCCTTCAATCCTCTTCTAACACTAGTAAAAATGCAAGTATTGCCATAATTCAAGTTTTAAAATTAAACCAGAATAAGTTGAATAGTTCCCATTACTCCTATTATCGTTCGGGCTGATCTTAAATATTTACCAACTAGCAGTCAGAATGAAAATTAATCGAAAATTAATCTTTTAAGTACTTAATGGGTTTTCTGATACAACTCACCCTCCCCCCCGCCACTCAATTATTCTCAAGCAGCTAGAATTTTAAATGCTGTTCTTACTCTAGTTAATATCAGGAACTCCTAGAAGGCTTCAAGAGGAGAAGAAGGATTTTAGGGCCACTGAGGGACAGCAGCTCGAATAAGGTCACCCTGAGGTGAGATGCTACTCAACCAGCTGAAAGCGCCTTCCTGAAGCTGGGATACAAACCCGGATTCTACGCATCCTTCCCAGCCTGGGGAAGACTCTTTTCCAACCGTCTTCCACAGGGACACCACCCAACTCTCCACCTGAGTTTCAGACCACACTGTCTCCCATGGTTTGGTACCATTAGTGGGAGCAGCAGGTGAGTCTTACAAGATGTTTCCCCAAAAGTAGCTCAAGTTTTATGCCATGCTGCCAGAAACAGCCTCTTGGTTCTCCCAGGGAAAGCAGGAGCTGTGGCACCGCCAGGGCCCTGGCTGTGAGCTTGGACATTAGACCACGTGGCAGTGACATAATCGGCACCATTGGCTTTGAGATCGATTCTCTCAGAGGATCGACTCAGGAAAAAGAAGTGAGGCAACAGGGCCTGTAACGAGGAAAATAAATATGTATTTTAAATGTGAATTTTCCTCGTAACATTCAATAGCCACTAACTCCACATGTTGCAGCAGCCCTAACTCCAGGCCAAATCAACTGTGCTATTCAGTTTTATTGTTTTTCTCTCGATTAAACATTGCTGACTGCGGTCGGTTTCACTTGTGAGGGAAGAAAGGGCTCAATGCCGTCCCAGCCCCAGGTTAGAGCTGTGACTACATCCAACACGTGAATGGTTTCAACTCTCAAAACTCACAGTTGCTAAAAGGGATGATTAATAGCCACCATCTCATCATAATGGTATTGATTCTAAGGCGAAGGGCTTAAATTTGACGCCAAGGCTCTATGGTTTTATCAGTGCGTTTGACTAAAACTTCAGGGTCTGCACAGGCCTTGGCCCCATTCAGATATTCAGTGTTTCCAGCTTGTTACAGAGCCAGGTACCTGCTTATCAGATTAGAAATCAAGATGATTTGGGGGGCAGTTTAGACCCAATCACCCATTTCTAGGAAAACAAAGATGCTGGCCACACTTCTTTAAAGAAGCAGCTGCTTTCCAAGGAGATAAGGTCTCTGGGAAACAGTGAACGTCCCAGGGCAAAACAGGGCTGACTAGCTACCTAACCCAGGGCCCCACCACATTCCTTAGGAAGGCCAGCATCCAGGGCTGGCCCTTGGCTGGCATCTGGGCACTCGGGCCTGGGGAGGGCTCCGTCACCCTAACCGACGAGGGTGGCTCACAGAACCTAAACTCTTTGTACAAACACTGCGGTGTACGCTGAGCCCCTTCTTCCCTCCTGGAGTCTGGAACTTCAGTGCACGCCAGACAGAGGCGCCCCCATGACCAGCCCCAGACCAGTTAAAGCCTTGGGCAGAAACGCTGCACATGTGTTGCTGCATTTTCGTTGCTGGGTGGGGAGGGCCCGGGGAGGGGGCGAGGTGTGCTGTGTGACGCCCTGCAGGAAGGAGAACAGGGAATCCTGGGTGTGAATTCCTCCAGACCCCAGCCCTGGTCCCCCCTCCCCACCCATGATCCCTGCGTGTGCCCTCCTGTGCCCTGTAACAACCCTCGCCGTGAGCGAGCTGTACTTTGGGCCGAGCCTGGCAGGTCTCCACGAGTGGGAGTGCTGGTGGGGCCCCTGCCACGGTCCCATCGCTAACCTGGGTCGTCTGTGTGCGGGGAGCACACTTGTTCTGGATTTTGTTCTCGGGATGCAGAGACTGAGCAGAGCTGCCCCTGGCTTGAATCTGCCCGGCCCTGGGGTGGGCCTGCCCTTTAACCCCATCACAGAGGAGAATGGCTGGGTCGGGGATCCTGCAGAAGGGGCAAAGCCCCTCCCTCCCAGGGGCTGACATGCAGCCCCACACCCGGGAGGAGGACGGGAAGGCGGACGTGGCTTGGGCTGCTCACCACCTTTGTCTTTGAGAGAAGGGCAGAGATGAGAAAAAGAGAAGCTGAGGGAAGACAAGGGGCAGCATCAGAGGGACACTGTGCGCTTAGGGGGTGTCTGTGCCCCCAGACTCACGTGCTTAAATCTAAGCCCCAGGGGGATGCTGTTGGGGGGTGGGGCCTTTGGGAGGTGACCGGGTGGAGCCCCTGTGAATGGGATTAGTGCCCTTATGAGAAGAGACCCCACAGAGCTCCCTCACCCCTTCCTCCATGTGAGGACCCAGTGGGAAGACAGCATCTGCAACCCAGAAGGGGCCTCCCCAGAACCCGAGCACACTGGTGCCCTGATCGTGGACTTCTGGCCTCTGGAACCATGAGACATAAGAGTCTGTGTATATAGGCCACCCAGCCTGTGGGGATTTATCACAGCAGCCTGAACTGACTCACAGGGGCAAGTCCTGGCCCCATAATGAAAAAAACTTAAACTAGCCCCAGTGAGGAAATGTCAGGGACTGAGGCCAGAAAACCCAGGAGGGTCATGAAGAGGACCCAGGAGGACCAGGCGGGAGCAACAGCAGGAGAGGGGCCTGGGCAGCAGGTGGGCGGGGCCAGGAAGGGAGGAACACATCCCCGGGGATGGAGGTTCCTGTGAGTCTCATTCGCTGGCTGACCTGCCAATAAACACACAGATACTTCTGCTCCCAGCCGGACCATGTCACGTCCAGTCAGTTCCTTTTCCCTGGAGATCTGGAAGACCACTGGCTGACCCAGCATGAGGTCAGCACAGCCCTGTCCAGCTGGAAGCCAGCAAAGAGGACTGCAGGCCATGGGCCTCACTGCCCATTGCGTGGCACGTGGATGTCACCATGATGCAGGACACGGTCAGAAACTGAATCTGGGCCGTGTTTCTCGAGTTCCCACTGGAACGCCAGTAGCACACCCTTCAGGTTACTCTCTGTTGATCACGTGAGTTTCTGAGCACATCTTATATTTTCACTGGAATCCCCATTTTCCATAAGACATTTAGTGGAATCCTAATAACAGTATTGATACCTTCCTAAAACTCTGTAAGCATGTTAATTATCATAAATAAACCTAGACTGAGACCCCATTCACGGAATAAAGACCCCATCTCCAATCCCATTAGCCCACAGTGAAGGAGTCAGAAGGAGAAGAAGTATCCATGGAGTGATAAAATATTCCGCATCATAACCACAAAAGACAGGGGACTATGTTAAGCACACCCTGAATGTAACCCTGTCGGTCTCCCGTTATGGATGACCCCCAAAGGGGGCTTAGGCCAAAAGCAGGGGGCACAAGGGTCACCTCCAACATCCAATTTATCCACCAAAGTAAGAATTTCACATCAAGCCCAAGGACGCCTACACATTTTAAGCTTCTTTGTGTTCTGTTCGCATGTGAAGAAAACCCTGCCGGTGGGGAGAGCGCTGGCTCCTCCCAGCAGGGGGCGTGGCCGAGGCCACATCTCAGGTAACTGGCAGAGAGGAGCACGGTGATGGGGCCTGGACCAGCCGGGTTTGGGCATGTTTTGTGGAGACTCATTCTTAAAGCAAGACCTTCAAAGTGTTTCTGCCCATGGGTTGGAGGAACCTGGAGAGAGATGGTTCACCTTTTCAAAAGACGGGACCTTGCTCGTAGAGTGTCTTTATAACAGTGAAATGCAGACTCTATGATCAAGCAGTGCTCTCCAGACAGGGTATCCACAGGCTGAATTTTCCCTGCTTTGCAATTCTTTCCTTCCCTTCCCTGTCCATTTCACAGTTTATTAGCACGGACAGAAGGGAACCGGGTAAACGGTGAAATGCAAAACCCACCAAGCCGATTACCCCTCCACACCTGGGGCGGGGGGACGGGGAAGAATGGCTCTAATGAGCGTAGGGTCATCAGCAACTCCCTTCTTACCACAGAACAGGAATCAAAACGTAATCATATTTTCCTGAACCACAGAGGAGCTAACAGCTAGAACGATAACAAGGGGAAATAATGACTTTCCCTATTAAGTACCCATTTCAGTGCTGCACTAGGATTCTACGCTTACGTATTCAGAATCCAAAAATGGATAATTTACAATGTCAGACAGGTCCAGGAATGGAAGCGGGAACATAATGAATTAGGATGACATGTCTGCAGACTCTGGTGCTGAGAGCTGATGTATTCTGAAACGGCAGTTGTATCTCCCAGGATTGAAGAGGGAAAGGCCCATTGAGGCTTAACTGCATGGGGTCATTCCATTATTTCACTATAAGTACTTCACTACATTTTTCAATTGGAAAGTATTTATAAACATTAAATAGTGCAAAATAATCAAGCTATTATTCCCTTAGAATGAAATGTGCTTTTCCTCCCTCCATGCTGCTTAAGAAACCTATAAAGATTCCACACAGAAGCCATGATAAGAAAATAACGTGTCTACGGTTAGAGACGTGGATGCAGACCCAGACCCTCCACTAATTAGGGGTTGTCCCGTGGTCCCTCCGCCAGAGAACAAGGTCCGTCGCAGAGGGCTCTGCTGGGTCTCCTGAGATGGGCAGTAGGGGACTCAGCACAGAGGCAGGCAAACAGTAGATGCTCAATTAACAAGGAGGAGACACTGTCTTCACTTTAAAACACGATGGCGACTTTATATCGGACAAGGTGTGCCAGTCAAACCTCTCTTTAAGGTGAGGGTGGCGTTCTGTGTCCTCCTGGCATCCACCCCGAGGAGCCGTCCCCCCTCCGAGGTGACCAAGTTTGCCTCAAGGACTTCTTCTCAAGCGGGAAAGGTGCTTTGTCTTTCGAGGTGGGCCTCAAAGAGCGTCACTCTCGATTCCCAGGCCTGGGCTCCCCCCACAGCGATAAACACCCGAGGCCTGATTCCCAGCCGCCAGCAGACCCGTTCTGGGCCAGAGGTGGCCGGGACTGGACAGCAGCGACCTCGTCCTTTCCCTGCTGGACCCCCGCTGGCTGCTCAGGCAGTGAGGGCGCCCACTGTGTGCAGTGGCCTCACCCACAGGAGGGCCAGTGGTGCTCCATGGACAAGTCTGTCTTCCTCGTAGGGAGATGAGGAGAGAAACGCATGCTCTGGGGATCTATTGCCTAGTGTGGGTCCTGTGCACCTACGGTTCCTTCACACGTGTGTGCGCACCTGCACCAGACCCTGATGTAAAATGCATTGTTCACTCCGAGTCAGGCCAAAAAAGTCTGAAGACCCCAGATTTTGCAGGAAGGGATTGGCTCCGGGTGGCTGGCTCTCTTCCCCAGTCCACTGGGCTGACCGGCATGTCAGGAACACCACTGATGTGTGTGGCCATCAGATGTCAGACACCCCCTCCCATTTCCTCCTCGCGAGGACATGTGGCCAGATGTTCCCGCCTGGCCCCGGACTGCTGGGCTCTCACTCGGTTCTACAGCCCTTCTCTCCTGCTTACGCGAAAACAAGCACAGCCCCGTCCCTCAGAGACAGGAATATAATTAAGAGAAGAAACCAAACACCGTACTGACCACCCCATTCCTACAGCCCGTCCTGTGATTCACTTCGCTCGCCCTGGGAACTCCCCGTGGCCCCTCTGGATGAACGCTTTTCTTTCGAGCATCATCATGGGCTCAACCGACTCCCACGACCACAGCGCTCTCCTGCGGAGCGCACCTTCCAACACTTGGCCGCGACGCCCCTTCCAGCTGGACCCTCATCCTTGACTTGGCCCCTCCAGGCAGGGAATATTCTCGCTCTCTGACCAGAAGAGCAGGTCCCAAAGCCACCTGATCCTTCCCTGCTTCAAGTCTGAAATGAAATCCACTGCCCTCCAAGAACTCCCGGTTACATTTATTGGGAAAAGAACCGTAAACCTCGATCTGGCAGGAGTGTTTGGGCTCTGGGGGTGAGCAGAGAGGCAGCAGTGGCTTTTGACAGGTGAAGCGGAAGCAGGCCTTCTCTCAAGGGTTTAAATTCACCTCGAGTTTATCCAGATTTTACACACTGTCGGCCCTCGGTTCCGGGGAGCATGAGAGGTCATCAGTGACCGAGAACTTTGGTCTCCTGAGCATGAAGGAAAGGAAAACGGAGCATCACGTGGGCGGACTCAGGCCCACCTGTGGGTGTTCACCCCGTTCAATAAACCCAGGTTGTTACAACACAGGCACGGAGACTGGGTACGCGGGGGCCCTGGCAGCAGAAGGGGCGTCCTTGGCTCCGTACCCTCTGCCCCTCTTTTGTGGAGGGGACATTTAATGAGTCATTTAATCCAGCGTGACCCTCCCCATTTAGGTCGCTGTCTGCTCGGGGAGGCTGCATCACGCTTCGAGCAGCCTCGGGGCTCCCCAAGGACCACCCTGCAAAGCCATGGCCCCAGCCGCCAGCTAGCTTGGCTCTCCCACCGCGGTCGAGAGCACAGCAGAGCCTTGCGGGGTCCCAGGGCGATGGTGGCAACATGGCCCGAGGTCTGCATCTCCCAGAGAGGCCGACGGGGGCACCCAGGCACTTCAGGGGCCACCCCGTGGAAAGGGGCCCAGCTCCTGACAATTACTGCTCCCAGAAGAAACGCCAACCCGCCTCAGCCACGCATGTCTCTGATATCTTACAGACACTGACATGTCATCCTGATGAAACCGTGGCAGGGGCCCCACCAGCACTCCCACATTATGTAACTTATCAAGAAGATATAACAATCCTAAATGTCCACGCACCTAACAAGAGAGCTTCAAAATACCTGAAGCAGGGCTTCCCTGGTGGCGCAGTGGTTGAGAGTCCGCCTGCTGATGCAGGGGACGTGGCTTCATGCCCTGGTCCGGGAAGATCCCACATGCCACGGAGCGGCTGGGCCCGTGAGCCATGGCCACTGAGCCTGCGTGTCCGGAGCCTGTGCTCCACAACGAGAGAGGCCACAACAGTGAGAGGCCCGCGTACCGCAAGAAAAAAAAAAAATACCTGAAGCAAAAAGTAAGAGGACAGAAAGCAAAAATAGACAAATCTATATATATATAGTTGGAACTTCAGCAATCCTCTTTGAGTAATTGAAAAAGTAAATAAGACAAAAAATCGGTAAGGATGTGGAAGGTCTAAACAACACTTTGAACCAACGAGACCTAAGTGAGATTTATAGGACACTCCATACAATGACACATCCTTTCTAAGAGTAAATTAAATATTCACTAGGATAGGCTATACTCTGGGCCCTAAAACAAACCTCAACAAATATAAAAGAACTGAAATCATACAAACTGTGTTCTCTCACCCAAATGGGGTTAAAGGAGAAACCAATAACAGAGATATCTGAAAATTGCCCAAAATGCCAAATTAAACAACACATCTCTAAACAACCCATGGGTCACAGAGAAAATCCCCAGGGAAATCAGAAAATATTTGCAACTGAATGCAATGAAAACACAACACATCAAAATGTGTGGGATGCAGTGAAGGCAGTGCTTGTGGAATAACTTTTAACATCGAGTTCTTATATTAGAAAAGAAAAGAATTCTTCAATTGATGATCTAAGTTTCCACTACTAGAAAAGAAGAAAAAACAGCCCACAGCAAAGAGAAGGAACAAAGTGATGTAGATAGAACAAAAACCAAAGAAATTCAAAACCATGGGGAGGGCTTCCCTGGTGGCGCAGTGGTTGAGAGTCCGCCTGCCGATGCAGGGGACACGGGTTCGTGCCCCGGTCCGGGAGGATCCCACATGCCGTGGAGCGGCTGGGCCCGTGAGCCATGGCCCCTGAGCCTGCGCGTCCAGAGCCTGTGCTCCGCAACGGGAGAGGCCACGGCAGTGAGAGGCCCACGTACCGCAAAAAAAAAAAAAACCATGGGGAGAAATTGCTGCTGTTCTCACTCTACACTCGTGACTGCAAGATGCAAAGCTGTGCCTACAGCCCAGTGGTCTCCCCTGAACTGAACCTGCGGGTCCCCCAGGCCCCTCAAACCCAACCTGACCTCACCTTACTCCTTGCCTGCTCCTCTCCTGGGCTGCCACCACCATCCACCCACTCACCCAAACTCAAATCCCAGAGAATGCCCATTCATCTCTCTCACCACCCTCTGCATACTAACAGACACCAAATCCAGCTAAAGCTACCCCTAAAATTCCCCTGAATCTGTTCCAGGCTCTCCATCCCTATGACTCTGCTCTGTGTTTAAGCTCTCATCTTCCATCTCCCTCCTTCCAACAGCCTCCTAAGTGAGGCCCCGCCCAGCCACCACTCACACTGCAGCCCTAGCGACCTCTAAAATAAGATCCCGTGTTTGAGAGGACAGGGTTGAAGCTTGCCACAGCCAGTCAGCTCCCAAGGCAGGGCTAGGCCACCAGCACCACCTAAACTGGGCTCCCAAACAACACAGCAGAGAATTTTCATTCCAACACTTAGGAGAACTGTACCTGTAAACAATAATTTATGTATTCTCTTAAATCCAATACACAGTGCGCACAAATAGGCCACAATGCAGCAATTCCTGTTAAGGAAACCAGAAAGTAGTTTTCATTAATTCACCTCACACCAAGACCTTTGGGTGAAAGAAAAGTATACATAATGGCATCACATTTGAAAAGACCAGCTCTGACCTCCCCAGAGCCTGCTGGCACGGCAGAGCAAAGAGTAGGCAGAGGGCTGCCATGAGCGAGACGCACACGGAAACACAGGGGCTGTTTTTACCCAAAGCAATGGTCCACTTTTGTGTTGTTTCCTTTTGTTTTGTTAACTCACTTAAACTGGATATATATCTGAATGATCCAAGGCTTTTTCCAGTTTGTTTATTTTGGTGGAAAACAGACTGAATGGGTTATTTCCATGTTAAGCGGTAGGGGGCAGGGATGCGGGGTCACGGCAGTCTGGGCACCATTTGACACACGGGGAAACCTGGACCCAAGACCCTTCAGTGTGTCCCTGGGCAGAGCAAGGCGTGCAGACGGTGGGGCCCTCCCTCACCTGAACAGGTGTGTTATGATGACGTCAATGTCTCAAGACAGGAGACCCAGCTCTGATTTCTTAATAACCAAAAGCAATTCACAGAGGAAAAGCACAGGAATCTGAAGGGGAGGAAGAAAGAACGACTGAAGTAGAAACAGAGTTATTTACACTTGGTCAAAACGTAGTTGGCTCTTACCTTCAACTAGCTTGTACTCAGGTATCTGCCCTTAACTGGACCTAGTTCTTGAAAATGAAACTACTCAGCTTAGAGCCACTGTTACCTAATCACAGTGACTTCCACTGTATTCAATTTCAAGAGGTACACCCATGGAGGAGAAGCCAACTTTGGAGGAGCCCACCTTCCAGAGAGGTCTCCTCTCCACCAGAACAGCCACGCCGGGCAGGACCTCCTCTTCCAGGCCACGCGTGGGCTCTGCCAGCCTTCAGCCCCCCAAGTGGCCCTTAATCTCTGTCCATGATGGCTTCACTGCAGGATCCAGTGACCGGCCACCGGGTACAAGGCGGGAGGAGGACACGGGTCCATCTGTCTCCAGCCTTCTCCCAGGTCCAGCAGGAGGGGACAGGCTGCATCTTGGCGTGCATTCCCGCAGCACAACAGGTGCTGAAGCAACGGTCAGGCTTTAGACAGAAGTGTCTACAAAGGAGTCTGAAATCTCCTGGAGTCTATCTGGACCACAACAGAAACTGAAAATGATAATTTGAATGCAGTTTCACAGTCAGAATATGGGCCTGCAGTCAAGAAGAGACACTCCTCAAGGTAATGTTGTACCTTTCGAGGAATGAAACGGGAGCCAGATGTTCTGGAGGAGTTGAGGTGCCGCAGACAGAGGTCCAAAGCCTGTTGAGGCCCCGAGCCCAGAGTGTGGCTTTCCTGCTGCACAGAGACCCCAGGACACGTTCTTAGGGGGCCCTCAGTTCCCCGCCCCCGGCCCTGCTCTACCCTTCCGGGATTATAGGCCATGGGTGGGGTGGGAGTGGGGGACGTGGAAGGGGGGTGGGTGTCTCTCCTTGTAGACACGCCCCCAGCTGGATGTGAAGAGAGTTCCATCCCAAATCAACCCATACACTGCCCCGCCTGGGGTCGGGGCAACAGAGCGGCCCTTGGAGAAGAGGAGCTAAAGGCAGGCTACGCTTCCATCCTCAGACTTTAACTCGAAGGGATGCCACCCAGCTCCCAGACAAGAAAACCCCAACGCCTTGAAGGTAACAAGGGGTGTCGATCATTTTGACGAAATACGAGAGCGCACTTTTCAAAGACTTGCGTATTGGAAATATTCTCTGAAATTATCTTGTCTTGGTGGTAATACACGTCCAGGATCAGTGGTTCACCTTACATGATTATTGCATTATAATTTCATAAACGTGTACCTAAAAATAACTCAAACCAGATTTCCCTTAGAGTTCAACATTAAACTCAAGGCACTTGTTTCCGAGAACTTTACATCCAGAAAGGTCTTCAGCTGCTTGGCAGGCGCTTTCTGCCGACCCTGGCCCACTGATGCGGGGTTATTGGCACAGATGGAGAACAGGTGGAACATTTTATTCAAAATAAATGAAAATCCTTCACCCTGTTCTCTCTCTACCCACGCAGCCGAGGGAAGCCTGCACCCTGCCCACCCCTGCAGAAGAGAGGTAAGCAGGTGGGTGTCAGCATCAGAGGCAGCCCGGGAAGATGTGGATGCCTCCCCCTCCGGAAGCAGCCAGGCGGCAAGGGTGGCAAAACAATTCACTGGGCTCAACTACCGAAGAGCCCCCCATGGAGGGATCCGTCTGTCGTGAATGCTCCCGAAAGTAGCTGGAAGGCATCCTGACCACTGACAACAGTGATGTCTTTTGAGCGCGTGCCCGTCCCAGCACCAGGCGTTTCACACACGTCCTGGCCTGGAAGCCTCACCACCCCAGGAGAAGGCCACCTCCAGCATCTTCATAGACGAGGAAACAGACTCAGGTTCAGCCCCTCGCCTGGTGTCACTCAGCTGGTATCTATCGGAGCCAGGGTTCTGACCAAGGGACTTTCAAGGTCCCTCCTAAATCTAAGGTCCCAGGTGTGCAGCCACCCCCAGGAGAGTGGGGGGAGGCTGACACCCCACCCCGTTCCCCTCCCCACGGAGGAGAGGACCTAGGTGCATGACTTAGCTTCTCTGAGCTTTCCCATCACAGTAGTTGGGACTGTGCAGAGCCCTGACCTCTGCCCTCTTCTATCAGCACCCCCAGGTGACCTCATCAACCCATCCCTATGCCAGAACCTCCCCAAAAGCCTGACCTTTGCACAGTTCCAGATCCATATTTCCAACCACCAACCTGGCGTCTCACACGTGCCTCAGACCCAACTTGTCTAAAGATAACTCACCTTCCTCCCAGCCCTGCCCGTCACCCTCACCATCCGTCCGTCACCCCAGCCAGGACCAGGACTCATGCACTCTCCCACTCACACACCCATACACGATCACACACACACACACACGAGCAGATACAGAAGCTGCTCCAGAAGGCTCAAGCCCCCAGCTGGGCTTGGAGGGAGGTGCCCCTGATGGTGCTGACACTAACTCCACGGACGAACAGATCAGGGTCTTATAGACCAAAGGAGCTAATGCTTCTTGTACCAAGGTTCTCTTCTGCTGGGAGCTCTATGTCAGTGATCATGAAGGACTTATGCAAATCATCTTTGCCCTTCATGGGAAATTCCCGCAGACGTCAACTACCATCACGGTTCTCAAGGTTCAAGCCCTGCATCACCTCTCAGGGACCAGCCAGGTGGTGGTATCAGCGCCCAGGCATCCATAAATAGCACCTCCAGCTTCCCACGCTCCCAGAAATCCTGTTGGGTCCCATGGGTCCCAGCACCCTATTTAATACTCATTAGCCAGGTGGTTTTGATGTGGAATTTTTACCGAGACCACACTCGCAACTTCCTTCCCTGTTTTTTCCCCAGGCTCCCATGGGTGGTCGTACATCAAGGAATCGGGGGTCACATATGTATAGCTTCTATAATTTGGAACTGGTCGGTACTGCCATTAGTTTCTATGACCTTTTACTAACACATCTCACTTCTTGCCCCTTTTGCGTATCATCCTGGATTTACAGCCCTTTACAAATTCAGCTATAAGCACTGAGGTCTGTCTCTAAGGTTCACATTATAACGCATCAGCCAGTGACGTCCCCTCCGGCACCACACCTCCCCCAATGGTCGGATGCATCCTTGTTTACGCAAGAGGTGTTGCAGGCCTCCTTCAGTTCTCTGGCTCCAAATGTGGAATCCAAGGCTCTCCAAGCAGCCTTGATTCCTTGTAGGGGAGAACGGCATGAGACACCCGCACACCTCAGAGTCGTTTACAGGGGCATCAGCTCCCACTGGTACTTGCCGTCCACTCAGCACTTACCCAGCACGTTCGAGGGAGCGCTCAACTCTCCCCTCCAGTCAGCCTTACCCTCCTCGGTCTTTGTCACTGGTTTGGGTACCCTGCACCACAGTCTCACAACGAGCAGCGTCTGCCCCACGGTGATGCCAAGAAGTGTGCAAGGCTCCACTTCCTTCCTCTCTTCGATTCCTGGGGCAGGCAGCCCGGACTGAATTTCAGAATGTGCTGTCTAGACAATCTCCCACCCCACAGAGCCCAAGCTCCAAGGGAAAAGGACATCCCCACCTCTCTGGGGGCAGAGCGTTCGGAAAGAATTCCAGGCACTCAGGAAGCAATGTCAAGGAAGGAAAACTAAAACCCCGCAAAGTTCCCCACGCACTCTCCATTTCCACAGCAGTGATGTCATTGTGCGCCTTTCATCTCTGTAGGGCGGTGTGGACTCGAATTTCTTTTAGCTGTTGGATAAATACAAATATTTGAAAGGTCCATCGTCTCAAAAGAAAATGAACACTTGGATAAACCTTGAGGTCATTATGCTAAGTGAAATCAGCCAGCCACAAAAAGGTAAATATTGTCTGATTCCATTTATATCAGATCCACAGACAAGAAAAGGGTGGGGGCCAGGGGCTGGAGGGGCATGGGTGGGCAGTGAGTGTCCAGCAAGGACAGTGGTTCAGTTTCACAGGATGAAAAGCGTTATGGAGATGGACGGTGGTGATGGGTGTACAACATTTTGAATGTATTTTATACCCCTGAACTGTACACTTTAAAATAACTAAGATGATAGGGACTTCCCTGGTGGTGCAGTGGTTAAGGATCTGCCTGCCAATGCAGGGGACACGGGTTCGAGCCCCGGTCCGGGGAGATCCCACATGCCGCAGAGCAACTAAGCCCGTGCGCCACAACTACTGAGCCTGCGCTCTAGAGCCCGTGAGCCACAACTACTGAGCCTGTGTGCCACAGCGACTAAGGCCCACGTGCCTAGAGCCCATGCTCTGCAACAAGAGAAGCCACCGCAATGAGAAGCCCACGCACCGCAAGGAAGAGTAGCCCCCGCTCGCCGCAACTAGAGAAAGCCTGCGCCCAGCAACGAAGAGCCATCGCGGCCAGAATTAATTAATTAATTATTTTAAAGATAAATAAAATAAGATGATAAACTTTATGTTATGTGCATTTTACCACAAACTGGAAAAAAAATAATGAAGGCAAATAAAGACATTTTTGGATAAAATTTAAAGTAAGAAAAAAAAGAAAATTAATACTGTCAGAAAATATCACAAGTTAGTATCATGAATCTGTGTAAGACTTTTTTTTAAGACTTTTATCACAAGTTAGTATCATGAATCTGTGTAAGACAAAAGAGTTCAAGGGAAACAGTTTCTATAGGACCATATAATTTGCACAATAATCGTGGGGTTCCATAAGAACCAGCTTATCAAAGACACCCCAGCATAGTTTTATTATAACATCCTTAATTTTTGTTCATATTACATGTACATGACCTCTGACACCAAGCCAAGTAGAGGTATAGTTTGATTTTTCTTACAGAAACTTCAGAATGTTACAGCCCTGGAAAATGATTGTGCAAAACACCCCAATAATTAAATGGAATGAAATATACCATTCTGTACCCCTAATTTTGTGTTCTTTGATGACCACACAACAAGGACAAAAATAAGACCCATCTGGGTACACTGGTGGGTAGGATACAGTAAAACACCAAGTGGGGTACAGATTCCCCAAATCCAAGGCAGGCAAGTGGGACTGCGACTTCCTCTTGGATCAGGACAGGCCACTAGCGTGTTCCTAACTCCCGGGGCTCTGCTGCTGGCGGCCTCCCAGGCTCTCCCAGGATGGCGCTGCTTCCTATCAGCCATTTGCTTGGACCTGGTAGCAAGGAAAGTCCGCCTTGTGAATCACAGGAAGGCCAGCTGACAGGAACATGTGGCCTGGATTTACTGCCCTGTCCTTCCCAGAACAACCCATGATTCTCAAATATCTAGCCAGGAGCCTTCTTTCCCACAGATTGGAAATTTGTTTTCCAGCTGGAGTAAACGTGTGGGTTTCAGTTGGCCCACTACTTCCCCGCAATCATTCTCAACACACTGTGTATAAAATATGTGCATTTCCTGGGAAGAGGGTCTCAAACACTCATCAGATTCCCATGTAGGATCATCTGCCATCCGTGATCGTTATTCTTGCCCACACTGGCCAATTCAGTGCCGAATGTGCAAGGCACATGTCCCGAGGCAAGAGTGACAGAGGAAGTCTTAAGAACCACCTGCTAAACGTTCACACCTGCTGTCTGGACGTCTCCCAAAAGGACAGTCCAGCCCAGGAGGTCAAGACAAAGCAGCTGCCATGACGGAGAGGCGTGGTGTGCGGTGGTGTGGTTTGGTTTCAGACAATAGGAACTCTTTTTGTCTTTTTCCCACCACGCGAATGCACAGTATTTAATTTAGGCAAACGCAAACAACAAAAAGTTTAAAGCGACAACAACAGAACAAACCCTGTGGCATTTCTGCAAACACCTTAGAATTTAACATGGCTTTGTTCTCCTGCCACTGCACAAAGATATCAACTTGGCGCTTAGGGAATCCCGTTGAGATGCGAATATTAAGGCTCACGCTGAAGCTCACAGCTCCATTATTCAGCTCCTCTGGGGGAAATCAGGGCTTTATGCAGCTGCTAAAACAAAAAGCACCAGGAACCCAGGGCGTTTCGAAAATCACAGTGACTCTCACGCCTCGTGGCCTGGCTCAGAAACCGGGCCCCATCGTGGGGCCCCAGTCAGAGGTGCTGCAAATGTGACTTCTTAAGAGCTGCCTCTGATACATTATTCAGTAACCGGAACCCTGGGAACAAACGTCTATCTCTCGTTCGCGCTTTGTGCAGGGGGAGCCCGGGAACCTTGAGAGGCAGGCGTCCTCTGGCCGGCTCCTCGGCAGGCCATTGTCCAGTGAAGGCCGGCCGGGGGGGGGCCGTGAAACCGGACACCGGACACAGGCCTACCCTCGCAGGGTCACCAGCCCAGGCACCTGCCCGAGGGCCCCTCTCCAGGAAGCAGTAGAAGCCACGTGTCTGGGCTCAGGGAGGAGCAGCAAGGAGGGAAGGGCCGCTGCAGGCACACAACCTCGATGCCGGCCATCCCCGCTGGGACCCCTGCCCCTGACAGCGAGGGGTCCTCAATGCCAGAGTCATCCCACCCACTCCTGAACTTGGAGCGCCCCGCCCCGGCCCTTCAGAAAACTCCCGGAGCATCACCCGTTTCCAAAGCAGCCACATGAGTGCCCTCCCCTTTGCGTTCACATGAGCCACCGTGAAAGCAGGCATTCGGACGGAAACCCCCTAAGAGGAGACACGGGCGGCGGGAGTCGGACAGGGGAGGGGGACCAGCCAGCCAGGAAAGCCTCCAGATCCCCCCGGAAACGCCCACCTGGAGGGTGGGTGCGGCCACCCACATCCACCAGCTTCCCTCCCCCCGCAATCCTAGGCCGCACCTGTGGCCCTACCCACAGTGTCCAGGAGTCCCCGGAGCCGCACGTGCCCGTGGTGGGACCCGGCCAGCAGCAGGCGGGTCTGAGCTCTCCCAGGATGCCGCGGCAGCCAGGGCTGGAACCGGAGGGCTGGCCTGCGACCTGGGCACCAGTGACACCCTCCACGGCCACTGTCCATCGATTACGGCTTCATCGGCTCGATTTCCTACTCTCAACCAACTAAGTACACTCTGCATCTAATACAAAGCAGGACAGGCCCAGCTCTGGACGGAAGCGCAGGGAGACCGCCCTGTCAGCTGGACAGTGAGCCTGGCCGGCACTGAGGGCACAGCCCTGGCTCCACGGTCACCAAAGAAGGCCCAGCCCAGACTGTGTCCTGTGAAGAAGGGGGGCGGGCAGGCTGCCCCATCCTGGGGCTCAGGGCCCCTCGCCCCACGCCAGCCCTGCAGCTCTGGCAAACCCGCTAAGGAAGTGATTTCAGAGAAGCTGCTGAACTAACACACCATTGTAAAGCAATTATACTCCAATAAAGATGTTAAAAAAAAAAAAAAAGAAGGTGCTGAGTGCCTGGCGGCATCTTGGAGGGAAGCCGGGCTCAGCGCTGGGGGGCAAGTCAGGATGCCGAAGGCGGCTGAGCAAAGACACTCGGGGATCTCGGCGCAGGAACAGCCCTCGGGGCGTTCTGCCACCACAGCCCCGGCCCAGGGCAGCTGTCACACGCTGCCGCCATGGCAGGGATGTCCTGCCTTTCCCGCCGGAGGGCTGCCCTGGAGGATAAGGCCTCGCTTTCTTTTCTGCACGTTTTATGTCAATTCCCACAAACCAAACTCTGCTCTTAGAACTGGAAACTTTGCAAAGGCCCGGGCCGCGGGGCCAGGTGACTCGGCCCCTGGTTGTTAGAAAGGCATGCAGCCCGGTTCCTGGTGGAGACAGAACAAAGGGGCTGGCGGCCTGAGGGACCCCGGCCCACTAAGCCACCCCGCCTCACCCAGGACACACTGAGGTCCCTGGGCAGTGCCTGCAATGGTTCCCAGAGGGGGCGTGCCCATCACTGCTACTGCAAAGCAGAAGAAACATTAAATTAGGTTTTATAAGTCCAAGCAGGTTTGGCTGCCAGATTACTGCAAAGTTAGAGCCAATGCCTGTGCCCTTGGGAACCTAGGGACCCCGCTCTGGGGAGCCTTCTACAGCCTTGAGCTGATGCAAAATGCTTTCCAAGAGGAGATGCAAGCCCCCCGCTCTGGGACCAGCACGGAGGCCCCATCTCCCTGCGTGGACCGGCTCTGATGATAATGGACGTGATGGACGCAGAGCTCCCCCAGAGAGGCAGGGGAAAGTCTTGAAGCAGCCAGGAGGAGGAGGGCGGGTTCCGCTAGAAAATGGTGGGAACCCACATGCTGGGCCCCCAGGGCAGCCCAGCACCACAGATTCTAGGGTCAGCCTTGCAGACATAAGTCATTCAAATGTGTCACTGTTGGAATATATGAATATCTGAATAAAATCGGAGGAGGCAGAGCCAGGAGTCGCAAGAGGGCTGGCAAAGTCATGGGTCATCGTGCTGTGCTGTGCTGACCGACTGCTGTCAAGCAGAGTGGCTCGGGCACCCCCGGTCACAGTGGCCACCTGCAGAGCCGACCACTCTGGCACAAGCATACAGCGGGCCTCTGTCTGCAGGGTGCGTGACAGGTGGACAGCACAGGACACACGCCCTCTCCCACTCACAGGACCGCCATCTGTCTGGGGGAGGTGTGCACCGATCAAAGCGCCCGGCGGCTGGTGGAGCCGACAGGGCGGACGAGGCGCTGGGGGGCCGGGCAGTGAGGGTCCCCCGCCAGCCTGCACAGCCCCGCCAAAGGAGGAGATCAAAGAGGACGTTGTGGGAAGGCACAGCGCTGAGCGGCGTCCACGCTGCTTAGGGCCAAACAACAGCAACACCCTCATCACAAGGGATAAAAGGAGGGAGACCAGCAGAGCGTGGACGGCAGCCTCGTGCCGGGAGAGCAACAGAGCGTGGACGGCAGCCTTGTGCCGGGAGGGCACTCGCTGCTGTAGGTGCCTTATCTCGTTGATGGCTCACAGCAGCCTTGCGGTAAGAATCGCTACCAGTTAGGTAACCATGTAACAGGTAAGGACACCAAGGCTTGGCGAGGTCAGCTGGCCGGACATCAGGCTGCGAGTACCTAGCAGCACTGGAATTTGCACGGACGTGGTCCAGCTCCAGCTCACTGCACTCTTGGTCCCTGAGCGGTGTAGCCCCTGTGAAAGCTGAAAGCTCAAATGGTCCACTCCCATCCCCTGCAGGGTGACTTCCGTGTACTGGTGCCCGTGGTGGGAGGAGAGAGTGGATGGAGGTGGGCTGAGCAGCCCATGGAGGGAGAGACACAAGCTCATCCGAGACATGTGACGGTAACAAAGAATCCTGAGATTCAGGGGCAGAGGAAGTGGAGAGGATTTTCCATTTTAATGGTAGTAACTGAACATGTTTGAACTCAGAGAGCAAGGACTGGGGAGAGAGGGAGGCATTGAAGCTGTAGGAGAGGAGGGAGAGCTAAGGTGGGGCAGGGGTGGAATGCAGAGCCCCCTTGGAGGGCCTGGCCTCAGACGGCAAGACGGTGCCTCCTGTATCGTGACAGGAGAGAAAGAGAAAGGGTGAGTGTGGGTGCAGAGAAGATCGTAGGGAAAAGGGGGAGTTCCTGACGACAGCTTCTACTTTCTACGATAAGCAGAAGGTGATGATTCAGGCCAGAGTGGGTGTGGAAGCAGGAGGGGTCAGAGACTTGAAGAGGATGGGGAAGGTGTGAAGGAGCCACTGCAGGGGACAGGAGAGCCACCTGGCTGGAGGACCGCTATTACAGCAGCGCTGACGGCCCAGGCGCAGCTGGAGATCATGGGTTTATAGTGAACGGATTATTTACACTACCACGTGCCATAAAGATTTAAAACAGTCACAATAAGAGACACAAATACAGTCAAAATTTACCACAGGAACAAGAAAGTGAGGAGCGGGACGGGGATGGAGAGGGCTGTGTCAACAAACAGAGCAAAAGAGCGCATGACATTCAATTCTGAGCTTCCTGGACACTAAGACAATGAAAACTGTGCTATCTACGTATGTGGACACATATCCACTTGAGGACACCGCCTCAGCCTTGGATACTGAGGACGGTTCACTGCAGGCATGTTCCTTTTATTAAGATTTTCCTTATGAGATGTAAGTATCAATTCTACAGAAACACTGGAAAACAAGAGAGAAAAAAACACACCCCAAACTCTAACATACACAGTCCTTTATGTGAGGTCCAAAGAAATGAGAACAGGCCATCACTAACAGGAGTTCCAAATGATGCAGGAATATTTGTACATGGCTGTTCACATCTCAGTCTTTGCACAATGGAAAGGACACTATACTAAACTGTTTCAGGGTATTCCTCTAGGAAACAAAAATTGTAGGATGGGAGTGTCTTCCAGGTGACCTGATGAATCAAAGACAGAAATAAACTCATAAGAAAGGAAGAGATATTAAAACACCTTCTAGGCCAGTGGTTGTTTGCAAATACTGATTAAGGACCAGTGACACTGTAAAAACTGCTTGTGACACAAATTCAAAGTATAGACTCTTAGCCCCATTCCTGAAGATTCTGATTCCATAGGAGAGGTATTTGTTATGGTGATGATGATGGTAGTGATGGTGATGATGGTGATGGTGGTGATGATGGTGGTGATGATGTATGTGATGATGATGTTGATGGTGTCAATGATGGTGATGATAATGACAGTGACGGTGGTGATGGTGGTGATGGTGGTGATGATGGTGGTGACGGTGATGATGTGATGATGGTGATGATGATGTGATGATGGTGGTGATGATGATGTTGATGGTGTCAATGATGGTGATGATAATGATGAAGATGGTGGTGATGTCAACAACTATGACAATGACAGCAGCCAGCATGGCTTGGTAATCTCCCATGTGCTAGGTGCTATTCTAAATCCTTTACATATCTCATACCACAGATTAACAGACTGAGGAAATCTTTAATTGAAACAAGCATTCCAGGGGAGTCAATCACCTAGGTTTGAGAACAAACTATTCTAGATATCTCCTCTCTCAGTCTCTCTCTTTCTCTCCTTCTCTCTCTCAATTACTGGCCATCTACCTCTTATCTACCAGTGAAAGTGGTGGAGGTAACAGCAAGGATAAGAGGAAAAGAATATTTAAGGACAGCTCAAGCATTGCTTGGTAAGAAATGAAAGCAGCTAGCCAACCAACAGAAAAGAGAAACACATCCTCTGCTGCACAAATGCAGTGTCCACATCAGCCTCTGCAGGAAAGGGAAAAACTGTTGAATATCAATGGCTGTAATAACAATATTTACCTACATAGGCATTGTTCTCAATCATAAGAGGAGTCCACATTTTTGCAAGATAGGAGAACAAATGTGCAATAAAGAAGGAAACTATCGAAGTCTTGTCTGATAAATTAAAGCACAGGGCTTTATAAAAATGGTGCCAGGTAACCTAAACACTCTCTAAGAAGGAGAGATGATGAAAAAGTATTTCAAAGTATTTATTTTCTTATTCCATCTCTAAGAATTTATCATAAGGATATAAGATTGGCTAAAATATGTTTAAGAAATAATCTATGTGAAAATGACTATACTACCCAAAGCAATCTATAGATTCAATGCAATCCCTATCAAACTACCAATGGCATTTTTCACAGAACTAGACCAAAGAATTGCACACTTTATATGGAAACACAAAAGACCCTGAATAGCCAAAATAATCTTGAGAAAGAAAAATGGAGCTGGAGGAATCAGGCTCCTGGACTTCAGACTATACTACAAAGCTACAGTAATCAAGACAGTATGGTACTGGCACAAAAACAGAAATATAGATCAATGGAACAGGACAGAAAGTCCAGAGATAAACCCACGCACATATGGTCACCTTATCTTTGATAAAGGAGGCAAAAGTATACAATGGAGAAAAGAAAGCCTCTTCAATAAGTGGTGTGGCGAAAACTGGACAGCTACATGTAAAAGAATGAAATTAGAACACTTCCTAACACCATACACAAAAATAAACTCAAAATGGATTAAAGAACTAAACATAAGGCCAGACATTATAAAACTCTTAGAGAAAAACACAGACAGAACACTATATGACATAAATCACAGCAAGATCCTTTTTGACCCACCTCCTAGAGAAATGGAAATAAAAACAAAAATAAACAAATGGGACCTAATGAAACTTTAAATTTATTTATTTTATTTTTGGCTGCGTTGGGTCTCCGTTGCTGTGTGCAAGCTTTCTCTAGTTGCGGTGAGCGGGAGCTACTCTTCGTTGCAGTGCACGGGCTTCTCATTGCAGTGGCTTCTCTTGTCACAGAGCACAGGCTCTAGGCACACGGGCTTCAGTATTTGTGGCACGAGGGCTCAGTAGTTGTGGCTCATGGGCTTTAGAGCACAGGCTCAGTAGTTGCAGCACACAGGCTTAGTTGCTCCGCGGCATGTGGAATCTTCCCAGACCAGGGCTCGAACCCATGGCCCCTGCATTGGCAGGCAGATTCTTAACCACTGAGTCACCAGGGAAGCCTGGACCTAATGAAACTTAAAAGCTTTTGCACAGCAAACGATACCATAAACAAAACAAAAAGACAACCCACAGAATGGGAGAAAATATTTGCAAACGAAGCAACTGACAAAGAATTAATCTCCAAAATACACAAGCAGCTCATGCAGCTCAATATCAGAAAAGCAAACAACCCAATCCAAAAATGGGCAGAAGACCTAAATAGACATTTCTCCAAAGAAGACATACAGATTGCCAACAAACACATGAAAGAATGGTCAACATCACTAATCATTAGAGAAATGCAAATCAAAACTACAACGAGGTATCACCTCACACCAGTCAGAATGGCCATCATCAAAAAAATCTACAAACAATAAATGCTGGAGAGGGTGTGGAGAAAAGGGAACCCTCTTGCACTGTTGATGGGAATGTAAATTGGTACAGCCACTACGAAGAACAGTATGGAGGTTCCTTAAAAAAATAAAAATAGAACTACCATATGACCAGCAATCCCACTATTGAGCATGTACTCTGAGAAAACCATAATTCAAAAGGACACATGTACCCCTATGTTCACTGCAGCTCTATTTACAATAGCCAGGACATGGAAGCAACCTAAGTATCCATCAACAGATGAATGGATAAAGAAGATGTGGCACATATGTACAATGGGATATTACTCAGCCACAAAAAGGAACGAAACTGAGTTATTTGTAGTGAGGTGGATGGACCTAGAGTCTGTCCTACAGAGTGAAGCAGGTCAGAAAGACAAAAACAAATACCGAATGCTAACACACATATATGGAATCTAAAAAAAAAAAGGTTCTGATGAACCTAGGGGCAGGATAGGAATAAAGACACAGACACAGAGAATGGACTTGAGGACACAGGAAGGAGAAAGGGTAAGCTGGAACGAAGTGAGAGAGTAACACTGACATATATCCACTACCAAATGTAAAACAGATAGCTAGTGGGAAGCAGCTGCATGGCACAGGGAGATCAGCTTGGTGCTTTGCGACAGCCTACAGGGGTGGGATAAGGTGGGTGGGAGGGAGACGCAAGAGGGAGGGGATATGGGGATATACATATGCATATAGCTGATTCACTTTGTTATACAGCAGAAACTAACACAACACTGTAAAGCAATTATACTCCAATAAAGATGTTAAAAAAAAAAAGCAAGATTGTTAAAGAAAATGAGGAACTACTCTGAATTAAGACATAATAACTGGGGACTTCCCTGGTGGTCCAGTGGTTAAGAATCCACCTTCCGATGCAGGGGATGCGGGTTCGATACCTGATCAGGAAACTGAGATCCCACATGCCAAGGGACAACTAAGCCCGTGCGCTCTAGTGCCCACGCCCCATAACTAGAGAGCCCACATGCTCTGGAGCCCACATGCCGCAACTAGAGAGAAGCCTGCACACTGCAACGAACAGCCCATGCACCACTACGAAAGATCCTGCATGCTGCAATGAAGATCCTGCATGCCACAGCTAAGACCCGATGCAGCTAAATTAATTAATTAATTTTAAAAAAAAAAGACATAACAACTGAACTCAACTTACCATCCTATACCAAATCTTGGTTTTAGATCAACTATTAAAGACATTTTTGGGGACAACTAGGGAAACTGAGGGACTTGTTCATTTTGATAGGCGTGAGAACAGCAGGGTAATTATGTAAGGAAAAAAAAGTTTAAACACGTGCTCGAAAAATTTGGTGTGAATAGCCACATCTGTGAAATATGTTTAAATGGTTTGGGGAAAAACCTACATAGACAAGCAAACATGGCAAAATGCTGACAATTGTTGATAGTTATACAGGTGTCCTTTGTAATACTTTATCTGTTATTCTGTATGTCAGAAATTTTTAATAATAAATTGAAGTACACTGTGAAAAAAAAAAAGAAAAGAATCTAAATATTCAACCACAGGGGAATAGTTAAAATCTATATAGATTTTTAAATAAAGTTATAGAAGTATACTTACTGACATAAATGTATTAAAAGGGACATGGGTTCATAGTACATTAATAGGGAGAAAACAGATTATAAACAAGTTGTCAAACTTTTGTTCCAAGTAGGATGTAACAGGCTGTAGGCAGCGGATGGTCTCACTTCAACAACTAGGATAAAAACACATAAATTACAAAAGGCTGTATTTTTAAAACATCAGACAGCTGTGGTAGAAATAACGTCTAAATGAGCAAATATCCCAGAGAAGGAAAAGTCTTTACTAGAACTGATGGTTGCCAGAAGCTTTCTCTTGCGGGAACATGTGCACATTTGGGGCAAAGTCTGAGGATTTGGTTTAACCAACACAGAAAGATTCTAGTGGGAGGAAGGAACACCAGGAGACCTGCTGACAGCCACACCAGCTGGAAAGATGAATTGGAATCCAAAAACAGGGGGAAAAGCCAATTTAAATCCTTGGGGCATTTGCTAAGTTCTAGGGTAACATAGGAGGCTGAAGGGGGCGGGGCTGGAGTCAGAAATCTCTACTAGGTAGATTGAAATATCCTGCAATTAAGACTGTTTAGGAGACACTAGAGGCAAGAGGACTGCCTAAAACACAGAGACAGTGTCCTGCTCAGGAAAATTGATGAATTTGAAGCTGCAGGGAGAGAGAGGCTAAGACTCAACATCAAACCTCTGAGAACTGACGTGAGTGCCACAGGGCTTCAGAGCTGTGGGACAGACGCCTGTCAGCCTCTAGACTAATAGCCCAGGAGAACCAGGCCCAAGAAAAAGAGATGGGAGTACGACTGAGTCTTACTTATATAGCGAAGTGGCTCAATTCTTTGCTGGCCAGCCATTCAAACTTAAGCATAAAGCAAAACATAAAGCAAACAAAAACAAAAAACTACTTAAGAAGAAGAGAATCCTTTCCAGAGGAAATTAACATCATCGGCAGTCTCTACGGTTCTTTTATTCACAATGTCTGGCATACATTCAAAAACTATGAGACAAATGAAGAGGCAGTATAAGGTGACCAATAATCCAAACAATAAAAATTAGACTACATAACCAGATCCACAGATTGTCCATATATTGGAAAGCATACAAAGACATTTAAATAACTATGATTAATATGTTAAAGAAAATGTTAAAGTAGATAAAAGAATGAAAAGATTAAGAATTCTGAAATCTATTTAAAAAATCAAATAGACATTCTAAAACTGAAAATATAATATTTGAAACTAAAATGCACTGGATGCATTAAAAACAGACTGTACACAGCAGAGGATAATTAGTGAACTTAGAAATATCAACTAAAAAGTGTCTACATTAAAGGACAAAGGGGAAAATATAATAAAAAGTAACAACATAGCAGAGCATTGGAGACATGTGGAATACTGTCAAATAGCCTAACATACTTGTAAACAAAGTTCCAAATGACAGGCAAGAAAGGATGAGGCAGAAACAACATTTGAAAAGAGAATAGATAAGAATTGTACAGAACTGATGAAAGCCATTAACTCAGAGATTCAATGAATCCCTCAGTGAAGCCCCACAAAAATACATACAAAGAAAACCTCAAAACAGTATACTCAAACTTGAAAACCAAAAATATGGAGAAAATCCAGCCAGAAGGAAAAAGGCATATTACCTTCAAAAGAATAATAAGACTAACAGACGGCTTTTTAAAAGAAAAAGTGGAACTCTAAGAAAAGGCGATGACATTGGTAAAACACTAAAAGAAAAACCAAGCCCAACTAAAAATATTATACCCAGGGAAAAGCCCCTCAAAAATAAAGGGAAAATAAAGATGTTCTAAAACCACTGAAAACAGAGGATTCATTGCTAGAAGGCCCACAGTACAAGAAATACTAAAGGAAGTTTTTAGTGGCAGAAAAAAAAGGTATCCCAGATGCAGGCACAGAAATACATTAAGCAATAAAGAGCATCACCAAGGGTAAATATGTGAGTGAATACACAAGAATATTTACTGTCTGATACAAAGCGTGGGAAGTGTTGTAAGGCTTAAACCCAACTAAATCAGTACGTACATTAAATATAAATAGAATAAACACTTCAGCTGAAAGACAAAGACTGTCAGACTACACAAGAAGATTAAACCCGGTTATGTGCTTTTTACAAGATATACACTTTAACTATAAAGACACAGTTTAGGGTAGCACCCAGCCTGGCTTTGCAGGATTGGAGAAGGCATACAATCTTAAGAATGCTGCCCAAGAGAGAAAAAGAAGTGTGGAGTAAGTGTACCCATAGGAAAGGTCTCAGAAGGCCTCAGAATCCCTAGCAGGTCTGACAAAAGGCATTTCTCTCTCAAAGCCAGTCAGTAAAGACTGGAGGAGGTGACATCTTCAAATGCAAAGACAGCAACACAGGACTTCAAGGAACATGAAAAGTCAAGGAGACATGACACCACCAAAGGTACACAATAATTTTCCAGTGACCATCCCCAAAGAAAGGGAGGTCTGCAATCTGCCCGAGAAAGAATTCAAAATAGTAGCTTAAAGAGAGCTCAGTGAGCCACAAGAAAACATAGAAAGACAGTTTGACAAAATCAGGAAAACAATAAACTAACAAAATGAGAAGTTTAACAGAGACAGAAATCATTAAAAAGAGACAAACAGAAATTCTGGAGCTGAGGAATATAATGAATGAAATGGAAAATGCAGTAGACACTATCATCATCAGACTGGACCAAGCAGAAGAAAGAGACTGTGAACTCAAAGACAGGTCATTTGAAATTACCCAGTCAGAGGAGAACAAAGAAAAAAGAATGAAAAAGAGTGAAGAAAACCTCTGTGAACTACGGATACCCTTAAGAGGAACAATCTATGAATTATTGGAGTCTCAAAGGAGAAAAGAAGGAGAAAGGGGAGAAAAGTTTATTTAAAGAAATAATGGCTGAGAACTTGCAAATCTAGAGAGAGATTTGAACACCAAAGTTCATGAATTTCATAGGTCTCCCTAATTTTTTCAACTCAAAAGACCTTCTCCAAGACACGTTATAATAAAACTGTCTAAAATCAAACAAAGAGAGAATTTTAAAAGCAGCAAGAGAAAAAAATCCCTCACATACAAGGGAAGCCCCCTAAGGCTGTCAGCAGATTCTCTCAGCAGGAACCGTACAGGCCAGGAGACGGTGGGATGATATTCAAAGTGCTGAAAGAAAAAACTCCCAACCAAGAGCACTTTACCGCAAAGTTGTCCTTCAGAAATGAAGGAGAGATAAAAGCTTTCCCAGACAAAAAAAGCTGAGGGAGTTCATCACCTCTAGAACTGCATTACAAGAAATGCTGAAAGGAGTTCTTCAAGCTTGAATTAAAGGGAGCTAATTAAACAAGCAAAAAATCAGAAGGAATATAGAAGATCTGAACATGATTTACCAATAGTACCTAATTGGAACGTACACAACACTGCACACAGCTATGACAGAATACATATTCTGTATAAGTGTACATGGAACATTTACCAAACTAAAGCCATCCGCTGGGTCAGAAAGCAAGACTCAATGAATTTCAAGTAATTAAAACCGCACTGAGCTGTTCTCTAATGACAGTGAAACAAAATAAATAACAAAGATAGCAGGAAAGCACACAACTGTTGGGAACAAATGAAATGCCTGAACGAGAACCCACGGGTGAAGATTAAATTACAAAGGGAAATACTTTGAACTGGACAATAATGAAAATAGGAATATTAAAAATTGTGGGATAAAATTAAAATAGTCCTTAGAGAAGAGTCTATAGCCTAAAATTTATATATTGAAAGAAATGGGAAGAAATGACTGATATTCATTATCTAAACTTCCATGCCAAGAATCTAGAATAACAAATTAAAGTTGAAGAAAATAAACAGAAAAGACAAGAGGAGATGTCAGTGAAACAAAAAGCAGATTTACAATATGGAAAATCAAAGCCAAACCATGTTATTTAAAAATATTAATAAAATTGAAAATTCCCTTTAAAGAATGATGAGGCAGAAAGAGAGGAAAAAATGACCACTATCACGAATGAAAAGGGGACACCACCAAGATCCTATAGACCTAGAGAAGAAAATAAAGGATATTATGAAAAAATCTTATGCCAAGGAGTTCGTAAACTTCGATGAAAAGAACAAACTTTTTGAAGAGCACAACCTAAAAAGCTGGCATGAGGAAAAACAGAACATTTAAGTAGCCCTATATCTGCCTAAAAATTAAATCAACAGTGAGAAACTTCCCATAAAGAAAACGTTAGTCTCAGGTAGAGTCATAATTAATATCGCCAAACTTTTAAAAATAATAATATCCGTCTGAAAAATATTCTTTCAGAGAAGGGAAGAAAGGGGAACACTCACCAATTAATTTTATGAGTACAGCAGGACCCTGATGCCAAAAAAATGACAAACACACTAAGAAAGAACCTATAGGTCAACATCTTTTATGAGCCTAGACACAAAAATCCTAATTAACATTAGCAATTGAATCTAGGGATAGTAAAAAGATGACCAGATGGGGTTTACTCCAGGAATGCAAGGGTTGAGTTAACATTCAAATACCAATACACGTTATTCACATTAACAGAGTAAAGGACCAAACCACAGGATTGTCTTAACAGATGAAGAAAAACATTTAATAACATTCAGTAACCGTTCATGATTAAAATGCTCAGAAAACTGGGAATTGAAAGGGTCTTCCTAAAAATGACAAAGAGAATCTGTTGGGGGGGGAACCCTATAGTTAACAGCATACTTGATATCAAAAGAGTGAACACCTTCTCTGTAGGTTCAGGAAGCCCATTACCACCACTTCTATTAAATATCGTGCTAGAGAGACTGCCAGAGCGATGAGGCAAAGATGATGGATAGACAGACAGATACATACATACATACATAGTGAGAGAAATAGATACATACATACACATAAAGATACATAGGTAGATAGACACATATATACATACAAAGATATGTAGATAGATAGCTAGGTAGATACATACATACATAATTAGAGAAATAAATACATACACACATACAGAGATACAAAGGTAGATACATACATACATATGTAATTAGAGAAATAGATACATACATACAAAAATACATAGGTAGATAGATACATACATACATAAATAGATACATACATACATAGGTAGGTAGAGAGAAGACAGACAGAAGAAATAAAAATGTCGAGATTCACAGATGACATAAATGCACAGAAAATCCAAAACAATCTACAAATAAACTCTTAGAATTAATAGGTAAATTTTAAAAAGTCACTGTAAATATTATCCATGTAAAGAGCCCATTTTGTTTCTAGATACTACTAGCAAAAATTAGAAGAAATTTTTCAAATATTGTTTAACATAGCATCAAAAAATCAAATACCTATGGATAAATTTTTTTTCAAGGGTAAGACTTGTACATGGAAAACAATAAAACATTTCTGAAATAAGTTAAAGAAGACATAGGAAGAGATATTCCTTATTTATGGCTTAGAAAAATCATTTTTTAAAAAATGTCAATTCTTGGGGCTTCCCTGGTGGCGCAGAGGTTGAGAATCCGCCTGCCAATGCAGGCGACACGGGTTCGTGCCCCGGTCCGGGAAGATCCCACATGCCGCGGACCGGCTGGGCCCTCGAGCCATGGCCGCTGAGCCTGCGCGTCCAGAGCCTGTGCTCCACAACGGGAGAGGCCACAACAGTGAGAGGCCCGCGTACCGCAAAAAAAAAAAAAAAAAATGTCAGTTCTTCTCAAACTGATCTCTGGATTCAATGCAAGCCCAATTGAAATTCCAGTAGGTATTTCTGTGAAATTGACAAGCCAATTCTAAAATTTACATGGAAATACAAAGAACCTAGAATAATCAAGAGAGTCTTGAGGAAAAACAAAAAAGTTGGGAGACAAACTATCAGACAGCAAGACTTACTACAAAGCTATAGTAATCAGGGCACCGTGTTGTTTCTGCAATGATGAATAGACAATGACAGAGAATAGAAAATACAGAAACAGACATGCAGGTACAGTCACTTGCTTTAGGAAAAGGGCATCTAAATTCAGGAGGGATAGGATAAGCTCTTGAATACATGGTAATGAAGCAACGGAAAAGAAAAGCATACACTTTGATCCTACTCCAAACCATATCCAATATCAACCCAAGAATTATTATAAATCTAAATGCAAAAGGTGAAACAATAAAGTTTCAAAAAGAAAACATAGGAACATTTTTTCATCATCTTGAGTAGAGAAATATTTCTTAGCATGACAAAAAGCATTAATAGAAAACAAAAAACTAGATAAAATGGACATATTAACATTAAGAACTTGTGTTCAGTTAAACAAATCACCGTTGAGGGAAAATCTGCTAAACATATATCCAAGAATGAACTCAAATCCAGAATATATAAAGAATTCTCACAAATCAATAATAAAAATCTACCTAATTTTTTAAAACAAAGACTTGAGTAGGCAAAACACAAAAGAGGATATTCAAATACTTAATGAGCATCTGAAAAGGTTTCCAACGTAAGTCTTTTTCAGAAAAAATGTATATTAAAATCATAATTAAGTACCTTCACACACCCACCAGGAAGACTACAATTAAAAAGAAATTTGTGAGGATATGGAACATTAATTTAAAAACTATTTAGTAGCATCTGTTAAAGATAATCATGTATGCATTTTACAACAAGCAATATTTCTCCTACAGTATTGACTCAAGAGAAATGAGTGTATACATCTCCCAAAAGATATACACAAGCATGGTCCTACACTTTTATTCCTGGTAACCAAGAACTGCAAAGCAACCCAAATGTCCAAAAACAAGAGAACAGGTAATAATAAGTTGTGGCATATCTATAGGATGGAATGTGACTGCACAATTGAAAGGAAGTAACTACTCTTATACACAGAAATGTGAGTGAGTGCCACATTTATCTCACGGAAGTCTGCACAGCGTGTGATCCCCTAAACCTGAAGCTCTAGAACAGGCACCGCTGACTTTCAGTGTGAAGTCAGTACAGCAATTACCACGTATAATGCCCTCTTGTCTCGCCTGAAAAGGGTTTGAACAGTCTTCCAGGGTGATCGGAGGGTTTTTGGCCCTGATCTGGGTGATGGCTATATGGGTGTACATCTATATAAAAATGTATCAATCTGTACACTTAAGATTAGCATACTTTACTGTATGTATAGTTCAGTTAAAAAGGGGAAAGAAGGATACAATGCATAAAAATATAGTATATATGTATACACACACGCACATATATATATATAAAGTCTGGAAGAATATACATTATAAAACAGCAATGTTTGGTTGATTTCAGGTGCTGAGTTTATGGGTGATCTTTATTCATTTTTAAAGTATCTGTATATTCTTGTCTTCTTGAATTCTATGAAGAAATTGAATTACTTGGGTGATTTTCATGAAAATTTTTTAAAGAAGCCTTACGAAAGATCTGTAATGCCATTTTCTATTCAATCCACACCCTGAATTTGATCATCCTGACAGGTGACCATGGGTTCCAAGTCCAGCGTGTCACCCAGTTCGCTGTAGGTGTGGGGAAACTGACCCTAGAAATCATGCCGGAGTGCAGCTCAAGACCAGACCTCATTCTCCACCTTCAGTGTGGCTGGTGGCTGCCATGGACCACGGGGCAGGATGTGTTTGTGATCAGAGGTCCGGTCCTCCGCGGGTGCAGAAGAGCAGACACGCTCCTGTCTCCTGCAATCCAGCCCTCACCCCACACTTCCTCCATCTTTACATGCGCATCCTTCAGAGCAAAGCGGAAGGAACCACCAGGTGACTATCTGCCTTCGAGGTCATGTCGTTGAACACAACGTCAGTTTTACGGCAAAGAACAAAGAAAACCCTTTTTATCGCCACTGGTTGGCAGCCTGTCGCCTCTTCTTGTGCGTGGTTATCCTCCACTAGGGAGATGCTATCACACTGCTGAGTTATGGCCACTTCACCTTTACTAGAGCAGATAATTCTTCTATCTCACAACTATTTATTCCATTTGGATCAGCATAATTTCCTGGACTTCTTCTCAAAGCTGTAAGCAATTATTTCTACATCTTTCCCTTTACAACCTACTGTTAGGGGACTCAAAACCATCCTTTGACCTGTGGAACTGGAAACAATATTCCCAGGCTGGGAATTCAAAGGAGGGGTTATAGGTTGTTCACATCCTAGAAGGTGAATTATCCCGAGGGTTTCCAGTTCAGCTTACTGAATTATGCATTTTCTGAATCATTTCAACCAGAAATCTTGCCCTGTAATGCACATTTGAGCTTCAGTGGAAGACCAAAACACCAAAAGTCTCACAGGAGTCAAAGAACTGTATTTATCGACTTTCTATAAAGTACCAAAAAACCAATGAATCAGTCCCTCTGATCTTATTAAAACATAAAATTTAGGATCCGCACTTTCTTTATACAAAGTCTAGTTGCAGAGGCTCATAAATCTTTAAAGAAGTCATCTATTAAGTCTTTTTAAAAAAAAACATGTATTTATGGGGTTGTAGAGGAGGCACAGCTCAATAAAGAGCAGCCCTGCCACGAGCTTTGGCATGAGTCAAAAAAAGAGGGAAAAATCACCACATTTAAAGGGCAAATAGGAACTTCACTAATCGCCCTTCATTAATTTGGGGTGGAATGAAGGAGGCATAATTGTCATTCTTGTGGCAGCACCATCGTCCTATGGATTCACTCCACATAGAGAGTTAAGATAAATTTAAAACCGAAAAAATCAGACACCTACAGACAAATGCATCGCACTCTATCAAGCCTGTAGTTAATCACTGTTGCCTCAAAAGCTACTTCATTATCGGAACTGAGAAAAACAGAGCACAATTATGCAGTTTAAAAGGTTTCAATCAGAATGATGAATGGTGGTCTTAGGGGAGCTTATTAACATGTTTAGAAACTTACTTGTTTGGTTTTTTTTCCTCAAGAGATAAAACGTGGAAGGTCAGCCCACCTTTAAAGACTTTGGGTTGGAAATGTCCAGCTGAACAGAACCAACATGCATCCCATTCAGGTGGCTCTCAAAATGGCCTGGGCAAGACCAGAATTCAGAGGGAAGTGTGCCAGGGACTATCTACGCTGAGCCCTCATTTTACAGAAGAGGAAGCCAGAACCCAGACAGGGATGTGACTGGACCAGGTCACAGGCTGCTCGGTGGCCGGGCTTGGACAACCACGCTGCTTCCCTGACCTGCCGTCCCGCAATCCCTCTCTGAAACCTTCCTCAAGAGCTGTCCAGCATCTCGTTAACAGCAATGAAGACAACATGCTGACCACAAATAAGAGACACATGCTGACCACAAATAAGAGACAAGCTGAGATAGAAAATAAAAAAGGACAAAAGAGACACAAAACTACAAAGTATCCTTTTAAGCCAAAGGTATGCCTTATGTCTTCCACTGGGAATTTGAGGGCTCTGAGAAAGGGTGCTCTCAAAAGTTCAAAATGCTGCTTTGATTCTCTTTTTTCTTACCTTTTTTCCTGCATCTTTGAAACAGATGATAGGGTGACATACTCACAGTTTTTCCTTTAAACACATCATGAAAACTTCACGAAAGGAAATTAATGGAAACCTTTAGGTTTCCATTTAACAGCATTTTACAACGATGCTGCAGTTGTTAGTCGACACTGCTCTTAACCAAAATTGCTCCATGGCATGAGGATTCCACCTCATGAATCAAAAGACAATAAGTGGTCCTCATCTCAGCAGAGCGAGAGAAGGTGAGGCGAGTTTATTAGCACTCATTCTGGAACTGATTTCACATGGAAACCACATTGCTGGGGCTCTGCTTCTCCAGCAATCTTCCATTCAACAAACACTTCATACCTCGTAAAGATCAGGTTCCACGTTAGTTTACTATTGCTGCCGTAGCAAATGGCCACAAACTCAGCGGCTCAAAAATAACTCAACTTTATTCTCTTCCGGTTCTGGAGGTCAGAACTCTAAAATCCAGGTGCAGGCAGGGCTTCACTCCTTCTGGACGAGAGTCTGTCTCCTTGCCTTTTCCAGTGTCTGGAGGTGCCTGCATCTCCTGGCCCAGGGCCCCTTCCTCCCTTCAAAGTTCATCACTCCAGCCTGAAGCAGCTTTGGTCCCGTCACTACATCTGCTTTTCCTGCCTCTGACCCTCTGGTCTCCCTCTTAAAGGACCCTTGTGATCACATTGGGCCCATCCAGGTAATCCAGAATAATCTCCCTATATATCAAGATATTTAATTTAATCCTATCCGGAGAGTCCCTTTCACCACGTAAGATGACACAGTCACAGGCTTCAGGGATAAGGGCAGGAAAATGTTTGGGGAGCCTTTAGTCTGTCCACAACAGGTGCAGTGCTAGGTAAACCGACATAAGCCAGAAACCATAAGTAAGCCACGTGGCCGCGCGCAAAGGGTACTCAAGGGATCCCCGAAAGGGTGAGGTGCCCTGCGGGTGGCGGCTGAGCAGAAACTACACTGAATCTCAAGCAGGCCCTCTTTTGAGGGCACCGCGCCAATGCCCTCCGGCCACGTGTTGAATAAGGCAGCTACGGCCAGCCTCCTGGGATTGCTACTCTTTTCTTCTGCAAAGGGTCCAAGTGCCAGATCAAACGAAGCAGAGCAAACTCAAGAAACAGGCATCCTCCCGCGCACCCCCATCAGGAGGATAGAGGCAGCCCCCGAGGGCATGATCTTATCCATACGTAAATCTAAAGAAAGCATCCGAAGGCGTCATCTGCACGTGTCTGCGAGGCAGCTGAAGGAGAAACTTAACGGATCCAGAACGCCTGCAAGTCAGGGTAATGTGTTTTCATTTCCAAAATGGCCTCACTGCTGCTCTCGTAATTAACAACGACAGTGCCGAGCAGATGAAAATCCAATTCAGAGACCTTCCCAACACGGGGGCCTCTCGTGCTCACTTAGGGCTACACCAATGCACCCAGAACTAACAATTAATTACCCAGGCTGCAGGCAATTACACAGCAGTGTCAGTGGAAAATGAGGACAGAGACAGGAGAAAACGCAGTCAGTACTGAAGTGAGCTGCTGGACACAAGGCCACACGTAACAACCTGACCTGCCAGGTTATGAGGCAAAGCCCCCATTCTCAGGAGTGAGTGGATTTCAGGAGGCTGAGCAGACACAAGGAGCGAGCATTCCCGGAGAACCGGCAGAGCAGGACTCAGCGCTGCTTCCTGCCTATGGGACACACGCCCACTTCCCAGGGACGCCCCTTTGCTGCAACTGGAATCACACCCCTCAGTTACGTGCCCCTGAGCTGCTAGCCGTCACGGACACCACGCAGTGAGAGACACGGGCCCAGCAGTCTCCCAAACATGTTGTTCCAGAAACCAGAACATCCCAGGGCACATCTGGACCTTACATCACACACTCCTGGTGGGCTCTGCTGGAAAATTCTAACTCAGGGCTCGGATAATCAGAAGTGCCTGTTGTGACGAGTTGTGACAGGTGTTATGTTTCTGTACTCAGTGTGGTGATCCACTTAGATGCAAAGTTGGGACGCCCATTTATGGAATTCCAACATAAGCCCCCTCGGCCACTTTCCACACACGGCCATCAACCGACTGAAGTTTGAAAGCTCTTGGTTTGAAGCGGCGGGGCCCCACTGACGTGTACAGGCTGGGACACGTGCAGAGAAAACATCCAGCCAAGCGGCAGCCACGTGCTTTTTTGGTTTCTTTTCATTAAGCAAAGTGAATTGCAGTTCAGAATTTGTTTCTGCAAGTGATTTTGTAAAGCTATGCTGCCTGTCTCAAAATTCGTAAGTTCAGAAGACACTTTGACATGTCTCTTCATTCAATACTGTCACCGAGAGAGGCGTGAACAAGATAAATTCATTTCTGCCCCAAACTGAGCTTGTGAGGCATACGTAGCGGTATCGGTGCACGTTTCCAGTAGGGGCAGCAGAACACCCTGCAGGCCAGCCCACACGGCCCTCGGGAGGCCACCACGGGGACCGCTTGACCCCAGTTCTCAGGGGGAAATAAGCTCGCACAAGGGCTCACGAATCGGCTAGATCCACGCTGCCCAAAGCACAAATCCTCTCTGCCTGACAAGCCTGCAAAACCGCACGGGGAATAATAGTAACAAATGAATCCCCTCCAGGATCTTCAGTTTCCAACAAGCACTTTCACAGGCATGCTCTTGCCTCCGGAGGCACCTGTCCAACACCCAGCTGAGGACACCTGACCCTGGAGAAGGGAGGTGACCCCCCCGAGCTGGGCGACGGCAGCAGCAGCATTCACAGCCGGCTCTCTGATTTCCAAACCCAGCTCTTTCCCGCTCCGCGAGCACGCGCGCCGGCATCATGGTGACTGAGAGAAAGCCGTAAGCACCGGGGGGTGGTCTCACATTTGAACCCACATATATGTGCGCATGGGACCCACACCGCCTTGGGGGGATTTACGTAGCCCCTCCCCAGGCCTCATTCCAGTTACAAAGCTCTAGCCCCACTTGGCCAAGTTAGCAGAGCTCAAGCACTGTGCCCCGGGGTCTCGCACCAGAGGCTGATCCCCCTTCCAAAGGGCTAACGCATGATGCTCACCCCTGGTTGAGGCAACGTGCCTCCAGAAATCCCAGGGAAACTGCAGAAGCTCACAAAGATGAGGATGCCCTGGAAGGGGCAGGGACGACTGTAGAGCTCTTGCCCCTTCCAGTTATTCTCAGCTTGAGCTGGTACTGAAGCAGGAGCGCCCACCGCTGGGCATCCTTAACTGATCCCACACTCACAGGCTCGGTCACTTACTTGAAGCCCTCGCACAGGACTGGGCCAGAAGTGCCAGAACCAGACTTTGCCTGAGACAAGGTCTGCCCCAGCCAGCAGCAGCCCCAATTCTCTCTACCGTCAAAGCAACTTTCCCCCTGGAAGGTCATCTCTGCCCATGGGTCGTGAGCCCACAATAATCTAACATGGTCTAATGACATTGAGCTTCAAAAGGGGAAGAAGATACAGTGTTTATTCCCTTTCTCCGGGGGTCTTTATGGCTCAGATACAAACTGCTGACCCCCGGCCCTACGTCCTCAACAACCTTTGCCATCTGGGACCTAACAGGTGCTGGGATGGAGCGCACTTGGACAAACCTCACAGCCATGAGTTCCCATCACTGCCTGGGGTACAAGTGCTTCCAGTCCACTCTGCGTAGCCATCCTGCTGGGCTCTGCAATACAGCAGCTGCAGAGGCTGGCCAAGGTCAGCCAGAGGAGGTCATCTCCAAGAACTGGTTTTTCAATGTGGCAGAATAAAGAGGCTGTTTCTAGGAGGGAAAATATCACCATGCACCTACAGATATAACCACAGTCAACCACTCACCCTCTGCAAGGGGTGATCCCATGAAGCCTAACTGCCCTCCACAGATACACGTGTTCCAAGCTGGGAGCAAATGAGCTGCAATTCAGCCCTGGGGGTTTTGGGGTTTTTTTTACATCTTTATTGGAGTATAATTGCTTTACAATGGTGTGTTAGTTTCTGCTTTATAAAAAAGTGAATCAGTTATACATATACATACGTTCCCATATCTCTTCCCTCTTGCGTCTCCCTCCCTCCCACCCTATCCCACCCCTCTAGGTGGTCACAAAGCACCGAGTTGATCTCCCTGTGCTATGCAGCTTCTTCCCACTAGCTATCTACCTTACGTTTGGTAGTGTATATATGTCCATGCCTCTCTCGTGCTTTGTCACAGCTTACCCTTCCCCCTCCCCATATCCTCAAGTCCATTCTCCAGTAGGTCTGTGTCTTTATTCCTGTCTTACAGGAGAGTTTAAGGAGGTGACCCAAGACTACGGCCCCAGCAGGTTCCCTGGGGGGCAGGCAGAGGTGCCTCGGGAAAGCCTGCTGGAATACCAGTGAACAACAGTAGGTACACGTATGAGATCAGGAACGCGGAACGGGGAGGACGCGGGAACTGGTGGGATATGGGTCTTCCCTCTTAAGGATGGTAGTAAATAATTTTATTCTAAATCCACCTCGTTTTGGTGCACCCAGTTTCCAGGCAGGAATGGTGACGGATTTAGCTTTCGGGGTCCCTGCAGGGATGATGGGTGGGCAATGCAGAGAGAACTGTCTCTGGGCAGCAGGGACCCCTCATCCAGCAGCACCTCCCAGGCAGACAGCACAGGGGGCAGTGAGCAGACACAGCAGAGTCCCAGAGATTTAAAGGGACGCACTTAGGAGAAAAACAAACAAACAAAACACTAGTTTGAAAGAGGAAAGAAACAAAAAAAAGAGTGAAGAACGTCCAGCCAATCACAAACCCGTCTGCACAAACTCAGATGTGCAAGACACAGCAACTAATGCTCTGAGGCCCACCCGGAACCACCCATCACATCAGGCCGGTTGGAAATTCCACGTGAATCATCTGCTGGGGACTTTTTTTCTCTACCAATCGCCTGTTGTTAGGGTTCCAGGAACGTCACCAGCACCTGGCAGGGCAGGTTTATTAGTTTCCTGGGCTGCTGTTACAAAGTGCCAAAAACTGGGTGACTTACAACAACAGAAATTTATTCTCTCCACAGGTCTGGAGGCCAGAAGTCCAAAGTCAAGGTGATGCACATCTGTGCTCCCTCGGAGGCTCCAGGGGAGGGTCCTTCCTGCCCCTTCCAGCTCCTGGGGGCTCCACGTGTTTCTGGAGCATCACCCCAATCTCTGCCTCCTGTGTCCCGACCCCCTGCTTCCGGGGCTGCAGCCGGGCACAGAGGCAGAGAGCCCTGCACACGCAGCAAGCAGCAACCCACCCCACCGACTGACACCGGGCTCCCCGGCTCCGCGAGCTCAGCTGAGGACACCTGCGGTCCGCGCGAGGCGGCACCTGTGTGTGTGTCAAACGGGTACAAAGCCCCTCAGTACTTCCTTTGTGGTGGGCACCTCTGGGCAGCAAGCGCTCAGAAGGCAGTTATGTTGTCATGTGGGCTGAATTTGTTTTTGCTTTTTTTTTTTTTTTTTTGTGGTACGCGGGCCTCTCACTGCTGTGGCCTCTCCCGTTGCGGAGCACAGGCTCCAGACGCGCAGGCTCAGCGGCCGTGGCTCACGGGCCCAGTCGCTCCGCGGCATGTGGGATCCTCCCGGACCGGGGCGCGAACCCGTGTCCCCTGCATCGGCAGGCGGACTCTTAACCACTGCGCCACCAGGGAAGCCCTGGGCTGAATTTTTTGTGTGACTGAAACCACTGTGAGCAAGGAGGGGCCGGCCTCCGAACATCCGCCCTGTCAGCGACACAAGCTAGATTCGATTTGCTCTAATAATGTGGATAATTACTAGCATTTCAAAGTTAATTAAGAAAGATGCTTCTGGCATTATTTGCATTGAGCTTCATATCTCCTCTCATCTAACATCTAGGGATTAACAAGAAAAGGAACTATTTACACAGAATGTTTAGGGCATCCAAAGAGCATAATGCCTGGCTCCTTCCAGACACCGTTTAGACACCACACCAGCCCCTCTCTGCCTACAGACACTCAGCTGCAGCCAGAGTGTTGGGCGGGGCTCCCCGGGGCTGCAGATCCCAAGGGGAAAGTGGCGCTCCCCTGCCCGGGCCGGGTAGGGGTGCACTAGGCTCCAGTGTGATGGGAAAATTACAGGTAGAGGAAAAATTCTCTGTAGAAACCCAGAAATGATTGAAAGCTTTTGACCTGGCCCCTTAGGATCCCAAATAATGAGATGGAGGCTGTTTAGGGGGAAAAAAAGGTAAGAAATTTCATCAGCCTCATGACACCCAGCATAGACCACGTGAACGGCTACAGCCAGCGTGAATCCTCAGCATTTTAACTCTCATAAGTACTGTGCTGGTCCTCATGGTATGACTTCTTGTCCAGTCACCTCCTCCTTCTGCCTCCCATATTCCCATGAGAACCCACCTAACAAGAGGGCCAGAGGGAGTTTCCTGATGTTTACGTCTAAGGGAGAATCCAGGAAGATCCTGGGATTTCTAGTTTACTTTGAGATTGAGAGCTAGCAAGTCACTGAAATTCTGCCTGTTCAGAGGGGTGGAGGATGCAGAATGGAACAGAAGCATAGCATTGCAATTAGCCAGACGACTAATGGAATAAAAACCAAGCCAGACTGTAAATAGATATCCAAGTGCATTCCCACTAGTGTCAGTGCCAGATTTGAAGTCTGAGTTTAAAGAGAGAGGGAAAGGGCAGAGAGGGCCTCAACTAGAGAACTGAAATAGAAAATGGAAAGCTGGGATATGGGCAGAGAGGGGAGGCCCCAGAGGAGTCAAACAATGATGGAAGGAGGCACGAGGGTGCGTGGTGGTGAATTAGGGGTGCAGGGGGCTGGGGAGGGCACTTGGCAAGCTTGGTTTCAGGCACGTGGAGTGTGACTCAAGATCACGGCACGCACAAGACCGTATCAGTTGCGAACACAAGTGAAGCAGGGACACTGCAGGGAAAGAGCCTCAGGATCTGCCGTGAGCTACAACTCTGCCCTGCCAACCCGCAGCCTCAGTTCTTCCAGTTTAAGTACGGAGACGTAATACTGGTGCCTTGAGACCACGGCGAGGACTAGAGAGTGTGAGTCCTCATAACTGGGAGCCGATGTCACTGTCATCAGGGCAGATCTGGCATGTACTGAGAGTACAGGTTCAAGAGTCATCAGCATAGAGGGAAGCCAAGAATCCCAGTGTGGGAGGAAGATGCAGGCCGGTCAGCACCTTGCAGAGCACCTCCAGCAGGTAGTAGTTTGGGGGGTGGGGCAGGACGAACTCCCTTTCATGCAGTGAGAACATGAAGGCAGAAAGCAGAGAAGCCTCATTAGGGAAGCACAGTGGTGACGCAGAGCAGAGGAAGGAAAGGGCGAGGGGCTGCCTGAGATGCGGAGAAGCGCCAGGCTGGGTTACCCCGCCAACCACACCCACCAGCTTCCCCTCTGGGCTGCCTGGTGACCAGCTCTCACAGGGACTCGAGTCTGTGGCCACCTTTTCCAGAGCCACCCACTGATCTCAAGCGATCAGGTCAGTGGAGGCGAATTGCCAGGAGCTGAGCCAATGCACAGGTCTCGCGGCTAATTTCCAAACTTGGCAGTGTCTGCAGCAAAAGGGAGCTGGCAGCGATGGACTGGCAAGACCCGCTGGCAGCACCAGCTTAGAGCAGCTGCTGTAAAACTGAGCTGAAAACCCCTGTTTGGAGAAAGAGCCCCTCTGTCTGGAAAAACCACCCTCTTTGACCGAATGCCCCGGCCCAGGGGGTGCACTGGAAGAGGACCCTGGTCAGCTGACTTAGCGGGGTGAGCAGGGATGTGTCCTCACATCTCAGTGCAGTATACGTGGGAGCTCCAAAGACCCCTGAGTTCTCGCAATAATAACAGCTACCATTTAATGAGCACCTACAGCGTGCCAGGCACTGGTCTCAATGCTCTGCAAAGCCCATCTCATTTAATCTCCTAATCACGCCTGAAACACTCGCTGCACAGACCGGTTATCATCCCACCCCACAGATGACAAAGCAGAAGCACAGAGAGTCAGCACCCCTACTGCAGCCAGACCCAAAAAATGACCGCGACCGTGGAGCTCCTGGAGCCAGGGCTTCAGGCTGCCCCGTGTCTCCAGCCTGCGGCCCACTGCTCCCTCCCGCCGCGCTCAGGCAGGAAGGGGGCACCGTGCCAGGCCTCCGCACGCTCCACACAGAGGCTCAAGGGGAGTGGCTGCATTCTCAGAAAGGAAGCGGCATGCTCTGTGGATCTGTGGGCGACTTCCTTAGCCATTTACAAAGAGATCAAATTCCACTGGCGTTGCATGCAAAATCGCTATTGCAGCTTTACAAGTAAATGCAGATAACACACCCCCCGGGGAATTGCCTCTACTCAGTGCATCCAGGGTGCTCAAGATTTCCAGCCAAGACGTGCCGGTGAATACTGCACTCGAAGTCCTGATCCGCGTGCAGCCTTTTCCTACTGGATCTCAAATAAGTAGATTTTCATTTGGCCCCTGAAGTGTCATCTGTCAAAGGGCTGGAATGAGACCGGTATTTTTCTTTTAATCAAAACTGACATAAAGAATTGGAAGATTATTCTGTCTTCAGATATTCTGAAGACTCTCCCAGCACATGGACACTCTCCCCGAGACCTGACCAGGTGGAGAATAGTCCAGCAACGTAATTACCTGCAGAAGGTTCTGGAGCCTCTGGCTGAAGAGACCAGACTGTTCTAGAAGCAAACAACCCCTGGGGAGGCGGAGGCACATAGGCCTTCCAGGGAAATTCTTAGATAGCCAGCTGTTCAGACTCCAGGATAGAAGTGAACTTTCAAATCAAAGCCTTAAAATTGTTTAAATTATTGAAGTGGTTTATTCTTTCCACATCTTCTGTAGCCCGCAGGGTCTATTGCTTCGCTGAGGTATCTTTTCAAACCTGGATCGAGTATTATGTTCACTTTCCTGACCAGCTCACATTGATTTATCTCTGAATCGCCCAAGCATTGGGGGCCTGGGCACTGGACACTGGAGCTCAGCCTCCTAGACACTCGCCTGTTTGGACACAGTTGGGAACCACGCAGGAAGGGATACAGGATGCTGGTGGGCAGACCTTGGGCATTGCAGGTCAGGGCCTTTCAAGAAAGCTGGGGTCTCTTGCTCCGCGGTCACTCCTCGTTAACATTCCGACCTGCTTGGATCTCCGGATGCCCCGCTGTCCTGTGTGTGTTTCTGTAGGGGCGGCAAGTGCGGAGGCCTCCGGGCTTAAGCGGGAAGAGCTTTGCCTCTGTTCTTCCTTCCAGCTAACATTCTCATCGTCGTTGGTCTGATTAAGCTTCCACTCTGGCTGGAAAACCTCTTCCATACACATCAATAGAATTGTAGTTTTGCAGCTGCTACACACTGGCTGTGAAAGCCATCGATGGCTGAGCGACGTTACCCCGACCACAGCTATCAGCAGTAAGACTGTAACACACATATTTGGAGATAAGTAGAGTGATCTCACTCATTACTTAAAAGGATGGAATCAGATTTTGCAGAAAATCAATACCCTGAATAGACTTCTATTTTTCCTAAAGTAGGACACACGACTTTGTTCTATATTGTGAACGAAACACAGAGGATACAGAAGAGAATCGATATTACAACTCCAAAGTTTTTCCTTGAACTTCACGTGCAGTGGCTCTTCCTTGATGTGTCTCACGGATTATATGCCTCAACCACATCGGATGAGCGCCTAACCCTATGGTGACAGAGACTGTGGGGGCCAGAACGGGGTCCCTGCCCCCCAGGAGACCATGGCTTGGCAAGGGAGAGCGCTGTCCAAGGCAGGCAGGTTGTTACAACGCAGTTGACTCTACCAGGATCAGAGCAAACATTCAGAGGCAGGAGCAGCTCGTGCTATTAGCATCCAAACTCTGCTGAGTTGAAAGGTGAGCAGTAATTCAACTGGCTAATGGGTTTCATAGCCAATGTATCATGTGCTGATGCCCTGAGATCAAGTTTTGTCTGAAGCCCCAAACCCAACGTCAGACTCATAGAAAGGTTGCGGGAGGGACCGCTGCCAGCGCCCTCTGCTGGTTGTGGATAGTAAGTACTCACTCCCCACTTGGTAGATAACCAGCCCTCCTGCAACATCCCTGCCTCTGCCCTTAACTCCCCACCCCAAATCCCACACCCAAGCCCCCAGCTCCTCCCTGGGGACCACGTCTGACTTCTCTGCTCTCTTTGGCTCCCCTCCCAGGACACCCGGGACCTGGGTCCAGACGACTCCTCCTGAGGGTGGCTGTGGCCACATCTCACCCTAACCCTAACCCCATATGATGCTGCCGTTTCCTCGTGGGAAGAGGACTCTTTGCCTGACCTTCAAGGCCTGGCACTACCCATCCTCAGTCTACTCGGCAGAACACGAATTCCAACAGAACCAAAACACGTGCTGGTCCCCATCACACAGCCACCTTTTCCTCTCCTGATCCTCACCCTCCGCTCGTTCCAAACGCCCCTGCCTCCCAAGGTCGGTACAAATGCCACCTCCAAGAAGTCCCCCCGGATTTCACTGCCACCATCTCCCCAAATCAACCTCTCCTGCTCCGAGAAATCAGTGTCTCTTCCTCTCGCCGTGTAAGACCTTGTGCGGCACACCGAGGCTATCCTCCACTTGTTACCCCCGCTGCACTCGCCCCTCCTCCGGGACACAGTCAGGGTCTGCTTTACGCTGAGATCTCCTTCCTCCATCCTCTCTCTCCTTCCACTAGCGCCCAGCACAGGCCCCGGAACTAAGCAGCCCTTCCACACAAATGTGTGGTTACTGCACGAACTCATAAACTCGACTCGGATTCAGGTGGGAGTGTGTAGACTCACAACACACAAAAGCAAGTGAACAAAACGGAGAAAATATGGGACGTTCAGTGTTCAGTTTACAGAGGATGAGCACTTACTAAAGAACACCTTAATTCACAGAAAACCAAAGGCAAAAAAGCTGTACAGTATCTCCTTGGGAAAAAGTACACAAACAGCTATTTCTCTAACGGCCAAATTTAATGGTGGGGACATCCATTCACTCACTTATTCAGGAGGTGGACTGAACACCAGCCCCGCTCCTGGCCCCCTGTCAGGCACCGGGTCCCCCACGGGGAACCGCAGACCCCGTCCCTGCTCAGCAGGATTTTCCCCAGTGGAGAGATGGCACGTGTAGCAGATAGACCCTCTCCTACATCGTCCTCACTGTTCCCCGGATTCCACTAGAAACACAAAACCACCAAAACCCTCATGGTCTGGGGGGGCATTTAACGTGGAGGCGAATAGCTCGGCATATCTTAACAGCTTGAAGGCATCGCTGCCTTGGCGTTACACGGTGAGGTGGCCGTCACAATTCTTAGTCACCAGGCAAGGATGCTTTACATTCAGTACAGCCCCAAAGACCTAAAAATGTGACATTTGATTTAGAAAGCTATCTTTCGAGAACTGTTCTTTAAAAACTGTCGGCTTTTAGGAGAAACTGCATTTTGACTCATGATTCAGAGCCCGGGAAACACCTTCCTCCTGCACACACGTGCCAGGGGGACCCCTGGAAGCGGTGTGAGGCCAAGGTCCCCAACACACTAACCGGGTCCCCCAACGGAACGGGAGCTGAGCTTCAGCCACAGGCCAGCCTCGCCCCACTGGGCACAGCCTGGACCTAGTCTGCTGCCCGCAGCCAGGGCCCCAGATGTGGCCACACGGGCTGCCAGGCCTTCCCCAGAGGACTTCTCAGGAAGCCTGTGATCCTTACTGGGGTTGAGATCCTGAAACACCGCCACCAGCGAGCCCTGCACTCAGCAGGGCTGCTGAGCGCAGATCCTCAGGGCTCATCACACTTCCCCACGTGCAGTCCAGGTGGGATGGCCAAGGCGTCTGTGCCCAGGGACCTCACAGCCGGCAGCAGGACCGTGGACAGCTCATACGCCTCCTGGCTCTAGTCCTGGCCCTGCTCCTCTGCCAAGGAAGGGAACATTAGTCTCCACGCCGAGCCTGCCTCCTTTGATCTGAAAGGAAATCCCTGGTGAGTGCTTTTCACCAAAAAAAAAAAAAAAAGGCAGGTGGGGGTAGTTCCCTGGTGGCCTAGTGGTTAGGACTCACTGCCATGGCCCAGGTTTCAATCCCTGAGAAACTGAGATCCCACAAGTTGAACAGCACAGCAAAAAAAAAAAAAAAAGATACCTGGAACATGATCTGTGGCTATTAAAGATAAACATTCCTTTACTAGATCCTGCATGCACGCTGCAACTAAAGATCCCATGTGCTGCAACTAAGACCCAGCGCAGCCAAAATAAAATAAAATTTTTAAAAAAGATCAACATTCCCTTAAATCCTCAAGTAAAAGGATTTTAATTGTTTCATTACATTCTATTTGTCATTTGTCATATATCATTCATCTTCAAGACTATCCCAGAGGAAAACAGATGAGAGAAGCTATTCTGAATTCAGAACCTCTTTCTTGATCGTCTCCGTTGGTTCAAAGAGAAATGTCACCCCACTTCCCCCCGCCAACCACCCAGCCAGGCGGAAACACCTCCCAGCCAGAGATATCACCCTGTATCCTCAGTTCCTGTACCCAGCTGGCACGTGGAGATGCCCAAGAAAAGGTCAGCAAATGAGTGGATGGCACAATCTCAGACAGAAAGAATATCTTCCTTAAACTTTTCCCCTACAATACATCCCCAGAGATTACTGATTTAAGTCTTAAACTCTATTAAAATCCATGGGAATTCTAACACCCCACTCATAATGTGTTCTGCGGGCCTTAATTTTACATGATTTAAATTACTGCAGCTCAATAAGATCAATCATGGGTGTTGGTCCTGTGGCCCCATTGCCTGCTCTGCAGCCCCCCCCCAGGGTCATGCCCCCTCTGGTCTGAAAGGCTCAGGCACATGGGAACAGAGTGTCAAATGTGTCAGGTTTATAGTTTTCCAACTACCTCTGCCAAGAAACACGACATTTCTAAAATTTATATCTAAATAATTATACGTGGTAATCGAAAGCACTCTATGTGCCAAACAGTTCAATAAAAATAAAAAAGCATGCAGACACGAACACTTCACTGGTTAAACAGCTTCAGTCCCGCCAGGGCCAGTAGGCTGACACAGAGACACATCAGAAAGGCTCACTGCCCAACTCATTCGGTGAGTAGGGATCTGCGAGGGGTAAATGGAGGAGGGGGACACTGTAGAGATGGGGGCCCGGGAGGAAGCAGAATGCCCTCCCTCACGCAGCCCCCGTGGAGTCTGGCAGTGCATTCGTCTCCTGGTGATGCCAGGACAAATTACCATGAACCTGGTGGCTCAGAACAACAGAAATTCATTCCCTTACAGTTCTGGAGGCCGGAAGTCCCAAATCAAGGTGATGCCAGGGCTGGTTCTTCTGGAGACTCAGGAGGACCTGTCCCATGCCTCTCCCCTAGCTTGTGGCAGCGGCTGGCCATCCTCAGCACCCCTCGGCTTGTGGCAGCATCGCTGAGTCTCTGCCTCTGTCATCACATAATGGTCTCCTCTGTGTCCTCTCATCTTCTTCTAAGGATACCCGTCAGTGGATTTAGGGCCACCCGAGGGCACACCCTACTCCAGTATGACCGCAACTTAATTTAAATAATTACACCTGCAGTGACCCTATTTCCAAACAAGGTCACATTCTGAGGTTCTGGGCGGACGTGACTTTTGGGGAAGGACACTGTTCAACCCAGTACAGGCAGCGACAGGGTGTAGGCAGGGTTTAGGCAGACGTGTCAGAGGCACGGCACCGCCACTCTAAGAGGACAGTGATGGGCTAGAGCTCCAGGTGGCAGCGACACCTGCAGCACGACATGCTCCCGGTTGCTCACAGGCTCAGGGCAGCTCAGCAGAGCAGGCATCAGGATCCTCCCACGGTCCCCTGGTCTTCTCGCTCAGAAGAGCGAAGGTCACGTATCTGAATGCTCTCCATCCCCCAGAGCACTGACAGCTACTGGCTCTTCAGGCAGGAATGGTTTCCTGGTGGTGTCTGTCCTCCCCGAAAATGGTCCTTGCCCAGAAAGTGCTGGCGTGCAGCCCAGGGATTCACCGGGAATGGGACACACCCTCGTGGCCCCTCCCGTCATCAGGCCCAGCCAGCAGCAATCACTCATTGAAACCGCAGCTCCTACCATAAGGAGAGCCACACACTGGGTTCTCTGGAGGCCTTGCAGAAGGGACATTGCTTGAAATGGCCTATGAGTAGAGAGGAGAACATTCCAGAAGCAGGAGCTACGTGAAAGCAAGAAGGTGAAGAGTGCGGGGCAGGCAAGAGACCCTAAAACAGCCCCGTGTGGGTAAATCAGGGCGTATGAGAGGGTGGAATCAAACAGGATGGAAACAGAGGTGGACCCCAGGGTACGCGGGCTGAGGCTTCTCTCCTGAACCCTGCTGACAGGGGTCCCACTGTACTTTAGGAAGATTCAAGGCAGCAGCGTGAGGCCCCATCAAAGTGGCTGAGGAAGAAGACGTAAAAGCCAGTTCCTACATGGGTGAGGGGTCTTACATTTTGAGCCATGGGCGTTGGCCGTCTGGCAAAGCCTAGGACCCCTTCTCAGAAGACTGAGTGCTAAAGGCATAAAGTAAACACAGAAGCGCAAAGGAAATCAATTATAGCGAAGTACGGTTATCAAACGATTTTGAGAAAATAAGCATGATATGGTAACATGTGAGGTTCCTCTTCCCTCTGGGTTCTGAGTGGGGCACAGACCATGGAGGACAAGGGCGAAGCAGGAGGATGGTCTCTTTAGAGTTGTTAGAAGATTCTGAAACCACCTAAGGGCTCTTCTGTGTTTCTGTGTACCTGAGCGCTAAAATTCTAAGGTTTTTAAGACCCCGAAGATTCTGTGGTCCCCAAGGTTCCTGCCCCCACAGTACTGCGAGCTGCCTGAGCCCAGGGGTTTTGTCCGGCTAGCAAGCCCTAGAGCAGCAGGTGCAACACTATGTCTCTGAGTTTAGAGCAGGATAAGCAGGAATGAACGTCCAGATGTCTGCAAGCCTGAAATGTGAGAGGAAAACACGTGTGTGTTCCCTTGGGGTTTCATGAAGTTCAAGGATTCAGGAACATTATACATGCAGCAGCGCCCCCCAGAAGCAGAGCCTGCATTAGGGACAAGTCCCAGGAAACTGCTAATTCCACGGGGCTTTGATGCGTGTGTTCAAAGATCCCCTGGATTCTGCCCTGATGAGAACAAGACCGCTAGTGTCTACAAGGAAATGTCAGCCTGGAATAGGGCGGGGGTGTGAGGACAGAGAAGAGAGGGTGAAAAAACATGTCAGGGCAGGACAGCTGGGGCAGGGCAGCCCCGGCGAAGGGAGGGCTGAGGGACCAGACACGCTGCACCGTCCTCAGAATTCCTGGAGGGAGATGACGCCGCCTCCAGGAAGAGGGACCACAGAAGGAGAGGCCGTGTGGATAGCAAAGTGACTTGCTTTGGTGACAGAAATAGAACATCTGCAGGAAAAGCTCAGCCAGCCACTGAAAAAGCGAGTTTCTACACAGGAACCATCCGGGAAGCAATCATCAATTTTGAAACGGCCTGGAATGGAGAAAGCGACAGATATTCTGGGCGCGCCACTGTTTTTTCAGCTTATTCTAGGATAGGTTGAGTGTTTTAATTTTTAAATGATATGATAACATCTATAGTTACAAGACACTTACATATGAAAATTTTAGAAAAATTTCTGGAATACATTAAAATTCCTTCAATGTTATATGAGCAATTACCTCATTTTCTGACACCTGTTTTTCCAGTTCTACTGAGGCATGATTGACAAATAAAAATGTATATATTTAAAGTGTACAGCATGATGCTTTGATGTATGTATTCACTGAGAAAGGACTGCCACCATTGAAGGACTGCGTCTATTACCTCACACGGTTACCATATATTTTGTAGTGACACCACTTCAGAGCTACTCTCTCAGCAAATTTCAAGCGTACAATACAGTATTGTTAACTATCGTCACCACGCTGTACATTAGATCCCCCCAGGGCTTATTCATCTTATAACTGAAAGCTTGTACCTTAAGACCAATATCTCCTCATTTCCCTAACCTCCAGCCCCTGGAAACCACCATTCTACTCTCTATCAGTTTGACCTTTTTTTTTTTTTTTTTAGATTCCACATATGAGTGAGATGATACAGTATTTGTCTTTCTCTGTCTGGCTTATTTCCCTTAACATAATGCCCCCAGGTTCCATCCATGTTGTCACGAATGGCAGGATTTCCTTCTTTTATTTGGCTGATTGATAATCCATATATATTTACCACATTTTCTTTATCCATTCATCCATCGATGGACACTTAGGTTGCTTCTATATCTCTGGTAGTGAGTAAATGCTGCTATGAGCATGGGAGTTCAGCTATCTCTTCAAGACACTGACTTCATTTCCTTTGGATATATACCCAGAAGCAGGGCTGCTGAATCATATGGTAGCTCTATTTTTCATATTTTGAGTAACTTCCATAACATTTTCCACAGTGACTGCTCCAATCTACATTCCCACCAACAGTGCACAAGGGTTCCCTTTTCTCCACATCCTGGCCAACGTGTGTTATCTCCCGTCTTATTGATAATTGCCATCCTAACAGCTGTGAGGTGTTTTTAACCTATTTGTTTCTTACTATTGGGTCGTATGAGCTCCTTATATATTTGGGGTATTTATCCCTTATCATATAGATAGTCTGCAAACATTTTCCCCATTCTGCAGATTGCCTTCATTTGTTTATGGTTTGCTGTGATTTGGTGTGGTCTCACTAGTCTATTTCTGGTTTTGTTGCCTGTGCTTTCGGCATCATATCCAAAAACTCATTGACAAGACCAACGTCAAGGAGCTTTCTTCCTATGTTTTCTTATAGAAGTTTTACAGTTTCAGGTCTTACATTTACATCTTTAATGCATTTCAAGTTAATTTTGTGAGTAGGATGGGGTCAAGTTTCATTCCTCTGCATGAGAGTACCCAGTTTTCCTAGCACCATTTATTGAAAAGACATTCTTCCTCCACTGTGTATTCTTGGATCTCTTGCCAAAGGTTAGTTGACTATATATTCATGGGTTTACTCTGGACCCTTGATTCTGTTCCATTAGTCTATGTATCTGTTTTTATGCGAGCACCATATTGCTTTATCATAGCTTTGTAACATCATTTGACATCAGGAAGTGTGATGCCCCCAGGTTGGTTCTTCTCTCTCAAGATTGCTTTGGCTACTCAGGGTCATTCGTGGTTCCGTATGAATTTCGGGATCTTTTTGTCTATTTTAGTGAAAAACGTCATTGGAATTTTGATAGGGATTGCATTGAAACTGTAGATCACTTTGGGTACTTTGGACATTTTAACAATAGGAATTCTTCCAACCCATGAACATGAGATATTTTTCCATTTATTTGTATCTTCCTTAATTTCTTTTATCAACGCATTATAGTTTTCAGCATACAGGTCTTTCACCTCCCCAGTTAAATTTATTCCTAAGTATTTTACTCTTTCTGATGTATTGTAACTGGGATTGTTTTCTTAGTTTCTCTTCCTGATAGTTCATTGTTAGTGTATAGAAACACAACTGATTTTTGTTATTCTGATTTTATATCCTTCAACTTTACAGATCGTCCATTAGTTCTAACAGATATTTGATGGAGTCTTTAGGGTTTCCTATATATATGATAATTTCATGTGCAAACAGAGACAATTCTACTTCTTCCCTTCTGATTTAGACGCCTTTTTTTCTTTTTCTTGCCTAATTGCTCTGGCTAGGACTCCCAGTACCACATGCTGAATGGCAGTGGCCACAGTGAACAATCCTTGTCTTGTTTCCGATCTCAGAAAAAAATCTTTCTGCTTTTACCATCGTGTTTTCTGCTGAGAAATGGACTGATAGCCCTGTGGAAGTTCTCTGTATGTGATGAGTTCCTTTACTCTTGCTGCTTTCAAAATTCTTTCTTTGTCTTGGATTTTCGACAGTTTTATATGTCTCAGTGAAGTCTTTCTTGGATTGAATCTGTTTGGGCACCTATAAGCTTCATGTACCTGTACGACTATGTCTCTCCCCAGATTTGGGACATTTTCGGCCATTCTTTTCTTTTTTTTTAATTAATTAATTTATTTATTTTATTTTTGGCTGCGCTGGGTCTTTGCTGCTGCATGCAGGCTTTCTCTAGTTGCAGGGAGCGGGGGCTACTCTTCATTGACGTGCGCGGGCTTCTCATTGCAGTGGCCTCTCTTGGTGCAGAGCACGGGCTCTAGGCACGCGGGCTTCAGTAGTTGTGGCACGTGGGCTCAGTAGTTGTGGCTCACAGGCTCTAGAGCGCAGGTTCAGTAGTTATGGTGCATGGGCTCTCGAGCGCAGGCTCAGTAGTTGTGGCGCACGGGCTTAGCTGCTCCACGGCATGTGGGATCTTCCCAGACCAGGGCTCGAACCCACATCCCCTACAATGGCAGGTGGATTCTTAACCACAGCGCCACCAGGGAAGCCCTGGGCATTATTTTCTTAAGTAAGCTTTCTGCCCTTTCTTTCTCTCTCTCTCTCCTTCCCCCTCCCTCCCCCTCTCTGTCTGTCTCTCTCCCTCCTCCTCCTCCTGGGACTCCCATAATATGGACATTGTTCCACTTGATGATATTCAATAATTCACAGAGGCTTTCTTTACTCTCTTTTATCCTTATGTCTTTTTTCTCCACTGACGGGATAAATCAAACGACCTGCCTTGGAGTTTACAGATTCTTTCATCAGCTTGATCAAGCCTGCTGCTGATGCACTCTGCATCACTCATTCATTCATCGTACTCTTCAGCTCCAGAATATCTGTTTGGTTCTCTTTTATGAATTCCATCTCTCTGTTAAGCCTCTCATCTGCTCACATATTATTTTCCTGATTTCATTGAGTTATATGTCTGTGTTCTCTTACAGCTCACTGAGCTTCCTTAAAACAATTATTTTGAATTCTTGGTCAGGCATTTCATAAATCTCTATGTGTTTGGGGTCGGTTAGTGGAAAATTATTGCGTTCCTTTGGTGGTGTCATGTTTCCTTGATTTTTCACGTTCCTTAAAGTCTTGTGCTGCTGTCTTCACACGTGAAAAAGCAGTCACCTCCTCCAGTCTTTAGTGACTGACTTTCTGAAATGCCACCAGTGAGCCCAGCCACTGATTCTGAGGTTTGCTCAGACTTTTGGAGATGCCCACTCCACACTTTGTATTCACCCTTGGGGAGGAATGCTTAAGATTGTATGCCTTCTGTCTTTCCTGCAAAGTCAGGCCTAGTGCTGAGAGCCTCCTGTGTTTTCCCTAGCATTGTACCCTGAAATACTCAAGTTCGTGGGCCTTCTCCCAATCCTCCAGAGCCAGGCTGGCTTCCTGTGAGTGCTAACTACTGGTCTGCAAACACTCACCCTTGCTCCCTCTCAGGAGTGCACCTGGGGAGCCTGTCACGGGGTGGGATGCTATGGGTGAGACACAGGAGCACTGGGCCAGCTGTGGTATTTGTTACCACTGTCCGGGGACCAGCTGAGGGGTTTGCAGATGTGGGGTCCCCAGTAGCTCATGGTGGGCTTCCTGGTGGAGTCCATGAAGGATCAGGAGGATGAACTGTGACGTGGTTAGCAGCATCCCTTTGGTGAGTTCCGAGCCCCAGCTGCTGCGCTCCCAGCTTCGCCCAGCCACTCAGCCATGCCAATCACCTCAGTATCCTGAGTGGGGTGAGAAATAAGCATGCATCCTGGATGGTGTCCCACAGAGCTGGACAAGCCAGGCACCAACTCGAACTCACACACTTGCACTTTCCCCTGTGGGAGAAATCCCGGGACGGAGACTCTGCTCCAGGTCCCTCTCCAGTTTCTGGTGGTTGCATCAGTCTTTGGTTTCCCTTGACTCGTCAATGCATCATCCAGTCCTCTGCCCTCACGTGGCATTCTCCTTGTATTTTCACATCATCTTCCCTCTAAGCGCGTGTCTCTGTATCTTAATCCCCCCCTTTTTTAAGATCAGCAGTCATATTGGATAAGGGCCCACCTAATGACCTCATTGTAACTTGCTTACCTCTGTAAAGACCCTGTCTCCAAATAAAGTCACATTCTGAAGTACTGGGGATTAGGACTTCAACACATGAATTTGGGGGAGGGGTGGCACAATTCAACCCATAGTAGGAGGTGAAGGCAAAGAAAATCCTGAGAAAGGTCAGAGTTGGGCAGCTTCAGGCAGATGGGACTATGATGAGGCGCCAGCTGTCTCTGGGGGTGGGGCGGGGGGCGGGGACGGGGGGCAGGGGGTAGGGGCAGAGGGGCGGGGGCGAGGGCGGCGGTGGGGGGCGAGGGGGGCGGGGGTGGGGGGTGGGGGGCAGGAGACAAAAGCCATGGATATGATCCACTTTTGCTCTATGGTTTAGGCTAAGCTGACTTCAAGAAACCCTTCACTTCCTAGACAGGCTGGGTATGTGGGGCCGTAAGTAATGTCTTAGGATTGCTGCTGGCAGCCCAGTGACTCTGCAACCCCCCTCTTCCGTCGCCAGCTTGTTCAAGTCCTTGCATCTGGCGTGGGCAGCCCAGGTACCCCATCACCCACCAGACTAGGAGTCTTCTGACCCAGCTCTGCCCAGAGCTCCAGCAGTCACCAGGAACCTCAGGCACAAATGACGGTGTGTAGCCATAACCAGCCCCTGGGAACTGCTTGCTATCCATCTACTTTGGGGACCCACTGGCACAAGTGTCAAGAGATAGGGAAGCACAGAATGTGTCATAGTCTCCTGGCGTTGCTAAGGCTGATGTGCAAGGACTCTGGTAGACATTCCATCCCCCACTTTTCCAGAATCAGGCTCAGAATCTGATGTGCAAGCTTCCAGGTCCCATCTGTGCTTTATTTTAAAAGTGCATAGCTAATAAACTATTTTCATCTTTTAAAATGGCATAAATGTCATTAGAAAGTAACCTGAGCTTATTGGCTTTATTTAACTCTTGACAGGTATAGAATACAACATTAAAAATGCAATTAACTTGGGCAGTGGGGAAGAAATAAACCTATCAGATGGATGTCTTTTGGGTAAGGAGAGATATTTACATCTCATAAATCAAAACTTTCAGAGTCACATCCCAAAATAGGACTATGGTTCCTTATTATCCCAAACTTCTTAACTCTTGGAGGTAAGTTATTAGTTGGATGCTACCATTGATTAGATGGAAAAACAAAGATTCCCCTCAAACTAAACCATTTCCCAATAAAATAAAGTGGACTGGGAGTCTGTCTGTGATGGTGAATTTTATGTGTCAACCGGAATGGACCACAGGGCTCCCTGACATCTTGTCAAACATCATTCTGGGGGGGTCTGTGGGGGTGTTTCTATATGAGATGAACATGTGAATCTGTAGACTGAGTAAAGCAGTTCTCCTCCCCAATGTGGCGGGCCTCATCCAATCAGCTGACGGCCTGAAAAGAACAAAAAGGCTGACCTTCCTACAAGTAAGAGGGAATTTTCTGCTGTCTGACTGCCTTCAGCCAGGACATTGTGTCTTTTTTTTTTTTTTTACTGTCTTGGGATTCAAACTGGAACACTGGCTCTCCCTGGGTCTTGAGCCTGCCAGCTCTGGACTGGAATTTACACCATCAGTTCTTCTGGGTCTCCAACTTGCAGTCCACAGATCTTGAGAGTGTCAGGCTCCACATCATGTGAGCCAATTCCTTATAATAATTATATATATATTTATCTCCTGTTGGTCCTATTTCTCTGGAGAACCCTGACTGATACGCTCTCTCTGCACCATTATTCATTCAGTGACTTAAATATTTGCTGGGCACCATGGTAAACCGCTGTTTTTACACTCAGCATTGATTATGCATCCTTCTCATTTTCTCTGGAGGCCAACCTCCATCACTCTCAGTCTGTGGGGTTTGGCTGGGACCCCACCTCCCTTGCACCGCAATTCAGGATAAGCACGTGACCCAGACCTAGCAAGTTCACACAGCCTGTCCTGTGGCTACAATGACTGGTTTAGGGCTGAACACCTGACCCAAGTTCACCCAAAGACAAACAAGCCCAGGACTCCAATTTTGGAACCATCGGAGGAAACGTTCTCTTCCTGCTGGAAATTTAGGTGAAAACCCGGCTGATGCTGGAGCCGCTTGGTGGGGCTGGCTCACCGGGACCCACCCAAGAGCTAAGATAACACAGATGGAATCAGAGGCCACACTGGATGAGCTCAGCAGGGGCCCTGACTCTCTAGCACTCCTGAATTCCATGTGCAAATGAACTTCCCGTTTGCCACTGAGAAAGGGGTGTCCGCCACTTGCACCCAAAGAGCCCCACCTTCAGCCAGGTGCCTAGAGATGCTTCACTCTGGGCTAAGAAATGAGAGTAGCTTTGGGGGGCTTAGTGGAGCTGACTTCAAAAATAAAAGTGAATGGAGCTTTCACTCAGCACCACAGAGAAATCTGAGACACCGCAGACCACCCCGTCTGCTCCCCTTTCGGATAAGGAAGCCACGAGGGTGTCACGTGGCCAGCTCCTAGTCACAAAGCAGGAGGTTATTCAGGGACACGGGTGAAGTTCTCTAACTGGTGGACCTCCCCCACCACCCTAGAATCAGGAAACGCTGGGGAGAATAAGACCCACAGGAGAAGCACCTGGGATTTAAATAAAGAATATGGTGCCTGCCAGCCGCTGGGTCTAGCTCAAGTCACTCGGCTCAACTTTAGGAAACAATGGGGGATATTTCCACCTGTTTACCCTGAAACGTGTATGTTTCCTGCACACCAGCTGTGACTGTCACTCCTCACTGGTGGTCAGCTTGATTTTCTTCTACCGTCTCCCATTTCACTGACTTAACACAACCTAAGAAGTCATTCTACCCAACGTGGACATCCGTGAAAGTCAGGAAGGAGAAAGTGAGGGCCCAGTGTAGGCTGAATCTCTCTTTATGCCTGCCTGGATGTCTTCAAGGACACAAGCGTCTAATTCATACTTAATTTCACGGGTATGTAACTGATATGGCCCCTCTACCAGCTCAGACTACATAATGAGCTCACACACCTTTTAACCGTCAAATGAGTAACCCTGTGTGTCCAAGCAGCCCTTGTGACAATGCTTTCCTTCCTCCAGCTAGGAATGCCCCTTTCACAAAACCCCAGCTACCCCACAGGTGAGAAACCCAGGCAGAGGCTCGGTCTGCTGGGAGCCCTGACTCGTGACTGTGGTCGCTGACACAGCTGTAAGACGAAGCTGTGACCCGATGCTTCAGCCCAGGCCCCGTCCTGCACAGTGTCCACAAGCCAGGTGTCGCCACTGCCCCAGCACGGTTTCTCTGGGTCAGGCGTAGGACGCCTCTCTCCAGTGTTGGGCTCAGCGCTGGTCACTTTCACCACTCTAGGCTTAGGTCCAATGCCCAGTCCTTGAGGGACAGTTCTCGTAATTTACACACACACACACACTCATGCAATCTTCCTATGGCAATCCAAGATGCCGGCTGCTGGGTCAGAGGCTTCTTCATCAGTCACACACACGCAGTACCTCTGGACACATGGGCATAGATCTCTTCTAAGGCCTTGAGGACGGATCGCTTTCTTGATGGCCAATGGTGAGGTCATTTGCCAAAGCTCATCATTGCTAATCAATGTTACCGCACTGCCAATAGCCCAAGAGGGAGGGGAGTGGACAGGAGCTGGGCAACATACGAGACCTGGACTCACAAGCCCTCCCCTACAGGGACACACGCCAGGACTTCTACAAGACCTCCCACGGTACCCTCTTCCTGCCCCAGGGAAACTGGAAATAACTGCTGTGTCTCCACGGCCCCCAAAAGGCAATCACAAATATGAAACAGCTGCTGTCAGTCTGCTGCCCAGAAGCCGGGCTGAACAGCCTCAGCAGGTCACACCTCGTGAGACACCATCATACACTCAGGTCTCTGACACACAAAAAGCTTGGTACCAATCAGGGCTAATTGCAGGCTTCTGTGCTACCCTCCTGGCTCAGCTGTTTAGCAAAAATTACATTGCGTTACATTTTCTACTAATCAGCGTCAAGAGCAGAGTGTGAAATTAACTTGAAATAATTTCACGCTTTCAAGTAACCTTTATTTTCTAAATTGCCGTGCTTCGTAGTAACTATTTTATCCGACTGTATAATAACAGTGTTCTTTGCACGAGGGTATAGCACTTATATAACAGCTGCTATCATAATCAAATACCAATAGCTCATCTTTATTTTAGCATTAAGTCAATAGCACTTGATAAACTTCAATACCATAAGTGTTATTGGTTAAATAAGTGTTCTCTGACGTGTGGCTTAATGAATCAGAACCAGTTTAAAGGAGTCTGGCTTGCAATACTGAAATCTGCCAAACGTAAGGCTTCTATAAAACATCAAAATCTTCAGGTAACCAAATGTTCAGCTGTATTTTGAACATGCACCCTCTTCCAACGAGCCCTCATATACGTGGTTTCACTTAAAATGTAAGTTAGCATATTTACGTTGAAGACTCACCCAACAGCAAACCCAGCTCCTGCGTTTATATTTTTGCTCTTTCCTAATCAATTTTTAACACACATTTGCCCAAACTTGTCCCTCAAAAGCCAATACTGAAGGAAAGAAATACCATGCTTATTGTAGCTTAATAATCATGAACGTAGGGCTTCCCTGGTGGCGCAGTGGTTGAGAGTCGGCCTGCCGACGCAGGGGACGTGGGTTCGAGCCCCGGTCCAGGAAGATCCCACATGCCGCGGAGCAGCTGGGCCCATGAGTCATGGCCGCTGAGCCTGCGCGTCCGGAGGCCCACGTACCGCAAAAAAAAAAAAAAAAAAAAAAAAAAAAAAAAGGCCAGAGCAATCTTGAGCTACATTAATAGAACGATGGTATCTAGGAAGCAAGAGGTAATAGCTGTACCCTGTAATTGGAACTTGCCTGGAGTGTCATATTTAAATATGAGCCCCCTTGCTTGGAAAGAAATGAGGCAATAGAAAGAATGACCTAGATGGCGTAGGGACTGAAATCGGGCCCCGAGAGACACAGAGGAATGTTGGTCAGAGGATCCGCACACGTGTCACAGTGGCAGGACTAGGGTGAATCGGCAGAGACGACAAGCTGGGAGGGGCTGTCTACACGCACAGCTGCTCAGACACAGAACAAGCCATTTGCAGGTCAACTAACTGAAGTTCTCTCATTCCAGAGGTGATGAAAAGCTACAGAGAGAAGACCTAACAAGTGGGTTCTTTATATTTGCCTTAAAAAGTCAGCATTTCAGTGAAATCCCCTCCATGCCGAGCTCCAGGGTCTCCTTGCATTGAGGAGACAGAGCTGGGACAGCTCTGAAAGCCCAAGAGGCTAGAGGCCACAGAGTGCAGGGGGGGAGGGGCTGCACCTGTGAACGCTCCAGAGACCCCCGAGGACTCCCCCAGACAGTCAGCGCATGCCTGTGGAAAAGCCACCCAAGACCAGGAACAGGACCCCCAAGAAGATTAGAGGGAACAGTCATCAAGGCTCACAAAGGCCCAGAACAGTGCCCGTTCCACCAGCCTGATTAGGAGAACCTTAAGCTACAGGGAAGAGGGTAAAGCACTCAACAGTTCCACGCACTCGTGGAGTAACTGAACCTGGACTAAAACTCACTCCGCTCCCACCTAAGAAGCATAAGAGCAAACTCTGAAAGGAGCAAACTGTTTCCAAGGAACTAAACCATGGCACAGAACAAAGCTCAGGAATATTTACAGGAACAGAGGAATATCCAGCACCCAGTAAGGTAGAATCAGTGTCTGGCTTCCCATCAAAGACTGCTCGGCGCACAAAGAAACAAGAAGATGACGCCCACCACGAGGAGAAAAAGCAAGCAGCCCAGACTGGCCTAGCTTTGACATGATGATAAATTAGTAGAGAAGGACATAATACAGGTACGACAACTGTTCTATATGCTCCATAACACAGAGGCTGTGCATGTTAAGAAGAGCTGTGGAAGCCACTAAAAAAGACCCAAATTGAAGTTTCAGAAATGAAAACTGTAAGGTATTAGATTAAAATAAATATGACAGATAGAATTAACAGCGGGTTAAACACTGTGGCAGAAAAAATTAGTGAACCTGAAGACATAGCAATAGATGAAATTAAACACAGAGAGGGGGAAATGGCTCAAAAAATGAACAGAGCGTCAGGATGGTGCGGGACAACTTCAAGTGACCAAATACACACGGCCTAGCAGCTCAGAAAAAGAAAGGAGAGGTTGGGGATAGAACGGCATAACATTTTCTAAATTTTATGAGAACCTAAACCCATCGGTCAAAAAACCTCATCAAACCAAAAGCACAATAAACATGAAGAGAACCACACAAAGGCACACATTACCATCAAACTGTTCAAACTATAAAAAGAACCTTAAAGGCAGCCAGAGAACAGGGTCACGTTACCTGGAGAGGAAAAGGAATGAGGGTAACAGCAGACATCTCGGTGGGGTAAGTGTCAGCTGATAAACGACGGCACAACTTTAAATTATTGAAAAACACTGTCAACCTAGAATCCTTTACTCCATAAAAACGGCTTTAAAAGTGAAGGCAAAATAGTTGCCAGACATGCAAAAGCTGAGAAACGTTATCACCAGTGAAACTACAACATAAGCAAGTTTTTCAAGCAAAGGGAAAATGAGAGCAGATAGAAATCTGGATCTACACAAAGTAATAAAGAACACCAGAAGTGGTAACTACGTGGGTAAATATAAAGACAGTTATTCTTATTACTTGTAGCACTTTAAAATATAGCTGACTTCTTAAGCCAAAATTAATGACAGTGCCTTGTCTGGTTTGTAATATACATAGAGGCAAAGTTTGGAAACAATAAAGCAAAGACCAGGAGTCTCTGTAAGTGGAAAAGGGAGACAAGAGAGGGAACCAAAAAGATGGCAGAGTGAGAAGACTCAGTCCGTTGCTGGCTTGAAGGAGGAGGAATGTGGGCGCCTCTCGAAGCAGGAAAGGCAAGGAAAAAGATTCTCCCCTGGAGCCTCCGGAAGGAACAAAGCCCTCCTGACACCGTGATCTTAGCCGTGTGAGACCTCTGTCAGACGTCCGACCTCCAGAACTATGAGATAATAAATATGCATTGTTCTAAATCACGAAGTCTATGATCGTTCGCTACAGTAGCCACAGGAAACTCACACATTCAATTCAATGAGTGAATAAGAGGATGGATGGATGGATGGATGGATGGATGGATGGATGGATGGATGGATGGATGGATGGATGGATGAACAGATGCATGGATGAATGGGTGGATGGATGGGTGGATGGGTGGATGGGTGGATGAATAAAAGTGCCTGCTGCCACCAAACTCCTGGCTTCTATGTCATGCATCTGTCATTTTTGCTTCCCTGAGCATTGATCCCTTTTCATCTGGTAATAGCACCTTGATTTTGCTTTGGAAAACCACCCTTCTCTTATCTTCTATCCATGTGGTTCTGGTGAGGCTACCATGGACGTCCAGCAGTAGGGGTGGCCTAGGGCCTGGGTTGTTAAATAGAACACACACCCCTCTGGGCAGTGACTGGTTCAGCACTGGACACATGGCCACACTGGAGTTTCTGCTGCAAAGTTAGGAAAGCAAAGCTCTTTCCTCCCGGGGAAGGAGGTGCTGAGCTAGGAGGGTCTGCACTTGGAGCTCCTGGTGGCCGTTTCTGCCAGCACGTGGGAAAGGACTGCCTGAGAATGAAGACGACATGGAGGAAGACACGGCTGAGAAGTGGGGACAGATTCTTAACTATGACATTTGAATGTCTGGATCCAGCCATGTCAGTCATGTAGGGCAGTCAGTTCTCCCCGGAGCTTTTGAGTAAGTTAGTTAGGCCTCTGTCCTTGCAATAAAAAGGAAACATGGTCCCCTACTTCTAGGCTCTTTGCTCAAGCCATACCCTCAACCTAGGATGTGCCCGCCCACTCTTGAGAACTCAGCTGAACCCTGGAAAGCATCTCTGACCCCCAGATGGTGCCCGTCTCTCCTGACATCCACAGAGCACGATGCTCATTTACTGCTGAGAACCTGCCCCGAAAGGCCTTGGGCTGTGGTCGTGGCCAACGTGCTCATCCATCCTCACACCGTGTAAGCGCCTCGCCCTTGGGTAGCGCCTTGCTCACCTTTACACTCCACTCCCACTGCCAGAATGCAGTGTCTTCTAAACCAAACTCTCTGTTCATGTCCCGTCACTGCTGGGGGCTCCCAACGGGTTAGCAAAGACTGGACGGCAGTTCCTGCCCTGAGCTGAGATGCACACGGTAGGAAGTGAGTGAAAGCAAGAACACCAGCCCTGGCGCCCTGGGGTCAGCGAGAGCAGCATTTGACCACGTGCCACCAAACCTCAGAAACTGAAACTCTGATTTTCGAGGCACTCTGTGGAAGCCTAACCTGACACAGAACTGTTTACGTTTGCATCAAAACAAGTGGAATGTTTTCAATGTAAACAGTAGCTGCAGAGGAAACGGTACTGCAAATACTCTTGTAAACACAGGGAAGGCACCTCCCTGCTCACGGCAGACCTACATGACATTTTATGAGTGTGCATCTGAGATATGAATGTGAACAGGCCACTGCTGTCATTTTAGGGCACTACAGGCCCTGTGCATCCCACACAATGTGCGCAGGGTCAAGGCCCCCATGTCGCGTGGCTCTGAGAGGTGGCACCGTGCTCATGACACAGAACAGGTAGGGCGACAGCTCCGCACCTGATCGTAGTAACAAAAGTGGCGCACCACTCTTTCCTCGTGAATCCAACAGGCACCTCAAACTTAAGATGCCCACACAGGACCCAGGAATTTCTCGCCAAACCGCTTCTCACAAGTCTTCTGGTTGCAAAGACTGGCCCCATCATTCACTCGTGGACCAGGTCACACTGGGAGCTGCCTCTGACTCCTATTTGTCCTTATTCCCAACCTTGACTCCATCAGCGAGTCCGATCTTCTCTGCCTCCAAACTGTATGCTGGACCCACAATGCTCCCCGCCTTGTCCCAGCCAGCAGCCTGGCATTCCTGCAACGCACAGCAACCCCTCAGGTGGTCTGGATGCCTGCGGTCTGTCCAAAGCATGAATCAGACCAAACTCTCCTCTGCTTAAACCTTCAAAGGATTCCCACCTCCCCTAGAACCAAGCCCAGTGTCCTGACTGTGGCTGATAAGGCCTTCCTGCCCCACCTGCCACACCATCCCTTTTGCTGTTTCATGAACGAGGTCAAACTCCCCACCTGAACTAGTCAGGAGGGAAAGCTAGCTCTCATGACAGGCAAACCTGAAGCTGGATGGCTTGACAAGCAAGGCTTGCTTCTCACTCACATACATTCAATGGGGATCGGGTGCCACCTCCATCCTGTAGCTTCACCATCTCAACACAGGTTCCCGTAGGCTTCGGAGGCAGGGAGGAGAGAGGCAAAGCAGGCCCCCAGCCCTGAAGTGCTTCGACCAGAGAGAGACGCACGTCAGGTTTGCTCACAGTCTATTCGACAAACAGAGCACCCGGCCTGAGCTCTGGGTTCTGCTTTCCGGGGAATCTAAACTAAAATAGGAAGGGAGAATGTTGGGGGGGGTGTTTTCTGGATCACATGGCACCTTATGAGGAGGTGACTCTGGACAATGCAGCTGAATGCTGAGAAGGAGACAGCCAAGCAGGAGTGCAGAGAAGGAGCCCCAGTGGTCAGGTCCCCAAGAGCAGGTGGCCATCCAAGACAGAGGCGGGACCGACAGGCAGACAATCTCCCTGGGACCATGCCTTACATCCGTCCATCGGTCCAGAGGGACTTCCAATGCTAAAGTCACGTGTTCCCCAGGCACTCCCATGGAGTGGTCCTGTGTCCTCAGCCAGAGAGAGCTCTGGGCCCTGGGATTCTAAGAAGATGGAGACCCATAGTGGGTGGTCACTGCTACACCATCATTTTGAAGTGATTTGGCTGCAAATATCAAAACTTTAAACATACGGGAATGCCATGACTCAGCAGTTCTACTTCTAGAAAATGGTCAAGGAGATGCCCAAGTATTTAGCTCTAGGAAGACTGAAGCTTCACTTTTAACAGAAAAAAAGAATCTGTCCAAAAACAGGAGAATGCTGAGGACATTTGGGAGCATCCACAAAATGGAATGTTCTTCAAATATTAAAAATGATATTTTGCAAGAGTTTTTGGACATGGAAAGCTGGTCATAATTTGTGTTTTGAGCAAGAAGAAAATATGCAGCAGTTCCATCAAAACGCAAAGTTCACTGAATAATCACTGTGGTCATCACTCTGCTCTTCCCGTTACGCCAGCGCCGTGTGGAACCCTGGATTCACATGGTCATCACTCTGCTTTTCCTGTTATGCCAGCACCATGTGAATAATCATTATGGTCATCACTCTGCTCTTCCCGTTATGCCAGCGCCGTGTGGAACCCTGGATTCACACTATCAAATTCAGCCTCCATAACAACCCCGCCGGGGACAACTGCAGTTTTAAGGAAGAGGGGGCGGAGCCCGTCATTGGGCTATCACCCTCCATTCTCCCCAGATCCACCTGCTGCATGCGCTGTGTCCCTGCTCTAGACTGAGTCATCTCACCCCCCCTTCTCCCTGCCTCCTGGTGGGATCAGCTGATGCGAGGCACTGGCAGTAGACAAGAGGCCGGCACAAGAGGTTCAGGCGATCTGCCCCACCTGCTCCCTCACCACTGGGTTGCAGCCCACGGCAAAGGCTGTCTCGCCATCACACCTACAGCCAGGGGGCCTGCTATGGACTGGGTGTTTGTATCCCCCCAAAATCTATATGTTGAACCCAATCCCCCATGTGACAGTATGTGGAGGTAAGACCTTTGGGAGGTGACTAGGTTAGATTAGGTCATGAGGGTGGGGCCCCATGATGAGATTAGTGCCTTTATAAGGGGATGAAGAGACCAGAGTGCTCTCTCTTTCTATCACAGGAGGACACAGCAAGAAGGCAGCTTTCCACAAGCCAGGAGGCAGGCTCCCACCAGACACCAAATCTGGCAGCATCTTGATCTTAGACTGGAATGGACTGTGCCTTACTCCACCCTTTTAAGGGTGATAATACTGAAGCCTGGAGTTAATAAACAATTTGTCAGTTACGTAGCGGTGTCCCACAATCCTGAAATACTTATGACATTAAGTATTTCATAATATTCCCTACTTATCCTTTAAATGTCTTTAGGATCTGTAATGATGCCCTCTCTCATTCCTGATATTGATAACTTGTGTCCTCTTTATCTTGACAAGTCTAACTGAAGGTTTATCAAATTGATTGATCTTTTCCAAGAGCCAGCTTTTGGTTTTATTGATTTTCTCTATTTTTCTGTTTTCAGTTTCATTGATTTCTGCTCTTATCTTTGGTATTTGCTTCCGTTTGCTTTGTAATTGGTTAGTTCTTTTTCCAGTTGCTTAAAAAAGAAACAGATTCTTGATCTAAAACAGTTCTTGTTTTAAAATATAAATGTTTAATGCCATAAACGTCTTTCAAAACACTTCTTTAGTTGTATCCACAAATTTTCCTATCTTGTGTTTTAATTTTCTATTTATTTATTTATTTATGGCTGCATTGGGTCTTCATTGCTGCGCGCGGGTTTTCTCTAGTTGTGACAAGTGGTGGCTACTCTTCATTGTGGTGGGTGGGCTTCTCATTGCAGTGGCTTCTCTTGTTGTGGAGCATGGGCTCTAGGCACGCGGGCTTCAGTAGTTGTGGCACCCGGGCTACGTAGTGGTGGCTCAAGGGCTCTAGAGCGCAGGTTCAGTAGTTGTGGCACACAGGCTTAGCTGCTCCACGGCATGTGAGATCTTCCCGGACCAGGGCTCGAACCCGTGTCCCCTGCATTAGCAGGTGGATTCTCAACCACTGCGCCACCAGGGAAGCCCCTTTATTTTCATTCAATGGAAAATAATTCCCATGGTCCTTGTGTCTTCCCCTTTGACCTATATATTATTTAAAAGCATGCATTTTGGGTTCCGAATTTGGGGGAATTTTCCAAATATCTTGCTATTATAGATTTTTTGTTTAATTCCTTTGTAGCCAGAGAATATATCTTATATAATTTTAATTATTTAAAATATGTTGAGATGTTGAAGCTCATTGCATGGCTAAGAACGCTGTCTATCTTGGTGAATGTTTCACGTGCACTTGGAAAGAATGTATATTCTGCTGTGGTTGGGGGAATTGTTCTGAGTGTCACTTAGATCGAGTTGGAAAAGACTGCTGTTCTAGTCTCCCATATCCTTACTGATTTTCTGTTTACTTGTTCCACTGATTAGAAAGAAAGGAGTATTACAGCTTCCAACTATAATTATGGATTTGTCTGTTTCCCTTTTCAATCCAATCATTTCTTGCCTCACATACTTTAAAGCTCTTTTACTAGCTACATACACATTCAGGATTATGTCTCTTGATTCATGGACCTCTTATCTTAATGTTATATCTCTCTTTGTCCCTGGTAATATTCCTTGTTCCAAGGTCTAATTTGACTGATATTTGTTCAATTAATGTTTGCACGATACAGCTTCTCCCATGTTTATATTTTTACCCCATCTATGTCTTCATATGTAAAGTGGGTTTCTTATAATGGCATATTGCTGGGCCTTGCTTCTTTATCTGGTCTGATAATCTTGGCTTTTACATTGTTTTAAAATATTTATGATGTTTATGACATTTGCATTTAATATAATTGTTGATTTGATGGGATTAAACCTATAATTTTGCTAGTTATTTTCTTTTTGTTCCAATCATTCTTTGTTCTGTGTTTCCTCTTTTTCTTACTGTTTCTGGCTTACCTGAGTGTTCTTTATGATTTCATTTTGCCTCCACTACTGGCTTATTAGTTACACCTCTTTTTAAATTGCTTTGAGAATTGCTCAGCTTTACTCAGCTTTGAAAAGATTCAGTGAAGAGGAATCTAGATTTGCTGCAAGAGGATGTGGTAGGTAACTGTTTACTTATGAAAAAATCCTCTATTCTGGAGAACAGATCCACTGGGGATTCCAAGCTCTAATCATCTCCACCAACGTGGTTGGCAGGGTTCAATCTGCACATAAAACTGACGGCTGCACATCTAAATCAACCAAGGGGCAGTGACAAAGTGAGGTTTCCAGGGCTGGCCTCAGCCCGAGCCTGTGGTGTCACTCCTGGCCCTCCTCTCCAGCCCCTCCACGGGGCAGCGCCCCCTCGGCAGGCTGGGCCCGACCCAGGAAGAGCCTGGACGTGGCAGGTCTCCTTTCTGTCCCCTCTGCCACATCTCGTGAGCATCTAACCTGTGACCACAGAGGGGAGCACCCAGTGACCCCATCTCTGCCCCAAAGCAGCAGGGCACCCATCACGCCCTCCTGGGGAAGAACCCTGGGGCACTTCATCATAGAGGAATCACTAGGGACGAATCAGGACGGCTCTATCCACTCCCAGATGTCAGTTAGCTGAGCTCACACTCACATACATAATAATGCTCACCTGATCTGAGAAGCTGAGCATTTAAAAGGTGAATAAAATTCTCAACGACAAGGAAAAAGATCATTTCTCAACTTCCAATTACTCAGCAAAGGCAGGTTCTTCCTACATTGTTGCCAGATCACTGAGCAATCATGAAGCTGCACAGAAGCATCTGAAAAGAATATCCTTCTCGGGCTTCCCTGGTGGCGCAGTGGTTGAGAGTCCGCCTGCCGATGCAGGGGACGCGGGTTCGTGCCCCGGTCTGGGAAGATCCCACATGCCGCGGAGCGGCTGGGCCCGTGAGCCATGGCCTCTGAGCCTATGAGACCAGAGCCTGTGCTCCGCAACGGGAGAGGCCACAACAGTGAGAGGGCCACAAAAAAAAAAAAAAAAAAAGAATATCCTTCCCTTAACGACAGAGTGTACAGAGCCTCAATCATCCACTGAAACAAAGTCCCATTAAGAACACGATCCATCACCCTGAAAATCTAGAACAATGACTAGATTCTCAGATGCTCCCCCTTTTCATTGCGTACTCTCCTTTTCCTAATACTCTGATAAAACTCCAATCCCAAGATTTCCCAAGGATGATGCCACCAGCACATCCCTGCATGCAGACTGCCAGGGCACACCCAGGTGTTCTTCCAGCTGCTAGGACCGAGTCCCCTCCCTGCCCCTTAGGGCTTGGCCGAAGCCGGGAAACAACCGAGGCTCCCGTGCACCCAGTTTAAAGCGAGAACCTGCGTTCACAGCAGACGAAGGGGTCGCTCCACACTGTGGCCACAGGATGCCAGGCCAGCTGGGTGCTCTCCCAGAACGGAACTTTTGGATCGAATGGCCAAGTACTGGTCCCGCCCAGCTGTAAGCCTGAGAGTCCCTGGCCTTGTTTCTCAGACCTGCCTGGACAGCTGTCCTCCCAAGGCTGTTTTTTTTTTTAATAAAATAGCCATTGGAACTGACAGCAGGTGGTAGGTAACTGACTTTCCGGGAAATGAAGAACATTTTCACCTGGTCATCAAGCTGAGGTGGAGGAGAGAGGGAACCTCGTTCCTGTTCTGGGATGGGAACGGCACTGTCCATAGACCTGATACCCAAACCGTGCATCAAGCAGCCTTCTGTGCTCCCCCCGCCCAGAGCCCAGCTTTAGGGACAGAGATACCTGCTACGAAGGAACATATGACGGTGCTCCGGCCTACCTGAAGCAAGGCCACCTCAAGTCCCTCCGTTTTCACCCAAGGCGAGGCCCAGGCCCCAGGAACGCCCTGTGGCCACGCTCAGAGAATCTCTTGTCTCCACCATCCGCAGAGCTGAGGTCAGCAGAAAACCAGATTCGGAGTTTGTTTGGGTGGCTGGATGCCAGCAGCTTTTAAATTCACACCCTCACCAGGGTTCTCTGGTGAAAGGGAGACTGAGGTGGAAAGAGTAGGACACCGGTGACTGCAACGGTGCGATTCAGGGGACTTGGGAGACCCCAACCCAGCCTGACATACTCCAAATCTGGGTACCGATTTCTGCAGACATGAGAAATGTCTCGGGTTCCTAGAACCTAAATCAATCTGGAAAACTCAAGCCCTTAGGGAATTCATGAGAAGCCTACGAAAGCAGCTCATAGAATCAAAGAAAAGGCCCAGGAACCTCCCTCAGAGAGACAGAAAGCAGGCCGCTCCGGAGACTCAGACGGCGAAGCTGACACGCCCGACGCCTCCATGGGCGAAGCATCTCCAGCCACTTTTAACCGTTTTGTCCCTTCACTCGGGACTCAGAGTCTGCGAAGGAACCATCTGACGGCAGTGCTGGGGTGGCACGTCCCCTCCTCCAGAGGAACCCTCAGGGCACCTTAATCCAGGTCCCACAAGGCTTTGCCCAATGGGATGGGTGGGTTCCCCAAAGGGAAATATTGGATGATAACCTCAAAGGAAAGCAGAGTGGACATCAGGCAAAGGATCAGCAACCAGCAGACCTGTTCAAAGGGCTCCCACCCAACTGGGAATCTGGGCCTGGGTTCAAGGGCTCTCGGCAGGACATGGCCAGAGCATCGGCTGAAGCCCACAGCCTTGCCTTCTGCGGTCTGGAGGTTCAGTTCACCCCTAGAGGTGCCGACCAAGGCCCAAGGCCATGTTGAGACAAAGTGACATGAACAGTCGCGCACGCTCAGAACCGGAGTGCACTGCAAGGGCACTTCTTTGACTGCCCAGATATCCTTGCTGTTGAGCACAAAGCCACTCTGCAGGTGAGAGACTGAGTCCCGTGTCCATCAGGACAGCCCTCGAGTGGTCAGGCCCACGGGCCAAGGCAGGGTCTTGCTGGCGGTGGTGTGCCTGGAGCCCAGAGCAGGGGGCTGCCACGTGGTTCTGCCCAGGGCTGAGGGGGCTTCAGTTTTAAAACCAGCAGAGTCCCAGGAAAACCATCTCCATCTTCCTTGGGTTGAAAGTTTTCCCGCCACACAGGACTGTCGATTTTAAAATCGGGGACGTTCTGGGCAACCTGGGGCACTCCACCTGGTCACTCCAGCCTGGGGCAACAAGAGCCACTTAAACCCCTCCTCCAGGAACCTCGGGTCCCAGGTCACCCTGCTGGCCCACCCACGCCCAGGGCTTGCTTTGGAACAGACTGCAGACAATGTAATTAAGGCATCTGATACACGAGGCGTTACAAGGTGTGAGAGTCCAGCAAATTCCCTGAAACCCCTAAGTGCACACCCAACCTTTCTATAACTTCAACCCCTATCACAGGCAGCATGTGCTCGGATGCGATCGGGCTGCTACCATTGTCACCTGGTTTTCGACTGACAATGTCTGTCTGCGCAGATGCTGTCTGGGTCGCTCAGGACCTGGCAGGCAAGCGGTGGGCAGCAGTAACCCAGGACCCGCGAGGGCCGTGCCAGGTCTGATGTTTACTGTTGAGCAGAAGAGCAGGGATTCATTTTGCACTCCAAAAACAGTGTAATAATTATACCTTCGTCAACATTAGTATTTAGGTATGAAACACTATGGCACGGAGTCCTAATTAACATAGTAATTAGACATTAATATATTTCCTTCTTCGTTTCAAATCCATAATCTACACTAATTGCTTGTAATGTTCTCATTTTGGATGAATGACGATATTTTCGAGTGTAAAATTATAACTTATCCCATTAACCAAAAACCAGTGGCAGCAACGATGTCGTCCCCAACACAAATATACTCCTTGTCTGTGTTGTTACCAGCGAGCAGCCAGAGACAGGGAGACTTTCATTTGCAAGTTACCGGAGCAGGACGAGGGATTCGCATTGCTCTCCCACACCCCAGCGCCACGCGGAGATGGAAATCCCAGACAGAGCCGCGGGACACAGTCCGCCCGATACTGACAAAAGCAACTCAGGACACCCAGCGTAGGCGCTGTTGACTGAAAAAAAACACAAAACCTAAAAGTTGAGCATTATGTTTCATTTGGCGGACTTGCTGAGGACTTAAGCCCGGGAGGCAGCCTCTCTGATGCTCTGAGGGACCGCTCTGTAGAGGTCAGAGGGGAGCCAGGATCTAGAGGGGTTTTCCCAGCAAAAACCAGGGAGTCAGACCATCAAAAGATCACCGTCAATTAAAGAAAAGCAGACGTCTCAAGTGAATGAATTTAGCACTTTTCTGTGTATGGGAAGAGGCAAGAGTCTGGGCTGACTGAAATCCTTCCTTGGATGTGCCCCTCAGCTGCCGGGGCCAGCATCCTGATCGTCTCCATCCTGGCTCCCCTCAGGGTGCACAGTCCCGAGGCTGCAGTGGCTGAGCGCTGATGGCCGCAACATCCTTTGTTTACTGACACGGCTGGCGACATTCTTTGTCCACAGATTCGTTCAGACACAGCAGTTTTCTGCCCTAAGTTAACAGCAAACAAGGTGGCACAGCCCACAATCTTCCCGTGGTTTCAGGAAAAGCTCCCGCAGGCCTTAAAACAAGGTGGAGCTCCTGAGATGTCTGGCTGGTGACCAGTTAGCTGAGCGAGCCCTCTCCAGTCCAGGTCCCACATAACCTTCCTCGTCATCGCAGCCACTCAGGCCGCCCTGGTGCCCGGCCACTGCACACCGCACACCCATGCCCCGCGCTCCCCGTCCCTCCGACGCCAGTCTTGCTGCCTCGGGGTCCCCCACCTGCTCCGTGCACGCGCTTAGCGGGTCCTGGAGGACGGTGAGGCCGCCTTGGTGAAGGGAAGTCCTGCAGACGAGGACTTGGGACCCCGTATTTTAGTGGGGACCTCATGCTGCTCGGCTCTCTCATCCCCGGCCAACCACACGTGTCTCTCCTTCCTCCTGGCCATCCTCAGGGAACTACATCTGGAAAGAAGCTGCACCCCACACCAAGGTAGGTGGGCCCCCCAGCTTCAGAGGTCAGAACCATTCGTGGATGATGTCGACCTGACCACCATGGGTCCGGTCCTGCAGGGAGAGCAGAGAGCAGAAGGGAGACCACAGTGCCCGGGGATGCCCTGGCCTCCACTCCTAGCTGCCAACCGGGACCCCACAAGTCCCTTCCCTCTCTGAGCCTCAGTTTGCTCATCTGAAAAGAGGAGAGATGGATCCAGAGACCTGAAAATCCCTTCCACATTTAATGCTGGCTCAAAGGCCAACCAAACTGTGCATTCTTTCCTGACGGCCCAGGGCACCTGCACCGGGGAAGGTAACCACCCCCCTCCGTCAGCTTTGAGCACCTGCCTATGACAGATGTTAGGGAACTGTTGACGGAAACCACCCGCTTTGGCCAGGCCCACTTGCCTGAGCTGTCTCACAACAGGAGGAACCGATAAGGAACATGGTACTGCCCCCACCAAAAACTAACCGGGAGGATTCGGGAGGGGCCACAAGAGGGCAGAGACGCCAGCCTATAATATGTCCTGCCAACCTCCCAGAATCCTTCACACTGGAATCCATCTTGGATGAGAGATGCTCATGCACCAGGAAGGACCAAGTCAGACCAAATACAGGCCAAGCAAGATGACTGGCCAGAGACAACCCGGAAACTAACCCCATCACCATAAACCCTGAGACTGCGAGCCACGTGGCAGGGCAGTTCTCCTGGGTTCCCTTATCCCTGCCGCTCTCCGCCCAGGCGCCCCTGCCCAATAAAGTGTTTTGCTTTGTCAGCATATGCGTGTCTCCTCGGACAATTCATTTCCGAGTGTTAGACAAAAGCCCACTCTTGGGCCCCGGAAGGGGTCCCCCTTCCTGCAACAGATGCACCCTAAGTTCCCCATTAGGGGGTGTTTCCTGGGTTCCTCCAGAGCAGGGAGTGGCCCTATTCTCTCTGCACTTTTGCCCTGCAGGGGAGGAGGAATATTCCTCTAACCACCTCAGGTTCATGGGCTGGGGCCCCGCAAATTCCACGGACCAAAGATTAACAAGAGCCAAATAAACAGAAGTTTACTGCACGTGCGTCTCTGAAACATGGGCGGGTATCAGTGACCCAGAGGGGTGCTTGGAACTCTTAACAAAGGAGCAGTAAATGTGCAGAGAAGTGACAGGACAAAGGAAAACCACCTGAGTTTCCAGGGGCAAATTGTGGGAATTTAAATATATGGGGAAACTAATGGAAGATAAGGCCAGTCGGTAAAGCTCGTTACGTAGATTCAGTTTTCTCCAGTCATTACCTTCCGTATTCGGTAGACAGAGAAGGGGGACACCTTTACAAATTGATGCCTTGCTTTTAGACAAATAGCGGAGGACAATATCTGCTTCTCAATTGCCTTCAGCTCAAAATAATCTCGATGCCAAAGTGCCCTGTTTTGGGGTGGCATGTTCTGTGACTTTCAGCCTCCAGCACGGAGCCCGGCTCCAGGGGCTGCTCAGCACAGGTTTCTAAGGAGGTGGGTGCACTCCTCCCCGGCCTCGCTGTAGAGATGAAAATCTGCTGGGTTTCCCCGACTCTCCAGTGCTGCCATATCATCGGCTAGTTCATGAGTCTTAAATGCCAAACGCTATGCTCATGAAACATCAGCCTTCCAAAGCTAACCTCTGATGTTGGGAGGATGCATTTTATTTCTCAGCTAAGAGCTGATTTTCCACGTTCAGCCCTGTTCTGCATTACCGTTACTTCTTTAAGTAATTTAGCATCTCTCAACCAGCAGTTGCTACACTGCCAGAGCAAAGATGGGAAAACGAAACCCAAGCAGCTCCCAGCCCAAGGTGAACAGGCCTCTGGAGCTCCAGGAGATGTTTGGCTATTTAAATAAGAAAGCATTCATCTGACAGCACTTAGCTTAAACAGCAGGTGGTCAGGGAGGGAAGGATTAAGGAGGGCCACTTGGCAGGCCCTAGGCCAGTCTGGGGAAGACTGTCAGAGCCCCTGCCTGGCACTGAACCGGAAGCCGGAAGAAGTTCCTGGGGGAATCGGACCTCTGCTCTTTGCATTTCAGGGAAGTTTCCTAAGACCTTCTCATTGCTCTCCTGGGGGGTTTGTTCTGCTTTTGTTTTCATTCTTTTTGTTCTTCAGAGATGCAGTGTTTGAGGCCCACACAAAGACGCAGCCCCGCGGGCATCTGGGCGGGCTCCACACTCTGCTCTGGCCCAAAAGTCCGAGGACGACTGCAGAGCAAAGAGCCCTGTTTAGAGGGGCCTCCCGCAGCACCCTCGCCACCCCACCCCACAAATGGAAGCCAGCTTTTAGCCGCTCTGCGTTCGTTAAAAAAAAATAACCACGGGCTTCCCTGGTGGCGCAGTGGTTGGGAGTCCGCCTGCCGATGCAGGTGACGCAGGTTCATGCCCCAGTCCGGGAAGATCCCACGTGCCGTGGAGCGGCTGGGCCCGTGAGCCACAGCCGCTGAGCCTGTGCATCCGGAGCCTGTGCTCCGCGGCGGGAGAGGCCACAGCAGTGAGAGGCCTGCATACCACAAAAAACAAAACAAAACAAAACAAAAAACAATCACCCATCTTCAGGCACTTTGAGTCAAGCTCTTCTGAAGACCTCAGAGCCCCACCGGCAATATTACCCCGTGAAGAGTCTACTGGGTCATCAGACTCTCCCTGAAATGTGTCCACCGCCCGGTCACTGGTTATAATGCAGCCCCTTGAATGTAGAAGTCAGACTGCTGGACGTGGAAGCCTCAGCTGACCTTTAGGGAAATTTGTACGAGGACCAGATTTGTACGAGGCACTTGCGCAGGGGCAGATACCCTGCCACTCTCCGAAGGGGTCAGGGTGGCACAGACCCACATCACCTCTCTGGGAAAGCTGGGTCCATGTGAGGCAGGACACAGATGGGGCACAGGCTGAGCAGCTGGAGTCTGTCCCGTGTGGTCGGATGCTCCAAGCTAAAGCGAATGGCAGGGGCAGGGAGGAACAGAGCCCTGCCCGGGTAAGAGACGAAGAGACCACTTACTTCTCATTCTCGAAGTCAAGGAGACCTTCCCAACTACACACGTGCAGAAAAGCTCCCTGGAGGTCGAAAAGGGAGAGGGCGCCACCCCAAAGCAGGTGGTGTCAACCTTCCCACAGGCCTCTGTGCTGCAACCCATCCTGGGTAAGAGATGCACGTGCACACGGGGAGGACCCTGAGTTATACCAAATACGGACCCAGAGCCAGGCAAACCAAGATGGTTGACCAGGTGAAACCCAGAAGAAACGCCCCATGTAAGTGATTCAATCTTCTACGAGGGCGCGACTCTCTCTGAGCCCGCCCGTGTGCGCCTATTCACACGTACTTTTTTCCCTCCTAATAAACACTTTACTTGTTTCACTACTTTCCATATCTTTGTTGAAATTCACTTCAGCAAAGCAGACTACCCAGGGCCTCGTCACTAGCCACTGGCCCTAGCGGTCTAGGGGCCAGGATTCAGCACTCTCACTGCCATGGCCTGACTTCAGTCTCTGGTCGGGGAACTGAGATCCTGCTTCAAGCTACTGCAGGCCGAGGCCACCTGAGATCACATGCTGCCACGGAGTCCCCCTGGATGAAATGCGGCTCCTCCACATGGGACAGCGGAGAACCCAGCGTCCTCAGAGACATGAGGTTGTCAGGATGAGACACCCGGCGTTGGCGTGCTCCAGACACCCTGCCAGGAGAGGGGGAGATGCAGACCATCACTCCCCACTTTGGCTGGCCCAGTGGTTCTCTACCTGGCTGAGCGCTGGAATCACCTAGGCCCAGACTCCATATCCAGGGTCCTATCCCCAGAGGTTCTGATTAATTAATTGGGTCTGGCATAGGCCCAGGCATGGGATGTTTCAGAAGCTCTGTGGGTGAATCCAGCGCACAGCCCCTGCTGAGAAGCCCTCACCAGGTGAAGCCTGACCACCTCCCCGCTCACCTGGACAGGTGAGGCATCTATGCATGGGCCACTCCAGCGGCCAGAGAGGAACCTCCATGCAGCTCCATCCCTGTACCCAGAAAGCTCGTCCTTAATCAGGGTAAAGGATCCCTGATACATGGGGCTGCACCATTAATGGAAGCCCCGTGCCCACCCCCAAGGGCCTGGGACCACAGCAACGTGAGGACAGACAAGGCTGGGGAATCACTTCACACCTGCAGGGAGGCGAACAGACATGAGATGGTCCCGTTAATGTGGAAAGACTTTTCCACCTTCAAACCTATGGTCTTCCTTCCTCACCAATCAAGTCTCTTCCACTGCAGGTCATACGTCATTATCTTTACAAAGGATCTGAGGCCTTTTAACAATAATTCATGCAATTAAGTGCAAAAATAATTTTTAAAAACAGACCCAGGGACTCATACCTTAGGACAGAAAATAAAACCATGGAGAGAGACTGGGAACTATAGGCACACTCCTCAACGGGCCTTGAGCTTCCTAGCAGCCGATGTGGAAAGCGGCCTGATCTCCACACTCTCCCCAGCAGGAGAAAGCATCCAGGCCCACAGGGAAGCGGGGTTCTCCGGGCTCTGAGAAATGCTTGCTTTGGTGCTGCGGAGCTCCCTCTGGGATGGGGAGGCCCTGGCAGGTGTGCTTCCGTCACCAGGGCTTGCTCGTTCCAGGGATTAGGTTCAAGGAGAACCAAGCAGCACCACCCTTCCCTCTGCTAGTGCCATCGCCAGGGGCTTCCCCGGGCACCTCCCCTCCCCACACACGGGGTGTCCGGGGCCCCACCCTCCTTCTCCTAGACTCACACCTGTCCTGCTTGCTCCAAAGCAGGAGTTCCCACATGGACTAGGTCAGGGCAGCTGAGCAGAGTCCCAGGACACGTGGATGCTGACGGTGCCGAAGAGGCTCTCCCTCCAGACGCCAGTGACAAGGAGAGCTAGCGGGGGTCCTGGGGTCTAGCAGGGGCCGTGTCCTCTGCGTGGCCCTCTCCCGGCACCTCCTCTCTATGTCTCTGGGCTGCCCAGGGAGGTACCAAGCCCTGCTCCAAGCCATGACACACCCCCTCAAGGTTTCATCCACTCCTGGGGCTCCCTGAGTAGCACAGGGACACCGTGCTTGGTTGGAGGGGAGCTGAGGGGACAGAAGGAGGAGGACGGCCAATTCTGAAAGCGCTGGTTCTCCACTCGGGGGCTCCAGCTGACGCACAAGCAGCCCCGTCGTTTGGAAGCCTGGACACCACTCCTGTCCACCCCCCACCCGGCATGTGGACTCACTCTCTTCAGTTCAATTCCTGGCTTCCCTGACCCAGAGGGCCTCTGGGACCCTGTGCCCCAGCTGGGCATCTCACTGCCACACCAGGCCCCGTGTCCAGCCGCGCTCACCAATATTCCCAGTTCCCTCCGCTTCTGCCCAAGAGGCTCCCTCTTCCCAAACCCCATGAGCTCAGACGTGACCATTGATTTGCTTCAACCACGAGGAGGGATGGAAGCGTCACCTACAAATTGGCACTTGCCATCTGCCTCTACAAAGATCGAATCCTGAGCCGCCGCAGCTGCAGACCTTCAGCACCCCCTGAAAGGAGCTCAGGGCGGAGAGCAGAAATGAGGCCCTCTGTGCTCTGGGAGAAACTGGCAGAACAGGCCTTCAGATGGCTCAGATAGTTTTTTCAGGAGAATATTTTTTTTTTTTTTTTTTTTTTTGCGGTACGCGGGCCTCTCACTGTTGCGGCCTCTCCCGTTGCGGAGCACAGGCTCCGGATGCGCAGGCTCAGCAGCCATGGCTCACGGGCCCAGGCACTCCGTGGCATGTGGGATCTTCCCGGACCGGGGCACGAACCCGTGTCCCCTGCATCGGCAGGCAGACTCTCAACAACTGCGCCACCAGGGAAGCCCCAGGAGAATATTTTATGAGCCTGATTCTTGCATCTCCTCGGACCTAGAAAAGCACTAAAATCCTTCCTGGTGACGTCTGCTCCTCGTGACCAGCAGGAACCTTCACGAGACGAGCAGAAACCTCTGCAAAAAATATGTGCTTGACTGCATGTACTCCCCCTTCAGCAAAATCACACCTATACTGACCTCCCCCCACTACCTCTTCGGAGCAGTTCCTCAGGGCTCTGAAACGCTGTCTCCCGGGCTAGAGTCCTCATTTTGCCCCAAATAAAACTGAACTCACAACTCTCATGCTGTGCTTTTTTTTTTTTTTTTCAGTGACAGAACCAATTCTGGACAGAAAATGTAAGAGCTGCTGCGGGACTCGCCACATGCTCCTGTGTCACGACAACAGCCGAGGTGTGTGTTGAGACCACAGTGTCCGAGGACGGGGGAGCCCGGTCATCCCCACGTGTCTACGGAGACTGTGTGAGACATAAACACAGACAATAACTAAAGGCACATTCATTGCTTGGACACACTGAGGATCGAGGCTGTTTGTTTCTGCAGTATTACCTTGGCCGTCCTGACTGGTACAACCGGGGTTAACTGGCTGCATGCGCCCTGGCCGCAGAGACGTGCCCGCAGACAGCCCTCTCAGAGAGCTGGCCCGTCGTGGTGGGAAGGGCCTCGGTGTTTCTGGGAAGGCTTGCTTGATAAGGGCCACGAATTACCCTTGCCTCCAAATATATCAGCCACTGGTGGAGATCACCCTCCCAGACGTCCAGGGCTCCGGGCGTTCCATCGGCCCCTCTTCCAGTGTTTCACCGTTGTGCCTCTGAATGTGAATTTCAGCCTGTGTTACTGGGAGCCTGGCTTCCTCCCTATGAAGACGGATCTCTGATAATCATGCTATCTGTCTAAAATTGCTGGTCCAGAATCAATAGAAAACATATCGATAAATGTTAAACTGTCCCAGACTAAAGCATTTCCTGCCAAACAGATGCAGGATAATTAAACTGCAAACAGTTTAGCAAAAATTTACACGTTAATCTTTACGATCTTGAGAGGCGTTTGCGCAAAGCTTTCCCTGAAGTGGCTCACTTTTCTGCAGGATAAAATTGCACTGAGTGCTTTCATTAGAGGACATTTGGCTTTGTTTTTTGTTTTTTTTCTGGCATAGACGTGAGAAATGTCAGATTCGGATCAGTAATTACCACAAAATACAAGCCCTTTTGAACACAGTTTATAAGTTGGCTTTTCATTTACCTGTTCATTCAGTGACCACATACTAAGTGCCTACTATGGCCAGGCACTGAGAAAACAGGATCTTAACCTGCAAGTGAGTTCCAGGTGATGATGGTGAGAAGCAGCGGCTGCAAGTGGGGGATGAGCGTGCACCGAGGGGGCGGGTCCCTGCACCCGAGAAGCCTGCAGGTCTGCTGACGCGTCCCTGCCTTCAGTCGCCCACCCGCCCACTCATCCACCCCTCACCCGGGTCCGCTGCGGAGCACGGACTGTCAGTCTCTGCTCCTGGTTCTGGGGGCTCAGCAGCACACGCCAGGGACAGAGTCCACTGCCTCAGGAGCCCACGTGTAACGAGGGACGGACAGTGCACAAGAGGAATAAGAAACACATGGCGTGTTGCGCAGGTGCGTGTTGGGGGGAAATGAGGCAGGAAGAGGGGATGTGAAAGGACTGGGCGGGGAGGCACTGGGTGTGTGGACAGACGGGGCAGCTCCCTCTGGAGCCTCTGCTGAGGTCACTCCTGCAGGGGCCATTGTCCAGCAGCCTGATGAAGACTGGACACCCTAAGACGGCCTCCCTCACGGTTCAGGTACTGGGTACTGGCTGATGGCTCCGGGGGCATCAGCGAAGACAGCTCCTCTCTGCTCCACGTGGTCTCTGATCCACCCGTGGGCTACACTGGGCTCTTCATGGCCGCTGAGAGAGCAGAAGCTGCAAGCCCTCTGGAGGTTAAGGCTCAGAAGCCACACAACATCATCTCTGCATTTTGTCGACCAAAGCAGGTCTCAAGAACAGCCAGGCTCGAGGGTTAGGGAGATGGCCTCCACCTCTCCGGGGAAGGGCAGCAAGGTCCCACTGCAGAGCAGGATGAATGCCAGGAGGGGAGGCACTGCTGCAGCCACAGAACCTCAAGTGTGTCCAATAGGTCCTAATGTGTCCTAACCCGAGCTCTGAACTCGCCCCAGCCAGCCCCCTGCAGTCGCCCTCTTCCCATCAGCAGTGACCCCATTCTCTCCGTGGTTCAGGCCAAACCTCAGTGTCACTCTTAACTCCTCTCATTCCCTCGCACGTCACACGCATCCAGCAGCAAAATCTGTCGGTTCCACCTTCAAAATGAACCAAGAATGCACCCACTTCTCACCACCCCCACTGTCACCAGCTTGGTCAAAGCGCCCAGGCTCTCTCTCCCACCTGGACTGTCCCAGCCAACCCCCTGCTAGAGCAAACGTCCTCCGCTCAGTGGTGACCGCTGCTGACGGAAACCACAGGCTCTCATTCTATTGCCTTTGCATCTCATGGCACCGGTGGCATCCAACAGCATCCCCACTGCTTTCCAGCAACCAATTTCTTCACCCTATGGCTTCAAATGTCTTCACCAAATAATTATCAACGATTTATAAATTCTCAGTATGCTATCCTGAGATCTACGTATCCGAAAGTCATCTTCCAAATCTGTGGTCCCCAGAATGTTTTGGTATTTCACTCCATCCTCTAAAAGAGAAACGAACAGACTTCCTAACGCGTGTGTAGTAATTTCTTATATACATCAATGACCAAGTTAGTACGTAACATATGTGCTACACATCATTACTAAGCCTGCCAGACCTCTGCCCACCCCTCTCCCGGTTCTAGCCTGGAACACTCTCCAGCACGGGCAGTATCAACAGCCCCCTAAGTCCTGACTCCCATTGGACTTGGCCCTCAGGGAGCCTGGAAGATGCAAGAGAGGAGAGAATATAAGGTCAGCTCCCTCCCTGGGGGATGCCATGGCCTGGGGGAGCTCTCCACCTGACCCAGCTCCTCTCTGTATAGCCCTGAGGTCTTCCCTACACCCTGAGCACATCACCTTAAGGGTTCCTTTGTCACAGGGTCCCGACAAGAAGCATATGGCTCACCCAGTTAGAACAAGCAACAGGACTTCAGTAGATGTACTAGTTATAAGGTGTGGGCAGAAGAACCACTAGGGTTACCACGGTGACTCCGGGCCAGATGCTGCAGCGTGGCCACCACCTCTAGGCCCAGAGGGAAGAGGGGAGAAGTGGACCCCGAGCCTGGAGGGCAGAGTGCAGCCGACAGGCTGACTGGAGAGAAGCAGGGCCCTCAGGCAGGGGAGTCAGCCACCGATGCAATCCCACAGAAGGAGGGGAAGTGGCCTGAGGAATAACTACACGCCCTCCAGCCCCTCCCTCTTCCCAAAGCCAGCCAGGGCTCCCAGAGTGCAGTCCCAGCAGGACCACAGGGCAGGGCCCATGGTCACAGCTCCTGCGGGGACAGAGTAGCCAGCACGGCCTCCGTTCAAGGCTCCCGGATATGATCACCCCAACGTTGAGTCTCTAGCTCTTCCTGCCGGGACCCGCACCTGATGAAACGTACATTATGAACGTACAAACATAGGAAGTGTGATTTCTTTAGACTGAGGGTAAGTATCGACAGGCGTTCCGGTGTTTTCTGCCCACACCCAGTGACTGGTGGTGTACACTTTCCAGACGATGGCACCCCACCCGGAGGACCCCTGTGATGCGGAGACTGCGGGGTCGCAAGCAGGGAGGGCAGGACAGGAGCTGAGGACCCAGCGGCCACCTGCTCCCCGGGGTCCTCACCTCCTGAATTTGAGCCCAGCCCCCAACACATCTTTTGCAGGGGAGACAATTTAACCGACTCCAGAGGGCTGCAGGGTGACAGGCAACTCTCCTGAAATGAATGTTAACATTGTAATTTGGGAGCATCCTTCTGTCCAGACTCCAGCTGCACCCCGGGGGACAGTCTGGGGCACCAGTGAATTCTCCTCCCTCAGGGGCCCAATTTAAGAGAACACTTTTTCTAACTCGTGTTCCATTAAGACACGGCATCAGAGGAAAAGCTTACCTAAAAGCCTTAGGAATCGCTATGAAGTTTCATAGCAAACAAAGCATTTCATTAATTACCTTTCGCACACGACGGCAATTTTTATTTTAAAATGACCTCTGCATTAATATGACTTCCTCCCCAGCACCCTGGTAAAAATATCTTTGTAAAAGCACCTCTCCAAGGCAAGTAATCAGAATCTCTCACGCTGTTACACCATCTGCAAACCTTCCTCATGAGCCCTGGCACAAGCGTGTTGAAGAAGCCATTTCAAAGGCATAAAGCCAGGAATAAGAAGTCATTTCTTCACTGAGGTCCAGCATTAAGGATCTTCCAACCCTGACTTTTCTGAACAAATTTCTACTTTCCATGAAGAAAATGGTAAGTTCACCTCTGTGTTCCCATCCTATAAGCCAAAAGAAAATGAATGAGTTTCCTGAAGAGTTCAGTTGAGTTTCGTATAAAGAGGTTCAAAGTTCAATGTCTTTATAGAAAAACGTCAACACCAATTTCCAGGAGCGGAAGGATAGCCAAGTGTCAAAACAAATTACATCTAGAATCCCTGATAAAAAGAGACATGGTATAGAGAAGAGGACAGAAATGATGAGAATATTATTTTTGATAACTTTGTTAAACGTTCCCAGCAATCGGATCAGAATAGATCCCAGACGATCTTAGCACAGATTTACCCCAACTTCACTCACACGCACTCAGTTCTGCAGCCCTGAGAGAGGCTGCGAGAGAGTGAAATAGTCCACTGAGTGATGAATGGCTATTAAAACAACCCATTCATTCCGTTGTTTATCACATTATGACAAGAAATTGAAGGCCATGAAACAGAAATCGTAACAAACCTAACACATTTCATTCGGGGAAAGGCTTAAAGCATCTACAGAACAACTCATCTGCCTAGGTTCAACCTCTTCGGAGATCTTTGTAGAAGCCATGGTGACTGGAGAAGGAAAGGACTGGGGGTTTCAGCGCATTATGAGGTTCTCAGTGTTTTCAACTTGCCAGGGAGAAGCCCTATGCGACAGAAAACACAGCTTCAGGGGCTGGCACAAGAAACAGCAAACCTGACACACATCCAGGCGGATGGAGGGAGCTGATAATGAGATACTTACCCAAACTGTTTAGCTGCCACCCGGGGGAATCAGAAACTTCGACTGCAAATTAAAGGACATTGGAATAATGGGAACAGGAGAGTCACCTCCCATTTGCAAAGAGCCTCATTGCCGAAGCCTAGGAACAAGGGCACAGAGACGTGAAAACAGATCTCATCCCAGTTCAGGAGAAAATCGTGTCTAATTGCGAGCGACTTAGAAGTGGATTCTCAGGAAAATATGTCTCTTAAAACAAAACCCCATTTTCAACTTAAATAGACTTTTATGAACTGCATTTAGTATCGTCGATATCAGAAGAGAAATCCCACAACTCTGCAAGACGGAACATCAGTTAAATTCAGAATGCCAGGATTCGGAGAGCTGATCATCAAAGCATCCTTGTAAAGTGTCCTCTATAGGAAATACAGAGGCACAGAAGGTCTACAAGTTGCCAGGAATTTGCTCCTTAATTGTATTCATTTGGTCGAGAAATGTCCAACCTTGTGAAAGCACGGCAGATTTCTCACTGCAGAAACTTGCTGGATTTGGGGAGCAGTGTTTATTCCAGTGTTCTCCACGGGCAGATAATCTGTCTTCAGGGCTGAAAGAGGCCGGTGGGAATGGGCCACCTCTCTTCCCCGCCCCACAAGGCAGCCATGCTTTACCTCGGATATCCGAGCTCTGCGCCCCAGCAGCTCCTAAAGCTGAGTTGGTGGGTCCAACCCCCAGGTTGTCGGACCCGCCAGATGACAAGACCGCCAGGCTTTCTATTTCGAAAGCTGGGGACTGGGAGAGGCAGGAGCAAGCAGCTCCGACCTGGATTTCTCCCCTGGAGAACGAGGGCTGGAAGGTTCTGTGAGCCCTGCCCGGAGCAGGGGCGAGCGCCCACCCTGGCCGGACATGAAGGCACAGAGTGCCCCCCGCACTGGCGCAGGCCGGGAGTGGAGCCCTCTGCTCCGGACCAGCAGCGGTGGAAGGGCGGCTGCACGCTCAAGACAGAGCTGGAAGAACTCAGGCTGGTTCCTGCCGCCCATCTCTCCCTTCCCTTCAAGCGCTGTGAGACAGACAGAGCCCCGGGAAGAGGCACGTGTGGGGCTGTGCAGAAGGAAGAGAGAAAGCATAATACTTGGAGCAACGTTTTTGCAAATCCCTGGCAATCAACAACTAGACAGAGGGAGGCCAGGAGCACAGCAGTTGTCGCCCAGGAAGCCTGGAGTCCCGGATTCCTGGCAAAAAGCAGATTGATTTTTTCTGTGGGAACCCCGGGCAATAGCCCCTCCTGGGGTCCTCACATAGCACCCCCGAGGCACTGTGTCCATCCACCAAGAACAGAAAGGATGTAAAGCAGCGATTCCTCCTACTGATCTCAGCATCCCTCAAGAGAGGCAAAGTAGACACCCCGGCATGTTGCGACGCCTTGTTCGCAAAACACCGCAACGACAGTATTTACGTGACTGTGCTGCATGGCAGAGGCAACACAGAGCTGTCTGCAGTCAATGTGGTTGTTAATATTCATTGAAATGGGGCCGGGATGAGCTGCTCCCGCTATAGGACAATCGTCAGGGTCCCACAGAGGCAGAATTCTCTGCTTTCCACTTTCCTTTCATCCTGCATGATGACAATGCCAGGAAATGCTCATTTCGAGATGGCTTCCCATTGTTAGATTTAACTTCGGATCACACAAAGATAAAGAAACCATGTAATCTCAAGTACACGCAAACAGCGTCCGGCTGACTCCCAGGGCTGACTCTGAGAATCCACCCTCCGAGCCTTCCAAATGGGTCAGCGCTCTACAGATGAAACGGGAGGCCAGAGCTTTCCAGGGAATTGAGGTCACGCGGCCTCGTTCCCTGCACGGGGGGAGGCCTGAGAATGATCTGCAAAGCACTCGTGTATGCTGCATGTTCACCTGTACGTGAGTTTCCCGTGGCTGCCGTAACAAATGACCGCCAGTGGGGTGACTTAAAGCAACAGAAATCTATTCTCCCACAGCTCTGGAAGCCAGAAGCCTGAACTCAAAGCGTGCGCAGGCTTGGCTCCCTCTGGAGGCCGTGCAGGAGAATCCGGTCCAGGTCCCCCTCCCGGCTTCTGGCGGCTGCCGGCAACCCTTGGCTTGCGGTAGCATCACTCTAGTCTCCACCTCCAGCCTCACCTGCGTCTCTCCTGTGTGTCTGTGTGCCCTCTGCTCTTCTTACACGGACACCAGTCATTGGACTTAGGGCCCTCTCAAACTCCAGGGCAATCTCACCAGGAGATCCTCAAGTTAATGACATCTACAAAGACTCTAGTTCCAAATAATGTCACATTCACAGGTACCGGGGGTTAGGCTTCGGACGTATCTTTTGGGGGATACATTTCACCCCACTACAGTCTGCATTTATAAACATATGAGGGCAAAGAAAGGCTGGGCCACCTGTGACCCCTCACCCTTAGATGTCCACCCCTTGGGTGAAGGCTTGTCATCATGTTTTTTATGAACCCAGCACTTACTAAGTGCCAAGCTCTGTGCTGCTGAGCCCCTGGCCCGTGTCCCCGGTTTGGCACAAGTGCAGCTAGGACGTCAATTTTCTGCTTTGATATGAACGAGGTGGCACGGGATGTTGCTGCCACTTTTAACCCTCTGCGCGCATGAAACTGATGTGCTTGACAAAAAGGAACCCACACCTGTTACCCAAACAAGAAATCACAGGAATAATCTGCTTCGGAATCGTGATAAATCAGCTGGAGAAGTGTGGGAAGGTGATTTATTATACAGAGTCTAACAGGAAACACCTGCAGAAACACTTCTAAAAACTTCTTAATAAAAACGTTCACAACTCCATGATAATATATTTGAGAACACAGATTTAATGGACAATTTCTAGGCAAATACGAAATGTAAAACTGAGCCAAGAAGAAAGAGAACACCTAAACCAGTGGTCCTCACACTTCAGGAGCATCAGAATCCGCTGGGAGGCTGGTTAAACCACAGGTGGCTGAGCCCAGCCCAGAGTTTCTGATTCAAGGGTCTGTGGGCAGACGGGGTGGGGAGCCTTCCAAAAACGTGCATTTCTAACAAGTTCCCAGGTGACAGCAATGCCGTGGGTCTAGGAACCACATTTTGAGAACCAGCGGTCTGAACACTAAGCCCCTTAATAACAAAAATCTATACAGGACACATTCCTTGTAATTGGTTGAATTAATAAATGAATGAATGGTTCAATATTAGGAAATTTAATATAATTTATTACCATGATATAGGAGAAAACCCTAGGATCTTTATGTCTGTAGGGGTTTTGTAGCTGGAAGGGCACTCATACTCCTTAAAATGTAATTTTCAATGTACGTTATAAACAAAACTTAGATAATAATTGTTCTTAAGTAATGTTTACAAGTGAAATTAATTCAATTCCCTTAAATAATTTAAACCATATCTACAAATAAAGTATGACAGACCATTTTGAAGCCTTCAACCACATAAATGGCAGAAAAAACATTCATAACTAAGATGATTATACAAGTTATTACTGCACTCATTGAGTCCCAGTCTAAATATTAACAGCATGGATTTAATTGACTTCTTCATATGTAATTTAAATCTTGTCAGTGTTACAATAATCTTACAAGATGACTTATTTCTCTACCTTCTGAGGTTCAGGACCCAAAGGAAGAAGGGAAAGTGTATCTCACTCTAGCCAAACCTGCGGGTTCTGGGCAGCTGGTCGACCCATTCTTGGCCAGGACGGAGACCAGCTGTGCCTTCGAGGTGGGTAAGGCAGGCTCTGATACCGGCGCAGAAATGCTGTGAAAGCTTCACCCTGGACGTTGGTTAGATTTTCCATGCCCAGACCTCTCACATAAGTTTGAATTTTCCAAACCCTGATGCTCTTCTCCAGAAGGGTGAGTTTCTAATCCCAGTTGGCCTTCATTACACAGCATATGTCCCATCTGGCATGTTAACATGATCGGAAACTTATATATGGTTCACTGACATCTTATCATAGTGAACAGAAATATTCAGAGCTTTCCTCCCAGTCCAGGATCTTGGGTGAAATTAAATTTGACTAACACTGTTCTCTACAAATGATAGATTTTTCTGTTGCATTTTACTACTATTATTCTTAGCAGCCTTAAAGAGGTGATAAGGACAAACTGCTCTGAGACTTTCTTAATTTGCAAAGGACACGTCATTCAGATCAAACAGTTTTTTGATCTCCAGTGTTCCCCAAATCCTATTTTAAAAATATGTCTTTTCTCAAATACCATATGATATACTTATAGGTGGAATCTAAAATATGAAACAAATGAACCTATCTACAAAACAGAAACAGACTCACAGACATAGAGAACAGACTTGTGGTTGCCAAGGGGGAAGCAAGTGGGGGAGGGATGGAGTGGGAGTTTGGGGTTAGCAGATGCAAACTGGTATATATATAGAATGGATAAACAACAAGGACCTACTGTATAGCACAGGGAACTATATTCAATATCCTGTGATAAACCATAATGGAAAAAAAGATAAGAATGTATCTATCTATCTGTCTCTCTATATATATAACTGAGTCAGTTTGCTAAACAGCAGAAATCAACACAACACTGTAAATCAACTACACTTCAGTTTTCAAAAATGTCCTTTCTTATGCTGCTCCCTTGTTCTGAGACATCCTGACTCCTCTCTCTCCATGTCCCAACTCTGCAGCCACAGGCCCTGCACCCCACAAAGAGAGGGACACGGCCTCTCTTATTCACCATTATGTTCCTGGAGTCTAGCCCAGTGCCTGGCACTTAGTAGATGGGAAATATTTTCTGGGTCAATGAACAAGTGACGGAAGTAGTCCTCAAGTTCAAATGGCACTGTGTGCATGAAGCTGGCCCCATCACTGCCAGCTGAAGCATCCGATCTCCTCCCGAGGGCTGCGGGGTATCTTGGCATCTGTCTTTCACACGTAGCATCTTCAGCCTGCTATCAGGTCTGAGCAAACCCCTGTAAGATCCTCAGAGCTGCGAGGACAAGGGCCACTTTGCCTTCGTGGGTCCCTCATCAAGTGCTTGAGCCTACTAGGTACTCAATAAATGTTAAGTGAATTATGAAGCCACAAGCAGACTTTCTGTACACACTCCCTTATCTCAGGGTCCATCACAGGCGACCAGATGGCAGAAAAGATCTGCAGAAGGGCAGTGTCTCCAGGGGGTCAGGATGTGATCGCAGGCCCTGAGCCCTGAGCCCATGGGCAGGGCAGGCCCTGATATATCCCTCCAGAAGCACCAGCCAACAGCCGGCAGCAGGATTCCCTCAGAAGGGAGCTCAGAGCATGAAGATAACCAGGAAGACCCCAAATCAGGTACTACTTACAGATCAGAACTTACCAAGTCTGGAACAAGTAATTCTATTAATTCCTCGCAAGCCTTAACACACTGCCCCAACACAACTAAACTCCTACCCTGCAAAGTATTTAGCTCCAAGGTGTATCAGTCAGGTTTTCTGTGTAACAAACAACCACCCAATCTCAGAGGAGTACAGCAATAAGCATTTATCTCTCACCAGCAAGTATGAGGCACAACTGGGCTGCTCTGTTTTGTCCTGGGGTCCTGTTCAGGCTGCTGATCTCATCTCCGTCTAGAGAGGCAGCCCCCGGGGTGTGATCTCCTGGCAAACGACAGAAGCTCCACGAGGTACAAGGAGAAACACACAACACCCAGCAGGGGCTGGGCTCCGAGCTGGCACGCTGTCACTTCCTTCCAAGTTCCACCGGCCAAAGCATGTCACACGGCCAAGGGCAACATCAAAGGCGGGGAGTGGGGGTGGGCGGAGGATGAGTAAATACCTGCTGATCAGGGATCTGATCTGCTAGGCCACACCTGGGGCTCTGTCTCTGAAAGCACCAGGCTCTTCTTGTGCGCCCAGCACCAAGGGCCCTTTTATTACTTATAAACAAAATTATAACGCAATACTGGTATCTTAACAAAATATGACATCACCACCGACAATTCTGACTTTGGAGACAGACCAGACCGAGGGGCTTGGCTCCAGGCTCTGGGACCCACCGGCTGCAGTACCCAGGCAAGTCACTGGGCCTCTCCAAACATCCGTTTCAACATCTTTAAAACTGGGGTACCACTAGTACTGACGTCACAGAGTTCTTGTGCACCTGAATGAGACCGTAGATGCAGGGCTGCAGTGCCTGATGCCCAGGAAATCCTTCCCACACGTTAGCTCTGTGCTCATGCAGATAATCGGTGCTTCTGGGTTTGACTCCAGAAAACCCAGGGATTTTGAGCAATACCCCTCGACAGGCCAGTGCGGGAGGCAGAATGGCCCCCCAGAGAGGTCCACACCCTCATCCCAGGAATCTGTGACTGTGTTACATCACCTGGCAAACAGGATTATACAGATGTAATTAGGGCGGGTCTTAAATACGGAGATTATCCTGGATCATCTGATCACATAAGCTCTTAAAGGCAGAGAACTTTCTCTGGCTGAAGCAAGAGGGATGCAGCAGAAAGGTAATTCAGAGACATGTCAAGCATGAGAAGGATCTGGTGCACGTTGCTGGCTCTGAGATGTAGGGACCCACATGCAAGGACCCAAGAGAGGCCTCTCAGAGTAAAGGGAACTCTCAGTTGACAGCCAGCAAGGGAATGGGACTTCAGTCCTACAACCCCAAGGAACTGAGTTCAGGCAACATCCTGAATGAGCCTGGAAGTGGCTTCTCCCTGGAGCCCCCAGGGAGGAACACGGCCCTGCCAAAACACTGATTTTAGCTTAGCGAGACCCACGTCAGACTTCTGACCTCCAGAAACTGAGATAATAAACCGGTGTTACGTTCAGCTGTTACATCTATGATGATCTGTTACTATAGCAATAGGAAACAAATGCAGCCAACCTCACGCAACTCCTGGAATCACTGAGGATCACCTCTGCCGTGAGAGCCAAGCCCTGCGCTACATACTTGATGACACTGGCTCACCCAGAACCCACACTCGTGACTCACGGACGTGTAGCTGTCCTCTTGCAGAGGAAGGAAACCAGCAAATGTTGGAGCCAGGTCTGATGAGTCCTGAAGCCCCTGCTCCTGACCGATGGGCTGCAGAGGACACACAGCCTCTGACCCACCACTGCTGCCCAGCGCAGGGGCCTGAGCCTGGCTTCCCAGCAAGGAGAGCCGGGCCTCTCGCTAGTTCATGGTGGCCTGCCAGCATCACTCAAGCCACCCAAGCCCTGGGCAGACACTTCAACACGGGCCCCTTGCTCCCCAGGAGCACGTGTTACTGAGTCCTCTGCCAGCCTGCTTCGTGGGCAGGACCCGCTCGTTGTCTGCCTGGCTTTCTGCAGTGGGCAGGGCGCCCTGTGGCATGGGCTAGTACCCAGGAACTATTGGTGGAGCGAATGGTCCCACTCTGGGCAACTTCCTGATGTGTCCCTTTTGCTTCTTGCCTCACAGTTCATCTCTGGATTAGACCCTCCGTGATGGAGCCTGTGCGTTCACGTAACTCTCCAGGAGAAGTCCCAGCAAAGTGGTGCCTGAGATAAATGACACAGGTAACGAGCTGGACTCGGGCCCGGCGTGCAGCTGTCCTCTGAAGCCCAGGGAGAAGGTTCAGAACAAGCAGCAAGTTCATCTCCTGCGGCCGTGCAGGAGCCCCGGCCCCCAGCCCCCAGCCCCACAAGGACCTTCCATTCCAAGCGCTGTGAGCACGCTGGATATTGATTACCTGGGCAGACCCCAACATCCGCTTCGGTTTTTTGTTGCATTCGCCGGTTGACCTGCTTCTGGGAGGGTGTTCGAATATTCTAATCAGAACAGAGAGATTAGTCAGAGCAGGAGCCCTGATCTCATTAGCCTGGGAGAAGCATGTTTTAGCAGAGACATCACAGTAAACGGCTGACTTTAAATTATATGATGCCTCAAAGTCCCCTTAGCCCAGTCCACGTGATTTCCTGCTTCCTAGTCTTCAAACCTGCAGGTTGATATATTTCTACCCCCTTCTGAGTTTTGTCAGCTAACGGGAAAGTCTTAATTTCATGAAACCCTTGAAATTTCTGTTTCCCATCCACATTAACACCTTAATGAACAGCACAAGGCCTGTGTGAACGCAGAGGGCAGCCACCCCTGGCTGGGTATCGGGGAGAGAGGCAGAGCTGTGCGCCTTCATCATTTGGGAGCCTGGGGAACAGCACGGACACCTGCAATTACAGCACATCCCGGAGGAGCGGCACAGCCTGTAAGCAAATGCAGGCCAGCCAGGTGTCCGGGGAACCAGAGGACAACCAACCGTGTGACAGTGACAAATGGTGCGTCAATCAGGCCATGCGCTCTCCTTCTCAGACCTGGCTCTCCACTTTGTGGGGGGCTGGGAGTGGGCAGAGCTGCTGAGAGGAAGCGTCTCTCTGGATGAAAGGGTCCCTGCCCGCCTGGGAAGGGCTCCCTAGGTCAGACTCAGCGCTGAGGCCGGGGGAGCGACTCGGCCTTCCTCCCGCTCGGCCTCCCACTCCAGGACCAGGGGCTCCCCCAGTGCACCTTTCCCACCGCAGAGGGGGCATCCAAGACTCCTATCTGCCCATCACAGGGGTGTCCTGAGAACAGATGAGCTGCCTGATGGCGGCAATGCCGAAAGGTGCCGTAAAAGGACCAAGAATTGTTATTAATCAAGCAGACCTGCCTCTCGGGAAGCCACTTTGTTTGCTGAGCTCCAATGAGCACAGAACTTGCTCAACTCTGCGTCAAGAATTGAGATCAACCCACTCACTGTTAAGAGACTGGCAGAGCCTTGAGATAAAGAGGGTTTAACTGGCAAACAGGTTTGCTCTCGGCCTCTGTACTGGCCCAGGATCAGCCCCAGGAAGCCAAGGGGAGGGCCCAGAGCAGGGCTGTCACTCTCCCAGCCCGGTGCAGGGAGAGAAGGCTTGGAGGGGCCCCAGGGCTCCCCAGCTCCCTGGAGAGAAGGAGAGCGAGGCAGCAGAGGCCTCTGCTACCAGGAATCTGGGTTGCTATGATTTGCATAAATTAGCTTCCAGGTAGCCTTAGGCCAGGTACGCTCTAAAAGTTATCAACTTTAGGGCAGCTCAGGGCAATTGGATCACAGCTGTCTTGGTGGCTCTGTGCCTGGTAAGTGTGGCCCTCCCTGGCTAGGGACGCAGGAAAGCTGGCCTCCCGAGGACCCAGGGCTGGGCCTTCGGGTCTCTATGCTTCCCAGGAGCCAGAGGAGCGCGTGCACCACCGTGCATCCCCTGGGACCCTCGCCACCGGTGCGGGGGGGGGGGGGGTTGGCTCTCTCCCTCCTCCTCGCCCACCTCTCTTAGGAGGCCCTTCTTCCGCGGGCTCCCTGCTGGGCACTGGATCGGTAGCATTCTCATCTCCATGGCAACCCCAGGAAAGGGGCTCTCCCCGCATCACAGGTGAGAGGACTGGGAACACAGGCACCCGAGGCTGAAACCCAAGGGCGGGGTCTGCCGGCCCCCTGAGAACCGCCTCCCCATTCCTCTCTGGCCCCGGATCACAGCACAGACCTGGAAATTGCAGCATCAGGCCCTTGGGGTCGCGGAGGGGCTATGAAGGCGCCAAAGGCCCCTCCACAGCCCTCCTCCCCCCTGCAGGCCGGGCAGCCCCGCCCCAAGCTCACCTCCGGGGTGGGCGCGCTAACTGTTGTGGGGAAGTGGCCTCTCTCCCTATTTCCTTCACACCATGGAAGCTACAGCAAGTGGGGATGCCAGAACTTTCGGGGAGAGTGGGCAGAGGGGAGCTAGAGGGCTTTGCAGAGGCTCTGCCAGGCTTTCAGGAGTGGAGCTGCTGCCTGATGCTGCCTGACAGCCAGGACTGTGGCTCTTGTTCACAAAATGAAAGGACCACAGAATCACGCGCGTGCCAGGGTTCAACCCTCCGTGTGCGAGTGAGATCCGCTCAGGACGCTACCTGGGACTCTCCCCTCTCCCGACACAGCCGCCGGCAGGTTCCTGGGGTGTCCTGGAGTTACCTGGTTCCCCTCTCCCTCGTCCCACACCCGCTCTCTCCCACTCTCTCCATCCGCTGCCCAACCTTGTCCAGGCCATGGTCACAACTCCTGCGCTATCACATCAGCCCCCTAAATCATGCCCCACTGCCCCCGGGCCCTGCCCTCGCCATTCTCCACCCAGCGGCCAGGACGGCCTTTTAAAACTGCTGGGTCATGACTCTCCCCTCTTCAGCAGCCTCCAGCGGGACCTCAACAGAAAGGAACCCAAAACCCCCAAAGCCTGGTCACCTGTCACCCCAGCTGCTCCTAGAACGTGCCAGAAACCAGGGGCTTCACAACTCAGCTCCCCCTGCAGAACCGCCCTTTCCCACGTCTCTGCACAGCTGTCCCCACCTCCCCAAGTCTCTGCACAAGCATCACCCTCAGCAGTGCCTGCCCGCCACACTGCCGAACACCCCAACAGCGCGCTCCCCACGGGCAATGCCCACACCCGCCTGACTTCCTCTTTCCCTCACGCAAGTGCTGCCAGGGATGCCTGCACGGTGCACGGCTGCCTCCCAGGCTGCTGGGGAGCCGCATGTGGCCAGGCAGGGGTTCCCCCCGACGTGCTCCAAACACCTACAACAGCACCTCAGTAACTGTATGTGGAATGAAGGAAGCAGGGCGTGAGGAATCTAAGATCAAACTTACTTTGCTGGTGTTTGACCTTCTCAAGCACAGCTGATAAGTCAACGAGAGCGGGTGCCGACTTTCTCAGGCACAGGTGCGTTTAGCGCAAGGAGGCGGTGGATTTGCCCAAAGCTCTCTTTTGCTGTGGATTTTACTCCATGTCTGGCCTTTAAACACCAAGTCAGGACAAATCAATAGCGTATCAATTTCTAGTCGCATAAATTGGTTTTAAACAGAGTTTAAGCCCTGATGCCTATTCGCAAAGGCAGGCTTGCAGCGCCTCATGGAGATGTGGATGCTGACGACTCAGCTCCACCAGGCGGTTCCAGCTTCAGATACACATCCAGGTGCCTGCGGCTCAGCTCTGCAGGAAGACGCTTGCACCCCACCTGTCCAAACCCCTCCCACGGCTCCCCTGGCCCATGAGCACCCCTCTCTCCCAGCCGGGGTCCCGAGTGCATCCCCCCTGCTCCCAGACCCCATGAGCCCTCTCTCTCCCCCACCTCCAGGAGATGCCTCTGACCCTGTGGGGTTGCCTTTAGCTCCTTATTAGGAACAAAAGAAGGGAAGGGAGGAGCAAGAAGCATGGGTCCTGGCTACCAGACTGGATCAGGGGAGGGAAAGGCACAGCAAAGGGAGAAGTATATAATTTCTCAGGGGCTTCCCTGGTGGCGCAGTGGTTGAGAGTCCGCCTGCCGATGCAGGGGACACGGGTTCGTGCCCCGGTCCGGGAAGATCCCACATGCTGCGGAGCGGCTGGGCCCGTGAGCCATGGCCGCTGAGCCTGCGCATCCAGAGCCTGTGCTCCGCAACAGGAGAGGCCACAACAGTGAGAGGCCCGCGTACCGCAAAATAAATAAATAAATATAATTTCTCAAAACTTATCTTGCAGGATAATTTTTCGTGGTAGTCTGTATCAGTTTTCTATGGCTGTGGAATAAAATATCACAAGCTTGGGGCTTAAAACAAAAGAAATTCATTCTCTCACGGTTCTAGAAACCGGAGGTCCAAAACCAATGTGTCACTGGGACCACACTCCCTCGGAAGGCTCTCGAAGAGACCTTGCTTGCCTCTTCCAGCTCCTGGGGGCTCACGGCAATCCTGGGCACCCCTTGGCTTGCGGCCGCATCACTACAGTCTCTGGCTCCACCGTCAAATGGACTTTCCCTCCACGTGTCTGCACCTGTCTCCCCTTCCCTCGTCTTACAAAGACTCATCTTTGGATTAAAGGCCCAAGATCCATACCTTAATTACATTTGCAAAGACCCTTATTACAAATAAGGTCACGGTCTGAGGTTCCAGACAGACATACCTTTGGGGGGCCACGATTCAACCAATTACAGTCCACCCTCTGGCCCCCAAAACTTCACGTCCATCCCATGTGTTGGTTGATGACATAGTTACCTGCTTACTCAATCCACTGTGGCCCTGTGTCTGCTCTGGGATCACTGAAGAATGAGAGCTAGACCTTCCCCCAGCCTCCATAGCAGGACTTCCCAATGTCCACCACTCTAATGCACCTCTTCCAGGGGCCCAAGGAGGATGGGCCACCCACTCTCTCAAAGCCAGGGGCAACCGTGCATCCAGTCTGGCCAGAGAGATGTGAGCAGACCTGTCCTGTTCTCTTCTCAGCCAAGGCATTTGGTCACCAGTGTTGGACACTCCTGCTCTCGCCTCCCCAGCTGCAGGGACTGAAGCCATTGCAGACGGTGGAGCCTGGGTCCCTGAGTGAGGCCCCACCAATGTCTGATGGAGAAGGAGAGTAAGTGAGGAAGACAAAACCTTTATGGTTTTAAGCCACTGAGATTTAGGGTTGTTTGTTGCCACGGTGCTGCCTGGCCTCACCACATCCCCACAAGAAGACAGCACCTAAGCTGTGATGACCTTGGTTGACTTTCCTTTGTCCCGTGGAAGAAGGGACAGGGCTTTTTTCCCCCAACATCCAGGAGCTTTTGGACCCAAAGACAGATAAACACGTTTGTATACCCACACATACAACTAAGGGGATGTAGGTAAGGATGTATAGATTGTCACGGAATTAACTGGGTGAAGCCTTTGACATGAAGCAGTATGACTCAGAAATCCTCACTATTCATGTCCTATTTTGGGAAAATGTTCGTATCTCCTTCATATTCTAGCTATAGGACATTCATATTGATTTTTTTTTTTCCCACACAGCAGAGATAAATCCAGAGGAAGCCTTGCATCTAATAGGACAGGATGACAGCAGACCCTCCGGGGTCAGAGGTCCAAAGGCATTTATGACAGTAACCTCCATCCTTCTTCTCTATATGCAGGATCACTGGCTTCATCAGATTTAATTAATGACCAGGTTTCCTGATGCCTTCACTCTGCCTCAACTTCTCCGTACCCATCCAGACAGATGGGGAGTAAATCTTACTTCACTGTTGCGTTAGTCCATGGCTGTAAATGTGCCGTATTAATTAACTCTGGTTTCTAACACCCAGACTGCTAACCGCAGAATGAAAAGTTTGGAGAGCCGTCTCCATCAGCTACATCACTTGGTCACAGGGTCGGCACCCTAGAGGAGTGTCTTTATGAACGTGGGAAGCACACACGTTTCACATAACAGCCCCTTGCACTTACAAAGAACTCTACAGCACACTGTGGGAAGCAGGATTCAAAAGACATCCCCTCCAGATTTCCGTGCCCTGGTTTCCCCATCAAGCACTAATCTAGACATGGCCGTCTGTCCTCACTTCCTGGGGCCGCCATAACAAATTACCGCAAACTGGGAGGTTTCTTAATATGTGAGAAATGTCTTAACACAAAAGAACTTTATTGTCTCACAGTTCCAGAAGCTGGAAGTCAAAATAAGGGTGTCCGCAGGACCACGCCCCCTCTGAAGGCTCTGAGGAGTAACCTCTCCTGGCCTCTTCCAGCTTCTGGCGGCTCCTAGGCTTGTAGGCGCATCACTCCGGCCTCCGGCTCCATCCTCACAGTGCTGTCTTCTCCAGTCTCTGTGTCTCCTCTATTCTGCTGGTAAGGACACCAGTCACTGGACTCAGGGTCCTTCCTGATCCAGCCTGGTCTTGATCCTCAACTATTTAGGGCTGCAATGACCCTATTTCCACAGTCACATTCTGAAGCTTTGGTGGACATGAATTTTGAAGACACTATTCACCCCACTATAGCTGGGAAGGAACTTTACAGATGGAACTAAGGTTCCCAACAGCCGACTTTACAATAGGGAGCGCATCCGGGATTATCCGGGTGGGTCCAGTGCAGTCGCGCGAGTCCTTAAAGGCAGGAAAGGAGCAGAGGGTGGGCACAGGTGGTGGGAGCAGGCCCCCACCCTGCTGGCTCTGAAGATGGGGGAAGGGGGCCACGAGCCAAGGAGCCTCTAGAACCTGAGGCCCACCCTCCACCTTCAGCCAGCATGGAAACGGGACCTCAGTCCTACAACCACACAGAACTGCACTCTGCTGACACCTGAATGAGCAGAAGCGATTCATCCCAGAACCTCCAGCAGGGAACCCAACCCTGCCGACACTCTGACTTCACCCTGTGAGACGCCCAGCAAAACACCAGCTCTCCCAGAGGCCTGCAGCGGGGCCCCTCCCACCGATGGGCACAGAACCTTGCAAAGAGAAGGAAGACCTGCCCCCTTCTGGGGAGTCAGGTGGTTCATTTCCAAGCTCAGGAGTGCGTGTGGGTGCGGCGGACCCCACAGGAAGCCCCTGCCCACAGCCGAGCTCCTGCTCTGAGCACCTCCCAGCCCGGGCTTGCTGGCCTTCCTGACAGGGTTATGACCCTACAGTGCAGATGAGAAGGCTGAGGTCGAGGGCACAGTGACCTGCTCACCATGACAGGACAAGTAAGGGGCAGCGGCTTCAAACGGCATCAGATTCAGCTGCTGCTCCGGGCCCAGCACTGGTAAAGCCCCCAGGAGATTCGCGGCTGGCCTTGGGAAGTATTTTAATAAGCTTTGGGAGTGTAGCTGAAATTCCCATTTCCTTTAAAATCAGAAGTAAAAACAGCTGTTTGGGTCACTCACTTATTAATTCAACAACAATTTGTTGAGTACCTATGACGTGCCAAACCAGAACTGCTTTCATGCTGAATCGAACTGATACCAAAACAGCCGTGGCATTTGTCCCAAATGGGCCAGATTCTGAGTCAGACCGCCTGGTGCCCCTGTAGCCTCCCTCGATGGAGACCAGACATGAATCTACACATCTGAGGGGATGGGCTGGGGGCGTCCAGTGGGGACTGGGGGGCAGGTGGGCAAGGAAGTGTCCCATGCAGAACGGGGACAGGTCTCCCTGGGCCCAGGCACTCCTGGCCCAGCTCAGGGCCTGTGTGTGTGTGGCGCAGCCTGCAGGGGGGCCATGGCTTCCAGAAGACACAGTAGAGGTGGCGGGACAGTGAGGGGATGCCCAGTGGAGGGTCCCTGGTGGCTGCACTTGGGCCACTGGTAATCAGGGTCCCAACAGCATGAAGGCCCCTGGAGGGGAGCCTGGGCCCTGGCAGTAATGACCTGGCTGGGAGCAGAGAAGCAGCCAGCCTCGGCGGCCAAGAGACCCAGCCCCGTGCCTGGGATTTCACATGGACTCAAGAACGGTTAACGTGCTCCACCTCTGGGGCAAATGCTAACTTTAAAGGCTACATTTTTCTAAATGCAAAGCAACCTTTCACGTCCCCTCCTAAGCCAGAGGTTGTGGGTTCGAGTCCAATCTGAGGTGTGCGGTTTCACCATCAGCCAACACGGCGGGAACGAGGGCAGAGTGACCCATCCTGCCCGGTGCCCCTCAACACGGCCAGAGAAGATCAAGGGCTTCCCGAGACACCAGGACAGGGACCAACTTTAAGTTTTAACTAAATCCAAGATCTGATAAAGCTAGAAGTCAAATAAGCCATAGTTTTGAAAAAGCAAGTGCTAAGACCGGGAGTGGGGCGTGAGGTGCACCCTCCCCCACTGGACCCAGGTAAGAACAATCTCACACCCACGAGAGGGGCCACACACGCTGGGACCCTCCCTCCTCCTTTGTTTCCGCTGCTATGAAAGGGGGTCCAGATCCCTGAGGGCGATTAGGAGCCCCAGAAAGCACGGGTGCCCGGCCGGCTCTGAGCACCTCAGGAAGACAGCACCAAAGGAGCACCGCGGCCAGAGGACACCCGGGGGGACACTCATGAGGATACAGGGGGGACACTCAGGAGGGGTACAAATGGCCTCAAGGGAGGGTTTTCTCCAAACGGGGCGGAAGTACCAGCTGAACGTAAGATTGGGGAAAAGATAGTTGATCAAATGGTCCGGAAGCCTTTGCGATTCCTTCAACCTCGCCCTTAGGCCACCACTTCTTCATTTTTAGAAGAGGAGACGGGGGTCTTCCGGGGCCCCAGGTGTCCCAGCCCTGTCTCCGTCTGCAGGGAGCTCACCTGTACTGCAGTGTAACGGACAGGAAACACATGCAACGTGAAACCAAACTGGAGGCCGCTTCACCCGCTCTGTGAGCCTCACTGCTTCAGAGAGAAAGTCCACAGGGAAGGGTCTGGAGGACATGGTGACACGAAGGGAGGCCTAAGTCACTCAGTACGAGACGTCAGCTGACACGGGGGGGGGGCCTAGGCGGACAGCTGACAAGGTTGGAAAGGAGGATGGGACCAGCAATTCCTTCAGTGAAGGGCCGGATAGTATCTTCAGCTTTGCAGGCGATGGGGTCTCTGCTGCGGCTTCTCGACTCTGCCCAGCATCACAAAAGCAGACTAGACACAAATGAACAGTGTGTATGACTGTGTTCTGAAGTTTTTATCTGAAAACAGGCATCAAGGCCGATTTGACCTGCAGGTCCTGGTGTGCTGACCCTGCCTTCCAGAGATGGGGAGGGATGCTGGGTTTTGACCACACAGGGATGGGGTGCGTGTCTGTGTCTGTGTGTGTGTATGTGTGCACTGGGGTGGGAGGTGTCAGCAATTTCATTTGAAATTTAAAGAACAGGGTCCCTCTGCTGATGTCTGGATGAAAAGAGCCAAGGGTAAGTCTTGAAGCAAATGGATTCCCCCAAATACTCTCCTCCAAGGTCGTATCTAGAAAATGTCATTCTCGTCTTCTCTCGTCTGTCGGTTCTGTTTTTCACATCTAAGTGTGTGAAGCGTGAACTCAACCAGCGTTCTTGTGTCACTTCTGGGCACTGCAGTGAGCAGGACAGACTAGGTCTTGGCCTCCAGACTCCGAGTTCTAGGGCCCACATTCTAGGACAAGGGCGGACCTGGCGCAGCCCCAGAGCACCTGCTGTGCAAGATCAGGTTGACCTGCAAGGTCGGGGAGCAGCCCTTCCCCAGGGGCACTTGAACCGGCCATTTCTGGCCAAAGTGTCACCAGCAGCTGGGAATGCACAGCCTGGCCTGGGCTCCAGGTGCTCTGCCCAAGACTGCTGTGGTGTAATAAAAACTAGATCTGGTCTTTGCACAGAGCTTCAAAATCACTCGGAGTTTCGTGAGTGTCGGGGTGTCTTTTTTATGCTAATGAGGCAACTCCTGGAGAGGAGGGATGGAGCTCCAGGATGGGGCTGGTCTCCAGAAAAGGAACCACCAGGGGATTCGAGGGCTGGAACTTTAAGCTGCCTGGCCTTCAGGGACAGAGCGGGCTGGAGGTTGAGTTCAATCACACGGCCAGTGATGGAAACGTCCACGCCTACAGAATGACACCCCAGTAAGCACTGGTCCATGAGGTTGGGGAGCTTCCTGGTTGACAATCATGTGGATACACCAGAGGATGATGCACTCCAGCTCCCCGGGGACAATGGCCCCTGCACTTGGGACCCTTCCAAACCTCACCTATGTACCTCTTCATCAGCCGATCGTTTGCTCCCTTCGTAATAAAATGGTCGTGGTAAGTAAAGCATTTCCTGCGCTCTGTGAGTCATTCCAGTGAACTACTGAACCTGACAGGGTGCTACAGGAACCCCTGGATCTGTAGCCAAGTCAGACAGGAGTGTGGGTGGCCTGGGGACCCCCGAATGAGGTGCGGGCAACCTTGTGGGACCCCGCCCTTTAACCTGTGGCATCTCCACCTCAGGTGGTCAATGTCAGAATGAAATCGCACCGAAAGCCTCCAGTTGGTGTCAGAACTGCTGCAGAAGGAGCACAGCAGAGATGACGTCACAGCAGGTGGGCAGGTCCCCCCACCCCTCCCTCTCTACCTCTTCACTCTCAGTCAATACCCAACCTCCCCTTAGAGATGGCTGCTACGTCCAGGGCCCAAGTCTCCTCCTTCAAGCATGGGGCGTGGAGGGGAATCTGCCACAGAATCAGGATTCTGATCAGGTATCTACCTTCAGGCGTTAAAGGTCCAGTGAAATAAAGGATCAAAGCTTCATTTCCATGATCAAAGGATAACAGAGCAAAGAAGACCCAATTCTATTGTCAAAGTGACAAAAGACATTAATAATATATCTGCGAGATATCAGCCAGGGGCGGGGGAACTCCACGTGGGAACCATGCATGCTTTCCTCTCAAGCCCAGGAGGTTTTCCTATAGTTATTCCTGAAATCTGTTAATTAAACCTAATTAGTTCCATCAAGCTTGAGTAGCCATGCCTCAGAATTCTCAGCGTTAGACTAAGGGCTAGAGAGCACACTACTTTAATTATGGAACCTCACCTCCACGGCGAGAGATTCCTGGCTTTCTGAAGGAGCAATCCAAGCACACCTGCAGGACGCGGGATGAAAGATGAGCGAGGGCACCTCGCCAGGACCGCACGCCTCACCGCCACTGCGGCCCCACCCCCCACTTGGCAAGCCACTGAGCCGCTCCTGGAAAGAGATCCAGACCAAGAAAAACATCTACTCTTGTGAAAGTCGAGGTCCTGCAAGGGCAGAAGGGCCTGGCGCTGCTAACCGAGGGTGTCCCTCGAGCTCCTGGATGGAGGAACAGTGAATAAAGAACTGCAGAACCAGGGCAGGTCACGTGGTCTGCTTTGAGCCCAACACCACCTCTCATTTTCCACATTTTCTGTTTTCCCATTGCAAACTGTTCTCCATGTCATTGATTTTACAGACTGTTAAGTACGCAATTAGTCTAAATAACACACATTCCACTGTATTCCAAGTCACATATTAACTACCAACCTGCATTAATATTAATTAAAGCAAATATAGGGATGGGGCCTTCAATCAACCGGAAACTACACTCTTCACAAACTAAAACAGCAGGTTCTCCCAAAACCTGGAGTGGTTGGAGGAACAAAATGGTGGCCACACACCATGATTTCCACTGGAACATGAAAATCAAAGTTTCCAGAGTTTCTATAAACCTACTGATCGGAAAAGTATTTGCAGAATCTGAAAGAATGTAGAAATTGACAGATCAGTTTTTAAAGTTCCTGGCGTTAATCACTTAATCAAAATAATAATGTGACCACAGGAGCCCCAAATCAATAATCATTTGCACCTGACACTTTGTTCACTTCTGTATAATAAAACCATCCGGGCTAGGTCTTTTCCCAAAATGTTTTAATTATAAATTAATCCTTAGTTGAAAAAAATAGGGTTTTTTAAAATAGGTTTTTGTACTGTCATAATGAAATTTGTTTTCCAGAAAAATTCTTTTATTTTTCAGATAAAAATCCTAAATACCTTTTGCTTAAACTCTGCCATAATATTAGAGAAAAGTAAGTAAGTGAGTTTTGTGAGTTATTCACAAGGACCACGACCCAAAGCAGCCGGCTAGTAGGGGAGGGGTAGCCCCCCAAAGATGGGAAAGGGCCAGTTCTCGAAACAGAAAACCCCGAGGAGCCCAGGCCATGACCAGGCCGGAGGGTTCCTGGGCAGAGAAGCTGCACAAAGCCGGGGACATCTGGGCCGCTCCAGCCCTGAATGGCCGTCACAGAGCAGGTGAGCACGAGGGACGCGGGGGTCAGGGTGGATGGGACCCCCGTCCAGGTTCCCTGCAGGACAGCCTCGCTCTCCCCTGAGCCTCCCCGGCCCCGGGCAGGGGGGACGGCTCACTTCAGCACTCAACCTAACTCAATTCTCTCCTTCCTGCTGGAACTGTCAGCTGAAGAATGTCCCTCCATTAGATGATTTTTCAGGCACCATTAATTCTGTGACTGGGTTTCACTCTCCAGCTGCAGCACCAGCTGATGTTCTCTGCCACGGGCAAGGCCGGGACGGAGCAGAGGAATGAGACTGGAACGCACTGCGATCGTGCCCATCCCTGCACATGTGCCGGGGCCTCCGCTCTGCACAGGGCAGCGTCGGGCCAGGAAGGCAAAACAGCCCACACACTGGGGCTGGGCTTGGGGCATGCCATTGGTTGCCTGGAAAAGGCCAACAGCTCGCGGATTTACGGTGGGGACCAGACACAGCGGGGAGCATCACGGCCAAGGGATAGATACCCCACCAGCGACACTCACTGAGCAACTGCTGCACCCTCAGACTCTGGGCATTGCTGCAACAGGCCCAGCTCCCTGCCCAAGCTGGCAGGACAAGTTCACTGCTAGAAACATACACACACACACACACACACACACACACGCACGCACGCACACAAGCTTGTGTAGTAGCCAAGTGTCCAGTCTCCGAGCAGATCCAGACCACATCTCAAGGGGACCAGGCAGACTGGGACAGGCCAGGTACCTGGGCCCTGAGGGGTCCAGACCTCAGGTCCCACGAGTCAGGGTGGAGGGACTAGACGCGATTAACCGGTGGGAAGAGAGAATCGTCAGTGAGAACCTCCCATCGCTCAAAAACAGGCCAGCAAAGAGAGCAGAGGAGGAGAGTTACAAGTGATACCCAGGAAAGGTCTAGGGTCACAAGGACCGTCCCTGCAGTGCTGAAGGTCACCTGCCCCACGTGGTACACACAGGCTGCCCTGGGCCCAGCTCTCCCCTCAGCGGCCCACAGCCACCTCCCGAGCTCCGTCAGGGGATGCTTCAGGCCTTCGGCACAGACCACAGCCACTTGGCCACTGGCTCCTCTCACGCCTCCCTCTCCAACCTCGCCTCCAACCCCACCACTGAGGGCAGTCTGTCCTGGCCTGCCCCCCTCCCTTGACATAGCCAGCCCCTCCCGCCCCCACACTGGGCCCATCCCGTCCAGTCCTGGCTCCAGACGCGTGTGGGCAACGTGGATTTGTGTCTCCGCTCAGTGATCCTCTCAAAGTTGAGCCACCCCAAACTGAGCCCAGATTCACCCCCAAACCCGGTCTTCCTCCCTGGTCCCCACCTCCTCAAAGGCCACCGCCCTCCACCTGGCTGCTCTGACCACAAACACACCCCTCACACACTAATATCAGTCAGCTCTGCTGCCGTAACAAATACCCCAGATGGTGGTGGGGCGGGGGGGGATGGGGGTGGCGCTCTGCAGCAGAAATGTGTCATCTCACAGTCTGGAAGCCAGAAGTCTGAGATCCAGGTGTGGGCAGGGTTGGTACCTTCCGAGGCTGTGAGGGAGAACCTGCCCCAGGCCTCAGGCGCTCCCTGGCCTGGAGACGACCGTCTTCTCCCTGTGTCTTCACGTTGCCTTCCTTCTGCGTGTCTGCCTCTGTGTCCAAAGTTCCATGACCTCATCTTCACTTGATCATATGCACAGACCCCGTTCCCAAACGAGGTTACATTCCCAGGGACTGGGGGTTAGGACTTCAGCGTCTTTGCGGGGACACAATCCACCCACGACAACATCTCTGAAGGACCACAACCATATACCACCTGCTAAACGTCTTCGTCTGTCCCCTCCCTCTACGCCCCACAGCTGCCACCCTGATGGCCGCTCCCCGCCTGCAGTGGCGACCCCCTCCCACGCACAGCAATCCTTCTAGAACAGAGACACGTTTGCTCCACTCTTGCACGCCCCTGCCCCCAGCCCAGAAGGAAGCCTCCCCTCTGTCCCGTGCATCAAACAAGCCTCCTTGGGCCCTGCCCCCCCGTGGCTTCCCTCACCTCATCTCCAGCCCAGCTCCTGTGCATCCTGATGTGCGGCCATCCAGTTCCCCCAGCACACCTGGCCTGTAACTCACGGCCCCAACCTGAGGACCAGGCCCCATGCTCCCCTCTCGGCCGATTCCTGCTCCATCTCAGCCCCAGGGCCACCTCCTGGAGGAGGAGCCCCTCTGTGCTCGTGCAGCAGCCAGGCGTCCTCTCTGCAGCCGTCACCCCACAGACTGCACTTCCTTGCGGCTCCTGGCGGGGAAGAGCCACGTCCTCCCCAACGTGTGGTCTCCACCCAGTTCAGATGCTCGAAGAGCAATCACCGAAGAACCGTTTACTTGAACTGGACGTGTGGGATTTGACAGGCGTTAAACAAGGGCAGGTACACGCCGCATGCCAGAGAGACCCCAAAGCCAGGGCCCTGTGTGAAACTGGCCCCTTCCCAGCATCCACGCAGGGACTCCCAACCAAACAACTCTGAGCAGAAAGAACGGATGAGCTTCTGCTTCCCTAAAATCAACCAGTTATTCTCACGAGCTAAATGCTAAGTGTGTCATTTTATGCTTTCCACAAAAGTGTTCAAAACATATCAAGATTTTGAAAATTGCATTATGTTAGAAGATCCCACGTCCAAACATTTAAAATGTGCAGATACAGACATAAAAGACTGCATATCATTGCTGTCAGAGGCAAGATCAAATAACGTTTGCAAACGTCAGCTTTTGGTGTTTCAATGCTTTATCCATAGCACAAGTTCTTTTCAAAAGGTACTTTCTCGGGCTTCCCTGGTGGCGCAGTGGTTGAGAATCTGCCTGCCAATGCAGGGGACACGGGTTTGAGCCCTGGTCTGGGAAGATCCCACATGCCGCGGAGCAACTGGGCCCTTGAGCCACAATTACTGAGCCTGCGTGTCTGGAGCCTGTGCTCTGCAACAAGAGAGGCCGCGATAGTGAGAGGCCCGCACACCGCGTTGAAGAGTGGCCCCCGCTTGCCGCAACTAGAGAAAGCCCACGCACAGAAACGAAGACCCAACACAGCCAAAAATAAATTAAAAAAAAAAAAAAAAGGGTACTTTCTCACTTGTTGGTTCAATAACATTTTACTCTGAAGGTTCAGATGAAATGGACGTATTTTTTCAGAAATACAGCCTCGGTGGCATGCCCTGAGACCCATGTGTCAACATAGAAAAGGTCAGCAAATTTAAAACACACACTTTTGTTTAAAAAAAAAAAAAAACTACGTTTAAGTTTGACAAATCTTTTAACCACAAAATAGTTTCATAATCAATTCCATTTCATGAGTGTTATAAAGTTTCTAATATTTTCCAAAGCTCTGAATTTTATAAAATTAATCATATTATTGATTTTCTGTGGCACTTTTTACACCGCTAACCTCAACTTTTTTGCTGCACTACTTTAAGTGAATGATGCAGAGGATGGACAGCCCATGGTTCCCAGTCTCTGTAACTTTGCCCGAGAATCCTTTGCTTCTTATTTCTAGTCCAAGCTTCCACTCCATCTGGGGCTATACTTACACTGAGTTTCCTAAGACATTGTCTTGTTAAAAAGCTGCTTACTCAATACCTCCTCCTAGACATCTTTTTTTTAATTGACTCAAGAGAAAGGGTTCTTCATGTATTTCCAAATTTAAACCGATTGTAGCAAATATCATAAGTCAGGATGTGTAAGAATCATCTGTTTTAGGCCCCTGCATGGCACACCTCCACAGAACGTGGAATCTGTGCCAATTCCTGTTTCTTTAAATCAGCGTCTTCTCTGCACCTTCCAACCATCTTTGCTGCAGAGAGTGCATTTCGATTTGTCCCCCCAGATGCCTCCATTACTGAATCCCATCAAACATGTAAAGGAAAATAGCACAGACCATGCAAAGAATTTGAGAAAATAGAAAAGAAGACCAACTCTCAAACCATTTTGTGAAATTAGCAATACCCTGATACCAAAACCAAACAAAAGACATTAGAAAAAAGAGAAAAAGTGCCAACGGATATCACCCGTGACAAAGAGATGCAAAATTCCTTGGCAGAGAAAATCTACTTCAAGTCAAAATGGACTAACAGGGCCCGGATTTATTCACCTGCCTGAAACAACTTTAAAAAAATAAAAACAGAATACAAGAAACAATGATACACAAGACACTAGGCATTAAATCAGACAGTAAGAGGGACTTCCCTGGTGGTCCAGTGGTTGGGACTTCGCCTTCCAATGCAGGGGGTGCGTGTTTGATCCCTGGTCCGGGGAGCTAAGATCCCACATGCCTCGCAGCCAAAAAGCCAAAACATAGAACAGAAGAAATACTGAAACAAATTCAATAAAGACTTTAAAAATGGTCCACATCAAAAAAAACACTTTAAAAAAATTAGACAATAAGAAAACTAACCCACAGAGACAAGAAGTAAATGAGGTAAGCCCTATGATTGCCCCCGCTTACTTCCTGGAGGAAGTTTCCAGGTCGCAGGAAAGGAAAAGGAAACCCAGTAAGAGCAAGGGGGTCTCCCCAAGGAGGTCTGTGAGTCATTCTAGTGAATTATTGAACCTGAGGGGAAATCATGGGGAGTCCAAAACTTGTAGTCAGCCAAGCAAAAGTGTGGGTGACCTGGGCACCCCATGGCAGCTGGTGTCTGAAATGGAGACAGTCTTTTAGAGACTGAGCCCAACCTGTGTGGTCTGATACTAACTCTTAGTGTCAGAACTTAACTGAATTGTTGGACAGCAAGTTGGCGTCAGAAGTGGTATCGGAAAAAAAGACCACACAAATGTCAAGGTAATAAATAGAAAAAGGAAAGTTTATCTCAATAAATGATGCGGGGGGGGGACAGATATTCATATAGAAAAAAATAAATAAACCTCAACCCCTATCTCAGAGCATTAACAAAAATTATCTAAAAGTAGCTCATAAGGGACCTATGCTTCCAGGAGAATGGAGGAGACACAGTTTTCCTTGGTCCTCCTACTGAGTACAGTAAAACCCTGAGTAAAAACCCTGGACATGATGTATAAAACTAGTATAAGAAGACTCTGAAAGGTGGAAAGAAGAATTCAGACCAGCTAGGGATCTTGGGACCCAAGGAATGACATGGTGGTGAGTCCTCTGGGTTTCCTTTTGGCTACATACATCCCAGACTTAAAGCCGGCAAAGCCAGCAACCTGGACATGCCAATGCGTACAGACCAAGAAAGAGCCCACAAAGGTCTACTGTCTCTATACAAAGGACCAGAACAGGAGTAGCCTAGCAGGACAGAAAAATCTAGACAGTAACAGCTCTACTCCAATCAAACACCACAGGAGAAAGTTTGACCCCAGACTCATATACACCAGCAAAGGCCAAATGGGGACCCTGAACTTTGACCCTTGTGATTCTGTGAAAATTCATCCAAAAACTCCCCCTGGGGTGGTGTCAGAGACAGAACTTTCTTTCCCACCAGCTAGAAAGGAGGCATCTCCCTACCCCTGCAGTGTCAGTGGAGACCATGCAGGGAGCCTAGACTTGCATCCCACTGAGAAGTGAGGTGCCCCTCCTTCTCCCCTCTGAGGCGGGGTCTCTGGAGGCTTGGTGGAGGGTCAGGACTTCCACCACTACACAGCAGTAACAAGGCCATCCCTGCCACAGTAGCAAGGTGCCTCCACCTCTTGGATGTCAACGGAGGCCAAGTAAAGGACCTGGATGTCTACATCAACCTGACAGTAATAAGGCAGCACCCCTCCCTTACCCTGTTGGATGGAGTAGGGCTTTTTCTTTAAAAGACTGTTAAAACAGAAAGTTTAATAAGATACAAAGACTCATAACACAAAACAAAAAATGTCCACATTTCAATAGAAAACCTCTCTTCATAAGAAACAGGAAAATCTCAAACTTCATTTTATGAAGGCAGCATTACCCCAGTATCAAAACCAGACAAAAAAATACAAAAAAAGAAACTTATAAATGACTATTCCTCAAAAATATAAATACAAACTCCTTAAAAATGTCATCAAATAGTATTCAGCTATATTATAAAAATAATTATTCACATGACCAAATGGGGTTTATTTGAGGGATGCAGGCTGGTTCAATATTTGAACATCAATCAATGTAATTCACCATGTTAACCAGCTAAAGAAGAAAATTTTCATGACCATATAAATCAATACAGAAAAAAAACTGATAAAATCCAACATCTGTTTATGGTCTTTAAAAAACTCTCACATAAATAGGAATAGAGGAGAGTTTCCTCAACTTGATAAAGAGTATTTACAAAAAGCCTACAGTTAACATCATCACTAATAATGAAAGTCTGAACACTTTCCCACTAAGATGGGGGAGGAGACAGGGATGTCTTTTCTCACCACTCTTATTCAACATAGTGCTGGAAATTTTAGCCAGTGTTATAAGAGAAGGAAATAAATGCATCCAGACTGAAAAGAAAAATAAATAAATAAAACTACCCCTATTTGTAGATAACATGATCATCTCCATAGAAGTTCCCAAGGAATATACAAAAAAAAAAAACAAAACAACCTCTCAGAGCTAATAAGTGGGTTCCACAACAGTACAGTATGTAAGATAAACATTCAAAATTTAATTTATTTCTATATAGTAGCAATGAATATGTGGAAATCAAAATTAAAAATACAGGTCACTTATAATTTCTCAAAAAATAAAATTAGATGTAAGTCTAACCAAACATGTACAGGACCTGTATGATGAAAATTACACAACGTTGTCAATCAAAGATTTAAATAAATGTAGAGACATACCATGTTCATGGATTGGAAGACTCAACATAATAATGATGTCAATTCTTTTCAAACTGATATACACGTTTAATGTAATTCCCATCATAATCCCAGCAAGAGATTTTATAAATAGAGACAAGATTACTCTAAAATTTATATGGAAAGGCAAAGGAACTTGAATAGCTAAAACAGTTTTGACTAAGTAGACTAAGGTGGGATGAATCAGTCTACCTGATTTCAAGACTTACTATATAGGTACAAGTAAACAAGACTGTGTAGTACTGGCAGAAAGACACATAGACGGTGGAACAGAACAAAGAGCCCAGAAACAGACTCACACAAATATGCCAAACTGATTTTTGACAAATATGCAAAAACAATTCAATGAAGGAAAGACAGTCTTTTCAACAAATGGTGCTGGTACATGAATTGGACATCCATAGGCAAAAAAAAGAGAGAGAAGGACTTCAACCTGTGCCTTGTGCCTTATACAAAAATTAACTGCAAACAGATCACAGACAAAGGTAAAATATAAAACTATAAAAATTTTAGGAAATAAAACATAAGAGAAAACTTTCATGATCTAGGACTAAGCAAAGAGTTCTTAGACTTGATACCAAAAATACAATCATCAAAGGAAAAACTGATAAAATGGACTTCATCAAAATTAAAACTGCTGCTCGCAAAAGACTCTTAACAGGATGAAAAGACAAGCTATAGACAGGAGAAAATACTTGTAAACCACATATTTGAGAAGGACTAATATATCTAGAATATATAAAAAACTGTCAAACTCAACAATAAAAAAAAAATCTAATTAGAAAATGAGCAAAAGACATGAAGACACATTTCACCAAAGAGGATGTACAGATGGCAAACAAGTACATGAAAAGATGCTCAACATCATTAGCCACGAGAGGAATACAAATTAAAACCACAATTTGATATCACTACACACCTACTGGAATGGCTAAAATTAAAAATAGCGACACCACCAAATGCTGGCTGGAATTCAGAGAAACCAGATGACTGTAAAATGGTACAGCCACTCTGGCAGACATTTTAGCAGTTTCCACAAAAACTGTATGTCCATGAACACTAAACAGATGATGCAGCAGTTGAACTCCTGGCCACTATCCCAGAGACATGGAGACACGTTCAGACGGAAACCTGTGTGTGGATATTTATAGCATCTTTTAAAACTGGAAACAACTCAGCCTGTCCTTCAGGACATGAATGGTTAAAAAAACCGTGGTCTTATCCGTACGGACTACTGCTTAGCAATACAAAGGAACAACCTACTGAGACATGCTACAACCTGCATGAATCTCCAGAGAATTGTGCTCAGCGAAAAAAGCCAGAGTCCCAAACGGCTTCGTAATACATGATTCCATCCACAGAGTATTCTTCAAATGACAAAACCATAGAATTTGACAGCAGATGGAGTGGTTGCCAGGGGTTAAGGAGGGCAATTAGTGTGGTTATAAAAAAGGCACCACGTGGGATCCTTGTGGGATGGAATGTTCTGTACTTTACTGTATCAATGGCAGCATCCTGGTTGTGATATTGCTCTATTGTTTTACAAGATGTTACCATTGGGCAAAGGTACGTGGAACGTGCCAGACCTCTCTGCATTATTTCTTATAACTTCATATGAATCTACAATGACCTCAAAGTCAAGAAAGTGATTAAACAAAAACAAAGACTTCTTCGCCCACAATCATAACAGGGCCAGGGAAGCCAAAAAAAACAAAAAAACAAAGACTTCGCCTTAAAAAAAAAAATAGACGGCAGAGGAACCATGGTTATTATTGTAAACTATTGTTGCACATAGTGGAGCTCTGACAACACCCCAGGTTATACACACTGTCACAGAGTGACACAATAACAGTATTTATAAAAAAAGGAGCAGAGAATAATTAAAATTTGTGTCTCTTTCCCAATCTACCCTGCCTGGAGCAAATTATTACTTAACTTTTTTTCTTTTTTTGTAAATCCTGTAATTATGTTGAAAACAGAAGAATCTTATTACTTTTCTCTATGTTAAAGCACTACTTTATTTAATGCCAATATGCAAAATATCCCAGAATTTCTGTGACTCTGCCTTGGAAATCTTTATGTTTTAATAAACCAGGAAACTCAAAAACTGAATGAAATAAAAAGATTATAGTCCTAAATGTAAAAGCCAGAACTATGAAGCTTCTAGAAGAAAACCTAGGAGAAAATCTTTTGAGACCTTGGAAGAGGCAAAGTTTTCTTAGATAGGACCCATGCTTTCTGCATCAGCCAAAAAGGAAATGAATATTGAACTATATCTGAAATAAAACTTTAGTTTTTAGAAAGACACACCGCATCTGAAAAGCCTTGCAATCTTGGGAGTGATAAGTCTTTCTGTATGTCAACGAGATGACTGGGGGCTGGGGGCTCCTGGATGGGGACTGGTTGCCATGAGAACCAACTAGGTGATTAGAAGGTTGGAGCTTTCAACCCCACCCCCTCCCTACTTGGCCAGGAGGGGAAGGGGGCGGGATGTGGTGGTGGGGGGGGGCTGGCGTTGAATTAGTCACCGAAAGCCAATGATTTGGTCAATCGTGATGAAGCCTCCATAAAAACCCAAAAGGACCGGCTTCAGAGACCTTCCAGGTTGGTGAACACGCGGAGGTGCTGGGAGGGTGGTGGCCTGGAGGGGCCTGGACTCGCCCCACCCCTGCCCCCTGCCTCGCCCTGTGCACCTCTTCCATCTGGCTGTTCCCGAGGTGTCTCCATGTATAACAAACCCGTAATCGAGTGAGTGAGCTGCTTTCCAAGATCAGTAAATCACTCTAGCAGAAGGGGCTTCAGGGAACCTCTCATCTACAGCCAGTCGTCGGAAGCACAGATGACAACCTAGACTCTCGAGTGGGGTCTGAAGTGAGGGCAGTCCTGCCGGACTGAGCCCTTAACCTGCGGGATCTGATCCCATCTCCAGGTACACAGTGTGAGAACTGAGATACTGCAGGACACCCAGCTTGTATCTGAGGACTGTATGGTGTGGGAAAAATCCACACATACTGTGTCTGAAGTGAAGTCGAATGCTGCAGGAGAGGAAAAACAGAGGCTTTTTTTTTTTTTAACATGGATACAAGTCAAATTTGCATCAACAGATGAGTGCATGAACAATCGTGATGACGGCAAACACCAGAACACGACTTAGCAATAAAAAAGCATTAATCTACCTACACACACAACACGAACGAACATCAAAATTATTATGCTGAGCGAAAGCAGCCAGACACTACAGAGGACGACATGTGTGATTGCACTGGCCGGAAATTCATCTAGAGTGACAGGAAGCAGGTGAGGTTTGCCTGGGGCTGAAAGCGGGGAGCCCGGCGGGGGTGAGGAAATACTTCCGTATCTTGATCCTGGTGGCGACCCCAGGGGTAAACTTCTGTCAAAACACATCTACTGACCATTAAAATGGATGCACGTTTTTCTATGGAAACTATTTCTCAATTCAATTAATTTTTCAAAAATAATAGGGAGGGCTTCCCTGGTGGCGCAGTGGTTGAGAGTCCGCCTGCCGATGCAGGGGACATGGGTTCGTGCCCCGGTCCGGGAAGATCCCACATGCCGCGGAGCGGCTGGGCCCGTGAGCCATGGCCGCTGAGCCTGCACGTCCGGAACCTGTGCTCCTCCACGGGAGAGGCCACAACGGTGAGAGGCCCGCGTGCCGCAGAAAATAATAATAATAATAGGGAATGTAAATCCTCATCCCACGCAGCCTGCTTAATAACTTCGAATCTTTTTGCCCAGCCTGCTCTCGTCAAACCCAAGTAGCTCCTCTTTGATTTTACTGGGTGTTTCACTAGCTGACATAGCTGGTGAAGAGCCTGTCCGGGACACGGAAGTTTTGTCAGTTTCCTTGCTCCTAGTTTGTGTTTGCGTTATTAGCAACGTCTTCAATCCGCATTTTCTTCTCAGGACCCTTTACAACCTGCTCTGTGAAGGGGCTGACTTCCTCAGGCCCAGAGGAAGTGAGCAGTAAGCCCACTCACCCGGCAGGTGTAAAGGCAGACTCCCCAGTCTACAGGAGCAAACCACAGCTGAGGGCCCCTCTGCTGCCCCCTCCGCCCTGGGCAGCCGCCATCTTGGGAGAAGGGGAGAGTGTCATTGACACAGAGACCAGGGAGGGGCACGTCTTGATCCTCATGGGTAAATATTAACCAAGTTTCTTATTTTAAATGGAAAGAATTATATAATAACACTTCAAGTCATAATCTAAGATATAATAATCTAACATTTCCCACCCACAGCATCGAGATATTCATGACACGCATGGAGATGGTGATGACGTTCCGGGGTGTCGCCAGATGGTCTGGCCGTGAGCCGTGAGCATCAGAGAATCGAGCCGGTAAGTAGCCTGCACTTTTGCACAAGACTTCCACTTCCCCAAGCACTTTCAGCTGCGTTATTTTATGCATCCACCGTCTCACTTAATGTTCACAGCAGCCGTGGGAGAAGCCAGGAAAGTGAATGTAATCTGTATTTGCGGATGAGCCCCCGGGCTGAGAAGGGGCCAGGTGAGGCGGGAGGGCCCCCTGCATCAGCAGAGCGGCGGGATTTTCTCCTCCTCTTCTCAGGGCCCTGCTGTCTTCAAGGAGAGACACACGCACGTGTGCCCACGCACCGCAGTCACGCCGGCACGACACCTCTCGTCTGGCAGGTGCGGTCTGGGCTTCTCCATCAGGACCTTCCGCCCCCAGCGCCCGACTCCTGGCCGCTTCACCGGATTCCCTGCTTCTTGTGCCACCAGCAGGAAGAAGCCCGGGAAAGCGTCTCCCTCAGTTCCATCCCTTCTGCACCCCACACGTGGGGGCAGTGAAGGGGGGCAGGGGTGAGAGCGGAAGAGGCGCAAGTCAGCCTCCTCGCAAGGCACCTCCTCCTTCGGTCCAACTTTCTATTCCAACAGAACCCCACTCCTGTAGCCGGATGGCATGTGGAGTTTGGGGCAGAGCAGAGAACCCTGCAGGGAACAGGCAAGCTTCAAGCAGAAAGCCCACATTTTTCTGAAACACCACAGTTCACACCATTCTTACCACAGAGGCCTTCGATGAGTGACTATTTGACCCCAAAACAGTCAGAACACTAATGCCTGATCCATCCTCGCAGCCCCCAGCAACCTGGAGAGGTTTAGAGAGAAACTGTCAGCAAACGGCCGCACTGGCTTCGTTGGGAGCTCCGCGCTGTGGCTGTCTGCCAAGGGCACACTCCCGAACCGGACCCTGCGGCTTGTAGGTGTCCGCCCTGTCCAAGAGAATGCAGCAGGAAGAGCCTTGCGAGATGCCATGCCCTGAAACTGCACTCGTGGTTGAGTCCCAGGGACCTTGACTGTCAGCGCTGACAAACCCAGAGGGCCTCCTGGCATCTTCGGCTGGCAGGAGTACTTTGCACATAGAGGAGCTAGTCCTTGGGTCGACAGACACGCGAGCTGCATGGTCCTCCCTCAGCTCCGATGCAGAGCTAATCCATCATTTCCAACCCTGGACGCTCAGAAAGGAATGTCACCGCTCCCCTCCCACTGCAGGTTGTAGCTTAACTTTCTTTTATTCTAATGTCACATTTAGAAACAGGGAAGGGGGGTGCGGGAATGGCTCTGTTCAGTTCTGTATTTGTCCCCCTTCCTGGCTTTAGAAAACTATCCCTGAGGAGGAAGCTGTTCAGACAGAACTCCAGCACAGAGCCTGGACCACAGCCCCACTGGCCGGGCTCGGAGGGAAGGGCAGCAGGACGCAGGCAAGGAGGCCAGGGCTCCCTCAACCTGGAGCCAGAGCTGGGCCGGGCCAGCGGCAACTGACCGGCTGGAGGAATCAGCCAGCCAGCCAGCCAGCCATGCTGAGGGCAGAGCTTCCATCACCCCGCCTTCACCCAGGTAGGGGGCAACTCTCAGTCTGGAGACAGAACAAATCAAGGGAAGATGCAGAAGTAAAGGGCCTGCAGTGGGCTGAAGGAGGAACCCCCAAAGATATCCATTCCTAACCCACGCACCAGTGAAGGTGACCGGTTTTAGAAACAGGGTCTTTGCAGATGTAATTAAGGATCTCGAGATGAGATCATCCTGGACTTAAGGTGGCCCTAAACCCAGTGACTGGTGTCCTTATAAGAGAAAGGAAAGGGAGCTTGGACACACAGACACACGGAGAGAAGGCCACGCAAAGAGGGAGGCAGAGCCTGGAGTGATGCGCCCACAAGCCAAGGTCTGTCAAGGGTTTTGCCGGAGCCTTTAGAAGCCGGCGGGGGGGAGCGTGGAATGGAGTCTCCCTCCGGGAGGAACCGACCCTGCAGACACCTTGATTTCAGACTTCTGGCCTCCAGAAAGGGGGAGAATAAATTCCTATTGTTGGAAGCCACCCCATTTGTGGCAACTTGTTACAGTAGCCCTGGGAAGCTAATCTCGGGGTTGAATGTGGACCATGTGAAAAATGAATTCCACCTTCTGGAAAGGGCCATGCTGGAGCTCCTGCAAACAGAGGACACAGCATCTGCTTCCGGGCAGCGTGCATCTGATGCCATGGTGGGCATGCTCTTTGACCAGCCGCTCTACTTCTATAAAGTCTAGGAAACGATGCTCGTGATGCCGGGATGTCATTGCACTGTGGCGGGCAGCAAAGAAGGGAGCGCACGTGGCTCCCTCCCAGTCTCGTACTCCCAGGAGCCCGTTCCCAACTCCCTCCAGAACCCTCCTCGGGCAGAGCCTCTGCAGGTAGATGACCCTCAGACACACCGTGCCTGGGACGCTGCTAATCCACTCTCCTACCCAGTTTCACGTTTGTCCCAACATTTTCTATTTTTAAGGAAGTAGTATTAGGGGACTGCACCAAGGTAAGTCCAGAGGGGTCTGCAGAACCCCGTCTCTACTCCAGCTTCTGCCGTGGCTGCACCTCTCAGTTTGGAGACACAGGTGTGGTGATCAGAGCTGGCTCTTCAACACGGGGTTCCGTCGAAAGACGCCAGCGCCGGCCTGCCCTCTGTCCCATCCCTGCCACGCTGACAAAAACGCTCAAATAACCCCATTTAGCAGAACCTCCTCTAAATTTGCCAGCGTAATTAAAATAGTATGATCAGCAGAAAAGAGACCATTCAAGGTGCCAACATTTTCCATCAACAATAAAACACAACTTTGAAAAAGATCTCAGGCAACTTGTTGAAAAACTAAATCGAGCACCAGGTTTTTAAAATTTTAGTTTTCAGAAAACTGCCAGTGACAGCCAACCGACAAGGAAGGCCGAGCTCCCGAAGGCCTAATCCATCATTAAAACGCAAGGTGATCTCCGGCAAAGTTAGCACGAGAGAGGATGCTCAGGGGGTGGGGAGAGGGGAGGGCCCTGTGTTGGGGCTAAACTCCCAACAGACGGGAAACCATGTGGGGACCTGCCCCCCGGGCAGGCAGGGACCCCAGGGCAGCTGGTAGCCCCCCGCCACCGGCCCCAACGAAGCCGTCACGGCAGGAGGAGGTCTGTCTTCAACAGAGGAACCCACACCTTCCTTAGCATAACTGATGCCCACAGGGGAAACCACCAAGGGGCTCCCCACACGCCTCCTTCTCTGAGACACCCCAGCCCACTCCAAGGCCCACCACCCATCTGGTTCCCACGAGGCCCACGCTGGACTGAACAGCGAGCCTTTCCATCAGCATCTCCATGGGGCTGGGGGCCACGCAGCTGTGGCCAGCGAGGCCCCGCAAGGTGCAGGGCTCCAGACAGGCTAAAGCCCAGGCCCCCGACTGTCGGTTCTCCTCAGCCTCACTACCCCGGAGGCCTCGTGCACCCCCTCCCAGCAGGGCACAAAGTCCTCTCGGGTCGTGGGTTCCTCTTCTTCCAGAGCTGGGGGAAGGTTTCTCTGGTGGGGTCACAACTTGGCTAGACCTGGACCACCAGGAATCATGGAGCTTCCAGACCTATCCAGCTCCATCCTAGCAGGGGCGTGGTGGGGTCTAAATTACCAACTGGATCAAGAAAAGAGGGAGGCTATTGTCAGTTGTATTATGATCACAAACACTGCAACAGACACACACAACCATTCACACACTCAAGCTCGCAGGCACACTCACATTTTCACTCACACACGCCAAGGGCAGCCGCTGGGGCTTCTGTCCAGCCCAGGCATTCTGCACCATGGCAGGGCTGTGGAGCTGAGCCGGGATCTGCCAGACGCCCGCCCCAAGTCCCGGGTGCATGAACAAGCCAAGGGGAGCAGCTCAGAGGGACGAGCCCAGCTGGAGACGGCGCTCATGTTGGGCCTGCCCGTCTGAGAGGCAGGGAGCCACGTGCTTAAACTGTCCATCTGGAAAGCAGGTGCCTCGCAGGCCCCAGCGGCCTGAGCAGCAACCGCAGGACATCGTGTGAGGACGTCCTGAAGAAGGGCGATGCCTTGGCTTCCGTGGCAAGAGGTCCAAGCCAGCACCGCCTGCGTCTTGACCTTTATTAGACCCAGTGACCGCGCTGGGCCAACACGGCTGAAAAGGTGATAAAAGGAGCAAAACCGTCAGCTGCCTAAGCCTCGCTGCTCCCAAGCTGCGATGCTAATGAGATTAAAATACTGGCTCTGTGGCCTGGTCTGTGGCTTGGGCACTGGCCTCACTGCCAGGAACGGAGTCAACAGCTCTGAGCTTCCATATGGCAACTTAGCCACGGGCTGAGAGCCTCGAAGCTGACCCGGTAATCCTTCCCCTGTGACTTTCTCCTGAGGAGCCAGAGCTGCAGATGGACCCTCAGATGCACCACGACACACCACAGTGTCCTTGCAAATATCAAACAAATTCAATGACCAAAAGGTAAAGGAGACGCTGGGGTCAATCGTGGCACTTCCGTGAGGTAAAACATTACGTGACCATTAACGATGACATCAGCTAAGAATGTACAAGTTGGTGAAAATGTCTATGAGAGAATATTGAGAGAAAAAAAATGACACAACCAACCTGTCTGCCCCCCAAGTATGGTGAGCAGCCACGGTCGCTGCCTATCCCAGGCTCCTGGGAGGCCAGATGCAATCAGGATACAGTTACGAGTGCCCACACAGGGCCACCAGAGCCCCCCCCAACGCCAGAGCTGCTCCTGGGCCCCTCGTCCGCCTGTGAGGCCCACTGTTGGTGGTCGTTTGACCACCAACGAATGACCAACGAATGACCTGACAGTAGGGGATCCTGTCATTCGTCACCCAAACTAAACCAGCTGTGAGGGTGAAAGGGGAGCATTACCAAGGGCCAGGCTTGTCCCGACAAAGCAGGACGTACGGCCTCCCCACCCACTGCACACCCTGCGGGTGACCTCCTTCTAACCTTATCAGATGCCGTGACGGTAGCGAGAAGGCTCCGTTCCCCAGCAGCCAGGGACTCAGGAGCCAGGAGAAGGGAAGGCCTGAGTCCCCGAGTTTGCCCCAGAGATGGGCAAGGGGTGGGGGCCAGGCCTGGGCCAGGGGTGCCCTCTTGGGGTTTATCCGTTAGTTTCTGGGGGTTAGAAGCTTAGACATGGAGAAATGCTGTCTATGCTGTGGGCCTCCTGAAAGGGCAGAGTGGAAACCCAGGCCCCGTGGGAGTCCTGCGTCTCTCAGTGGAGTAGACCCCAGGTCAGGATTGTCCTTGGGTCCTCTCTGGGGCTAGTCAGTAGCAGGCCCTTCACCTGGAACTTGAGACCAGAGTTGGTGGCCCCTGCATTGTACTCAGTGCCCACCAAGAGCCAGGGGCTCATGTGTAGTCTTAATAGATGGTCCTCAACTCGTGCCCATCCATGAGAGAAGACCCCATCCAACCTGCCAGGGGGACGTGTGCTCAGCACCTCTCAAGGGCAAGTCTCTAGCATGGTGACCACTGCTTCCCCCACCCCTCAGTAGGGAAAGGTGGGATGAGAGAGAAAAGCACAGGGGCAGACAACCTACCGAATGGGAGAAAATATCTACAAATGATATGACCGAAATGGGTTAACATCCAAAATATATAAACAGCTCATACAATTCAACATCAAGAAAACAAACAACCTGATTTTAACATGCACAGAAGACCTGAATAGACGTTTTTCCAAAGACATGTAGCTGGCCAACAGAAACATGAAAAGATGTTCAAGATTGTTAATCATGAGAGAAATGCAAATTAAAACCACAATGAGGTGTCACCTCACACCTGTCAGGATGGCTATCATCAAAAAGACCACAAATAACAAATGCTGGTGAGGTTGTAGAGAAAAGGCCCCTGTACGCTGTTAGCGGGAGTGTAAACTGCCGCAGCCACTTTGAAAAACAGCATGGCGCTTACTCAAAAGACTAAAAACAGAACCACCATATGACCCAGCAATTCCACTCCTGGGTATATACCCCCCCCCCCAAAAAAAAAGACAAAAACACTAATTCGAAAAGATACATGCACCCCAATCTCCACAGCAGCATCATTTACAATTGCCAAGATATGGAAGCAACCTAAGTGTCCATCAACAGATGAATGGATGAAGAAGATGTGGCATATATATTTGTGTGTGTGTGTGTGTGTGTGTGTGTGTGTGTGTATAATGGAATATTACTCAGCCATAAAAAAGAATGAAATTTTGCCATTTGCAACAACGTGGATGGACTTGGAGGGTATTAGTATGCAATAAGTCAGACAGAGAGAAACAAATACTATATGGTATCACTTATATGTGGAATTTTAAAAATAAAACAAACTAGTGAATATAACGAAAAGGAAAGAGACTCACAGATATAGAGAACAAATTAGTGGTTGCTAGTGTGGAGAGGGAAGGGGAGATGGGCAAGATAGGGGTATGGGATTGAGAGCTACAATCTCCTATGTAAAATAAATAAGCTGCAAGGATATATTGTACAACTCAGGGAATACAGCCAATATTCTATAATCACTATAAATGGAATATAACCTGTAAAAACTGTGACTCACTGTATTTTTATATAGTTGTAGCTTATATAATATTGGACATCAACCAGATCTCAATAAAAATCAAAATTAAAAAAAGGCACTGAGGGCAAGGAGTGAGCGAGGCCTCGGGGTTTTGCAGGGTCCCTCTGCACCCATCAGGGGAGCAGCTGTGCCAGCATGACCCAGGCCCCGTGTGGAGCTGGCAGACGCAGCCCCACCGCTCTTTCCCTCTGCCGAGGGGCAGCATCCACCAGGATGCACAGTATGGACAGGATGGGGAGGAATCAGATTTGCCAACACAAGATGCATGCTTGAAAAGGAGCTTACAGGCTCCCCTGGTGCCGCAGTGGTTGAGAATCCGTCTGCCATTGCAGGGGACACGGATTCGAGCCCTGGTCCGGGAAGATCCCACATGCCGCGGAGCAGCTAAGCCCGTGCGCCACAACTACTGAGCCTGCACTCTAGAGCCCGTGAGCCACAACTACTGAGCCCGTGTGCCACAACTACTGAAGCCCGGGCACCCAGAGCCCGTGCTCTGCAAGAAGAGAAGCCACCGCAATGAGAAGCCCGCGCACCACAACGAAGACCCAACACAGCCAAAAATAAATAAAATAAATAAAATTTTTTAAAAAAAAAAGGAGCTTTCTATCTGTGGGATCAGCAGACGTCTCGGCACACAATACACTCCCTCCGTACGGCGAACTCGACAACTGGCGAGGAGACTTGTTTTGAAATTAAGTGCCCTTCAGCTCTTCGCATTCACGGCCTCCCCGTTCTCCCCAGGACTGAGCGATCGTAAATCTCTCCCACCCATTTTATCATCACTACCCACTGCTGGCTGTTTTTCATAATTCTTTGCACCATATTGCAGACGCAGTCTTGACTGAAGAGGGAGTGTTAATCACCTGATTTTTATTTCAGTGCTTGATTTCCAACACCTGGCATGTGTGTTGTTGATGACAATTAAAGATGCCGTCATCGTGGTTCTCACTACACCTGCCTTCTGGGTGCCCACATCACTGGTTAGAGTCCTGTGCTTCTGAACATAAAACATAATGGATGCCCTTCCTTTATTCTGAAAAAGGAATATTATTCTTCCTTCTTTATTGTGTTCTATGCATGACAGTCAGCAGGACAGAGGAGATGGGTTTAAAATCATGAGGAGAACGGCAGATATATTTCAAGGAACCAAGTATAAACAACAGTGGCTGCACCTCCCCATGCATCACATTGGCAAACATTTAAAAGTCGGCTGCCAGCAGGACTATAAATTGAGGGAACCACACCCCAGGCCAGCTGAACAACAGGAATCCAAATCTAACAGGCATAGCCCTGTACTCAGACGTTCCTTTCCTGGGAATTTGTCCCAAGCAGACCATTAGACAACTGCTCAAAAAATATATTCAAATCACATGAAACAACCTAAACACCCATGATTATGTGGTTGGTTACATAAAGGATGATAAATTGATTCAGCAGAAACTAAGGCAGCCATTAATAAGAACGACATATACCAACGTCCATCACGTAGGTTAGTGATGCTGCCAAGTGAAGACAGAAGAGGACAGCTTACACAACAGTGTCTTGTTTCTACAAAAGCGTGTGTGTGCGCGTGCGCATGTGCAGGCATGTATGCCTGTTTCCTTAGAAGAGGTGAATAGTGGCTCTTCTGGAAAGAGAAGTATGAGAATGGCCTTTTACTTCTCTTACTTCTCCATTCTTTACTGAGCTTCACAGTTAAGTACATGAGGATGTATTTCTATCTTTATGATCGGAAAAAAGAAGTTGTCATTTGGAAAAATATGCAGAGGTAACTTTCTTACTTTTGTGAACTCAAGCCACAACTGGGAGATGACATCACATTTGCTGACTGCTGTAATGGTCAACGTGGCAAGGCTACAGTACCCAGATACTAGGTCAAACGCCAATCCAGGTCGCTGTGAAGGTGTTTTTAAGATGAGATTAACATTTAGATCAGCTGACTTTGAGCACAGCAGATCAACCTCCCTCATGCGGGGGGCCTCATCCAATCAGCTGAGGGACTTAAGAGAAAAAGACCGAGGTCCCCTGAGGAAGAGGGGATTCTGCTCCAGACGGACCTTGGACAGACGTGCAACATCATCTCTGCCCTGGGTCTCCGGCCCGCTGGGCAGCCCTGTAGATTTCAGACCTGCCAACCTCCAGAGCCACACGAGCCGGTTCCTTAAAATAAATCTGTCTCTCTCTTTCTTGTTCTCTCTCCCTGTCTCTCTCTATATACATATAAACACACACACATCCTATTGATTGTGTTTCTCTGGCGTACCCAAACTAATACAACTGATTTTAATTTTTTTAATAAAGTTTGCTTTTTAGAGCAGTTTTACGTTCACAGTAACGTTGAAAAGAAGGTACAGAAATCCCCCCTGCCTCTACACATGCATAACTTCCTCCACTACCAAATCCCCCCACCAGAATGATACATTTGCTGCAACTGATGACCCGACACTGACACGTCAGCATCACCCAACATCCATACTTTTACATTAGGGCTCACAAATGTTGCACTGAATCTATAGATGGCTTTTGGTAGTATTGACATTTTAACAATATTAGCTCTTCCAATTGGTGAACACAGGATACCTTTCCATCTATCTGTACCTTCTTCAATTCCTTTCATCAATGTCTTCTTATACGTTTTCAGAGTAGAGATCGTTCACCTCCTTGGTTAAATTTATTCACAAGCATTCTATTATTTTTATGCTATTATAAATGGGACTGATTTCTTTACTTCTCTTTTGGAAAATTCACTGTTAGTGTGTAGAAACACTACTGATTTTTTATGTTATTTAATTCTGTGTCCTACAACTTTACTAAATTCTTTGATTAGATACAACAGAGTTTTTTTTGTTGAGTCTCTAGGATTTTCTATATATACAATCACATCACCTGCAAATAGAGACAATTTCTTACTTTCCAATTCTGATGGCTTCATTTCTTTTTCTTGCCTGATTGCTCTAGCTAGGACTTCCAGTACTATGTTGAATAGGTGTGGTGAGAGGAGGCATCCTTGTCTTATTCCTGATCTTAGAGGAAAAGCTAATCAACCTTTCACCCTTGAGGATAATGTTAGCTGCAGGTTTAGGATATATATGACTTTTATTATGTTGAGATATGTTCCTTCTATGCCTAATTTAAAAGTTTTTATCATGAATAGATGTCAAATTTTGTCAAATGCTTTTTCCATCTCTATTGAAATGATCATATGATTCTTTCCTTTCATTCTATTAATATGTGTATCATATTTATTGATTTGTGTAGGTTGAAACATCCTTGCATCCCAGGAATAAATCTCACTTGATCATGGTGAATAATCCTTTTAACATGATGCTGAATTCAATTTGCCAGAATTTTATTGAGAATTTTTGCATGTATATTCATCAGGGATATTGGCCTGTAGTTTTCTTTTCTAGCAGTGTCCTTTTCTGGTTTTGGTATCACAATAATGCTGCCCTTGTCAAACGTTTGGAAGTTTTCCCTCCTCTTCGATTTGTTGGAAGTTTGAGAAGATTAGTGTTAATTCTTCTTTAATTATTTGGTAAAACTCACCAGTAAAGCCATGTGGTCCTGGGCTTTTGTTTGTTGGGAGATATTTGACTACTGATTCAATCTCCTTACTAGCAATTGGTCCATTCAGGTTTTCTATTTGTTCCTGATTCAGCTTAGGTAAACAGTATGTTTCTAAGAATTTTTCCAGTTCTTCTAGGTTGTCCAGTTTGCTGGCCTAATAGTTGCTCATATCAGCCTATTATGATCCTTTGTATTTCTGTGTTAGCAGCTGTAATGTCTCCTTTTTCATTTATAATTTTGTTCGTTTGGATCCTCTCTCTTTTTCCCTGATTAGTCTAGCTACGAGTTTGTCAATTTTGTTTATCTTTCTCTGCACTGGCCCCGGGGGAGAGGAAGGTGGCCAATGTGTACCCCTTCTCTTACCTTCCACCGCGTCTGTCTTGGTCTCTGTGGTGCAGGGGGTGCTTCAGCCCGTGTTCTAGGATTCTCTCAGTGCTACCTCGTTCTTGAATAGTTGTTACTTGCTCTTCTTGTGTGGGGAGCTAAGTCAGGAATGACCCAAGTCAGCATCTTGGTGACGTCACCTCCAACAAATCATTTTTAAGTATAAGTATGTCCCCTGCAAATATTGGTTCCCCTATTTTTATTTGCTAAATCTGCGACTTTGCCACGGAGATCACCCAACCCAAGCCTCCTGCCTGGGATCCTTGGCTCCCAAACTGAAAAACAGGACCTAGTGATCCTTTCAGAACTGCAGAAAGCCCATTCCTGTGGGTGTGCAAACCCCCGTCTCCCTCGGCTAAATCCCATCGGCTGGTGTGCAGGTTGTAGCCGAAGGTGACAAAGGCGGTGACTGTGCATCAGTGGGGTCTCAGACTGGTGGGGGGACAGAGGGCGTTATAACCTGGCAGATGCAGACTGGTGGGGGGACAGAGGGCGTTATAACCTGGCAGATGCAGACTGGTGGGGGGACACAGCGCATTATAACCTGGCAGAGGGATGCGTGGTCAGAGGAGGGGTGGCTAGTAAAAGTGTGGAATGCGTGGAAACGGATCCTTTCTCAGAAAAAGTTCGGGGATCAAAGTCCACACAGCGATTCTCCTTAACAAGGTCTTTGACTGCGTCAGGGCTTCCTTGTTCACTTTACTGGGATCCAGGCTCATCTTCCCGAGCCTGCTCCTGAGGACCCACGTTACCACGACACCCCACCCTGGACCCCCAAGCCGTTCAATGAAAGAGTGTCAAGGCCTCAGGTTAACTGTGCACCTGCACACCACCTGCCTCCGCGGAAACTAATCTCTCATCCCCTCCAGCCATCAGGCGGGGCCAGCTCAGAGCACTGCCTGCTTGGTGGATGATAAAGGTTATGGCAGCAAATTCTAGAACCAAAGGTCAAATCACTTCATTACAAGTTTTTGAAAAGCCCCCGTTTAAAGATCCACTTGCTTTCAGCGCAGCACTGCTGGTCGGCCGGGTGCCCGCTGGCCGCTGGCCCTGTGATGGGCCAGCCCCACTCATCACCCAGGTCAGCAGGGCGGAGCCGATGTCTCCATGGGAGGGGACACGGGCCAGGGGCCAGGAGTCTGGTGACCAGGGAAGAGCAAGAAAAGCTCGCTGGACTGAGAGCAGGGTGGACGCTGTGTGTCCCCTGTGCCCGGGGTCATCACAGGGACAGTCATCAGCACTGAGGCTCTGGAATCCTGCGTTTGGAAGGAGAACAGAGTCCAGGGGACCCGGCCCCGCCATGCCTCGAGGAACACATTTTGGTGAAACGCTTCTCAGTTTGACAGCTCTGCCTCTTGCATGCATTTCCTAAGTCACGTACTGAGCACTTACTGTACGCAGACCTATATGGGAAAACAATTTGATTCCCGCTCCCTGGGAGGAAGGTTCTATCAGCATCTCGGCTTCTCAGAATGCAACATGGAGGCGGAGAAGTTAAGCACCAGCTGGTGGGAGGGCGGTTGGACAGGGATGCGGGTGGATCTCTCCTGAGCCTCGCCGGACTCACGGACATGCCAGGGTCACGTGCTCTCGCCCCAGGGTGATTATCAAACCTTACCATGTTTAGTGCCAACAAAAGAGCGTGTTCACATGTTCTTTTGCAACTGTACCTTTGGTAGGCAAATGATTTTTAGCCTCTTAACCTAAAAAGACAACTTAGGGGAATGGGGCGTTACTGTTTGATGGGGACAGAGTTTCTGTTTGGGAAGATGAGAAAGTCCATGGATGGATGGCGGCGATGGCTGCACAGCGTTGTGAATGTCCTTAACGACACTGACGTGTACACTTAAAAATGATTACGGTGTTAAACTTTGTTTCTGTGTATTATACCACAAGAAAAAATTACATTAAATTTAAAAAATTAAAAGATGACTTACTCTGATTCCTAGATTCCAGAACTAGTGAAGTGAGGTCAGCTCTAGACCCAAGTGCCTATAAAATGCCAGTAGGCATGACACCAACTGAGGAGCCAGAAATACTCGGAAACCTAGGATTTCTCAGGAAGAACAAACACATCAGCTTGAGAAATACATGACAAACCATACAGCATAGGACCTATTCTTAAATCTAAAGGAGGACAGAGTAGAAAGGGTGCATCCCTATAATATAATATTCACTTCTATCAACTAAAATGTGGTTGATAGGCACACACCTACAGCCCAAATCTTAAACTCCCCCAGAGTATGGATTCCATAATGCTGGCAAAATTCAAAGACCCACCATGATGTATTTTGCTGAATGTAATGACAATTGGAAAGTCAGCGTTTGTGTATGACATCTTCAGCTCATATGTTTCATCTCTTCAGTAATCACTTCTCTATCACACCTTGAGAATTAACCAGGTAAGAGAAAAGGTGAGACATATTGCATTACCCACTAGACAAATGTGTAACAGTGCAGTAGGCTGGAGCTACCGCAGGTCAGCTCTCCATTACAGAAAATACCCTAAGACTAACAACAGGAACTGTAAAAAGGGAGCATTTCTGTGAAAAATACAACAGGCCAACTAGACAACAGAACCAGCGATTTAGCTGAGATTTGAATTGAGAGAGGATTAAAGAAAAGGAGTATCATGCAGTGGAAATGAAAAGGTCACTGTGTGTGTGTGTGTGTGTGTGTGTGTGTGTGTGTGTGTGTGTGTGTGTGTGTGTGTGCAATTTAGAAATAAGATCCTACAACCTTGGCATGAGACTGGCTTTGGCCAATGGAACCTGGTGGAGGTGACCCAGCTAGGCTTGTGCAGTCTGGGCTTCTACCAGAATCAGAGTGGCTGCTGATCCCAAAAAGATGAGACACGTGGGGCAGACCTGAGCCCACCTGCAGCTGATGCCACCCCCAGCCTCCACCAGCCCCAGCCAGCCTATCCATAGGCTGGGACCACATCCTGCAGGTGTTAGAATGAGAAATAAATGCCGGACGTTGCTCCGAGCTGGTGTGTTTCCCAACGTCATCACAATAAAGCCACACATACATGGATGCTAAGGGCTGAACTCTGTCTGCCAAGACCCATGTGTTGAAGTCCTGACCCCCTGTACTCAGAGTGTGGCTGTATTCAGAGACAGGCCCTTAAAGAGGTAATTAAGGTAAAACAAGGCTGCTAGGGTGGGCCCTGATCCGATCTAACTGGGGTCCTTAGAAGAAGAGGACATGTGTTCACACATGACGCCAGGGATGCCATGCACACAGGAAAGACCACGTGAGGATATGGAGAAGGCGGCTGTCTACACGCCAGGGAGAAAGGCCTCAGAAGGAACCAGCCCCGTGGCACCTGGCCTTCGGGCCTCCAGCCTCCAGAGCTGTGAGGAATAGATCTCTGTTGTGTGAGCCGCTCCACCTGTGGTCCTCTGACAGCCTGAGCGGACTAATGCAGGGGTTAGTGTTACCTCTGTCCTTTGTAACGTTGTCAGTTTCCTAAGCTTATCTGAGCCAATGCCTAGAAATTCCCGTTTCCACCCACTGCGAGGAAGGAAAAAAGCACAGACGCTCAGATCTCGCTTTTCACTTCAGGAAAGTGAATCCACGCCCTGTGGAATTTCGTGATCCCTCATGTCTGGGGAGGGTGACGCCTCACACTCACACCCTCCCCTGAGACACTGCGTGAGTGCTGGGCCAGCACATGCCCGACCCCCCGCCAGTCCTCCCCTTTCCCCCGAGGTGCCGTCCTGCAGACAGGATTCCAGAACCCGGGACGGCACGCTGGTCCACGGGCTGATTGTCCCGGCTAGCCTCACCCGGGCAGCCAAATCGCTTATCTTAATAACACGCTAGGCTGGGGCCTCCCGGGCTGCCGCCCAGGGTCATTCCAACGTGCCCATTGTCCCCGACGAGCCAGCAGTGCTATCGCGCTATAATCGGTGCTGCTCTAAGCACGATGGTTTTCTCATAACTCCGCTGATGGCCTTCCTGTTATTGCTTTTCAGAGGAAAGATTTCGGGCAGCAGGAAATGCTATGAAAAAGGATACTAGGCTTAGATTGACCATAACACGATGATCAGGAGACCTGAGCTCCCTGGTTTACGCTGTACCATTAACTACACCTCCTTCCCACGGGCTACCCAGTGGATGAGCAAAGCAAGTGCTCGCTGGACATTTCAATCTCAGTGAGCAATAAACTCAGTGTTTTGCAGAAACAGATTGCACAAAATCGGTGTATTGTGATTTCCACATGCATTGGATGGGAAAGAGTGTCAGCAGAGGATTTCTCCTTCTCTGGGGGGCTAGGGCATCAGAGAGAAGTAAATCCCCCCATTTAACTCAGTGCCAGTGAGGCATCTTTAGAGAAAGGTGATAAAGTGGAATTTCACACTGTAGAGGCTGGGTTTCTGCTTGCACACCAGGATCCCCGTCTTGTAATCTGCTCCAGAAAGCTCCTGGATTGCGATGTAATATCCTATCCAGCAACGCCTCGCCGAGCATCAGAGACCACTTCAGCTGAAGAGAGAGATGCCGCCAGTGGGGCGCCTCAAACCCAGAGACAGAGCGAGGAGGAGACGGCCGTGGGCCCTCCTCCACCCCCGACCTGCAAAGCCTGGTGGACTCCAGAGGTCAGACCTGTGGTGCCGGGACCTCAGGCACCTCGCAGCCCAGCCTGGTGCCGAGGGCGTCTCTTGTAACCTCTGGAATCTGTGGGTGCATCTACCAGGCACATGCAGGCTCCTTACTGACCAGCAGAGCAAATGTATGAGCTTCCCGTGGCCGCTGTAACAGAAGACCACAAACTAGTGGCTTAAAGCAACCCAAACTTCTCCTTCTACAGTTCCGGAGGTAAGAAGCCCTAAATTCAAGCCGCCGGCAGGGCCGGTATCTTCCGGTGGCTTCGGGGAGATTCGTGTCCTTGCCTTTCCAGCGCCGAGAAGACGCCTGCAGCCTTGGCTCCTGGGCCCTTCCCCACATCACTCTGACGCCTGCTCGACATCAGACTCTGCCCCTCCTGCCCCCTCTCCTGTAAGGACCCTTGTGATTACACTGGACCCATCCAGACAACCTAGGATAATCTCCCCATTTCAAGAGTCTTAACTTAATCACACCTGCAAAGCGCCCTTTGCCATGTAAGGTCTCATACTCACAGGTTCGGGGGATCAAGCTGAGGACACCTGTGGGGGCTTTATGACATCTACCGCAGGGGATTCTGGTTTTCTTGGTAGTTCTCCAATACAGGATGGTTCATGAACGTTCTTGCACGTATATCAAACCATAAACTTTTATTCTAAATAAATGGGCTGTGAGCTCAGAAGTAAGCCTGTCTTGGGGGCAGAGGTGTAGAGGAGGGGCAAACTATGGGAAATGTCCTCCACTGAGGCCCCCCGGTCCCGCATGATACTGGCAGGGCGCCTGAGGCTGAATGCTCACAGCCTGGCGAGGGGCGGCCAGCTCTGGAGACCCCGGGCATCGTCATGAGGCTGTGCGCCCCGGGGCCTCCTAACCTCTCTGGAAACTGAACCTCATTTTGTAGCCACAGACCTACTGCCCGTCTCGGGCTTGAGATCATCGGACACATTTCCCCGGCAAGCACCCGTCATCGCTCTCTCCGGGGGCTTCTCTGAGACTCAAGCAGCACCCCTCGACCTGACGCCTGGTCTCTGTATCTCCCCGCTCTTTCCTGGGGTGTGCCCAGCTCACAGGGGAGGCCGTGCCTTGGGTGTGGGGGTTTCGGAGGAGAGCAGGAGGCCTGCTTGCAGGGGCTGTAGCAGGCCTCTGGAGGGATGCTGTACAGACCTTGAAGACTTGTGGTCTGATGCTGGGACTTCATATAAGACCCTCAGGCAGACTCTGGGGAGGGGTCCGGAGCACCCTCCCAACCTCAGTGGGGAGTAATGTGGGGGCAGGTATGTTACAAGGGCTCTGTCGGCTGCAAGAGATTGAAAACCCAATTCAAACTGGCTTGAGCAAAAGAAAATGTATGGGCTCATACACTGAATAATTCAGAGGTTAATGGCTTCAGGCACAGTGGGATCCAGGAACTCAGACAATGTCATCAGGAATTCTTGTATTCTCTCCCTCAGCTCTGCTTTCAATGGTGCTGTCCAGGGCCAACCTGCACTTGCACAACCCTGAGTCTGACACCTCCTTAAATTCTGCACCCCTGGGCCCCATTGGCCTCTCGCTAGTCCCAGCTCTGGTGTTGTCTTAAGCAGACTTTCCCCTCATGATGACAGAATGGCTGCAGCGCTCCAGCCCTCTGTACTTCCAGATTTGGTTCTATTGGAAGGACAGAGTCCCCTTCCCCAGCTCAAACAGAAGTGTCAGAATTTAGTCTTAGTGGCTGATTGCCAACCTCACCCAGGGGCCTGGGCCCAGCCACATGGGCTGGGGGCTGGGAAGGGGTCCTTTGCTCACAGACAAACTATGGAATAGACGCAGGGCAGCAAAAGCCGCAAGTTTCCCCCTCAGCCAGGCTCTCACCACAAGGCAGAGTCCAGGCTCAATCCCACTCTGACACTCAGAAGGTGGGCCTTTGGCAGTGGACGCTGGCCTCTTTCTGACCCAAACTGTAGACAGCGATTTGTACCCGGTTCCTTAAGAGTAAGGGCTATAAAAATGCCAAAGAAGCAAAGCTAACCGCTGGACATTTGGCAAAGACTTGAGCCCCTGGTAGGAAACACACCCTCCCCACAGACACAGAGGAAACGTCCCCCAAAGATATGCCCAGGTCCTAACCCTGGTTACCTGTGAATGTGACCTTATTTGGAAATAAGGCCTTTGCAGATGTACTTAAGGTAAGTATCTCAAGATGAGATCATGCTGGATTAGGGTGGCCCTAAACCCAGTGAATGATATCCTTAGAAGAGATGGAAGCAGACAGCACATACAGAGACACGAGGAGAAGCCACATGAAGACACGTCTTTGGGGGACACTTCTCACCCCACCACAGTAAGCATCGTCATCGTCTTCAAAATCACCTGCCTCTCCACTTGCAGGGGCCCGAGCCCCTCCTGCAGCCCAGGTTCCCAAGCCTCACCTTGAGAGGAAAGCCCATGCCCCAGTGAGTTTCCTCTCATCCATCATCTGCCTGAGAAATGAGGTCAAGAAACAGGAGAGGCCCATGGAAAACCAGCTTCCGGGGGATGCTCTGCCTGGAGCTCCAGCCTAGACTGAACGGTCTCTGAAATCTGCTACTTGATGAAAATTATAAATGCTCCTTATTGTGTCTCCCCACGCAGCTCTGTCTGCCTCCAACTTTCCTCGAAATGAGCTTCATCTTTGTCACACCAGCAAGCAAATTAAGAAAACGATGTGGGTCCCAGAGGCTCTCAGATCCAATGTGATCATAGCATCCTGGTCAGCAGTGATGTCAGCTCAGATATCTCCCGCCTGGAGAGAAGGCCCAGAGAGCACCCTGCCGGTCTGCTCCACGGTGACAGTGACAAGTACGGGGGGGACAAAGCCACCCTGCCAGGCCTGCGTTATCCGATAAAATATTCCTTGTGAGATCAAAGTGAAATTTAGAACTAGAGATTCTAAAAACATTCCCTTAATGTAGCACAGATGATCTCTAAAAATACTTTATCTGAGCAAGGCGTTCGTTCTCCCCGGAAGAAAGTAACTCCAGCAAATGAATGAAGGCTTCTCTCCTGAAGCTTAGCTCCATCCATGGATGGTCCCCAACTCGTGGTTCAACTTAGGATTTTCCGACTTTATGACGGTGTGAAACTGATGCGCATACAGTAGAAGCCGCGTACTTCAGGTTTTGAATTAGGATCTTTTCCCGGGCTAGTGAGACGGGGGCCGACCCTCTCTCGTGATGCTGGGCAGCGGCTGCAACTCCCGGTCAGCCCTGCGATCTCGGGGTTGAAAACCAGCTGGTGAAAACCATCCAACCATCCTGGACCCAGACAGCCACTGTGTTTTTCAAGTTCAGTGCAGTACCCAATAAATTACATGAGACATTCAACACTTTATTATAAAATAGGCTTTGTTTCCCCAACTGTAGGCTAATGTCCGTGTTCTGAGCACATCTGAGGGAGGCTGGGCTGAGCTGTGAAGTTCAGGAGGGGAGGTGCAGCAAATGCATTTCAGCTTATGATCTTCCCGACTCACGATGCTTTATGAGGACGTGACTCCATCATAGGTGGAGGAAGACCTGTATATCCTGACTATTCCGTCCAGAGAGCAGGAAGGAGGGCCCTCAAGGACAACCCTGTGAGACCGAGAAAAGGGCCCACAGACTCAGGTCAGAAACACTTGGGTCTCTGCGGCACCCATGGCCCAGGCGGGCCACCGTCCTATCCGTGGAGCACCGCCCGGGCCTCCCGGCCAGGCCCCTGCATGAGCAGTGCCCCTGGTTCTCTGCTTGTGCCAACAGACATCAGCCCTGACGGCGGCGCTGCAGTTTCCGCATCTTTGTCACCTGCGTGGCTGCTCACCCTGGGAGCGTGGCGCTCCGGGCTTTGCTTGTATCCACTCTTCACAGCGGCCTTGAGAGGTAACACTACTGTGGTCCTCATTCTCAGAAGAAGAAACCAAGGACAGAGAAGGGAGTGACTCTCCTGAGGTCACTGCAGGTCCCAACCAGCCGACAGGCCTTGAGAGCCCAGCCTCTCCAGGCCCCGTCAGCCCGAGGTCACACCCAGAGCCCTGCTACAGCAGAAGCCAGGGCCCTCCAACCCAGGCCCTGAACAGCCTCCAAGGACCAGTGGAGAACTCCCTGTGGCCCTCCAGGACCCCTGCTATGTCGCTCAGGAGTCAAGATGGCTCTCTACCCCGCACGGTCCTTTCCAGCCACCCATCCTGTGTCCCCACGAGGTGCCTCCACCTCAAGGTCCAGCCTCAGCCTCAGAGAAGCCACAGGGAAAAAGCAGAGTCTCGCTCAACGAGATGACTTCCTCTTCCCTCGGCAGAGGCCAGGGTGGTGAGGACGGAGGCCCGAGCTTCCCCAGGAAGAGCCAGGAGGCCTCGGCCAGACTCTCCAGGACAGCGTCACCACGTCCAAGTGGGCAGTGTCTGTCAGTGTCAACACATCCAAGAGGACAGTGCAGAAAGATGGAGAGTGTAGTGGGGAGAGCGGCAGGGCATCAGATCCCCCCAGGCTGAGCGGTGGAGGAAGGAGAAGGGGAGGCCCCCAATGCTCAAGGCTGGTGGCCAAGTGCGGGGTGAGAGCGGCAAGTCACCCTCCTCCCAGAGGACCAGGCGGGCCAGCACTGGGCACATCCCCACAGCCAGGATGGACAGGCCATGGAGAACTTTCCAGAACATCCCACATGGCACACGCCCCGAGGTCCCTGCAGGACCCCGGAGACCCCAGAGATGGGAGGGGGCCGCTGATAACTGTCGATGGTGAGCATCTCCCCAATGCTGGTGAACGGGGCGTAAAGGTGGGCTTTCTGTTCTCTAGAAAAACCAAGCAACGTGACATGCATTGCTCCCCAATGTCATGCAGCAAATGCAGAGCAAATTAAGGTGTGTAGAAATCACGCGGCGGTCTTGTTGAAAGGCACATTCACAGCTCTGGGGTGGGATTAGGTGTTTCTAGCAAGTTCCCAGGTGACCCTGATGCTTCTGGTCCCGCAGATCACACTTCGAGTGGATATTTTCCTCACCCCACTGTCCCTCCCCTTGAAATGACAATTCAAGTCCCAGGTGCGTCCCTTCAGTAACAGCTCAGTTAGGATCTTCTGGAACCATCAGCCCTCCAGCAGCCGGGGGAGCCATTCCCCGAGACCGTGGCTATCCTCTGCCTGGTCAACACCCACATTCTCTCCACAGCACCCTCTGTCCTGTGTCTCTGCTTCCTGCAATTTGAGGAAAACTGAGACTCCATGTCCACAAGGAGTGCCATAAGCTACCAAAGAGAAGAGAAGAAACAAAGAAGGCCGTGATCGAGCCCGAAAGGATTGTGACGAGCTTGCCAGGGAGGAGACCCGATGAGCTGGGACACAGTGAGATCAACGACATCGTCAGGCTGCCAGCTTCTCCCCTGACCAGCCATGGGGCTGCTGGTTCTCGTTCACCTCCAAGAACTGACCTGACTGTTCCAGAGAGTCTCCAGGTCAATTCAAACAGCACCTGATATGAGACCTTCAAATGTTTTTTTCTGTCTCTCTTCTACCCTAGTTCTCTAACTGACTGGGAATTAACTGCATGATAAATCCATAACCCTGACTCGTGGCAAGTTGATTAGGTGAGCAGAGGCAGAGATTATAAAAACGCAAACCCAACCCAATGAGAGATTTAACTATTCCTGAGGATATACGGCTTAGATCAATGAAGAAAGTTAGGGAATCTAATTTGGGTCTTGGGCTGGAAAACCCTTCCATCTGGGTGATCTGCCCAGGGGCTCCCTGGTCCTGGCTTCAGCTCTGAGCATAGCTGTGGGCCTTTCTTACTACCAGAAAGAATGAAGAGAAGGGCAGCCCCTCTGCAAACAAGGGCTATTACTGCAAAGAGAGAGCGATGGGTGAAAACAGAATCTAAGATATGTTGTCAGCACTTATCACAAGCTTTGAAAGTGTTTATGCCCTTTAACCCAGAATTTCTTTTGAAATTATTCAAAATAGAAAAACACTCTAGATTAAACACAGAAGCTTGAATAAATGCATTTATAGCTGCTACCTAGAAAAAAACTCACTAAAATAAGAGCAAAGGGATAAAAATAACATCGGTTCATATGGACAGAATCTAAGTATGTAAGTCAACAGCAAAAAAATTTTGGAAAACACAAAGCAAATGGATCATTCCACTTCTGGTTATGGATAAATTGCTCCTATTGGACTAACCCTCCCACACATACAAACTAAAAGTTTTAGACAATATTTTTTTAAGTCTGAAGGCCCTGGAGAGTGATCAGAAGCAGGTGGACACTGGAGGGAGTAGATATTTGGAAAAAGGGAACAGCATGGGGTGAATTTCCCATGCTTATGACTTTTAGTCTAAGAGCAAGTCCAAATCTGAGACATTCAGGGCAGCTAAACTTCAATAGCAAATCCTCAGTCTTTCTGGCTTAAAGAACCAGAGGAAGGAGTTTGGAGCAACCATGACCACTGGAGAATAAATGGGAAATACTGGCGGGGAGACAGCCAGGACAGGAGAAGGAATTCCGTGTATAAACTCAACCCAAATCTCTGGCTGACCACTGAACAACACAGACGCAGGGCAGGCTCCAAGCTGCCCTGCTAAGACTGAAAGAACTGAACCTGGATATGAGCTATTCACACCACAAGAGAGAGAGGATTTGAAGTTTGAGTTCAGTCACGTATACTGCCTGATTAACAAAGAAAATAAGTAATCTTTGGAGACACAGAACAAAATACAGAGTCTCTATGACATACCACTCACAAAGTTAGGATATAATCTAAAAGTACAAGATATATGAAGCAACGGGAAAACAAAATAATCATAAATATGCATGTACCTAATAGAATTTCAAACTCCATGAAGGAAAAATTGATAGAATTAAAAGGACACGTAATTCCGCAAACACTGTTAAAGATTTTAAATTTCCTCCCCTCATAAATTAATAGAACAAATAGATTAAAAATGAGTAAACTATAGATTTGCCCTTTACTACAACCAAAAACTGCATAATACACATTCTTTGCAAGCCCACCTAGCATGTTCACCAAGACACACTATACAGGCCAATAGAATAAGACTTATTAAATGTAAAGGGGTTAAAATCATACCTATGTTCTCTGACCAAAGTGGAATTAAATTAGAAATTAATAATCATATTTCAAAAAACTGTTAGTGTGTGAAAATTAGACATACTTCTAAATAATCCATATCTCATAGAAAAAAAATGAGGGAAATTTAGAAAATATTCACAGTGAATGACAATGAAAATACAAATCATATGATTTTTGGAATGTGCTGAGATTTATAACTTCAGATATTTATATTAGGAAAAAACAGTTGAAAAATTAATGAATGAATGTACAACCCAAGAACCTAGTAAAAGAAGAGCAAAGTAAACCCAAATTAAACAGAAGGAAGGAAGTAATAAAATCAGTGAAATAGAAAACAAACAAGAGCAATAAAATTTACAAACCCCCTATAGCTGTACTGGTTAAAAAAAGAGAAAAAGGACAAATTATCGATTTCAGGAATGAAGGGTGGACTGTTGCTATAGAACCTACAGATTTTGAAAGGAAAATAAAGGAGTATTTGAAGAAGTTTATGCCAACAAATTTGGTGACTTAGATGAAATGGACAAATTTTGTGAAAAATACGCAGCTTACCAAATCTGACACAGATGCAACACACAATCTGAATGGCCCCGTATATGTTAAAGAAGAAAATAACACCACTCTTGTACAAACTCTTTCAGAAAATAGAAGAGGAACATTTGCCAATCCATTATATGAGGCCAGCATAATTCTAATACAATAACCTGAAAAGTATACTACAATAAAAGAAAATCACAGAAAAGGATACCTCATGAAACATGCAAATTTCCTTAACAAAATATTAGCAGATATAAGGTGGATAATATCACATGACCATGTGAGAACTAACCCAAGAATACAAGGTTGGTTTAGCATTAGAAAAGCAATAAATATAAGCCACATTATTAACAGAATAAAAGAAAAGCATATGATTATTTCAATAGATGTGAAAAAAGCATTTGCTCATTTAACAAAACTCAACAATCATTCATGATTTTTAAAACCTCAGCAAACTAGGATTAGAAAGGAACATGTTCAATCTGCTAAAGGAACCTTAAAAAAAAAAAAAACAGCTAAAGTTATACTGAATGTTAAAAGACGGAATACTTCCCCCCCCCCAATGCAGGGAATAATGCAATGACATCTACTCTCAGTACACATACTCAGTTATTACACTAGAAGTCCTAACCATTGTAATCAGACAAGAAAAAGCAAATAAACAGCACAGGGATTAGAAAAGGAGAAGTAAAACTATCTATTTGCATATAACCCCATTGCCTACAGAGAAAATCCTAAGGAATTTATGAAACTATTAGAACGAATAAATGAATTGACAAGGTCCCAGAACACATGTTTAAAATACAAGAATAGGCTGTAAATTTATATCCTAGCAAAAAACAATTGGAAAATGAAATTTTTAAAATTCCTTTTGCAATAGCATGAAAAAACAAAATACTCAGCAATAAATTCACTAAGTATATGCAATATCTGTTCACTAAAAAACCACAAAATATTACAAAGAGACATTAAATAAGACCTAAATAAATGAAGACACATCCCATGCTCATGGCTTTGAAGACTCAATATTGTTAAGAATGTCAACTGCCCCAAAATTTCTCTATAAATTTAACATAATCTCAATCAAAGGCACAGCTGGCTTCTATGTAGAAATTCACGAGCTGGTTCTAAAATTTGTATGGAAATGCAAAGTACCTTAAAATGCCAAAACAATGTTAGAAAAGAAGAATAATGTTGGCAGACTTACTACCTGACTTCAATACTTACTACAAAGCTAGAGTAATCAAGGCAGTGTGACACTGGTATAAAATAACAACAAATACATCAATGAAACAGGACAGAGAGAGCAAAAGGAGATGCAGCAAAGGCACAGAAGTGATCTAATATGAAAAGGAACATCTTTACAGCAAATGGTGTTGGAACAACCAGGTCCTTAAAAATAAAGTCCTCGACCCTTACCACACGCTGTACACAAAATTTAATTCAAAATGTATCACAAGCCTAAACATTAAAGCTTAAAGAATATAGCTGCTAGAAGAAAACATAGGAGAATACCTTTGAGACTCAGGGGTCTGTCTGTCAAGCCAAACAGCCGTCATGCAGAGCACCATCCTCTTCTGAAAACTCCTGCACCCAGGCTTCAAATGCAGAGCTCCATCAGAAGGATTCTGAGTGCCCCCAAAATCCTGCCTGGCTTCAGCCCCAATGACCTAGAATGGACACAGTGAGCAATAGCACTTTCATTCTGATTCCAGGAAGATAATTCTTAATAACTCTATCAATCCTGCTCAAAAGGGCTTGCATTTTAGGGCAGCACTCACTGAACAGAAGGATGATGTCCAAAACTGCCAGCCTGACACTAATGTCATCTTTAAAAGAAACGGACACCACAGAAAGCCCGCCAGGGAGATGCTGAACCTTTAGGCATCTGGGAGCAGTGACCAGACAAGGTGCTTGGCACAGAACTGCCGGGCAGCGGGCCTTCTGTCTGCCACGGCCAGCATGTGCCCACTCCTGGCTGCTCTCCGACCACTGGGGACACACCTCCGACCTCTCCCCTAGGGAGGAGGGTCCTCTCCAAGGCCCAGTGCACCCTTCTATCAGCCCTGGTCCCAGTGACTCCCACCTGAGACATCTGGGTGTCTCAGAAAAGGGTCATGATGGGGCGGCTGGGAGCGTGGAGTGTGCAAAGAGTCTTCCACACCCAAAAGGGCAGAGATGGGGCCAGTGGTCCCCACACAGACAGCACTGCATTCACCACGGACAGGAAACGTCCTCAGTTACACGAGCCAATAAATCCCCTTTTCCGCCCAGGGCTCTTTGGGCAATTACAGTGGCAAGTCACTATGCTGTAAATGACCCTAAATATTCAGAAGTTTCAAAAATGAAAAGGCACTGATTTTAGGGGAAAAAAAGAAGAGGGAGCTAGAAAGATGGATTTGAAGGAATACTGAGATTCAGGCGACATGGTAGGGACAAGGAGAGGACTGACCCCCTCCCTGCTGTCCCCACACCCACCCGCCCCCTCGGACCAACTCCAGCTTCCAGCGGCGGAGCCGAGGCAGCCCCTTCCTCTGGTCACGGTGGCCAGCTAAGGGGTCAGCACAGGACACGGGACAGGCTGACCATGGCCAAGGAAACCCGATTCCGTGGCCTTTCCTGGGAGTCGGGAACAAAAGGGGGGAAGCGGCCAGAGCCTATGTCCTTCCTGCCCAAGGAGGGGCTGGGAAAGGAGGCCAGGCCAGGGGCAGGGCCGCGAGGGGGTTCGCCACAGCCCGGTCTCTGAGGGCCGCCCCGCATCTTCACGGCTCAGGCTGGTCTGAGTCAGCTCATCGGCCAGTCACCTTGAACAGCGTCCACACGGAGGCCAAGAAGCCCCCCGCTCACTGCGCGCTGGCCACCCGCCCCATCCCGAGCTTCCACGCTCGTCTCTCCCGGTGGTGGTTCCGACACAGGCCTTTCGAGTTGGAAACTGAACTTCGGTTCAGCCGGGCCCCGGCTCGCCCGTCACGTGACCCTGCGGATGCCTGACTGACCTGCGAATCGCCCGCCTTCCGGGCTCCCGAATTAGCTCAGCCAGTTTCCTCTCTACACCAAGGGCCAGGAAAGACGGCCTCCGTCTGTGGGTGGTAGGCGCAGCCCGGGCTCCAGAGCTTTCTGATGTCCCCGCCACGGAGCCCCGCTCTGTCGGCCTGGCTCAGACCGACAGCCAGAGGCCTCGCGCTTCCATCCTGTGGAGGAGACCGACGCGGGCCGGGCGTCCAGGAGCCGCCGCGCTGTGCAGAGGTGGGCGAGCTCAGGCCTGGGCTGCGCCGCGACGGAGGACGAGGGCCTCCGCCCGTCCCCGCAGGCTCTGCGGGCGAAAGCCAGCGCCGTGACAGCAAAAGCATCCTTCCCTAGAGCGCCGGGAGAGCCACCCGCGGACACAGCCACGCAGCGGGTTCTGGCCCAAACCCTGCCCTCCCTTCGGGGCCAGCAGAAGGGCCGAGGCGCCATCTCGTCTCCTTCCGGCGCCCACCTGGGTGCCCCGAGAGCAGGTGCTGGGTGGGCGGCCGTGCCGGAGCCCCTGCTTCACTCACGCTGCTGACCGTCCCCGGCTGACAGATGGCGGGGTCGCGGTCAGACCTGGCCCGTCCCTCTCACAGCCAGAGCTGCTGTCGGTCAGGCAGCCCCAGGCCCCGGGCCGGACCCTGATGGCACACTGGCCTTGGAGGCCCGGCCTTCAGAAGAGCTGCCCAGTTTCCTGTTTCGTCATCGCTTCGAATCCAGCCACGCCCCCTGCTGGCAGCGCTGCAGCCCTGGCGACAGGCTGGGGAGGGAGCCCGCCCACCGGGGCAGAGCAGGCAGGCGGGGTGCGCAGCCCGCTTCCGCCCGGGGCCCTGGGATGCAGCTGCAGCAGCAGAGGGCAGGCAGTGCATCCGCCGGGATACCAACTGCTTTTAAGGGGTTTTAGTTCAGCCTCTTTGTCTTCCCAGTGCTTCATGTGCTAAGCTGCCACGCTGTCCTGGCGTTGAGGTGCGTTCCTTTACCCCGAGGTTAACCTGGGAGAGTCTCGGTGTAAATCAGATTGCCTTTCAAGGCAATCCAGTTCCCCCACTGCCTGGAGCCGCCCCCCTTGGCAGCCACCCTCACCCCTCCGCTGGGTGTCCCTGCATCACCTCCCCGGGCAGCTGGGGGAGCACGTCTAAACCTATACTTAAGCACAGCTCCCCACTGTCTGAAACCCTTACAGGCGGCTGTCTGTTTTATGCCTTTCTGGGTCCAAAAGGGAGCTCCCTTGCCACCTACTCCCATCACCCCGCCCCGCCCTGGCTCCTGGCCTTCCTGGCCATTCCAGGCCTTCCCACCCGCTGCCCCCTCTGCCAGAGTACCCTCCTCTCCCCTGGGAACCCTGCTCATCCTTCAGTGACCGGCTGCCCCCCGCGACTTCTTCCAGGGCTCCCGGGCCCCTCGCCACCACACCCCCAGCTCGCGCCGCACTTGTGATGAAGTGATTAACCGTGTGCTTGTTGAATACGGTCTCCCCTTCCAGGAGGTGGTATCTCTGTGACTTTAGTGACCCTCTCGCTCTCCATTGCATGTCCTGCTCCAGAGGTATCGTTCCATCCACAAACAAGGGAAAGGATGAACGGGACACAGAAAAGGATCCCACGTGGAACCGCACGATTCAAGCACTTGACTTAACCAATGATTTCATTAAAATCCCCTGAAATATCCCTTCTCACAAGTGTGTCAACACGTTGGTACAGACACGCGACACGTACGCAATATGTAGGAAATAACAGGGTCACCGCCTACATACCGTTCCACACGTGCTTCCTTCCCTGAAGGTGCGTCCTGGTCATGGCGCATCCTCGCTGAGCTCATCCCCTCCCCAGGCGCTCCCTGTCCTAAGCACTCTGCTTCTACTGACTCGTGTAATCCTCACAGGGACCCTAGGAGGCGAGCTGTCTGATGAGTGCATTTTACAGGTGAGGAACGTGGCAATACCCCCCCCTCAGCTGCACGTAGCAGGTGACGGAGCTCAGACGTGAACCCCGCTGCGGCCGCGTGCGCACGCGCGCGCGCGCGCGAGAGGGTCCTTCAGACCCAGGCCCACCCCCCGGAGGGTCATGGAGCTGTTCTTCGCATGCACGTGTACTAACTGACATAACCACCCTCCAACTGGGGACACTGCAAATGAGTAGCTCTGCAGACAGTGATGTGCATTTTCTAAACATTTCCTGAGGATAAACTCCTAGAAACGGGCCTGTTGCATTCAAAATCCCCCTTAAGTGCAAAGAAATCCAGAGCTTCCCAGAGCTGCACGGAGGCTCCTTCCTCTCTGCCCCCAGCCAGCTCAGGGGGATCAGAGCTGAAGGCGGCTGGAACCATGCACGCATCCGGCAGTTTGGCAGACCAGGGAGGCAGGTACAGCGCCCCCCCCCCCCACAAGTGTGACCAGGGCTCTGCGCCGCGTCTCAGGGCCCGTGCAGGAGCGCCAGTCCCGGGGTGCATCCCAGTACTCACACGCTGGCTGGAGGGGGTCAACGACTGGCCCAACCAGGTTGGGGGTTTGCCCGCCACGGAGCGGAGAGTTACTATAAGAGAAAGCAGCCCCATCTGGGTCACGAAGTCAGGACCAACACAGACACGTGTCCCCAGGAGGAGACAGGCTGACCCCCAACCTGTCTTCAAGCCTCAGTAAACAGTTTACAGTTAACTCATTCTTGCCATTTAAGGCAAGTGTTAGTTTAATATCTATAAAAGGAATTTTATCTCAATTTCCAAACCCATATTTCAAGTTCTAATCCGGATGCTTTTCAGCTGTCTTTGTTTCTCTGTTCCAATATATCGAAGGTATAACGTGCTGTCCTGCATTTGTGTATTTGTTACTTTCAAGTTTGGAGAAGGTCTACTTTAAAAACGAAATAGGTCTATTAAATATGGACTGGAAATTAAAAGCCTTTTTTTTTTTTTTTTCTGCTGTACGCGGGCCTCTCACTGCTGTGGCCTCTCCCATTGCGGAGCACAGGCTCCGGACGCACAGACTCAGCGGCCATGGCTCACGGGCCCAGCCGCTCCGCGGCATGTGGGATCTTCCCGGACCGGGACACGAACCCGTGTCCTCTGCATCGGCAGGCGGACTCTCAACTACTGCGCCACCAGGGAAGCCCCTAAAAGCCTTCTTATAAACTGGAGGAGAGTCCTTGAGCAGAGGGAAGAGTTGCACCAGAAACCCCGATTAAGGTTATTCCCCCCCAAAGGCTAAGTTCCACTCCGGAGCGGTTACAGAAAACGGAAAGCCGCAGGGTAGCCTGTAACACCCAAAGGAAGAGTTTGCTTCGATTATAAAACACAAAAGAGGGTTGAACCGTGGCCCCCAGAAGATGTGCCCACGTCCTAAACCCAGGAACCTGGGACTGCGACCTTATTTAGAAAAAGGATCTTGGCAGAAAAAAGTAATTAAGGATCTCAAGACGAGATCATTCTGGATTTACGGTGGCCCTAAACCCAGTGACAATTGCACTCATAAGAGACAAAGAGAAGACCCAGACACGGACCCAGAGGGAAGAAGGCCACGTGAATACAGACAGCAGAGGCTACAAAGATGCGCCCACGAGCCAGGAAACGCGGAGCATCGCCTGGAGCCCCCAGACGCCGGAAGAGGCAGCGAGGATCCTCCCTTAGAGCCCCTGCAGCGAGCACAGCACACCAACACCTTGATTCTGGACTTCCAGCCTCCAGAATTGTAAGAGAATACATTTCTGTTGCTTTAAGCCACCCAGTACGTAGTAATCAGTTACAGCAGCCCCAGGAAACAAACCCAGGAGGTATGGCTCTGAGATCTAATTTCTGGGAAAATGCTGCAAAGAAATGCCTTTAAATGATTATCCCAGTAATGATTCCCTTTGGGAATCTGGAAAATCCTATACACATGGATTTTGTTATTGACTAAAAGATGGAGTTGTGTGGCTCAGTGACTGACCTCTTTCTTCAGGAGCTGCCCGAGTTACAAATGAGGAGCTATTGAATTGAAAGTCCCAGGATTTAGAGAAAAAAGGCATGTTCGGTAAAATCCTTTTCCTACAATGAAAGGAGAGAAGACCTTGAGGGCTCAAAGGACAGAAAGTTTTGATGTGGGTAAAAACAGCTGGGCCTGGGGTCCCAGGAGCGGGAGGAATCTGCCTTTGAGATGCTTCTCACCTACTCATCACCTAGAGATCACTTGAAAACGTGAAGCCTCCTTCCGGAAGGGCAAGGAAGGGCAGGGAGTATTTTTCTCTGTGCAAAAAGGGACGTGTTTTTGTTTCCAGGAAAGAGGAGATGGTGACAGCACACAAAATCCACATGTCGTCCACGGCCACGACGAGTGAAGGTTGGCCACAGCCAACCCTGTGGTCCATCAAGGCGCCAGGGTCACCGAGGGGTATCAGACCTCACGCTGGAAAAACCCTTCCCAGGAGTCTGAACTTGCACCGCGACTGGCTGGTGTATCTACAAAGACCAATGATTCCCTCGAATCCCTCCTTCAAGGGAATGAGAAACAGAACGCAAAGTAGTTGAACATGAGCTCCCAAAGGCTCAAGTCCACTAACATCTCTTTATAAAATTCAAGTTTGATTGAACTCAAGTGATCTAAAAATAACGCTACTTCCCCCATGAAAACATGCAGCCTTCAAACGATGGTCTAAATCATCCATAAAGTAAATGCAAAGAAAAAGATGAGCCCAAACCACTCTCGAGCTTAGTTTCCGAGTAAGGATTCAAAGTAAAAGTAATCAAAATCGATATGATTCTTGGGGGTTAGTAATGGCCCCACTTTCTGTGCTTAGTAGGGAGAATATTTCTGGGCCTTTTGGTTGAAAGACCACTGACATCATGCAAACCCAGCAGCCTCTTCTAAGAATACGAAAGGATTCCTCCCTGGTTTGTTCACAGGCAGGGCCTCTTTTCATCCAAGCAAAATCAGTTCTCATCAAAAGGGCTCCTGCTCCCATGGGTCCGGGGTAATGATGCTGTATTGGCAGCACTCACTCACCATACTATACATTTTCAAAAAACTATTGATTCCACTACATTTGCATTTAAAAGTTCAACACACCCTTGCAGACCCGTGTGGAGAGTCTATTTCCTGGAACTCTGATTTTTTGAGTTCAATGCTTTCTCCAGAGGTTTTGTAAGCGGTGGGGTTTTTTCTTTCCTCTACAGGGTGGAGAAGGCTTCCTTTTTGCCATATACAAAAGACAAGCTCTTTTGTATTTCCAAGCCCTTGAAAAAAGTCAAGTTTCTTGTGAAAACTCAATGTGGTCCCCAAAAGCCTACTCTGAAAGAAAAAAGTCACATATGAGGTGTAATTCTAGTCAACACGACTGGTATTTCACTAAACGAGTCAAGTTTATACATCCAAACACGCACAGTTTCCTAAAAACAGATTGATTTTTATTCCATTATTGGGACAACCTCTTTACCAGCTTCTTTCCAGAAGGTATAACAAATTATTTTGAACTGGTAGGAAATCTTCACATTTGGGGGATGAATCGGAAGTTGGGGAGCAGTCTTTGGTGGCGGGAGTAATAAGCCAGGAGAGTGAGTGAAAAGACAGAACATGTTTCGGGCCCACGTAAAAGTGGTCTGCCCTGGCAGATTGTAACCAAAAGAGCACGTGGTGTCACAGCTTTAGAGGGAGAAGGGGGTCTTGACATTGAATCTCCACCCTGATAGGAGATGGTCAAGGTCCCCTCACGCTGAGCCCTGGGAGGACACTCAGCCTTTCCCATCTCTTCCACGATGAAGAAGGGCCACCCGCAGGCAGGCCCGGGACTCCAGGACACGTCCCAGAGGTGGGTGATTTCTGGCATTGCTGCAGTGCTTCTTACTGGCTCAGCTAAAGATGCAGACAGGGTCGGTGACGCAGTTTTCTGGAGGGATTTTTTTGTGTCCAGTATAACAGATGAATTTCTCCCCAACAAACCAAACAGCTCATTCTGAACAGGCACCAGGCCCTCCTAAAACATGGAAGATTCCCCACATCTTAGTTCGGGTTCCCCCAGAAACTGACCTTAAGGCAGAGATTTGCACGCAAGTAGCTGACCTGGGACGTGGTCGCGGGGAGCACTGGCTGGGGAGCGGGGAGGGGCGGGGAACTGGGAACAAGAGGAAAACAAAACACGGATGTGATACCAAGCAGGTGACAGATGATGCTGTGGACAAACGGCGCTCAGTCCCCAGGGAGCCCAGGGACCACGGAGACCATGTAGCTCAGAGCTACGCCCTGGCGGGCAAGGGAGCTGCAGTGTTTATCCACCAAGTTCCATGGCTCAGTCGTGGGCTGAGAGCTTCTCTGGGGTGGGGCGTGGACCCAGGCCGAGTGCGCTCTGGCTGCAGAGAAGGCCCTCAGGGAGAGGCATGTAGGCCTCGCGACTGGAAACGGGGCATGGAGAGGACAGGTGATGAGGGCAGGTGGCTGGGCTCCTACAGACGCGGCCCCGATCCACCACGGTAAAGGAGGCCACGGACGCCTCCACCATCCAGAACCCAGCGATGGGGTGACACACTCAGGTCCACAAAACAAACCCGGGGCATCAGCTGGACCAAAGGGACACAGAAATGACCCTCAAGATGGCTCCCCCTGCACCCCCTTCTCCTCCTGCCCAGCCTGGCCCTGGGAGTCAGCCCACCCCGGGGCACCCCGAACATCTCCAGACACGCCCAAAAGGGCCTGGTGACCAGGCTCAGAGCCCCCAGGACTGAGGTCCGGTCATGCACCACGTATGCCTGGAGCACAGGTGCTGGCTGAGGGTGAGGAGAGCCTAGAATGGAAAATCCAACTGGGTTGTCAGAATTTGCATGTTTGGTTAACAAAAAAAGAGTTACAATGATTGACTCTGAAAATAGAACATGTTGATTCGACATTTCCTAAGCACTTCCGGGGCCGGCTCATAGGAGGAAGGGTCAGGATGACACAGGGCTACTATTACAGGAGTAACCCTGCACCTTTAATCAGACCTTCGCCGCACGGAGCTCTCTCACACCAACCTCTCTGCAACCAACCCGAACACACTATGGGGTTGGTACCATTCTCCCCACTTTTCAGATGAAAAGACCAAGACTGAGAGGTCAAGGAACAGCCCACCATAAGTCAGATAGAGAAAGACAATGTTGTACGTTATCACTTGTATGCGAAACCTAACAAAGCCAAACTCATAGAAACAGAGAGTGAAACAGTGGTTACCAGGGCTGGAGGGGGCACAGGGGAGAAATGGAAGGTCAAAGGGTACAAACTTCCAGTTATAAGACGAATACGTTCTGGGGATCTAATGTACAGCATGGTGGCTATAGTAATAATACTGTATTGTATACTTGAAAGTTGCTAAGAGAGGGCTTTCCTTGGTGGCGCAGTGGTTAAGAATCCACCTGCCATTGCAGGGGACACGGGTTCGAGCCCTGGTCCAGGAAGATCTCACATGCCGCAGAGTAACTAAGCCCGTGCGCCACAGCTACTGAGCCTGCGCACCACAACTACTGAGCCCGCGTGCCACAACTACTAAAGCCCACATGCCTAGAGCCTGTGCTCTGCAACAAGAGAAGCCACCGCAATGAGAAGCCCGTGCACCACAACACAGAGTAGCCCCTGCTCGCCGCAACTAAAGAAAGCCTGTGTGCAGCAACGAAGACCCAACACAGCCAAAAACAAATAAATAAAGTAAATAAATCTATTTTTTAAAAAAAAGAGTTACTAAGAGAGTAGATCTTAAATGTTCTCACCACACACACACACACACACACACACACATACACACACACAAATGGTAATGATGTGACATGATGGAGGTGTCACCTAAAGCTATGGTGGCATCATTTTTGCAAGATGTAAGCATATCAAATCAACACGCACACCTTAAACTTACACAACGTTATATGTCAATTATATCCCAATAAAACTGGTAAAAAGTGGACCCAGCCCATCGCAGATGAACTGCTCCAACCGTTTACCTGAACAGATCTGAGTTCAACACGAAGACTCAGCCACTGAGCCTCCCCGATGAAACAATCAGAGTAACTTCATTAAAATCTCCAACACTTGCCATTTTCTAAAATAAACCACCTTGACATTAGGACGCCTATTCCTCCAGGGAGAATCCCGAGAGCCGTGCACCCCCATGTCTGAGACCATGAGCACCCAGACATTGTCCCTCAGCTGTAAAGACAAGGCAAAACCGGGGATTTGGGGGGATTTGGGGGTTTGGGGAAAGCACTTATATTTTCAAGTACTTCTCTAAGAAACCCTCAAAAGCCCACATGTCACAGAAATAAACGTGATTTAAGGTTGGCAAGAAGTGCTCTCAGGCTTTCTCTGGGAAGCCCTTGAGGATCTGGGGAGAGAGGAAGGGAAGGGAGAAGCTTCTCTCCGACTTCACACCAGGGTCTGGAGCAAACTGACTCCACGGGCAATTCCAGAATATGGAGCGTTCCTGCAACACCAGCAGCAATACCATTAAACTAAAATCACTCACCAGAAACACTATTTTGAAAATACTTAGCAGTCTGGAATTAAAAAGCCTTACCTGGCTCTCAGGCATCAGTTTCATGCATATTCATTCTACTTTTCTCCGAATTAGAGACAACAGCATCCCCGAAAGCCTCTTCATTTTGGATATTTCTTCACAGTCATTTAATGCTAAATTAAACTTCAAAAACCTTCATTATTCACAAGGTTTTTGTTCTGTTCACTTAAACTTTGGGCAGCTTCCAACTCAATGGCACCCCCTCCCCTTTTTTAACTGACATCTGCTTGCGTAAGAACGGGAAGCCGCTCACGCACGGGACTCCTCCACGGAGCCTGACTTCACGCTTTTCCATTTCAGATGTCAACATGAAAAGTAATCACTTTTAATAAATAACAGTTAAAGCCAATTACAAATTTGCTATTAAAATCACACTAATTCCACTTTGAAGCATGAAGAACAAAATTACATTTCAATTTAAAGACAAAGTACGCTCACGCCTTTTCAGAGCTGCCCAAACACATTTAAACAGCTCTGAGCGCTTATCTTCCTTCACTTCTGCTTGCGTTCCGAAGGCATGAAAATGTCAGGTTGAACGCTGCCTGAGTTCAGACTCTGATGTGCTCTCCCCCCGCGCACACACGGAGACAGAACAGGGAACGGTGACCCCAGTAAAAATAATAACCGCTATTAAGATTATAACAATTACCTCGGGAGAGAACAATAGCTCACAGTTATTTGCTTGTAACCACACTTCCAGCATCTCATTCTAGACATTATTTCATATAATCCCCACAACTCCTGTCTAACACACGCCTAGAATCCCTGTAAGAACCGAGGGCACTGAGGCTCGGAGCAGGTAGGAATCTGTCCGCAGTCACACAGAGAGCAACTCAAGGCCACGCCCCCCATCCAGGGTCCAGTGTGCAGGCTGATTAGATTGATGGTCCGAATAAAGAGCCGCCTCCCTGCATCCTCCCCTTTGCCGTGTACTGCTGTAGCCTCCCCCTCGGCTGATTCTTGGCCATGTGACTTGCTTTGACCAACGAGATAGTCACAAACTTGACAGCCAGAAGAGGCTTTGAAAGTGCTTGTGTGTTGTTTTTTCCTTAAATAAATTTATTTATTTATTTATTGGCTGCGTTGGGTCTTCGCTGCTGCGCGCGGGCTTTCTCTAGTTGCGGCGATCGGGGGCTCCTCTTCATTGCGGTGCGTGGGCTTCTCATCGCGGTGGCTTCTCTTGCTGAGGAGCACAGGCTCTAGGTGTGTGGGCTTCAGCAGTTGCGGCGCACGGGCTCAGTAGTTGTGGCTTGCAGGCTCCAAAGCACAGGCTCAGTAGTTGTGGCTCGCGGGCCCGGTAGCTGTGAGTCGCGGGCTCTAGAGCGCAGGCTCAGTAGTTGTGGCGCATGGGTTTAGTCGCTCCGCGGCATGTGGGATCTTCCCGGACCAGGGCTCGAACCCGCGTCCCCTGCATTGGCAGGTGGATTTTTAACCACTGCGCCACCAGGGAAGCCCTGCTTGTGTGTTTCTGCTTCCTCTCTTGCTCCTCTGCAATCACCATGAGACCGAGGGACCTCAGATACAATCAGAGAAGAGGGGGCCATCCTAGGGAGACCCCCCACCAGCTGACCACAGACCCCTGAGCGAGCCCAGAGCAGCTGAACCACCCAGCCAGCCGACCTGCAGACACAGGAGAGATAAGAAGCAGGTGTTGATTTCAGTGCCCACGGGTTGGTGGTTTGATTTTTGTTTGTTTGTTTGAATTTATATTCAAATGTAATTTATATTTATATTCAAATGTAATTCAAACAATTACAATGTTGTGGTTTGCGCTGGTTTGTTATGCAGAACAGAGGGCTTAATGACACTCTAAACCACCCACCAGGGAGCTCTTTGTAGAGCCCGTGGTCAGCGGAACAATGGCCCCCAAAGACATCCAGGTCCTAATCTCTGGAACACATGAATATTTCCTTACATGGCAAAAGAGACTTTGCAGGCATGAGGACATTAAGGACCCTGAGGTGCAGATACCATCCTGGATTACAGGGTGGGCCCTAAATGCCATCACAAAGGTCCTTACAAGAGGGAGGCAGAGGGAGATTCCGGACAAAGGAAGAGGCTCTGTGACATCACAAGCTCCCGGTCTGAAGGTGGAGGAAGAGACCAGGAGCCCAGGCAGCCAGGAGCGCTGCTCCAGACGCCGGAGCCGATTCTCCCCTGGAGCCTCTGCGGGCATGGGGCCCTGCCACCCCTGGTCTCAGCCCCAGAGCGCTGCTTTCAGACCTCTGACCTCCAGAACTACACGAGAATAAATATCAATCTGTGTTGTTTTAAACCAACAGAGAGCAAGAAAGCGGGGCCTGCAGAGGAGAGAGAAGGCAGAGGTGGGAAAGGCAAAGAGGAGGCGTGGGCAGGAGAGGAGACCAGGCCTGGTGCCCGGGGAGGGACCTGGAGGGTCAGGATCTCCCTCCCCAGGGCCAAGATGGCTTTCCTGGTATACCCAGAAGGTCACTGGGGACTGTCCCCTCCCAGGGAAGCTTGGACCGTTAGAAACAGCTTCCTGAGGCAGGGGGCACTGGCTTCCCCATGCTCCCGCCCAGGGGTCCACCAGGGCCCTCAGTCTCCTCGGTCTCAGTGCAGAGTGCACCTCTGCACCTTTCTGCAGCCCCACGCACTCCCTCTGTGGTCTCAAACTATGCATCACCCCACTCTCCCTCTATTGGCCAATTCAGTTTATAACCGACCTGGGATATGATACTGGTGTCATTAACTCATCTGGCCTAATCCTCCCACGATGTCCCCGTGCTATTAGCCAGCCCCTGTGTCCCCACGTCCGACCTCCAGCCAGGCCCAGGCGGTTAACAGAGAGAGAATGCGAGACTGCAGGGCAAACAGAGACCCACAAATCTATGGCTTATCACCCTGGTAAGGGAAGGAAGGGGCTGGGAATTGATAATAAAGTGCTCCCCAAACAGTAACCATGACAACCAGCGGCACGAGGGGGCTTTACGCCTTCTCCAAGTTTCATGAGGCTCACGGCACGGCTCTTTTATGGACTCTGGCGTTAATTACGCTCATCATAGGATGGAGCACACTAAGACCGCAAAGGTTATCCACCCACGGGGCTTTGCTCAATTCATACACATTTCCCATAAAAGTCTAAGGAGGTAATCAGGAAGATTCCCACTTGGGTTCCTTTATTATTTAATAGTTGATAAGACATGGTATTTAAAAATGTGAGTTTAACAAATGGGACCTAACGAAACTTAAAAGCTTTTGCACAGCAAAGGAAACCATAAACAAGACGAAAATACAGCCCTCAGAATGGGAGAAAATATTTGCAAACGAAGCAACTGACAAAGGATTAATCTCCAAAATTTACAAGCGGCTCATGCAGCTCAATATCAAAAACACAAACAACCCAATCCAAAAATGGGCAGAAGACCTAAACAGACATTTCTCCAAAGAAGATATATAGATGGCCAACAAACACATGAAAGAATGTTCAACATCACTAATCATTAGAGAAATGCAAATCAAAACTACAATGAGGTATCACCTCACACCAGTCAGAATGGCCATCATCAAAAAATTTACAAACAATAAATGCTAGAGAGGGTGTGGAGAAAAGGGAACCCTCTTGCACTGTTGGTGGGAATGTAAATTGATACAGCCACTATGGAGAACAGTATGGAGGTTCCTTAAAAAGCTAAAAATAGAACTACCATATGACCCAGCAATCCCACTACGGGGCATATACCCTGAGAAAACCATAATTCAAAAAGAGTCATGTACCACAATGTTCACTGCAGCTCTATTTACAATAGCTAGGGCATGGAAGCAACCTAACTGTCCATCGACCAATGAATGGATAAAGAAGATGTGGCACATATATACAATGGAATATTACTCAGCCATAAAAAGAAACGAAATTGAGTTATTTGTAGTGAGGTGGATGGACCTAGAGGCTGTCATACAGAGTGAAGTAAGTCAGAAAGAGAAAGACAAATACCGTATACTAACACATATATATGGAATCTAAGAAAAAAAAGTGTCATGAAGAACCTAGGGGTAAGACAGGAATAAAGACACAGACCTACTAGAGCATGGACTTGAGAATATGAGGAGGGGGAAGGGTGAGCTGTGACAAAGTGAGAGAGAGGCATGGACATATATACACTACCAAACGTAAGGTAGATAGCTAGTGGGAAGCAGCCGCATAGCACAGGGAGATGAGCTCGGTGCTTTGTGACCACCTAGAGGGGTGGGATAGGGAGGGTGGGAGGGAGGGAGATGCAAGAGGGAGGAGATATGGGAACATATGTATATGTATAACTGATTCACTTTGTTATACAGCAGAAACTAACACACCATTGTAAAGCAATTATACCCCAATAAAGATGTTAAAATATATATATATATATATATATATATATATGAGTTTAAACAACAGCGAGGAGCAGGGTGATGAGGGTGCCATTGGATTTTAGGCAGAACAGAATCTCAACTTGAAGCAACGGTGATGAATTTCCTAAATAACAAAGACAAACACTTGTCAACACACATGAAGAGGGGAAAATATTTTGACTCGAGTCTCAAGAACTATAGCAGATGGTAAATCAAAACCTGTTTAATCTTCCTAGGTCCATTAATTCAAAAATAAAGCTGATACTGCTATTCCATCATTGAAGAGTCTTTACCTCTCAGTAGCATTTATTTCCACAAAATATCTTCACTGGATTCAGATGAAATAAACCCATGAATGCTATTTGAACTCTGTCCTCAGAGTCAAACCGTCAAGGTTTTCTGCAAGAAAAGGAGATGCACACAGTCTCACTCGTGAACTCTGTGCCGTGATAAAGCCACACCAACGCGAGACCGCTGTCTTAGGTCATGGAAGTTACAACGGTGGAGTGAAGCGTTCCCATGACCGCCCTCAGCAGGCTCACCTCGCATGTGAGGTACCCACTGTGCTCAGGCACTGATTAGACGTGGCCCACCCAACACTGCTATTTCCTCTGACCCTGCCCAAACCCGCCGTGAAAATGGCAACACAGGAATAAAAAGGGACAGCCCCACGGGGACAGAGAGGAGAAGGAAACCAGCAAGGTCAGAGCACCAAGCAGCTGCAGCTGGGGGGCAGCAAGGCAGGGAGCAGAGGTCAGGAATTCCCAGAAAGGGAACAATCAGAGGGCGCGCCCGGCGAGCCTGCAGACAGGAGCTGTCGTGAAACCAGCCCAGATCCACACAGTGCCCCCGACCTATGAGAAAACACGAGATGCCTTTGGGAGGAAGAAACAGGCAGACCCTGGACTCGAGGACAAGAGGCCTGGCTGAAGATGGCCATGGAGTGAAGAACCGAAAACAAGGACATTAAGTGAAAGTCAAGTTCAGCGTGAGGCTCCCAGCCCCCGCCTTGGGCTCCCAGGACACCGACAGCCAGCTTATACCCCACGTTATGGACCGAACGTGTCCCCCCCAGAATTCATACGCTGCAGCCCTAACCCCCAACATGACTGTATTTGGAGATGGGCCTTTAAAGAGGTGAGTGCGGTTACGTGAGCCCAGAAGGGTGGGATCCTAACCCGACAGACTTAGCGGCCTTATCAGAAGAGGAAGAAACCCCGGGGATACACGCAGGCAAGGGCGCGCAAGAAGGAGGACCACCCCTGCTGATACCTTGACCTTGGACTTCCAGCCTCCAAGCTCCAGCTTGTTAAGCAGCCACCCCGTCTGTGGTGCCGTGTCACGGCGGCCCCAACAATCTCATACACCCCACAAGCAGGCGGTGGAGGGTTCCTCTCTAGGAAGACGTCTGCCCGGGAGGAGAGACCCACAGACACTGACAACAGGAGCTTCCCAATAAAATGAGCAGGTCCCAGCAATCACCCTCCTGGAGCCACGAAGCTCCAAGCAGCACCTTGGGGCCTCGCTCTTAAACGCCAATTGAGCAGCCACGAGCCACCGGGCCAGTGAGAAAAGGCTCTGGGCAAGAAACCAATCCAACAAAATCAAGGAAATTCAGAAGCAGCAGACACAACGCAGGGATCCGAACACACGTACTGCGGGGAAAAACCTATGATCGGTATCCTTGGGGTGGTGGAAGGAGATGCTGCATCCACAAAAGAAGGGCAGCTGAGTATGAAACAGGGGCATTCAGGTAACGAGAGAGAGAGAGAGAGAGAGAGAGAGAGGGAGGGAGAGAGCACTCTTAGAAATGACAAGTATGAGAGCAGAGCTAAAGAAAAATGATTCCAAAGTTTGAAAGATAAAATTAAGGACAGATTCCAAAAAGGTGAACAATAAGACAGAGATAGAAAGTAAGAGACAAAAAAATAAGGAATTAGGGGATTCATCCAAGAGGTCCAACATTCAAACAACAGGAGTTCCAGAAACGGAGAACAGAAGAAAACAAAGAAGAATAAATTATCAAATAGTAACGTCAACGGAAAGTCCATAAATAATACCCCAAATGGAGCAGTAAAAAATATAAGCCCATTTTAGACAGAGAGAATTAAATTTCAAAAGAGCTAACAAGAGTGACAATAGTTTCCCCTGGAGAGGTGCAAGAATCTAAAGAGAGAGAGAGGGCTCAGGGTAGCGACTGCCGTTTTGGTGACTAGCCTGGTGGTACCATGTGACTTGTAATACTGCATACATGTATTACTTTCATTGAAAAAGAAAACAATTACTGAAAAAATGAAACATTACAGAGAAATGTAAAGTCCCCTTTCCCCTCCTCAGAATGGGCCTTTTTCTGGTTTTGTGCATGTACATGGACCAACAAAAACTATATATTATTACTGCTTTTACTCAACTTGTACACAGTTGACATATCATTTAAAAAGTTCCAGGGCAGCTACCAGAAAATGGAATGTTCTGGCTCATGGATCCCAGGAACTCCCCAGACTTTTGCTCCTTCCTCTGACAGTGTGAAATAACAGCTGCCCAACCCACGGATTTGGGGGGGACGAGAGGCACCCCTGTCCTGCCTCCTGAGGGGAGGGGGTGACACCCCAGGGAGAGCGGAGAGCTTCTGAGCAGAGCTGGAGGAGTGGGTGGAGACTTGAGGCCCCTCTTGCACGCTGACCTAATTCCAGGGCTTCTGCCCCCTCCCTGCTCTGACAGTGAAGTTTTAAATCTGCCCACCTTGTCCTCATAAAAGTAGCTTTTATTTTCAGAGGCTTTAGGCCATGTACAGTTCATACATTCACACCATTTTAATTCTGTATTATTAGACTGCGGCTGAAGAAAAGCCCAGTTGGTTATAAAAACAAACAAAATATTATTGAGAAGATACACTGAAAGGGAAACAGCAGAAAGAATCCTCAAGTCTGGCTTTAGAGCATCAGAATCTGATGGTCTGAACTACGAAAGCACACACCCATCTGAGCATCCCAGAGGCACAGCGAGCGCTCATTCAGGGCTGCTAAGAGCAGGCCCTGTGGGGTCACGGTTAGAGCCATGCCCAGACGCTGACCACCCACCAGGCCCCTCCGTGTTAGGAAACACAGTTCCCTGTAGGGACTCAACAGGCACAATGAATTCCATTGGGCTATACCTGAAATTTATTAAAAGCAGTAAAAACCAGAAGGTGAGGAAAGAGTCATGTAGGCCGATGTCGAGACCCCGATACTGCGTCCACTGGCATAAGCCCTGCAGCCTCTAAGGACCACAGAAATTGCAAACGTGTGACTTGCCGCCCCCGAAGGTGTCTAAGGAATTCATTTTGCCATGTGTTTGCCATGTCTGCTGGACACCAGATTGCAATATCCCAGTTAGGTGATAGGTATCCCCATTCCAGACACTAAAATTCCTTATTTCAAGAAATTTTATGTATAAGGTATTTTTCCTAGCTTATCCATCCATAAGCTAAATATTTTATTTCTTGAATGTAGTGAATTGAATAGCGTCCCCCCAAAATTCATGTCCAACTGGAATTCTAGAACCTGACCTGATTTGGAAATAGGGTCTTTGCAGGTGTCATCAGTTAAGATGAGGTCATAATGGGTCAAGTGGGCCTTAAATCCAATAACTGGCATTCTTATAAGGAGAGGAAACATACAGGGAAAGAGGCCGTGTGAAAACAGAGGAAGAGATTGCAGACATGTGGCCACAAGTCAAGAAACACCAGAGCCTCAGGAGCTGGAGGCGGCAGGAAGGAGCCCCCCTGGAGCCCCCAGAGGAAGCACAGCCCTGTGGACACCTTGACTTTGGACTTGCAGCCTCCAGAGCTATGAGAAGATAAACATCTGGTGTTTTAAGCCCCCAGTTTGTGGTGGATTTGTTAGGGCAGCCCCAGGATATGGAACATTCAGCGTGTGTGTGAAAGGGAAGAGCCGGGCTCCTGTGAAACTGTCACTTGATCTACATCAAACACGCAAGGCAGTAAGTGTTTTCTAGAAGTTGGGGGCTCTCAGAAAGCCAAGCACTTAGGAACAGACAGCGAGCACATCCCTCCCCTGGCACTGGGGACAGCCTGGGCTTGACGGCAAGCTGGCCTCCCTCGTCCTGAGGACGGAAAGTGGCCGCTGGCCCTGGACCCCAGGCCCGCCCGGTCCTGCTCTTCAGAAAGGGCCTGACTCAGAGCTGTCACTCAACAATCCCCATGCCGCGGAGGCCGCTGATGAGGACGATATCTTACCAAATATTTTATTCTTCAGAAAGACATCCACCTAATAATGGGGAAAATGCAGGTTTGTGCCTGTCAGAATTGTCTCCTTTGGGCTTCATTATAAATCTCGCTGCCTCATTCGGAGGCTCAGGGAACTTGGTATAAAATGACCCTCTTTCCCCTCTAAGATCTATGTGGCCACATCAGTGTTAAAATTACTTTTCCAAAGATCTTATTGCTTTTTGGGGGGCTTTTCTCTGCTTTATTAATAACGCATGGGGCATGTACATGAATTCCCTTCCAGTTTTATTTCCTAACTTGAATAATTTGGAAATAACGCTGAGACCTGTTGGCTGGACCCTCAAAGAGAGACACGTAAACAGGAGCTTAAATGAAATCTGTACATCTCTCTCCCATCGGTCCCTCAGGGCTGAAGGACCACTCAGCAGTTATCGGTAGATAACTTCATATGTGTCCAAAGAAGAGGCTTCCAGACATTGGCCGCAGAGGCCTTGCTTCACACAAAAGCTCACTGCTCCCCACAGCTGATCTGGACAATCGCTAGAGGGGGGTGAAGTGCACAGGCTTTGGGGTCTCAAATGGTTCTGCTGCCCCCTGACCATGTGACACTGAGAAGGTCCCAGTTGTGCATCTGTAGGTGCAGGTCACACCACCCCCTCCAAGGGCTGCTGGGAGTCAGCTGGACTAAGGATGTGGTGCTCCCACCAACAGGGGCTCGGCTAGAGCTGGACCCCGGACCCCCTTCCCAATACATCTTCAATCTAACGCTCCCTTTTTCTAGAAAAGAGCCACAGACAGTCATCCTTAAAGGGGAAAAGGAGTGACACCTACTGAATACTTATTATGTGCCGGTTAGCAGCCATGGGGTTTACCTGTTACTTCATTTGAAACGTCACATAACATACACAAAACACCAACAGTTTGAAGTAATTTAAATGTCCAGAGACAAACCATTTTAAAAACTCACTTTTCAAAACATTGCCAAAAGCACGAAATAATCCTTGGAGTCCTAACGTGAGGCTCTGGGGACCGGCCGTCCTCGTGGGCCAGAACTGGGAAGTAGGCCTCCTGGTGGCACACAGGAGCACTTTGGCAACACCCATCAATATTTTAAGAATATTGATGCCTCATCTAGTCCACGACTTCATACCTCATAGGTGCTTATTGCCTCTGACCCAGCAATTTCAATTCTAGGGCTGAGTACCATGGAAATGCTAGCCTACAGGCACCACGACGTATGTACCATCATGTTGATTATATGGTGGCTTGAAACAGCAAGTGATTAGAAACCACTAATCACTAAAGCCAAGGGACTCATTAAACACATGCTGGGACATCCACTGACTGGGATTCTACCCAGGCTGTTAAGAGGATGGGGTAGATCTCTAAGTGCAAATGTGGAACAATTTCCAAGACACACTGGGTGTAAAACACAAGTGGTAGAAGAGGACACACACGTCCAGGTTTTCATTAAATGAAGCGCATGTGTAAATATATGTGCTTTAATATGCAAGCAGGTATCTGGAATGCTACCCAAGGAACTAGGGACCGTGGTTGCCTCTGGGGAGGACACTCAGGGTCTGCGATGGGAGGGGAGTGTCCTGTATAGTCTACTTCTATATTATGACTATTGAATTGTTTACCAATGTGGTAAAAATCAAAAAGCCATGCTTTTGGTGACAAACTTCACTGAGCACCTATGATGTGTGAAGTCGTGGACTAGATGAGGCAGGCGAGGGACCCAGCCCGCAGCTGGCGGGGTGCGGCATCTTGTCCGTTTCAGAGTTGCTGGGCTGCGTTCACGCCTCACGAGGGCTTCCGTGCTGGGATGGAGGGAGCGGCCGGGAAGACTCACTTCTTCCCCAGGAGAGATCAGAGTGCAGGTCCTACCAAACGCTTGGGCTTAAAACTCGGCCTGTGCTAAAGTCACCAGGGCTTGGAGCTCCCCCACTCCCCAGTGGGGACAGACTGGTGGCCAGTCTTCCAGAACCATAAGCCTGTGTTTCATCCGTGACGTTATTCCAGTTTCCAAATTGCTACTTGGCAAATGAGAACAAAGCAGCCAGCGGCACAGCCCCCCAACTCTGCCCCGCCTCCCCCCAGTGCCGGCCCTACGTGCTGGAGGCCGAGAGGTGCAGCTTCAATTCAGAAGGTGAATTAAGACAAAATCCAGACAATTCCGGTCTGCTCTCAATAGCTAATAAAAAGCACATTACGGGGACTTCCCCGGTGGCACAGGGGTTAAGAATCCATCTGCCAGTGCAGGGGACATGGGTTCAACCCCTGGTTTGGGAAGATCCCACATGCCGTGGAGCAGCTAAGCCCATGTGCCACAACTACTGAGCCCACATGCCACAACTACTGAGCCCATGCACCACAACTACTGAAGCCTGCATGCCTAGAGCCCGTGCTCCACAACAAGAGAAGCCACCATAAGAAGAAGCCCATGCACAGCAATGAAGATCCAATGCAGCCAAAAAAAAAAAAAAGTGCATCATGGCTTGCTCTGAAGCAATGCATATTTAGAGAAAAAAGTCTAACCTGCCATTCATGGGACACTCTAATTTGTACTTGGACAAGACGTGCAGTTTGCTGCAACCATCTCATCACAAATCTGTAGCTTCTTGTGTCTCAGTCTTTCAAGAGTGACTTTCCTCCTGCTCCCAAGGGTGGCTGAACGCATCTTGAGCTGGTCTTCCCTCTGCCTGTGGGTCACACCAATCCTGCAGGATCCCACCCACGCTCCCCTCCCCACAAAGTCCCCAGGACCAGCCCTGGCACCCAGGCCCCTCCCTCCCTTCCCTCCCTCACGGAAAATGTGACCCTGACCTCTATTGAACTGAGGACTCAGAGGCTGTCCTCAGCTGGCTTCTCCACTGGAGGAGGAGTAAGGCGTCATCCCCATTTGCCCCCCGAGTCCTGAACCAGCTAGAGACAAGGAGTAAGGCGGAGGGGGTGAGATGTCTCCCTTGGTCCTCTTGGAGGATGTGGCTTAGATGCCAGGCACCCGCTGCCTTCCTAATCCCACCTCCCATGGGTAGGTGACCCCCACGCAGGCCAGGCCTCCTGGTCAACACAGGCTCCCCCGAGGACTGGCCACGAGTTCCCACTTTTATTACTATTATTATTAATCTCACCATCACCTCTATCAATAACCAGCCCACAGGGCTTCCCTAGTGGCACAGTGGTTAAGAATCCACCTGCCAATGCTGGGGACATGGGTTCGAGCCCTGGTCCAGGAAGATGCCACATGCCACAGAGCAACTAAGCCCGTAAGCCACAACTACTGAGCCCGCGAGCCACAACTACTGAGCCTGCACTCTAGAGCCTGTGAGCCACAACTACTGAGCCCGTGAGCCACAACTACTGAAGCCCACTCACCTAGAGGCTGTGCTCCACAACAAGAGAAGCCACAACAATGAGAAGGCTGCACACCGCAACAAAGGGTAGCCCCCCCTCGCCACAACTAGAAAAAGCCCGTGCACAGCAACAAAGACCCAACACAGCCAAAACTAAAAACAAATAAATAACTTAATTAAAAAAATAATAAAACAGCACACAGCCTACCAATCTCATTAGGAAGCTCACTTGGCACAAATTGGGAGGCTGTTTGGTAAGACAACATTCCTCCCCAGAGTCCAAGCAAACATTTGAACATAGGGAGCAAAGGAGATTTAAAATTGAACCAGAAAAGGTGGAGCCAGCTTCCATCCTAAAGCCCTGCTGCCCCCAGGTGGGGAAACGGTTGCTGGAACAGGTCTGCTCGGCTTGTGTACGACCTCCTCCTCCGTCTGAGGACAAAGCGGGGCTGGCAGGGGAGCCCAAGAGGGTGGGCTCCCAATTAGGATACGTTCTTCCTCTGCAAAAGAGAAGATCATTCTTGCCTTTGAGATCTCCAGAAAAACCTCTGTAATGTCCCCTCTTCCAGGCCCTAGCTATTTCCCTAAACTGGTGCAGAGAAAAGGTGAAGTTGGGAGGGCTGTCCCCTGGGTGCCCTGTGGTGCCCTGGAGCACCAGAGGGTGACAATGCTGGAAATATCCGGGGGACAGAGCCAGGGGGTGTGCCAGACCATGGAACACAGCCCCAGCCAATGACAGGCATGGTGTCTTTCAAAGGGTATGTGACATTCAAAGGTGGTCAGCGACAGCTGGAATCCCCATGGCTTGTAGCTCTAACTGTGCACTCCCCCAGAAGCAGTCAGCATTTGGACAGTTCCTAAGGTTCAGCTGATTTAAAAGCAAACTTGTTTATCACTGCAAATCCCTGGGCAATTCACTGGGGAAGATAAGAAGTAGAGCCCTTGCTTGTCATGTTCAAGATGAAACAAAACGCAATATTCAGGCTGCAAAGCAAACCTGGTGTTTGCGGAGAGCAGAAGTGACGGTTTATTAAAAAATATAGGCTATGCCAGGGAAAAAGAAATATTGAATTTTATGATTATTTCATACTGGGAATTGTTACATAGTTCCATGTCTGTTTTTTATATAACTACAGATTGCAATAATACATTTTATAGCTTGTAAAGTTCTGAACAAGCAATTTTTACACAGCTACATTTAGTAGGTTGTTTAAAACAAAACAGGAAAAAAGCTCACATTAAGAAGAGAGAAAATAAGCCTTTGGGAGAATTAAAACTACAGCATATTTTCACATCATTTCCTTGGAGTCTGATAGAGCCTGTTTTAGTGGTCTGGCTCTGATGCCCACCTGGATGGGATCAAGCAGAGCTTTACGGTGAGATCACGGGGCTATTTGCTGGAACTGGTCTTTCGTGGAGCTTTTGTAGGCCAACAGACAAACAGTCAGCCCAGGAGCTCTCTCAGGATTACAAAACGGTGGGCAAAATTTTTACTTACAAAAGTTCTTAAGTCTCTCCCATGCCTGGGCACCGAGGAGCACACTCGGTGATGATCTTGGGTGAAAAACACACACGACCCACAAAAAGACATGGAAGACACTTAAATGAATATTGCGAAGGGAAAGAAGCCAATCTGGAAAAGATACATGCTGTGTGATTTCAATTATATGACACTCTGGAATATGTAAAACTATGGAGACAGTATAAAGGTCAGTGGTTTCCAGTGACTGGAAGAAAGAAAAATGAGTAAATGGAACATAGCGGGTTTTTAGGGCAAGGAAACTATGATGCAATGTACTATAATGGTAGATATATGTCACGACGTATTTGTCAAAACCCACAGAACATACAAAGCCAAGAATGAACCTTAATGTAAACCATGGGTTTGGGATAATGTGTCAGTGATGGTTTAGCAATTATAACAAACGTACCACTCTGGTACAGGATTCTGCGGGTGGGGAAGTCTCTGTATGGGGAGAGGGAGCATACGGAACCATTTGCAGTTTTTGTTCAATTTTCCTGTAAATCTAAAACTGCTTTTAAAAAATCAAGTCTAGGGCTTCCCTGGTGGCACAGTGGTTGAGAGTCCGCCTGCCGGTGCAGGGGACGCGGGTTCGTGCCCCAGTCCGGGAAGATCCCGCATGCCGTGGAGCGGCTGGGCCCGTGAGCCATGACCACTGAGCCTGCGTATCCGGAGCCTGTGCTCCACAACGGGAGAGGCCACAACAGTGAAAGGCCTGCGTACCGCAAAAATAAAATAAAATAAAATAAAAAATAAACTCTATATTTAACAAAAAAACACAAAAACATAACCACAGTCCTTGCAGAACTTACAGATGGGGAGGAGGAAAAAAGATCACGCAAATAAGTCACACAACCACACAGACGTACAGCTGAGATCGCTCCTACAAAGGGGCATTCAGGACCCAAAAGACGCTGTCAGTCAGTGGTCAACCAGTTCCAAATTCCTACCCAAATCCATCCTTGCTGGTGGACTGGAGTCTCCAAATATGGACAGTTTGGTCATGGACAGTCTTTCCATGACCAGTAACATTTCAGTACAAAACAGTTTAGTGCCCAAAGTTGTTAATTCTCTCATTGCAAACACCTAACCCCCTTCAGGACGGCATCAATAAAAGTGATAAGAACCATATTAAATCTTCCAACAGAGCCACAAGGCTCTTATCTCAGAGGCCCCGTAAGCCTGCTAACACTGCCACCTCCGATGCAACCAGCCGTTTAAGGAATGCTTTCTTCAAAAATTAAAATAAATTACTCCCTTGGTTTCAGGAGAGAGTGTGACACAAACGAGATAATATCAGCCAATGCTTTGTCCTGGGTTTTAATAAGAAAGTGGTCTTTGTTTGCTGAAATGCCCATTTTTGAGACACATGAGCTCAGACTGGAAGATGACACATACGTTGTCTTTGAACACATCTGACTGTCCAGGTCCTTCTTCTGCACAGTGACCTTCCTTCGGGAAGAACAGATGCTTAGTTACCCAGGCAGCTCCTGGGTGAGTCCTGGAAGGGACGGCAGAAGTGGGGTTCCTTTGGAACAAGCTCCAATAACGAGCACTTTCTTCCAGGGCGAGGTCTGAGCTATCACAAACTGTAGTTTTTCAGCGTCCCCACCCTTACAGCTCGGTGTGCACCAAACTCCAAACCCACAATAAATGGGCTTAATTGGGCTGTAAATGGACTTAACTTGGTCTCAGAGAATCAGAGCTCTCAAGGCTCCTCCAGCTCCAGGGAGCAAGAGGAGAGGGCTTTAAAGAGGTAAACAAAAATTTAGAAACAATAAATGCTGGAGAGGGTGTGGAGAAAAGGGAACCCTCCTGCACTGTTGGTGGGAATGTAAATTGATACAGCCACTATGGAGAACAGTATAGAGCTTCCTTAAAAAACTACAAATAGAACTACCATATGACCCAGCAGTCCCACTACTGGGCATATACCCTGAGAAAACCATAACTCAAAAAGAGTCATGTACCACAATGTTCATTGCAGCTCTATTTACAATAGCCATGGAAACAACCTAAGTGTCCATCAGCAGATGAATGGATAATGAAGATGTGGCACATATATATATACGATGAAATATTACTCAGCCATAAAAAGAAACGAAATTGAGTTATTTGTAGTGAGGTGGATGGACCTAGAGTACGTCATACAGAGTGAAGTAAGTCAGAAAGAGAAAAACAAATACCGTATGCTAACACATATATACGGAATCTAAGAAAAAAAAAAAGGTCATGAAGAACCTAGGGGTAAGATGGGAGTAAAGACACAGACCTACTAGAGAATGGACTTGAGGAAACAGGGAGGGGGAAGGATAAGCTGTGACAAAGTGAGAGAGTGGCACGAACATATATACACTACCAAATGTAAAATAGATAGCTAGTGGGAAGCAGCTGCATAGCACAGGGAGATGAGCTCGGTGCTTTGTGACCACCTAGAGGGGTGGGATAGGGAGGGTGGGAGGGAGACGCAAGAGGGAAGAGATATGGGAACATATATGTATAGCTGATTCACTTTGTTATAAAGCAGAAACTAACAAACCATTGTAAAGCAATTATACTCCAATAAAGATGTTAAAAAAAAAAAAAGAGGTAGATGGCCACTTTCACCACGAATATGCACTCACTTGGTCGGGGGAAAGGGGGTGCAGCCCTCGGGCCCTGCAGTCCTAGAGGACGGGGCCAGGGAGGGGCGAGGAGGAGTGAGACCTGCACCCCTAACAGAACTGGAGTGAGAGGCCAGCGTGCCCCATCTGTCCGTCATGGTCCAAGCAGGACTTCAGGGCCACACATCCAGGAAGCTGCATTTCTGATGCCTGGCCAAACCTACCTTAACTCCCTCCCCTAAACCAAACTCTGATCCTAAGCAGATGCAAAAGAAGGGTCACCAGATATGTGACAAAGCGCTCCCCAAACCAGGCTGAAAGGCAGACAGTCCCCATTACAGAGAGAGGCCACCCATCCCAGGGTTTGAGTCAGCCCTGCAGAGAAATTTATAGAGTGACACTGAACCCACTGCTGTCTGAAAGTGTGACAGCTGGTAGGGGCCTGAGCATCTCATCCAAGCTGGGGTTCAAATCCTCTTGCCCAAAACATAGGTGAATATTTTCATGGATTTTCAAAAACAAAAACAAAGGAATGATAAAATGAATGGATGACCTTATTTTTATCAATTTCATTATAAGTTATAAATACATTATAAATGTATAATTACACATGAATTAATTTTGCATATAATAAAAAACATTAGCTCTCATGTGCAGGTGAGAAGAGAGAGGAGGGGACAGGGGGCCAAGGTAGGCTTTCCTCAGTACACCTGGCTCCATATTTGAATTTGGAGCTACATAAATATTTTCTAAAAAATAAATAAAGGATAAAAGGTTAAAAAGTGGTCCCTAAAAATCAAAAAACAAACAGAAACAAATAAACTTCACAGTAAATCGAGTTGGTGGCAACCACACAGAGAAAAAATTACTTCACATGAATCTAAGCACGTTATTTTGACTGTTCAGCCTTTAGTGTCATATATATATAGCCTATGGGCAAAAGGGAATCTTACACTGCATTCAATCATCTTATTCTTTTTAATAATGTCCATATTCACACTGGATTATTCACAATTATCCACGTTTCCTCCCTGCAGCTGGATTTCACATTCCTGCCCCACTGGCTTAAGTCTTAGCTCTGTGACATGCAGGGTCCACCCCATTGAACTGAGGATGGGCCATGCAACTTGATGTGCCCAAAAAATGTGGGCGGAAAAGATGCTGCAAGAAGTTTAAAAGCCAGCTTTTAGTCCACCGAGTCTGCTTCCTCTCGACCGGAACAAGGAACCATGTTCCAGAAAGAGGGGCTACATCAGTCTGGGGCTCTGAGCGAAGACAGCGGGAAACAGAGCCACAGCCAACCGTGAGGGGCACGGAGCGGGAACACATGATAAACCCTTGTTGTAGCAAACCACTGGGATTTGCGGCTGTTTCTACACTATGACCTAACTTATCTCTACCAATAATGTTTGGTTACATAATAAATAGCATAATTATTCATACACAATAAGGAACATAGTACTTGTGCCGTTAGGAACCAAGATTTTCAGTGCAAAAGAGAAACAAACATAAAATTAGTTTCAAGTAATTGAGTATAAGACCTTGTAATCTCTAATTTGAATTGTAGATATGGGTATGAACTCATAATTTTTTTTCTTTCTAAAAAGCATGTAGTTCAGGGGCTTCCCTGGTGGCGCAGTTGTTGAGAGTCCGCCTGCCGATGCAGGGGACACGGGTTCGTGCCCTGGTCCGGGAGGATCCCACATGCCGCGGAGCGGCTGGGCCCGTGAGCCATGGCCGCTGAGCCTGCGCGTCCGGAGCCTGTGCTCCGCAACGGAACAGGCCACAACAGTGAGAGGCCCGCGTACCGCAAAAAAAAAAAAGCATGTAGTTCACAACTCTGTTCACTGAAAAGGCCTAAAAATCAATGACGGTCCGGTAGCAATGAGCTAGCATTCAGATTATGATCTCCAAATGCCATTTCTCACCGAAAAGAACCAAAGATCCTTAGAAAAATAGCTCATTCCAGGTCTGGAGCAAGAAATGCTCCAAATGAGTTGGAGAACACTTTATCAGCCTGGACACACACACACACATACACACACACACACACACACACACACACATACACACAGAGTCAAAGGCCACTGGGATTTCATCTAAATGTTAGGAGCTGGCTGAATAGGGAAAAGAATAAGAAAAAAAAAGTGAACCACACCGAGAAGATTAACGTTAACTGCAATGTGGCATCTTAGATTGGATCTTACAGAAAAAGTGTGATGGTGGGAAAACTGGAGGAATCCAAATTAAAATCTTGAGTTTAGTTAATATGATCATGTACCAAAGTTGTTTTCTTAAGTCTGACAAATGCCCATGTAATGCCAGGATGTTCACATTAGAGAAACGGTATAAAGAGGGTATTAGGTATTCTTTGCACTGTCTTGGCAAGTTTTTTGTAAACCTAAAATTATTCCAAAATAACAAGTATATTTTTAAAAATATAATGGGTTGGGTTTCCCTGGTGGTGCAGTGGTTGAGAGTCCGCCTGACGATGCGGGGGCCGCGGGTTCGTGCGCCGGTCCGGGAAGATCCCACGTGCCGCGGAGCAGCTGGGCCCGTGAGCCACGGCCGCTGAGCCTGCGCGTCCGGAGCCTGTGCTCCGCAACGGGAGAGGCCACAACAGTGGGAGGCCCGCGTACCGCAAAAAAAAAAAAAAAATATATATATATATATATATATATATATATATAAAATGGGTTAAATCACAATAGATATAAAGTCATGGGTTCATAATAATACTGAAAATGACGAGGTTCATAATGATTGCTAGGGAACCAACTCACTTGTATGAATTATAACATATAAAAAGAAAGAATAAAGCATCTATCTTGCCTTTTCTGTAGGGACTGTATTTCAGGTAAATCAAATAGTTAACGAAGGCAAACAGTCTTTATTTGCAGTCCAGTTAGTAAGTGCAGAAGAAATGACAGAATTTTAAAATTACCACACTGATACTATAACCATTATAGAGGGCATGGAAGTATGGTAATATTTAGAAAAATTACATTTGCAATTATTCTTTGATACAATAATTGCATCTGTAGAAATCTATCCTAGCGCATGTTAGACATATGCCCCAAGCTATTTAGTGAAGCACAATTAGTAGTAGAAAAGACTAGAATTTACTCAAATGTTCATTAATGGGGACTGTTTGATCAAACAATGGTACATTAGCAAAATGGAATACCACACAGCTGCAAAATAGAAAGGAGGAATTTCTCTATATACTTATGTGGAATTTAGAAAAAAAGCAGGGTGGACAAAAATACATATGGTATGTTCTTTTCAAAACGGTGGAGACATTTTTTTAAAATACGTCAATATATATTTGAACATATGAAAATAAAGCAAATAATAAATTAAATACATTCCTAAATGTATTTCATTAACCAATTAAATTAAAAGATATTTTTAACAGTTACTTTTGGAGGGCGACAGAACAGAGAGGAAGCAACAAGGAGAGAAGCCACTTTTTTTGTGAATATACCTTGTCCTATAGATTTGACTTTGGAAACAGGTAGCTATTTCATGTATCTATAAACCAAAATTAAATTTAAAATCAGTCCCTAAAATTCAAAGTTGAGCCATATGAACATAACTGTGTCTTAAGTTAATGGCATAACTTCTTAGAGGGGAATTATTTTAAATAATTTTAAATCGCAGCAAGATAACTGTACATCCTAGTGGGATATAGTCTAAGGACAAAAAGAACTGCGAGAACCTTTTAAACTGATTTCACGAATCAGTGGCGGCAGTGTTAGAGGTAAGCATGATGGTGGTGGCATTATTCTGAGACTGTTGTGTGTGCGGGTGTGTTGCAAATCAGTAATTACGTTGGTGCAACTGGGAGATGGAATTTTCAGCATGGGAGAAAGGGAGATAGAGACATAGGACAAATGAGGTTAAATAAAAATTCTATGGGCTTTCATTTTAATTGAAACAACTAGTATGAAGTTATTGTTTCTTTATCTCTAAAAACATGTGTGTCTCCTAGCCTGACCACTGGAAAAGCCTAAAAGCAACAACCAACCCAGTAGCAATAAGCACTCCTACCACCTTATTTTCTAGGTCACACTAAAACTAAACAACCTTCTTTTAAAATGTCTGATTCAGTAAGATGGAAAACGTACAAGATGAACCGGGAACGTTTTGTCTTAGCAGAAAAGCAAAGATGTTACCAAAGACCGGGTCAGGCCAAAAGGACTCGGAATCCAACACGAAGATGCTCTCCAGCCCCAAGACGGGACAATTTCAGAATCAATAAAGATAACTGCAACAGGTTCAATGTATCAAATTGTTCACAGTCACAAGTTCATAACAAGCATTTTTTAAGACTCACCCGTCACCTCTGGAGTATGCTAGAGAACCAGGTCATCATTTTGAAAGATAGTAAATAGAGGGAATGGATCAAGCATCTATCCTGCCTTTCCTGTATGGACTTTCTCTTATAACTAAAAAATTAATGAGAAACTTCTTTTCGTAGAAATAGTACATCTAATAAAGGAAGAATTATAATAACACCATTTGAAATTCAATCCCTAGTAAGTTAACGGATTTGGGCTGATCATTGATGGCTTATAACGTCATAAAAAGAGAGAGAATCAGACATCCTTGCCTCTTAATGGAAGTGCATACATCTCCCTCTTGCCAAGAAAAACCCTCACAACCTTGAATGTGACTGAACTTTGAGATCTAATTACCAGCTTATAGGAAATACAGGGGAACGTGTGACACACACACACACACACACACACACACACACACACACACACACACCCCATGCAGCCAGCAAAACCCAAGCTGCGGAAAACCCTACAGGACCAATAAAATGGTTTTGTTCAACAAATAAATTGCAAGGGGTGTGAGAGAGTGAAGAGGAGAAGAACAAGAAACGTGCAGATTGAATTTGACTCACACACCCCTGGGCACCTCCTTTTCACCAAACGACAAAAATGAAGCTGGTTCCACACTAGACTCTAACTCCCGTCATACAGGAAAGGGAAGTGATAAGAGAACACATTAAACAAAACCACAAGTTACCATCACTGAACCCAGGGCCTGGGAGGTGCTACAGGACAGATGTCCCAGCTCCATCACAAGGCGCTGGCATGAAGGGAGGGGCCGAAGAAAGAGGAGCCACGGTTTATTCAAAGTCAGTTAACAGACGTGTCAAATACAGGCAACGTGTGGACCGTGTTTGGCTCCTGATTGAAAACAAGCCAACTGTAAAACTACATTTTTATAGGAAGTTGGGGGAAATTGAACATGGGTTGGGTATAGATTATATTAAGAAGGCACTGTTAATTCTGCTGAATGTGATAATGGAATTTTGGTTATGTTTTCCTTAAGTTCTTACCTGTTACAAATAGATATTAAAGTATTTGTGGGAGAAATCATGTGATGTTTGGTATTTGCTCTAAACTACTCCAAGAGAAAAAGCTTTTCAGGGTTTACAAAGGAGACAAAGGGCAAGTTCTGATGGGCTTGAGGCCAGTGGCCGGAACGGGGAGGCTTCTCCGCCCTTCTCTCTGTCAGATACACATGGGTTTAAGAGATTTAATAAGGTTTCCCAATCTTTTGATTTCTTCACCTAAATCCACCAATTGCTTGGTTCCAACGTGACCATAAAAAAGGCAAAAAACAAAGCTAGGAAGCACCTTGAAAAATGAAAGAACATAACTTACTGTCTCACTGCAGCGCACCTAATCTACGTCCCACAGCTAGAGACAGAAATTCTGTGGATTCCAGGCTTTCGACTGGATTATGATTCTAGCATTTAGTACATTTTTATGGTTGTTGATTTTTCAAAATTTCACTTGTTTTTTAAATACTTACTGACCAAATAAGAAAAACTCATTTTGTGCAAATTAATGGTTCCAAACTTGGCCATAGATCAGCATTGCCCACGGAACAGTTAAACATACATCTTCTGATCCAGCTGGGCTGAGGTGGAGCCAGGTACCCGTCTTTTAACAAGCTCCCCAGGTATTCTGGGAGCAGCCAGTGCTGCGAGGCATTTGGGAATCACCAGGTTGAGTAGGCCCATGTGTTGTGTGGTTCTTGTGACAGTCACCCCATTGATTAAGTAGTCCTGCAACTTTACCGGACGCAAGAAAACATCGGTGGCCATCTACGGCAATACCTACAGTGACAGCAGCTAACATTCACCGGACACTTACTATACGCTCGGCATTTTGCGTGTACCAGCTCATTCAATCTTCATAACAACCCCCTCTGGAGGTGTTATTCGCATCCCACTTTACTGATGTGAGGTTAGAAAAGATGATAAGCAATTTGCCCAAGATCAAACAGCCAGTAAAGGGGGAAGCAGGAGACAAGCTCAGACCCAGGGAATTCTGGGCTCCTGGTCTTACCCAGGATGCAAACTTGACTTTGAGGATTTCATAAGAGCAATAAAAGAAAGGTAACTGCATTTAAGAACTGTTTGCTTTTGTACTTAAATTTAGTTCTCACTTCCCTGCAGTTAGCAGACCTTCAAACTACACTGCTGCTGCCACCAGGGCCACCAAACACACTTTCAGGGGAAAACACACCATTTCTATTTGCCTAAAATCTAAAAAAGGAAAGAGGAAGTAATGTATCTGGAAGTTCCTATACCTAATACGACTGTGAATTTTCTACCTCTACAGCACGTTTGCAGGTTCCTGGATGCTCACTGAGTATCGAGTAACAGCCTGCAGAACTGAACTCAAGGAGGAAGCACCACACGTGTCCAGATGCATCACAAGGACAAACCACCACAGCCGCCCGAGGCTTCCAGCTCCCTGCCCTGCCGGGACCCTGCGGCTTCCCCACACCTGCCAGCTCTGGCAGCTGCCACCTCAAGAGGACAAGAGAGCATTTCAATAATAAGGGACTCAGAACAGTCTTTCAAGAGTAACTCTCAGGAACTTCTGTTACTGGTCATGAAGGATTCACTGCTACTGGAACTGTCCCCCTACCATAAACAACTAGAAAATCAGACAAAATATATAAAACAACTGTTTTCAGAAAAAAGTGGACAAAAGGCAGTGCAAGACAGTGATCCCTAAGGGAAGAAAAACAAATGGATTGAGAGCTCACTGTCTGAGGCTGATTCTGGGCCACAGAACATTTGGGGGGAACCTGTGAATGAAAAATATTGCTGTCATATCAGTAAACAAAGGATATTGCAGCCATCGAACCATCACATTACAGCCACCCAGATGGTGAGCCCTGAGGGAACTCAGGATGGAACAGGATGCCCGCCACCTAGCGGTCAGCTGCTGCAGCACCTCCACCCCCGATGGTGTCCCCTGAGGAGACTCAGGATGAGAAAGCACAGGACGCTGGCCCCATGTGGTTGAGGGGCACATCAAAGGAACGATTTCAGTGAGCCCAGACTCCTGCATCTTCCCATACACAGAAGAGTGCTAAATTCCTTAACTAGGGATGTCTGGTTTTCTTTAATGAATGATAATCTTTTGATATTGCAACTACCCGGTCTTTGTTGCAAAAACTATATATCCTGGCTTCCCCCCAACTCCCCTCACCTCTTCAGAGCAGTCCCTCAGAGCTATCTGAGATGCTGCGCCCTGGGCTTAAGTCAAGGACCAGACAAGGACATTAACATAGCTATTATCAACATGCTCTACATGCTCAAGGAAGTAAAGGAACACATGAACACAATGAGAAGAGACGTGGAAGATATTTTTTAAAGACCCAAATAAAACTTCTAGACCTGAAAATACAGCATTTGAAATTTTAAAAGTGCATCTGATGAAATGAACAGCAGAACAGACACCATACAAGAGATCAACGAACTTGACTACATAGCAAAAAAAACTATACACAATGAAACACAGGGAGAAAAAATATGAACAGAGGCTCACTGACCTTTGGAACAAGAGGTTTAAAGTATGTGTAATTGGAGTCCAATGTGGAGAGGAGAGAGAGGGGTGACAGAAAATATATTTGAAGAAATCAAAATTGAAAGTGATCCAAATTAGGTGACATGTATAAACCCACAGATCCAAGAAGCTGGACAAGTATCAAACAGAATAAACATAAATAACTAAGTAATTAATTAATTAAAAATAACACAGGCACATCATAATCAAATTGCTGTAAACCAGTACCAAAGAGAAAAGTTTAAAAGGAAGCAGAGGAAAAAGACACACCATTTGCAAAGGAATAAAGATAAGAATGATGGCAGAGCTCTTATCAGAAACTATAAAATCCAGAGCACAATGGATTTTCCTTTCACTAAATTGCTGAAAGAAAAATGTCAACTTGGAATTCTATGCTCAGCAGCAAAATACGTTTGAAAAAGAAAGGCAAAATACAGACTTTTTGAAACAGACAAAAGCTGAGAGAATTCATCTCTAGCAGAAGTATACTACAAAAAATATAGGCAACTCTTCAAGCAAAAAGAAATGCTATTACACTATATTTAAATCCTAGAGCAACCACTAAAAATAATAACAAGACAACAAAATAAAAACTAATAAGCAAATAGTGGAAATAAAACTAAATATAAACAAATATTGAATCACTATGCTGTATCCCTGAAACTAATATATGTCAAATACATCTCAATAAAAAGAAAGACAGAAAAAAATTACATATTAAAGGTATTCAAATATTCCCAAAGAAGTCAGAAAAAGAGGCAAAAAAGGAACGAAGAACACAAAGAAGAGATGGGAAATAGAAAGCAAGATAGTAGACTTAATCCCAAATATATTAATAATTAATTAATTAATGCCAGTAATTGCATTAAACGTAAATGGCCTAAACACTCTGATAACTGAAGATAATATGTTTTGGTCTTCATAACACACTGTATGTTGTCTACCAGGAACCCCCCACAGAATACAAAGCCCCAGTAAGTTCAAGTGTGTGGCCTCAGCTTGACTGCCCTCTGCAGGGGAGGCAGTGTGGAAAGTGTTTCCCTACTGTGTGCTGAAATCACCCCAGCTTCCAGCCTCACTCTTACCAGTCAACATGCAGGGAGAGGAAAGTGGGGCAGGAGAGAGGACAGGGACCAAGGGGTGGATGTGGCCAGAAATCAGGTCCCCAAGAGGAGGTCATGCATGCAAACCATACTGTCCAAGAGGACAGGGGTCTGGCCAGTGTCAACCTGGGCACACGCCATGCAGGGGGGAGGGCGGGGGCAATGGAGGGGTCTGCAGCCTCTGTGGGCTCTGAAGTGGCGCTGCCCAGGCTAGCAGGGGCATCCGGACCCCATCACCTGTGCCCTCTGGTATCACTCGCGTGGAAGGGGGGACTTTGCCAATGGAATTAAGGTTACTGATGTGTTGACCTTAATATAGTAAGATTGTTCTGGATTACCCAATCATGTGAGCCCTTGCTTAAAGCAGAAGAGGAGGGCAGAGGAGAAATCCAGAAAGAACCAAAGCAGGAGAAGCACTTGGCCCATGCCCGGGCTTGGAAGAACAGGAGGCAGTGAATTCTGCCAACAAGCAGCCGGCTTGCACGGCCTTCAGGGGTGATCGCCTAACGTCTTCCTTACTTTCTGGAGCCCATGCAAAGGTGGCGATATTTAGCATCACTGTTCATGGAAGCAACCTGACCTGCTGGCCCCACCCACGACCCATCCTGAGGACGAGCTCTGTCCAGGCACACGGGGGATCAGACCTGCCCCACAGGAGACAACAGAGGAAAAGCACTTGGCACAGAGACATGCACGTAACAGGATCTCAGGGAAGTCCTTGCTGCCACCACCATTGCTGCCAGCCCTGCCATCACCTCCGTGATGCCCACAGGGGTGCTCGGCCCCTCGGCTCCAAGCCTGCCTCTGCCTCTCCCTGCAAGGCCAGTGCCCTGTCCCCAACATCTGTGCCCACCATCCTGAACTCACGCTGGGGTGAAGGGAGTGAGGGTAAAAAGTTCCCCAGGCGAGCCTGCACAGAGAAGGTGTTCAAAGGATGCTCGCCAGGGCTCCCCTGGTGGCGCAGTGGTTAACAATCCGCCTGCCATTGCAGGGGACACGGGTTAGAGCCCTGGTCCGGGAAGATACCAAATGCCGCGGAGCAACTAAGCCCATGCGCCACAACAACTGAGCCTGTGCTCTCTCCGTGAGCCACAACTACTGAAGCCCGCGTGCCTAGAGCCCATGCTCTGCAACAAGAGAAGCCACTGCAATGAATGGCCAGCATACCACAACGAAGAGTAGCCCCTGCTTGCGGCAACTAGAGAAATCCCGCGCACAGCAACAAAGGCCCAATGCAGCCAAAAATAAATAAAATAAAATAAATAATTTTTTTTTAAATTAAGAAATGCTTTATTTTTTTTTTTTTTAAAAAAAGGGAGGGGATGCTCGCCAAATCTGGAGCCTGGGTGTTTGTATGCAGACTGTGTTCCTGGAGAAATTTTACAACAAACCTAAGTCTCTGATGTCCTGGTAATTTTAAAAGCTCTTCTGTTTGTATTACGGAGACACTCCAGCTTAGGGAAAGGTGCCTGCACCAGCACGAGAAATGTCTTGCAAATGACGAGGAAAACATGGTTTCCAGCCACTAGGAAAACAAACTGTACAATCGCCAAACAAGAAGAGATATGCTGACATTCTGAATGCAAAGCAGAGTAATGAAAACAGTTGAGAAGAAGTTTATGTGGAAATTTATCCCTATCGTATATTGATAAGACCCCAAAATATGCTGGACCCTGTGCCCACCACCCCAGGGCGTGATGGCACTCCCAACACAGATGCTGGGAGAACGGGTGGACACCGCCCACAGTGCTAAAGTTGATGGTCATACAGGTTTTAGTCCACACTTTATTTCATTTGTTTCCACCTTAAGTTGCATAAGCTCTAGAAGTGGGGCCTCCGTGTCCCCCCGTAAAATTAGGGTATTTCCCGCCACCTCTTACCTCAATAGCTTAGTAGTTAACAGGCTCTGTGCCACTCGGTGGACACAGAAACCTCATTTAACCCTAAACAACCTTGCAAAGTAGGACCACCACCCCTTTAACAAGTCAGAAGGCTGAGACAAGAGACACTAACGGGAGGATCTATGTCAGGAAGTCAGGGCTTCGCAGAGCAAAACCCAGGGGACACTGTGATCCATGCCCCGGCGTGCAGACCAGCCCACTCTCCTCCCCTCCCCCAGGTGAGGAGTGGGTTGGGGGGAACCCGGGTCGGGGGGGGTGGGGGGTGGGGAAGAGCATTCTGCCTAACACCTGGGACGCAGCGTCCGCGCCTCTGGCGGGACCGGAACTCCGGCTGCGTCCTCCACACCCACGCCCCGTGCACGCGCAGACCTCACGGCTGCCCTACTCGTGATGGAAAGTGCCACCCAAGGCTGCCCAGCTGCGGCTCAGAGAAGAAGCGGTGACTCGCGGCAGGCGTGCCGGTGAGTCAGCTGAAGAGTCCGCCCTAAGGACGGCTGCACCTGGCGTTTCCGCTTTGCGGTTGTCCAGCCGCAACCGCTCCAAAATCATAGCGGCCCTTTCTTAACCCGACGTTATTTTTCCAGGTGCTTCCACCCGGAACATTTCCTTCCATCCCGGGACAGTGGCTGGAGGGTTGAAGACAGAGCCACCAAGCCCAGGCTGGGGGACTTCGGCCTCAGGACCAGGACAGATGGCGGGGGCAGTGCCGGGCCGCTCCCGCCTGCCCATACCTTTGCCAAGGCACTGCCTGGGGGAGAAGGACCAGGGTCCCTCTCTGCGTCTTCCCAAACCGGCGCTGTCATCTCCACAGTCAGAACCGGCTCTGCCTCCAGCGCTGGGGGCGGGGGGCGCACCAAGGGGCACCCATAACAGTCACCCCATCTTCTGCCCCCGAGAGCAGGAGGGGGCCTTGCCTCTGCCCTTACCAAACGACCGACACGACGTGGGAAGACGCAACAGCAGGAGCTCGTCCCCCTGGGTGGGTGGGCGAGGCAGGGAGCAGCGGCCCCCAGCTCCACGGGGCCAACTTCCCCTCTCCGGGGAGCAAAGCGCTCCCCTCTGCAGTCTGCTTCGCCCGCGCCCCATGAAGCGCCTCTGACTCCGTCCCCCCACCCCGGGCTCTCCCACCTGCTCCGCCATCTCCAGGGAGCAGGCTGGCTGAGACAGCGATGGAGGCGGTGCTGCGGCGGGGGAAGGGGTCGACTCAGTAGGGAGTTGCCGCCCCGATGCCCAGAGTCCCCACTGAGCACTGACGTCTGGAGGCGTGCCCTCCCTCAGTCTGCGTCCACTGACGCCCCCAGGACGGCCACAAAGTGGTGAGAGCCACCATCCCTGTGACGTCGTGGAGGCGGTTTAGCTATTCGGCAAGTACGAGTGGCATCCTTAGGCGTTTCTGCGCCTGTTAGAAATGCTCAGGGCTCCAGTATCAGAAGGACCGTCACAAACGCAACCCACGGGGGCTTAAACCTAACGGGAGCCCACGGCTGGAAGCAGACGGCTTTGGTTCGTGGCTGGACTCAGCGAGGGTCGGCCTCCCCGTGGGTCCCTCAGGCTGCCACATCACCCTGAAGGCAGAGGGGAAAGAGGAAGAGGCAAGGAAAGGCCCTGCGTCCCTGGGCTCAGGGACAATTCGGAGCCATCCCAGAAGCCCCAAACATCCAGCATCTCGTTGGCCAGACAGTCACCGCAGGGGTGTCTGGGAGGCTGTGAGGCCTCAAGAAGGATGGGATGTGGGAGACAAAGGAGATGTCCACACCCCGGATTTCCCAAACCCCTTTGCACCCGAGGGGGCTGCGTTTTGTTTCCTTTGGGTGTAGGGATTTCCTCTGGATAACAGTGATTGCTGGGCGGTCGGTGGGGGGGAAGACCGCCTGCGAGGTAGTGACAAGGTACCTACGAGGAGGGAGGGGTCTCAGTCTGGGGGGACCAGCCCCAAATAAAAGTAATTAATGTGCAGTATGCACCTTTACTGACAAGCTGTGGGCCCCAGGTGCAAACCAACCTCAGATTCATTGAAAAGAACTTAATGAACACCTATTTCTCAGTCACTAAATAACCGGACCCGACAGTGGCCAGGCTGCAGCCTCAACTTACAAAAACTAGATGGTCAGAAGGACACAAAGCAATGGGGATCCGCACAAGTCAGGAAGGCTTTGGCGCAGTCTCTGCAATGGGGGGAGGGGAGCTGCCCTGACCCCATCCCACTCCAGCCCCAAATTAGCCCAAACCCGATGTTCCTGAAAACCAGAAGCTCGCCGTAAGGGTCAGATCATCCCAGCCCCCGGTTTCTGGATTAAGCTGACAAATGTATTTAATTTGAAAACCAGAATGAGTGACTCCTGGAAAAAAATTCAGATTAACTTTTCTTTCATGATTAAGAACCAAAAGCCGATTGATAAATAATGTAAGTGCGTCACCGACGCAAAAGCAACATGAGAACATCAGAGAAGCAGGTTATGTATGGTAGGTAGAAAACACAGTTCTTAAAGGCGTCCTGTCATATTTAATCAAGCCCTGACACCTGCGGAAGCTCGTGCAGTTGGGGCTACAGCTGCCACTGGGGGGACCTGGAAGCAGATGGGGCCAGCGCCCGGGCAGGGCAGGGACACCTGGCCCCAACTAGCCGCCACGTCCCAGACAGGCCCCAACAACTGAACAGCCTCCCAGAGCCTGGACTGTCCTCTCCCCAAAATGCAGGTGAAAGGGCCAGTGGCATCGGAGCGTCAAGACATTTGTTTTAACAATTTCAGCTTCTCAAGCCACAGTTCCGCCTGAACCAACTTCCGGAAATCTAATTAGGAGAGGCTGCCCATCAGGGGCTGCTCACAGGCCAGGGGTTAGTAGTCCCAGACTGGACCAGGTCAGGATGCTGCTGCGCTGGCGCCGCTGGAAGGCGCAGGGGTCAGCCAGGGGCCAGGTCAGGGCTTGGCCAAGCGAGGCCCAGCCTGCGAAAGGGCCGGCCAAGGATCCTGACAGAAAGGGCGGCCGGCAGCACCCTGGAGTCGGGGCTCACACAGGGCCAGGGGAGGCCAAAAGGTCTAGACCAAGTGTAGAGAAAGCCCGGGGCAGGGTCCAGAGAACCAGGCAGAAAAGCGGATATGTCACACAGGGTGAGATGTACCTAAGTTACGCGGTCGGCAGAATCAAGGCCCTGGAGGAGGCCCACGCCCTGATCCCCGGAACCTGTGTGTGTGTGACCTTCCATGGCAGCAGGGACTTTGTAGATGTGATGAAGACGACGATCTTGAGACGGGGAGATGATCTTGGATCACCCAGGTGGGCCTGTTGTCATCAGGCCTTATAAGAGGGAGACAGGGGGTGAGACCAGAGAATGAGATGTGATGGCGACAGACGCAGAGGCTGGAGCATTATGGGGTGTCAGCCAAGAACGCAGGCACTTCCAGAAGCCGGAAAGGGTGGGGAGCTGGAAGTCTCCCCGCCTCGGGAAGGAACCAACCCTGCCGACCCACGTCGCACTTCTGCCCCATCTGGAACTCTAGGTATAGTTCGTGCTGTGTCACTCCTCTGCGTTAGTGGTAATTTGTTACTGCAGCCACTGGAAACGAATGTAAGTGACATAATAACCTCTCGTGCTGCTCTCTGGGTCCAGGGATGGCCAGCCGAGCCTCTCCTCGCCCTCCGAGGGTCTCCCAGGGTTGGTGTTTCTAGCCCATCAGGAGGGACAGAGCCGGAGCCTCCCTGGAACGGAACGGTTGAGGCTTGTGGTTCCCGACTCAGAGAGGCTGTGGTCCTCCCTGCAGAGTAACTCCCAGGCTGGCCAGATGGGGGCCTGTGGTGGACCTCCCCGGCAGGGCAGCGGGACGCAGGACCAACTATGGGGCCACACACCTTGGCATGGGGTCATGCAGGAGGGAGCAGGGGTCGCCTCCAGAGGGGCCTCGCTCGGACCTGAGAGCCTAGACAGGGAGCAGGTCCGGATCCCAGAGGGGAACGAGGAGGACAGGGGCTCGCCCGTGCCCAGGTCCTGGTAAGATCCCAGGGGCCGGGGGAGGAGCCTCCAGAATTCCCAGACCCCACTCCATGCCCACCTACCAACCAGGTGATGAGAAGCTAAACGGATTCCGTTCAGAGAAAAAACGAAATACGACATGTCACGTCCGCAAGGGTCCTGGGAAATTGTCACACACGTGCAGAGCACACAGAAAATTATAACTCGTCCACAGACTTTTTCAAACCGAGCTGACAGTTTCTGGAAACTTCTTTAGGGTCCACTGTGGCGGGAGAGAGGGGCCGGGAAGGCAGGGACCCGGCACTCCCAGGTCGCCAACCACCAGAACGAAAGCAGCGTGAACTGCCTACTCGGTTTATGCTTCCAAGCAAAGTTTCCTTTAAATGGTTTCCACGGGAAGATCAGCTCTGAGTGCAGCTGGAAGGCAGACTTGTCTGAGCAGGTGAGCAGATGGCCTGGACCAGCGGGCGTCGGTTCCAGAGGAGGGAGGTCCGCGGGCCGGGAGGACCGGGGATAGCGCTCCCACCCACCGGCCCCAGCGCGCACCCGAAGGTCTCTGAAGTGGGGCTGTAGGGAGACCCGGGTGGGGAGGATCTGGGCGGCTGGGTCAGAACAGAGCATCACAGGACCCTCCCCAGCCAGATGCCCCCACTCCACCTGGGAACAGGGGAGGCGGGTGCAGCCGTGGGAGTCTGAGCCTGGGTGAGCCCGGCCTGCTCTGCCCCAGCACAGCTGCCCACTCCCCTGCACGCTCCCTCCAGGACCCCAGACTCCTAGGCCACCCTCTTCTTATCTCTCCACTCCAGGTCCAGGGAATGTTAATGACACCAGCACATGCTCTTCTGAGGATAATTTGCATTTTTTAAAAACCGGTGGGGGGCGGGGGGGGGGTTGGGGAAGGTGCTGGCCAAACCCCAGGAATGAATCTCCCGTGGGAGCAGGTTCTGGTGCCTGGGACAGAGGAGCTGTGGCCGGGGAGAGGCCTCCTTTCCCCCTGGATCCACCCTCTGCCCCCATACCCTTCCCCCTCTCCCGGATCCCGCCTGGAGAGCCCAAGATGCCCCTGACAGAGCCCCCGCATCCCTTACCCTCCCCCAGTGTGGGCTGACAGGCCAGGAAAGGCAGCCCAAGTGCGGGATTCCCGTAGCCAAGAACTTGCAAGTATTATCACGGCCTTCGGGAACAGAAACGGCCCACAGTCATTTGCTTTGGAGGTTTTTCCATCAAAACAGAAAGAATGAAATTAACTTCTGAGTGGGCCAATATTACTTCAGCATCAAACAAACAGAAAATCACCACCAGCCTTTAAATGAATGTTTTCATCCCATGGCTGCCTTCCTGTCTGAATCTAAATAAATAACGAGGGCATTAATAGGAAACACAGCTATTTACCTTAAAGAATAGAATTTCAAATCCCACAAAACAGTTGCTGGTGTTTCAGGCTTTGATGAGAAAAGAATAGGTTTGCACCAAATTGTATATTCAATATGCTAGTTAAGCCAATAAGGAGGAAATGTGTTTGAGCTTCCTGACCTAATAATAAAGGAAGACATGTCTGGCTGACTATTTAAAGAGCTTGATGGAATATCTTACGTGCTTTATTTGCATAGTGAATAATTACCAGACTAACATTTCAAGTTTTAGTAAACGGCTCAGAATTCCGTGGATGAAGAGTTCTGTGAAGTGCCAGCGCCCACTGTGATTAACTTTTGTTGTTTAGAAACCAAGGCTATAAAAGCCTATTTAATCAAACTTCCCTCCACGTGCTTTTTTTTTTAATTACACTTAGAATTCTATCTCTACACTGAAGGTCTCATTCCAACTGGAGATGGTGAGATCATCTGACTAACTTCCATAGAAGAATCACAAAATAAAAAGAAGACAATTAGCAAAACTGAATTCTGAGATTCACATAAAAACATCAGAGACCATTAGGTTTGATTAGTGAATTACTTCTGAAAAATCTGCCATTTCTAAACTCGGGTTAGTGTTGGCTCCACGCTCCACTTTGTCCATAAATTGATAGGAGAATGAAAAGCACAAGCGACCATATTTCACTTCTTCTGTGTCTCAGCCGAACTAAGCTTAAAAGCACCGTATAATAAATCTTACTTCATTCCTTGAAGCTGGAGAGAAAACAGTGGTTCCGGTTACCACTGCTGCATAACACAACAGCCCCAGAATGTAGGGGCTCACGACAACAGCAAGGACACATCATCCTGTCCCGAGGTCTGGAGCTGGGCGGCTCTCACGCATCTGGAGGAACAGCTCCCCACGCACTCTTTCCGTCTCAGCGGCAGGATGTCGGGGTGCTGAGAGCATCTTCCCAGGAGAGCCCGGTGCACTCTCGGGGTGCCGCTGTGGATGACACAGACTCACAAGTCACAGGTGTCACTGCCTCTGGACCACAGTCCCATCCAGGGTGGAGCAGAGAGAACCCAGGCCCCACCTCTCAATGGGACCGGCACCTTGTATCATGGGGCATGGAAGGCTGTGTGGTCAAGTTGGAAAACAGGATCTGCTGGAAGGTTCTGTTCCCTCTGATTGCAAACCGCCCACTCCCAAGTCGCCAGCCCCTACCTCTGTCCTCAACGTCAGGCCTGAAAAGCCACCATCACTCCATCTCGTGTGTGTCCCACAGGCCACTCGAACCCCATTCCTAAGTGTCAGGGGCTGAACAGTGTTCCCCAAATTCACATGTTGAAGCCCTTACCCCCAGAACCTCACAGTATGACTGCATTTGGAGACATGGCCTTTAAAGAGGTCAAGGTCGTTAGGGTGGCCCAAATCCATTATGACTGGAGCCCTTGTAAGAGGAGATTAGGACACAGACACACGCAGAGGGAGGACCAAGGGAGGACACAGGGAGAAGGTGGCCGTCTGCAAGCCAAGCAGAGAGGCCTCAGGAGGAACCAGCCCTGCCCACACCTTGACCTCCAACCTCCAGCCTCCAGAATCGTGAGAAAATCCATTTCCATGGCTTAAGCCACACCCCCCAGTCTCTGGTTTTGTTACGGCAGCCGACACACCAAGTCAACTCAACTCCTCATACCTGTGATCTTAGAAAGTGGGCACGTCTCTTAGCCAGAAGTCCGGAGGCATTCATAGTGACCCCTGCTCACCCCCCAGACCCAGTCACCACCCAGTCCCGAGGGACCCTGCCCGCACTGCCTCTGAGCCCTGCCCACCCCTCACACCCCCGCAGCCACAGCCCTGATGCCGACACGGACAGCCGTGGCAGCCCTGCGCTGGCCCCTCAGCCTGAACCTCCTCCAATCTGCCCAGCAGCCAACGTGGCCTTTTGCAAAGACAACCGTGTTCCTCCTGTGCTGAAAACGTCTCCGCACTGCCTCTGGGAAACCTCCAGAGCCCTAGGTCCAGCACCAAGGCCACCAGAGGTGGCGGGATGTGCTGGGGAGGGGGTGAACCCTGGCACCAAGCCGTCTGGCTCAGTCCCAGCCCCACCACCAGCAAGACCTGGTGTAAGTGAGCAAACTCTGTACCTCGGTTTCCCCAGCAGGAAATGAGGCTGGTCGTACCCACCTCAGAGGGTGCCGGATGATTCCATGACGCCCATCACATCGCATCCCTCAGTCACCGCAACAGCCCCTCCTGTGCCATTGCCACTCCTCCTTCAAGGATGGTCCTGGGAGGAACTTCCAGGTGCCCCAGGAGGAGTGACCACCACGCCCTTCAGATCTCCACTCACCTCAGACTTCAGAGCTGAGCGGGACAGAGATGGGCAGTGTCCCCCCGCCCCACAGCGACCTTCCTCTTATCTGCCTCAGAACTTGCCTGACTGCCACGGAGGCCGCCTTGGCCCCCACAAGGCACAGCCCAGAACTGGATTCATGGGCGTTTATCCCAGAGAACTGAAGTCTTATTTTCATACAGAAACCCTGCAGAGTGCTTACAGCAGTTTGACTCATCATCACCCTAAACTGGTAGCAACCACTTAGTCCTTGCACAGATGACTGGTAAACAAACTCTGGTACATCCGTATCGCGGGACGCCGCGCATGGGTGAAAAGGAACAAGCTATTGATTCACGCAGCCACATGCACCAACCCAAGTGAAAGAAGCCAGACCGGAAGACACCGTACGTAGGACTCCTTCACGTGGCATCTGGAAAAGGCCACGTTGGGGACAGCAAGCAGCTGGGCGTTGCCAGGCGCTGGGAGAGGAGGGAGTGGTTACTGCAGAGGGAACGCAGTAAGGTGGGGGCTGTCAGGAGATGGAACTCGTCTGGATGGACCGTGAACTTTAACAAGCGCAAATTTTAAAGAATCAACCAAGAGGATGGAGGCCCCAGGATGGAACGAAAACTGACAAAAGTATCAAACTGTGACAAATACACGCCATGCTGACTGAAGGGGAGGATGGAGCTGACCTCGGAGCTCGGAAAACAGTGCTCTGGCTGGAAACTATGAGGCCCAAGACAAAGAAACTTACACAGACGCTGTGCTCTACTCGGCCAAGTTGTTTCCTACAGAAGTTGGGCTAACGGTCCCGAAAGGGCTCTTCATGTACATGGGAGTGAAACAAGTAGCGGGGGTGGAGGATGGAGACAGCAGGGTCCTCACTGGCGGACAGGAAAAGTCACAGGTAAGCAGAGGAGGCAGAACGGGCCACGTGCTCCTCCTGGATTCGAGTCTGAAACGTCGGCACAGGCTCGTGTCTAGGACCATTAAGACACAATCATGAGTGTCTGAGCAATCGCAGGTCAGTACAAACACACGTATTTCCTAGCAAGAGAGACAGCAGCCCAAGAGCACATGCACACTCGGGGCCAGATCTGGGTTTCCAAACGCCATCGCCCAGTAAAAGGAGCCAGGACTGCTTGGAGAAACGTCTCATTCTAGGGGCAGGGCAGGGGAAACAAAAGATGGGCACGGGGTGCCTTATGGTGCCAGAAAGTAAGGAAGGGCTCAGAAGACAGACAGGAACATGTCAAAGCACTCCCCATGGCCCCAGCTGGAACAATTTGAGCAAAAACTGAAATAATGTAAAATGGGTCTATAACCAAAACTATAAGATAAATATGCATGAGTCCCTGTTGATACAATAAGTGAATAAATGAGGAGAAGAGGTAAGTCTTCCTTACAGAAGAAGTTCAAATAATTTACGTGGCTATTTCCACCTCCAGAAAGTAGGGCTTAATTCAGAGCAAGGCAGCACTTTGTCACATGCTTCCACAGAACAGTGTCTGGACGGGGGGGGGGAAAGTGACTTGACAGTGGGGAGACCTGGCAAACACAACCAACCGTAAACAAGTATCTAGGTTAACATCACCAGTGGGAAGCCCTGTTGGAAGTCTGTACCCTCTGACGCAACGTGATGAGACGGACACTTCACGTGTGCGGTCTTCATCCCAAAAAGCCATAGTGCCCCGTGAAAAACTGTAGACTACATGACCGATATCCTCAGAACTGTTGAGGTCACTAAAAGTGAGGTGAAGTACGAGACCAGACCAGAGGAGCCTAAGGAGACACAACAACGACACGCAGCATCATCCTTACATCCTGAACTGGATTCTGGAAGAGACAAAGCACCAGCAGGGGGACTAGAGAACTCCAGGTGAACCCTGGAGTTTAGTCATTAGTAATGTGCTGGTTTCTTAGTTGTGATAAAACACATGTACTATAAGGTGTTGACGTGAGTGGAAACTGGGCAAGGGGTACACGGCAACACTCTGTACTATCTTTGCAACGTTTCTGTAAATCTAAAATTATTCCCAAAGGAAAATTTTATTTTAAAAAAAAAGCACAGGGCTTCCCTGGTGGCGCAGTGGTTGAGAGTCCGCCTGCCGATGCAGGGGACACGGGTTCGTGCGCCGGTCCGGGAAGATCCCACATGCCGCGGAGCGGCTGGGCCCGTGAGCCATGGCCGCTGAGCCTGCGCGTCCGGAGCCTGTGCTCCGCAACGGGGGAGGCCACAACAGTGAGAGGCCCGCATACGGCAAAAAAAAAAAAAAAAAAAAAATGCACAGGGTGTGGGACTTCCTTCCAAGGCTAGTCTTGTTGAGAAGCATCCCCCTTCCGTCCCCCACAATAACCAGAGGATATTTCACAGGTGCCCCACGCAGCGCCTTCCCCTCCTCCGGCCCCTCCTCTAGGTATTCTGTGTCATTCACTCGGGGGTGCTCACGGGGCTGGAGCTCTGCCATAATCCAATTAAGCAACCAGGCAGAGCTTTCTTAAAAGATACACATTCAAATCGTTCAATCCACTAGTGAAGATGGGTGGGTTCTGACAGCCTGTTGGACTAACCCACTCCTCTGGACCTTTACAGATGGATATGGCCAAGGCCTGGTTCCCTGGGAAGATGGGTGTCAGTCCAGCGATGGTAACCAAGTATCCCAGACGGGCTGGCTTATAAATGACAGGCGGTTATTTCTGACAGATCTGGAGGCTGAAGTCCAAGGTCAGGCAGGCAGCACAGTCGGGTCTGGGCAAACACACTCTTCCGGCTGCAGACGGCACCTATTCCCTGTGTCCTCGCCGCATGCAAGGGAAGAGCCCGCTCTCTGGAGCCTCTTTTATAAGAGTGTTGATCTCATCCGTGGGGGCTCCACCCAATAACCTAATCACCTCCCAAAGGCCCCACCTCCTAACACCACCACTTGGGGGTCGGAATTTGGTGGGACACAAACGTCCAGACCACACGCTGGGGCAGGTAAAGCAGCCCTCTCGAGACGCTTCACTGTTACACAGTGAGATCCGCGGGGACTCTGCAGTCACATAGGACATGGGACCCAGGTGACAGGCAGAATGACAGCAAGCTGAAAACGATCATACCACCAGCACTCTAGAGTATTTTTTCTAAAGACATAAAATGTAAACTGCCTGGTTGCAAACCACATTTTGACTATTTCTGAGATGCGTGACTTTGAGCAAGCCACTTTAACTCTCTGAGCGCCGTTTCCTCATTTATGAAATGTGAACATCAACACCGGACTGCAGGCAGGTCACGCTGGGTTTATACAGAGTGGCCGGGTTCATCCCCCTTGGGTGGGATGTGCCCCTGCTGTGTATACAGCCCTTCCGGACGACACATGGTTGTCAGCCGCCTAAGCGTCTCGGCCTCAGAGGTCAACAGCCCACGCAAACTCTTCCAGGTCTCTGTACCCCATGCTGTGGTTTTGGCTTTCAACCGTAACAGACCACCTGCACACACGACCTACCCTTGAACCGAGTGGCTTGTCAGGCGTGAACAACACGTGAACACGGCACAATCAATAGAAGAAGTTCCACGACGCTGTGGCCCTGAGTGGTGACGATAGCTGAATGGGCCAGTATCTGTAACAGGGCTGTACCAATCAGGGCTATATCAATCGGGAAAGAGAATTCACCCCAGAAGTTCCAGATGAAGAGTCTTTGATGTAACTACTACTTAGAGGGTCAAGTAGAGGACGGTGAGGCACCCAGAGGTGAGTCATTGCCACGGCTCACCCGTAGGGCAAGGGAAATCTAGACATGAGAAGGGCGGGCTGCTCGGGGGGAGAGCCCTGAGAACCGGCCAGGGAACTGGCCCCAAAGCGAGGAGAAAGCAGAAGAGATACTGGACCACTCTCTCCTCCCACCCTCCAGTCTCCTGCTGGCCTCTCATAGGCTGAACCCAACTGGAAACCAGCCAGTAAGGAAAGGGGGCCCAGGAGATGCCACCCCCAAAGGTAGGCCTGCCAGGGCACCAAGGAGGGCAGAGAAAGGAGGAGAGGGAATGGAGGGGGAAGAAGATGCAGGGGTGGAGAACAAGCAAAGCGTGCACTGGGGGGCAGGAAGAAACAGGAACGGCCAGGGATTTAAAAGCTGTAGCTAGTGTAGGATCCCACTGCAATATTACGTGAATAAGTGAGTACAAAACACACACGTCAAAATATAAGAGGGGGCCGTCGCGATGTGCCGAGGGCTCGGGGAACCTTTATTTGCTTCTTTAAACCTTTCTTTGCTTTCCACATTCTCACAGTAGTTTTATCATATTTTATAGTCAGAGAAAACAAATGTTTCTGAAATGTAATGTAAAACACACACACATTCACAAAGATACATTAGACTGAACCATGTGAAACTGCTGTTTCTGCAGGTCAACACGGTTGAATGTCTGTTCAACTTAACACACACACACAGGCACACGTACAGAAATACACACACGCGCATATACAAACACACATTAGACACACGTGCATCTCAAGCACTCTGAGATCAAGCCTCCTACACAGCGAACGCCAGCTGGTGTCTGTGGCTTGGGAAGACAGCTAGGATAACCGGTGCTGCCACAGATGTGCCTCTGATTAACTAAGGTGTGCCGGCCATCCTGCCAACCGCCTGCGCCCACGGGTGAAGTACACAGGCTGCACGCCACGTCACTGACCCGGCTCACTACCTTCTTCCACGTTTCAGCATCTCTGATGACACAGGAAATGAAACCTAAGCAAAACTGTCCTCCTCTCCGGTGGAAACGTGTTTCGCTTCCCCTGAGGTCACAGCCAAAGGCCACTGTTCTGCCCAGACGCGCATCTTACTGGCACCAATGCCAGCCGCCCGGGCTGCAGGTTGGGGCCACAGGTGGGAAGCCCCGGGCTCTCTGAGCTCTGGGCCTTAGAGGAGCCCACCGCCCACCCAGGCAGGCACCACAGACGAGGGCCGGCAGCAAGTCAGAGAATCACGGAAAACATCATATTATTAAAAAGATATAACTTGTGACGGTCAGTTTATAACATGCCCGTGATTTTGCAGGTCGTTATAGCACAAATACCTTCTAAGCCCTGAACAAATGTCTCCCTGGTACAGAGCCCGGAGTCGCTCTTCTTGAAGATAGATATTTGCTGCAGAAGGTTCTCTGCAGAGGTGATGGATGACCACATCGCTGGCAGGCCCCCAAAGGAAGGTCCGAAATCAAAGCCCTCAACGCGGCCCGCCCATCCACTCCGGCCCCGGCCCAACAGACGGGCTCTCAAAGACTCTGAACTTGCCCCCTGAGCCTATGATGCCCACCAATCCCCACCACTGCCGAAAGCACTGTGTCCTCCTGCGTGTGTGGTCAGCTCTGAACCAACGACACTTGGAGGAGACTGACGCCCGTCTCACTGGATGCCACAGGCCTGCAGGGCCAGCAGCCGAGAGTGTTTCCGACGGACACCTGCCCCTCCAGTTTGGGCTCTCTTCACTGACGGGATGCTGTTCTCTACATCCCTCCAAACTTAGCCGTGACACATCCGTCCTCTGCAGGCACACTCTTAAGGATGCACAATGACAGGAGGGCCCCAAGGTGGCTCATGGGGTGCAGTCAACCCCATCGACCAGAAAAGACTGATCACTTCCCAGCTGTGTGACCCCCGGCAAGCGACTGCACCTCTCTGTGCCTCTGTGTCCTCAGCTGTAAAAAGTGGTTCATACCAGCACCCACCTCACAGCCTTAGAAAAGTGCCCAGCCATCTCTGTCACTCCCTCAGGGCAGGAGCTGCGTGAGCTCACCCTGCCATGCAGGCCGATGCCTGGGGCACTAAGGCCTCGGTGTAAGCTGCCCTGGCCTGTTAACAGCTGCTCTGCGACCCCAGACAAGTCACCTATCTTATATGGGCCATCAGTAAAATAGGAGGCCTGGGGGCCACTGTTCCTGAGGCTCCCGTCAGCTTTCACATTTCCGCTAGTCAGATCTAAAAGGGTGTTCTGCTTTTGTCGCTACATCCATTTCGATGAAGAAAAACCAAAACTACTTTATGCAAAAATGGGCAACATCCAGATACCACAATTCATCTGGCAGGCAGTCGAGGGCCCAGAGTCAGAAGACACCAGTGGGCCAGGGAGGGGCCGCGGGTCACACAAGAGTCCTGGTGTGGCCTTCCTGGGTGGCACGGTTTCAGCCACGTCCCACAGAATGCTTCAGCAATGCTCACCCGCTTCCTTGGAGCAAAGGAACCCCAAGTCTGAGACTGTCCTCTGGGCCATTTGACCCTGACCAAGCGTCCAGCAGACAGGAGCACAGGGAGGGGGCCGCCGGGCAGCAGCCCCCCAGCACAGGGAGTAGGCGGGTCCTGCCAGGTCTCAGCGAGGCCACAGAAGGAGCCAGCAAGGAGAGCCGCGGCCCTGGGGAGCTCAGAGCAGCAGCGGTGGCCATCAGGGCGGCCGGCCTCAGGACGCCCTCTTGCAGAGGCCAGGGGTCCTGGGAAGGTGGGGAAGGAGCTGACTGCGGAGACAGTGGCGCCAAATTATCTGAAACGACTATACCCAGCAGAGGAGCCCTTCCCTGTGACCCGAGTGCCCTGGTAACCCAGGTGCCCTCCTGGGCTCTGGTGCTGGATGAGCACGGGGCAGCACCTTAGGGGCCTGACCAGAGGGCAGACATGCCCACTGCACCTGGTGGGACAACGCGCCTGCCCGTCAGCACAGGGAGCCCGCGACGCGCAGCAGGAAGAATCCCTGTTTCCCTCTACACTTCTTGCTCACGCCGCACAGGAAAGGCAGCAGGGCCCTGCGGGGACAGAAAGCCTTTCCGTGTCCCCCACTCCTTGTTTGTAGGAAAAAGGCTTCAGCCTCCTAGGCCTTCCCTGACTGCCGAAGGGCAGATTCAAGCAGTTACTAATCAGGGGAGTGAGGGAACTCGGAAACCAAGGAAAAGCCTCAAGAAACAATAAACTGGGAGACTGGGATGGACATATACACACTCCTGTACATAAAATAGATAACTAACAAGGACCTGTTGTAGAGCACAGGGAACTCTGCTCAGTGCTCTGTAACGACCTACATGGGAAAGAGTCTAACAGAGAGGACATGTGTATATGTATAATGGATCCGCTTTGCTATACATCTGAAACTAACACAACATCATAAATCAACTAAACTCCAATTAAAAATTTTTTTAAGAAAAGAAAGAAAGAAGAAACAGTAGTGCCGGGATGAAACGTCCCGGTTCCCCCTCAAGGGATACACGTAACAATCTGACACAAATCTCTGAGTTGTGCTACAGGAATTAGGACACCACCCAGCTGGAGGATGGTGACTACAGCTGAGACCCCAGAACGGTCGGAAGCAGAAGGCTGATGAATGGGGTTCCTGGAGCCCCGCCCCATTACCTCCCCATCAACCAATCAAAAGAAAGTCACATACCCCACAGCCCTCCCCCCAAATGCTGCCTTTAAAAACCCTTCCCTGAAAACCATCAGGGAGCTCGGGTCTTGTGAGCACGGGACGTCTATTCTCCTCGCACGGCCCTGCAAGAAGCCTTTCTCTGCTCCAAACTCCGTCGTTTCGGTTTGTTTGGCCTCACTGTGTATCACGCACACGCACTTGCGTTCAACAACAAACACTCCTGACGCCAGATGTGTGTGTCTCCCACACCAAGCAACTCTCGCACATCCGCTGGGGGTCCTGCAATTTAACTCAGTTCTGACACGGTCCACCTGGGGATGGTGTCAGGACCCACGCGTTCAAGGTCCAGCCCCGCGAGACTGCTCCCAGCCACTGCGGACTCCAGGAGAAAGTCCAGGTCGTCACCTGTGCATCTGACCACCAGCTATACATCAGAGGTCCCCCGGCCGCCTCCTCGGGATCCGTAACTCGCCAGAATGACTCACAGAGCTCAGGAAAACAGCACTAGATCACTGGTTTATTACAAAGGTACAACCTGGGCACAGCCAGATGGAAGAGGTGCACAGGGCGAGGCAGGGGGAAGGGGGGGGGCGTCCAGGCCCCTCCAGGCCACCACCCTCCCAGCACCTCCGCGTGCTCAGCAACCCGGAAGCTCTCTGAACCCATCCTTTTGGGTTTTTAGAGGCTTCATCACATCAGCAGGATTGATTAAATCACAGGCCATCGGTGCTTAATCCAACTCCCAGCCCTTTCCCCTCCCCCTGGAGGTGGGAAGCGGGAGGCTGAAATTTTCCTCTAATCACAGGGTTGGTTCCCCTAGCAACCAGCCCCCAGCCTGAGGTTATCTGGGGGAGGGGGTGGGAGGATTTTCTAAAAGCTCATTAACAGAAACGCAGGTGTGGCTGAAGGTCTGTTATGATAACAAGACACCAATCTCACCTTTATTGCTCTAAGCCTCCAGGGCTATTTCAGGAACCAGGGATAAAAACCAACTATAACAAAGATGCCCCTGTGAGGGCTTCCCTGGTGGCGCAGTGGTTGAGAGTCCGCCTGCCGATGCAGGGGACACGGGTTCGTGTCCCGGTCCGGGAAGATCCCACATGCCGCGGAGCGGCTGGGCCCGTGAGCCATGGCCGCTGAGCCTGCGCGTCCGGAGCCTGTGCTGCAACGGGAGAGGCCACAACAGTGAGAGGCCCGCGTACCGCAAAAAAAAAAAAAAAAAACCGCTTCCCTGAAACCCATCAAGGAGCTGGGTCTTTAGAGCACGAGCTGCCGCGTTCTCCTTGCACAGCCCTGCAATTAACTTTTCTCTGCCCCAAACAAGCCTTGGGCTTGTTTGGCCTTACTGTGCACATGAGCTTGGGTTTGACGACAGAAAGGCAGAATTTGAGAATACTCGAGACAGGGCCACAGTAGCAGACACAGATGATTTGCTTTTGCTTCTGATGGGGCAGCGACGTAGCACTGGGAGAGAAGCATGACTGCAGCAGTGATGCTGTGGAGGGCTCCTGCGGGCAGCTAGGACGGGAAGGAAAATACAGCTGTTCGTGTGAACAATAGATGGCCAATGGGAGAAGGACTTAAAGTATTTGCTTTGGGCTTCCCTGATGGCGCAGTGGTTGAGAGTCCTGCCGATGCAGGGGACGCGGGTTCGTGCCCCGGTCTGGGAAGATCCCACATGCCGCGGAGCGGCTGGGCCCGTGAGCCATGGCCACTGAGCCTGCGCGTCCGGAGCCTGTGCCCCGCAACGGGAGAGGCCACAACAGTGAGAGGCCCGCGTACCGAAAACAAAAAAAAAAGTATTTGCTTTGCACTGAAAATGGACTTCCTTCCTCTTGATGCTTGTGACGACCTGAAATAAAGGAGCCGCGCTATCCTGCAGCCCCTCATGAAGAGCTGGACTCCATCTCCCACCCCCCGGATATGGACTGGCTCGGGGCTTGCTTGGATCAACACCAGGGAGAACGTGATGGGTGCGTTCTGGAACACGCGCCTCGGAGACCTTCCGCCTTTGCTCTCTAGGAACACACAACCACGCCCTGTCGAAGCCCGTGCCAGCTTCCTGGAGGACACGAGATGTCGTAAAGAAAGAGGCCACAGTGAGACAGTGGCCAGCCATCCCCCCACCCCGTTCCAGCCGCTTCATCTGAGGCCCCAAACACGGGAGATGAGGTTGCACGGATCACACAGACCAGACCAGCCTGCAGGGGGCCCAGCAGGTAAATGCAGCCAACGAGCGACCCCAGGAGACTCCAGCAGGACTGTCCAGCCAAGCCACAGAAGCGTGAGAAGTACTAAGTCACTGCTTTCTAAGCGAATGAATGAGGGTCAGGCGCGGGCGGGGACTACCTGCGCCCGCCCCCTGGCGCCCACCGGCTGGTGAGGCTGGGAGCACAGTCAGACCTGCTAAGTGGCCTGGGGGCGTCCTTTACAAAGCACCCCGCAGAACCTGCTGCGTATCAAAGCACGATCTACGGCAATCAGGGCAGGTCACGCGGGACCCACAACCAGAAGGGCCCCCCCTCCACTGGGTTTAGCTCAGTCTTGAAACGGTTAACAATTTTGGGAAAGGGGGCTCCACACTTTCATTTTGCACTGGCCCATCACCTGAGGAGCCAATCCTGACTCGGTAATGATACTCCGTGCGGTCAGCGTGGCGGCCCCCAGGGGAGCACAGAAAGGCCACTGCAGCTTTCTGCTTGGTTTCTGGTGCTTGGGGTCAAAGAGACCCTGAATCCTATCTGTCCCTGGGCCACATCCTAGCTCAGGCCTGAGCGGAGCTCTGCTCTGTAAGTCTCACAGGCCAAACAAAACATAAAAATGTGCAATAATTTGGGCACGTTGGGGCAGACTTGTTTCAGACTAGCTGAGCTGGTGAAGACAAGTACTTCCTCCCCCAGATCATCATGCACCACTGGGGGGAGTGGAAAATGTGGAAAACGGTACGGCAGCTCCTCAAAAAATTAAACACGAAATTACCACATGATCCAGCAATTCCACTCCTGGGTACACACCCAAAAGAAGTGAAGGTGGGACTCAAACAGATATTTGCACCCATGTTTATACAGCATGATTCACAACAGGCAAAAGGTAGAGACAACCCAAGTGTCCACCAACAGATGAGCAGATGAACAGAACGGGGTCCATCCGTACAATGGGATATTATTCAGCCTCAAGAAGCAATGAAATTCTGGCACGTGCTTCGACACGGAAGAACCCTGAGGACACGATGCTCAGTGACACAAGCCAGTCACAAAAGGACAGATACTGTGTGATTCCATACAAGGTGTATAATGGGAGATGCAGATTCACAGAGACGGAAGGTGGGGGGTGGGTGCCGGGGCAGGGAGCGGGGGCAGGGCAGCTGGTGTTTAAGGGGGGCCGAGGGTCTGTCTGCGGAGATGACAAGCGTTCTGGAGAGGATGGTGGTGACGGCTGCACAATAACGTGAATGCACTTAATGCCACTGAATGGCACACTTAAAAAGGGTTAAAATTTTTAAATGGTTAAATTTTATGTTATACATATCCTACCACAATTTTTTAAAAAGAAAGAAATAGAAAACACAGGTGGGGAGACAGGAGAATAAGAGGGGGAAGGAGAGAAGGGGACGACGGGAGACATGCAGAGAGAAGCAGCAGATTCAGATGGGGGCTGGGAGTAAAAGAGAGACCTCGGCAACAGGGGACTCGGGAGAACCCCAAAGGTGCCCTCCGGAGAAGGGCTGGCACGGGACAACAGCTGCACAAAGAAAGCTCAATGCCAGGTGCAACCACCTGGGCCCAGCGAGAGCGTCATCTCTCCGCCAAGCCCTCGGCGCTGCGGGCGCGGGACGCCGATTCCAGGCCGGAGTCTCTGGCCCCCTCCCTCCATCAGCATCAATGTGGCTCCCCCGCGCCCCTGAGCATCACACCCCTCCAGAACAAAATAGATTAACCCACACATTATGGGTTATCTTTGTATTACGATTTTTAAAACCTGCGTTTTTTATCATCTAAATTTTAAAACACAAAAGAAAATCGAAGTTATTAGTAACCCTGCCAACCAGAAATGACCCCTCTCACATTCTGGCATACTATCCGCACGTCCAGACTGAAGGGAAGCAGGCTGTGTCACCTCACAACATGCCGCTTTGCCACACTGAAACATCAGGTGCAAGAAAGACACCCTGACCCTCCCTCCTCTCCCCAAAAGCAGGAGACAAAACTCCTGAAAGGGGCCCTCTCCGCACCACGAAGAAGGAGGACATTCTTATCACCAGGGACGCGGAACCAGGGGCCGAGAGATCTGTACACACAAACCTTGTTAAACCAACCCTTACTTCCTACTTACATCCTCACCACTTACGACCCGCGGCCCAGACTCCTCTGTCCTGTGAACTCTTCACAAACTTACTGTTCCTTTGTCTAAGAGGTGTGAAAGCTTCCTGCTCTGGTCACTTCTTCACATCTTCATTCTCTTCTGAAGGCTCGTGTACATGTATAAATTCAATAAAATTTTCTCCTGTTAATCTGTCTTATGTCCATTTAATTCTTAGATCCAGCCAGAGACTCAAAGAGGGTAGAGGATAATTCTTCCTCTCCTACAAGACACACACACGCACACACACACAATCCAGAGAGCCATCCACACACGTGCACAGACACACATTCAAGTATATTGTTTTTATCTCTCATCTTCAACCAAGATAAGATTTACTTCCCCTACTCTTTTAATGCCTTTTAAAATGTTACCTAGTACAATAGTTCGCATAGGATTAACTCTTCTTTTTGAATGCTGTATTTTAGGGACTGTATAACACGCCATTATATGGCTCGACCACATTTCATTTGAACTAACTCATAATGGAGAACATGTAGGCTGCCTGCATGCTTTGACCATCACGGGCACGGCAGAGACATGTATCCTGAAGGCTGCGTCTCGAGTGTCCCAGCTGAGGAATAACTCGGGCGAAGGGTGTGCCCATGCTGCTTGGGGCAGGCTTTTTTCCAGAAAAGCCACCCCAATTTACACTCCACCAGGTGTGTGACATCTAAAAGGAAATCACCTTGGACTCAATTAAATTTGCTAAACAAATGCACATGCAACAAGGGCACAAAACGAAAGCAACTCCGATGGCATGTGACAACTCGGGACCTTCAGGGATTCCGAGGCTGTCCACCCAAAAGCTGATTGGCTTTGCTGTAAACACGGAGCCGATGTTCGGTACAGACATGCTGCCCCAGACCAGGGAGCCAAGCTTCCGGGAGGTGCCTCCCCATCTGCAGAGATACCCGCAGCCCAGCCCAGGCCACGCCTGAGAGGACGGGCAGGGCACAGCCCCTCCCGGGCCCTCTGGGCCCACAGGCGAGCTGGAGCTGGGCCGCACAGAGCTGCGATGAGCAGGGCAGGCCACGTGGCCCAGCCCTCAGGGGCACATCAAAGCCCCCCCACAGGCAGCTCCTGCTCATGTTCATGGCATTGATCTTGTGTCAGAAGTTAGCGGGATCCTGTTTTAATTGAAGGACTTGCAGCTGACCCCTGGACTGCATTATTAACGAATGCCATGTCTCCACTGTCTGTTCCCAGCCCCTGCAGGGCAGTAAGCATCTCGCGGGCTGCAGGGCAGAGGACGAGGAGCCCGGCAGGACCCAGGAGGTAGGGGAGGCAGGCTAAGCCTGGGGCTCTTAGCTCCATCCTGCCCACGCTAACAGGGCATCCTGTGGTCCTCGTCAGGGTCCTGGCAGCTAAATCTGTACACTTAGGGAAAACGCTAGGGCCCGCCCCGCATGGGCCCTTCGTAGCTACTGCGGCCCGATGTGAGAGCCATGGACAGGCCACTGACTCCAGAACCCCTGGGCGCGTGTCTAAGATGCATATTCCAGACCCCACCCCGCACCAGGCCAGATCAGTAGTTCTAGGGTGGGGCCCTGGAACCTGCATTTTCAACAAGCACTCAGGTGGGTCAGGTGACCACTGAGCTGGGCGACCTCATCACTCAAAGAGGGAAGCTGCTGGTGTCTCCGCTGCTTCTCTTTTCCTTTCTTCTTCTTTTTTCAAATTCAGCTGGCTAAACACTGCCCCGATTTTTTAGATATGTGTACGTGAGGGGCCAGCGGTGGCAGATTCCCAGACCCCTCAGAGCCTCTGGGGTGGGCCTGGAGATGTGCATTTTTAAGCTCTTCCAGTGATTCTGATGCTTGGCCCGTTTGGGAACTGATCTACTAATATGACAAACTGGGTTTAGAAGGAAAACATGTTGAAATAAGAATTCATAAAGCATGGCTCCCAAGGGCCAGCTCAGCACATCCAGGCCTTAGGACTCTAAATTCAGCGATGGTATCATCTCGGAATCCACAGGGCAAGGCTGAGCATGCAGTTTTCCCCTGCGAACGGCCTCCTCCCTCCACCTGGTCCTGAGGTCAGGCTCCAGTCAGGCAGGACCCGGTCCTGAGGATCAGGCTATAGGGCTCATTACAGCACACTGCCTCCCAGACCCTTCCTGACCCGCCCATTACCGCACACTGCCTCCCAGACCCTTCCTGACCCGCCCGGGAAAACAACCTTGAAGGTGAGTGTCCAGGGCCCAGGTGGGCCGCCTGGTGAGCCGCAGATTCAGTCGTGTTCACCGACTTGTCTCCTCACCCAACACATCCTTCCGAACAGAAGGATCGACAACGTGAAACAGGGCATTCCCTCTGCAGGTCCCTGGGGGAAACAGTTGACTTTGGAGGGACCGGACACCCGGCTGGGCCCCCATCACTGGACCCCCAAGGATCCTGCGGGAAAGAGCACATCAGGTGCTCTGTCTAGCAGGAGGGTCTCTGAGTGCTCAGAGCGTGAACCAAAGAGATGACGGTGAATAGATCCGTGTGCTTTTGTTTGATTTTTTTTAAAACCCTCATGGTATTCCTTCCACTTGGGGTCAATTCAGAACTCTCAAAGGGACGTGGACTTACAAACTTTGGAGGGACCCCTGAGAGCACCCTGTAATCCCACCTGCCGTTCAGGGCAACAACCGTCCCTACAAGGCTCCGCGTGCTGGGGAGGCCACCCCTGTGCACCTGTCTTTGCTCTCTGCAGCTGCCGGCACACAGCCCATAGCATGGCAGGTGCTAAGGGTGTGTTAGCGGGAGACCCTATCGGTTTCCCTTAGCTATCACCCCTCATTTATATCCTCACCAGGATGTCAGTGATGGTAGGTTTCATTTTTCCAAACCTAGGCTGTCACACCAATGTCCAGGTGACAGACAGCCTCTCTATTTAGTCCCCTTCCCCCTTTCCTGCTTTCACAGATCCAAATTCCACTCACCCTGACCACCCTTTCCCGAGAATCATCACCCCTCACAGCACCAAAGAAGGTCCAGTCCAGGAAAGCGGCTCCCTGCATCTCCCTCCAACGTTGGGATAAATTTTCAGGCAGGAAAGCTGTGACTGTGCCAGATGCCCCAGCAGGACTGGCCCATATTAAGCCATCAGTGAATATTTACTGAACATTCTTAAGTATGCGTCCTTAATTTTGCCAATTAACTTCCCAACTGCTACGGTAATGGGCGATGTAAAATCCTAGAGTAATAAAAATCATTAGACTTACGAGCTCTGTGAAACCCCACTGGGTGCCTGAACCACTGGGGTTAGGAGTCATTCTGACATCTGTTTATTCAAAAGTGCAGTGTGTTCTTAGATCAGTCTCCCTAGGCAAAAGAAATAAAAGCAAAAATAAACAAATGGGACCTAATCAAACTTAAAAGCTTTTGCACAGCAAAGGAAACTGTCAAAAAAATGAAAAGACAACCTACAGAATGGGAGAAAATATTTGCAAACAGTGTGACTGACGAGGGGTTAATATCCAAAATATACAAACAGCTCATACAACTCAATATTAAAAAAAAAAAGCAATAAAAAATGGGCTTAAGACCCAAACAGACATTTCTCCAAAGAAGACATACAGACGGCCAACAGGCACATGAAAAGATGCTCAACATCACTAATTATTAGAGAAATGCACAATGAGGTATCACCTCACACCAGTCAGAATGGCCATCATTAAAAAGCCAACAAATAATAAATGTTGGAGAGGGTGTGGAGAAAAGGGACCCGCCTACACTGTGGGTGGGAATGTAAATTGCTACAGCCACTATGGAGAACAGTATGGAGGTTCCTTAAAAAACTAAAAATACAACTACCGTATGACCCAGCAATCTCACTCCTGGGCATATACCTGGAGAAAACTCTAATTCGAAAAGGTACATGCAGCCCAATGTTCAGAGCAGCACAGTTTACAATAGCCAAGATATGGAAGCAAACCTAATGTCCATCAACAGATGAATGGATAAAGAAGATGTGGTACATATGTACAATGGGATGTTAGCCATAAAAAAAGAATGAAATAATGCCATCTGCAGCAACATGAATGGACCTAGAGATTATCATACTAAGTCAGACAGAGAAAGACAAATATTTTATGATATCACTTATACGTGGAATCTAAAAAGTAAAACAAGTAAGTCTATATACAAAACAGAAACAGACTCACAGACATAGAAAACAAATTCACGGTTACCAAAGGGGAAAGGAAGCAGGTAGGATAAATTAGGAATATGGGATTAGCACATACACACTACTATACATAAAATAGATCTGCAACAAGGATTTACTGTATACACAGGGAGCTACATTCAGTATCTTGTAATTACCCATAATGGAAAATAATTTGCAATGTATATATATATATATATATATATATATATATATATATATATATAAAACTGAATCACCTTGTTGTACACCTGAAACTAACATAATGTTGTAAATCAACTACCCTTCAGTCTAAACAGAAAGTGCAGTGTTTTTGCCAGGTCCTGCCCATGTTGGGGTGCAGAGCAGGTGGGGGACAGTGAATGTGAGTGCCGTATTGTCACTGAAGGAGATCCGAGCAGGGGTGCAGGCCCCTGGGCAGGAGGGGAGGCAGCCCACCCGACCACGGGCCACAGCAGGCTCAGGCCAGGGCCCACAGAAACATTTCATTTCTCCCAATAAGCAAGATTCGTAACTTCTGCCTTCTGTTCGTCTCTATGCCAATGTAGTCATAAAGTATAATTGTAGTATATTTTCATGGAGGAAGGGCCCACAGAGGCCAAGGTGCCCGGGACCCAGGGAAGTCCTAATGCAGCCCTTGTGGAAGTGACAGAACCGAACCTGTGAGGGCAGGGGAGGGGCCCCAGTACGGCAGAAGGGGGGATGAGTGCACCCCTACCAGATGCCTCCCTAGGGTGGCAGAAGGCAGAGGGTGAGAGGGAATGAGACCCCCCCCGGGGCTGAAGGGCTGGCTCCCGGGGAGGGTGGGAGGCAGTCAGAGTAGCCCTCAACAAGAGCACCCTGCGGGGGCTTGGAGGTGAGAGCATCCTCCCACCATCTCGCCCTGGGTCTCCAGGGACCCCGGACACAGCAAGAGCACGGACCCCACCATCACCACCCACAGCCCCCAACCTCATGCCACCAGACCCCCACGTCGGTTCAGCAGCCCCCCAGGAGCCACAGCAAAGCCCCCCCAGCTCGGCCACTCGAGGCCACAGGCTGGAAGTAAAGGGAGGGAACTATCTACACGGATACTCTTGTATTACCCCACGTCAACCTAGAGCCCAGCCAAGCCCATGCGGGGGCAGGGTCAGAGCCAGCCCGACCAGGACCCAGCTCTGGAAGGCAGGGCCCGCCCCCCATTGCCGCAGGGCCCCCCAGCTCGCCCGGCTGAGGCCATCGAATGGACTAAAGGACAGAGCCGCCGGAGCAACGCAGCCGTGGTGGACGTCCGGGCCCCCGGCGCTGACCACCCCTTCCCCTCAAACGCCTCCACGGGCTTCCCCGGCCTGTGCAGCAAGCCCTCTTGGCGTCCTCACTTTCACACGCTCAGCCCAGCGACGCTCCCAGCCTAAGAAAGCCCATCTCCTTCTCGTCCTTCAACCATGAAACTCCTGACAGCGCCCAGGCTCCAGGGGTGCCCTTGAGTCCATAACTTTGTGTGCATCTTGGGTGATGCAGTGGCAACAGAGTGGCCTCAAAAGATGTGGTCACGTCCTAACCCCCAGCACCTGTGGATTCAACCTTACATGGAAATAGAATCTTTGCAGATGTAATTGAATCAAGGAACTCGAGAAGAGACCATCCTGGATTATCCTGGTGGGCCCTAAATCCAATGGCAAGTGTCCTTTTAAGAGACCGAAGAAGACAGAGGTGGGAGCAACATGGCCACAACCAGGGAGCACCTGGAACCACCAGACTCGGAAGCAGCAAGGAAAGCTGCTGACCCCCCAGAGCCTCTGGAGGGAGCACGGCCCTGCCGACACCTTGATTTCAGACTTCCGGCCTCCAGACTGTGAGAGAATGAACTCCTGGTACTTTAAGCCTCCCAGTCTGTGGTCATTTGTTACAGCAGCCCAGGAAACTCACACAGCTGACAAACATCCAGTGTGGCCAGCAGGGAAACAAATTGCAGTTGTTACCTACCTGCCCTGACAGCACACCTGGGAAAAGGACTACAGAAAAGCAGACAGAATAAAAACCTGTTTCTACGGAGCCACCGGGGGCAATATTACTGGTCCTGGAGGAACACTCGAGCAGGTGGGGGAAAGGAAGGAGTCCTGGCCAAAGCAGAGGGATCTGAAACTCAGACTGTAACCCAGCAGGACCCTGTGGGGCCTTCCCGGGAAACACACCCCATCCATGTCCTCCACGTGCCTCTTGTCTTTAGAAAAACTTTAGCCTCCTAGGCCTTCCCTGAGTTCCAAAGAATAAATGTAATCAGAGAAGTGAGAAAATGCAGAAAGAAAGGAAAACAGTCAAGCAAGACAAAATACTAGTGTAGCCATTAAACACTGTCAGGGCCTTTAGTTCCTCCTCAAGGGCTATAGATACTATTCTGAGCTACGTCCTTGAGCTGTTTTGCAGATACTGAAGCCCCCTCCAGGCGGAAGAAGTTAACTGCATGCTGCCCACAAGCACGCAGACCCCAGACCCGCTGGAACCAGAAGGTGGATGATGGTGACTCCCGATGACCTCACCACCAGCCAAGCAGAAGAATGTGCCCGAGCTGATCACACACCCCGCGACGCCCCCTTGTCTTGAAAAACCTTTTCCTGAAAGCCTTCGGGGAGTTCAGGCCTTCTGAGCACTAGCTGCCTGGACTCCTTGCTTGGCCCTGCAATAAATGCTGCACTTTCCTTCCCCACCACCTGGGGTCAGTAGATTGGCTTTACTGCGGATGGGCGAGAGGACCCGAGTGTGGTTTGGTAACAAGACCTCTGTGGGTAAAATGGGAGAGTGCCTTCTCAAAGCTGACAATGAACATTGAGAATCGCTTATTCTAGGGAAGGATGTCCATATCCACGGGACACGCCTATCACAGCCACTGAACTGCAGACCAGCGAGCATTTAAAATAACCTGAAATCACAAGAGGTGCACAGAGCCTGGTTCTCTGGAATCCGGAACCGGCAAGGGGAGGAGGGGCAGGGGTTACTCTGTGTGTTGGCCCTGCCCCTGCTGTGTCTCCCATCGCCAGCTCAACATCGGTGACAGTCAGGCACGCACCTCCCCCTGCAGCTCTCTCCATGGAACACACACAGTCTTCCGTGACTCCACTGGTTTCAGGCTCTGGTACCTTTTCACAGCAACAAATTTCTTTTTTTTTTGTAAATTGTGAATGATTTCAAGCAACAGCAATGATGAAATATACATGAACGTTATCGTGCACGGCTTTTTAGCTAGAAAAATTTCCTCGTAGTTAGAATAACTGCTTCAAAGGGTTGTAGAGCTGGGAGCCATTCGATTAGGTTATAACACAAGAGAAACAACATTTGCAGAAAGCACAAATCTGATCGCCATGTCTGGACCACGAAAAGCATTGTATTAATCAACAAAGAAATGAGATATCTGGGCTCCGGACACCTACCTGAAGCCACAGAAGTGTCCACACGATGAAGAGGCAGCGTCTCTGCACCAAAGTCCCTGCCAGAACGAGGCCCTGAGCCCCAAGCATGGCTGAACACAGTTGCCCTGCCCAGGGGTACAGAGGTCCCCTGCCTCCCGGGGGACAATTCTGAGAGCCATCAGGCTCCAGAGCTCCCTGTGGGCTTGTCTGTGGCCTCTGTTGTGGCTACGTCAGTGCCCAACTCCTCCCTCTGCCGCGTCTTCCCTCGCACCCTTACAGGCATCGCTCTGAGAGCCCCCGAGATAAATGTCCTACACAAAAGTCTTCATCTGATTCCCGGGAACTGGACCAGACCAGGCTCAACACCCTCCTGTCCCCATTTTAAGGACTGTGTTCCCTCCTCAGTCTCCCCGAGAATTCTGAACGTTCCCACCTTAAAGTTCTTCTCAGACGGTTATTATTTCTATTTCCCGAGTGTGCGTTCTCCCACGTGTTAGCTCCTGATTGTTCCTTGAGTCTCTTCCTGTGAGTTATCTGTTTGCAACTTGTGCCGTGGACATTCTCCCTCTTACCTGATTTTGCAGTTGCCTCAGCCTGGCCTGCAGTTGTGTGGTTAAAAGCAGATCTTAACAATAAGCCTTCGGGGCCTGAAAAGCCTTGGGCCCACTGCTCCATCTGGTCCCTACCTCCCTTGAACGTGCTGCTCCACCCTCTGCTCACCCTGGGCCTTCTCTCCACTCCTGGGCCTGGGTGCTTTCCTCTTCCTTGGGAACATGTCTTCTTTTGTTTATTTTTCTTACCAGTTTACTTATCAAGCACTTGAGTCAGGAACAGAGAAGAGAGGATTATGCCTGGATCCACCTGCCCCACCTGGGCTTGGAAGTCCAGCCCAGGTCTTCTGCAGACAAATCTGCACGTTCAAAGGTCGTTCTGCATTTTGAGTCTAAACCAGCCTCCTCTAAGTTGTATTAGTTAGTCTTATCTCCACCCTCTGGAGCCACTTAGAAAAGGTTCGTTCTTCTTCTGTGTGATGTGCTTCCAATAGGTGGTCCCTGACAATGGTCCCTGATGGTCCCTGATGATGGTCTCTGATGGTGGCCCCTGACGGTTCCAGATGGTGGCCCCTGATGTGGTCCCTGATGGTCCCTGATGATGGTCTCTGATGGTGGCCCCCTGACAATGGTCCCTGATGGTCCCTGATGATGGTCTCTGATGGTGGCCCCTGACAGCGGTCCCTGCTGATGGTCCCTGAAGGTGGCCCCTGACGATTCCTGAAGGTGGCCCCTGACAATGGTCCCTGATGGTCCCTGATGATGGTCCCTGAAGGTGGCCCCTGACGGTTCCAGATGGTGGCCCCTGATGTGGTCCCTGATGATGGTCTCTGATGGTGGCCCCTGACAGCGGTCCCTGCTGATGGTCCCTGAAGGTGGCCCCTGACAATGGTCCCTGATGGTCCCTGATGATGGTCTCTGATGGTGGCCCCTGATGGTTCCAGATGGTGGCCCCTGATGTGGTCTCTGATGGTCTCTGATGGTGGTCCAGATGGTGGCCCCTGATGGTGGTCCCCATGCTTTTCAGGCTGAAAATTCCTGCTGCCTAAAACACAGTTTTAAAATCCTTTGCCAGCCTGGAAACCTTTCCCTGGATGCACTCCCATTGGTCAATTAATATTTAGTTCGCAATATAATTTTCTTAATATAATTCCCACCATTTCGTTTTACCATTAACAAGTCTACTTAGACTCCTAATTTCACTGCCAAAATTCTTCCAAGAGCAAAGAGGTATACACCCACAGCCCAGCAATCCCCTCTAGGACGTCACTAACAGATGGCCAGCCTGCCCCATTGGAATATCTCAGAGATAGAGCACCAAATCACCAGGGCAAACTCATGGACCACTGAGCAGACACTGGATGTGCTGGTGTTTCTTTCACTGAATCCAAATCTTCCTCCAAATGAAAGATGAATATACAGGGACATCTGATGCAACATTCTTCCTAAATGAAATATATGGGGGTGGGGAGGATGCAGGCCAGACACCTAAATGTCCATCAAGTAAGGGAGTGATTTAAAAATTGAGGTAGCTTATGCCATGGAAAAGACAAAATTTGTGAATGTTGACATCGTATGTCAAATGACGCAAGCATGTCCAGGATATGCTGCTATATATGCAGTGTAATGAATGTTGAGGGATTTCAATGATATAAACGCATATGATGGATCCATACTTGTAAACACCTAGAAAAAAGGTCTAGGGAGCTACCTGCCAACGGCTGACAGTGGTTCCCCCTCCGGAAGGTGCAGACACAGCATGAAGCAGATTTGCACTTTGCGTTACAACTAATCACTTCTACATTGTTGGAACTTCTAAGTGAGTATGTATTACTTTTGTAATTTATAAAGGAAAAGAAAAACACATTCTCCAAAAGCACGTGCAGGTGAATAAGGGTTCTAGTAGCCCAAATGACTGTTTGATGCCTGCTAAGAGGCCGTGAGCCCGTACTAACTGAGCCTCAAAGCAGCCACTGTCACCACCTCCTGTAACAGATGGGAAGGCAGAAGCACAGAGAGGTCAAGTAATTTGTGCAGGCCACACAGCAAGAACAGTGCTGGGCCAAAATGCCCATCCAGGTCCAGCCCAGAGCCTGCTCACCCAAGTCCTGCCCTGCCGAGGGCTTCTGCAGCCTGGACTTGTGCTGACGACTTTTGGGTACAAGGGGCCGTCAAGTGTCCAGAGCAGCTACCCTCCCTCATGGGCCGTCCCCAATGCCCCAGCTGGCACACGTCTACCCTGGTCCTACAGGGGCCTGAGGGCCAGGATGACCGGGCCTCATTCACCTTTGCCCCTGAAACCACCACGGTGCCTAACAGTAGAAAACATTCAACAAACTCACATTCTAGAATGTTCTAAAATGCATTCCATGTATTCACTGATATGCATTATATGTTAAGCCCAGGATTTAGAATTTCTGTGGTTCCCGAATTTTCGGTTTATTAGGTATATGGCTTGGATCAAGATTCTAAATTCTTTAAGTGTCAGTTTTCTCATCTTTCGAATAAAACAATACCTCACAGGGTTGTTCTGAGGATTAAATGAGAATTAAATGTACGAGAAGACTGAGCAGTGCTGGCCGCACAGAAGCATCTGAATATTCAGCCTAAGTATTTATGTATTTACTATAGTTACACCTCTACTGCCTGGATTGGGGTGGGAGGTGTCGGTACCTCAGGAAGAATCACTGCCATTTAGTGACATACCAGAACCTGAAGCTCCTCCCCCCCAAGCAGCCCCGGCCGCACAAGGGCAGGGCCGATCACATCGCCCATCTGTGCTGATACACCAGAACTTCTCAGGCCCAGTGATGTTCCCTCTAGAAGCTTCCTCTTGCTGGGAAACATCTATCACACCTGCGCTGCCCACCCTGATGCAAGATGAGGGGGACCCTGCCTGGAAACCCTGGCTTCCACCCACCGGGCTCAGAACCCCTGCCAGGTGGGGGCAAGTGTGTGGGACCTTCATAAAAACGTCTCCATGAAAATTCGACATTCCCACTCATAGCAAAGCACCTTCTCAGGTGAACGTGGCTTCTGCACAGAATATTCCAGATGCCTTTTATAAATGTTGCATCTGGCTGGCTGAGTTAATTAACAGAATGAAAATAATGGGAAAGACAAAATGAGCTGAGCCGCTCACCATGGCAGTGGCAGGAGGAAAATAAAACCCCTCAAAATTCTGAGTCAGATAAATCACAGCAAGATCCTTTTTGACGCACCTCCTAGAGAAATGGAAATTAAAAATAAACAAATGGGACCTAATGAAACTTAAAAGCTTTTGCACAGCAAAGGAAACCATAAACAAGACGAAAAGACAACCCTCAGAATGGGAGAAAATATTTGCAAACGAAGCAACTGACAAAGGATTAATCTCCAAAATATATAAGCAGCTCATGCAGGTCAGTATCAAAAAAACAAACAACCCAATCCAAAAATGGGCAGAAGACCTAAACAGACATTTCTCCAAAGAAGATATACAGACTGCCAACAAACACATGAAAAGATACTCAACATCACTAATCATTAAAGAAATGCAAGTCAAAACTACAGTGAGGTATCACCTCACGCCGGTCAGAATGGCCATCGTCAAAAAATCTACAAATAAATGCTGAAGGGGGTGTGGAGAAAAGGGAACCCTCTTGCACTGTTGGTGGGAATGTAAATTGATACAGCCACTGTGGAGAACAGTATGGAGGTTCCTAAAAAAACTAAAAATAGGGCTTCCCTGGTGGCACAGTGGTTGAGAGTCCGCCTGCCAATGCAGGGGACACAGGTTCGTGCCCTGGTCAGGGAAGATCCCACATGTCATGGAGCGGCTAGGCCCATGAGCCATGGCCGTTGAGCCTGCGCGTCCGGAGCCTGTGCTCCGCAATGGGAGAGGCCACAACAGTGAGAGGCCCACTTACCGCAAAAAAAAAAAAAAAACAAAAACTATAAATAGAACTACCATATGACCCAGCAATCCCACTACTGGGCATATACCCTGAGAAAACCATAACTCAAAAAGAGTCACGTACCACAATGTTCATTGCAGCTCTGTTTACAATAGCCAGGACACGGAAGCAACCTAAGCATCCATCGACAGATGAATGGATAAAGATGTGGCACGTATATACAATGGAATATTACTCAGCCATGAAAAGAAACGAAATTGAGTTATTTGTAGTGAGGTGGATGGACCTAGAGTCTGTCATACAGAGTGAAGTAAGTCAGAAAGAGAAAAACAAATACCGTATGCTAACACATATATATGGATTTTTTAAAAAAATGGTTCCGAAGAACCTAGGGGCAGGACAGGAATAAAGACACAGACATAGAGAATGAACTTGAGGACACGGGGATGGGGAAGGGTAAGCTGGGACAAAGTGAGAGAGTAACGTTGACATATATACACTACCAAATGTAAAACCGATAGCTAGTGGGAAGCAGCTGCAGAGCACAGGGAGATCAGCTCAGTGCTTTGTGACCACCCAGAGGGGTGGGATAGGGAGGGTGGGAGGGAGATCCAAGAGGGAGGGATATGGGGATGTATGTACACGTATAGCTGATTCACTTTGTCATACAGCAGAAACTAACACACCATTGTAAAGCAATTATACTCCAATAAAGATGTTTAAAAAAAAGAAAAAATTCTGAGTCAGACCTGAGTGGGCCTATTTATCAGCATCTGATTAAATACCCAGCTCCTTGGGAAAATAACTTCCCATCATTCTTTCCTCAACTAGACCAATAAAGTGTTACTTAAGTATTTTCCCCTTAAAAGTTCTCCTAATTCCTCATGCTCAGCTCTTGAAACCAAATGTCTACCTTTAGCAGCTTGACTAGACAGAGACACAGAGGTTTTAAATTCTCCGTCCTTCTCCTTTTCCACTCCCTCTCCATGGGCTCCACCCTCCAACCCTCCCTCCTCTGTCCGTGGTGCTGGAGGGAAACTGACAGGAGAGTGTCTGGTGTGCAGCCAAGCTCCTCCCCTGACCGGCTGGGGGACCACAGGCAGCCCTGGACTGTGAGACCCAAACGGGGAAAGTAGACAAACAAATACTCAAGACCCCTCGTCTCCTGATTGTTCCTGGGGATCACGTGCCCCTCGGGCTCAGGGAGGCCTGTGGCCGAAGGGAAAGAGTTGGGGTTTGGGCTCAGATCCCCACCCTCTGCCCTGTGCCTCCCCTTACCTCTCTGAACCTGTTCCCTGTCTGCAGAAGAGAGTCATGGTTAGCACTCAGTTTTGCTGGGAGAAGAAGTGCATGTAAAATGCCTGGCTCCGAGCCCCTCCTGAAACCAAGCAGGACCCAGTGGGGCTCCTGGGCACAAAAGCCTTCCTGTGTCCCCTCCCCTAGTTCCAAAGGGCAGGTTCAAACAGTTGCTGATCAGGGAAGGGAGGGGATGTGGAGACCAGGGAGGAGCAGTCAAGAAGCAACAGTGCAGCCGTGGGGCGGGGTCCTGGCTCCCCCTCAAGGGATGCACAGAACAGTATATTTGAGCTCTTCTGCAGAATTGAAACGTCTACCAAATGCAAGACGTTAACTACTTGATGAAGCACTCTTCATTCCAGAGAAGGTCACAGTTTGCCCATCACCACCTGAAGCCAGAAGATCTCTGGATTGAAGGAACGTGGGCCCTGCAGGTACCCTGATTCTTATCAGCAACCCCAGCCCTCGACTATGACTCTTCACACATGGCTCCTGGGATGGGACACACAGTTTTGAGGGCATTAGCCCACCATGGTCCCCTCCGCCTGGCAAAGCAATAAAGTTATTCTTTTCTATTCCACCCAAAACTGTCTCTGAGATTCAATTTGGTGCTGGGATACAGAGGCCAGATTCAGCATCACTGTCAAGTCTGTGCACCCCAAGAAGCGGACACTCATCTCAGCCCACAGTGTGGAAGAGGCCACACCCCACGTGCAGAGTTGAGCCATGTCCTAGATGCATAACCCTTGGCTGTTGACAGAGAAACTGTATTAACCCATGATTGATACGGACGCCTCCTTAATTGCGAACTGTGATGCATCTTTCCAATATACTAAAACCCCTAATGAAGACGTGTACGAGATTAACAGATGCAATTAGAAATAGAGTCTTTTTGTTTCATTCGATACAGAATCAGCTTTTTATTGCACAATTTATAAAACCTTCACATTTTCAAAGTCAAGGAACACAGAAAGGGGAACTCAGCACGCCAGAGTGTATCACACATAATTATCTTTGGAGGAAAATAAGAACAAAAGTATGAGATAAATCTCACTGCCTGTTGAATAGTGAAAACCCACAAGAAACAGAAAAATGTCCGTAAGTTTGTGTTCATCACAAGCGACTTTCCAAATTGGCTTCTTAAACCTTTGTGACCTTCAAGACTGGTTAAATCTCCTAGCCAGCATTTTCGACATGAAAAAACAGTATTTAAGGAACCTGTACTATTAGAGTCTCAGCGGGTTTTTGTATTAGAGTCTCAGCGGGTTTTTGTAGCGTTGGCCGCCAAGGTCAGAAAGACAGGCAGCCAGGAGCCCCGCAAGCATCTTCATCTGAGGGCAGGCTGGGGCAGGACCCCGTGCATGCCCAGTTAGGGGTCTGCAGGCACACAGAGCGTGGCCGGGAGCCCAGGGCTATCAACAGGCTGTGCCCATAACAGTGAGGACACCTCCTGCCCTGGCCATCACCCACTGTGTCCAGAGGCATGGAGGATCCTGCTTCCATGAATGAGGCAACGGTCCAGAAAACCACCTGAACCCAGGGCCGGACCTAGGACGCTGAGGCTGGACAGACACCCTTTACCAGACGCCAACTCTGATATCACCTGGCAGGTCCAAACCAGTCACAGCAGCTGAGAGCTGCACCCAAACACGGGTTTGCCCCTGGGCCTCGTGGTGGGCACCCACCAACCAACGCTCAGACCACAGCGGGCACTGAATGACCTCTGCTGTTCAGAGCACCAGGCAGGAGACACAGGGAGGCACGTGAAGAGCCATGTGTATTAGGCTGACATCTGCAAGCCCCCTGAGCCACCGGACAGGGAAGAGCGGGGGGGGGGGGGGGGGGGGGAGGGGAGGGAGTGGCGGGCGGGCAGGGCTCTCCAGGCTAACACAACCTCGGAGCTTAAAGGAGAAAAACTACGTCCAACTGCTGACTGTCCCTTGTGCGATTCCTATAACGAGCATTAAAAACAATCAGTGGGAATTATTTTGACTTTCAGGAAACCCTCTAAAAAGCTGAGGACTTCCTCAGGGGAGGGTCACAGTAAGATTCTTTCATGCATTAAAATCCGATTAAGACCTAGGAACAATGGTCATTCTCAGTCTCAGTTGCAAAGAGGTTAATCGTGGAGACTTGGAGAAACCGGAAGGAGGCTAGGCGCTTTCTCTGCAACCATCAGGGACGGGCCTAAGCCACCAGCAAAGCGGAACAATTAGTTATGAAAAATGAGGCTTCGGGTCTCTTGAAGAACCTCAGGAACTTGAAGATTTGGGGGCACAGGGTGCACAACAATATTAACATACTTAACACTACTGAACTATACACTTAAAATGGTTTAAGAAGATAAAATTTATGCTGTGTGCATGTTACCATGATTTAAATGATAAATCAATTTTTTCCAAAGATTTGGGGCAGGCAGAGGTCAAACTGACCCTTGTCACTGCCTCACTGTCCCCCTCACCTCCTGAGGTCTGCCGTCTCCCTCACTGGCAGGTGGTAATTCACCCTAGCTGACACAGTACTTTCCTGGGCCACTGCCTGCGGGCTAATGTCCAAGCGCCCGGGTGGGACGCTGGTGCCTCGATCATCTTCTGCCCCACCCTGGAATGGGTGTCTCCAGCTAAGAGAGGACAAACTTGGTCCCCAGCCATGGGGCCTGCCTGCTCCCTGGGACTCCAAGTGCCCTTCAGCTGGACAGAGCCAGCTCGCCAGTGGCTATTAGGTCTCCGCCAACATCCAGGAGGTGGTTTTGTAAACTCTCCAGCTCATCTAGGAGGGTCTCGAGGTCACATGGGGCGAGCAGCCCTTTGTGAGGGAGACCTGGGTCCCTCTTGCCATGACCTTGGGCTGGCAGAGGGCAGCTCCCAGAGAGGGCTGACCCGACCCCAGCCTCCCAGCAGCCAGGGGCATAAACCTTCGCACCCCAAGAGGAGCTGGGGCACATCCCTGCATCTTCTGTTAGGATGGCCCTATAACGTCACCCACACAAGGAGAGGCTTTGGAGGGTGGCCAGAGGGCCCCACCAATCATTCTGCAGGCGTGAACTGGGCCAGCCAAGCTGGGACATGCGGTCCCTAGTTACAGTCCCACCCTGGTATCTGGGGACCTAGAACAAACGCTCATCTGATGCAAACACACTCACTACTCAGGCCTTTCCCTAGTGCCCGTCCTCACCCTCGGCTTCTCCCCACCACAGAGGAGATCAGAGGCTAAGGGCAGAGTGACATGCCCCAGCTCACGGCGCACCAGCGGACCCAGACGCTGGCGGTAGAAGCCCTCCATGCCCACACACTGCAGCTTGACCTGAGATCTAATGCTGGTTTATCACGTATGCTGATGTGTTTCCAGGTGGACTGGGATCTCAAGGGTCAATGCTAAAGAGAATTTATTATTTCCTATTTTTTTAATTGTGGTAAAATCCACAGAACATAAAATTTACCATTTTTAAGTGCACAGTTCAGTAGGAAGTACAGTTAACGGTGCTGTGTAACCACCACTGTAATAGGGAAAGACCTTTGTATCCTATTACAAGTTCATCACTCAAGGGATATTGCCTATAAGCTTAAATTATACATAATGGCCCGTCTCTGGGGATCCTGCCTCCCAGGTCATCATCATGAAGCTAAAATACCTTTAACTCACAGGAAACATCCTGACTAGGCCCACCTGTGAAGCCTGCAGGAAGGAAGGAGTGAACCCATCCCCCCCACAGTCTGACCAGAACCAGGCCTCCTCTCCCCGTCTTTAGCATAAAAGAAGCCTGAATTCTAACTTGGGGAAGATGGGTCTTTGGGACAAGAGTCCACCATCTTCTTGGTCTTCTGGTTCCCGAATAAAGTCACTGTCCCTTGCACCAACCCTCATCCCTCGATTCACTGGCCTGTCGTGCGGCGAGCAGTACAAGCTTGGACTCAGTAACATCACTACCATCCGGCTCCAGAACTTCCCCACCCTGCAAACCTGAAACTCTGCCCCCATTAAACGCTAACTCCCCATTCCCCTCCCCCAGGCCCCGGCACCCACCATCTACTTCCCGTCTCTATGCATTTGACTATTCTAGACACTTCACAGAAGCGGAATCATCTCGTACTTATCCTTTCGTGACTGGCTCACTTCACTCAGCATAATGTCCTCAAGGCTCATCCACGTGGTAGCAGTGTCAGAACTTCCTTCCTTTTAATACTAAATAATACTCCATCGCATTTACGCAGGTAGACTTTAAAACAACCAGAAAGCTGTCCTCAGCCCCCAAGGCTGCCTCGAGGCCAGAAGCGCCTGATGGGAGAGGCCGGTCTGCGCGCCAGGCCGCAGGTCATGGCGGCTGCGACCTTCAGGTGGACTCTCCTCTTCCTGGGCTGTGAGCTGCCCTGTCCTCTGGGGCCACTCCACACGTGGCCCTGAGAGCAGTGTTCAAACTAATAAAAGCAAATGGAGTTTCTGATTGCTCCTAACAAAGTTATGGGGCTTCTGCTGCTCACTGGACGAGAAGTTAATGCTGAAAGACGGTGGGCATCTCCCGTTATCCTTTCAAGGGGAATGGAGCAGCTCTGGGGCCCCGGCCGGCACTGCTGATGGGTGGGGGGTTGCGGGCACTTGGCTCTCACTGGCTGGCCCCTCTGACCACTGCCAGGGCCCGGGACCTCCTCCGGGGGTGAGCTGCCCAGATGCAGAAGGCTGCAAGACACCCACTCAAACAGAAGGGCACTGCTCACAACGCAGGCAGGCACGCGAGGGGCAACGAGGGATGCAGCCTAAAGGCAGCCTGGGGGATGCGGGGAGGACTGTCCATTCCTGGGGTTTTTCACATTTCAAAAAGCCCCATAAACCAGGACCCCGTGACCCCTGTGGCACACTGAGTGTGAAACCCTTGAGTGGAACTCTCCATACACATACACTGACCCTGAAGTGCACAGGTAACTCAGAATCCCAACCCCACACAGGTGCTGCCACGATCCTACGCACATCGTTAGTGAAAGGGGCTGAGGGTTCAGGATGGGGTGTGGACGACTCCCCTGCATCAAACCCCTGATGTTCAAGCTAGCTGCCCTTCCGGCTCTTCGTGTGTGTAGACAAGGCTCTCGGCTTCAAGGAGACGGAGCGTTCCGAGGGCAGGCCTGCTCACCCCGTCCTCACTCCACCAATCCGCGTGGACATGCTGGAACCAATAATCCCCATCCCCCAACCTCCATGCCATCCTGCAGCGCAGGGCAGGGTGTCCAGTTCCTGCCCAGCTCTGCCACCAGCTCCCCAGAAGGCCCTGGACCAGCCGCTCTCCTCCCCTGGGCTCAGTTTCCCCCTACGGACCCTGTCACATCCAAGACCCTGTCCTCTGAGCAGCCCCGTGCACAGACGCTCCCCTTCTCTCAGGCCAGCTCAGGCCACTGGGCGGTGAGTCAGACCAGGTAGGCGGCCCCCCTCCAGGGCTGAGTCAGGACGGGCCACCGCCTTCGCTGGACCCCTTCCCCTCAGCCAGAGGTGGACTCTGGGGCCGCGGCGCCAGTCTGGCCAATGTACAGGGAGGCCGCTGTGCACAGGAGAGAGGTTTCCCCTAATGAAAGGACACGGGGGCTTCTCCACCCCCTCTTCCTGCCCAGGGGAGGATGACGACAGCGGCTCCGGGAAGGGTCCCCAGAGATGCAGTGAGCCCCTCAGAGGCAGGAGCATGGCCACCCCCACATCCCAGGCTGAGAATCATCCCCCCAGGGACACCGTCCTCTGCGGCCGAGCGCGTCCTACCCCACGCACCACCTGCTCGGAACCCCTGTGCTTTCCGCTCAACCCCCGAGCAATTTGGAGGGGCCCCTCCACCTGGGCTGCCCAAGTCTCCCTGCAGAGCTGGCCCCCCGAGGCTCGGCACACACGGCAGCCGCAGGGAGCGAGCGGCCTGTGCTCTGCCCTGCCGGCACCAGCCCGCCCAGTGACTCTCGGACACCTCACTCGCGTGGTGGCACCTGCTCCTCCAGGTGGGACCCCTGCAGGCTGCCCTCTCGGCGAACAGCAGCTCTTACCCCACCCGACAAAACCCTGTGGCAGCTGCTCCCGGGGACCTGGGTCCCTCTACCCTCAACCCCAGAGCCCCCACTATGGCTTCGCTGCTGTTTGCTCTCCCCGGGAGGCCCCCGCCTGCCCCAAGCGCCGCCCTGGGACCCTCCTCCCTTCCAGCCTACACCTCTCCGCCCACATTCCTCGCTCGGTGCCCAGCACGCTGCCACCCTGCACGTGACACCGGGGGACTGGATCCTGAGAGGCCCATCTCAACACCCCAAGCCCTCGCGTGGGGCCTCCACCACACCCCTTCCAGCCAGCCCCATTTACAGATGAGCAAACCGAGGCAGAAGGCCATCAGGGATGACCAGAGTGGCACAGGTATGGACTCACCTGTGCAGAGGGTAGCTGGAGATGGTGGGTGGCATGGGGCTGCCATAGACGGAGGGAATGGGGGGCAAGTCTCCCAGATTCTAGAAACAGCACTGCTTGTCTTTGCTTTGAATCGTAGGAACGTTGGTTCAGAGGCAGGACAGCTCCTCTGTCACTCCTGGGGCCTCCCTGTGGCATGAAGCCCAGACGTCGGGGAAGGAGCCCCCAGGGTCACAGCCCCACTGAGGGCCTCCCGCCCGCCCCACCCCAGGAGAGCCTCATGTCCGGGGCCCAGCTGCTCCCACCTCCCTCCATCCCCTCCTTGGGGTCCCACCACCGTCCCAGGAGACGTCCCAGGTTCTCTCAGCTCCCCCAGCCAGGGAGGATCCCGTTTAGGGGGAGGTCTCCTCCTCTCCCCGTCCCTGTCCTCCTTCTCATCCACGCACCCCGGACTCCCCGACCCCATCCTTAAAGGAGGGCGAGAGCCCAAGAAGCACAGACATTCCCGGAGGCCACTAAAGACAGACACCTGCTGGACGGCGCCGGGAGACACTGAGAACATAAACACCGGAATCAGCAGCTCAGAACAGCCACAGCCACAGCGACATGCAGCTCAGAACAGCCACACAGACTCGCAAATACCTCAAAACCTGACATCCCTCTGGGCACAGCGCAACTAAAGCGCGATTAGCGCCAAGTGTCACTGACTTCCACCTTCCAGGGACTGGTAACCCCTCTGAGGGCACGTGCGACTGTTAAAAGACCTCTGAAGTCTCACTTCTAAGTGACATCCAAACCGCAGAGCAGAGCGTTTACAAAGCAAGCAGCAACAACGAGGCCACCAGAGCTCTGGAAGCAGCCGTCGGGGGGGGGGGCCTTCGGGGCCACAGTCCAGCGGTCAGAGATGGGAGCGGGGGGCCAGGGTCACCCAGACCACACGACCCAGGGCCCACCTAGAAGCCGGTCCTGGGGCGGTGTCGCCTCATGTGCAAGTGCAAGTTAAAGGGTGTTTTAGGAGGAATTAGGCTTTTCTTTTTATTTTTTTAACCGGCTTCACTTACTTTGTTTTTCTCATGTAAAACAACATGGTGGCTGCAGCTGTAGCCTGGGTCCGCTGCACGGAGACTCTGGTTCGCATGGGCCTTTACAAGATGGCCAGTGAATTCCTGATACGGAGACTTGATGAGTACCGACTCTTTCCAGAGATCAGGGCTGAGACACCTGTAGGTCTTGGAAGCGGCATCACAGGTGGCCTTGGCAACGTCACCCAGGCTGGTGGTGCAACCCCTGGCGGGATGCGGCAGGCGTCAATTCCAGCCATCAGCAGTAGCTTCCTGGGCACAGGGGCTGAGATGACGCCAGTGCCCCGGGGGCAGAGACGAGGCGCACAAGCACAGAGCCACAGCGGCCAGTCACCTGGGAAGGGACGGTGTGGGGCCTGCCGATCTCATGCCCCCCAGGAGCCTCGCCCCACGGGCACGATGGGGAGCTTGGCCAGAATTATGGCCGCAGGGAGGGCAGTGGCTACCTCCTTAGAGCACTGGACACCCAAACCGACACGCCCCTTGTAATCCCCGATGGAAGCGAATGCCTTGAACCCGATCCACTGGCCAGCACGGGTCTACTTTTGACCTGGCGTAATCTTCAAAACCTCGTCCTTGGGAGATGCCCCCAGGAAAAAGTCCATGATCTCAGATTCCTTGACGGGCAGAAGGAAGAGACAGATCTCCTCCAGGGACCTGATCTTCACGTCCTTGACCAGGCGGCCCAGCTTGGTGACAGGGAGCCACTCCTTAAGCTCCGGGGCCTCAGCCCCGGCCCTGAGCCCGGCCCCAGGTGCCGCTGCCAAAGCCCCCGAGGAAGCCACCGCAGCCTCTCACTCCAGGGGCCCCTGGGGCGCGGGGCTCTCCCACAGCACCGGGGTCATCCGCCCTTCAGTGTTTTGACGGAGAAGCAGCAGAATTAGGCTTTTATGTTGATGTTTGTGAAAAGAGCGTGCAGAACGTGTCCCTAACTGGGAGAAAGCACGCACACAGCGTACCTTGTTTCTACCTAAATCTGTGATGCGTCGTCTACGTCAACGTGGTGACACCGAAATGCTTTCACAATGTTCTGCAACTCGGACCTCAGTGAGAACCGGGAGGTGTTTATAGGAACTTGACCTTGGCAGGCATCTCTGTGGGAGAGATTTGTCACAGTGCACCCAGGTGTGCCCTGCAACCCCAGATGGAATTTCCTTCCCCACCTCCAGATGGAGGATAAGAGAGAACACAGTTCTCACAGAACTCCAAGGGCTGCTTCTAGCAAGAAAGGAACAAACTTCTATGAGCCAAAATTTTATTACATTTTCTGTTTGGAGCTATATTTGAAATCAATTATTCACATTCCTGCACAGGCAGCCAAACGTGTCCCCAGCAACTTGTCAACAGCCGTTTGCCTTGGTCACTGCGTTGACTTTGGTGCTGAGGGACAAGGATGCCTGCCACGCGGGGCTTAAAAGAGGGAGCGAGCACGTGGTACCTTCGCAGGTGATGCTCCCCCGGCTTCCACTCAGCTCAGTAACACACAACACTCAGAAGGTCTCTCCCCGTTGCTGGGGTTTGTGGAGAAGCTGGTAGCATCGTTAGCCCTTTCCCTGTTTTATGTCGAGGGTCTCAGCCGTAAGCACTAAAAGGAATCAGTTCCCAGTTCTTATTTCCTAATAAAAGAAAGATTCTCCCTGCTCACACTACTTCTCTGTGCCGGGAGACGGAAGCTCCGTCAAACCCGACTGATTCCAGCCAACACAGAGGATTCGGGGCGGACGGGGTTGTAGGGGCCAGGGGGCCTCCCCCGACGTCAGGGCCCATCCACTTGGGAAGGGGCAGCCTGGTCAGCGTTGGCTGGAGCCCAGCCCACACCAGGCCACCACTGTCGGGAAGGCAGAGCCCAGACGCCCTGAGCCTCCAGTGGGATGGACGAGCCAGCCGGATGCTGCCCTGGCCCAAGTCAGACAAGTTGGCGCTTGGTGCCCCCTTGTAGCCTGCTGTGTCCACGGGGCCTCACAGGATCCTGTCATGGAGAACGTGCTCCCAGCGACACTCTGCAGCTGAGGGGGTGTGCGAGCATCCCCAGGGCTCCCGTGGGCAGCAGAGAGGGACCACGCGCTGTCCAGGGCTGCGGACCCCAGGCTGGAGCTCCCACCCGGGCATCTGGACACAGACGCTGGCTCCACAAGACACGCCCCAGGGTTGCAGGCGGGAATGCTAAAGAGACGTGTCGAGAATGGGATGAATCTTCCCACACACGTGCGCTTGCACGTGCACGGGCATGTGGACATGCACATATGCACAGCGCACACCCACACACGCCTGCACACACGCACACACACACACACAGACCTCCCTCCCCAGGCTCTGCCTGGGACACCAGGCCAGTTGTCGCCTGCAGCTCAGCTGCCCCGGGTCTGGGGCGTGGTCCCCAGCTCTGCTCCGCCCCTGCAGCCTGGCCCCTCTCAACGTACCTCTGCAGCCCCCACTAAGAGGCAGAGTTTCCCCCTGCCCCTGGAACCCGGGCTGGCTTTGCAGCTGCAGAGGAAAGGACAGGGCACCAGCGCCAGCCTGAGCTCTGCACGTGTCCGCCCACTGTATTGGACCCTGTGACCGCTGTGAGGACAGGCCCAGGCCGGCCGGGGTTGGGGGGGAGACGAGGGGCCCCCTGGGGGTCAGCTGAGCCGTGAAGGCGCACCAGCCAGCCCCGGCTGACCCCGCGCACCCCACCTGTGGGCGAGCCCCCGCCCCCCGCCCCCACAGAGGCACCCAAGGGCCCAGAGGCACTGAGCGTGGGGGCGAGGAAGGGCGGGTCGCAGCTACGGTGCGGGAGGTGACAGCAGCACTGTCCTATCTGCAGGATCGACACCGAGCGCTCCCAGCAAGGAGGAGTCTCATCAGATGGCCAGGCCGCCCAGAGTGGTGTCGCCCAGCTCCCCCGCTCTGCAAACCAGAGTACCGCTGTGATGGTCAGGTCAGGGCCGCCCGTCCAGGTGCAGCTTTGCAACAAGAGGGCAGAGGAGACCACACACGGAGCTGCTGAGAATCACACGGGTAAGGAGACCCTGCAACACTCCTCCCCCTCCGACCCCCGCCACTTCCGGCAGGGAGGTGGCTGGCAGGGGTCCTGACACTGATGCGCGCGACACGCCCTTGGCCCTGCGTGGCTGTGAGGACTGCCACCTGGGGCCTCCCCGGTGACCTGGGCTCACACCTAAACATGGCCTTTACCTCTTCCGTCGCCCGTCCACAGCCGCATCCAGCCCGCCTGCACCTGGACTCCCACCACAGCCTCCTCGAGGCCAGCCTCCCCGGCACAGTTCCCCCTGCCTCCCCTCCCAGGCCAGGCTTTGTCAAGCAGAGTGTTTGTTCCCATCACCACCATCCAGGGGCCTGCTGGGGCTCCCCGTCCCCCTGCGGGCCGAGGTCCAGCCCCACACTTATGATGGGGGGGGCCTTCAGCCGCTGCGCTGACTCCCCAAGTGGCCGAGGGACCCACATGGATGCCAGATGCCGACAGGCAGGACGAGCCTTGTGCCTCCGTGAAGGAAGGGAGGCCCGGGGAGAGAAGGGGAGGACGCTGGCGGGGGCAGTGGGCGCCACTCCAGCAAAGGCACAGGGGCAGGGGGCCGACTCCAGGACTCCCGTCTCCTCCCTGTCCCATCCTGTGGGCAAGTGCAGGGACAAAGGAGGGCCGGAGAGACCCGCCGGGCAGCCTGGAGCCAGGAGCCGCATCCGGCACCATCACCAAGACCCCACTGGCTGAGCCATGGAGGTTGAGGGTCAGGAGACAAGGGGAGAACCGGGGAGTGGCAGGGATCTGGTTAGAAAAGGTCTCACTGGCGAGGTGGGGGGACGGAGGCGGCTGGGGTCACAGAAGAGCAGCAGGGGGGAGGCTTGTGGTGGATGGGCTGTTCTGTGTCCTGACAGTGGAGCTGGGTATGTGAGTTTACACATGTGGTAAAGCTGCAGAGAACTAGACACACACGCTCCCACACGCACACACATGCATGCACACGGGGCATGCACATGCGCAAGAACGCACATGAGGGCACACAGACTGGTGGGATCTGATGGAGGTCGGGGACAGTGTCGCTGCTGTCAATACCCTGCACGACGCTCCCTGGGGGAAACCGGGTGAGGGTGGCCAGGACTCCTCTGTTATTTCTTACAACTGCATGTGAGCCTACAATTAACTCAAGTTTTGTCAAAGTCCCGCTGGCTGGCGCTCGGAGAAGAGGCTAGAAGGAGGTGGGACCCCATGAGGGATGAGATGGGGGCACATCGGGACCTGCTGGGGTCGGGGGCCGCAGGAGGGGGTGACCTGGAGAAACGAGGGTGGGATGGCTGCTGGGGCTTCAAAGGGAGGAGAGGGACCAGTTCCCCCAGGTGCCCCCCAAACAGACAGCAGAGGCTCAGATGGAAAAGAACCAAACTTATAACTTTGACAGGTCACTTGAGTTTGGGAACGAGGCTAGTGTGCCAGAATGATTCTTCCCTCTTTAATTAAAATCCTTTATTAACTGCCAAACTAATACCTTCCCCCAAGACAGACAAGATAATGAGCCCACATCCTTCAGCCCAGGCGGGCAGCCGTCCAAGCAGGCGGGGTGGGCTCAGGAGAGAGGCCAGGCCACCACAGACCCGCCTCACTGGGCTGTAGGCATGGCCCAAACCCAGGGTAGGGGTCCCATCTGGGGCAGAAATCACATCTGACTGGACCCTGAGTACAACAGGTTCTGGACGCCAAGGGATGTCCGGCCTGTGCCCCAGGAGCCCTGGCTGTGACCACAGACAGGGAGAAGGGGCAGGTACGGCCACCCTGCCACGGGGGCACCACGGGGGCAGTGACTGTCCACCAGCCTGGCTCAGGGCCTGGATATCGGCCCTAAATTCATTTTCTTTTCATTTCATTTGAAACATTCCAAACAGACAAGAATAGGGACCCATATAACAAAAGCCATGTATAGACCACCAGCCTTACCCAATGTGAAACCATACTCCCTCCTACCCTTTAAGTATAAAATAAATACCAGTGTCATGACTCCACGCTGATGTAAATATGTTATTGCAAAAAATAAATACATGGGAAAAAGAGACAAATCTCCCAAAACTTCCGTGTAGAAAAACCCCAAGTAGTTAGTTAGATACTCTCCCTAACGATGTCCCTTAAGTGTGGGCCGTGCACAGTGACTTCCTCCCAGAGGACACTATGAACGGGGGGAAAACAATGACCTGACAGGGGAGGCACCTGACAGACCCCAGGCAGGTGATCAAGGTCACCATCAGCAGCCAGAAGTCATGTGGCAAGTACGGCCCACACCCTGGGTAGGACGTGATGAGAAGGGCACTTTCCTCTGCGGGTTTCTTCTCCGGAAACCACTGTGCCCCTGTCTAATCGCGACAAAAACCTCAGCTGAATCCCAACAGAGACACGTCTTACAAAACGCCTGACCGGTACTCCTCAAACCGCCAAGTGGATGGAAAACAAGGAGAGTCTGAGAACCTGCCCCAGACAGGAGGAGCCTCAGGAGACACTACCCCTAAGTGTCATGTGGCGTCCTGGGTAGGACCCTGGGACAGAAAAAGGACATTAGGCAAAAACGACGGAAATCTCAATGAAGTATGGACTTTGGCTCATGACAATGTATCGACATTGGTTCACTAATTATGGCAAATCAGCTGTACTGGCGTAAGTGGTTAATACTGGAAACAGGGCGTTGAGGGGAATACGGAACGCTCTGGACTTTGTACCCCATTTTTCTGTAAATCTAAAACTAGTCTAAAAACTCAAGTCTATTAGTTTTTAAAAAAAACTAACCCCTGATTGTCCCAGTGTCCCCCAAGGTCCCTCAGCTCCTTCTTTGGAGGACACTGAAGGTTTATTGGGGCTAAAAAACAAAAGACTCAGGAGGGGAAGCTGGCCCCAAAGAGGCCAGAGGCCTGTGTGTGCTGAGGCCCGGGCGGACCTGTCTTTGCGTCCTTAGCACCAGGTACGGTCCCCTCTGCGCACGGGGAGGGGCGCGCGGGGACACCCGCTCGGGAAGAGCGGGGCTCGACCCTCACCCCCGGGAGTCGTCAGCATCACCCGGGTGGGCTGCAAGATGCACGCAAGCGCGATGAGGGTGCCAGCTGCTGCTCCTCGCTGGTAGCGAGGCCAGGAGGGGTCGCAGGCGTCCCCCCTCACAGAACCGCAGACACCGGGGCGCGGGCTCCGCACCACATCCGGGCCCCCCGAGGACCCGGCAGGGCGAAGGTCTCGGGGTGCCCGCCCTGCTGGGGTCCCCTGCTCCCCAGACACTGCCGCCCGGACCACAGCGGCCTTCGAGGGCCCAGATCCCCGGAGAGGCCCCGAAGGGCCGCCTTGCCACGGGGGCCGCGGGGGTGGGGAGCGCCCCGAGCCAGGCTCTGGGTCTCAGTCCCGACTCCCTCGGCACCGGGGCCTCCGTGTCCCGGGCGGGAAAATGAGGCCCACGGTCGGGCCCAGGGCGGAACCTGAACGCGGGTAACGCGGCCAAGCGGCACCTGCACAGGTGCGCCGGGCACCCTCTGGGGAAGTTTCCGGCTTCTGGTTCCTCCCCCCGCGCGCGCACACGGCAGGACGCGCGCTCCGGGACCCGCAGGCCGGCTCCCGCGCGCTCCTCGGTCCTCGCGCGCCCCCTGGCGCCCGGCGGCCGCCCCTGCAGGCGGTACGGGCCGGCTGCCAGCGCGGTGAGCAGCGCCCTCGCGTGGACACGCGCCGTCTCCGCCCGCCCGGAGGTCCGCGGCCCGCGTGGAGGCCACTCCGGGGCTGGCCGCGCGCCAAGTCCGAGCGGACCTCTACAATCCAGCAGGGGCCGGAAAACGAGCGCACAGGCCTGGGCCGTTCTACATTCGACAGAACTGACGCTTGAGAACCCCTGGGGGACCTCTTTCCGTTTATGACAGCCGTGGGGGGTGGAAAGCTCAGCGTCACGCGGGGCCCTGGGCGTCGCCTGCCGTCACCCGGCCCTGTGGCTGGGGGGAAAGGGGCGCCCCTGTAGATCCCACGACCGCGGCACACGGGGTAACCCAGCCAGTCAGGGCTGGCCACCGGCTCCGACCTCCAGTTCCGGGGCTGGTATCTGCGCGCGTCCTCCACAGCAGTGCGGCCCCTGGCCAGGCTCAGAGGCTGCACGTCTCCCGGGGCGAGGCGACCCCGCGCCAGCGCAGACGCGCCCAAGCCGGCCCTTCCAGAAAGGGGGCGCACCGGGACCCACCCCTCCAGAAGGGGGCGCACCGGGACTTACCTCTCCAGAAGCGGGGTGCACTGGGGTCGACCCCTCCAGAAAGTTGCGCGCAGGGACCGAGGCTTCCAGGAGGGGAAAGACGCAGAGCCTGCGCAGCCCCTCCCCGCAAGTGCCCGGCGCGCCCCTCCCCCAGCCCGGCCCCGAGGGCGCACACCTGCTCCCGCGGTGGCGCCGGCCAGGCCGGCGCACGTCCTGCCCGGCACCTGGGCCCTCGCGAAGGGCGAGGGAAACTGAGGGTGGGGAGAGAGGGGCCGGCCGGGCGGGCGGGCGATCTGCAGCCACCCAGAACAGCCCTCCATGGGCTGACCGTGCTCAATCCAAATGCAGTCCTCCGGGTCATTAGCAGGGTGTATTTGTCATGATAAGAGGACAGCACACATTGTAACGTTTTGTTCGCTTGATTTAGAACTTCATTGTTTGCACAGAGAGTGAGAGGCTTGCTCCGTGAGCGCCGGGCTGTCCCCCAGGATGCCCCGGGGTGACAGCAACCACCCGGGACCCACGGGGCGGGAAGGGGCTCGCCCCGAGCAGAGGGGCTGCCCTGCCGACCGCACCGAGTGGCTGCTGTCCTCCACCCCAGCCAGAGCACAGCGCTTGCTGAGAATGACCATTCGCCGCGTCCAGAAGGTGCAGGGATTGGGAGCTCAACCACCCCCTTAGGCGAGTGACCGGAAAATTTCTGAACCTGTTCCCCCCACGCCAAAAAATGGCCCCTGTGACACCCACTGTGCTTGGGTCCTTGGCAGTTTCTACCTAACAAGCACGGGGCTTCCAGCAGAGCCTGGCCTTCAGCAGAGGGCAGCTCCCGTGATCGTCAGTCTTCTCCCCACCCCACCTCCTGCACCAGCCCTCTGCCCCATTAGGGCCAGTTGGGGCCCCATCCACAAGCCAGCCCTCCGCCCTGTGCTCAGTGCCCTCTGGCCACCGGGACCTTGAATGGCCTCCCTCCAAGTCACCAGGGAAGGAGCTCTAGAGCCAGGTGACCCAGGACCAAATCCCAGCTCCACCTGGTACTGTGTGACCTGGAGCAAGTGGCTTAACCTCTCTGTGCTCAGTTTCCCCATCTATAAAATGGGGTTGATAATGCCCACCTTATAGATTGTTGTGAGAAGTAAGCGATTCACTGTGTCAAATATACAGGACAGTACTTGACACGTCATCAGCACCAGGTAGGTAGGTGTTGCTGTTGTTATACCACGTCACTAACACAGGAATGCATGAAGAGCAAGGACTCAGGACACTGATTGTGTTGAGGGTAATGTGCACATTTCCCTAGTGAACAGTTTTGGTCAAGTTCAAAGAGAAGACTCATTAGCGGGACAGCAGTTACACTAAGTGGCTCTTCAACAGGACCTCTAGCAAAGAACAGGGTCAGGGCTGGACCTCCCCCCCCCACCCCCGTCCCCCCTCAGACCACACCCCCAAGGCTTCATGGGCCTGCGCAGTCCCACTGGCAGGGCCCTCACTCAGGGAACCCATGCTGTTCAACACTCTGCTGTCACCTTGAAATGCATCATTGTATCTTTGGACTTGTGTTTGCTAGATGAAGTCTCAGGGGACAACGTGCGTGCCCACCTGTCCCCCGCCACCCCGTTCACACACAGCATGGAGTCCCAGTGCCCCTGTGCATGGGAGGTCCCTGAGCCTCAGAGCAAGTACAGGTGAGCCTGTTACATCTATGAGCCCGCAGCAGGGAGCCCGCAGCCCTGAAAGGCCATGCTTTCCGTTCAAACCACAACTTGCTTCGTACACAGAAAGAAGGCAACAGCGTTCCAAGAGCCACGCGTGACCAGGAACCCTGTCTGTCCCGCTGCCCGGTATCCCTCGTGCTGGCCAACCACTCACGGTGAACTGACAGGAGGCAAAGATGGTACCCAGACCCCCCCTCACCACCACCCCGGGCCCTTCCTCCTGCATCAGCCAGGGCAGTGTTGAGAGAATGCGCACCCATCAAGAAGGGGAATAAAAGGTAGAGTTTTGTGCAGCATTTCCAACGTCTGGTAACAAAATACACATGCACGCCCAAACTATAAAAACTGTCATTTCACATCCTCCATGTACAGGTAAATGCTCTCGTATTTGCATTTAAAGTTGTCATTGCACAATACAAAGAAAAGCGGACTCCTGCTAATAATTTAAATTTTTCTTTACTAGGGCATTAAACAGCAAAACTTTAAAACCATGACATAGAGAATGTGGAAGAAAAAAGCTTTATGTTTTAGCACCTCTAAGGGCACTTTTTCCTGCTCTATGAACAAAGGGCCAGAGTTTTCATTTTGCACTGGGCCCAGCACTCAGGCCCCACCAAGGTGATGCAGGAGGCTGCTTCCCAGGAGAGGCAAGTGCCCTGAGGAGCACTCTTCCGGAACAGGACACACTTAGGGAACGGAGGGCCCGACACAGAGCCCGGCGCGGTGCTTGTGAGCCACCTGCTCGGCTGCCCCGCCTCCAGAGCCTGACAGCCAGACCCACACACCCTGCCCACCAGGACGCAATGACGCTGGAGTCAGACCCTCAGGACACACGAGGGACAAGTGCCCTGGACTGCATCAATCCTGGCCAGATCTCCACTGTGGGCCCAGAAACAGCTGGGGCCTCTTCCCTGCCTGCACCAGATGGCCTGGAACCTTCCTCTAGAGGGAGGAGGGAGGGAGGGAGGGGCTCTCTGAGGGCATCCAAGCTTCTATCTGTCACCATGGCCCTTTTTTAAAACACAAAACACAGAGCAATAGCATAAAAAACTATGTAAACGCCCGTAAAAATACCAAGCTTCTCTTCTTCCTGAATAGACTCCATATCCAGGTTCCAGGCCTGGGTTTGAAGGCTGGGCTGTACTTGGTTCCTGGAGACGGGAACCCTAACGCCCTAACTCCAGGCCACGTGGCAGGCATCCCCCGGGTGACCCCACAAAGGGTCAGGCCCTCCCTCTAGGTGTTCATACAGGAAACTTATAACTTAAACAAAACACATTGTTTTAGGAGATGGTTAAAAATTATCTACAAGAGAAAACCATTTAGATGAAGGTGGGGGAGCACACGAAAGGCCTTTTTGGTCACCTAATTTTTACACAGCCACGGTACTCCTGACGGATTTCGGAAGCCCAAGACCTCTGGCTGTAGCCGTCGTGCCGCGATGCCCAAAGCACAGTGCTCAGGGCTGGAGTTGGTGTCCCTCCTGGCTCAGACCCCCTCCCTGGACCCCTGCGAAGTAACTTAGATGCACCGGAGCCTTCCTCGGGGGATGCTGCGGCCTCAGCGAGGCGGCGCGTGGGGAGCCCGGGCACACACCGACACACGCCCTCCCTGTTGGGCCTGAATGCCCCGAAGCTGGCCAAACTCACGTCTTCCGGATCTGAACGTCTGTGAACATCAGACAAAGCCCCTAGCATTCTGAAACCAGAGTGGGGTTACTAACTATAAAACCCTGTCTTTGAAATTACCCATTTTGGTGAATGAGGCACCAACTTCTATCCATTCCTACAACTCAACGTCTGAAATGGGGTGTAAAAAAAATGCATTTATCTGCAAAGAACCAAATTACTTTTATTTTGGAGAAAAAATATGTGAATTGTAACAAGTACCTATTGTCACATTTAAGAAAACTGACTTTAGGGGCTTCCCTGGTGGCACAGTGGTTGAGAGTCCGCCTGCCGATGCAGGGGACACGGGTTCGTGCCCCGGTCCGGGAGGATCCCACACACCGCGGAGCGGCTGGGCCCGTGAGCCATGGCCGCTGGGCCTGCGCGTCCGGAGCCTGTGCTCCGCAACAGGAGAGGCCACAACGGTGAGAGGCCCGCGCACCGCAAAAAAACAAGAACAAAAATTGACTTTAATTAAAACCTAAATCGAAAATCATGCTTCGTATTTCAGCCTTAAGCTTTGAACTTCTGATCTGGCCACGGGATAGGTCTGATTTTTGTAATTCCTTCCAATGAGGCGGGTAATGATTGCCTACATCAAGTCATTCAAATGTATTACAGCTGTGTCAGAGGTCAATTAAACTTCTTAACATGACTAGAAACGTAGCTTTCTTTAAAAATAAGTTAATACAATGAGATTTTCTGATTATAAACATATGCTTCCTATTTTTAAAAATTTGTCTCTATCTCAAACTCATCAGGAGGTTTTCTGTACAGTTTGCAAAGGGAAAATCATTTTTTTCTTCCTTCTTGAGCAAGTTACTGATCAGTCAAGATGGACGGCCTGAAGTTCCTGACCGAGGCCAGGAACAGCACGGCTGCCCTGCAAGGCTCAGCTGTCCCACAGGACGACACAAGGTCCCCATCATCACCAGGGCAAGGCCAAGCGCCCCCCCATCCTTTTATGTTCCAAGGGCCATTTACATTATTTTAGCAAGTCTCAACACATTTACCTCCTAGGCCTTCTTCAAATCAATCCTTGGACTACAAAGTAACAGGTGGTAAGAAAGAGGAAGGATGAACTGCCCTACCCAGTGCTCAGGAGAGGGACAGACTTCCGCCAGAGCCCAGAGTCCCGGCCAGTCACCCAGCATTTCCCATTACAGGTACAAAGGCAACTTAATTCCATACACCGTGATGGGGTGGCCGCGTGGAGGAGGCGAGCCTCAGGTCTAGGGAGTCATATAATCCCGGACGGAAATCTCAGCCCAAGCCTGCAGCTGAGCCTTTGTGCTAACAACTCACTTATCTCCCTAAGTTCCTCACCCAAATTCCCAACTCCTTTCATTGGTTTTATTTTTTCTTTCCACTTCTGGTTACAAAGCAAAATCAGAGGTTTTTTGTTTTGTTTTTTTTAGTCCCTTCCTGCAAGCTATTTCCCCAAGTGGATACCAATTCCCGAAAAACCCTTCCCTCGCGAGGAAGTTGCCTCCAGGCTCGACACACGAGCCTTGGGGAGCTGCCTGCTTCCTCAGTGAGCCCTCCCGGTTCCCATGGAACAGTCACTTTCTTGAAGGGCAACCTGGGGGTTAAAAGACGAAGTCGTAACAGCAGCCAGTGCCAGCATCCCCAGCACCCTGCACGGTGACCTGCCGCTCCCCAGCCCCAGGCCCACCATGAGCCCCATGTCACAAGCGAACTCAAGCACAGGGAACCACGTAGGCGAGGAGCTGGCAGGGCTGGGCCGTGCAGAGGCCCCTGGCTCCCCAGCAGACAACAGCGCTTCCCAGCCCTTCTATCCACAGGCACGCCCCTACTCCCCCAAACCAGACAAACTCACTAAAACCCTCACACAGCCCCTGCCCCAAGTCTGCTCCCAACAAAGTTCAAACTTGCAACATCCAAACGACACCCTGTCACCTTCCCTGCCAACGGTCTCTCGGGTGCTGAGAACTACTTTGTCTCCAGGATTTGTGGATCCCAGAGAAGATGACAATTTTGACAGAACGTTATGACTAGGACAGGCTTGCTGGTTAGGAAATCTGATCGGGGATTACCTATGGAATGTGACATTCCACCAGGCACAAGAATCACCTGCCTTACTCCTACAATATACCCAGAAAAGTCAATGAGGAATGGCTATCAGTTTGCATGGAGGCATCTTGGCCTTCCCAACGTCTAGCTGGAAACACCTGCAAAACAGAAACCTGTGCCACTGTCACTCCAACATACCTAGAGCCAACAGACCCAAAAACTAACAGAATTCAAGAGGACAACCTCACGTTCAACACAGGGACAACTCCCCAAAAACTCTGAACACTCATCCCAACCCAAACCGTGATGCTCAAACAAGGATGATACCGTCAAAGTTTTTCATCATGCAAGAGTCACCTGAAGGAAGGGAAGGCTGTCCTAAAATGCACGTAGCATCTTACATTATCAGAGCAACATCTCTGGCCAGAAGGGTGGTTCCCAAATTGGAGGTCAGCGTGTTTGTTATATATTTGTTATATATTTTTTTACATATATATTATATATATACTATATATTATATATATATTTTTTGTTTACCTGAATGGGCAAGAGGGAAAAAGAAAACAAACTAGTAAAGGTACTGTTGTGATTGCAAAGACACTGTTGCCTGGGATAAGGTGAGGTTAAAATTTGACTTAGTAGAAAATATACCAGGGCAGGTAGCACTCGTGGAGAGAGCAGAAATCATGAAAGCGGCGTGCAGACAATTTAGGTTTAGGATAAAAGCACACAAGGAAATTAGGGACCCCTCTGTGAGCCACACACATCCCTGAAGCCAATGGCTTAATAAAATTTCAGTCAAAATTCCATTTCCATCTGCATTTTAAAGGTTTGCTTATACAGTTATTTTCATTTTAAGTGGAAAAATGTAGTTCATAGACTAATGCCCAGAAGAGACCCACCTGATTACACACAGTGGCAGGAATACCCACCATGATGGGTGTCCTCCTCCCGGCAGGAAGCAAGGCCACGTCCACCTTTATGATCTCGTGCAGATGTCTCTGTAACACACACCAGGGCATCAGCTCCCTCCTCTCCACACAACCAAAAAGCAGAGAAATGGCCTGCCGCTCAAGAGACAGGAAAAGCCAGCGCCCTGGTGAAGGGCTAACCTGCGTTTTCTACTGTTTCTCTTACCTAAATTGCTGGCCTCTGCACCCCTTTCCTTACAACCACCAGACAGTTTTCAGATGGACAGGCTGGGAAAACTCAATGAGGCTAACATGTGCCACGGGTACCAGAAAAGTCTAAGAACCATGACAGTGGATTCAACCGTCTGTTTAAGGCATGCACAGCACAGGCCTACTGGAGCAACTGTTTTTTCAATACGTTGGATTCAGGATCAAAAATACTACTGAGGGCTTCCCTGGTGGTGCAGTGGTTGAGAGTCCGCCTGCCGATGCAGGGGACGCGGGTTCGTGCCCCGGTCCGGGAGGATCCCACAAGCCACGGAGCGGCTGGGCCCGTGAGCCATGGCCGCTGAGCCTGCGCGTCCGGTGTGCTCCGCGGCGGGAGAGACCACAACAGTGAGAGGCCCGCGTACCACCAGAAAAAAAAAAAAAAAAAAAAAAAAACAAAAACTATTGAAATTTTCATGGAATTCTGGACGTTCTACACATACTTAAGGGCTAAATCAATACTTTCAAATACAATGATTAAAATAAGTTGTGATGTGTAATGCACAACTCGACAACACCATTCTGCTGCCAGGCTACCATCCTTGTACAAGTTATGAAAGAAGCCTTGCTGACACACCCACTGAGAAGTCACCTTCCTCTCAAACGTTTCTTGGTGCTATGCTGCTGGGGCTTTCTGAGACGGGTCCTCGATCTGCAGACGCCTGACACTGCCACTGCGACTTCACCAGGCCCAGCTCAGTGATGCTGTCAGGACAAGGTCTGCAGCGGAATTTTCTGAGCTGTAAAGAGATCTTCGGCCAGTGAGGGGAGCCGCTGGTTTGGTCTATGAGTGGCTCTAAATACTGCTGTGGTTCAGACTCTCACAGTTCTTCACTCTCTGAAGCCTGTCTATTTCTTAACTGCTTCAAGATGCCCGCATGTGATGAAAAAGAGATGAAAAGTGGGTTAATTACAGTAACTATATGTCTAACACCACTGTAAAGACACACTTTTTTACACAATTATTTTTAACTGAACTTGAAGGTGTTTATTGCATTCTATTTTTGGTGGAAAAAACGTCACATACGTGTGTTTAGCCCAACCTTGTGAAATACACAAAGTGCAGCTGGGGACGAGCATTTTCTACAGCTAGTCCTCTCCTGAGGACTCAGTCGTGAACTGCTCCACTGGAGTGAAGTCTTTCTTGCAGCAGCCGGGCACCAAGTCTAACGTTTATTAATTTTCTCCTTTCAGTATAGGCAGCAACTCACCATTTTCTTTCAGTTCCTAAAAATAAAAAAGGAAACAATAATATCATGCATACGTATATATAAAAGATGAAAACATCTAAACAATGAAAGATCGCATCTATATCAGAGAACCCAAAGAAACACCTTATTGGATGAAAACTCCAGTCCACCAACACACTTGAACAAAGGATCATGCCATAAAAACTGGGTACACTATCACAGTACAAAATTAAAGTTAAAAGGCATTCTAAAACGAACACCAACAGATTTTTTAGCATTAGCGAATACAGCAAAAGGGGAAAATGATGAGGCTTCCTATTTAAACAATAGCAATAAACAGGGAAAACGAACTTTGAGTGACTGAAAAATGAAACGCTGTGATATTAAGGTCCACTCAGATACAATGCACATGACACCTGCGGCCCTACAGGTGGTAAACAGGCTTCACTATTTCAACCAAACTTGGAAAAGCCATGGTACTAGTACGTAAATGTAAAGTTCAAACTGTTAAAGAGATGAAGTAATTCAGAAAGTTTTTTGTGCCTATCTTTCAGATCTAAAATATGGAATACAGCCATCAAGTTTAAAACATGACCATGGAGGATAAATAAGATTTTCTAGTTTAAAGTAAACACTTAATTTGATAGAACATTTCAGGTTCTTCCTAAGCTGCATGAACATCAATGAATAAAACCACTAAAATCCACTCACACTGCTCTCTGGATTGAACCCAAACAGGCATGATCCTGTCACACAAACTCAGACAGCAAGGTCTTGGGATCTTCTACCCATTTAACAAGCAGACGTCCAGCTACACCAAAAGGCCAAACAGGGCCTCTCAGAGCACACGACTCAGAAGCAGCAGCAGGCCACGCGGCAAGGTGGGTGGGCCGGGTGGCCCTCAGGTGGAATCTGGCCACGGCTCCCTGGCTGCGACAGGGCAGACAGCTCCCCTGACTTCTGTCCATTTCCTCACCCGATGGAGGAGACGCGGCGGCCCACACGAAGAGCCAGAGGGGCCTGCCTGGCGTGGCGCAGGCCCTTCGGATGCTGCTGTGACTGTGAGCCAGTGGGTTAAACAGCAACGGATCTAAATACTCTGCCTCTCAACTTTCTGCATCCAAACAATCTGCGGTGATGAACCATTCGCCCTTTGGAGGTAACGGTAACACACCGTGTGCATGTTAACCAGCAGATGTTTTCCTCAGGACACTGGCCTGTGGAGTCACTGAGTCTCCGAGCCGTTCATTCTTTCAGTAGCCACTCAACCACCAAAACGGCGTTCACGGCTCCTGCTGAGCGCAGTCAGGATTAACCCGCTGGCAACACAGCTGAGGCTTGAAGTTGGGGGTCTCCAACCCCTGGGCCACGGACCGGTACCAGTACGAGGCCTGTTAGGAACCGGGCCGCACAGCAGGAGGCGAGCGGCGGACGAGCGAGCGAAGCCTCACCTGCCACTCCCCATCGCTCGCGTCACCGCCTGAGCCACCCAGCCCCGCCCCCGGTCCGTGGAAAAACTGTCTTCCACGAAACCAGCCCCTGGTGCCAAAAAGGTTGGAGACCGCTGCTTTAAGTGACCTAAAGGTGAAGAACTGCCCTCTGCCAGAAACAGACCAAAATGGCAACCTAACAACTATTCCCAGTTATCTTCTCAAAGAAAAATGTTAACACTATCGCACGTTTCCAAATGTGTAAGTTCTTAGTTAGCAGGTGAACACAGAAAGTCATATAACGAACACCCTGTTATATACCTAAGAAGAAGTTGCCCGTGCAGCTCAGCTTTAGAATTAAATGAGATTTATTGATTGTATCTCCCCAAGAGCTACCAGTGGCTGAGGTACAGGCCATCAAACATTCAGACAAGAACAGGCTCAAGGGTATTCTGGTCGGAAGACAGTTTGTGTCTTACAAAAATAAAAAATAGATATAAGATAACGAATGCAGATCTATTTTTGTTGCCTCAGGGCTATTCAAAAGCCACTGTGTTAAACCTTTTTTTTCCCCTCCAGGAATGAGACAGTTTATTGGGGAAATGCCTCACTGGCTTGCTCAAGAAGTGTGATGTCAAACCTGGAACTGGACAGGAGACAAAATCTGGGCAGATGAAACTGTGGCCCTGTGTTCAGAAAACCTACCGGCACTCAGGGCTGGGCCAGAGGTCTTTCACGGTACAAAAGCATGAGTTAAAAACTTTCATTTTATAACTAGAGACAGCAGTACTTACCACTTGCTTTCCACTTAAGATACCAGGGATCTGACCTCAGGGAAAATCCTCTAACCGGCGAGGCCGAGGAGGGCCTGAGCCCCGGCAGCTCCACCACCCGCCTTTCGTGAAGGCTGGCGCTTCTGGAGCAGAGCCCTGCATTCCTGCCCAGGCCCTCCTGTGCCCACCCACTGCCACCCTCCTCCCACACCATGACGCCCAGGGTGGGCCTGGGTCAGGGGTAGGGTTTGAGGACGTGAAAGCTGCAGCTGCCCTCTGGGGTCCTGGGCTAATCAGGAGAGCACCGGAGCACACAGGTGCTACCAGGAAAGGGTGCCCTAAGGTCTGGACTTGAAATTCTATAAGAAAAGTCATGTTCGTTTAAAATTCAGTTAGAATTTACTTAAAGCAAACCAAAGAAGGAAATTCATCATTAAAGACATGTAAGAAACAGCGTCCTTGAAACACGCTTACGATCTGACAGAGCTCTCCAGTGTTCTAGCATCTGAGAATCAAAGGGGGACTTGGAGATGACCTCAAGTCTCGGGGACACAGCCAGCAGGTCCAGGCCGACACTAAGTCTCAGGCCCTCGGGCCCTTAGCCCGGTGCTCTTCACGCCATCACCAAAGTGCATGTGAGTAAAGCAAAATAAAATGACACCAGAAAACAACATAATTACGATAATATAAATAGAAAAGGACAGGAGAACTTCAGGAGCAGGGGCAGAGCGAACACTTCTGGCCGGAAAGACTCTGTAAGTGACTCACAGAGAAAGGCCCTGAAGGGTACAGAAAGCATACTTCAGTATGAGATATGCAAGGAAATGCAAAGCAGAGACAGGGTGAAGGAAAGCTGAAACGTGGAAGAACTTAGTACAGTGTGAATGAATCAAGTTCTGAGCTCGGCCACACCCTGAGCCACTCTGAATGCCCAGTCACACTTCAGACCCTGGTCAGCAGTCCCTCAAGAGCTGGAGGAGGTTGTGAAAGGACCCAGCGTGGCAGGAAAGGCCACACAGTAAGGGGGCTGATTTGCCCGGATGAGGTGAGAGCTGAGAGAACGACAGATATTATGGTCGTAAAGATGGTAATGCTGGTCTAGAAGTGATTAGATATGAGGCCAAGAAAGAACATCGAGGACAACCCCAATGAAATAATTTTCAAACGCGCCCGGGTTTTCAGTTCTCTGGGCTCCCAGACGAACGAATCCCAACCTCACCTTAACGATGTCCAATCCTCCAACAAGCTCCCCTTTCACATACAGCTGAGGGTATGTCGGCCAATTGGAGTAAGTTTTTAATCCTTGCCGAACCTACGGAAACAACAGGGACCCTGAAACCTTCCTGTCAGATTAGGATTAAATGATAATCCTAACGATTAAAACTAAGATAAAGGACAAAACATAAAACATAGAACTTACTTCTTCATCCTCCAAGATATCAAATGTCTCATATTCAACACTACAAAAAAGGAGAAAACATTTTAACAAGAAATACAGTTTTAGACAAAAATTATAAGAACTATTTGGTGTTCCAAAAGGTCAAGAAAAGTAAAACTATTTTGTTGCTAACAAAATTTACTGTGGAAACATAGAAATGATTTTACTTCTTAATCTGTCAGGTACTACACAGAATAAGTCATCCCAAGAAACGTATTTATCTGGAGTTTTCTCTACACAGTGTCAGATCAGACAGGGGTCGGCGACCTTTCTGTAAAGGGTGAGGCAGTAAACATCTCGGCCCTGCGAGCCATACAGCCTCTGCTCCAACCACTCACCTCTGCTGTGAAACACAGAAGCAGCCAGACAAGGCAGAGGTGAAAGGACAGTGTTTCAATAAAACTCGATTTAAGTAAGTAGGCGGCCAGTTGCAGTTTGCCAAGTTCAGGCTAGACTCAGCGTTCATGCAGGCCTGTCGTTAACACCCTCGCTCCATTTCCAGCCCCCTCGGCACTGCTGCTTCCTAACCTACTGGCAGCTGCTTAGGGTGCAGGAGGGAGCAGCCCTGCTGGTGCCCATGGATAGAGGCTGGGGGCTCACCAGCTGGGAAAAAAAATTGCCAACCAACTCTACCCTCTGCAGACGTGCTTTCCACACAGCAATAAACTTTATCACAGAACACACACGCTATACTTTCTTTTTCTTTTTAATTATTTATTTTTGGCTGCGTTGGGTCTTCGTTGTTGCGCGCAGGCTTTCTCTAGCTGCGGCAAGCAGGGGCTACTCTTAGTTGCGGTGCACAGGCTTCTCATTGCAGTGGCTTCTCTTGCCGCGGAGCACAGGCTCTAGGTGCGCAGGCTTCAGTAGTTGTGACTCATGGGCTCAGCAGTTGTGGCTCACGGGCTCTAGAGCGCAGGCTCAGTAGTTGTGGCACACGGGCTTAGTTGCTCCGTGGCACGTGCGATCTTCCCGGACCAGGGATCAAACCCATGTCTCCTGCACTGGCAGGCGGATTCCTAACCACTGCGCCACCAGGGCAGTCCCACGTGCTATTTTCAATATGCACGAAACCAGTGAAAGTGTTGTGGCTTTATGCCATGTAATGAACACTACTTGTATAATAAATTAATGAAAATTCAACCACATCTACTCGGGGAGGATTTCATTACAAGGTGGTCAAAGAATTAGTAAGAATGTAAGATTGAATTCCTGCAGGGAGACTGTGGGTACACGTGCAATTCCAAAAATTGGCCAAAGAAAATGCCACATATAAAGAAACAAATTTTGTCTTCCATAAAACCAAAACCATCTTCATAAGGAAATATTGTTTACTGAGTGACCACATTCCAAAGAAGACTGTCCACGATGCAGTAAACAGTCAAAAACATAACCTGACAGGATAATCAGCAGCAAGTACCAAAAAAGGAATGTTTGAAAGAAGAGCAAAAAAGATTAAAAAAAAAAAAGAATCACCCAATGTAAGTCTCCCTTCAAGTTTAACTAAGGACGCAGATCTCCTAATTGACACAGTACAATACAAATATGAGTTCTGGAATTATCTATAAAGGATCTAAGAAGTGCTGGGCCTAAATGTACATAGGTATACAGAGTCACAGCAGCCCATATGTCTCCTAGAAGTTCACTGTAAAGGGTGCTTTTCACACCCAATACACACTAGGTACTCAGCCCCCCAAGGCACACATATTTTGGCTAGGGAAGGAACAGACAAGTGCAAGAATGGAGGAAAGGGGCTTCCCTGGTGGCGCAGTGGTTGAGAGTCCGCCTGCCGATGCAGGAGACCATGGTTCGTGCCCCAGTCTGCGAAGATCCCACATGCCGCGGAGCGGCTGGGCCCATGAGCCAAGGCTGCTGAGACTGTGCGTCCGGAGCCTGTGCTCCGCAACAGGAGAGGCCACAGCAGTGAGAGGCCCGCATACCGCAAAAAAAAAAAAAAAAAACGAAAGAATGGAGGAAAGGAATAAAGCGCCAGGAGCTTCCTCCACATTCTAATGGCTCTCAGCAAGACCGCGGGCCACCCAAGTTAACAGACCCTGGGAGGCGTTTAGCCAGTCTCGAGCCGGGAGGGCACTCTCTCCCAAAGAAGGCGCTCCACTGGGGGTTAACTGGTGCTTCCAATCCAATGACGATTAGACAGACATGGGACAGAAAGTCAAGTTATGGAGACTTTCCACCAAATACTTGAGCGGTGATGGGCCTAGGGTTGTCCTACCCTGGCCTCAGGACCTGAGGGGACACACTGGCACTAGGGAGAGGTGGCCTGAGGGCAACTGACTGGGATCTGTGGCAGAGGGAAGACAGAGAAAGGGGGCGTAAAAAAACAACCAAAGCCAAGCCGGCCTCTCCTACATCCTGGGGCGGGGTGAAAACAAGGCAGCTGGAGGCCACAGGACAAAAGCAACTAGACTCTCCTCTGTGAAATGTCACAATCATTTGAAGAGAACAACTGTGTTTCTTCTTTGGTCCCTAAAGTTGTATTTGAACCTGTGCTACTCTACCCTGCCCAAGAATGCCCAAATGCTTCAGAGATGACTTTCCGTGTCACTTCACAGGGTCGGCTAGTCTATTTAAAGCTACGGTTAGGGGCTTCCCTGGTGGCGCAGTGGTTGGGGGTCCGCCTGCCGATGCAGGGGATGCGGGTTCGTGCCCCGGTCCGGGAGGATCCCATGTGCCGCGGAGCGGCTGGGCCCGTGAGCCATGGCCGCTGAGCCTGCGCGTCCGGAGCCTGTGCTCCGCAACGGGAGAGGCCACAGCAGTGAGAGGCCCACGTACCGCAAAAAAAAAAAAAAAAAAAAAGCTACGTTTAGAATCCTTACAATATTGAAAAGAAGCAGTTGAGAAATAATAAGGAAGAAAGATAAGCAGAAACATTTGACAACCCCATAGAACATGTGCTAAGTATCTCCAAACAAGTGGTTTGGTGTTTTCTTTGTTTTCGTTTTTCTTTTAATAAATTTATTTATTTTATTTATTTATTTCTGGCTGCGTTGGGTCTTCGTTGCTGCGCACGGGTTTTCTCTAGCTGCAGCGAGCAGGGGCTACTCTTCGTTGCGGTGCGCAGGCTTCTCATTGCTGTGGCTTCTCTTGTTGCGGAGCACAGGCTCTAGGCGTGTGGGCTTCAGTAGTTGTGGCACGTGGGCTCAGTAGTTGTGGCACACGGCGGGCTCTAGAGCGCAGGCTCAGTAGTTGTGGCTCACGGGCTTAGCTGCTCCGCGGCCTGTGAGACCTTCCCAGACCAGGGCTCGAACCCGTGTCCCCTGCACCGGCAGGCGGATTCTTAACCACTGCGCCACCAGGGAAGTCCCAAGTGGTTTGGTTTTTAACCACAAAACTCAACTACAATTTTCTTACCCGGCAGCTTCATCACTAAGGAGAGCAAAAGCATGAGCTCTGCAATTTAATTTATCCTATTTCTCAGATCCAGACAATGGTTCCTAATATGTATCCTATCAGTTTCATGAACTATTTGGAAACTAGAATATTTTTTTAAAGAAAATTAAAAACCTATAATACACTTTCCCTAAAATATCTTTATGCATGGTAAGAACTCAGTTATCAAGTTTCCTCTGGGAAAGTAGACAAAGAGTTATTCTGATGACTGCCAGAATACCTCCTCTATGTTACCGATAGGTTGGACACTGGCCAGAAAATTCTATTGTGGTCTAAGCTAAAGCATTCGCACAACGTTAGAGCAAAAATAAATAGATAAAAATATATGAACAGATATAACAACTGAAAAGCATCAGTGGCAGAACTGAAAAGTTAGCATTTCTTAAAACATACCATTTGAAAACAAGATTTACTTACCCAGTACTATTTAGTATTTCCAGAATCTGTCTGCTGAAGCCACACTTAGCTTCCTAAATTTAGAAAAAAAACAATTTTAGGATGAACTGCATTTCCCACACAGCCCACTAGCATGGTTGTATCTAATGCTCTGTCAAGGGGGACAGCACCTGCAGAAGGCAGCCACCTCCCAGGGCCTCTTCACATCAAGAGCCGTCAGAGGAATAAGACCTGCACCTTCAGGACTGACCCATCCAGACGTCGTCCGAGACGCACAGCCCCTAGACTTACCTCGGTTTGTAACCACTGGAGATGACCCGTGCTCTAACATTATAACCTTTGTGGTCAGAAAGGTCCTGAGTTAAACCTGAGGCTTCCGCTGCCCCTTCTCTATTTCACTCAGACGGCCTCAACTCCACCTTTCTGCAATGATTAGGGTCATTGTTTTCCTACTCCCAACTGGGCTTCTACTCCCACTTTTTAAATCTACCTTTACACTACAGAGCACCAAACTTTTCTGAGGTTATGGGAAAATCTTACAGTTTTTTTCACGCCCCAGGATTCCAACTCCCAATCCTTTGGGAAAGACCTGGCACCACATAAACACCTTAACTGCACTAATGATTCTGTTCCCAGAATTTATGCATACTTCCTGGGCTTCCAGGAAAAAAAGGATAAAAATCTGCTTTAAATAACCACCAAAAAGATTAAAAAAAGGTATAACGCGGGAAGTAGAGAACCAAACTGCACACTCCAGGAGTCGACAGCAGCTAACAGAACCAGTCCAGTGTTAACAGTGCTGACCACGTTAGCTGACAAAGTTTGGCAGCAGGAAGAAATGCACCCCACTGAGATTTGATGATAAAGTCAAGCAAAATGTAGATCACTTTGTTTGATCTCCATAAGCACCAACTGAGGCCTGGATAACTTCCTGCTACCACTACAGCTTCATTAGCTAAAGCCAGGAAAAAAAGATTTAAGTGTCCCCTTGCTGCAGATAACATCAAAAGAAATTTAAAATAAAACCATTTTTTAGTTCTTTACCTGTTTGTTTCCTTTCATAAAGAGCATCACAGAAGCTTTATTTTGTCAGTACTTTGAGCCTGAAGAGAGAAAATGGATATAAAACGGCTCAGCTAAATTACTAAACAGCACTGTCACTCTGCTTCATGAGCAGCGAACATCTTTGAGGGAGAGCAGGATGAGGGTCCACAGCTTTGAGTGGCATTAAACAAGCAAACGCACTGACATTTTCCTTTATTTCACTGTCTCCCTGAGCCACTGTAAAACACAATATGGCTTTTTAAGGCAATGAGTGTGCCTTCAAGTTGCAAGTTAAGCCCATCAACTCACAGAACTAAAAAAATAATAACCAACTCAATAAGGAATTGTTCAGTAAGGGACCTACACACTGAGCCCACCCAGAATTTCCAGAACTAGACGTTTGTGTCCCTTTCCCATCATGAGGCCCGCATGGCTCTACACTCTTCACGCCCACAAGGTCCCAACTGGAGGGAGAAGCGCTAAATCTTGGAGCACCAACCAACACCAGCTGCTAAAATCAAATGCTCTCGTCTTGACTTTATGTTTGGTACTTTATACCATCTTTCAAACCTCATGATCTAACTGCTGTCAGGAATGCTAACCATCTACATGCAGCCTAGAGCCCAGTAACGACTCTCAGCAACAGCCCGCAGCAGGACAACAGGCTGCTGAAGGGCCTCTAGGCCCCAGTGGACAATGGTGGTCACAGCACTGTGTTCTCCTCCTTCCACGTGCTCTGGATCATTCATGGCTCCAAATCTCCTCAGAGAAAAAAGGTATCACAAACGAGACACACCAATCATGCACAAAGCTACGTCACACACATGTTCATGTGGTACAATCAGCTAATTCTCAGAAAGACCCCAATCACGCACCTGGAGACCCAACTACCGGGATCCAGGGAACCAAACAGGTCCCTCTGTCCCACCCACAGAGACATGGCCAAGCCCAGGAACTCAGGCTCCTGCACTCTGCTTTCCAGGTTTTAATTTTTACTCAAATACTGGTATATGTAATTCTACCGTTACTTCTGGTGTCTGAAACCAGGAGC